>NC_136429.1:390468569-395366069 GCF_052849685.1 Lactuca virosa
TATTATAATGTTATTTGTTTTGTGGTTGTTATAAGTTTAATGTAATGGGTTTTTTCAATAATTTGGACATAAAAAACTGGATTTTTTTTAATAATTTTTTGCTGCTTTTAAAAAAATAATTAAAAGTAATTACCTACAGATTACCTACGGAAAATCCGTAGATAATGTGAGCCGTAGGAAATCTGTAGGTAATAAAGTCAATGGTAGTCAAAGTGGGATCCGTTGGTAATCCGTAGGAAATCCGTAGCTATGTATTTCCGTAGCTATTCCGTAGGAAAATAGCCAAACTTGACTCTCGTGAGTAACCCGTAGGTATTCCTTAGCTATTGTTTTTCGTAGCTATTTCGTACATATTATACCTATGGAAAAAGCCGTAGCTATTCTGTAGCTAGTCCGTAGCAATTCCGTAGGTATAAATTTCCCACGGGCGTTTATGCTACAATGCATTTTCCTTAGCAAATCCGTAGGTATCATCTTATACCTACTGAATAGCTACGGATTGTACCGTAGTTGTGACCATGTTAGTGGTTATTCCTGATCGTACATCGACACACCCATAGAAGATTTACTCCTAATGCCTCTGATATGGCCACGTCGAGCACCCAAAATCTTTCAAAACAGTTTTTTATGTCCACAGCTATTAGACCGTATGCTTCAGAAGAAGCTTGAGTTTGTTGATAGATCTCTTGGATTAAAGAATTTTGAATTTCGAAAAAAATGATAAATATCGTAATACACACACACACACTCATATATATATATATATATATATATATATATATATATATATATATATATATATATATATATATATATATATATATATATATATATAAGCACTAATATTAAATTACAAATAACCACTTACTTATTGCTGCTGAATTATATGACTAATAAATACCCCTTGGCTATTAGTATTAGCCTTCCAAAATGCTTCGAGTCTAATGATGTCCTATTTAACATTAACCATTAGATTAAGTATACTTTAAATAAACAATTATCATAACTTACTTCTTTGAAACAAGCACTGGTATACGAGTACGACCCCCCTCTGTTTACAATTTGTTGTTGTGCACAAAGTCTTTTATTTTTTGTCAAACTCTTTAAAAATTCTGGCATTTGAAAATGTTCAACTACTTGTGCCCAATTTGCAGGTGTCATACCCTCGGGGGGTCGGATAATTCCCCTAGGATATCTGGAAGCCTTCCAATACTCTCAAAATAACTATGTACTTTACTTTTCCAGTCTCTATAATGTTTTTTGTAGAGCCGCATCAATGCTCCGCAACAATTGAGCATGCTTGGGAAACATTATCGACTCTACATGTTGGTAGAGACTCATATATTTCAGTGTATAAAATTAACAAATGTTTTTTTGTAGAGACTCATATATTTCCGTGTCTTCTTCAGTATCATAATCAGAATCATCATCATCAAAACCAGTCTCTTCCTCGGAAACATTATCGACTCTACATGTTGGAAGTTGTACTTCAGTATCGTCATCACTATCATAATCAGCATTGTTTTGAGCTACATCAACATTTTTTGAAAGTATTCTGAGAAGTCGAATTTTTTTTTTTGCACTGGATGATGAGTTGTTTTGAACTACGTCCACATTGTCAACATTTCCAGTCTTCATATTGTCGGCATTTTGGACAAAGTCACTATAAAAATTTTGGATACGAGCATTATTAGATGGTAGATCCACAATACTTTGATGATTAACATGCTCGAAGACACAACGATGGTTATTGTTTTGGTTACTTCGAGAATGCTCACGGATGTAGAACTCTTGTTTGGATTTGGAAGCATATATGACTTAATCATCTTAGTACGCTTCGTGTGCTGTGTTAATACTGATGAAATTATTCTCAGGATTATATTCTATATCGAAACACTTCCACCGAAATATTAAATTCGAACAATCATATGGAAATTGCACCTCTATAATCTCTTCTAATTAGCCATAATATTTCTCTCTATTCTCAACCACCACTAGAACCCCTAAGTGTTTTGGTTTGCCTTGTGCATCACGACTAAGCACTATAAACCTAACACCGTTGACTGTGCACGCGGTGTAAATATAAACATTCATTTGTGAACTCACTGAAAGGGCAGACAACTCTTTATGGAATTCTGGAGTGTTTTTTTGTTTCCATCAGAAAAACCTATTAAACATAAATTAATGTGTTATGTATTCTTCATTTGTTATATTGATCAAACATATTTTTTTGTTAATTAGAATTACCATTTCAAGAAACCAGTTACGAAATTCAGTCTTTTCGTTACTTTCAAGATGTTTAAATTTGAATATATATATATATATATATATATATATATATATATATATATATATATATATATATATATATAATTAATGAATGGAAAAAAGTAACATTATATAATGAAAGAAAAAGATAAGAACACTTACTTGATATATTCTCTGAATTCTTCACAGTTGTTCAATATAAACCATTCTCTATTATGCTTTTCCATTATATGAAGATGTTTGATTTGCATTGCGTTGGCCCATCCACACTTGGACTCAAACATCCAAAACTTTTTTTCAAGGAAAACATACTCATTTCTTTCAGGGCGATTAAATTGAGTCTGAACATCTCGAAGGTACATCGAACAAAATGATAAAGCTTCTTCAGCAACATAACCTTTAGCTATACAACCTTCCGACATCGCTTCTAACATAGTTTTTTAGTCTTTTCATATACCTTAGAAAAGATACATTCATCTTATAAATATCAGGCCTCCGACAATCGGTTCATCAGATAAATGCAAAACTAAATGAATCATAATGTCAAAAAACATTGGCGGATAAATCAACTCTAACTTGCACAAGATTCTAATAATATGTTCTTTTTCTTTCCTTATATCCTCCACATTTAGTGTTCTGGAGCAAATCTTCTTGAAAAATGTACAAAGATCAACAATTGGTGTAGAAGTATCTTTGTCCAATAACACTCTAACTCCAATTGGTATCCAATGTTGCATAAGGATGTGATAGTTATGAGATTTCTACCCAATAATGTTAGTATCATTATCTACAACTTTCTTATTGGTGTTAGATCCAAACCCATCTGGCATTTTAACATTTGTTATGAATTGACAGAACATTTTGCTTCCAGGTTTCTTAAATGAGTATCATGTCAGTGGTTTAGTTAACTTGTTACCCCTTCTTTACAACCATTGATTACGCCAAATATTCATATTTCTCAAGTCATCTCATTCATTTGATGTATCTTTACTCTTATCATTTGTCAGAGAAGTACCTAAAAGAATCCCACCCACAATTTTCTTGACATTCATCACATCTATGTTGTGCTTCAGCTGCAGAGAAGACCAATACAAGAGTTCAAAAAATATGGTACGTTTTGACGAGTTCAAATTGAATCCTTATCGACCAATCATTTCACTAAGAATCCTAGGATGTTTAGCTGGTGAACGAAGTAGTAGACAACCTATTTGCTCTTGTATGGCTTCATTAGTAAATTGCCTCGGAGTGAGTCTTGTCTTGTGTTGCCTGTTAAATTCAAAACTCATCCTTAATGGATCACTACTATATAAGAAATGACGATGACCAACATAAACGACTTTATTTGTTACATAGTACAAGGGATTGTTTTCCTTGCAAGTCGGGCATACTTTGTACATTTGCACGCTTCATCCCGATAAACTAATACGAGTTATAAAGTCGTTTACTTTACATAACAACATAGCTTTCATTGTGAAGAATGTAGTTTTCGTTGCATCTTTGATATATACGTCTGAGCTCTACAAAAACTTAAGATCTTCCACTAACAGCCTAACAAAAACATTCATGTCCTTTCCAGGTGCTTTAGGGTCGTGAATCAATAAGTCAATCATCAATGATGACTCTTTCATACAAGGTCATGGTGTCATATTATATATGGTGAGTACGACCGGTCACGTGCTTTATGGATTACACATGTTACCAAATGGATTTAAGTCATCATTATCAAGCCCTAGGGGTACGCTTTAAGGTTCACTCGACAACCCAGGGTAATTTACATCAATTTTTTTCCAAGAGTCTCCATCAACGAGATAACTCATCACACCCTCTTCTGATCGTCAGATATTATGCCAAATCATATTTTTGGAAGTTTACCTTTAATAATACAAAGATTGTAGTCTAGGAGTCACTGGAAAGTACCGTAACACCTTATGAACTACCTTCTTACCCTTAGTGTTTTTATTAACCTACCGACTTTCTTTACAAATGGGACAAATCTGTAGTGACTTGTGTTCCTTCCAGACGAGAAAACATTTGTTTTTGATTACAAGTATTGACACGTACCCCATATATATCTTCTTCAGTTTCTTTTTAGTTATATAATATGAATGAGGAACGTTGTTGTCTTATGGAAACACTGAATGCAACAACTCAAAGAGTTGATCAAATGAACTATTAGTCCATTTGTTGTTAACCTTCATATGCATTAGATTTTCTAAAAATGCAAGGAAATAAACGTATAATCAAGATATAACATGGTTTTGACTTCATCTAGCAACTATACAAAATCAACATCGACACCGCTACCCCTTATATTCGTGTTTCTTTTGTCGAGGTTGGTATAATTTTCTATTGACTCCTACATAACATCGTTGATAACATCGGCCATCTAGTTACTTGGCGCTACGACATATACAACCCGAGGAATAAAAGGTTTACCGTGATGTATCCATGTTTCGTATTTTTGAATGAAACAATGCATATGTAGGAATCAAAGGTTCACCGTCATGTGTCCATGACGTCTCATTTTTTTCATATCCATGAATTAACGATTATCACATTTCTCACACATACATATGATTTTACCATTATTATCTAGGTGTGACATGGATCTATTGATAAAAGAGGCGAGTCCTCGCTAGAACTCGGGAGATTGACGATGCAGATTAGTAGACCAGCTTTTATCAATAGACATGATGCAATTGAAACATAATTTAGTGTTTAGGTTTTAATCAACAAGAAACAAAAATCATATAGAGTATTCATAAAGTAAATTATTCAAAAATTATCCCCGAAACGGGAACAAATAATCAGAAAAGGATAGAGTATTCACAAGGGTAGGCTTTTAAATGCATTTTTTGAATTCCTTGTCACATATGAGAACATGTATTACATTATTTTTTGTCAAAGAAAAAGTTGACAACATTTCCCCTTAGCTCTCAAGTGTGTATGTGTGTGTGTGTATGTATATATATATATATATATATATATATATATATATATATATATATATATATATATATAGACAGAGAGAGAGAGAGAGAGAGAGAGAGATAGGTTCAGGTATTATAACTAATTATTGTGTTATTGTATGCATAATTGTGGGCCAATCATTTCAAAAACCTAGATAGGGGTAAAATTATAATCTTACCTATTAATTAATTTTGGTAATTTAATAATTAAATTATTATTTCCTTTAATTTAGGAAAATTAATTTAAAACCCTACCGTAGACGTCGACCTTTAAACTGCAACCGGTTTTGGTGGGTGCGGCTTCAACAGAGAACAACGAGGGGGAAGGGACGAAAGGTGAAGCTGTGATCGAGGAACTGTACTAATCTAGAGAAGGAGAGGTCATTCTAGAGGTGTTTGGCTTGTAGTTGCGGTTCCAAGGTAATGGTTCTCCTCATTCATTCTCCTCTTTTTTTTGTTTGGTCATCGTCTTCAAATCACCATCACTGCCGGCTGCCATGGCCGCGGGCCATTGCTTCCATCGTCGACTACCTGCCACGTTGCTGTGGTGGCAGTGGGTGTGTCTCGGAGGCATAGTCGTCGACTCTCACGGCCAATTGTTCTGGATTGAATCACGAACTTCTGAATCAGGGTAAGATGCTTAAGCATCTATGTCAAACTCTAAAATCATCACCCAGAAATATGTTTGTCTTAACTTTGCCCGTGATCGGTCTGATCTCATGAGGTATATTACATTGTTCTTCATTGGGTTTCTGATTTACGATGCTTCTGAGCTGAAGCACACCACCTGTTTGACAATAATCCTCTGTGAAACTCCTCCACCTCTTGAATGATAATATCGTTTTCAAATTTCTCCATTACTTATCAGGAGACAATCGGGATCAGGTTGAGTTGAAAAGGGGAGATTGGTTATGTAAAAGGTATACTAAATGTTGTAATATATTTCAGCGTTACTATTTGTATTTAGAGGTATATCTTGATTTATAATTTTCCCGCCAAACAAAACTTTGATCAATTGCAGATGGACCTCTAGTGAGCTATGCAAATGGAGTTTATGATACATGACTTAATCGATACATCACTGTTAGATGATGGTGAGGGATGAGGCGTAGATATACTGTTAGGACGATCATTTAACCCTAGGATTATTGCTTGAAATTGCCATGGAAAGAAGATTAAGCAATAACAATGAGTGGTAAAAAATATTACTATGTGCTTGAAATTACTATGTGGTTGTATTTCTCATTTGCAGGTACACATGAAATCAAGAACAAGAATGTTCTTGTTTTCTTGGCTGGGAACAAAACGAGAGATATCAAAGCAAAACAGGGAATATATGAAACTTACAACATTCTACTGGAATGGAATCTTGAATTCCGATTTTGTCAGAATAAAATCTTGAAGATGAACATTGTATGAGATGAAGATGAACAATGACCACCAATCTTCCAAAAAGAATAGATTATTCCAGCAGAATAATATACAATATAATGAAAAAAATATATGTAATAATATATTCTGGTAGAATGATTTATATATTGTATTTCTTTGTTATTAATAAGTGTAACATTCTCATAGAATAGTATATAAATTTTTTTCTTTCCTAAGAATGTAATGAAATTTTTTTTAACTAGTATCCAAAATTTTGTTATTCTTCAAGAAGTTCATTAAATCAAAATATATATTATGTCAGAATGTGTATTATTGTATGGTTCAATCATATTTGTTATCTTTCAATATATTGATAAACATATTCCGTCAAAATGTTACGAATTAGGAAAATTATCATCCATAAAATCATATTTTTAAAATTAATAGAATCTATTTCCCTTAAAATATGCAACTTTCCTTAAAATATGCAAATTTCCTTTACTTTGAATAGAATAACCTAAGCCTATATATATATATATATATATATATATATATATATATATATATATATATATATATATATATATACCTGAGGAACAAAGAGAAAATGTCAACCCAATCTTTCTTAAACAAACAATCATGTATTACAAGTTCACATCTTAAACGAGATAAAATATTCAAAAAGTAGTCCCAAAATGGGGACAACTCGAAATTAGTTTCTAAATCAATTTGAGGCGGGTATTTATAAGCTCATGACGATTTGTAACAACCCGATATTTCAAGTTAATGTAATGACCTAAAGTCAAGTATTGTAACCTATATTGAGATGATAATAGAAATAGAGACAACATGAAATGTTCAAAAATCTCAATGTGAATGTACTAAGTGGTAGATATCATAACAAGGTTTTCAAAAATATAAAGAACACTAAAATCCAAGTTATAACGAAGAAGTTATGACCAATCGAAAATCCGCAACAAAACCGACAAAACACTGTTAAGCGTAAAACACGAAATTTCAATAAAATACCTTTTTAGCCTTAGGTATCTAAATGAAAGCCGTAGATATCATTAAATCGTAAATGTACATAAAAAGAACGTCCAAATCTGACTTCGTATGAGGAAGTTATGATTTTCCTAAGTTTCGGATATAGAAGTAGACAGCTAAAAACTCGAAATAGAGATCGAGCGACTTTTAGCCAATGCAACCTAAACGAGAATCGAAGATCTCGACAATAGTAGTACAACGGTAAAAGGACAGACGAAAACAGACGTCGGATGAAGGAGTTATGGATTTTTAACGGACTTTTCCAGTCCCGGTCTGTTAAAAATACAATATTAAAAATAAATTCAAAATTAGCCGACGGAGTCTAAACAAAAGTTGTAGAGCATAATCTCACCTACGCATGGATAAAAAGAACGTTAAAATCGAAGCTCGTATGCGATAGATATGAATTTCCGAAGTTCGCAACACGAAACCCGACACTGTCAGAAACTCACAATGTGAGCCAGAAGCTCACGACGTGAGCTCGTGATTGATGGGTGCCAGAGTCGGGCTATCATATGTCGAGTCTACGTAAGGGGATAAGATCGAACTCACGACGTGAGCCACTCCATGCTCACGACGTGAGCTCCAAAAATGCACCCTATAAATATGATGCGAGGGCTCCGGGTTTTGGTTGCTAATTCACTACTTTCTCTCCCAAATTTCGTACTTCTACCCTCTCAGGACTACCCCGACACCCCGTTTTCATATCCAAGCTCTGATGGAAGTTCGAAGCCCAGAGATTTCCGAGAAATCGACTTCTTTTCGGTCGAAGTGCTGCCCGAGCAAAGTATCGTTTTCATCAAAATCGTCACTTCTACCAAGTGAGTTCATACCCTTATCACTACACTTTCAAATGCTTTTAATTTCTTTTAAACACTTTCAAGGGGGGAGGGGGGAATACAAGTAAACACATGGCTAAACTCGTGCTATACTTTTCATACTGTTGTTATAACTATCATATGAGTTGTTAACATGAAAAACATCACACATCGCAACTTTACCCTCATGGGATACAATATGTTTTATAAATAGAAATATGCTTTATTTATCTGCTTGCATAACATATCATGACAAGGGTAATCATTTTGGACATAAACATATACATTTCAAAATACGTGACTTAATTGAGAATATGTGAGTCATTCGCCTTCACTATACCTATCAAGGTACCACTAGAAAGCCCTGTTTTATAACCAGAGTCTCCCGTCCGGAGAACGTGATAAATGTGTATAGATCTATACGTGACTGATGATCCCGCACCCTGACTGTTAGCTACAGTCAGCAGGGTGACAAATATCATAACGTTTCGACGCCTGAAGAACGTCGCTACAGGAAAATCCATCATAGTACGGTTATGAAAACTCACAGGATAGACAATTATTATGGTATTATGTTTTTGCGGGAAAAATAATATTACAGTTATTTTTACGTGAAATTACAAACTTCTTATAGTTTTGTTTACTAATAAAACTATACATCATTATTTTAAGTATGACATATTTACTTACAAGTTACAGTCTTGGGCATTTGAGAGTGCTCCTCACTTTTAGGAAAATATAGGTTTTTCCTGGTTCGATACATTCATTTCATACAAACAACGATTCATAACTCCTTTTATGAGAAAATATCGGATTTTCTGAAAAACAAACGTGAACTTTCGAATGGCATACATTTACACAAATATCTACTTATGAACTCACCAACTTAAATGTTGACACTTTTTCTTTGAAATAACTTGTATTCTCAGGGAATCGCTAAACCAGGTTAGCAACTGCTTTTGGGGACTAATGCTCCGACGTTAGTATGGAACATCATATTGTATTTGACTTTTGAAACATATGATACCACAATCATGTAAACTTTTCAAATATATGTTATGGTGGTGTGTACTATCTTTACTATTCAACTGTTATGATATTGTACATGACGTCCTCCGCCCCCGAATGTTTCCGCCGTTCAGGTTTGGGGGTGTGACAGATTGGTATCATAGCATTGTTTATAGTGAACTAAGTATATCAAAACTATTTATTTTTTATATACAACTATAAACACAGCTGGACAAAAACACTCTGATTAAGAGACATACTTTTAAAAAAATATAGTTTTATTAAAAGTATACATGCATATATTACATAACAATAATAGTATCATAAAGAAAACAATATAGAAGTATTATAGATGAGTTGTGCTCTACAGGTATGCCTTGGAATATGTAATCGGGACTGGGATAAATATAGCATGATCAACTATATTTATCCGAGAGTCGACTAACATACGTCAGGGAATATTTGCAGTGGATGACAAGTCTAAAACTTACCAAACATACAATCTTTAGAATCAAACATAACATTTAGAATACTATAGGAGTATTTTGTAAATGCAATAGTTTAACCTTGATGTTCAAATTTATATGCTTTAGTGTTTAGACAATTTTCATATCTCTGTTCTCGTACAGACACAATGGCCGGATTCCACTTACCAGGGGATCCTTATTACCCAAACCAAGGTGATGGAGGCTAGGTGGAAGATGATCTAGAAGAGGATCCCGAGGAAATTGTGGATGAAGAGGAAGAAGAAGAGGAACCCATGGAAGAAGAAGAAGAAGAAGAAGAAGAGTAAGAGGGGACCGATACAGAGCCCAAAGTGTACAATCCCCCTCTAGCCATCTGACCTCCTGCAAACAGGAGAGGTTTTCAAGGACCAACCCCCATGTGGGGAAACCTCATTCACCAATGGAGCCGACAACAAGGAGTGCGCCCTCCATACGGGATGTGCCGAGACTTCTACGACGTTAGCAATGGAGGTTCAGCCGACAAGGCACTCCCTATCATCGTGGATAAAATAGCTAACCAAATCGACCAGTCAAGGATCTCGATGACCCGGATTCGAGAAGTCAATGCAACGGCACAAAACAACACTGCCGATATATGTCGCCTAGACGAACTACATGATGAGACCCGAGTTCACACCAGGACACTACAGGGCCAAATGGATGCACCCCTCGCCGAGATAAGAGAAATGAGGGAGCTACAAGTCATCCTTGAGAGGCGACTATTGGGAGCAAAACACTCGGAAGCGGAGTCTAGCTCTAAGCGCAGTACACGTCGCAAGTAGTGCTTGCACAACTCCAAATTTTGTTATAGACTAGGACCACGACTAAATGTTTTACTTTTGTTAACTTTCGGCACTGTAGACCTGTAGATAAGGTCAAATTTTTCCAACATTTCGGTGTATCCACTATATATATATATATATATATATATATATATATATATATATATATATATATATATATATATATATATATATATATATATATATATATAAGTATTTGCTTTGCGTGTTAATTCCTTGGATATCGCTCAAGTTCATCGGTTTATCTATTATTGTAGAAACTACTACTATGAATCGAACATAAATCACTGTTAAGTCGAATCTTAATACATAAAGAATCTAAAATAGTTAAACTCTTTAACACTCGACTTTCATTCATCAAAGACTTATTGCCTTTCATTGTTAATTCTTTGGTAGCAAGATGCCTCCTCGCAGATCTGGCAGACGCGTCAACAATGCAAAACCAACACCACCGCCACCACCTCCACAATATGATCCCGTCATGGTACAGGCTGCTATCATTGCAGCAGTAGCAGCTGCTCTTACGCAAACAAACTCTAACGACGCTGGCGGAGCTGGAAGCAGTACCAACCACTTGAATCGTGGCACTGGCCATGGGCATACCAGGGAATGCACATACAAAGAATTTTCAAATGCGAAGCTAAGGAAAGGTGTATGATTTTGATAAAGTTTGTCAAAGTATTTCGTATCAGAAGTCTGAACTTTGGTAAGAAAGTCAATAAAGTATTGATTTTTAGAAGTCCAGCTGATTTCTGAGTACATGTCAAAGCTAGTGGGAGCATAAGTGTTATGCTATTAATCATCATGTTAGTGGGAGCATGATAATTATGATAAGTGTTGCAAGTTAGCAATATTAATTATAGAAAAACAAAAGTTCAATTGGGAAAAGTTGTTCTTGCTATAATTAAGGGAGAGAAAATAATACTTCATTTCAATTCTAAAAGCTTAGATTGAGGTTTTAATCATCTTTAGTAAAGGATATATATATATATATATATATATATATATATATATATATATATATATATATATATATGAATTTTATGTTGGAATGGCTCAACATAAGGAAATTCTATATATGAGTCCATTATTTGCGTTCTAAAATTCGATTATGATTACGACATCCCTTTTCATAATCTGAATTATGAGAATTTGGCAAATAGAAATAGAAATATTATAGCAAAAAGACTGGTCTAGTATCATGTCTTTATGTGAGACATCATGAATCGTGTCCCATATGCTTCGGATATAGGATCGATTGCATGTGCTATAATATTCAATCTGTTCTAAATTTTTTCAAATGCCTAGAGCATTAAAAGGGAAAAAGTACTAGAACTGGATATGACTAATTTGATTAAGCAATTGTCGAGGACAATCTATGGTTTACCAAAGATTGGTTGCCCAGGGACCGTTGGAAGTATAGTGTTAAATTTGGGAAGGACCATATTGACATATTCTGAAAAGAGGCAACTCTTGTTCAGGAGTGATAGTCAAAATGGGAATATGGAAATGTTCCCATAAGTGGAAGTTATTCATTAAATCTGTGTATGATTGGGAAACTTAATGCAAGAAGGACGTTCAAATCAATGTACTTTGAATATGAGACTTCGTTTCCATGGAGTTCATCTCCATTGGAATACTCTGTAATGTCTGTTGACAAGTCTTGGTAACTCTGTGCATAATCGTTACAAGAGGATCAATGCATATAAGTTTAGAATCTAACAGATTTAGGCAAATGGCAGGAATTTGGAATTCTTGCATTTGCGGTAAGGATTTGGGATTGTGAAATGAGAATCATTGGAATTATGTTCAATCGATCTATTTCACAAAGTAAAGATCATAGACAAACTTAGTGTGCATACTTGGTGTATGGCATAACTAATGTTTGGAAAAACATAGTGTGCATACTTGGTGTATGGCATGACTAGTGTTTAGAAAACATAGTGTACGTGCTCGGAGCATGGGACAACTATTGTTTTAATTCAAGTATAAAGTTGATAGTTTGAAACAGTATGCAATGAATGATGGGTAATCAATATGGTGATAAATAAAATGTGTTTTATTTATATTCATAAGTTCTGAGACCATATTGGATCCGATTATTCTTGTGTTTCACTTTGCATGTTTTGACTTCCAGAATAACTAGGTCGTTCTTCCTGAATGACTAAGTTATTCAAACCATCCACAGTCGGTCATATGTTGGAAGTAGATATGAATCAAGACTGTCATGAAGTTGGTTTGTAGACGTGCAAGGTAGTGGACATAGCAAGAGTTGCTGCAACATTCATGAGTGCTCATAAGTTCTGAGTATTGGATTAAACCCATGCTCATTTGAATCGCTTCATGGATTCTATCACGAGTGATCATGAGACGATAATATTTTATATTCTTCAAACCTAGAGATATGACTTGTTACCTATGAGTTGGTTATGCATTGATTGTATGAAAATGCATTGGTAACTCGATGTTATAAAACGTGCCTTTGTGTATGATTCAACAAGTAGTAGAACAAGCATATGAGTCGAAGTTTATCCATTCCTTTTACCCTTGAAGGGATAAAAGCGATATATGTGGGCCCCTCAATGATTTAGTGATGACACCCCGAAGTGCTTGGCCAAGCCAGGACTAATGTGATTTGTTCAATTAGTCGGTCGTCAGAAATCGAAAATCAGGAAACAACAAATGGACAGAGAGAATGATTATAATCCATGTCTCAGTCCATATGATATCTAGAATGGAGGAATATATGATCCCTTATCTAATGGACGCATCATTAATTTGTTCAAAGTTCGACATCAGCTTTTAAGAGCTACGATTGCTAGTCGGGTTTTGGAGTCATACGCAATAATAATTTTAGACTTATCCAAATGGGAAACTGTTGGATTAGTGTCTAAGTCCATAAATATAATTGGTATGTACTTGACCCGATTGGCATGGTCCATTTGGGTTGCATGGCATCGGAACAATTTGGATAGACTTTGGTGAGAAAAGGATAATTATGATTTGTTAATATATTATAAGTTCTAATATATTAATATGAAATCATATTATTTAATTAGTATTGATCAAGAATTAATTTGGAATTAATTATGTGATCAAAAGGAGACTAATTAAATATATGGGGATTGATTGTGTAAATCATTCATTCTTATATATGTGGGCTTATGATCCATAGTTCTTCATGTTGGGCTAAACCCATGGAGTAACCCATGGATACTCCATGGAGGTTTTAACCCATGGAGCATGAAGAATATGGAAAGACATGAGTTACATGGTGTAACCCTAATAGCCACCATATATAAGGACCCCATGGCTGAAGAAATTGGCACTAGTGTGTGTACACATGAGGGCTAGCCAATTTGAGCATATGAACCTTTTCTCTCAAGTTATTCCAAGATGTTGGTGATGTTGTGTGAACCATGTGAGGTGTCACACTTGAGGCACTAGGCTCTTAAGCTCCATGGAATCAAGCTAACAAAGAGGTATGTAATTCTACTAGAATTTATATTATATGTTCTTCATATTATGCTAGTTAGAACAATACCTTGGAAAAATTGATATTTGCATGTATAATAGAGAAAACATAGATCCAAGGTATTTAGGGTTGCATGTACACCTTAGGAGTGTTAGAATGCTCAAAACCCTTCACTGGGAATATCTCAAAATCTTGATGCTGGAAGAATACTGCCCGAGTGGTGAAATCCAAAAGTTAGAGCAGGAGCTGTGGAACCTAAGGATGACTGGATCGGACCTAGCCGCTTACACGGCCAGGTTCAGTGATTTGTTAGCCTTGTGCCCAGGAATGGTAAACTCGGAACCGAAGAAGGTGGAGAGATACATTTGGGGATTATCACCCCAGATCCAAGGGCATGTCCTAGCTTCTAACCCAATCACGTTTGACAGCGCGAAGCGCTTGGCTCAACGATTGATTGATCATGGTGTTAAACAAGGTACTATTACCGCTGCTTCTGAGCCACCGAAGGAGGTAGAGGACTGAAGGAAACCCTGGAACAAGAGAAAGGGGCAAACCACACATGAAAACCCTAAGAAACAACAAATAGTGACGACCCACGCTGTTACTGTCCCGACCACCCCGGCACCAACAAAGCCGTACATCAGCAACCTGCCGAAGTGCAATAGATGCAACTTCCATCATCACGGACCCTGCCGTGAAACGCATTGCACTAGGTGCAACAGGAAGGGACACACTGTCCGTTTCTGCATGGAACCGACCCAACCGGCCGCTCCAGCCACAAATGTTGGAGTAGGCCATACTTGTTACGAGTGTGGAGCAACGGGGCACTTCCGAAGGGACTGTCCAAAAGAAAACAATAGGAATGCTGGTGGAGGGGGCAGAGTATTCGCAATGGGCCAAGAGGAAGCCATTGTCGATCCCACGATGGTTACGAGTACGTTTCTCCTCGATAACTCTTATGCATGCATTCTATTTGATAGTGGAGCGGAGAGGAGTTTCGTGAGCCACAATTTTAAAAATCTACTCAAACAAACACCCCAGTCATTAAGCGAAACATTCATAGTAGAAATGGCTAACGGAAAGACAAAAGGCACTAAATAAATATACTTAAAATGTACCATCATGCTAAACAACAATTCTTTTCCAATCAACCTCATGCCAGTTTCAATAAAGAGTTTAGACGTGATCATAGGCATGGATTGGCTGAGTTCTCACCGTGCAGACATTTTATGTTACGAAAAGGCCGTTCGCCTTAATCTGCCAAATGGCGAAACCCTCGTTATTTATGGCGATAAACCTAGTACCACTCTTCATATCATCTCCTGCATCAAAGCTCAAAAATATTTACGCAAGGAATGTCATGCGTTCTTGGCACACGTCGTAGATGTGAAGTGAGGAGTAGAAGACATCAAGAGCATGCCTGATGTATGTGATTTTCCCGATGTCTTCCCCGAAGATCTTCCAGGAGTACCTCCTGCAAGACAAGTCGAATTTAGAATCGACTTAATTCCTGGAGCCACCCCTGTAGCCAAAGCACCGTATCGATTATTCCCAGCAGAGATGCAAGAATTATCGAGTCAACTGAACGAACTGCTCAGCAAAGGATTCATCAGACCAAGCTTCTCACCTTGGGGAGCACCAGTGCTGTTCGTGAAGAAGAAAGACGGATCGTTCAGAATGTGCATTGACTACCGAGAGCTAAACAAACTCACCATTAAGAACCGGTATCCCGTGCCACGAATAGACGATTTGTTCGATCAACTCCGAGGGGCAAATTACTTTTTGAAGATCGATCCGAGATCGGGATATCACCAACTACGAGTCCTGGAAAGTGATATTCCTAAGACGGCTTTCCGAACAAGATATGGTCACTACAAATTTGTAGTGATGCCTTTCAGACTAACAAATGCACCCGCCGTGTTCATGGACTTAATGAATAGGGTATGTTGTTCGTTCTTGGATAAATTTGTGATCGTATTCATAGATGGCATACTCATTTAGTCAAGGAGTAAAGAAGAACATGGCCAGCACCTGAGACAAGTCTTGGAGACACTACGAGTAGAGAAGCTTTACGCAAAGTTCTCGAAGTGCGAGCTTTGGATTAGGAAAGTGGACTTCCTAGGTCACGTGATCAGCAAAGAGGGAATCCACGTGGACCTTTCCAAAATCAAGGCAATCCAGAATTGGTCAGCACCAAAGATGCCAACCGAAATTCGCCAATTCCTAGGACTTGTTGGCTATTACCGTAGGTTCATACAGAATTTCTCCAACATCGCAAAACCCCTTACCTCCCTGACCCAGAAGGGTGTAGCTTTCAACTGGGGAGAAAAACAAGATGTTGCATTTCAAACTCTGAAGCAAGCCCTATGCAGCGCACCCATTTTGTCTCTCCCAGAAGGGACAGAAGACTTCGTAGTATACTGTGATGCGTCCAATCAAGGGCTGGGTTGTGTGCTGATGCAACGAGGAAATGTTATTGCTTACGCCTCACGACAACTAAAAACACACGAGGTCAACTACACCACTCATGACCTAGAGCTTGGGGCAGTAGTGTTCGCTCTGAAGATTTTGAGGCACTACCTATACGGAACAAAGTGCACCATCTTCAAGGACCACAAGATCCTTCAACACATATTCGACCAGAAGGAGCTAAATATGAGACAATGACGTTGGGTCGAACTACTCAACGACTACGAATGTGAAATTCGTTATCATCCAGGTAAAGCCAATGTAGTGGCGGATGCCCTAAGTCGAAAGGAGTACTCTGGTTGAAGAGTGAAAGCGCTAACCATGGCAATCCATTCACACCTGTCAACGCAAATCAAGGAAGCCCAACTAGAAGCCTTGAAACCAGAAAACGTGATAGGTGAAGCACTTAAAGGAATGGACAAGAATATGGAAATCAAGGGTGACGGAGTTCGTTATATCATGGATCGAATCTGGACACCGAAATTTGGTGGATTTAGAGAGGTGGTCATGAATGAAGCCCATAAGACTCGATACTCCGTACACCCAGGTTCAGATAAGATGTATCTGGATCTCAAACAACTCTATTGGTGGCCAAACATGAAAGCAGAGATTGCTACCTACGTTGGCAAGTGCTTAACTTGTGCCAAGATCAAAGTAGAACACCAAAAACCCTCAGGTCTACTCCAGCAGCCCGAAATACCTGAGTGGAAGTGGGAACATATTGCCATGGATTTCATAACCAAACTACCCAAGACGCAAGGTGGTCACGATATCATTTGGGTGATCGTCGACAGGTTAACCAAGTCTGCCCACTTTTTGCCAATCAAGGAGACCCATAAGATGGAAAGACTGACAAGGTCTTACATCTGGGAAATCGTGCGACTTCACGGAGTGCTGATATCTATTATCTCGGTCAGAGATAGCAGATTAACATCACGATTCTGGCAATCACTGCAGAAAGCCTTGGGAACTAGGCTAGATGTGAGTACAACCTATCACCCACAAACTGACGGACAGAGTGAGAGAACTATCCAAACCGTAGAAGACATGTTACGGGCTTGTGTAATAGACTTCGGAAAAGCATGGGACATCCACTTACTATTAGTTGAATTCTCGTATAACAACAACTATCACACTAGCATCAAGACTGCTCCATTTGAAGCCCTTTACGGCCGCAAGTGTATATCACCTCAGTGCTGGCCGGAAGTGGGCGACACGCAGTTGGCGAGAGGCTTAGTTCCTGATAGCACTCTCACTACTCCGGAAATCATTAGAGAGATGACTGAGAAGATCGTTCAAATCCGTGAACGACTGAAAGCCTCACGGGACAGGAAAAAGAGCTACGCCGACAAGAGACGAAAACCCTTGGAATTTCAGGTTGGTGACCGTGTCCTACTAAAGGTCTCACCCTGGAAGGGCATGATACGCTTTGGGAAGCATGGAAAACTAAACCCAAGGTATATTGGACCCTTCGAAGTTACTGTGAGGATTGGTCCAGTAGCTTATAGACTCCAACTACCACTCGAACTTAACAACGTACATCCTGTGTTTCACGTGTCTAATCTAAAGAAGCGTCTATCTGATAAAACCCTTGTAATTCCACTCGATGAAATCGAATTAAACGAAATTCTTAACTTTGTGGAAGAACCCGTCGAGATCATGGATAGGGAAATCAAACGAACAAATCAGAGTCGCATACCAATAGTGAAGGTTTGCTGGAATGCTAAGTGGGGACCTGAATTCACTTGGGAACGAGAAGACCAGATGCATCAGAAGTACCCGCATCTCTTCCCTACTCCATAGACGCTTACTTTGTAAATAATTTCGAGACGAAATTTCCTTTAACGGGGGGGATGATGTAACAACCCGATATTTCAAGTCAATGTAATGACCTAAAGTCAAGTATTGTAGCCTATATTGAGATGATAATAGAAATAGATACAACATGAAATGTTCAAAAACTCAATGTGAATGTACTAAGTGCTAGATATCGTAACAAGGTTTTCAAAAATATAAAGAACACTAAAATCCGAGTTATAACGAAGAAGTTATGACCAATCGAAAATCCGCAACAAAACCGGAAAAACACTGTTAAACGTGAAACACGAAATTTCAATAAAATAATTTTTTAGCCTTAGGTGTCTAAATTAAAGCCGTAGATATCATTAAACCGTAAACGTACATAAAAAGAACGTCCAAATCTGACTTCGTATGAGGAAGTTATGATTTTCCTAAGTTTCGGATATAGTAGTAGAGAGCTAAAAAATCGAAATAGAGATCGAGTGACTTTTAGCCAACGCAACCTAAACGAGAATCGAGAATATCGATAATAGTAGTACAACGGTAAAAAGACAGACGAAAACAGACGTCGGATGAAGGAGTTATGGATTTTTAACGGACTTTTCCAGTCCCGGCCTGTTAAATATACAATATTAAAATTAAATTCAAAATTAGCCGACGGAGTCTAAACGAACGTTGTAGAGCATAATCTCACCTACTCATGGATATAAAGAACGTTAAAATCGGAGCTCATATGTGAGAGATATGAATTTCTGAAGTTCGGGACACGAAACCCCACGCTGTCAGAAACTCACGACGTGAGCCAGAAGCTCACAACGTGAGCTGGTGACTGATGGGTGCCAGAGTCGGGCTATCATATGTCGAGTCTATGTAAGGGGATAAGATCGAACTCACGACGTGAGCCACTCCATGCTCACGACGTGAGCTCCAAAAATGCACCCTATAAATATGATGCGAGGGCTCCGGGTTTTGGTTGCTAATTAACTACTTTCTCTCCCAAATTTCGTACTTCTACCCTCTCGGGACTACCCCGATGCCCCAGTTTCATATCCAAGCTCTGAAGGAAGTTTAAAGCCCCGAGATTTCCGAGAAATCGACTTCTTTCCGATCGAAGTGCTGCCCGAGCAAAGTATCATTTTCATCAAAATTGTCACTTCTACCAAGTGAGTTCATACCCTTATCACTACACTTTCCAATGCTTTTAAACACTTTCAAGGGGGGGGGGGGAATACAAGTAAACACACGGTTAAACTCGTGCGAAAAACACAAATCTTTTGTTATACTTTTCATACTGTTGTTATAACTATCATTTGAGTTGTTAACATGCAAAACATCAGACATCGCAACTTTACCCCCATGGGATACAATATGTTTTATAAATAGAAATATGCTTTATTTATCTGCTTGCATAACATATCATGACAAGAGTAATCATTTTGGACATAAACATATACATTTCAAAATATGTGACTTAATTGACAATATGTGAGTCATTCGTCTTCACTATACCTATCAAGGTACCACTAGAAAGCCCTGTTTTATAACCAGAGTCTCCCGTCCGGAGAACGTGATAAGTGTGCATAGATCTATATGGGACTGATGATCCCGCACCCTGACTGTTAGCTACAGTCCGCGGGGTGACAAATATCATAACGTTTCGACGCCTGAAGAACGTCGCTAAAGGCAAATCCATCATAGTACGGTTATGAAAACTCATAGGATAGACAATTATTATGGTATTATGTTTTTGCAGGAAAAGTAATATTACAGTTATTTTTACGTGAAATTACAAACTTCTTATAGTTTTGTTTACTAAGAAAACTATACATCATTATTTTAAGTATGCCATATTTACTTACAAGTTACAGTCTTGGGCATTTGAGACTGCTCCTCACTTTTAGGAAAATATAGGTTTTTCCTGGTTCGATACATTCATTTCATACAAACAACGATTCATAACTCCTTTTATGAGAAAATATCGGATTTTCCGGAAAACAAACGTAAACTTTCGAATGGCATACATTTACACAAATATCTACTTATGAACTCACCAACTTAAATGTTGACACTTTTTCTTTGAAATAACTTGTATTCTCAGGGAATCGCTAAACCAGGTTAGCAACTGCTTTTGGGTACTAATGCTCAAGCGTTAGTAACATCTTTTGGAACATCATATTGTATTTGACTTTTCAAACATGTAATACAACAATCATGTAAACTTTTCAAATATATGTTATGGTGGTGTGTACTTTCTTTACTATTCAACTGTTATGATACTGTACATGACGTCCTCCGCTTCCGAATGTTTCCGCCGTTCAGGTTTGGAGGTGTGACATGATTATATAGTAGACACACAAACAAATTGAAGTTTGAAGAATATTTTTTTGTCATTTTTAGCATCTTACTTTTGTATATTTATATTATTTATGACATTTGGTTTTGTTTTAAGCTTTCTATAATAACATTGTACATTAAATAGTAACTGTTCTTTCTATTTGAGCATTGTACAAAGAGAAAATGACAACCCAATCTTTCTTAAACAAACAAACATGTTTTTTTTGCTTTTATAGCCATGTAATTTATCATATTTTTGTTATTTATGACATTTGATTTTGTTTTAAGTTTTCTATAATAACATTGCACTTTAAATATTATATTGGTTTTTCTATTTGAGCATTGTACTTTTGCATATATTTTTTATTTATACTAATATATTTTTTCATTATAGCATCTTACTTTTTTCATTTTTTCCATTATAGCATTGTACTTTCCAAAAAAACCCTTAAAAGTCATGTGTTTTTCTAATCAATACATACATACATACATATACATAAAAATACACTTAAACAAACAACTTACACATTTTCCATATACATTATAGCATCATACTTTTTTTTCTATTATTACATTGTACTATTTCATATACATACATCATACACATAATGCATACAATTGTTTTGTATTCAATGTAAACATATACATTTATGCATACATATATACACACATTACATACGCTTATACATATACTAGACGAATTCCCGGGCGTTGCGCGGTGCAGGTTAAAAAATTGTTACAATATTGAAAAATATATGTTTATAATGGTTATGTTATTGACATTAATTTTGACATAATATTATTAAAATAATATATATATATATATATATATATATATATATATATATATATATATATATATATATATAATCTCTAACTATTTTGAACAATAATATTCATTCACATCAACCCACCTTCCTCATTAGCAGAATTAAATATACTTATCTATTTAGTATTATTTTTAATAATTGTTATGATTGATTAATTTAAAAAATTTTACTTATGAAATTATTTTCTAATTTCATTAATGATGTTAATTTAAAATACAATTTGTTTGTAGCTAACATTACGTAATTTATAATTTGATGTTATTATCATTTAAAATTATTGTTCATTAATTTTAAGCCACTTATTATTATTAATAACTTAAAGAAGACTTTTAAGAAACACTTAATATTAATATTCAAATATGAAACATATACTAAATAATAAAGTGATAAGATTGACAATTTGCATTTCAAAAGAGACTTGCAAGGATAATATGACATATCCATAATTTTTATAATTTGATTTTATTAGTTATAACTATTGTTTGTTAATTTTAAAACCACTTATTATTATTAATAAGTGAAAGAAAACTTTTAAAAAACACTTATTATTATACTTAAAATGTTAAACATATTCTAAAATACAAAGTGATAAGATAGACAATTTGCATTTTAAAAGAGACTTACATGGATAATATGGATAATATGACATATCCATGATTTTTAATTATTTACTGCTTTGAAACAACACAAACATACAAACATATATACAACATTTAATTAAATATTATTTATATCACATTCCATAACATATGATCGATAATATGAATATAATCTAATTTACATTAAAATTTCAACCACAACATACAATGACGCTCTTAAAAGAATACATAAACGAAGAAAAAAAAAGAATTAGTATATAACAAACTTACAAATTAAAAACTTTAACATAATAACATGGCTCGAAAAATGGTTAAAAGCCCTCAAATCAACACAAAAACATTTAGACTTGTTTTCTTTGTGAATTTTATATGTGATTGGTATTTTTGTGTCTACTCAAAGATATTGGCCTTTTATAGTAGACTCTTCATTAATTGCTTATTAAACATATTATATAAGTTATAAAACCTTTGAATGGTAAATCATTACTAAGAGACTTTTGAGTGGTATTCATTCAAATAAGAGGTTTCAAATGAATATGGTTTGAGTAAAATGCATGATGGGGGTTTCAAATGAATGTGGTGAAAGAAAAAATGCTTCCTTTATAAGTATACTAGATGAATTCCCGCGCATTGCGCGCCGCAGGTTAAAAATATATTGTTAGAATATTGAAAAATATATATTCATAATGATTATGTTATTGACATTAACTTTGTCATAATATTTTTACACTAATATATATATATATATATATATATATATATATATATATATATATATATATATATATATATATATATATATATATCTCAACTATTTTGAACAATATGATTCATTGACATCAACCCACATTCCTCATTAATAGAATTAAATATAATTATCTATTAAGTATTATTTTTAACAATTGTTATGATTGATAAATTTAAATTTTTACTTATGTAATTATTTTCTAATTTCATTAATAATGTTCATTAAAGATACAATTTATTTGTAGCTAACGTTATGTAATTTATAATTTGATGTTCTTTTCATTTAAAATTATTGTTCATTAATTTTAACCCACTTATTATTATTAATAAATTAAAGAAGACCTTTAAGAAACGCTTAATATTATTATTCAAATATGAAACATATACTAAATAATAAAGTGATAAGATTGACAATTTGCATTTCAAAAGAGACTTGCATGGATAATATGACATATCCATGATTTTTATAAGTTGATTTTATTATTTATAACTATTGTTCGTTAATTTTAAAACCACTTATTATTATTATAAGTGAAATAAATCTTTTAAAAAAACACTTATTATTATTCTTAAAATGTTAAACATATACTAAAATATAAAGTGATAAGATAGACAATTTACATTTTAAAAAAGACTTACATGGATAATATGGATAATATGACATATCCATGATTTTTAATTAATTATTGCTTTGAAGCAACACAGACATACAAACATCTATACAATATTTAATTAAATATTATATATATCACATTCGATAACATACGATCGATAACATGAATCTAATCTAATTTACATTAAAATTTCAACCACAACATATAATGATTGTCTTAGAAAAATACATAAACCAAGAAAAAAAATAAAAAAATTTAGTATATAACAGACTTACAAATTAAAAAATTTAACTTAATAACATGACTCGAAAAATGGTCCAAAGCCCTCAAACCAAAACAAAAACTTTTAGACTTGTTTTCCTTGTGAATTTTGTATGTGATTGGTATTTGTGTGTCTACTCAAAGAGATTGACCTTTTATAGTAGACTATCCATTAATTGTTTATTAAACATATTATATAAGTTATAAAACCTTTGAATGGTTAATCATTATTAAGAGACTTTTGAGTGGTATTCATTCAAATAAGAGGTTTCAAATGATTATGGTTTGAGTAAAATGCATCATGGGAGTTTCAAATGAATGTGGTAAAAGGAGAAATGATTCATTTATAAGTATATAAAGATAAAGATTACATATACATACAGTATAACGAGAAATAGAATAGAAAATGTGATGGAACGAAACCAGAATGGTGGTGGTGTTGTAGGGGTGTTGTGGTGGTGCTGTGATGGCAAAGAATATGGCAGCGGTGGTGATAAACCAAGCTTAAAGGTCAAAAATACTTCATACATAAAATCAAACACTCAACTCAATAAATGGTCACTGGAGAGAATAGAAATAGAAAAAATAAGATGAGAAGGATATTTTTGTCACCACTGTCGAGATAAAACTTTCATCGTTGGTGATGCAACTTCTGTCTTTGGTGATGTCGGCCTTGTAGTTACTGATGATAGAGGATGCCACTGGTAATCGATAGCCTTGGTTGCACGATGGTCGGAAATCATGAGAGAAAAAGGGTCGACAGTTTGAAGACAGGAAAGTAGAGGAGGGATGGGGATATATCCGCAGAGCATTAGCGGCGATGCTAGGTTTTTGGGGCGACGATAGGGTTTTAGCGGCGATGCTTCTGGAAGGAATTTCTACCGTGCATTTTTTCAAGCATTAGCAGCATCGTTTGTCGCTACCGTTGAACTCACCGCTAATAGTATCTAAGATATTCATTTGCAGCCGTTGGATTAGGTCCAGATCGACGAATAGGGATTAAAGACAACTGTTATCGCGGATCGTGATTTTTGACCTTCTAGCAGCGAGGACAACCTTTAGCGGCGACATCTAACGCGAAAATTAGATGACGCCGCTAAACGCAACCGTCGCCGCAAAAGGCGTCGTTGCTAATACTCGTTATTCTTGTAGGAATATATTTATTTTATATTTTTTTTTAATTATACAATCAATTTATATATATTAGTCATCTTTTATGTGTATTTTCATTTACCTTGAATACATTGTTAAGAATAAATATAAATTTTACAAAATTATAACCTTAAAAGTCTCATCAATTCCTTCGACTTGATCACAATATTCAAATTTATTAATTTATAAGAAAAGATATAAATGAGTTATCATAGAATATTTATTTTATATAAAATAAAAAACAACACCCATGAAAATTATAATTTAAAAAATACAAAAACAACTAAGCATGAAATTACTATGCGATTATAAAACATTACATCATTCAAACCACAATTGGTGGTATGCTCCACATCTACAATGTTCATCGTGATGATGCTTGTCTATCTACTTACGGATTTGGTTTGCGCGATTCCAACATTGACCAAATGGATTTTTTGAGTAATCTACTTCAATTTTCCTAACCACATCCAACTAAATATAATGTGAGGAAGGGGTGTTAAATTTGAATTATATTATACTATTGAATTAAGGCGTCTAAGCCAATAACTAAATTGATATATTCTTGAATTAGAAGAAAAGTCATTTTGGGTCGCCCTCGTAACTAGTAACTAAATACAATGACTTTTGAAGAAACTGACTGATTTGTTAATTTATTATATGACTAATAAATTAAAATAGATAACTTATTAATATGATAATAAATTAAAATAGATAACTTATTAATATGATATATGATTAAAATAATAATTTGAAAAAGTAACAATTGGTTGAGAGTTAATCAGAAATTGATTGGATTTAATTTTGGATTAATTAGAATTAATTAGAAGTGCATGAGCCAACCTGTAATTGTTCAATAATTGAACAAGAGAGAGTTTTTAGATCCTAATAGGGTGGCCAGCTTTGGCTAATCACTTCAAGGATTCTAGAATATTCATATTAGATAAATAAAGACTTGGATAAATACCAATTTGAAATATATTATTATATTGTTCAAATTAGGGTTTCAAAGGTTCCTTATCAGCTATAAATAGGACCCCTACGATACCTATTTTTCATACACTCCTTACTCTCATAGAGCCGAAATTTTGCTCTAAGCCTCCTGCCTCCTCAAGTCTTTTAGTTGCTAGGGTTTTGCGTACAAGCCATTAGAGGCACTATGCTTTCGGTGCTTGCTTTCTAAAGAACTTCAAGAGGATTTTGGTGTGATTATCTGCAACAATAATCAAAAGGTATGTAACCATAATCTTTTGTGAATTTTGATTTTCATATCTTTCCCTTACGATTTCTTGATGTTCGTAGACAATTGATATCAATAGTGATGGCATAGATCTAATATAGGTTGCATGTGTAACATCCCAAATTTCGAGTTCAAAAAATATCTTTTGTAATTAAGTAATTTATAAAATCGTTTACAGAAAACATTGTCAATATCATATCAATCCATAAACCATCATGAACATGTCTCAAAATCAAAACACCGAACAGTAATATAAATCAGAGTACAATCCCAGAAAACTCATTGCGGAAACCATGTGTGTGTGATGCATTGCTACGTCGCCGACTCCTTCCCCTTGGATGAAGAGGTACCTGAAACCAAAACTGAAACTGTAAGCACAAAGCTTAGTGAGTTCCCCCATCATACCACATACCATACAATCATACAAGTTGTCGGGAAATTCAAGGGTGTCCGACCTACCCATGTCAAGCCATTATGGGGTGCTGACTACCCGTGTCAAGACATTCTGGGGTGCTGACTACCCGTGTCAAGCCATTCTAGGGTGCTGACTACCCGTGTCAGGCCATTCTGGGGTGCCTGCCTACCCTCCGGTCTATCTCACCCAGTTACGGGGACTATTTCACCCCAACTACTATCACATAATAAACTATCATAAACATGCTATCAGACATATCTGGGGTGTCCGGCCTACCCTTCAGCCCTAACAACCGATCGGGGGACTATTCCCCTCGCACAACCACTATCACATAGAACTTAGCATACTGGCACATAGAACATATCAAGTAATAGCAATTAGACAATTATCACAAAGACAATCATCTCAACTCTAATCAACTACTAACGGGTCAGCCTTGGTTCCTTAGACCCACTTCTACTGGAAAGTAACTCACCTCATTATCGCGTAGTGTCTGCACTGATCTCGGTATGGAAATCGACTCTCCCCGACTCCTCAATCCCTACACGACAACTCTTCTAAGTTATCAACTCATACTCGTAACCCTTACAAGGGTCACTCAATCCCAGTCAATGTCAAAGTCACATCCATGGTCAAAGTCAACTTTTGGTCAAAGTCAACATCTGGTTGACTCGACTCGCCGAGTTGGCCCGCCAACTCGTCGAGTCCCCATATCCACAAAATGCCATAACCCCGTTCCTACTCGTCGAGTCTACCAAGAGCTCGACGAGTTCGCCTTCAACAACACATTGGACAATCTTCAACCGACTCGCCGAGTTCGTTCTTGAACTCGTCGAGTTCATCTTCATCCATAAGAAGATGTTCAGTCTATGACTCGCTGAGTTCCCATTGAAGTCGCCGAGTCCGCCTTCATAAGTTGGGAGATTGTCGTGGACTCGTCGAGTCTGTTCATACACTCGCCGAGTCCTATGATTTCCAGGTCCAAGACAAACCCCTAGCAGGCTGAGTGTTCCTTCTACTCAACCAAAACCATTCCCAGAAGACATTTTTGGGGGAAAAGCGTCCCGACTCGCCGAGTCACCCAAGTGACTCGCCGAGTCCTTCTTTGTCCAAGACTAATCGACTGGGTCTTAATGCATCCAAATCATAGATCTGACCTCCTAGGGTCCCTTTTATACGTAAAGCTACGAACTTGGTGTCCATGCATGGGGTTTTTGGCTCAAAAGGCTATAAAATGGGGTTTATCAGATGCATGGGCTTCCCATGGCCATAAAGTTGGCACCTTTATGCCATGTGAACCCTTAATGATTCCAGATCTGAAGCTAACATTACACAATATGAGCCAAACCCAAAGGTGGCTTAGAAATGTCCCAAAAATGGCAAGATCCAAGTCTAAAAGGAGATCAATCAAATGATAAATCAAGGTTCAAGCTTTTTACCTTGAATGAACTAGAAATGGAGCAAAATCTCTGGATCCACTTGCATCTTCAAGAACTCCCAAGCTTCCACTTCTTCCTTCAACTTCAAATACATACAAAAGGCACCAAAAGGCTCAAGAACACACAATAAGGGCTAGGGTTTCGAGTTAGGGTTTTCTGGAAGTGAGAGGGGTGATGGAGGTTGGTCCAAACAGCTCCTACTCGTCGAGTCGGTCTTCCGACTCGTCGAGTAGGCCACTTAAACCCCGATCAAAAGTCGAGTCTACTCGACGAGTTGGGCCTCCAACTCGCCGAGTCCCAGAGTAAATTACAACATTTTCTTGAATTTAAATACGTACCAAGAATCGGGTGTTACAAATCTCCCCCACTTATTTTAGACTTCGTCCTCGTAGTCTGCTGCTGAATCCGGAAAAAGCTCGGGGTAGTGCTCCCTCATCTCGTCCCCCGGCTCCCAGGTCCATTTCGAGCCCTTGAGGTGCTGCCACTGCACCTTTACCAGCTCCACCCTCTTGTTCCTCAGATGCTTCGACTTCCTGTCGAGGATCGCCACTGGCCGCTCGATGTAGTTCAGGCTGTCATCCACCTGAATATCTTCCAAAGGCACCATTGCTGAGTCGTCCACCAGACACTTCCGTAACTGGGAGACGTGAAAAGTGCTATGAATCTAACTGAGTTCGACTGGCAGGTCCAACCTATATGCCACCTTGCCCACCCGGGCTATAACCCTGAAAGGTCCAATATACCTGGGGCCCAACTTGCCCCGCTTCCTGAATCGAATGACGCCCTTCCAAGGCGACACCTTCAGGAGTACCATATCCCCAACCTGGAACTCCAGGTCCGAATGACGCTTGTCGGCATAAATTTTCTGCCGACTCTGAGCAGTCTGAAGCCTGCTCCGAACCTGTTGGATCCTCTCTGTAGTCTTGAATACCACTTCGGTACTCCCCATGACCCTCTGACCAACCTCACCCCAGCATATCGGGGTCCTGCACTTCCTCCCATACAATATCTCGAAAGGAGGACAATCAATACTCGCATGATAGCTGTTACTGTAGGAGAACTCGGCCAAAGGAAGGTAAGTATCCCAACTCCTTCCGAAGTCTAAAACACATGCCCGCAGCATGTCCTCCAAATTCTGGATGGTCCGCTCACTCTGACCATCCTTCTACGGGTGAAAATCAGTGCTGAAGTGCAGACGAGTACCCAGCTCGTCGTGAAACTTCTTCCAGAATCTGGAAGTGAACCGCACATCCCTTTCGGAAATCACCGAGACTGGCACCCCGTGCCGCGCCACTACCTCCCTGATATAGATATCGGCCAACCTTTCGGCCGAAATGCTCTCTTGAATCGGAATAAAATGGGCGCTCTTGGTAAATCGATCAACGATGACCCAAATCGATTCCACTCCTCGCGCGGTCCTGGGAAGTTTCGTGATAAAATACATAGTAATATCTTCCCATTTCCACATGGGAATGTCCAACGACTGCGTCTTGCCGTGCGGCCTCTGGTGTTGGGCCCTGGCCTTCCTACAAGTCAGACATCTCTCAACAAACCAGGCTACATCCCTCTTCATCCAAGGCCACCAATAATCAGGACGAAGATCCATGTACATCTTCGTCGCCCCAAGATGAATAGAAAACCTGGATTTGTGCGCCTCCTCCATCAATACCTGGCACATACCCCCATGATATGGGACACACACTCTACGGTGTAGCGTCATCAGTCCACGACTGTCATAATCAAAGGAGGAAACCTGACCCACAATACGCTCGCTCTTACGGTGTTCCTCCTTCATGGTCTCCTGCTGGGCCTCCCGAATCCGCTCTAGCAGCGGAGTCACAACCGTCATCCTCATACAGATATCTCTGATTGGCGTTGCCTTGCGGCTAAGTGCGTCGGCCACGACATTGGCCTTCCCCGGGTGGTAGAGGATCTCACAATCATAATCCTTTACCACATCAAGCCATCGACGCTGCTTCATATTCAGATTTGGCTGATCCATGAGATACCTCAGGCTCTTGTGGTCCGTGTAAATGGTACAACGAACCCCATAGAGGTAATGACGCCAAATCTTGAGGGCGAAAACAACAGCCCCCAGCTCCAAATCATGCGTCGGATAGTTCGCCTCGTGAGGCTTCAACTGCCTCGAAGCGTAAGCGATAACATGCCCTCTCTGCATCAATACCGCGCCCAAACTCTAGATGGATGCATCGCAATATACTTAAAAGTCCTCCATGCCCTCCGGCAGGGCTAATATTGGCGCCTCGCAAAATCTCTGTCTCAACGTCTCAAATGCGGCCTGCTGCTCAGGCCCCCAACGAAAAACAACGGCTTTCTTTGTCAGTCGGGTCAGGGGTACGACTATCTTTGAGAAGTCCTGAATGAATCTCCGGTAATAGCCCGCCAGTCCGAGGAAACTCCGAATCTCAAATGGAGACTTCGGAACCTCCCATCTCATTACAGCCTCTACTTTGGCCGGGTCAACCAATATCCCATTCTGGTTGACAAGGTGCCCAATAAACTGCACCTCACGCAACCAGAACTCGCACTTGGAGAACTTGGCATACAAGCTCTCCCTCCTCAGGGTATCCAAAACCTCTCGCAGGTGCTCCTCGTGCTGCTCCTGCGTCTTGGAATAAACCAAGATGTCATCAATGAAAACAATCATAGACCTATCCAACATCGGCCTACACACGTGGTTCATGAGATCCATGAATGCGGCAGGAGCATTGGTGAGCCCAAAAGGCATCACCACGAACTCATAGTGACCATATCGCGTCCGAAAAGCTGTCTTCTGCACATCCTCCTCTCTAACCCTCATCTGATGATAACCTGAACGCAAGTCAATCTTGGAGAACCAAGATGCTCCTGGTAGCTGGTCAAAGAGGTCATCAATCCTCGGGAGTGGGTAAAGGTTCTTCACCGTTACCTTATTCAGCTCCCGATAATCTATACACATCCGGTGCGACCCGTCCTTCTTCTTCACAAATAAAATTGGGGCTCCCAAGGGTGAACTGTTCGGTCTAATAAATCCCTTGTCTAACAGCTCCTGCAACTGTGTAGACAACTCCTGCATCTCAGTAGGAGCCAGCTGATACGGTGCCTTGGATATCTGAGCCGCACAAGGGACTAGGTCGATCCTGAACTCTATCTGCCTCTCCGGAGGTATTCCAGGCAAATCCTCTGGAAATACATCCGCAAAATCTCGTACCACTGGCACATCACTCACCGTCGCCTTTCCCGCCTCGCGGGTATCCAAGACGTAGGCGACATACCCTGCGCACCCCTGATGCAGATAGCGCCTAGCTCTCGCTGCTGAACATAAGACTGGTTCCTGCTGTGGCCCCTCGCCCTGAATTACCAGCTGTTCCCCACTTAGGGTCCAAATCCGCACCAACTGCTGCGCGCAGTTGATCACTGCCCCATTGGGGCTCAACCAATTCATCCCTATTATAACCTTGTTCCCCCGCAATGGTATGGGTACCAAATCTACCAAGTAGCACTCTTTGTACAACCTCAGAACGCAATCTCTGAAAACCTCTGACGCCCGCACTGATCGGTGGTCCGCAATCTCAACCTCTAGGGGGCACTCTAACATGCCCGAAGACTCTGGAAACATCTTGCTAAGTGCAAAAGACACAAACGATCGGGTAGCACCCGAATCAAACAACACCTGAACTAGAATACCGTTCACATGGAACGATCCTAAACAGAGCACATAACATAACATATCAAAATCACAGTGACATAATATAAAAGTTTAGAGAGAAGAAATCATACCCGTCACCACATCGGGTGCGGTGCGTGCCTCCTCTACTGTCACCTGAAATGCTCGGCTCCGCACCACTGGAGCCTCTGCCTTGACCTTCCGGCCATCCGTAACTCGTGCAGTCGCTATAGTCGGCGCCACCACCGGCACTGCTGCTGATGCTGCTAACAACCTAGGGCAGTTGGCCTTTTTATGGCCCCTCTTATTGCAATGGAAGCAAATCAGGTCTGATGTCTGAACTGTGGGGGGCGGGGGCAGTACAATCCCTGCCAAAGTGCCCCGTCTTGCCGCACTTGTAGCAGCCTGATGATCCCACTCTACAAGCTCCCTCATGCGGCCTGCCGCATTTCCTGCAGCGGCTCTAGCCCGGCTGGCCCTTCGACCTAACGTCGGATCCCTTGGGTTTCTTCCCCAAAACCCCCGTAACCTGCTCAGTCTCTGCCTTCCTCTTCTTGAGGTGCTCCAAATCAATCTCCCTCTCCCGCGCCCTGGCAATCATGGACTCCAAGGTCGGGCAAGCTGAATAGCTGACATGCTCCCGAATATCAGCCCTCAACATATCATGGTAGTTGGTCTTCCGCATCTCCTCATCCCCCGCATAATGAGGTACCAATAAGGCCCTCTCCCTGAACTTGGCAGCGATCTCTGCCACTGTCTCGGTAATCTGTCTCATGTCAAGAAACTCTCTAGCCAGCTGCTGAAGCTCCACGACTGGCGCAAACTCAGCCATGAACCTAGTCACGAAATCTGACCAAGTCATAGCCTCGATGGCTGGGGCTCCCAGTGAGTCACCAACTAACTCCCACCAATCCTTAGCTCTATCCCTCAAACAACCTGCAGCAAAGCGGACCTTCGACCCCTCCGGGCAGAAGCTTGTCAACCGCACAGACTCAATGTCTGCGATCCATCTCCTGGTAGCAATGGGGTCCTTCACCCCGTGAAAATTTGGCGCACCACTCCCCCTGAAGTCCTTGAAGGACAGTGTGCGCATACCCGACTGGCTGGACGCCGAGTCCCTCCTGAATGCATGGAGGCATTCCTCCATCAACTCGATAATCCCCTCCTTGATCGACCCGAAAATGATAGGGGTCGACTCAAGGATACCTCTAGTAATCTCAGACGCGATGAACTCGCGTAAACTGTCATCAACCTGCTCGGATACCGCACCCGAGCCTGATCCAGAACCGGATCCAGACCCTGAACCTCCCGCTCCATGACGCGTAACCACCATTCTGAAATAAAACATGTAAACGTCAGGGTCATACATACTCTCGAGAGGTTTCGCACGCTCTCCAGGTCCTTGGTTCCATCTCAGCCTCCCTTGACTCGTGTACGGATCCTCTGCTTCCAGTAGTACGGGCCCATACTACCTTCCACATCTATCCGGACTTTCCTTAAGGATTGCTTTGACTTCACCAAATTCCTTCTACCAATTCTGCTCTCTAAGCTAATCTCATCCTAGGCTTGACCCATGGCCCTCTCCGACCTACTCTCCGCCATCAGCCGCTCAAGGAGTCCCTACCATCCTTCCCTAACTAGTTTGCAAATAATATTACATATCCACTTACTAGTTAGTTAAGGCTAGCTAGAACCCTATAAGTACAAAGAAAGCAACATTCGTGCATTGAGTAACCAAACCAAACATAACCCAATCAGGCTATCCTACTGCTGACTAGACAGCCCTAGCATACGGCTCAATAAGCTCATACGACAGGCATATAAGGCATCCCTCCTAGATCCTTAGTTTTATTCTAGCATGCGGTTCTCATAATCATATCATATAACATAACATAACAAGTATGGGTATCTTGGGGAAAACTTACTTGAGCTCGGCTGGTCGCACGCATCACACACCTTGTTCTTTCTCAAAGTTCCTTAACTTAGATTTTAGAAAACTATTTTCTTGTAAAAATATTTCAAGTCCTCGATTTGAGTCCAGACACCACTGAGGGTATGTCCGAATCCCTCAAACCAAGGCTCTGATACCAACTTGTAACATCCTAAATTTTGAGTCCAAAAAATTTCTTTTGTAATTAAGTAATTTATAAAATCATTTACAGAAAACATTGTCAATATCATATCAATTCATAAGCCATCATGAACATGTATCAAAATCAAAACACCGAACAATAATATAAATCATAGTACAATCCCAGAAAACTCATTGTGGAAACCATGTGTGTGACGCGCTGCTACGCCGTCGGCTCCTTCCCCTTGGATGAAGAGGTACCAGAAACCAAAACTGAAACTGTAAGCACAAAGCTTAGTGAGTTCCCCCATCATACCACATACCATACAATCATACAAGTTGTCGGGCAATTCTGGGGTGCCCGACCTACCCATGTCAAGCCATTCTGGGTTGCTGACTACCCGTGGCAAGACATTCTGGGGTGCTGACTACCCGTGTCAAGCCATTATGGGGTGCTGACTACCTGTGTCAGGCCATTCTGGGGTGCCTGCCTACCCTCCGGTCTATCTCACCCGGTTACGGGGACTATTTCTGTTGGATATAGTGTCTAAGTCCATAACTATATTTGGTATGTACTTGACCCGACCCGGCATGGTCCATTTGGGTTGCATGGCATCATGCACTTGGATAGACTAAATGAGAGAAATAAGACACTTATGGTTTATTAATATATTATAAGTTCTAATATATTAATAATAAGAATAATAATATTTAGTTAGTATTGATCAATAATTAATTTAGAATTAATTATGTGATCAAAAGAAGACTAATTAAATATATGGGTTGATTGTGTCAATCATCCATAACTTATATAGTGGGCCAAGGCTCCATGGATTATCAAGTTGGGTTAAACCCACAAGATGCTCCATGGATGCTCCATGGGAGTTACATAACCCATGGGTCATGGAAATGAAAGGTCATGACAATTAGGGTTTACATGGTGTAACCCTAATTGTAACATACTATATAAAGAAGCTATTATTCACCAGCCACTAGTGTGAATCAAAAGGGCTAGCCGAAAATCCAAGTGTTCTTATTCTCTTAGAGTTTATTCCAAGTGTACTTGGTGTTGTGTGAAGCATTTGAGGCATCACACTTGAGGTGCTAGGCTCACAAGGTTTCAAGGAATCATAACAACAACAAGGTATGTATTTCTAGCTATCTCTTTTATTATAAAGTTCCCCATGTATGCTAGATAGGTTTATGAACCTTAGAAAAAGTATTTTGCATGTATCTTAGACAAACATAGATCCAAGGTTTTCTAGGGTTGCATGTACACTTAGGAGTGTTAGAATTGCTCAAAACCCAACAGTGGTATCAGAGCCTAGGCTTGCTTGTTTGATACTTGATGCAAAATAGTGAAAAAAGTCGATTTTGTGCTGTCTGCATGATGAACTCGCCGAGTCCATGGGGGGACTCGCCGAGTTCATGTGAAAACTCATCCTACTCGTCGAGTAGGTTCGTGCACTCGACGAGTAGGAGCCTCAGAATGCAGTTTTTCGACTTTTGCTGCTGGAAATGGACTAGAAACATTACCCTAAACTGTTTTGGTGTTATTAAACTTGTTTTAGATGGTGTAATGGTTGTTCTAATCCATTTACAATGGCCAATATCAAAATTCCATGATGTTATGATTCTTGAAATTCTTGATAATCATGTTCTTGAACTTATGAATTTAGATGATCATAGGAATTATTTGTAACCTCCATGCTAGTTAATTCTTGATCATTATGTGTTTTAATGGAGTCCATAACTTGTCCTCAAGTTATGGAAAACCAAGAGTCACACTTGAATTAAAACCATTAAAAGAACACAAGAGTTATGAAAATGAAGAGTCTTCATTTTAATACTCTAATAAAATCATAAGTTATGAGAAATGAAAAGTTTTGAAAGTTTACAAAACTTGCCCTCAAGTTTTGCAACAAGTAAAGTCATAATTAAAACTTTAGTTCCAACCCTTAGAATTTTAAATATTAAAATTCAACCCTTATACTTTATAATATTATAAGTGAATAATAATTATATATGTATAAGATAAAAGTCGTTTTACCATTAGTAGGCCTCATTCACGAAGCCGGTCTATAAGGGGGGTATAAGGTTGTTGCCTATAAAATGGCAGCTTAATGGGTGTCCATTCTCACCCACCGCTTCCTTGATCGGTGGAGGGTCGTTAGCCGAAAAGGTAGAACAAGGACTTATAAATTCTCATAATAAGTATTATGAATATACTAAAGTAACTAAACATTTATAAATTCCCAATCTTAGTTACTTTAGGAAAATGTGAATAAGGTGCTAATCCATGAAATTACACTTTGCACTTTGATTAAGTCGTTAGTGGAGCGTGTGTGGTTAACCGGCACACTAACTTGGACTTATCAAGTTAGGCAAAGGGTGACTTAATGTTTATCATAGTATCGTTGGAGCGTGTGTGGTTAACCGGCACTTCGATTGAGGGGTAATACATTAAGTGTACCAAGTAATTTGCATGGTTACTTCACACCTTGTTTTGTGATCCTCGGCATCCCAGTCACAAAACTTGAAGGGCACACTCGAGATTGAAACATACCATTGAAAAGTTCAATGAATATCAAAGAACCTAGGAATTTCTAAACCAATTAAAACCTAATAAGATTTATTCCGTTTTATGGTGGAAATTGGTGAATCGTCATTCACCTACCTTCAAATATTTTATAGCTTGGATTACGACATCCCTCTTCTAAGTTATAAAATATTGTGTTGGGTCCTAGCCTTAATATAACATTTGGGTGCTTTATTAAGGACTATCCTGAAATCTAATCTAAACTTATTCTTTCATTTCAGATGTCTTCCAAAAACAATGCTTCTGGCTCAAACCCTACTGGCTCCTTCTCTCTCATGAACCTTTGTGGGAGAGTCATCTTTGATGGATCCAATTTTATGGATTAGATCAGAAACATCAGGATGGTCACTCGCTATGAGGACAAAGAATATGTCCTTGATAAGGAGTTGAAGGAGATTGATGAGTCAACTGCTACCCCAGAGGAGATTGCTGCATTTCAGGCACATGAAAGGGATGCTACCAAAGTAGCATGTATCATGACTGCCACAATGACAGCTGACCTCCAAAAGTCCTATGAGGACTATTACCCTTTTGAGATGCACATGGACTTGATGGAGCGATACCATCAAAGTGCTCGTCAAGAGAGGTATGAAATAATCTCCTCCATGATAACCACCCAAATGAAGGACAATGAGTCCCTCACGACCCACATGCAGAAAATGCAAAGATTTGTGGATCGCTTGAAGAAACTGAATGTTGACTTTCCTGAGGAGCTAGCAATAGATATCATTTTGCACTCCTTACCTTCATGTTATGATCAATTTAGAATGACATACCACATGAATAAGGAAGAAGTTACACTTAGTAAACTTCAAGGACTCTTAAAGACTGCAGAAAGTAGTCTTAAGGGTAAGTCGGGTGGTACTACTCCTCCTACTCCTACTGCATCTAATGTCTTGGCAATCGGGCATGGCAAAGGTAAGAAGAGAAAGAACCCTTCTAAGGGTACCAAGGGTAAGACCCTTGAAGGCTCCTCTTCAAGCAAAACCAAGAAAGGTTTTGTCACTCCTTCTGCTAACCCTAATGAGGCTGAATGCTTCTATTGCCATGAAAAGTCGCACTGGAAGCGAAATTGCCCTAAATACCAGCAAGATCTTAAGGATGGGAAAATAAAACCCAACCATGCAGGTATATACACAATATTGTCTAATAACTCACCTCATTCTAAGTCTTGGGTCCTTGATACAGGTTGTGGAATTCACATATGTTCTGATCTGCAGGGACTAAGAAGAAGTGAGGATTTAGAGCATGGAAAGATAAACCTCATCATGGCGAATAGGAAAGTTTCACCTGTCACCAAGATTGGAGTTTATTCCTTGTTACTAGATAGTGGGTTTACATTAGACTTGAATAAATGTTGTTATTCGCCAGAAATGGCAAGAAATGTTATTTCCTTTCATGCATTGTATAAACAAGGTTTCACCTTTTATTTTGATAATAAAAGTGGTGGTATTGATGCTTTCTATAATAGTGTTCTTTATTTTAAAGCATTACCTTGTGATGGTGTGTATGAAACTGTATCTGTTGAAGATAACTTAGGAAATAATGTATTGTGTATTGATTCTTCCACTAGCTTAGATAAAGCATCTTTATGGCATTGTCGTCTTGGACATGTAAGCAAGAAACGCATAGGCCAACTCCAAAAGGATGGAGTCTTGGAATCATTTGACCTAAAGTCGGATGATAGTTGTGAATCTTGTCTACTTGGAAAAATGACAAAGTCACCTTTTACTGGCACTTGTGCTAGGGGTGAAGGTGTGTTAGATCTCATACACACAGATGTGTGTGGACCCTTCAGAACCGCCACTAGAGATGCTAATCGCTTTATGTGACTTTTATTGATGATTTTAGTAGATATGGATATGTCTACTTAATCAAACATAAGTCAGAAACCTTTGATAAATTCAAAGAGTTTAAGCAAGAAGTGGAAAATCAGTTGGGCAGGAACATTAAGATGCTTTGATCCGATCGAGGTGGTGAGTATCTTAGTACCGAGTTCCTTGACTATCTTAAGGAATGTGGGATAGTCTCACAATTGACACCTCCCAGAACACCACAGTTGAATGGTGTAGCTGAGAGGCGCAATCGAACCTTGTTGGACATGGTTCGTTCCATGATGAGTCGAGTTTTGCTACCAATCTCATTTTGGGGGTATGCCATAGAGACTGCCGCCCATATCCTTAATCTAGTCCCTACAAAGAAGGATGCCAAAACACCTCACGAGATGTGGACTGGAAAAGTTCCAAATCTAGACCACATCAAGGTTTGGGGTTGTGAGGCTTTCGTGAGATGCGAGACTCATGACAAACTCGAACCTCGAAGTGAGAGGTGTATTTTCATCGGCTACCCACAGAAATCATTTGGTTACATCTTCTACAGACCCAGTGATAATGTGGTCTTTGTAGCAAGAAGAGGAGTCTTTCGATAGAGAGAACTCATAAGCCAAGGAGACAGTGGGAGGCAAGTTCACCTTGAAGAAATTCAAGAGTCAATCGGTGAAGGAACCTCAAACCCTAACCCTCAACCTGAGGAGGAAACTCCTGTTGAGCCGACTGAAGAGTTCATACCTCTGAGGCGTTCCACCAGAGTTAGGAATGCCCCTGAACATTATTATGGTTTCCATATTACTGCAGAAGGTGATACCCTTATCAGTGATAATACACTGATAAATCTGGAAGAGCCTAACAGCTACACGGAAGCCATGGCAGGCCCTGAGTCTGCTAAATGGAAGGAGGCTATGGATAGTGAGATACAATCCATGTATGACAATCAAGTTTGGAACTTGGTTGACAATGTACCAGGTCGTAAGACAGTAGGGTGCAAATGGATCTTCAAGAAGAAGACCGACATGGATGGTAATGTACACACTTATAAGGCATGACTGGTTGCAAAGGGTTATTCTCAAAGTCCGGGAGTTGATTATGATGAGACCTTTGCACCAGTGGCCAAGATTAAGTCTATTAGGGTTCTGTTAGCCATTGCTGCATTTCATGATTATGAAATATGGCAAATGGATGTCAAAACCGCTTTCCTTAATGGAAAGTTGGCTGAGGATGTTTACATGGTTCAGCCAGAGGGTTTTGTAAGTACAGAATACCCTAATAGAGTGTGTAAGCTTGAAAAATCCATATATGGATTGAAACAAGCACCTCGCAGATGGAATCTTTGCTTCGATGAGAAAGTCAAAGAGTTTGGCTTTTCGAGATGTGAAGATGAATCGTGTATATATGTCAAGGCTAGTGGGAGTGTAGTTAGCTTTTTGGTACTGTATGTGGATGACATACTGCTCATAGGAAATGACATCCCAACCTTGCAGGAAGTGAAATCCTGGCTTGGGAAGTGTTTCGCTATGAAAGACCTAGGAGAAGCTGCCTATATCCTCGGGATAAAGATTTTGAGAAACAGGAGTAAAAGACAAATTGGACTTAGTCAGAGTACCTACTTGGACATAGTGCTGAAGAGGTTCAGTATGGAAAATTCCAAGAAAGGAGATTTACCTATTCAGTGTAATGCCAGACTGAGTAAAACTCAGAGCCCGAGTACAGATGAAGAGATAGCTGAGATGAATCGAGTCCCATATGCTTCCGCTGTAGGCTCGATCATGTATGCTATGACTTGTACTCGTCCTGATGTTGCTTTTGCTTTAAGCATGGTTAGCAGATATCAGAGTAATCCTGGCAAGGCTCACTGGACTGCAGTAAAGAATATTCTCAAGTACCTGCGAAGGACTAAGGACTGGGTCCTTACCCTTGGTGGGAGTGATGACTTGAAAGTAGCAGGGTATAGTGATGCTAGCTTTCAGACTGATAGGGATAATTTCCGCTCTCAGTCGGGCTGGGTCTTTACCCTAAATGGAGGGGCAATTACTTGGAAAAGTTCCAAGCAAGATGCAGTGGCTGATTCCACTTGTGAATCAGAGTATATAGCAGCAAGTGAAGCAGCAAAGGAGGCTATATGGCTAAGGAACTCCGTCGGAGACCTTGGAGTTGTACCAGCTATTAAGGAGCCCATGGAAATTTTCTGTGATAGTGAAAGTGCAGTTGCCTTAGCAAAGGAACCAAGGGATCACGGGAGATCCAGGCACATCGACAGAAAATATCATTTCATCAGACATCGAATAGAAGAAGGAATCATCGTGGCAAAGAGGGTATCATCAGATGAGAACCCGGCAGATCCCCTCACAAAGGGACTGAATAGGGTTAAGCATCTTCAGCATGCTAGGTGCATAGGGCTAAGAGATGATATTAGTTTTTAGAAGTTAGATAATTTTGAAATATGTAAAATGTAATTGGCATTTGATGATAAATAAAAGTTATTATTTATGAGTAAAGTGTTGCTATCTCTTGTCAATCATTTACTAGTATTTCTTTTTGCATGTTTTGACTTCCAGAATAACTATGTTATGGTATATATCATATTATTCAAATTCTCCATAGTCAATCGTATGTTGGAAGTACATATGAATCAAGACTGTTATGGGTTGGTTTGTAGAGGTCTAAGATGTTGGACCAAGGGGGCTACAACACTCATGACTGCTCATAAGTTCTGAGTATTGGATTCTACCCACGCTCACTGGTATCACTTCATGGAATTTATCTCGAGTGATCGTGAGACGGTAATATCATATAAGTCTTCAAACCTAGACATATGATTTGTTACCTATAAGTTGGTTATGCATTGATTGTACGAAAACGCATTGGTAACTCGATGTTATAAAACGTACCTTTATGTGTAATTCAACAAGTAGTAGAGCAAACATATGAGTCGAAGTTTATCTGTTCCTTCTTGGATTAGAAGCGATATCTGGGCCCCTCGATGATTTTGTTTTGACCCATGTATCGGGCCCGGTCAGAACTAAATTGATGTGTTCAATTAAGTTCTATGTCAAACAAATCGGAAATCGGGAAACAACTGCTAGACAATAGAAAGACATTGTTCCATGTGTTTGTCCGGCTGATATCTAGAACAGAGGATTATATGATCACTTATCTAAAATGGCACACCATCATCTTCTCAGTTCCAAGAGACCTTGAAAGAGCTACGATTGCTGATCGGTTCATGAAGTCATACTTGCAACTATAGTTATTAAACTTATCCAAGTGGGAGACTGTTGGATATAGTGTCTAAGTCCATAACTATATTTGGTATGTACTTGACCCGACCCGGCATGGTCCATTTGGGTTGCATGGCATCATGCACTTGGATAGACTAAATGAGAGAAATAAGACACTTATGGTTTATTAATATATTATAATTTCTAATATATTAATAATAAGAATAATAATATTTAGTTAGTATTGATCAATAATTAATTTAGAATTAATTATGTGATCAAAAGAAGACTAATTAAATATATGGGTTGATTGTGTCAATCATCCATAACTTATATAGTGGGCCAAGGCTCCATGGATTATCAAGTTGGGTTAAACCCATAAGATGCTCCATGGATGCTCCATGGGGGTTACATAACCCATGGGTCATGGAAATGAAAGGTCATGACAATTAGGGTTTACGTGGTGTAACCCTAATTGTAACATACTATATAAAGAAGTTATTATTCACCATTTTCGGCCACTAGTGTGAATCAAAGAGGGCTAGCCGAAAATCCAAGTGTTCTTATTCTCTTAGAGTTTATTCCAAGTGTACTTCGTGTTGTGTGAAGCATTTGAGGCATCACACTTGAGGTGCTAGGCTCACAAGGTTTCAAGGAATCATAACAACAACAAGGTATGTATTTCTAGCTATCTATTTTATTATAAAGTTCCCCATGTATGCTAGATAGGTTTATAAACCTTGGAAAAAGTATTTTGCATGTATCTTAGACAAACATAGATCCAAGGTTTTCTAGGGTTGCATGTACACTTAGGAGTGTTAGAATTGCTCAAAACCCAACAATTTCAGCCCCTAATACTATCACATAATAAACTATCATAAACATGCTGTCAGACATATCTGGGGTGTCCGACCTACCCTTCGGTCCTAACAACCGATCAGGGGACTAATCCCCGCGTACTACCACTATCACATAGAACATAACATACTGGCACATAGAACATATCAAGTAATAGCAACCAGACAATTATCACAAAGACAATCATCTCAACTGTAATCAATTACTAGTGAGTCGGCCTTGGTGCCTTAGACCCACTTCTACTGGAAAGTAACTCACCTCACTGTCGCGTAGTGTCTGCACTGATCTCGGTATGGAAATCGACTCTCCCCGACTCCTCAATCCCTACACACAACTCTTCTAAGTTATCAACTCATACTCGTAACCCTTACAAGGGTCACTCAATCCCAATCAATGTCAAAGTCAAATCCATGGTCAAAGTCAACTTTTGGTCAAAGTCAACATCTGGTTGACTCGACTTGCCGAGTTGGCCCGCCAACTCATCGAGTCCCCATATCCATAAAATGCTATAACCACGTTCCTACTCATCGAGTCTAGCAAGAGCTCGACGAGTTCGCCTTCAACAACACATCGAACAATCTTCAACCGACTCGCCGAGTTTGTTCTTGAACTCGCCGAGTTCATCTTCACCCATATGGAGATGTTCAGTCTATAACTCGCCGAGTTCCCATTGAACTCGCCGAGTCCGTCTTCATAAGTTGGGAGATTGCCGTGGACTCGCCGAGTCTGTTCGTACACTCGCCGAGTCCTATGATTTCCAGGTCCAAGACAAACCCCTAGCAGGCTGAGTGTTCCTTCTACTCAACCAAAACTATTCCCAGAAGACGTTTTTGGGGGAAAAGCGTCCCGACTCGCCGAGTCACCCAAGTCACTTGTCGAGTCCTTCTTTGTCCAAGACTATACATTCGATTATACTGGGTCTTACTGCACCCAAATCATAGATCTGACCTCCTAGGGTCCCTTTTATACGTAAAGCTACGAACTTGGTGTCCATGCATGGGGTTTTTGGCTCAAAAGGTTATAAAATGGGGTTTATAAGATGCATGGGCTTCCCATGGACATAAAGTTGGCACCTTTATGCCATGGGAACCCTTAATGGTTCCAGATCGGAAGCTAACACTACACAATATGAGCCAAACCCAAAGGTGGCTTAGAAATGTCCCAAAAATGGCAAGATCCAAGTCTCAAAGGAGATCTATCAAATGATAAGTCAAGGTTCAAGCTTTTTACCTTGAATGAACTAGAAATGGAGCAAAATATCTGGATCCACTTGCTTCTTCAGGAACTCCCAAGCTTCCACTTCTTCCTTCAAATTCAAACACATATAAAAGGCACCAAAAGGCTTAAGAACACACAATAAGGGCTAGGGTTTCGAGTTAGGGTTTTCTGGAAGTGAGAGGGGCGATGGAGGCTGGTTTGGGACGAGTTAAGTTGTTTAAATAGGGTGTAAACCCTAAATATTAGGGTTTTGTCCAAACAACTCCTACTCGTCAAGTTAGTGTTCCGACTCGTCGAGTAGGCCGCTTAAACCCCGATCAAAAGTCGAGTCTACTCGACGAGTTGGGCCTCAAACTCGCCGAGTCCCAAAGTAAATTGCAACATTTTCTTGAATTTATATACGTACCCGGAATCGGGTGTTACAGCATGTGAACATAAAGGTTAAGGTTTTTTTTTTTTTTTTTGCTTAGATATAATTTTTGTAACCTAAAAACTCATCAGTGATATCAGATCCATTGTTTTCTGTTGATTAGTGCATTAGATGAATTAGTCAATTAGGGTTTATCGGAAATATACTCTATATCTTGGAGATTTCCAATTTGCTAAAGGTTTCTTGAAACACTAGCATCCCTACCTTATTTTTGAAAATGTTAGGGTTTCCCTTTGGGTTTCTGTTTTCCATAAATTTTTATTTTAAATTCCTTAAAATGGGAATAATTAAAACATGGTAACCCTTATCCCTAATTTCAAAATTTTGAGGGTTAAGGATTAGGATTAAATTTGAATTATTTTATTAATTTTTAATTGAAGATTATTTAATCCCTAATGATTTAAATTTGAATTATTTAATTAATGTTTAACCGAAGATAATTGTTTAATGCTTAGTGATTTAAACTAATATAATTAATTGGTTAAATAAAAGATAATTAGTAAATCATTAATTGGAAAAACTCACTAATTAATAGTTAATTTCAAAAATTAATTTTAGATCTAGTATTTTGATAAAAAAAAATTATACACCTTATACTATATGTATAAGAAAAATCAGTCAAATCGCTAGTATGCCTCATTCACGAAGCCATGATATAAGGGTGTATAATGAAATGACCTATAAAATGGCCATTGAATGAGTGTCCACTCTCACCCACCGCTCCTTTGTTGGGTGGAGGGTCGTTAGCCGAACATATGTGATAGGACTTAGCCTCTTTAAACTTATGATAATATAAAAAAATAGAACCCACTTTACTATTGAGTGGAGCATGCATGGTTCACCAGCACATTGGTTTGGGACTATAAAGTTGACTTATGGCCAAATCGAAAATTATCATTGTTAATGGAGTGTATATGGTTTACCGGCACATCAATTCAAGATAATAAATGACCTCGAGGTCGTCTAGCAGGTTTGCATGGTTATTCAAATCTTCTTTGTGATCCTCAGCATCCCACTCATAATTTGAAGAGCATAATCTGAGATTAAACATGTCATTGATAAGGTCCAATGAATCTCAATTGAACTTGGAATTTCATATTATATTGAAATTAAATTTATATATTACTTACCATGATAAATTCACTATTGGATTAAGACATCCCTCTTCTTTATTATGAATTATATTTTTGGAACCTAGACTTGAATATTCATTTTGGGTTAAAATATTAAGGATTTATATCACTAACAAAAAACAATGTCTCTTTATATAGATGTCAGGAACCAGTGAACTCGCTACTACTCAAACTACCATTCTCCAATCGAACTTCACTCTACTCTCGATTTTATCAAAATAAAAACTAACTGGTCCTAACTATAACGATTGAATGTGAAATCTGAAGATGACTCTTCTATATAACAACAAGGAATATGTTCTCAAAAAAACTCTTCTTGAAATCGATCATTCCATCGCTACTCCTGAGGAAATTGCTTCCTATAATAAACACTTCGATGACGCCAGTAAGGTCGCTTGCATCATGGTGGCCAGTATGGCACTAGAGCTGGCATAGTTCTATGAGGATTATTGGGATTATGAAATGCATATTGATCTTCCTAAAAAGTTTCACAAGAAAGCTAGACAATAACACTACAAAGTGGTTAAGTTTCTTATGACATCTAAGCTTAAGGAAGGAGAATCTATCTATGTTCATGTACAGAGAATGCAAAGATTGTTGGATAAGGTGTCTAAGTCCATAGCAATATTTGAGATGCACTTGACCCGACCCGGTATGGTCCATTTGGGTTGCACTTCACCCGAACGATTTGGATAACCTTTTGAGAATAATGTGTTTATGATTTGTTAATATATTATAAGTTATAATATATTAATATGAAATCATATTATTTAATTAGTATTGATCATAAATTAATTTAGAATTAATTTAGTGATAAAAAAGGTGACTAATTAAATATGGGCTCTTGTATTTTATATAGTGTGGACTAATACTCATTTGGAATGGGCTAGGCTTGCATGGGAGTTCATGGATAGTCCATGGAGCTTTTAACACATGGATCCTTGGAAAGGAAGAGTCATGGGTATTAGGGTTTACATAGATGTAACCCTAATCCTCCACACTGTATAAAGGAGTCATTGGCACTTGATTTGGCACTAGTTGTGTGTGTACAAGAGTGGTGGCCATTTCAAGAGAGTGTATTATTCTCTCAAGAATTTTCCAAAGTTTGTGGTGATTTGTGATTTCCATTTGAGGCATCCACACTATTGGTGCTAGGCTCTCAAACTCCAAGGAATCAACCACTACTAAAAGGTATGCCATTCTACTAGTACTTTTATGATTCAAGTTCCCCATGCCATGCTAGTTAGGATGTAAACCTTGGAAATTCTTATTTGCATGTATTTTAGAGAAAACATAGATCCAAGGTTTATAGGGTTGCATGTACACCATAGGAGTGTTAGAATGCTCATAACACAACAAAGATATGTGGAGCGGCTGGAAAGGCTCAATGTTTCGTATGACAAGGATTTGGCCATTGATATAGTCCTTAACTCTTTGCCTCCTAGCTATGATCAGTTTGTTCTAGCTTATCATCTGAGCAACACGGAGACGACACTGACCCAACTCCACAACTTGTTGCAAACTACTGATTCGGGGATGAAAAAAATCATGCTCATTATGCACCGAGTACTCCTGTACTGGCCATTGGATCTAGAAAAGGGAAAAAGAGAAAGATTCATTCTCAATCCAACTAGAAAGGAAGGCCTATACTAGAGGGTCTAGTAGCGGGTCCAAGTCGAAGCCCAACTTTCATGCCTCTGTGATCAATGATCCCAAAGAGGCCACTTGTTTCTATTATTGCGAAAATGGTCATTGGAGAAGAAGTTTCCCCAAATACTTGCAGGACTTGAAAGATGGAAAGATCAAGTCATCATCTTCAGGTAGTTACACTATTAAAGTCAATAACACACAACTTTCTCATTCATGGGTCCTTGACACAGGATGTGGTTTCCATATTTGTTCAGATTTGTAGGGGCTAAGAGAAAGTGAGGAAAGTGGAGCATGGAAGATTGAACATGGTAATGAGGAATAGACGATCTTCCCATGTTACCATGATTGGGACTTATGGACTCATGCTAATTAGTGGTGTTAGGTTTGATTTGTTAAATTTTTGTTATTTTTAGATATGCCACAAAAAATTATTTAGTTTCATGTATTATTCAGACAAGGTTTTAGATATTCATTTGATAATGATATTGGATCTATTTCTACTGAGCAAAATGATGTTTTTATGTCTAAAGATTTACCTTGTAATGGTGTGTATGAAACTGTGAGTTTTGTTGATAACCTAGACAATAGTGTGTTTCATATTGATTCATCTGATGGTGTAGACAAGGCATACTTATGATATTGTCGTCTTGGGAAAATAAACAAGAAATATATGACCCAACAACAAAAGGATGGAGTGTTAGAATCTTTTGATCTAAGAACAGATGATGAATGCGAATCTTGCCTATTGGGCAAGATCACAAAATGACCTTTCACTAGAACATGTGAAAGAAGTAAGGGATTGTTTGACCTCATCCATACAAATGTATTTGGGCCATTCAGATATGTTACAAGGGATGCTAGTCGATATGACGTGACATTTATGGATGATTATAGCAGATATGGTTATATCTACTCAATCAAACATAAATCGAAAACCATTGAAAAGTTCAAAGAGTTTAAGCATGAAGTCGAGAATCAATTGGTTAGGAAGATAAAGATGCTTATATCTGACAGAGGTGGTGAGTATCCTAGTATCGAGTTCCATTACTATCTTAAGGAATATGGAATTATTTCACAGTTGAGTCCTCCCAGAACACAACAATTGAATGGTGTGGCTGGAAGGTGTAATAAACCCTTACTTGATATGGTTCGTTCCATGATGATTCGAGCTTTTATTCCTATTCGTTTATCGGGGTATGCCTTAGAGACAACTGCCCATATCGTGAATCTTGTTCCAACAAAGAAAGTTGCCAAAACACCTCATGAGATGTGGACAGGGAAAGTGCCCATCGCTCGCACATATCAAGGTATGGGGTTGTGAAGTGCTCGTAAGACAAGAGACTCACGAAAAACTTGAACACAAAGTCGAGAAGTGTTATTTCATTAGCTATCTAAAAAAGTCATTTGGATACTTATTCTACAGACCTAGTGAGAACGAGGTCTTTATAGCTCGAAGAGGAGTCATTCGCGAGAGAGAGCTCATATTCAAGGAAGTCTGTGGGAGTCCTATTGATTTTGAAGAAATTCAAGAGTGAACCAATGAAGGAACCTCATACAACACTAGCACTCAACGTGAGGAAGAAATTCTAGTTGATCTAATTGACAACTCATTACCCCTTCATCGATCCAGTCGGGTTAGCATGCGACTTGATTTATATGGTTTCCATGTTACTACAGATCGTGATATGTTTGTCAGTGATCGTACACTGGTAAATTTAGATGAACATGCTAACTATAAGAAAGTGATGACATGCCCTGAGGCTGCTAAACAGAAGGAAGCAATGGATAGTGAGATTCAGTCCATGTACGATAAACAAGTGTGGAACTTGGTTGATCATATACCGAGTCGAATGACAGTCGTGTGCAAATGGATCTTCAAAATAAGACAGACGTGGATGGGAAAGTACACACTTTCAGAGCTAGGTTGGTTGCTAAGGGCTTTACTCAAACCCAATGGATTGACTATGATGAGACCTTTTCACCAGTAGCTAATATAAATTTTATCTGGATAATGCTTGATATAGCTTCATTTCATGATTTTAAAATACGACAGATGGATGTTAAAATCGCTTCCCTTAATGTGAAGTTATCTGAGGAGGTCTACATGATTCAGCTAGAGGATTTTGTGCACACCAAGTTTCCTAGTAGAGTGTGTAATCTTGATAAGTAATTTATGGATAGAAACAAGCAACTCGTAGCTGAAATCGTTGCTTCTATGAGAAATTCAAAGAGTTTGGGTTCTCTAGGAGTGAGGATGATTCATGAATATAAGTCAAAGCTAGTGCGAGTATAGTGACCTTCCTAATCTTGTATGTTGATGACATATTCCTTATAGGAAACAACATTCCAACTTTTAAGAAGTTAAGTATTAGCTTGGAAAGTGTTTCGCAATAAAGGATCTAGGGGAAGCGGCCTATATTCTTGGAATTAGATTTCATCGGGACAGAAATAATTCCCTTATTGGACTTAGCCATAGTACAAATTTTGATAAAATACTAAAGCATTTCAGTATGGAGAATTCCAACAAAGGAGAATTGTCTATTCATTGCACCGTTAATTTGAGCAAGACTCAAAGTCCCAAAACAGATGAAGATATAGCTGGCATGAGTAGAGTCCCACATGCTTCGGCTGTAGGATCAATCATGTATGCAATGACATATACAAACCCTGATGTGTATTATGTTGTGAACATGGTTAGTCAATTTTAGGGAAATCATGGCAGAGCCCATTGGATTGCGGAGGAAAATATTCTTATGTATCTACGAAGGAAAAAAGACATGTTTCTAGTTCTTGGCGGCAATGATACGTTAAGAGTGAATGGTTACAGAGACGCCAACTTTCAAATGGACTGATATAACTTTTGTTCGTAGTTTGTATAGGTATTCTTATTGAATGAGAGAGCGGTTACTTGCAAAAGTTCCAAGCAGGACATGGTGGATGATTCCACTCGTGAGTTAGAGTACATTGAAATGAGTGAAGCATTGAAGGAAGTGGCATAGATGAAGAACTTTATTAGAGATGTGGGATTCATTCCAACTATTCAAGAACCAATGGAACTCTTTTGTGATAATGAAGGCGTGGTTTCTTTGACAAAAGAACCAAAGGATCATGGTAGATCCAAGCATATCAATAGAAAGGACCATTACATTCGATATCGGGTTGAATAAGGACACATTCTCCTGAAGAGAGTATCATCAGAAAATAATGTTGTAGATCCTTTCACAAAGGCTCTAAGCAGAGTCAAACACTACCAACATGCTAGGAGCATAGGCTTAGGAGCCAATATTATTTTTAGTAGTTAGGTGATAGTTTGAAACTTGTAACAAAATAAATGTAATTGCTTTTGGTGAATGAAAAATAGAGAATTGTTTATGATTATTGTGCTACCTTATTCAATTATTTATTCTTGTCTTTCATTTTGCATTTTTACTTCCTAGTTAATTTGAATTATTTAAACTTCCACAATCTTTCATACTCGTGGAGGTAAGTAGTAAATTAAGGTTGTCATGAATTAATTGTAGATTGTCGATTGAGGTTAAGACATTGAAATAGGAATTGCTACAATATTTATGAGTGCTTTGAAAATAGAGATTTTAAGTATTGGATAAACCGACACTTAGAGATTACTTTATGGATCTTTTTGCGAGTAATTCTAAGACGATAATATCTACTATTCTTCAAACGGAGATATATAAGTTGTAATTTACAAATTAATTATGTATTGGTGTTACATAAATGTATTAGTAACTTGATGTTATAAAATGTAGTATCTTATATGATTTGGTAAGTAAAGGTTACAATTATGTAGTCGAATTTTACCCGTTCTCATGTTCACACGATATCATGAAGAACAAAGGAATAGTTGATCACATATCTTAGCGCCAATGGATGATTTGAATCAGAGTTTGGCAGTGGCTTTGGAAATCACACTTTGTTATTTAATTTAAGGTTTATACTTGCATCTATAGTTACAGACTTATCCAAGGGGAGACTGTAGGATACAAGTGTTGTTTTGTTTATCATTGTAATTGTGTTATATATTCAGTTTACATGTGATCCATAAACTTAGTTACACAGCCTGGCATGTTCCGTCACCTCGGCCGACGGTGTGACATTTTGGGAAAATCAATCGTGAAATTCCGCACAATTTTGAACAAAGGGGAGGCATATCGAAATAACGATATGCTTAGTAGCAAGTGAAGTACAAATAATAAGAAGTGTATTAAGTTTAATTCGATCTACAACAAACTTTCTTCAAACAAGCAAAGTTGTGCGAATGACTTCGATGTGTTTAGAGCCTCGAGGGAGCAATATCACGTCGAAAAGGGTCACGTTTTCGAGTACGAAAAAATTGGGAGATTTTGAGAATGACCCAAAATGGCTTAAGACGTCGAATGGCATAGGTACAAACAAAGAGGTTCTCGTGGTTCGGGTTCGGTTGACGTTTCTGATGCACGAACGGACATCGACCTCAACGTCGACACCGATGAGCTCCTGTATGACATCGAAGAGATCTCCCGGCTATGACGACCGATAGGGCACAACAACGCGAAGCGCGCTCAACGACATGCGGAGGAAAGTGAAAGTAGGCTTCAAGAGCACGCATAAATGAAAGTGAAATTCGACGCCTACAACGCAATCGCAAATAAAAAAATATGAATTGCAATGTGAGTATTTAGAGTTCCTTCGTCAGCAAGTTGAGGAAGATCGAATGACGAAGAATTTGACAATTATTCGGACAAACGAAGGAAATATGGCACCGAGACAAGTGCAAGTGCTCCGAAAAATGAAGGAAAATATGGAGAAGAAATATTTAGACGATTACTATTGTATCGTTTTTATGTTTTCTAAATTTAGGTATATCGTATTTTTTCCATTCAATGTTTTTTTGGGTAATGTCGTTTTTAGTTTTTAAATGTTATTTTTAACTAGGATTTAATTAAATTACATGTGTTGTTAATTTATATGATTTATAAATATTATGACATAAATAAAAAAACAAAAAAGTAATAGACAAAACTGCGTTTTTGGTCCCTGTGGTTATCCAAAAATTGTGGATAAGGTCCAAAATGTTTTCAAGTTGCATGGTTGGTCCAAAACATGAAACTTCTTGTGGTTTTGGTCCCTTGACTTAACTCCCGTCTATTTCCTTCCGTTTAGTGTAACACGTGCCCTCCATATGAGGGTAATTTCGTCTTTTCATCTATTGGTCCCTGTGGTTTGAAAACTCCTTTAAGACCCAACCCACAACGTATCTCTTCTCTTTCATCTTCATTCAGACAACGTATCTTTCTCTCTTACTCTTTCTCGATTGATCGATTTCTTTGTTCACTCACAATAGTGCAAAAATTGTGTTTTTGTGGAACAGATGTTGTTATACGAACCTCTTGGACAGATTTAAACCCTAGTCGTCGTTTCTTTGCATGCCCTAAACAGGTAACAATGTGCAAAATTAGGTCAACGACTTTGATTTAATAATCCATCCATTTTTCTGTATAATTGTAGGATTCAAAATGTGGATTTATTGGGTGGGTTGACGCCCCCATGTGTCCAAGATCGACAACTATAATATCAGGATTGCTGAGATCAATCAACAGGCATGAGCTGGATTTGGGGAATATGCAACGTGAATCAACAAAACTCAAGATGTATTTGGTTATGAGTTGGGTTCTGCTTCTTTTGGTTATCTACTTTAGGAATTAGGGCTTACATGTTAGGGTGTAGTTTTTGGAAGATTGTTGTAATGTTGTGTTTTGGTGTTGGTTTTTGTAAGCTGAAAGTGTTAGTTTTTGTTATAAATTGTAAGCTGAAAGTGTTAGTTTTTGGTTATCAATGGTAACTTGTTCTAATGAAAGTGTTAGTTTATGTTATAAATTGTCTCAGTAGTTTTTGTTATAAATTGTCTCAGTTGAAATGGTTATGATAATAGTGTATGGTGTAATGGTGAAAATGTTAAATATTGACTATGATGTTAACCATAACAGAATACCAGAAAGTACATTACCAAAAGTTGCTTTAACAAAACAAAAACCAAACATTACCATTCAGCAGTACCAAAATTACATAGCTATTGCATAACCATGTTCAAAAGTGCGTAACTATTACATAACCAAGTTCAAAAGCGCATAAATATTACTTAATAACTAGAGTTTTAAAACATTACCAACTATTACAACCACAAATAAAACACAAAATCTAGTAGCCTACCCTTGCAACACTTCAAACTTCATTTGCTTGACTGGTACCTCCATTTCCCCCTTACCCTTGCATGCCCTGGCATTATGGCCCTTGTTCTTACACTTACTACATGTCACACTCACAAATTTCCTAGTTAGCTTCTGAATTTCACATTGACCTTGCTGTGGGTTCTCTTTCTGACTTTGGCTTACACTCTTCTCATCAGCAGTCTGCCTCCTTTTCTTTTTTGGTCTTCCTGGCTGCTTGTGGTGTGGTGGAGGGGTAAGGGTTGTTGGACAATCACTATTAGGCCACATGCTCCTTCCTTTGATAGGGTCGACTGTGAAAGAGTACATGCTTTCCATGTTTCTAGCCAATACACCTTATGCACATAGGTATACAGTTCTCCTACTTTCTCACCATTGTCTGCCATTTCATTGATTGTTGCAATTGCATGCTTGCAGGGCATGCCTGTCAACTCCCATTTCCTGCAGCTGCAAGTCATCTGCCCCATGTCCACAACATGTTGATCATGCCATGGCCCTTTAACCTGGTACTTACTCACTCCATTCCATCTTGCAGTGTATTGTGAAGCACTTGATATGTTTGCCTGTAACAGCCTTTCACCAGTAGGTGTGAGTGGACATGTGCACTTGTTGATCACCTTCATCACATTACATACTCTTTTCATAAGATATTCCCTTATGAACTCCAAACATGTTAATATTGGTTTATCCCTCCCATTTACGAGCTTACTGTTGAAAACTTCACACAAATTATTCAACAACATATCTGACATTGCCCTACCTGTTATTATATAGTACATGTTGGTAAGTAAAATCAATGGGAAATAATGTAAATATATAAAATTATAATAATAAGTAATTACTTGAGAAATGGCTTCTAGCCCAATGATGGGGAGGGATTTTCATAAGCCATTCATACACTTCCACGTCATAGGATCTGAACTCTCTCATCAGTGTTTCAAACTCTGGGATGGTTGTGGATTTAGCACAATTCCACAAATGTTCCTTGTACTCCGTAGTCCTCCATACTTTTCTCATATTCTCATAGATATGCCTTAGACAATATCTATGTTCAGCACAAGGAAATATGTGTGCAATAGCAGGTTTGAGACCCTGGTTACATGAAGTAAATAGCTAAATTAGTATGTAAGTATAAGTTAGTTGTCTAGTAAAATATGTTAACCAAAAAAGTACCTTCTGTCTGTCACTGATAAATGTGAAGTTTGAGTTAGCATGCATGTCTAAGTCATCTCCAAGACATTCTAAAAACCATTTCTAGCTATCAGTGTTCTTAGTCTCCACAATTGCATATGACAGGGGATAGATTCCATTGTTGGAATCAACCCCAACAACTGTAAGAATCTGACCTGGGAATGGTCCTTTCATGAAGGCACCATCTAAACCCAGAAAATCCCTCATCCCAATCTTAAACCCTTTCTTTAAAGCTCCTAAGCACACATACATCCTTTTAAATTGCCTGGTTGAGTTGTTACAGTTAGGCTCAGACTCCACTTGAATTTTTACAGTTGTATCCACATTTGTTGCTTGTAACTCTAACACATAATCTCTTAAAACTGCATACTGTTTAGTATAGTCTCCAACCACCATTTTTGTTGCGAGAGCTTTAGCCCTAAAAACTTTGTCACCTGAAATACTAACCTCATACTTCCTCTGTAGCTCCTCTTGAATTGCACGAATTGGCACTCTAGGATTTGATTCAATCTGATCCATAATCTTTTTCGAAATGAAGGTGGCTGTACAAGATTTGATTTTTCGGGACTGAAGGCAGATGTGATTGCGATTATATGTCTTTACAAACCAGTACACATTATCATTTGCCCTAGATGCGTGGAGTCTCCAAGTACACTTGGCCTTTTCTTCAATTACTTCTTTGCCCTTTACCTTTTTTGTGGTAGGTCCACCAACCCCACTTGCATTGACTACCACAGTTCCCTTACAAACAGATGTCAACCTATGTTTGTCATTTTTTGTAAAACAAATATTTCTTCTAGTCTCCAATGCATGCATATCAATTTTTTCCTTTAGTTCTTTTTTTGAGTTATATTTCTGTCCTACATGGAAGGCCACCTTGTGCACTTCACCATGAGAACACACACTCTCTTTGCCTAACTGTTTGATGATTTCCCTTCTTTTCCTATCATTGTCTGAATCTTCACCCATAGAATCCCATTCATCATTGTTAATAACCTTTATATCCTCTACTTCCTCTTGAACATCATTACACTCATGAAACTTATACTCACTCCCTAAGTACTTTGCATCCATGTCTATACTCATGTGAAAATTCTCTATGTCTACTTCAATATCCGGAATTAGGTTATCTTCATCAACCATAAAGTCACTATCTTCACTGTTGTCTTCACTGCTCTCTAAATCATCATCACTACTTGCATCTACATCAGCTATGTTGGATGATTTTTTTGGAATACTTTCATTAAATCCAACCCCATAGAAAGGGTCAAAATCTTCCAACAATTCCTCTTCTACACTATAGTTGTTTTCAAAAGGGACTTCATTTGATTGGTGTTGCTTATTCATAGCAGTACACCCCTCCTCTACACCCTTATTTGCAATAGGTTGCCCCTCCTCTACAACCTCATTTGTAGTAGTATGTCCCTCCTCTACACCTTCATTCACTGATTTTTCAACCATTTCTACATCAGCATTAGTAGTCATAAGGTCAACTTGATCACCTTCAACAACACCTATTCCTCCTTTGTCTACCCAATCCAAGCAAAGCTTTTTACTACATGATGAGCTACCTTGGGTAGGTTTCCAACCTCTGCCCCTACTCAGCTCAGGTGTGAAAGACCCATACCTTGCCAAGGTCAACCCTACTTTATCCTTACAAACTTCAGATTCCACCAAGTGAGGACCAACAGTAGGGGATACGGGCTGAGGTGGTTCCTCATCTTCTATCTCTTCTATTATAACCCTTCTAGGACCATTTGGGGACATGAAATAGGTAACTAACGTTGTTTCTCCATGCTCTGTGTACACTTTTATCAGTTTGTTCTCACTCACATATTTTGATAGGTTACGTACATCATCATCATTACCTAGAGCTCTTAGTCCAAAATCCAAACCCTCATTGGGCAAACGGAAATGGTAGTAGATGACAGGTGGAACAACATACCCTAAATCTAACATAATGGAGTCCATTTCGTGTACTGAGAATTCTTCTATATCGACCACGTCAATGTATGTTACAACCCCTTCAATATACTTGATGCCTGGAAACTTTGTGAACTTCCCACCATGATGAAGTTCAATACTAAACATGGTGGGATGTCCAGCTTCAAAAAAAAAAACAAAAAAAGATTTTTAGATTTCAAAAGTGTAAGAACGTGATCAAATACAGAGCATCTTACCATAAATTTGGTTGGTATTAATTTCTTCACCGTGCGCTCTGATGGACCACATTGTGAGAACCATTTGTGAAATTTCAACAACAGATTGAAGCTCGATCAGGAAAAGGGTTTGTGATTAGGATTTTTTTTATCTTCACGTCGTCAAAGGTGGGTGAAGGAATAGAAGTAGCCAACTGATAATTAGGGATGATATATACAAATAGCCTGTAGAGCTTTCAATTGGCGGTAATGTGCAATACATATGAAAAGACGAAATTACCCTCACATGGAGAGCACGTGCTACACTAAACGGAAGGAAATAGACGGGAGTTAAATCCAGGGACCAAAACCACAAGAAGTTTCATGTTTTGGACCAACCATGCAACTTGAAAACATTTTGGACCTTATCCACAATTTTTGGATAACCACAAGGACCAAAAACGCAGTTTTGTCAAAATAATAACAAACGGAAAAAATAGACGAAAAAAAAAAAGAAAATAAGAAGTTCTACGCATGTTATTTAGTGTGTCTATTTTCATACTTAGGCTAAAACGAGTGGGGTCGCCACAGGACTCGACAGCCTCGTTAACAATGTTGAAATACCGCCCCTATCAACTTGTTAGAAAGTCTCGCTAATTATAGTCGTCAACCTTTTGGCGAACGGAGAGAGAAAGAAAAGGCTGCAGCTCATTGATTTTCAGTTGTTTTTTGCACGTGTATACAGCTCATTGGTTCTCACTTGTTTTCTCCACATGCGTATGCTTTTTTAATCAGCAAACCATTTCCCATTCCAAAACTTCATTTCCAAATAAATGATTCTTACCCTCACTAGAAATTTGTTTACAAATATAGTCCAATACTCAAAACTTTGATTTCAATTAAATTGTTTTAACCCTCATTTGATAATTCCCTACAAATATGGTTCCAAGCATCAAACATTAATTTAAAAGAACCAAAAGGACAGACATTTAAATATTATACTTATTTTCATGTAATTGATTTATATTATATTAGTTGTTGGTGGTTTAAAAAAATAAAATTTGATTAATCACTACAAGGAAAAAGGCCATTACCGGCGACAAAAGTCGCCGGTAAAAGTCCCAAAAGTCGCCGGTAATGCTAATAGCGGCGACGCGTCGCCGGTACTGAGTCGCCGCTACTGCTTCGTCGCTATTGATCACTTTGTCGCCGCTAATGAGAAACGTCGCCGCTATTGACCATGTCGCCGCTAATGAGTTGAGTCGCCGCTAATAACCATGTCGCCGGTAATGACTCTTGTCGCCGGTAAAAGTATCGCCGGTAATAACAGTTTTCATTTATTTAATTTTTTTTTTAATTTTTTTTTAAATAATAGTGTTGACGCTAATTACAAATTAAATATTAACAAACATCCGATTAAATATCAAACATAATAGTGTCAATGCAAATTACAAACAAACATCCGATTACAATTAAATATCAAAAGTCATAATATCCGAGTAGCAAAACAACCAAAGTTTTACAATCTACCAAGTAGCAAAGCATGACAACATATGCAAATAAAACGCATCCTTACATACCATCATCTTCGTTCCCATCGTTTCCTTGATTATTGTGGGATTGAAAAAACGAATAAAGCTCATCCCTACATGCCGGGTCGTTGAGCATTGCACGAAGATTTTCCAACTACATAATTAATAACAATATATATATAAACTTATAAGTTAGATTGTCAAACAAAAACAAAAACTATCAAAATACATTGCTATTTTTAAACTAAGATAGAAAACCAAAGTACATTGCTATTTCTTGCACTTGGGACAAAAACCAAAGTGGATTGTTTTACCTGTGATGGTTGTGATGATTGTTGTGATGGTTGCGAAGGATGTGGAATCGGCGGGAGAGCAGAAGGTTTACGACTAATGCCTCTAATATGGCCACGTCGCTCTCCTAATACTTTCTCGAATGCAACTCTTTCTTGAGCGGGTGTTAACTCACTTTCACCTTGAGTTTCTTCTAACAGCTCTTCAACTAACCGATTCTGTAACTCCCAAAAATGAGTAATAATTAAGTATAAATAAACATTTAATTATATGATAAAATTATAATTAAATACTTACGTATTGTTCTTCCGCCTCAGCAGTAACAAATACACCATTCTTATCGGTATGAGCTTTGCGAAACGTTTCCACTCTCTTAAGGTTCTGTTTAACTTTAAAAATTAGATTATACTTTAAATAAATAATTACATGTATCGTACGGTACCTTCTTATAGCAAGTACTGCTATACGAGCTCGAACCCCCACGATTCACACTTGTTTGCTTTTCACGGATTTTTTTGTTCCTTTCTGATGCAATTATGTGTTCGTCCGTTTGAAAATACTCAACTGCCTTCGCCCAGTTATCAACTAGCATACCCTCCGGAGGATTGGCTAATGCTCCCGGGATATCATCATACCCTCCAACTGACTTAAAATATTCTTTTGCGTCAGCTTTACGTTCTCGATAACCTTTTAACAAAGCTGCTTGAAAACTCTCTGTCAACAGATTAACTTGTACATCATGGTACATCTGATCCAAATCAAACTTTGTCTACAAAAAGAAAATAAGTTAACCAAGTAAAAAACAATTATAGTTAACCATATAAAATATATTTAAATAAATAATTACCGCTAAATGTTGTAATACGGTGTCCTATATTGAAGGGGAAACTTTTTTCCAAGTCCATTTGTCAAACGGGACCATCTGCCACATTGTTTTTCCTACTTCTCGGGACAACATGTCTTTCGGCTCTCCTACGGGATCAAATGTGATATCCCTATCATATTGCAAGCTAATTGGTTTCCCCTGGTTTCGTAAGATTGCTTTTTCAAGTTTTATATTTTTTGCTTTGCCTCGAACTTTCCTTCGGGCACGTTCCTCAACTACAAATATAATTAAAAATTATTAGAAACGATATTTAATTTATAATAATTGAACAAAAATATTAAATAAAAATTCATAATAAGATTTACCGTCTTGCTCATGCTGACCAGCACCTCTACCACCTGGGATAGGTGGGTCCTCAGCTCCGTCTCCCCCATGTCCACGACCCATGACAGCAGCCATGGTATACATAAACAAAATCCATATGCTCATCATTTCCTGAAAAACTATAAGATATACAAATACAATTTTTATTACAGATACACATTACATAAAAATAAACATTTACATAGGAATACACATTTCTAGTAAGATAATAATCTTATTTTGTAAAGCTTTTACTAATATTATTTTGCAATTTTTTATTCTCATTTTTTTTCTAGTAATAAAATTATTAATAATAATAAATATGTGTATAGTACCCTAACAATTTTATAACATTTTTTTTGTGTTTTTTTTTTTTTTTTTTTGCAATTATAACAATAATTTATTTTTATTTTTATTTTTCAATTCTAGCATCCTACTTACATACATATACCACATACTTTTACATAATACATAAGAACATGAAATTCACATACTTTTACATACATATACCACATATACACAAAATACAAATACATTCACATACACACAAAATAGCATCCTACTTAAACCAAATACACATAATTTCACGTATATAGATAATAACATCCTAATTATACCAAATACAAAAATTTCACAATCATATACCATATTTACAACAAACATACATACATTCACATACACACAATAATATCCTACTTATAACAAATACATATAATTTCACATATATATAGATAATAACATCATATATATATTTCTACCAAATACTCATATACCACATACATCAAATATCAAATATACACACAGTTTTCACATACAAATATCAAATATACACACAATTTTCACATATGGCAATTTTCACATAATTTTCACATACAAATACCAAATTCACAAAAAAAATGAAATAATAGAACCTGTAGTGGCAGAAATCAACCGGTAATAGCTGGAAAAACTGTTATTCACCCGATGAAGCTACAAATCCAAAACCTGGGAGCCATCCAAAATGTCACAAATCACTTCAACAATATTTGCAAGGGTAACATACAAATTAAATTACCAAAACTTAGAAATTTAATCAACACTTTTTCAGTGTTAACATACAAATTAACAAGGAAATTATCAAATAAATTTTCAAATCAAATTACCTTAATTTCTTCAAGAACTTGACTTAGAAATTGGTCCCAAATCACACCTTAATCCCTAATACCCTTAATATGACACAATGTATGGAGAAATCAAGATGGAAGAAGCAAATTGAAGATGAACTCGGTAGAAGGTGGAAGGGGCGAAGGAGAAAAGGGCAGGAAACAGAAAGCAATTAAGAAGAATGAAGTTTCTGCGTGCGTTTTTTTTTTATCTGCGTGAAGCTTTACCGGGGACGCCTTTAGCGGCGACTAATAGCTTATTACCGACGACTCTTATCAATAGCGGCGACAATCTGGAGGGAAGGGTACCGCGTCATTTTTTAGTGAACTATTAGCGGCGACAATTTCAACCTTTAGCGGCGACACATATGTCGCCGGTATTAGGTTAGTTTGGATAAGGTACCCTAACCGTTGGATTGGATATTTGATCGAACGGTGTAGATGTAACGGAAGGGGAAGACGCGGATTCGGGTGATCACCCTTTAGCGGCGACGCTATTACCGGCGACAGGGTCTTTTAGTGGCGACACTCTCTAGAGTCGCCGCTAAAGGCCTCTGTCGCCGGTAATAGCGTCGCCGCTAAAGAGTGATTTTCTTGTAGTGAATATTTGTGCATATATGTTTGTGTATTAAAATAAAGTAATTTAATTAAATTAGAAAAAATTGAGAAGTCACTCAAAAAACTGATATGACAAGGTGCTAAGACTGTTATCAGTCCCGTTAGCCTTAGTGGTGAGGTATAACAACCCACCAGCCTTAAGTTGAAGTGACCTATTTTCCATTATCCCTTGGTGGTATGCCCTTATTAAACCTTAATATAGTAAAATCTGATTTCAAATTTCCAGAACATTAACAAACTAATTTAAAAGTCACGAAAAATTAAACACACTTGAATGGCTGAACGACAAATTAAATTATAACAAATCTGAAATTTCTTTGCTATCGGAGTTGAATACCTTCGTGTATCTCTATAGAAAGACAATAATTCAATATTATATGTCTTTAGAACTATATGCTTAATTTTAATTGTTAATACCCTCCTAACAATTAAAATATTATGTTCCCAAAACTTCAACGAAATCATCGATGTGTCTATGTTGTTTCTTCCGGCGTTGTATCCTCGAAATCAACTACCTAATATGTACATGTGCATATATTATATATGTAACACTCTTGATGAGGGAATTTGTACATAGGGCAACATAAAAGCCATGGCCCTGACTGAAGCCATGTCCCTGTGATCCTCTTCACCCTATTATCGATGGAAACATGACGTTTTCTTAAATTTTAGAGGTGCAGACACTCGTAAGAACTTCGTATCTCATCTCTATGCTGCACTCATCGGACAAAGGATCAAAGTTTTTAAGGATGAGAAGACCATCCGAATCGGAAGAAACATTTTTTTATCTATTTCCAAAGCCATAGAGGAATCGAGAATTTCGGTGGTTGTTTTATCCCAAAACTACGGAGAGTCAGTTAACTGCTTAACTGAACTCGAGAAAATTTTTGAGTGCAGCCAGTCAATGGGCCGGAACGTCATTCCGGTGTTCTATCATGTTCAACCGGCGGAGGTAAAGCACCAAAGTGGTTGTTTCCGGGAAGGCTTTGCAGTTCATGGAAATCATATCAAGTTATCGGTCTGGAGAAATGCCCTCATAGAGGCTACAAATATTGCCGGAATCGAAGTACAAGGGTAATACTAATTAAAACTTCTTTTATTTCTTAGGAAAAACTTAAATTGTTGAAACTTTTATTTATATTTGAGTAAACTGCAAATTTAGTTCCTGTATTAATTAAACAAAAATTTCGAGGTCTCTCATACAAGATCATGGATACCAAGCATTTCATGTATCCGTTGACATGTTATTTAATTGGAGAGCTAATAGTTATAGTCATTTTCAAAAAGGATATATATATATATATATATATATATATATATATATATATATATATATATATATATATATATATATATATATATATATCACTAACTTAAATTTGAGATTTCTATAAGTCAAGATCAAATAATGATCTTTTAGTTGGGTGGATTTGTAATTTCTTCCAAGACAATCATTGATTCGTCCAGAATTATGAGTTTGAGAAGCATTTTGGGGGATGAATCTCTCCTCAGCTTAATATGCTTGAAATAAAATTTTGTTCGGAAATTTCTATTTAACCCACAAAGTTGTTAACACCACCACATCCATACACGGTATTTAAAACTTTTGAATCAAGTTGTACATATAAAGTCTTGTTGTTACATTGTAAATCGAATATAACATACTATTATTTTGATGTTCGCACAAAATGCGCAGGAATGAATCAGATTGCATAACGAAAATTGTTGAAACTGTTATGAGAGAATTGGGTCCAAGAAGGTTCCCTCTCGGCTCATTGTTAGCAAAAGCACCAGGTAAATGGTAAACATCCCTCTTTCAAAATCCATTCGCCAAATGCCACACTAATATTACCAAGTTTTTAATTTAGCTAGGAAAGCCAAAATGTGTAGCTAAGAATAAATTAATATATAACACATAGACGAATTACCATCAAACTTATCATTTGATTAAGTTGTATTATTAGTTACGAAATTGGTAAAACAAAGAAAAAATAAAACATATGTCCTTCCATCATGGGGCTCTGATTGAATCCCTTTGTACAAAATTATTGACGATTTATACTTTTGTTCCCACAGTGTATTGGTGTGCATTAAACTTTCTTACGTTCAAGCGCAACACTGGGGCTCGAAAAGTTGGTACTGCAGGAACCTTATCTACTAGTCATAGAAAGAAACATAATAAAGAAACTACCGAAGTTTATGATCCATTATACAAAAATGTTCATATCGGAAGCTTGAATAAAGAAGTTGTTGCCATAAGAGAAATTAATGCGTCAGCCATGAGGGAATCTGATTCAAGTTTTTTGGAAGAAGTAAGGTAAATCCAGAAACGAATCTGTATTTGTTTTCAGCAATTAATTAAATTGTGTATATATATGTATGATCATATGTTTCATCTTTCATCAAGCTCTTAATACGTTCAAGAATGAAGCATGCAAATGTGGCTAAGCTCTTTGGTTATTGTATAAGAGACAATCGTCGTTTCTTGGTTGAAGAACATTGGACACAGGGAACGCTGCACCAAATTTTGCATGGTGCAGGAAGTTCTGTGATTAGCTGGACGCAAAGGGTAACAATTGCATATGACGTGGCAAAGGGATTAGAGTATTTGCATTATCAAAACCGACTTGCGCACATTGATTCCAGCAACGTGCTTTTGTTCAGTAACTTCAATGCAAAGATTTCAACTGGATCATCAGCAAGTGAAAGTTATTGGGCTCCAGAGTAATGTGCCACAACCCATCACTAAATCTGTTGTTAATTAATGATAAGCTGCCATGACGTATTATGCGTCACTACACATATTTTTGCCTGAGTTTTACTTGTCGTTTGAATGGTGCATGGTTTCTCTGAGGCTTCTTGTTCTATCTATTTCTTGGTTGAAATACTAGTACTACTAGCTAACGTGTGCTTATGTGGTAGATATAATGGAAGAGAGGTCACAATGAAAGGGAACGTGTATAGCTTCGGGGTTCTTCTATTTGAGCTTCTTACTGGAAACAAGCCATCCAAAGGAATCGTCAACTCAGTAAGACTGTAAGAGATTAAGAGTCTGGTTGATTTTTGTTAACGTTATTGTCGTTTCTTCTAAACTAATTATGTATCTTGTGGGTTCTGTCAAACAGGTCTTGTCGGCTGGAACAATAGACAACGTTGGATCATTAGTGGACCCAAAGCTTAATGGAGAATTTACGTCACGTGAAGCTGAAAAGGTTTTTTCTTTTCCTATTTTTGAAAGTGAATAGCTAAGCCTCCCTAAGGTGTTCGCTATTGTCTTTTGAAATGGAATCTCTTTTGCAACATGCTTTTCGCGTTAACATCCTTTGAAGCAAACGTGGCTCATTTTTGAATGACATCGCAACACATGAACCCTTTTCTTCTCTTCATTGCTCAATATTAGATTCAATCATTTATTTTCTTCTTCTACTTATCGTGTAGTTGGCATTCACAACGTTATTGGCTACAATGGATCAACCGAGTGATCAGCCAGATATGAACACCATCGTTGATTACTTTAAGAAATTAATAGAGCAGTATAGTAAGCCAGTTCATCTTCATTATCAGATTAAATGAACAGACACTAAGCAAACAGATTGAAATTAGCTCCCATAGAAGAGAGGATTTGTATATGATTGATTCTTGTGTTGTACGATCTGTAATGAGAAGTATATCCACATAATAAACATTTTTTTTAAATGGCAAATCTAACCTACTTATAATCTACTTCTTAAATCTACTTATATCCACCACAGCACTTGAATCATCAACTTCAAGGAATGAGGACAACACCGGATACCGCTGGACTAGAAGTCATTTGGTCATAATAAACTTTAAGTAACCCTTTTTACTATTCAATTTAAAAACAAACCAATTGCCTCGCTAGTTATTGGAAATCTGGCCACTTTGGTGTGTGGACCCACTACTAAAAAAGAGGGATATCAAAAACTTATGTGGGACACTGTTCCCGTGAGACCCTGATTCTGTACGGGATTAATTTTTAAAAAACCTGGGGACAGAGACGGGGATGGGGGCGGGAGTGGGATTAAACCCTGTTTTATTTTTGGGACCGGGGCGAGAGTGGGTATTTGCGTCTTGTACTTCCGCAGAGGCCCGTTTGTATATTTATATAAAAAAATATAGTTAATATAAAAATATATATAGACAATACATTATCTGATTTTAGGGTTTCTTGATTTTCTTCCAATTCACAGCATACGACGATACAATAGTGATTTTGTCATATATTTTTGGACATGTGGTACTTTTTTTTGTAATGTTGGATTTGTCGTGTTTTATATTTGTAAGTTTGTTGGATTTGTCGTTTTGTAATGTTAGATTTTTACTTTTTTTAGTTGTTAAAAAACTAGATATTAAGCTTTTAAAGTTATGGAAAGTAGTTTTTTAGCCCAAAATATAACAACTTTTGGCAAAAAAAATCAATTTTAATCCTATAAAACGGGGGAATGGGGGCGGGATCGAGGTGATGAAGGTATTTGGGGGCGGGATCGGGATCGGGGGCTATGTAAACAGGGGATTCGGGGGCAGGGGCAATAACTGATTTCGGGGGCGAGGGCAGCTATTTCTGCTCCCGTTTGGTCCCGTTGACATCCGTACTAGAAAATCGCGTCCAAGGGCATAATCCATTGATAATCGGCCATTACCAACAGATTTCCGATGGAGTCGAGGTTATCAAGTTTTAGCTCGTGGGTAATTTTTACAAATGGATTGATGACGGGATACAGATGCCTAAATATGTTGCTAATTTACCGTCGGAATACTGATGCCTCTGTTTACTGACGAGATACCAACGGACCTTTGTTTGTCCTTGTTTGATGGATTATCGACGTACAACTATATCGACAAAAAACTTTACCATGGATCACCTACAAATTAACGGCGGACTTCTGTTGACTTTGTTTGACTAGATAGAATTTCCCTTAATCTGTCAGCATATGAATTTATTTTTTAAAAAATGTAAAATATTAAAAATTCCAATTTTTTTGGTCAAATAAATCACAAGTTGATAATAATCATATTCAAGCACAAACATAACTAAACATTACAATAGAAGTGTCAAAATACACAAAAGTGTCTCATATAAATCTAATTAAACATTAACAAGTGCTTACATAATTGTCCCACACCGAAAACTAAGAAATAACAATTGTCCCATTACAAAAACGAAGAAATATACCGGACATATTCTAGGTTCTAAAAACGCTATCATTTGTTCTGGCAGTTTCGCATGTATTTGTTGTATGGTAGAAACTTTCTCACGTAACCTTATAACTTAAAGAATGGTAAGAGAATTCAATTGTTAAACCATAATAGCAATGTACTTTAGTTTATTATAACAATGTACTTTAGTTTATAATTATAGCAATATACTTAACTTTTAAACCATAATAGCAATGTACTTTTGTTTATTATGAATTTAATCCACAATAACAACATATTACATAACTTTTAAACTATAATAGCAATGTTCGTACTTTTGTTTATTATCAATTTAATCCATAATATCAATGTATGATGCAAAACCTATAAGGATGGGTTGCCCAACTCGTCGTGCCATATTGGCATATTTCTTCTTGGTATCCCCTAGCCTATCTTTATACCAATCATTAACCACAATCTTGAATCCTTCATAAATGCTTTCATTCTCTTTTAGTTACCATCTATATTTAGTCTTTAAAAAATAAAAAGTAAACTTAACATTTAAACTAATGACAAGTGAGAATTACATACAATAATAAGTATTTAATATATTACCCAAAAATATGGTGTCACTAAAGTCAGGCCAAGGCTGATCCAAATTCTCCAAAAAAATAATACACGCAAGATAGGCTCAAGGATTTTTAAACCAGTAATATTAGAAAACTATATAAGCACAATTATCACATCAAAAATGAAAGTTTAAAAATATGAAAACACTAACCTATCCCTTTCCTTGTGGAAGGGGGGGGGGGTTATAAGTCATGTTAATATAAGACATTAAGGTTAGTGGGTGTGGTCACTCACCTTACCACACATTTTGTATGCCATGTCATTTTCCTCTCACCCTACAAAACTGGTGGGTGTCATACCACACCTTACACACCACCACAATACATATTTTTATGCAAGGGGTACTACATTTGAGAGATGTGGCATTTTTCCCGTGCGGTCAAACTGTAACACGCGGGACTTGTACCTCACTTTTGTTTGGGGTTGGTGCGGTGTTTATTACTCACCGTAATTTATTGTAGTGTCTAATAGAAATGATTAGTCAACTGTCACACCCAATCAAGTATTGCTGCGTTATTGTTATGTCATTCAAATTCAAAAGAAAACATTTTTAGAGCCGTGACATGGTGATGTATTTCCCACAACATGGCATTAGTCGATGGAATCGTGAACTTAAATGTGCACCACGATGTAGTAACCTGTTGGCTACGACGTGGTGACCATTTTATGTTAAACCCTATTTTTTTGGGGCTTTGGACCTATTTAAGGGAAGAGAGGGCTATGTTTGCACACCCTCAGCCTCTATCAACTCCCTTCATCCGCAAGAAAAACCCTAATCCTTCATTGTTGATTGTAAGCTCTTTTGAGTGATTTTTAGCCAAGACAAAGAAGAGAAAGAGTTTTAGTAAATTATCTCAGCTTGCAAGCCTCGCCATCATCTTCTTTCACACAATTTGGACCTATGTGAGTATTCAAGCTCCATGCTTTATGATGCTATTTTCTTAGATCAAGGTTTTCATGTGCTTTTCTTGATGTTTAGGCTAGTTGGAGTGTCAGGGTTCCATAAAGTTGTTAACTTTATGGATCCCTAGAGTCTCTTTGTAGTTAGAGGTGATGGATCTAAAATTTGCCAGAGTTTTGAACTCTTGTATGCGATCTTGACCCCATTTTACACTATTTTGACCTAGCTTGAGTTCAAGACATGCATTGGGCATGCATATCTATAAAACAATGGTTTTTATGATCTTTTAGGAGTATGAATGTAACACTCAAGTTTGGTAAGTTTCGCCTTTAACCTCTTTATTTTAAAAACCTTGTATTTTGGTCCTTTAGCTAGTACGCGGGGTGTACTAGGTGGTATGCTTGGCGTACTAGCCCAACGTCTTGATCGTGGACACCACCCACGTACGTTGGGCGTACGTGGAGTATACAAGGCATATGCAGGTCTGGGACAAACCCTAATATTTAGGGTTTGTGCCCTATTTAAGCATCTTAAACTCACCTCCTGAACATTTTAGAGCAGCCTCCATATCTTGAAAACCCTAACCTTGCCCTTAGCCTTTGTTTTGGTGCTTTTGAGCTTTGATGAAGCATTTTGGTGTGTTTTATGTATTTTGAAGTGGTAGAAGGAGATTGAAGACTCATTCTCTGGGGAACGGCTTAGAGATCCAAAGTTGGCATCATCATTTCGTGAATTTTGAGGTATCAAGTCCATAACTTGTCAACTCCTTATATAGATCTACTCTTTGGTTTGTTTATGGCTATTTTGGTCCCTTTTGGTTGGTCCTTGTGAGCAAAGGTCGTTTCAGAAGCTTAACCCTTTAGATCTGGACATTTTAGGGGTCCCTTATGCATAAAAATGAAAACTTTATGGTGTATATTGACTCATGCATGTGTTAACACCATTGTTAAGCTCTTTTGAGCTATAGAGCCCCATTAAGCCACGTATGCACGTAAAGTAGTGTAACGCTCTGTTCCGAATCGATTCCTAGTCTAAGGCTATGACCTGAAGATCAGTCATCATAAGGATTAGGGAGTTTTAAAAGGTAAGATCTAGGCCCATTTGGGTGCGAGTGATGCATTAGAAGTGATCCGGATGTTCGGTTCGTGTTTTAGTGCCTAGGGGTATTTCAGTAAGGTATTAGTTGGGGCTTTTGAGGAAAATGGACTTTTGTTTGGAAGGTCTTAAGGAAGGTATGAGTTGATAGAAGTGTAGGGATTCTCGTCGCCTTTCCGTGGATATAAGGATCGTCGGAATCAGGCTTATAACGAAGAAGTTATGGCCTTCGGAAGTTTCGTGGTTTTTAGGCTTAGCCGAGTACACGGGGCGTACACAAAGAGTACGTGGGGTGTACCTTGGAGTACATTGGTCGTACTGACCAGGATGGTCACGAATGTTCCTCGGAGCACGCTGGGCTTACCATATTTACGCTAGGCATACGCCAGTCAGATCAGAACCCTATTTTAGGGTCTTGGACCCTATTTAAGCTCATTATCTCATAACCTAACCCTAATATCTTCAGCCTCCACCCTTTAAAACCCTAGAAATCGACCCTTAGCCCTCATTTTAGTGATTTTGGAGCTTGGATGGCCATTAGAGGAGTATTTTGGTGCTTTTGAAGAAGGTGTTCAATCTTGAAGACTTATTGAAGAAGATAGAGCTTTTGGATCCGGAACTACACCAGCTTGTGGCTCTCATTTGAGGTATAAAGTCTTAAACTTGGTGGTTATTTCCTTAGATCCCTTATGTTGAGTTTTTTGGACCTTTTTGGTCCAAAGGATGAAGCTTTATGCTTCAAATTTGATTCTTAGGCTTAGGGTTGCCACCCTTGGTGCTATTTGAGCCCCTAAGAAAGAAAGTTGCAATCTTGAAGGTCTTAAAGGGTTCATGCAAGAGTTAAGAACATTCTTATGGAAGTAGAATGCTATTTGGTCTTTTTAGAGCATGCAAAGGCATAATGTTGCCAACTTATGCCTTAGGACTCATCAAACGACCTAGATTCGAGTTTGGGACGTAAAGTCTTCAAGTATTAAGCACTTAATGGATTTTGTGCATAAGCTGGTCATACGTTGGGCGTACTATGTAGTACGGTACGCGTACAGCCTTTCGCCCAGTACGCTAAGCGTACAGAAGAGGTACGTTGGGCGTACGCTCTCAGGAGGACTTGGGCCTTAGTGGACTTCGGACCTTTGGTCCCTAATTATTTTGGGCCTGGAATTGCTAATAGTTGGGCCTAAATGTATCTTTGGGCCAATTCTGGAATAGTTGGGCCTATTGGTCCTTATGGCCCAATATAGAAATGGATTTGCATTTGTGGGCCTCAGTTTGGGCCAAATCTTGGACTAGGTTGTTGTGGGCCTTCGTGGGCCAATTGGAAATAGGAGTATGGACTAGGGACACTATTGGGCTTTAGGATAAGGCCCATCGGAAAGGTTTGGGCCCAATTTGGAAAATTGGGCCATAGGTGGGTCATAATTAGGTTTTGATGATTATGGGTTATTGGACCATCGGGATGCTAAGTGTGTTGGACTGAAAAGAAGGATTTGCACCTCATGGCAAGACCATATAGAGGTTTGGGCCCAATTTGGAAAATTGGGCCATTAATGGATTTATGCACATTATAGTGTTGGGCTTTTGTTTTGGGTTTGGTCCTTAGTTTTGGATCATACTGGGCCATGGGTAGAATGGTCATTTTACCCCATGCATAGATTAAGGATTATGGTATGGGACCCAATTGCTAATTGGGTATATTGATCGGTATTGATAGCTCAGGAAGTAGACAGGGCAGCAGCTAAGGATTTCCTTCAGGAAGCTTCTGCATTCAAGGTGAGTCTCCTCACCATACCAATTGGTCTAAGGCACCAAGTCAGGCCCATTCAGTTAGTTGTAGTGTTTATTGTAGATTCACTACTAATATGTCGGGTAAGCATGTATATGGGGTATGCGAGTGATTATGTGGTATGCTATTTGACTATGTGATATGTGTATGCTATTTGTCTTTGTAATACTTGCATGGAAGACCATGGCGGGAGCCCATGGTGCTTGGATGTAAGACCATGTAGGGGAGCCCATGGCTTTTCAGGTAAAGACCATGGGGAGAGCCCATGGTGCTTGGATGTAAGACCATGTGGGGGAGCCCATGACTTTTCAGGTAAAGACCATAGGAGGGCCATGACACTTGGATGTAAGACCATGTATGGGAGCCCATGGCTTTTCAGCTAAAGACCATGGGGGAGCCCATGGCACTTAGGTGTAAGACCATGTGGGGGAGCCCATGACATTCTTGAGTAAAACCCTAGAAGGAGCCCAAGACATCCTTATATGTTTATTTGATATGGCTTATGTGATTGATATGGTTTATGTAGCTGTTATAGCTAGTATGGAATATGTGGTTATGTGGATTGTTGGGGTATGCTTTGGGGAACTCACTAAGTTTCGTGCTTACAGTTTTGTTTATTGTTTCAGGTATCATCGGTTTGGAAAGGAAGGGACTGGCTTGATCGCAGTGCACACACCCGTGGTTTCCGCATTATGTCATTTTCGGACGTAACTCTGATAACTGTTTAATTAAGCAATGTTTTTGGAATGCTTGGATTTAAAAGATAACTGTGTTTTACTATAATAAAAATGAAATTTTTACCCCTGATTTTTGGGTCGTTACAAGTTGCTAACTTTACGTGATAAGTCATCTTTTCAGACAAGGTCTGAGAGTATGGAGTAGGGGTTGAACTGTTTAAGTTCTTAATGGAGTGAGGGTAGCACATTAGGGAGTATGTAGGGCGTACCCAGCTAATACGTTATGCGTACTAGTCCCAAAAGGAGTACGCTTAGCGTACGAGTTGAGTACGCCTCGCGTACTCAGCATATGGGCTTGGATTAGACATTCTCAGTATTGGGCCATTGTTTGGTCTTCCATTACTTGGGCCTCGTTAGGCCACCAGACTTCTGTGTTGGACTTGGACTAGCATGTTGGTTTTCCTTGGATTTTAGGCCCATGATGGGTCTTGGGCCTAATTTGGAAGATTGGGCCATAATTGGGCTTTGGGTTGTCAATTAGAGTTTGGGCTTTCTTAGTAAATGGATTGGGCCTTGATTTGTGCCAATAGATTAGACTTATGATTTTGGGTTGAGATCCAATTAATAAATTTGATATTGTTGATATTGATAGCGCGTGGATTTACCGAACCAACAGCCAAAGATTTACTCAAGTGATTCAGCAGCTTGAGGTGAGTTTCCTCACTGTGTTTAGCGGGTCCAAGGCACCAATGCCGACCCATGATTGTTATGTTTAGGATGCTACATGTATGCGTAAATTTTGCATAGGTTATGTGGTTACATGTTTACCAGGCGGGGCCCGATTTCGGGCAGGGCCTGATGACGGGCGAGGACTAGATGACCATCTTGTATGATATCAATCTTGAGATTATTGCATGTGTTATGTGTATATGTACTTACCGGGAAAGACCCGATGTCGGGAGGGGCCTGATGACTATCATTCATGTTACTACCTTAGTGATTATTACATGTGGTTTATGCTGTTATGTTTATATGGTTGTATGTGTACCGGGTGGGGCCCGATGTCGGGCGGGTCCTGATGACTGACTGTATACCAAGCGGGGCTAGATGCACTTTTATGATGTATTGATACACTTTGTTCCACTTGGGATTTTATGAAGATGTTTTGGGATACCATTTTATATAATTTAAAAATGAAGTTTTTGGGTCTTATTTTTTGGACATTACAAGTTGGTATCAGAGCCTTAGTTTGAGGGATTCGGACATACTCTCGGGTGTGTCTGAACTCAAACTGAGGATTTGGTAAATTTTTCAAAGAGGAAAATGTTTTATAAAAGGGTTTTCCATGATAGAATACTAGGAGAGATGCCTTTGTATGCCTCTGGTGTGAGCTTGTAGACTTGCATGCTAGAATTGATCAATCAGTGATAGGATGGCATGTTAGGGTTATGCTGGATTCCGATTACTTAATGCTCGAATGTTGCTTGCTTTGTGCTTTTTATGAGTTCTCATTAACTTCAGCTAACTAGTAAGCGAATATGTTAAGTTACATATTATTGAGACTAAATAATTTTAGAATGTTAGGTTTTAACTCTATTGTGTAGCTCTTGTTTAAGTCCAACAGTTGTAGTGTGATATCTCTCATTCAAAGAAGTATCTGGTTTTGCTGATATGTAATTGTATTCATGAGCTAGTTAGAGGGAGTTAGCGAGAGTTCCTTCTGCAGCAGATGACAGAGATTAGTGTAGTGGTTACCCTAGGAAAACCTAGGAAGAGATTTAGAGTTGGGAGCCTTATCTTGATGAGGATTGATTGTATGGATAAGGAGTGACTTGGATGATTCAAGGAAATCCTTGAGGAGGGTAAGGGTATATGTGGAAGGTAGTATAGGCCTGTACTGCTGGATGAAGAGGATCCATACTCGAATCAAGGAGGGCTACGATGAAACCAGGAAGCTTGTAGAGTATGAGATTCCTCAATATATTTTGATGTGTATTTTGATGGTTTATATGGTCTATTTTTAGCCCGGTGACACTTCGAGGCAGGCCGGTTGGTAGTTTTTGGTGCTGGTGAGGGCTCGGGCTCAGGTTCTGGAGCCAGAGCTAGGAAGTTGGATGATCAGAAGGGGGAGTTCATTTCTTCTGAGATTAGCCACAACATACTCGAGCAGAATCCTATGATATTTGGTACGATCAAGGAGGGTATCATGGAGGTGTTGTAGGAGCATTTGGGCTCTTTCCGTTCTGAGATGGTGGCCTTGATCGAAGCACGTTCATTGACTTTAAGGAAGTTCCGGGCATGTGGAGCTCCAGACTACTATGGGGAGAAGGACCCGATATCGACCATGAATTTATTAGCAGATGTTGCTAACGCCTTCCGCACTAGCAGATGCCCCGAGGGGGAAAACGTAAGACTTGCTTCCTGTCTTTTGGAAGATAGAGCTCTAGACTGGTGGGAGGAGGTTGGGAACTCCGTGGGTGATGATGATTGCGGATTTGATTACATGGGATGATTTTACTACCAGGTTTAGGGTTGAGTTTGCACCAATGATTGACATATAGCAGTTAGCGTGAGAGTTTCAGGATCTCCGCTAGACTACGGAGACGGTGGCTGAGATCAGCACAATGTTTCGTGAGAGGGCACTTCTGGTTCCACAGTATGTGGTGGATGAGGAGATGAAGAAGGCCAGGTACCATGAGATGTTGAGGAGTGACATTCAACAGTTTTTTAGCCGATCCAGTTGCAGGACACTGGAGGATATGATAGTGATAGCCTGGGAGAGAGAGATTGATATCGAGATGGAGAGGAAGAGGAAGTCGGATTAGGCTCATGTTACAGGGGGGTCAAGAAAGAGGCCCAAGGTGCATGATTCGAGATCGAGAGGCCAGTAGAGTCGGACCCGATATGATATGTGTGGCAACGCACACAAGGGAGTGTGCATGGTGGGTGGTTCGGCCTACCTTAAGTGCGGCCGAACGGGTCACTGTAGCAGAGATTGAACTATTACTACTACCACCACCACCCAATATCAAATATGATTTGCTTTCATTGCAATCAGAAGGGCCACAAGAAGGCCCATGTCCGAGTTTAACTGCAACAGGACCGATGTAACTTTATGTATTAAGGATGGCAGCCAAGGCAAGGCGGATGCGCCTATAGTGAAGAGCAGGGCTTTTCAGTTGACGGTCGAGGAGGCTCGTGCAGCTCCTGACGTGGTGACTGGTATGTATGTCTTCCTTATCTCTTTGTTTATGTTGATATCCCTTCCTATATTTATGTGTTTTATGTTAGGATCGTTCCTCGTGAACGGTATTTTTGCTTTGGTATTGTTCGATTCGGGGGATACCCGATCATTTGTATGGCTTGCTTAGCAAGAGGTTTGTCGAAGCTCCGGGGGTGTTGGATTGTCCTTTATACATTGAGATTGCAGACGATCGATCTGTCCAAGTAGCTAGGGTTCATCGGGATTGTATTCTTCAGATGTTCAGGGAGCAGTATCTGATTGATTTGGTTCCCATTCCATTGCGCGGGAACAAGGTTATTGTGGGTATGGATTGGTTGATCCCCAATCGGGTAGTGATCAATTATTAGCGTCTTCTGGTGCGTATACGGACCCCGAGTGGGAGAGAGTTAGTGGTTCATGGGGAGATAGCTCAGCATGGGCCGATCTTGTGTTCAGCAACGAGGGTCGGACGCTATATTTAGAAGGGTTGCTCTGGATTTGCCGCCTATGTTGAGGATAACCGTGATCAGATTAAGGCGACAGTGGATAATGTGTCGATTGTGCAGGTTTATCCATATGTGTTTCCGGAGGATTTACCTGGGTGCCTCTGGAGATGCAAGTTGAGTTCAGGATTGATCTGGTTCCAGGTGCGGCTCCGATAACCAAGGCACCATATTGGTTGGCTCCTCCCGAGATGCAAGAGTTGTCTGCACAGCTGTAGGAGCTGTTAGACAAGGGATTTATTTTACCGAGCAGTTCGCCATGGGGAGCACCGATCTTGTTTGTGAAGAAGAAGGATGGGTCTTATCGTATGTGCATTGACTACCGGGAGCTGAATAAGGTAACGGTGAAAAACCGTTATCCACTCCTAAGGATTGATGATCTTTTCTACCAGCTTCAGGGTGCCTCTTGGTTTTCCAAGATTGATTTGCGTTTGGGTTGACTAGATGAGGGTTAGAGAGGAGGATGTCTAGAAGACTACTTTCCGAACTCGTTATGGTCATTATGAGTTCGTGGTGATGCCTTTTGGTCTCACCAATGCTCCAGCCGCGTTCATGGATCTCATGAACCACGTGTACAGGCCGATGCTGGAATGGTCGTGATTTTAATTATCGATGATATCCTGGTCTATTCCAAGACCCAGGAGTAGCACGAGGAGCACTTGAGGGAGGTGTTGCAGACTTTGAGGAGGAAGAGACTTTTCGCAAAGTTCTCTAAGTGTGAGTTCTGGTTGTGCGAGGTGCGGTTTCTGGGGCACATTGTCAACCAGAATGGCATTTTGGTCGATCAGGCCAAGGTCGAGGTCTTGATGCGGTGGGAGATTCTGAGGTCTCCATCAGATATTTAGAGTTTCCTTGGTTTAGCAGGTTTCTATCGGAGATTCATTCAGGATTTCTCCAAGATAGCGGTTCCTCTGACCCGGTTGACGAAGATGATTGTTACTTTCCGTTGGGGGCCTGAGCAGCAGGAAGCTTTAGAGACATTGAGACAGTGGTTGTGTGAGGTACCGATTTTGACTCTGCCAAAGGATGTCGAGGACTTTGAGGCTTATTGTGATGCGTCGATCATAGGGTTGGGTGCGGTACTAATACAGAGGGGTTGTGTGATCGCTTACGCTTCGAGGCAGCTGAAGCCTCATGAAGCGAATTATCCGATGCATGATTTGGATCTGGGGGCTGTGGTTTTCACCCTCAAGATTTGGCGACATTACCTTTATGGGGTATGTTGTACTATTTACACGGATCACAAGAGCCTGAGGTACTTGATGGATCAGTCAAATTTGAATATACGACAGTGCCGATGGTTGGATGTGGTGAAGGATTGTGATTTTGAAATCCTTTACCATCCGGGGAAAGCTAATCTAGTGGTCGACGCTCTGAACCGCAAGGCAGTCGTGACTCGGATCAGTGATATCTGTCTATGGATGACAGTGATGACTCCACTTTTGGAACAGATTCGAGAGGCGCATGTAGAGGCTATGAAGGAAGAGCAGTGGAAGAGTGATCGTATTGTAGTTCAGGTGGCTTCCTTCAATTATGATAGACGAGGGTTACTGACTCTTCACCGAAGAGTGTGCGTTTCGTATTAGGGAGGCGTGCATCAGGTTATGATGGAGGAAGCGCACAAATCGAGACTCTCCATTCCTCCTGGAGCGATAAAGATGTATCGAAATCTTCGTCTTGATTATTGGTGGTCGTGCATGAAGCGGGATGTAGCGTGGTATGTGGAGTGGTGCTTGACTTGCAGGAAAGTCAAGGTCGAGCATCAGCGACCTCATGGCAAAATGCAATCATTGGATATTCCCGTTTGGAAATGGGAGGAGATTACCATGGACTTCATTATGAAGTTGCCTCGGACTATGTGTGGAGTGGATTCGATTTGGGTCATCGTGGATCGATTGAACAAGAGCGTGCATTTTGTTCCGATCAAGGAAAGTATCTCTGCGGAGAATTTGGACAAGGTATACATCAGGGAGGTTGTGGTACGACATGGGTTGCCGGTTTCTATGGTTTCAGACAGCGATGTCAGGTTTACTTCCAGATTCTGGAAGAGGTTCCATGACGAATTGGGCACTCGTCTTCATTTCAACACAACATTCCATCCACATACTGACGGTCAGAGCGAGCGAACCATTTAGACTCTATAAGATATGTTGCGGGCGTGTGTTTTGGATTTTGGTGGGAGTTGGGATATGTATATTCCGTTAGCAGAATTTTCATATAACAACAGTTATCACGCCAACATTGATCGACCTCCTTTTGAGAGGCTTTATGGGAGGAAAAGCAGGAACCTGATATGTTGGGGTGAGGTCGGTCAGGGGGTTATGGGGAGTACCGAGGTGGTACTCAAGACTACCGAGTTGATCCAGCAGGTTCGGAGTAGACTTTAGACAGCTCAGAGTCGGCAGAAGATTTATGCCGACAAGCACCGTTCAGATCATGAATTCTAGGTGGGGGATATGGTTCTCCTGAAGGTGTCACATTGGAAAGGTTTCATCCGGTTCAGAAAGAGGGGAAAGTTGGGCCCCAGGTACATCAGACCTTTCAGGGTTTTGACCCGGGTGGGCCGGGTTGCATATTGCTTGGATCTTCCCGAGGAGCTCAGTCAGATACACATCACATTTCATGTCTCTGAGCTGCGGAAGTTTTTGGTGGATGATTCTGCAGTGGTTCCATTGGAGGATATTCAGGTGGATGACCATCTGTATTATATTGAAAGACCGGTGGCGATTCTTGACCGAAAAACGAAAACCTTGAGGAACAAGGTTGTTGAGTTGGTGAAAGTCTAGTGGCAGCATTGTTGGATTAGTGTCTGAGTCCATAACTATATTTGGTATGTACTTGACCCGATTGGCATGGTCCATTTGGGGTGCATGGCATCATGCATTTGGATAGACTAAAATGAGAGAAATAACACTTAAGATTTACTAATATATTATAAGTTCTAATATATTAATAAGATTATTTAATTAGTATTGATCAAAGTTAATTTGGAGTTAATTAAGTGATCAAAAGGAAACTAATTAAATATATGGGCTGATTGTGTAAATCATCCATACTTGTATAGTGGGCTAATGCTCCATGGATTATCAAGTTGGGTTAAAACCCATAGGATGCTCCATGGTGTTTTTGTACCCATGGATCATGGAAATGAAAGGCCATGACAATTAGGGTTTACATGGTGTAACCCTAACTATATAAGCATCTTATTCTTGTCAAAATCGGACACCATGAGAGAACTATGTGTGTATGGTGAGGGCTAGCCGATTTCATGAAGTGGTTCATTTCTCTCTAAGTTATTCCAAGTGTATTTGATGTTGTGTGAACCATTTGAGGTGTCACACTTGGGGCACTCGGCTCTTAAGCATCAAGGAATCAAGCTACATAAAAAGGTATGTCTTCAAACTTGTTTTATTACCCAAGTATCAAAGATTGTATGCTAGATAGGGTAATACCTTGGAATATTCATATTTGCATGTATAATAGAGAAAACATAGATCCAAGGTATTTAGGGTTGCATGTACACTTAGGAGTGTTAATATGCTCAAAACCCAACAAGCATAACAAGGGTTTAGAATGGACATGGGAGCCAGAAGATGATATGAGGGAGCACTATACAGAGTTATTTGGAGCAGCGGACTTCGAGGACGAAATCTGATTCAAGTGGGGGAGAATTGTAACACTCAAGTTTGGTAAATTTCGCATTTAACCTCTTAATTTTAAAAACCTTGCATTTCGGTCCTTCAGCTAGTACGCGGGGCATACTAGGTGGTACGATTGGCGTACTAGACCGAAGTCTTGATCGTGGACTCCACCCACATATGTAAGGCATACGCAGGTCTGGGACAAACCCTAATATTTAGGGTTTGTACCCTATTTAAGCATTTTAAACTCATCTCCTGACCATTTGAGACCAGCCTCCATATCTTGAAAACCCTAACCTCGCCCTTAGCGTTTGTTTTGGTGCTTTTGAGCTCTTGTGAAGCATTTTGGTGCGTTTTTGTGTATTTTGAAGTGGTAGAAGGAGATTGAAGACTCATTCTTTGGAGAAGAGCTTAGAGATCCAGAGTTGGCATCATCATTTCATGACTTTTGAGGTATAAAGTCCATAACTTGTCAACTCCTTGTATAGATCTACTCTTAGGTTTGTTTATGGCTATTGTGGTCGCTTGTGGTTGGTCCTTTGAGCAAAGGTCGTTTTAGAAGCTTAACCCTTTAGATCTGGACATTTTACGGGTCCCTTATGCATAAAAATGCAAACTTTATGGTGTATATTGACTCATGCATGTGTTAAGACCTTTGTTAAGCTCTTTTGAGCTCTAGAGCCCCATTAAGCGATGCATACACGTAAAGTTGCCAACTTTACGTGATAAGTCATCATTTGAGACAAGGTTTGAGAGTATGGAGTAGCGGCTGAACCATTTACGTGCTTAATGGAGTGAGGGTGGCATACTGGGGAGTACGATGGGCGTACCCTGCTGGTACGTTGTGCGTACTAGCCCCAGAAGGAGTACGCTTAGCGTACGAGCTGAGTACACCTCGCGTACTCACCAGATGGGCTTGGATTAGACATTCTTGGTATTAGGCCATTGTTTGGGCTTCCATTACTTGGGCCTTTTCGGGCCACCAGGCTTTTGTGTTGGACTTGGACTAGCATGTTGGGCTTCATTGGATTTTAGGCCCATGATGGGTCTTGGGCTCAATTTGGAAGATTGTGCCATAATTGGGCCTTGGGTTGTCAATTAGAGTTTGGGATTTCTTAGTAAATGGATTGGGCTTTGATTTGGGCCAATAGATTAGACCTATAATTATGGGTTGAGATCCAATTAATAAATTGGATATTATTGATATTGATAGCGTGTGGATTTACCGGACCAGCAGCCAGAGATTTGTTCCAGTGATTCAGTAGCTTGAGGTGAGTTTCCTCACTGTGTTTAGCGGGTCCAAGGCACCAATGTCGGCCCATGATTGTTATGTTTATGATGCTAGATGTCTGGGTGACTCTTACGTAGGTTATGTGGTTACATGTTTACCTGGCGGGGACCCGATGACCATCTTGTATGATATCTATCTTGAGATTATTGCATGTGTTATGTTTAGATGTACTTACCGGGCAACACCCAATATCGGACGGGGTCCGATCACTATCCTGTATGTTACTTCCTTATTGATTATTGTATCTGGTTTATATTGTTATGTTTATATACTTGTATGTGTACCGGGCGGGGCCCGATAACTAACAGATTTGTATACCGAGTGGGGCTCGATGTCGAGCGGGGGCCCAATGTATGTTTGATATGTATGGTATGTTGTTTTTCTGGGGAACTCATTAAGCTTTGTTCTTACGGATTTCAGTTTATGTTTCAGGTACTTCTGGTGCTAAAGGGAAGAGCTAGGGGTGATTGCAGTGCACACACGATATTGTTCCACATTTTCATGACTACTCTGATATTTTATGATGTATTGATACACTTTGTTCCACTTGGGATTTTATGATGATGTTTTGGGATACTGTTTTATTTAATTTAAAAATGAAATTTTGGGTCTTATTTTTAGAACGTTATGATGAAATTCTACTGGAAAGTATGGATGGGTAGGGTAAAGGATTAAGAGATTAATGGATTAAGCTAGTCTGGGCAGTTCCCACTACATGGAGGTTTGGTCTCCACGTCATGGTGTTTTGCAGATTCTCGACTATTTTGTCCTACAGCCTCCACAACATGACATAAGCTTGTCCACATCGTAGGGACTACCTGAGTGACTATTGTTGTTGACTTTGACTGTTGACCGTTGATGTTTTGATCAAGGTTGACTTTTGGACTATTGGATAGTTTTTGTAACACCCGCAAGATAAGGCTAGATGAATAAAGTATATAATACTAATCATTCATCGTGATGATAAATCGACATTTTTTATAGAAGATTATTTAGAATAAGTAATCTAAATGAAAGTCGTAGTAGTCATAAAAGTGAACTCGTACATATAAAGAACGTCTAAATCCAACTTCATATGAGGAGGTTATAATTTTTCAAAGTTTCAGCGCAGCAGTATGCGACATAGAAACTTAAATTAAGATCAGTCGATTGTTAGGAAAAACAATTTAAACGAGAGTTGAAGATCTCATCAATACCTAGTCATCAATAAAAAGACAGTCGATAATGGATACCGTATAAGAGAGTTATGGTTTTTATACGGACTTCAACAGTCTAAGCATGTAAAAATATAACTTTAAAAATAAATTAGGAATTAACCGACGGAGTCTAAATAAACGTTGTAGACCTCATCGATAGCTACTCGTGGATATAAAAGAACGTGAAAAATAGAGTTGGTATGAAGAAGATACGAATTTTTGAAGTTTCTCATAATACGTAGCGCGCAAAAAAGCACAGTGCACAAGCTTCTAGAAGGCGCTATGTATGAACAGCAGAAGCATGCCACGTGTCGCAAGACAAGAGGATCAACGTGGCTGGACTGCGCAGTGCACACCTCCAAATGTGAGGCACGCATATGCAAAACTCACCCTATAAATAGAGGAAACCCCCTCCCCCCTCATTTATTCCTCACACCACCAGAGCCTTTCTCTAGATATTCCTTCTATAAATCACAAAATTTGTAGTATTTATGGTATGTCGGTTAGCTCGGTGGTCTTTAGAAGCCTGGCAAGTAGAATCTCTCGAGTAGGAATTTTGCCAGTGTAATTTCTGAACTTTTGTCAGGATAATCTCTATAAGTTAAGCTACACTTATATCGCTTTAAGTGTAACTCATAGTCATTATTATTAATTTATAAGATTTTTCAGTGATTCCAAGTCATATTACCGATTGATCTACTTACAGGGATGATGTCTAGGCTATATTTAATGAGGTGTTTAAAATGGGATTTCCAAACAGTATACTCTGTATACCAAACGGACCCTACCTCCGATATAATCCTAACTTGTTGTTCCTTACTTGATAGATCTTGATGTAGACATTAGGATTACTGAGGAATCTAGACTATAATTATTGTAGTCACCAAGATTATGAAACTAGACTAAGACTTGGTGCTTTATACGTCTAGGTCTGTTGAAAATGCAAATAGAAGCGCTGCCGAAATCATCAGTCACCCACTTTTATCAATTGAGTGCGTAGTTACTTTCGTCTTACATATAGATATGAAGTATCTAGATAATTACATGTTTTATGTTATTATTATCTGTATCGAAGATGTTATCTGTTAGATAAAATAATACGAGATGATATTTAATTGATTTAATCATATAAGTATTTTGTACTTATAATATGTATTGGACAGTGACATGTGATAAGAGATATGTGATGAGAGATATGTGATGAGATATGAAAGATAATTAGGAGAGGTCATGACTTTTACCTGTGATGTTGTGATGTTGCGATGTAGTCATCTAACATAGTATAGATGACAACCACAGACTACTCTAGATGGTCTAGTGGAAAATTGACGTGTTCTCAACCTGTGAGTGATGAACTAGAAGTTCATGCAATGTTACTGTAACCCCTTATTGACACATATTGTGAGGAAATCCCCGAAACAGTATTGTCTATGCGATGTAGGAAATGATACTTAGGATAAGTCCCTAACGATAAATATATAAGAAAATATGATATCAGTGATGATCCTTAGAATCGATTCTTAGAGATGAATATATCATAAAACGGGGATGGGGAAATTAGGTTAATTGATTGATATAAAATAGATGGTTAAACAAATTAACTATATTATTGTGGGTTAAAAACCTTTTGTACTCACCAGGTTTCCCAACCTGACCCACTCATTTTCTTTGTATCACGGGAAAGAGTACAAAGATTATGATGTTTGGATTCAAGGATAGATTCAAAGAAATATCGGCCATAGTATAAAAGATGATGTAAGGTTTGTAATAACTAAATTTATGCTTATGTTTCTTGTATCGGTTATGACATCCCAAAGTTTTTAATAATCAATGAAAAATCATTTCTTCGGAAATACTTTTATGGGACAAATTCCACATTTACAAAATAATACTCTTTTTAAAATAAGCATAATGAAAAGGTCTTTTCGGGCTATGAAAATGGGGATGTTATAGTTTTGGGCTATAGGTTGAGTTCGGGCCTTTTTTGTTTCATAAGTGACTCGTAGTGTCAGATCTTGTCTTCTATTGAGCTGTGTGGATATCGGATAGCTGACACTGTGAGTTTTCTCACTATATTTTGTATTGTAGTATGTGTCCTTGTATATATGATGTTAGTATACTGTAGTGAACTGTTAGATTGGTAGATATGCTATGAATACATGTGTTGCTTATTATTATTGAGCATATGTTGACATAGTGTGGTTGGATTGAGGCGGTAAGACTTAGGGTTGTTAGCCAACAAACCCAGGGCAATCCAGTCTGATGACTGTGGGCCCGGGGGCAATCCAGTTTTATATTGTGGGCCCGATGTGCATGATTTGTATATGTATTTTCATGTGGGGTATTTTGGGGTAACTCACTAAGCTTTGGCTTATAGTTTTTGATTTTAATGTTTTCATGTACTTCAAATGATAGAGGCAAAGAGAAGGCGTGATCGTACACATCCTCCTACTGATTTATGTTTTGAGACTTTTTTTTAATACTTTGATTCCTATGGTTCTGTTTTGAAAACAATGGTTAATTATCTTATGTTTTTATGAAAATATCTTTTTAAAATGAAAATTTTTGTCATGGTTTTTTGGATGTTATAATTTGGAATCAGAGCCCTAGTTTGAGAGAAATGGATGAACACTTGTGTGTGATTCCAGAATCAAACTATGGATCTGCAAAATATTTTTCATAAAAGAATTTTATAATAATCCAAGGAGAGGATATGATGTGTACAATTAGCCGGATCCTAAGGAAAGTGATTCCCCAAGATACTCACACTTGTTTTATGTGTATTGGTGATATGTTAAAATTTCATGCTAGTTATTAGGCTATGGATCTTCAGGAATTGCATGATACAATTGTCTTATTTATGATGCCTGATAGCATAAGGGATTTCTTTATATGCTATATAAAACTGACATTATTGATTTGGTTGTATAGTGTATGCATCATCGTTGTACATAACTAAGATTTTATAGCTTCAGAATGCTTGATTTATCCTTATTTTTTGTTCCTCATCTGGTGGTGGGCTTAGGGTAGAATCAATTATTTGACTGTCTATCGAATCCAACGTTATGTATGATTAATATACACAAGGCGACTTCAGGTTAGTAGAAGTTTCATGAGTGAGTGTGGTTGTTAGTAAGTCGGCAGAGTAAGGAACTATTAGCTTCTCTTTAGGGAGTAGATGTAGGATGCCTGTGTATCCTAGGAAAAATACGTGTATCAAGGAAGTCACGAGTTCTAAGGAGTGAGTGATCAAGTAGTGAAGTGTTAGAATATAATGTGATTTTCTGATGTGTTGTAGTTTATTTTCAGTATGGCGATCACGAGAGGTTTTGGATCAGGAGCTGACGGCCCAAAGAGGCTAAGATTGATCAATGATGAGATTCATGATATGATCACTACTCAGGTGGCTATGGCATTCAGGAAAGCAATCTCGGAGATGTTTGGGTTTGTCAAGACCGCCATGATTGTGTTGTTTGACGAGCATATTAAAACATTGTCATGGGCGTCTTAAGAAAATAAATTTATCACTGCTCGAATGTACTAACGGGTAGCACAGGGAAGAAGGTTTGAATCCTCAGGGACACAGCCTAATGGTCAAAGCCTCTTTACGTATGGATCATACTAGTCAAATGTAGAAAATATAAAAAGGGGTTTGATTAATAATTAAAACTAAAAATTATAGTGAATTAAACTAAATAAAAATCAATAATAAAATCATGCAACCAACACAAACCTGATTATTCAAAATGTGTTCTATCTAAGCTGGTATAGAAAACTACTAACATGCTCTAGTAAGTTCTCTTTTACCTAGTTAATTAACCAAAACAACCTCTTTACTTAATCCTAACTTTTTATTGATCTAATTAAACATGTTCTTAATCAAATCAGAAAAGCAGCATTATGATCTATGAAAATTCTTTGCAATATTCAATGCTTCACAAAAGCTTAGAAGCATAAAAGTATGAAATTTCAGTTTATATCATAATTAAATCCAAACATTGAACCAATCTGATACTTTTTACTTATTACCAGTTGGTTAGAACAATTACGAATTCTATTAACTGATTAATTAGATTGATTTAATCCGAAATTACATGATCAGACAAAAAAGAATCATGATAGAATAACAAATCAAAAAACTAGATCTAATGATTGATTACATGAAAAGTATTGATCTTTGCAGAACTTAAATCTAGGGTTTAGCCAGACATGGCTAATATCCGATCTAGAACAATAAAAAGAGAAATTAAATGACTAATCTTACTAATCTAAATGATTAAGATGATCTACAACCTTCACATCTTTAGAAATTGATGAAAATGAAGAGAAATTGCCTCAAAAATTGTTTGAAAATGTGTAACGCCCTGTTCCGAATCGTTACCCATTTGAGTGTGGGTAATGGGATGGGGATGATTCGGGCATTCGGTGTTAGTTTTAGAGCCAATGGTATTTTGGAAAATTGGCAGTGGGCCTTTATGGAATTTGAATTTTGGGTTCAAGGAGCTTTAACTCAAGTATGAGTTGATAATAGTGTAGGGCTTCTCGATACCTTTTTATGGATGTAAGGATGGTTGGAATCGGAGTTGTATCAAAGAAGTTATGGCCTTCGGAATGAATTAGGGTTTTAGGGAAGACCCTAGTACGTGGGGCGTACCGAGGGAGTACGTGGGGCGTATTAATGCGATGAGGGCTACGCTTAGCATACTTCAGAGATGGGAGCGGGGTGCGAGACCTCATACGTTGGGCATAGAAGGGTTAATAAGAAACCCTAATTTTCATATGTGTACCCTATAAAAGCTTTAGTTAGCCCCTTTCCCTCATTTCTAAGTCAGCCTCCACACTCTAAAAACCCTAAATCGACCTTGTAGCCTCTTGGAGGTGTTCTTGAGCTATTTGGAGGCTTCGATGCTCATTTTTACCCTTGGGAATGAAACAAGAGAAGTTTGAAGTCGTTTTGCTTGGTGGGAAAGCTTTGGATCCAGAATCATCACATTGTGGGGAAGCTTTTAAGGTAACAAGTTTGCATCTTGGCTTATGTATGATTAGATCTCTTCATGGCTAGTTTATTATGATTTTGGTCTTCTTTTTGAGATTATGGATGAGTTAGGTTGTTTAAGGGTCGATCCTTTCAGATCCAAGATTGTTTTCATATCCTTGAGCATAAAGGTGCAAGCTTTATGGGTATTATGGATTCATGAAGGCATTAAGTCAACCAATAAGTCCCTTTTAAGCTTAAGAGCTTCTTATAGTCATGTATGAATGTAAATTTGGCAACTTTACATGGTATTCCGGCTCAAGGAGGTCAGATCTATGGTTTGGAAAGCTTTGTCTTAATGGAATAAGTGAAAATCAGGTTTGGGCTGAATGAGGTGAGTACATTGGGCGTACAAGCAGGTACGCGTAGCGTACACGCCTCTAAGCGAGTACATGCCTGTACGCCCCGTGTACTCGGTTTGAATGGGTTTTGTGTGTTTGGGCTTCGGTTTGGACCACCTTTTGGGCTTGGTTGCCTGGGGATTTTTTGGGCCATCTGAGAATGTGTGTTTTGGATTAGGGATAAGTAGTGGGCTTTATGGTAAGGCCCAAATAAGGGTTTTGGGCCAATTTGGAAAATTGGGCCATAAGTGGGCTTTGGATGATTATTTGTTTGTGGGGCTTTATGGTTGAGAGTTGGTCCTTAGTCTTGGACCAAATGAGGTGAGGGATAAAATGGTATTTTTACCCCATATATGGATTATTGGATTAGGTTCGGAAAATTGCTAATTGGGTGTTATCTGTTTGATAGCGCGGGGATTTTTTAGCGGATCTGCAGTTAGAGAGTATCTGTGGGTTTCAAATATCCGAGGTGAGTCTTATCACTATATTCATGGGTCGAAGGCACCAATGACGGCCCATTACGTGTTATGTGTTATGCAAGTTGCATCTGTGATACTTGCATGGAATACCCCGGGGTAGCCCGTGGCACTTGGATATCAAACCATGGGGGGAGCCCATGACATTCCAAGTAAAGACCATGGGGGAGCCCATGGCATTCCATGTAAAGACCATGAGGGAGCCCATAGAAACTATATGTTTGTTGCATGATAATATGTGGTTGTATGTTGTATGGTATTTTGGGAAACTCACTAAGCTTGGCTCTTACGGTTTTCAGTTTATGTTTCAGGTACTCCAGTTTTCAATTAGAAGAGCTCGGGATGATTGCAAAGCACACAACACATGTTTCCACATTCTGTGAATTACTCTGATTAGATGATGTTTTTGTTAAATCTTGGTTACCTTGGTTTTTATGGGAAATATATGTATTAACAATTTATTATTCTAAAAACAAAATTTTTTATGTCATGAATTTCGGGACATTACAAGTTGGTATCAGAGCCTTGGTTTGAGGGATTCGGACACACTCTTGGGTGTGTCTGAACTCAAACTGAGGATTTGGTAAAGTTTTCAAAAGAAAAATATTTTCAAGAAAAGAGTTTCCTAAGATAAGAGAAGGGTGTGGTGCATACAATCAGCCGAGCTCAAGTAAGTTTTCCCAGAATACCCATACATGTTATCTGTTATGACTTGAGTTATGAATCTATGAATCGCATGCTAGTTAGGGCTAAGGATCTACTCAGTTCTTGCATGACAGAATGCTAGGAGAGATGCCTTTGTATGTATATTGTATGAGCTGATCGACTTGCATGCTAATGCTGATTAGTTAGTGGTAGATTGGCCTGATATGTGATGCCTTGTAGACTTGGGAGTATTGGATGCTACGCTGAGATGGGAATATCTATTGGAATAAGTAATTGCTAAGTGTATGCTTTAAAAATTGTATACGGTTAGGATCTTATAGCCATAGAATAATTGATTTGGCCTTATTTCATGTTCCTTGTCTGGTTGAGGATCTAGGGCAGAGTCTGTTATTCAACAATCTATTTGATCCTATTATGTGTATAATTTGCATGCATAAGGAAACCGACAGTAAGGGTGGAATTTCTAGCATGAGTTGTGGTGTGTGGGCTGAGTGTCCTAAGATCGTTCTATGGATTGGAGTGTTACTGAATGAATGCTGCTTGCTTTGTGCTTTGTGGAACTCTTAGATGATGGGAGTCAACTACTAAGTGAATGTGTTGGTATTCATGAGGTCGGTGACTGGCATTATGGGGAGTTCTTCAGCAGCTGATGGCAGGGTGAGATCGGGAACCTAGGGGAGCCTAGGAAGTGCTGCAACAGGTGTAGTCGTGTTGTTTAGTGAGCTTTGTTGCATCAGTTTGAGAAGGTGACTTAGAGGATTCGGGACGATTCTTGAGAAAAGTATGGATAGGTGTGGAAGGTAGTATTGGGCCTGTACTACTGAAAGCACATGATCCATACTCGATTCAGGGAGAGTCTTGGAGAATCGAAGAAGCTTGTGGAAGAGGATTCTTGGGTATGTTCTAATCATTTGCAAGTTGTATTTCAGTTTGGTGATGAGCAATCGGGAAGGAGGTTATGGTTCGGTTCCGGCTCGGGTGCAGGTACTGAGCCGATTAGCGAGCAGATGTCGGAGTTCATCTCGTCCGAGATTACCCGCGGTGTTTTGGAGCAGATTCCTGTGATCTTTGGTTCGGTCAAGGAGGGCATTTTGGAGATCTTCGGTGAGCACTTAGGCATGTTTCGTGTTGAGGCTATGGCCATCATTGGAGTTCTCACTCTTTCTTTCCGTGAGTTCCGTGCATGCGGAGCTTCTGCGTTCTATGGGGAAAGGGACCCCATTTCCAGTGGGAGGTGGTTAGCGGATATGGCTAACGCGTTCAGGACGAGTTTCTGCCCCGAGGAGGCGAAGTTAAGATATGTTTCCTGCCCAGCGTAGGTCAAGACACGAGATTGGTGGGAGAAGGTAAGTTGTGAAGTCAGTGATGATGCAGTTCACGCCATGACTTGGGATGATTTTTCAGCCAGGTTCGAAGCTGAGTTTGCACCGGTGATTGAGGTACAGCAGTTGGCGTGAGAGTTTTGAGGATCTCCACTAGACTACTGAGACTGAGGCAGAGATCAGTGCAAGTTCCGGGAGAGGGATTTATTGGTTCCAAAGTATGCAGCAGATGAGGAAATGAAGAAAGTTAAGTGTCATGATATGCTGCGGGATGATATCAGGGAGTTTGTGAGTAATTCAGGGTGCAAGACCCTGAATAATATGATTTCTAGATCCCGAGAGTGAGAGGTCGATTTGCAGCACCTAGGGAAGAGGGGACCAGATTAGGTGCATGTAGTGTAGGGTCCCAGGAAGAGACCCAAGACTTCTGATCAACGTTTGAGAGGCCAACAGGGCCGGAGTCAGTGCAGTACATGCGGGAAACTGCACGATGGTGCTTGTCATACCAGGGGGTATAGGTTGCTACCAGTGTAGCAGGATTGATCATGTCGGCAGGGATTGTCCTCAGGGGGCAAGCCCATTATGTTTCTTTACGACCAAGTGGGCCAAAAGGGGGCCGTATGTCCGATGAGGAGGGGATGATAGTGAGTGCACCCGCTCAGGCTATTTTTGGGATTTCGGATAGTCGTGAGGGTGGGACAGGAGCCCCAACAAAGAGTAACCGGTTATTTCAGTGTCAGACAAGGGAAGCCAGTGCTCCAGCAGGTGATATTGCGGGTATGCTGTCCTTTTCTTTTTCTTCGGTTGTTATCAGTATTTATGTTGCATGAAATGTTATATTGGTTTGGGTAAGCGTTATCATTCGTTTAAATCTCTGTTAATGATGGGTTATATCTTCGAGAATTTTTTATGCTTGTTGCATGCCGTAAATCATTAGTGGGTTATTGAGGGGTCGTATCTCATGTAGAGGGTTCCAATGTGTTCGTTCATTATTCTAGTTTTTGGTCGATATCGGTTCGGGGGTATTGTGTGGACGTTCTATGGTTAGGATTCAGTAGGCTAGTTCTCCATTATCATCAGGGTTCAGTGGTTTTAGTATTTGCTCTTGTAAGAGTGGTAGTTGCCTATGGAAGAGCTATTGGGTTCAAACATTTTCGTTGCTAGGAATGGGGCGGTAATAGGAATATGGTGGGTCAGTTGCTTGAGTTGTTGGGTCATTGGAGATGTCAGGGGAGTTTCATATTTGATCAAGTTGCAGTCGATTAGGATTCAGTGATTCTTCGAGAGTGGGAGTTGGCATGAAGATTCGCCAGTCAGGGCAAGGGTTATGATTTTTAGTAGCCAGCATAAGAACTCAGACAATTGGTATGGTATCATTGGAGGTGATCTGGATTATCAGATTGACTAAGATTTCAAGAGTATTCTTCAGGGTTTCAGGGGTTAGGCGATCATTGAGTTTGGCTAGCAATGGAACATTATTATTGATTAGCACATGTTATAGGCGGTTCATGTTATTTTAGGGAGATGGGTCGAAGATCCATCAGAATTAAGAAGGAGAGAGAGCTTCGTCAAATCCAAGTGGGGGAGAATTAAGTGGCTGTTCAGATTGAGGTTGTGTTGGTGGGAGTTCAGGAAACTTCCAACCGCTGGTCGAGATCTCCTTTGTTATACATAATAGGCTATGGGATTCGAATGCATGACCCGAACTCCTGATTGGATGCAGTATTCAGCTCAGGATGCGTGGTATTGTGATGGTTTGAGTGTGGTAAGGCCATAGGTGGTAACCATGGTTGGTTGGAAGTGTTGTAAGACTGCGATGGGATTGTAGCATTCACCAGTTCGAGGTAGGCTGACGTTAGAGTTGGTCTAGAGCGTAAGGGGAGGAATCAGTTCGTACCTTGGGCACGCCGGTTAGGATTATTGAGAATTATCCTCATTTTTAGGTTCAGGACCATTGGGGTCTGAGGCGGAGTCAGGCCTGTGTAGCTCTAGATAAGTAGGACTCATGGGCGAGGCACATGTGATTATGGCAATGCAGGTGGAACGTGGTAGAGACCTTTGGTCAGGGCTTTGGATCTTGAGTTGCAAGATCAAGTGGGTGGTCAGTGTGTGACGCATAGGGGTTTATAGGTTATATAGCCTTCTTATTTGGAGTCTTAGGAACCCGGTGGTTAGGCTAGGTGCGAGACTGGTAGTCTCAGTGATGGTTGGGAACCTTTATATCTCGGGTCATGAGTTGAGTATCGTGTTGGTCTCAGGTGAGATCTCGAGTTGGGGATCGCGAGTGTTGATGTGCATGATTTTCTTTTCAGTAGGATAAGTATTGGGGCATCTTTATGTCGAGAGCATCAATTGAAGGGTTCAAGGGTAAGGAATGGATTATGTTTTGATGACGGATCAAGCCATTGTGATTGTGTTTTGGAATGGTTCTATCTGAGAAGGGCATCAAGTTAAGTCGGGATGATATTATTGATTGGAACTCGTGTGTGGAGTTGCTGGTTATTTGGAGAATATGTTAGGTCACTTGCAGTTGGGAATGGATAATCTCAGATTAAATGATTTGATCCTATTGCGCAGCTCTCGTCCGAGTCTAACCGTTTCAGGGATAAGTCTCCTACTCGAAGGATTATCTGAGCCTCCTGTCAAGTATAAGTGTTCTGGAAGGATAATGGGGTTGTGATTATGCCTTCTAATGGGAACCTCAAGTCATCAGAAGTTGGGTAGTCAGTTGGGTGATAAGGGGAATGGATTAGAAATGGTTCAGTATGGGCGGTCTGTCAAGAATTTAGACCACCTCGAGACTTTAGATTTCAAATTGAGTAGATGTGGTTAATTCGCGAGGGATTATTTTCGGGTGGGGAAAGGATTTATTCATCTTCAGGCTGGAGAGCCCTACGAGGGTTGGTTTCGGTTGCCTTGGGAAGGCAGTGGTATACTCAGAATTGTGGTTGTGTGGCTCATATTGTTTGGAGTGTCGGGAATGGTAAGGGCTGATTTTGAAGACGAAATCTAATTCAAGTGGGGGAGAGTTGTAACGCCCTGTTCCGAATCGTTACCCATTTGAGTGTGGGTAATGGGATGCGGATGATTCGGGCATTCGATGTTATATTTGGAGCCAAAGGTATTTTGGTAAATTGGCAGTAAGCCTTTATGGAACTTGAATTTTGGGTTTAAGGAGCTTTAATTCAGGTATGAGTTGATAATAGTGTAGGGCTTCTCGATACCTTTTCATGGATGTAAGGATGGACGGAATCGGAGTTGTATCAAAGAAGTTATGGCCTTCAGAATGGATTAGGGTTTGAGGGAAGACCCTAGTACACGAGGTGTACTGAGGGAGTACGTGAGGCGTACTGATGCGATGAGGGTTACGACATACATAATGGATTGTATGCTTAGCGTACTTCGGAGATGGGAGCGGGGTGTGAGACCTCGTACGCTGGGTATACGAGCTGGTACACTGGGCGTACGAGGGTTAGTAAGAAACCCTAATTTTTGTATTTGTACCTTATAAAAGCTTTATGTTAGCCCATTTCCCTCATTTATAAGTCAGCCTCCACACTCTAAAAACCCTAAATCGACCTTGTAGCCTCTTTGAGGTGTTCTTGAGCTATTGGGAGGCTTTGATGCTCATTTTTCCCTTGGGAAGGAAAGAAGAGAAGTTTGAAGTCGTTTTGCTTGGTGAGAAAGCTTTGGATCCAGAATCATCACCTTGTGGGGAAGCTTTTTGTGGTAACAATTTTTCATCTTGGCTTATGTATGATTAGATCTCTTCATGGCTAGTTTATTATGATTTTGGTCTTCTTTTGAGATTATGGATGAGTTAGGTTGTTTAAGGGTCCATCCTTTCATGTCTGAGTTTGTTTTTGTACCCTTGAGCATGAAGGTGCAAGATTTATGGGTATTATGGAGTCATGCATGCATTAAGTAAGCCAATAAGTCCCTTTTAAGCTTAAGAGATTCTTATAGTCATGTATGAACGTAAAGTTGGCAACTTTACGTGGTATTCCGGCTCAAGGAGGTCAGATATGTGGTTTGGAAAGCGTTGTCTTAATTGAATAAGTGAAAATCGAGTTTCGGCTGAATAAGGTGAGTACACTGGGCGTACAAGCAGGTACGCGCATCATAGAAGCCTCCAAGCGAGTACGTTGCGAGTACGTGCCTGTACGCCCCGCATACTCGATATGAATGGGTTTTATGTGTTTGGGCTTCGGTTTGGGCCACCTTTTTGGGCTTGGTTACTTGGGGATTTGTTGGGCCATCTGAGAATGCGTGATTTGGATTAGGGATAAGTAGTGGCTTTAGGGTAAGGCCCAAGTAAGGGTTTGGGCCCAATTTGGAAAATTGGGCCATATGTTGGCTTTGGATGATTATTGGTTTGTGGGCCTTTATGATTAAGAGTTGGGCCTTAGTCTTGGACCAAATGAGGTGAGGGGTAAAATGGTATTTCTATCCCATATATAGGTTATTGGATTAGGTTCGGAACCCAATTGCTAATTGGGTGTTATTTCTTATGAAAATATTAATATTCTATTTATTTTACTTTTCCTTAACGATGAAGAACGAATAGGGAAAAAGGAAATTGACAAATGTAATAAGATAATTTATTTTTATTAATATATAAACATTTAAAATTAGGTATTTCCATATAAGTTTTTGTAGAACATAAAAAATTTATTTTTATAACACACATAATTATTGATTTTCAACAATAAAGTCATATCATATTAAAAATCATTCGTTCTAATTCGTCATTATCACCAACAATTTGGAATAATAATTGTAAACTCCTTTCATCAAAATCAATGATACAAAACTCCATCGATGTTATTTACAACAAAATAAGCGATAGAAACTAACATAATATATACATAGCATAAAATACATGTTAAATAATGTTCTCTTGAACATTAAATATATTTTCTTAACATAAAAGAAAGAGAGACAACATAAAGATACATACATATTAACAAAGTTAATTGCTCTATCTTATAAGTAGCTTAATGGTTGATTTACCGAAAGCTTATGAGAAGTAATTATCAATTACTCTTCATCATCCTGTGCTTATTGAAAGATGCATAGCACATAAACTTAAAAAATGATCTCAAATATACCTTTACAAACATACCTAAATTTGAACCTTAGTTAATATCTAAAACTTTACATTCACCCGAGTTGAGTTTACATGAATTTATATTTGGAAAAGTTGAAATTGTTTTCTTACATCCATGGAACCACTCACAGAACTCTTCAAACCTTACAAATATAATCTATCATTTTCTATTGGCATACATGCAATATATAATCTACAAATTTCTTATATAGACTAAATATTTCATTTAACTCATCAATTAAATAGCATGATTTGAAGAGTTTTAAGAGTTACAAATCATAATATTTCAATTAATCATATATTAATTTGAATAACTTGAATAGTCTTGGGAGTTTCAAATTCATGAGGTTCAAGAAAAAATGGTCTTAGGAGTTTCAAATGCATGATGTTCAAGGAAAAATGCTAGCTTTATAAGATATGCAAGGCGAATGCCCGTGCGTTGCGCAGAAACACCTATATAGTTGAAGTCTTTACAAATATATGTTTTTTTTTTTAATATAGCAATAACGTTGTTGTTAAATTTGATATAATAATTTGTATACTAAATTGATATAATATATTGATTATTTTGAGTTATATGATAATATATATATATATATATATATATATATATATATATATATATATACACATCAATTATAACTGAATAATCTTAATCGTTTGAATGACTTCTATCCGCGAGTTACACATGAATCAAATTAAATATAATATATGGTTTAATGTTATTTATAGTTGTTGTTATTGTTAATTACTTTTTTAAAATTTATTTGCTTAATGTTTTAATTTCTATCATTATAATTATTAAAAACATCAAACATTGTTTTTATATTTTAAATGTAACAATATAATCATTTATAAAGAGTTATTTTTAACTATTGTTATTTTAAGTTATTTTAAGCTACTTCTTTTAAAACTTTTAACGATTATAAAAATATTTTTAGGAAATATTTTAGTTAAATTGATATTATAATTTAGTTTTTGCATTTATCACTGCAATTTATCACTGCAATTTATCACTTTTAGCTATTTACAAAATATTCTTTGGTTTTCTAAGTGGAATTGAAATTTATATTTAAGTTGACATTGTAATGTTATATTTAACTTAGCAATTTAAGTATTTTGTCCAAACTGTTCAAAAGTTGTAGCTTTAAACTGATAATAGTTTACATACAACAACATATTAAATCTAATAAATTAAGTATAATATGTTAAAAGTTAAAGACATAACTTTATAAGTAGAAGTAAAGATATTATTTTAAAATTGAAATTTACTATATTTATGATTACACTTTAGGTTTGATATTTATTTAACCGTATTAACCAACTTATAATCATTATTAGAAAGACACTACAATTATTTACTTTTAACTATTTACAAAACATTCTTTGGGTTGTTTAAGTTAAACTAAAATTTATATTTAAGTTGACCCTGTAATGTTATATTCACATTAATAATTTAAATATTTTATACAAATTGTTCCAAAATTGTATCTTTAAAATGCTAATGGTTTACATCCAACAATATATTAAAACTAATAAATTAAGTATAATATGTTAAAAGTTAAAAAAAACATAACTTTATAAGTAGAAGTAAATATATTATTTTAATATTGAAATTTAGTTTATATATGATTACACTTTAAATTTAATATTTATTTAACCTTATTAACCAACTTATAATTATTATTAGAAAGAAATTGAAAAGTCATGGGAGTTTCAAATGAATGTGGTGAAAGAAAAAAATGCATCCTTTATAATATAGTGTGATATATATATATATATATATATATATATATATATATATATATATATATATAGATGCTTTGATAATATTTTTAGGAAAAATTCCGTATAACTATTTTTTTACAAGAATACACTAATTTAATAAGCATAAACAAATCGGTCTTTTTTAACCGTAAAAATAAGGATGTCACAATATGAATAAGTGAAGATTTGTTATTTTAGCTATTGGGTTTGTTATTCTTCTTAAATTACGTTTGTTGGCACCAACCAATATGGTTTTCCAATGAAGCCTAAGTGCCTAAGTTTGCAGGCAACAAAAGGTCTTTGACTCAATGCTCATGATTCTATTAGAGTACATTGCTATCATAGTAAAAGAAAAACAAAGTACATTACCTAACATTTGACTATTTTAATGAAAGAAGAATGTGTCCATCGATTGTAGTTACAACTCTAATAGCTTCTGTGACATAAACATAAAGTATCTTGCTATTTTTGTTTTTGCTACGCATTACAACACAACACAAATGTTATCATCACAAAATTATTGTTTAAACTCTTGCTGCAACCCACATGCTTAAAACCCATTATAATGTTGTAAAATGTAAAAATTATATACATTTTTAGTTACAAGGTATTTTTGTCCAAACCAAAAGATCAATTATTCATTCAATTCCACTACTACAAATCTATGTAACCAAACATAAAATAATAATTATTAATTCTCTTATCTTATCTATTTTATTCATTTGGCATATCAATCGTGAATCGACCAACAAAACAAAATATATCCAAAATGATTAAAAACGATTGAAATAACTAGGGTTCAAGAATACGTAAAACCAATAGTTTACTAACATTCCTGTTTTAATGAGCAACTATTATGAAATTTAATAGTCTTAGAAGGAGGGCCCATTAAAAAAACTTTTCAATTCTAATCCGACAAACTAGCCGCCGCTTCCACCGCCGTGCCGCCGGTCCACCGCTAATGACAACTATACCAGACCTTCTTCTTGAAAACATTTTTGTACGCTGTGACGCTAAAACTATTGCAAACTCGAGGCTTGTATCCAAAACATGGCGTTCGATACTTACTCATAAACGCTTTATCAGCAAACACGCCAAGAACTCCTCCGCTAAACGGGTCCTGTTTTCCGATGGCGAAGATTGTACGACATACACGGTGAGCGATTCATTGAGACACCAAGAGCAAGAAATGCGTATATGGACATTTCAGTGGCCCCAATATATCGTGGGAACTTGCAATGGTCTGCTTTTAGGATTGAATGAGGATCAAAGCTGCTTCATTCTGACGAACGTTGTGACCGAAGAGTCGTGGAGGCATCCCCTTCGTCTTTTCCAAAGAATTTTTTGGCCTAAGGAGCGTTCTTGTTTTATTGGGACTTACGGTTTCGGGTGCAACCTCAGCTCCGGGGATCTTAAGGCGTTGTGTATTGGTCATCGGGGAACCAATTTCAATGATTTGGAGTCCGATTTCAGGAACGATATGATGGTCGCCGTCTACAATTTAACCAAGAACACCCGACGTTTGATCCCAAAACCCTATTTGGATATGAAGATTGAAGGGATGTGTGGAGTTCTAGTAAATGAGAAATTTATTCATTGGATCGCATCCACCCAACCTGGGTTTATTTCATTCAACCTTGAAGATGAAACTTTCAGTGAGATAGCTTTCCCAAAAGCACTTGAGATCACCTATGACCTGAGGTTGCTCAGGTTGGTTGCACTTGGTGACAAGCTTGGTCTCTTCTTCGTTCGTGTGCCTCTGGAAAACAATTTATGGCTTTTAGAAGACTACAATGATCCTAATTCATGGAAAAGATTTACATTTGAGGAGATAAATTTAAACGACACAGAACCAATTGAGGAAACCACCAATGGGGAGCTAATTTTTGGAAACCAGGAAATAATGAAATGTTATAACATTGAAGAAAACAGAACAACGGCAACAGTAATTTTAGGGGAGGAGTTGGACTCTTTTTATGTGAAAGGCACCGTGGTTGAAACCCTTGGAACAATCTCGTTTGTGCAAAAGACATTAATGCCCTCATCGTCTTTATCATTATCGAAGGTAAACCTAGAAAACTTACCGAGTCATGTCCCTTAAAATTGTGCAGGGTGTCTATACTCTATATGTATCACCCCAAAAGTAAAAGAAAATAAGATAAGTTTCGGATAAAAGATTGAGAGTTGGACTAAAGTGAAATAAAATGTTATGTAATATTGAGGAGTGGATATTTTGTGTTTCTAATGTAACTAGTGTAAGGGTTGATTCATGTAAGTACACTGCTTTTATGGGTAAAAGTTAAAGCATATTGCTCATACATAGTAGATATACAGATGCGTTTTATGTTACATATTACACTTCTAAGTTCTAAGTACTCCTAGGTTTAATCCTTTCAGTTGTGGCTTTTACCAACAATAGCAATTACATTTCATTACAAACAATAGAACCACTTGCAAAGTGGACAAAATGAAAATAGGATGCTCTATGAATTTGAGTTGAAACATCAAATTGGTTAAAACTACATGTAAATTTTTTCAAATAATACAATTATGACATTTACATACATCTCAAGGTTAAATGGAAGAAATAACAACATACTAATACTAGCGAATCACCGACTCAAGTGAGAAAGTATGAAAATAACCCTGACTGACTTATTAATTATTATTCAGAACAACTAAAACAGCAGGTCAAAAAAGTCAACGTATAATTTTGTACTTCCATATAGTTTAGGGACCATTGTTGTCGTAGTTAGATTCACTAACCATGTTTATCATCAAACGATTCATTAATTCTAACAGTGATTGATTTTATATAAACAGATTTTAACAAAGGGTAGATTTCCACTTGGATCAAAAATGTTGTTTGGATCATAAGTTTAGGAACTTGGCTCCAAACATCCCACTTTTGCTTTGAAGTCCAAACCTGTGATACTCATCTTCCCAATATTAACTGCACTGAGTTTGAAGATATGTTTACCAACAGCATCCAATCCAGTTAATTTGGGCATGAACTGCCTAATATGCCCTTCTGCTACTTCATCTGCTTTAAGTGTTTCACACTGAAAAGAAATTGCAATCTGCCTCTTCTCTTGCTCCTTAGCAACTAAACTAACCACATCCTTCTTCCATCTGTCAAGGAATGAAATTTTTTCATGAGTCTATTTGAATATTTGATCATTTGCAATGTAAATAATGTCAAAAAGAAAAATGTTAATTTATTAAATGAATACCCACCCATGAGCATGATCAGTGTTAGATAAGCGTGCATCATCATGACCTCTTTGTCATCCCTTTCCTTTTTGCTCTGAAACAACATGTAAATACTAATTACAAAATCTTAACATTAAGCAAGCTAAAGATTAAACTTACATTGAAGTCTATTATAGTCAGTTTGACCAAACGATAGTTCTCACCCCTGCTGCATTCCCTTTCACATGCTATCTTTGTTTTCATGGCAACAAATTTATTACCAAAAAACATTGTATCTGTTAATGTTCTTTCTACATGCTTTAATGCCCAAAAACATCGTCTAGAGATGGAGACAAACGAAATAGCTTCAATGACATTTAGAAAAGGGAGGTAATGCAATAAATAATGCATCGATGGAGTTCGGAAATACCAGTGCCATGGATGCCGTAACAAACAGAATGGGGAAGATGAACAAAATGACCCGAGATTGACCCATCTGGTAACAACGCTATTGATGTTATTCCTTCCATTTTCGACTGATCGTCCTTCACTTCCTCTACCGCTACTTCTTCTTCTTCGCATACATCTTCTTCACAACCTTCTACTTTTTCTGTATGTTACATCAAAACGGAGGTAAAATCATACAAAGGTTTTTTCTTTACTATCAAATTTGACCTAATCGAGCATTACCCAGAGGAAAAGAACTAATACTTACGCTCTGAAACTGATAATTTAACTTACCCATTTCTACAAGCTCGTTTTTTCTTCCATTAACAAATTGTTGCGCGGGGAACTTGGGATGCGGGGGTCAAATGGGTGAACCCTATCATGTGCGTTTGCAGATGAACCCAGAGCAATCGACATACTTGAAGAGGATGTTGGAATAAAGAATAAGTAGGAGGAAGCAACCCAGTTCAGCAAAGATTTTAAGTATGAAGGGAATGAACGAAATTAGAGTTCAAGGCCTTTACCTGGAACGTCTGGATCAAAGAGCAACGATTAGGGTTCTTTTACAGATTCGATATACGGTGGAGCCGAGTTGATTCAACTGAAGGCATCGACATACATTGGAGGTTTGAAAGGGATTTGGAGACAGCGAGAGCTATGAAGAAGAAAACCATAGGCGGAGGTAGCGGTGGTAAAAGAGAAGAGAACGCGTGTGCCCGATGAACAGTACCGTTTACAACCCATTGACCAAGGAGGGACCTAAGTGTAATTCTCAGAAAATATTGTGGCCAGTTTGAAAACAATGCAGGGACTAAAGCTGGAAAGCACAAAGAAAATGACCAAAAGTGACAAAAAAAAAAAAAAAAAAAAAAAAAAAAACTTAAAATACTGTGGCCAATGTCCAAAATATATAAAAATGACTATAGTTAAACCCAGCCACTTTTAATATATACTAGCCATATTTCTTTTAAGATTTGTTGGTTAAAAATATGGCAGAGCCTTAACAGTGACTTGAAATGGGTTGGGTCCATCATAGTAAAATGGGAATTCAGACATTTCTTTTTCCTTGTCTTTGGGCAATAGGTAAGGATTTACACTGCAGCAGGGGACATATCTCATTGGATTCTCCAATTCCAATTCAAAAGCCCCACTTTCCTGTTAATATATGAACAAAACAATCAAAATGACTAAAGTAAGTACCCATACACTTGTAATAGGCATCCAAGAGCCCAAAGAGATAAATGCAAATATAGAAAAGAGTGAAATTGTACTTCAAAGTATGTGTATTGAGTAGCAGGGTAGTCACAATTATACATTGTATGAATATCAGTGGGTGGAAGAAGCAGAAAGTGCTACTCTCCGGTTACAACAGAATACATATTCTCATAATGTTCTTATGAAATGAAGTTTCACAAATCATTCCCAATCCACATGGCAGCCAAATGAAGATTAAAGGAATAGGCCTTTTGAGAAAGCTGAATATCTTGAGCTTGATCCTTGTGATGCTTTTTAATAATCTCCAAGGCCTTTGTATATCTTTACACCAAATTTACAACAGAAGAAATGTAAATCATTACTAAAGATTACCGGTGGTAGTAATAATGAACAAAGAATCCAATTTAGAAACATTGATTTCAAGGAAGTACCTTGTAGCTCATTCAAAGTTGAAGAATGTTGCACATGAGTGATTACGCCTCTTTTCAGCCGATCTTTTTGGTAGACACCAAATCATTAGCCTCCTTCTGCCCAAAAATTAACAACCAATTTTTTGCTTAAGTTTTAATTTCCATCATCATAATTCATAAGAAATAAAACAAAGTAATCTTTCTATAAAGATAAATCATGAACATAAGACTTAATAAATAGAATGGTTCGATGAAACGAAAATTCAACATCAAGATAGGATAACTTATGAGACCTTACATTTGTAACCTTTGAAAATAGCTCAAAATTGAAAGCAATTGTGGCTCTTTCATTCAAGAAGAGATCTATCAACAAAGAGTTATGACCATTACTAACAAATTGGAAAGCCCATTTGTATGTGTTAGAAAAAGAAGAGTAAAAGAGAGAGTTAACTCAGAATTGATGGGTGTTGAAGGTAAGAAAGTTGCAAATATAATACAACTCTAATTATTAAAGTCCAAAATTTCATGAAGGATTTGTGAACACAAAAAGGTAGATATAAGAAAATAATACCTAAACTTTCATGAAGGTCATTTCCATTAAGAAATTCATTTGTTTACACTTTTAATCTGTGTGTGTGTGTTTTTTTTTTTCTAATTGAGTGTTTTAGTATAGGATTTTTTTTGTTCTATTCAGAAAAAGGGAAAATAGAGAAGGAATAAAGGGTTTATAAAATAGGCTGTTCTGGTTAAAAATTATGAAGCAAGGGCAATTTGGAATTTTTCTGTATCTTACTGTTTGCGTTTTTGTTTTGGAGCTTCTGGAGATTTGCAATGCTAGGAATGGTAATAAGAAATATACAAACCAATATGAATTCAATATACAAACCAATATGAATGCAAACTAATATAAATCCTCTCTAATAAATGAATGTTTTTTTGCCACTTGTCACACTCTCATTTAATTTGTCAAATGTCATTTTGTGGTTATTTTAAATTAATTTTTTTTTCACATGTCATTTTATGAGTTTTTCTATTTTATTAAATGAGTTATTGTCACTATAGCCCAACAATCTTTAGTATAATTGTTTAAATGGTCCCTCATAACTTTTTTTGTCTTTAAAAAGTATCAACTTGTATTTCACCGGGATACTTTTACCCACATTAGAAGGTAGCACTGCTTTGTCAAGTGCCAAGTAAGCATGTGAGTCCACAATATCCCATAATCTTGAAAACCTGCAACAACTACAATCAAACATTGTGTCAAACTCCTCTAAAAATCTATACCCACAAGTCGAACAATCAAACCCAGATTCATATTCCTTATTTTCATGATCAAATCCTTCAGCTCCATCCATCTACCCATCACTCGAGACCAAAGATCTCGCTGAGAAACTGTTCCCGGACAATATTCAAAGGCATGAACAATTCATCCGCTGCATCCAGATCCCAATTCGAATATTCCATTTCAGTAATCATGAACTTCACCAGACTTCAAATCGCTTTCATGGTGTGCTTGAGAGCTAATACGAAATCAGTTAGAGTCAATTTTGAGAAATGAAGGTTTTCGTGACGCGATAAAGGGCCACTCGAATTCAATCGTCTCTCGATCAATCTTTTGTCCGTTTCAGCTTCCTGCAATTTCTCCTTCAAAAACACAATCTCAGAATCCTTGAGTCGACTCTGGTTCTCTAGCTTCTTTCGTGTTAATGACCCACATCTCCAACCTCTTTCCTCTTGTCTGCAAATCGCTGGCAATATAACTAACAATCTCGTCCCCTTCCCACCGATTCAAATGCCCCCTGTAACAAAAAATAGATTCAAGGCCACAAAACTATTAATTAGACCTAAACTTCACACTTCAGGAATTCAATTTCATCTCTAGAGTCATCAATTTCAAAATCAGAACTCAGCAATCAGTTACGAAGATGGAACAAACTTCTTCAAAAATTTCACTGGAAGATGACTTATAGAACGGAAAGGAAGAGAAGAGAAGCATGGAGGAGACGGAGTTGGAGTCGGCTGCGAGGTTATTCGAGAGCAGGAAGGTTCCGCCATGGCAGAACCAGCTTAAACTTCGTGCTTTTGTCTTGAGTTTTATTTTGGGGATTCTGTTCACGTGCATCAGTATGAAGCTTAATCTCATAGCCGAAACTATAAACTTTCGACCACAGAACACGTCGTTTCACAGCAGATCAAGGAGTAAGAGAACCAGAGCACCATCAAATAACAACTGAACATCAACACCACCGGTACCTACCACTCCTACCGCTCCAACCTCTGAAACATCCAAAACGAAGAGAGCGAATTACGCGTCAACTACTTCTTCATCCTGCGATACGACGTCATAAACCGGCGCCGTTATGCGCTGCCCTCACTGCGCATCAGAGAAGACGCCACAATGAAGAACGAGTCTGTTGGGTTCGAATATGTAACGCTTGTTAGGGTTTGTTGACTATTTTAGTTGACAGAATGCAAGTGGCATATCAAAATTGATGATTAGGAAGGGGTTCATATTTTTGATAATGACCTTTTAAAACGGTAAAAGACAAGTACGTACCCCTAAAAGACAAAAAAAAGTCACCAAGGATCATTTAAACCAATATACGAAATATTGTTGGGCTATAGTGACAATAATACTTATTAAATTTTACATAATATTTTAATGTAGTAACTGCAATAAATATAGTAATAAATTAAAGCTCATTAGTTTATTTTCTTTATTTAAATTTGAAAGATAAAAAAATTTCCATTATAACAAATCATTATTTTCTTATTTTCTTATAAATTCAAAATTCTCAAATATTTTGACCTTTATTTTAACTTTTTTTTAAAATTAACTCATGTAATACATGAGTCTCACACCTAGTAATAATAATAATAACCTTTTTAAATGAAGTGGTAATAAACAGTTGCTCCACCCTCCTCACCACCAAATTCATGGGCATCCAACCTTATCATGTCTCCTTCAAATATTAAAGGACCACTATAAATAGACTAGCCGTTTATCCGCGCTAAGCGACGGGTGCAAATAATTGTTTTTTCAGAAATTAGTTTCAAGAGACAATACATTCAGAAAATAGTTTGTTTGGAAAACATGTTATTCCAAAAAAGACTATATATCCGCAAACATCATTTACTATTAAACGATGGACACACATAGTTATATAAATGGTAGATGTAAATAATTGACTTTCCACATATTACAAAGAATTGGACTATATCATTTACCCCCAATTTAACTTTTTATAAAAAAAAATCCAAAAAATAAAAATCACAATATTTTAGAAAATGGCTAAATTTTGTTCAATTTGTATTATTTCATACAGGCGTATTTTTTATCATAAATATATATATATATATATATATATATATATATATATATATATATATATATATATATATATATATATAGAGAGAGAGAGAGAGAGAGAGTTATGTTCCAATGAGAACATTTTTCCCGTGAGAACATTTGAGAACAATTTTAACCCACTACTTTAAATCTTACTATAAACAAATAAAACCTACCTACCCAAACACCACCCCACCAGTATATGTTAGTACATCTTTTTAATTTCGCCGGACCACCATTAAGAGCACCAGACAGCCGCCGAAACTGTTATATCTCCGTCATCGGCCATCTAACTGTCAGGCCACTGCTGAAAGCGTCGTTTCTCCGCTCTCTATGAATCTGCTTCACCTCCTCGTCTCATCTGAACCACCTATCATACCTAGTTTCTTCAGATCTGGATTTGAAGTTGAAGGCACCAGATCTAGTTCGTTGTGTCCACGATACAAATCAAGAATCTGGAGAAATGTCCACCGAAATGAAATGTTGTCGCGCCGGAGGTAAAATTGGGGAGATCTGACTGCGTGATTTCGATTTTGGGAGCTGAAAAGCAAGTGTTGGTATGATAAACAATCTAATCTTCCGAAGTTACTATCACTACTCTCTCTCTCTCTCTCTCTCTCTCTCTCTCTCTCTTATTAGCACATTATAGTTTGATTTGTACTCTGATAAGGAAAACAATGGATCTGATCGAATTATGAGTCAGATTCATGATATTGTGAAATTTGACATCGTTCCATTTATAATCATGAATCGTTTCTTCTTTATGTTAATTGTTCGTGTCAATGATAAATGAAAATAGTAAGCTCTAAGTGTTGGATTGGAGTCTATTAGAGAGTTAATAATCACTATAGGATTTCATGCATACAAGGTGTTTGTTATATTGTCTGAAAGAACCTAATAAGTGTAAAAGTGGCCTTTTATGTGAAAATCCTTAACTTTGAACACTCATTAAGCCAAACATTAAGGTCCTTAGGTTAAATTGAATTTCACATCTCAATATCCTAATGAGTAACCAACAATCATGTTAAAAGTGATAAACTTAAGGCTTAATCATTAAGTACTTAATAGAACACCAAAAGTGATTTAAAAGCTATTATGATCAATTTTCCCAAATCTGTCCTCCAACTTCTAAAATTCGTGCAAGTCAGTAGGAACACCTAAAAATCATGAGACTTATTTTTATGGAAATATTATTGTGTCTAGTTTCTTCAAAATTTGAATCACATTTCGAAATTCCAAATCCTTGAGGGGTAAAATTGGCAATCTTCTCAGTTTGGTCCATGCTGTCACAGATTTCATGCATTCTCTTCAAAAAATCATAATAAATTCATCAGAACTCCAAATGCCAAAATTCCAAAGCCTATAGTTAGATATGGATGTATAGTTTCCCACATATAAATGTTTGATGTAATTCTTAGTAGATTGGTACAGTTTATTCCAATAGTGTTGAGTGGTCCAAAATGTGACAGCTTAAAGTTACTAACTTTTAAATTTAATATAAAATCAACCAAAAATCATTAGAAAGAGATCTTTATATTTCTAAAAAGATAAAAGAGGGAAATTTACCAATATTATTTTATCAAAATTTAAGAATGGGTTGAAAGGTAAGAAAACAGATCCCAAAAGAGCACTACAATCAAAAAGAAAATAAGAAAATACATACATAAGTTTTATAAGAGTAATACAACAAAACACACGCTAAATAATGTTATGATTGTTGTGTAGGTTCTCAGAAGGGAAATGATCCATCTTGCTCATGCTAGCTGATTTTCAAGTTCAAGGAGGCGAGTTACACTAACTCTCCTATTATGTAGGCATTACTTGTTTTATGATATTGTTTACGTTTACCCTAATCCGGTAGAGTGAACAAGGAAAGGCAAAATGTAGTTTGTTTTTTAGTGTGAAATGAAGACAAGATTCATTTCTGCGTTCTCGATTCGTTAATTGTTCTCGTGTATGAAATCACATGCAATTATATGATCTAATCACATATGACTTATATGCATAAGATTCATTTTTGTGTTTTCGATTCAATAGTTGTTCTTTGTCCATATTAATCATATGTGATTAAATATATAAAAAGACATATGATTAAATACATGATAACAACTATTGAATTGAGAACACGAATTTGAATCTTATTCACATAAATCATATGTGATTAGATACGTATAATAACATGTGATTAAATACACGAGAACAACTATTGAATCGAGAACACAAAAATGAATACTGTCCACATAAATCATATGCGATTAGATACATATAATAACATGTGATTATGTGTATCTAATCACATATGATTTATGTGGCTAAGATTCATTTTCGCATTCTTGATTCAATAATTGTCTTTTTTCCACTTTAATCATATGTGACTAATTACATTTAATCAGATGTGCTTATATGTTTCTAATCACATATGATTTTATTTGGAAAAAATGAATATTGTCTATATAAATCATATGTGATTAGATACATACAATCACATGTGATTATATACATGATATAAAATATTGAACCAAGAAAACAAAAACAAATCATCATCCAAAATAATCATATGCGATTAAATACATCTAATCACATGTGATTATATGAATCTAATCACATATGATTTATGTGGACACAATTCATTTTCCCTTTGTCGATTCAATAGTTGTTCTTATATATTTTATCACATGTGATTATATGTTTAATCGCATGTGATTAAGTACATGAGCACAACTATTGAACCGAGAAGACAAAAGTGAATCTTGTCCACCTCAAATCATATGTGATTATATACATATAATCATATGTGATTAAATACACAAAAGCAATTATTCAATCGAAACCGCAAAAATATATATTGTCTACATAAATCATATTTGATTAAATACATATAATCACATGTGATTATATGTATACAATCATATATATATATATATATATATATATATATATATATATATATATATGGATAAGATACATTATCACATTCTCGATTCAATAATTGTTCTTTGTCAACTGTAATCATATGTGATTATATACATCTAATCACATGTGATTATATGTATCTAATCACATATGATATATATGGACAAAAAATAATGATGTCTATATCAATCATATGTGATTAGATACATATATCCAATCATATATATATGTGGATAAGATTCATTATCACATTCTCGATTCAATAATTGTTCTTTATCAACTGTAATCATATGTGATTAAATACATCTAATCACATGTGATTATATGTATCTAATCACATATGATGTATATGGACAAAAAATAGTGATGTCTATATCAATCATATGTGATTAGATACATATATCCAATCATATACATATGTGGATAAGATTCATTATCACATTCTCGATTCAATAATTGTTCTTTATCAACTGTAATCATATGTGATTAAATACATCTAATCACATGTGATTATATGTATCTAATCACATATGATGTATGTGGACAAAAATAATGGTGTCTATATAAATCATATGTGATTAGATACATATAATCACATAAGATTATATACACGAGAACAACTATTGAATCGAGAGCACAAAGATAAATATTGTCCACATATATCATATGTGATTAAATGCATATAATCACATGTGATTACATATATCTAATCACATAGAATTTATGTGGAAAATATTTATTTTCGCGTTCTCGATTCAGTTGTTGTTCTTGTGTATTTAATTACATGAGATTATATATATCTAATCATATATGATTTATATGGAGAATATTCGTTTTCACATTCTCGTTCAATAGTTGTTCTTGTACATTTAGTCACATATAATTTCTGTACACAAGATTCATTTTCACATTTTCGATTCAACAATTTTTGTTTTTCCACATTAATCATATGTGATTAAATACATACAATCACATATGATTAAATACATGAGAAAAAATATTGAATAAAAAAATGTGAAAACAAATACTATCAATATAAATCATATGTGATTTGATACATATAATCACATGTGATTAAGTACATGAGTACAACTATTGAATTGAGAAAGAAATAATGAAATTTGTCCAAATAAATAATATGTGATTGGGTACATATAATCACATGTGATTATATGTATTTAATCACATATGATTTATGTGGACAATATTCATTTTCACGTTCTCAATTCAATAATGGGGTTTTGTCCATTTTATTCGTATTTGATTAAATACATTTATTCACTTGTGATTAAATACACAAGAACAACTACTGAATCAAGAACGTGAAAACGAATCTTGTCCATATAAATCATATGTGATTAAATACATATAATGACATATGACTAAATACACATGTGCTTATATGTATCTAATCACGTATGATTTATGTAGACATGATTTACTTTTGAATTCTTAATTCAATAGTTGTTCTTTTACCACATTAATCATATGTGATTAAATTGATATAATCAAATATGATTATATCAATTGATATATGATTTATGTGTACAATATTCATTTATGTGTTCTCGACTCAATAGTTGTTCTCGTATATTTGATAATATGTTAATATATGTATCTAATCACATATGATTTATATAGACAAGATCGATTCAATTTTGTCCATATAAATCACATATGATTAGATACTTATAATCACATGTGATTAAATACGTGAGAAAATTATTGAATCTAAAACTCGAAAGTGAATTTTGTCCATATAAATCCTATGTAATTAGATACATTTAATCACATGTGATTATATACATGAGAACAATTATTGAATCAAGAACGCGAAAATATATTTTTTTTCTATATAAATCATATGTGATTAAATACATATAATCACAATTGATTAAATACATGAGACTAAATAGTGAGTCGAAAACATGAAAATGAATATTGTCCATATAAGTCATATGTGATTAAATACATATAATCACATGTGATTAAATACACGAGACCAATTATTGAATGGAAAACGAGAAATGAATATTTACCACATAAATCATATATGATTAAATACATATAATCACATGTGATTATACGTATCTAATCACAAAAGATTTATGTGGACAAAATTCATTCTCGCTTTCTCGATTCAATAGTTTTTTTGTGTATAATCACATGTGATTATATGTATTTAATCACATATGATTTATATGAACAAAAACGAATCTTGTCCACATTAATCATGTATGATTAAATACATGAGAAAATTATTGAATCGACGCAAAAATAAATATTGTCCACATAAATCACATGTGATTAAAAACATAAAAAATTTTGTTGAAGAGAAAATGTGAAAATGAATATTGTCAATATAAATCATATGTGATTAGATACATCATACATATAATCACATGTGATTAAATATAAGAGAACAACTAACGAATCAACAACGCAAAAATGCATGTTGTTCACATAAATCATATGTGATTAAAACATATAATAAGATGTGATTATATATGTCTAATCACATGTGATTTATGTGGATAATATACATTTTTTTTATTCTCGTATATTTAATCATATGTGATAAAAGGTATCTAATCACATATGATTTATTTAGACAAAAACGAATCATATCCATGTAAATCATATGCATACATATAATCACATGTGGTGGTGGTGGGTGGGGGTGTTGGTGTTTGTTTCGGGTGGTGTTGATGGGTAGTGGTGGTCTTGGTGAGTGGTGGGTGGGGGTGGTTGTGGCGGGTGGTGGTAACGGGTGGTGTAAGTGGGTGGTTGAGGATGGTAGTGGTGGTGATGGGTGGTGGAGGCGGGTGGTAATGGTAGGTGGTGGTGACTGGTGGTAGTGATTGGTGGATAGTGGTGGTTGGTGGTGATGAGTAGGGTTTTTGTAGGTGAGGGTGGGGCTTGTGGCGGCGGGTGGTGATGATGGGTTGTGGAGGTGGCGTGGTTGTGGGTGGTGATGGTGATAGTGACGGGTGGTGGTTTTGGTGGGAGGGTGTGGGTGGTGGTGGTGATGTGTGGTGGAGGTGGGTGGTGGTAGCGGGTGGTGGTGGTAGGGTGGTGATGATGGTGGGTGGTTGTTGTGGTGGTGGGTGATGGGTGGTGGTTGTGGTGGGTGGGTGGGTGGTGGTGGTGGGTGGTGGGTAGTGATGAGTGGTGGGTAGTGATAGGTGGTGGGTGGTGGTGGGTAGTGATGGGTGGTGATGGTGGGTGGTGGGGGAGGGTGGTTGTGATGGGTGGTAAATAGTCGTGGTAGGTGGTGTTGGTTGGGTGATGATGATGGGTGGTGGAGGTGGATGGTGGTGGCGGGTGGTGATGCTTGGCTGGTGGTGGTGGTGGTGGGTGGTGGCGGGTGGTGGGTAATGATGGGTGTTGGATGGTGATGGGTAGTGATGGGTGGTGGTGACGGGTTTTGGAGGCGGGTGGTGGTGGTTGGGTGGTGATGGTGGTGGTGGTGGGGGGTGGTGGTGGTTGTGGTGGGTTGGTGATGGGTGGTGGTGGCAGGTAGTGGTAACGGGTGGTGTAAGTGGGTGGTTGGGGGTGGTGGTGGTGAGTGGGGGTGGTTGTGGCGGGTGGTGGTGACGGGTGGTTTTAATGGGTGGTTGGGGGTGGTGGAGGCGGGTGGTGATGGTAGGTGGTGGTGACGGGTGGTGGTGGTTGGTGTTGACGAGTGGTGGTTTTTGTAGGTGGGGGCGGGGCTTGTGGCGGCGGGTGGTGATGATGGGTGGTGGAGTTGGCGTGGTTGTGGGTGGTGGTGGTGATAGTGATGGGTGGTGGTTTTGGTGGGTGGGTGTGGGTGGTGGTGGTGATGGGTGGTGGAGGTGGGTGGTGGTAGCGGGTGGTGGTGGTTGGGTGGTGATGATGGTGGGTGGTTGTGGTGGTGGTGGGTGGGTGGTGGTGGTGGCGGGTGGTGATGGGTGGTGGGTAGTGATAGGTGGTGGGTGTTGGTTGGTGGTGGTGGGTAGTGATGGGTGGTGATGGTGGGTGGTGGTGGAGGGTGGTTGTGATGGGTGGTAAGTAGTGGTGGTAGGTGGTGTTGGTTGGGTGATGATGATGGGTGGTGGAGGTGGGTGGTGGTGGCGGGTGGTGGTGCTTGGGTGGTAATGGTGGTGGTGGTGGTGGGTGGTTGGGTGGTGGCGGGTGGTGGTGGGTGGTGATGGGTGTTGGGTGGTGGTGGGTAGCGATGGGTGGTGGAGGCGGGTGGTGATGGTGGGTGGTGATGGTGGTGGCGGCTGGTGGTGGTGGTGGTGAGTGGTGGTTGCAGTGGGTGGGTGGTGGGTGGTGGTAGTGGTGGGTGGGTGGTGGGTGGTGGTGGTGGCAGGTGGTGGGGGTGGTGGTGGGTGGTGGTTGGTGGTGGTGGGTAGTGAGGGGTGGGTGGTGGTTGGTGGTTGGTGGTGGTGGTTAGTGATGGGTGGTGGTGGCGGGTGGTGGTGATGGGTGGTAGGTAGTGGTGGTGGGTGGTGAGTGGTGTTAGTGGGTTTTTTAATTGTTTGTAACTATTTTTTGATTTATATGAATATTATTTTATAATTTAATTAAAAAAATTGTGTGGTCCAAATTTATTCTCAAATGTTCTCGCGATAAAAAATGTTCTCGATTGAACGCTCCCATATATATATATTGATGGTCGGATAAAACACTTTATTATTTTGTTAGTAAATATAGCAACCTTTTTTTTTTCAATATGTAATTTTGGAAAGTACATATATAAATACGATTAGTGAATTACCATTTAAGTTTACTTATACAATTATTTTTAACTTTGACTGCTTTTTAACTTGCTATGGTATCATGTTATAACTTCTTAATTGAGATTCAACCAAACTTGCACATACTCATAGTTTGGATCAAACATTTTATCAAGCTGAATAAGTTGCCATGTAAAGGTTTTTTTTTTGCATCTAATACATGGACATTAATATCAACAATCAAAGAAAATTTAAAAAAAAAGCTATAGACAAAAAATAAGGATTTGTTATTTAAAAAAAAGCTTATTTTATTACGTGTCTCAATTGATTTTCTACAATCCTCCATCTCCAGCATGCATGCAGCCACCTTCAAATTCTCTTGGGCCAAAAATGTGAAACCACCAATGATGTTAGCTAAATAAAACTACTTAATAGCAATGTCATATATAACCTCTCTTGGTAAATAAAAACAAAAATACTTGGCTTTGGCAAGTGAATGCTTCTCTGAATTGTTTTGTTTTTTGAGAATATTACTGGACCTTATTCTCCGGATAACATCATCAGCATTTACTTTTCGCCAAAAGCTCTCTTTGTTCTTCATTTGACAAACCTTCATTTTCTTGAAAAAAAAAAGAGCACACATTTTAGTGAACATTAAACTAAAAGATGATCAAGAAAATATAACGACAAATTGTACCCAAGATATTGTACAGGAGCCATAACTGTAGATCATCCATTACCTGCAACACGTCCACCTCTTGGAATTCTATTTTGATGGGATGGCGGAAGATCATCATCAGTTCCTGCAATAGATCCAAACAATCATCATAAACTCATCTACACCAATTGGTTATGACTTCTACCATTGAAACATATTCACAACTTAGAGAAAAACAACCTCCTATACTACAAAAGCTAGAGGTTGCTAAAAATTAATTTCCAATATTCATAAATGTGGACTCATGCAATCACAATTCACTTACATAAGGTATAAACAGTGAAAATAATTGAAATTACAACAAAACAGAAAAACATGAACTTGACAGAAATAGAATTTTAGCAGATGAAAGCTATGAAACTAACCACAAAACATAATTAGTCATACTTCAACCAATTAGTCATACAATAATAAAAAGACAAAACATAATCCAGTCGGCAATAAATGGAATGATCAAGAACATTTACCTCTTCCTGATTAAATTTAAGATAACTGGAATTGTAGATGGTAGGAGAATGAGAGAAAATAATGACAACATGAGAAGTGGGTGCACCCCCAACCAACCTTAACTTAAAATCAATTGAATATATCAACAATTAGACATATGATTTTATAAACAACCAGATGATTAGTGAAAAAAAATCAAGATTCAAGAAAGGTGAAGTAATTATCGATTTAATTGATTGGAGTTTGGAGAAGATAAATAATCAATGACAAATAGATAATAAAGGCATAAGCAGCGGAGTCAGCCTTGGAAAGATATTTAAAAGGCAAATTTTCCTACAACTTAATCTGGTGATGGTACCAAATCTGAAAAATAAAACCCTAACTGGAACAACAGAAAAAAAAACAAAGAAATCGCAATTGAGACTAATGGAAAAATAAAGAAGAAGCACTTGAGAGCTGAGATACCAAAATTCCATTTTCTTGTGGTGTGGTTCGTTACGATTTAGGGTTAGGGGTTAGGGGTGTGTGACGTTGGCATTGATGGGGATGGCGGGATATGGTTAGGGTTTCTCGTCTTGACAGAAGGTAGAAGCGACGCGACAAACGGGGTGGTGAAGGGAGCTGGCGGAAAAGGTGGAATTCTAGGGGGTCGATCATCTAGCTGAGAGGGAAGAGCAGGGTGGTCGGTGACATACTTGTAACATCCCGACTCCGAGGTATTTCTTTTATTGTTTATTTATTATTTATTATTGGGATTTCATGAGTGACTCGACGAGTTGTGAGCCTAACTCGTCGAGTAGAGTCCGATTTGGTCACATGAGTTTAATGATCGACTCGACGAGTCAGAGAACTGACTCGCCGAGTTGGCACTGTGAGGTGAAACCCTAAATCTACGAGGTTGGGGCCTATTTAAGAGAACTTATGTCCTTATTTCCGGCTCACCAGCTGCCCAACTCCCCTGTGTGAAACCCTAAACGTTTGTAGTGAGCTAAGAGAGTTATAGAGCTAATCTTTGAGTATTCTAGTGCATCATTTGAGGAGAAGAGGAGATTATCCAGCCAGGAACGAGGAGAAACTGTTGGATCTAGTGCTATATCAACCAGAGCATCTGTGGAAGGTATAAATCCTACACCTTTCTCATCTTATTGGTTAGATCTCATGATTATGGAAGTTAGGGCTTTTACCACCTTTTATTGGGACATTGAGTGCATTGAGTCTATCAGGAGGTCTAGACTTCAGATTTGGACCTTGTGAGGTCCATAGAGTCCAAAGGTCCCAACTTTATTCAGCCATATAAGAGTTATTGTTCTTAAACACCCTTGTTAGAGTTGTATTGGCATTTTGGAGCAAAATATGCCATGCTTGAACGTAAAGATCGAAGCTTTACGTGACATTCGAGCCTTGGGAGCCTAGATCTGGGTGTGGAGTAGTAGATCTGCCTTAAAACGTCTGAATGAGAATTCAGACTGAAGGGACTCGCCGAGTCAACGAGCTGACTCGACGAGTCGACTAGGGTTTTCCCCGATGAGTCTGGACAAGGGTGACTCGGTGAGTTGATGAGACAACTCGACGAGTTAAGTTGGGTTTTCGCAACATTATGAGGAACAGCGAGGACTCGGCGAGTCACATAGGTGCACTCGACGAGTTGGGTCAACATGGGCAGTTGACTCGAGTGTTGACTTTAGGGTTTGGTTAAGACAGGGTTTATGGGGGCTATGGAAGGGTAAAATGGTCTTTTACCCATCTCAAGAGTTAGAAAGAGTTTAGCGTGAGTTATATGACATTGTTATCTTTATGAGTTAATCAGAGATTAGACTGTTCGAGGGCTATCCAGTTTTCTTTGCTTACTTACGAGCTGAGTCTTCTTACTATACTTACCATGAGTGGGTATCTATGTGTGACCGGAGGGTCTTTTGTGCTTATTTAAGTTACGTCATATTATGCATTTTGTCTGTGTGATGATAGGTTTTATACAAACAATCCTATGTGTGCATGCAACCCTAATTGGATCTATGTTTTCACTATAAGACATACAACTATATGAACACAAAATAAACCCTGGCATGCTTCTATTATTTTCGAAAATCATATAGAAGTGTAGTAGACATACCTTTGTTGTTATATTGCAATAACAACTAGTTTCCTTGATCTCTTGAACTCTTGAAAGCAAGCACCACAATTGTAGTGCCTCTAATGGCTCACAAACACCTTGAAGCAAGAAGGCAATTAAGAGAGAGAGGGGAAGGATGCTTATTTCGGCCCTAGGGTTTCCCTTGGAATCAAGTGGCCTAAAATTGAAGCATAGGGCATCTATTTATACTGTAGGGTGCTAGGGTTTCAGTCTAAACCCTAATGGATAGCTTAGCCACCAAGCAGCCCAAGGAACCTTCTGGAATGAGGCCCTTGGACGAAAATATGATGATCCCTCATCATAATTTTGTTCTCCCTTAGTCCATTAGGTTTCCCAGCCCAAAACTCAACTATCACACATTTGACAGTTTATACCCCTTTATTTAATTAATCTCTTTTAGTCACCAAATTAATTCCTAATTAATTTATGACTAATACTAATTAAATAAATATGATTTCTCCTTTAATATATTATTCTTATAATATATTAATAAACCATAATATCTTCTCTCTCATATCAAATTACCTTGTCAAGTTGCTTTGGTGAAGGCAACCCAAAAGGACCATGCACACTCGGGTCAAGTACATACCAAATATAGTTACGGACTTAGACACTAATCCAACAGTCTCCCACTTGGATAAGTCTAGTAACTACATCTCACATATGACTTCCGTATCCGATTAGCAATCGTAGCTTTCAATAGCCGCTGTCAACTCTGACCAATAATCTGTCCTTCAGATAAGGGATCGTATAATCCTCTGTTCTAGATATCATGCTAACAATACTTATTGTTTAGCATTTGATTTCTTGATCTCTGATTTGTTCGACATAGAACTCAGTTGAACACATCAACTTCATCCTGACCGGGCCCGGCACATAAGTCAAACCAAATCATCAAGTGGCCAAGATAACGCTTTTATTCTCATAGAATAAAAGGAACAGAAAAACGTCGACTAATATGCCTTTATCATTTACTAGTTAAACCACACACAATAATGCGTTTTATAACATCAAGTTACTGATGCGTTTTCGCATTATCAATGTATAATCAACTAGCAAACAATAACCATATCTCTAGGTTTAAAGATTATATGATATTATCATCTTGCGATCACTTGTGATAACATTCATGAAGTGATACCAGCAAGTGTGGGTCTATTCCAATGCTCAATACAAATTTCATAAGCACTCATAAACTTTGCAGCAAACCTTTGCTATGTCTAAAACTTTTCAGACAATCTACAAACAAATTTATGACAATCTTCCTTCATATCTACTTCCAACATATGAACGATTGTGGACTGTTCGAATAATCTTATTATTCAGGAAGTCAAAACATGCAAAATTGAAACAATAGATAAATAATCAACATAAGATAGAAGCTTTCTTATAAATAACACACCTTTATTTAATCATTAAATGTTGAATACATGATCATCCATTACAAGTTTCCTACCTATCTAATCTAAACTAATATCGTCCTTCAGCCCTACGCTCCTAGCGTGCTGCAAATGCTTAACCCTACTCAGTCCCTTCGTGAGGGGATCTGCTGGGTTATCTTCTGACGATACCCTCTTCACAACGAGGAGTCCCTCTTCTACTCAATGTCTAATAAAATGGTATTTCCTGTCGATATGACGAGATCTGCCATGATCCCTTGGTTCCTTGGTTAAGGCAACCGCTCCTTCATTATCACAGAAAATTTCCATGGGCTCTTTTATGGATGGCACAACTCCAAGGTCTCCAATGAAGTTCTTCAACCATATAGCCTCCTTTGACGCCTCGCTCGCCGCAATGTACTCTGATTCGCACGTTGAATCAGCTACGGTTTCTTGCTTGGAACTTTTCCAAGTCACTGCTCCTCCATTCAGGGTAAAGACCCAGCCCGACTGCGATCGGTAATTATCCCGATCTGTCTGGAAACTAGCGTCACTGTACCCTCGCACCCTTAAGTCATCACTCCCACCCAGGACTAGAAACCATTCCTTAGTCCTTCGTAGGTACTTAAGAATATTCTTGACAGCAATCCAATGTGCCTTACCAGGATTCCCTTGATATCTGCTGACCATGCTCAAAGCGAAAGCCACATCAGGGCGAGTACAGGTCATAACATACATAATTGAGCCAACTGCGGAAGCGTAAGGTACTCGGCTCATATCAGCTATTTCTGCCTCTGTACTCGGGCTCTGAGTCTTACTCAGTTTGGTATTGCATTGGATTGGTAACTCCCCTTTCTTGGAATTTTCCATACTAAAACGTTTTAGTACCCTTTCCAAGTATGTATCCTGACTGAGTCCTATCAGTCTCTTACTTCTGTCTCTCACTATCCTTATTCCCAGAATATATGCAGCCTCTCCGAGGTCCTTCATAGCGAAACACTTCCCAAGCCAGGACTTGACTTCCTGCAATGTTGGAATGTCGTTTCCTATGAGTAGTATGTCATCGACATACAATACGAGGAAGCTCACTATACTCCCACTGGCCTTGACATATACACATGACTCATCTTCATTTCGCAGAAAGCCAAACTCTTTGACCTTCTCGTCAAAACAAAGATTCCATCTGCGAGACGCTTGCTTTAATCCATAAATGGATTTCTCAAGCTTGCACACTCTATTTGGATGCTTTGCATCGACAAAACCCTCTGGCTGATTCATGTAAACATCCTTAGCCAACTTCCCATTTAGGAAAGCGGTTTTTACGTCCATCTGCCAAATTTCATAATCATGAAACGCAGCTATCGCAAGCATTACCCTAATAGACTTTATTTTCGCAACTGGTGAGAAGGTCTCATCATAGTCAACTCCAGGAATTTGAGTAAAGCCCTTTGCGACCAATCGCGCTTTATAAGTGTGCACTTTCCCATCCATGTTTGTCTTCTTCTTGAAGATCCACTTGCACCCGACCGTCTTACGACCTGGCACATTGTCAACCAAATTCCAAACTTGGTTGTCATACATGGACTGAATCTCGCTATCCATTGCCTCTTTCCATTTAACAGACTCTGGGCCTGCCATGGCTTCCTTGTAGCTGTTAGGTTCGTCCAGATTTACTAGTGTACTATCACTAATAAACGTATCCCCGTCAGTAGTAATATGGAAACCATAAAACTGGGGTGGAACAACAACTCTACTTGAACGTCTAAGAGGTAAGGACTGGTCAATAGGTTCAATAGGAGTTTCCTCCTCAGGTTGCATGCCAGTGTCAGAGGTTCCTTCTTCTCCTGACTCTTGAAGCTCTTCAAGGTCAATCTGACTCCCACTGTCTCCTTGGCTTATGAGTTCTCTTTCTCTGAAAACCCCTCTCCTAGCAACAAAGACAACATTGTCATTTAGTCTATAGAAGAGATAACCAAAAGACTTCTGTGGATAGCCGATGAAATAACACTTCTCACTACGAGGTTCTAGCTTGTCGTGAGTCTCTCGTCTTACGAAAGCTTCACAACCCCAAACCTTGATATGTGCTAACGAGGGAGCTTTCCCTGTCCACATCTCGTGAGGCGTTTTGGTAACCTTCTTGGTGGGAACTAAGTTAAGGATATGGGCGGCAGTCTCCAAGGCATACCCCCAGAATGAGATTGGTAACGAAGCACGACTCATCATAGAGCGAACCATGTCCAACAAGGTTCGATTACGTCTCTCAGCCACACCATTCAATTGTGGCGTTCTAGGAGGCGTCAATTGTGAAACTATTCCACACTCTTTCAGATAGTCGTGAAACTCAAGACTTAGGTACTCTCCCCCTCGATCAGATCGAAGCATCTTGATTTTCCTGCCCAACTGATTCTCCACTTCATTCTTGAACTCTTTGAACTTTTCAAAAGTTTTTGACTTTTGCTTGATTAAGTAGATATATCCATATCTGCTATAATCGTCTGTAAAAGTCACGTAGAAGCGACAAGCGTCCCTTGTGGTGGATCTAAAGGGTCCACATACATCTGTGTGTATGAGATCCAATACACCCTCACCCCTTTCACATGTGCCAGTAAAGGGTGACTTGGTCATCTTCCCAAGTAAACAAGACTCACACACGTCATCGTCCCTAAGGTCGAAAGACTCCAAGACTCCATCCTTTTGGAGTTGGGCTATGCGTTTCTTGTTCACATGGCCAAGGTGACAATGCCACAAGCATGCTTTGTCCAAACTTGTGGACGAATCAATATTCAAAACATCATTTCCTAAATTGTCAATAACTAACACAGATTCATAAATCCCATTACAAGGTAATGCATTGAAATAAAAGACACCATTCAAATAAGCATTAATAGAACCATTACTATTATCAAATGAATATCTGAACCCTTGTCTAAACAAACCATGAAAAGAAATGATGTTCCTTGCCATATCTGGCGAATAGCAACAATTATTTAAATCTAGTCCTAACCCATTACTCAACACTAAGGAATAAACTCCGATCTTGGTTACTGGTGAAGACTTCTTGTTTCCCATGATCCAGCTTATCCTTCCATGCTCCACTTCCCTACTTCTTTTTAGGCCCTGCATATCAGAACAAATGTGGTAACCACACCCTGTATCAAGAACCCATGAAGTAGCAAATGATGAGTTATTAGATTTAATTAAATACATACCTGCAAAGGTGGGCTTTATCTTCCCATCCTTAATATCTTGCAGATATTTAGGGCAGCTTCGTTTCCAGTGGCCCTTCTGGTGGCAATAGAAGCACTCTGCTTCCTTGGGGTCAGAAGAGGGCTTAACAGAACCTGCTTTGGTCCCACTAGAAGAAGAACCATCTTGGGTCTTACCCTTATGGTGGCTCTTGTAAGGAGCCTTCCTCTTCTTTCCCTTTCCTTGGCCAATTTCCAACACAGGAGCAGCTACAGTAGAAGGTGATGCAACAGATTTGTCCTTGAGGTTGCTCTCAGCTGTCCTCAGGAGCCCTTGAAGCTTACTTAGGGTGACCTCTTCCTTATTCATGTGGTAGGTCATTCTGAACTGGCTGTAGCAGGAAGGCAAGGAGTGGAGGATGATGTCGATAGCCAAATCCTCATCAAACTTAACATTAAGTTTGAGAAGACAATCAACATATCTTTGCATTCTTTGCAAATGAGCAGTTAGGGATTCTCCACTCCCCATCTTAGCGGTGATCATGTTGGTGATGATCTCATAGCGCTCTTGCCTCGCGCTCTGGTGGTACCTGTCCAGCAAATCTTGATGCATTTCATATGGATACATGTCCTCATAGGACTTTTGGAGTTCAAGGTTCATGGTGGCCAACATGATGCAATGAACTTTCGTTGCATCACGCTCGTGGGCCTCAAAGGCGGCCATCTCTTCAGGAGTAGCTTCTTCTGGGTTGATCCTTTCAAGCTTCTCGTCTAGGACATATTCTTTGTCCTCATAACGAGTTATCATGCGAATGTATCTCATCCACTCGTTGAAGTTCGAGCCATCAAATGTCACTTTTTGACACAGGTTCATCAACGAGAATGACCCAGAAGTGTTGTTGTTTGCGTTTGCGTTTGACATCTGAAATAGAAAGGAACAAAGTTTGATTAGAATGAATCCCTAATTAAACAACCACATGAGAAATTAGGGCTAGGATCCAACAACATTATTTACAACTTAGAAAAGGGATGCCGTAATCTAAAAGTAAATAATTTGAAGGTAAGTGAATGACGATTCACTAATTTTCACCATGAAAAACGAAAGAGGTTAAGTTTTAAATGTATTTGAAAATTCCTAGATTTCTTTTTGAGATTCATTGAACATTTCAATGGCATGTTTAAATCTCGATATGCACTTCAAATTTGCGACTGGGATGCCGAGGATCGCAAACAAGTTTGTGAATAACCACGCGAATCATCATGGTGCACTCAATGTCTTCATCACCTAATCAATGTGCTGGTTAGCCACGCACGCTCCATTGATCTATGATAAGACTTCGAGCCACCCTTTGTCACCAATGTCAATCCCAAATTAGTGTGCTGGTTAACCACGCACGCTCCACTAACGTTTGACAGGGGTACAAAGTGTAATTCCATGGAATAACATCATTTTTCACATTTTACCCTAAAGTAACTAAGAGTGGGAATTTGTAAAACAATGTAGTTACTTTAATATTTCCATTATACTTATAATGAGGAATTAAGTGCCCTATCCTATCCGTTCGGCTAACGACCCTCCACCAGTCAAGCAAGCGGTAGATGTGAGTGTACATCCATTAAGCGCCATTTTATAGGCAGCAACCTTATACCCACCTTATAGACTGGCTTCGTGAATGAGGCCTACTAGCGATAAGACTAGCTTATTCTTATACATATATATATAATAATTAATCTTATAATATCATAATTGTATAAGGGTGTATTTTAAAACATTTTAAAATACTAGTGTCTTTGTTGCATTTAAAATTTTCGAAAATTAGACAATTTAATTTAAAATTTTAAACACCAAAAATCTTTGATTTATTAATTATCAAAATTAAACAATTAATTTAAATTATTAAATCATGAAGGATTATCATAAAATTAAACAATTAATTTATCCTAATCCTTTTTATCCCCTAGATTTCGAAATTTATGGAAAGGATAATTCAAGATCTTCAATTATCTAGTTTAAACAATTAAGTTGATAATCACAAAGATGGCATTATCCAAATCCCTAAAATTTTGGGATCTTGTCTTGGGGGGCAAGGGATTTTCGAAATCCCTAGGGTTTCATAACCCTAATTTCGAAAATGTGAGGCTAGGCAAAAGGGTTTTAAGAACCCTATCAAAATCGCCAACTAGGGTTTTGCAACCCTAATTTGTGAAAATCATCAAGCCTTAGGGTTTACTTGCCATAAACCCTAATTTGTCAAATTCATAATATGTATCAAATCCAATTGAAAACAAAAAACCAAAGGCTCTGATACCACTGATAGGTTTTATACAAACAATCCTATGTGTGCATGCAACCCTAATTGGATCTATGTTTTCACTATAAGACATACAACTATATGAACACAAAATAAACCCTGGCATGCTTCTATTATTTTCGAAAATCATATAGAAGTGTAGTAGACATACCTTTGTTGTTATATTGCAATAACAACTAGTTTCCTTGATCTCTTGAACTCTTGAAAGCAAGCACCACAATTGTAGTGCCTCTAATGGCTCACAAACACCTTGAAGCAAGAAGGCAATTAAGAGAGAGAGGGGAAGGATGCTTATTTCGGCCCTAGGGTTTCCCTTGGAATCAAGTGGCCTAAAATTGAAGCATAGGGCATCTATTTATACTGTAGGGTGCTAGGGTTTTAGTCTAAACCCTAATGGATAGCTTAGCCACCAAGCAGCCCAAGGAACCTTCTGGAATGAGGCCCTTGGACGAAAATATGATGATCCCTCATCATAATTTTGTTCTCCCTTAGTCCATTAGGTTTCCTAGCCCAAAACTCAACTATCACACATTTGACAGTTTATACCCCTTTATTTAATTAATCTCTTTTAGTCACCAAATTAATTCCTAATTAATTTATGACTAATACTAATTAAATAAATATGATTTCTCCTTTAATATATTATTCTTATAATATATTAATAAACCATAATATCTTCTCTCTCATATCAAATTACCTTGTCAAGTTGCTTTGGTGAAGGCAACCCAAAAGGACCATGCACACTCGGGTCAAGTACATACCAAATATAGTTACGGACTTAGACACTAATCCAACAATATATATGTTATTTCTATGTTTTACCGAGATAGGACCGGAGGGTCCAAACCGAGTTGTGGGACCGGAGGGTTCCATTGAGACAGGACCGGAGGGTCCAAACCGAGCTGTGAGACCGGAGGGTCCTCACTGAGACACACGACCGGAGGGTCCACACCGAGACGTATGAGACCGGAGGATCCATGCCGAGTTATAGCCATGAGAGGCTTATTATTTGTGTATGTGGTATTTTAGGGAATTAACTAAGCTTTGTGCTTACCGTTATGTGTGATATGTGTTTCAGGTACTTCTCAGGACCGTATGAAGGCGCCGACATGATTGTACACACCTGTTCGAGACTTTGTTGAGGATTCTGGGATTTGACTTTTATTTGTGGATTTATGTTGACATTTGTGGCACATGTGATCTTATGAAATATAATATATGAGTTTTATGTGTTTTTTAAAATGTAAAATTTGGTTTGAAAATTTACGGTGTTACAATACTTCTGGGTTGTAGCGACGACATCATGAGGGTGGTGGTAACAGAGGTCTGCTGAAGATTCAAGAGAGCAAGTAGAGAGACAGAAGAAATGTGGGAGAAACAATGGTATGTAGATGATATTAGGGTTTTCCACGTTTAGAGATAGGGAGAAGTTATGTTTTCATTATGCTTAATAGATTTGTACATAGTGTTATAATAGGCGTACCTTTTAATTTTCAAGAAATGGGCAATATGTTTTACAATATAGTAAAGATTAGAAATAAGTTAGACGAAATTGTATCAATGTCTGCCCCAGAACCATGAACCTATCATTAAATTTTGAGAACTAAATAGTTACTTATTTATTAAAAAGGAGCATCCAATGCAATAATGCAACATTATGTAGTGAGTTATAAAAAGTTCTCTTACTCTAGGTTGAGATGAACTAAAAGCAAAGATGTCAGCAATTCAATCTTCAACCATCTGGTTAGTGTAGCCTGTAAGGCGAGTAAGTTGCTTCACCCAATCAATTACGATTTGTAAAAGGAATATTTTTAAAATTAAATCATTAAAAATATTTATATTAGATTACAAAAAGTTCACCAAAAACCACACAAACCATCTCCAATTTCCAATCTAAAAAAGGTTTCATCAATATAAAAAAAAGAGGGAAAAAGGATGTATTGGACTTCGAGCGGTTTGAAATCAAGGTTTCATCAATGCAAAAAAGAGGGGAAAATGGAAATTTATGCAACCAGAATCGTAAATCAACGCAAATTCACGTATATGGTATTATAATGCTCAATACAATGTGATTTTCCTTTTCTTAGTGAACCTCATGTTAATTGGAGAGCTCCAATTCATAATCTGTATAACCCTTGGTTGCATAGCCAGTTAACACTTTATTGGATTCTATTGTCTGCAATGAAGTGGTTGTGGTGGTGGTACCTTTGAGATCAACTTCATGGATCCTGGAATTAGCTTCAATACAACAATATTTACAGAAACTTTATGATGTTTATGACTTCTTGCATGAATTAACGATTTTAGTTCGATACATTTTAATTCAAAAGTAATTAGTTAGAATTGTGGGGCTTAGCAATACATTTGCATGGATAAAGAGATCATCGAAAACGGAGTTGGAACGATGAAGTTACATATACTTTTAGTTGAGGTGGATTTGGGAAAAATGGGCTCTCCACGGCATGGAGAGGTGTTCTCCACGGCGTGGAGAGCTGTGCAGTCCAAGCCCATTAAATTAGGGCTTGGCTCGTATTTAAGGGCATGAAACCCTTGTTTTAGGTCATTATACAACTTCCATTTCACCTAGAAATCCTCTTTTTAGCAAACCCTAGCCTCCCTTCATAGATTTGAAGTCCTCCTCTATCATCTCTCCTAGTTTGGATGCTTTTGGTGGTGTTTTTGATATAACATGAAGATTAAGAAGGTTCTTTTGGTTGCAAGGAATATTGTTTCAAGTTTAGATCCATCAAAGGCATTATATTATTAGACTAATGTGAGTATAAAGTTCCAATCTTGCTCTTTAGTTCTTTAGATCTTGTCATTTGGGGTTTTTGGCACTTTTGGTCCATTTTGTGGGTGATCTTAGAGTTATGTGGATTCCAACATCTTTTGATCAATTTGTAATGCTTCTTGGACCTCATGTCCTTGGAAAGTTATGATCTTTTGCCTTTCCTTTTAGCCATGCAAGTTATTCTTGGTCCTCTAGGTCATTTTGGTGTACTAAAGTTTAGATCTTGAAATTTTGTGACATTTGTGACAACCCGAAATTTTCATTTGTATAATTTCTACAGTCAAACACTTCAAATATTAGTCAAAAACATTTCAGTACATTTTTGGCCGGATTTAAGTCCGTTTGGGTGTTTTATTTTATTTTCGTCAAACGATTTAATAAAAGGAAGTGTCGTTATTAGTGATGTGTAACAAACAAAACAAACAACACCTTAGCAAGGTGTTTACGGCCAAACAAGAGGTGTTTGGGCCGTAAACACCATTTCTCCAAGAACTCATGCATATAACATGAGTTTACCCACTATTTCCCTCATTTTACACTTCCCACCTCAAGAACACCAACTTTTTCTCTCAAGTATCATAAGTTCATTTCTTCAAATCCGCCAAAATGTAAGTGTTTCCTTCCTAGATTCGTTCATATAACACTTAATCTAGTGTTTATACATCATTTCATCCATGGATTCTTGATTTTTACTTAGATCTTCAAGTGTTCTTCAAAACACCAAGAACACCAAGAACACACACTAGTGTTTTTGGGTCCTAAACACTCTTACAAGCTTCATATAAGTAAGTATACTCCTCCTAGCTAGTTATTTGCATAGTATACTTGTTAATCCATGAGAAAATCATCAAAATCCCCAAGAACATATGTGTTTACGGTTTGGGGATCTCCCAAAACCGTAAACACCCCCAAATGGTGTTTTGATGCCCCTAACACCTTCTATGGCTTGAATAAGAGACTAGAACCTTGCATGCATGAACTAGAAACCACCAAAAACGAAATTAAAGAAGTGGTCATGAGTTTACGGCTGTAAACTCATGGGTTTACGACCGTAAACTCCCAAGGAGTGGTCCAAGGACTATAAACTCCAAAAGTGTGCCATTTCGAGCCGTAACCACTTCCTAAGCCTTTGATTCAACCCTAGGGCAGTTCTTTGTGAAGCATAAGACCTTAAAACACTCAAATGCACCATTACCATGAGTTTACGGCCGTAAAATCATGGGGGAAATGGTCCATCAACCGTAAACACATGTAGGGTGACCATTTGAGGAGTAAACTCCAATGTGAAGCCATACTCTCCTTAGATGCAACCCTTAGCACTCCTAGCACTTGAAACAAAGTGTTTTCACATATTAGAGTGTCTTTACTTGCTTAATTAGTGATTAAATAACTAATTAGATACATTTATGTATCACTACATGCTACATAGGATCCGTGTGTGTGTTCAAGTCCTCACTTGACACCTAGCATCCTACCCGACACTTCCATCCAATCCACTCACTACAGGTGAGTTCATACCCCTTAATTAACCTTTTAAATGATTTTAAATGCTTTTATGGGGGGGGGGGGGAATACAAGTTGAATATTTCTAGTTATTGCTTTAATCATATGTGATTAATAACTAGAACAGACTACAAGATTTGCTTCTGCTTTCAAATTACCATCAAACCTTGGATTTTCAAGCGTTTCAAACCTTTTATCAAACTCTTTAAATGCCAAAACTGTTTTCAAACTCTTTTAAACTTGCTTTATTTTCAAACCCATATCTATACTAATATATTTATATAAGTAAGACTTGAAGGACTTAGGACTGATAGCTCACCTTATTTCCTGTTCTTTGTTTGGTTGTGGACTTAGGGTATTATGTTATTTGTCCGATTGTCGTTGAATTCTTAGTTATGTATCATATATATTGGTGTTGGATATAAAAGTCTTCACTTCAGTTCAGTACCTTGTGTATCAAAGGCATGCAACCAACATTACTATTTAACTATAATAGGTATAGTTAAGGATTATTACTCATTACTACTATTACAATGACGCCTACCAGAGTCAGTACGGTTATGAGTCAATACGTGCTAAATACTATACAAAGAGAATACTATATACTATACAAGGGAACACTCTACACATTATACCATAAGATACATTACACAATATACAAGAGAATATACTATAATTAGAATGTGACATACTATTTCTCGATACGACACTTCATTGTGCTATCACCATGAAACCAAAGTCTCCTGGAGGGAGAGCGGGCATTGTGTGTATAGATCTATACGGGACAGACACTCCCACATCCCGACTGCTAGCTACAGTGCCAGCCGAAAGGCCAAGGGGTGACAAAATGTCACATCACTACATATGACTCGAAGGGTCATCAGTTATTCGATCGTCAATCAGCATGGTTACATACTAGTTCACATTCAAACCTTTAATTACACATTAAGAATTAAAGGCCAAACAGGCTCCCCGAGGTGTATTGTACATTTAATACTACCTGGAGTCTGCATTTTTTTTCATTTAGCCGGCAGTGCCACTGCTGGGGTAAAACCTTATTTTCCCAAATACTTTACATGAATAAAGTCTAAAACTATATTTTCTTAGTGATAGTTTCACTGGGGAAAACTTTTACATTTTCAAAGGATCAAACATGCAAACAAACGGGTCTTGGTAGAAGACTACTTTTACTGGAAAATATAGGATTTTTTAGGGAGTATACTATTGTCAAACATTAAGATCAGCTATTATACTACATTGTTGTAAACTTTTTTTATACAAGCAAAGACACTAAATACTTATGAGCTCACCAGCTTTATGCTGATACTCGCTTTCAAAATAACTTGTATTCTCAGGTCATCAGTAGATAGGTACAGATGCAGCTTTTGAGAAGATGGAGCACATACAAGACTCCTCTTTTATTTTGATTATATTTTGGTGTCTTACAAACTATACAGAAAGCGCTTGTATTACAATTATTATATTAATGCAATGGATGTTGATGCTTGTCTTTACTATTATGCATTGTTATGATACTGTACCTGACGTCCTCCACCCCAGAACGTATTCCGCCGTTCCGGTTTTAGGGTGTGACAACATTATTACGGATAAATTTGGAAACTTTATCCATCTAAACATCTTGTTGATTCAAATATGAAAATGGGAGACCTGGACTTAATGGATTAAGTTGAGAAAGATGCATTCTTGGTCCCTTTGAGACTTAAAGTCTAGATCTTTGTGGGTTGGACCATCATAATGGATAAAGTTGGAAAATTTATCCATTATGAAGCTATTAGGAACCAGATTTGATGATATGAGCTTTGGTCCTTATGGATTAAGCTATTATTGAAGAAAAGCTTTTCTGACCAGAAACCATGGTATGACCAAGGAAGGCTTACGATGTAGCGGCAAAATGTATGACGTCTGTTTTGTCTGGTGAGTTTCTTCGTGGCTATTTTCCATGGATTCTGCCACGGCGTGGTGGCCTGTCTGCCATGACGTGGTAGCAGATTTTTGATCAAGACTGAATTGAGTGGCTACAACGTGGCCATGAGTTGGCCATGACGTGGAGGTCACCTGAAGTTGACTTTGACCATTGTCTTTTTGAATAGTTGTAGCACCCGATTCGTTAGGTATGTAGTTGATGGTTCATTTTCTTTTAAGTTAAGTAAAGGTGGTGGAGGACTCATGAGTATGTTGGGTGTACATTTGGTACGCACATCGTACTCCATGCATGTGCAACATCGAGTGATCCCCGGCGTACGCTGGGCGTACTCATGCCAGAGGCAAACCCTAATTTTTAAGGTTTGCACCATATTTGAAGTCCTTAAGTCCATCAAGCTCATTACCCTTTCAGCCTCCAAAGTCCTTGTAGTGCAAATCTCGAATTCTAGCTTGTTTGAGTGCATCATTGAGCTTACCTTGGTTATTTTTCTGATCTATGTTGGTATTGAAGAAGAAGGAGGTTTGGGAAGAAGCAAAGGAGAAGAATGAGCTTGTAGATCTAGAAGTTTGGCACTATTTCTAGCCCATTGAAGGTATAAAGCTTGCACCTTGATCATTACAAGTTTAGATCTAGGTTTAGGGTAGAATATGGCATATTTTGGTCCCATAGCTTGGTTTCTTGGAGTTGAAGCAACTCCATGCCATTTGATTTGGACTCTTGGAAGTGTTTTGAGTAATAAAAATCGTATCTTGGTGGTTTAGATCCAACCATGCAAGTGTTAGTGACCAACCAAGTGAGTTAATGGACTTAATTCATGGTTTGAGCCATCCATGCATGCAAAAGCATAAATTTTGCAACTTTATGGCTTAAGATGTTATTATGGACTTGGATCTAAGTTTTGGACGGTAGGACTTAATGGATTAATACATGTAAGTGTTCTTGGGCTGGCAGACCAGTATGCCATGCGTACTCTAGTGTACGCTGTGTGTATAGGGCCAACATCCCGACTCTGGATCAACACCAGCGTACGTTGGGCGTACAAGCCAAGTACGCCACGCATACGTAACAAGTGGGATTAGATGATTTTTGGAATCATTTGGTGTTGGGCTTTGGACTTGTTTAAACCTGATTGTAGCAGGTCATTTTTGGGCCTAAGGTCATGTTGAGGGTTTTTGGGCCATATTGCGCCTAGAGGCATTATAATTGGGCTTAGATGGCCTTTTTGGGCTTTGATTGGATTTGGGCCTTAGAAGGAGGGAGGCCCAATGAGGAAAGGGTAAAGAAGCCCTTTTTGCCTTAAGTCAAGTGTGACAACCCGAATTTTTTTTCTTTGAAAGCTCAGTCAGTCAAGTCAACTGAGTGTCAGACTCACTGGTAATGAGTTCTAGCCTTGTTAAAGGTCATTCTGAGGAGTTTTAGCCTAGTACACTTAAGGAATAAGTGTTTGGAAGTATCAGCGGAAGTTCTAAGCCATCCAACAAACCGTAAACCTCTTCATGAGGAGTTTACGGTCAGGACCCTTGAGTTTACGGTCAGGGTGACCGTAAACTCCCTCCTATATGCATATTTCATGATCATTTTTGATCATTTCTTCCATTTCAATCCTAGAATCTCGAAAACTCTCTCAAGTATCATAGGATCTTCTTGCAAATCCCCGAAAATGTAAGTGTTTCCTTCCCTTTTTGAGTTAATACATCTCTCCTTCTTGATTCACTCTTGATTTCATCCACAAATCTCATATTTTGAGTCTAGATCTTCAAGATCCTCAAGAACATCAAGAACACTTAAGTGTTTTTGGGCCGAAAACACCCCCATTTGCCTCCAAATCGTAAGTACCATCCTCCTTTACATCTATCTAGTTATAATCCTTCATTATGGACTTAAGATCATCACTCTTTGCATGAACAAAAGAGTTTACGGTCCTATGAATCTTCATAGACCGTAAACCCTTATAAAGGGTGTTCTTATAGCCTTTACCCTTCCTAAGGCTAAGCATGGTCCCTAGAATCCGATGCCTTTGAATGAAGCCCTTGAAAACCATCATTGTGCAAAGATTTGATGAGTTTACGGTTGGATCTCCTTAGACCGTGAACTCCATTACCGTAAGGTCATTAGACCGTGAACACTTGGACCGTAAACACATAGGACCGTGAACACAATAGGACCGTAAACCATCTTGACCGTAAACACTTATGGTCATGCCTTTTGAACCGTAAACTCTATAGGGTGGCCATACACACTAGTTAAGCAATCATATGTGATTGTATCCCTTAAATCTTAGAGTTCCTAGTCTATAAGGGTGTTACCCTTCTTAATTAGTTGTTTAGACACTAATTACATACACATATATGCCATTATATGTCATTTAGGACCCGTTGTGTCTCAGGAGTTCATTCGTGGAACTTCTCATCCTTACGCGCGTATTCGTTTGAATCACCCACATCAGGTGAGTTCATACCCCGTAATGAATCTTTTAAACTGTTCTAAATGCTTTTAAGGGGGGGGGGGGAATACAAGTTGAACACAATGGTAATTATGTAATTGTTTGTAATAAACATTTTCAAAAGATTACTTATGTCATTTATAAGTTGTCAAAACATTTCAAAAACTCTTTTCAAGTTATGTTACTTTATAGTTTAACAAAACTCCATTTTTAAAGTACCAGCATAACTTAGTAGCAAAATGAGTCTTTTCAATAACAGTACAAGTAAAACACTTGTAAACTATAAGGGGTATAGTTTAGGGGTTCAGTACATACTAAATACTAGAGCATACTATAAAGAGAAACAGGGAGGTAGAAACAATACACGATAACATAAAGAGAAACAGGGAGGTAGAAACAATACACGATAACATAAAGAGAAACAAGGAGGTAGATACAATACTTCAGAGAGACATACTATACACTACATACTATACAGAACGAACATACTAAGAGGCTATAGCATGAGAACACTACAGGATCTAATTATACCATTGAATCACTAACTCGTAGTTCTAAACAAAAGGTGATAGTAAAATTGGGTATACATGATCACATAACTTTAATGTGAATTTTACACGACCTAGCAATTTGTTTGTGGAAGTCGCGTTTGGTCCCCAGAATCTCTTGCAGGGAGAGCGTATAGTATGGGTACTATTCCTCACATTATGACCTTACTAAAACAAACATGTTTTAAGGTAATTAGTACTATAGGATGTCAATTCAAAAGACAACTGTGTACTTAAAAATTCCCATTACTTTCAGTAAGTGACAGTTCCACTTGAAAGTTAATGCAAACTATTTTCGAGTCAAGATAGTTATAAAATAGGGAAAACTTACATTTTACAAACGACACACAGAACAGTCGATTCTAGTACATTCAGTAGAAAAGGGATCTATAATGCTAACTTTATGATTCCTTAGTGTATGCATTCAGGGATATATATTAATCAGGTCCGACAGGTAGTAGGAGGTGTGCTTTCCGCTTCATTCCTATTCCTTGTTTGGTTGTGGGCTTAGAGCAAATACACCCAACCTACTATCTATCCGAGCTTAGCTATATATATGTTCAGTATACACCAAGTAATCATAAGGGGTACCATGTATGGGTCAGGTCATATGACACTAATTCAATGCACCGTTTTCTAGTACAAAACATACTTTTCAAATGAAGAACTTTTGGAACACAAAACTAGAAACTTAACCATTAAAGGGTTTAATCCATTTTATTAAACTAGTAAAACTTAAAGGACCTTAGGTGGTTAATTCTATAATACCTTAGTTTATACACCAGAGTTATATATAATTAATATCCGATAGATAGTTGGATGTGTGCCTTCCACCTCATTCCCTGTTCCTTGTTTGGTTGTGGGCTTAGGGCAGATTCACACAATTAACTATCTGTTCGATATTAGATTATATATAACTAGTATAAACTAAGTGATTATAGAAGGAACTACTGTGGTTATCATTTTATAATAAGAAATAACGGTTTTCTTAAAGGATCTTTTCATCAAATATAAAGGAACTATTACAGTTAACTCCGTGAGTACCGAGTGAATACGCAAGGGTTATATACAACGATGATCTAACAAACAATGGGATGTGTGCCTTCCGCCTCATTTCCTGTTCCTTGTTTGGTTGTGGGCTTAGGGCAGATACACACAACCGATTGTTTGTTTACTCTGAGTTTTATATAACTTGTATCTATTTAATACTCATAGAAAGGACTGTAGAGTCATTTTTACTTATCTTTCATCAAAGCAGGAAATATAGGATTTTCTGGAGGAACAGGCAAAATTTTCTAAACAGAACTTACAACTTACTACATTTTTCAACTATATTTTCAACAACATTTTACAACAACTTTCTACAACTTACTTACATCACTAAAATCTTATGAACTCCCCAGCTTAATTGCTGATCAACTCTTTCAAATAACTTGTATTCTCAGGAGCCTAGTAGACAGGTACTCGCGCTGGGAATTCAGAAGATGGAGCATAATAGCTTCAAGTTTTGTTTTGTTATTTTCTTATGTATTCTATGTTTTGTGAACACACACTTTGTAAACACTTTCTTTCTAATGATATGGTTGTTCATTACTTTGCTTACTATGATGCATGTCTTGTGATACTAAACATGACGTCCTCCACCCCCAAACGTTTCTGCCGTTCTGGTTTTGGGGTGTGACATCAAGTATTAGGGTTTGGACCTTTGAGTAGAATGTGGCCTTATTCTAATTAGGGTTTTGTGCTTGTGCGATAGGGAGAGGATTCCGCGAGTCATCCATTGAGTGCAATTTGTTACCTATAGTCTAAGGTGAGTCTTCCTTTGCGGTATCTGTGGTTCGAAGGCACCAATGCAGACCCACTAGTTTATGATGTAGTGTGATGACTATCTTTGTGACAATTGTCAGTTATGCCTGTATTTGTTTGAAGATTCTATGATTTCTATCATGATATTACGTGGTAGTAGTAGGGGGTGAAATAGACTCGGAATCCGGTTGAAATAGACCGAAGGGGATCACAAGCACCCATATATGCTTGATAGTTTCCGGTTGAAATAGACCAAAAGGGTAGGCAAGCACCCATATATGCTTTATAGTATCCGATTGAAATACACCGAAGGGGTAGGCAAGCACCCACATATGCTTGGCAGTATGGTTTTTTTTATGAGGTATGTTGGGGGAAGTCACTAAGATTTGTGCTTACAGTTTTTAGTTTATGTTTCAGGTACTTCCAGTTTGAAGGGGAAGGGCCCGGCCTGATCGCACCGCATCACCGTATGTTTTTCCGCACATAGTGATTTTGGGAATTTGTACTCTGATAACATATTGTTATGATACTCTTGACTATTTTGACATTAGTGTTGTGTGATTTGAATGAAATTAAAAACAAAATTTTTATCGTTATTTTTTGGATGTTACACCAGTTTGATTTTTGGTGAAACTTGGGTAGATTTGAGTATTTTACTATAAATAACATTAAGCCATATATTATATTTAATTTTATTAATATGTAACTCGCGGATAGAAGTCATTCAAACGATTGAGATTATGTAGCTATAATAAATGTACATATTATCATATAATTCAAAATAATCAATATATTATATCATTTTAGTATACAAATTATTATATCAAATTTAGCAATAACGTTATTGTTATATTTAAAAAAACATATATTTGTAAAGACTTCAACTATATAGGTGTTTCTGCGTAACGCGCGGGCATTCGCCTAGTTTTCAAATAAATGTGTTTTGTTAATATCTTCAAAACTCGAGATGTAATAACTGATACAAGAAACATAAGCATAAATGAAGTGTTACAACGTCATATTACACTAACGGTTTACATCTCCTTGAATCCCTTAGCAGATACATATATCATTATCCATATATAATTGTGTGTGACACAATGTAATTGAGTGGGTCAGGTTAGGAAACCTGGTGAATACTTAGGGTTTTCCCGGCCTGACAATTCTTGACACGACAAGAGATAAACGGGTTTGGGTTGAGTTTTTCAACCTACCAACCCGTCAACCCGTCAACCAGTTTGTTAAACATGTCATATATGGGTTTCTCAACAAATATACGGGTTGACCCGCCAACCCATTTAGAATTTTAATAAAAGAAATATATATATTTTTAAATTTATTATACCATTGACCATTTGACTTGTCGATAACCATTTGCTGATTTGCAACACGTTTGCCCTAAATAATCTCACAAACAAAATCGAATAAGACCTGTCCCGGTCTCCCCTCTATGATGAACGAACTCACGAAGAACGGCTGCATGAAGGATTGAATCATTGAAGTCATCAAACAACGTCGACACCTGAACATGAGTCGCGCTTAAACGACAAACACAATAGGAAATCGATTTGCTGCGATCCAACATGTGATTGAGTATTGACTTCCGATTACTGGACCTCTGGTATGTTGCTTAAGCTATTCTTTCTCTCAGTCTTCTGATCACAAGCTTCTTTTCTCTCAGTCTTCCGATTCCAAGCTACACTTCCATACAAATTTGGTTTTTATCCAGAAAGTGAAGTGTGTATGTATGGTTATAATAGGAATGCATAGTCGAGTCCTAGCAGCATGTGATTCCCTCAGTTTATGTCGAGTCCTAGCAACATCTTGAACATTGTTGAACAGTAATTAGTTTATTAATTTGTGTAATTTGTTAAGCTGTATTGTTGTAATGTTCAGCACTTAGTTAAATATTCACAGTTTCTACTTTCTTCTTGTACTATTCACAGATTCACACAAACACGTTACATAAGTATGCTTTGTTTTTGTATGTGATTCACTTGGATTTGGAATTATGCATACTTTGTGTTCCCGTTTCAACAGTAGCATCTAAATTGACCTTTAGTCTTGGTGGAAGAGTTTTGAATGAATATTGAAGTTCACGAAACATGACATTGTTGAAGCTTTAATTTGTAGTAGGGATTGGTTGTTTGGAGAAAACGATAGTATTTTATAATTTATTGTTTACTTATATTAACTATTATTTTTTGTTGATTTTTTTATTTTAATCTTCCTTATCCGGTTAATATTGTAAACAAACTCAAAGTATCATGGATATGAACATTGTCGAAGACAAAATAGAGGTTACGAGTTCTAATAAACTTTAAGTTAAGGTTTGGTGAGTTATTTTTAATGAAAATTACACATTTTTACAATAGTGTGTTTTAACCTTGCATATTGTTTCTACTTGAAGGTTGAAGTTCATCATAAAGAAGAAAATAGTGTTGGAGAATTGACTTTGTTTTTTGGGAGAAAAAATAGGAATTTCTTGTTTTACATTAGCACTTGAATTTATCTATGTTTGTATTAATGTTTTAGTTTGAACATGTTTCCACGAATTTTTTTAATTTTCATTTGGATGTTTAAGACTTAAGTTTCTAAAATTCGGATATGTTTGCATCTAGAATTTATTCATGTTTAATTATCAATTTTATTTATGGAATCTGATCCACGAACCTACGAACCCAAAGCTGACCCACGAAACCAAATCTCACCAATGAACCCGCCAACCTGTGAACCCATATAAATAAGTGGGTTGGCAGGTCATATATGGGTTTATGTACCAAACCCGCTAACCATTGACATGTATAGTTACATGAGTCGTGTTTGGGTTAGTGTATTTTGACCCGCCAACCCAAACACGACACGATTGTCAGGCCTAGGGTTTTCAACCCAAAATAATATAGTTAATATAGTTAATTTTCAATCAATTAACCCAATTATCCATCCCTGTTTTCTTCTATATTTATTCTAAGATTCTCCTCTAAGAATCATTACATATATCGCCATATAATCATCACATATCATTGCATTTTATATTTCATCGCTTATCATCGCAGTTTGTATTTTTCATCGCTAAGGGCTTTTTCTATGGGTCATCGCATTGACACTACTGTTTCAAGGATTTCTCTGCAATACATATCAATAGAGTACATTGCATGAACATACGATTCATACATCACCTAAACTCATAACTCATCACCTACATGTTGCAATCTTGCTGGTGTTCCATTGGACTGTTTATATTAGTATATGGTCGTCATTTATACTATGGTAGACGACTACATCGCAACATCGTACATCGCAGGTCAAGGTTATGGCAGCTCCTAATCATCTCTCATCTCGCATCACATATCTATAATTAGTTATTTTATCATCACCTATCTATCATCACATATCTATCATCAACTACCTCTCATCACCTATCATTACCCAATACATATTTATAAATGTAAAATACTTATATGATTAAATCAATTTAAATATCATCTCATATTATTTTAACAAATACATAACATTTTTGACACATATAATAAGCACATAAAACATGTAATTATCTATGTACTTTATATATATATATATATATATATATATATATATATATATATATATATATATGTGTGTGTGTGTATGTGTAAGATGAAAGTAACTATGCACTCACTTGATAAAAGTGGGTGACTGATGATTTCGGCAGCACTTCGCTTCATTTTGAAAAGACCTAGACGCATAAAGTGCTAAGCCTTAGTCTAGTTTCGTAATCCTAGTGACTATAATATTTATAGTCTAGATTCCTCACTAATACTAGTGTCTACATCAAGATCTATCAAGTAAGGATCAATCAGGAATGACAGTTGGGAGGTAGGACCATTTCGACATATAGCCTTTCTAAAATCCAACAATCAAGCAAATGTGATCATTTTAGACACCTCTCCCGTAAGGAGATCAATCAATATCATGACTTCGAATCACTGATAAATCTTATTTATAAGTTTCATAATAACGACTTATGACTATAAATATAAGTTACACGGAAAGAAAAATAATGTAGCTTAAATTACAGAGGTTTTAGCGAAAACCAGGAAATATAAGTTACACGAAAAGAAAAATAGTGTAGCTTAAATTACAGAGGTTTTAGTGAAAACCAGGAAATTACACGGACATAATACTGACTCGGGAACTTCTACTTGAAGGTTACAAATAGTTGAGCATTCAGGGGTGTCGCAGGGTTTCGCCGCAGGCTAGAAACTCAATAAAAATGGGCTAAAGCAGAGCAAAAGTCGAGAAAATTAGTTGTAGGGATGTGAGGATGAAAGCTTATATGAGGAGGAGTATTTATAGGCAAGAAAAGGCAAATACGTGCTATGCCTAGGGTGGTGCGCATCGCAACCTACGGTGATGATGGCTCCTATGGGCTTCTGCCACGTGTCACAATATCAGTGGTCCACATTGATGCTACTAGAACCTTGTCACTTGTTGTTGGATTAGATGTCTAAGCCCATAACTATAATTGGTATGTACTTGATTTGAATGTAGCATGGTCCTTTTGGGTTGCCTTCACACTGGTGACTAGACAGGATGACTATTGAGGAGAGAGGTTGATTTATTATTATGAATAATAAATTGGGTTATAAATATGATTTATTAATATATTATAAGAATAATATATTAATTAGAAATCATATTGTTAATATGATGGGTTTTAGTATACTACAACATCATATGGTGCACATACAACCCTAAATGCTTTGGATCTATGTTTTCTCTAATTATACATGCAATATTATTTCCAAAGCATTAAGCCTAAAACTATCATACAAATGACATAAACAACATAGAATTGAGTTATAGAGTTACCTCTGTGTTGTAGCTTGTAGAACTTCTTGAGTTTGGGCCTTTAAGAACTTAGTGCCCTAAGTGTTGCACCTTAAATGGAATCACAACACACCTAGGACAAAAGATGACTTTTGAGAGAGTTTCTTCCACTTAAATTGACTATAGTGACTCCAAGAACACTAGTGTGCCATTTTGGATGCTAAGGGGCTTCTTATATAGTGTGGCAAGATTAGGGTTAGCACCATGTAAACCCTAATGCCCATGACTCTTCATATTACCTAGGATCCATGGGTTAAACCTCCATGGACTATCCATGGACTGCCATATTGGTTTAACCCATCCTAAATAACAATTGGCCCACACTATAAGAATCATTGATTTACCAAATCAGCCCATATATTTAATTAGTCTCTTTTGATCACAAAATTAATTCCAAATTAATTCTTGATCAATACTAATTAAATAATATGATTTCATATTAATATATTAGAACTTATAATATATTAACAAATCATAAATAACCTTTTCTCAAAAGTCCATCCTATCAAATCGTCCTAGTGATATGCAACCCAAATGGACCATGCTACTCTCGGGTCAAGTACATACCAATTATAGTTATCGGCTTAGACACCAAATCCAACAATCTCCCACTTGGATAAGTCTAATAACTATTATTGCAAGTACGACTCCACAACCCTGCTAGCAATCGTAGCTCTTAAAAACCGTTGTCAAACTCTGACCTAGTCAATGACGCGTCTATTAGATAAGGGATCATATATTCCTCCATTCTAGATATTGTGTGGACTGATAGATGGATTTTAAACATTCTCTCTGTCCATCTGTTGTTTCCTAATTTCCGATTTATGACGACCGACTAACTGAACAAATCAAATCAGTCCAGGCTTGGCCAAGCGCTTCGGGTTGTCATCACTAAATCATCGAGGGGCCCACATATATCGCTTTTAACCACATGGGGTAAAAGGAACGGATAAACTTCGACTCAAATGCTTGCTTATAATTACTCATCAAATTACACACAACGATATGTTTTATAACACCAAGTTACTGGTGCGTTTACATATGTCAATGTGCAACCGACTTGCAACTACAACTCACATGTATCCGTTTCAAGAATATAAGATATTATCGTCTCACAATCACTCGTGATAAAATCCATGAAGTGATTCAGATGAGCGTGGGTTGAGTCCAATACTCGAATCTTATTCCAGGAGTACTCATGAACACTGCAGCTATGTCTAAAACACCTAGACAAACTACAGACCCATTCACTACAGTCTTGCCTCAATACCTACTTCCAAAGTATGATCGACTGTGGATGATTTGAATAACCTAGTTATTCGGGAAGTCAAAACATGCAAAGTGAAACACAAGAATAATACTAAGCCTATATGGCCCCAACACTTTTGAGTTCCATATTGATTACTCATTATTCATTGTATAATGTTTCGATTTATCAACTTAATACTTGAATTAAAACAATAGCTATGCCATGCTCCAAGCATACACACTATGTTTGTCTATGGTCATGACTTTGTGAAATAGATCAATTGAAAAACATTTCAATGATGCTTTTTTAACAATTCCAAATCTTTATTGCAAGTTTAAGAATTCCAAATTCTTGTCACTGCTAGGAAGTCTTAGATTCTAAACTATCATGCAATGATTCTTCTGTAATTTCTAGGTACCAAAAGTCACAGAGACTTGACCAACGGTATTACAAAATATTCCTTTGGAGATTGTTACAAGACAATTCCATGGAAATGAAGTCTCAAATTCAAAGTACATTCCTTTAAACATCCTTCTTGCATAAAAGTTTCTAACTTTCTCATCTATTCTTCAACTCCCAATATGGAAGCATTCCATATTTTCCATACGAAAACTCATTATTAATAGACTCATGTCTATTCATTATAATGTCAATATGATACATCCATTACTATACTTCCAACTGTCCTTAAGCGACCAATCCTTGCCGAACCTTAGATTTTCCTTAACGGTGTTTAACCACTTTAGTCATATCCAGTTCTATTCATTTTTCCCTCTTAATGCCGTAGGCATTTGGAAAATTAGAACACGAGAATATTATAGCATATGCAATCGATCCTATACCCGAAGCATATTGGACACGATTCATAAAGACATGATACTTGACCAGTCTTTTGCTACAATATTTCTATTTTCCAAGTTCTCACAATTCGGTTTATGAAGAGGGATGCCGTAATCATAATCGAATTTTGAGAATGCAATCAACATTTCTATATAGAATTTCCTTATGTCGAATCTTTTCAACATAACATTCATATATGTCCTTGACTAAATTTGATTAAACTCATTCTAAGCTTTTAGAATTGAAATGAAGTATAATATCCTCTCCCTTAATTATAGCAAAACAACTTTTCAAACCCTACAACTTTGTGAATTGAATTCTTTGTTTTCTATAATTAACATTGCTAACTTGCAACTCTTACCATATTAATTATGCTCCTACTAGCATAATAATTATTATCTTACTAGCATAACACTGATGCTCCCACTAGCTTTGACATGTACCCAGAAATCAGTTGGACTTCTAGAAATCAATACTAATTGACTTTCTTTACCAAAGTTCAAATTTCTGATACGAGATGCTTCGATAAGACTTTATCTAGGCTTCTCAAAATCATACACCTTTCCTTAGATAACTCACATATGTGTCTTAACAATTTTAGAACTTACAGAAATAAGTCCCAAATGTTTAGACCTTTGCCATTTCTCACAATTCGAACTGTGAAGAGAGATGCCGTAATCATAATCGAATTTGAGAATGCAAATATCATAATTGCTATTTCCTTAAAATCTACTTAGTGAAAGCGTTTCCTCACAATCATTTTCATGAATTGGAGAGAAACCTTATGACACTTAGATTTTATGGTGTATGTGTTCCTATCCATGTGAATTTGTCATAACCATAATCAGAAGATAAGGTTAGTGACAAATCTAAACCCATATGGACTGAACTTGTTCAATCTTAATTTGTTGCCACCTTGCAGCACAAGGGCCTACCATTGCTTCCTAGGTTGTTATGCAAACAACTGAGAACTCATGGAACTCACATGCATAGTCAACATTAACTGGAATGGGCACGGAAACAAGAATGTGTCAACACGATGGGTTAAAAACCTTAAGTCATGTGCTAGCGATAAACAATAGGTTTTATTCTTGATTAGTTCTTGAAACTTGTCAAGATCCTTAAGACTCCCACTGACCTCTTGACATATAAGATTCTCTTGTCAAGAACCATTACTTGACAAACAAATATTCAAGAGTTAGTGCGAATTCATATCAATATAAACACTTCACACAATTGGTCTTAGTTGGTCTTTGTCTTATTAAAGACATCACAACTTACCAATTTCAAATGTACAAGAGTAGAAACATTTTACTCTACATTTGACAAGTGTTATAAACCTTTCTTAAGATTATGTCACTCAAGGCACAATCTTGGAGTATGACTCTAATACTTGTTTTTGGAACGAAGTATGACTCATCTTCCTAATTTAACCATTTCAACAATTCACGATTCCTCTTCTTAGCCATACAAATGCACTAAGATATCCTTAGAGGATCAATTGTGACATGGTTTTCATAATCATTAAGATGATCATAAAACACGATACTCAAGTACTCTCCCATCTTTTCAGATTGGAGAAACTTCTATCTTTCTGCCTAATTTGATTCTTCTCATTCGTTGTGCCATACATTGAAACTTTTCCAATGTTCAAAATTATACTTAAACTTGTAAGCATAACCATATTTACTAAGCTTTAGTAAATCATGACGAATAGTCTTATCGTTCTTTGTGGTGGACCTGACCAGCGCACACCCAGTGTACCTGATCCCCTAGTCCTTCAATTGACTCACATATACACGTTGTCACACCCCAAAACTGGAACGACGGAAACGTTCTGGGGTGGAGGACGTCATGCGTAGTATGACAACAATTGTATCATAGCAAGCATAGTAAACACAACCAAACATTGAATACATGTATGAAAAAGGTTTACATATGTTTAAGTCTTGTTCAAATACATCATAACTGTAAGTAAATATAAAGACATGACGTTGTTGTTCCGACTTCTCAGACTCCAGGAGTACCTGTGTACTGATTTCCTGAGAATACAAGCAATTTTGAAAGAGTATCAGCATAAAGCTGGTGAGTTCATAAGCGATGTTTGTATATTGAAAACCGGTTGTTAACTCTGAAAATGTTTGCATGATTCCAAGAAAATCCAATATTTTCTTTAGTAAAAGTGAAAGAATCTTAGTAAACTGTTGTATGAAAAACCGTTGTATGAATTGTCCTGTTCGAAAAACCCTGTTTACTACCAGTACGTATAGTAGTATTAGTTTTCCTTAAGAAACCATGTATATGTCCGTACTTGTACCAAACAAGTATTGTTCGTATGTTATTATTACATAAGTAAATCGATGTTATCTACATTGTGACTGTCATGACCATACTTTGACTTGATATGGCGCGAATCGGGCACCAGTATCTTTTATGACTTTGTCACCCATAGACCTGCCGGTCCTATTGTAGCCAGCAACAAGGTGCGGGATAGTCAGTCCCGTATAGATCTATACACAACATTCACGCTCTCCCTGCAAGAGATTCTGATCACAAGTGCTAGTCCTTCACTTAGTTAAGTTTGTGAGTGTTACCAAGGACGTGTCTCCAACTAGACTAACAAATTTACATGTAATAATGCAGAAAACCCTTTTTGTAATTAACTGAAAGGATTATAAAGTATGAGTTCGTAAATTGTGGTATGAATTCCCAACTATACCTAATATAGTTTGTATGTTCATATTTGTAAACCCTGTATGAATTCGCAAACTATACCTATTATAGTTTGTATGTTTGTAAGTGTAAATCATGTATTGTTCTGAAAACTATGTAGTTAAGTTGGTACGTTGAAAACGTCCCTTATACTCGGCATAATACAGAAGGGATAAAATATCTAAAATATTTTGTAAAATTGTAGAAACTGTATGTTTGTACTGATTTCGTCCGTTTTAAGTTTACTGAAATCTGTTTGTGTAACTTTCATAAAATCAGTTATGTTTAGCTTGTATTCCCCCTGAAAACATTAAAAACTCGGAAAAGTGTAGGGGTATGAACTCACCTTGAGCGAGTGGTTTGTATGAAAGATCGGTATGAGATGTTGAGTGTCAAGTGGAGCCTCGAATACAATTTGATCCTAATTAACATGTAATGATACATATAGGAGTCAAATGAAGGTATTTCCCTACTAGATACGATAGAGAACCACTCTAGGGACTTGGAACCACTTGCACTAAGTGCTAGAACCTTATAGGATTGAGTGAGGGAGGTGTACGAACACCTTAAAGGTGTGTGAGGTCATGGGTGTGCGGCCCATGAGGTGTGCGGCTGTACACTCATGATGGAAGGTGTCTTTGAGGTGTTTCCAAGGTTCATACATGCATCCATGAAGTGTTCCAGGTCCATCCTTAGTTGTAGTGCAAGTTTGAGGTAAATAAAGGTCATAGAAATGGGTTTGTGGTCCTAAGATGCGTGTGTGTGGTCGCACAAAGGTGTGCTGCCGTGCAAGGGAGTGTGCTGCCGCACAAAGGAGTGTGCTGCCGCACATAGGAGTGTTCTTCCGCATAAAGGTGTGTGCGGCCGTACACAGGGGTGTGTGGTCGTACACCCTTCATGTTTTTGTCCAAAATGCCGACTTTAAGGTGCAGCAAGGCTAGGGTCATGTCGAACTCGAAGATAGAAGTTAAACTCTCACTTTCGAGAGCCTTTAAGGAGTGTACGACCCACCTTATGAAGGTGTACGACCGTACTCTCTTCAAGACATGAAGAACATGACGAATCTTGTAGCATCAAGGCTTAGATAGAGTGATCTTTCAAGGATGTCAAGTTAGGGGATGAATTACTCACATTCTTGAAGCTTTGGAGGGTTCACGGTTGAAGAACTTGAGAGAATGGTGTAGTGTGTGGCCAAGGAGTGAAAGGAATGAAGGGAAAGGGGTCTACCCTTTATATAGGAGTGTGTGTGTGGCCATGAGGGGTGTGTACGGCCGTACACCCATGTGTGCGGCCGCACACTCCTCCAAAAGAGGTGTATGGCCTGGTTTTGTCATTATACGACTTGTTGACTCATTCCTAACCTCAACCTTGACTGTACCCAAGCTTAGAACACTTAAATGAACCCTTAAACTGTGCTAGAAGTTAACAGAACAAGTTTAACATTGATTGAATCGACTATATGTACAAGGAAAAAGTTCTAGGTTGTCACATCATCCCCCCGTTAGAGGGAATTTCGTCCCGAAATTCAAGAGTAGAGTACAAATCATGAACTTGGAAATAGGTGAGGGTACTTCTGCTTCATTGAATCCTTACGCTCCCAAGTGAATTCGGGTCCCCGCTTGGCATTCCAGGGAACCTTCACTATCAGGATGCGACTGTGTTTCGTTCGTTTGACTTCTCGGTCCATGATTTCAACAGCTTCTTCTACAAAGTGTAATCTCTTGTCTAGTTCGATTTCTTCGAGAGGAATGACGAGTGTCTCATAAAACAGACACTTCTTTAAGTTCGACACGTGAAAGATGGGATGTACGTTGCTAAGTTCTCGAGGTAACTGGAGTGTGTATGCCACAGGACCGATCGTAGCAAGGATATCGAATGGTCCAATGTACCTTGGGTTTAGCTTTCCACGCTTTCCGAAATGTATCATGCCTTTCCAGGGTGAGACCTTCAGAAGGACACGGTCATCAACCTGGAATTCCAAGGGTTTTCGTCTCTTATCGGCGTAGCTCTTTTGTCTATCTCGCGAGGCTTTCAGTCGTTCCCGGATTTGTACGATCTTTTCAATTGTCTCTCAGATGATTTCAGGACCAGTGAGAGTGCTGTCGGGGACTTGACCCTTGACTAGCTGCGTGTCACCCACTTCAGCCCAGCACAGAAGAGATATGCACTTACAGCCGTAGAGAGCTTCAAACGGCGCAACCTTAATGCTGGTATGGTAGCTGTTGTTGTAGGAAAATTCGACCAAGGGTAGATGAGTGTCCCACGACGTGCCGAAATCGATGACGCAGGCTCTCAACATATCTTCCAATGTCTGGATTGTCCACTTACTCTGTCCGTCTGTCTGTGGATGATAAGCCGTGCTCATATCCAGCTGAGTTCTGAGAGCCTTCTGTAGTGATTGCCAGAATCTCGATGTAAACCTGCTATCACGATCGGAAGTAATGGATACAGGTACCACATGAAGGCGAACTATTTCTCGAAGGTATATTCGTGTGAGTCTCTCCATTTTGAAGTTTTCTTTGAATGGCAGGAAATGGGCGGATTTAGTCAGTCGATCGACAATTACCCAGATGACGTCGTGCCCACTCGGAGATCTGGGTAACTTAGTGATAAAATCCATGGTATCCTTTCCCATTTCCACTCAGGTATTTCTGGCTGCTGAAGTAAACCTGAGGGCTTTTGGTATTCTACCTTCACCTTGACGCAAGTCAAACACTTGCCCACGAAGGTAGCAATTTCTGCTTTCATGTTCGGCCACCAATAAAGTTGTTTGAGATCCAGATACATTTTATCTGAACCTGGGTGAACTGAGTATCAAGTCTTGTGAGCTTCGTTCATGACAACCTCCCTGTACCCGCCGTACTTTGGGGTCCAGATCCGGTTCATGAAATAGTAAACTCCGTCTCCCTTGACCTCTAAGTTCTTATCCATTCCCCGCAAGGCTTCATCCGACATGTTCTCTGGTTTTAAGGCTTCCAGCTGAGGCTCTCTGATCTGTGCGGATAATTTTGAATGGATGGTCATGGTCAGTGCCTTCACCCTACGACCTGAATACTCCTTTCGGCTGAGGGCATCTGCTACCACATTGGCCTTGCCGGGATGGTAGCATATTTCGCACTCGTAATCACTGAGTAGTTCTACCCATCGTCGCTGTCTCATGTTCAACTCTTTCTGATCGAAGATATGCTGTAGGCTCCTATGGTCGGTGAATACATTGCACTTGGTTCCATAGAGATAATGTCTCCAGATCTTTAACGCGAAGACCACTGCTCCCAACTCTAGATCGTGAGTTGTGTAATTGACTTCGTGTGTTTTCAACTGCCTCGAGGCATAGGCGATAACCTTTCCTCACTGCATGAGCACACAACCTAGGCCCTGATTAGATGCACCACAATAGACAATGAAGTCTTCCGTCCCTTTGGGCAGGGACAAGATAGGTGCGCTGCATAGGGTCTGCTTCAATGTTTCAAATGCAGTGTCTTGCTTTTCTCCCAAACTAAAGGTTACACCTTTCTGTGTTAGGGTGGTTAAAGGCTTAGTGATTTTGGAAAAGTTTTGGATAAACCTGCGATAATAGCCAGCGAGACCTAAGAATTGGCGGATTTCTGTGGGGATCTTTGGTGCTGACCAATTCTCAATCACTTTGATTTTGGAAGGGTCCACGTGTATGCCTTCCTCGCTAACCACGTGACCAAGGAAAGTTACATTCTTGATCCAAAACTTACACTTTGAGAATTTTGCATATAGTTTCTCCGCCCTTAGTGTTTCTAGCACTAGTCTCAAGTGTTGTTTATGATCATCTTCGTTCAGCGAATAGACAAGTATGTCGTCAATGAACACGATCACGAACTTTTCTAGGAAAGGGCAGCACACCCTATTCATCAGGTCCATGAATACCGCCGGTGCGTTGGTTAGACCAAAGGGCATTACTACAAACTCGTAGTGTCCATAGCGAGTTCGGAATGCTGTCTTGGGCACATCATTCTCGTGAACCCGCAATTGATGATACCCTGATCTTAGATCTATCTTCGAAAAGTAACTGGCTTCCTGAAGTTGATCGAAGAGGTCGTTGATTATGGGTAGGGGATAACGGTTCTTGATGGTCAGCTTGTTCAGTTCTCGGTAGTCGATGCACATCCGGAAAGTTCCATCTTTCTTCTTTACGAATAAGATCGGAACTCGTAGAGCTGGATGGATAACTCTTGCATTTCCGCCGGCGCTAAGCGATAAGGAGATTTAGCTACAGGAGTAGCTCCGAGGATTAAGTCGATACGAAACTCGGCTTGACGCTCGGGAGGAATTCGTGGAAGGTCTTCTGGGAAGACATCAGGAAAGTTGCAGACTTCGGGGATGCCCGCGAGGTCTTTAACTTTTTGCGTTTCATCAACAACATGACCTAGGAATGCATGGCATTCCTTCCGCAGATACTTTTGAGCCTTGATGCATGAAATGATATGAAGGTTCAAACTGAGTTTATCCCCGTAAACCATGAGGGCTTCACTAGAGGGAAGATTGAGACGAATAGCTTTCTCGTAGCAAAGGATATCAGCATGATTGGGGCTCAACCAATCCATGCCGATTATGAAATCAAACCTTTTTATGGAGACTGGCATATGATCGATGGGAAAGGAATGATTGTCTAGGGTAAGAGTACAGCCTATGAATATGTTGTTAGTGCTCTCTTTCTTTCCGTTAGCCATCTCGACGGTAAATGTTTCGGTTAGAGGTTGGGATTTACATTTGATTAGATGTTTGAATGCATGACTGATAAAACTTCTCTCAGCACCAGAATCGAAAAGAATGCATGCATAAGAGTTGTCAAGGAGGAACGTACCCCTACCAACGGTAGGATCAACGACTGCTTCCTCCTGGCCCATAGCTAGCACTCTCCCTGTGTTGCCAACTTTTGTTGTCTTGGGGCAATCCCTTTTGAAGTGCCCAACCTCTCCGTAGCCGTAATAGGCTTGACCAGCACCCGCTCTAGGAGCCTGTTTGTTAGGTTGGACTTATGCCTTGCAGACTCGAGCTGTGTGTCCCTTTTTACCACAGCTGGTGCACAACATTTCCCGGCACTGCCCATGATGATGGTAGTTGCACTTGTTGCATAGTGGTAGGTTTCTAGCATAGCGACCGGGGGTTGTTGGAGTAACGGGGACTGCAGCAGGAGTAGTAGTAGCATGGGCTGCCACTGTTTTTTGTTTCTTGGAGGGCTCCTACGAAGACTGGCCCTTTTGTTTGTTCCCGAACTTCTTCTTCTTCCTGCCACTCTCCTTTTGTGGCTCGGGGATGGCTGCCACCTCATCAATATCGACTCCATGATCGATCAGAGTCTGCGCCAGACACTTGGCGCTATCAAATGTTGTCGGTCTAGCAGCCAAGACATTTCCTTTGGTTGGGGGCGTCAGTCCCCAGATGTACCTCTCAATCTTTTTGCTTTCCGGGGTGACCATTGCCGGACAGAGGAGAGCCCGATCACAGAATCTAGCGGTGTAGGTTGCAATATCGGAATCCTTCATCTTCAAGTTCCAGAGTTCGTGCTCTAACTTTTGCACCTCGCCCCTCGGGCAGTATTTCGCAAGCATGAGTTCCTTCAGTCTTTCCCAACCCATGGAATTAGCCACTGGCAGAGTCAGGGATTTGACTTGACCATTCCACCAGGTCAAAGCTCTGTCGGTGAAAGTGCAGGCGACAAACTTCACCTTGTTTTCTTCGGAATAGGCGCAAATTTCGAAGATGGATTCGATCTTCTCGAACCATCGAGTCAGAGCGATAACACCTCCATTTCCGTCAAAGGACTTGGGTTTTGCGGTCATGAAGTCCTTATAGGAACACTCCTTTTGATGTCCCTGACTTCCGTCTTGTCTTTGAGGGTCGGTTCCACCTCCAGCCCCACCAGAGTTCACTTGTGCCATTGCTGCAGTCACGACGGCTGTAACTACTGCCTGGAACATGACGGGGTCGAACTGAAGGGGTGGTGGTGGTGGGGTGTTGTCGTTTCTTCTGATGGGTCTTCGTCGGGGAGGCATCTTGTTCTAGAAACAACCAGGAAGAAGAGGATGGTAAGTCCTCAAGATAAATGAAACAAGATATATCTTATCCTGATAATAAAAGTGTTCTACCAAGCGATAAGCACAGAAAGGTTACTAATGCAAGTAAGTTATCGCTTAAGAAAGAAAAGGTAGCAAAACTTGGAATGAATCTATATGTCGAATTTGGCTCTAGCTAAAATACCGCTATAGTATTTTATGTTGGATGCTTTTGTTCTTGGTAAGTTTTAGGCTTGCTGTAACACCACAGTCACTCCCAAGCACATGTTGGTCATGTCTCGAATGAATATTGTTGATCAGGCTATATTGTGAAAGTACAGGCGGCAAACTTCACCTTGTTTGCTTCTGAACAGGCGCAAATTTTGAAGATGGATTCGATCTTCTCAAACCATCGAGTCAGAGCGATAACACCTCCTTTTCCGTCGAAGGACTTGGGTTTTGCGGTCATGAAGTCCTTGTAGGAACACTGCTTTTGATGTCCCTGACTTCCGTCTTGTCTTTGAGGATCGGTTCCACCTCTAGCCCCACCAGAGTTCACTTGTGCCATTACTGCAGTCACGGCGCCTGTAACTGCCGCCTGGAACATGACGGGGTCGAACTGAGGGGGTGGTGGTGGTGGGGTGTTGTCGTTTCTTCTGATGGGTCTTCGTCGGGGAGGCATCTTGTTCTTCAAACAACCAGGAAGAAGAGGATGGTAAGTCCTCAAGATATATGAAACAAGATATATCTTATCCTGATAATAAAAGTGTTCTACCAAGCGATAAGCACAGAAAGGTTACTAATGCAAGTAAGTTATCGCTTAAGAAAGAAGAGGTAGCAACACTTGGAATGAATCTATATGTTGAATTTGGCTCTAGCTAAAATACTCCTATAGTATTTTATGTTGGATGCTTTTGTTCTTGGTAAGTTTTAGGCTTGCTGTAACACCACAGTCACTCCCAAGCAGATATTGGTCATGTCTCGAATGAATATTGTTGATCAGGCTATTTAACCCTAGACATGATTACATAACCGACCAGGTTTAACCGCTGTGTCCCAACATCCAAATACTTTTGTTTCGTTCTCTCTATGACTCTGGTTCTTTTATGTATGCATACTCGTATACCTTTTACAAAATACTTTATATTTTGAAAATATACTTTTAGTTTTTAGAGCGATTCAGCCCCTTAGTGTTTATAGTTGTATACCATGTAAGGTTCGATATACTTAGTTCACTATAAACAAGAGCTCTGATACCAATCTGTCACACCCCAAAACCGGAACGACGGAAACGTTCTGGGGTGGAGGACGTCATGCATAGTATCACAATAATTGTATCATAGCAAGCATAGTAAACACAACCAAACATTGAATGCATGTATGAAAAAGGTTTACATATGTTTAAGTCTTGTTCAAATACATCATAACTGTGACAACCCGAAATTTTTAAAATTTTTGCCTTGCAAAGCCCAGCCAGTCAACTCCGCTGAGTGTCAGACTCATTGCTGCTATCATTTATCCTCGTTTAGAGTCCATTTAAAAGTCCAAAGGTCAGTACATTCAAGCATTGAGAATAGGAATGGATCGCGTACACTTCTAGCATCAAAACCGGGCCTTACACTCCAACATCAGGAGTGTACGGCCACACACTGGGTGTGCAGCCGCACACCCCTCTCCTGGCAGCACACTTACGTGTATAAGTCTAGAACTCAGCCCCCTTTCATCCATTTTCACACTCCCAAGCCTAGAACACGATTTCTCTCTCAACTATCACCCGATTTGCATCCTGGATCTTCGAGTTTGGTAAGTACTTCTTCCCTACACTTGAATCTTGTTAAGAGCACTAGATTAAGTCCTTGAAACTGCCCAGAACTCAAGAACATATGGTGTGTGCGGCCGCACACACTCATGCGGCCGTACACTCCTCAAACACCCTCAAAACACCCCTAAAGGCTTCCATATCGTGAGTACCACTCCTTAAGCTTGTTACTTACCAGATATGAGCCTTAGAAGACGTCCAAACCATGTTCATCAAGGAGTGTGCGGCCGCACACACTCCATGTGGCCGTACACCCCTTTGTTTAGTGCTTAAGGGACTCCAATGTGCCTTTCTAGCTTCAACACTTGATGAGCATCAGTCCTACAAGCCTCCCTACCATTTGGAAAACGTTTTGTGCACTCTTTACCATGAGTGTGCGGCCGCACACTGCCCTGACCGCACACCCATGGCCGCACACTCCTCAAAGTGGCCGTACACTCCCTTAATTTGAATCGTATGTGATTCCAACACTTGGGCAAAGTGTTTCCTAGTCCCGTAGGGTGTTTCCTTGCATTTGGTTGCTTCTAAACACTATATTTATGTCAATATATGCCATTATATGTCATTTAGGACTTGTTGTGTCTCGGGACGTCATTCGTGGAACTCCTCATCCTTACGCGCATATTAGTTGAATCACCCACATCAGGTGAGTTCATACGCCGTAATGAATCTTTTAACTGTTTTAAATGCTTTTAAGGGGGAAATACAAGTTGAACACAATGATAATTGTGTAAATGTTTGTTATAAACATCTTTCAAAAGATTACTTATGCCTTTTATAAGTGATCAAAACTTTCCAAAAGCTCTTTCAAGTTATGTGACTTTATAGTTTAACAAAACTCCATTTTTAAAGTGCAAGCATAAGTTAGTGGTAAAATGAGTATTTTCAACAACAGTTCAAGTATATTACTAGTAAACTATAATAGGTATAGTTTAAGGGTTCAATTCATACTATAACACGTACATAGAGGAACGTACTATAACAAGTACATGGAAGAACACACCACACTAAGTACCGGGAAAAATCACGTTAATAATATATCTTTCCGGGTTTGCATTGACACTGGTACGATTTCACGTACCAGGACTAGCAAGCACGAGGTGATAAAATCTAATAATATATCCTTCCGAGTTTGCGTTAACTTTAGTACGATTACACGTATCTGGGTTAGCAGACACGAGGTGATAAAATATAATAATATATCTTTCCGAGTTTGCGTTAACTTTAGTACGATTACACGTATCTGGGTTAGCAGACACGAGGTGATAAAATATAATAGTATATCTTTCCGAGTTTGCGTTAACTTTAGTACGATTACACGTATATGGGTTAGCAGACACGAGGTGATAAAATATAATAATATATCTTTCCGAGTTTGCGTTAACTTTAGTACGATTATACGTATCTGGGTTAGCAGACACGAGGTGATAAAATATAATAAAATATCTTCCTAGTTACATACGAGTTCACATTTAAACCTTAAATTAACTCATTAGGGATTAAAGGCAAAAAGGCTTCCGAGGTGTATTGTACATTTAATACTACCTGGAGTCTGTATTTTATTACTTTATAGCCAGCAGTGTCACTGCTGAGGTAAAACATTATTTTCCCTACTACATTTACTTTGTGATCTTCTCACATATTCATTAATTTATATATTATATTTAGTTAATGATAGCCTCACTAGGGAAAAGTACATACTCATACAAGAAACAAACATGCATAACATTTGAGGCCTTGGTAGAAGGCTACGTTTAGTAGAAAGGGGCCATAATGCTAACCTTATGATTGCTTAATGTATACATCAAAGGATACATATATATCAATAGAATCCGACAGGTAATAGGATGTGTGCTCTCCGCTTCATTTCTTGTTCCTTGTTTGGTTGTGGGCTTGGAGTAGATTCACCCGGTCTATTATCTATTCGATTCTAGATATATATGTCCAGTATACATTGAGTCATCAGAAGGGTACCAGGTATGGGTCAAGTCATAGGATACAGAGTCAATGCACAGTTTTCTAGTACATAACACACTTTCCAAATCAGAACTTGGGTATACAAAACTAGAAACTTACTAGTAAAGGGTTTAATCCATTTTATTAAACCAGGATAAACTTAAAGGACGTTAGGTGATTAACTCTATAATACTTTAGTTTATACATCGTGGTTATATATCATTAATACACAATAGGTAGTCGGATGTGTGCTTTCCGCCTTACTTCCTGTTCTTTGTTTGGTTGTGGGCTTAGGGCAGATTCACCCAATTAACTTTCTATTCGATATTAGACCATATATAGCTAGTATAAACTAAGTGATTATAGAAGTAATCACTGTGGTCACCATTTTATTATAAGGAATAAGGGTTTTGTGACAACCCGAAATTTCTATTCTGTACAACCATTCACTTCATTAGAAGTCAAAACTGTTTCTGCTAACTGTTAAGCAATTTGGAGTCAGTCTGAGTGTTTTAAAGCTTAGTACTTCAGGAGGTAACAGGAGAGAGGATGCCCTAGGGTTTATTGTGCAACAATAATGTCCCAAAACTCCAAGAGTTTGGAGCTTACGGCCTAAACAAGGTGTTTACGGTCGTAAACCCCAAGGGGTATAAATATGGCACTTAGCCATTTTATTCACTTTTTTCACATTTTCAAGAACCAAGACTCAAATCCTCTCAAGTATCATCCGATTTTCCTTCTTGATCTTCAACTATGTAAGTGTTTCTTGCCCTAAAAAGTTGATATCTTACTTAATCTAGTGATCTTACGTGATTCCATCCGTGAAAACATTCCATTTGTGTAGATCTTCAAATGTTCCTAGTTTCACCAAGAACACCAAGAACATACACTAGTGTTCTTGGACTTTTAACACCCTTTCAAGCTTCTACATAGTAAGTACACTTACCTTGGCTTGTTATAAGGCTTGTTACACTTCTTAATCATCTAGAAAACACAAGGAAACACAAGATCAAAGGTGTTTACGGTCCAAGATGTTCTTGGACCGTAAACCCTAACAAAGGGGCCAAAGTGGCCCTAGTCCCTTACCAAGCCTTGGAAACTAGCCTAGACCCCTCCTTGATGTGCTTAGTACTTGAAAACATCAAAAGACCATAAACCATTTGGGTTTACGGCCGTAAACCCAAAGAGAAGTGGTCCAAGGACCATAAACTCCCTAAAGGAGTGAAATGGTGCCCTAATCTCTTGCTAAGGCTTAAACATGAAGTAGGAATGATTTAAAACACAAAATGGTCAAGTACCATGAGTTTACGGCCGTAAACTCATGGGTTTACGACGGTAAACTCAAAGGGTGATGATCACAAAACCGTAAACTCCAAGAAAGTTTACCCTTGAACCCTAAACTCAATAGCAATGTCCTACAACACTTAGAAGCAATCCTTAGCACTTATAACACTTAAATAAGGTGTTTTACATGTCCTAGGATGTCTTAAGTTGGTTAATTAGTTTTTTAATGACAAACTGGATACATATATGTGTTATTATATGTTAACTAGGATCCTTGTGTGTGTTCAAGTCTTCACTTGACACTTAGCATCCTATACATTCCGTTCATCCAAACCACTCACTACAGGTGAGTTCATACCCCTTAATTAACCTTTAAAATGTTTTTAAATGCTTTTATGGGTGGGGATAGAAGTTGAACAATTATAGTTGTTACATCAATCACATGTGATTAATAACTACCAAACAAGTGGATTTCTTACTTTCAAACTGTGTTACCAAACTGTTTTACTTCAAACTGTTTTATAAACTCTTTTTCATATCAAATACTTTTATTAAACTCTTTTAACTTATATTCTGTGTATCTATGAAGATATAGTTATATAAGTAGGATTGAAAGGACTTAGGACTGATAGCTCACCTTACTTCCTGTTCCTTGTTTGGTTGTGGACTTAGGGTATTCAGGTTATTTGTCCGAAGGTCGTTTGAATCCTAGTTATATATAATGTATATGTGTATAGATATAAAAGGTTACGTCATTCAGTTCAATACCTTTGGGTAGCAAAGGTATACAAACATGTTCATACATTCAAACAACATTACTAGTAAACTATAATAGGTATAGTTTAGGGAGATACTAATACTATTACTAGAACAGTGAAACATACAACGAGTCAGTTCATACATGAGTCAATAACAAACAAACAATAGATACTATGATGAGAAACAAAAAATAGATACTATGATGAGAAACAAACAATAGATACTATGATGAGAAACAAACAATAGAACACTATGATGAGAAACAAACAATACATGCTAGATAGGGAGAGAACACACAATACAGCTAGCACATACATATACTAGAACATTATTACATTTATGGGAGCCACGTAACGGGGCATGACACTACCTGTCATGACCGTTTTGTATCCAAAATCTCCTTAAGTGGGGAGCGTATGAGTTTGTGTATAGATCTATACTGGATTGACTATCCTACACGTTGCTGCTCGCTACAGTGGGACTTGCAAGTCTACGGGTGCCAAACGTCATTTCTTACGACGTCTTACATCGTCATTTTTCTATGAGTCGGTAGCAGGATACAGGCCGATCACATGGTACTTTAAATAACAATTGGTTTAAAGTAGTTAGTACATCAGTAGTTACTTAATACAACACTACAGTACTATTTCATTTTCCCATTACATTTACTTTGTGATATTCACACAATAAACAATAATGTAAAAACTATATTTTTGGTTAATGATAGTCAGATTTGGGAAAATACACACTCTTACAAGAGACATACACAGATACTAGATGCCTTGGTAGAAGGCTACTTTTAGTAGGAAACATAGGGTTTTCTAGGAGAGTTCAAACAATTACAAACTTTTACAAACTTATACTAATACAGACTTACAAACACTTTCATATAAATACAGACACTAATATACTTCTGATCTCACCAGGTTTAAAGCTGATAAACTCTTTCAAAATAACTTGTATTCTCAGGTCACCAGTAGACAGGTACCGATGCCAGGTTTTGAGAAGATGGAGCTCGTTCAAGACTCATCTTTTATTTTGATGTATATTTTTGGTGTCTATATAGCTTGACAGAAAACACTTATATGAAATTATATTATTAATGCAATGGATGATGTTGTTGCTTGTTTACTACTTTGCATTGTTGTGATACTGAACATGACGTCCTCCACCCCCGAAAGTTTCCGCCGTTCCAATTTTGGGGTGTGACAGATTGGTATTAGAGCATTGTTTATAGTGAATCGAGTGTATCAACCCATAAAAGATATACAAACTATAAACACAGGGAGATTAAAATAATCTGATAAAGAGTTTATACTTTTAGATAATAAAATATTTAACCAAGTATACATACCTGCATTCATACTAAAATCAGTGTCACTAGGACATAACAAAAGTATTATGATTGTTGGGTAGCACAAGTAGACTTAGAGACACATGGTCAACCCTGGGAAGATGTAGCCTGATCAACTACATTATCCGAGGAGTGATTAGCATGTGCCTAAGTGTGGTTGTGAGGTTGCAACAAGTCTAAAAACTTACCAACACTACTACAATGAGAACAGTAGAACAGAACATAGACTTAAAATACTATAGGAGTATTTTGTGTTACTTTAATTACTTATCTGAGAACTAAAGGTCTTTATTAGTATATTAATAGTTGCTGAGTGGATACGCTAAGGTTATATGAATCTAGGATATCATAGACTTAGAATCTGTGATCTTTGCTTTACTTCCTGTTCCTTGTTTGGTTGTGGGCTTAGAGTTAGGGTCACTTATTCGAAGGTCTATCCTGTCTTGGTTACATATGACCGGTATGCACTACGCAAATGTTGAAGTAACTGATAAAGATCATCTTATAATTATCTAATTAGTGCGTCTATTTAGTTATTTCTTTACCTCTTTTCTCGCATAGATATCATGGCTGGATTCCATCTTCCCGGAGACCCGTACTACCCCAACCACGGCAATGCAGGATGGCTGGGAGAAGAGCCAGAAGATGATCACCCAATCCCATTGGATGATCACGAAGCTGAAGGCTTTTATGAGGATTCTGACTCAGAGCCAGAAGTCAACAACCTACCCCCAGCTGCTCAAGACCCAAACCTGAATCCTCGTCCATCATTTCAAGGACCCACACCTCTATGGGCCACAAACTTGAATAGATAGAGTCAGGAACAAGGTCAACCCATTCCCTACAATGGAGACAGAAGCTTCTACAACCTCACTGAGGGAGGTTCAGCTGACAGGGTCCTACCCATCATGGTTCGTAGGATTGCTCGGAACACCGAGCAAGGTCGAGCGACAATCGACCGAGTCGAGGAGATTGATGCCAACTCTGGCGTTAACACAGTCCGCATTACCCAACTAGAGTATGCTCATGAAAGGACTCAGGTCCGCAATGCAGTTCTACAGAGAGAACTTGCTGAAAGCCTAGCTGAAGTCAGGGAACTTCGAGCTCAGCAGACAAGGTCTGAAAGGCGTATGAGGGGCATAGAACGTCTTCTGTCGGATTCAAGAACTCACTCTAGTAGTTCTCGTCGCTGATAGAGTCTCATCGACTTCTCTTTTGGATATAACTTAGTTTATGTAAAAACTCTAGTTAATTTCCTACCTTTATAAAACTTAGACCTGTTAGGTCTTGATTAGGTCGTAGGTCTGTCAAAATTTTCCATCTTGATTGATGTAAGACCTACTTCTAGGTCATTTTCCCCGAACTCATTACATCTATAATTCCAGTATTATTGACAGATATCTAATCTCATGGAAATTATTATCCAATTGCTATCACCTGCTAGTACAAGATCTTCATTCAATCGTGTTATCCAATTGTGCTGTTGGGCTATGGAGAGTTAGTCCATGAGTCATTCTCATCAATTTTACTATTAAATCCTTATCAATATCTTCATCTTTGTAAACTTATAGTTAAAAGATGCCTCCACATAAATCAACAAGACGCGATCCTCCCGCACCGACACCACCTGCTCCTCAATTCGATACGGCAACTCTAAATGCTGTTGTAGCTGCGGCTGTGGCTACAGCTATGGCATAATATCATTCTTCGGGTTCCACTGGGGAAGGAACTCCTGTCCTATCTACTCATGGTGAAATTCCCATGCGCTTGAGAGAGTGCTCTTACAAGGACTTCACCAACTGCAAGCCCAAGTCCTTTAGAGGGACTGGCGGAGTCATTGCCCTTTTGCAATGGTTCGAGAAGACCGAATCGGTTTTCAAAATCTGCTCCTGTCCAGAGGGAAGAAAGGTCAAGTTCGCTGCTTGCACCTTTGAAGACAAAGCCCTGACATGGTGGAATAGCCATGTCAAGTCACTATCTCTTGTAGTGGCTAATGCTATGGGCTGGGAAACTATGAAAGACCTCATGATTGAGGAGTACTGCCCGAGGGGCGAAACCCAAAAGCTAGAAGAGGAACTATGGAGCCTAACCATGAAGGGCTCCGACATAGTCTCCTACACCGCCAGGTTCTGCGAACTGGTGGCCCTCTGTCCCAACATGGTTCACACAGAGGGAAAGAAGATCGAAAGGTACATATGGGGGCTGGTGCCTCCATTCCAGGGCAATATTTTGGCTTCAAACCCCACCACATTTGATAGTGCCAAGCGATTGGCACAACGGCTCATAGACCATGGGGTTCGTACCCTGGCCGCAACAACAACCCTGGCCATCTCAGAACCCGCCAGAACCGCTGATTCCAAGTGGAAGTTCTGGGATGACAAAAAGAAGAAGAAGGCTGCTAAAAAGCAGCAGATCGTGGCAGTACATGCTGTGATAACACCTGCCATTGCTGCTGCTCCGACAAAGCAGTACGCTGGAAGTTTGCCCAAGTTCAACAAGTGCAACTTCCACCACGCAGGAGCCTGCCGGGAAATGCAGTGTTTGAACTGCAACAGGAAGGGGCACACTGCCCGTTTCTGCAAAGCTCCGGCGAGGCCAATCACCCAAGTCCCCGGCGCTGGTGTGGGCCAAGCTTGCTACGGTTGTGGCGAGGTGGGCCACTACAAAAGGAACTGCCCGAAGGCAGGGAATGCTGGTGGAGTGGCAAGAGTTCTGGTAATAGGCCACAAGGAAGCGGTTGCCGACCCCACAGTGGTCACTGGTACGTTTCTCCTCGATAACTCTTATACATGCATACTATTTGATAGCGGAGCGAAGAGGAGTTTCTTGAACCAAAAATTTGCTCAATTAGTTAAGCAAAAATCACGAGCACTTAAAGAACCGTTCACTGTAGAAATGGCTAATAGAAAGACAGAGAGCACGAATAGTATATTCATAGGGTGTACCCTAACTTTAGATAGCCATTCATTTTCTATCGACCTCCTGTCGGTTTCAATTAAAAGTTTCGACGTCATTATCGGCATGGATTGGTTGAGTCTTCATCGTGCCGACATCATGTGTTACGAGAAGGCTGTACGCCTTAATCTGCCGTCTGGCGAAACCCTAGTAGTTTATGGCGACAAACCCGGCACGAACCTTCATATCATCTCGAGCATTCAAGCTCAGAAATTCTTGCGAAAGGAATGTCGCACATTCCTTGCTCATGTGGTCGATGTGAGCTAAGAAACGAAATCCATTCAGAACATTCCAGTAGTACGCGACTTTCCTGACATCTTTCCAGAAGAACTCCCAGGATTACCTCTGCAACATCAAGTCGAGTTCAGAATCGACTTAGTTCTAGGGGCTACCCCCGTAGCCAAATCGCCCTATCGTCTAGCACCTGCAGAGATGCAAGAACTATCTTGTCAACTTAACGAACTGCTCAACAAGGTCTTTATAAGACCAAGCTTTTCACCCTGGGGAGCTCCAGTCTTGTTCGTCAAGAAGAAAGACGGATCGTTTCGTATGTGCATCGACTACAGGGAGTTCAACAAGCTAACCGTCAAAAATCGTTACCCTCTGCCTCGTATTGACGATTTATTTGACCAACTTCAAGGGGCGAACTTCTTTTCAAAAATCGACTAAAGATCCGGATATCACCAACTATGAGTGCTAGGGGAGGATGTTCCGAAGACAACCTTCCGAACTCGTTATGGGCAGTACGAATTCGTAGTGATGCCGTTCGGATTAACAAACGCGCCCACAGTATTCATAGACTTAATGAATAGGGTGTGTCGTCCTTACTTGGATCAGTTCGTCATCGTCTTCATCGATGACATACTTATCTATTCTCGTAGTTAGGAGGAGCATAGTCAACATCTGCGACAGGTCTTAAAAACATTATGTTCGGAGAAGCTCTATGCGAGGTTCTCGAAATGCGAATTTTGGATCCGACGAGTCGAATTCTTAGGGCACGTGGTTAGCAAAGAGGGAATACACGTGGACCCTTCCAAAATCAAAGCCATTGATAGCTAGTCAGCACCGAAGACGCCTATAGAAATTCGTCAATTTCTAGGCCTCGCTGGCTACTATCGCAGGTTCATTCAGAACTTCTCCCGCATCGCGAAACCTCTTACAATACTGACCCAGAAAGGCGTGGTCTTTGACTAGGAAGAGAAGCAGGAGAGAGCGTTCTAAACGCTCAAGCGAGCCTTGTGCACCACACCAATACTATCCCTCCTCGAAGGGATAGAAGACTTCGTTGTCTATTGCGATGCGTCAAATCAAGGACTCGGATGTGTTCTGAGGCAGCGAGGTAAAGTCATCACCTATGCCTCGAGACAGCTGAAGACACACGAGGTCAACTACACCACGCATGATCTTGAGCTAGGAGCAGTTGTGTTTGCTCTGAAGATCTGGAGACACTACCTGCACGGTACAAAAAGCACTATCTTTGCAGACCACAAAAGCCTACAACATATATTCGACCAGAAGGAGCTCAACATGAGACAACGACGGTGGGTCGAGCTACTTAGTGATTACGAATGCGAAATTCGTTATCATCCGGCTAAAGCCAACGTAGTAGCTGACGCCCTAAGTCGGAAAGAATATTCTGGTCGTAGAGTCAAATCTTTGACTATGACAATCCATTCACACTTGTCCACACAAATTAAGGAAGCTCAGCTCGACGCTTTGAAACCTGAAAATGTGGCGGGTGAATCCCTGAGAGGGATGGATAAGAACTTGGAGGTCAAGGGTGGCGGAGCTTATTATTTTATGGATCGGATCTAGACCCCGAAACTCGGTGGTTTCAGAGACTTGGTCATGAACGAGGCGCACAACACTCGTTATTCCGTCCACCCAGGTTCAGATAAGATGTATCTGGATCTTAAAAAGCTATAATGGTGGCCTAACATGAAAGCAGAGATTGCTACCTTCGTGAGTAAATGCCTTACTTGCGCCAAGGTCATGGTCGAATACCAGAAACCCTCCGGTCTACTGCAACCGCCGGAGATACCGGAATGGAAGTGGGAGCGGATCACTATGGACTTCATAACCAAGTTGCCCAAGACGACGGGCGGACTTGATACCATATGGGTCATCGTCCATAGATTGACCAAGTCCGCACACTTCCTGCCTATCAAAGAAACAGACAAGATGGAGAAGCTTACAAGAACTTACATTTGGGAGATTGTACGACTGCACGGTGTTCCCATATCCATTATTTCGGACAAAGATAGTAGATTCACATTGAGTTTCTGGCAGTCGCTACAAAGTTCCCTAGGAACTAGGCTGGACATCAGTACAACCTACCATCCACAGACCGACGGGCAAAGTGAGAGGACTATCCAAACCGTGGAAGATATGTTGCGAGCCTGTGTGATCAACTTTGGGAAAGCATGGGATACTCATTTACCCCTTGTCGAATTTTCCTACAACAACAGTTATCACACGAGCATAAAGGCTGCTCCATCCAAGGCCCTCAATGGCCGAAAGTGCAGATCCCCTCTGTGCTAGGCTGAGGTGGGTGATACCCAGTTAGCTAAAGGACGAGTTCCTGAAAGCACTCTCACGGGTCCGGAGATCATTCGGGAAATGACATAGAAGATCGTTCAGATTCGTGAACGATTGAAAGCGTCTAGAGACCGACAGAAAAGCTACGCTAATAAACGAAGGAAACCGTTGGAATTCCAGGTGGGCGACCGTGTTCTATTGAAGGTCTCACCCTGGAAGGGCTTGATACGCTTCGGAAAGCGTGGAAAGCTAAATCCAAGGTACATAGGGCCTTTCGAGATTCTTGCCAGAATCGGCCCTGTAGCTTACAAACTTAACTTACCACGCGAGCTCAGTAACGTACATTCTACTTTCCACGTCTTGAACTTGAAAAAGTGTCTGTCCGACGAGACTCTTGTAATCCCACTCGACGAGATCGAGATCAACGAGAGCCTCAACTTCGTGGAAGAACCTGTAGAGATCATGGACCGGGAGGTTAAGCAAATGAAACAAAGCCGTATCCCAATAGTGAAGGTTCGCTGGAACGCCAAGCGAGGACCTGAATTCACTTGGGAGCGAGAGGATCAGATGAAACTGAAATATCCTCGTCTTTTTACTTAGTTATTTGTAACTACGTATTTGCTTAAACTCTAATTTCGGGACGAAATTCCTTCTAACGGGGGGATGATGTGACAACCCAAAATTTCTATTCTGTACAACCATTCACTTCATTAGAAGTCAAAACTATTTCTGCTAACTGTTAAGCAATTTGGAGTCAGTCTCAGTGTTTTAAAGCTTAGTACTTCAGCAGATAACATGAGAGAGGATGCCCTAGGGTTTATTGTGCAACAATAATGTCCCAAAACTCCAAGAGTTTGGAGTTTACGGCCTAAACAAGGTGTTTACGGCCGTAAACCCCAAGGGTATAAATATGGCACTTAGCTATTTTATTTACTTTTTCCACATTTTCAAGAACCAAGACTCAAATCCTCTCAAGTATCATCCGATTTTCCTTCTTGATCTTCAACTATGTAAGTTTTTCTTGCCCTAAAAAGTTGATATCTTACTTAATCTAGTGATATTACGTGATTCCATCCGTGAAATCATTCCATTTGTGTAGATCTTCAAGTGTTCTTAGTTTCACCAAGAATACCAAGAACACCAAGAACACACACTAGTGTTCTTGGAATTTTAACACCCTTTCAAGCTTCTACATAGTAAGTACACTTACCTTGGCTTGTTATAAGGCTTTTTACACTTCTTAATCATCTAGAAAACACAAGGAAACACAAGATCAAAGGTGTTTACGGTCCAAGATATTCTTGGACCGTAAACCCTAACAAAGGGGCCAAAGTGGCCCTAGTCCCTTACCAAGCCTTGGAAACTAGCCTAGACCCCTCCTTGATGTACTTAGTACTTGAAAACATCAAAAGACCATAAACCATTTGGGTTTACGGCCGTAAACCCAAATAGAATTGGTCCAAGGACCGTAAACTCCCTAAAGGAGTGAAATGGTGCCCTAATCTCTTCCTAAGGCTTAAACATGAAGTAGGAATGCTTCTTATGATCTTAATGGCTTCAAAACACAAAATGGTCAAGTACCATGAGTTTACGGCCGTAAACGCATGGGTTTATGACCGTAAACTCAAAGGGTGATGGTCACAAAACCGTAAACTCCAAGAAAGTTTACCCTTGAACCCTAAACTCAATAGCAATGTCCTACAACACTTAGAAGCAATCCTTAGCACTTATAACACTTAAATAAGGTGTTTTACATGTCCTAGGATGTCTTAACTTGGTTAATTAGTTGTTTAATGACTAATTGGATACATATATGTGTTATTATATGTTAACTAGGATCCTTGTGTGTGTTCAAGTCTTCACTTGACACTTAGCATCCTATACATTCCGTTCATCCAAACCACTCACTATAGGTGAGTTCATACCCCTTAATTAACCTTTTAAATGTTTTTAAATGCTTTTATGGGTGGGGATACAAGTTGAACAATTATAGTTGTTACATCAATCACATGTGATTAATAACTACCAAACAAGTGGATTTCTTACTTTCAAACTGTGTTACCAAACTGTTTTACTTCAAACTGTTTTATAAACTCTTTTTCATATCAAATACTTTTATTAAACACTTTTAACTTATATTCTGTGTATCTATGTAGATATAGTTATATAAGTAGGATTGAAAGGACTTAGGACTGATAGCTCACCTTACTTCCTGTTCCTTGTTCGGTTGTGGACTTAGGGTATTCAGGTTATTTGTCCGAAGGTCGTTTGAATCCTAGTTATTATCATGTATATGTGTATAGATATAAAAGGTTACTTCATTCAGTTCAATACCTTTAGGTAGCAAAGGTACACAAACATGTTCATACATTCAAACAACATTACTAGTAAACTATAATAGGTATAGTTTAGGGAGATACTAATACTATTACTAGAACAGTGAAACATACAATGAGTCAGTTTATACATGAGTCAATAACAAACAAACAATAGATACTATGATGAGAAACAAACAATAGATACTATGATGAGAAACAAAAAATAGATACTATGATGAGAAACAAACAATAGATACTATGATGAGAAACAAACAATAGAACACTATGATGAGAAACAAACAATACATGCTAGACAGGGAGAGAACACACAATACAGCTAGCACATACATATACTAGAACATTATTACATTTATGCGAGCCACGTAACGGGGCATGACACTACCTGTCATGTCCGTTTTGTATCCAGAATCTCCTTAAGTGGGGAGCGTATGAGTTTGTGTATAGATCTATACTAGATTGACTATCCTACACCTTGCTGCTCGCTATAGTGGGACTTGCAAGTCTACGGGTGCCAAACGTCATTTCTTACGACGTCTTACATCGTCGTTTTTCTATGAGTCGGTAGCAGGATACATGCCGATCACATGGTACTTTAAATAACAATTGGTTTAAAGTAGTTAGTACAGCAGTAGTTACTTAATACAACACTACAATACTATTTCATTTTCCCATTACATTTACTTTGTGATATTCACACAATAAACAATAATGTAAAAACTATATTTTTGGTTAATGATAGTCAGATTTGGGAAAATACACACTCTTACAAGAGACACACACAGATACTAGATGCCTTGGTAGAAGGCTACTTTTAGTAGGAAACATAGGGTTTTCTAGGAGAGTTCAAACAATTACAAACTTTTACAAACTTATACAAATACAGACTTACAAACACTTTCATACAAATACAGACACTAATATACTTATGATCTCACCCGCTTTAAAGATGATAAACTCTTTCAAAATAACTTGTATTCTCAGGTCACCAGTAGACAGGTACCGGTGCCAGGTTTTGAGAAGATGGAGCTCGTTCAAGACTCATCTTTTATTTTGATGTATATTTTTGGTGTCTATATAGCTTGATAGAAAACACTTGTATGAAATTATATTATTAATGCAATGGATGATGTTGTTGCTTGTTTACTACTTTGCATTGTTGTGATACTGAACATGATGTCCTCCACCCCCGAACGTTTCCGCCGTTCCGGTTTTGGGGTGTGACAGGTTTTCATAAAGGAACTTTTCATTAAATATAAAGGAACCATCACAATTAACTCCATGAGTAACAAGTGAACACACCAGGGTTATATACAACAATGATCTAACAAACAATGGGATGTGTGTTATCCGCCTTACTTACTGTCCCTTGTTTACTCTGGTTACTGTCCCTTGTTTTATATCACTTGTATCCATTTAGTACTCATAGAAGGGATTGTAGAATCATTTTTACGTATCTTTCATGAAAGTAGGAAATACAGGATTTTCTAAGAGGAACAGGCGAACTTTTCTAAAAGGAGCTTACAACTTACTACATTTTTCAACTACAGTTTCAACAACATGTTACAACAACTTTTTACAACTTACTACATCACTAAAATCTTATGAACTCACCAGCTTAATTGCTGATCAACTCTTTCAAATAACTTGTATTCTCCAGAGCCTAGTAGTCATGTACTCGCACTGGGATTCAGAAGATGGAGCAGTTTAGCTTCAAGTCTTGTTTTTTATTTGCTTATGTATTCTATGTTTTGTGAACACACACATTGTAAACACCTTCTTTCTAATGAAATGGTTGTTCATTACTTTGCTTACTATGATGCATGTCTTGTGATACTAAACATGACGTCCTCCACCCTAGAGCGTTTCCGCCGTTCCGGTTTTGGGGTATGACAGATTAGTATCAGAGCATTGTTTATAGTGAACTAAGTATATCAACAGATAAAAGATATACAACTATAAATACAATGGGGCTTAAGTGCTCTGGATAATGGTATAGTTCAGGAGTATAACGATAAGTTATAAAAATATACCTACTTGCTATACATGTACATAATAGACCAAGTATCACAAGGAGAACAAAACTAAAGTATTTAAAGGTTGGACACTGTCGTCAAACCTGAACAGTTATGTAATCATAGCTAGGATCAGTATAGCCTGATCAACTATATTCATTCGAGATGTAACCGACATGTGTTTGGGAGTGATGTGGTGTTGCAACAGTCATAAAACTTACCGAATACTAAGTCAAGGGAATACTAGAACAAGTACATTTGAGTTAGAATACTATAGGAGTATTCTATGATACTATAACGCGATAACAAGTTTGAAACATACTAAGTACATTACATTAAAATACTATAGGAGTATTTTAGGCACTATACAAATAACTTATGTGATAACTTAAAAGACCCTTACAGATAGGTTTATAATCTTGCAATGTATACTTCCAAGGTTATATATAATTGAGAATTTATAGACTTAGAATTTGTGATCTACGCTCCACTACCTGTTCCTGGTTTGGTTGTGGTTTTGGAGTAGGGTCACTTATTCGAAGGTCTATTTAATCTTAAGTTATATACAACTTGTATACATTGTGCAATTATAGGAGGACTCTGTAAGGATCACCCCATAATGTTTCACTTAATCTCATAGATTCTTTAGTCACATCCATTCTCGCACGACGAACCCATATAGATGTAACCACTTCCTCATAGTAGACAACAGAAGAGTTCAGGAGGAACAAGAGCAAGTTCATGAGAAGTTTTCAAAGAGGGATCAACCTAAGTAACCAAAACGTCTTGCACGTCACACTAATAAATAATAATCTTGTTAACTAATTGAGCGAGTGGAAACACTGCTCACATTATGTGTTAGGATTATTTTCTTACATGCAGCTGGTAACAGTTATTCAGGTAACATATATTCATTCGAGGATAGCCATTTCAAATTCATAGAGTTTAGTTGGTATAGACTCTTTTATGAATTGTTTCTAGTACCCTGTGGAAGTCAGGACCCGATACACTCAGAACTGGAATAACCTTGTCTTTTCAGCTTTCGGCTTGTGTCCACTGCTATAGACTTATTCCATCTCATCTTTGTATTCTTTTAGCAAAGATGCCTCCTCGCAAATCGAAGAGACGCACTACTCCGATAACTCCAACTCAACCGCCACTACCCCCGCCACAGTTCGACCTAGCTGCTTTTTAGGCAGCGGTAACGGCAGCAACGACAGCCGCCCTAACCCAAATTCGTGCAAGTGGTATCAGTGGATCTGGTGGCGGTGCTCACCTAAACAACCATGGAGATACCCACGAATACCCGCGGGAATTTACGTATAAAGACTTCATGAAATGCAAACCCAATTCCTTCGATGGAAATAGTGGAGTCATCGCTCTGATGCAATGGTTCGAGGGAACAGAGTCGATTATCGAGATCTGTTCGTGCCCTGAAGGGAGCAAAGTGAAGTTTGCTACCTGCACCTTCTTCGGCAGAGCCTTAACATGGTGGAATGGCCATGTTAAGTCACTAACTTTATCAGTGGCAAACTCTATGGGTTGGGAAAACTTGAAGGAAACGATGATGAGAGAGTACTGCTCAAGGGGAGAAGTACAAAAGCTGGAACAAGAGCTATGGGAGCTCAGGATGGTTGGCTCAGACATAGTGGCCTACACTAACAGGTTTAGTGACTTGGCAGCACTATGCCCCAGGATGGTTACCCCGGAGAGCAAGAAGATAGAAAGGTACATCTGGGGTCTGACTGCCCCGACCCAAGGAAATGTGTTGTCTTCTAAACCAGCCACATTCGATAGTGCCAAACGCCTGACCCAGCTACTCATCGACCATGAAGTCCATCATGGCGTAGAAGTCCCGATTCCCGAGCCATCGAGGGAAGAGGACTATAGACAGAAGTCGGGGAATGATAGTAAGAAGAAGCGAACAACACAGGACACCCCGCAAGAGCAACAAGCGAGTACTATGTATGCCGCTACAACACCTGCTGCTGCAGCACCTGCCAGTCGATATGCTGGAACCCTCCCGAAGTGTGGATAGTGCAACTATCACCACACCAGAGTATGCCGGAAAATGCAATGTATGAACTGCCATAGAAAAGGTCACACGGTCCGTTTCTGCAATGCACCAGCTCAAACGATCTCCCAAGTCCCCGGAGTTGAAGAAAACCAAGCCTGCTATGGCTGTGGTGAGACTGGACACTACCAGGAGGACTGCCCGATAACAAATAACTCAGGAGCGGATGGATGAATTCTGATGATCACCGTAGGGGAATCGACCTCGGAGTCGCCTTCGAGCAGCGGTAAGTTTTCGACCTAGTAATTACTTTGAAAATTAATTTATAGTTATATCAGATTAAAACCTGGGGATAACACCTAAAAGTAATTATAATAACTCACTCATAGGAACAAGTCACAGCATTCAAGAGAACTAAGAGATCCGTTCTGAGAAGCTATAATGGCTTAGTATGTACATTAAGGTTTGTGCATAGCTAAGATTTTGTAGACTTAGAGTGAGTGATTCCGCCTTAATTCCTGTTCCTTGTCTGGTTGTGGATTTGAGGCAGAGTTACTCAGTCGGTCGTCCAATTCATCTTAAATATTCACAACTTGTATATTCCAGGCGATCGTAGTGGTACCAAGGAGGACAGTAGTTTAAAGTATCAATACTAGTTATCAAAACACTTTCATTTGTATGTATGCGCACATCGCGGTATGATACGTAGAAGTGTTAACATCAAGGGGAAAACAGAAAGCACTAGAAAATTTACAAAGAGTACATCTTCGAACGCACTAAGAGTACATAGTCGAATTCACAAAGGGTACATTTTCGAGCACGCTAGGGATACATCATCATATAACGAACGTTTCTTTCAAATCGGCCAAAACTTTGTTCAGTAAAGAGTCCATTGCTATCATTCGTCATGAATTGGCGTGGTCCTCACCATACTAAGTTCATATGTTTCTATCGCCTCGATCGTCAAGTTCTCGAAACTTTTGTCATTCGTATCGACTGTCCGACCTAAACCTCAGTTTTTGTCTTTCGTATTCTAAACCCTGAAGTACTCATGCGAAGAGTACTTTGTCCTCCGAAGTCTTATCGTCAAACGACCGCAGACCGTCATGAAATACCACTCGTCCAACAGACCAAGATCGAGCACAGAGGCTATGGACGAATACAGCCCGCCTATCACTATTCAAGATATACGCGAGGGTTGTATATGATTATGATTACGTAGATTTAGTATGTGTGCTTCCGCCCTATCTCCTATTCCTTGTTTGGTTGTGGACCTGGGGCAGAGTCGCACATCCGACAATCTTACTAATCCTAATTATATACGACTTGTATACACGAGGTAATGATAGATGGACCAAGTACGAATCCTATCATGAACACCAGGGCAAAGTTGCCAGGTCTACGAGTGGGTATTCTGCAAATCAGAGGAGCGCAACCCCAGTAGTACTGTAAGAAAGCTAATTTCGGGACGAAATTCCATCTAACGGGGGGATGATGTGACAACCCGAAAATTTTTAAATTTTTGCCTTGCAAAGCCCAGCCAGTCAACTCCGCTGAGTGTCAGACTCATTTCTGCTATCATTTAGCCTAGTTTAGAGTCCATTTAAAAGTCCAAAGGTCAGTACATTCAAGCATTGAGCATAGGAATGGATCGCGTACACTTCAAGCATCAAAACCGGGCCTTACACTCCAACATCAGGAGTGTACGGCCGCACACTGGGTGTGCGGCTGTACACCCCTCTCCTGGCAGCACACTCACGTGTATAAGCCTAGAACTCAGCCCCCTTTCATCCATTTTCACACTCCCAAGCCTACAACACAATTTCTCTCTCTCAACTATCACCCAATTTGCTGCATGGATCTTCGAGTTTGGTAAGTACTTCTTCCCTACACTTGAATCTTGTTAAGAACACTAGATTAAGTCCTTGAAACTGCCCAGAACTCAAGAACATATGGTGTGTGCGGCCGCACACACTCATGTGGTCGTACACCCCTCAAACACCCTCTAAACACCCCTAAAGGCTTCCATATCGTGAGTACCACTCCTTAAGCTTGTTACTTACCAGATATGAGCCTGAGAAGACGTCCAAACCATGTTCATTAAGGAGTGTGCAGCCGCACACACTCCATGTGGCCGTGCACCCCTTTGTTTAGTGCTTAAGGGCCTCCAAAGTGCCTTTCTAGCTTCAACACTTGATGAGCATCACTCCTACAAGCCTCCCTACCATTTGGAAAACGTTTTGTGCACTCTTTACCATGAGTGTGCGGCTGCACACTCCCCTGGCCGCACACCCATGGCCGCATACTCCTCAAAGTGGCCGTACACTCCCTTAATTTGAATCGTATGTAATTCCAACACTTGGGCAAAGTGTTTCCTAGTCCCGTAGGGTGTTTCCTTGCATTTGGTTGCTTCTAAACACTATATTTATGTCAATATATGCCATTATATGTCATTTAGGACTTGTTGTGTCTCGGGACGTCATTCGTGGAACTCCTCATCCTTACGCGCATATTAGTTGAATCACCCACATCAGGTGAGTTCATACCCCGTAATGAATCTTTTAACTGTTTTAAATGCTTTTAAGGGGGGAATACAAGTTGAACACAATGATAATTGTGTAAATGTTTGTTATAAACATGTTTCAAAAGATTACTTATGCCTTTTATAAGTGATCAAAACTTTCCAAAAGCTGTTTCAAGTTATGTTACTGTGTAGTTTAACAAAACTCCATTTTTAAAGTGCAAGCATAACTTAGTGGTAAAATGAGTATTTTCAAGAACAGTTCAAGTATATTACTAGTAAACTATAATAGGCATAGTTTAAGGGTTCAATTCATACTATAACACGTACATAGAGGAACATACTATAACAAGTATATGGAAGAACACACCACACTAAGTACCGGGAAAAATCACGTTAATAATATATCTTTCCGGGTTTGCATTGACACTGGTACGATTTCACGTACAAGGACTAGCAAGCACGAGGTGATAAAATATAATAATATATCTTTCCGGGTTTGCATTGACACTGGTATGATTTCACGTACCAGGACTAGCAAGCATAAGGTGATAAAATATAATAATATATCTTTCACAGTTTGCGTTAACTTTAGTACGATTACACGTATCTGGGTTAGCAGACACGAGGTGATAAAATATAATAATATATCTTTCCGAGTTTGCGTTAACTTTAGTACGATTACATGTATCTGGGTTAGCAGACACGAGGTGATAAAATATAATAATATATCTTTCCGAGTTTGCGTTGACTTTAGTACGATTACACGTATCTGGGTTAGCAGACACGAGGTGATAAAATATAATAATATATCTTTCCGAGTTTGCGTTAACTTTAGTACGATTACACGTATCTGGGTTAGCAGACACGAGGTGATAAAATATCTTCCGAGTTACATACGAGTTCACATTTAAACCTTAAATTAACTCATTAGGGATTAAAGGGAAAAAGACTCCCCGAGGTGTATTATACATTTAATACTACCTGGAGTCTGTATTTTGTTACTTTATAGCCAGTAGTGTCACTACTGAGATAAAACATTATTTTCTCTACTACATTTACTTTGTGATCTTCTCACATATTCATTAATGTATATATTATATTTAGTTAGTGATAGCCTCACTAGGGAAAAGTACATACACATACAAGAAACAAACATGCATAACATTTGAGGCCTTGGTAGAAGGCTACGTTTAGTAGAAAGGGGCCATAGTGCTAACCTTATCATTCATTAATGTATACATCAAAGGATACATATATATCAATAGAATCCAACAGGTAATAGGATGTGTGCTCTCCGCTTCATTTCCTGTTCCTTGTTTGGTTGTGGGCTTGGAGCAGATTCACCTGGTCTATTATCTATTCGATTCCAGATATATATGTCCAGTATACATTGAGTCATTATAAGGGTACCAGGTATGGGTCAAGTCATAGGACACAGAGTCAATGCACAGTTTTCTAGTACATAACAAACTTTCCAAATCAGAACTTAGGTATACAAAACTAGAAACTTACTAGTAAAGGGTTTAATCCATTTTATTAAACCAGGATAAACTTAAAGGACGTTAGGTGATTAACTCTATAATACTTTAGTTTATACATCATGGTTGTATATCATTAATACCCAATAGGTAGTCGGATGTGTGCTTTCCGCCTTACTTCCTATTCCTTGTTTGGTTGTGGGCTTAGGGCAGATTCACCCAATTAAATTTCTATTCGATATTAGACCATATGTAGCCAGTATAAACTAAGTGATTATAGAAGTAATCACTGTGGTCACCATTTTATTATAAGGAATAAGGGTTTTCATAAAGGAACTTTTCATTAAATATAAAGGAACCATTACAATTAACTCCATGAGTAACAAGTGAACACACCAGGGTTATATGCAACAATGATCTAACAAACAATGGTATGTGTGCTATCCGCCTTACTTATTGTTCCTTGTTTGGTTGTGAGCTTAGGGCAGATGCGCACAATCGATTGTTTGTTTACTCTGAGTTTTATATCACTTGTATGCATTTAGTACTCATAGAAGGGATTGTAGAATCATTTTTACGTATCTTTCATCAAAGTAGGAAATATAGGATTTTCTAAGAGGAACAGGCGAACTTTTCTAAAAGGAGCTTACAACTTACTACATTTTTCAACTACAGTTTCAACAAAATGTTACAACAACTTTTTACAAGTTACTACATCACTAAAATCTTATGAACTCACCAGCTTAATTGCTGATCAACTTTTTCAAATAACTTGTATTCTCAGGAGCCTAGTAGACAGGTACTCGCACTGGGATTCAGAAGATGGAGCAGTTTAGCTTCAAGTGTTTTTTGTTATTTGCTTATGTATTCTATGTTTTGTGAACACACACATTGTAAACACCTTCTTTCTAATGAAATGGTTGTTCATTACTTTGCTTACTATGATGCATGTCTTGTGATACTAAACATGACGTCCTCCACCCCAGAGCGTTTCCGCCGTTCCGGTTTTGGGGTGTGACAATAACTGTAAGTAAGTATAAAGACATGACTTTGTTGTTCCGACTTCTCAAACTCCAGGAGTACATGTCTACTGATTTCCTGAGAATACAAACAATTTTGAAAGAGTATCAGCATAAAGCTGGTGAGTTCATAAGCAATGTTTGTATATTGAAGACAGGTTGTTAACTCTGAAAATGTTTGCATGATTCCAAGAAAATCCAATATTTTCTTTAGTAAAAGTGAGAAAAGCTTAGTAAAATGTTGTATGAAAAACCGTTGTATGAATTGTCCTGTTCGAAAAACCTTGGTTACTACCAGTACGTATAGTAGTATTAGTTTTCCTTAAGAAACCATGTATTTATCCGTACTTGTAGCAAACAAGTATTGTTCGTATGTTATTATTACATAAGTAAATCGATTTTATCTACATTCTGAGTGTCATGACCATACTTTGACTTGATATGGCGCGAATCGGGCACCATTATCTTTTATGACTTTGTCACCCGTAGACCTGCCGGTCCTATTATAGCTAGCAGCAAGGTGTGGGATAGTCAGTCCCGTATAGATCTATACATAACAGTCACTCTCTCCCTGCAAGAGATTCTGATCACAAGTGCTAGTCCTTCACTCAGTTAAGTTTGTGAGTGTTACCAAGGACGTGTCTCCAACTAGACTAACAGATTTAAAAGTAATAATGCTGAAAACCCTTTTTGTAATTAACTGAAAGGATCATAAAGTATGAGTTCGTAAATTGTGGTATGAATTCCCAACTATACCTAATATAGTTTGTATGTTCGTATTTGTAAACCCAGTATGAATTCCCAAACTATACCTATTATAGTTTATATGTTTGTAAGTGTAAATCATGTATTGTTCTGAAAACTATGTAGTTAAGTTCGTACGTTGAAAACGTCCCATATGCTCGGAATAATACAGAAGGGATAAAATATCTAAAATATTTTGTAAAACTGTAGAAACTGTATGTTTGTACTGATTTCGTCCGTTTTAAGTTTACTGAAATCCGTTTGTGTAACTTTCATAAAATTAGTTATGTTTAGCTTGTATTCCCCCCTGAAAACATTAAAAACTCGGAAAAGTGTAGGGTTATGAACTCACCTTGAGCGAGTGGTTTGTATGAAAGATCGGTATGAGATGTTGAGTGTCAAGTGGAGCCTCGAATACAATTTGATCCCAATTAACATGTAATGATACATATAGGAGTCAAATGAAGGTATTTCCCTACTAGATACGATAGAGAACCACTCTAGGGACTTGGAACCACTTGCACTAAGTGCTAGAACCTTATAGGATTGAGTGAGGGAGGTGTACGGCCACCTTAAAGGTGTGTGCGGTCATGGGTGTGCGGCCCATGAGGTGTGAGGCCATACACTAATGATTGAAGGTGTCTTTGAGGTGTATCCAAGGTTCATACTTGCATCCATAAAGTGTTCCAGGTCCATACTTAGTTGTAGTGCAAGTTTGAGGTAAATAAAGGTCATAGAAATGGGTTTGCGGCCCTAAGATGCATGTGTGTGGTCGCACAAAGGTGTGTGCCGCCACACAAGGGAGTGTGCTGCCGCACAAAGGTGTGTGCTGCCGCACAAAGGTGTGTGCGGCCGTATACAGGGGTGTGCGGTCGTACACCCTTCATGTTTGTGTCCAAAATGCCGACTTTAAGGTGAAGCAAGGCTAGGGTAATATCCAACTCGAATATAGAAGTCAAACTCTCACTTTGGAGAGCCTTTAAAGAGTGTACGACCCACCTTATGAAGGTGTACGACCGTACTCTCTTCAAGACATGAAGAACATGACGAATCTTGTAGCATCAAGGCTTAGATAGAGTGGTCTTTCAAGGATGTCAAGTTAGAGGATGAACTACTCACTTTCTTGAAGCTTTGGAGGGTTCACGGTTGAAGAACTTGAGAGAATGGTGTAGTGTGCGGCCAAGGAGTGAAAGGAATGAAGGGTTTTCACATCATCCCCCCGTTAGAGGGAATTTCGTCCCGAAATTCAAGAGTAGAGTACAAATCATGAACTTGGAAATAGGTGAGGGTACTTCTGCTTCATTGAATCCTCGTGCTCCCAAGTAAATTCGGGTCCCCGCTTGACATTCCAGCGAACCTTCACTATCGGGATGCGAATCTGTTTCGTTCGTTTGACTTCTCGGTCCATGATTTCAACAGGTTCTTCTACAAAGTGTAAGCTCTTGTCTAGTTCGATTTCTTCGAGAGGAATCACGAGTGTCTCATCAGACATACATTTCTTTAAGTTCGACACGTGAAAGATGGGATGTATGTTGCTAAGTTCTCGAGGTAACTGGAGTTTGTATGCCACATGACCAATCCTAGGAAGGATCTCGAATGGTCCAATGTACCTTGGCTTTAGCTTTCCATGCTTTCCGAAACGTATCATGCCTTTCCAGGGTGAGACATTCAGAAGGACACGGTCACCAACCTGGAATTCCAAGGGTTTTCGTCTCTTATCGGCGTAGCTCTTTTGTCTATCTCGCGAGGCTTTCAGTCGTTCCCGGATTTGTACGATCTTTTCAGTTGTCTCTCGGATGATTTCAGGACCAGTGAGAGTATTGTCGGGGACTTGACCCTTGACTAGCTGCGTGTCACCGACTTCAGCCCAGCACAGAGGGGATCTGCACTTACGGCCATAGAGAGCTTCAAACGGCGCATCCTTAATGCTGGTATGGTAGCTGTTGTTGTAGGAAAATTCGACCAAGGATAGATGAGTGTCCCACGACGTGCTGAAATCGATGACGCAGGCTCTCAACATATCTTCCAATGTCTGGATTGTCCTCTCACTCTGTCCGTCTGTCTGTGGATGATAAGACGTGCTCATATCCAGCTGAGTTCCGAGAGCCTTCTGTATTGATTGCCAGAATCTCGATGTAAACCTGCTATCACGATCAGAGATAGTGGATACAGCTACCCCATGAAGGCGAACTATATCTTGAAGGTATATTCGTGTGAGTCTCTTCATTTTGAAGTTTTCTTTGATTGGCAGGAAATGGGCGGATTTAGTCAGTCGATCGAAAATTACCCAGATGACGTCGTGCCCACTCGGAGATCTGGGTAACTTAGTGATAAAATTCATGGTAATCCTTTCCCATTTCCACTCAGGTATTTATGGCTGCTGAAGTAAACCTGAGGGCTTTTGGTATTCTACCTTCACCTTGACTCAAGTCAAACACTTGCCCACGAAGGTAGCAATTTCTGCTTTCATGTTCGGCCACCAATAAAGTTGTTTGAGATCCAGATACATTTTATCTGAACCTGGGTGAATTGAGTATCTAGTCTTGTGAGCTTCGATCATGACAACCTCCCTGTACCCGCCGTACTTTGGGGTCCAGATCCGGTTCATGAAATAGTAAACTCCGTCTCCCTTGACCTCCAAGTTCTTATCCATTCCCCGCAAGGCTTCATCTGACATGTTCTCTGGTTTTAAGGCTTCCAGCTGAGCCTCTCTGATCTGTGCGGATAATTAGGAATGGATGGTCATGGTCAGTGCCTTCACCCTACGACCTGAATACTCCTTTCAGCTGAGGGCATCTGCTACCACATTGGCCTTGCCGGGATGGTAGCGTATTTCGCACTCGTAATCACTGAGTAGTTCTACCCATCGTCGCTGTCTCATGTTCAACTCTTTCTGATCGAAGATATGCTGTAGGCTCTTATGGTCGGTGAATACAGTGCACTTGGTTCCATAGAGATAATGTCTCCAGATTTTTAACGCGAAGACCACTGCTCCCAACTCTAGATCGTGAGTTGTTCAATTGACTTCGCGTGTTTTCAACTGCCTTGAGGCATATGCGATAACCTTTCCTCGCTGCATGAGCACACAGCCTAGGCTCTGATTGGATGCATCACAATAGACAACAAAGTCTTCTGTCCCTTCGGGTAGGGACAAGATAGGTGCGCTGCATAGGGCCTACTTCAACGTTTCAAATGCAGTGTCTTGCTTTTCTCCCCAACTAAAGGTTACACCTTTCTGTGTAAGGGTGGTTAAAGGCTTAGCGATTTTGAAAAAGTTTTGGATAAACCTACGATAATAGCCAGCGAGACCCAAGAATTGGCGGATTTCTGTGGGGGTCTTTGGTGCTGACCAATTCTCAATCACTTTGATTTTGGAAGGGTCCACGTGTATGCCTTCTTCGCTAACCACGTGACCAAGGAAAGTTACCTTCCTGATCCAAAACTCACACTTTGAGAATTTTGCATATAGTTTCTCCGCCCTTAGTGTTTCTAGCACTAGTCTCAAGTGTTGTTTATGATCATCTTCGTTCCGCGAATAGACAAGTATGTCGTCAATGAACACGATCACGAACTTGTCTAGGAAAGGGCGGCACACCCGATTTATCAGATCCATGAATACCGCCAGTGCGTTGGTTAGACCAAAGGGCATTACTACAAACTCGTAGTGTCCATAGCGAGTTCAGAATGCTATCTTGGGCACATCATTCTCGTGAACCCGCAATTGATGATACCCTGATCTTAGATCTATCTTCGAAAAGTAAACTGGCTCCCTGAAGTTGATCGAATAGGTCGTCGATTCTGGGGAGGGGATAACGGTTCCTGATGGTCAGCTTGTTCAGTTCTCGGTAGTCGATGCACATCCAGAAAGTTCCATCTTTCTTCTTTACGAATAAGATCGGAGCTCCCCAGGGTGAGGAACTCGGCCTTATGAATACTTTGCCGATCAGCTCGTTGAGCTGGCTGGATAACTCTTGTATTTCCGCCGGCACTAAGCGATAAGGAGATTTAGCTACAGGAGTAGCTCCAGGGATTAAGTCGATACGAACCTCGACTTGACGCTCGGGAGGAATTCGTGGAAGGTCTTCTGGGAAGACATCAGGAAAGATGCAGACTTTGGGGATGCCCTCGAGGTCTTTAACTTTTTGCGTTTCATCAACAACATGAGCTAGGAATGCATGTCATTCCTTCCTCAGATACTTCTGAGCCTTGATGCATGAAATGATATGAAGGTTCGAACTGAATTTATCCCCGTAAACCATGAGGGCTTCACCAGAGGGAAGATTGAGATGGATAGCTTTCTCGTAGCAAAGGGTATCAGCATGATTGGGGCTCAACCAATCCATGCCGATTATGACATCAAACCTTTTTATGGATACTGGCATAAGATCGATGGGAAAGGAATGATTGTCTAGGGTTAGAGTACAGCCTATGAATATGTTGTTAGTGCTCTCTTTCTTTTCGTTAGCCATTTCGACGGTAAATGTTTCGGTTAGAGGTTGGGATTTACATTTGATTAGATGTTTGAATGCATGACTAACAAAACTTCTCTCCGCACCAGAATCGAGAAGAATTCATGCATAAGAGTTATCAAAGAGGAACGTACCCGTAACAACGGTAGGATTAGCGACTGCTTCCTCCTGGCCCATAGCTAGCACTCTTCCTGTGTTGCCAGCTATTGTTTCCTTGGGGAATCCCTTTTGAAGTGCCCAACCTCTCCGCAGCCATAACAGGCTTGACCAGAACCCGCTCCAGGAGTCTGTTTGGTAGGTTGGACTGGTGCCTTGCAGACTCGACTGAAATCCATCTCCTCACGATCAGAATCAGCTAACTCTTCCTTTAAGTTTCCTTTTCATTTCTTCGATTCTACAAAACATCAAAATGTAATTACATTACATCATGTATTAAGAATCTCTAAATAGGAACTTAATAGACTCAGATAGTGGACTTACCTGAAGCAGAGTTATACACTCTGACTTTACCATCCTTGTGATCTTTCAGGTAAATATGCTAGCTTCGCAACCAATTCCCCTTCAAATGGCAGTAGAAACAATGGCTTCTTTTGCATTGGCGCACAGACTTAGACTTTCTCTTTACCATTTGGTCAACCGGGTTGACTATGGCCGATCTCTTTCCATTGGGAAAAGAAATCTTTTCTGGACTTCCAATGTCACCATTGTCAATTTCCATGGAAGTTTGAGAGATAGATCCTCCAATCAAATTTGCTTTGCCAGTGCTCCAAATCATTGTTGATTCAGTAGCAACAACCAAATAGGTAAGATCAATAAGGGTCATGTCGTGGTCTCCCAGATAGTAGTCCTTAAAGACCCTCTATATGACTTAAAAAGTGATTGAAGAATCCAGTCAACAACCAACTTCCTCGAGACTTCGACACCCAACTCAGCCATCTTGTCAATATGTAACTTCATCTCCAAGACGTGAGCACATACAGACTTTCCTTGCTGCCAATAGGGCTTTGAGTGACCATGAACTTGTGGGTTAGGGAGAATAATTGGAGGAGGTGGAGGAAATGAAGTATGATTTCCACGATCCAACCGTGGAACATCATCTTCAAGAGGAGAGCTTATTCCAAAAGATTTGGGAAGACCATAGTTGTCTGAATTAGACATCTATAATTGGAGAAATTCAAGTTAGATGATTTAAGTCCTTAATATAACACCCAAATGAAATATTAAGGCTAGCACCCAACACTGTTGGATTAGTGTCTAAGTCAATAACTATAATTCGTATGTACTTGACCCGATTGGCATAGTCTATTTGGGTTGCATGGCATCGAAACAATTTGGATAGACTTTTGTGAGAAAAGGATATTTATGATTTGTTAATATATTATAAGTTCTAATATATTAATTTAAGATCATATTATTTAATTAGTACTGATCAAGAATTAATTTGGAAATAATTTTGTGATCAAAAGGAGACTAATCAAAATATATGGGGATTGATTGTGTAAATCATTCATTCTTATATATGTGGGCTTATGATCCATAGTTCTTCATGTTGGGCTAAATTCATGGAGTAACCCATGGATACTCCATGGAGGTTTTAACCCATAGAGCATGAAGAATATGGAAAGACATGAGTTACATGGTGTAACCCTAATAGCCACCATATATAAGGACCCCATGGCTCAAGAAATTGGCACTAGTGTGTGTACACATGAGGGCTAGCCAATTTGATCATATAACCTTTTCTCTTAAGTTATTACAAGATGTTGGTGATGTTGTGTGAACCATTTGAGGTGTCACACTTGAGGCACTAGGCTCTTAAGCTCCATGGAATCAAGCTACAACAAAGAGGTATGTAATTCTACTAGAATTTATATTATATGTACTTCATATTTTGCTAGTTAGAACAATACCTTGGAAAATTGATATTTGCATGTATAATAGAGAAAACATAGATCCAAGGTATTTAGGGTTGCATGTACACCTTAGGAGTGTTAGAATGCTCAAAACCCTTTAGTGGTATCAGAGCCAAGTTTTTTTTCTTTTATACTTGATGCAAATTGCTGAAAAATGCTGAAAAATTCGATTTTATGCTGTTCTGGACAGTGGAATCGCCGAGTCCACTGATGGACTCGCCGAGTCCATGCCTAAAATCATCCAACTCGTCGAGTTGGTTCATGCACTCGACGAGTTGGACCCCCCGACAACATATTTTCAAGTTTTTTGGCTGGAATTGGACTAGGAACATTACCCTAATCTGTTTTTGAACTTGTAAACATGTTTTTGATGTGGTAATGTTCATGCTAATCCAATTTCATAGATAATTGTCAATAGATTCATGTTATGTATTAGTTTAATGGTTAGGCTAATTACATGAAAAGTGTTTGATTTGAATTATCTTGTTCTTATAAGTTGATTTAGATTAATAGAAAAGTTACGTGATAATATGTTTTCAATCCAAATTAATCTAAAAGTTGTTGATAATATGTGTTTTTTTGTAACTTGTCCTCAAGTTATATGAAAAGTCACATTTATGATTATTAAAACTCATAATATTTCCATAAGTTATGAAAAATGGTGAGTCTCATTTTTAAATGTTTTAAAGTCTTCCATAACTTGTCCTCAAGTTATAGAACTTGAAGAGTTTTTCATTAAAACTACTTTAAACACATAAGTTATGGAACTGAAAAGTTTTTGAATAGTTCAAAACTTGCCCTCAAGTTTTGGAATTTGTAAAGTTTCCCCCCATGAATACTTTAATTCCAAGTTAAGCCCTTAGAATTTTAAAAGTTAAAATTCAACCCTTATACTTTATAGTATTATATATATATATATATATATATATATATATATATATATATATATACACATATATATATATATATATATATATATATATATGTATGTATAAGAGCAAGTCATTCTTACCGTTAGTAGGCTTCATTCACGAAGCCGGTCTATAAGGGGGTATAAGGTTATTGCCTATAAAATGACAGTTTAATGGGTGTCCACTCTCACCCACCGCTTCCTTGACTGGTGGAGGGTCGTTAGCTGAACGGGTAGGACAAGGACTAGAATTCTCCCTTTGCTTAAGTCGGTTAGTGGAGCGCGTGTGGTTAACCGACACACTAGCTTGATTTAACAAGGTAGGCAAAGGGTAACTTAATGTTTATCATAGTATCGGTGGAGCGCGTGTGGTTAACCGACACATCGATTGAGGGGTAAATATTAAGGGTACCAAATATATTTGCATGGTTATTCACACCTTGTTTTGTGATCCTCGACATCCTAGTCACAAAACTTGAAAGGGCACAATCGAGATTAAAACATGCCATTGAAAAGTTCAATGAATCTCATAATATCTACAAGTTTCAAATCCAATTAAAACCTAATAAACCATTTCGTTTTTCATGGTGGAAATTGGTGAATCGTCATTCGCCTACCTTCAAATATTCTATAGCTTGGATTACGACATCCCTCTTCCAAGTTATAAAATATTGTGTTGGGTCCTAGCCTTAATATTTCATATTGGGTGTTATACTAAGGACTTTAAATCAACTATCTTGAATATCTCCCAAAAGATGTCTGGTTCAGACAATTATGATTTTCCCAAAACTCTTGGAACAAGCTTTCCTAATGAAGATGATGTCCCGAAAATCATTCTTCACTCCCTCCACCTCCTCCAATTATTCTACCTAACCCACAAGTTCTTGAATAGTTCAAGGTCACTCAAGACCTATTGGCAAGCAAGGTCTATGTGTGCTCACATCTTGGAGATGAAATCACATATTGACAAGCCGTGGGAGTTGGGTGTCAAAGTCTTGAGAAAGTTGGTTGTTCAATCACTTTCTAAGTCTCATAGTGAGTGTCCTTTGGGACTACTATGTAAAAGACTATGCCATGACCCTTAATGATCTTATCTATTTGCTTGGTGCTGCTGAATTAGCAATGATTTGGAGGACTGGTAGAGCAAATTAGATTAAGAAGATCAACTTCCCAGACTTCCATGGACATTGACAATGGTAACATTGAATATCTAGAAAAGCTTTCTCTTCCCACTGGAAAGGGATCAACCATAGTCAACTCGGTTGACCAGATGGTAAAGAGAAAGGCTAAGTCTGAGATAGTCCTGTGTACCATTCCGAAAGGGTCCATATGTTTCTATTGCCAAAGGAAGGGGCATTGGTTGCGAAGCTGCCCTAACTACCTGAAAGATATGAGAGAAGGTCAAGTCGAAAAGTTTGACTCTGCTTCAGGTAAGTCCACTATCTAACTCTCTTAAGTTCCTATTTGAAGATTCTTAACACATTTTAATGTATGGCAGGATCAAGCAAAGGGAAGGGAACTTAAAGAAAGAGTATGTTGAATCTGATCGCAAAGATGGATTTCAATCGCATGGTTCGAAGATCGGATTCTTGAGCTACTACTTAGAGAGTTATGATAGATTGCTAGGAAATATGTAATAGCATAGTTTCAATTTAAAGTTGAATTGTAAGGAAAAAGATTTTTTCCATATCTTATAAATAAATAAAATTTTTGTTTTATTTTATTTTATCTCCTTGCAATGGCATTTATGGAAAATTGATGTTTATATGTTTCTAGCAATAATGGGAATGTGAATTTGATTCTTTCATTTGTGGTAGTGTCTAAATTTACCAAATAAGGAAAGATTCTCATCACCCAAGTTTTCAATTGGAGCGAAATTTGGAATCATGCAAGTTGTATAGTATGATGAATGAGAATTTTCCTCTTTGGAAAATTTAGACTAATTCCTTATTCACATGTATATATGAGTCAAGTGAAGGACTAAGGGATCGAGTACACATTCTTGTGCACTGATCAAGTCCACCACAAAAGATCGATAAGACTATTCGTCATGATTTGCTAAAGTTTAGTAAATATGGTTATACTTACAAGTTTAAGTATAATTCTGAAACATTGGAAAAGTTTCGATGTATGGCAGAACGAATCAGAAGAATCAAATTAGGCAGAAAGATAAAATTTTCTCAAATCTGAAAAGATGAGAGAGTACTTTAGTATCATGTTTTGTGATCATCTTAATGATTAAGAAACCATATCACAATTGGTCCTCTAAGGACATCTTAGTGCATTCCTATGGCTAAGAAGAGGAATCGGGAATTGTTGAAATGGTTAAATCAAGAAGATGAGTCATACTTCGCTCCAAAACAAGTCTTAGAGTCATACTCCAAGATTGTAATTTGAGTGACACATCTTAAAGAAGGTTTATCAACACTAGTCAAATGTAAGAGTAAAATGTTTCCTACTCTTGTACATTTGAAATTGGTAAGTTGTGAAGTTTTGGATAAAACAAAGACCAACTAAGGCCAATCGTGTGAAGTGTTTGTCTTGATAAGAATCCACACTATCTCTTGAATATTTGGAAAGGGAGCCTTATATGTCAAGAGGACAGTGGGAGTCTTAAAGATCCTGGAAGAATTTCAAGATCTAATCTAGAGTAAAACTTGTAGTTTATCACTAGCACACGACTTGAGGTTTATAACCTATCGTTTGGCATATTCCTATTTCTGTGCCCATTTCAGTTAGAGTTGGCTTTGCATATGAGTTCTGAGAGTTCTCAATTGGTTGCATAACAACTTGGAAGCAATGGCAGGCCCTTGTGCTGCCAGGTGGCAAGAAGTTAAGATTGCACAAGTTCAATCCATATGAGTTTGGATTTGTCACTAACCTTGTCTTGTGATGATGGTTTTGACTAATTCACATGGATAGGAACTCATACACCATAAAATCTAAGTTTCATAAGGTTTCTCTCCGATTCATGAAAATGATGGTGAGGAAACACTTTCACTAAGTGATTTTAAGTAGATATCAATTGTGATATTTGCATTCTAAAAGTCGTTAGTGGAGCGTGTGTGGTTAACCGGCACACTAACATGGGCTTGTGAGGAGTGGAAAAGGTCTAAACAATTGAGACTATGATTACGGCATCCCATTTCATAGTTCTGAAATTGTTTAGACACATATGTGTGCTATCTAAGGTAAGGTGTATGATTTTGATAAAGTTTTATCAAAGCATTTCGTATAAGAAGTATGAACTTTGGTAAGAAAGTCAATAAAGTATTGGTGTCTAGAAGTCCAACTGATTTCTGAGTACATGTCAAAGCTAGTGGGAGCATAAGTGTTATGCTAATAATTTTCATGTTAGTGGGAGCATGATAATTATAATAAGTGTTGCAAGTTAGCAATGTTAATTATAGAAAACAAAAGGTTTCAATTGGGAAAAAGTTGTTTTGCTATAATTAAGGGAGAGGAAATTATACTTTATTTCAAATCTAAAAGCTTAGATCATGAGATTTTAATCAAATTTAGTCAAGTATATATATGAATGTTATGTTGGAATGGTTCTACATAAGGAAATTCTATATATGGGAACATTATTTGCGTTCTAAAATTCGATTATGATTACGGCATCCCTTTTCATAATCTGAATTATGAGAACTTGGCAAATAGAAATAGAAATATTATAGCAAAAAGAATGGTCTAGTATCATGTCTTTATGTGAGACATCATGAATCGTGTCCTATATGCTTCACATATAGGATCGATTGCATGTGCTATAATATTCATTTGTTCTAAATTTTTCCAAATGCCTAGAGCATTAATAGGGAAAAAGTACTAGAACTGGACATGACTAAAATGATTAAGCAATTGTCGAGGACAATCTTAGGTTTACCAAAGATTGGTTGCTCAGGGACAGTTGGAAGTATGGTGTAAATTTTTGGAGAGGACCATTTTGACATATTCTTAAAAATGCAACTCTTGTTCAGAAGTGATAGTCAAAATGGAAATATGGAAATGTTCCAATAGGTGGAAGTTATTCATTAAACCTGTGTAAGATTAGGAAACTTAATGCAAAAAGGATGTTCAAAGCAATGTACTTTGAATTTGAGACTTCGTTTCCATGGAATGATCTCCATTGAAATACTCTGTAATATCTGTTGACAAGTCTTTGTGACTTTGTGCATAATCATTACAAGAGGATCAGTGCATATAAGTTTAAAATCTAACAGATTTCGGTAAATGGCAGGAATTTGGAATTCTTGCATTTGCGGTAAGGATTTGGGATTGTGAAATGAGAATCATTGGAATTATGTTCAATCGATCTATTTCACAAAGTAACGATCATAGACAACCTTAGTGTTCATACTTGGTGTATGGCATAACTAGTGTTTGAAAAAACATAGTGTGCCTACTTGGTGTATGGCATGACTAGTGTTTAGAAAAACATAGTGTACATGCTTGGAGCATGGGACAACTATTGTTTTAATTCAAGTATAAAGTTGATAGTTTGAAATAGTATGCAATGAACAATGTGTAATAAATATGGTGATAAATAAACAGTGTTCTATTTATATTCATAAGTTCTGAGACCATATTGGATTCAATTATTCTTGTGTTTCACTTTGCATGTTTTGACTTCCAGAATAACTAGGTCGTTCTTCCTAAATGACTAAGTTATTCAAACCTAGAGATATGAATCAAGACTGTCATGAAGCTGGTTTGTAGATGTCCAAGGTAGTGGACATAGCAAGAGTTGCTGCAACATTCATGAGTGCTCATAAGTTCTGAGTACTGGATTAAACCCACGCTCATTTGACTCACTTCATGGATTTTATCACGAGTGATCATGAGACGATAATATCTTATATTCTTCAAACCTAGAGATATGAGTTGTTGCCTATGAGTTGGTTATACATTGATTGTACGAAAACGCATTGGTAACTCGATGTTATAAAACATGCCTTTGTGTATGATTCAACAAGTAGTATAACAAGCATATAAGTCGAATTTTATCCATTCCTTTTATCCTTAAAGGGATAAAAGCGATATATGTGGGCCCCTCGATGATTTAGTGATGACACCCCAAAGTGCTTGGCCAAGCCAGGACTGATTTGATTTGTTCAATTAGTCGGTCGTCATAAATCAGAAATCGAGAAACAACAAATGGACAGAGAGAATGATTATAATCCATGTCTTAGTCCATATGATATCTAGAATGGAGGAATATATGATCCCTTATCTAATGGACGCGTCATTGATTTGTTCAGAGTTCGAGAACGGCTTAAAGAGCTACGATTGCTAGTCAGGTTTTGGAGTCATACGCAATAATAGTTTTAGACTTATCCAAGTGGGAGACTGTTGGATTAGTGTCTAACTCCATAACTATAATTGGTATGTACTTGACCCGATTGGCATGGTCCATTTGGGTTGCATGGCATCGGAACAATTTGGATAGACTTTTGTAAGAAAAGGATATTTATGATTTGTTTATATATTATAAGTTCTAATATATTAATAGGAAATTATATTATTTAATTAGTATTGATCAAGAATTAATTTTGTGATGAAAAGGAGACTAATTAAATCTATGGGGATTGATTGTGTAAATCATTCATTCTTATATATGTGGGCTTATGATCCATAGTTCTTCATGTTGGGCTAAACCCATGGAACATGAAGAATATGGAAATACATGAGTTACATGGTGTAACCCTAATAGCCACCATATATAAGGACCCCATGGCTCAAGAATTTGGCACTAGTGTGTGTGCACATGAGGGCTAGCCGATTTAAGCATAGAACCTTTTCTCTCAAGTTATTCCAAGATGTTGGTGATGTTGTGTGAACCATTTGAGGTGTCACACTTGAGGCACTAGGCTCTTAAGCTCCATGAAATCAAGCTACAACAAAGAGTTATGTAATTCTACTAGAATTTATATTATATGTACTTCATATTATGCTAGTTAGAACAATACCTTGGAAAATTGATATTTGCATGTATAATAGAGAAAACATAGATCCAAGGTATTTAGGGTTGCATGTACACCTTAGGAGTGTTAGAATGCTCAAAACCCTTCAAACACAATATTTTACAATTCGGAAGAGGGATGTCGTAATCCGAATGCCAAATATTTGAAGGTAGATAAATGACGATTTACCAATTTCCACCATGAAAAACGAAATTGATTATTAAGTTTTAAATGGAATGAAATTCCTAGATCCTTTGAGATTCATTGAATTTTTCAATGGCATTTTTAAACCTCGATTGTTGTGACAACGCAAAAATCTTTGCCATGTAGATTCAGCCATTCAATCCAACCGAGTTACAGACTCATTTCTACTATCTTTTAGCCTTGTTTAGAGTCCGTTTAAGGGTTCAAAGCTCAATACATCCAAGCATTGTGCATAGGATTGAGTTGCGAAAGCTCCTAGCCTTGAAATAAAGCCCTACACTCCATTTGAGGGAGTGTACGACCGTACACATGAGTGTGCGGCCGTACACACTTGTGTGTGCGGCCCTACACCCATGTTGGCCGTACACCCCCTCCATAAGAGTGACATCCTTCCATTTCTAAGCCATTTCTTCAGTTTCCAAGTCAAGAACATCAATTTTTCTCTCAACTATCATCGAGCTTTCACCCCGATGTTCAATAATGTAAGCCTTTCTTTCGTTTTGATTTGTTGTTATCCTTCTTCACCTAGTAACACCCTTTGATTTCATCCATTGCAAATCATCTTTTCGGTAGATCTTCAAATCTTCATCCATTTCACCAAGAACACACAGTTGTTCTTGGTGATTGAGAGCCTTCTTGAGCCTCCAGATCGTAAGTACTCCTTCCCTATGCTTAGTACTGTTGGGTTTCGAGCATTCTAACACTCCTATGGTGTACATGCAACCCTATAAACCTTGGATCTATGTTTTCTCTATTATACATGCAAATATTAACTATTCCAAGGTTTCCTCCTAACTAGCATATTATGAAGCACCTATACTACAAAGTTCTAGTTAGATGACATACCTTTTGATGTAGCTTGATGTCTTCAAGCTTTAAGAGTTTAGCCCCAATAGTGTGGAAGCCTCAAATGGAATCACAAATCACCAAAACACCTTGGAAGAACTTGATAGAATATGTATGCACACTAAAATCGGCCCACTCTTATTTTCACACACTTGTTCCAATTTTGTGAGCCAAGGACCCCTTTATATATTATGGAGGATTAGGGTTACATCCATGTAAACCCTAATACCCATGACCTTTCATTTACATAGGATCCATGGGTTAAAAGCTCCATGGACCATCCATGAAAGCTTAGCCCAACCTAAATGAACTTGGCCCATTCCATATATATAAGAGTCCATATTTAATTAGTTCTTTTTGATCACTTATTTAATTCTAAATTAATTCTTGATCAATACTAATTAAATAATATGATTCCATATTAATATATTAGAACTTATAATATATTAATATAAGTCACAAATATACTATTATCAAAAGACTATCCATATAAATTGTGCCGGTGAAGTGCAACCCAAATGGAGCATGCCAGGTCGGGTCAAGTACATACCAAATATAGTTATGGACTTAGACATTAATCCAACAGTCTCCCACTTGGATAAGTCTAAAATTATTATTGAGCATGACTTCAAAACCTAACTGGCAATCGTAGATCTTAAAAGCCGCTGTCGAACTCTGACCTTGCCGATGAACTCTGACCTTTCTCAATGACTTGTCCATTAGATAAGGGATCATATATTCCTCCATTCTAGATATCATATGGACTGAGACATGGATTATCAATCATTCTCTCTGTCCATTTGTTGTTTCCCAATTTCCGATTTATGATGACTGACTGATTGAACAAATCAAATCAGTCCTGGCTTGGCCAAGCACTCACATGTGTCATCGCTTAATAATCGAGGGGCCCACGGATATCGCTTTTATCCCGAAGGTAAAAGGAATGGATAAACTTCAACTCATATGGCTTGTTCTACTACTTGTTGAATCATACACAAAGGCACGTTTTATAACATCGAGTTACCAATGCGTTTTCGTGCAATCAATGTATAACCAACTCATAGTAACAACTCATATCTCTAGGTTTTAAGAATATAAGATATTATCGTCTCATGATCACTCGTGATAAAATCCATGAAGTGATTCAAATGAGCGTGGGTTGAATCCAATACTCAGAACTTATGAGCACTCATGAGTGTTGTAGCACCGCTTTGTCCAACATCTTAGACCTCGACAAGCCAACCCATGATAGTCTTGATTCATTTGTACTTCCAACATATGACTGACTGTGGATGGTTTGAATAACTTAACCATTCAGGAAGAGCGACTTAGTTATTCTGGAAGTCAAAACATGCAAAGTGAAACACAAGAATAAATGAATCAAATATGGTATCAAACCCTATGAATATAAATAAACACTTTTATTTATCACCATACCGATTACTCATTATTCATTGTTTCGGTTTTATCAACTTTATACTTGAATTAAGAACACTAGTTGTCCCATGCACCAAGCATGTACACTATGTTTTTCTTAAACAATAGCTTTGCCATACACCAAGTATGAACTCTATGTTTGTCTATGATCCTTACTTTGTGAAATAAACCAATTGAACATAATTTCAATGATTCTAATTTCACACTCCCAAATCCTTATCGAAAAATGTGAGAATTTTTAATTCCTATCATTTATCGAAATCTGTTTAGATTTTAAACTTATATGCATTGACCCTCCTGTAATGAATATGTACAAAGTCACAAAGACTTGTCAACAATCATTATAAGGTATTCCAATGGAGATCAACTCCATGGAAACTAAGTCTCATATTCAAAGTACATTGCTTTGGACATGCTTCTTGCATTAAGTTTTCTAATCTTACACATATAACTTCCACCTATAGAGACAACTCCATATTCTCATTTTGACTATCACTTCTGAACAAGAGATGCCTCTTTTCAGAATATGTCAATAAGGTCCTTCCAAAATTAGCACTATACTTCCAACTGTCCCTGAGCAACCAATCTTTGGTAAACCTCAGATTGTCCTCGACAATTGCTTAATCATTTTAGTCATATCCAATTGTAGACCTTTTCCCTTCTTAATGCCTCTGAGTATTTGGAAAAATTTAGAAATGACAAATATTATAGCACATGCAATCGATCCTGTACCCAAAGCAAATGGTACACGATTCATGATGTCTTACATAAAGACAGGATTCTAGGCCAGTCTTTTGCTACAATATTTTTATTTTCCATGTTTTCAAAATTTGACTATGAAGAGGGATGCCGTAATCATAATCGAATTTTGATAACGCAATATATAGAATTTCCTTAAGTTGAACCAATCCAACATGAAATTCATATATATATATATATATATTCTTGACTAAAGATGATTAAGGTCTCAATCTAAGCCTTTAGAACTGAAATGAAGTATATCCTCTCCCTTAATTATAGCAAAACAACTTTTTTAATCCCTGCAGCCTCACGAATTGAAACTTTTGTTTTCTATAATTAACATTGCTAACTTGCAACACTAACAATAATTATCATGCTCCCACTAACATGATGATTATTAGCATAACACTTATGCTCCCACTAGCTTTGACATGTACTCAGAAATCAGCTGGACTTCTAGAAATCAATACTTTATTGACTTTCTTACCAAAGTTCAGATTTCTGATACGAGATGCTTTGATAAAACTTTATCAAAATCATACACCTTTCCTTAGATAGCATGCATGTGTGTCTAAACAATTTCAGAACTATGAAAAGGGATGTCGTAATCATAGTCTCAATTGTTTAGACCTTTTGCCATCTGCTTCAAATCTACTTGGTGGAAGTGTTTCCTCACCATCATTTTCATGAATCGGAGAGAAACCTTATGACCCTTAGATTTTATGGTGTATGTGTTCTTATCCATGTGAATTGTCAAAACCATAGTCACAAGACAAGGATAATGACAAATCCAAACTCATATGGACTGAACTTATGCAATCTTAACTTCTTGCCACCTGGCAGTACAGGGCCTGCCATTGCTTCCAAGTTGTTATGCAACCAATTGAGAACTTTCAGAACTCCTATGCAAAGCCAACTTTAACTGGAATGGGCACAGAATATGTCAACACGATAGGTTATAAATCTCAACTCGTGTGCTAGTGAAGAACCTCAGGCTTTATTCTTGATTAGTTCTTGAAATTCTTTTTAGGATCTTTAAGACTCCCACTATCCTCTTGACATATAAGACTATCTTGCCAAATATTCAAGAGATAGTGCGGATTCTTTATCAAGACAAACACTTCACACAATTGGCCTTAGTTGGTCTTTGTTTTATCCAAAACATCACAACTTACCAATTTCAAATGTACAAGAGTAGGACACTTTTACTCTTACATTTGACAAGTGTTTTAAACCTTTCTTTAAGATATGTCACTCAAGTTACAATCTTGGAGTATGACTCTAAGAATTGTTTTGGAACGAAGTATGACTCATCTTCCTGATCTAACCATTTCAACAATTCATGACTCCCCTTCTTAGTCATAAGAATGCACTAAGATGACCTTTAGAGGACTAATTGTGATATGATTTCTAAATCATTAAGATGATCACAAACATGATACTAAAGTACTCTCCCATCTTTTCAGATTTGAAAAACTTTTATCTTTCTGCCTAATTTGATTCTTCCCATTCGTTCTGCCATACATTGAGACTTTTCCAATGTTTCAGAATTATACTTAAACTTGTAAGTAACCATATTTACTAAACTTTAGTAAATCAAATGGTCTTAACGAGCTTTGTGGTGGACATGACCAGTGCACAAGAATGTGTACTCGATCCCTTTAGTCCTTCACTTGACTCACACATCCATGTGAACAAGTAATTAGTCTTGATTTTCCAATGCTTGAAAGTTCTCATTCACCATACTATTCAACTTGCATGATTCCAAGTTTCGGTCCAATTGAAACTTGGGTGATGAGGAACTTTCCTGATTTGGTAAATTTAGACACTACCACAAATGAAAGAATCAAATCCATTTTCCAATATTGTTGTCAGTGGAATCACATAAGCAACAATTTTCCACAAATGTCATTGTAAGGATACTTCAAATAAATAAAATTAAACAATTTTCTTTTATTTTAAAACTTTGCGGAAAAACTTATCCTTACAATCCACATCGAAAATTGTTGTTATCTATTCCTTAGCAATATATCATAACTTCTTAAGCAACAGCTCAAAATTCTGATGCGATCGAAATCCACCTTCGCAATCAGAATCATCATATACTTCCTTTAAGATTTCTCTCTATTCTTTGATTCTTAAAACATCAACATGTGACCCAGTTACATCATGTAATGAGGATCTCAGAATAGAACTTAACAGAGTTAGATAATGGGCTCTACCTGATGTAGAGTCAAACTTATTGACTTTAACATCCTTAGGTAAATTTGGCAGCTTTGCAATCAACGCCCCTTCCTTTGGAAAAATAAACATATGGACCCTTTGGTAATGGGACTATCTCAGATTTAGCCTTTCTCTTTACCATTTGGTCAACCGGGTTGACTATGGCCAATCCCTTTCCATTGGGAAGAGAATGCTTTTTCTGGATTTCCAGTGTCACCATTGTCACTGTCCATAAAGTTTTTGGGAAGTTGATCTTCTAATCAAATTTGCTTTACTATCGTTCCAAATTATTGCTGATTCAGCAGCACCAAGCAAATAGATATGATCATTAAGGTTCATGTCATAGTCTGTTTCATAGTAGTCCCAAAGGAACTCACTATGTGACTTAGAAAGTGATTGAACATCCAACTTTCTCAAGACTTTGACACCCAACTCTCCCGGCTTGTCAATATGTGACTTCATCTCTAAGATGTGATAACACATAGACCTTGCTTGCCATTAGGGCTTGAGTGACCTTGAACTTGTGGGTTAGGGAGAATAATTGGAGGAGGTGGAGGAAGAGAAGTATGACTTCCATGAGCCAAACTCGGGAAGTCATATTCATTAGGAAAGCTTGGTTTGGGAAGATCATTGTTGTCTAAACTAGACATCAATAATGGGAGAAATTCACGTAAAGTTGATTTAAGCCCTTAATATATCACCCAATATGATATATTAAGGCTAGGACCCAACAAACTATTTTATAACTTGGAAGAGGGATGCCGTAATCCAAGCTATAAAATATTTGAAGGTAGGTGAATGACGATTCACCAATTTCCACCAAGATAAACGAAATGTATTATTAGGTTTTAATTGATTTTGAAACTCCTAGATTCTTTTGAGATTCATTGAACTTTTCAATGGCATGTTTCAATCTCGAGTGTGCCCTTCAGGTTTTGTGACTGGGATGCCGAGGATCACAAAACAAGGTGTGAAGTAACCATGCAAATATACTTGGTGCCCTTAATATTTACCCCTCAATCGATGTGTCGGTTAACCACACACGCTCCAACGATACTATGATAAACATTAAGTTACCATTTCAACAATTCATGAATCCTCTTCTTAGTCATAAGAATGCACTAAGATGACCTTTAGAGGACTAATTATGATATGATTTCTAAATCATTAAGATGATCACAAACATGATACTAAAGTACTCTCCCATCTTTTCAGATTTGAGAAACTTTTATCTTTCTGTCTAATTTGATTCTTCCCATTCGTTCTGCCATACATTGAGACTTTTCCAATGTTTTAGAATGATACTTAAACTTGTAAGTATAACCATATTTACTAAACTTTAGTAAATCAAATAGTCTTAACGAGCTTTGTGGTGGACATGACCAGTGCACAAGAATGTGTACTCGATCCCTTTAGTCCTTCACTTGACTCACACATCCATGTGAACAAGTAATTAGTCTTGATTTTCCAATGCTTGAAAGTTCTCATTCATCATACTATTCAACTTGCATGATTCCAAGTTTCGGTCCAATTGAAACTTGGGCGATGAGGAACTTTCCTGATTTGGTAAATTTAGACACTACCACAAATGAAAGAATCAAATCCATTTTCCAATATTGCTGTCAGTGGAATCATATAAGCAACAATTTTCCACAAATGCCATTGTAAGGATACTTCAAATAAATAAAATTAAACAATTTTCTTTTATTTTAAAACTTTGCGGAAAAACTTATCCTTACAATCCACATGGAAAATTGTTGTTATCTATTCCTTAACAATATATCATAACTTCTTGAGCAACTGCTCAAAATTCTGATGCGATCGAAATCCACCTTCGCGATCAGAATCAACATATACTTCCTTTAAGATTTCTCTCTATTCTTTGATTCTTAAAACATCAACATGTGACCCAGTCACATCATGTAATGAGGATCTCAGAATAGAACTTAAAAGAGTTCGATAATGGGCTCTACCTGATGTAGAGTCAAACTTATTGACTTTAACATCCTTAGGTAAATTTGGCAGCTTTGCAATCAACGGCCCTTCCTTTGGCAAAATAAACATATGGACCCTTTGGTAATGGGACTATCTCAGACTTAGCCTTTCTCATTACCATTTGGTCAACCGGGTTGACTATGGCCAATCCCTTTCCATTGGGAAGAGAATGCTTTTTCTGGATTTCCAGTGTCACCATTGTCACTGTCCATAAATTTTTTTGGAAGTTGATCTTCTAATCAAATTTGCTTTACTATCGTTCCAAATCATTGCTGATTCAGCAGCACCAAGCAAATAGATATGATCATTAAGGTTCATGTCATAGTCTGTTTCATAGTAGTCCCAAAGGAACTCACTATGTGACTTAGAAATTGATTGAACATCCAACTTTCTCAAGACTTTGACACCCAACTCTCCCGGCTTGTCAATATGTGACTTCATCTCTAAGATGGGATCACACATAGACCTTGCTTGCCATTAGGGCTTGAGTGACCTTGAACTTGTGGGTTAGGGAGAATAATTGGAGGAGGTGGAGGAAGAGAAGTATGACTTCCATGAGCCAAACTCGGCAAGTCATATTCATTAGGAAACCTTGGTTTGGGAAGATCATTGTTGTCTAAACCAGACAGCAACAATGGGAGAAATTCACGTAAAGTTGATTTAAGTCCTTAATATAACACCCAATATGATATATTAAGGCTAGGACCCAACAAATTATCTTATAACTTGGAAGAGGGATGCCGTAATCCAAGCTATAAAATATTTGAAGGTAGGTGAATGACGATTCACCAATTTCCACCAAGATAAACGAAATGTATTATTAGGTTTTAATTGGTTTTGAAACTTCTAGATTCTTTTGAGATTCATTGAACTTTTCAATGGCATGTTTCAATCTCGAGTGTGCCCTTCAGGTTTTGTGACTGGGATGCCGAGGATCACAAAACAAGGTGTGAAGTAACCATGCAAGTATACTTGGTACCCTTAATATTTACCCCTCAATCGATGTGCCAGTTAACCACACACGCTCCACCGATACTATGATAAACATTAAGTTACCCTTTGCCTACCTTGTTAAATCAAGCTAGTGTGTCGGTTAACCACACACGCTCCACTAACTGACTTAAGCAAAGTGCAAAGTATAATTTCATGGGTTAGCACCAAATTCACATTTTCCTAAGTAACTAAGATTGGGTATTATTAAGAGTTTAGTTACTTAGTATTTATCATTAATACTTTTAATGAAGGGAGAATTATAGTCATTGTCCTACCCGTTCGGCTAACGACCCTCCACCGGTCAAGGAAGCGGTGGGTGAGAGTAGACACCCATTAAACTGCCATTTTATAGGCAGTAACCTTATACCCCCCTTATAGACCGGCTTCATGAATGAGGCCGACTATTGGTAAGACGATTTGCTCTTATACATATAATATATTAAACTTTTAATATTATAATAGTATAAGGGTGTATTTTAGACATTTAAAATACTTGGTGGTTTAATCTATTAATTAAACTAAACTTTTAATTTAATTAAACTCAAACCATATCTTTATTTATAGATTTAATAATACTCTTTTAATTAAACGCTTTAATTAACTATTAATAAAGTACATAAGAGTTAATTTGAATTATTCAATAAAACATCATAATTCCAATTATTAAATTCAAAATTAAAACCATTTAATTAATTGTTTAAGTTATGAACCCAAGAGTTTTAGAATTCAATTTTTTTTTCCATAAAAAGCTTTTTCCAAATTCCAAAACTTGAGGGCAAGTTTTGTAACTCTTGAAAACCTTTGGATTCCATAACTTATGGAGTTAAATACTTGTTTTATGATGAAACTTTTCATGTTCCATAACTTAAGAACAAGTTATGGAATTCTTTAAAATATTAACTCCAAATTTTGTAACTCCATAAAAACATTAAATCAATTTTTTTTTTAAAAAAAAAACTTTCATATCCATAACTAATGGAGGTTTCAAAACACTTAAGATCACATCTTTAAAAAAAACTTTTGAGCTCCAAAATTTTATGACAAAATTTGTAACTTCTTAAAACATTTAGATCAAACTTTTAAAACTAATAAAATAATCATATCATTTTATCTTTTACTAAATTTGACCTAATTCAACTCATATAGCAAATGATTCAAATTTTAAAAATAATTAATTTTTCACACAACAAGTAATTCTCTTAAAATTTGACAAACGTCATGTTTTTTTTCCTTTTTTTTCAACTTGAAAATAAAACATTTGCATCAATATAACAGAAAACAACCCATGGCTCTGATACCACTGTTGGGTTTTGAGCATTCTAACATTCCTATGGTGTACATGCAACCCTATAAACCTTGGATCTATGTTTTCTCTATTATACATGCAAATATTAACTATTCCAAGGTTTCATCCTAAGTAGCATATTATGAAGCACCTATACTACAAAGTTCTAGTTAGATGACATACCTTTTGATGTAGCTTGATGTCTTCAAGCTTTAAGAGCTTAGCCCCAATAGTGTGGAAGCCTCAAATGGAATCACAAATCACCAAAACACCTTGGAAGAACTTGAGAGAATATGTATACACACTAAAATCGGCCCACTCTTATTTTGACACACTTGTTCCAATTTTGTGAGCCAAGGACCCCTTTATATATTATGGAGGATTAGGTTTACATCCATGTAAACCCTAATACCCATGACCTTTCATTTACGTAGGATCCATGGGTTAAAAGCTCCATGGACCATCCATGAAAGCTTAGCCCAACCTAAATGAACTTGGCCCATTCCATATATATAAGAGTCCATATTTAATTAGTTCTTTTTGATCACTTAATTAATTCTAAATTAATTCTTGATCAATACTAATTAAATAATATGATTCCATATTAATATGTTAGAACTTATAATATATTAATATAAATCATATATATACTATTCTCAAAAGACTATCCATATAAATTGTGTCGGTGAAGTGCAACCCAAATGGACCATGCCAGGTCGGGTCAAGTACATACCAAATATAGTTATGGACTTAGACATCAATCCAACAAGTACTTGATAGGAACACTAGATTAACACATTAAAAACGTCCAGAACTCAAGAACATAAGGAGTGTACGGCCGTACACCCATGTGTGTCCGTACACCCCTCAAAACACCCCTAAAGGGCCTTCAAAGTGCATTTCCAGCTTCAACACTTGATGAACAATTGACCCACAAGCTTCCCTATCATTGGACAACACTTTTGTGCACTTATTACCATGAGTGTACGGCCGCACACTCCATGGCCGTACACCCATGGCCGCACACTCTCCATTGTGGCCGTACACTCCCCTTAGATGAATCACATGTGATTCTAACACTTGGTCCAAGTGTTTCCTAGTCCCTAAAGGTGTTTCCTTGCAGGTGTTTGCTTCTAAACCCTATATTCATGCCAATATATGTCATATTTTGTAATTTAGGACTCGTTTGTGTCTCGGGACTTCATTCGTGGAACTTCTCATCCTTACGCGCATATTCGTTTGAATCACCCACATAAGGTGAGTTCATACCCCTATAATGAATCTTTTAAACTATTGTAAATGCTTTTAAGGGGGGAAATACAAGTTGAACACAATGATAATTGTGTAAATGTTTGTTATAAACATCTTTCAAAAGATTGCTTATGTCTTTTATAAGTGATCAAAACATTTCAAAAACTCTTTTAAAGTTATGTTACTTTATAGTTTAACAAAACTCCGTTTTTAAAGTACCAGCATAACTTAGTAGAAAAATGAGTCTTTTCAATAACAGTTCAAGTAAAATACTAGTAAACTATAAGGGGTATAGTTTAGGGGTTCAGTCAGACTAGATACTAGAGCATACTATAAAGAGAAACAGGGAGGTAGAAACAATATGCGATAACAAAGAGAATATACTAAGATACTATAACAGAATGAACATATTAAGATGCTATAGCACGAGAACACTTCAGGATCTAAGTATACCAATAAATCACTAACTCATTGTTCTAAACAAAAGGTGATAGTTAAATCGGGTATACATGATCGTATAACTTTAATGTGAGCCTACTTCACGGCTCAACAACTGGTTTGCTGAAGTCGCGTTTGGTTCCCAGAATCTCTTGCAGGGAGAGCGTATAGTATGGGGACTATTCATCACATTATGACCTTAATAAAACAAACATGTTTTAAGGTAATCAGTACTGTAGGTTGTCAATTCAAAAGACAATTGTGTACTTATATTTTCCCATTACTTTCATCATCTGACAGTTCCACTTGAAAGTTAATGCAAACTATTTTCGAGTCAAGAAAGTTATAAACTAGGGAAAAATTTCATTTTACAATCGACAAAAACAACAGTCGAGTCTAGTACATTCAGTTGAGAGGGGTCTATAATGCTAACTTTATGATTCCTTAGTTCATACATCAGGGATATATATTAATCGGATGCGACAGGTAGTAGGATGTGTGCTTTCCGCTTCATTTCCTGTTCCTTGTTTGGTTGTGGGCTTAGAGCAGATTCACCCAACCTACTATTTATTCGATCTTAGATATATATATATATATATATATATATATATATATATATATATATATATATATATATTCTGTATACGCCAAGTAATCATAAGGGGTACCAGGTATCGGCCAGGTCATAGGACACTAATTCAATGCACAGTTTTCTAGTACAAAACATACTTTTCAAATAGAACATTTGATATTCAAAAGTAGAAACTTATCATTAAGGGTTTAATCCATTTTATTAAACCAGTATAAACTTAAAGAACCTTAGGTGGTTAATTCTATAACACCTTAGTTTATACATCAGGGTTATATATAATTAATACCCGATAGGTAGTTGGATGTATGCTTTCCGCCCCATTTCCTGTTCCTTGTTTGGTTGTGGGCTTAGGGCAGATTCACACAATTAACTATCTGTTCGATATTAGATTATATATAGCTAGTATAAACTAAGTGATTATAAAAGGAACCACTGTGGTTACCATTTTTACTAAAAGAAATAATGGTTTTGTTAAAAAATCTTTTCATCAAATATAAAGGAACTATTACAGTTAACTCCGTGGGTACCAAGTGAATACGCAAGGGTTATATACAACAAGGATCTAATAAACAATGGGATGGGTGCATTCCGCCTTATTTCCCGTTCCTTGTTTGGTAGTGGGCTTAGGGCAGATACACACAACCGATTGTTTGTTTACTCTGGGTTTTATATAACTTGTATCCATTTAGTACTCATAGAAAGGATTGTAGAGTCATTTTTACTTATCTTTCATCAAAGCAGGAAATATAGGATTTTCTGGAGGAACAGGCGAACTTTTCTAAAGTAGAACTTACTACAACTTTTTTGCAACTTACTTACATCACTAAAATCTTATGAACTCACCAGCTTAAGTGCTGATATACACTTTCAAAATAACTTGTATTCTCAAAAGACCAATAGACATGTACGCGCTCTGGGATTCAGAAGATGGAGCAGTATAGCTTCATGTCTTATTTTGTTATTTGCTTTATAGTCTATGTTATGTGAACCACATACTTTGTAAACACTCTCTTTCTAATGAAATGGTTGTTTATTACTTTGATTACTATGATGCATGTCTTGTGATACTAAACATGACGTCCTCCACCCCCGAACGTTTCCGTCGTTCCGGTTTTGGGGTGTGGCAATTATGCCCTTCAAGTTTGTGACTGTGATGCCGAGGATCTCAAACAAGGTGTGAATAATGTTGGATTAATGTCTAAGTCCATAACTATATTTGGTATGTACTTGACCCGACCCGGCATGGTCCATTTGGGTTGCACTTAACCGACACAATTTATATGGATAGTCTTTTGAGAATAGTATATTTATGACTTATATTAATATATTATAAGTTCTAATATATTAATATGGAATCATATTATTTAATTAGTATTGATCAAGAATTAATTTAGAATTAATTAAGTGATCAAAAAGAACTAATTAAATATGGACTCTTATATATATGGAATGGGCCAAGTTCATTTAGGTTGGGCTAAGCTTTCATGGATGGTCCATGGAGCTTTTAACCCATGGATCCTATGTAAATGAAAGGTCATGGGTATTAGGGTTTACATGGATGTAACCCTAATCCTCCATAATATATAAAGGGGTCCTTGGCTCACAAAATTGGCACAAGTGTGTGAAAATAAGAGTGGGCCGATTTTAGTGTGCATACATATTCTCTCAAGTTCTTCCAAGGTGTTTTGGTGATTTGTGATTCCATTTGAGGCTTCCACACTATTAGGGCTAAGCTCTTAAAGCTTGAAGACATCAAGCTACATCAAAAGGTATGTCATCTAACTAGAACTTTGTAGTATAGGTGCTTCATAATATGCTAGTTAGGATGAAACCTTGGAATAGTTAATATTTGCATGTATAATAGAGAAAACATAGATCCAAGGTTTATAGGGTTGCATGTACACCATAGGAGTGTTAGAATGCTCAAAACCCAACAGTGGTATCAGAGCCATGGGTTGTTTTCTATTATATTGATGCAAATGTTTTATTTTCAAGTTGAAAAAAAGGAAAAAAAACATGACGTTTGTCAAATTTTAAGATAATTACTTGTTTTGTGAAAAACGAATTATTTGTAAAATTTGAATCATTTGTTATATGAGTTGAATTAGGTCAAATTTAGTAAAAGATAAAATGATATGATTATTTTATTAGTTTTAAAAGTTTGATCTAAATGTTTTAAGGAGTTACATATTTTGTCAAAAAATTTTGGAGCTCAAAAGTTTTTTTTAAAGTTGTGATCTTAAGGGTTTTTGAAACTTCCATAAGTTATGGATATGAAAGTTTTTTTTTTTTTTTTAAAAAAAAATTTGATTCAAAGTTTTTATGGAGTTACAAAATTTGGTGTTAATGTTTTAAAGAATTCCATAACTTGTTCTTAAGTTATGGAACATGGAAAGTTTCATCATAAAACACCATTAATTCCATAAGTTATGGAATCCAAAGGTTTTCAAGAATTACAAAACTTGCCCTCAAGTTTTGGAATTTGAGAAAAGTTTTTTATGAAAGAAAGAATTGAGTTCTAAAACTCTTGGGTTCATAACTTAAACAATTAATTAAATGGTTTTAATTTTGAGTTTAATAATTGGAATTATGATGTTTTATTGAATAGTTCAAATTAACTCTGATGGACTTTATTAATAGTTAATTAAAGCGTTTAATTAAAAGAGTATTATTAATCCATAAATCTATGGTTTGAGTTTAATTAAATTAAAAGTCTAGTTTAATTAATAGATTAAACCACCAAGTATTTTAACTGTCTAAAATACACCCTTATACTATTATAATATTAAAAGTTTAATATATTATATGTATAAGAGCAAGTCGTCTTACCATTAGTAGGCATCATTCACGAAGCCGGTCTATAAGGGGGGTATAAGGTTACTGCCTATAAAATGGCAGTTTAATGGGTGTCCACTCTCACTCACCGCTTGCTTGACCGGTGGAGGGTCGTTAGCCGAACAGGTAGGACAAGGACTATAATTCTCCCTTCATTATAAGTATAATGATAAATACTAAGTAACTAAACACTTATAAATTCCCAATCTTAGTTACTTAGGCAAATGCGAATAAGGTGCTAATCCATGAAATTACACTTTGCACTTTGTTTAAGCTGTTAGTGGAGCGTGTGTGGTTAACCGGCACACTAACCTGGACTTAACAAGGTAGGAAAAGGGTAACTTAATGTTTATCATAGTATCGTTGGAGCGTGTGTGGTTAACCGACACATCGATTGAGGGGTAAATATTAAGGGCACCAAGTATATTTGCATGGTTACTTCACACCTTGTTTTGTGATCCTCGGCATCCCAGTCACAAAACCTGAAGGGCACACTCGAGATTGAAACATGCCATTGAAAAGTTCAATGAATCTCAAAAGAATCTAGGAGTTTCAAAATCAATTAAAACCTAATAATACATTTCGTTTATCTTGGTGGAAATTGGTGAATCGTCATTCACCTACCTTCAAATATTTTATAGCTTGGATTACGGCATCCCTCTTCCAAGTTATAAAATAGTTTGTTGGGTCCTAGCCTTAATATATCATATTGGGTGATATATTAAGGGCTTAAATCAACTTTACGTGAATTTCTCCCATTATTGATGTCTGGTTTAGACAACAATGATCTTCCCAAACCAAGCTTTCCTAATGAATATGACTTCCCGAGTTTGGCTCATGGAAGTCATACTTCTCTTCCTCCACCTCCTCCAATTATTCTCCCTAACCCACAAGTTCAAGGTCACTCAAGCCCTAATGGAAAGCAAGGTCTATGTGTGATCACATCTTAGAGATGAAGTCACATATTGACAAGCCGGGAGAGTTGGGTGTCAAAGTCTTGAGAAAGTTGGATGTTCAATCACTTTCTAAGTCACATAGTGAGTTCCTTTGGGACTACTATGAAACAGACCATGACATGAACCTTAATGATCATATCTATTTGCTTGGTGCTGCTGAATCAGCAATAATTTGGAACGATAGTAAAGCAAATTTGATTAGAAGATCAACTTCCCAAAAACTTTATGGACAGTGACAATGGTGACACTGGAAATCCAGAAAAAGCATTCTCTTCCCAATGGAAAGGGATTGGCCATAGTCAACCCGGTTGACCAAATGGTAAAGAGAAAGGCTAAATCTGAGATAGTCCCATTACCAAAGGGTCCATATGTTTATTTTTCCAAAGGAAGGGGCGTTGATTGCAAAGCTGCCAAATTTACCTAAGGATGTTAAAGTCAATAAGTTTGACTCTACATCAGGTAGAGCCCATTATCTAACTCTGTTAAGTTCTATTCTGAGATCCTCATTACATGATGTAACTGGGTCACATGTTGATGTTTTAAGAATCAAAGAATAGAGAGAAATCTTAAAGGAAGTATATGATGATTCTGATTGCGAAGGTGGATTTCGATCGCATCAGAATTTTGAGCTGTTGCTTAAGAAGTTATGATATATTGCTAAGGAATAGATAACAACAATTTTCGATGTGGATTGTAAGGATAAGTTTTTCCGCAAAGTTTTAAAATAAAAGAAAATTGTTTAATTTTATTTATTTGAAGTATCCTTACAATGGCATTTGTGGAAAATTGTTGCTTATGTGATTCCACTGACAACAATATTGGAAAATGGATTTGATTCTTTCATTTGTGGTAGTGTCTAAATTTACCAAATCAGGAAAGTTCCTCATCACCCAAGTTTCAATTGGACCGAAACTTGGAATCATGCAAGTTGAATAGTATGGTGAATGAGAACTTTCAAGCATTGGAAAATCAAGACTAATTACTTGTTCACATGGATGTGTGAGTCAAGTGAAGGACTAAAGGGATCGAGTACACATTCTTGTGCACTGGTCATGTCCACCACAAAGCTCGTTAAGACTATTTGATTTACTAATGTTTAGTAAATATGGTTACTTACAAGTTTAAGTATAATTCTGAAACATTGGAAAAGTCTCAATGTATGGCAGAACGAATGGGAAGAATCAAATTAGGCAGAAAGATAAAAGTTTCTCAAATCTGAAAAGATGGGAGAGTACTTTAGTATCATGTTTGTGATCATCTTAATGATTTAGAAATCATATCACAATTAGTCCTCTAAAGGTCATCTTAGTGCATTCTTATGACTAAGAAGGGGAGTCATGAATTGTTGAAATGGTTAGATCAGGAAGATGAGTCATACTTCGTTCCAAAACAATTCTTAGAGTCATACTCCAAGACTGTAACTTGAGTGACATATCTTAAAGAAAGGTTTAAAACACTTGTCAAATGTAAGAGTAAAAGTGTCCTACTCTTGTACATTTGAAATTGGTAAGTTGTGATGTTTTGGATAAAACAAAGACCAACTAAGGCCAATTGTGTGAAGTGTTTGTCTTGATAAAGAATCCGCACTATCTCTTGAATATTTGGCAAGATAGTCTTATATGTCAAGAGGATAGTGGGAGTCTTAAAGATCCTAAAAAGAATTTCAAGAACTAATCAAGAATAAAACCTGAGGTTCTTCACTAGCACACGACTTGAGGTTTATAACCTATCATGTTGACATATTCTGTGCCCATTCCAGTTAAAGTTGGCTTTGCATAGGAGTTCTGAAAGTTCTCAATTGGTTGCATAACAACTTGGAAGCAATGGCAGGCCCTGTACTGCCAGGTGGCAAGAAGTTAAGATTGCATAAGTTCAGTCCATATGAGTTTGGATTTGTCATTATCCTTGTCTTGTGACTATGGTTTTGACAATTCACATGGATAAGAACACATACACCATAAAATCTAAGGGTCATAAGGTTTCTCTCCGATTCATGAAAATGATGGTGATGAAACACTTCCACCAAGTAGATTTGAAGCAGATGGCAAAAGGTCTAAACAATTGAGACTATGATTACGACATCCCTTTTCATAGTTCTGAAATTGTTTAGACACACATGCATGCCATCTAAGGAAAGGTGTATGATTTTGATAAAGTTTTATCAAAGCATCTCGTATCAGAAATCCGAACTTTGGTAAGAAAGACAATAAAGTATTGATTTCTAGAAGTCCAGCTGATTTCTGAGTACATGTCAAAGCTAGTGGGAGCATAAGTGTTATGCTAATAATCATCATGTTAGTGGGAGCATGATAATTATTGTTAGTGTTGCAAGTTAGCAATGTTAATTATAGAAAACAAAAGTTTCAATTCGTGAGGCTGCAGGGATTGAAAAAGTTGTTTTGCTATAATTAAGGGAGAGGATATACTTCATTTCAGTTCTAAAGGCTTAGATTGAGACCTTAATCATCTTTAGTCAAGAATATATATATATATATATATATATATATATATATATATATATATATATATATGAATTTCATGTTGGATTGGTTCAACTTAAGGAAATTCTATATATTGCGTTCTCAAAATTCGATTATGATTACGACATCCCTTCTCATAGTCAAATTTTGAAAACATGGCAAATAAAAATATTGTAGCAAAAGACTAGTCTAGAATCCTGTCTTTATGTGAGACATCATGAATCGTGTACCATTTGCTTTGGGTACAGGATCGATTGCATGTGCTATAATATTTGTCATTTCTAAATTTTTCCAAATGCCTAGAGGCATTAAGAAGGGAAAAGGTCTAGAATTGGATATGACTAAAATGATTAAGCAATTGTCGAGGATAATCTGAGGTTTACCAAATATTGGTTGCTCAGGGACAGTTGGAAGTATAGTGCTAATTTTGGAAGGACCACATTGACATATTCTGAAAAGAGGCATCTCTTGTTCAGAAGTGATAGTCAAAATGAGAATATGGAGTTGTCTCCATAGGTGGAAGTTATATGTGTAAGATTAGAAAACTTAATGCAAGAAGCATGTCCAAAGCAATGTACTTTGAATATGAGACTTAGTTTCCATGGAGTTGATCTCCATTGGAATACCATATAATGACTGTTGACAAGTCAGTGCATATAAGTTTAAAATCTAAACAGATTTCGATAAATGATAGGAATTTGAAATTCTCACATTTTTCGATAAGGATTTGGGAGTGTGAAATTAGAATCATTGAAATTATGTTCAATTGGTTTATTTCACAAAGTAAGGATCATAGACAGACATAGAGTGCATACTTGGTGTATGGCAAAGCTATTGTTTACGAAAAACATAGTGTACATGCTTGGAGCATGGGACAACTAGTGTTTTTAATTCAAGTATAAAGTTGATAAAACCGAAACAATGAATAATGAGTAATCAGTATGGTGATAAATAAAAGTGTTTATTTATATTCATAGGGTTTGATACAATATTTGATTCATTTATTCTTGTGTTTCACTTTGCATGTTTTGACTTCCAGAATAACTAAGTCGCTCTTCCTGAATGATTAAGTTATTCAAACCATCCACAGTCGGTCATATGTTGGAAGTAGATATGAATCAAGACTGTCATGGGTTGGTTTGTAGAGGTCCAAGTTGGTGGACAAAGTGGTGCTACAACACTCATGAGTGCTCATAAGTTCTGAGTATTGGATTCAACCCGCGCTCATTTGAATCACTTCATGGATTTTATCACGAGTGATCATGAGACGATAATATCTTATATTCTTCAAACCTAGAGATATGAGTTGTTAGTATGAGTTGGTTATACATTGATTGCACGAAAACGCATTTGGTAACTCGATGTTATAAAACGTGCCTTTGTGTATGATTCAACAAGTAGTAGAACAAGCCATATGAGTCGAAGTTTATCCATTCCTTTTACCTTCGTGATAAAAGCGATATCTGTGGGCCCCTCGATGATTTAGCGATGACACATGTGAGTGCTTGGCCAAGCCAGGACTGATTTGATTTGTTCAATCAGTCAGTCATCATAAATCGAAAATCAGGAAACAACAAATGGACAGAGAGAATGATTATAATCCATGTCTCAGTCCATATGATATCTAGAATGGAGGAATATATAATCCCTTATCTAATGGACAAGTCATTGACAAGGTCAGAGTTCGACAGCGGCTTTAAGAGCTACGATTGCCAGTTAGGTTTTGAAGTCATACTCAATAATAGTTTTAGACTTATCCAAGTGGGAGACTGTTGGATTAATGTCTAAGTCCATAACTATATTTGGTATGTACTTGACCTGACCCGGCATGGTCCATTTGGGTTGCACTTCACCGACACAATTTATATGGATAGTCTTTTGAGAATAATATATTTATGACTTATATTAATATATTATAAGTTCTAATATATTAATATGGAATCATATTATTTAATTAGTATTAATCAAGAATTAATTTGGAATTAATTAAGTGATCAAAAAGAACTAATTAAATATGGACTCTTATATATATGGAATGGGCCAAGTTCATTTAGGTTGGGCTAAGCTTTCATGGATGGTCCATGGAGCTTTTAACCCATGGATCCTATGTAAATGAAAGGTCATGGGTATTAGGGTTTACATGGATGTAACCCTAATCCTCCATAATATATAAAGGGGTCCTTGGCTCACAAAATTGGCACAAGTGTGTGAAAATAAGAGTGAGCCGATTTTAGTGTGCATACATATTCTCTCAAGTTCTTCCAAGGTGTTTTGGTGATTTGTGATTCCATTTGAGGCTTCCACACTATTGGGGCTAAGCTCTTAAAGCTTGAAGACATCAAGCTACATCAAAAGGTATGTCATCTAACTAGAACTTTGTAGTATAGGTGCTTCATAATATGCTAGTTAGGATGAAACCTTGGAATAGTTAATATTTGCATGTATAATAGAGAAAACATAGATCCAAGGTTTATAGGGTTGCATGTGCCCTTCAAGTTTGTGACTGTGATGCCGAGGATGACAAACAAGGTGTTAATAACCATGCAAATAAGCTTGGTACACCCAATGTTACAACCACCTAATCAGTGTGCCGGTTAACCACACACACTCCATTGATCTGTGATTAACATCAAGCTACCCTTTGCCACACACTGTTAGTCCCAGATTAGTGTGCCGGTTAACCACCCACGCTCCACTAACAACTTAACAAGGTGCAAAGTGCAATTTCATGGGTTAGCACCATATCCACATTTTTCCTAAAGTAACTAAGATTGAGAATTTAATAAAAGTTTAGTTACTTTATAGTTATCATTATACTTTTAATGAAAATTAATGTCCTGTCAAACTCGTTCGGCTAAGGACCCTCAACCAGTCAAGGAAGCGGTGGGTGAGAGTGGACACCCATTAAACTGTCATTTTATAGGCAATAACCTTATACCCACCTTATAGACCGACTTCGTGAATGAGGCCTACTAACGGTAAGACTGACTTGTCTTATACATATATATATATATATATATATATATATATATATATATATAATTATTAAACTTATAATAATATAAAGTATAAGGGTAGAATTTTAACTTTTAAAACTCTAGGGTTTGGAACTAAAGTATTCAAAAGTGAAACTTTACAAATTCCAAAACTTGAGGGCAAGTTTTGAAACTTGTGAAAACTCTTGGATTTTCATAAGTTATGAGTTTAATAAAGGTTTTATGAAAAGGACTCTTGAATTCCATAACTTGAGAACAAGTTATGGAGTTCATTAAAAACATTTATCAAAGACCTTTAATTTTCCATAACTTGAGGACAAGTTATGGATTTCAACAAAAACAATTAGATCAAAAAATTCCAACTAACAAAAAAAAAAAATTCTTATGATCTAATTAAACTCATAAATTATGATAATTCATATCAAACAAGTTTCAAGAAATTAGCCTAATCATACAAACTAATACAAATCATGAAACTTTGACAGTTATCTTTGAAATTAGATAAGCACAATCATTACCACATCAAAAACAAGTTTATTTGTTCAAAAACAGTTAAGGGTAATTATTCTAGTCCAATTCTGGCTTTAAAAATCGAAATTCTGCATTCTGGAGCACCAACTCGTCGAGTGCATGAACTGAATCGACGAGTTGGTTAGGTTTTAGGGTGGACTCGGCAAGTCTGTCAGAGGACTCGGCGAGTGCACTGTCTACAAAACAGAAAATCGATTTTTTCAAGCTTTGAAAACAAGTAGCATCAAGTATAATGGAAAACAATCCTAGGCTCGGATACCACTGATGGGTTTTAGTATACTACAACATCCTATGGTGCACATACAACCCTAAATGCTTTGGATCTATGTTTTCTCTAATTATACATGCAATGTTGTTTCCAAAGCATTAAGCCTACAACTATCATACAAATGACATAAACAACATAGAATTGAGTTATAGAGTTACCTCTTTGTTGTAGCTTGTAGAATTTCTTGAGTTTGGGCCTTTAAGAACTTAGTGCCCCAAGTGTTGCACCTTAAATGGAATCACAACACACCTAGGACAAAGGATGCTTCTGAGAGAGTTTCTTCCACTCAAATCGGCTATAGTGACTCCAAGAACACTAGTGTGGCATTTTGGATGCTAAAGGGCTTCTTATATAGTGTGGCAAGATTAGGGTTAGCACCATGTAAACCCGAATGCCCATGACTCTTCATATTATCTAGGATCCATGCGTTAAAGCTCTATGGACTATCCATGGACTAAGATATTGGTTTAGCCCATCCTAAATAACAATTGGCCCACACTATAAGAATCCTTGATTTACCAAATCAACCTCATATATTTAATTAGTCTCTTTTGATCACAAAATTAATTACAAATTAATTCTTGATCAATATTAATTAAATAATACGATTTCATATTAATATATTACAACTTATAATATATTAATAAATTGTCCTGGTGATATGCAACCCAAATTGACCATGCTACTCTCGGGTCAAGTACATACCAATTATAGTTATGGGCTTAGACACCAAATCCAACATAATAAGTATTTAATCAGAAATTAATTTGGAATTAATTTTGGGATTAAAGGAATGGACTGAAAGTGCAGGGGATGTTTTGTAATTATTTGATAGTTGAGGCTTTGGGCCATTGGATCACCCTTATTAGGGATGTGCTGAAAATCCCTAGAAGGTTCTAGGTATTTTCTTCCAAGGCCTAAGGTAAGGAGGTCCATGGACTTGCTTAGGCCCTAAGCTAAGGAATTAAGGTTTCCACCTTAAAACCCTGGCTAGCCTCAAGTATAAATAAACCCCTCTAGCACAAGATTTCGTCCCTACTTTGTGAAACCCTAGGAGTGCCGATTTTTGGAGCAATATACTCTCTCTCCTCCCTCTGATATTCATCCATTCATCATAGTGTGTTTGTGAGCCATTAGAGGTACTACAATTGTGGTAATTGTTCTCAAGAGCAAAGGAACTTCAATAATTAGTTGTTATTACTACATAGCAACAAAGGTATGTGATATAATCTTTCAGATGTCTATTTCGAAAATATTATATGCATAGCAACAAAGGTTTTCCTTTTCAGATGTCTAAAAGAGAAAACATAGATTCAAACTAGGGTTGCATGCACACATAGGATTGTTTGTATAAAACCCATCAGTGGTATCAGAGCTTTTGGTTGTTGTTTTCAATTAGATTTGATACAATAGTTTGAACTTGACAAATTAGGGTTTATGGCAATTAAACCATAGGCCTTGGATTTTTCGAAATTAGGGTTTCAAAACCCTAGTTTCGTAATTTGTGTAGGGTTTTTGAACCTTTTCCTTTGGCCCCATATTTTCGATTTTAGGGTTGGTTAACCCTAGGGTTTTCGAAAATACCTTCCTCCGCAAGATTAGAATTCAAAATTCCAGGGATTAGGATAATATTTTCTTTGGTAATTATCTTATTAATTGTTTAGGTTAAATTATTTATTGAATTTAATGGATAATCCTATGAGATTCAATAATTTAAATTAATTGTTTAATTTGGATGGTTATTAAATCAAGGTTTTTAATATTTAAGATTTTAAATTAAAAAGTATTAATTTCGAAAATTTTAAATTACATTAAATACCCTAGTATTTTGAAATGTTTAAAATACACCCTTATACTATATATATAATTAAAAGTTTAATATTACATATGTATAAGAAAAGTCAGTCTTACTGTTAGTAGGCCTCATTCACAAAGTCAGTCTATAAGGGGGGTATAAGGAAACTGCCTATAAAATAACGGTTGAATGAGTGTCCACTCTCACCCACCGCTTCTTTGATTGGTGGAGGGTCGTTAACTGAATGGGTAGGATAGGACATTAATTCAATGAAAATCATAAAGTAACAAAATATTTTTATAAATTCCCAATCTTAGTTACTTTAGAAAAATGTGAAAATGATGCTATTCCATGAAATTCCACTTTGCACCTTGCCAAGTCGTTAGTGAAGCGTGTGTGGTTAACCGACACACTAACTTTGACTAAAAAAGGTGGCAAAGGCTAGCTCGAGAATTATCATATATCAATGAAGCGTGTGTGGTTAACCGGCACATTGGTTAGGTGGTAAATGACTCGAGAGTGCCAAGCTAATTTGCATGGTTATCCACACCTTGTTTGTGATCCTCGGTATTCCAGTCACAAAGTTGAAGGGCATAATCGAGATTAAACATGTCATTGGCAAGTTCAGTGAATCTCAAAGAATCTAGGAATTTCATTTCATTTAAAACCTAATTCTTTTAATTTCATTTTTCGTGGTGAAATTGGTATATCATTTACCTACCTTTAAATAATTTACAATTGGATTACGACATCCCTCTTCCGAATTGTGAATTATTGTGTTGGGTCCTAGCCTTAATATTTCATTTGGGTGTTATATTAAGGATTTCCTATCTAATCAAACACTTGTCTTTCTTCTTTTGCAGATTTCTACCTCAAACAACGCCTCCAGTTCCTCCAACACCAACTCATTCTCGTTCTTGAACATTTGTGTGAGGGTCACATTCGATGGTTCCAACTTCAATGATTGGATCCACAACATTCGAATGGCCTTGCGCTACGAGGACAAAGAATATGTCCTCGACAATCCGTTGAAAGAGGTGTTGGGTTCTGAGCATTCTAACACTCCTATGGTGTGCATGCAACCCTAGAAACCTTGGATCTATGTTTTCTCTAAAATACATGCAAATTTGTTTTCCAAGGTTTACAACATAACTAGCATGTTATGGGGTACTTTTAATACAAAACTTTAAGTAGAATAACATACCTTTCTTTTGTAGTTGATTGCTTGGAGTTTTAGAGCCTAGCACCAATAGTGTGAATGCCTCAAGTGGTGTCACAAATCACCCAAAACAATTTGGAAGTACTTGAGAGAATATGATGCTCACTAAAATCGGCCCACTCTTGTTTCTCACATACACTAGTCAATTCTAGAACCAAGGACCTCTTTATATAGTATGGAGGATTAGGGTTAAACCCTAATACCCATGACTCTTCATTTACCTAGGATCCATGGGTTAAAAGCTCCATGGACTTCCATATACTCTTAGCCCATCCTAAATAAATCTTAGCCCAATTCATATATATTAAAGAGTTCATATTTAAATAGCCGCTTTTGATCACTAAATTAATTCCAAAATCAATTCTTGATCAACACTAATTAAATAATATGATTTCATATTAATATATTATAACTTATAATATATTAATAGATCATAAACATCTTATTCTCAAGAGTATATCCATATAAATTGTTAGGTGAAGTGCAACCCAAATGGACCATGCTGGGTCGGGTCAAGTTCATACCAAATATAGTTACGGACTTAGACACCTTATTCAACAGTCTCCCACTTGGATAAGTCTGATAACTATAGTTGCAAGTATAACTTCAGGAACCAACCAACAATCGTAGCTCTTTAAAACTTTGTTGAACTATGAAACGCCATTTTAGATAAGTGATCATATAATCCTCTGTTCTCAAGATATCAGCCGGACAAATACATGGAACAATGTCGTACTTATTGTCCAACAGTTGTTTCTCGATCTCATTTTTGTTTTACATAGAACTAAATTGAACACATCAATTAGGTTCTGACCGGGCCCGACACATAAGTCAAAACCAAATCATCGAGGGGCCCAAATATCGCTTCTATTGCTAGAAGGAACAGATAAACTTTGACTCATATGCTTGTACTAACTACCTGTTGAGTTATGCACAAAAGCACGTTTTATGACATCAAGTTACTGATGCGTTTTCGTACAATCAATGGATAACCAACTCATAGTCAACAACTCACATCTCTAGGTTTGAAGATATATATGATATTACCATCTCGCGATCACTCGATATAAATTCCTTGAAGTGATACAAGTGAGCGTGAGTTTAATCCAATACTCAGACCTTATGAGCACTCACGAATGTTGCAGCAACCATTGCAATGTCTAATGCACCTTAGACAAATCTTACAAGCCAAATTCATGACGGTCTTAATTCAATACTTACTTCCAACGTATGACCGACTATGAAGAGTTTTGAATAAAATAATTATTCTGGAAGTCAAAACATGCAAAGTTGAAACAATAGTAAATGATTAGCATAAGATAGTAACACTTCACTAATAAATAAACAACAACTTTTATTTAGTCATCAAATGTCAATTACATTTTACAAGTTTCAGAAATAGCTATCTAATTATTAAAACTAATATCGTCTCTCAGCCCGATGCTCCTCACATGCTGCAAATGCCTAACCCTAGTCAGTCCCTTCGTGAGGGGATCTGCAAGGTTCTCTTATGACGATACCCTCCTTGCCACGAGGAGTCTTTCTTCTATCTTGTCTCTTATGAAGTGATATTTTCTGTCAATGTGTCTAGATCTACCATGATCTCTTGGTTCCTTGGCTAAGGCAACCGCACTATTGCTGTCACAAAAAATATCCATAGGCTCCTGTACAGCTGGTACAACTCCAAGGTCTCCAATGAAGTTCTTCAGCCATATCGCCTCCTTTTCCGCTTCACTTGCTGCTTTGTACTCTGATTCACAAGTAGAATCAGCTATTGTCTCCTGCTTGGAACTTTTCCAAGTAATTCCTCCTCCATTCAGGGTAAAGACCCAGCTTGACTAAGAGCGGAAATTATCCCTATCAGTCTGAAAACTAGCATCGCTATACCCTACTACTCTCAAGTCATCACTCCCACCGAGAGTAAGAACCCAGTCCTTAGTCCTTCGTAGGTACTTGAGAATATTCTTTACCGCAGTCCAATGAGCCTTGCCAGAGTATCCCTGATATCTGCTGACCATGCTCAAAGCAAAGGCCACATCAGGGCGAGTACAAGTCATAGCATACATGATCAAGCCAACAACGGAAGCAAATGGTAATCGACTCATCTCAGCTATCTCAACCTCTATACTCGGACTTTGAGTTTTACTCAGTCTGGCATTGTCCTGGATCGGTAACTCCCCTTTCTTGGAATTCTCTATGTTGAACTTCTTCAACACTTTATCCAAGTAGGTACTCTGACAAAGTCGAATTAGTCTTTTACTCCTATCTCTCAGTATCCTTATCCGTAGGATATAGGCAGGTTCTCCAAGGTCCTTCATAGCGAGACACTTCCCAAGCCAGGACTTAACCTCATGCAAAGTTGGGATGTCATTTCCTATGAGTAGTATGTCATCCACTGTGACAACCCGAAATTTCTATCTTGTACAACCATTCACTTCAATAGAAGTCAGAACTGTTTCTGCTAACTTTTGAGCTGTGTAGAGTCAGTTTGAGTGTTGTAAAGCCTAGTACTGTAACAGATAACTAGAGAGAGGATGCCCTAGGGTTTATTGTGCAACAATAAAGTCTCAAAACTCCAAGAGTTTGGAGTTTACGGCCGTAAACTCCGAAGAGTATATATATGACACTTAGTAATTTTACTCATTTTTTTCAAAATTTCAAAGCTAGAACATCAAATCCTCTCAAGTATCATCCGATTTTCCTTCTTGATCTTCAACTTTGTAAGTGTTTCTTGCCCTAATTAGTTGATATCTTACTTAATCTAGTGATCTTACATGATTTCATCCGTGAAATCATTCCATTTGTGTAGATCTTCAAGTGTTCTTAGTTTCACCAAGAACACACACTAGTGTTCTTGGACTTTTAACACCCTTTCAAGCTTCTTTATTGTAAGTACTCTTACCCTAGTGTGTTATAAGGCTTTTTACACTACTTAATCAACTAGAAAACACAAAGAAACACAAGATCAAAGGTGTTTATGGTCCAACATGTTCTTGGACCGTAAACCCTAATGAATGGGCCATTATGTGCCCTAGTCCCTTACCAAGCCTTGGATACTAGTCTAGATCATATCCTTGAAGTGCTTAGGACCTTAAACATCAAAAAGACCATGAACCATTAGAGTTTACGGCTGTAAACTCATGGAGAAATGGTCCATGGGCCGTAAACTCCATAAAGGGGTGAAATGATGCCGCAATCACTTCCTAAGGCTTAGACTTGAAGTAGGAATGCTTCTTTATGACTTGTAAGCTTCAAAACACAAAATGGTAGAAGTACCATGTGTTTACGGCCATAAACTCATGGGTTTACGACCGTAAACTCCAAGGGAATTGGTCCCAAAACCGTAAACTCAAAAAGAGTTTACCCTTGGACCCTAAACTCAAATACAAGGCCCTACAACCCTTAGATGCAATCCTTAGTACTTATAGCACTTAAATCAAGTGTTTTTCATGTCCTAGGATGTCTTAACTTGGTTAATTAGTTGTTAAATGACTAATTGGATACATATATGTGTTATTATATGTTAACTAGGATCCTTGTGTGTGTTCAAGTCTTCACTTGACACTTAGCATCCTATACCATCCGTTCATTCAAACCACTCACTACAGGTGAGTTCATACCCCTTAATCAACCTTTTAAATGATTTTAAATGCTTTTATGGGGGGGGGGGGAATACTAGTTGAACTATTATAGTTATTATATCAATCACATGTGATTAATAACTACCAAACAAGTGGATTTCTTACTTTTCAAACTGTGTTATCAAACAAACTACTTCAAACTGTTTTACAAACTCTTTTACATGTCAAATACTTTTATTAAACTCTTTTAAACTTATATTCTGTTAAATGTGTATCTATATAGATATAGTTATATAAGTAGGATTTAAAGGACTTAGGACTGATAGCTCACCTTACCTTTTGTTCCTTGTTTGGTTGTGGACTTAAGGTATCGGTTGTTTGTCCGAAGGTCGTTTAAATCCTAGTCATATATCATGTATATATATATATAGATATAAAAGGTTACTTCTTTCTATTAAATACCTTTGGGTAGCAAAGGTATACAAACATGTTCATACAGTCAAACAACATTACTAGTAAGCTATAATAGGTATAGTTTAGGGAGATACTAATACTATTACTAGAACAGTGAAACATACAATGAGTCAGTTCATACATGACTCAATACCATAAAGAGAAAACATAACATACAGATAGAGAATACTATGATGAGAAACAAACAATACCATACAAAGAGAACATACAATACCATACAGAGACAACATACATACATGCTAGAAAAAGAGAGGACACACAAATACAACTAGCACATACATATACAAGAACATTACTACAGTTATATGAGCCACGTAACGGGGCATGGCATCACCTGTCATGGCTCGTTTTGTATCCAGAATCTCCTTAAATGGAGAGCGTTGAGTTTGTGTATAGATCTATACTGGATTGACTATCCTACACCTTGCTGCTCGCTACAGTGGGACTTGCAAGTCTACGGGTGCCAAACGTCATTTCTTCCGACGTCTTACATCGTCGTGTTTCTAGTCGGTAGTATAGTACAGGCCGATCACATGCTACTTTAAATAACATGTGGTTTAAGGTAGTTAGTACAGCAGTAGTTACTTAATACAACACTACAGTACTATTTTATTTTCCCTTTGCATTCACTTTGTGATCTTCACACATTGAATAGTAATGTAAAAACTATATTTTTGGTTAATGATAGTCAGATTTGGGAAAATACATACTCTTACAAGAGTCTTACATACAAACAGTTGATGCCTTGGTAGAAGGCTACTTTTAGTAGAAAACATAGGGTTTTCTAGGAGAGTTCAGACACTTACAAACCTTTACAAACATTTACAAACTTGTACATCACATACTTACAAACGTAGACACTAAAATACTTATGATCTCACCAGCTTTAAAGCTGATCAACTCTTTCAAAATAACTTGTAGACTGGTACCGGTGCCAGGTTTTTGAGAAGATGGAGCTCATTCAAGACTCATCTTTTTTTTTGATTCATATTTTTGGTGTTTATTAACTTGACAGAACACACTTGTATTAAATTATATTATTAATGCAATGGATGATGTTGTTTCTTGTTTACTACTATGCATTGTTGTGATACTGTACATGACGTCCTCCACCCCCGAACGATTCCGTCGTTCCGGTTTTGGGGTGTGACAGATTGGTATCAGAGTGTTGGAGATTGACGCCAACTCTGGCGTTAACACGGTCCGCATTCGCCAGCTAGAGTCTGCTCATGAAAGGACTCAGGTCTGCAATGTCACACCTCAAAACCAAGAACGACGGAAACGTTCTGGGGCGGAGGACGTCATGTAAAGTATCACAACAATGTAAAGTAGTAAACAAGCAACAACATCATCCATTGCATTAATAGTAAAATTTTAATACATGATTGTTCTTTCATAGTATACGACATAATAATAAGAAATCAAAAATAAAAGACTAGTCTTGACCGCTCCGTCTTCTCAAAACCTGGTCATCGTACCTGTCTACTGGTAACCTGAGAATACAAGTTATTTTGAAAGCGAGTATCAGCTTTAAAGCTGGTGAGAACATAAGTATTTTAGTGTCATTGCTTTGTAAAACTGTAAAGAAAAGACTTTTAATTGTTTTATGAAAACTTGGTATAAGTATGAAAAACCCTAGAAAATCCCATATTTCCTACTAGTATAAAAAGTAGTCTTCTACCAAGACCCGACTGTTTTGAAGATTTGCGCCTCTGTAAAAATGGAGGTTTTTCCCCTAGTATAACTATTATTATCTAAATATAGGTATACATAACGTGTAGGTGATAAAATCACAAAGTAACTGTAATAGGGAAAATAATATTTTGCCTCAGCAGTGACACTGCTGACTATAAAGTGAATAAAACATAGACTCAATGAATGAAGTGTAGACTCCAGGTGGTATCGAATGGACGACGCGCCTCCAAAAGTCTAAATGAATGAAGTGTAGACTCCAGGTGGTATCGAATGAACGACACGCCTCGAAAAGTCTAAATGAATGAAATGTAGAGTCCAGGTAGTATCGAATGAACGACACGCCTCGAAAAGTCTATATGAATAAAGTGTAGACTCCAGGTGGTATCGAATGAACGACACGCCTCGAAAAGTCTAAATGAATGAAGTGTAGACTCTAGGTGGTATCGAATGAACGACACGCCTCGAAAAGTCTAAATGAATGAATTGTAGACTCCAGGTGGTATCGAATGAAGGACACGCCTCGAAAAGTCTAAATGAATGAAGTGTAGACTCCAGGTGGTATCAAATGAACGACGTGCCTCGAAAAGTCTAAATGAATGAAGTGTAGACTCCAGGTGGTATCGAATGAACGACAAGCCTCGAAAAGTCTAAATTGGCCTTTAATTCTTAATTGTATAAATAAAGGATTTGAATGTGAACTCGTATGTAACCATGCTGGTCGACGGCTGAATAACTGATGACCCTCCAGGTCACACGTAGTATGGTGGCATTTTGTCACCCCTGGGCCTTATCGGCTCGGACTGTAGCTAGCAGTCGGGATGTGGGAGTGTCTGTCCCGTATAGATCTATACCGTGACATCCCCAAAATCTCGGCCAGAAAAGACCGGTTTTATTTATGCTTTTAAAAATATTTTCAGAGTAAATCTTTTTCTTTTATTCAAAAGAGTTGCGGAATTTGTCCCAAAACAAAATATGATAAAATAAAGTTTATCAAAGCATTTTATCAAAGATGCATAATCATTTTATAACAATATTCGGGATGTCATGTTCCGATAAACAGACCAAAAGCATAAACAAATATTACAAGCAATACAACAGTTGAATTCATATAAAGGTTCATAAACAAAACAACTTGATGATTCATCCATCTTATGCCCTTGCGCCACTTCCTGTAATACAAATAAACTGAGTGGGTCAGGCTTGGGAGCCTGGTGAGCATATAGGGTTTTCAACCCGCAATAAATAATTATATCTAATTTTTACCCACCAACAATAACCCGATTACCCATTCCCGTTATCCTCACTTTACGTCCCTAAAATAACATCTATCTAAAGGGACCTAATCTAGGAAAGTTCATCGGGACGGACATTACTGCTAAGGGGTTTCCTCAACAATAGATGTCCTAAAGGCAACCATGTGGGGGAGTAGAGTACACCGGTGAACACGTCGTTCACAACACCTACAGGTTATGAGCCTGCTAGTGTTCCACTGGACTGCCTAGAAGAGTCCGTGGTCGTCATCCATACTCCGCTAGATGACTAGATCAACAACAACATCGAGGCCTCTCATCTGTTTATCACACATCAACTATCTACCCATGTTCTACCCAACATATTAGTAGATAAAAATATATATTTTTATGCATAGTTTTAAAACCTGTAAAGCATGTTCATTTAATATATATTCCACATAACAGATAAGGCACACACATATAACACATATTTCATAGATAATATATCATATATATGAGATAGAAGAAAGTGAATATACATTCACACATATAACAACCAAATATACACATCACACATATTTTATAATAAATACTTCATAATATGCGTTAGAAGAAAGTAACTACACACTCACCTGTTCAGAAGATAACCGGACAGCACTACGACTTGTAGAAGTAGTATTCCTCGGTAGTCCTGGAAGATCTTCACAAAAAAACGAGCTTCTCGCGAGCAGAGCTTCGGCTCGAGAATTGCACTTCTCGGGATCCTCGGGGCTTCAAAACTTGATTCGGGGCTCGGGAATAATATCGGGGCTTCGGGATATTATTGGCACGCAAACCAAGGCAAAATTTAGAGAGAAGGAATGAATATTGGTAAGGAAAATGGCTGAACTTCGGTTTCTATTTATAGTCGCTGGAACCTCGGTTTACGCGGGGCGTACTCCATGACTACGCTGGGCGTAGTCCGTACGCGGGACGTACTCGCGAATTACGCTGGGTGTAAGCGCGCAGTACTCAAATAGTTGCCGGCTCCTTTTCCTTTTCTCCGGTGTAAAGTAGATTCCTCCGGTCGGTTGTAAAGAACGAATAATAAATAAATAGATAATTAAAAATAAATATTAATTATTTTAAAAAAATTTGGAAATTCATATCTTCTTCATATGAACTCCGTTTTCGACGTTCTTTATATCCACGCGTAGGCGGGAACGTAATCTACAACTTTCGTTTACACTCCGTCGGCTAATTTTGAATTTATTTTAACAGTTATATTTTTAACAGGCCGGGACAGGATTAGTCCGTTAAAAATTCATAACTTCTTCATCCGACGTCCGTTTTCGTCTGTCTTTTTACCGTTGCATTACTATTAACGAGATCTTCAATTCTCGTTTAGGTTGTGTCGGCTAAAAACCGCTCGATCTCAAATCGAGTATTTGGGCTGTATACCGCTAAGCTGAAACTTAGAAAAATCATAACTTCCTCATATGAAGTCAGATTTGGGCATTCTTTTTATGCACGCTTTCGGTTTAACGAACTCTACGACTTTCGTTTAGATCGCTAAGGCTAAAACTCGCTTTATCGTAAATTCACTATTTACGCTTCCCGGTATCGTGTCGGTTCCGTCGTGAAACTTCGTCGGGTCATAACTTCTTCGTTATAACTCGGATTTTGGCATTCTTTATATATTCGGAAACCTCGTCACGACCACTACCACATCCTTCATAGATATTGGGTTTATCTAACATTTCATTTTGACGCTTATTTTTATTCTTTATTAATTATACATTTATAATTAAATAATAAGCACATAAATTCACATAATTCACAAAATACTCAAATATTTCATCTTTATTACATCAAAAGAGTTACAATAGTTGACCTAGACTATTACATCGTCTAAAAATGCTTAGCCCCGAAACCCGGGCGTTACATATACACATAATGCCCGCTCTCCCTCCAGGAGACTCTGGTTACACAGGTGATACCACAATGAAGTGTCGTATCGAGAAGTAGTATGTCACATTCTGTTTATAGTATTTAAATATTTGTATTGACTCATGAATGAACCGACTCTTGTGTGATTCCTTGTACTAGAATTAGTAAATAGTATCTCCTAACTATACCCATTATAGTTACTAGTAATATATGTATATGAATAATGGAAGGATGCCTTTGCTACTCAAAGGTACTGAACTGACTGATAGAACTTTTATGTCTATATATGTATACAAAATATATAACTAATATTTAGACGACCTTCGGACAAATAATAGGATACCCTAAGTCCACAACCAAACAAGGAACATGAAATAAGGCGGGCTAGCAGTCCTAAGTCCTTTAAACATTACTTATATAACTATACATATAGAGGCATGTAATAATATAAAAGTTTAAAAGAAGTTTTGTAAAACATTTGAAAAGTTTAATAATAAGAAATGAGTGACTTGATGTCAATTTATAAAACGATTTAGAAGCAGTTTGTTTGATATAAACAGTTTAAAGTATAAGAAATACATGAAAACCTTTATTTGAAGCATAGGTATAATAGAGTTTGAAAGGAAAGGTGTAGTTTAGTAAACAAGTTTGATAAAGAGTTAACGTGTAAAAGCATTCGAGAATCATTTTGAAGTAGTTTGCTTGATAAAACAGCTAAGAGTGTAGTAAATCCATAGTTTGATAGTTATTAATCACATGTGATTAATATGGTAACTATCATGATTCAACTTGTATCCCCCCCATAAAATCATTTAAAAACATTTAAAAGGTTAATTAAGGGGTATGAACTCACCTGCAGTGAGTGGTTCGGATGGAAGTGCCGGATAGGATGCTAAGTGTTAAGTGAGGACTTGAACACATACGCGGATCCTATTTAACATGTAGTGATACATAAATGTATCTAATTAGTCATTTAATAACTAATTAATCAAGTAAAGACACTCTAATACATGGAAACACTTTGTTTCAAGTGCTAGGAGTATTAAAGGGTTGGATCTAAAGAGAGTATGGTCTCACATTGGAGTTTACTTCTCATTTGACACCAATACATGGATTTACGGTTTTTGGTCAATCCCCTCCCCCCATGAGTTTACGGCCGTGAACTCATGGTAATTTTTACATTTGTGAGTTTTAAGGTCTTTTACCCCTCAAGGAAGTGTTCTAGGTTTGTATCAAAGGCTTAGGAAGGGACAAGGGCTCAAAATGTCTCACTTTTGGAGTTTACGGTCCTTGGACCACCCTTGGGAGTTTACGGTCGTAAACACATGTGTTTACGGTCGTAAACCCATGAGTTTACGGCCGTAATCCATGCATGCAAGGTTCTAGTCCAATATCCAAGCCCTAGAAGGTGTTAGTGGCACTTAAACACCACTAGATGGTGTTTACGGTTCAAGGATATCCCTTGACCGTAAACACAAGTGTTCTTGGGTGTTCTTGATGATTTTCCATGGATTAACAAGTATACTAAGCAAATAACTAGTTAGGAGGAGTGTACTTACTTATGGGAAGCTTGTAAGAGTGTTTAGGGGCCAAGAACACTAGTGTGTGTTCTTAGTGTTCTTGGTGTTTTGAAGAACACTTGAAGATCTAAGTAGAAATGAAGAATCCATGGATGAAATGATGTATAAACACTAGATAAGGTGTTATAACAACAAAAACAGTGAAGAAAAATTACATTTTTTTTGGAAAATTGGAAGGAATGTGTGATGATACTTGAGAGAGAAAAGGTGGTGTTCTCGAGTTTGAAGGTGTAAAGTGAGGAATGGAGAGTAAACTCATGCCTTATGCATGAGTTCAAGGTGGAGAGGAGTTTACGGCCCAAACTCCCCTAGTTTGGCCGTAAACACCTTGTTATGGTGTTAGTTGTTTATTTGTTACACATTCCTCCTAAAAGAACACTTCTCTTTTATTTGTTCGTCTCATGAATTTATTTTAAAAACGCCCAAACGGACTTTAAACCGTTCAAAAATGTACTGAAATGAATTTGTCTAATATTTAAAGTGCTTGACTGCAGAGTTTATACAAATGAAAATTTCGGGTTGTCACACGGAATGCAGCTCTGTAGAGGGAACTCGCTGAAACCCAAGCTGAAGTCAGAGAACTTCGAGCTCAGCAAGCAAGATATGATAGGCGCGTGAGGGACATATAACGTCTTCTTTCGGAGTCAAGAACTCACTCTAGTAGTTCTCGTCGCCGATAGAGTCTCATCGACTTCTCTTTTTGGATATAACCTAGTTTGTGTAAAAACTCTAGTCTAATTTCCTATCTTTGTAAATCTTAGACCTGTTAGGTCTTGATTAGGTCGTAGTTCTGTCAAAATTTTCCCATCTTGGTTGATGTAAGGCCTACTTCTAGGCCATTTTTCCCAAACTTGTTACATCTGTAATTCCAGTATTGTTGACAGATATCTAATCTCATGGAAATTATATCAAAATGCTTCCATCTACAATCAATCATACTATTCAATTGTGTTGTTGGGCTTTGGAGAGTTAGTCCATGAGTCATTCTCATCAATTGTCCTATTAAATTCTTATCAATATCTTCATCTTTCTAAACTTATAGTTAAAAGATGCCTCCACGTCGATCAACAAGACGCGATCCTCCGATAACTGCAACACCACCTGCTCCTCAAATCGATACGGCAGCTCTAAATGATGCAGTAGCTGCGGCTGTGGCAACAACCATGGCTCAATATCATTCTTCTGGTTCCACTGGAGGAGGAACCCCTGTTCAATCTACTCATGGTGAAGCTCCTGTGCGCTTGAGAGAGTGCTCCTATAAGGACTTCACTAACTACAAGTCCAATTCCTTTAGAGGGACTGGCGGAGTCATTGCCCTTTTGCAATGGTTCGAGAAGACCGAATCGGTTTTCAAAATCTGCTCCTGTCCAGAGGGGAGCAAGGTCAAGTTTGCTGCTTGCACCTTTGAGGAAAAAGCCCTAACATGGTGGAATAGTCATGTCAAGTCACTATCTCTTGTGGTGGCTAATGCTATGGGCTGGGAAGCTCTGAGAGAGCTAATGATCGAAGAGTACTGCCCAAGGGGCGAGATCCAAAAACTGGAGGAGGAACTGTGGAGCCTAACCATGAAGGGCTCCGACATAGTCTCCTACACCGCCAGGTTCTGCGAACTGGTGGCCCTCTGTCCCAACATGGTTCATACAGAGGGAAAGAAGATAGAAAGATACATATGGGGGCTGATGCCACTATTCCACGGAAATGTTTTGGCTTCAAACCCCACTACATTCGATAGTGCCAAGCAATTGGCACATCGGCTTATAGACCGTGGGGTTCGTACCCCGGCCGCAACAACAACCCTGACCATCTCAGAACCTACCAGAACCGCTAATTCCAAGCGGAAGGTCTGGGATGACAAGAAAAAGAAGAAGGCTGCCAAAAAGCAGCAGGTCGTGGCAGTACATGCTGCGATAGCACCTGCCGCTGCTGCTCCGGTAAAGCAGTACGCTGGAAGTTTGCCCAAGTGCAACAAGTGCAACTTCCACCACACGGGAGCCTTCCGAAAATTGCAGTGTTTGAACTGTAACAGGAAGGGGCACACTGCCCGTTTCTGCAAAGCTCCGGCAAGGCCAATCAACCAAGTCCCCGACGCAGGAGTGGGCCAAGCTTGCTACGGTTGTGGCGAGGTGGGCCACTACAAGAGGGACTGCCCAAAGGCAGGGAATGCCGGTAGAGTGGGAAGAGTTCTGGCCATAGGCCACGAGGAAGCGGTTGCCGACCCCACAGTGGTCACGGGTACGTTTCTCCTCGATAACTCTTATGGATGCATACTATTTGATAGTGGAGCGGAGAAGGGTTTCATGAACCAAAAATTTGCTCATTTACTTAAGCAGAAATCACGAGCACTTAAAGAACTGTTCACTGTAGAAATGGCAAATGGAAAAACAGAGAGCACTAGCAGTATATACATAGTGTCACACTCCAAAACCGAGAACGGCGGAAACGTTCTGGGGTGGAGGACGTCATGTACAATATCATCACAAAGCATAATAGTAAAGACAAGCAACAACATCCATTGCATTAATATAATAATTTTAATACAAGCGTGTTCTGTACAGTTTGTAAGACACCAAAAGTATAATCAAAATAAAAGATGAGTCTTATATGTGCTCCATCTTCTCAAAAGCTGCATCTGTACCTGTCTACTGATGACCTGAGAATACAAGTTATTTTGAAAGAATTTATCAGCATAACGCTGGTGAGTTCATAAGTATTTAGTGTCATTGCTTGTATAAAATGTTTACAACAATGTAGTATAATAGTTGATATCAATGTTTGAAAATAGTATGCTCCCTAGAAAATCCTATATTTTCCAGTAAAAGTAGTCTTCTACCAAGAACCGGTTGGTTGCATGTTTGATCCTTTAAAAATGTAAAAGTTTTCCCAGTGAAACTATCAGTATGAAATTATAGTTTTTGACTTTATTCATATAGAGTACTTGGGAAAATAATGCTTTACCCCAGCAGTGTCACTGCCGGCTTAATGTAATGAAAATGTAGATTCCAGGTAGTATTAAATGTACAATACACCTCGGGGAATCCTTTTTGCCTTTAACTCTTAAAGTGTTAATTAAACGTCTGAATGTGAACTCGTATGTAACCATGCTGATTGACGATCGAATAACTGATGACCCTCCGAGTCATATGTAGAAATGTGACATTCTGTCATCCCTTGGCCTTTTGGCTGGGACTGTAGCTAGCAGTCGGGATGTGGGAGTGTCTGTCCCGTATAGATCTATAAACACAATGCCCGCTCTCCCTCCAGGAGACTCTGGTTACATGGTTATACCACTGTGAGGTGTCGTATCGAGAAGTAGTATGTCACATTCTAATTATAGTATATTTTCCTGTATATTGTATAATGTATTTCCTGGTATAATGTATAGAGTTTTCTCTTGGATAGCATATAGTATTCTCTTTGTATAGTATTTATCATGTATTGACTCATAACTGTACTGACTCTGGTAGATGTCATTGTAATAGGAGTAATGAGTAATATTCCTTAACTATACCTATTATAGTTAAATAGTAATGTTGGTTGCATGCCTTTGTTACACAAAGGTACTGAATTGAAGTGACAGTCGGAAAAATATATATGATATATAACTAAGAATTCAATGACAGTCGGAAAAATAACAGAATACCCTAAGTCCACAACCAAACAAGGAACAGGAAATAAGGTGAGATATCAGACCTAAGTCCTTCAAGTCTTACTTATATAAATATATTAGTATAGATATGGTTTTGAAGATAAAACAAGTTTAAAAGAGTTTGAAAACAATTTTAGCATTTAAAGAATTTGATAAAAGGTTTGAAACACTTGAAAACTCAAAGTTTGATGGAAATCTGAAAGTAGCAATAAATCATGTAGTCTGTTGTAGTTATTAATCACATGTGATTCATACAATAACTATAACAGTTTAACTTGTATTCCCTCCCATAAAAGCATTTAAAATCATTTAAAAGGTTGATTTAGGGGTATGAACTCACATGCGGTGAGTGAAGTGGATGGAAGTGCCGGGTAAGATGCTAGGTGTCAAGTGAGGACTTGAACACACACACGGATCCTATGTAACATGTAGTGATACATAAATGTATCTAATTAGTTATTTAATCACTAATTAATGGTGGCATCTAAGGGTTGCATCTAAGGAGAGTATGGCCTCACATTGGAGTTTACTCCTCAAATAGAGGCCCTTATGTGTGTTTACGGTTTCTGGACCATTTCTGCCATGAGTTTACGGCCGTAAACTCATGGAAATGGTGCATTTGTGTGTTTCAAGGTCCTATATCTCACAAGGAAAGGTTCTAAGTTCGAAACAAAGGCTTAGGAAGTGGTTAGGGCACAAAAGGACCCCTCATTGGAGTTTACGGTCCTTGGACCATCCTTGAGAGTTTACGGTCGTAAACACTTGGGTTTACGGTTGTAAACCCATGAGTTTACGGCCGTAAACTCATGTATGACTCAATCTTTTCGTGTTTTGGTGTTTCTAGCTCATGCATGCAAGTTTGTAGCCCTTTATCCAAGCATTTGAAGGTGTTAGGGGCATCAAAACACCCTTTAGGGGTGTTTACGATTTTGGGAGATCCCCAAACCGTAAACACATATGTTCTTGGGGTTTTTGGATGATTTTCCATGGATTAACAAGTATACTAAGCAAATAAACTAGCTAGACAGAGTATACTTACTTATTTGAAGCTTGTAAGAGTGTTTAGGACCCAAAAACACTAGTGTGTGTTCTTGGTGTTCTTGGTGTTTTGAATAACACTTGAAGATCTACGTAAAAACCAAGAATCCATGGATGAAATGATGTATAAACACTAGATTAAGTGTTGTATGAAAGAATATAGGAAGGAAACACTTACATTTTGGCGGATTTCAAGAAATGAAATTATGATACTTGAGAGAAAAAGCTTGGTGTTCTTGAGGTGGGAGGTGGAAAAATGAGGAAAAAGTGTGTAAACTCATGCTATATGCATGAGTTTTCGGGAAAATGGTGTTTACGGCCCAAACACCTCTTGTTTGGCCGTAAACACCTAGCTAAGGTGTTCGTTGTTTTGTTTGCTACACCTCACTAATAACGTCACTTCCTTTTATTTAATCGTTTAACGAAATATAAAATAAAACACCCAAACGGACTTAAATCTGGCCAAAAATATACTGAAATGTTTTTGAATATTATATGAAGTGTTTAACGGTAGTGATTATACAAATGAAAATTTTGGGTTGTCACATCATCCCCCCGTTAGAGGGAATTTCGTCCCGAAATTAGAGTTGAGATAACTAAGTTATTACAAAATAACTAAGTAAAAAGATGAGGATATTTAAGTCTCATTTGATCCTCGCGCTCCCATGTGAATTCCGGTCCTCGCTTGGCGTTCCAGCGAACCTTCACGATTGGGATGCAGCTTTGTTTCGTTCGTTTGACCTTGCGGTCCATAATCTCTACAGGTTCCTCCACGAAGTTGAGGCTCTCGTCGATCTCGATCTCGTCGAGTGGGATTACAAGAGTCTCGTCGGATAGGCACTTTTTCAAGCTTGAGACGTGGAAGGTAGGATGTACATTACTGAGTTCGCGGGGTAGGTTGAGTTTGTAAGCTACGGGGCCGATCCTAGCGAGGATCTCGAAAGGCCCTATGTATCTTGGATTCAGATTTCCACGCTTTCCAAAGCGTATCAAGCCTTTCCAGGGTGAGACTTTCAAAAGGACTCGGTCTCCCACCTGGAATTCCAAAGGTTTCCTTCGTTTGTCTGCATAGCTTTTCTGTCGGTCTCTAGAGGCTTTCAATCGTTCATGAATATGAACGATCTTTTCTGTCGTTTCCTGAATGATTTCCGGACCCGTGAGAGTGCTGTCAGGAACTCGTCCTTTAGCTAACTGAGTGTCACCCACCTCAGCCCAGCACATAGGGGACCTGCACTTTCGGCCATAGAGGGCTTCGAATGGAGCAGCTTTGATGCTCGTGTGATAACTGTTGTTGTACGAGAATTCGATAAGTGGTAAGTGGGTATCCCACGCCTTACAAAAGTCGATCACATAGGCTCACAACATATCTTCCAAAGTTTGGATATTCCTCTCACTTTGTCCATCGGTCTGTGGATGGTAGGCTGTACTCATGTCCAGCCTCGTTCCTAAGGAGCTTTGTAATGACTGCCAGAACCTCGAAGTGAATCTACTATCTCTATCTCATATAATAGATATAGGAACACCATGCAGCCGTATGATCTCCCTAATGTATGTTCTCATGAGCTTCTCCATCTTGTCAGTTTCTTTGATGGGTAGGAAGTGTGCGGACTTGGTCAATCTGTCGACGATGACCCATATGGTATCAAGTCCACCCGCTGTCCTGGGTAACTTGGTTATGAAGTCCATAGTGATCTGCTCCCACTTCCACTCGGGTATCTCCGGTTGTTGGAGTAGACCTGACGGTTTCTGGTATTCGACCTTGACCTTCACGCAAGTAAGGCATTTACTTACGAAGGTAGCAATCTCTGCTTTCATGTTAGGCCACTAGTATGACTTCTTGAGATCCAGATACATCTTATCTGAACCTGGGTGGACGGAATATCGAGTATTGTGCGCTTCCTTCATGACCAAGTCTCTGAAGCCACCGTGCTTCGGTGTCCAGATCCGGTCCATGAGATACAAGGCTCCGTCACCCTTGGCTTCCAGGTTCTTTTCCATTCCTCGCAGGGATTCTCCCGCTACATTTTCAGGCTTCAAAGCTTTGAGCTGAGCCTCCTTAAGTTGTGCGGATAGATGCGAATGGATAGTCATTGTTAATGACTTGACTCTTTGACCAAAATATTCTTTCCTACTTAGGGCGTCTGCTACTACGTTGGCTTTACCCGGATGATAACGAATTTCACATTCGTAGTCATTGAGTAGCTCGACCCACCGTCGTTGTCTCATGTTGAGCTCTTTCTGGTTGAAGATGTGTTGGAGGCTTTTGTGGTCGGTATAGATGGTGCTCTTCGTACCATACAGATAGTGTCTCCATATTTTTAGGGCGAACACAACCGCTCCGAATTCGAGGTCGTGCATGGTGTAGTTGACCTCGTGTGTCTTCAGCTGTCTTGAGGCGTAGGCGATGACCTTACCTCGTTGCATCATAACACAGCCGAGCCCTTGGTTGGATGCATCGCAGTACACCACGAAGTCTTATATCCCTTCGGGGAGGGACAGTATCGGTGCGGTGCATAAGGCTTGCTTCAGAGTTTGGAATGCCTTCTCTTGTTTCTCTTCCCAGTCAAAGGCCACGCCTTTCTGGTACAATGTAGTCAGGGGTTTCGCGATTCGAGAGAAGTTTTGAATGAACCTGCGGTAGTAGCGAGCGAGGCCTAGAAATTAACGAATTTCTGTAGGCGTCTTTGGTGCTGACCAGTTCTCAATGGCTTTAATTTTGGAAGGGTCCACATGGATTCCTTCTTCGCTCACCACATGCCCTAAGAATTCGACTCTTCGGATCCAAAATTCGCGCTTAGAGAACTTCGCGTATAGCTTCTCCGATCGTAAGGTTTCCAGGACTTGTCGTAGATGATTGCTATGCTCCTCCTTACTTCGAGAGTAGATAAGTATGTCATCAATGAAGACGATAACGAACTGATCCAAGTAAGGACGGCATACCCTATTCATCAAGTCCATGAATACTGCGGGCGCATTGGTCAGTCCGAACGGCATTACTACGAACTCGTAGTGTCCGTAACGAGTTCGGAAGGCTGTCTTCGGAACAACCTCCTCAAGCACTCGCAACTGGTGATACCAGGACCTCAGATCAATCTTGGAAAAGTAACTCGCCCCTTGCAGTTGGTCAAATAAATCGTCTATGCGAGGAAGAGGGTAACGATTTTTGATCGTAAGTTTGTTGAGTTCCCTGTAATCGATGCACATGCGGAACGATCCGTCTTTCTTCTTCACGAACAAGACTGGTGCTCCCCAGGGTGAGAAGCTCGGTCTTATAAAGTCCTTGCTGAGCAGCTCATTATGTTGACCAGACAGTTCTTGCATTTTAGCAGGCGCTACACGATAGGGCGATTTGGCTACGGGGGTGGCTCCTGGGATTAAGTTGATTCGGAACTCGACTTGACGTTGGGGAGGTAATCCCGGTAGCTCTTCTGGAAAGACGTCGGGGAAGTCACGTACCACGGGGAAGTCTTTCAGGTCTTTTGTTTTCTGGCTCGTGTCGACGATGTGTGCAAGGAATGCGCGATATTCCTTACGCAAATATTTCTGGGCTTGAATACTTGAGATGATACGAAGGCTCGTACTGGGTTTGTCTCCGTTCATCAACAAGGTTTCGTTGTTTGGTAGGTTCAGACAGATTGCTTTGTCGAAACACAGAATATCGGTATGATGGAGACTCAACCAGTACATGCCCACAATGACATCGAAACTCTTGATTGCTACTGGTATGAGGTCGATTGGAAACGAATTGTTATCTAGGGTGAGGGTACAACCTATGTAGATTTCATTAGAACTTTATGTCTTTCCGTTAGCCATTTCTACGACGAAGGTTTCTTTTAGTGGTTGCGGTGAGTGTTTAAGTAAGTGTTTAAAGTTTTAGTTTACGAAACTTCTTTCTGCCCCACTATCAAATATGATACAAGCATAAGAGTTATCGAGAAGGAACGTACCCGTGACTACTGTGGGATCTGCTACTGCTTCATTGTGGCCAATAGCAAGTAGTCTGCCTGCTCCTCCCGCATTCCTAGCCTTTGGACAGCTTCTTTTGAAATGTGCTACCTCGCCACAGCCGTAGCAGGCCTGGCTTACTCCCGAACTGGGGACCTGGGAAATGGGTTTGGGTGGTGTTTGGCAAAACCGGGCGGTATGGCCCTTCCGGTCACAGTTAGTGCAGTGCATTTCCCGGCAGGGGCCGTTGTGATGGAAAGAGCACTTGGTGCACTTGGGTAGAGTCCATGCATATGTTTTGGCTGGTACAGGGGCAGCAGGAGTAGTGGCAGCATGGACAGCCACCGTTTGTTGGTTCTTTGAAGAGGATTGGGCTGATTTGCCCTTCTTTCGGTCCCACTGCTTCCTTTTGTTGTCGGATGTCTTGGTCGGTGCAGTGGCAACCGTTGTGGTTGCTGATGGAGTGTAAGGAACTTCGTGATCAATCAACCTTTGGGCCAATTCATTGGCACTGTCAAAGGTCATAGGGTGTAATGCTAGAACGTTCCCTCGATACGGGGGCACTAAACCCCAGATGTATCTTTCAATTTTTTTGCCTTCGGGGGGGACCATGTTAGGACATAGAGTCGCCAGGTCACAGAACCTGGCTGTATACGCCACTATGTCAGTCCCTTTCATTTTGAGGTTCCAGAGTTCGTCCTCGAGTTTCTGAATTTCGCCCCTAGGGCAGTACTCCCTTGTCAGAAGGTCCTTCAGTGTGTCCCAGCCCATGGCGTTGGCTGTTACTAAAGAGAGTGATTTGACATGGCCGTTCCACCACGTCAAGGCCCTTTCAGTGAAAGTGCAAGCTGCGAACTTTATCTTGCTCTCTTCGGGGCACGATCACATCTCGAAGATGGCTTCAGTTCTTTCGATCCATTGGGGTAGTGCAATGATCCCTCCGCTCCCATTGAAGAATGTTGGTTTGCAGCTCATGAAATCCTTATAGGTACATCCCTGTGTACGTGGGTGGATTTCACCATATCTAGAGTTGGTGCCCATCCCGGCTCCACTTGCATCGCCAGAATTTATTTGGGCCATAGCTGCGGTCACAGCTGCGGTTACAGCTACCTGAAACACCACCGCATCAAACTATTACGGAGGAGGTGGTGGTAGTGGTGTTTGACTTGCAGGCGTGTTTCTGGTCGGACGCTTGCGAGGAGGCATGTTTTACTGAAATTTTATAAAGATGAGGACAATAGTAAGTATCGACTGTAAGTATGAGGAGAGTGTTTCATGGACTAAATCGCCATAGTCCAATTGTTAGATAGAAGCATATCAATAGAGTAGGAAAAACACAAGAGTAGGAACTTCTCACTAGATTAGATTAGATAACTGCCAAAATTACTGGTATTAATGATGTAAAATGTGTTCGGGAAAAATGACCTAACAGTAGGTCGTACATCAAACCATAAGGGAAAATGTTGGCAGTTTAGAAGTCTAGTTAGAGTACTTTCAAAGCTAGGAAAGTTCACAGACAAGTGCTCTATAGAGCATAGAAAAGATAGGCTATTCCTTAATCAAAAGAGAAAGATGAGTTAACATCTTCTACCGGCGACGGGTGTCCCTCGGACGAACCCTTAGGTCAGCCAGTTGACGTACAACTTCCTGAAGATGTCGTTCATGCACTCTCTGACGCACTCGGAGTTCCATGACTTCGGCTCGGGATGCAGCCAGTTGCTGCTATAGAGCCTCATTGGTCCTCGTAGTCCTATCCATAGCTTCTTCGAGTTGGCGGATACGGACAGTGTTAAGGTTAGAGTTGGCGTCAATTTCCACAACTCTGCCGATGGCTGCGTGGCTTTGTTCGATGTTCCTAGCAATCCTACGGACCATGATGGGCAAGACTCGGTCAGCTGAACCTCCCTTTATTATGTTGTAAAAGCTTCGATCTCCGTTGAAAGGTAAGGGCTGACCCTGTTCATCACTCCATCGATTCAAGGTTGTTGCCCACATGGGAGTGGGACCTTGAAATTCCGAACGGGTGTTGGGGTTTGGAGCTGATGGGGGTAGGTTGTTGACTTCTGGTTCAGAGTCGGAGCTATCCGAAAAGCCTTATGCACGGTGATCATCCAAAGGGATTGGGTGATCATCTTCCGGCTCGTCATCAAGCCATCCTCCAATGCCTTGGTTGGGATAGTACGGATCGCCAGGGAGATGAAAGCCAGCCATGCTATCTACGCGAGAATGGGGAAAGAATAGTTAATAGACGTACTAATCTAAGATACTTATAAGATGATCGTTATTAGTTGATTCAATACTTGCATAGTGCATACCAATTACATGCAACCGAAACAGGATAGACCTTCGAATAAGTGACCCTAACTCTAAATCCATAATCAAACAAGGAACAGGAAGTAAAGCAAAGATCACAGATTCTAAGTCTATAGCGCCTTAGTCACATGTAACCTTGGTGTACCCACTTAGCAACTATTGCCCTACTAGTAACGACCTTTTTAGTCCTCACATATGTAATTCATAGTAATGCAGAATACTCCTATAGTATTCTTGTTCTAATGTTCTTGTAGTAGTTTGGGTAAGTTTTTAGACTTGTTGCAACACCACAACCATTCTTAGGCACATGCTAGTCACTCCTCGGGAAATGTAGTTGATCAGGCTACATCCCCCCAGATTTGACTATATGTCTCTAAGCCTAATCGTGCTGTCCAACAATCTTAATACTTTTGTTCTGTTCTAGTATGATACTGACCTTGGTATAAATAGGTGTATATATATACTTAGTTAAATATTTTATTATTTAAAAGTATATATTCTTGGTCAGAGTGTTTTAATCCCGATGTGTTTATAGTTCGTATATCTTTTATGGGTTGATATACTTGATTCACTATAAACAGTGCTCTGATACCAATCTATCACACCCCAAAACCGAGAACGACGGAAACGTTCTGGGGTGGAGGACGTCATGTACAGTATCATCACAAAGCATAATAGTAAAGACAAGCAACAACATCCATTGCATTAATATAATAATTTTAATACAAGCGTGTTCTGTACAGTTTGTAAGACACCAAAAGTATAATCAAAATAAAAGATGAGTCTTATATGTGCTCCATCTTCTCAAAAGCTGCATCTGTACCTGTCTAGTGATGACTTGAGAATACAAGTTATTTTGAAAGAGTTTATCAGCATAAAGCTGGTGAGTTCATAAGTATTTAGTGTCATTGCTTGTATAAAATGTTTACAACAATATAGTATGATAGTTGATATCAATGTTTGAAAATAGTATGCTCCCTAGAAAATCCTATATTTTCTAGTAAAAGTAGTCTTCTACCAAGACCCGGTTGGTTGCATGTTTGATCCTTCGAAAATGTAAAAGTTTTCCCAGTGAAACTATCAGTATGAAAATATAGTTTTAGACTTTATTCATATAGAGTACTTGGGAAAATAATGCTTTACCCCAGCAGTGTCACTGCCGGCTTAATGTAATGAAAATGTAGATTCCAGGTAGTATTAAATGTACAATATACCTCGGGGAATCCGTTTTGCCTTTAATTCTTAAAGTGTTAATTAAAGGTCTGAATGTGAACTCGTATGTAACCATGCTGATTGACGATCGAATAACTGATGACCCTCCGAGTCATATGTAGAAATGTGACATTCTGTCATCCCTTGGCCTTTCGGTTAGGACTGTAGCTAGCAGTCGGGATGTGGGAGTGTCTGTCCCATATAGATCTATAAACACAATGCCCGCTCTCCCTCCAGGAGACTCTGGTTACACGGTGATACCACTGTGAGGTGTCGTATCGAGAAGTAGTATGTCACATTCTAATTATAGTATATTTTCTTGTATATTGTATAATGTATTTCCTGGTATAATGTATAGAATGTTCTCCTGGATAGCATATAGTATTCTCTTTGTATAGTATTTATCATGTATTGACTCATAACTGTACTGACTCTGGTAGATGTCATTGTAATAGGCGTAATGAGTAATATTCCTTAACTATACCTATTATAGTTAAATAGTAATGTTGGTTGCATGCCTTTGTTACACAAAGGTACTGAACTGAAGTGAAGACTTTTATATCCAACACAAATGTATTTGATATATAACTAAGAATTCAATGACAGCCGGACAAATAACATAATACCCTAAGTCCACAACCAAACAAGAAAAAGGAAATAAGGTGAGCTATCAGTCCTAAGTCCTTCAAGTCTTACTTATATAAATATATTAGTATAGATATGGTTTTGAATATAAAACAAGTTTAAAAGAGTTTGAAAACAGTATTAGCATTTAAAGAATTTGATAAAAGGTTTGAAACACTTGAAAACCCAAAGTTTGATGGAAATCTGAAAGTAGCAATAAAGCATGTAGTCTGTTCTAGTTATTAATCACATGTGATTGATACAATAACTATAACAGTTCAACTTGTATTCCCCCCCCCCATAAAAGCATTTAAAATCATTTAAAAGGTTGATTTAGGGGTATGAACTCACCTACAGTGAGTGGAGTGGATGGAAGTGTCGGGTAGGATACTAGGTGTCAAGTGAGGACTTGAACACACACACGGATCCTATGTAACATGTAGTGATACATAAATGTATCTAATTAGTTATTTAATCACTAATTAATCAAGTAAAGACACTCTAATGCATGAAAACACTTTGTTTCAAGTGCTAGGAGTGCTAAGGGTTGCATCTAAGGAGAGTATGGCGTCACATTGGAGTTACTCCTCAAATGGTGGCCCTTATGTGTGTTTACGGTTTCTGGACCATTTCCCCCATGAGTTTACGGCCGTAAACTCATGGAAATGGTGCATTTGTGTGTTTCAAGGTCCTATATCTCACAAGGAAAGGTTCTAAGTTCGAAACAAAGGCTTAGGAAGTGGTTAGGGCACAAAAGGACCCCTCATTGGAGATTACGGTCCTTGGACCATCCTTGAGAGTTTACGGTCGTAAACACTTGGGTTTACGGTCATAAACCCATGAGTTTATGGTCGTAAACTCATGTATGCCTCAATCTTTTCGTGTTTTGGTGTTTCTAGGTCATGCATGCAAGTTTCTAGCCCTTTATCCAAGCATTTGAAGGTGTTAGAGGCATCAAAACACCCTTTAGGGGTGTTTACGGTTTTGGGATATCCCCAAACCGTAAACACATATGTTCTTGGGGTTTTTGGATGATTTTCCATGGATTAACAAGTATACTAAGCAAATAACTAGCTAGAAGGAGTATACTTACTTATATGAAGCTTGTAAGAGTGTTTAGGACCCAAAAACACTAGTGTGTGTTCTTGGTGTTCTGGGTGTTTTGAAGAACACTTGAAGATCTAAGTAAAAACCAAGAATCCATGGATGAAATGATGTATAAACACTAGATTAAGTGTTGTATGAAAGAATCTAGGAAGGAAACACTTACATTTTGGCGGATTTGAAGAAATGAAATTATGATACTTGAGAGAAAAAGCTTGGTGTTCTTGAGGTGGGAAGTGGAAAAATGAGGAAAAAGTGTGTAAACTCATGCTATATGCATGAGTTTTCGGGAAAATGGTGTTTACGGCCCAAACACCTCTTGTTTGGCCGTAAACACCTAGCTAAGGTGTTGGTTGTTTTGTTTGCTACACCTCACTGATAACGTCACTTCCTTTTATTTAATCGTTTGACGAAATATAAAATAAAACACCCAAACGGACTTAAATCTGGCCAAAAATATACTGAAATGTTTTTGAATATTATGTGAAGTGTTTAACGGTAGTGATTATACAAATGAAAATTTCGGGTTGTCGCACGTAGGGCGTACCCTAACACTAGATAGCCATTCATTTTCGATCGACCTCATGCCGGTCTCAATTAAAAGTTTCGACGTCATTATCGGAATGGATTGGTTGAGTCTTCATCGTGCCGACGTCATGTGTTACGAAAAGGCTGTTTGCCTTACTCTGCCGTCTGGCGAAACTCTAGTAGTTTATGGCGACAAACCCGGCACGAACCTTCGTATCATCTCGAGCATTCAAGCTCAGAAATTCTTGCGAAAGGAATGTCGCGCATTCCTTGCTCATGTGGTCGATGTGAGCCAAGAAAAGAAAGACATCCAGAACATTTCAATAGTACGCGACTTTCCCGACATCTTTCGGGAAGAACTCCCAGGATTACCTCCTCAACGTCAAGTCGAGTTCAGAATGGACTTAGTTCTAGGGGCTACCCCTATAGCCAAATCGCCCTATCATCTAGCACCTGCAGAGATGCAAGAACTGTCCTATCAACTTAACGAACTGCTCAGCAAGGGCTTTATAAGACCATGCTTCTCACCCTGGGGACCTCCAGTCTTGTTCGTCAAGAAGAAAGACGGATCGTTTCGTATGTGCATCGACTACGGGGAGCTCAACAAGCTAACCGTCAAAAATTGTTATCCTCTGCCTCGTATAGACGATTTATTTGACCAACTTCAAGGGGCGAACTTCTTTTCAAAAATCGACTTAAGATCCAGATATCACCAAGTACGAGTGCTAGGGGAGGATGTTCCGAAGACAGCCTTCCGAACTCGTTATGGGCACTACGAATTCGTTGTGATGCCGATGGATTTAATGAATAGGGTGTGTCGTCCTTACTTGGATCAGTTCTTCATCGTCTTCATCGATGACATACTTATCTACTCTCGTAGTAAGGAGGAGCATAGTCAACATCTGCGACTAGTCTTAGAAACGCTGCGTTCAGAGAAGCTCTATGCGAAATTCTCGAATTACGAATTTTGGATCCGAAGAGTCGAATTCTTAGGGCACGTGGTTAGCGAAGAGGGAATACACGTGGACCCTTCCAAAATCAAAGCCATTGAGAGCTGGTCAGCACCGAAGACGCCTACAAAAATTCGTCAATTTCTAGGCCTCGCTGGCTACTATCGCAGGTTTATTCAGAACTTCTCACGAATTGCAAAACCTCTTACAACACTGACCCAAAAAGGCGTGGCCTTTGACTGGAAAGAGAAGCAGGAGAGAGCGTTCCAAACGCTCAAGCGAGCCTTGTGCACCGCACCAATACTATCCCTCCCCGAAGGAATAGAAGACTTCGTTGTCTATTGCGATGCGTCAAATCAAGGGCTCGGCTGTGTCCTGATGCAACGAGGTAAGGTCATCGCCTATGCCTCGAGACAGCTAAAGACACACGAGGTCAACTACACTACCCACGATCTTGAGTTAGGAGCAGTTGTGTTTCCTCTGAAGATATGGAGACACTACCTGTATGGGACAAAAAGCACTATCTTTACAGACCATAAAAGTCTACAACACATATTCGACCAGAAGGAGCTCAACATGAGACAACGACGGTGGGTCGAGCTACTCAGTGACTACGAATGCGAAATTCGTTATCATCTGGGTAAAGCCAACGTAGTAGCTGACGCGCTAAGTCGGAAAGAATACTCTGGTCGTAGAGTCAAATCATTAACTATGACTATCCATTCGCACTTGTCCATGCAAATTAAGGAGGCTCAGCTCGACGCTTTGAATCCTACAAATGTGGCGAGTGAATCCCTGAGAGGGATGGATAAGAACTTGGAAGTCAAGGTTGGCGGAGCCTTATACCTCATGGATCGGATCTAGACATCGAGAAACGGTGGCTTTAGAGACTTGGTCATGACTGAGGCACACAACACTCGTTATTCCATCCACCCAGGTTCAGATAAGATGTATCTGGATCTTAAAAAGCTATATTGGTGGCCTAACATGAAAGCAGAGATTGCTACCTTCGTGAGTAAATGCCTTACTTACGCCAAGGTCAAGGTCGAATACCAGATACCCTCAGGTCTATTACAACAGCCGGAGATACTAGAGTGGAAGTGGGAGCGGATCACTATGGACCTCATAACCAAGTTGCCCAAGACAACGGGTGGACTTGATACCATATGGGTCATCGTCGACAGATTGACCAAGTCCGCACACTTCCTGCCTATCAAAGAAACAGACAAGATGGAGAAGCTTACAAGAACTTACATTCGGGAGATTGTACGACTGCACGGTGTTCCCATATCCATTATCTCAGACAGAGATAGTAGGTTCACTTCGAGGTTCTGGCAGTTGCTACAAAGTTCCCTAGGAACTAGGCTGGACATGAGTACAGCCTACCATCCACAGACCGACGGGCAAAGTGAGAGGACTATCCAAACCTTGGAAGATATGTTGCGCGCCTGTGTGATCGACTTTGAGAAAGCATGGGATACTCATTTACCCCTTTTCGAATTCTCCTACAACAACAGGTTATCACACGAGCATAAAGGCTGCTCCATTCGAGGCCATCTATGGCCGAAAGTGCAGATCTCCTCTGTGCTAGGCTGAGGTGGGTGCTACCCAGTTAGCTAAAGGACGATTTCCTGAAAGCACTCTCACGGGTCCGGAGATTATTCGGGAAACGAAAGAGAAGATCGTTCAGATTCGTGAACGATTGAAAGCCTCTAGAGACCGACAGAAAAGCTACGCATATAAACGAAGGAAACCGTTAGAATTCCAGGTGGGAGACCGTGTTCTATTGAAGGTCTCACCCTGGAAAGGCTTGATACGCTTCGGAAAGCGTGTAAAGCTGAATCCAAGATACATAGGGCCTTTCGAGATTCTCGCAAGAATCGGCCCTGTAGCTTAAAAACTTAACTTACCCCGTGAACTCAGTAACGTACATTCTACTTTCCACGTCTCGAACTTGAAAAAGTGTCTGTCCGACGAGACTCTTGTAATCCCACTCGACGAGATCGAGATCAACGAGAGCCTCAACTTTGTGGAAGAACCTGTAGAGATCATGGACCGAGAGGTCAAGCAAATGAAACAAAGCCGTATCCCGATAGTGAAGGTTTGTTGGAACGCCAAGCGAGGACCGAAATTCACTTGGGAGCGAGAGGATTAGATGAAACTGAAATATCCTCGTCTTTTTACTTAGTTATTTGTAACTACTTATCTGCTTAAACTCTAATTTCGGGACGAAATTCCTTCTAACGGGGGGATGATGTGACAACCCGAAATTTCTATCTTGTACAACCATTCACTTCAATAGAAGTCAGAACTGTTTATGCTAACTTTTGAGCTGTGTAGAGTCAGTTTGAGTGTTGTAAAGCCTAGTAATGTAACAAATAACTGGAGAGAGGATGCCCTAGGGTTTATTGTGCAATAATAAAGTCTCAAAACTCCAAGAGTTTGGAGTTTACGGCCGTAAACTCCAAAGAGTATATATATGACACTTAGTCATTTTACTCATTTTTTCCTTCTTGATCTTCAACTTGGTAAGTGTTTCTTGCCCTAATTAGTTGATATCTTACTTAATCTAGTGATCTTACATGATTTCATCCGTGAAATCATTCCATTTCTGTAGATCTTCAAGTGTTCTTAGTTTCATGAAGAACACCAAGAACACATACTAGTGTTCTTGGACTTTTAACACCCTTTCAAGCTTCTTTATTGAAAGTACTCTTACCCTAGTGTGTTATAAGGCTTGTTACACTACTTAATCAACGATAAAACACAAAGAAAGACAAGATCAAAGGTGTTTACGGTCCAACATGTTCTTGGACCGTAAACCCTAATGAATGGGCCATTGTGTGCCCTAGTCCCTTACCAAGCCTTGGATGCTAGTCTAGATCATATCCTTGAAGTTCTTAGGACCTTAAACATCAAAAATACCATGAACCATTAGAGTTTACGGCCGTAATCTCATGGAGAAATGGTCCATGGGCCGTAAACTCCACAAAGGGGTGAAATGATGCCACAATCACTTCCTAAGGCTTAGACTTGAAGTAGGAATGCTTCTTTATGACTTGTAAGCTTCAAAACACAAAATGGTAGAAGTACCATGAGTTTACGGCCGTAAACTCATGGGTTTACGACCGTAAACTCCAAGGGAGTTGGTCCCAAAACCGTAAACTCAAAAAGAGTTTACCCTTGGACCCTAAACTCAAATACAAGGCCCTACAACCCTTAGATGCAATCCTTAGTACTTATAGCACTTAAATCAAGTGTTTTTCATGTCCTAGGATGTCTTAACTTGGTTAATTAGTTGTTAAATGAGTAATTGGATACATATATGTGTTATTTGATGTTAATTAGGATCCTTGTGTGTGTTCAAGTCTTCACTTGACAATTAGCATCCTATACCATCCGTTCATTCAAACAACTCACTACAAGTGAGTTCATACCCCTTAATCAACCTTTTAAATGATTTTAAATGCTTTTATGGGGGAGGGGATAGAAGTTGAACTATTATAGTTATTATATCAATCACATGTGATTAATAAGTACCAAACAAGTGGATTTCTTACTTTTCAAACTGTGTTATCAAACAAACTACTTCAAACTGTTTTACAAACTCTTTTACAAGTCAAATACTTTTATTAAACTCTTTTAAACTTATATTCTGTTAAATGTGTATCTATATAGATATAGTTATATAAGTAGGATTTAAAGGACTTAGGACTGATAGCTCACCTTACCTCCTGTTCCTTGTTTGGTTGTGGACTATGGGTATCGGTTGTTTGTCCGAAGGTCGTTTGAATCCTAGTCATATATCATGTATATATATAGATATAAAAGGTTACTTCTTTCTATTCAATACCTTTGGGTAGCAAAGGTATACAAACATGTTCATACAGTCAAACAACATTACTAGTAAGCTATAATAGGTATAGTTTAGGGAGATACTAATACTATTAGTAGAACAGTGAAACATACAATGAGTCAGTTCATACATGAGTCAATACCATACAGAGAGAACATAACATACATATAGAGAATACTATGATGAGAAACAAACAATACCATACAGAGAGAACATACAATACCATATAGAGAGAACATAGATACATGCTAGACAGAGAGAGAACATACAATACAGCTAGCACATACATATACAAGAACATTACTACAGTTATGTGAGCCACATAACGGGGCATGCCATCACCTGTCATGGCTCGTTTTGTATCCAGAATCTCCTTAAATAGAGAGCGTTGAGTTTGTGTATAGATATATATTGGATTGACTATCCTACACCTTGCTGCTCGCTACAGTGGGACTTGCAAGTCTACGGGTGCCAAACGTCATTTGTTCCAACGTCTTACATCGTCGTGTTTCTAGTCGGTAGTATGGTACATGCTGATCACATGGTACTTTAAATAACAATTGGTTTAAGGTAGTTAGTACAACAGTAGTTACTTAATACAACACTATAATACTATTTTATTTTCCCATTGCATTCACTTTGTGATCTTCACACAATGAACAGTAATGCAAAAACTATATTTTTGGTTAATGATAGTCAGATTTGGGAAAATACATACTCTTACAAGAGTCTTACATACAAACAGTTGACGCCTTGGTAGAAGGCTACTTTTAGTAGAAAACATAGGGTTTTCTAGGAGAGTTCAAACACTTACAAACCTTTACAAACATTTACAAACTTGTACATCACATACTTACAAACACTTTCATACAAACACAGACACTAAAATACTTATGATCTCACCAGCTTTAAAGCTGATCAACTCTTTCAAAATAACTTGTATTCTCAGGTCACCAGTAGGCAGGTACCGGTGCCAGGTTTTTGAGAAGATGGAGCTCGTTCAAGACTCATCTTTTATTTTGATTCATATTTTTGGTGTCTATTAACTTGACAGAACACACTTGTATTAAATTATATTATTAATGCAATGGATGATGTTGTTGCTTGTTTACTACTATGCATTGTTGTGATATTGTACATGACGTCCTCCACCCCTGAACGATTCCACCGTTCCGGTTTTGGGGTGTAACATCCACATACAGTACCAAAAAACTAACTATACTCCCACTAGCCTAAACATATACACAAGACTCATCCTCGCTCCTCGAAAAACCAAACTCTTTGACTTTCTCATCGAAGCAAAGATTCCATCTGTGAGATGCTTGTTTCAATCCATAAATGGATTTCTCAAGCTTACACACTCTATTAGGTTACTTTGCTTCGACAAAACCCTCTGGCTGATTCATGTAAACATCCTCAGCCAAGTTTCCATTAAGGAAAGCGGGTTTGACATCCATTTGCCATATTTCATAATCATGAAATGCAGCTATGGCTAGCAAAACTCTAATAGACTTGATCTTCGCTACTGGTGAGAAGGTCTCATCATAGTCAACTCCCGGAGTTTGAGTAAAGCCCTTCGCCACCAGTCGCACTTTGTAAGTGTGCACCTTCCCATCTATGCTGGTCTTCTTCTTGAAGATCCATTTGTACCCAACTGTCATACGACCTGGTACATTGTCAACCAAGTTCCAAACTTGATTGTCATATATGGACTGAATCTCGCTGTCCATAGCCTCCTTCCATTTAGCATACTCGGGGCTTGCCATGGCTTCCCTGTAATTATTAGGTTCATCCAAATCTATTAGTGTATTGTCACTGATAAATGTATCACCTTCAGTAGTGATGTGATAACCATAATAAAAATCAGGTGTGTTCCTAACTCTAGTGGAACGCCTCGGAGGTACCGACTCATCTATCGGCTCAACAGGAGTTTCCTCCTCAGGTTGGTCACTAGTGTTTGAGATTCCTTCAACGCTTGACTCTTGAAGTTCTTCAAGGTCAATTTGCCTCCCACTGTCTCCTTGGCTTATAAATTCTCTCTCACGAAAGACTCCTCTCCTTGCCACAAAGACCACATTCTTACTGGGTCTGTAGAAGAGGTAACCAAAGGATTTCTGTGGCTAGCCGATGAAAATACACCTCTCGCTTCGAGGTTCGAGCTTTTCGTGAGACTCGCGCCTCACGAAAGCCTCGCAACCCCAAATCTTGATGTGGTCTAGATTTGGAACTTTCCCAGTCCACATCTCGTGAGGTGTTTTGACAACCTTTTTGGTAGGGACTAGATTAAGGATATGGGCGGAAGTCTCTAAGGCATACCCCCAGAATGAGATTGGTAACGAAGCTTGACTCATCATGGAGCGAACCATGTCCAACAAGGTTCGATTGTGCCTCTCAGTCACACCATTCAACTGTGGTGTCCTAGGAGGTGTCAATTGTGAGACGATCCCACATTCCTTAAGATAGTCAAGGAACTCAATTCTAAGATACTATCCTCTCCGATCAGATCGGAGCCTCTTGATGTTCCTGCCCAGTTGATTCTCCACTTCCTGCTTAAACTCTTTGAACTTTTCAAAGGTTTCTGACTTATACTTGATTAAGTAGATGTATCCATATCTATTGTAATCATCAGTAAAAGTCACATAATAGCGATTAGCTTCCCTTGTGGCGGTTTTGAAGGGTCCACACACATATTTGTGTATGAGGTCCAACAAACCTTCACCCATCTCACAAGTACCAGTGAAGGGTGCCTTTGTCATTTTTCCAAGCAAACAAGACTCGCAACTTTCATCTGATTTTAGGTCAAATAATTCCAAAACTCCGGCCTTTTGGAGTTGGCCTATGCGCTTCTTGTTGACATGTCCAAGACGATAATGCCACAACAATGCTTTATCCAAGGTAATCGAAGAATCATTATGAAATACATTATTTCCTAAGTTCTCTACAATCGGCACAGTTTCATATACACCATCACAAGGTAATGCTTTAAAATAAAACACATTGTTGTAAAAAGCATCAATAGCACCAATTTTATTATCAAATGAAAATGTGAATCCTTGCTTGTACAAACTACGAAGGGAAATAAAATTTATCGCCATTTCTGACGAGTAACAACATTTATTCAAATCTAAAGTTAACCCATTATTAAGCAATAAAGAATAAACTCCAATATTGGTCACATGTGATGCTTTCCTACTGCCCATGATTAAGTTTATCTTCCCGTGCTCCACTTCTTAACTACTTCTTAGGCCCTGCAAATCAGTACAAATGTGAATAACACAACCTGTATCAAGCACGCAAGAGTTAGTATGCAATAAGTTATTAGACAATATGGTATAAATACCTGCATGGGTGGGTTTAACTTTCCCATCCTTTACATCCTGCAAGTACTTAGGGCAGCTTCGCTTCCAGTGCCCCTTTTCGTGGCAGTAGAAGCATTGTGCTTCCTTTGGGTTTGAAGAAGGAGGAATGGGACCTTTCTTGGTCCCACTTGAAGAGGAGCCATCAAGAGACTTTCCTTTGCTACCCTTCGAAGGGGTCTTCCTAGGGGTGCAAACGAGCCGAGTCGAGCCCGAGCCTGGCCAGGCTCGGCTCGGGCTCGTTTAAGTTATACGAGGCTCGAGCTCGAGCTCGGCTCGATTCGAGCTTTCTTTTACCGAGCTTGGCTTGAGCTTGTAAACAATTATACAGGCTCGGATCGGGCTCGGGCTCGGTTCGCTTTTCGTTTCATGTGCCTAAATAAGCTTAAGCTCGACTCAAGCTCGTTAAGAAGCTTGTTTACTAATACCCGAAATCCATAATTTCCTAAATATGTTTTTATTTGAATATATGAAAATCATAATAAATTATATTATATAAAGGCTCGTTTAGGCTCGCGAGCCTAATCGAGCATAGTGACATAGGCTCGAGCTCGAACTCGTTTAATAAATGAGCTTAATATTAAGCTCGAGCTCGGCTCGGGCTCGTTTAAAACCGGTTTCGATTCGAGCTTTTAACGAGCCAATCTAGAGTAGCTCGCGAGTAGCTTGGCTCATTTGCACCCCTAGGTCTTCCTCTTCTTCCCTTTCCCTGCCCAATTGCCAAAATAGGGGCTGTTGTAGGAGTAGGTGTAGAAGAAACAATCGATTTACCTTTAAGGCTACTCTCAACGGTCCTTAAAAGTCCTTGAAGTTTGCTAAGTGTAACTTCCTCCTTGTTTATATGATAAGTCATACGAACCAGATCATAACTTGGAGGTAAGGAATGGAGAATGATATCAATCGCCATGTCCTCAGGGAAGTCCACATTAAGCTTTAGCAACCGGTCCACGAACCTTTGCATTTTATGCAAGTGACCGGTGATGGGTTCACCATCCTTCATCCTGGCTGTTATCATGGAGGAGATGATTTCATACCTCTCTAGTCGCGTACTCTGATGGTACCTTTCCATCAGATCCTGGTGCATCTCATAGGGGTAGAAATCTTCATAGGATTTCTGCAGTTCGGGAGTCATAGTAGCCAACATAATGCAGGACACTTTAGTAGCATCCCTCTCATGTGCAGTATACTCCGCAATCTCCTCAGGAGTAGCAGTGGACTCATTGATAACCTTAAGCTCCTTGTCAAGGACATATTCCTTGTCCTCACAGCGTGTACTCATTCTTATGTTCCTAATCCATTCATTGAAATTAGAACCATAAAAAGTGACCTTCCCACACAAGTTCATGAGGGAAAAGGAGCCTGTAGGGTTTGAGCCAACAGCAGTGTTAGAAGACATCCGAAAGAAAAGAAAGACAAGTTTTAATTTGATAAATAGTCCTTAATAAGTCACCCAAATGAAATATTAAGGCTAGGACCCTACAAACTATTTCATAACATGGAAGAGGGATACCGTAATCCAAGCTATAAAATATTTGAAGGTAGGTAAATGACGATTTACCAATTTCGACAATTATAAAAATAATAAATTATTAAGTTTTAATTGGATTTGAAACTCCTAGATCTTTTGAGATTCATTGAACTTTCAATGGCATGTTTAAATCTCGATTGTGCCCTCTCAAGTTTGTGACTGGGATGCCGAGGATCACAAACAAGGTGTGAATAACCATACAAATTGACTTGCTACCCTTAATTTTATCACCCAATCGATGTGCCGGTTAACCACACGCGCTCCACCGATCTATGATAAAACTTAAGTCACCCTTTTCCACTTTTACTAGTCCTTATTAGTGTGCCGGTTCACCACACACGCTCCACTAACGACTTGGTAAGGTACAAAGTGTAATTTCATGGCTTAGCACCTATTTCACATTTTCCTAAAGTAACTAAGATTGGAAATTAATAAAGGTTTAGTTACTTTATAATTTCATTATACTTTTAATGAGGATTAAGGTCCTATCCTACCCGTTCGGCTAATGACCCTCCACCAGTCAAGGAAGCGGTGGGTGAGAGTGGACACCCATTAAACCGCCATTTTATAAGCAGTAACCTTATACCCCCTTATAGACCGGCTTCGTGAATGAGGCCTACTACCGGTAAGACTGACTTATTCTTACACATATATGTAATAATTAAACTTTTAATATTATAGAAATATAAGGGTTGAATTTTAAACTTTTAAAATTCTAAGGTTCAATTTGGAATTAAAGTATTAGTGTGTGAGACTTTACAAATTCCAAAACTTGAGGGCAAGTTTTGAAACTATTCAAGACTTTTAAACTTCATAACTTATGAGTTAATGGTTTATAAATGGACTTTAAAATAATGACTTTTGGTAATCCATAACTTGAGGACAAATTATGGATTCCATTAAAACACATAAGTGATCAAGAATTAATCATTAAACAATTCAGCAAATAATTCCTATGATCTAACAATAAGTCATAAGAACATAAACACTCGTATCAAAATTTCAAGAATCATATTAACACATATAAAACATGGAATTTTGATATTAGCCATTGCAAAGGGATTAGCATAACCACAACCTCATCTAAAACAAGTTTTATAACACCAAAACAGTTTAGGGTAATGTTTCTAGTTCATTTCCAGCAGCAAAACTCAAAAAACTGCACTCTGACATGCCAACTCGTCGAGTGCACGAAATGACTCGGCGAGTTGGTTGAAGATAGGCATGGACTCGTCGAGTCCCCCCATGGACTCGGTGAGTCCACTCAGCAGAATGCATAAAACATGAGTTTTTCCAACTCTTTGCATCAAGTATCAAGAAAACAAGCCTAGGCTCGGATACCACTGTTGGGTTTTGAGCATTCTAACACTCCTATGGTGTATATGCAACCCTACAAAACCTTGGATCTATGTTTTCTCTAAAATACATGAAAATTTGCTTTCCAAGGTTTACAACCTAACTAGCATGTTATGGGGTACTTGTAATACAAAACTTTAAGTAGAATAACATACCTTTCTTTTGTAGTTGATTGCTTGGAGTTTTAGATCCTAGCACCAATAGCGTGGATGCTTCAAGTGGTGTCACAAATCACCCAAAACAGTTTGGAAGTAATTGATAGAATATCATGCTCACTAAAATCGGCCCACTATTGTTTCTGACACACACTAGTCAATTCTAGAACCAATGACCTCTTTATATAGTATGGAGGATTAGGGTTAAACCCTAATACCCATGACTCTTCATTTACCTACGATCCATGGGTCAAAATCTCCATGGACTATCCATGGACTTCCATATACTCTTAGCCCATCCAAAAATAAATCTTAGCCCAATCCGTATATATTTAAGAGTCCATATTTAATTAGCCTCTTTTGATTACTAAATTAATTCCAAAATCAATTCTTGATCAACACTAATTAAATGATATAATTTCATATTAATATATTATAACTTATAATATATTAATAGACCATAAACATCTTATTCTCAAGAGTATATCCATACAAATTGTTAGGTGAAGTGCAACCCAAATGGACCATGCCGGGTCGAGTCAAGTTCATACCAAATATAGTTACGGACTTAGACACATTACCCAGCAAGAGGTTGACGAGTCCAAAGAAACTACTGAAGAAATAGCTGAGTAAAGGCTCACCATAAGGATGCCACTAAGGTGTCTTGTATTATGGTCGCCAACATGACTCCTGAGCTGCAACGGTTCTATGAGGACTACTGGCCCTATGAGATGGGTAAGGACTTGATGGAAAAGTACCATCAAAGAGCACATCAAGAGAGGTACGAGATAGTCACCTCGTTCATCACCACCAAGATGAGGGATGGAGAGTCCATCACGAGCCACTTGCAAAGAATGCAAAGATATGTGGATCGTCTCTTGAAGTTCAATGTGAACTTTGACGAAGAGTTGGCTATCGACATAGTCCTACGCTCTCTACCTTCTTGCTATGATCAGTTCAAGATGACTTATCATATGAACAATAAGGAAGTCACATTGAGCAAGCTTCAAGCCCTGCTAAGAACTGCTGAAAGTGGATTGAAAGGGAAAAGTGTCGAATCCACTCCTACTCCTGCTGCTGCCCCAGTCCTGGCTATTGAACATGGAAAAAGGAAAATGAGGAAAGCTCCCTCGAAGAACTGGAAGGGAAAGTCCCATGATGGATCTTATTCAAGTGAATCCAAAGCGAAAGTCGGTTCTGCCACTCCCTCCTCCGATCCCAAAAGAAGCAACGTGCTTCTACTGCCATGATAAAGGGCATTGGAAGAGAAGCTGCCCGAAATACTTGCAGGACATCAAGGATGGGAAGATAAAGCCCTCTTTCGCATGTATTTATACTATTCTATCTAATAACTCATCACATGCTAGTTCTTCGATCCTTGATACAGGATGTGGTTTTCACATTTGTTCTGATTTGCAGGGGCTAAAGAAAAGTAGGGATGTGGAGCATGGAAAGATGATCTTGGTTATGGGCAATAGGAAGTCGTCTCCTGTTACCAAGATCGGAGTTTATTCTTTAATGCTTAATACTGGGTTATGGTTAGATTTGAATGAATGTTGCTACTCGTCAGAGATGACGAGGAATATTATTTCCTTTCATGGTTTGTATAGAAAAGGCTTTAGATTTTCGTTTAATAATGAAATTGGTTCTATAAATGCTTATTATAATGGTTTATTTTATTTTGAAGCATTGTCTTGTAATAGTGTATATGAAACTGTGATGGTTGTAGATAACTTAGGAAATAACGTATTGCATATCGATTCGTCTAATGGTTTAGACAAAGCATGCTTGTGGCATTGTCGTCTTGGACATGTCAACAAGAAGCGCATAGCCCAACTCCAAAAGGATGGAGTCTTGGAGTCATTTGACCTAAAGTCATATGGCACGTGCGAATCTTGTTTACTTGAAAAGATGACTAAATCACCTTTCACTGGTACTTGTGAAAGAGGTGAGGGATTGTTGGATCTCATACAAATAGATGTTTGTGGGCCCTTCAGATCCACCACAAGGGATGCAAACCGCTTCTATGTGACTTTTACCGATGATTATAGCAGATATGGATATATCTACTTAATCAAGCATAAGTAAGAAACTTTTGAAAAGTTCAAAGAGTTTAAATAAGAAGTGGAGAACAATTGGGCAGAAAGATCAAGATGCTCAGATCCGATAGGAGTGGTGAGTATCTTAGTATCGAGTTCCACGACTATCTTAAGGAATGTGGAATTGCTTCACAATTAACGCCAACTAGGACACCGCAGCTCAAATGGTGTGGCTGAGAGGCGCAATTGAACCTTGTTGGACATGGTTCGTTCCATGATGAGTCGAGCTTTGCTACCAATCTCATTCTGGGGTATGCCTTAGTGACTACCACCCATATCCTTAATCTAGTCCCAACTAAGAAGGTTGCCAAAACACCTCACGAAATGTGGACAGGGAAGGTTCCCTCATTGGCACTTATCAAGGTTTGGGGTTGCGAGGCTTTCGTAAGACAAGAGACTCACGACAACCTTGAACCTCATAGTGAGTAGTGTATTTTCATCGACTACCCACATAAATCTTTTGGATATCTTTTCTACAGACCTAGTGACAACGTGGTCTTCGTAGCAAGGAGAGGGGTTTTCCGCAAAAGAGAACTCATATGCCAAGAAGACAATGGGAGGCAAATTGATCTTCAAGAGCTTCAAGAATCAAGCGGTGGAGGAACCTCTAACACTAGCAATCAAACTGAGGAAGAGATTCATGTTGAACCAATTGACGAGTCCTTACCTCTGAGACGTTCCAGTAGAGTTAGTGTTCCACCTGTCTTGTATGGTTTCCATATAACTACTGAAGGTGATACGCTTATCAGTGATAGTACGCTGATAATTTTGGATGAACCTAACAACTACAAGGACGCCATGGCGGGCCCGGAGTCTGCAAAGTGGAAAGAGGCAATGGACAGCGAGATTTAGTCCATGTGTGACAATCAAGTTTGGAACTTGGTTGACAATGTATCGGGTCGTAACACAGTCGGGTGCAAGTGGATCTTCAAGAAGAAAACCTACATGGATGTGAAAGTGCATACGTTTAAAGCATGACTGGTTGAAAAAGGCTTTACTCAAACCCCCGGGGTTGACTATGATGAGACCTTCTCACCAGTGGCTAAGATCAAGTCTATTAGGGTTATGTTAGCCATCGCTGCATTTCATGATTATGAAATCTGGCAGATTGATGTCAAAACAGCTTTCCTTAATGGAAAGTTGGTTGAAGATGTTTACATGTGTCAGCCAAAAGGTTTTGTGGATGCTAAATACCCCAATATAGTGTGCAAGCTTGACAAATCAATTTATGGATTAAAGCAAACGTCTCGCAGATGGAATGTTTGCTTCAATGAGAAAGTCACAAAGTTTGGTTTCTCTAAAAGTGAGGATGAGTCCTATGTATATGTCAAATCTAGTGGGAGTATAGTTAGCTTTCTAGTATTGTATGTCGATGACATACTACTCATAGAAAACGAAATTCCAACTTTGCAAGAGGTTAAGTCCCGGCTTGGAAAGAGTTTTCCTATGAAGGATCTAGGAGAGGTTGCTTATATTCTCGGGATAAGGATCTTGAGAAATAGGAGTAAAAGACTAATAGGACTTAGTCAGAGTACTTACTTGGACAAGGTACTGAAACGTTTTAGCATGGAGAATTCCAAGAAATGGGAGTTACCAATCCAGAGCAAAACCAAGCTAAATAAGACTCAAAGTCCTAGTACCGATGCCGAGATAGCGGAAATGAGTCGAGTGACATATGCTTCCGTCGTTGGCTCGATCATGTACGCTATGACATGTACTCAACCTAATGTGGCTTTTGCGTTGAGCATGGTTAGCCGATATCAAGGGAACCCGGGTAGAGCTCACTGGACAGTATTTAAGAACATTCTTAAGTACCTGCGAAGGACTAAGGACTGGGTCCTTATACTTGGTGGGAGTGATGACTTGAGACTGACAGGGTACAGTGACCCCAACTTTCATACCGACAGAGATAACTTCCGATCTCAGTCGAGATGGGTGTTTACTCTAAATGGATGAGTACTGACTTGGAAAAGTTCCAAGAAGGAGACCGTGGCTGATTCAATGTGCGAATCAGTGTACATAGCTGCGAGCGAAGCGTCGAAGGAGGCTATATGGTTGAAGAACATCATTAGAGACCTTGGAGTTTTACCAGCCGTAAAGGAGCCCTTGGAGAGTTTCTGTGATAATCAAGGAGCGGTTGCTAAAACCAAGGAAGCAAGGGATCATGGCAGATCCAGACATATTAACAGAAATTACCACTTCATCCGACATCGAGTAGAAGAAGGACTCCTCGTAGTCAAGAGGGTATCGTCAGAAGAGAATCCTTCAGATCCCCTCACCAAGGGTCTGAGTAGGATTAAGCACATTCAGCATATGAGCAGCATTGGTCTGAAGGACGATATTAGTTTTAGTGATTAGATAGATATTTTAGAAACTTGTAATAGATAAATGTAATTGACATTTGATGGTTAAGTAATGGAGATTTATTTATGAGTAAAGTTTACTATCTTGTGTCAATTGTTTGCTATTGTTTCACTTTTTCATGTTTTATTTCCAAAATAATTGGATTATTCAAATTATCCACAATCGATCATACTTTGGGAGTAAGTATTGAGGCAAGACTGTCATGAATTGGTTTGTAGATTGTCTAAGTGCTTAGACACAACAAAGGTTTGCTGCATCGTTCATGAGTACTCCTGAAATAGGATTTGAGTATTGGATTAAACCCACGCTCATTTGAATCACTTCATGGAATTCATCACGAGTGATTGTGAGAAGATAATATCATATAATATTTAAACCGAGATATATGAGTTGTTGTTTGCAAGTTGGTTGTGCATTGATAATGCATAAACGCATCAGTAACTTGAAGTTATAAAACGTGTTGTTGTGTACGATTTGATGAGTAAATAGTACAAGCATATAAGTCAAATTTTATTTGTTCCTTTTATCCTAAGAGGGTAAAAGCGATATCTTAGGCCCCTCGATGATTTTTTGTTGAATTATGTGTCGGGCCCGGTCAGGACTGAGTTGATGTGTTCAATTAAGTTCCTTGTCAAACAAATCAGAAATCAGGAAAGAAAATGTTGGACAGTGAGAATGATTATGTTCCACGTATTTGTCCACACGATATCTTGCAGAACGGAGGATTATATGATCCCTTATCTAAAGGACGCGTTATTGACTAGGTTAGATTTCGACAACGAGTTTTGAGAGCTACAATTGCTAATTAGATTTTGAAGTCATACTTTCCATTATAGTTATTAGACTTATCCAAGTGGGAATGTTGGATTAGGTGTCTAAGACCATAAGTATAATTGGTATGTACTTGATTTGATAGTAACATGGTCCTTTTGGGTTGCCTTTACACTGGTGACTAGACAGGATGACTATTGAGGAGAGAGGTTGATTTATTGTTAAGAATAATAAATTGGTTTATAAATATGATTTATTAATATATTATAAGAATAATATATTAATTAGAAATCATATTGTTAATAAGTATTTAATCAAAAATTAATTTGGAATTAATTTTGGGATTAAAGGAACGGACTGAAAGTGCAGGGGTTGTTTTGTAGTTATTTGATAGTTGAGGATTTGGTCCATTGGGTCACCCTTATTAGGGATGGGTCGAAAATCCCTAGAAGGTTCTAGGTATTTTTTTCCAAGGCCTAAGGTAAGGAGGTCCATGGACTTGCTTAGGACCTAAGCTAAGGAATTAGGCTTTCCACCTTAAAACCCTAGCTAGCCTCAAGTATAAATAGACCCCTCTAGCACTAGATTTCGTCTCTACCTTGTGAAACCCTAGGATTGCCAATTTTTGGAGCAAGCTACCCTCTATCCTCCCTCTCATATTTATACATTCACCCTAGTGTGTTTGTGAGCCATTAGAGGTACTATAATTGTGGTACTTGTTCTCAAGAGCAAAGGAACTTCAAGAATTAATTATTAGTACATAGCAACAAAGGTATGTGATCTAATCTTTCATATGTCTATTTAGAAAATATTAGATGCATATTATGGTTTTCCTTTCTGTTCATTTGTTGTATGTCTAATAGAGAAAACATAGATCCAAACTAGGGTTGCATGCACACATATGATTGTTTGTATAAAACCCATCAATTGTCACATTCCTATGTTGCTAAATGTCAAAATCTCATGGAGCCACATCACTATCTCTCAGAAGAAAGGGGTTGCCTAACATTGTGGTGCCACATCATCAGCGAGCGTGGTTCACTTCGTGTACGCGATTTTATAGATTTTCAAAATGGCGTAACTTCTTCATACGAGTTCCGTTTTCGACGTTCTTTATATCCCCAGGGCGCTGTCGACGAGTTCTACAAATTTCCTTTAGACCCATCAACTAATTCTCAGTCTATAAAAAAATTATATTTTTAATAGGCTTAGGTTGTTAGAAATTGTTGCATAAAGTATAACTCCTACATACTGACTCTGTTCTCGATGTTCTCTATGTCGGCGGACTGCTATTGACGAGATCTTCAATTCTCATTTAGATTATTTTTCCTAACAATCAACATATATGTACTTTGGTTTCTGAGTCGTATATTGTTGCGCTAAAACTTCGAAAAATCATAAATTCCCTTTATGATGTTAGATTTCGACGTTCCCTATATGAACACTCTCGGTTTAACGACTACTATGAAGTCGGATTTCAGCGTTCTTTATATGTACAAAATTCTTGTCACATATACTATGAGTTTGGTTAAGATTATTTGACCTAAATAATCTTTTTTTAAAATGTCATTTTTGACGTTTAAAATGTCATACTATGAGTTTGGTTAAGATTATATGTTTTAGAATTGTATCTACTATATGCATAGGAAAGTTACAACATGCGCCCTCGTATGTTTAAATATTGACATTATCAGTCTTACCATGACTAGACTCTCCCATTATAATGTAGGGGTTTAAGGAGGTATCTATGATTCCTAATGAGGTCACTTTTGAATATGCTTCGCGCTTCCCACCCTCACCATCCTATTTGTATTTTGAGAATGGAGTTACTGAAAGTGTTTGATAGTGATAACGGTCAATCTAAAAGTATTCTAAATACAAGCATAAAAACTCTTGTTTTATTAATATAATGTGAGTATCATATTATCCATGAAAATTTCACATTCTCTTTATATTCTGTTGATGGAGTTCGTGTGGTTAACCGGCACATCAATCTAGAGTATAGTTGAGAATGATATAGAACTCGTGAATCTCAAGCGTAACTTGAGCCAAGGACCATGCGATTTTGCATGGTTAATTCACAATCTATTTAATGTGAATCTTATGTTATCCACAAAAGTTGTACATTCTCGTGTGGTTAACTGACACATCAATTTGAGAGCATAGGTAGAGAATGATGTGGAACTCGCGAATCTCAAGCGTATCTTGAGCCAGGGACCACACAATTTTGTATGGTTGATTTACCGTTTGTTCAATGATCCATGGAGACCCTGTCATTGAATTTGAGATGAACATAATCCGATATTAACAAGCCATTGATAGTTAATGAATCTCAAAGATGTAGGAATTTTGTGGTAATCGAAATTGAAAAATGGCTTTGCCTACCTAAATAACTTTATGGTGTGTTTACGTCACCCTTTTACACACCATGGAGCCAAATATGGATCCTAGCCTTCTTAAATAATTTTATTTGAGGTAATTATTTTCTAAGGATAAGTAAAACAAACTACAAAGGAAATTGATATTGAATGATGTCTATAACCTTATCCACTAAAGTCTACTACTATAAAACATTTGAAAGGATTAGTTATTAGGATGATCAATCTTGTCTAAATTCGTAGTTCGGGAATAGTTCTCATAAACGAAAGGAAAGATCATGCCTTTGATAAAGCTCTTCCTTGGTTACTTCGACTACTGCCTTCTAATCTATCAGAAAGTGTAGTTATCAAGTGTACATTGTAACTGAGATATTGAAGTAAAATGGAATATCCTTGAGTTAGAAGTTGACTATGTTTAGTCAACTAGCTGACATGTACATATAATCAGCTCATTCTAATTTTGATATGAACAACTTGGAATGCCCATGAAGGAGTTGTGTAGCATGATGAGGTTTCCTTTTGAAACTAACATGGCCAATCATAGAAATGCAAACTTCAAAATAGTCCCATATGTTTATTATCATGAATAGAAGTTTGAAGAAGAAGAAATCCAATTGCCCATGGGTTAAAAGGCGATTAGTGTTGGTATACCTAATTTAGGCCCAAATGTCAAGGACAATGGAAGGCTTATTCTAAGACATGTTCTGATAGCTATTTGTTTCCATAACAAGAGAGGAATAAGAAAGCATACATGCCCAATATATATATATATATATATATATATATATATATATATATATATATATATATATATATATATATATATATATATATATATATATATATATATATATACACATATGAAGTGAAAAGACTAAAACATGAGGATATTGAATTTGATAATGGAGTATGAGCCCATGCTACTATCCATAGGATCAAAAGACAACTAGTTCTCCTATGTTTGGTGTTCAATAAGATATATGAATTAATAATGCCATTGGAACAATACTTTTAACCCTTTGAGTATTTTACTAAGGATTGAGTACTGACATTTTAAAGAATGTGCAGTGACTTAGATTAAGTAAGAAGAGTAAAGCATGGAGAAAATAATTTGATCATGAATGTCAAGCCTTTACTACTATTTATAGTATCAAAAGACAACAATTTTCCCAAATGTTTCGTCTATGGTCTTATAATTGAAATTGTTTATACTATGTTCCATGAGATAGTTCTGACTTATTTAAATGTAGAACGTTGTAACATGGTAAAAGAAAGTCATGAAATCTATGAAGCAAGTATAGTAACAATGTTCAAAGCTGATTCAAATATTTGAATAAGATGCATTTTCATTAAAATATTTGTTGAAATTAATTTAACTAATGGATCGTTTAGATTGGCCACAATAAGTACTTATTCATAAACATCCAAAAGGTTTGGGTGAAATGTATTTGTGGAATCATAGTCTTGGATACATAAATAAGAAATGCATTACCATCTAGTTGGATCGGATTTTGGAATTCATTTGACCACGAGTCTTATAATATATGCAAATCTTGTTTATCAAGATAAATGATGAATACATCATTGGGTGATGAGATATATGTTGGAATTAGTTTGTACTAATGGGCCGTTCATATTAAACCATGATACATGGTAAGACCAACTTCATATGAACATGATTCTGGAACCTTTCAGGTATTCAGATCTCTCATAAAATGAAGTTGTGATTCAACTGGGCAATAGGATGAGACACTCATAGTGAGCATCTCAGTCAAAATCTGTATCTATCATCTATGGAGTTATGAAAGAGTTTCACGGTCTATCTCCACAAGAACGCTGCCACTAGGAGTGTTAGTTGGATAGAGAAACAAATCATTCATTGATTTTTTTTACTAGATGAGTCGCACTATGCTTACTAACAACTCATGTATTGTACCATGAATAGTTTTATGATAAGTTCTTTAGTCTTGTACCAACAAAGGAGGTTCATGAAACACTCTATGATATGTGAAGTGAGTTTCATACCTCGCTTGTACACATGGAAGTCTACGATAATAAGGATTACGCTCGTCATGAAGCGCTCGATAATCTAGAACTTAGAACAGAGACCTGTTATCTTTTTGGAGAACACATCAAACATTTTGGATAATTGTTCAACAATATTTCAAAGAACAAAGTGTATGTTGCTCGAAGGGCAATCTTCAAAGCGAGGGAGCTAATTTCCAAAAAGGCTAGTGGGAGCCACATTGATCTTGATAAGACTCGAGGGTCAACCAACGAAGAGCTTAAAGTTAGACCTAGCATTCAATTCGAGAATGACAGAGCTATTGAGGAAACTAACATACCTCCACCTCTTCCTTATAGATATGATAGAGGACATCATACACATAGTTATATAAGAATTTATATTACTGAGGTATATGATTCAATAATAGACATAAATCAGAGTATACCAGCTATCGAAAGATATGGTAGGCCCTAAAGGCTACAACATGGAAGGAGAACACGGAGAGCGAGATTCAATCCATGTATGTTGAAACTTGGTAGATCAAGCACTTGGCCTTAACCGTTAGGCATAAGTAGATTTTCATGATGAGATAAGCATGGATAGGAACATCTACCTAATCAAACCAATATAGGTTGTGAAGGATGTGTAAGCTTAAGAAGTTCCTTATGGAATGAAATAAGATCTCGTAAGTGGAATCTTTATTTCAATGAAAAAGTTCAAAGAGTTTGAATTTTAAGAAATGAAGAGTAGCCATATATATATATATATATATATATATATATATATATATATATATATATATATATATATATATATATATATATATATATCAAAGCTAGTGGGGGTAATTGGAATCTTTGTTTCAGTGAGAAAGTTCAAGGAGTTTGAATTTCGGGAAACATAGATGAGCCTTATATATGTTAATGCTAGTGGGAGTATTGTAATCACCTTTGTGTTGTACGTAGATAGTGTACGATTCATAGGAAACTCTATTCTGACTTGGCAAGTGTAAAATCTTGGCTTGGTATGTGAATTGTTTTCTTATGATAAACATGGGAGATACAAAACAAGTGCATAATATAAGATCTATGGAGATAGATCTAAATAATTCATTGGCTTAAGCCTAAGTACATGGAATCTTGAGGAAACTCGACATGCAAAACTAAAAAGGAGTTCATGCTTAATAAGACATGGCATGGCATTGACCGATGCTAATGTATTAGTTCTACCATTGAGCTAGAGGTTATGAGTTGTGTCCCACATGCTTCTGTAATGGGATCGATCATATATGTCGTGACATGTACCAGATATGATGACTCGTATGCCTTAAGCATTACAAGTTGGATTAGATCAGTTTACAAAGAATCAACAAATCAAGATCAAGAACATTTTTAAGTGTCCTAGGAGGACAACGGAAATGATCTCTTGAAAATATAGAAGAGATCAATGTAAAGGTTACATTGATGCCAAGTTCCATACTGATAAAGACGATTATGTTCGCAGTCAGAATTCGTGCTTTTATAGAATGATGAAATATTAGCTTGAAAGAGTACCAAGTAATACACCATAGTGGATTTAGCAACAAATTTAGAGTAAATTGCAGTTGGTCAAATTGCAAAGAAGACAATGTGACTGAAAAAGATTCATTAGTGACATTTTTGTGGAATTTCAATCATTGATGGCCCTTTTGAAGGCTCTTGTGACTATAAGGGTGAACTTACCTCGCGTATGGATCCCATTCCACAAAATCTCACATGATACACACTCAATAAGTACCAACACATTTGATAGTGAGTCAAATGTAAAGAAATCATAGTCAATAAGTCATATCAAAAGATAATCTTGTTGATCCATTCCATAAGCCAGTGTCACTACCAAGTCTGACAGTCAGACAAAGTCAAGAGGCATTAGATTTACAAATGAATTGGCTTAAACACTTTTAGGTTGGTTTGTTTTAAACTTGAGAACTTAAAGCAATATAAGTGTTAATTCGATTTGGCGATTATTAGGTGGGCATCTTAATATATGATGGAGTTCAGTCATTTCAAATAGCTTGTCACTGTGTGTCTCCTTTTGCATGTTTGGAACCCACTTCCCAAGTATTAATTTACTTAAGCGTCCACATTCGGTCATACTCTTGGTAGTAAGTAGTGATTCAAGATTGTCATGAGTATTGGTGGATTGTCCAAAGTGAATGGACATAGCATAGAGAATATCCTAACACTCATGAGTACTTAACAGAGATTTAAGTATTGGACCAACCCGCGCTTAGAGATTACTTCATGGATCTAGTCACGAGTAATTCTAAGAAGATAATATCTTCTATTCTTCAAACCTAGATACATGTGGGGTTTTACTCTATGATTATATTATGCATTGGTCTACTCCAACTCTATTCGTAACTCGTGGTTATAAAGGGTATGTCTATGTGTGAAATGATGAAGTAGACTAAACCTGTATATTCGAAGTTTATTTGTTCTTTCCGCATTAATAGGATAAGTTATATCTATGGGCCCCTTGATGATTTGGTGCTCACATCTAAAGTGCTTGGTAGAGCCCTGACTGGAGTTGATGTGTTCCATTTAGTAGTCAGATGTAGTCGTCACAAATCTATATATCAGGAAACCTAATCTTGAATTTTGAGATTAACCATTATCCCTGTCATGAATTCATATAGATATCATAGAAAGAAGGAATAGTTGATCACTTATCTAAGGGATGAATCTTCATTAGATCAAGAGTTTGGTAGTTGCATTTGATGGCTAACTCTCTGTTGATTATTGGAGAAGTATTGGTCATCGTATTGTTGATGACTTGTCCAAGTGGGAGACTGTTGGAAATAGTGTCTAAGGTCATTAATTATTGGTAATATTTCTAATAATAACAAGGTCGATTTAGGTTGCCCTCAAGACCTAAATGGAGTAGAATATCTCTGTTGGGAGCCATTTTTGGTAGCATATTTATCAAATACATATATATATATATATATATATATATATATATATATATATATATTCTTCCTCCGTCCCATATTAATAGTCCATGTTTCCTTTTTGGTTTCTCTCAAAATAATAATCTACTTCTAAAAATAAATATCCCTTTTACCAAAATACCCCTCATTATTAATTAACATACCATGAAATTAAATGCAACAAAAGGATGAAATTAAATGCAACAAAAAGATACAATTGTCATTTCATTTAATAAAGCTAGTAGTAATTAATATTTTCTTTATGTGTGTGTTTTTTATCTGTGGACAATAATTTTGGGACGGAGTGAGCATATATATATATATATATATATATATATATATATATATATATATATATATATATATATATATATATATATATATATATACTAGTTTATAACCCGTGAGAACCACGATTATAAAACTAATTAAACTTTCATATTAAAAAATCAAAATTATTAATCAGTTATTTTAACTAAATTATTACTTAAAAGATATCTTTTAGTTATATAAAATTATAATCGTTGATTTAAATAAATACGTGAAGTTATATCACCTTATAATATGTATTAATTGAATTTATTTTTTTTTAATCTCATGTTATTAATTTAATATAATTAAAATGAAAAATTTTAAAATCTAATGTAATTACCATGAAAATTTTAAACTTTGAAATTTAAAATGGATAATTAATATGTTGACAAGTGACAAGATAATGGACATATAATATTAATGAGGAGTTCTAATATAATGACACTTGTTAATATGAGAATAAATCTATTCATCTATTAGAATAGGGATATATATATATATATATATATATATATATATATATATATATATATATATATATATATATATATACATACATATATATATATATATATATATATATATATATATATATATATTAAAATCTAATGTAATTAGGATGAAAATTTTAAAATTTGAAATTTAAAATGGATAATTAATATGTTGACAAATGACATGATAATAGACATATAATATTAATGAGGAGTTCTAATGTAATGACACTTGTTAATATGAGAATAAATCTATTCATCTATTAGAATAGGGATATATATATATATATATATATATATATATATATATATATATATATATATATATATATATATATATATATATATATGTATGAGACATGAACAATATTATCGATGTAGATAAAACTTACTTTTGTTTTTTGTATTTTAAAATCCTATAATACATGAAACAAATTTCATTGAAGATGTTGTTCTTCTACATGTTATGGATCTCCATCTCTAGTACTTTTAGTCTTTAGTAAATTTAAATTTTGATATTTAATATCTTAAACAATAAAATTATATAAAACGATCATGTGGTTTTTTCCATGTCAAATCTAGCGTTTTTTTATTTTATTTTATTTTAGTTTATTTTATTTTATTTTTACCTAAGTAGTGTATTTTAAAAAGATATTTACCAAAATGGTGTGGTTTTAAAAATACATATCATTTAGGTTAAATTTTATACCAAATCAAAATTGGAAGGTAAAATAAAAAAAATGACTTATCAGGGTAATTAACTTTCGTTTTGTTCATATTTGGGTAACTTTTTTTGTACACATCTAGGTAACGAACTTGATGAAAGTGTTCACATATGACCATTATGACCGGATGTAACCTTCTACAACCGGTCATAATGGTCATATGTAAACACTTCAAAAAAGTTTGTTACCTAGATGTGTACAAAAAAAGTAGTTACCTAGATGTGAACAAACCGAAAAGTTAATTACCTTAATAATTCAATTTCCCAAAAATTATTCCATATTATTCTTCTATTAACGTGGAAATCCAATTATATTGGGAAGTATGAAAAAATGGAAACATTTTCATTATTTTTTTGGAAACATCGGAAATATATTAAAGGCCACTGCCAAAAAAGGAAAGAACAAAACATTTACAAAATACTAAAAGGAGAATCACACCACATAGCCCAATTACAGTTCCCGAATTTTCACCTATGTTTTACCCAACTAAACACCAAAGTGATAATATTATCCGACAGTTTCGAGGTAGATACACATGTTTTGTTGAAAACCTTGTCATTCCGAGCACGCTAGACACACCAAAGATAGCCACGAACGATGGCTAAAAGAAGCTTTCTTTTCTTAAGACAGTTTCCCCAATGAGCTACGAAATTAACCAAGCAACAGAAGAGAATTGGTGAGGCGGGACCTTACAACAGTTAAAAATCATTTTCAAAGTATCATGAGCAAACGAGCATCCCAAAAGAATATGCTCAGTGTCATCCAACTCTGAAGTGCAACTATGACAAGTGGTGATAGGAATATTAATTCCACGACGAGAGACATCAACGGCAGAAGGAACACGATCCATGCAACCACGCCAAGTAAAAGTAATGACTTTGAGAGGAACTAAACACCACTAGATAGTAGGATTATCTACCAGATTAGTCAATTTAGTGTCAATCAGACATCTAAGATCACAGACATAGAAATTCCCATCTGAGGATAAAGAAAATCTCCATGAGTCCCTACCATCGAAGATAACAATCGAATCCAAGAAAGTGATGATATCAAATAGCTCCTTGACCTCCGTTTGATTGCTTGGAGTCCGCTTCCACGCCTAAGTTATCGAGTTAGTACACAATCTTTCCGAAACCAAACAAGATTTTCTCTTGTCCAACTCAAAAAGAGAGGGGAAGAAAGAAGCAAGATTGCTCGCACCAATCCATTTGTCATGCCAGAAGAGGGTGTTCGCTCTTGACTTGACACAAACGTTAAAGATGGAATAAAGATAAATACCAATATCAGCCAAATCATGTATCACTGTTGAAATATTGTACCAAACTCCCGGCAAAAGATTTTTTAGCCATATACTCAACAGGTTTTCTGTCAAGATTTTGTATCCTACTGATAACACATCTCCAAAGTGGAAAATAATCCATCTTGAAGCGCCAAACCGATTTGGTGAGGAGGGCCCAACTCATTGAACGCAAAGACCCAACTCCAAGACCACCCTTCTCTTTAGCACCTAGAATTACATTCCATGCGACCCAATTTAATTTATTTTTCTCTTCATTTTTGCCCCATAAGAACCGCCTTCACAGCTTCTCAAGAATATCAATAATCGACTTTGGGGCTTTAAACAAGGAAAAAAAGTACAGAGGAAGGCTGCCAAGAACCCACTTCACAAGCATTAACTGTTCACCGAAAGGATAAAGTTTTGGGCTTCCAAGACGAGAGACGATTATGAATTCAATCAACTATGGGCAACCAATTCCTTTTAAGAGCCATATTTGCACCAACTAGCATCCCATGCACTTAAATGGAAAAGAACCCACATCGCACCCAAGGATACGAGCACAACTCAAGATCTCGTTCATTGAAACATCAATACCATAGACATTAGACTTATGGAATTTAACTTTAAGATTGGAGGCTACATGAAAACATCTTCAAATACGAGCTAATTTAGCGAAGTTAGAACTAGTCCATTCACTAAAAAAAAGGGCATCATCGGCATTAAAAAGATTAAATACTAGAGGACCGCCATTAGGAGTTTGGACACCATGAAAGAGAGAATTTTGACAAGCCGATCTCAAAACAATATTTAAACCCTCCATAGCAATAATTAACAACAACAGAGAGAGAGTGTTGGAACATGAAAGTGAACCTCTAGCAATCATAAGTCCAAATGTCAAGTCCGAAGTCAGCAAGTGTTCCGAAGTGGAGAGAAGAAGATGAGAAGTTTAGAAGTGAAGACATTCCGAAATGGACATTATGTCCAGAATGTGTGATAATTCGGAGCCGTTGTTTTTTGTCACTTTGTGTATTAATTACTTTTGTCTCATTGCATGATTAGACTTTTCATAGGACTTAGGTGGTGTTTGTTTTTTGTCTGCAAATCTGCGTGGCCTCTTCTTTCTGCGCTGCCCAGACCACGCGCAGACATTAACCTTCGCAGACTGTTTGTTTTTTTGAAGACTGCAGACCTAAAAATGTATGTGCGCCCTCTTCTTGGCGCAGATGTGGACCAGAGTCTTCTAACATCTTCAGACATCTTCTAGCTTAAAAAAAACACATATATCTTCATCTTTTTTAAGTTTTTTTTATTTATATTTTTTCCAACTTTATTAATGATAAACAATTTGAAAAAAAATTACAAAACTTAAAAAAAAACGTTCGACGATACAAACATGATATTTTTGACAAATTTATAAATAAAGATTTATTACAATAATAGTCGTTGAAGTTGTTTATATAAATATGAAAAAAAAATCATAATATATTTTTATATTTTTTTGCCAAATTTTGTAAAACATTATTTAATACATTATCGTCAATTTCTCGAGAAAATATTTATGGTACGTTTTTAATGGATTTAATTGAAAAAATCGAAGTTTATTTCCATCCATTTATGTATCAAATTCTTTGATCCCTAATTATAATGTTTAGTTATAACTTTGCAATCAAAGTTGTTGGTTTTTATCAAATATATACGTTAATTCATATCATTTTTTTTTATACAATAATAGATAAAAGTTGATCTAGATTTGTTAATTATTTATAACAAAGTCATACAAATATTAAAAAATCACTTTGAAGTTTAAAAATTTCAGTTTATTTAGATTTCAGTTTATTTGAGTAGCCCGCAGATGTTAAAAAAACAAACAATCTTCTTTTTTCAGACTGCAGACGTTTGGTCCACCTCTTCTACTACAGAGGTCTACAGATGTGGTCCGCAGACTGCAGACATTTTGCATCAGAAAAACAAACAGCACCGTAGTATGTTTGTCAACTTGGACAATCAGCATGTAAGAATCATTACTTTTATCCAGTCCTATGTATGTTTACTATTTTGTACCATGTTTCACACTCTCCTATTTATAGGAGCTATCAATGCAATGTTAAACGACGGATCTTTCACTTATTTCTTGGCATTTACTAAGTTACTTCAATTACCTTTCACACATTCTTCTTGTTCTTCATTTATTAACTTTACTTTGATCTGTATTCTCATTCCTAATTTATGGCTTGATCACTTGTTGAAAGCATTAACTCAGACTTGACTAAAACATTTATTAGTAAGTGGACATTGATCTTAAGCATTTACTCAAGGTTTGAGTTCTCAAACCTTGTCCGTGCGCATTTGATCTATTTGCTATCTCAATTGGTATCAGAGCTTGAGTGGTTATCCTTTGAATCCATAAGATCAGATTATAGTTGGTTTGAAATTACCTTGGTATTTCAACCATTTCTGTGTTAAGGATAAAAGTTCTTCTATATACCACTTTTGCTCGTAGATATCTTAACTTCAATGGCTGCTTCTAATCCTTAACAATTGATTTCAATGCAAATCGCAAATAGTGTGGGTGGCCGTACACGTGCCCCATTTCTAGTTCTGGAAGAATATGATCACTGGAAAGTTAGAATGGAAAGATTTTTACTAGCCAAAGAAAAAGGTGAAGAAATTTCGAGATTTTTCAAAGAAGGTCCTCATGTTCCTGTAAGAACAGTTGTGAGAGATGTTGCTCCTCAGCTTAACACAAATAAGTAAGGGTATTTTGGGAAATCACCGTTCGGGCTCTGGCTAATTGTACACACTCCTCCAACTCATTTTCTCTTAAAACTCTTTCTCATTTTAGAAAAAGCCATTTGTTTTGAAATTTTTTCTCAAATCCTCTGTGTGAGTTCAAACACACCCGGAGGTGCATCCGAATCCCTCAAACCAAGGCTCTGATACCAACTTGTAACACCGTGACTTTTTCAAGAAAATTTTTCATTTAAAAATCACTTTAATCTCATTAACATAAGTCACAAAAGCTCCAAAATTATCAATTTATCAAAACACATATCCATAATAACAAAATCCAGGATCCTCTGAAATATAACTCAGTCTCGTGTGTACAATCAAGCCGACGCCTTCCCGTTATCCTGAGAAGTACCTGAAACACATATAACATAACATTGTAAGCACAAAGCTTAGTGAGTTCCCCAAAATAGCACATACATCTCAAATAAGACCCTCCGGTCAATGTGTCGCAGTGGAGACCCTCCAGTCCCACAACTCGGGTGGACCCTCTGGTCCTAACTCAACAAAGTATAGCATAAGCACAAAGCATAGCATAATCACAAGGCATAACATAATCACAAGGCATAGCATAATTACAAGCATAATGCATAATATATCACATAGGTCAGCGTAAGCACACATAAACAACATATACACTGAATAACATAACAACATTAGTCACAAAGACTGTATGCACAATAACGCATATCACAGTATAACAGATGAGACCCTCTGTTCAATAATGAGGACCCTCTTGTCCCACAACTCAGGTTGAACCCTCCGGTCCAGTATCTCTATGAAGACCCTCCTGTCACACACTAACTACTACTCAGATATGCATAGTGAGAAGACTCACCTCGAAAGCAAGCAAGCAGTTATCCTCATACTCGAATCTCAAACTAGCCACCGCCTAACACACAGGGAAAATATCTCAAATAAATACTCGATTCTCGAATCTAAGTAAACCAAAGGTTATTCTTCATCTTTCTAACACTTGAAGTGGGTAAAAGACCATTTTACCCCTCCATGGTCTCCATTACTCATGCTTGACCAAACCCCAAAGTTACAGAAGTCGACTCAAGACAACAGACCATGTTTGACCCGACTCGCCGAGTGCACCCATGTGACTCGTCGAGTCTACTCGTTTCCTCAGAAGTCTCGTGAAGGTCTAGCTCAGCTCGTCGAGTTGACCCCCAACTCGCCGAGTTATCGTATGATCAAGCTCATCGGGACGAACCCTAACCGACTCGTCGAGTCGGCTCATCGACTCGTCGAGTCCATTCAAACTCATTTCTCATTCAGAGGATTTTAAAGCAAAAACCTTCCCAAACTCTAGATCTACATTATCAAGGCTCGATTATCACGTAAAGTCATGAGCTTTACGTCCATGCATGGCACTTAGGGCTTGAAATGCCAAGACCATGCTCTATTAAGAGGTTTTCACTCAAAAGCTCTATTGTGGCTGAATAAAACAGGGACTTTTGGACTCTAGGGACCTCACATGGTCCAGATCTGAAGTCCAAACCTCTATATGAACTCAAAACACTCAAAGTCCTCATATTAGATGGAAAAAGCCCTAAACTCCCAAAATTATGAGATCTACTCAACAAAATGAGAAAGATGTGAGCTTTATACCTTTCCCAGAAGCTTTAAGGTGAAATAACCATGGATCTAATAGCCCCTTCTCGTCCCTTGGCTTGGAATCCTTCCCTTCTCTTCAAAAGATGCACCAAACATTCAAAGTTAGCTCAATTACTCTCTCTTAGCTCAATGGCCGATTAGGATTTTTCTCTCAGTGAAGGTAGACAACTGATGAGCCGCAATTGAGGCTATAAGTGACCTTAAATTGGCCCCAAACCCGGGGATTTAGGGTTTCATTACTCAGCGTCTACTCGGCGAGTCGACTCTCTGACTAGTCGAGTAGGTTACTAATCCCACCAGGCCAAACACGACTTTACTCGATGAGTTGGACTCACAACTCGTTGAGTCACTCAATAAATCTCAAAATAAGCATATCATTAATATACATGGGAATCCAGATGTTATACTGGAGCTGGAGTAGGCCAAGCCTGCTACGGTTGTGGTGAAACCGGGCACTACAAGAGGAATTGCCCTAAAGAAACAGTTGCGGGCAACACATGAAAAATGCTAGCAATAGGCCAGGAGGAGGCAGTTGCTGATCCCACCATAGTCACTGGTACGTTCCTCCTCGACAACTCTTCTGCATGCATTCTCTATGATAGTGGTGCGGAGAGGAGTTTTGTCAGTCATGCATTTAAACACCTACTCAAACACAAATCCCAACCTATAGCTGAAACATTCACCGTTGAGATGGCTAACGGAAAGAAAGAGAGCACTAACGACATATTCATAGGATGCACTATCACTCTAAACGATTATTCCTTTCCAATCGACCTTATGCCAATCTCCATTAAAAGCTTCGATGTCATCATCGACATGGATTGGTTGATCCCCAATTGTGTTGATATTATTTGTTACGAAAAATACATTCGCCTCAATCTGCCAAATGGTGAAGCCCTCATTATCTATGGCGATAAACTCAGCACGAACCTTCGCATCATTTCGTGTATCAAAGCTCAAAATTACTTGCGAAAGGAATGTCACGCATTCCTAGCGCACGTGGTCAATGAAAAAGAAGAAGTTAAAGACCTCGAGAGCATCCCCGAAGTCTACAACTTTCCTGATATCTTCCCTGAAGATCTTCCAGGAGTTCCTCCCGAACGCCTAGTCGAGTTCCGAATCAACTTGATTCCCGGAGCTACCCCTGTAGCTAAATCCTCTTATCATCTAGCACCGACAGAAATGTAGGAATTATCCAGATAGCTGAACGAACTGCTTAGCAAGGGATTCATTAGACCATGCTTCTCACCCTGGGGAGCACCGGTCTTGTTCGTAAAGAAGAAGGATGGATATTTCCGGATGTGCATAGACTATCGGGAACTAAACAAACTCACCATTAAGAATCGCTACCCTCTACCCAGAATCGACGATCTCTTCGATCAACTTCAAGAAGCCAAATACTTTTCAAACATAGACCTGAGATCGGGGTACCATCAATTACGAGTCCAGGAGAGTAATGTTCCCAAGACAACATTTCGGACTCGGTATGGACACTACGAGTTTGTAGTGATGCCCTTTGGTCTAACCAACGCACCCGTCGTATTCGTGGACTTAATGAATCGGGTGTGCCATCCTTTCCTAGACAAATTTGTGATAGTGTTCATAGACAAGTGCTAGCAACATTGTGGACGAAGAAACTATATGCGAAATTCTCTAAGTGCGAGTTTTGGATCAGGAAGGTAACTTTCCTAGGTCACGTGGTCAACGCTGAATGCATACATGTGGACCCTTCCAAGATAAAGGCAATTGAGAATTGGTCAGCACCGAGAACGCCCACAGAAATCCGTTAATTCTTGGGTCTTGCTAGCTACTATCGCATATTTATACAAAACTTCTCCAGAATTGCTAAACCGCTCACCACCCTGACTCAAAAGGGTGTGAGTTTCAGGTGGGGAGAAAGACAAGACGCTGCGTTCCATACACTGAAACAGGCCCTATCCAACGCACCTATCTTGTCTCTTCTAGAAGGGACAGAGGATTTTGTCGTATACTGCGATGCATCCAATCAGGGGCTATGTTGTGTGCTGATGCAGCAGGGAAAAGTTATTGCTTACGCCTCGAGACAGCTTAAGTCACACAAAGTCAACTATACAACTCATGATCTGGAGTTGGGAGCAGTGGTCTTTGCCCTAAAAATCTGGAGACACTACCTCTATGGTACCAAGTGCACTATCTTCACCGACCATAAAATCCTTCAACACATCTTTGATCAGAAGGAGCTTAACATGAGACAACGGCGATGGGTAGAACTACTCAATGATTACGAGTGTGAGATACGCTATATTCCTAGCAAAGCCAACGTAGTAGTGGATGCCCTTAGCCGAAAGGAGTACTCAGGTCGTAGGGTGAAGGCACTAACTATGACGATCCTTTTCCATCTGTTCACGCAAATCGAAGAGGCTCAGCTGGAAGCCTTAAAACCAGAAAATGTGGCAGGTGAAACCCTATGAGTAATGGAAAAAAACATTGAGATCAAGGGAGATGGAGTTCGTTATTTCATGAACCGGATCTGGACACCAAGGTTCGGTGGTTACAGGGAGGTGTCATGAATGAAGCTCACAAAACTCGATACTCCGTTCACCCGGGTTCATATAAGATGTATTTGGATCTCAAGAAACTCTATTGGTGGCCAAACATAAAAGCTGAGATTGCTACCTACGTGGGCAAGTGCCTAACTTGCGCCAAGGTGAAGGTAGAATATCAAAAGCCCTCAGGTCTACTTCAACAGCCAGAAATACCTGAGTGGAAGTAGGAACGAATTACAGTGGACTTCATCACGAAATTGCCCAAGACCCCGAGTAGTCATAACACTATTTGGGTAATCGTTGACAAACTGAACAAGTCCGCCCACTTCCTTCCAATCAAAGAAACATACAAAATGGAGAAACTAACTAGAACCTACATCCAAGAGATAGTACGACTGCACTGTATGCCCATATCTATTATCTGTTGGATTAGTGTCTAAGTCCATAACTATAATTGGTATGTACTTGACCCGACTCGGCATGGTCCATTTGGGTTGCATGGCATCGGGACATTTGGATAGACCGTTTATGAGGAAAAGACATTTTGTGACATATTAATATATTATAAGTTCTAATATATTAATATGAAATCATGTTATTTAATTACTATTGATCAAGAATTAATTTGGACTTAATTTAGTGATCAAAAAGAGACTAATTAAATATATGGGGATTGATTGTGTAAATCATTCATTCTTATATATGTGGGCTTATGATCCAAGATTCCTTTATGTTGGGTTTAACCCATGTGGTGATCCATGGATACTCCATGGAGGTTAAAACCCATGGAGCATAAGGAATGGGTAAAGTCATGAGTTACATGGTGTAACCCTAATAGCCACACTATATAAGAACCCCTTTAGTTCAAGAAATTGGCACGAGTGATACATATGTAAGAGGGATAGCCAATGTGAACATGTATGTCTTCTTCTCATAGTTATTCCAAGAGTTCATGATGTTGTGTGAACCATTTGAGGTGTCACACTTGGGGCACTACGCTCTCAAGCTTCATGGAGTCAAGCAACAACAACAAGGTATGTATTCTATCTATTTTAGTATCCTAGTATCAATGTTTTGATATGCTAGTTAGGATAATACCTTGGATAATCATATTTGCATGTATAATAGAGAAAACATAGATCCAAGGTATTTAGGGTTGCATGTACACTTAGGAGTGTTAGAATGCTCAAAACCCAACATTATCTCGGATAGAGATAGTAGATTCATCTCGAGATTCTGGCAGTCACTTCAGAAGGCTCTTGGGACTAAGCTGGACATGAGTACAGCTTACCATCCACAAACCGACGGGAAGAGTGAGAGAGCCATTCAAACGCTCGAAGACATGCTGAGAGTATGTGTTATCGATTTTGGCAAGTCATGGGATACCCATTTGCCACTGGTTGAGTTTTCTTTTAACAACAACTATCACACCAGCATCAAGGCTGCTCCATTCGAATCCCTCTATGGACGTAAGTGTTGGATATAGTGTTTAAGTCCATAACTATATTTTGTATGTACTTGACCCGACCCGGCATGGTCCATTTGGGTTGCACTTCACCGAACAATTTACGGATAATCTTTTGAGAATAGTATAAGTTATGATTTATTAATATATTATAAGTTCTAATATATTAATATAAAATCATATTATTTAATTAGTGTTTATCTATAATTAATTTAGAATTAATTTAGAGATCAAAAGTATGACTAATTAAATATGGGCTCTTGTATTTTTATAGTGTGGGCTAATGCTTATTTGGAATAGGCTAGGCTTGCATGGAAAGTCCATAGATACTCCATGGAGCTTTAACCCATGGATCTCATGGAAATGAAAAGACATGGGTATTAGGGTTTACATGGATGTAACCCTAATCCACCACACTATATAAAGGAGGCTTTGGTTCTTGAAATTACACTAGTTGATGTGTGTAAACTAAGAGGGTCGATTTCAAGAAGTTTGTGACTATTCTCTCAAGTTTCCAAGTTTGTGGTGATTTGTGACTTCCATTTGAGGCATCCACATTATTGGTGCTAGGCTCTCAAATTCCAAGCAATCAACTACTACTACAAGGTAAGTAATTCTACTAGTTTTATTTGATTCAAGTACCCCATGCCATGCTAGTTAGGATAAGAACCTTGGAAAAAATAATTATTTGCATGTATCTTAGTCAAACATAGATCCAAGGTTTCTAGGGTTGCATGTACACCATAGGAGTGTTAGAATGCTGAAAAACCCATCAGTGGTATCAGAGCCAGGTTTGTTTATTTGATACTTGATGCAAAAAAAAAACCTTGAAAATCGAAGTTTTGTTCAAAAGCTCGTATCAAAATTTCAAGTTTTGTATATGTACTTACGATTCTTGAAATTTTTGATATGAACATTCATAAACATATGAGTTTAAAAGATCATAGAAATTATGTGCTAATAATTGATTAGATTAATTCTTGATCTTTATGTGTTTTAATGGAGTCCATAACTAGTTCTTAAGTTATGGATAACCAAAAGTCACATTTATAAATAACCATTAAAAGAACACATAGGTTACAAAAAATAAAGAGTCCACATTCTTAATAACCATTAACTCATAAGTTATGAGAAATGAAAAGTTTTGAAAGTTTACAAAACTTGCCCTCAAGTTTCGGAACATGTAAAGTCATATTAAAAACTTTAGTTCCAACCCCTAGAATTTTAAAAGTTAAAATTCAACCCTTATACTTTATAATATTATAAGTTTAATAATATTTATATATGTATAAGATCAAGTCGTCTTACCGCTAGTACGCCTCATTCACGAAGCCGGTCTATAAGGGGGGTATAAGGTTGTTTCCTATAAAATGGCAACTTAATGGGTGTCCACTCTCACCCACCGCTTCCTTGATCGGTGGAGGGTCGTTAGCCGAACGGGTAGGACAAGGACTTATAAATTCTCATTAAAAGTATAATGATAATACTAAAGTAACTAAACTTTATTGAATTCCCAATCTTAGTTATTTTAGGAAAATGTGAATAAGGTGCTAATCCATGAAATTACACTTTACACTTTGTTTAAGTCGTTAGTGGAGCGTGTGTGGTTAACCGGCACACTAACTTGAACTTAACAAGGTAGGTAAAGGGTGACTTAATATTTATCATAGTATCGATGGAGCGTGTGTGGTTAACCGGCACATCGATTGAGGGGTAATACATTAAGGGTACCAAGTAATTTGCATGGTTACTTCACACCTTGTTTTGTGATCCTCGGCATCCCAGTCACAAAACTTGAAGGGCACACTCGAGATTGAAACATGCCGTTGAAGAAAGTTCAATGAATCTCAAAGAATCTAGGAGTTTCTAAACCAATTAAAACCTAATTAAATATTTCGTTTTTCATGGTGGAAATTGGTGAATCGTCATTCACCTACCTTCAAATATCTTATAGCTTAGATTACGGCATCCCTCTTCTAAGTTATAAAATATTGTGTTGGGTCCTAGCCTTAATATTACATTTGGGTGTTTTGTTAAGGATTATCTCTATATCTAATCTAATCTATTCCCTCTTCTTTTCAGAGGTCTTCCAATAACAATGCTTCTGGCTCAAACCCTACTAGCTCCTTCTCTCTCATGAATCTTTGTGGGAGAGTCATCTTTGATGGGTCTAACTTTACAAATTGGATCAGAAACATCAGGATGGTCACTCGATATGAGAACAAACAATATGTTCTCGACAAGGAGCTGAAGGTACCCGAGCCAACTGCTACTCCTAAAGAGCTTGCTGAATATGAGGTACATGAAAGAGATGCTACAAAAGTGGCATGCATCATGATGGCCACCATGACAGCCGAGCTCCAAAAGTCCTATGAGGACTATTATCCTTTTGAGATGCACCAGGACTTGATGGACCGTTACCATCAAAGTGCTCGTCAAGAGCAATATGAAATAATCTCCTCCATGATAACAACCCGAATGAAGGATGGTGAACCCATCACGGGCCACATGCAGAAAATGCAAAGGTATGTGGACCGTTTACTGAAGCTGAATATGAACTTCCCTGAGGAGTTAGCAATAGACATCATTTTGCACTCCTTGCCATCGTGTTATGATCAATTCCGCATGACATATCACATGAACAAGGAAGAAGTCACCCTCAGCAAACTTCAAGGACTCTTGAAGACCGCCGAAAGTGGTCTAAAGGGTAAGTCGGTTGTTACTACTCCTACTCCTACTCCAACTGCGGCCAATGTCTTGGCAATCGGGCATGGCAAAGGGAAGAAGAGAACGAACCCTTCTAAGGGTACCAAGGGTAAGACCCTTGAAGTCTCCTCTTCAAGCAAAACCAAGAAAGGTTTTGTCACTCCTTCTGCTAACCCTAATGAGGCTGAATGCTTCTATTGCCATGAAAAGTCGCATTGGAAGCGAAACTGCCCAAAGTACCAGCAAGATTTGAAGGATGGGAAAGTAAAACCCAACCATGCAGGTATATACACTATATTGTCTAATAACTCACCTCATTCTAAGTCTTGGGTCCTTGATACAGGTTGTGGTATTCACATATGTTGTGATTTGAAGGGACTAAAAAGAAGTGAGAATGTGGAGCAGGGAAAGATAAACTTGATCATGGAAAACAAAAAAGCTTCACCTGTCACCAAGATAGGAGTTTATTCCTTAGTGCTAAATAGTGGATTTACATTAGATTTGAATAAATGTTATTATTCGCCAGAAATGGCAAGAAATGCTATTTCCTTTCATGCATTGTATAAACAAGGTTTTACCTTTTATTTTGATAATAATAATGGTAGTATTGATGCTTTCTTTAATAATGTTCTTTATTTTAAAGCATTACCTTGTGATGGCGTGTATGAAACTGTATCTGTTGTAGATAATCTAGGAAATAATTTATTGTGTATTAACTCTTCCACTAGCTTAGATAAAGCATCCTTATGGCATTGTCGTCTTGGACATGTAAGCAAAAAACGCATAGGCCAACTCCAAAAGGATGGAGTCTTGGAGTCATTTGACCTAAAGTCAGATGATAGTTGTGAATCTTGTTTGATTGGTAAAATGACAAAGTCACCTTTTAATGGCACTTGTGCTAGGGGTGAAGGTTTGTTGGACCTCATACACACGGATGTGTGTGGACCCTTCAGAACCGCCACAAGAGATGCTAATCGGTTCTATGTGACTTTTACTGATGATTTTAGTAGATATGGATATGTCTACCTAATCAAGCATAAGTCAGAAACCTTTGAGAAATTCAAAGAGTTTAAGCAAGAAGTGGAGAATCAGTTGGACAGGAACATTAAGATGCTTCGATCCGATCGTGGTGGTGAGTATCTTAGTACTGAGTTCCTTGACTATCTTAAGGAATGTGGGATTGTCTCACAATTGACACCTCCTAGGACACCACAGTTGAATGGTGTAGCTGAGAGGCGCAATCGGACCTTGTTGGACATGGTTCGTTCCATGATGAGTCGATCTTCGCTATAAATCTCATTTTGGGGGTATGCCTTAGAGACTGCCGCCCATATCCTTAATCTAGTCCCTACAAAGAAGGTTGCCAAAACACCTCACGAGCTATGGACTGGAAAAGTTCCCAATCTAGACCACAGAAATCATTTGGTTACATCTTCTACAGACCCAGTGATAATGTGGTCTTTGTAGCAAGAAGATGATTCTTTTGAGAGAGAGAATTCATGAGCCAAGGAGACAGTGGGAGGCAAATTGACCTTGAGGAAATTCAAGAGTCAAGTGGTGAAGGAACCTCAAACCCTAACCCTCAACCTGAGGAGGAAACTCCTGTTGAGCCGACTGAAGAATCTATACCTCTGAGGCGTTCCACCAGAGTTAGGAATGCACCTGAGCATTATTATGGTTTTCATATTACTACAGAAGGTGAGACACTTATCAGTGATAACACACTGGTAAATTTGGATGAGCCTAACAGCTACACGGAAGCCATGGCAGGCCCTGAGGCTGCTAAATGGAAAGAGGCTATGGATAGCGAGATACAGTCCATGTATGACAATCAAGTTTGGAACTTGGTTGACAATGTACCTGATCGTAAGATAGTTGGGTGCAAATGGATCTTCAAGAAGAAGACCGACATGGATGGTAATGTACACACTTATAAGGCACGACTGATTGCAAAGGGTTATTCTCAAACTCCGAGAGTTGATTATGATGAGACCTTTTCACCACTGGCCAAGATTAAGTCTATTAGGGTTCTGTTAGCCATTGCTGCATTTCATGATTATGAAATATGGCAAATGGATGTCAAAACCGTTTTCCTTAATGGAAAGTTGGCTGAAGATGTTTATATGGTTCAGCCAGAGGGTTTCGTCAGTACAGAGTATCCCAGTAGAGTCTGTAAGCTCGAGAAATCCATTTATGGATTAAAACAGGAACCTCGCAGATGGAATCTTTGCTTTGATGACAAAGTCAAAGAATTTGGCTTTTCAAGGAGTGAAGATGAATCTTGTGTCTATATCAAGGCTAGTGGGAGTATAGTCAGCTTTTTGGTACTGTATGTGGATGACATACTACTCATAGGAAATGACATCCCAACCCTGCAGGAAGTAAAGTCCTGGCTTGGGAAGTGTTTCGCTATGAAGGACCTTGGAGAAGCTGCCTATATCCTAGGGATAAGGATTTTGAGAAACAGGAGTAAAAGACTAATTGGACTTAGTCAAAGCACCTATGTGGACAAAGTGTTGAAAAGGTTCAACATGCATAACTCCAAGAAAGGAGAGTTACCCATCCAGAGTAACGCCAGATTGAGTAAGACACAAAGCCCTAGTACTGAGGCTGAGATAGCAGAAATGAGTCGAATACCTTATGCTTCAGCTGTAGGATCGATCATGTATGCTATGACGTGTACTCGACCTGATGTAGCCTTTGCTTTGAGCATGGTTAGCAGGTATCAGGGGAACCCTGGCAAGGCACACTGGACTGCGGTAAAGAATATCCTCAAGTACCTACGGAGGACTAAGGACTGGGTCCTTACCCTCGGTGGCAGTGAGGACTTGAGATTTGTAGGGTACAGTGATGCTAGCTTTCAGACTGACAGGGATAATTTCCGCTCTCAGTCGGGCTGGGTCTTTACTCTAAACGGAGGGGCAATTACTTGGAAAAGTTCCAAGTAGGAGACAGTGGCTGATTCCACTTGTGAATCAGAGTATATAGCAGCAAGCTAGGCAGCAAAGGAGGCTATATGGCTAAAGAACTTCATCGGAGACCTTGGAGTTGTACCAGCTATAAAGGAGCCAATGGAGATTTTCTTTGACAACAATAGTGCAGTTGCCTTAGCTAAGGAACCAAGAGATCATGGGAGATCCAGACACACTGACAGAAAATATCACTTCATTAGACATCGAATAGAAGAAGGAATCCTCGTGGCAAAGAGGGTGTCATCGGATGAGAACCCAGCAGATCCCCTCACGAAGGGACTGACTCGGGCTAAGCATCTCCAGCATGCTCGGAGCATAGGGCTGAAGGATGATATTAGTTTTAGTAGTTAGCTAATCTTGAAATTTGTAAAATGTAATTGACATTTCATGATAAATAAAAGCTGTTATTTATGAGTAAAGTGTTGCTATCTCTTGTCAATCGTTTACTATTATTTCTTTTTGCATGTTTTGACTTCCAGAATAATTATGTTATGGTTTATATCATATTATTCAAACTCTCCACAGTCGGTCATATGTTGGAAGTAGATATGAATCAAGACTGTCATGGGTTGGCTTGTAGAGGTCTAAGATGTGAGACAAAGCAGGGCTACAGCACTCATGAGTGCTCATAAGTTCTGAGTATTGGATTCAACCCACACTCACTTGTATCACTTCATAGAATTTATCTCGAGTGATCGTGAGACGGTAATATCATATAAGTCTTCAAACCTAGAGATATGATTTGTTGCCTAGGAGTTGGTTATGCATTGATTGCACGAAAACGCATTGGTAACTCAATGTTATAAACCGTGCTTTTATGTGTAATTCAACAGGTAGTAGAGCAAACATATGAGTCGAAGTTTATCTGTTCCTTCTAGGATTAGAAGCGATATCTGGGCCCCTCGATGATTTTGTTTTGACTTATGTACCGGGCCCGGTCAGAACTAAATTGATGTGTTCAGTTAAGTTCTATGTCAAACAAATCGGAAATCGGGAAACAAATGTTGGACAATAAGCAAGACCATGTTCCATGTATTTGTCCGGCTGATATCTAGAACAGAGGATTATATGATCACTTATCTAAAATGGCGCTTCATAGTTCAACAGAGTTTAAAGAGCTACGATTGCTGATCGGTTCCTGAAGTCATACTTGCAACTATAGTTATTAGACTTATCCAAGTGGGAGACTGTTGGATATAGTGTCTAAGTCCATAACTATATTTGGTATGTACTTGACCCGACCCGGCATGGTCCATTTGGGTTGCACTTCACCCGAACAATTTACGGATAATCTTTTGAGAATAGTATAAGTTATGATTTATTAATATATTATAAGTTCTAATATATTAATATAAAATCATATTATTTAATCAGTGTTGATCTATAATTAATTTAGAATTAATTTAGAGATCAAAAGTATGACTAATTAAATATGCGCTCTTGTATTTATATAGTGTGGGCTAATGCTTATTTGGAATGGGCTAGGCTTGCATGGAAAGTCCATGGATACTCCATGGAGCTTTAACCCATGGATCTCCTGGAAATGAAAAGACATGGGTATTAGGGTTTACATGGATGTAACCCTAATCCACCACACTATATAAAGGAGGCTTTGGTTCTTGAAATTACACTAGTTGATGTGTGTAAACTAAGAGGGCCGATTTCAAGAAGTTTGTGACTATTCTCTCAAGTTTCCAAGTTTGTGGTGATTTGTGACTTCCATTTGAGGCATCCACATTATTTGTGCTAGGCTCTCAAACTCTAAGCAATCAACTACTACTACAAGGTAAGTAATTCTACTAGTTTTATTTGATTCAAGTACCCCATGCCATTCTAGTTAGGATAAGAACCTTCGAAAAAATAATTATTTGCATGTATCTTAGTCAAACATAGATCCAAGGTTTCTAGGGTTGCATGTACACCATAGGAGTGTTAGAATGCTGAAAACCCATCAGTAAGTGCAGATCCCCTCTGTGCTAGGCTGAAGTAGGTGACACGCAGCTGGCTAAGGGAAAAGTCCCTGATAGCACTCTCACGGGCGCAAAAATCATTCGAGAAACCACAAAAAATATCATACAAATCCGAGAACGTTTGAAAGCCTGAAGAGATAGACGAAAGAGCTACGCCGACAAGAGACGAAAACCCTTGGAATTCCAGGTTGGTGACCGCGTTCTGTTGAAGGTCTCACCCTGGAAAGGCATGATACGCTTCGGAAAGCATGGAAAGCTAAATCCAAGATACATTGGGCCATTCGAGATCCTCGCTAGGATCGGCCCCAAGAGCTTAGCAACATACATCCCGTCCTCCACGTGTCAAATCTTAAGAAGTGTCTATTCGACGAGACTCTTGTGATTCCACTCTATGAAATCGAGATAAACGAGAGTCTTAACTTCGTGGAAGAACCAGTCGAAATCATGGATAGGGAAGTCAAACGAAAGAAACAAAGTCGCATACCAGTAGTGAAGGTTTGCTGGAATGCCAAGCGGGGACCTGAATTCACTTAGGAGCGAGAAGACCAGATGAAACAAAAGTACCCGCATCTTTTTCCTAGTCTATGATTGTACTCTATAAAAAGAAATTTGGGATGAAATTCCCTCTGACGGGGGAATGATGTGACAACCCGATACTTTTCCAGTCAATAAAAGTCAACCTCCTTAAATAAAATTTCGAACTTTATTTATTCCTTTAAGTTCATGTGGGATAGTAAGTAATCTAAAATATATAAATAAAGATTATATAAGTTTTTGGAACCAAAAATGCTCGAAAAACCAAGATTTTTCCCTCGAAAAACAACAAAATTCGTTCAGCCATCTGTTTTCGGCTGAAAACCCTTGGGCCGAAAACCGATCTCGGCCAAGAACCTATCCCCGGCCAAAAACCAACCCGCTGTAAAGGTTTTCATCCGAAAACTTGATAATTTCTCACCCTTTCCACCCGAAAACTCTCTCATTTTGCTCCCAAGGGTCATCCAATAACACTCATATCTTCAAGAAGAAACCTTCAAATCTTCATAGTTTTCAACAAGAACACCAAGAACAGCTTTCATATCTTCAAGTGGCCGAAAACAACAGCAGAACCGAGAACCTGCTTTCGGCTGAGAATCTGTGTTCGGCCGAAAACTAGTTCCGACCGAAAACCCCTTTGGACCGAGAACCTGGTCCTCGGATTGAACCTTGACCGAGAACCCTCCCATTCACTTCAAACAATTCTCGGTAACATTTCTTAACAAAAAAATAAGTGTTTTGTAATACTTAAATTAATGGTTTCGCTAATTTAAATACAATTATGTGTTTAATTATCATTAGGATACTGTTAATCCCGCATACATCAACTCGAGGGTCATCTTTCCAGTCTCGCTGTCCAACACGTGCATAAACAACTGTGAGTTCATACCCCCTACATTTTCACTGTTTTTAATGTTTTCAGGGGGACAACAAGTAAAACACAAGGATTTTTTTGTGTTTTTATGCAAACGATTTCAACGGATTAAAAACTTTTGCAGTTGATACAAACCGAGAAATCACTACATTTTATTAAAGTATTTAGATATTTTTTTCCCTTTTGTAACATGCTGAGCATAAGGGTACTTTTCAACATACAACCATAATTGCAAAGTTTTCAGTACAATACATAACATACAATCAAACTATAGTTGATATAGTTTGGGAACATTACAGAACTTTACAGAATTGATTACACGAAACGAGAACATACATTCAAACTATAATAGGTATAGTTTGGGATACAATACACAATTTTACTATTTCAAGAACATTATACATAAACGACCACATATAAACTATGGTAGATATAGTTTATGATATACAATACTATTTTCCGAATACAAGAGTACGTTACTAAATAATTATTTAAGTATAATTATTTTTACTCTACAAGTTATACATACAGTTTCAAGTACAAGAGAACACTACAACAATTGTACCCTCCGGGGTGCGGAACTAAATCCTACCACAGTATAACCAGAGTCTCCTGAAGGGAGACCGCGAGATTTGTGTATAGATCTATACGGGACTGACAATCCCACACCTAAACTACTAGCTACAGTTAGGCAGGCATGCCTGGGGTGACAAATATCATACCGTTCCGACGCCTGAAGAACGTCGTAGTAGTCACTACGTCACATCAAGGATGGTTATAAAACTAACCATTTGTTTACGGGATTTCAATTCTTCAAATAGTTTTATTTTAATTAATAGAACTACTATACACTACAACTGGAGGATTCTAGGGAATACAAACACATGGTTTTATTTTAAGTAATAAAAATATACTATACATTACTGGTGGCAACCAGGATTTTCATACATAACATACTATACATTACTGGTGGTAGCCAGGGTTTTCATACAAAACATACTATACATTACTGGTGGTAGCCAGGGTTTTCATACAAAACATACTATACATTACTGGTGGTAGCCAGGGTTTTCATACAGAACCTACTATACATTACTGGTGGTAGCCAAGGTTTTCATACAGAACGTACTATAGTTTACTGGTGGTAGCCAAGGTTTTCATACAGAACATACTATACCTTACTGGTGGTAGCCAGGGTTTTCATACAAAACATACTATACACTACTAGAAGTAACCAGGGATTTCATACAAGACAACACGATACAATACAACTGGTGGTTCCAGACATACATACTAATACTTTCATATACAACTACAGAATACAGTAACGAACATACACTTGATCTTTGGGTTTAAGACTAATTTACACCACTAAAGAAAATATTGGATTTTCTTGAGAAACATACAAACATTTTCACAGATTCGAAGACAGGTTTTTAATTTACAAAAACATTCTTATGAACTCACCAACTAAAATGTTGATACACTTTCAAAACCACTTGTATTCTCAGGGAACCGGTAGACAGGTACACCCGAAGGTTTTGAGAAGACGGAGCTTTTAGAGTCGCGTCTTTTATACTTTTGTTATACATTTTGTTGTCATACAAATTATGTATCGAACAGATGTAAATACTTTACTTATTCAATGTAATGTTTGTGTTTACTTTTATTACTATGATGCAATGGATGTGATACTGTACATGATGTCCTCCGCCCCCAGACGTTTCCGCCGTTCCGTTTTGGTGGTGTAACAATGGTAAACCGATATCAAGGGTTCCTGAGTAAAGCTCACTGGATAGCCGTAAAGAATATTCTTAAGTATATGCGGAGGACTAAGGACTGGGTCATTGTTCTTGGTGGGAGTGATGACTTGAGAGTTACTGGTTATAGTGACGCCAGTTTTCAGACAGACCGAGACAATTTTCGTTCTCAGTCTGGTTGGGTGTTTACACTAAACGGAGGAGCGGTAGCTTGGAAAAGTTCCAAGTAGGAGATCTTGGCTGATTCAACATGTGATTCATAGTATATAGCCGTGAGTGAAGCGTCAAAGGAGGCTATATGGTTGAAGAACTTCATTGGAGACCTTGGAGTTGTGCCATCCATAAAGGAGCCCATGGAGATTTTCTACGATCATGAAGGAGTGGTAGCCTTAACCAAGGAACCTAGGGATCACGGAAGATCCAGACATATTGATAGGAAATATCACTTCATCAGACATTGGGTAGAAGAAGGACTCATTGTCGTCAAGAGGGTATCGTCAGAAGAGAACCCTGCAGATCCCCTCACAAAAGGTCTGAGTAGGATTCAGCACATTCAGCATGAAAGGAGCATTGGTCTGAAGGACGATATTAGTTTTAGTGATTAGGTAGATATTTTAGAAACTTGTAATAGATACATGTAATTGACATCTGGTGATTATATAATGGAGATTTATATATGAGTATTGTTTACTATCTTTTGTCAATAGTTTATTTTGTGTTTCAACTTTGCATGTTTTACTTCCAGAATAATTGGATTATTCAAATTGTCCACAGTCGATCATACTTTGAAAGTAAGTAGTGAATCAAGACTGTCATGAATTAGATTGTAGATTGACTAAGTGGTTCGACATAGCAATAGTTTGCTGCAACATTCATGAGTACTTCTGAAATGGGGATTTGAGTATTAGATTAAACCCACACTCATTTGAATTACTTCATGGAATTTATCACGAGTAATTCTGAGACGATAATATCCTATAGTCTTTAAACCAAGATGTATGAGACGTTTTTTATGAGTTGGTTGTGCATTGATAATGCGTAAACGCATCAGTAACTTGATGTTATAAAATGCGTTGTTGTGTATGATTTGATAAGTAAATAGTACAAGCATATAAGTCAAAGTTTATCTGTTCCTTTTATCTCAAGGGGTAAAAGCGATATCTTGGTCCCCTCGATGATTTTGTGTTGACTTATGTGTCGGGCCTGGTCAGGACTGAATTGATGTGTTTAATAAAGTTCCTTATCATACAAATCAGAAATCGAGAAACAAACTATTGGACAATGAGAATGATTCTGTTCCATGTCTTTGTCCACATGATATCTTGCAGAACGGAGGATTTTATGATCCCTTATCTTAAGGACACGACTGACTGGGTCAGAGTTCGACAGCGACTTTTGAGAGCTACGATTGCTAATCAGATTTTGAAGTCGTACTTGCTATTATGGTTATTAGACTTATCCAAGTTGGAGACTGTTGGATTAGGTGTCTAAGCCCATAACTATAATTGGTATGAACTTGATTTGATAGTAGCATGGTCCTTTTGGGTTGCCTTCACTTTAGCAACTTGACAGGATGATTTATGGAGAGAGAGGTTAATAAATGATTTATTAATATATTATGGAAATAATATATTAATTAGAAATCATATTATTTAATTAGTATTTGATCATAAATTAATTTGGAATTAGTTTTGGGATTAAAGGAACTGATTAAAAGAACGGGGACTATTTTGCAAATCATTGATAGTTGCAAAATTGGGCTGCTGGACTCCTTTTGGATGGAGTGGACAAAATCTATAGGGAGGCCCTATAGAATTTGTCCAAGGCCTCTAGAAGGGGAAGTCCATGGACTGCTTAAGGACTAAGCAAGAGAGTTGGGTTTCCACCTGAAAACCCTAGCAGCCTCAGCTATTTAAGGACCCCTTCACCAAGGATTTTCGACCACTGCTTCATTGAAGAAACCCTAGCCGAAATTCTACATTATCCCTCCTATCTCCTTTTCATCCTCTTGCTACAAGTGTTTGTGAGCCATTAGATGTGACAACCCGAAACTATTTCCGTTATCCTTACTCAATTCCGTTAGTCAAATTTGGATTTTTATTTATTTCCATTTACATTAGTACTATTTTTGGTCTAACGGAATATTCTAAACTCAGTTCGATCGAGTTTTATATTCGAAAACGAGGTTTTCTAAGTCAAAGCATAGCATTTGGGCCAAATAACTCTTCGAGAGGAGTTTACGGCCGCAGACCGGGTTTACGACCATAAACTCTGTTTACGACCGTAAACCCTATTTACGGTTGTAAACCCTCCACCCCACCCCTTGATCGTAAAATCACTCCTATGTAAGGGACGAGTGGCCTTCATCTCTCACTTTACACACTCCATAAGCTTTCTCTCTCTTTCTCTCTCTCTACAAACTTCGAATTCTGTCCAAGATCTTCAAGAAGTAAGTGTTTTTCCACCTTGAATGTTGTTTCAAATCCATTTCTAGTGGTAAATCCATATTCTTAGCTCATAAATCTCATCTTTTTCTAGATTTCTCTCTCACCAAGAACACCAAGAACACACACTAGTTCTTGGTGGCTAAAAACCTCATTTCAAGCTTCCACTACGTAAGTACACTACCCCCAGCTTGTTGAATACAAGAATCTCTTCCTGAACATCTAGAAATCGTGACCAAAAGAGTGTTTATGGTCAAGGCAATCTCCCTTGACCGTAAACTCTATTTATAGGGTGCAAAGTTGCCACAACACCCTCCTAAGCTTAGAAACGAGGCTTAGAACACTTCTAGAAGGCTAGAAAGGGCCTTGAAACATCGAAAATCACACTTTTCGCCAAAGTGTTTACGGCCGTAAACACCTGGACCGTAAACCCAGGGACCGTAAACACCTGGACCGTAAACCCAGGGACCGTAAACTCCTGATTATGGCTGCAAACTCCCCTCTTCAAAACACATGTGATTCTAACACTTAGTTTTAAGTGTTTCCTAGTTCCTAATGTGGTTTCCTTCCATAACGAATAGTGTTGTGCCCTCACCTAATGTATATATGTACTTTTACATGCTAAATAGGATCCGTTTGTGTCCGAAGCTCTATTTGACACTCAGCAACTCCTAGCAACTTACACTCGAATCCCACGTCAAACAGTGAGTTCATTCCCCTATGCTTTTTCCGAGTTTTTCATGTTTTCAAGGGGGGGAATACAAGCAAAAGTACAAGGAAACTTGTGCTCAAGTATATTATTTTGTTTAAAATAATTATATGTTCAGTATGCTTTTAACACAGAAAACCGTTTTACCAATCGATTAAGAAATCAACTTGTAGAAACTGTTTTCAAAACTAAAGCAAGGAAATTGTAAATCTTTTCATAGAATGTGATATTTTCTAAAGGTTTTATACAAACCATAAACATGATTTTCGATACTATTACTTGTAAGTTTGTCATCTTAGGATTGGAGACACGCCCTAGGTAACACTCCACCGGATTTCGTGAGTGTAGGACTAGCTCTTCTAACCAGAATCTCTTGTAGGGAGAGCGTGACTATTGTGTATAGAACTATACGGGACTGACTATCCCACACCTCGCTGCTAGCTACAGTGGGACCGTCAGGTCTATAGGTGACAAAGTCATAAAAGATATTGGCCCCGTTTCGTGCCATATCCAGTTTCATGTATGGTTATAAAACTCGCAACCTAGATAACAGAGACTTACTTTTGTAATAATGAAACAAGTGAACTAACCTCAAAGTAATAACCAATTTGATTACTAGAGGGTATTGATAATACCCTTAGGATCTAGTTCATTACCTACTTCTTTATTAGTTTTATTTATGTAATAAGGCTAATACGTCTCACAGAGAGTAAACAGGGTTTTCAAGGAAACTACATCTAACGATACAAGTATGGTAGATATTTGTACACCTCATTTCAGAATCGATAACCAACTATCAACTTTTAAGGAAAATATAGGATTTTCCTGGGATAACTAAATCTTTCGTAAACATGCCGTTTAACTAATGGATAATCGAACTCCTTTCATAAGAAAATATAGGATTTTCTTGGGAAACACTTTTCAAAGGATCAAAGAAGCATTTCTTTTACCAGAACTAAACGCTTATGAACTCACCAGCTTTATGCTGATATTTTAAAACTGCTTGTATTCTCAGGGCATCAATAGACAGGTACTCCTGCCGACTTTTGGAGAAGACGGAAAATTCTGAAGTCACGTATTTTACTTTTGCTATATTTACTGATATGTATAAACCATGTTTTGAACAATGTAAACACTCATATTGTAATGTAATGGTTGTGTTTTACTTCGCTTACTATGATACAACTGTTGTGATACTACACATGACGTCCTCCGCCCCGGAACGTTTCCGCCATCGGTTTCTGGGTGTGACAGATTGGTATCAGAGCTATTGTTTATAGTGAACTAAGTATACCGAACCTTACATAGTATACAACTATAAACACTAAGGGGATGAAGTGCTCTGAACTAAAAGTATACTTTTAAAATACAAGTATTTTCTCAAAAAGTATACAAGTATACCTACGTACCAGAATCAGTATCATAAGTAGAACAAAACAAAAGTATTTTGGATGTTGAACACTACGGTTAAACCTGGGCAGTTATGTAATCATGTCTAGGGTCAATATAGCCTGATCAACTATATTTATTCGAGACATGACCAACATGTGCTTGGGAGTGACTTTGGTGTTGCAACAGGCCTAAAACTTACCCAGTATCAATACAACTTAAATACTATAGGAATATTTTAGCCAGAGCCGAATACATTGTAGAAATTCATTCCTAGTGTTGCTACCTATTCGTTTCTTAGCGATAACTTACTTGAATTAGTAACCTTTCTTTGCTTATCGCTTGGTAGAACACTTTATTATCAGGATGAGATATATTATGTTTCATATATCTTGAGGACTTACCATCCTCTTCTTCCTGATTATTTTAGAACGAGATGCCTCCCCGAAAAAGACCCGTCAGAAGAAACGACGAGACACCGCCACCACCACCACCCCCTCAGTTCGATCCCGTTATGTTCCAAGCAGCTGTTACTGCTTCTGTGGCTGCCGCGATGTCACAAATGAATCCTGGTGGATCTGGTGCTCAGGGAGGTGGTACGCATCCCCAAAATCATGAAGGTGGTCAGGGACACCAGAAGGAGTGTTCCTATAAGGACTTCATGGGCGTGAAACCCACATCTTTCGACGGGAAAGGAGGAGTTATTGCCCTGACTCAATGGATCGAGAAAATTGAGTCCATTTTCGAAATCTGTTCCTGTTCTGAGGTCAACAAAGTGAAATTCGCCGCTTGCACTTTCGCCAACAGGGCACTGACCTGGTGGAATGGTCGGCTCAAATCCCTAACCCTACCAGTGGCAAATGCTATGGGTTGGGAAAGTTTAAAGGAACTCATGATAGCCGAGTACTGCCCACGAGGCAAGATGCAGAAACTAGAGCACGAAATCTGGAACCTGAGGATGAAAGATTCTGACATTGCTACCTACACTTCTAGGTTTGAAGACCTAGCGCTTCTTTGTTCGGGAATGGTCACCCCAGAAAGCAAAAAGATAGAGAGGTACATATGGGGACTGACGCAACCCACCAAAGGAAATGTCCTGGCCGCTAGGCCAAACACCTTTGATAGCGCTAAGTGTTTGGCGCAAACTCTCATAGATCACGGAGTTGATCTTGATAAAGTGCCAACCACTCCTGAACCAGCAAAAGGGAGTGGTGAGAAAAGAAAGTTTTGGAAGCAACAGAAGGGCCAGTCTTCACAAGACCCCTCGAAGAAACAGCAAACGGTGGCAGTCCACGCTGTTACTACTCCTGCCGCTGCTCCTGCCACTCAAGCACCTACCAGTGGATATACTGGTACCCTCCCTTGGTGCAGCAAATGCAACTATCATCATCGTATCCCTGTTCCATGTCGTGAGATGATCTGCAACAACTGTGGCAAGGAGGGTTACACAGCTCGAGTTTGCAAAACACCAGTATCACCAACCAATCAGGCATCTGGAGCAGGTGTCGGTCAAGCCTGTTATGGCTGTGGGGAAGTCGGGCACTTCAAGAGAAACTGCCCCAAGGCAACAACAGCAGGTAGCACAGGGAGAGTGCTAACGATGGGTCAAGAAGAGGCAGTTGCTGATCCCACCGTTGTTTCGGGTACGTTCCTCCTCGACAACTCTTATGCATGCATTCTTTTTGACTCTAGTGCGGAGAGAAGCTTTGTTAGCCATGCATTCAAACATCTTCTTAGGCATAAATCTCAACCATTAACTGAAACATTTACCGTCGAGATGGCTAACGGTGAGAAAGAGAGCACTAATGATATATATGTTGGCTGTACTCTTACCCTAAACGATCATTCTTTTCCCATCGACCTTATGCCAGTCTCCATAAAAAGCTTCGATGTCATCATCGGCATGGTTTGGTTGAGCCCCAATTATGCTGATATCCTTTGTTACGAAAAAGCCATCCGCCTCAATCTCTCCTCTGATGAAACTCTTGTCATTTACGACGATAAACTCAGTTCGAACCTCCGTATCATTTCTTGCATCCAAGCCCGGAAACTCCTGCGAAAGGAGTGTTATGCATTCCTAGCCCACGTCATTAATGAGAACCAGGAAGTTAAAGATCTCGAGAGCATCCCCGAAGTCTGAAACTTTCCCGATGTTTTTCCCGAAGATCTCCCGGGAATCCCTCCCGAACGTCAAGTCGAGTTTCGCATCGACTTAGTCCCCGGAGCTACCCCTATAGCTAAATCACCATACCGACTAGCGCCGACAGAAATGTAGGAGTTATGCAGTCAGCTCAATGAGCTGCTCAGCAAAGGGTTCATCAGACCGAGTTCCTCACCCTGGGGAGCCCCGATCTTGTTCGTGAAAAAGAAGGATGGATCCTTTCGGATGTGCATCGATTATCGAGAGCTAACCAAACTCACCGTCAAAAACCGTTACCCTCTTCCTCAAATCGATGACCTCTTCGATCAACTTCAAGGAGCTAGTTACTTTTCCAAAATAGGCCTAAGATCAGGGTACCATCAGCTATGAGTCCATGAGAGTGATGTTCCTAAGACAACATTTCGGACTCGGTATGGTCACTACGAATTTGTAATGATGCCCTTCGGTCTAACCAACGCACCGGCAGTATTCATGGACTTGATGAATCGGGTGTGTCGTTCTTTCCTAGACAAGTTCGTAATCGTGTTCATCGACGATATACTTGTCTACTCTAGAAGTGAGGAAGATCATCGACAGCACTTGAGATCGATGTTGTAAACCCTAAGGACGGAGAAGCTATACGCGAAATTCTCCAAGTGCGAATTCTGGATTCGCAAAGTAACCTTCCTAGGTTACGTGGTATGCGAGGAAGGCATACACGTAGACCCCTCCAAAATCAAGGCGATAGAGAACTGGTCAGCACTGAAGAGGCCCCCAGAAATCCGTCAATTCTTGGGTCTCGTTGGCTACTATCGCAGATTTATCCAGAATTTCTCCAGAATTGCCAAACCCTTAACCACTCTAACTCAGAAAGGCGTACCCTTTTATTGGAGTGAGAAGCAAGACATTGCGTTCCAAACGTTGATGTGGGCCCTATGCAGCGCACCTATCTTGTCCCTGCCCTAAGGGACAGAGGACTTCGTTGTCTACTGTGATGCATCCAATCAGGGCCTAGGCTGTGTGCTCATGCAATGGGGAAAAGTCATCGCTTATACCTCAAGACAGCCGAAAGCACACGAAGTCAACTACACAACGCACGACCTGGAGTTGGGAGCAGTGGTCTTCGCATTGAAGATATGGAGACATTATCTCTATGGAACCAAGTGCACTACCTTCACCGACCATAAAAGTTTGCAGCATATCTTCGACCAGAAGGAGCTGAACATGAGACAACGGCGATGGGTTGAGCTACTCAGGGATTATGAGTGCGAAATCCGCTACCATCCCGACAAGGCCAATGTGGTGGGAGATGCTCTCAGCCGGAAGGAGTACTCAGGTCGTAGAGTGAAGGCGCTAACCATGACTATCCATTCCCATTTATCCGCGCAAATCAAGGAGGCTCAGCTGGAAGCCTTGAAACCAGAGAACATGTCGGGTGAAGCTTTAAGAGGAATGGAAAAGAACCTAGAGATCAAGGGAGACGGAGTCTATTATTTCATAGACCGAATCTGGACCCCAAAGTTCGGTGGTTACAGAGAGGTTGTAATGAACGAAGCTCACAAGACCAGATACTCCGTTCACCCAGGATCGGACAAGATGTACCTCGATCTCAAGAAACTGTATTGGTGGCCGAACATGAAAGCAGAGATCGCTACCTTCTTGGGCAAGTGCCTGACTTGCGCCAAGGTGAAGGTTGAATATCAGAAGCCCTCAGGCCTACTCCACCAGCCGGAGATACCGGAGTGGAAGTGGGAGAGGATTTCTATGGATTTTATCACCAAATTACCCAAGTCTCCGAGTGGGCACGACGCCATCTGGGTAATTGTCGACCGACTGACTAAATCCGCCCATTTCTTGCCAATCACGGAAAACTTCAAAATGGAGAAACTCACGAGAATCTACATCCGAGAGATAGTTCGACTGCATGGTATGCATGTGTCCATTATCTCCGATCGAGATAGCAGGTTCACTTCGAGGTTCTGGCAGTCACTACAGAAGGCTCTTGGAACTAAGCTAGATAAAAGCACAGCTTACCATCCTCAGACAGATGGACAGAGTGAGAGAACAATTCAGACATTGGAATATATGTTGAGAGCCTGCGTCATCGATTTCAGCGCGTCATAGGACACTTATCTTCCTTTGGTTGAATTTTCCTATAACAACAGTTACCATACCAGCATCAAGGCTGCACTTTTCGAAGCCCTCTATGGTCGCAAGTGCAGATCCCCTCTGTGCTGGGCTGAGGTGGGCGACACGCAACTAGCCAAGTAGTAAGTCCCTGACAGCACTCTCACTGGTCCAGAAATCATTCGCGAAACCACCGAAAAGATAGTACAAATTCGAGAACGACTGAAAGCCTCTCGAGATAGACAAAAGAGCTACGCCGATAAACGACGAAAACCTTTGGAATTCCAGATTGGAGACCGTGTCCTGCTAAAAGTCCCATCCTGGAAAGGCATGATACGCTTCAGAAAGCGTGGAAAGCTAAATCCAAGATACATAGGACCCTTCGAGATCCTCGCTAGAATCGGTCCCATAGCCTACAAACTTCGTTTACCGCAAGAACTTAGCAACATTCATCCTGTCTTTCACGTTTCGAATCTTAAGAAATGCGTGTCCGATGAGACTCTTGCTATCCCTCTCGATGAGATTGAAATCAACGAGAATCTGAACCTTGTGGAAAAACCAGTCGAAATCATGGATAGAGAGATCAAACGAACAAAACAAAGTCGCATCCCGATAGTGAAGGTTCGTTGGAATGCCAAGCGGGGACCTGAATTCACTTGGGAGCGCGAAGATCAGATGAAACAGAAGTATCCGCATCTCTTTTCTAATCCATGATTTGTATTCTATGTTCGAATTTCGGGACGAAATTCCATCTAACAGGGTGATGATGTGACAACCCGAAACTTTTTCCGTTATCCTTACTCAATTCCGTTAGTCAAATTTGGATTTTTATTTATTTCCATTTACATTAGTACTATTTTTGGTCTAACGGAATATTCTAAAGTCAGTTCGATCGAGTTTCGTATTCGAAAACGAGGTTTTCTAAGTCAAAGCATAGCATTCGGGCCAAATAACTCTTCGAGAGGAGTTTACGGCCGCAAAGCTGGTTTACGACCGTAAACTCTGTTTACGACCGTAAACCATATTTACGGCCGTAAACCCTCCACCCCACCCCTTGACCGTAGACTCACCCCTATGTAAGGGATGAGTGGCCTTCATCTCTCACTTTACACACTCCAGAAGCTTTCTCTCTCTTTCTCTCTCTCTACAAACTTCGAATTCTCTCCAAGATCTTCAAGAACTAAGTGTTTTTTCCACCTTGAATGTTGTTTCAAATCCATTTCTAGTGGTAAATCCATATTCTTATGTGACAACCGTCAAAATTCGAGTCAGTTCTAGATTTGACTAAACTTAGTTGCACGTACAGGCACGACACATACTAGACTTAGTAACTAGAAGCTAAGTTATAACCTACTAGGAACTTGGAAACAATTAGAAACAATGGATAATGTACTTAGATTTCATATTGATATGTGAATTCGACAACTACTTAACTGTAGAGGCTATCCATATTCGGGTCACTCTTTGACTCGAACACCTTTTCATGAATCATATACACACATTATGCACTTGACCTAGTTGTAAAAATTAGGTCGGAGTCTCGTGGAACTTAAGTCAAAGTTGAAACTATGACTAGTATACTTGGTTCTTCAAGTTCACTTGAATCTCGGAACCACTACATATAAATGCCAATAAACCGACAAAAAGGAGTTAAAAACATTATTTATAACTATAAAAGAGTTATAAGACTCAAAAATAAATTGATTCCTCCAAAATTCAATCTACCTTGATATCTAAAGTTTAGCAAAATCCAAAAAACCCTAAAAACCCTAAAAGCCCTAAAAACTCATATTTATAAACTTTAACCATAAAAATCCTATAAAAACAATTATGAACCTTATAATATTATCTTATCATAATAATTATTATGAAATACAATCAATGAAAAATAAAGATTTAGTTATTAACATTTACACTTGATTTATAAGTCAAAAATCAAGAGTTTTATGCATAAAAACTAGGTTAAGGTGCACATTTTATAAAAAATTGGATATTTTTATAAAAGATTTGAATTTTTATAAAAGAAACAAGAGAGAGGGAGCCTCTCCTCCCCTAAAATTTGTTCTCTCCCTCCCCATATCTCTCTCTCACACTCTCATTCTCCAACATACACACATCTATCTTCTTTCTCTCTCTAGAAAACTCTCTCTACCTTCTCTCTAATTTTTTTTTCTCCAAACACCACAACCACAGCCTCTTAACCACGAAATTATGGAGATTCATAAGGGGTTTTCAAGCCACAAATAAATTTAAGGTAAAGAACATACATCTCTTGAAGATCCACAACAATGATTTAAGCCATGCATGTGCATTTTACTTCAAAAACCGACTTCAACTTCTTCATCTTCTTCAAACTTGTTTTCTTTTTGTTAAAATGGTTTTTAGAACATCATGGATGTGTTTTAACACCACGCATGTATGATAAACAAGGTTGCATGTTCATGATCTTAGTGCAAAAATCGATTTTAAGGACTAAAACATCAAACTCAAGTTAAGAGTTTTTGAGAAACAAAATTTTGTTCATAAATGCATGTATACATTTTGATAAGTTCTAATCTTTTGATCTCTGGAAACATGACTAAAATATGAGTTTATCATGATATATTTAAAATATTTCAAAAGATTTACTCAAGGAAATGATGAAAACTCACTTTTCTAACCAATCATCATGCATGCAATCTGCCAGATTTCTTTACCTGACTTTAAACTGCTATATCTCACTCATTTCTTAACCAAAATTCGTGATTCTTTTTTTGAAATATAATACTTTGAGTTAGATTTCAAACCCATCTGACCTCACTCGAAAATTCCAATATTTCGATTTTTACCAATTTTTACAAAACTGTTGCTCAAACGGCACTTTCCTTATGAACATTTGTTTTGTGTTGCATGTTCAAATGACTTATTCATCACTAAAAATCATTCAAAAATTATTTTGAACTCTTAATATCATGTATTAATAGGTACAAAAAGATCTTGATTCAAAAGTCTTTGTAACATGTTGTAAAAATTCTCAAAGTAACATCAATAATCTTTACATAAATCACAAGAACCAAGTTTTCTCTATAATCTATTGAGCCTTTAGGCATGGTTTTCAACATCAAAAATAAGAAAACAATTTTTCATTGTTATTAAATTGTATGAAGATGTATTCTGGAAATTTTCAACTCAATATATATTTTCTTTATTTTTATATGAAAATAATAAGAAAATAGAGTGTTAAATCATATAAAATAATAACACTAGTAACTAAATTCTGGAAAAATGCTTGGATGATCCTTTAAGTTAATAAACATCTCCCATGAAGTTTCAATGACTTTTGTTACTGTTTAATATGGTTTTGAATTTTCTTTTTGTTTAGCTCTAATAAATCATAACACCACATTAGGGAATATAAAAAGAGTATCTAATAATTTTCGCAGCTTCTACCCTATGTGGAAGACTCAGGAAAATATTTTGGGAATTTTTCAAAATGTATATCTATTTTTCATGATTTTTTTGTGTTTATAATGGACTAAAAACAGAAAAAATAGTTTTACTCATCCAAAATTCATGAAAATTTACCAGAACACCCTATAAAATATTAGAATGCTACATAAAAATTTTGATAATTTTTCTCTTCTGTATGCTATTTTTCATCTATTTTCCCAAGATTAAATACACTTAAATCCATTTTTATTAGAATAAATGCACAAAAATCATACAATTGAGTTAAACAGTTTAGAAATTCACTTTTTTATTTTTCCCAGATTAATAATGTTTAATAACAGTAATAGAAAAAGTTTGGGTAATTTTGGAAACTGCTTTCTATTTATTTCATTTTTTATTAGAATAAATGTACAAAAATCAAAAAATTGGGTTAAACAGTTTAGAAATCCATTTTTATATTTTTCCCAACTTAATAATGTTTAATAACAGTAATAGAAAAAGTTTGGCAAATTTTGGAAACTGTTTTCTATTTATTTCAATTTTTATTAGAATAAATGCTCAAAAATCATAAAATTGGGTTAAATAGTTTGTAAATCCATTTTAATATTTTTCCCAGCTTAAGTATGTCTAATGGCAGTATTATATAAAGTTTGGTAATTTTTATCATCTGGATCCTATTTTTCACGAATTTATGTTGTTATGAAGGCTTAAAAATTGGGAAAATAGTTAATCACATCAAAAATTCAAGGGAAAATTTCTGGAAGACCTCTACTGTGTTTAGAATGAAAATGCAAAGTTTGAGAATTTTTGGAAATTGTTTGATAATATTTTGGCTTTTTAAGAGCTTAAAACACATTTAAATGTGTTGAAATACCCTCAATTAATATTACAAAAATCTGGAAATTAATATGCAAAATTGTCTTAATCACATGAGCTATAAAATTTCACAATTTCAGAAAAATGTTTGTAACTTATCAATATTAAATTTTGACACATTATTGGCATAATTCTATTGTAGTAGTAAGTATACTACTGTTAGATTTCGATTAGAGACTCACTAGCGAATACCATTATTGTAGGAATCGGTAGTGGTACATGTGAAACGTAGTTCTAGGCATCATTTGCATCATCTCAATGCATTGTGAGTATTCACGCACTCCCCTATTTTCAGTTTTTATGTTTTGGGGTGGAAAAGCATGTCCCGGAAAACTATTATTTGTTCGTTGTATTTAAATTGATTTGTATATAACATGATTGTTATTTTATTGCTATATCTCTCTATGTATATCTATGCAACACGGAACATGCAAACTTATCGTCTTAAGGCCCTTCCCTTACACTTTTCTCTAACCATTAACTCTTTGAGCCAATGGTCATTGTGGATAGCGCTATTAGGAATTGACAACTCCTCACTCGCCCGATTGCTGGAGTGCATGATACCATATAATCTATGGAACGATAAGCATAGATCTTGATAGGGCTTCAGTCATAGGCTTGGTTGAGAACTCATTGTTTGCTCATACACATACAAACTTGTTACTTATTATAGTAACACACTTGTTTATTAATTATAGCAATGAACTTTGTTTCTCATTATAGCAACGAAATTTTATTACTGGAAACTTATTTACTTGTCTTAACAATTTGTTTGCTCCTTGTAGCAAAAAAAAACTGATTGCTCATTATAGCAATGAAACTTGTTTACTCATTTTAGCAACAAACTTTATTTCCATGAGGATATGAACGTTGCATCTCATTTGGGCAACGTAACTTTATTTCTCACGATGGCAACAAACTTTGTTTATACAAACTTATTTACTCATTTTTGCAATATATTTTTATTTATGGAAAACTCTATCAAAACTTTGATTTCGATTCATGAAACTTATATTATTTTTAATCTGTGAGTACTCACCAACTATTTTTACAGTTGACGCTCGTTTTACATGCTTTTTCAGGAATCATCGAGTAAGTGGCACTTAGGGACACTTCACTTTTAGGAGCATTCGCATGTGTTGTATTTCAATTTACATTGTAATTTCTTTTAAAAGTTGTTCAAACCCATTGTAAATTTGTAATGATTGTTAATACTATGGTTGGTGTTGTCTTTTAACTTTTGCTATGAAACCCTTTATACTGCCACGCCTCGTGTTTCCGCTTTAGCGGGGTGTGACATCTTAGCTGATAAATCTCATCTTTTTCTAGATTTTCTCTCTCACCAAGAACACCAAGAACACACACTTGTTCTTGGTGGCTAAAAACCTCATTTCAAGCTTCCACTACGTAAGTACACTACCCCCAGCTTGTTGAATACAAGAATCTCTTGCTGAACATCTAGAAATCGTGACCAAAAGAGTGTTTACGGTCAAGGCAATCTCCCTTGACCGTAAACTCTATTTATAGGGTGCAAAGTTGCGACAACACCCTCCTAAGCTTAGAAACGAGGGTTAGAACACTTCCAGAAGGCTAGAAAGGGCCTTGAAACATCGAAAATCGCAATTTTCGCCAAAGTGTTTACGGCCGTAAACACCTGGACCGTAAACACCTGGACCGTAAACCCAGGGACCGTAAACACCTGGTCCGTAAACCCAGGGACCGTAAACACCTGAACCGTATACCCAGGGACTGTAAACTCCTGATTACGGTCGCAAACTCCCCTCTTCAAAACACATGTGATTCTAACACTTAGTTTTAAGTGTTTCCTAGTTCCTAAGGTGGTTTCCTTCCATAACGAATAGTGTTATGCCCTCACCTAATGTATATATGTAGTTTTACATGCTAAATAGGATCCATTTGTGTCCGAAGCTCTATTTGACACTCAGAAACTCCTAGCAAATTACACTCGAATCCCACGTCAAATAGTGAGTTCATACCCCTACGCTTTTTCCGAGTTTTTCATGTTTTCAAGGGGGGGAATACAAGCAAAAGTACAAGGAAACTTGTGCTCAAGTATATTATTTTGTTTAAAATAATTATATGTTCAGTATGCTTTTAACACAGAAAACCGTTTTACCAATCGATTAAGAAATCAACTCGTAGAAATAGTTTTCAAAACTAAAGAAAGGAACTTGTAAATCTTTTCATAGAATGTGATATTTTCTAAAGGATTTATACAAACCATAAACAGGATTTTCGATACTATTACTTGTAAGTTTGTCATCTTAGGATGGGAGACACGTCCTTGGTAACACTCCACCGGATTTCGTGAGTGTAGGACTAGCTCTTATAACCAGAATCTGTTGTAGGGAGAGCGTGACTATTGTGTAGAGATCTATACGGGACTAACTATCCCACACCTTGCTGCTAGCTACAGTGGGACCGTCAGGTCTACGGGTGACAAAGTCATAAAAGATACTGGCCCCGTTTCGTGCCATATCCAGATTAATGTATGGTTATAAAATCGCAACCTAGATAATAGAGACTTACTTTTGTAATAATGAAACAAGTGAACTAACCTCAAAGTAATAACCGATTTGATTACTAGAGGGTATTGATAATACCCTTAGGATCTAGTTCACTACCTACTTCTTTATTAGTTTTACTTATGTAATAAGGCTAATACGTCTCACAGAGAGTAAACAGGATTTTCAAGGAAACTACATCTAACGATACAAGTATGGTAGATATTTGTACACCTCATTTCAGAATCGATAACCAACTATCAACTTTTAAGGAAAGTATAGGATTTTCCTGGGATAACTAAATCTTTCGTAAACAGGCCGTTTAACTAATGGATAATCGAACTCCTTTCATAAGAAAATATAGGATTTTCTTGGGAAACACTTTTCAAAGGATCAAAGAAGCATTTCTTTTACCAGAACTAAACGCTTAGGAACTCACCAGCTTTATGCTGATATTTTAAAACTGCTTGTATTCTCATGGCATCAATAGACAGGTACTCCTGCCGACTTTTGGAGAAGACGGAACATTCTGAAGTCACGTCTTTTACTTTTGCTATATTTACTGATATGTATAAACCATGTCTTGAACAATGTAAACACTCATATTGTAATGTAATGGTTGTGTTTACTTCGCTTACTATGATACAGCTGTTGTGATACTACACATGACGTCCTCCACCCCGGAACGTTTCCGCCATCGATTTCGGGGTGTGACATTAGAGGTGCACCATTTGGGGGACTAAAGTTTTCAAAGGTCAAGATCAAGCTAGGAATCCTTATTATTACGATATAGCAAGCAAGGTAATCTTCATAACCCTTTTCATATGTGAATTTCGAATTATATATATGCTAGATCTAGGGTTATTGATTTGGAATTTCTTTTGCATGTTTAATTAGTGAAAAACTTAGATCCAAAGAAATTAGCGTTGCATGAACACATAGGATGTTATTATGCTCAAAACCCATCAGTTTGTTCTTGTATGTTTAGCGTAATGGGTTACGTCTAAGTACGATGTGCGTACTCCAGTACACTGGGCGTACGTGGCTCAGAGCAAAACCCTAAGAATTAGGGTTTCTCTACTATTTAAACCTCATTATGGCCCAAGAACCTCCCCTACCTCAGCCTCCATCCCCTTTCTCGACCAACTTATTTTGATCTTTTGGAGCTTTTTAAGTGATAGTGTATGCTTCTGGTTGTGAAGAAGGTTGTTCAAGAAGGAAGCTTTTCCCTCAAGACCTTTGATCCAGCTTCTCCTTTTCATCTTACACCACTAGAATGTATAAAGCTCCAAGCTTTGGTTGTGTTCCTTAAATTCTAGTTTGACGCTAGTTTCTTCCTTTTTGACCCTAAAGTTTAGATCTTGGTGAGCATAAGATATACGTCCAAGTTGTATTTCCAGTCGTTTCTAGTCATTTTATTTTATAAAGGTGCAAGCTTGAACCTTGTTCAATCCACATTCATGTGTTAGAGTATAGGATGGGGTGAAACAAGCTTGGTTTTAGAGTTTGGGCTCTTTGTATTCACCTAAAGGCATAAAGTTGGCAACTTTATGGCCTTAATGGTCTTAAGAGGTTAAGATCCGAATTGTAGTCATTTGGTTTTAAGGGATTAATACATCGTTACATGGTTGGAATGGGGGTCGCGTACACTGTGCATACTTCCAGTACATCGCGTGTACCGCCTCCTTAGTCACGACTTCCCGCTTCAGCCTTGTACGTTTTGTGTACTATTATGTAGGCCGAGTGTACAGCCCATATCGGGTTGATTTCTGTTTTGGGCCCAAATCGATGGGTTTGTTTGTTGGGGTTGGGCCTTGGACGTTTTCTGATGGGCCATTTCAACTGATGGACTTCTATTGGACCTTAGTTGATCCTTGGGTTTTGGCCTAGTATTTTATTGGGCTTGATATCTAGTTTGGCCCATTTCACTTTGGACTTTAGTCATGTCTTTTAAGTCTTAGCCCATATTTTTAACCCAATCTTTTGGGACTTTATTATTAGTTAGCACGGGAATTTATCCAGCCTAGCCGCCCGAACATTTGTGTAGGATTCAGCAGTTGAGGTGAGTTTTCTCACCATGATAATGGGTCGAAGACACCAATGCCGACCCATTTCTTGTTATGTGGAATGTTGCTACATTAGTGATAATTCTATGGAAGACCATGGGGGTAGCCCATGGCATTTGTGTGTAAGATTGGGATTTTCCCTGTAGATCACAAAGAAAGACGATGGGGGTAGCCCATGGCACACGTATGTAAGACCGGGATGTAGCCCTCGACATTGCATGGAAAGACCATGGGGGTAGCCCATGGCACCTATATGTTTTATGTAGGTGGTATGATTGGGAAACTCACTAAGATTTTGCTTACAGTTTATGTTTGTGGTTTCAGGTACTTTCGATACTAAAGGGAAGGGCCCGACTTGATGTCGTAACATTCACTCCTCACCATTTTCCGCATTTTTGATATTATACTCTAATGATTTGACATTATTATTTCTGGTTAGTTTTCGAAACAATGTGACAATTGCAATTCTTATGTTAATTAAAATGAAAAAAATTATACCGGTTTATGGGTTGTTAGAAGTTGGTAGCTGTGACAACCCGACATTTTCATTTGTCCGAACTCTACAGTCAAGAACTTCAATTAAAAGTCAAATTCATTTCTGCTAATTTTTAGCTCGGTTTAAAGTCCGTTTGGGTATTTTTAAATATTTATTCTTCGAGAGAATAAACGAAAGGAAGTATTTTCTAGGATTATTGGGGAACAAATAAAACAATTAACACCTTAATAAGGTGTTACGGCCAAACATGAGGGGTAGGGCCGAAAACCCCTTTGACCGAGAACTCATGCTTAAGGCATGAGTTTACTCCTTCCTTTCCTCATTTCTTATTTCCAAACTCAAGAACACCCACTTTCTCTCTCAAGTATCATAAGAGCTTCTTCCAAATCTTCCAAAAATGTAAGTGTTTCTTCTCTTAATTTGTTGATACAACACTTCATCTCGTAGTTATACATGATTTCATCCATGAAATCTTCTCTTTTTCTTAGATCTTCAAGTGTTCTTCAAGAACACCAAGAACACCAAGAACACCTAGAACACACACTAGTGTTTTGGGCCGAAAACACCCTTCTTTGCTTCCATATTGTAAGTATCTATCTCCTACACCTGTTATCTAGAAAGGATACTTGATTTAGAGCCTTGAAATCATCATTTTTCCAAGAACAAAAGGAGTTTTCGGTTAGTCCATCTCCTTAAACCAAAAACCCCAAAGAAAGGTGCCTTTAAGACCTTAAAACTCACTTAAGGCTTTGGATAAAACTTAGAACCCCTATGCATGTTTGAAAGCCCTTGAAAAACGCTACATGCACCAAAGATCTTGAGTTTTCGGTCTTAACCTCATGGACCAAGAACCATTTGGACCGAAAACCTCATGGACCGAGAACCCTTCGGACCGAGAATACCACTTGGACCGAAAACTCCATTTAGTGACCATACACTCCTTTTATGCAATCCTTGGTGATAGTAACACTTCCATATAAGTGTTTCCTAGACTATAAGGGTGTATCCTTCTTAATTAGTTGAATATACACTAATTGTATACATATATGTGTCTTTATATGTCAATAGGATCCGTATGTGTGTTCAAGTCTTCACTTGACACTTAGCATCCTATACCATCCGTTCATCCCAACCACTCACTACAGGTGAGTTCATACCCCCTTAATCAACCTTTGAAATGATTTTAAATGCTTTTATGGGGGGGGGGGGAATAAAAGTTGAACTATTAAGTTATTATATCAATCGCATTCGATTAATAACTGTCAAGCAAATAGATTTTTGCATGTTAAACTGTTTTATCCAGCTAAAGGTTTTCAAATCCTGTTTTCAAATATATTTTAAAATACTAAAATCTCTTTTAAATTACTAAACTTTTATCAAAGTCTTTTAAACTGATGTTCTTGTTAGATTCATGTCTATAAAGATATAGTTATATAAGTAGAGTTTGAAGGACTTAGAACTGATAGCCCGCTTTATTTCCTGTTCCTTGTTTGGTTGTACTTTGATTACTATACTGCATGTGTTGTGATACTTGACATGACGTCCTCCACCCCAGAACGTTTCCGCCGTTCCGGTTTTGGGGTGTGACAAATTGGTATCAGAGCATTGTTTGTAGTGAACTCAGTATATCAAATTATAAAAGATATACAACCTATAAATACAATGGGATAAAAACACTGTGACCAAGAGTTATACTTTAAAATATAACCATATTTTACAAAAGTATAAGTACATCCAGAATAAATATACTAGAGCAAGTATCACAAGAAGAAAAAGAATAAAAGTCTTTGGATGTTGAGCATTACCGTCAAACCTGGACAGTTATGTAATCGTAAGCTGGAATAAATATAACCTGATCAACTATATTTATTCGAGATGTGACTAACATGTGTTTGGGAGTGATGGTGGTGTTGCAACGAATCTGAAACTTACCATATAGGAATGCTAGAGCCGAACATAAAGTTTAAAATACTATAGGAGTATTTTATGATACTATAGACTAACCATAACCCAGAAAGCATGTCCAGAAATTCTAGAATCAAACATGTAATTAAAATGCTATAGGAGTATTTCAGAAACCATAAATAACCTTGCGTGAAAAACTAAAAAGACCCTTATTGATCGGTCTATGATTATAGAGTGTATGCTCCCAAGGTTATATATAGTGAGGATCTCATAGGCTAAGAATGTGTGGTTTCGCTCTACTTCCTTTTCCTTGTTTGGATGTGGATATAGAGTAGTATCACATATTCGAAGGCCTATTAGATCTAAGTTATATATGATTTGTGTACACTATGTAATTGTAGAAGGACCCGATATGGATCACACATTAAAATGTTTTAATAATCTCTTAAGATTCTTTAGACATTCCTATTCTCGCATAAACCCCTTTAAGAAAACCTTATTCACTTTAGTAATCGGCAGAGGAGTCGATAAAGACCCAGAAGAAGTTCATTGAGAAATATTTCCAAGTAGGAAATAAATGAACAGTGATGAGACTAGTGAAATCACCATGTGCCTATACCTTTTAGGGACGTCGGTGGGAAATTCGCCTGAATTTCCGAGATTCCAGTCATCCATTATGAAGTGATGATAATCAGAGTCAGAATCGGAAGTAAGGCGGAGCAGAAACTCAATATGTATACATGAGAAGAGAACCCTATATAAGTATCCGAAGAAAACCAACGGTTATTCCAGTCAAGAGTAAACGGAGAAGAGAAGGAGCCAATATATGAAACCCGAGAAGTGTTCTACCCCTATAAAGTCACACTAATAACCCCTAAATTAATACAACTTAGTGAGTTAATGGTTACACTACTCACACTATGTGTTAGGCAAATCGTCTTTCCCGTCGTGACTAAGATAAATTGATCGGATCACAAAATCTAGATTAAGAGTGTTTAACCCTAAATTTTCATGAGTCTTTTCCTGTGTAATTTTCGTTCCAAACTTCTTTCAAATCTTTTCAAATCCGGAGATTAAACCTCCCCAATATAAAGATAACTCAGTTGGAACGACACCCATTTTATGGCTTTCCGATGCATTTACTTCTACCCTGTTACCAAGGCTGCATCATAGGGATGTATATCGACACTTAGAGAACCATAACTTAAAGCACGGAAAATTTTTATGCCTGTTATATCAAAGAAAGATACGTCTAGGGGTAACCATCGTTTCTCATCGACTTGTGTTCCTCATCGTGTAGGAAAAACCATGCCTCCGAAGAAACTTAACCAACCCGCTAGCAAGACACCGACTCTTCAGATCGATGAAGCTACGTTCCAAGCTGCAGTTTCAGCTGCCGTAGCAGCTGTCATGGCTCACCTGAATGCTAACAACGCAAATGTTAGCAGGAACATTATCGGGAATCCCGATCATAGCAATGGACAGCAGCAACCAGCAACGGTGTGTAAAGCCACCCAAGAACTCCAATCTAATCCCCTGAAAAGAAAGTTTGAGAACGAGAAGGGGAGTACCTCGACTCAAGGACCTTCCGAAGGGCAGCAAGCTGAGGTAGTCAATACCCCTGTCAACCCGCCTGTCTCGACACCAAGAAGACCATACCTAGGAAACTTCCCCCACTGCAGCAAGTGTGACTACCATCGTTATGGAGTCTGTCGAGAACCCTTTTGCATTAGGTGCAACATGAAGGGGCATACCGCTCGCAACTGCAGAACTCCGGTTGAGTTCATTACATCAACCACCAATGTTGGGACCAGTCCAATATGCCATCTATGTGGTGAAATTGGGCACCTCAAAAGGGACTGCCCAACTGAAAGAAATGACAAGGACGGAGGAGGAGCTTAACCCTAGTACCTAGGGGAACATCAAGGAACCCGGTAGAATTTTGGTACGCCTCTCAACCTTAAGTAGCTAATCGAAAACTTTAAATAATCAATTCTAATTGAAATTACTCCCTCGTTAAGGCAAAAGTCGCAACACTGTTGTAAAACTTAAAAACCCATCAGGTAAAGCTATGATGGCTTAGTATATATGTTAAGGCCATTTATAATTAGGATTGATAGACCTCGAGTGAGTGATGCGGCCTTATCTCCTGTTCCTTGTTTGGTTGTGGATTTAGGGCGGAATCGCTCAGTCAACAGTCCTTTTAATCTTAATTATACGTGACTAGTGTATACTAGGCGATTATAGAAAGGCCTCGTGAGAAATCTATTAATGAAAAGTACATCTTTCTGAAGTATCAGGACCCTAGCATCTAGAGTCAGTCATGTCAGTCCAAGTATTCGCGGTAGTAATACCATGGACGAAGCCGAAACGCTAAGAACTTGTGTGCCCTGTTCAGCACATGGTCCTATCAATCTTCATTCTATATCGTGTCGATGGTTATTAATTTCGACACTACCGTCGGTCATGGTTCGACTTGGTTCGACCATGCGAGAATTTCTAGTGCTGTGTAAAAAGAACTTTCACCTTACCCTAAGCGTCAAATAAAGGTTCTTTCGAACCTAATAAGAAAACCTAATGCGAACCATCTGTCATCTCTCTCATCCAACATTCAGAAGTACCCAGGAGGGGGGTACCGCGCGTCATTAACCAACCCCATTAGACATTAAAACCAGAAGCAAAAGGCACTGCAGATATTCCGGAAGACAATAACCACCCGAGGCCTACTCGATAGATCCTCCAGAAAGACCAGTTGCACCGCACGATCTAGTTCGTGAATCAAGAGAAAGAAATCATGGGATTAACTTACTACTACTGAGTATATGCATTAGAGTGGTATATAAGTTAGGTCGATAAGATTTAAGATGTGTGCTTCCGCCCTACTCCCTGTTCCTTGTTTGGTTGTGGGTTTGGGATGGGGCCACACATTTGAACATCCTGTCAATATCAATTATATACGACCTATATACACTGAGTAATAGTGCTTGAGCCGAGTATGAGGTCTACCACGAACCTTAAAGTAAAACCCTTCATCATATACCCATAGGAAAGGAGCTGAAGTCAAGGGAACAATTTTGGGTTGAGCTACTAAAATGACTACAAATTCGAAATTTGTTGTCATCCCGGGTTAAGCCAACATAGTAGTTGACACCCTCAGTTAGGAAAAGTAACTCAAGTCGTAAGAGTCAAAAACATTGACTACGACCATCCATTCTTGCCTGATCTCACAAATTAAGCATCTCAGTAGTGAGCCAAGAAACCTGGAAAGCTGTGACAGATTAAGCTCTGAGAAGAGCGGGTGGGGAAATTAGAGGTTCTGAGTGGAAAAGTCTTAGGCCATCTAGATTTAATCTAGATAGAGAAACTCGGTTACATCGGAAGAGTAGTTGCAAGGGATGCTCGCACTACTCAAGCACTTCGCTCATCCAGATACAGACGAGAAGTGCCTAGGTCGGAAAGAGTTGTGATATTGCCTCGTCATGCGAGAAAGTTACTGTCGCCTTATAGATGATAGTCTGCATTCAACAAAGTTAATACTAAGATGCTAAGGACCATATAATTACCTCCACGACTTGGAATACTTCAGTAAAGTAGACAGCAAGTTGCGTTAAGCTTTATAACCCATGCCATAAATAGATTGTGGACTCGACACCAGTCTAGGTGTTAGTTGACGGGTTATACAAGATCACGCGCTCCCTACAAACTTGAAGAAGCAGACACAATGGAAAAACTAATGGAGCATGTCATAGAGATTGTTAGACTACTAGGTGTTCCAAGGAATATTATCTCTAAAGAGATAGCAGAACCACCTCCCGGAATAGTCAATCACTTCAGAAAATCTCTAAGGGCGAAGCTAGCCCTGATCAAAGACTGCTATCTATGAAACAGCGAACCGAATGAGAGAACGATTCCCTCCGATTAGGGATCCTACTGTGAAAGCTTCTATTAGATGATGATGAAAATTGGAGTTATCTAAGCATCATCTGGTAAAACACTCTATCATCCTGACGCTGAGATATTCAGTTAGAAACACCTCACGAGTCGAAAGTGCAGGTCCTTTCTGCACTGGGCTAAGGTAGATGCCACGCAACCAATAGATGCCAACATATAGTCAGCACCTTTAATTATCCAGAAAACCTCCGAAAGCCAACCAGTAGGAAATACGAATCCAAAGATGACCTGAGCCTCCTAAGAACCAATCGAAAGGACTACACCTCCAGTAAGAGAACACTTTTGGAACTTCCGAATGGCGATCACGCCAAGTGATGATCTCACCATGGAAGTACATTATGTTCTAGGTACTGAAACGTTCTATTTTCCCAAGAACTTAGGACCATTAGAGATTCTTGATTGAATTGGTCCAGTTCCGTCAGACCTAGACTGCTTTAGGGATTCCATAAATTCCACCCTAACCTGTCCACGTCTCAGCGAATGAACCACTAGTACCCGACAAAACTCTCATCGTTTTCTCGGCTAGATCCATAAAAACCAGAGTCGCGTTCGTTAAGGGAAACGGGAGAAATCTAGCTCGGAAAAAGGGAACCGATGAAACCTTATCGCGTGTGGCCCAGAAATCAAAGAAGAAACTATATCTCGTAACAAAAATTCGCTAAAACTCAGTATGGACCTGATTCCCCTAAGGAACGGACGGATTAGCTAGGACATGAAGTATCCACATCTTTCGTATCCATCCTTGAGTGTTCGTTAAGATTCTAATTTCGGGACGAAATTCCCTCTAACGGGGGGATGATGTGACAACCCGAAATTTTCATTTGTACGAACTCTACAGTCAAGAACTTCAATTAAAAGTCAAATTCATTTCTGCTAATTTTTAGCTCGGTTTAAAGTCCGTTTGGGTATTTTTAAATATTTATTCTTCGAGAGAATAAACGAAAGGAAGTATTTTCTAGGATTATTGGGGAACAAATAAAACAATTAACACCTTAATAAGGTGTTACGGCCAAACATGAGGGGTAGGGCCGAAAACCCCTTTGACCGAGAACTCATGCTTAAGGCATGAGTTTACTCCTTCCTTTCCTCATTTCTTATTTCCAAACTCAAGAACACCCACTTTCTCTCTCAAGTATCATAAGAGCTTCTTCCAAATCTTCCAAAAATGTAAGTGTTTCTTCTCTTGATTTGTTGATACAACACTTTATCTAGTAGTTATACATGATTTCATCCATGAAATCTTCTCTTTTTCTTAGATCTTCAAGTGTTCTTCAAGAACACCAAGAACACCAAGAACACACACTAGTGTTTTGGGCCGAAAACACCCTTCTTTGCTACCATATTGTAAGTATCTATCTCCTACACTTGTTATCTAGAAAGGATACTTGATTTAGAGCCTTGAAATCGTCATTTTTCGAAGAACAAAAGGAGTTTTCGGTTAGTCCATCTCCTTAAACCGAAAACCCCAAAGAAAGGTGCCTTTAAGACCTTAAAACTCACTTAAGGCTTTGGATAAAACTTAGAACCCCTATGGATGTTTGAAAGCCCTTGAAAAACACTACATGCACCAAAGATCTTGAGTTCTCGGTCTTAACCTCATGGACCGAGAACCATTTGGACCGAAAACCTCATGGACCGAGAACCATTCGGACCGAGAACCCTTCGGACCGAGAGTACCACTTGGACCAAAAACTCCATTTAGTGACCATACACTCCTTTTATGCAATCCTTGGTGATTGTAACACTTCCATATAGGTGTTTCCTAGACTATAAGGGTGTATCCTTCTTAATTAGTTGAATATACACTAATTGTATACATATATGTGTCTTTATATGTCAATAGGATCCGTCTGTGTGTTCAAGTCTTCACTTGACACTTAGCATCCTATACCATCCGTTCATCCCAACCACTCACTACAGGTGAGTTCATACCCCCTTAATCAACCTTTGAAATGATTTTAAATGCTTTTATGGGGGGAATACAAGTTGAACTATTAAGTTATTATATCAATCGCATGCGATTAATAACTGTCAAGCAAATAGATTTTTGCATGTTAAACTGTTTTATCCAGTTAAAGGTTTTCAAATATTGTTTTCAATTCTCTTTTAAAATACTAAAATCTCTTTTAAATTACTAAACATTTATCAAAGTCTTTTAAACTGATGTTATTGTTAGATTCATGTCTATAAAGATATAGTTATATAAGTAGAGTTTGAAGGACTTAGGACTGATAGCCCGCTTTATTTCATGTTCCTTGTTTGGTTGTGGACTTAGAGTATCCGGTTATTTGTCCGAGTGTCGTTGAAATCCTAGTTATATATATCATGTAAATATGTTAGATATTAAAACTCTTACTCCAGTTCAGTGCCTTTGGGTAGCAAAGGTACATAAATAACCTCTCAAGTAAACTATAGTAGGTATAGTTTAGAAACCAACCATAACTTTTATTAAAAGAAACTAGCTATATCAATATTCTAAAATATGTACTTTTAGTAAAAAGAAATGTATATAGCAAATCGAGCCTGAAATACATCCTCGTGACGCAGATTTCACCGTTGTCGAGTTGGTAAACAGAGTCTCCTGGAGGGAGAGCGGGCATTGTGTGTACAGATCTATACGGGACAGACCATCCCACATCCTGATTGCTAGCTACAGTCCCGGCCGACCAAGCCAAGGGGTGACGAATGTCACATTCATTTCGACGCCAGCAGGTCGTCGTGTTTACATACGTCAATCAGTATGGTTACAAGTATCTTCACATTTAGCTTATAATTCATGGTCTTAAGGTAATTAATACCACGGTAGTTTCTACATATAAAACTACGGTAATATAATATTTTCCCTAATACATTAACTTGGAACGTTTTTGATATAAAACGATAATGTAAAACTATATTTTGATAATGATAGTAACATTCGGGAAAAATGCTCTTTAAACACAAAACAGTCGAGTCTTGGTGGAAGACTACTTTTAGTAGAGAAACTCATTCTTTAAACCTGAAACAGTCGAGTCTTGGTAGAAGACTACTTTTAGTAAAGGAACTCATTCTTTTAAACATAAAACAGTCGGGTCTTGGTAGAAGACTAGTTTTATTAGAAAATATAGGATTTTCTGGAAGGAATTCAAATACATCGGAAACCTTTATCACGTTCATCTAACGATATTATTTTGACGAAAAACATGTATTTATATCAATGTCATTAAAATACTTATGAACTTACCAGCATTAAAATGCTGATCCTCTCTTTCAAAATAACTTGTATTCTCAGGTCGTCAGTAGACAGGTACACTCCGGGAGCTTTTGCGAAGTCAGCCTAGTACCGAGCTGCATCTTATGTTATTCTCTATATCTACTTTTGATGTTGTTGTTAAATGTAACCTATGTAAAACTTATACTATTAATGCAATGGTTGTTGTACTTTGATTACTATACTACACGTGTTGTGATACTTGACATGACGTCCTCCACCCCAGAACGTTTCCGCCGTTCCGGTTTTGGGGTGTGACAGTATCAGAGCCTTGGTTTGAGGGATTCGGGCACACTCTCGGGTGTGTCAGAACTAAAACTGAGGAAATGATAATATTTTCAAAAGAAAAAGCACTTGAAATTTTGAAAAAGATTATTTCAAGAAAGAGGAGACTACAATGCGAGCAATTAGCCGAGCTCAAGTAAGTGTTGTTGGATTTGGTGTCTAAGCCCATAACTATAATTGGTATGTACTTCTGTCGTAGAGTAGCATGGTCCATTTCGGGTTGCATATCACCAGGACAATTTGATAGGATGGATACTTGAGTAAGAGGTTACTTATTATTTATGAATATATTAGAAGTTCAAATATATTAATATGAAATCATATTATTTTATTAGTGTTGATCAAAAATTAATTTGGAATTAATTATGTGATCAAAAGAGACTAATTAAATATATGTGGATTGATTTGGTAAATAAATGATTCTTATAGTGTAGGCCAATTGTTATTTAGGATGGGCCAAACCAACATGGATAGTCCATGGAGGTTTAACCCATGGAACCTAAGTAATATGAAAGGTCATGGACATTAGGGTTTACATCGATGTAACCCTAGACTTTGCCACACTATAAAAGGACTCCCTTAGCACCCAAAATCGGCCACTAGAGTTCTTGGAGTTCATTAGAGCCGATTTTGGAGCTAGCAACATCTCTCTCAAGTTCTCCTTTGTCCTAGGTGTGTTGTGAACCGTTTGAGGCATCACACTTGGGGTGCTAAGTTCTTAAAGGCCAAATACAACAAGTTCTACTAGCTACATCAAGCGATAATCCTATAACTCATTCTTATGTTGTTTATGTCTATTGTATGCTAGTTGTAGGCTTAATGCTTTGGAAACAATATTATGTGTATAATTGGAGAAAACATAGATCCATATCATTTACGGTTGTATGTGTTGGATTAGTGTCTAAGCCCATAACTATATTTGGTAAGTACTTGACCCGGTTGTGCATGGTCCTTTTGGGTTGCCTTCACCAAAGCAACATGCTAGGATGATTTATCAAGTGAGAGGTTATTATGGTTTATTAATATATTATATGATTAATATATTAAAGGAGAAATCATATAGTTTAATTAATATTAGACAAGAATTAATTAAGAATTAATTCTATGGCTAAAAGACATTAATTAAATAAAGGGGACTTAAACTGTCAAATGTGTGATAGTTGAGTATTGGGATGAGAAGGCTTATGGAACTAGGCTTGGACGAAATTAGGGATGTGTCCATCCTAATTTTGGACAAGAGGCCCTATTCTAGAAGCTTCCTTGGACTGCTTAAGGCCTAAGCTATCCATTAGGGTTTTAACTGAAACCCTAGCAGCACCAGTATATATAGGACCCCAAGGCATCCAATTTTCGGCCACTTGAACCCTAAGAGTCTTCATAGCCGAAATTGTGCCTCTCCCTCTCTCTCAATTAGCATCCTCTTGCTTGTGGTGTTTGTAAGCCATTAGAGGAGTGACACTTGTGACTCTAAGCTCCAAGGACAAGAAGATTCAAGCTTTGCTCAAGAGGTAATCATCTAGATCTGTTTCTTGTATCAATTTCGAAATATATACACTAGATCTAGGGTTTGTAAGTCTTGGATGAATTGCATGTACTATAGAGAAATCTAGATCCAAGCATTAGGGTTTGCATGAGCACATAGGATGTTCTTTTGGCTCAAACCCATCAGTGGTGTCAGAGCTTTGTTTGGTTTCTATTGTATTCATGCTTTTGTGTTTCATTCTTGCTTGAAAATCGAGTTTTTGGGTCTTTTGCCAGACATAGGATGTTCTTTTGAAACTCGACGAGTCCATAAGGGGACTCGGTGAGTCGGGTTGTCAGACAGAGGGATTTTCGGTATTTCTTGCTGTTTTGCTGAAGGATAATTACCAAAATCGTTTTTGACTAATAAAATCCGAATTTTATTGTTAGTATATGATTATCCTTACCAAAACAAAAGATAATTAGCATTTGATTAAATAATAAATTCCTTATATGATAAAATTTGATTATTTGATTTATTTGATGAATTATCTTGTGAATAAAATTAGGTCAAATTTAGATAATCATTACATTAAATGTTTAATTTTAAATGATTTGCTATTTGATCCTATTGTTTTGAAAAGTTGAAAACTTGCCCTCAAGTTTTGAAATTTAAAATTTTAATTAAATGTTTAATTTGAACTATTTAAATATCAAACCCTAGAATTTTACAAGTTTAAAATTCAACCTTATACTATATTTATTATAAGATTAATATATATGTATAACTTAAATGCTAGTTTTACTGTTAGTAGGCCTCATTCACGAAGCCGATCTATAATGGGGTATACGGTTATGGCCTATAAAATGGCCTTTTAATGGGTGTCCACTCTCACCCACCACTTCCTTGGTTGGTGGAGGGTCGTTAGCCGAACGGGTAGGATAGGGCAACCGTTTCCTCATCAAAAGTATAATGAAACTATAAAAGTAACTAAATGTTTTTTAAAAATTCCCAATCTTAGTTACTTTAGGCAAAAGTGAATTGATGCAATTCCATGAAATTACACTTCGTACCCTTGCTATGATGTTAGTGGAGCGTGTGTGGTTAACCGGCACACTAATTGGGTTCTAAGAAAAGGTGGAAAAGGGTGACTCAATGTTTGTCATAGTTCGATGGAGCGTGTGTGGTTAACCAGCACATCGAATAGGTGACTATAAAATTGAGGGCACCATGTACATTTGCATTGTTATTCATACCCGCTTTGTGATCATCGGCATCCCAGTCACAAACTTGAGGGGCATATCGAGATTTAAACATGCCATTGAAATGTTTAATGAATCTCAAAAAGATCTAGGAGTTTTCAATACATTTAAAACTTAGCTTTATTTTGTTTTTCATGGTGGAAATTAGTGAATCGTCATTCACTTACCTTCAAATTATTTGCTGTTTAGATTACGACATCCCTTTTCTGAATTGCAAATAATCTTGTTGGATCCTACCCCTAATTTCTCATTTGGGTGTTTAATTGGTGATTCATTTCTAATCAAACTTTGTCCTTTTTCTATTTCAGATGTCGAACGTCAACAACAACGCTTCCGGCTCAAATTCCTCCGGCTCGTTCTCACTCATGAATTTGTGTGGGAGAGTGATCTTTGGCGGGTCCAATTTCAATGATTGAATCCACAACATCCGAATGATCACTCGTTACGAGGATAAAGAGTATGTCCTCAATGAGAAGCTGAAAATCAACATCAACACTGCCTCTGCTGAAGACATCGCAGCCTTTGAGGCCCATGAGCGTGATGCTACGAAAGTCCATTGCATCATGCTGGCGACTATGACTGCAGAACTCCAGAAGCTCTATGAGGACATGTACCCTTATGAGAAGCATCAAGATTTGATGGATAGGTACCATCAAAGCGCGAGGTAGGAGAGGTACGAGATCATCACTTCGATGATCACGACAAAGATGAGAGACGGAGAGTCTGTCACTGGTATATTCGAAGATGCAAAGGTATGTTGATCTCATGCAGAAGTTAAATGTGGACTTCAATGAGGAGTTGGGAATTGACATAATTCTTCACTCCTTACCTCCGTGCTACAACCAGTTCCGCATGGCCTACCACATGAACAAAGAGGAGGTCACGTTGAGCAAACTTCAAGGGTTGTTGAGAACTGCTGAGCGCAACCTCAAGGATAAATCTGTTGCATCAACTCACACTGCTGCCCCAGTCTTGGCAATTAGGCAAGGGAAGGGTAAGAAGAGGAAGGCTCCCTCAAAGTGCCACCATAAGGGAAAGTCCCAAGATGGTACCTCTTCTAGTGGAACCAAGGTTGGTTATGCTAAACCCAACTCCAACCCCAAGGAGGCATAGTGCCACCACTGCCACAAGATACGACATTGGAAATGAAGCTGCCCAGAGTATCTGCAAGCAATCAAGGATGGGAAGATCAACCCATCCTACACAGGGCCTAAGAAGAGATAGGGATGTGGAGCATGGGAAGATAAACTTGATCATGGGGAACATAAGATCGTCGCCTGTCACCAAGATTGGAGTTTACTCTTTAGTACTTAGTAATGGATTAGGATTAGATTTAAATAATTGTTGCTATTCGCCAGATATGGCAAGGAACATCATTTCATTTCATGGTTTGTATAGACAAGGCATTAGATATTCATTTGATAATGAAAAGGGTTCTATTAATGCTTATCTTAATGGTGTTTTCTATTTTGAAGCATTACCTTGTAATGGAATATATGAAACTGTGATGGTTGTAGACAATTTAGGAAATGATGTGTTGTGTATTCCAATGATTTGGATAAAGCATGCTTGTGGTGTTGTCATCTTGGACATGTCAACAAGAAACACATAGCCCAACTCCAAAAGGATGGAGTGTTGGAGTCATTCGACCTTAGGGACGATAACTTGTGCAAGTCTTGTTTACATGGAAAGATGACCAAGTCACCTTTCACTGGCACTTTTGCGAGGGGTGAGGGTTTATTGGATCTCATACACACCGATGTGTGTGGGCCCTTTAGATCCACCACAAGGGATGCAAGTCGCTTCTATGTGACTTTTACCGATGATTATATCAGATATGGGTATATCTACTTAATCAAGAACACGTCAGAAACCTTTGAAAAGTTCAAAGAGTATAAAAAAGAAGTGGAGAATCAGTTGGGCAGGAAAATCAAGATGCTTTGATCCGATCGAGGAGGAGAGTACCTAAGCCTTGAATTCCATGACTACCTCAAGGAATGCGGAATCGTTTCGCAATTGACGCCACCTACTACACCACAGTTGAACGGTGTGGATGAGAGGCGTAATCGAACCTTGCTAGACATGGTTCGTTCCATGATGAGTCGTGCTTCGCTACCTATCTCATTCTGGGGGTATGCCTTAGAGACTGCCACCGATATCATTAACTTAGTACCTACGAAGAAGGTTGCCAAAACACCTCACGAGATGTGGACAGGGAAAGCTCCCTCATTGGCACATATCAAGGTTTGGGGTTGCGAGGCTTTCGTAAGACGAGAGACTCACGACAAGCTCGAGCCTCATAGTGAGCGGTGTATTTTCATCGGCTACCCGCAGAAGTCCTTTGGATATCTCTTCTATAAACCGAGTGACAATGTTGTCTTCGTTGCAAGGAGAGGGGTTTTCTGAGAGCGAGAACTCATAAGCCAAGGGGACAGTGGGAGGCAAATCGATCTTGAAGAGATTCAAGAGTCGAGCGATGAAGGAACCTCTAACGCTGGCACTCAACCAGAGGATGAAACTCCGGTTGAACCGATTGACGAGTCCTTACCTCTTAGATGTTCCGAAAGAGTTAGAGTTCAACCCCAGTTTTATGGTTTCCATATTACTACCGAAGGGGATACGTTCAGTAATGATTGTACAGTAGTGAATTTGGACGAACCTAATAGCTATAAAGGAAGCCATGGTAGGCCCAGAGTCTGCAAAGTGGAAAGAGGCGATGGACATCGAGATTCAGTCCATGTATGACAACCAAGTTTGGAATTTGGTTGGCAATGTGCTAGGTCGTAAGATAGTCAGGTGCAAGTGGATCTTCAAGCAGAAGACTGACATGGATGGGAATGTGCACACCTATAAGACGCGATTGGTTGCGAAGGGCTTTACTCAAAACTCCCAGAGTTGACTATGATGAAATCTTCTCACCGGTTGCGAAGATTAAGTCTATTAGGGTGTTTCTAGCCATTGCTGCATTTCATGACCATGAGATATGACAAATGGATGTAAAAACCGCTTTCCTTAACGGGAAGTTGGATGAGGATGTTTACATGGCTCAGCCAGAGGGTTTTGTCGATGCGAAGCACCCTAATAGAGTGTGTAAGCTTGAGAAGTCCATTTATAGACTGAAACAAGCATCTCGTAGATGGAATCTTTGTTTCTATGAGAAAGTCAAAGAGTTTGGTTTTCTACGAAGCAAGGATGAATCATGTGTATATGTCAAAGCCAATGGGAGTATAGTTAGCTTCCTTGTATTGTATGTCGATGACATACTACTCATAAGAAACGACATCCCGACATTGCAGGAAGTAAAGTCCTGGCTTGGGAAGTGCTTCGCTATGAAGGACCTCGGAGAGGATGCCTATATTCTTGGAATAAGGATAGTGAGAAACAGAAGTAAGAGACTAATAGGACTTAGTCAGAATACTTACTTGGAGAAGGTACTAAAACGTTTTAGTATGGAGAATTCAAAGAAAGGGGATTTACCAGTCTAAAGTAATGCCAAAGTTAAGTAAGACTCAAAGCCCGAGTACCGAAGTCGTGATAGTAGAAATGAGTCGAGTACCATACGCTTTCGTAGTTGGCTCGATTATGTATGCTATGACTTGTACTCGCTCTGATGTGGCCTTCGCTTTGATCATGGTCAGCAGATATCAAGGGAACCCTGCAAAGCGCATTGGACTACAGTCAAGAATATTCTTAAGTACCTTCGGAGGACCAAGGAATGGTTTCTAGTCCTCGGTGGGAGTGATGACTTAAGGGTGCGAGGGTATAGTGACGCCAGTTTTCAAACCGACAGGTACAACTACCGTTTGCAGTCGGGCTGGGTCTTTACCCTAAATGGAGGAGCAGTGACTTGGAAAAGTTCCAAGTAGGAGACCGTAACTGATTCAACGTGCGAATCAGAATATATAGCAGCGAGCGAAGCGTCAAAGGAGGCAATATGGTTGAAGAACTTTATTGGAGACCTTGGAGTTGTATCGACCATAAAGGAGCCCGTGGAAATTTTCTGTGATAATGAAGGAGCGGTTGCCTTGACCGTAGCTGATTCAACATCTCTCTCAAGTTCTCCTTTGTCCTATGTGTGTTGTGAAGCGTTTGAGGCATCATACTTGGGGTGTTAAGTTCTTAAAGGCCAAATACAGCAAGTTCTACTAGCTACATCAAGCGGTAATCCTATAACTCATTCTTATGTTGTTTATGTCTATTGTATGCTAGTTGTAGGCTTAATGCTTTGGAAACAATATTGCATGTATAATTACAGAAAACATAGATCCAAATCATTTAGGGTTGTATGTGTTGGATTAGTGTCTAAGCCCGTAACTATATTTGGTAAGTACTTGACCCGGTTGTGCATGGTGCTTTTGGGTTGCCTTCACCAAAGCAACATGATAGGATGATTTATCAAGTGAGAGGTTATTATGGTTTATTAATATATTATATGATTAATATATTAAAGGAGAAATCATATAGTTTAATTAATATTAGACAAGAAATAATTAAGAATTAATTCTGTGGCTAAAAGACATTAATTAAATAAAGGGGACTTAAACTGTCAAATGTGTGATAGTTGAGTATTGGGCTGAGAAGGCTTATGGAACTAGGCTTGGACGAAATTAGGGATGTGTCCATCCTAATTTCGGACAAGATGCCCTATTCCAGAAGCTTCCTTGGACTGCTTAAGGCCTACGCTATCCATTAGGGTTTTGACTGAAACCCTAGCAGCACCAGTATATATAGGACCCCAAGGCATCCAATTTTCGGCCACTTGAACCGTAAGAGTCTGCATAGCCGAAATTGTGCCTCTCCCTCTCTCTCAATTAACATCCCCTTGCTTGTGGTGTTTGTAAGCCATTAGAGGAGTGACACTTGTGACTCTAAGCTCCAAGGACAAGAAGATTCAAGCTTTGTGCAAGCGGTAATCATCTAGATCTGTTTTCTTGTATCAATTTCGAAATATATACACTAGATCTAGTGTTTGAAAGTCTTGGATGAATTTCATGTACAACAGAGAAACCTAGATCCAAGCATTAGCGTTTGCATGAGCACATAGGATGTTCTTTTGGCTCAAACCCAATAGTATGTGCACCATAGGATGTTGTAGTATACCAAAACCCAATAGTGGTATCAGAGCCATGGGTTGTTTTCTATTATATTTGATGCATGGCTTAATTTTCAAAGTTGAAAAAATCGATTTTCTGGCCTTTGATTGATGAACTCGCCGAGTCCACCACCGAGTCCACTGGCTGAATCGACGAGTCCACTCAGTATAAGGTCAACTCGGTGAGTCATGATCATGCACTCGATGAGTTGATGCTTCTGATGGCAGATTTTTAGGATTTTTGGCCTGTTTTGCATTAGGATCATTACCACAAAATGTTTTAGTTCATAAAATTTGATTTTGTTGGTATGGTAATGATCATGCTTATCCATTTAAAAGATAATTGTCATAGTTTCAAGATTTATATTAGTTTATATGATAGGCAAATTTCTTGCAAATTGTTGATATAAATTATCTTGACTTATGAGTTTAACTAGATCATAGAAAAATTATTTGATAGTTTTTATTAGTTAGAATATTTGATCTAAATGCCTTTTATGAACTTCATAACTTGTCCTCAAGTTATGGAAAATGAAAAATCTCTCTTTTAAATGGTTTTAAAGTCTTCCATAACTTGTCCTCAAGTTATGGAACATGAAAAGTTTTGCCATTAAAAATGCATTAAACTCATAAGTTATAGAAACCAAAAGTTTTTGAATAGTTCAAAACATGCCCTCAAGTTTTGGAATTTGTAAAGTCACCATTAAGAGTACTTTAGTTCCAAACCCTAGAATTTTAAAAGTTAAAATTCAACCCTTATACTATTGTAATATTAAAAGTTAATATATATATATATATATATATATATATATATATATATATATATATATATATATATATATATAAGAATAAGTCTGTCTTACCGTTAGTATGCCTCATTCACGAAGCCAGTCTATAAGGGGGTATAAGGTTACTGCCTATAAAATGGCAATTTAATGGTGTCCACTCTCACCCACTGCTTCCTTGACTGGTGGAGGGTCGTTAGCCGAACGGGTAGGATAGGAAACCAATTCTCATTATAAGAATAATGATAATTATAAAGTAACTAAACTTTTATTAAATTCCCAATCTTAGTTACTTTAGGAAAAATGTGAATATGGTGCTATCTAATGAAATTGCACTTTGCACCTTGTTAAGTCGTTAGTGGAGCGTGTGTGGTTAACCGACACACTAATCTGGGACTGATAGTGCGTGGCAAAGGGTAGCTTGAGGTTAATCATAGATCAATGGAGCGTGTGTGGTTAACCGGTACATTGATTAGGTGATTTGTAACATTGGGTGTACCAAGGTAATTTTCATGGTTATTCACACCTTTTTTGTGATCCTCGGCATCCCAATCACAAACTTGAAAGGCACAATCGAGATTTAAACATGCCATTGAAAAGTTCAATGAATCTCAAAGGATCTAGGAATTTCAAACCAATTAAAACTTAATAATAATTTCGTTTTTCATGGTGGAAATTGGTAAATCGTCATTTACCTACCTTCAAATATTTTACAATTGGATTACGGCATCCCTCTTCCGAATTGTAAAATATTGTGTTGCGTCTTAGCCTTAATATTTAATTTGGGTGTTATATTAAGGACTTAAATCAACTAACTTGAATTTCACCCTTGTAGATGTCTGGTTAAGACAACTATGGTCTTCACAAATATTTTGGAACAAGCTTTCCTGTTGAAGATGATGTTCCACGATTGGATCGTGGAAGTGGAAATCATACTTCACTTCCTCCACCTCCTCCAATTATTCTCCCTGACCCACAAGCTTGAAGACTTGAAAAGTTCAAGATCACTCAGTCCCTATTGGCTAGTAAACACAAAGATGGAAAGTCGATATGTCCTCATGTCTTGGACATGAAGCTGCATATTGACAGGCTGGGAATGTTGGGTGTCATATTCCAAAGTAAGTTGGCTATTTACTTGGTTCTTTAGTCACTTCCCGAGTCATATAGTGAGTTCGTTAAAGACTACTATGTGACAAGACCCTTATTGATCTTACCTATTTGCTAATTGCTGTTGAATCAATAATGATTTGGCACAATGGTCAAGCAAATTTGATTGGAAGATCTACATCCCAAGCTGACATGGACATCCCATAAATGATTCCTTCTCGTAAAGGAAAGGAATTGGCCATGATCAAAAGTTTTGATCATAAGAGAAAGGCCAATTATGAGATTGTTCCATGTGCCATTCTAAATAAGCTTATGTGTTTCTATTGCCAAGGAAAGGGAAATTGGAAGCGAAGCTGCACTGACTACATGAGAACTTTAATCAAATTTTATGGTTCTACTTCAGGATCATGCAAAAAGAAGGAAGCTTAAAAGTAAGAGCATGCTGAATCTAATCGCGAAGAGATGGATTTCGATCGCATGGTTCGAAGATCGGATTTTTGAGCTGCGGCTTAGGAGTTATGATAGATTGCTTATGATTTGTAATTGCATTGTAAGGAAAAGTTTTTTCCGCAATTTTATAATTAAAAGAAAATTATTGATTTTTATTTATTTTAAACTTTCCATGCAATGGCATTTGTGAAATTGATGTTTGTATGTTTCTATTGTTAGCAATATGGATTTGATTCTTTCGTTTGTGGAAGTGTCAAAATTTACCAAATAATGAAAGATTCTCATCACCCAAGTTTCAGTTGGATAGAAACTTGGAATCATACAATTTGTACTGTGTGATGAATGAGAACCTTTGTCTTTGGTAAATTAAGTCTATTTCCTTGTTCACATGAATATGTGAGTCAAGTGAAGGACTAGGAGATTGGGTACACTTGGTTGTGCGCTGGTCAGGTCCACCACAAAGATCGATAAGACTATTCGTCATGATTTACTAAAAATTAGTAGATATGGTTATGCTTACAAGTTTAAGTATAATTCTGAAACATTGGAAAAGTTTCAATGTATGGCAGAATACTCCTATAGTATTCTTGTTTTAATGTTCTTGTAGTAGTGTGGGTAACTTTTTAGACTTGTTGCAACACCACAACCATTGTTAGGCACATGCTACTCACTCCTCGGGAAATGTAGTTGATCAGGCTACATCCCTCCCCCCCAGATTTGACTATATGTCTCCAGGCCTAATCGTGTTGTCCAACAATCTTAATACTTTTGTTCCGTTCTAGTATGATACTGACCTTGGTATAAATAGATGTATATATATACTTAGTTAAATATTTTATTATTTAAAAGTATATATTCTTGGTCAGAGTGTTTTAATCCCGATGTGTTTATAGTTCGTATATCTTTTATGGGTTGATATACTTGATTCACTATAAACAGTGCTCTGATACCAATCTGTCACACCCCAAAACCGAGAACGGCGGAATACGTTCTGGGGTGGAGGACGTCATGCACAGTATCATCACAATGCATAATAGTAAAGACAAGCAACAACATCCATTGCATTAATATAATAATTGTAATACAAGCGTGTTCTGTACAGTTTGTATGACACCAAAAGTATAATCAAAATAAAATATGAGTCTTATATGTGCTCCATCTTCTCAAAAGCTGCATCTGTACCTGTCTACTGATGACCTGAGAATACAAGTTATTTTGAAAGAGTTTATCAGCATAAAGCTGGTGAGTTCATAAGTATTTAGTGTCATTGCTTGTATAAAATGTTTACAATAATGTAGTATGATAGTTGATATCAATGTTTGAAAATAGTATGCTCCCTAGAAAATCCTATATTTTCCAGTAAAAGTAGTCTTCTACCAAGACCCGGTTGGTTGCATGTTTGATCCTTTGAAAATGTAAAAGTTTTTCCTAGTGAAACTATCAGTATGAAAATATAGTTTTAGACTTCATTCATATAAAGTAATTGGGAAAATAATGCTTTACCCCAGCAGCGTCACTGCCGGCTTAATGTAATGAAAATGCAGATTCCAGGTAGTATTAAATGTACAATAAACCTCTGGGAATCCGTTTCGCCTTTAATTCTTAAAGTGTTAATTAAAGGTCTGAATGTGAACTCGTATGTAACCATGCTGATTGACGATCGAATAACTGATGACCCACCGAGTCATGTGTAGAAATGTGACATTCTATCACCCCTTGGCCTTTCGGTTGGGACTGTAGCTAGCAGTCGAGATGTGGGAGTGTCTGTCCCGTATAGATCTATACACATAATGCCCGCTCTCCCTCCAGGAGACTCTGGTTACACGATGATAGCACAATGAAGTGTCGTATCGAGAAGTAGTATGTCACATTCTGTTTTAGCATATTCTCTTGTATATTGTATAATGTATTTTCTGGTATAATGTATAGACTGTTCTCTTGGATAGCATATAGTATTCTCTTTGTATAGTATTTATCATGTATTGACTCTGGTAGATGTCATTGTAATAGGAGTAATGAGTAATATTCCTTAACTATACCTATTATAGTTAAATAGTAATGTTGGTTGCATGCCTTTGTTACACAAAGGTACTGAACTGAAGTGAAGACTTTTATATCCAACTCAAATATATATGATATATAACTAAGAATTCAATGACAGTCGGACAAATAACAGAATACCTTAAGTCCACAACCAAACAAGAAACATGAAATAAGGTGAGCTATCAGTCCTAAGTCCTTCAAGTCTTACTTATATAAATATATTAGTATAGAATTGGTTTGAAGATAAAACAAGTTTAAAAGAGTTTGAAAACAGTTTTAGCATTTAAAGAATTTTATAAAAGGTTTGAAACACTTGAAAACCCAAAGTTTGATGGAAATCTGAAAGTAGTAATAAATTATGTAGTCTGTTCTAGTTATTAATCACATGTGATTATTACAATAACTATAACAGTTCAACTTGTAATCCCCCCATAAAAGCATTTAAAATCATTTAAAAGGTTGATTTAGGGGTATGAACTCACCTGCAGTGAGTGGAGTGGATGGAAGTGTCGGGTAGGATGCTAGGTTTCAAGTGAGGACTTGAACACACACAGATCCTATGTAACATGTAGCGATACATAAATGTATCTAATTAGTTATTTAATCACTAATTAATCAAGTAAAGACACTCTAATGTACGAAAACACTTTGTTTCATGCGCTAGGAGTGCTAGGGTTGCATCTAAGGAGAGCATGGCCTCACATTGGAGTTTACTCCTCAAATGGTGGCCCTTATGTGTGTTTACGGTTTCTGGACCATTTCCCCCATGAGTTTACGGCCGTAAACTCATGGAAATGGTGCATTTGTGTGTTTCAAGGTCCTATATCTCACAAAGAAAGGTTATAAGTTCGAAACAAAGGCTTAGGAAGTGGTTAGGGCACAAAAGGACCCCTCATTGGAGTTTACGGTCCTTGGACCATCCTTGAGAGTTTACGGTCATAAACACTTGGGTTTACGGTCGTAAACCCATGAGTTTACGGCCGTAAACTCATGTATGCCTCAATCTTTTCGTGTTTTGGTGTTTCTAGCTCATGCGTGCAAGTTTCTAGCCCTTTTTCCAAGCATTTGAAGGTGTTAGGGGCATCAAAACACCCTTTGGGGGTGTTTACGGTTTTGGGAGATCCCCAAACCGTAAACACATATGTTCTTGGGGTTTTGGATGATTTTCCATGGATTAACAAGTAGACTAAGCAAATAACTAACTAGAAGGAGTATACTTACTTATATGAAGCTTGTAAGAGTGTTTAGGACCCAAAAACACTAGTGTGTGTTCTTGGTGTTCTTGGTGTTTTGAAGAACACTTGAAGATCTAAGTAAAAACCAAGAATCCATGGATGAAATGATGTATAAACACTAGATTAAGTGTTGTATGAAAGAATCTAGGAAGGAAACACTTACATTTTGGCAGATTTGAAGAAATGAAATTATGATACTTGAGAGAAAAGCTTGGTGTTCTTGAGGTGGGAAGTGGAGAATGAGGAAAAAGGTGTGTAAACTCATGCTATATGCATGAGTCCTTGGGAAATTGGTGTTTACGGCCCAAACACCTCTTGTTTGGCCGTAAACACCTAGATAAGGTGATGATTGTTTTGTTTGCTACCCCTCACTAATAACGTCACTTCCTTTTATTTAATCGTTTGACGAAAAATAAAATAAAACACCCAAACGGACTTAAATCCGGCCAAAAATATATTGAAATGTTTTTGAATATTATATGAAGTGTTTAACGGTAGAGATTATACAAATGAAAATTTCGGGTTGTCACATCATCCCCCCGTTAGAGGGAATTTCGTCCCGAAATTAGAGTTCATACAACTAAGTTATTACAAAATAACTACGTAAAAAGATGAGGATATTTAAGTCTCATTTGATCCTCGCGCTCCCATGTGAATTTCGGTCCTCGCTTGGCGTTCCAGCGAACCTTCACGATTGGGATACGGCTTTGTTTCGTTCGTTTGACCTCGCGGTCCATCATCTCTACATGTTCCTCCATGAAGTTGAGGCTCTCGTCGATCTCGATCTCGTCAAGTGGGATTATAAGAGTCTCATCGGATAGGCACTTTTTCAAGTTTGAGTCGTGGAAGGTAGGATGTACATTACTGAGTTCGCGGGGTAGGTTGAGTTTGTAAGCTACAGGGCCGATCCTAGCGAGGAACTCGAAAGGCCCTATGTATCTTGGATTCAACTTTCCACGTTTTCCGAAGCGTATCAAGCCTTTCCAGGGTGAGACTTTCAAAAGGACTCGGTCTCCCACCTGGAATTCCAAAGGTTTCCTTCGTTTGTCTACGTAGCTTTTCTGTCGGTCTCTAGAGGCTTTCAATCGTTCATGAATCTGAACGATCTTCTCTGTCGTTTCCCGAATGATTTCCGGACCCGTGAGAGTGGTGTCAGGAACTCGTCCTTTAGCTAACTGAGTGTCACCCACCTCAGCCCAACACAGAAGGGACCTGCACTTTCGGCCATAGAGGGCTTCGAATGGAGCAGCTTTGATGCTCGTGTGATAACTGTTGTTGTACGAGAATTCGACAAGTGGTAAGTGGGTATCCCACGCCTTACCAAAGTCGATCACACAGGCTCACAACATGTCTTCCAAAGTTTGGATAGTCCTCTCACTTTGTCCGTCGGTCTGTGGATGGTAGGCTGTACTCATGTCCAGCCTTGTTCCTAGGGAGTTTTGTAATGACTGCCATAACATCGAAGTGAATCTACTATCTCTATCTGAGATGATAGATATAGGAACACCATGCAGCCGTACGATCTCCCTAATGTATGTTCTCGTGAGCTTCTCCATCTTGTCGGTTTCTTTGATGGGTAGGAAGTGTGTGGACTTGGTCAATCTATCGACGATGACCCATATGGTATCAAGTCCACCCACTGTCTTGGGTAACTTGGTTATGAAGTCCATAGTGATCCGCTCCCACTTCCACTCGGGTATCTCCGGTTGTTGGAGTAGACCTGACGGTTTCTAGTATTCGACCTTGACCTTCGTGCAATTAAGGCATTTACTTACGAAGGTAGCAATCTCTGCTTTCATGTTAGGCCACCAGTATGACTTCTTGAGATCCAGATACATCTTATCTGAACCTGGGTGGACGGAATATCGAGTATTGTGCGCTTCCTTCATGACCAAGTCTCTGAAGCCACCGTGCTTCGGTGTCCATATCCGGTCCATGAGATATAAGGCTCCGTCACCCTTGGCTTCCAGGTTCTTATCCATTCCTTGCAGTGATTCTTCCGCTACATTTTCAGGTTTCATGGCTTCAAGCTGAGCCTCCTTAATTTGTGCGGATAGATGCGAATGGATAGTTATTGTTAGTGATTTGACTTTTCGACCAGAATATTCTTTCCGACTTAGGGCGTCTGCTACTACGTTGGCTTTACCCGGATGATAACGAATTTCGCATTCGTAGTCATTGAGTAGCTCGACCCACCATCGTTGTCTAATGTTGAGCTCTTTCTGGTTGAAGATGTGTTGGAGGCTTTTGTGGTCGGTATAGATGGTGCTCTTCGTACCATACAGATAGTGTCTCCAGATTTTTAGGGCGAACACAACCGCTCCTAATTCGAGGTCGTGCGTGGTGTAGTTGACCTCATGTGTCTTCAGCTGTCTTGAGGCGTAGGCGATGACCTTACCTCGTTGCATCAAAACACAGTCGAGCCCTTGGTTGGATGCATCGTAGTACACCACGAAGTCTTCTATCCGTTCGGGGAGGGACAGTATCGGTGCGGTGCATAAGGCTCGCTTCAGAGTTTGGAATGCCTTCTCTTGTTTCTCTTCCCAGTCAAAGGCCATGCCTTTCTGGGTCAATGTAGTCAGGGGTTTCGCGATTCGAGAGATGTTTTGAATGAACCTGCGGTAGTAGCCAGCGAGGCCTAGAAATTGATGAATTTCTATAGGCGTCTTTCGTGCTGACCAGTTCTCAATGGCTTTAATTTTGGAAGGGTCCACATGGATTCCTTCTTCGCTCACCACATGCCCTAAGAATTTGACTCTTCGGATCCAAAATTCGCACTTAGAGAACTTCGCGTATAGCTTTTCCGATCGTAAGGTTTCCAGGACTTGTCGTAGATGATTGTTATTCTCCTCCTTACTTCGAGAGTAGATAAGTATGTCATTAATGAAGATGATGACGAACTGATCCAAGTAAGGACGGCATACCCTATTCATCAAGTCCATGAATACTGCGGACGCATTGGTGAGTCCGAACGGCATTACTACGAACTCGTAGTGTCCGTAACGAGTTCGGAAGGCTGTCTTCGGAACATCCTCCTCAAGCACTCGCAACTGGTGATACCCGGACCTCAGGTTAATCTTGGAAAAGTAACTCGCCCCTTGCAGTTGGTCAAATAAATCGTCTATGCGAGGAAGAGGGTAACGATTTTTGATCGTAAGTTTTTTGAGTTCCCTGTAATCTATGAACATACGGAACGATCCGTCTTTCTTCTTCATGAACAAGACTGGTGCTCCCCAGGGTGAGAAGCTCGGTCTTATACAGCCCTTGTTGAGCAGCTCGTTAAGTTGACCGGACAGTTCTTGCATCTCAGCAGGCGCTAGACGCTAGGGCAATTTGGCTATGGGGGTGGCCCCTGGGATTAAGTCGATTCGGAACTCGACTTGACGTTGGGGAGGTAATCCCTGTATCTCTTCTGGAAAGACGTCGGGGAAGTCACGTACCACGGGGAAGTCTTTCAGGTCTTTTGTTTTCTGGCTCGTGTCGACGATGTGTGCAAGGAACGCGCGATATTCCTTACGCAACTATTTCTGGGCTTGAATACTTGAGATGATGCGAAGGCTCGTACTGGGTTTGTCTCCGTAGATCAACAAGGTTTCGTTATTTGGTAGGTTCAGACGGATTGCTTTGTCGGAACACAGAATATCGGTACGATGAAGACTCAACCAGTCCATGCCAATAATGACCTCGAAGCTCTTGATTGCTACTAGTATGAGGTCGATTGGAAACGAATGGTTATCTAGTGTGAGGATACAACCTATGTAGATTTTATTAGAACTCTCTGTCTTTCCGTTAGCCATTTCTACGACGAAGGTTTCTTTTAGTGGTTGCGTTAATTGTTTAAGTAAGTGTTTAAAGTTTTGGTTTACGAAACTCCTCTCTGCCCCACTATCAAATAGGATACAAGCATAAGAGTTATCGAGAAGGAACGTACCGGTGACTACTGTGGGATCTGCTACTGCTTCATTGTGGCCAATAGCAAGTAGTCTGCCTACTCCTCCCGCATTCCCAGCCTTTGGACAGTTTCTTTTGAAATGTCCTACCTCGCCACAGACGTAACAGGCCTGGCTTACTCCCGAACTGGTGACCTGGGAAATGGGTTTGGGTGGTGTTCGGCAAACCCGGGCGGTATGGCCCTTCCGGTCACAGTTAGTGCAGTGCATTTCCCGGCAGGGGACGTTGTGATGGAAAGAGCACTTGGTGCACTTGGGTAGACTCCTTGCATATGTTTTGGCTGGTACAGGGGCAGCAGGAGTAGTGGCAGCATGGACAACCACCGTTTGTTGGTTCTTTGAAGAGGATTGGGCTGTTTTACCCTTCTTTCGGTCCCACCGCTTCCTTTTGTTGTCGGATGTCTTGGTCGGTGCAGTGGCAACCGTTGTGGTTACTGATGGAGTGTAAGGAACTTCATGATCAATAAACCTTTGGGCCAATTCCTTGGCACTGTCAAAGGTCGTTGGGTGTGATGCTAGGATGTTCCCTCGATACGGGGGCACTAAACCCCAGATGTATCTTTCAATTTTCTTGCCTTCGGTGGGGACCATGTTTGGACACAGAGTCACCAGCTCGCAGAACCTGGCTGTATACGCCACTATGTCGGTCCCTTTCATTTTGAGGTTCCAGAGTTCCTCCTCGAGTTTCTGAATTTCGCCCCTAGGGCAGTACTCCCTTGTCAGAAGGTCCTTCAGTGTGTCCCAGCCCATGGCGTTGGCTGTTACTAAAGAGAGTGATTTGACATGGCCGTTCCACCACGTCAAGGCCCTTTCGGTGAAAGTGCAAGCTGCGAACTTTATCTTGCTCTCTTCGGGGCACGAGCACATCTCAAAGATGGCTTCAGTTCTTTCGATCCATTGGGATAGTGCAATGATCCCTCCGGTCCCATTGAAGAATGTTGGTTTGCAGCTCATGAAATCCTTATAGGTACACCTCTGTGTATGTCGGTGGATTTCCCCATGTCTAGAGTTGGTGCCCATTCCGGCTCCACTTGCATCGCCAGAATTTATTTGGGCCATAGTTGCGGTCACAGCTGCGATTACGGCTGCCTGAAACATCACTGCATCAAACTGTTGCGGAGGAGGTGGTGGTGTTTCACTTGCAGACGTGTTTCTGGTCGGACGCCTGCGAGGAGGCATCTTTTACTGAAAATTTATAAAGATGAGGACAACAGTAAGTATCGACTGTAAGTATGAGGAGAGTGCTTCATGGACTAAATCGCCGTAGTCCAATTGTTAGATACAAGCATATAAATAGAGTAGGAAAAACACAAGAGTAGGAACTTCTCACTAGATTAGATTAGATAACTGCCAAAATTACTAGTAGTAATGATGTAAAATGTGTTTGGGAAAAATGACCTAACAGTAGGTCTTACATCAAACCATAAGGGAAAAATGTTGGCAGTTTAGAAGTCTAGTTAGAGTACTTTCAAAGCTAGGAAAGTTCACAGACAAGTGCTCTATAGAGCATCGAAAAGATAGGCTATTCCTTAATCAAAAGAGAAAGATGAGTTAACATCTTCTACCGGCGACGGGTATCCCTCGGACGAACCCTTAGGTCAGCCACTTGACGTACAACTTCCTGAAGATGTCGTTCATGCGCTCTCTGACGCACTCGAAGTTCCATGACTTCGGCTCGGGATGCAGCCAGTTGCTGCTGTAGAGCCTCATTGGTCCTCCTAGTCGTATCCATAGCTTCTTCGAGTCGGTGGATACGGGCAGTGTGAAGGTTAGAGTTGGTGTCAATTTTCACAACTCTGCCGATGGCTGCGTGGCTTTGTTCGACGTTCTTAGCAATCCTACGGACCATGATGGACAAGACTCGGTCAGCTGAACCTCCCTCGCTTATGTTGTAAAAGCTTCGATTTCCATTGAAAGGTAAGGCTGACCCTGTTCATCACTCCATCGATTCAAGGTTGTTGCCCACATGGGAGTGGGACCTTGGAATGCTGGACGGGGGTTGGGGTTTGGAGCTGATGGGGGTAGGTTGTTGACTTCTGGTTCAGAGTCGGAGCTATCCGAAAAGCCTTCTGCACGGTGATCATCCAAAGGGATTGGGTGATCATCTTTCGGCTCGTCATCAGGCCATCCTCCAATGCCTTGGTTGGGATAGTACGTATCGCCAGGGAGATGAAAGCCAGCCATGCTATCTATGCGAGAACGGGGAAAGAATAGTTAATAGACGTACTAATCTAAGATACTTATAAGATGATCGTTATTAGTTGATTCAATACTTGCATAGTGCATACCAATTACATGCAACCGAAACATGATAGACCTTCGAATAAGTGACCCTAACTCTAAATCCACAACCAAACAAGGAACATGAAGTAAAGCAAATATCACAGATTCTAAGTCTATAGCGCCTTAGTCACATGTAACCTTGGCGTACCCACTTAGCAACTATTGTCCTACTAGTTACGACCTTTTTAGTTCTCACATATGTAATTCATAGTAATGTAGAATACTCCTATAGTATTCTTGTTTTAATGTTCTTGTAGTAGTGTGGGTAAGTTTTTAGACTTGTTGCAACACCACAACCATTCTTAGGCACATGGTACTCACTCCTCGGGAAATGTAGTTGATCAGGCTACATCCCCCCCAGATTTGACTATATGTCTCTAAGCCTAATCGTGCTGTCCAACAATCCTAATACTTTTGTTCCGTTCTAGTATGATACTGACCTTGGTATAAATAGATGTATATATATACTTAGTTAAATATTTTATTATTTAAAAGTATATATTCTTGGTCAGAGTGTTTTAATCTCGATGTGTTTATAGTTTGTATATCTTTTATGGGTTGATATACTTGATTCACTATAAACAGGGCTCTGATACCAATCTGTCACACCCCAAAACCAAGAACAGCGGAATACGTTCTGGGGTGGAGGACGTCATGCACAGTATCATCACAATGCATAATAGTAAAGACAAGAAACAACATCCATTGCATTAATATAATAATCGTAATACAAGCGTGTTCTGTACAGTTTGTATGACACCAAAAATATAATCAAAATAAAAGATGAGTCTTATATGTGCTCCATCTTCTCAAAAGCTGCATCTGTACCTGTCTACTGATGACCTGAGAATACAAGTTATTTTGAAAGAGTTTATCAGCATAAAGCTGGTGAGTTCATAAGTATTTAGTATCATTGCTTGTATAAAATGTTTACAACAATGTAGTATGATAGTTGATATCAATGTTTGAAAATAGTATGCTCCCTAGAAAATCCTATATTTTCTAGTAAAAGTAGTCTTCTACCAAGACCCGGTTGGTTGCATGTTTGATCCTTTGAAAATGTAAAAGTTTTTCCCAGTGAAACTATCAGTATGAAAATATAGTTTTAGACTTCATTCAAATAAAGTAATTGGGAAAATAATGCTTTACCCCAGCAGCGTCACTGCCGGCTTAATGTAATGAAAATGCAGATTCCAGGTAGTATTAAATGTACAATACACCTCTGGGAATCCGTTTTGCCTTTAATTCTTAAAGTGTTAATTAAAGGTCTAAATGTGAACTCGTATGTAACCATGCTGATTGACGATCGAATAACTGATGACCCTCCGAGTCATGTGTGGAAATGTAACATTCTGTCACCCCTTGGCCTTTCGGTTGGGACTGTAGCTAGCAGTCGGGATGTAGGAGTGTCTGTCCCGTATAGATCTATACACATAATGCCCGCTCTCCCTCCAGGAGACTCTGGTTACACGATGATAGCACAATGAAGTGTCGTATCGAGAAGTAGTATGTCACATTCTGTTTTAGTATATTCTCTTGTATATTGTATAATGTATTTTCTGGTATAATGTATAGAGTGTTCTCTTGGATAACATATAGTATTCTCTTTGTATAGTATTTATCATGTATTGACTCATAACTATACTGACTATGGTAAATGTCATTGTAATAGGAGTAATGAGTAATATTCCTTAACTATAGCTATTATAGTTAAATAGTAATGTTGGTTGCATGCGTTTGTTACACAAAGGTACTGAACTGAAGTGAAGACTTTTATATCCAACTCAAATATATATGATATATAACTAAGAATTCAATGACAGTCGGACAAATAACAGAATACCCTAAGTCCACAACCAAACAAGGAACAGGAAATAAGGTGAGCTGTCAGTCCTAAGTCCTTCAAGTCTTACTTATATAAATATATTAGTATAGATATGGTATTGAAGATAAAACAAGTTTAAAAGAGTTTGAAAACAGTTTTAGCAGTTAAAGAATTTGATAAAAGGTTTGAAACACTTGAAAACCCAAAGTTTGATGGAAATCTGAAAGTAGCAATAAATTATGTAGTCTGTTCTAGTTATTAATCACATGTGATTGATACAATAACTATAACAGTTCAACTTGTAAGCCCCCCCATAAAAGCATTTAAAATCATTTAAAAGGTTGATTTAGGGGTATGAACTCACCTGTAGTGAGTGGAGTGGATGGAAGTGCCGGGTAGGATGCTAGGTGTCAAGTGAGGACTTGAACACACACGGATCCTATGTAACATGTAGTGATACATAAATGTATCTAATTAGTTATTTAATCACTAATTAATCAAGTAAAGACACTCTAATGTATGAAAACACTTTGTTTCAAGCGCTAGGAGTGCTAAGGGTTGCATCTAAGGAGAGTATGGCCTCACATTGGAGTTTACTCCTCAAATGGTGGCCCTTATGTGTGTTTACGGTTTCTGGACCATTTCCCCCATGAGTTTACGGCCGTAAACTCATGGAAATGGTGTATTTGTGTGTTTCAAGGTCCTATATCTCACAAAGAAAGGTTATAAGTTCGAAACAAAGGCTTAGGAAGTGGTTAGGGCACAAAAGGACCCCTCATTGGAGTTTACGGTCCTTGGACCATCCTTGAGAGTTTACGGTCGTAAACACTTGGGTTACGGTCGTAAACCCATGAGTTTACGGCCGTAAACTCATGTATGCCTCAATCTTTTTGTGTTTTGGTGTTTCTAGCTCATGCATGCAAGTTTCTAGCCCTTTTTCCAAGCATTTGAAGGTGTTAGGGGCATCAAAACACCCTTTGGGGGTGTTTACGGTTTTGGGAGATCCCCAAACCATAAACACATATGTTCTTGGGGTTTTGGATGATTTTACATGGATTAACAAGTATACTAAGCAAATAACTAGCTAGAAGGAGTATACTTACTTATATGAAGCTTGTAAGAGTGTTTAGGACCCAGAAACACTAGTGTGTGTTCTTGCTGTTCTTGGTGTTTTGAAGAACACTTGAAGATCTAAGTAAAAACCATGAATCCATGAATGAAATGATGTATAAACACTAGATTAAGTGTTGTATGAAAGAATCTAGGAAGGAAACACTTACATTTTGGCGGATTTGAAGAAATGAAATTATGATACTTGAGAGAAAAGCTTGGTGTTCTTGAGGTGGGAAGTGGAGAATGAGGAAAAAGGTGTGTAAACTCATGCTATATGCATGAGTCCTTGGGAAATTGGTGTTTACGGCCCAAACACCTCTTGTTTGGCCGTAAACACCTAGATAAGGTGATGATTGTTTTGTTTGCTACCCCTCACTAATAACGTCACTTCCTTTTATTTAATCGTTTGACGAAAAATAAAATAAAACACCCAAACGGACTTAAATCCGGCCAAAAATATATTGAAATGTTTTTGAATATTATATGAAGTGTTTAACGGTAGAGATTATACAAATGAAAATTTCGGGTTGTCACATTTCTCCAATGTGAAAGGATGGGAGAGTACTTTAGTATCGTGTTTTATGAACATCTTAATGATTATGTAAACCATTTCACAATTGATCCTCTAAGGACACCTTAGTACACTTGTATGGCTATGAAGACGAACCGGGAATTGTTGAAATGGGTAAATCAATTAAGGTGAATCATATTTCGTTCCAAAAACAAGTCTTAGAGTCAAACTCCAAGATTGTGCCTTGAGTGATATAAGCATAAGAAGGTTTAAAACACTCATCAAATTTTGAGTAAAATGTTTTTGCTCTTGTACATTTGAAATTGGTAAGTTGTGATGTCTTGGTAAGGACAAAGACCAACTAAGACCAATTGTGTGAAGTGTTTATCTTGATAATAATCTGCGCTAACTCTTGAATATTTGTTTCATTAAGGAATGGTTCATGACAAGAGAATCTTATATGTCAAGAGGGTAGTGGGAGTCTTAAATGTAACGCCCGCAGATTCGGGCTAGTCAGTTTTGAGACGATAAGCGTCAAAAATGACTTTTTTTATAAATTATTATTTAGAATAATTAATCTTAAATAAGTTGTAGTATATGTCAGAAGGTTTCCGTACATATAAATAACACCGAAATCCGGATTATAACGAAGAAGTTATGATTTGTCAAAGTTTCGCGACAAAACCGGCACGATACCGGGAATCGTAAAAAGTGAGTTTACGATAAATTACTTTTTAGCCTTAGGGGTCTAAATGAAAGTTGTAGATTATGTCTCCACCTATGCGTGGATATAAATAACGTCAAAACCGGAGCTCGTATGCAAAAATTATGACCTTCCGAAGATGCAACTATCTAAGAGCATGACACGTGTCAGAAACCCTAATTTGACTAGACTCATGATGTGAGAATTATTTCTCACGACGTGAGAAGCCAAACGGACACAAATAGAGCCTAGAAAACACCTGGTAAGTCTACAAAATGACTCTTGAAAGCTCACGACGTGATCTTATCATTCTCACGACGTGCGAAGTCGTCCGGACACGTTTCGGAGCTATAAACGCAAATGGCAAGTCTACGGGGTGAGCAGGCATGGATCACGACGTGAGAAATGAATTCTAATGACGGGAGAGGCAAAAAATACCCTATTTCAGCCATTTCGACCCTAAGTTTCCTTGCACCCAATTCTTCCCTCTCTCTTTCTCTCGTTTACAGAAGTTGTTTCCCGTCCCGAGCCCGGCGATCACGAACTGCTGACTGTTTCTAGTTAGATTCTATCAAAGCACGCTACAAGTGAGTGCATATTTACTTTCATATTACATATAGATATGAAGTATTTTATATAAAATTACGTGCTATGTGTGCATATTATCTGAATACTTGTTGTCTATGCTGGATGATCGATTTTATATACGTTTTAAACGATTTAAACTGTATATGTATTTTATATCTACAAAATGTGTTGGGTAAAACATGGGTAGATGTAATAGTTGGTGTGTGATGAAATAAAATGATGAGAGGCCTCGATGTTGACGTTGATCCAGTCATCTAGCAGAGTATAGATGACGACCACAAACTTTTCGAGACAGTCCAGTGGAACGCTAGCAGGCTCGCAACCTGTAGGTGTTTATTTGAACTTAGTGTTCGCCAACAGTACTCCATCCCCCACATGGTTGCCTTATTTGACTTAAATTGCTTAGTAATCCCCAAAGCAGTGTTGTCACCCCGATGAAAATCCTTAGGCTAAGTTCCTTGTAATAGATGCTTTAGGTACGTAAAGTGAGGATAACGGGAACGGGTAATCGAGTTAATTGGTTTGATGAAATTAATAAATTCATTTATTGTGGGTTGAAAAACCTTTGTGATCACCAGGCTCCCAAGCCTGACCCACTCAGTTTCTTATATTACAGGTAGTGGGACAAGAGCATAGTTGGATGACTTGATGTGGGATTACAGATTATAGGCCAGTAGATATGAATAAATGTTGTAAAGCCTATGTTGTTTTGTTTATGCTTTTGATCTGTATCGAACATGACATCCCGAGGTTTGATATAATGAAATACATTTCTTTGGAAATGCTTTGATAAATCTTTATCATATTTTATGTTGGGAACGAATTCCGCAACACTTTTCTTTAAATGGTTACTCTGATTTTCAAACAAAGCATAAACAAATCGGCCTTTTCTAGCCGTGAAACTGGGGATGTAACATTAAAGATCTTGAAAAACTTTCAAGAACTAATCAAGAATAAAACCTATTGTTTATCACTAGCACACGACTTGAAGTTTGCAACCTATCGTGTTGACATATTCTTGTTTTTGTGCCCATTCCAGTTAAAAGTTGACTATGCATGTGAGTTCTATGAGTTCTCAATTGTTTGCATAAGGCAAAGCACCTGGATCAATGAAAGTTTCATTGATCAGTGTTGGTGAGCTGCTTAACAACTTGGAAGACATGGTAGGCCCTTGTGCTACCAAGTGGCAGGAAATTAAGATTGAACAAGTTCAATACATATGAGTTTGGATTTGTCAGAAACCTTGTCTTATGATTATGGTTTGACAAATTCACATGGATAGGAACACATACACCATAAAATCTAAGTGTCATAAGGTTTCTCTCCAATTCATGAAAATGATTGTGAGGAAACGCTTTCACTAAGTAGATTTTAAAGGATTAGAGTTAGCAGTTGTGATAATTGCGTTCTCAAATTTGAGTATGATTACGGGATCCATGTTCATAGTTCGAATTGTGAGAAATTGGTAAATAGTTTGAACATTCGGGACTTATTAATTTATGTTCTGAAAGGTTCAAACACAAACTTATGCTATTTAATCTAAAAGGTGTATGAGCTTAAGAAGTCTGGAAAAGACTTTTCGAAGCACCGAGTATCAGAAATCTGAACTTTGTTAAGGAAATCAATAAGTATTGATTTCTAGAAATTCAGCTTATTTCTGGGTACATGTCAAAGGTAGTGGGAGCATAAGTATTATGGTATTAAAGAAATAATTGTTATGCTAGTGGGAGCATAATTATTATGGTAAGTGTTGCAAGTTAGGAATGTTAATTATAGAAAACAAAAGTTCAATTCGCAAGTTGCAGAGTTTGAAAAGTTGTTTTGCTATAATTAAGGGGGAGGAAATTATACTTCATTTCAGATATAAAAGCTTAGATTATGAGATTTTAATCAAATTTAGTCAAGGATATATACGAATGTTATGTTCGAATGGTTCAACATAAGGAAATTCTATACATGGAAATATTATAGCAAGAGAATGGTAAAGTATCATGTCTTTATGTAAGACATTATGAATCGTATCCCATATGCTTCGGGTACAGGATCGATTGCATATGCTATAATAATTATGTGTTCTGAATTTTCCAATGCCTAGGGCATTAAGAAGGAAAAGGGCTAGAACCGGATATGACAAAATTTATTAAACAATTACTAAGAACAATCTAAGGTTCACCAAAGATTAGTTGTTTGTGGTAAGTTGGAAGTATTGTAATGGATGGACCATATTGACATTATTATGAATAAACAAGATTCTATTTATAATGAGTTGTCATATGCCAAATATGGAAATGTTTCATAATGGGAGTTGGATATTAAGAATCTATGTGTAGGTTGGAAACTTTTATGCAAGAAAGGATGTTCAAAGGAATGTACTTTGAATTTGAGACTTCGCTTCCTTGGAATTGTTTTGTTATCAATCTCCAGTGGAAAGTTTTGTAATTTCATTGTCCAAGTCTCTGTGACTTTGGTGCATTGACATTACAAAAGGATCATTGCATAAAAGTTAGAACCTGACACATTCTAATAGTGGCAGGAATTTGGTATTCTTACACTAGGGATAAAGATTTGGAGTTGTGAAATGAGTTTCATTGAAGATGCATTCAATTGATCTATTTCAAAAAGAAAGGAACATAGATAAATATAGTGTGCATGCTTGGAGCAAGGGATGACTATTGTTTTAATTCAAGTATTAAGTTGATTAATCGAAACATTATACAATGTATAATGTGTAATCAATATGGTGATTAAATAAAAGGTGTTTTATTTATATTTATAAGTTATGAGACCATATTAGATTCGATTGTTCATGTGTTTCACTTTGCATGTTTTGACTTCCATAATAATAAGATTATTCAAACTATCCACAATGGATCATACTTTGGAAGTAGGTATTGAGGCAAGACTGTCATGAATGGGTCTGTAAGATTGTCTAAGGTGTTAGACATAACACAAGTTTTCTATAGTATTCATGTGTACTCCTGTAATAAGATTTGAGTATTGGATTCAAATCCATGTCTCATCTCCATATGATATCTAGAATGGAGGAATATATGATCCCTTATCTAATGGACGGGTCATTGACTAGGTCAGAGTTCGACAATGGCTGTTAAGAGCTACGATTTCCAGTCGGGATTTAGGAGTTGTACTTGCAATAATAGTTATTAGACATATCCAAGTGGGAGACTGTTGGATTAGGTGTCTAAGCCCATAACCATAATTGGTATGTACTTGACTCGAGAGTAGCATGGTCCATTTCGGGTTGCATATCACCAGGACAGTTTGATAGGATGGATACTTGAGTAAGAGGTTATTTATGATTTAGTAATATATTATAAGTTCTAATATATTAATATGAAATCATATAATGTAATTAATATTGATCAAGAATTAATTTGGAATTAATTATGTTATCAAAAGAGACTAATTAAATATATGGGGATTGATTTGGTAAATCAATGATTCTTATAGTGTGGACCAATTGTTATTTAGGATGGGCTAAACCAACATGGATAGTCCATGGAGGTTTAACCCATCGATCCTAAGTAATATGAAAAGTCATGGGCATCAAGGTTTGTAGGGATGTAACCCTACTCTTTACCACACTATAAAAGGACTCCCTTAGCACCCAAAATTGGCCACTAGAGTTCTTGGAGTTCATTAGAGCCGATTTTGGATCTAGCAACATCTCTATGAAGTTCTCCTTTGTCCTAGGTGTGTTGTGAACCATCTGAGTCATCACACTTAGGGTGCTAAGTTCTTAAAGGCCAAATACAACAAGTTCTACTAGCTACATCAAGCGGTAATCCTATAACTCATTCTTATGTTGTTTATGTCTATTGTATGCTAGTTGTAGGCTTAATGCTTTGGAAACAATATTGCATGTATAATTAGAGAAACCATAGATCCAAAGCATTTAGGGTTGTATGTGCACCATAGGATGTTGTAGTATACCAAAACCCAACAAGTGTTTCCCAAGTTACCCATACTTATGTATTATGATTAGTATGCTTGATATGTGAATTGCATGTTAGAATAGGGTTAAGGATACTTTTAGGAATCATATGTTAGAACTGCCTGAGTCATGTGATGCTTTTTTGCTTGGTAGATTTTGATGCTATGTACTACCTGGAATTGATATTGGCTTAGTTATTTGCTACGTGTGTGTTTTCAACGTTGTATATGCTTAGGACTTTATAGCCCTAGAATGACCGGTTTGGCTTAATTTCATGTTCCTTGTTTGGTTTTGGATTGAGGGTAGAATCTTCATTCGACAATTTATTCGATCCTATTTTGTGTATAAGTTGAATGCATAGGGCAACCAACTGTGTTGATTGAGATTCTTTGCACTACTAGTGGCAGAGGTGGAGGGCTTTCTAGAAGAGTCTATGTTGTGCATGATGTGTAGCATATGTTGTTATGGTTATAGTGTGGTAACTTAGAGGAATCAGATTGGACTTGGGGATGGTGCATGTATACGTGGAAGGTAGTATCGGGCATGTACTACTGGAACCATAGGACCTGTACCTGAGACAAGTATGGATCTAGAGACACTAAGGAGGCTGGTATTGAGAAACCCCTCTCTCAAACCTCTTTGATTGATTGCTTTTATGTTGTAATTTCAGTTTGAGGATGGTGATGACTACTCGTGGAGGTTCGGGTTCAGGTTTGGGCTCTGGTTCGGGTTCACGTTCAGGTGATGAACCAATTGATGAGAGGTTGCATGAGCTTATCGCAGCCGAGGTTACTCATGGCATCCTTGACGCTACCCCTGTGATTTTCGGTACCGTCAAGGAGGGGATTTTGGAGATCATGGAGGAGTGGCTCAGGTCATTTCGAGCCGAGATTGTTGCAGGTCAGTTCGGGGCTCGAGCTCCCTCTTTTCGGGAGTTGAAGGCATGTGGAGCGCCTGAGTTCTTTGGGGTTAAGACCCTATCACCAGCCGATGTTGGATCGCTGACATGGAGATTGCTCAACGAATGAGTTTTTTCCCTAACGGGAAAAGGTGGGGTTCGCATCCTGCTTGCTGAGGGACAGGGCGCGGGATTGGTGAAAGGAGGTTACCGATTCGTGGGGATGGCAGCTGTGACAACCGACAATTTTGGTCAGCTAAAGTCAACCCGGTCAACTCAACTTGTACTAGTATGTTAGGGTTTACATTATGTTTCCTAATAACTTGCTACTGTAATACAAAGTATCACTCAGAAGTTTGAAACGTTGAGAAAATCTAAACCCTAAATAGGGTGAGTGATATAACGACTCGATAACTTCAATTACCTATCCTTTAGGGATGAGTAAACATTCACAATGTGACGTAGTGAAGATCATGATCTTAACACTACCGGGCAAAAACATAACACAGGCTAAGAATACAATCTCTTTCTCTTTCTCTCTCTCTCTCTGTCCCAAATCTCTCTAAAAATCTCTTTCAACTTTTTCATAAACATCCGTGCCATCCCAACCCTTCAATTAGTTGAAAACCACTCAATACGGGAGAAGAAAATGGGAACCGACAAGTTAGATGCGAAACCCTATCGAAATGGGAAGCCCTACTTGCAAAACTTCGCGACTGAAACCTCTGAAATCCTAAAACCTTCGAACTTCGTCATTTACTAACATTCAAAATCAAAGGACCTTAAAACTTCGTGGCTTGAACCTTCGAAATCCGAGGTTTCGACCTTCGCATCAGGAACTTTCGAAAGTTGAGGTTTCGACCTTCGCAGTCTGAGCCTTCAATATCAGAGATTTTTGACCTTCGCACCTTCAAACTTCGAAACCCGAAAACTTTGACATTTGCATGCCTTTCCTTCAACCCTCGATACCTTACCTTCGAAACTTCGAATTTCAGCCCGGATATCTGACAGTTTCACACTTTATGTCATTTTTATGAGTTTTTGACGCGAGACTTCCACCAAACTCATATTTTTCACATATTAGACTCACTAAACTCATATTTTATCCACATTATGAAGATTTACTGATTATAAACCATAATTTTGTATTAAGAAATGTCTAAAGTTAAATAGATATTTAACTTCCACAAAGGGGTCAAGTGGATCCCCACTTGCCATCTTTGTGTCACTTCTCCTCTTGCCATTAGTCACTTCATTATCCCTTCACACTTCTCAACCAACCCACTTGCAATCCCTTCCTCTCATATATATAGAAATTCCTTGGAGATTCAAGATCATATTCACCATTCCACGCTTCTTCCACTTCACTTTCCTTCCCACAAAAAGGAGCTCTCATTTCTCTCCATCTTCAACCACGTTTTTGGGAGATAACTTAGGGTGTTTCGTTCATTTTGGTAAATACTTCTCCAACTTCTAACATTCCAACATAACTCCATAACAATCTTGGATCATTTACACACATTTTTCACATAAGGATGTGATATATGTCCAGTCTCTTGCTATAATATTTTCATATATCGAATCTCCTATGTTGAACCATTTCAACATGATTCATATATATCTATGACTAACTTCTATTAAACTACACAATCTAAACCTTAAAAAGGTATGAGTTTCCTCTCCCTTAAGTCTATAATAGCATAACAATTATGCTCCCACTAGCTTTGACATGTACCCATAAATCAACTGGACTTCTAGAAATCAATATTATTGACTTTCTTACTAAAGTACAGATTTCTATTATGCGATGCTTCGATAAGTCTCCAACAAGGCTTCTTAAGCCTATACACCTGCACTCGATAGCATATGTGTGTGTGTGTGTTTAAACCCTTTCAAAAATTATAGATATATGTCTTGAAAGTTCAAACAATTCCTTGCCATTACTTACAATTCGAAATATGAAGAAGGGTGACATAATCATATCATGAGTTTGAGAATGCAATTAACACAACAACCATCCACATTGATCTTTATCATATCTGTAAATCTATTCGCGAAAGTATTTCCACATAATTATTCTCATGAATTAGAGCGAAAACTTTGCCACATAGATTTTATGGTGCATACATTCCTATCCATGTGAATCCATCATTTCCATCCTACAATCATAAGACAGGTTTAGGACAAAACCAAATTCAAATTTAGCTTTCCTTCATGGACTGAACTTTGTTATTTCTAAATTTCTTGCCCTCTGGTAGCACAAGGGCCTACCAGTGCTTCCATGTTGTTAGCAGCACACCCATATTGATCAATGTACTATCAATGACCAACACGCTTTTGCTTTTGCAGTTAAATGAAAACATAAAACTCAAAAGCATTCCCAACTCAAGTAGAAGTGCACAGAAATAAGAATGTGTCAACCAAACATGATACCTTATCAACCTCAGGTCGGGTGCTAGTGATTGAAGGGTTATGAGCGTAACAACATTCCTATGTGTTCATGCAACCCTAATTGCTTTGGATCTAAGTTTTTCTCTAGTTATACATGCAAATAGAAGTTCCAAAGCAATAACCCTAATACTAGCATACAAAATTCGAGATGTATATGAAAATAGGGTTAGAATGTTACCTTTCTTGCTATCTTGTAATAACAAGTATTGGACAGATGATCTTCACTCTAGAAAGCCTTAGTGCCTCACGTGTTGCACCTCTAATGGAATCACAAACACCAAAAGCAAAGGATGAGTGAGAGAGGGGCAGAAAATCAGCTAGGTTTTCTCCTTGGGAAGCAGTGGCCGATTTTAGGAGGTCTAGGGGCCTTTATATAGTTGTGGCTGCTAGGGTTTCCATGTGAAACCTTAATTCCTTGCTTAGGCTCCAAGTAGCCCATAAACATCCTTCTAGAAGGCCTTTGAAGATTTCTATAGGGCGTCCCAATAGAGATTCGTCCATCCCATTCCAAGGAAGTTCAGTAGCCCAGTTTGCAACTATCAATGATTTGGAAAACCAGTCTCCTTACTTTTAATCAGTTCCTTTAATCCCAAAGTTAATACCAAATTAATTTCTGATTAAATACTAATATGATTTCCAATTAATATATTATTCTTACAATATATTAATAAATCACTAAATAACCTCTCTCTGCAAAAGTCACCCTGTCAAGTTTCTATGGTGAAGCCAACCCAAAAGGACCATGCTACTATCAGATCAAGTACATACCAATTATAGTTATGGGCTTAGACACCTAATCCAACAGTCTCCCACTTGGATAAGTCTAAGAACTAAAATTGCAAGTATGACATTAGAATCTAATTAGCAATCGTAGCTTTCAAAAGCCGTTGTCAAACTCTGACATAGTCAAATGATGCGTCCTTTACATAAGGGATCATATAATCCTCCGTTCTGCAAGATATCGTGTGGACAAAGACATGGAACATAATCATTCTCAATGTCCAATAGTTTTTTTTCCCGATTTCTGATTTGTATGACAACGAACTTAATTGAACACATCAATTCAGTCCTGACCGGGCCCGACACATATGTAAACATGAAATCATCGAGGGGCCCAAGATATCGCTTTTCCCGTTAGGGAAAAAGGAATAGATAAACTTTGACTTATATGCTTGTACTACTTACTCATCAAATTGTACACAACAATACGTTTTATAACATCAAGTTACTGATGGATTTACGCATTATCAATGCACAACCAATCCGTAAAGAACAACTCATATATCTCATTTTAAAGATTATACGATATTATCATCTCATAATTGCTAGTGATAAATTCCATGAAGTAATTCAAATGAGCGTGGGTTTAATCCAATACTCAAATCCAATTATTCTGGAAGTAAAACATGCAAAAGTGAAACAATAGTAAACAATTGACACAAGATAGTAAACATTACTCATAAATAAATCTCCATTACTTAATCATCAAATCTCAATTGCATTTATCTATTACAAGTTTCTAAAATATCTATCTAATCACTAAAACTAATATCGTCCTTTAAACCAATGCTCCTCGCATGCTGAACGTGCTTGATCCTACTTAGACACTTTGTGAGGGGATCCACAGAATTCTCTTCTGACGATACCCTCTTGACCACGAGGAGTCCTTCTATAAGATGTCTGATGAAGTGATATATTCTGTCGATATGTCAGGATCTGCCATGATCCCTTGGTTCCTTTGTTAAGGTAACCGCTCCTTCATTATCGCAGAAGATATCCATGAGCTCCTTTATGGCTGGTACAACTCCAAGGTCTCCAATGAAGTTCTTCAACCATATAGCCTCCTTCGACGCTTCTCTCGCAGCTATTTACTCTGATTCACACGTTGAATCAGCCACGGTATGAAAGCTGGCATCGTTATACCCTTTCAATCTTAAGTCATTACTGCCACCAAGTATAAGGAACCAGTCCTTAGTCCTTCACAGATACTTAAGAATGTTCTTAACTGCTATACAGTGAGCTCTACCCGGGTTCCCTTGATATCGGTTTACCATGCACAACGCAAAGGCCACATCAGGGCGAGTACATGTCATAGCGTACATGATCGAGCCAACGGTGGAAGCATATGGCACTCGACTCATTTCCGCTATCTCTGCATCTGTACTCGGACTCTGAGTCTTACTGAGTTTGGTATTGCTCTGGATAGGTAACTCCCCTTTCTTGGAATTCTCCATGCTATAACGTTTTAGCACCTTGTTCAAGTAAGTACTTCTACTAAGTCCAATTAGTCTTTTACTCCTATTTCTCAAGTTCCTTATCCCCATAATGTAATCAGCTTCCCCTAGATCCATCATAGCGAAACACTTCCCAAGCCAGGACTTAACCTCCTGCAGGGTTGCAACGTTGTTTCCTATGACCAGTATGTCATCAACATACAATACTAGAAAGCTAACTATACTCCCACTAGCTTTGACATACACACAAGACTGATCCTCAGTTATGGAGAAACCAAACTCTTTGACTTTCTCATCAAAGCAAAGATTCCATCCGCGAGACGCTTGCTTCAATCCATAAATGGATTTCTTAATCTTGCACACTCTATTGGGGTATTTAGAACCCATAAAACCCTCTGGCTGACACATGTAAACGTCTTCAGCCAGCTTCCCATTAAGGAAAGCGGTTTTGTATCCATCTGCCATATTTCATAATCATGAAACATAGAAATGGCTAACATAACCCTAATAGGCTTGATCTTGGCCACTGGTGAGAAGGTCCCATCATAGTCAACCCCCAGGGTTTGAGTAAAGCCCTTCGCAACTAGCCGTGCCTTGAACGTGTGCACCTTTCCATCCATGTCGGTCTTCTTCTTGAAGATCCACTTGCACCCAACTGTCTTTCAACCTGGTACATTGTCATCCATGTTCCAAACTTGATTGTCAAACATGGACTAGATCTCGCTGTCCATTGCCTCTTTCCATTTGTCATACATAGGGCCCGCCATGGCTTCCTTGTAGCTAGAAGGCTCATCCAAATTTACCGGTGTACTATTACTGATAAACGTATCACCGTTCATAGTAATATGTAAACCATAAAAATCCAGTGTCATTCTAACTCGAGTGGAACGTCTAAGAGGTAATGACTCGTCAATGGGTTCAACAGGAATCTCTTCCTCAGGTTGAGCGCTAGTGTTAGAGGTTCCTTCACCGCTTGATTCTTGAATCTCTTCAACATCAATTGTCCTCCCACTATCCTCTTGGCATATGATTTCCCTCTCACAGAAAACTCATCTCCTTGCTACAAAGGCCACGTTGTCACTAGGTCTGTAGAAAAGATATCCAAAGGATTTTTGTGGGTAACCGATGAAAATACACCGCTCACTACGAGGTTCAAGCTTGTTGTGAGTCTCTCGTCTTACGAAAGCTTCACAACCCCAAACCTTGATCTGTGCCAACGAGGGAACCTTCCCTCTCTACATCTCGTGAGGTGTTTTGGCAACCTTCTTAGTTGGGACTAGATTAAGGATATGGGTGGTAGTCTCTAAGGCATACCCCCAAAATGAGATTGGTAGCGAAACTCGACTCATCATGGAATGAACCATGTCCAACAAGGTTCGATTGCGCCTCTCAGCCACACCATAAGTTGCGGTGTCTTAGGAGGTGTTAATTGTGAAACAATTCCATATTCCTTGAGATAGTCGTGCAACTTGGTACGAAGATACTCACCACCTCTATCAGATCTGAGCATCTTTATCTTCCTGCCCAATTGATTCTCCACTTCTTACATAAACTCTTTGAACTTTTCAAAAGTTTCTGACTTGTGTTTAATTAAGTAGATATATCCATATCTACTATAATCATCAGTAAAAGTCACATAGAAGCGGTTTGCATCCCTTGTGGTCGATCTGAAGGGCCCACACACATCTGTGTGTATGAGATCTAAAAATCCCTCACCTCTTTCACAAGTACCAGTGAAAGGTGATTTTGTCATCTTTCCAAGCAAAAAAGATTCACATGTGTCATCTGAATTTAGGTCAAATGACTCCAACACTCCATCCTTTTGGATTTGGGCAATGCACTTATTGTTGACAAGTCCAAGATGACAATTCCACAAGAATGCCTTGTCTATACCATTAGATGAATCAATATGCAACACATTATTTCCTAAGTTATCAACAACCATCACAGTTTTATATTGTCACACCCCAAAACCGAGAACGGCGGAAACGTTCTGGGGTGGAGGACGTCATGTACAGTATCATAACAATGCCTAATAGTAAGGACAAGCAACAACATCCATTGCATTAATATAATAATTGTAATATAAGCGTGTTCTGTATAGTTTGTAAGACAACAAAAGTATAATCAAAATAAAAGATGAGTCTTGCATGTGCTCCATCTTCTCAAAAGCTTCATCTATACTTGTCTACTGATGACCTGAGAATACAAGTTATTTTGAAAGCGAGTATCAGCATAAAGCTGGTGAGTTCATAAGTATTTAGAGTCATTGCTTGTATAAAAATGTTAGTAACAATGTAGTGTAGTAATTGATTTCAAATGTTTTTGGAAATAGTATACTCCCTAGAAAACCCTATGTTTTCCAGTAAAAAGGTAGTCTTCTACCAAGACCCGATTGTTTGTATAGTTGTTCTTTTGTAAATGTAAGGGTTTTTCCCTAGTAAAAACTATTTGTATGAAAATATAGTTTACTGAAACGAGTATGTGACAAAGTCACATAGTAATGAAATACAGACTCCAGGTGGTACTGAATGAAAAATACGCCTCGAAAAGTCTATAGTAGTAATATGTAGACTCCAGGCGATACGCCTCGCAAAGTCCAAAGTGGAAAATATGTAGACTCCAGGTGATACGCCTCGCAAAGTCCAAAATAGAAAATATGTAGACTCCAGGCGATACGCCTCTCAAAGTCCCTTTTTGCCTTAAATCCTTATTTAGTTAATCTAAGGTTTGAATGTGAACTCGTATGTAACCATGCTGATCGACGGCTGAATAACTAATGACCCTCCAGGTCACACGTAGTATGGTGACATTTTGTCACCCCTGGGCCTAGTTGGCTCGGACTGTAGCTAGCAGTCGGGATGTGGGAGTGTCTGTCCTGTATAGATCTATACACATAATGCCCGCTCTCCCTCCGGGAGACTCTGGTTACACGGTGATAGCACAATGAAGCGTCGTATCGAGAAGTAGTATGTTACATTCTGTTTTAGTATTTAGTGTTTGTATTGTGTATAGTATGTTCTCTTGTATAGTGTATAGTATCTTCTATTACTCAATGTAGTACTTTTGTAGTGACTCATACATGTATTGACTCTTGTATGGATTGTTGAAATAGTAGTAGTGAGTAGAAATCCTTTAACTATACCTATAATAGTTAAATAGTAAGGTAGTTTGGATGCCTTTGTTACACAAAGGTACTGAACTGAAGTGAAAAGCCTTTATATCCAATACCTATATATATGATATATAACTAAGAATTCAACGACACTCGGACAAATAACAGGATACCCTAAGTCCACAACCAAACAAGGAACATGAAGTAAGGTGAGCTATCAGTCCTAAGTCCTTCAAGTCTTACTTATATAAATATACTGGTGTAGATATGGATTTGAAAATATTACAAGTATAAAAGAGTTTGAAAACAGTTTTATCATCAAAAGAGTTTAATAAAAAGGTTTGAAAGCTTGAAAATCCATAAGTTTGATAGCAATTTGAAAGTAGTAGCAAATCTTTCTGTTCATTCTAGTTATTAATCACATGTGATTAAAACAATAACTAGAAATGTTCAACTTGTATTCCCCCCCATAAAAGCATTTAAAATCATTTAAAAGGTTAATTAAGGGGTATGAACTCACCTGCAGTGAGTAACTCGAATGGAAGATCGATATAGGATTGTTGGGTGTCAAACGGAATCTCGAGCACAAATGGATCCTATTTAACATATAATTACATATATGTGAATACATTAGTAGATATAACCACTAATGGTGATAGGGACATGCCTTAAGGACATAAAAACACTTAGAATTAAGTGTTTCCAACTCATATGGTTGCACATAAGGAGTGTAGGGCCCTATATTGGGGTGTAAGGCCACAAAAGTATAGATTTTGTGTGTGTGCGGCCAGAGTGTGCAGCCAAGCCTGTGTGCGGCCGCACACTCACTATGGAGTGTGTCAAAAACGTGGTTTCAAGCCTTTGGGATGTTCTAGTGAAGGTGTTTTGACCATTGCTTAACCGGATTGGGGGTTTGTTGTCATTTTGGACCCTTAAAAGGGTGTGTGCGGTTGCACATGGCGTGTGCGGCCAGGTGTGTGCGGCCAGGCCTGTGTCCGGCCGTACCCCCCATACAAATGTGTCCAAATCGATTTTCTAAGGCCTGGGGATGATTCTAAGAAGCTGTTTTGGTCGATGCTAAGCTTGGATAGGTGTTTAAGCCCATTTTAGGACCAAAAGATGTGTGTGCAGTCACACATGATGTGTGTGCGGCCGTACACACATGAAGATCATCTAGAATGATGATTTCATGGATCAAACTCGAGGAAAAAGGCTTTCAAATGTGTTGTAGTAATGATCTAAGGATGTTTACTTACTTGTTTTGATGATTGGAAAGGAAAACGTGAAGAACTCTTGAGAGAAAATGTTCCATCTTTGAAGGAGTGTGAAAAAGGGTGTATGGTTGACTTAGGGTCCTTTATATAGGCTGGAGTGTGAGGCTAGGAGGGTGTGCGGTTGGCTGGCCGCATACTCGGGTGTGCGGCTGCACATACCTAGTTGGGTGTGTTTGGCTCGTTTTAGTGATGCTACACACATTCTCACCCTTCCTAAGACTCTTATCAAGGTTATACTAAGCCTCAAGCACTCATATAGACCCAAAACTTCATTACAAAATAGCGAAACGAGGCTAACTTTAATAAAAATGAAGAATGTATAAGTTAGAAATTTCGGGTTGTCACATCATCCCCTCGTTAGAGGGAATTTCGTCCCGAAATTAGAGTTCAAGCAACTAAGTTATTACAAATGACTAAGTAAAAAGGTGAGGACATTTAAGTTTCATTTGATCCTCGCGCTCCCATGTGAATTCCGGTCCTCGTTTGGCGTTCCAGCGGACCTTCACGATCGGGATGCGGCTTTGTTTCGTTCCCTTGACCTCTCGGTCCACGATTTCTACAGGTTCTTCCACGAAGTTGAGGCTCTCGTTGATCTCGATCTCGTCGAGTGGGATTACAAGAGTCTCGTCGGATAGGCACTTTTTTAAGTTCGAGACGTGGAAGGTGGGATGTACATTACTGAGTTCGCAGGGTAGATTGAGTTTGTAAGCTACGGGGCCGATTCTAGCGAGAATCTCGAATGGCCCTATGTATCTTGGATTTAGCTTTCCATGTTTTCCGAAGCGTATCAAGCCCTTCCAAGGTGAGACTTTCAAAAGGACCCGGTCTCCCACCTGGAATTCCAATGGTTTCCTTTGTTTGTCTGCGTAGCTTTTCTGTCGGTCTCTAGAGGCTTTCAATCGTTCACGAATTTGAACGATCTTCTCCGTCGTTTCCCGAATGATCTCCGGACCCGTGAGAGTGCTGTCAGGAATTCGTCCTTTAGCTAATTGAGTGTCACCCACCTCAGCCCAACACAGAGGGGATCTGCACTTCCGGCCATAGAGGGCTTCAAATGGAGCAGCCTTGATGCTCGTGTGACAACTGTTGTTGTAAGAGAATTCAACAAGGGGTAAGTGGGTATCCCACGCCTTCCCAAAGTCGATCACACATGCTCGCAACATATCTTCCAAGGTTTGAATAGTCCTCTCACTTTATCCGTCGGTCTATGGATGGTAGGCTGTACTCATATCCAGCCTCGTTCCTAAGGAGCTTTGTAGTGACGGCCAGAACCTCGAAGTGAATCTACTATCTCTGTCTGAGATAATGGATATGGGAACACCGTGCAGTCGTACAATCTCCCGTATGTATGTTCGTGTGGGCTTTTCCATCTTGTCAGTTTCCTTGAAAGGCAGGAAGTGTGCGGACTTGGTCAATCTATCGACGATGACCCATATGGTATCAAGTCCACCCGTAATCTTGGGTAGCTTGGTTATGAAGTCCATAGTGATCCGCTCCCAATTCCATTCAGGTATCTCCGGTTGCTGAAGTAAATCTGATGGTTTCTGGTATTCGTCCTTGACCTTAGCGCAAGTAAGGCATTTACTCACGAAGGAAGCAATCTCTGCTTTCATGTTAGGCCACCAGTATGATCTCTTGAGGTCCAGATACATCTTATCTGAACCTGGGTGGACGGAATATCGAGTGTTGTGGGCTTCCTTCATAACTAAGTCTCTGAAGCCACCGTGATGCGGTGTCCAAATCCGGTCCATGAGGTATAAGGCTCCATCACCCTTGACTTCCAAGTTCTTATCCATTCCACGCAGGGATTCTCCCGCCACATTTTCAGGTTTTAAGGCTTCGAGCTGAGCCTCCTTAATTTGTGCGGATAGATGCGAATGGATAGTTATTGTTAATGACTTGACTCTTCGACCGGAATATTCCTTACGACTTAGGGCGTCTGCTACTACATTGGCTTTACCCGGATGATAACAAATTTCGCATTCGTAGTCATTGAGTAGTTCGACCCACCGTCGTTGTCTCATATTGAGCTCCTTCTGGTTGAATATGTGTTGTAGGCTCTTGTGGTCTGTGAAGATAGTGCTCTTTGTACCGTACAGGTAGTGTCTCCAGATCTTCAATGCGAACACAACCGCTCCTAATTCGAGATCGTGCGTTGTGTAGTTGACCTTATGTGTGTTCAGCTGTCTCGAGGCATAGGCTATGACCTTTCCTTGTTGCATCAGAACAGAACTGAGTCCTTGATTTGATGCATCGCAATAGACCACGAAGTCTTTTGTTCCTTCGGGGAGGGACAGTATCGGTGCGGTGCACAAGGCTCGTTTTAGCGTTTGGAATGCTTTCTCCTGCTTCTCTTCCCAGTCAAAGGCCACGCCTTTCTGGGTCAATGTCGTAAGTGTTGGATAAGGTGTCTAAGTCCATAACTATTTCTGGTATGTACTTGACCCGACCCGGCATGGTCCATTTGGGTTGCATGGCACCATGCAATTGGATAAACTAAAATGAGAGAAATAACACTTATGGTTTATTAATATATTATAAGTTCTAATATATTAATAATATTATTTAATTAGTTTGATCAAGAATTAATTTAGAATTAATTAAGTGATCAAAAGATAACTAATTAAATATATGGGTAGATTATGTAAATCTTCCATATCTTATATAGTGGGCTAAGAGGCTCCGTGGATTAACAAGTTGGGTTCCACCCATAGGATGCTCCATGGATGCTCCATGGGAGTTACAAACCCATGGGTCATGGAAATGAAGAGTCATGACACATTAGGGTTTACATGGTGTAACCTTAGATGTGTCAACACTATATAAGAAACCCATTCTCCACCAAAATAGGCTACACATAAGAAACAAGAGGGCTAGAGCCGATTTTGCAAGTGTAAGATTCTCTCGAAGTTTACTCCTTTGCATTTGGTGTTGTGTGAAGCATTTGAGGCATCACACTTGGGGTGCTAGGCTCACAAGGTTTCAAGGATCATAATAAGCAACAAGGTAAGTTATTCTATCTTTCATTCAAGTTAAAAATGTTCCCCATGTATGCTAGATAGGAATATAACCTTGGAATTCAACTTTGCATGATTATTAGACAAACACAGATCCAAGGTTATTAGGGTTGCATGTACACTTAGGAAGTGTTAGAATGCTCAAAACCCATCAGTGGTATCAGAGCCTAGGTTTGTTTGTTGTTTTTTTTTGTGTGCAAACAGCTTGAAAAAAAAATCGTTTTTCTGTTTTCTGCTCGTATGAAAGTTTGCACATTTGTTGCTGGAAATGGAGTAGAAACATTAGCCTAAACTGTTTTGATGTTTTAAAGCTTGTTTTAGATGGTGTAATGTTTATGCTAATCCATTTACAATGGCAATTATTAAAATTACAAGTTTTTTTTAAGTGTAATTTTTGATTCTTGAAAGTGTTCATATACATGTTCTTGAACTTATGAAGATTAGATGATCATAGGAATTGTTTGTAACCTTCATGGTAGTTTAATTCATGATCATAATGTGTTTTAATGGAGTCCATAACTTGTCCTCAAGTTATGGAAAACCAAAAGTCTCACTTTTATTAAAGCCATTAAAAGAACACAAGAGTTATAAAAATGAAGAGTCTTCATTTTTATTACTCAATTAATTCATAAGTTATAAGAAATGAAAAGTTTTGGAAGTTTACAAAACTTGCCCTCAAGTTTTGGAACATGTAAAGTCTTGATTAAAACTTTAGTTCCAACCCTTAGAATTTTAAAAGTTAAAATTCAACCCTTATACTTTATAATATTATAAGTTACTAATATATCTATGTATAACGTCAAGTCGTCTTACCGCTAGTACGCCTCATTCACGAAGCTGGTCTATAAGGGGGGATAAGGATCATGAGAGACCGGAGTAAAAGACTAATTGGACTTAGTCAGAGTACTTACTTGGATAAGGTGTTGAAGAGATTCGGCATGCAGGACTCCAAGAAAGGAGAGTTACCCATCTAGAGTAATGCCAGATTGAGTAAGACACAAAGCCCTAGTACTGAGGTTGAGATAGCAGAAATGAGTCGAATACCTTATGCTTCGGCTGTAGGATCGATCATGTATGTTATGACGTGTACTCGACCTGATGTAGCCTTTGCTTTGAGCATGGTTAGCAGGTATCAGGGGAACCCTGGCAAGGCACACTGGACTGCGGTAAAGAATATCCTCAAGTACCTACGGAGGACTAAGGACTTGGTCCTTACCCTCGGTGGGAGAGAAGACTTGAGAGTTGTAGGGTATAGTGATGCTAGCTTTCAGACTGATAGGGATAATTTCCGCTCTCAGTCAGGCTGGGTCTTTACCTTAAATGGAGGAGCAATTTCTTGGAAGAGTTCCAAGCAAGAGACAGTGGCTGATTCAACTTGCGAATCAGAGTATATAGCAGCTAGCGAGGCAGCAAAGGAGGCGATATGGCTGAAGAACTTCATTGGAGACCTTGGAGTTGTACCAGCTATTAAAGAGCCAATGGAAATTTTCTGTGATAGTGAAAGTGCAGTTGCCTTAGCCAAGGAACCAAGGGATCACGGGAGATCCAGACACATCGACAGAAAATACCATTTCATTAGACATCGAATAGAAGAAGGACTCCTCGTGGCAAAGAGGGTATCATCGGATGAGAATCCAGCAGATCCCCTCACGAAGGGACTGACTCGGGTTACGCATCTCCAGCATGCTCGGAGCATAGGGCTGAAGGATGATATTAGATTTAGTAGTTAGATAACCTTGAAATTTGTAAAGTGTAATTGACATTAGATGATGAATAAAAGGTGTTTTATTTATGAGTAAAGTGTTGCTATCTCTTGTCGATCGTTTACTATATTTCTTTTGCATGTTTTGACTTCCAGAATAATTATGTTTGGTATATCATATTATTCGAACCTCCACAGTCGGTCATATGTCGGAAGTAGGTATGAATCAAGACTGTCATGATTGGTTGCAGAGGTCTAAGTTGTTGGACATGGCTACAACACTCATGAGTGCTCATAAGTTCTGAGCATTGGACTCAACCCACACTCACTGGAATCACTTCATGGAATTTATCTCGAGTGACCGTGAGACGGTAATATCATATAAGTCTTCAAACCTAGATATATGATTTGTTACTTATGAGTTGGTTATGCATTGATTGTACGAAAACGCATTGGTAACTCGATGTTATAAAACGTGCTCTTGTGTATAATTCAATGAGTAGTAGAACAAACATATGAGTCGAAGTTTATCTGTTCCTTCTTGGATTAGAAGCTGATATCTGGGCCCCTCGATGATTTTGTTTTGACCTATGTATCGGGCCCGGTCAGAACTAAGTTGATGTGTTCAATTGAGTTCTATGTCAAACAAATCGGAAATCAGGAAACAAACAGCTGGACACAAAGTAAGACACTGTTCCGTGTATTTGTCCGGCTGATATCTAGAACAGAGGGTTATCTGATCACTTATCTTAAATGGCGTATCATCATCTTCTCAGTTCCGAGACACCTTGAAAGAGCTACGATTGCCTATCGGTTCCTGAAGTATTGCAGTTATAGTTATTAGACTTATCCAAGTGGGAGACTATTGGATAAGGTGTCTAAGTCCATAACTATTTCTGGTATGTACTTGACCTGACCCGGCATGGTCCATTTGGGTTGCATGGCACCATGCAATTGGATAAACTAAAATGAGAGAAATAACACTTATGGTTTATTAATATATTATAAGTTCTAATATATTAATAATATTATTTAATTAGTTTGATAAAGAATTAATTTAGAATTAAATAAGTGATCAAAAGATAACTAATTAAATATATGGGTAGATTATGTAAATCTTCCATATCTTATATAGTGGGCTAAGAGGCTCCATGGATTATCAAGTTGGGTTCCACCCATAGGATGCTCCATGGGAGTTACAAACCCATGGGTCATGGAAATGAAGAGTCATGACACATTAGGGTTTACATGGTGTAACCCTAGATGTGTCAACACTATATAAGAAACCCATTCTCCACCAAAATAGGCTACACATAAGAAACAAGAGGTCTAGAGCCGATTTTGCAAGTGTAAGCTTCTCTCAAAGTTTACTCCTTTGCATTTGGTGTTGTGTGAAGCATTTGAGGCATCACACTTGGGGTGCTAGGCTCACAAGGTTTCAAGGATCATAATCAACAACAAGGTAAGTTATTCTATCTTTCATTCAAGTTAAAAATGTTCCCCATGTATGCTAGATAGGAATATAACCTTGGAATTCAACTTTGCATGATTATTAGACAAACACAGATCCAAGGTTATTAGGGTTGCATGTACACTTAGGAAGTGTTAGAATGCTCAAAACCCATCAGTGGTATCAGAGCCTAGGTTTGTTTGTTGTTTTTTTTTTTTGTGCAAACAGCTTGAAAAAAAAATCGTTTTTCTGTTTTCTGCTCGTATGAAAGTTTGCACATTTGTTGCTGGAAATGGACTAGAAACATTAGCCTAAACTGTTTTGATGTTTTAAAGCTTGTTTTAGATGGTGTAATGTTTATGCTAATCCATTTACAATGGCAATTATTAAAATTACAAGTTTTTTTTAAGTGTAATTTTTGATTCTTGAAAGTGTTCATATACATGTTCTTGAACTTATGAAGATTAGATGATCATAGGAATTGTTTGTAACCTTCATGGTAGTTTAATTCATGATCATAATGTGTTTTAATGGAGTCTATAACTTGTCCTCCAGTTATGGAAAAACAAAAGTCTCACTTTTATTAAAGCCATTAAAAGAACACAAGAGTTATAAAAATGAAGAGTCTTCATTTTTATTACTCAATTAATTCATAAGTTATAAGAAATGAAAAGTTTTGGAAGTTTACAAAACTTGCCCTCAAGTTTTGGAACATGTAAAGTCTTGATTAAAACTTTAGTTCCAACCCTTAGAATTTTAAAAGTTAAAATTCAACCCTTATACTTTATAATATTATAAGTTACTAATATATATATGTATAACGTCAAGTCGTCTTACCGCTAGTACGCCTCATTCACGAAGCCGGTCTATAAGGCGGGTATAAGGTTGTTGCCTATAAAATGGCAACTTAATGGGTGTCCACTCTCACCCACCGCTTCCTTGATCGGTGGAGGGTCGTTAGCCGAACGGGTAGAACAAGGACTTATAAATTCTCATTAAAAGTAGGTGAATATTGTAAAGTAACTAAATGCTTTTATTAAATTCCCAATCTTAGTTACTTTAGGAAAATGTGAATAAGGTGCTAATCCATGAAATTACACTTTACACTTTGTTTAAGTCTTTAGTGGAGCTCGTGTGGTTAACCGGCACACTAACTTGGACTTAACAAGGTAGGTAAAGGGTGACTTAAAGTTTATTATAGGTCGGTGGAGCTCGTGTGGTTACCCGGCACATCGGTTGAGTAATAAACATTGAGTGTACCAAGTGATTTGCATGGTTACTTCACACCTCGTTTTGTGATCCTCGGTATCCCAGTCACAAAACTTGGAGGGCACACTCGAGATTGAAACATGCCTTTGAAAAGTTCATTGAATCTCAAAAGAATCTAGGAATTTCTAAGAACCAATTAAAAAACTAATATTTATATTTCGTTTTTCATGGTGGAAATTGGTGATTCGTCATTCACCTACCTTTCAAATATGTTATAGCTTGGATTACGACATACCTCTTCTAAGTTATAAGATATTGTGATTGGATCCTAGCCTTAATATTACATTTGGGTGTTTTATTAAGGACTATCTTAATATCTAAACTAATCTTGTTCTCTTCTTTCAGATGTCTTCAAACAATGCTGCTTCTGGCTCTAATCCTAATGGCTCCTTTACCCTTATGAACTTGTGTGGGAAAGTCACTTTTGATGGATCCAACTTCAATGAATGGATCAAAAACATCAGGATGATTACCCGCTACGAGGACAAAGAATATGTCCTTGACAAGGAGCTTAAGGAGATTGATGAGACCACTGCAACTCCCCAGGAGATCGCTGACTTTCGGGCACATGAAAGGGATGCTACAAAGGTGGCATGCATCATGTTGGCCACCATGACAGCGGAACTCCAAAAGTCCTATGAGGACTTCTACCCTTTTGAAATTCACCAAGATCTGATGGAAAGATACCATCAAAGTGCACGACAAGAGAGGTATGAAATCATATGCTCTATCATAACAACCATGATGAAGGACGGGGAATCCGTCACGAACCACATGCAGAAAATGCAAAGGTATGTGGATCGGTTGCTGAAGCTTAACGTGAACTTCCCTGAGGAGCTTGGAATAAATATCATTTTGTATTCCTTACCACCGTGCTATGATCCATTCCGCATGACATATCACATGAATAAGGAAGAGGTCACACTCAACAAACTTCAGGGACTCCTCAAGACCGCAGAAACAGGTCTTAAGGGTAAGTCGGTTGTTAACACTCCTACTCCAAACTCCGCCCCGGTTTTGGCAATCGGGAAAGGTAGAGGGAAGAAGAGGAAGAGCTCTTCGAAGGGTACCAAGGCTAGGACCCTTGATGGCTCTTCTTCAAGTGGAACCAAGAAAGGTTTTGTCACTCCTTCTTCTGACCCTAAACAGGCTGAATGCTTCTATTGCCATTAAAAGTCACATTGGAAGCGGAACTGCCCAAAGTACCAGCAAGATGTGAAGGATGGGAAAGTTAAACCCAACCATGCAGGTATTTACACTATCTTATCTAATAACTCACCCCATTCTAACTCTTGGGTCCTTGATACCGATTGTGGTATTCATATCTGTTCTGATTTGCAGGGACTAAGAAGAAGTGAGAATGTGGAGCATGGAAGAATAAACTTAATCATGGGGAATAAGAAAGCTTTACCTGTCATGCATTGTGTAAACAAGGTTTCACCTATTCATTTCCTTACCCTCGGTGGGAGTGAAGACGTGAGAGTTGTAGGGTATAGTGATGCTAGCTTTCAGACTGATAGGGATAATTTCCGCTCTCAGTCAGGCTGGGTCTTTACCTTAAATGGAGGAGCAATTTCTTGGAAGAGTTCCAAGCAAGAGACAGTGGCTGATTCAACTTGCGAATTAGAGTATATAGCAGCTAGCGAGGCAGCAAAGGAGGCGATATGGCTGAAGAACTTCATTGGAGAGCTTGGAGTTGTACCAGCTATTAAAGAGCCAATGGAAATTTTCTGTGATAGTGAAAGTGCAGTTGCCTTAGCCAAGGAACCAAGGGATCACGGGATATCCAGACACATCGACAGAAAATACCATTTCATCAGACATCGAATAGAAGAAGGACTCTTCGTGGCAAAGAGGGTATCATCGGATGAGAATCCAGCAGATCCCCTCACGAAGGGACTGACTCGGGTTAAGCATCTCCAGCATGCTCGGAGCATAGGGCTGAAGGATGATATTAGATTTAGTAGTTAGATAACCTTGAAATTTGTAAAGTGTAATTGACATTAGATGATGAATAAAAGGTGTTTTATTTATGAGTAAAGTGTTGCTATCTCTTGTCGATCGTTTACTATATTTCTTTTGCATGTTTTGACTTCCAGAATAATTATGTTTGGTATATCATATTATTTGAACCTCCACAGTCGGTCATATGTCGGAAGTAGGTATGAATCAAGACTGTCATGATTGGTTGCAGAGGTCTAAGTTGTTGGACATGGCTACAACACTCATGAGTGCTCATAAGTTCTGAGCATTGGACTCAACCCACACTCACTGGAATCACTTCATGGAATTTATCTCGAGTGACCGTGAGACGGTAATATCATATAAGTCTTCAAACCTAGATATATGATTTGTTACTTATGAGTTGGTTATGCATTGATTGTACGAAAACGCATTGGTAACTCGATGTTATAAAACGTGCTCTTGTGTATAATTCAATGAGTAGTAAAACAAACATATGAGTCGAAGTTTATCTGTTCCTTCTTGGATTAGAAGCTGATATATGGGCCCCTCGATGATTTTGTTTTGACCTATGTATCGGGCCCGGTCAGAACTAAGTTGATGTGTTCAATTGAGTTCTATGTCCAACAAATCGGAAATCAGGAAACAAACTGCTGGACACAAAGTAAGACACTGTTCCGTGTATTTGCCCGGCTGATATCTAGAACAGAGGGTTATCTGATCACTTATCTTAAATGGCGTATCATCATCTTCTCAGTTCCGAGAGACCTTGAAAGAGCTACGATTGCCGATCGGTTCCTGAAGTATTGCAGTTATAGTTATTAGACTTATCCAAGTGGGAGACTGTTGGATAAGGTGTCTAAGTCCATAACTATTTCTGGTATGTACTTGACCCGACCCGGCATGGTCCATTTGGGTTGCATGGCACCATGCAATTGGATAAACTAAAATGAGAGAAATAACACTTATGGTTTATTAATATATTATAAGTTCTAATATATTAATAATATTATTTAATTAGTTTGATCAAGAATTAATTTAGAACTAATTAAGTGATCAAAAGATAACTAATTAAATATATGGGTAGATTATGTAAATCTTCCATATCTTATATAGTGGGCTAAGAGGCTCCATGGATTATCAAGTTGGGTTCCATCCATAGGATGCTCCATGGATGCTCCATGGGAGTTACAAACCCATGGGTCATGGAAATGAAGAGTCATGACACATTAGGGTTTACATGGTGTAACCCTAGATGTGTCAACACTATATAAGAAACCCATTCTCCACCAAAATAGGCTACACATAAGAAACAAGAGGGGTAGAGCCGATTTTGCAAGTGTAAGATTCTCTCAAAGTTTACTCCTTTGCATTTGGTGTTGTGTGAAGCATTTGAGGCATCACACTTGGGGTGCTAGGCTCACAAGGTTTCAAGGATCATAATCAACAACAAGGTAAGTTATTCTATCTTTCATTCAAGTTAAAAATGTTCCCCATGTATGCTAGATAGGAATATAACCTTGGAATTCAACTTTGCATGATTATTAGACAAACACAGATCCAAGGTTATTAGGGTTGCATGTACACTTAGGAAGTGTTAGAATGCTCAAAACCCATCAGTAAGGGGTTTCGCGATCCGAGAGAAGTTTTGAATGAACCTTTGGTAGTAGCCAGCGAGGCCTAGAAATTGACGAATTTCCATAGGCGTCTTCGGTGCTGACCAGTTCTCAATGTCCTTAATTTTGGATGGGTCCACGTGGATTCCTTCTTTGCTAACCACGTCTCCTAAGAATTCGACTCTTCGGATCCAAAATTCGCATTTAGAGAACTTCGCATAGAGCTTCTCTGATCGTAAAGTTTCCAGGACTTGTGGCAAATGATCGCTATGCTCCTCCTTACTTCGAGAGTAGATAAGTATATCATCAATAAAGACGATGACGAACTGATCCAAGTAAGGACGGCATACCCTATTCATTAAGTCCATGAATACTGCGGGCGCATTGGTCAATCCGAATGGCATCACTACGAACTCGTAGTGTCCGTAACGAGTTTGGAAGGCTGTCTTCGGAACATCCTCCTCAAGCACTCGTAACTGGTGATACCCGGATCTTATATCAATCTTAGAAAAGTAGCTCGCCCCTTGCAGCTGGTCAAATAAATCGTCTATGCGAGGAAGAGGGTAACGATTCTTGACTGTAAGCTTGTTGAGCTCCCTATAATCGATGCACATACGAAACGATGATAGGCTATACTTTTGTGGTTTGGTCTAGGCATTCTAATGTATAGGTCTTGGTAGGATGTTAGAGTGTGTTGTGGTGGTTGTGGTTTGTTAGTGGGTATATGCGGCCGTACACGTGTGTGCGGCTGAACACTTGTGTGCGGCCATACACGTGTGTGCGGCCGCACACGCTGTGTGTGGCCGTACACGTGTGTGCGGCTGCACACTTGTGTGCTGCTTCATGTGGTATAAATAGGTTGTGTCAGTGTGTCAGAAAAGAGTGACGTAGGTGTGTGTGTTTCCCAAGGTGTACCTGACATTTATACGTAATAGATGTGTGCATGCTTGGCTTTATTCTCCCTCTACTCCTTCTACACTCTGTTTGATTGTTTGCAATTCATTGATCATTGATTTGGATCTATAGATAAGGGACTTACAATTGGTATCAGAGCAAATTCAGTGTCAATTTGAAGAATCATAAGAGTGTGCGGTTGAGAATAGTTGTGGCTTTTGAGGTGCATTTATATTTTTGATTGAGAAACTGCTTTTAATCATTGTTTTTACTAAGTTTGGAACCAAAATTCACTAAAAAATCTAGTATTTTTGGGTGTGCGGTTGAGACTTTGAAGGTGTGCGGTTAAAACTTTGAAGGAGTACGGTTGTCCAGTGTGCTGCCGAGTGTACAGTTGAGTGTGCGGTTGGCGTGTGCAACAGGAGTGTTCAGTTGGAGTGTGCTGTTGAGTGTACGGTTGGAGTGTGCTGTTGAGTGTGCGGTTGGAGTGTGCTGTTGAGTGTGTGGTTGGAGTGTGCTATTGAGTGTGCGGTTGGAGTGTGTTGTTGAGTGTGCGGTTAGAGTGTGCTGTTGAGTGTGCGGTTGGAGTGTGCTGTTGGGTGTACAGTTGGAGTGTGCTGCCACACTCATATTAATTAACAAAACTTTTGTTGTTCAAAAATGGAAACTCAAAGCATGTCTGCTCATCATGAATTGGATGCTATTATGGGTACCACTTCTCGCATTCCCCGGTTGTTGTCGGCAGAAGGATTTCCTGAATGGAAATATCGAATTGAGAAGTACATCAAAATGAAAGACTTCAAGATATGGCGCAGTATTCTAAGAGGTCCAATCCGCATCACAGTTACATTGGAAGATGGAAGCATAACTGACAAGCAGATTGAAAATTACACGGATGATGATTTTGAGAGAGTCGAGGAGCAGGGAAAGGCTCTTGCTACACTTACCATGGCATTATCTCCGGAAATTGCTCAAGGTTTCCGTGAGTATACATCAGCAAAGGCCTTATGGGAAGCACTGATTGAAGTCTATGAAGGCAATGAAGACATGAAACAAAGTTGCGAAGACATGTTGCGACAAAAGTTCAATATGTTTAACCATGTCTTGGGAGAAACAATTGAAAATCTGTTGCAAAGGTTTATCACACTTACCACAGAAATGAGCTCTGCTGGTGTTATGGTTACAAGATCTGAGATCAACAAGAAATTGCTGAATTCTTTACCAAAATCCTGGGATATGAATGTCTCAGTGATCAAAAAGACCAAAGATCTGAATCGTTTAAGTTTGGCTGAAACAATGGCAATCATTAAGTCTTGCGATCTCGATGATAAGCAAAGGGAGATTAATCATGTTAATTCATACTCCATAGCAAATCTTGGGATCCAAACCACCAACAACACTGCTTTTTCAAGCTTTACTACCTCTCAAGTTCCTCCAGTGTCTCATGTTCCACAAGTTCAACCCTATGTGACTCATCAACCTACTTCCTACGTGATCCCTCAAATGAAACACATTCAAGTTCCTCAACCTCAAACTTTGTCTCAACATGTTGGTTCCATTGTTGGTTCATCCACAGCTGCACCTAGTCAATCTCAAGGATTCAGTTCTCAAGCTTCATCTTTGAAAGAAAAAGAAGAAAATCTGGCCCTCGCCACTGGTCTGGTGAACTGTTACAACGCTTTTGTGGCGGGAGAGCTTTCCCCACAATTATCTTTTGCTGACCTAGACCAGATCCATCCTGAGGATGTGGAGGAGATGGACATCACTTGGCAAATGGCCATGGCCGTCTTTAGAGCAAAACAGTTCTCCAAGAAGACAGGGAAAAACAACTGGAACGTGAACTTTGACAAGAAAGTGGGGTTCAACAAAGGGAAGCTGAGATGCTACAATTGCCATGAGCCTGGTCATTTTGCAAGGGAGTGTCCAAAGCCAGATCGAAGGGAGAACTCTGAGCGAACCATGATACCGGTAACTTATGTCACAAGGGATCTTCTACAAGCAGTCAGACTGCCAACTTGGCAATGGTGGCCCAATCCTTTGATTGGGAAGATCAAATTCAGGCTCTGAATATCTCAGGACCTGAAAATGCGCATCTTGCTCAGATCAAGGATGGTGTGGAAGAAGAAGCAGAGAGAGACCCGGAAGAGGAAATGATGAATCTTCAGTTTGCATTCATGGTGCAAAATTCTCCTGAACCAGTCAAACCTAAGGTCAGTGAATTCGGCTGTTCTCAATCTTGTATAAAAACTGTTAAATTCTTACGTGAGCAAATTGAATTAATCAAGAGAGAGAACGAGGACCTTAAGTATGAGGGTTACACACTTAGAAAAAATCAAAAGCCTTTAAAAACACAATTAGAGAATAAAACAAAGGACTTTACGAAACTGCAAGAGGATTACAGTAACAAATGCGAGAACTATGATCATATCAAAAGAAAATTTGCTACTATGACCGCTGAACTTGACACATTGAAAAATCGTCTTGAAAATACTGAATTTATTTTTAACAAATTCGATGGGTCAAGTGAAGTAGTTGCAAAAATGATTGAGAAACAAATGCAGTGGAAGGACATTACCTGTGGAAACCAAAAGAAAGTAGGATTAGGCCTTGAGAGTGTCCCTCCTCCATTCAATCATACATATAATGTTATTCTTTTATCTCAAGATGAGATTGATAGAGAACCTCTCTTAGTTTATGGAAAGTCTGCTTTTGAACAAGCAACTTGCTCAAATAATAAAATTTTGGATACTAACATTTCTACCTTAAGTGCAGATATGTCAGTAGTTCAGGGGGAGCATGAAGATGAAAAGTCTGAGTCCAATAATTCAGTGTCAAAATTGGGTGTTGAGTTTTGTGATGAGTCTGTTTTAAATTCTAAAACTGATGTTTTTGTTTCTGGTGGTGTGTTATTTCAGAATGATAAAATTGATAATAGTGATGTTGTTTCTAATAAAATTGCTAGATCTGATTCAAGTGCTTCTACATCTTCCACATTTGCTACACAATCTAATGCTTGTTCTTGCAAATGTGAAAATGCTAGAAAAGATAATAAGCGCAAGAAATCTGAAAAGAACAGTACCATTTCTAATGATAATAAACAAATTTGTTTCAACTGTGGTACTGCTGGTCATATTGCTAGAAATTGTTTAAATCGAATGTTTGTGCATCACATATCTAAAAGAGGAGATAATGAGTCTAGAGGACGATCTTTAATTAGAAAATCCTCCAGAACTCGCTCTCGAGATGATGACTGGAAAACAAATCAAAACAAGAAAATGGCAGGTTTTCAAAAGAAGAAACAGGTTTTCAATAAAATCACAAATAGTTTGCCAAAATTGACCCAAGCTAAGCCAAAGTCGTTTTCGTCAAAGAGTAGGTCTGGATCTTCAAACTCTTCGAGTAGAAAATCCACCGACTCGAAGCAAACTCAATCGAAAAATGTTTCAAAACCTAATTTTCAATGGGTGCCAAAATTAAAATCTGATCAATCATCATCATCCTCTGTACCTGTTGAAAAAGAAAAATCAAAAAGAAAATTGAAAAATGAATCTGTGAAAGTTAAGGGTCAACCCAGGAAGGTAATGACCTGGGTCCCTAAATCTAAATGATTCCGCTCATCATGTAGGGACAGTTGCGGAGGAATGTCGTCAGACCCTGGTATGTGGACAGCGGCTGCTCCCGGCACATGACTGGAGATATGTCCCAATTGCACGACATTCAGACATTTAATGGGGGATATGTCTCCTTCGCAGACGGAGAAGGCGGAAAGATAACGCAAAAGGAACGGTGACGAACGGAGTGCTTAGTTTTCAGAATATCAACTATGCTCCTGAGCTGAAGCACAGTCTGCTGAGCGTTTCTCAAATCTGTGACAAGGGTTTCTCAACACACTTCACCGATAAAGAATGTCTAATCTTAAAGCCAGGCATTGTCATTCCAGAGGAGTAGATTCTCGTCAAATCTAAGCGGGATGGGAATGCATATATTATCGACATGAACAGTAATGTGCCCGATGAAGTCACTTGTCTCTTTTCAAGAGTCTCAGAACAAAACGGAATGTTGTGGCATCGTCGACTTGGCCATGTAAATGCAAAGAACCTAAATCGGCTTGCTAAGAACGAAATGGTCCGCGGTCTGCCTGTCAGAGATTTTATTACTTTTGAAAAATGTGTTTCCTGTGCTCAAGGAAAACACCATCGGAAACCACATCTACCAAAGCAGGTCAACTCCATCAATCAGGTGCTCCAGTTGTTGCACATGGACTTGTTTGGTCCGGTCAACGTTCTCAGCATCAACCGAAATTCGTATTGTCTCGTTGTGATAGACGATTTCTCTCGTTTCACGTGGGTCTTCTTTCTGTCCAACAAAGCTGGGATCCCTGACCTCATCAAAAAGTTTATTGTAATGATCGAGAACAAAACCAACCACCAAGTGAAAGCGCTACGCACAGATAATGGAACAGAGTTCAACAACGCTGTTCTTGATCATTTTTGCGCTGAGAAGGATATTTTGCGTCAGTATAGTTCTGTTCGAACACCACAACAAAATGGTGTTGTGGAGCGGAGGAATCGGACACTACAAGACGCAACAAGGACGATGCTATGTGATTCTAAACTTCCAGTCTTCTTTTGGGCAGAGGCGATGAACACAGCTTGCTACGTTCAAAATCGTGTCCTGATCAACAAAGCCCAGATGAAAACACGGTATGAGATTCTCTATGGACACAAGCCTTCTGTCAGCCATTTCCGAGTATTTGGCTGCCCTTGCACCCTTCTCCACTTGGAATCCAACCCAAAATTCAATGCAAAAGCCGATGATTGTTACTTTTTCGGTTACGCTGCTCGTACTACTTACCGGGTATACAACAAGAAGACAAAACAAATAGTGGAGTCTTTCGATGTTCGCTGGCTTGAAGAGAATGAAACGGACGCTAGGGTGGGTCCAGATTGGCTATTTGACTACACATCGCTATTCAAATCTCTTAGTGTGTCGTCTAATAACCAAGCTGGGTCTACCTCTTACTCGAAGACTCTTATTGAAGACGAAGATGAAGAGGTTGTCTACAGACCACCATTGGTTTCTGCTACTGATCCTCCGGTGGAGTCTACTGTTCCAATTGCTTCTCCTGAGTCCTCAACACAACAATCTGCTCCAGATGCTGATGCTACTCCTCTAACTCCGGTCGAAAGAGAGTTCATGAACCAAGATGCTTCCGCTGTCACTCAAAATCTGATGGACCTTCTCTTTCCCGATCAAATCGCTGAAGAGTTTGTAGCAAATCCACCAAACGAAGCTGGTACATCTACGGTGGATTCTTCAGCACATGAAGGAGCTGTTAATATTCATACTCTTCCCGTTTCTCTCAATGACATTAGTCACGAAATCCCCTCTCGCATACAACGCGATCACCCGATAGAGAACGTTATTGGCTAGCTGGCGACGGAGTTCAAACGAGAAGCCAGAGTGGAGACGTCAACACATGTCTTTATTCTTGCTTCATTTCTCAAATAGAGCCCAAAAACGTCAAAATGGCTTTGAATGAGGCCAGCTGGGTGGATGCCATGCATGACGAGCTCAATCAATTCGAGAAGCTCGGGGTTTGGAAGTTGGTGGGGCTACCTAGAGGCAAGAAATCTCTCGACACTAGATGGGTGTTTCGTAACAAGCAAGCCGATTCGGGTGTCATTGTTCGTAATAAGGCGATATTGGTAGTCCGTGGGTTCAGGCAAATTGAGGTCTTGATTATACAAAAGTCTATGCTCTGATGGCGCGCTTGGAGGCTATCCGTATCTTCCTCGCCTATGCTTCCTACATGAACTTCACCGTATACCAAATGGACGTCAAGACGGCTTTTTTGTACGTCAAGGTGAAGGAGGAGATTTATGTTGACCAACCTCCTGGGTTTGTTAACTCAAAACTTCCCAACCATGTCTACATTGGGTTTGTTAACTCAAAACTTCCCAACCATGTCTACAAGTTAGACAAGGCTTTGTATGGGCTGCACCAAGCTCCTAGGGCCTGGTATGATACCCTTGCACAGCACTTGCTCAATCATGGCTACTCACGCGACACTATTGATCAGACCCTATTCATCAAGCATGTCGATCCAGATCAAATTCTTGTTCAAATCTATGTGGACAACATCATTTTCAGGTCGACGAGTCCTCAGCTATGCATGGAGTTCGAGGACGTCATGAAAAAGCGATTCAAGATGAGTTCATTGGGGGAAATGACCATGTTTTTGGGGCTTCAGGTCAAACAATCTTCAGCCGGAATCCTGATTCATCAAGCCAAATATGTGGATGATATGATCGAGAAGTTCGGGTTCAGAGACGCCAGACTTGCTTTGACGCCCATGGCTAAGAGACCAATATTGATTCCTGATCTTGAAGGTGAATCCGTAGATCAAATATACTACCGATCGATGATCGGATCGCTGATGTATCTGACTGCAAGTCGCCCAGACGTTATGTTTGCGTTCTGTCAATGCGCGCGCTACCAGGCTAATCCTAAACTGTCTCATCTTATGGCTATTAAACGGATTTTTTGGTACCTCAAAGGCAGCCCAAAATTGGGTATTTGGTATCCAAAAAATTCCGAATTTGATCTTTATGCTTTTGCAGACAGCAATTACGGAGGCTGCAAACTTGACAGGAAATCGACTTCAGGCGGATGTCAATTTCTCGGAGATAGGCTGGTCTCCTGGCAGTGCAAGAAGCAGCATACTGTCTCGACCTCAACAGCAGAAGCAGAATACGTTGCTGCGTCTGCCTGTTGTTCTCAAGTCATATGGATCCAACATCAGCTGTTGGACTACGGTGTGAATTTTCAAGAAACCCCTATTTTTTGTGACAATGAGGCTACGATCCAAATTGCTAAAAATCCGGTCCAGCACTCAAAAACCAAGCACATCGACATCAAAGTTTATTTTATCAGAGATTGTTATGAGCGCTCGCTCATTCGGGTAGAACAGGTTCCCACTACTAATAATGTGGCGGATTTGTTCACAAAGCCGTTTAACAAAGCTCGATTCGATGTGCTGGTAAACTTTTTGAAAATGATTCGCTTTAAGGATTAATTTTTAGGTTAGTTTAGATTTGCGCATTTTAATTTCATTCTCACCCATGCACAAATTTAGGGGGAGAAATAAACAAAACCCAAACAAAAATTAGAAAAACATAAAAATCAAAAAAATATTATTGTGAAGTGATGTGCTGGGAAGTGATATCAGATTGTGATAACAGACAATCTGAATCTGTGTAAAGTACCAAAGCTGAACTGTCTAGACTCTGTGTTAGATGTGCTGGTAGGCATGAAAAATTTAATGGACTTGACTAGGTGCAGATGAACTTAAGGAATCTAGAGACTTGATAAACTCTGACCTAGATAGTTCCATTTAGCCTGACAATACGACGCTTGGATAGGTTGAGCAGGGAGATATTCATGAGAATCCACCAGTCACATTAAAGAATCTGTATCTAGAACCGTGGTTTAACTTTTCCTTGATGTACGGATTTTGTCCTTAATTCCGATATTGACGGGGCGACTGGGGAATTCCGATAAAGTAGGTCTGTAGGAAATTATTTTCTTTCTCTCCTACTGTTAATCATATGTTGCCTCCTCTGTGTGATCGAAAGATCCGAACTGGACTGCAGCATATGCAACTCTATTTCTCTGCATCTTCTATCTATGCAATTTTTCCTATCTGTTAGCCATATGTTGTCTTCTTTACGTGATTAACAATCCGACCTGGTACACATCATATGCAACCTTCTACTTCTCAATCCCTCTGACATTCTAGTCAGTCATATGTTTCACTCTCTGCGTGATTGAAAGATCCGACCTGAGTGTATAGCATATGCATTCTAAATCTATCCTTTCTATGAATAATAGTCTGCTCACCTAAAGTAAGGAGTATCTCGGAAGCTCTTGATTATTGGGGTATGTCAGGAAGCAGGAAACATGTTCTAGTACACTTAAAATTGAACAATTCTAGATTGTCTGTAGATCTCGCTGCTCAACTTAGGTGGACAACAATATTCTTGGTCGTCGTCAGATAATTGGTCCTGAGGTATTTTTATCTAGTAACTTAGGATCAATCTGTCCTGTCACTGATAGCATTCCTAAAATTTGTCACAATTTTTCATGCTTAAGTGGATCACAATACCGGCGATCGACCAGATCTATTCATGAAAGGAGAAGTACTGACAAATGGAAAATTATTGTCTAACAACTTTGATCCCACAATCTCAAAAGGTTATTAATTTCAGTTAGAGGTGAAATTTTGGTTAAAATTCAAAATTTAGTTTTATTTTTATTTTATTTTACTTTCATTTTTAGGTTTGATAAATTTTTTAGAAAATGTTTTTATTTTATGTTATTTTATTTTGTTTTATTTTGAAATTAATCCTTCAAGAGTTTTATTTTTAAAAAAATTGTTTTGGGTTTTGGGCTTTATAATTTTTTTCTGACACACTGACACAGCCTATGTAGCGGTGAATTGTGGTGTGAATGAGAACCCGTTGTCCAACGAAGTCCTCGATGACTTCTTCAAAGATATCGATGATGGTGCCAATCAAACACCGGAGATAAGGGAGAAAGCTGATGCTCAAGAGACTGTGCCTCCGTCTACCGTTCAGATGGCTGATTCTTCAACTCATATGGACACATCATCAGGGACTCCTCCCCTTGATAATGTGGTTCCTACATCCGAGCCAATTACAAGTGATTCCCTGACAACTCTGACCTCCCAGCCTCCTTTGAATAGACGCAGAAATGATCCAAGGATGGGAGTACTTTTTCCTGATCCAACTCAAACCACAGAGACTCCTTCATCAACAACATGTGCTCATTATTGATAAAGACTGATTCATGCTAGCCGCAAACCAAGGGGGAGATTGATAGGCTATACTTTTGTGGTTTGGGCTAGGCATTCTAATGTATAGGTCTTGGTAGGATGTTAGAGTGTGTTGTGGTTTGTTAGAGGGTGTGTGCGGCCGTACACGTGTGTGCAGCTGCACACTTGTGTGCGGCCATCCACGTGTGTGCGGCCGCACACACTGTGTGTGGCGGTACACGTGTGTGCGGCTGCACACTTGTCTGCTGCTTCATGTGGTGTAAATAGGCTGTGTCAGTGTGTCAGAAAAGAGTGACGTATGTATGTGTGTTTCCCAAGGTGTACCTGACATTTATACGTAATAGATGTGTGCATGCTTGTCTTTATTCTCCCTCTACTCCTTCTACACTCTGTTTGATTGTTTGCAATTCATTGATCACTGAGTTGGATCTATAGATAAGGGACTTACAAAAGATCTGTCTTTCTTTTTCACGAATAAGACTGGTGCTGCCCAGGGTGAGAAGCTTGGTCTTATAAAGCCCTTACTGAGCAGTTCGTTAAGTTGACCGGACAGTTCTTGCATCTCAGCAGGTGCTAGACGATAGGGCGGTTTGGCTATGGGAGTCGCTCCTGGAATTAAGTCGATTCGGAACTCAACTTGACGTTGCGAGGGTAATCCTGGGAGGTCTTCCGGAAAGACATCAGGAAAATCGCGTACTACGGGGAGGTCTTTTAGGTCTTTTGTTTTCCGGTTCGTATCGACAACCTGCGCTAGGAATGCACGATATTCCTTACGTAAGTACTTTTGGGCTTGAATACTTGAGATGATACGAAGGCTCGTACTGGGAAAATCACAAAGTCTTTACCTTTGTGATTCCCTACTCTATTGTTATCTAGCGTGACGGTACAACCTATGTAAATCTTGTTAGAACTCTCTGTCTTTCCGTTGGCCATTTCTACGACGAAAGTTTCTTTTAGTGTTTGCGGTGATTGTTTAAGTTAGTGTTTAATTTTTTGGTTTACGAAGCTCCTTTCTGCCCCACTATCGAATAGGATACAAGCATAAGAGTTATCGAGAAGGAACGTATCCGTGACTACTGTGGGGTCTGCCACGGCTTCATTGTGGCCAATAGCAAGTAGTCTTCCTGCTCCTCCCGCATTCCCAGCTTTCGGACAGTTTCTTTTGAAGTGCCCTGTCTCGCCGCACCCGTAGCAGGCTTGACTCACTCCTGTATCGGGAACCTGGGTGATGGGTTTGGGTGGTGTTCTGCAAAACCGGGCGGTATGGCCCTTCCGGTCGCAGTTAGTGCAGTGCATTTCACGGCAGGGGGCCGTTATGATGGAAGGAGCACTTGGTGCACTTGGGTAGGTTCCCTGCATATGGTTTGGCTGGTACAGGGGCAACGGGGGTGGTGGCAGCATGGACAGCCACCATCTGTTGTTTTCTTGGAAGAGGGTTGATTTGATATGCCCTTCTTTCGGTCCCAACGCTTCCTTTTGTTGTCGGTCGCGTTGGTTGGTGCTGGGGCAGTAGTTGTGGTCGTTGTTGGAAAAGAAGGAACCTCATGATCGATGAGCCTTTGGGCCAATTCCTTGGCACTATCAAAGGTCGCAGGGTGGGATGCTAGAACGTTCCCCTCGATATAGGGGTACCAGACCCCAGATGCATCTTTCAATTTTCTTGCTTTCGGTGAGGACCATGTTGAGACATAGGGTCACCAGGTCGCAGAACCTGGCTGTATAAGCGACTATGTCGGAACCCTTCATTTTGAGGTTCCACAGTTCCTCTTCGAGCTTCTGAATTTCTCCCCTCGGGCAGTACTCCCTTGTCATAAGGTCCTTTAGTGTATCCCAGCCCATGGCGTTGGCTGTTACCAATGAGAGTGATTTGACATGGCCATTCCACCACGTCAGGGCCCTTTCAGTGAAGGTGCAAGCAGCGAACTTAATCTTGCTTCCCTCAGCGCATGAGCACATCTCGAAGATTGCTTCTATTCTTTCGATCCATTGGGATAGTGCAATGATCCCTCCAGTTCCATTGAAGTACGTAGGTTTGCAGCTGATGAAGTCTTTATAGGTGTACTCCCGTGCATGTGGATGGATTTCACCATGGCTAGAGTTGGTGCTAGTCCCCGTTCCACTAACACCACCCGAGTTTACTTGGGCCATGGCGGCGGTCACAGCTGCGGTCACCGCTGCCTGAAACATCACCACATCGAACTGCGGAGGAGGTGGTGGTGGTGGAGTTTGATTTGCAGGTCTGCCCCTGGTCAGGCGAGGACGAGGCGGCATGTTTTACTGAAAGTGGATGGAGATGATGATAATAGTAAGAATCAATTGTAAGTATGATGAGAGTGTTTCATACACTAAATCACCATAGTCTAACTATCAGATAGAGGTATAACAATAGAGTAGGGAATCACAAAGGTAAAGACTTTCCCATAGATTACATAACTGCCAATATTACTGGTATTAATGATGTAAAATGAGTTCGGGAAAAATGACCTAACAGTAGGTCTTACATCAAACCATAAAGGAAAATGTTGGCAGCTTAGAAGTCTAGTTGGAGTACTTTCAAAGTTAGAAATGTTTACAGACAAGTGCACCATATAGCACAGAAAAGAAAGGCTATTCCTTAACCAAAAGAGAAAGATGAGTCGACATCTTCTACCGGCGACGGGTATCCCTTGGGCGAACCCTAAGGTCTGCCAGTTGACGTACAACTTCGTGAAGATGTCGTTCATGCGCCCTCTGACGCACTCGGAGTTCCATGACTTCGGCTCGGGATGCAGGCAGTTGTTGTTGTAGAGCCTCATTGGTTCTCCTGGTTCTTTCCATAGCCTCTTCGAGTTGGTGAATGCGGACCGTGTTAAGGCCGAAGTTGGCGTCAATTTCCACTACTCGGTTAATAGCTGCATGACCTTGGTCGACGTTCCGAGCAATCCTACAGACCATGATGGGTAGAACACAGTCAGCTGAGCCTCCTTCGTTTATGTTGTAAAAGCTTCGGTCTCCGTTGAAGGGTAAGGGCTGACCCTGCTCATCACTCCAACGGTTCAAGGTTGTTGCCCACAAGGAAGTGGGACCTTGAAATGTCGGACGGGGGTTGAGGTTTGGGACTTGACCTTCTTGGGGTAGGTTGTTGACCTCTGGTTCGGAGTCGGAGCCATCCAAAAAGCCTTCTGCGAGGTGACCATCCAAAGGGATTTGGTGATCATCTTCTGGCTCATCATCAAGCCATCCACCAATGTCCTGGTTGGGATAATACGGATCGCCGGGGAGATGGAAGCCAGCCATGTTATCTACGCGAGAATGGGGAAAAGAATAGTTAATAGACGTACTAATGAAGATCCTTTTTAGTTGGCACATAGGTAATTATAGTAAGACAAAATACTCCTATAGTATTTTAGGTTTAAGTTCTTTTCTAATGTTCTTGTTGTACTAGTGTTGGTAAGTATAGTTAATCAGGCTATATCCCCCCAGATTTGACTATATGTCTCTAAGCCGAATCGTGTTGTTCAACAATCATAATACTTTTGTCCTGTTCTAGTATGATACTGACCCTGGTATGAATAGATGTATATATACTTAGTTAAATATTTTATTATTTAAAAGTATACATTCTTGGCCAGAGTATTTTAATCCCGTTTTGTTTATAGTTTGTATATCTTTTATGGGTTGATATAGTCGATTCACTATAAACCTGGCTCTGATACCAATCTGTCACACCCCAAAACCGGAACGGCGGAAACGTTCTGGGGTGGAGGACGTCATGTACAGTATCATAACAATGCATAATAGTAAAGACAAGCAACAACATCCATTGCATTAATATAATAATTGTAATACAAGCGTGTTCTGTATAGTTTGTAAGACACTCAAAAGTATAATGAAAATAAAAGATGAGTTTTGTATGTGCTCAATCTTCTCAAAAGCTTCATCTGTACCTGTCTACTGATGACCTGAGAATACAAGTTATTTTGAAAGAGTTTATCAGCATAAAGCTGGTGAGTTCATAAGTATTTAGTGTCATTGCTTGTATGAAAGTGTTTGTAACAACTTGATGTAGTAACTGATTTCAAATGTTTGTAAATAGTATACTCCCTAGAAAATCCTATATTTTCCAGTAAAAATGTAGTCTTCTACCAAGACCCGATTGTTTGTGTATTTGTTCCTTATGTAGTGTAAGAGTTTTTCCTCAGTGAAACTATCATTATAAAAAATATAGTTTATTTAAACGTGTATGTGACAAAATCACAGTGTAATCAAATGCAGACTCCAGGTAGTACTAAATGTACAGTACACCTCGGGGAGTCTAAAGTAGTAACATGTAGACTCCAGGTGGTATTATATGAATAATACGCCTCGAAAAGTCTATTTTTGCCTTTAATTCTTAATTTGGTTAATTAAAGGTTTGAATTTGAACTCGTATGTAACCATGCTGATCGACGGCTGAATAACCGATGACCCTCCAGGTCATATGTAGTGAAGTAACATTTTGTCATCCCGTGGCCTTTCGGCTGGGACTGTAGCTAGCAGTCGAGATGTGGGAGTGTCTGTCCTGTATAGATCTATACACATAATGCCCGCTCTCCCTCCAGGAGACTCTGGTTACAAGTGATAGCACAATAAAGTGTCGTATCGAGAAGTAGTATGTCACATTCTGTTTATAGTATTCAAATGTTTATGTAGTATGTCATAGTGTAGTAATGTTATCTCTGTACTAGTGTATAGTATGTTCTCTTGTATAGTGTATAGTATGTTCTCTTGTATAGTATATAGCGTGTATTGACTCATAACTATACTGGCTCTTGTATGATTCGTTGTAATAGTAGTAGTGAGTAGTAAAACCTTAAATATACATATTATAGTTAAATAGTAATGTTGTGGGTATGCCTTTGCTACACAAAGGTAATGAACTGAAGTGAAAGCTTTTATATCCAACACATATATACATGATATATAACTAAGATTTCAACGACATTCGGACAAATAACAGGATACCCTAAGTCCACAACCAAACAAGGAACAGGAAATAAGGTAAGCTATCAGTCCTAAGTCCTTCAAGTCTTACTTATATAAATATATTAGTGTAGATATGAGTTTGGAAACAATGCAAGTTTAAAAGAGTTTTGGAAACAGTTTTAGTATCTAAAAGTTTAATAAAAGGTTTTAAAACGCTTGAAAACCATAATTTTGATAGTAACTTGTAAGTAGTAGGAAATCTTTCTGTTTGTTCTAGTCATTAATCACATGTCATTAAAGTAATAACTAGAATATTTCAACTTGTATCCCCCCCATAAAAGCATTTAAAATCATTTCAAAGGTTGATTAAGGGGTGTAAACTCACCTGTAGTGAGTGGTTTGGATGGAAGTGCCGGACAGGATGCTAAGTGTCAAGTGAAGACTTGAACACACACGCGGATCCTATTTAACATGTAATGACACATATATGTATCTAATTAGTCATTTAACAACTAACTAATCAAGTAAGGACACCCTAAAACATGGATAACACTTTGATTCAAGTGCTAGGAGTATCAATGGGTTGCATCTAAAGAGAGTATGGCCTCACATTGGAGTTTACTGCCCATATGGTAACACCATATGAGTTTACGGTTTTATGGTCATTTCACCCATGAGTTTACGGCCGTAAACTCATGGTAATTAGTACCATTGTGTGTTTTAGGGTCTTATAAGTCAAGGTTAAGCATCCAATAGTCAAGTTCAAGCCTTAGGAAGTCATGGTGGCACAATGGCACCACTTTATAGAGTTTACGGCCCATAGACCATTCCTCATGAGTTTACAGCCGTAAAATCTATGTGTTCTTGATCTTTTTGATGTTTAAGGTCCTAAACACTTCAAGGAAGTGATCTAGACTAGTATCCAAGGCTAAGGAAGGGACTAGGGCTCATATGGCCCCCTTATTAGGGTTTACGGTTCATGGACCAACTCCCATGGAGTTTACGGTTTTGGGTTTACGGTCCAAGAGGTAACCCGTACCATTTCGTGGTTCAAGGTCTTTAGCTCATGCATGCAAGGTTCTAGTCCATTATCCAAGCCCTAGAAGGTAATGGTGGCACATATGCACCACCTTGTGGTGTTTACGGTCCAAGGAGATTGCCTTGGCCGTAAACCCATGTGTTCTTGGGGGATTCTTGGTGTTTTTCCATGGTTTAACAAGTGTTCTAAGTAAATAACTAGTTAGGAGGAGTGTACTTACTTATAGGAAGCTTGTAAGAGTATTTAAGGTCCAAGAACACTAGTGTGTGTTCTTGGTGTTTTGAAGAACACTTGAAGATCTATGAAAAAGACAAGATTTCATGGATGAAATCATGTATAACTACTAGATGAAGTATTATAACAACAAATCAAGAGAAGAAACACTTACATTTTTGGAAGATTGGAAGAACTATGTTATGATACTTGAGAGAGAAAGTTGGGTGTTCTTGAGCTTGGAAGTGAGAAGTGTGGAAAATGAGGAGTAAACTCATGCCTTAAGCATGAGTTCATGGTCAAAGGGGAGTTTACGGCCCAAACTCCTCATGTTTAGTCGTAAACACCTAATTAAGGTGTTATATGTTTATTTGTTACACATCACTCTTAGAAGATACTTCCTTTTATTTGTTTGTTTGACGAATTTAAAATAAAAACACCCAAACGGACTTTAAACCGGCTAAAATCAATAGAGATGAATTTGACTATTAATTGTAGTGCTTAACCTTAGAGTTTGTACAAATGAAAATTTCGGGTTGTCACACTTTTGATCACTAAATTAATTCTAAATTAATTCTTGATCACTACTAATTAAATAATATGATTCCATATTAATATATTAGAAATTATAATATATTAATATAAATCATAAACATACTATTCTCAAAAGACTATCCATATAAATTGTTCCGGTGAAGTGCAACCCAAATGGACCATGCCAAATCGGGTCAAGTACATACCAATAATAGTTATGGGCTTAGTCACTAATCCAACAGTCTCCCACTTGGATAAGTCTTAAACTATTATTGTGTATGACTTCAAAACCTGACTAGCAATCGTAGCTCTTAAAGCCGCTGTTGAACTCTGACCTTAGTCAATGACTTGTCCATTAAATAAGGGATCATATATTCCTCCATTCTTGATATCATATGGACTGAGACATGGATTATAATCATTCTCTATGTCCATTTGTTGTTTCTCGATTTCCGATTTATGACGACCAACTAACTGAACAAGTCAAATCAGTCCAGGCTTGGCCAAGCACTTCGGGGTGTCATCACTAAATCATCGAGGGGCCCACAAATATCACTTTTATCCCTTTAAGGGTAAAAGGAATGGATAAACTTCGACTCATATGCTTGTTCTACTACTTGTTGAATCATACACAAAGGCACGTTTTATAACATCGAGTTACCAATGCGTTTACGTACAATCAATGCATAACCAACTCATATGCAACAACTCATATCTCTAGGTTTGAAGAATATAAGATATTATCGTCTCATGATCACTCGTGATAAAATCCATGAAGTAAGTCAAATGAGCGTGGGCTTAATCCAATACTCAGATCTTATGAGCACTCATGAATGTTGAAACAACTCTTGCTATGTCCACTACCTTGGACATCTACAAACCAGATTCATGACAATCTTGATTCGTATCTACTTCCAACATATGACTGATGAACCAATGAATCGAGTATTGATTTAATCAGAGTATGAATTCAAGTAAGAATGCGAGATTCAACATCGGATGTAAATATGATCTTGTTTCAGCTTGATTTACGCTTTCGAATGTTTACAGAGAAAATAGACAGGTCTGTAAAAACTCTTATCTAACTCTAGTAAAAGATCCTTATTTATAGGGAACAGAAAGCGTACAAAAAATATACTAAGGGCTAGACACTTAAGCTTCGAATGAAAGCGTCCTAGTAAAATATATTACAAAATATTCGAAGAGTTCAAAATACATTTCGACTAATTACAACAATTCGACCCTTACAATCTTCCCCTTTGTAATCATAGTCGAAGTCATGAATTCGTAAGAAGCGTGATAGAGTACAATAATACTCTTCGAATCTCCGTGTACCAAGAGATAATCTTCTTCAGCTCTTTCTTATCACCTTCATTGTTTTTCTTGCAATGATTCATACGAACAATCAAGTTCGTATATTGAGATGTTGAATATCTCTCCACTTCGCTTGCTTGGAATAAGAACCGTTTAGCTTTTCCAGCTTTGTCTTTTCCTGCGAATACCATTCCAAAAGGCTTCAAGCAGATTTCACCATCAGCATACTTTTTCAATTCTACTTGAGTCTTCGTTGGAGCCATCGGAGCTTTAATTTCCATTCCTTTGGCAGTAGGTAATTCAACATCTATAGTGCCAAGCACTCATAATAGTTTTCGATAAAAATCTTGATGTGAGCTACTCCAAGCTTGAATTCATCGGGTTCTGTGTTTTGAAGGTAAGAAAATGATTTGTCTTTCAAAAGTAATGCAACTTGTATAAGATCATACAATTTCATTAATGGAAAATCTACAACAGTGAATTCGCAAATATTTCCATTTGCCCTGGCAACCACATACTTGAAATTTTGGACTGTGTTTTCGAATATCACATCCTTTTTCATACTGATCGCTTTCTTGATTTTAACCAGTGACCACACTTCCTCAGGGGCTTTTGCAAGAACAGCATGAAAATGAATTTTGATGTGTGTACCTTCATCTTTTTCTTTAAAATTTCTTTCAGCCTTGAATTGAGGCATGATGGACATCATTTCATTTATCGGAAAGTCCAGCTGGCTTGTATCAGTATTCGTAACCAAATAACTTTGTTTTGGCTTCTTCTCAAACGAATACATGTGATTATATGCTACCTTGGCCTCGATTGTTTCAAATTTGTAGTGTTTGGCAGGATCACCCTTGTCCATTCCCTTCGGATCACCAGCACGCTGAGCCATAATGCTTTTAATCAGCCTGAGTTTTTCAATTTCAGCTTCAGCTGCAGCCTTCTTTTCTTCTTTCGATTTTTCCACTACAATCGATTTCCCTTTATCTTTCATGACTGGATTGTCAATTGCCTCTTTTGGTTTCGAACCACTTTCACCAGTCTCTGTAGATTTACCAATTACAATTCCTTTTGAAAAAGGTATTGTAATAGGTAGCATTGTAACAACTGTTGAAGTAACCATCCCAGCAGACACAATAACTGGCTTTGTTGTTGGGATCTTCGAAGAAAATACTTTTCCTACAACTTTCGCATCTTCACCACTAGTCTTCGACTCACTAGTTTTTCTTTCTCCCCCTTGCACCCCTGTGAAAACAGGCGGGGCATGCGTTGTTGGACGAAGACTTGATATGCGAAAGAGTGGAGCAAGTTGTTTGTTGAGAATGGCTTCGAATTGGATAAACTTCTATGATAAAAATTCAGGAGTGATCAAGGAAGAAGAAACCGGCCTGTCAGAAATTTCTTTTAACTCCTTGAGCAAAGTTAACACTTCCTCAAAGCTTGTTCTTTCGGATGTTGAAAGTTGAGTAAGTTGCGGACTCAAATTTTCATACAATTTAACAAATCTTGTGACTGCATCACAAATTATATCAACCTTTTTATTCAAGGATGCATAATCTTGTTGAACAGTAGCAACTTCTTTTTGCATGTCTTCACGAAGTTCGTGAATCTGCAAATTTACATCCTCCCTGACCTTCTTTACTTCTTGCACAAAAAGAACATGCCTTTCCTTTGTGACATTCTTCAAATTTTTCACATCACTGGTAAACATTGAAGTTTGAGATTTGATCCAAAGTTCATTATTTTGATCATTATAATCAACCTTCTCCAAAATTTGAGATTCATAATCAGTAATCATGCCAGAGACTTGTTGGGTTTTGAGCATTCTAACACTCCTATGGTGTACATGCAACCCTATAAACCTTGGATCTATGTTTTCTCTATTATACATGCAAATATTAACTATTCCAAGGTTTCATCCTAACTAGCATATTATGAAGCACCTATACTACAAGGTTCTAGTTAGATGACATACCTTTTGATGTAGGTTGATGTCTTGAAGCTTTAAGAGCTTAGCCCCCAATAGTGTGGAAGCCTCAAATGGAATCACAAATCACCAAAACACCTTGGAAGAACTTGAGAGAATATGTATGCACACTAAAATCGGCCCACTCTTATTTTCACACACTTGTGCCAATTTTGTGAGCCAAGGACCCCTTTATATATTATGGAGGATTAGAGTTACATCCATGTAAACCCTAATACCCATGACCTTTCATTTACATAGGATCCATGGGTTAAAAGCTCCATGGACTATCCATGAAAGCTTAGCCCAACCTAAATGAACTTGGCCCATTCCATATATATAAGAGTCCATATTTAATTAGTTCTTTTTGATCACTTAATTAATTATAAATTAATTCTTGATCAATACTAATTAAATAATATGATTCCATATTAATATATTAGAACTTATAATATATTAATATAAATCATAAATATATTATTCTCAAAAGACTATCCATATAAATTGTGCCGGTGAAGTGCAACCCAAATGGACCATGCCGGGTCGGGTAAAGTACATACCAAATATTGTTATGGACTTAGATATTAATCCAATAGTCTCCCACTTGGATAAGTCTAAAACTATTATTGAGTATGACTTAAAAACCTAACTGGCAATCGTAGCTCTTAAAGCCGCTGTCGAACTCTGACCTTGTCAATATCTTGTCCATTAGATAAGGGATCATATATTCCTCCATTCTAGATATCATATGGACTGAGACATGGATTATAATCATTCTCTCTGTCCATTTGTTGTTTCCTGATTTTCGATTTATGATGACTGACTGATTGAACAAATCAAATCAGTCCTGGCTTGGCCAAGCACTCACATGTGTCATCGCTAAATCATCGAGGGGCCCACAAATATCTCTTTTATCCCGAAGGTAAAAGGAATGGATAAACTTCGACTCATATGGCTTGTTCTACTACTTGTTGAATCATACACAAAGGCACATTTTATAACATCGAGTTACCAAATGCGTTTTCGTTCAATCAATGTATAACCAACTCATAGTAACAACTCATATCTCTAGGTTTGAAGAATATAAGATATTATCGTCTCATGATCACTCATGATAAAATCCATGAAGTGATTCAAATGAGCGCGGGTTGAATCCAATACTCAGAACTTATGAGCAATCATGAGTGTTGTAGCACCACTTTGTCCACTAACTTTGACCTGGAAGTCAAAATATGCAAAGTGAAACACAAGAATAAATGAATCAAATATGGTATCAAGCCTTATGAATATAAATAGTCCACTTTTATTTATCACCATACCGATTACTCATTATTTCATTGTTTCGGTTTTATCAACTTTATACCTGAATTAAAAACACTATTTGTCCCATGCTCCAAGCATGTACACTATGTTTTTCTAAACAATAGCTTTGCCATACACCAAGTATGCACTCTATGTTTGTCTATGATCCTTACTTTGTGAAATAAACCAATTGAACATAATTTCAATGATTCTAATTTCACACTCCCAAATCCTTATCGAAAAATGTGAGAATTTCAAATTCCTATCATTTATCGAAATCTGTTTAGATTTTAAACTTATATGAACTGACCCTCCTCTAATGAATATGTACAAAGTCACAAAGACTTGTCAACAGTCATTATAAGGTATTCCAATGGAGATCAACGCCATGGAAACTAAGTCTCATATTCAAAGTACATTGCTTTGGACATGCTTCCTGCATTAAGTTTTCTAATCTTACACAGATAACTTCCACCTATGGAGACAACTCCATATTCTCATTTTGACTATCACTTCTGAATAAGAGATGCCTCTTTTCAGAATATGTCAATATGGTCCTTCCAAAATTAGCACTATACTTCCAACTGTCCCTGAGCAACCAATCTTTGGTAAACCTCAGATTGTCCTCGACAATTGCTTAATCATCTTAGTCATATCCAATTCTAGACCTTTTCCCTTCTTAATGCCTCTGGGCATTTGGAAAAATTTAGAAATGACAGATATTATAGCACATGCAATCGATCCTGTACCCAAAGCAAATGGTACACGATTCATGATGTCTCACATAAAGACATGATTCTAGACCAGTCTTTTGCTACAATATTTTTATTTGCCATGTTTTCAAAATTTGACTAGGAAGAGGGATGCCGTAATCATAATCGAATTTTGAGAACACAATATATAGAATTTCCTTAAGTTGAACCAATCCAACATGAAATTCATATATATATATTCTTGACTAAGGATGATTAAGGTCTCAATCTAAGCCTTTAGAACTGAAATGAAGTATATCCTCTCCCTTAATTATAGCAAAACAACTTTTTCAATCCCTGCAGCCTCACGAATTGAAACTTTTGTTTTCTATAATTAACATTGCTAACTTGCAACACTAACAATAATTATCATGCTCCAACTAACATGATGATTATTACCATAACACTTATGCTCCCACTAGCTTTGACATGTACTCAGAAATCAGCTGGACTTCTAAATCATTAAGATGATCACAAACATGATACTAAAGTGCTCTCCCATCTTTTCAGATTTGAGAAACTTTTATCTTTCTGCCTAATTTGATTCTTCCCATTCGTTCTGCCATACATTGAGACTTTTCCAATGTTTCAAAATTATACTTAAACTTGTAAGTATAACCATATTTACTAAACTTTAGTAAATCAAATAGTCTTAACGAGCTTTGTGGCGGACATGACCAGTGCATAAGAATGTGTACTCGATCCCTTTAGTCCTTCACTTGACTCACACATCCATGTGAACAAGTAATTAGTCTTGATTTTCCAATGCTTGAAAGTTCTCATTCATCATACTATTCAACTTGAATGATTCCAAGTTTCGGTCCAATTGAAACTTGGGTGATGAGGAACTTTCTTGATTTGGTAAATTTAGACACTACCACAAATGAAAGAATCAAATCCATTTTCCAATATTGCTGTCAGTGGAATCATATAAGCAACAATTTTCCACGAATGCCATTGTAAGGATACTTCAAATAAATAAAATTAAATAATTTTCTTTTATTTTAAAAATTTGCGGAAAAACTTATCCTTACAATCCACATGGAAAATTGTTGTTATCTACTCCTTAGCAATATATCATAACTTCTTAAGCAACTACTCAAAATTCTGATGCGATCGAACTCCACCTTCGCGATCAGAATCAGCATATACTTCCTTTAAGATTTCTCTCTATTCCTCTTAAAACATCAACATGTGACCCAGTCACATCATGTAATGAGGATATCAGAATAGAACTTAACAGAGTTAGATAATGGGCTCTACCTGATGTAGAGTCAAACTTATTGACTTTAACATCCTTAGGTAAATTTGGCAGCTTTGCAATCAACGCCCCTTCCTTTGGAAAAATAAACATATGGACCCTTTGGTAATGGGACTATCTCAAACTTAGCCTTTCTCTTTACCATTTGGTCAACCGGGTTGACTATGGCCAATCCCTTTTCCATTGGGAAGAGAATGCTTTTTCTGGATTTCCAGTGTCACCATTGTCACTATCCATAAAGTTTTTGGGAAGTTGATCTTCTAATCAAATTTGCTTTACTATCATTCCAAATCATTGCTGATTCAGCAGCACCAAGCAAATAGATATGATCATTAAGGTTCATGTCATAGTATGTTTCATAGTAGTCCCAAAGGAACTCACTATGTGACTTAGAAAGTGATTGAACATCCAACTTTCTCAAGACTTTGACACCCAACTCTCCCGGCTTGTCAATATGTGATTTCATCTCTAAGATGTGATCACACATAGACCTTGCTTGCCATTAGGGCTTGAGTGACCTTGAACTTGTGGGTTAGGGAGAATAATTGGAGGAGGTGGAGGAAGAGAAGTATGACTTCCATGAGCCAAACTCGGGAAGTCATATTCATTAGGAAAGCTTGGTTTGGGAAGATCATTGTTGTCTAAACCAGACATCAACAATGGGAGAAATTCATGTAAAGTTGATTTAAGTCCTTAATATAACACCCAATATGATATATTAAGGCTAGGACCCAACAAACTATTTTATAACTTCGAAGAGGGATGTTGTAATCCAAGCTATAAAATATTTGAAGGTAGGTGAATGACGATTCACCAATTTCCACCAAGATAAACGAAATGTATTATTAGGTTTTAATTGGTTTTGAAACTCCTAGATTCTTTTGAGATCCATTGAACTTTTCAATGGCATGTTTCAATCTCGAGTGTGCCCTTCAGGTTTTGTGACTGGGATGCCGAGGATCAAAAAACAAGGTGTGAAGTAACCATGCAAATATACTTGGTACCCTTAATATTTACCCCTCAATCGATGTGCCGGTTAACCACACACGCTCCAACGATACTATGATAAACATTAAGTTACCCTTTGCCTACCTTGTTAAGTCTAGGTTAGTGTGCCGGTTAACCACACACGCTCCACTAACAGCTTAAACAAAGTGCAAAGTGTAATTTCATGGATTAGCACCTTATTCACATTTTCCTAAGTAACTAAGATTGGGAATTTATAAGTGTTTAGTTACTTAGTATTTATCATTATACTTATAATGAAGGGAGAATTATTGTCCTTGTCCTACCTGTTCGGCTAACGACCCTCCACCGGTCAAGGAAGCGGTGAGTAAGAGTGCACACCCATTAAACTGTCATTTTATAGGCAGTAAGCTTATACCCCCTTATAGACCGGCTTCGTGAATGAGGCCTACTAATGGTAAGACGACTTGCTCTTATACATATAATATATTAAACTTTTAATATTATAATAGTATAAGGGTGTATTCTAGACATTTAAAATACTTGGTGGTTTAATCTATTAATTAAACTAGACTTTTAATTTAATTAAACTCAAACCATATATTTATGGATTAATAATACTCTTTTAATTAAACGCTTTAATTAACTATTAATAAAGTCCATAAGGGTTAATTTGAACTATTCAATAAAACATCATAATTCCAATTATTAAACTCAAAATTAAAACCATTTAATTAATTGTTTAAGTTATAAACCCAAGAGTTTTAGAATTCAATTCTTTTTTTCATAAAAAACTTTTCTCAAATTCCAAAACTTGAGGGCAAGTTTTGTAATTCTTGAAAACCTTTGGATTCCATAACTTATGGAATTAATGGTGTTTTATGATGAAACTTTCCATGTTCCATAACTTAAGAACAAGTTATGGAATTCTTTAAAACATTAACACCAAATTTTGTAACTACATAAAAACTTTGATCAATTTTTTTTTAAAAAAACTTTCATATCCATAACTTATGGAAGTTTCAAAAACCCTTAAGATCACAACTTTAAAAAAAACTTTTGAGCTCCAAAATTTTATGACAAAATATGTAACTCCTTAAAACATTTAGATCAAACTTTTAAAACTAATAAAATAATCATATCATTTTATCTTTTACTAAATTTGACCTAATTCAACTCATATAACAAATGATTCAAATTTTACAAATAATTCGTTTTTCACAAAACAAGTAATTATCTTAAAATTTGACAAACGTCATGTTTTTTTTTTTCCTTTTTTTTTCAACTTTAAAATAAAACATTTGCACCAATATAACAGAAAACAACTCATGGCTCTGATACCACTGTTGGGTTTTGAGCATTCTAACACTCCTATGGTGTACATGCAACCCTATAAACCTTGGATCTATGTTTTCTCTATTATACATGCAAATATTAACTATTCCAAGGTTTCATCCTAACTAGCATATTATGAAGCACCTATACTACAAGGTTCTAGTTAGATGACATACCTTTTGATGTAGGTTGATGTCTTGAAGCTTTAAGAGCTTAGCCCCCAATAGTGTGGAAGCCTCAAATGGAATCACAAATCACCAAAACACCTTGGAAGAACTTGAGAGAATATGTATGCACACTAAAATCGGCCCACTCTTATTTTCACACACTTGTGCCAATTTTGTGAGCCAAGGACCCCTTTATATATTATGGAGGATTAGAGTTACATCCATGTAAACCCTAATACCCATGACCTTTCATTTACATAGGATCCATGGGTTAAAAGCTCCATGGACTATCCATGAAAGCTTAGCCCAACCTAAATGAACTTGGCCCATTCCATATATATAAGAGTCCATATTTAATTAGTTCTTTTTGATCACTTAATTAATTATAAATTAATTCTTGATCAATACTAATTAAATAATATGATTCCATATTAATATATTAGAACTTATAATATATTAATATAAATCATAAATATACTATTCTCAAAAGACTATCCATATAAATTGTGCCGGTGAAGTGCAACCCAAATGGACCATGCCGGGTCGGGTCAAGTACATACCAAATATAGTTATGGACTTAGACATTAATCCAACAAGACTTTGCTCACAACTCTGGCTTCGAGCATTTTCAACAGTGAATCAACCTCCGAACTAGAAACAGATGAACCACCCCCCAGATCAGCTTGAGATTGAATTATCGAATTCAACTTCTGATTCAAATTTTAAACTGCTTCATGGTCATCAGCATATGATCTGGAAACTGTTCTTCTTCTTCATGAAATTCTAATTCTTCAAAGGTACCTCCAAACCCCTCTGTATCAGTTTCTGTCTCCATAAAAATGGGTTCTTGAACATTCGAAGTTGCTTTAGGTGTATTAGTGGATTGAGAAGAAAAAATTGAAGTGAATGGTTGATTGATAATGTGTTCGAATGTAGGAGAATCAGTGGTTGAAGTAGTTGGAATTGTGGATTGTGACAATGAAACAATGCTTTCAAATGGAGCAGATGTAGATTTACCTTGATCTTCATTCTTCGCATCTCCATCACCCATATTGACATTTGCATCCGTATCAGATACGTGTGCAGGGATGCCTGAAGTTCGTACCTCCTCAGAAACTGATTTGGCAACCGAATCTTCGGGTGGTATGATGATTGTCTGCTCAGGAGTTATCTCTGGGGTTTCTGGAATTCGTTACTTATCATCTTCTGTTGACTCAGTAGAAATTACAAGTTTTCGAGTCTTCTTCTTCTTCTTCTTTGATAACTGTTTTGCCATATCCTCAGCCCTTCGTTTCTTAGATACCGGAGAAACAGGTACTGGCACTTCTCTAATAAAAACACCTTGATGAGTGATTTGAGGTTTTCGAATCACTTTATGGATAGGAGACTTGCGTTTATGGGTTGACTTCATTTTGATTCTTCGAAACATACCAGTCTTAGAAGGAATGACTACATTCTCTTGTGTTTCTTCAATAATGGGCTCAATCACTTGAGTTTCATCAACATATATCTCAACTGTTTCAGGCTTCTTCTTGGGAGATTTCGAGGATTTGATCTCTGTCTATGGCTTTTTCGTCTTCTTGGATTTCTTATCATCTCTTCCCAATAATATGCCAGTATCGATTGTAGAATCAATAGTCTTCAAATATGCCACCAAAACCTTATTCGAAGGATCAACTCTTTTAAGCATTGCATCAGGAATACGAGCAACTGATGCAAAAACTTCCGTACTATCTGTGACATCCTTCGGATAGTGATACGATTGGAAAGTGGCTCTTTCTTCATCATTGGGAACCAAAATCCCTTCCTTTTCATAAAAGTATTGCAAAATTAGGCTCCAGTACCATGCACACGAAATACCATGAATAGCATTCGTATGTTCTACACCCTTTTGGAATTCCTTCCATAATTGTGTAGAATAATCCACTTGAAGATCATAGTAGATTCCAGCAACCATTGCATAAACTTCCATTCTTCCTTTATCAAGACCAACTGTTCTCCCAGTTAAACATCGTAGAAAGATTCCAAATAAGAAATTCCATAGTCGTGGAAGACCAGATTTCTTAGAATCACTTATCTTGGACAATGGAGGCTGATATCCCATCTCATTAAACATGTTAACGATTTGGGGGAATGTGAAAGCAACATATGGAGGTGTATTCGGAATATCAAGAATTTGACATAAGAGTTTCTTGGATAGCCTGACCTTTTTGTCGTTCACCAGATGAAAAGTAATTGTATCAGAAGCCTTGTTATATGTAGCAGTAGATCCTGCTTGAGACAACCATGACATTGGAACAGAAAATGAACTGAACATCGCCTTTGACAACACAGAGTTCTTCAAAGCAACGATGAACATCTTCAGGTCTTCCGGATATTGAGAAACATCACCCTCCAAGTGATAGTTTTTTGGTTGAATCTTCATTATTGGTAATGAAGAGGCATCTTCAGTGGTATGAGAATCAACATGAGCAGAAGTCGCCATTGTTAGGGTTTGAGGATTTTGATGATCAGAGAATTTTGGGTAATTTTGCTTTTTAATCGCGTAAACAAATAATGAACCCTTGAATCCCCTTTTATATGTAACCCTGAAGTTTGAATTTGAAGCGGGATACATATTTAATGATATCTGACGTGGCACCTTGAAAATTGGACCATTACTGCGTAAAAGTAGCCATGCGTCAAAAAGTAGCTGTCACATCGCCTTGAAAAACGGACAGAATACTATACGTCATTTATAAGCAGCCTCTCTTGAAATCCCCAAGAATATTGTAACCGTCAGAACCCTTCGAATGGAAGCAAGGCTCTTTCACTTTTGGGATGAAAAGCGAAGTCATATGCCAGATATTCGAAATCATCAGCCTGAGTTGGTATTACTCAGAACCTCAAGGATTTCGTGACTGCAGTGTTCCAAAGAATGTAGACGAGAAACAAAGATTATAAATATTTGGGATATTGTGATGTCAAACAATTGACAAAAAAGCAGATGAAATCCCGGGCAGAGATTACTTCATTAATCATTAAGAGAAATGATCAATAGCTTATGTGGTTTCCCGTGAATTACAATCGAATACTTGTTGATAAGTATCAAAGGGATCCTTTTATAATGCTTCGTGGGTAGGAAAAAATTTCGTTACATATCAACCTAAACATAAGGTGATAAATTGTAACATAAATTACTTGTTTAACCAGTGTAGTCATTGACAAGTATGTTTTGAAAAATTTTAAGTGACTTGGATTTTCAAATGAAACTCACACGGAAATCATATTCATGAAAAAAAATTTGTTCTGGATCTTGTTGGGTAACAAACATCATGGGTTTCGAATGTTTGATCAAGACGAGTTATTCAAAATGAATATGATTTGGAGTTTCGAATTTTGGTACTGAAACAAAAATTTCGTGAAAATCTGGAACATTGTTCCCCGTCAATGCCTTAAAAGTGTAGTGAAAATCGGGCTTCACTTTCATCACGGTCTCATGATGACAGATCATAAACACAGATTTTTGATATGTCTAAGTCTCGATGGGTTTGATCAGAGACCTCTCGGACATATGTCTTCGTGTGTGATCGTGTAAGAACTTTATGGATGAAAAAGATTGATGTAAGACACGAAAAGTACATCTATTATGTTTGGACCAAACAGTAAACTCTTAACTCATTTTGAGAAGAGTCAGGTAGCTCAGAGACTAATGTGAATATAAGCATGATTGGGAAGAAATTCTCGTATGACAAATTTCATTAAGGCTTTCCTACACACACATTGAGTCAATCGAGGCTTTTGGACAACATGCAGCAGCATGCTTCTAGGGACAACTTAACTAGTTCAAATGATGAAAAATTTATCGATTCATACGAAAAAATGTACCTGACCCTAGGACTGCAAGCATAATCCATTCTGTGTCTTGAAGATTGTCTGTAACAAAATACTAAAAAGAAATAAGAATCAAAATATTTTTGTTGTTTTGAATCAATGAACAGTAACCGAAAATCAAATTTGGATCAAATGAACTTCTTGAATAGTTATTGGACTTGATCTAAAAAAAATTTATTGGATCATCAATGGGGTTTTTCAAGAAAAATTTGATCCAACGAGTCAAACGATCACAAATCAAAAACGCAACGCACGAATTTAATGAAATTAAGAGAGATCATAGAGAGAGACTCACCAAAAATTGCTCCAATTGCGACGAAAATTGCCAAACTGAGAATCGTTCTTCAAAAATCACCTTGATCTTGAAGACCCGCTCTGATACCAATTGTAGTGACATAAGAACATGGTTTGGCATGCGGAATTAAAGTTTGCATAATGAACATGGTGATTTGGGTGTTCAAGAGATGTATTGATTGTATACGGTGTTACACAAAAAGGATCTAGATCTAGACTACATAAATAACACACACTTACAAACTCACTTTTACATCTCTCAAGCACACCTCTGCAAGTGGTATGAACCCACTATTTATAGAGGTGTTTACATGTCTCTCTCTCACTCTCTATCTCTCATGTGTCACAAGGGTAATACTCCACATGCAAGTGGGTTTTATAAAAGTCAAACATTACAAAGTCATTCAAGGAAAACTTTGTAGCCCAACAATGACCGACTGTGGATGGTTTGAATAACATAATCATTTGGGAAGAACGACCTAGTTATTCTGGAAGTCAAAACATGCAAAGTGAAACACACGAATAATCGAATCCAATATGGTCTCAGAACTTATGAATATAAATAGAACACCTTTTATTTATCACCATATCGATCACACATTATTCATTGCATATTGTTTCAAACTATCAACTTTATACTTGAATTAAAAACAATAGTTGTCCCATGCTCCAAGCATGTAAAATATGTTTTCTAAACACTAGTCATGCCATACACGAAGTATGCACACTATGTTTGTCTAAACATTAAGTATGCCATACACCAAGTATGCACACTAAGTTTGTCTATGATCTTTTACTTTGTGAAATAGATCGATTGAACATAATTTCAATGATTCTCATTTCACAATCCCAAATCCTTATCACAAATGCAAGAATTCCAAATTCCTGCAATTTACCGAAATATGTTAGATTCTAAACTTATATGCATTGATCCTCTCGTAATGACTATGCACAAAGTCACAAAGAGTTGTTAACAGACATTACAAAGTATTCCAATGGAGATCAACTCCATGGAAACGAAGTCTCAGATTAAAAGTAAATTTCTTTGAACATCCTTTGTCACACCCCAAAACCGGAACGGCAGAATCGTTCGAGGGTGGAGGACGTCATGTTTAGTATCACGAGATATGTATATGGTAAGCAAGTAATGAACAACCATTTATTTCGAAAGAAAGTGTTTACAATGTGTGTGTGTTCACAAAACATAAAATTCTTACACAAATAACAAAACCAGACTTGAAGCTATAATGCTTCATCTTCTGAATGCCCAGCACGAGCACCTGTCTAATAGTCTCCTGAGAATACAAGTTATTTGAAAGAATTGATGAGCAATTAAGCTGGTGAGTTCATAAGATTTTAGTGATGTGAGTAAGTTGTAAAGTGTTGTTGAAAATGTAGATGTAAAATGGTATTGAAAATGTAGTTGTAACATGTAGTTGTAAAACGTTGTAAGTTGTAAGTTCTGTTTTGAAAAGTTCGTCTGTTCCTCTAGAAAATCCTATGTTTCCTACTTTGATGGAAGTTTAAGTAAAATGACATTACAACCCTTTCTATGGGTACTAAGCGGATATGAGTTATATAAGACTCAGAGTAAACAAACAATCGATTGTGCGCATCTACCCTAAGCTCACAACCAAACGAGGAACAGAAATTAAGGCGCATAGCACACATCCCATTGGTTGTTTGATCATTGTCGTATATAACCCTAGTGTAAACACTTGTTACTCATGGAGTTAATTGTAATGGTTCCTTTATATCTAATGAAAAGTTCTTTAAGAAAACCCATATTTCTTATAATAAAATGGTGACCACATTGACTACTTTTATAATAGCTTAGTTTATACTGATATATATAATCCAATATCGGATAGAAAGTTAACTGGGTGAATCTGCCCTAAGCCCACAACCAAACAAGGAACAGGAAGTAAGGAGGAAGGCACACATCTAACTACCTATTGGGTATTAGTGTTATATATAAACATGGTGTATAAACTAAGGTATTATAGAGTTACTCACCTAAGGTCCTTTAAATTGTACTGGTTTAATAAAATGGATTAAACCCTTTACTGGGAAGTTTCTAGTTTTGTATACCAAAAGTACTGATTTTGGAAAGTATGTTTTGTACTAGAAAAACTGTGCTTTGACTCTGTGTCCTATAACCTGACCCATACCGGGTACCCTTATGATGACTTAATGTATACTAAGCATACATATATATTGAATCGGGTAGAAAATAGATTGGGTGAATTCGTTCCAAGCCCACAACCAAACAAGGAACAGGAAATGAAGCGGAGAGCACACATCCTATTACCTGTCGGACTCTAGTTGTATATATATATATATATATATATATATATATATATATATATATCCTGTGACGTATACATTAAGGAATCATAAGACTAGGCTTATGGTCCTTTCTTTTAAACGTAGCCTTCTACCAAGGCATCTTCTGTTATGTGCTAGACTCGATTGTTCCATTTGTCGATTTTAAAAATGTATATTTTCCCTAGTTTATAACTATATTGTCTCGAAAATAGTTTGAGTTTGACCTTCAAGTGGTACTGTCACTTTATGAAAGTAATGGGAAATGTAAGTACACAGTTGTCGTTTATAATGACATGCGGATGTACTAATAACCTAAAAACATATTTGTTTTATTACGGTTATAATGTGAAGGGTAGAACCCCTACTAAACGCTCTCCCTGTCAAGAGATTAAGGGAACCAAACGCGACCTCTGAAAATTCTTGCAAGCCGTGTAATTTACATTAAAGTATATGATCATGTATACCCAATATAACTATCACCTTTTGTTTAAAACAATGAGTTAGTGATTCACTGGTATAATTAGATCCTGTATGTGTTCTCATGCTATAGCAACCTAACTTGTTTGTTTTGTACTGTATATTGTACGTTCTGTTTGTTTCTCGTAATTATGTGTTCTCTCTGTATGGTATTGTTTGATTCTCTTCACTATATGTTCTGTATGGTATTGTTTGATTCTCCTCACTATATGTTCTGCTTGAACTGTTACTGAAAAGACTCGTTTATCTACTAAGTTATGTTTGTACTTTAAAAACGGAGTTTTGTATAACTATAAAGTAACATAACTTTAAAAGAGTTTTTGAAATGTTTTGACAACTTATAAATGACATAAGTAACATTTTGAAAGATGTTTATAACAAAGATTTACACAATTATCATTGTGTTCAACTTGTATTCCCCCCTTAAAATAGTTAAAACAGTTAAAAGATTCATTACGGGGGTATGAACTCACCTGATGTGGGTGATTCAAACGGGTATGTGTGTAATGATGAGAAGTTCCACGAATGAAGTCCCGAGACACAATAAGTCCTAAATGACATATAAGGATACATATTGACATGAATATAGTGTTTATAAACAACTATATGAAAGGAAACACCTTCCGGGACTAGGAAACACCTTCCGGGACTAGGAAACACCTTTATCAAGTGTTGGAATCACATGTGATTCATCAAAGGAAAGTGAAATGGCACTAACATGTGTTTACGGTCATGAGTTTACGGCCCAAGGGAGTTTACGGCCGTAAACTCATGGTCAAAAATGGTTAAGTGCAAGTTTGAAGACTAGGGAAACTTTAGGGTCTTTTGCTCTACACTTGTATGAAGAAGACCACCTCAAATGAGGCTTTTGATGAGTTTACGGCCCAAAGGAGTTTACGGCCGTAAACTCATGGTCATTAACATCTTGAGTGAAGTTTAAGGTCCTTCAAACATCAAGTAAGGGTTCTGGGTCACTTGCCTTGCATCCTATAGGGTTTATGGCCCTAATGGCCACCAAAAAGGGGTTTACGGTCTTGGGAGTTTACGGTCGTAAACTCCACTTGATCTTGTGTTCATGGTGTTTTCAAGCCTCTAAGCATGTATACTAACTAGATATGAAGTATAGGGAAGTGTACTTACGATCTAGAAGTTTGAAATGGTTGATATTGGCCAAGAACACTAGTGTGTGTTCTTGGTGAAACTTGAAGATCAAAGAAAACATGATTTTTGTGGATGAATCATGAGGATGAAGCTAGTTAAGAAGGATTATCAACAAACTAGAGAAAGAACACTTACGATTTTTGAAGATCAAGTATGAAGATCAGGATGATACTTGAGAGAAAACTCATGTGTTCTTGAGGGGAAAGTGAAAGAATGAAGAAAAGTGAAGGAAATGGACTTATATGGAGGAGTTTACGGCCTACATGAGTTTACGGCCGTAAACTCCATGTTTACGGTCGTAAACTCCATAGGATGGAGTTTAGGGTTTGAATCTTGTACTGTGGCCTTAGCAGATAAATTCCAACACTTATTCCTTAAGTTTACTAGGCCTAAACTCCTTAGAAAGACCTTTAACAGGGATAGACTTAGTACTAATGAGTTTGACACTCATTTGAGTTGATTGACTGGGCTTTAAAATCAAAAAAATTTCCGGTTTGTCACATCATCCCCCCGTTAGATGGAATTTCGTCCCGAAATTAGCTTTCTTAGCATTACTACTGGGGTTACGCTCCTCTGATTGGCAGCATACCTACTCATAGACCTGGCAACTTTGCCCTTCTGTTCATGATAGGATTCGTACTTGGTCCATATATCATTACCTCATGCATACAAGCCGTATATGATTAGGGTTAGTAAGACGGTCGGATGTGCGACTCTGCCCCAGGTCCACAACCAAACAAGGAACAGGAGATAGGACGGAAACACACATACTAAATCTGCGTAATCATAATCATATACCACCCTCGCGTATACACTGAATACTGATAGGTGGGTTGTATTCGTCCTTAGCCTCTGTGCTCGAACTTTGTCTGTTGGACAAGTGGTATTTCGTGACGGTCTGCGAACATATGACGATAAGGCTTCGGAGGACAAAGTACTCTTCGCACGAGTACTCCGGGGTTTAGAATATGAAAGATAAAATTGAGGTTTAGGTCGGACTTTCGATACGAATGACGAAAGTTTCGAGAACTTGCCGATCGAGGCGATAGAAACATATGAACTTAGTATGGTGAGGACCACGCCAAATCGTGACGAATGAAAGCAACGGACTCTTTACTGAACAAAGTTTTAGCCAATTGAAAGAAACGTATGTTATACGATGATGTATCCCTAGTGTGTTCGATAATGTACTGCTAGTGTGCTCCACAATGTACCCTTTGCAAATGATCCAGGGCTTTCGGTTTTACCTTTGATGTTAGCACTCCTACGTATCGTACCACTATGTGCACATACATACAAACGAAAGTGCTCTAATAACTGGTGGGGATACTTTATATCATAATCCTCCTTGGTACCACTACAATCGCCTGCTATATACAAGTTATGAATATTTAAGATGAACCAGGCAGTCGACGGAGTAACTCTCCCTTAAATCCTCAACCAATGAAGGAATGGGGACCTAAGCGGAGTCACTCACGCTAAGTCTGCAACATCTTAGTTATGCACAACCCTGATGTATATGGTAAGCCATAATAGCTTCTCTAAACGGATGTTTTAGTTCTCTGGAATATTGTGACCTATTTCAACATGTGAGTTGTTATAGTTACTTTTAAGTGTTATCCCCAAATTTTAATCTTATATGATTATAAAATTAATTTTAAAAGTAATTACTATTTCGAAAACGTACCGCTACTCGTCGACGACTCCGGGGTAGATTCTCCTGCGGTGATCCTCAGAGTGCGTCCATCCGCGCCTGAGTTCCTTTTTATCGGGCAGTCCCTCTGAAAATGTCTAGCCTCACCATAGCCATAGCAGGCTTGGTTTTCTTCAGCTCCGAGGACTTGGGTGATCGGTTGAGCCGGTGCCTTGCAGAAACGGATTATGAGTCTCTTTCTGTGGCAGTTCAGACACTGCATTTCCCGGCATACTCCAGTGTCACACCCCAAAACCGAGAACGGCGGAATATGTTCTGGGGTGGAGGACGACATGTACAGTATCATACCAATGCATAATAGTAAAGACAAGCAACAACATCCATTGCATTAATATAATAATTGTAATACAAGCGTGTTCTGTACAGTTTTAAGACACCAAAAGTATAATCAAAATAAAAGAGGAGTCTCGTATGTGCTCCATCTTCTCAAAAGTTGCATCTGTACCTGTCTACGGATGACCTGAGAATACAAGTTATTTTGAAAGCGTGTATCAGCATTCTAATGCTGGTGAGTTCATAAGTATTTAGTGTCATTGCTTGTGTAAAAATGTTTACAACAATGTAGTATAATAACTGACTTCAATGTTTGAAAATAGTATACTCCCTAGAAAACCCTATGCTTTCCAATAAAAGTAGTCTTCTACCAAGACCCCGTTGTTTGCGTGTTTGATCCTTTGAAAATGTAAAAGTTTTCCCAGTGAAACTATTAGTATGAAAATATAGTTTTAAACTTCATTTATGTAAAGTAATTGGCAAAAATAGTGTTTTACCCCAGCAGTGGCACTGCCGGCTAAATGAAATAAAATGCAGACTCCAGGTAGTATTAAATGTACAATACACCTCGGGGAGTCTGTTTGGCCTTTAATTCTTAATGTGTAATTAAAGGTTTGAATGTGAACTCGTATGTAACCATACTGATTGACGATCGAATAACTGATGACCCTCCGAGTCATATGTAGTGATGTGACATTTTGTCACCCCTTGGCCTTTCTGCTGGGACTGTAGCTAGCAGTCGGGATGTGGGAGTGTCTGTCCCGTATAGATCTATACACACAATGCCCGCTCTCCCTCCAGGAGACTCTGGTTACACGGTGATACCACTGTGAAGTGTCGTATCGAGAAGTAGTATGTCACATTCAAATTATAGTGTATTCTCTTGTATAATGTATAATGTATTTTCTAGTATAATGTATAGAGTGTTCCCTTGTATAGTATATAGTATTCTCTTTGTATAGTATTTAGCATGTATTGACTCATAACCGTACTGACTCTAATAGGCGTCACTGTAAATAGTAATGTTGGTTGCATGCCTCTGATACACAAGGTACTGAACTGAAGTGAAGACTTTTATATCCAACACAAATATATATGATATATAACTAAGAATTCAACGACAATCGGACAAATAACAGAATACCCTAAGTCCACAACCAAACAAGGAACAGGAAATAAGGTGAGTTATCAGTCCTAAGTCCTTCAAGTCTTACTTATATAAATATATTAGTATAGATATGGGTTTGAAAATAAAGCAAGTTTAAAAGTGTTTGAAAACATTTTTGGCATTTAAAGAGTTTGATAAAAGGTTTGAAACACTTGAAAATCCCAAAGTTTGATGCTAATTTGAAAGTAGAAGCAAATCTTGTAGTCTGTTCTAGTTATTAATCACATATGATTAAAGCAATAACTAGAATTATTCAACTTGTATTCCCCCCGTAAAAGCATTTAAATTCATTTAAAAGGTTAATTAAGGGGGTATGAACTCACCTGTAGTGAGTGGATTGGATGGAAGTGTCGGGTAGGATGCAAGGTGTCAGGTGAGGACTTGAACACACACACGGATCCTATGTAACATGTAGTGATACATAAATGTATCTAATTAGTTATTTAATCACTAAATTATGCAAGTAAAGACACTCTAATATGAGAAAACACTTTGTTTCAAGTGCTAGGAGTGCTAAGGGTTGCATCTAAGGAGAGTATGGCCTCACCTTGGAGTTTACTCCTCAAATGGGAACCCCAAATGTGTTTACGGTTGTTGGACCATTTCCCCCATGAGTTTACGGCCGTAAACTCATGGTAATGGTGCATTTGTGTGTTTCAAGGTCCTATATCTCACAAGGAAGGGTTCTAAGTTCGAATCAAAGGCTTAGGAAGTGGTTAGGGCACAAAAGGGCCCCTCATTGGAGTTTACGGTCCTTGGACCATCCTCGAGAGTTTACGGTCGTAAACACTTGGGTTTACGGTCGTAAGCCCATGAGTTTACGGCCGTAAACTTATGTATGCCTCAACCTTTTCGTGTTTTGGTGTTTCTAGCTCATGCATGCAAGTTTCTAGCCCTTTATCCAAGCATTTGAAGGTGTTAGGGGCATCAAAACACCATTTGGGGGTGTTTACGATTTTGGGAGATCCCCAAACCGTAAACACATATGTTCTTGGGGATTTTGATGATTTTCCAAAGGATTAACAAGTATACTAAGTAAGTAACTAGATAGGAAGGGTACACTTACTTATATGAAGCTTGTAAGAGTGATTAGAGCCCAAAAACACTAGTGTGTGTTCTTGGTGTTTTGAAGAACACTTGAAGATCTAAGTAAAAACCAAGAATCCATGGATGAAATGATGTATAAACACTAGATTAAGTGTTGTATGAACGAATCTAGGAAGGAAATACTTACATTTTGGAGAATTTGAAGAAATGAACTTATGATACTTGAGAGAAAAAGCTTGGTGTTCTTGAGGTAGGAAGTGGAAAATGAGGAAAAGGAGTGTAAACTCATGCTATATGCATGAGTTCTTGGGAAAATGGTGTTTACGGCCCAAACACCTCTTGTTTAGCCGTAAACACCTAGCTAAGGTCTTGATTGTTTTGTTTTTCTACACATCACTAATAACGACATTTCCCTTTATTTAATCGTTTGACGAAAAATAAAATAAAACACCCAAACGGACTTAAATCCGGCCAAAAATGTACTGAAATGTTTTTGAATATTATATGAAGTGTCTAACTGTAGAGATTATACAATTGAAAATTTCGGGTTGTCACATCATGCTCCCGTTAGAGGGAATTTCGTCCCGAAATTACAGTTCAGACTACTAAGTTATTACAAAATAACTAAGTAAAAAGATGAGGATATTTAAGTCTCATTTGATCCTCGCGCTCCCATGTGAATTTCGGTCCCCGCTTGGCGTACCAGCGAACTTTCACGATTGGGATGCGGCTTTGTTTCGTTCGTTTGACCTCGCGGTCCATGATCTCTACAGGTTCTTCCACGAAGTTGAGGCTCTCGTTGATCTCGATCTCATCGAGTGGGATTACAAGAGTCTCGTCGGATAGGCACTTTTTCAAGTTTGAGACATGGAAGGTAGGATGTACATTACTGAGTTCGCGGGGTAGGTTGAGTTTGTAAGCTACGGGGCCGATTTTAGCGAGAATCTCAAAAGGCCCTACGTATCTTGGATTTAGCTTTCCACGCTTTCTGAAGCGTATCAAGCCTTTCCAGGGTGAGACTTTCAAAAGGAATCGGTCTCCCACCTGGAATTCCAAAGGTTTCCTTCGTTTGTCTGCGTAGCTTTTCTGTCGGTCTCTAGAGGCTTTCAATCGTTCACGAATCTGAACGATCTTCTCTGTCTTTTCCCGAATGATCTCCGGACCCGTGAGAGTGCTGTCAGGAACTCGTCCTTTAGCTAATTGAGTGTCACCCACCTCAGCCCAACACAGAGGGGATCTGCACTTCCGGCCGTAGAGGGCTTCAAATGGAGCAGCCTTGATGCTCGTGTGATAACTGTTGTTGTAAGAGTATTCGACGAGAGGTAAGTGGGTATCCCACGCCTTCCCGAAGTCGATCACACAGGCTCGCAGAATATCTTCCAAGGTTTGGATATTTCTCTCACTCTGTCCGTCGGTCTGTGGATGGTAGGCTGTACTCTTGTCTAGCCTCGTTCCTAAGGAATTTTGTAGTGACTGCCAGAACCTCGAAGTGAATCTACTATCTCTATCGGAGATAATAGATATAGGAACACCATGCAGTCGTACGATCTCCCTAATGTATGTTCTTGTGAGCTTCTCCATCTTGTCGGTTTCTTTGCTGGGCAGGAAGTGTGCGGACTTGGTAAATCTGTCGACGATGACCCATATGGTATCAAGTCCACCCGTTGTCTTGGGTAACTTGGTTATGAAGTCCACAGTGATCCGCTCCCACTTCCATTCAGGTATCTCTGGTTGTTGGAGTAGACCTGACGGTTTCTGGTATTCGACCTTGACCTTCGCGCAAGTAAGGCATTTACTTACGAAGGTAGCAATCTCTCATTTCATGTTAGGCCACCAGTATGACTTCTTGAGATCCAGATACATCTTATTTGAACCTGGGTGGACGGAATATCGAGTATTGTGTGCTTCCTTCATGACCAAGTCTCTGAAGCCACCGTGTCTCGGTGTCCAGATCCGGTCCATGAGATATAAGGCTTCGTCACCCTTGGTTTCCAAGTTCTTATCCATTCCTCGCGGGGATTCTCCCGCTATATTTTCAGGTTTCAAAGCTTCGAGCTGAGCCTCCTTAATTTGTGCGGATAGATGCGAATGGATAGTCATTGTTAGTGACTTGACTCTTCAGCCAGAATATTCTTTCCGACTTAGGGTGTCTGCTACTACGTTGGCTTTACCCGGATGATAAGGAATTTCACATTTGTAGTCACTGAGTAGCTCGACCCACCGTCGTTGCCTCATGTTGAGCTCTTTCTGGTTGAAGATGTGTTGGAGGCTTTTGTGGTCGGTATAGATGGTGCTCTTCGTACCATACAGGTAATGTCTCCATATTTTTAGGGCGAACACAACCGCTCCTAATTCGAGGTCGTGCGTGGTGTAGTTGACCTCGTGTGCCTTCAGCTGTCTTGAGGCGTAGGCGATGACCTTACCTCGTTGCATCAGAACACAGTCGAGCCCTTGGTTGGATGTATCGCAGTATACCACGAAGTCTTCTATCCCTTCGAGGAGGGACAATATCGGTGCGGTGCATAAGGCTCGCTTCAGGGTTTGGAATGTCTTCTCTTCTTTTTCTTCCTAGTCAAAGGCCACGCCTTTCTGGGTCAATGTAGTCAGGGGTTTCGCGATTCGAGAGAAGTTTTGAATGAACCTACGGTAGTAGCCAGCGAGGCCTAGAAATTGTCGAATTTCTGTAGGTGTCTTTGGTGCTGACTAGTTCTCAATGGCTTTAATTTTGGAAGGGTCCACGTGGATTCCTTCTTCGCTCACCACATGTCCTAAGAATTCGACTCTTCGGATCCAAAATTCGCACTTAGAGAACTTCGCGTATAGCTTCTCCGATCGTAAGGTTTCCAGGACTTGTCGTAGATGATTGCTATGATCTTCCTTACTTCGGGAATAGATAAGTATGTCATCAATGAAGACGATGACGAACTGATCCAAATAAGGACGGCATACCCTATTCATTAAGTCCATGAATACTACGGGCGCATTAGTCAGTCCGAACGGCATTACTACGAACTCTTAGTGTTCGTAACGAGTTCGGAAGGCTGTCTCTGGAACATCCTCCTCAAGTACTCGCAACTGGTGATACCCGGACCTCAAATCAATCTTGGAAAACTAACCCGCCCCTTGCAGTTGGTCAAATAAATCGTCTATGCGAGGAAGAGGGTAACGATTTTTGATCGTAAGTTTGTTGAGTTCCCTGTAATCGATGCACATACGGAACGATCCGTCTTTCTTCTTCACGAACAAGACTGGTGCTCCCCAGGGTGAGAAGCTTGGTCTTATAAAGCCCTTGCAGAGCAGCTCGTTAAGTTGACCGGACAGTTCTTGCATCTCAGCAAGCGCTAGGCGATAGGGCGATTTGGCTACGGGGGTGGCTCCTAGGATTAAGTCGATTCGAAACTCAACTTGACGTTGGGGAGGTAATCCCGGTAGCTCTTCCGGAAAGACGTCGGGGAAGTCACGTACCACGGGGAAGTCTTTCAGGTCTTTTGTTTTCTGGCTCGTGTGGACGATTTGTGCAAGGAACGCGTGATATTCCTTACGCAAATACTTCTGGGCTTGAATACTTGAGATGATACGAAGGCTCGTACTGGGTTTGTCTCCGTAGATCGACAAGGTTTCGTTATTTGGTAGGTTCAGATGGATTGCTTTGTCGAAATACAGAATATCGGTACGATGGAGACTCAACCAGTCCATGCCCACAATGACATCGAAGCTCTTGATTGCTACTGGTATGAGGTCGATTGGAAACGGATGGTTATCTAGCGTGAGAGTACAACCTTTGTAGATCTCATTAGAACTCTCTGTTTTTCCGTTAGCCATTTCTACGACGAAGGTTTCTTTTAGTGGTTTCGGTGATTGTTTAAGTAAGTGTTTAAAGTTTTGGTTTACAAAGCTCCTCTCCGCCCCACTATAAAATAGGATACAAGCATAAGAGTTATCAAGAAGGAACGTACCCGTGACTACTGTGGGGTCTGCTACTGCTTCATTGTGGCCAATAGCAAGTAGTCTGCCTGTTCCTCCTACATTCCCAGCTTTTGGGCAATTTCTTTTGAAATGTCCTATGTCGCCACAGCCGTAGCAGGCCTGGCTCACTCCCGTGCTGGGGACCTGGGAAATGGTTTTGGGCGGTGTTCGGCAAAACCGGGCGGTATGGCCCTTCCGGTCACAGTTAGTGCAGTGCATTTCCCGGCAGGGGCCGTTGTGATGGAAAGAGCACTTGGTGCACTTGGGTAGACTCCCTACATATGTTTTGGCTGGTACAGGGGCAGTAGGAGTAGTGACAGCATGGACAGCCACCGTTTGTTGGTTCCTTGAAGAGGATTGGGTTGATTTGCCCTTCTTTCGGTCCCACCGCTTCCTTTTGTTGTCGGATGTCTTGGTCGGTGCAGTGGCAACCGTGGTAGTGGTCGATGGAATGTAGGGAACTTCATGATCAATCAACCTTTGGGCCAATTCCTTGGCACTATCAAAGGTCGTTGGGTGTGACGCTAGAACGTTCCCTCGATATGGGGGCACTAAACCCCAGATGTATCTTTCAATTTTCTTGCCCTCAGTGGGGACCATGTTAGGACACAGAGTCACCAGGTCGCAGAACCTGGCTGTATAAGCCACTATGTCGGTCCCTTTCATTTTGAGGTTCCAGAGTTCCTCCTCGAGTTTCTGAATTTCGCCCCTAGGGCAGTACTCCCTTGTCAGAAGGTCCTTCAGTGTGTCCCAGCCCATGGCGTTGGCTGTTACTAAAGAGAGTGATTTGACATGGCCATTCCACCACGTCAAGGCCCTTTCGGTGAAAGCGCAAGCTGCGAACTTTATCTTGCTCTCTTCGGGGCACGAGCACATCTCGAAGATGGCTTCAATTCTTTCGATCCATTGGGACAGTGCAATGATCCCTCCGGTCCCATTGAAGAATGTTGGTTTGCAGTTCATGAAATCCTTATAGGTACACCCCTGTGTACGTGGGTGGATTTCACCATGTCTAGAGTTGGTGCACATTCCGGCTCCACTTACATCGCCAGAATTTATTTGGGCCATAGCTGCGGTCACAGCTGCGGTAACAGCTGCCTGAAACATCACCGCATCAAACTGTTGCGGAGGAGGAGGTGGTGGTGTTTGACTTGCAGGCGTGTTTCTGGTCGGACACTTGCGAGGCGGCATCTTTTACTGCAAGTTTATAGAAACGATGATAGCCGTAAGAATCAACTACAAGTACCAATGAGAGTGTTTCATGGACTAAATCGCCATAGTCCAACTGTCAGGTAGTGACATAACAATAGAGTAGGGAAACGCAAGAGTAAGAACTTTCCAATAGATTATATATCTGCCAATATTACTGGTATTACTGATGTAAAATAAGTTCAGGAAAGTTGACCTAACAGTAGGTCTGACATCAAACCATCGGGGGAAAATGTTGGCAGTTTAAAAGTGTAGCCAGAGTACTCTTAAAAGTTAGGAATATTTTTACAGACAAGAGCTCTCTAGAGCATAGGAAAGAAAGGCTATTCCTTAATTCAAAAGTAAAGATGAGTTGACATCTTCTACCGGTGACGGGTGTCTCTTGGACGAACCCTTAGGTCTGCCAGTTGACGTACAACTTCTAGAATATGTCGCTCATGCGATCTCTGACGCACTCGGAGTTCCATGACTTCGGCTCGGGATGCAGCTAGTTGCTGCTGTAGAGCCTCATTGGTCCTCCTTGTCCTATCCACAGTCTCTTCGAGTTGGCGAATACGAACTGTGTTTAGGTTAGAGTTGGCGTCAACTTCCACTACTCGCTCGATGGATGCATGACCTTGCTCGATGTTCCTAGCAATTCTTCGGACCATGATGGGCAGGACTCGGTCAGCTGATCCTCCCTCGCTTATATTGTAAAAGCTTCGGTCTCCGTTGAAGGGCAACGGCTGACCCTGTTCATCACTCCATCGATTCAAGGTTGTTGCCCACATAGGAGTGGGACCTTGAAACTCTGGACGGGGGTTGGGGTTTGGAATTGGAACTTCTTGGGGATGGTTGTTGACTTCTGGTTCGGAGTCGGAGTCATATGAAAAGCCTTCTGCGAGGTGATCATCCAAAGGGATTGGGTGATCATCTTCCGGCTCATTATCAAGCCATCCTCCCATGCCTTGGTTTGGATAGTACGGATCGCCAGGGAGATGAAAGCCAGCCATGCTATCTACGCGAGAAATGGGGAAAGAATAGTTAATAGATGTACTAATCTAAGATACTTATAAGATGATCGTTATTAGTTGATCCAATACTTGCGTAGTGCATACCAATTACATGCAACTGAACCAGGATAGACCTTCGAATAAGTGACCCTAACTCTAAATCCACAACCAAACAAGGAACAGGAAGTAAAGCAAAGATCACAGATTCTAAGTCTATAGCGCCTTAGTCACATGTAACCGCAGAGTATCCACTTAGCAACTATTGTCCTACTAGTAACGACCTTTTTAGTTCTCACATATGTAATTTATAGTAATGCAGAATACTCCTATAGTATTCTTGTTATAATGTTTTTGTAGTAGTGTTGGTAAGTTTTTAGACTTGTTGCAACACCACAACCACCCTTAGGCACATGCTAGTCACTCCTAGGAAAATGTAGTTGATCAGGCTACATCCACCAAATTTGACTATATGTCCCTAAGCCTAATTGTGTTGTTTAATAATCTTAATACTTTTGTTCTGTTCTAGTATGATACTGACCCTTTGTATGAATGGATGTATATATATACTTAGTTAAATATATTATTATTTAAAAGTATATATTCTTGGTCAGAGTGTTTTAATCCCGTTGTGTTTATAGTTCGTATATCTTTTATGGGTTGATATACTTGATTCACTATAAACAGTGCTCTGATACCAATCTGTCACACCCCAAAACCGAGAACGGCGGAATACGTTCTGGGGTGGAGAACGTCACATACAGTATCATAACAACGCATAATAGTAAAGACGAGCAACAACATCCATTGCATTAATATAATAAGTGTAATACAAGCGTGTTCTGTACAGTTTTAAGACACCAAAAGTATAATCAAAATAAAAGAGGAGTCTCGTATGTGCTCCATCTTCTCAAAAGCTGCATCTGTACCTGTCTACGGATGACCTGAGAATACAAGTTATTTTGAAAGCGAGTATCAGCATTTTAATGCTGGTGAGTTCATAAGTATTTAGTGTCATTGCTTGTATAAAAATGTTTACAACAATGTGGTATAATAACTGACTTCAATGTTTGAAAATAGTATACTCCCTAGAAAACCCTATGCTTTCCAATAAAAGTAGTCTTCTACGAAGACCCGGTTGTTTGCGTGTTTGATCCTTTGAAAATGTAAAAGTTTTCCCAGTGAAACTATTAGTATGAAAATATAGTTTTAAACTTCATTTATGTAAAGTAATTAGGAAAAATAGTGTTTACCCCAGCAGTGGCACTGCCGGCTAAATGAAATAAAATGCAGACTCCAGGTAGTATTAAATGTACAATACACCTCGGGGAGTCTGTTTGGCCTTTAATTCTTAATGTGTAATTAAAGGCTTGAATGTGAGCTCGTATGTAACCATGCTGATTGACGATCGAATAACTGATGACCCTCCGAGTCATATGTAGTGATGTGACATTTTGTCACCCATTGGCCTTTTGGCTGGGACTATAGCTAGCAGTCGGGATGTGGGAGTGTCTGTCCCGTATAGATCTGTACACACAATGCCCGCTCTCCCTCCTGGAGACTCTGGTCTCACGGTGATACCACTGTGAAGTGTCGTATCGAGAAGTAGTATTTCACATTCAAATTATAGTGTATTCTCTTGTATAATGTATAATGTATTTTCTGGTATAATGTATAGAGTGTTCCCTTGTATAGTATATAGTATTCTCTTTGTATAGTATTTAGCATGTATTGACTCATAACCGTACTGACTCTGATAGGCATCACTGTAATAGGAGTTATGAGTAATAATCCTTAACTATACCTATTATAGTTAAATAGTAATATTGGTTGCATGCCTCTGATACACAAGGTACTGAATTGAAGTAAAGACTTTTATATCCAACACAAATATATATGATATATAACTAAGAATTCAACGACAATCGAACAAATAACAGAATACCCTAAGTCCACAACCAAACAAGGAACAGGAAATAAGGTGAGCTATCAGTCCTAAGTCCTTCTAGTCTTACTTATATAAATATATAAGTATAGATATGGGTTTGAAAATAAAGCATGTTTAAAAGAGTTTGAAAACAATTTTGGCATTTAAAGAGTTTGATAAAAGGTTTGAAACACTTGAAAATCCCAAAGTTTGATGCTAATTTGAAAGCAGAAGCAAATCTTGTAGTCTGTTCTAGTTATTAATCACATATGATTAAAGCAATAACTAGAATTATTCAACTTGTATTACCCCCCGTAAAAGCATTTAAAATCATTTAAAAGGTTAATTAAGGGGGTATGAACTCACCTGTAGTGAGTGGATTGGATGGAAGTGTCGGGTAGGATGCTAGGTGTCAGGTGAGGACTTGAACACACACACGGATCCTATGTAACATGTAGTGATACATAAATGTATCTAATTAGTTATTTAATCACTAAATTAAGCAAGTAAAGACACTATAATATGAGAAAAAACTTTGTTTCAAGTGCTAGGAGTGCTAAGGGTTGCATCTAAGGAGAGTATGGCCTCACCTTGGAGTTTACTCCTCAAATGGGAACCCCAAATGTGTTTACGGTTGTTGGACCATTTCCCCCATGAGTTTACGGCCGTAAACTCATGGTAATGGTGCATTTGTGTGTTTCAAGGTCCTATATCTCACAAGGAAGGGTTCTAAGTTCGAATCAAAGGCTTAGGAAGTGGTTAGGGCACAAAAGGGCCCCTCATTGGAGTTTACGGTCCTTGGACCATCCTCGAGAGTTTACGGTCGTAAACACTTGGGTTTACGGTCGTAAGCTCATGAGTTTACGGTCGTAAACTCATGTATGCCTCAACCTTTTCGTGTTTTGGTGTTTCTAGCTCATGCATGCAAGTTTCTAGCCCTTTATCCAAGCATTTGAAGGTGTTAGGGGCATCAAAACACCATTTGGGGGTGTTTACGGTTTTGGGAGATCCCCAAACCGTAAACACATATGTTCTTGGGGATTTTGATGATTTTCCAAAGGATTAACAAGTATACTAAGTAAGTAAATAGATAGGAAGGGTACACTTACTTATATGAAGCTTGTAAGAGTGATTAGAGCCCAAAAACACTAGTGTGTGTTCTTGGTGTTTTTGGTGTTTTGAAGAACACTTGAAGATCTAAGTAAAAACCAAGAATCCATGGATGAAATGATGTATAAACACTAGATTAAGTGTTGTATGAACGGATCTAGGAAGTAAATACTTACATTTTGGCGGATTTGAAGAAATGAACTTATGATACTTGAGAGAAAAAGCTTGGTGTTCTTGAGGTGGGAAGTGGAAAATGATGAAAAGGAGTGTAAACTCATGCTATATGCATGAGTTCTTGGGAAAATGGTGTTTACGGCCCAAACACCTCTTGTTTGGCCGTAAACACCTAGCTAAGGTGTTGATTGTTTTGTTTTGCTACATATCACTAATAACGACACTTCCCTTTATTTAATCGTTTGACGAAAAATAAAATAAAACACCCAAACGGACTTAAATCCGGCCAAAAATGTACTGAAATGTTTTTGAATATTATATGAAGTGTCTAACTGTAGAGATTATACAATTGAAAACTTCGGGTTGTTACATCCGGTGTGGTGAAAGTTGCACTTTCCACACTTCGAAAGGTTTCCAGCATATCGACTGGCAGGCGCTAAAGCAGTAGGCGTCGTAGCGGCGTACATAGTACTCGCTCGTTGCTCTTGCGGGGTGTCTTGTGTTGTTTGCTTCTTCTTTCTCTTGTTCCCCGACTTCTGATTACAGTTCTCTTCCCTCGATGGCTCGGGAATAGGGACTTTTACACCATGGCGGACTCCATGGTCGATGAGTCGCTGTGCCAGGCGTTTAGCACTATCGAACGTGGCTGGGTTAGAAGACAACACATTTTCTTGGGTCGGGGCAGTCAGACCCCAAATGTATCTTTCTATCTTCTTGCTCTCCGAGGTAATCATCCCGGGGCATAGAGCTGCTAGCTCGCTGAACCGATCGGTGTAGGTCACTATGTCAGAGCCGACCATAGTGAGACCCCACAGCTCTTGTTCCAGCTTTTGAATTTCACCTAACGGGCAGTATTCCTCCCGCATTAACTCTTTTAGGTTTTCCCAACCTATTGAGTTGGCCACCATGAGGGTGATGACTCCTTCAGTCCCATTAAAGGACAATGGCTGGCATTTGGTGAAGTCCTTGTAGGACAACTCTCCCGAGCGCCCGAGGACCTCACCTCGAGTAGAATCAGTAGGCGTTTTACCTCCATTGGTAATGATGGAGTGATATTGAGCCATGGTTGTTGCCACAGCCGCAGCCACTGCAGCGTTTATAGCTGCCATATCGATTTGCGAAGGAGGCGGTATTGGTGTTATCGGAGTAGTGCGTCTGTTAGATCTGCGAGGAGGCATCTTTTCTAAAAGAATACAAAGATGAGACGGAATAAGTCTAAAGCAATGGACACAAGCCGAAAGCTGAAAAGACAAGGTTATCCTAGTTCTGGATGTATCGGGTCCTGACTTCCACATGGTTCTAGAAACAATTCATAAAAGAGTCTATACCTAATAAACTCTATGAATTTGAAATAACTATTCTCGAATTAGTATTTGTTTCCTGAATAACTATTACCAGTTGCATGTAAGAAAATAATATTAACATATAATGTGAGCAGTGTTTCCACTCGTTCAAGAAATTAACCAGATTATTATTTATTAGTGTGACGTGTAGGACGTTTTGGTTACTTCGGCTGATCCTTGTTTGCAAACTTCTCATGAACTTGTTCTTGTTCCTCCTGGACTCTTCTGTTGTCTACTATGAGGAAGTGGTTACATCTATATGGGCTTGTCGTGCGAGAATGAAAGTGACTAAAGAATCTATGAGCTTTAAGCTAACTTTATGGGGTGATCCTTACGGAGTCCTCCTATAATTGCACAAGGTACACAAGTTTGTATATATTTGAAGATTAAATAAACCTTCGAATAAGTGATCCTACTCCAAAACTACACCCTTAAGAGGAATGGATAGCGAAGCGTAGACCACATATTCTAAGTCTATAAGATCTTGATCATATATAAAACTATAGGAATATACCTTGCCAGATTATCGACCTATCCGTAAGGGTCTTTAAGTTGTCACATAAGTTATTTATATGAACTAAAATACTCCTATAGTATTCTAACGTAATGTACTTGTTCTGGTGCTCAGGTAAGTTTTAACACTGTTGCAACACCACATCATTCCCAAACACATGTCAATCACATCTCGAACGAATATAGTTGATCAGGTTATATTGATCCTATCTATGATTACATAACTGTTCAGGTTGACGACAGTGCCCAACCTTTAAATACTTTTAGTTCTGTTCTCCTCGTGACACTAGTTCTATTATGCACATGTATAAGCAAGTAGGTATATTTTTATAACCTATAGTTATATTCTAAAAATATATCATTATCCAGAGCACTTAAGCCCCATTGTATTTATAGTTGTATATCATTTATCGGTTGATATACTTAGTTCACTATAAACAATGCTCTGATACCAATCTGTCACACCCCAAAACCGGATCGGCGGAATCGTTCGGGGGTGGAGGACGTCATGTTTAGTATCACGAGATATGTATATGGTAAGCAAGTAATGAACAACCATTTCATTTCGAAAGAAAGTGTTTACAATGTGTGTGTTCACAAAACATAGAATTCATACACAAATAACAAAACAATACTCGAAGTTATAATGCTTCATCTTCTGAATCCCCAGCACGAGCACCTGTCTAATAGTCTCCTGAGAATACAAGTTATTTGAAAGAGTTGATCAGCAATTAAGCTGGTGAGTTCATAAGATTTTAGTGATGTGAGTAAGTTGTAAAGTGTTGTTGAAAATGTAGATGTAAAATGGTGTTGAAAATGTAGTTGTAACATGTAGTTGTAAAACGTTGTAACTTGTAAGTTCTGTTTTGAAAAGTTCGCCTGTTCCTCTAGAAAATCCTATATTTCCTTCTTTGATGGAAGTTTAAGTAAAATGACACTACAACCCTTTCTATGGGTACTAAGCGTATACGAGTTATATAAGACTCAGAGTAAACAAACAATCGATTGTGCGCATCTGCCCTAAGCTCACAACGAAATGAGGAACATAAATTAAGGCGGATAGCACACATCCCATTGGTTGTTACATCATCGTCGTATATAACCCTAGTGTAAACACTTGTTACTCATGGAGTTAATTGTAATGGTTCCTTTATATCTAATGAAAAGTTCTTTAAGAAAACCCATATTTCTTATAATAAAATGGTGACCACGGTGACTACTTTTATAACAGCTTAGTTTATACTGATATATATAATCCAATATCGGATAGAAAGTTAACTAGGTGAATCTGCCCTAAGCCCACAACCAAACAAGGAAAAGGAAGTAAGGCGGAAGGCACACATCCAACTACCTATTGGGTATTAGTTTTATATATAAACATGGTGTATAAACTAAGGTATTATGGAGTTACTCACCTAAGGTCCTTTAAATTGTACTAGTTTAATAAAATGGATTAAACCCTTTACTGGGAAGTTTCTAGTTTTGTATACCAAAAGTAATGATTTTGGAATGTATGTTTTGTACTAGAAAAACTGTGCTTTGACTCTGTGTCCTATAACCTGACCCATACCTGGTACCCTTATGATGACTTAATGTATACTAAGCATATATATATATATATATATATATATATATATATATATATATATATATATATATATATATATATATATATATATATATAGAATCGAGTAGAAAATAGATTAGGTGAATTCGTTCCAAGCCCACAACCAAACAAGGAACAGGAAATGAAGCGGAGAGCACACATCCTATTACCTGTCGGACTCTACTGGTATATATATATATCCTGTGACGTATACATTAAGGAATCATAAGACTAGCATTATGGTCCTTTCTTTTAATCGTTTCCTTCTACCAAGGCATCTTCTGTTATTGCTAGACTCGACTGTTCCGTTTGTCGATTTTAAAAATGTATATTTTCCCTAGTTTATAACTATCTTGACTCGAAAATAGTTTGAGTTTGACCTTCAAGTGGTACTGTCACTTTATGAAAGTAATGGGAAATGTAAGTACACAGTTGTCGTTTATAATGACATGCGGATGTACTAATAACCTAAAAACATATTTGTTTTATTACGGTTATAATGTGAAGGCTAGAACCCCTACTAAACGCTCTCCCTGTCAAGAGATTAAGGGAACCAAACGCGACCTCTGCAAATTCTTGCAAGCCGTGTAATTCACATTAAAGTATATGATCATGTATACCCAATATAACTATCACCTTTTGTTTAAAACAATGAGTTAGCGATTCATTGGTATAATTAGATCCTATATGTGTTCTCATGCTATAGCAACCTAACTTGTTTGTTTTGTACTGTATATTGTACGTTCTGTTTGTTTCTCGTAATTGTGTGTTCTCTCTGTATAGTATTGTTTGATTCTCTTCACTATATGTTCTGTATGGTATTGTTTGATTCTCGTCACTATATGTTCTCCTTGAACTGTTACTGAAAAGACTCGTTTATCTATTAAGTTATGTTTGTACTTTAAAAACGGAGTTTTGTATAACTATAAAGTAACATAACTTTAAAAGAGTTTTTGAAATGTTTTGACAACTTATAAATGACATAAGTAACATTTTGAAAGATGTTTATAACAAATATTTACACAATTATGATTGTGTTCAACTTGTATTCCCCCCCTTAAAACAATTAAAACAGTTAAAAGATTCATTACGGGGGTATGAACTCACCTGATGTGGGTGATTCAAACGGGTATACGTGTATGGATGAGAAGTTCCACGAATGAAGTCCCGAGACACAATAAGTCATAAATGACATATAATGACACATCTTGACATGAATATAGTGTTTATAAACAACTATATGAAAGGAAACACCTTCTGGGACTAGGAAACACCTTGATCAAGTGTTGGAATTATTGGTTTAATGTCTAAGTCCATAACTATATTTGGTATGTACTTGACCCGACCTGGCATTGTCCATTTGGGTTGCACTTCACCGGCACAATTTATATGGATAGTCTTTTGAGAATAGTATATTTATCATTTATATTAATATATTATAAGTTCTAATATATTAATATGGAGTCATATTATTTAATTAGTATTGATCAAGAATTAATTTAGAATTAATTAAGTGATCAAAAAGAAGTAATTAAATATGGACTAACATATATATATTGAATGGGCCAAGTTCATTTTGGTTGGGCTAAGCTTTCCTGGATGGTCCATGGAGCTTTTAACCCATGGATCCTATGTAAATGAAAGGTCATGGGTATTAAGGTTTACATGGATGTAACCCTAATCCTCCATAATATATAAGGGGGTCCTTGGCTCACAAAATTGGCACAAGTGTGTGAAAATAAGAGTGGGCCGATTTTAGTGTGCATACATATTCTCTCAAGTTCTTCCAAGGTGTTTTGGTGATTTGTGATTCCATTTGAGGCTTCCACACTATTGGGGCTAAGCTCTTAAAGCATGAAGACATCAAGCTACATCAACAGGTATGTCATATGACTAGAACTTTGTAGTATAGGTGCTTCATAATATGCTAGTTAGGATGAAACCTTGGAATATTTAATATTTGTATGTATAATAGAGAAAACATAGATCCAAGGTTTATAGGGTTGCATGTACACCATAGGAGTGTTAGAATGCTCAAAACCCAACAGTGGTATCAGAGCCATGGGTTGTTTTCTGTTATATTCATGCAAATGTTTGATTTTCAAAGTTGAAAAAAAAAAGAAAAAAAAACATGAAGTTTGTCAAATTTTAAGATAATTACTTGTTTTGTGAAAAACTAATTATTTGTAAAATTTGAATCATTTGCTATATGAGTTGAATTATGTCAAATTTAGTAAAAGATAAAATGATATGATTATTTTATTAGTTTTAAAAGTTTGATCTAAATGTTTTATGGAGTTACATATTTTGTCAAAAAATTTTGGAGCTCAAAAGTTTTTTTTAAAGTTGTGATCTTAAGGGTTTTTGAAACTTCCAGAAGTTATGGATATGAAAGTTTTTTTTTAAAAAAAAAATTTGATTCAAAGTTTTTATAGAGTTACAAAATTTGGTGTTAATGTTTTAAAGAATTTCATAACTTGTTCTTAAGTTATGGAACATGGAAAGTTTCATCATAAAACACCATTAATTCCATAAGTTATGGAATCCAAAAGTTTTCAAGAATTACAAAACTTGCCCTCAAGTTTTGGAATTTGAAATAAGTTTTTTATGGCAAAAAGAATTGAATTCTAAAACTCTTGGGTTCATAACTTAATCAATTAATTATGATGTTTTGTTGAATAGTTCAAATTAACTCTTATGGACTTTATTAATAGTTAATTAAAGCGTTTAATTAAAAGAGTATTATTAATCCATAAATATATGGTTTGAGTTTAATTAAATTAAAAGTCTAGTTTAATTAATAGATTAAACCACCAAGTATTTTAAATGTCTAAAATACACCCTTATACTATTATAATATTAAAAGTTTAATATATTATATGTATAAGAGCAAGTTGTCTTACCATTAGTAGGCCTCATTCACGAAGCCGGTCTATAAGGGGGGTATAAGGTTACTACCTATAGAATGGCAGTTTAATGGGTGTCCACTCTCACTCACCGCTTCCTTGACCGGTGGAGGGTCGTTAGCCGAACAGGTAGGACAAGGACTATAATTCTCCCTTCATTATAAGTATAATGATAAATACTAAGTAACTAAACACTTATAAATTCTCAATCTTAGTTACTTAGGAAAATATGAATAAGGTGCTAATCCATGAAATTACACTTTGCACTTTGTTTAACCTGTTAGTGGAGCGTGTGTGGTTAACCAGCACACTAACCTGGACTTAACAAGGTAGGCAAATGGTAACTTAATGTTTATCATAGTATTGTTGGAGCGTGTGTGGTTAACCGGCACATCGATTGAGGGGTAAATATTAAGGGTACCAAGTATATTTGCATGGTTACTTCACACCTTGTTTTGTGATCCTCGGCATCCCAGTCACAAAACCTGAAGGTCACACTCGAGATTGAAACATGCCATTGAAAAGTTCATTGAATCTCAAAAGAATCTAGGAGTTTCAAAACCAATTAAAACCTAATAATACATTTCGTTTATCTTGGTGGAAATTGGTGAATCGTCATTCACCTACCTTCAAATATTTTATAGCTTGGATTACGGCATCCCTCTTCCAAGTTATAAAATAGTTTGTTGGGTCCTAGCCTTAATATATCATATTGGGTGTTATATTAAGGACTTAAATCAACTTTACGTGAATTTCTCCCATTGTTGATGTCTGGTTTAGATAACAATGATCTTCCCAAACCAAGCTTTCCTAATGAATATGACTTCCCGAGTTTGGCTCATGGAAGTCATACTTCTCTTCCTCCACCTCCTCCAATTATTCTCCCTAACCCACAAGTTCAAGGTCACTCAAGCCCTAATGGCAAGCAAGGTCTACGTGTGATCACATCTTAGAGATGAAGTCACATATTGACAAGTCGGGAGAGTTGGGTGTCAAAGTCTTGAGAAAGTTGGATGTTCAATCACTTTCTAAGTCACATAGTGAGTTCCTTTGGGACTACTATGAAACAGACTATGACATGAACCTTAATGATCATATCTATTTGCTTGGTGCTACTGAATCAGCAATGATTTGGAACGATAGTAAAGCAAATTTGATTAGAAGATCAACTTCCCAAAAACTTTATGGACAGTGACAATGGTGACACTAGAAATCCAGAAAAAGCATTCTCTTCCCAATGGAAAGGGATTGGCCATAGTCAACCCGGTTGATCAAATGGTAAAGAGAAAGGCTAAGTCTGAGATAGTCCCATTACCAAAGGGTCCATATGTTTATTTTGCCAAATGAAGGGGCGTTGATTGCAAAGCTACCAAATTTACCTAAGGATGTTAAAGTCAATAAGTTTGACTCTACATCAGGTAGAGCCCATTATCTAACTCTGCTAAGTTCTATTCTGAGATCCTCATTACATGATGTGACTGGGTCACATGTTGATGTTTTAAGAATCAAAGAATAGAGAGAAATCTTAAAGGAAGTATATACTGATTCTGATCGCGAAGGTGGATTTCGATCGCATCAGAATTTTGAGCAGTTGCTTAAGAAGTTATGATATATTGCTAAGGAATAGATAACAACAATTTTCCATGTGGATTGTAAGGATAAGTTTTTCCGCAAAGTTTTAAAATAAAAGAAAATTGTTTAATTTTATTTATTTGAAGTATCCTTACAATGGCATTTGTGGAAAATTGTTGCTTATATGATTCCACTGACAGCAATATTGGAAAATGGATTTGATTCTTTCATTTGTGGTAGTGTCTGAATTTACCAAATCAGGAAAGTTCCTCATCACCCAAGTTTCAATTGGACCGAAACTTGGAATCATGCAAGTTGAAGAGTATGATGAATGAGAACTTTCAAGCATTGGAAAATCAAGACTAATTAGTTGTTCACATGGATGTGTGAGTCAAGTGAAGGACTAAAGGGATCGAGTACACATTCTTGTACACTGGTCATGTCCACCACAAAGCTCGTTAAGACTATTTGATTTACTAAAGTTTAGTAAATATGGTTATACTTACAAGTTTAAGTATAATTCTGAAACATTCGAAAAGTCTCAATGTATGGCAGAACGAATGAGAAGAATCAAATTAGGCAGAAAGATAAAAGTTTCTCAAATCTGAAAAGATGGGAGAGCACTTTAGTATCATGTTTGTGATCATCTTAATGATTTAGAAATCATCTCACAATTAGTCCTCTAAAGGTCATCTTAGTGCATTCTTATGACTAAGAAGAGGAGTCATGAATTGTTGAAATGGTTAGATCAGGAAGATGAGTCATACTTCGTTCCAAAACAATTCTTAGAGTCACACTCCAACATTGTAACTTGAGTGACATATCTTAAAGAAAGGTTTAAAACACTTGTCAAATGTAAGAGTAAAAGTGTCCTACTCTTGTACATTTGAAATTGGTAAGTTGTGATGTTTTGGATAAAACAAAGACCAACTAAGGCCAATTGTGTGAAGTGTTTGTCTTGATAAAGAATCAACACTATCTCTTGAATATTTGGCAAGATAGTCTTATATGTCAAGAGGACAGTGGGAGTCTTAAAGATCCTAAAAAGAATTTCAAGAACTAATCAAGAATAAAACCTGAGGTTCTTCACTAGCACACGACTTGAGGTTTATAACCTATCGTGTTGACATATTTTGTGCCCATTCCAGTTAAAGTTGGCTTTGCATAGGAGTTCTGAAAGTTCTCAATTGGTTGCATAACATCTTAGAAGCAATGGCAGGCCCTGTACTGCCAGGTGGCAAGAAGTTAAGATTGCATGAGTTCAGTCCATATGAGTTTGCATTTGTCATTATCCTTGTCTTGTGACTATGGTTTTGACGATTCACATGGATAAGAACACATACACCATAAAATCTAAGGGTCATAAGGTTTCTCTCCGATCCATGAAAATGATGGTGAGGAAACACTTCCACTAAGTAGATTTGAAGCAGATGGCAAAAGTTCTAAACAATTGAGACTATGATTACGACATCCCTTTTCATAGTTATGAAATTGTTTAGACACACATGCATGCTATCTAAGGAAAGGTGTATGATTTTGATAAAGTTTTATCAAAGCATCTCGTATCAGAAATCTGAACTTTGGTAAGAAAGTCAATAAAGTATTGATTTCTAGAAGTCCAGCTGATTTCTGAGTACATGTCAAAGCTAGTGGGAGCATAAGTGTTATGCTAATAATCATCATGTTAGTGGGAGCATGATAATTATTGTTAGTGTTGGAAGTTAGCAATGTTAATTATAGAAAACAAAAGTTTCAATTCGTGAGGCTGCAGGGATTGAAAAAAGTTGTTTTGCTATAATTAAGGGAGAGGATATACTTCATTTCAGTTCTAAAGGCTTAGATTGAGACCTTAATCATCTTTAGTCAAGAATATATATATGAATTTCATGTTGGATTGGTTCAACTTAAGGAAATTCTATATATTGCGTTCTCAAAATTTGATTATCATTACGACATCCCTCTTCATAGTCAAATTTTGAAAACATGGCAAATAAAAATATTGTAGCAAAAGACTGGTCTAGAATCATGTCTTTATGTGAGACATCATGAATCGTGTACCATTTGCTTTTGGTACAGGATCGATTGCATGTGCTATAATATTTGTCATTTCTAAATTTTTCCAAATGCCCAGAGGCATTAAGAAGGGAAAAGGTCTAGAATTGGATATGACTAAAATGATTAAGCAATTGTCGAGGACAATATGAGGTTTACCAAAGATTAGTTGCTCAAGGACAGTTGGAAGTATAGTGCTAATTTTGGAAGGACCATATTGACATATTCTGAAAAGAGGCATCTCTTATTCAGAAGTGATAGTCAAAATGAGAATATGGAGTTGTCTCCATAGGTGGAAGTTATCTGTGTAAGATTAGAAAACTTAATGCAAGAAGCATGTCCAAAGCAATGTACTTTGAATATGAGACTTAGTTTCCATGGAGTTGATCTCCATTGGAATACCTTATAATGACTGTTGACAAGTCTTTGTGACTTTGTACATATTCATTACAGGAGGGTCAGTGCATATAAGTTTAAAATCTAAACAGATTTCGATAAATGATAGGAATTTGAAATTCTCACATTTTTCGATAAGGATTTGGGAGTGTGAAATTAGAATCATTGAAATTATGTTCAATTGGTTTATTTCACAAAGTAAGGATCATAGACAAACATAGAGTGCATACTTGGTGTATGGCAAAGCTATTGTTTAGAAAAACATAGTGTACATGCTTGGAGCATGGGACAAATAGTGTTTTTAATTCAGGTATAAAGTTGATAAAACCGAAACAATGAAATAATGAGTAATCGGTATGGTGATAAATAAAAGTGGACTATTTATATTCATAAGGCTTGATACCATATTTGATTCATTTATTCTTGTGTTTCACTTTGCATATTTTGACTTCCAGAATAACTAAGTTACTCTTCCTGAATGATTAAGTTATTCAAACCATCCACAGTCGGTCATATGTTGGAAGTAGATATGAATCAAGACTGTCATGCGTTGGATTGTAGAGGTCTAAGATGTTGGACAAAGTGGTGCTACAACACTCATGAGTGCTCATAAGTTCTGAGTATTGGATTCAACCCACGCTCATTTGAATCACTTCATGGATTTTATCACGAGTGATCATGAGACGATAATATCTTATATTCTTAAAACCTAGAGATATGAGTTGTTACTATGAGTTGGTTATACATTGATTGCACGAAAACACATTGGTAACTCGATGTTATAAAATGTGCCTTTGTGTATGATTCAACAAGTAGTAGAACAAGACATATGAGTCGAAGTTTATCCATTCCTTTTACCTTCGGGATAAAAGCGATATTTGTGGGCCCCTCGATGATTTAGCGATGACACGTATGAGTGCTTGGCCAAGCCAGGACTGATTTGATTTGTTCAATCAGTCAGTCATCATAAATCGAAAATCGGGAAACAACAAATGGACAGAGAGAATGATTATAATCCATGTCTCAGTCCATATGATATCTAGAATTGAGGAATATATGATCCCTTATCTAATGGACAAGTCACTGACAAGGTCAGAGTTCATTAGTGGCTTTAAGAGCTACGATTGGCAGTTAGGTTTTGAAGTCATACTCAATAATAGTTTTAGACTTATCCAAGTGGGAGACTGTTGGATTAATGTCTAAGTCCATAACTATATTTGGTATGTACTTGACCTGACCCGACATGGTCCATTTGGGTTGCACTTCACCGGCACAATTTATATGGATAGTCTTTTGAGAATAGTATATTTATGATTTATATTAATATATTATAAGTTCTAATATATTAATATGGAATCATATTATTTAATTAGTATTGATCAAGAATTAATTTAGAATTAATTAAGTGATCAAAAAGAACTAATTAAATATGGACTCTTATATATATGGAATGGGCCAAGTTCATTTAGGTTGGGCTAAGCTTTCATGGATGGTCCATGGAGCTTTTAACCCATGGATCCTATGTAAGTGAAAGGTCATGGGTATTAGGGTTTACATGGATGTAACCCTAATCCTCCATAATCTATAAAGGGGTCCTTGGCTCACAAAATTAGCACAAGTGTGTGAAAATAAGAGTGGGCCGATTTTAGTGTGCATACATATTCTCTCAAGTTCTTCCAAGGTGTTTTGGTGATTTGTGATTCCATTTGAGGCTTCCACACTATTGGGGCTAAGCTATTAAAGCTTGAAGACATCAAGCTACATCAAAAGGTATGTCATCTAACTAGAACTTTATAGTATAGGTGCTTCATAATATGCTAGCTAGGATGAAACCTTGGAATATTTAATATTTGTATGTATAATAGAGAAAACATAGATCCAAGGTTTATAGGGTTGCATGTACACCATAGGAGTGTTAGAATGCTCAAAACCCAACAGGAATCACATTTGATTCATCAAAGGAAAGTGAAATGGCACTAACATGTGTTTACAGTCATGAGTTTACGGCCCAAGGGAGTTTACGGCCGTAAACTCATGGTCAAACATGGCTAAGTGCAAGTTTGAAGACTAGGGAAACTTTAGGGACTTTTGCTCTACACTTGTATGAAGAAGATCACCTCAAATGAGGCTTTTGATGAGTTTACGGCCCAAAGGAGTTTATGGTCGTAAACTCATGGTCATTAAGATCTTGAGTGAAGGTTAAGGTCCTTCAAACATCAAGGAAGGGTTCTGGGTCACTTGCCTTGCATCCTATAGGGTTTATGGCCCTAATGGCCACCAAAAAGGGGTTTACGGTCTTGGGAGTTTACGACCGTAAACTCCACTTGATCTTGTGTTCTTGGTGTTTTCAAGCCCCTAAGAATGGATACTAACTAGATATAAAGTATAGGGAAGTGTACTTACGATCTAGAAGCTTGAAATGGTTGATATTGGCCAAGAACACTAGTGTGTGTTCTTGGTGAAACTTGAAGATCTAAGAAAACATGATTTTTGTGGATGAATCATGAGGATGAAGCTAGTTAAGAAGGATTATCAGCAAACTAGAGAAAGAACACTTACGATTTTTGAAGATCAAGTATGAAGATCGGGATGATACTTGAGAGAAAACTCATGTGAACTTGAGGGGAAAGTGAAAGAATGAAGAAAAGTGAAGGAAATGGACTTATATGGAGGAGTTTACGGCCTACATGAGTTTACGGCCGTAAACTCCAAGTTTACGGTCGTAAACTCCATAGGATGGAGTTTAGGGTTTGAATCTTGTATTGTGGCCTTAGCAGATAAATTCCAACACTTATTCCTTAAGTGTACTAGGCCTAAACTCCTTAGAAAGACCTTTAACAGGGCTAGACTCAGTACTAATGAGTTTGACACTCATTTGAGTTGATTGACTGGGCTTTAAAATCAAAATTTTTTCCGGGTTGTCACATCATCCCCCCGTTAGATGGAATTTCGTCCCGAAATTAGCTTTCTGAGCATTACTACTGGGGTTGCGCTCCTTTGATTGGCAGCATACCTACTCGTAGACCTGGCAACTTTGCCCTTCTGTTCATGATAGGATTCGTACTTGGTCCATCTATCATTCCCTCGTGCATACAAGTCGTATATGATTAGGGTTAGTAAGACGGTCGGATGTGCGACTCTGCCCCAGGTCCACAACCAAACAAGGAACAGGAGATAGGGCGGAAACACACATACTAAATCTGTGTAATCATAATCATATACCACCCTCGCATATACACTGAATAGTGATAGGTGGGTTGTATTCGTCCTTAGCCTCTGTGCTCGAACTTGGTCTGCTGGACAAGTGGTATTTCGGTCTGGGGACATATGACGATAAGGCTTCGGAGGACAAAGTACTCTTCGCACGAGTACTACGGGGTTTTGAATATGAAATATAAAATTGAGGTTTAGGTCGGACTTTCGATACGAATGACGAAAGTTTCGAGAACTTGTCGATCGAGGCGATAGAAACATATGAACTTAGTATGGTGAGGACCACGCCAAATAGTGACGAATGAAAGAAACGGACAATTTACTTAACAAAGTTTTGGCCAATTGAAAGAAACGTCTGTTATACGATGATGTATCCCTTGTGTGTTCGATAATGTACTGCTAGTGTGCTCGACAACTGTCACACCCCAAAACCGGAACGGCGGAAACGTTCTGGGGTGGAAGACGTCATGTCAAGTATCACAACACATGCAGTATAATAATCAAAGTACAACAACCATTGCATTAATAGTAATAGTTTTACATAAGTTACATTTAGCAACAACATCAAAAGTAGATATAGAGAATAACATAAAATGCAGCTCGGTACAAGGTTGTCTTCACAAAAGCTTCCGGAGTGTACCTGTCTACTGACGACCCGAGAATACAAGTTATTTTGAAAGAGAGTATCAGCATTTTAATGCTGGTGAGTTCATAAGTATTTTAATGACATTGATATAAATACATGTTTTTTTTCCTCAAAATAATCTCATTAGATGATGGTGATAAGAGCTTATAAGGTATTTGAATTCCTTCCAGGAGATCCTATATTTACTATTAAAAGTAGTCTTCTACCAAGATTAGACTGTTTTGTGTTTAAAGGGAATTTTTCCCCAAATGTTACAATCATTATCAAAATATAGGTTTTACATTAATGAGTATATGGGAAAACCACAATTTAATGTAATAGGGGAAAATAATATTTTACTTCAACAATGACATTGCTGTTTATATGGTAATAAAATGCAGACTCCTAGTAGTATTAGATGAAAAATACGCCTCGGAGAGTCTAAATGAATGAAGTGTAGACTCCAGGTGGTATCGAATGAACAATACGCCTCAAAAAGTCTAAATGAATGAAGTATAGACTCCAGGTGGTATCGAATGAACAATACGCCTCGAAAAGTCTAAATGAATGAAGTGTAGACTCCAGGTGGTATCGAATGAATAATAGGCCTCGAAAAGTCTGAATGAATGAAGTTTAGACTCCAGGTGCTATCGAATGAACAATACGCCTCGAAAAGTCTAAATGAATGAAGTGTAGACTCCAGGTGGTATCGAATGAACAATACGCCTCGAAAAGTCTAAATCAGCCTTTAAACCTAAGTAGGTTAGTTTAGTGGTTTAAATGTGGCCTAGTGTATAACTAGGAAAATATATTATGCTGGTTTTATATGTAGAAAATACTGTGATAATACTTACCTTAAGGCCATGAATTATAAGGTAAATGTAAAGATACTCGTAACCATACTGATTGACGGATGTAAACACGACGACCTGCTGGCGTCGAAATGAATGTGACATTTGTCACCCCTTGGCTTGGTCGGCCGGGACTGTAGCTAGCAGTCAGGATGTGGGATGGTCTTTCCTGTACAGATCTATACACACAATGCCCGCTCTCCCTCCAGGAGACTCTGGTTACCAACTCGACAACGGTGAAATCCACGTCATGAGGATGTATCTCGTGTTTTAATTGCTATATACGTTTCTTTTTACTAAAAGTACATGCTTTAGAATATTGATATAGCTAAATTCTCCTTCATGAAAGTTATGGTTGGTTTCTAAACTATACCTATTATAGTTTACTTGAGAGGTTATCTAGGTACATTTGCTACCCAAAGGTATTGAACTGGAGTAATAGTTTTAATGTCTATCCAGATATACATAATATATAATTAGAACTTCAATGACACTCGGACAAATAGTCGGATGCTCTAAGTCCACAACCAAACAAGGAACAGGAAATAAAGCGGGCTATCAGTCCTAAGTCCTTCAAACCCTACTTATATAACTATATCTATATAGACATGCATCTATCAAGAATATAAGTTTAAAAGACTTTGATAAAAGCTTAGTAATTTAAAAAGAGATTTGGTACTTTAAAGAGATTTGAAAACAAGATTTGAAAACTTTTAGCTGGATAAAACAGTTTAACATGCAAAAATCTATTTGCTTGACAGTTATTAATCACATGTGATTGATATAATAACTTAATAGTTCAACTTGTATTCCCCCCATAAACGCATTTAAAAATCATTTCAAAGGTTGATTAAGGGGTATGAACTCACCTGAAGTGAGTAACTCGAAAGAAGGATTGATATAGGATCGTCGGGTGTCGAATCAAGTCGTGAGCACAACCGGATGCTAGTTTAGCATATAACAACACATATATGAATACACTTAGGGTATATAACCACTAATAGACACATGGACACACATTAGGGACATGGAAACACTTAGAATTAAGTGCTACAAACTCCTATTGAAGTCCCTAAATGAGTGTAGGGCCTTGGATTTGCGTGTAAGGCCACCAAACTCGACTTTTATGTGTGTGCGGCCAGGTATACGGCCAGGGTGTGCGGCCAGGCTGTGTGTGCGGTTGCACACAGGAGTGTGCGGCCGTACAGAGGGTGTGCGCGGCCGTACACAGGAGTGTGCGGCCGTACACTCCTCATTTATGCCTGAAATGTCGATTTTTAGATGTTCTAGTGCTAATACCAAGTCCTACTAGCCGATAGGGTTGAAACTCTCACTTTGGAGGGTTTTTGAGGTGTGTACGGCCACCTTATGAGGGTGTGCGGCGGTACACCTTCAAAGGATGTAGAACACGAAGAACACTATGAGTTTTAGGCTTAGATTCAGGTGTCTTACCAATATAACAAGCTGAATGATGGACTACTTCACGTTTTTGAGGCCCTTAGAGTGTTCTTGGATGAAGTTTTTAGAGAGAGAAAGTTCCAGCTTTGAGAGAGTGGGAAAAGGGGTGTAAGGTTGGCTAAGTGTTCAATATATAGGGTCGAGTGTGAGGCTGTAGGCTGTGTACGGCTGGGTGTGCGGCTGGCTGGCCGCACACGCGGGTGTGCGGCCGCACACGCGGGTGTGCGGCCGCACACACCTTCTTTGGTGTGTTTGGACCGATTTTGTGATGCTACGCACTTTCTAACCCTTCCTAAGACCCATATCTAGGTCGTACCAAGCCTAGAACACTCATATAGACCCACAATTTCGTTATAAGATAGCAAAATGAAGGCTAACTTTGATAAAATGAAAAGCGTACAAGTTAGAAATTTCGGGTTGTCACATTATCCCCCCTCTAGAGGGAATTTCGTTCCGAAATTAGAATCTTAACGAATACCCAGGGATAGGTGCGAAAACATGTAGATACTTCATGTACTATCTGATCCGCCCATTCGCTTGGGGAATCAGACCTATACTGGCTCTAACGAACATTCACTACAATGTATGGCTTCTTCTCTGATCCCTAGGCTACACAGGATAAGGTTTCATCAGTTTTCCTTTACCGAGCTAGATTTCTCCCGTTTCCCTTAACGAACGTGGCTCTGGTTTCCATAGATCTAATCGAGAAGATGGTAAGAGTATTGTCGGGTACTACTGGTTCATTCGCTAAGACGTGGATAGATTAGGGTGGAATTTATGGAAATTCCTAAGGTAGTTGGTGTCTGACGGATGCTGGCCCAATTCTTATCAAGAATCTATGATGGTCCTAAGCTCTTGGGGAAATAGAATATTTCAGTATCCAAATCATAATGTACTTCCATGGCGAGATCATCACTTGGCGTGATTACCATTCTGAGGTTCCAAAAGTTTTCCCTTACTGGAGGTGTAGTCCTCATGATTGGTTCCTAGGAGTCTCAGGTCGTATTCGGATTCGTATTTCCTACTGGTTGGCTTTCGGAGATTTTATGGATCATTGAAGGTGCTGACTATATGCTGGCATCTATTGGTGGCGTGGCATCTACCTCAGCCCAGTGCAGAAAGGACCTGCACTTGCGACTCATGAGGTGCTTCTAACTGAATATCTCAGCGTCAGGATGATAGAGGGTTTTACCAGATGATGCTTAGATAACACCAATTTTCATCATCGTCTAATAGATGCTTTCACAGCATGATCCCTAATCGGAAGGAATCGTTCTTCCATTCGGTTCGCTGTTTCATGGATAGCAGTCTCTGATCAGGGCTAGCTTCGCCCTTAGAGTTTTCTGAAGTGATTGACTATTTCGGAAGGTGGTTCCATTATCTCTTAGAGATAATGTTCCTTGGAACACCAGGTAGTCTAACAAATCTCTAAGACATGCTCCATTTGTTTCTCCATTGAGTCTGCTTCCTCAAGTTAGTAAGGAAACTCGCGATCTTGTACAACCCGTAGACTAACATCTAGACTGGTGTCGAGTCCGCAATCTCTTTATGACCTGGGTTATAAAGCTTAACGTAACTTGCTGCCTACTTTACTCAAGTAATTCGGGTCGCGGAGGAAATCATGCGGTTCTTAGCATACTATTATTAGCTTTGGTGAATGCAGACTATCATCTATAGGGTGACGGTAACTTTTCACATGACGAGGCACTATCACAACTCTTTCCGACCTAGGCACTTCTCGTCTGTATCTGGATGAACGAAGTGCTTGAGTAGTGCGAGCATCCCTTGCAGCTACTCTTCCGATGTTACCGAGTTTCTCTATCTAGGTTAAATCTAGATGGCATCAGACTCTGCCACTCAGCACCTCTAATTTCCCCATCCATTCTTCTTAGAGTTTAACATGTCACAGCTTTCCAGGTTTCTTGGCCCACTACTGAGATGCTTAATTTGTGGGATCAGGCGTGAATGGATGGTCGTAGTCAATGTTGTTTGACTCTTACGACTTGAGTTACTTTTCCTAACTGAGGGTGTCGGCTACTACGTTGGCTCAACCGGGATGACCACAATTTCGAATTTGTAGTCATTTTAGTAGCTCAACCCACAATTGTTTTCCTTGACTTCAACTCCTTCCCTAAGGGTATATGATGAAGGGCATTATTTTAAGGTTCGTGGTAGACCTCATACTTGGCTCAATTACTATTACTCGGTGTATGTAAGTCGTATATAATTGAGATTGACATGATGTTCAGATGTGTGGCCCCACCCCAAACCCACAACCAGACAAGGAACAGGGAGCAGGGCGGAAGCACACATCTTAAATCTTATCGACCTAAATTATATACCACTCTAATGCATATACTCAGTAGTGGTAAATTAATCCTATGAGTTCTTCCCTCCTGATTCACGAACTAGCTCGTGCGGTGCAAATGGCCTTTCTGGAGGATCTACTGAGTAGGCCTCGGGCGGTTATTGTCTTTCGGAATATTGGCGGTGACTTTCGCTTCTGGTTTTAAATGTCTAATGGGGTTGGTTAACAGCGCGTGGTACCTCTCTCCTGGGTACTTATGAAGGTTGGATGAGAGATATGACCGATGGTTCGCATTAGGTTCTCTATTAGGGCTGAATGAATTTTATTTGACGCTTAGGATAAGGTGAAAGTTCTTTTTACACAGCACTAGATATTCTTGCATGGTCGAACCAAGTCGAGCCATGACTGACGGTGGTGTCGAAATTTACAACCATCGAAACGATATGGAATGAAGATTGATAGGACCAGGTGCTGAACAGAGCACACAAGTTCATAGCGCTTCGGGTTCGTCCATAGTATTACTACCGCGAATACTTGGACCGATATGATTTAGCGCTGAACGTTAGGGGTCCTGATGTTTTGGAATAATGTACTTTTCATGAATAGATTCCTCACGAGGCCTCTCTATAATCGCCTAGTATACACTAGCCATGTATAATTAAAATTAAATAGACTGTTGACTGAGCGACTCCGCCCTAAATCCACAACCAGACAAGGAACAGGAGATAAGGCCGCATCACTCACTCGAGGTCTATCAATCCTAATTATAAATGACCTTAACGTATATACCAAGCCATCATAGCTTTACCTGGTGGGTTTTTAAGGTTTACAACAGTGCTGCGACTTTTGCCCTAACGAGGGAGTGATTACAATTAGAATTGATTATTTAAAGTTTTCGATTAGCTACTTAAGGTTGAGAAGCGTACCAAAATTCTACCGGGTTCCTTGATGTTCCTCTAGGTATTAGGGTTAAACTCCTCCTGCGTCTTTGTCATTTTTTTCAGTTGGGCAGTCCCTCTTGAGATGCCCAATTTCACCACATAGGTGGCATATTGGACTGGTCCCAACATCGGTGGTTGATGTAATGAACTCAACCGGGGTCCTGCAGTTGCGAGCGGTATGCCCCTTCATGTTGCACCTACCACAAAAGAGTTCTCGACAGACTCCAAAATGATGGTAGTCACACTTGCTGCAGTGGGGGAGGTTTCCTTGTTATGGTCTTCTTGGTGTCGAGACAGGCGGGTTGACAGGGGTATTGTCTACCCTAGCTTGCTGCCCTTCGGAAAGTCCTTGTGCCGAGGTACTCCCCTTCTCATTCTCAAACTTTCTTTTCAGGGGATTTGATTGGAGTTCTTGGGTGGCTTTACACACCGATGCTGGTTGTTGCTGTCCATCGCTACGATCGGGAATCCCGATAGTGCGCCCGCAAACATTGGCGTTGTTAGCATTCAGGTGAGCCATGACAGCTGCTACGGCTGCTGAAACTGCAGCTTCGAATGTAGCTTCATCGATCTGAAGAGTCGGTGTCTTGCTAGCGGGTTGGTTATGTTTCTTTGGAGGCATGGTTTTTCCTACACGATGAGGAACACAAGCGGATGAGAGACGATGGTTACCCTTAGACGTATCTTTCTTTATCATAGTAGGCATAAATTTTTCCCGCGCTTTGAGTTATGGTTATCTAAGTGTCGACCTACATCCCTATGATGCAGTCGTGGTAACAAGGTAGAAGTAAGTGTATCGGAAAGCCATAAATCGGATGTCGTTCCAACTAAGTTATCTTTATACTGGAGAGGTTCACTCTCCGGCTTTGAAAAGATTTCAAAGGACTTCGGAACAAAGATTACACAAGAAAAGACTCATGAAAGTTTAGGGCAAAACACTCTTAATCGAGATTTTGTGATCCGATCTGTTTATCTTAGTCGCGACAGGAAAGATGATTTGCCTTAACACATAGTGTGAGTAGTGTAATCACTAGCTCACTAAGTTGTATTATTTTATGGGTTATTAGTGTGACGTTAAAGAGGTAGAAACGCTTCTCGGGTTTAATGCATTGGCTTCCTCTGTTCACCGCTTATTCTTGGCTGATATGCACTTTGGTTTTCTCCGGGTATTTTTATGGGGTTCTCTTTTCCTGTAGACATATTGAATTTCTGCTCCGCCTTACTTCCGATTATGATTCTGATCGCCATCACTTCATAATAGGTGACTCGAATCTCGGAAGTTCAGGCGAATTTCCCACCGATGTCCCTAAAAGGGTATAGGCACAGGGCGATTTCAATAGTCTCATCATTGTTCAATTATTTCCTACTTGGAAATCTCCTCAATGAACCTCTTCCGGGTCTTTATCAACTCCTCTGTCGATTACTGAAGTGGATAAGGTTCTCTAAAGGGGTTTATGCGAGAATGGGAATGTCTAAAGAATCTTAAGAGATTATTAAAACATTTTACTGGGTGATCCATATCGAATCTTGCTACAATTACATAGTGTACACAAAACATATATAACTTACATCTAATAGGCCTTCGAATATGTGATACTACCCCATATCCACATCCAAACAAGGAAAAGGAAGTAGAGCGAAACCACACATTCTCAGCCTATGAGATCCTAATTATATATAATCTTTGGAAGCATACATTCTGTAATCATATACCGATCCATAAGGATCTTTTTAGTTTTCAAGCAAGGTTATTATGGTTCCTAAAATACCCCTATAGTATTTTAATTACATGTTTGATTCTAAAACTTCTGAACATGCCTTTGGGTTTATTGTTAGTCTTTTAGTATTACAAAATACTCCTATAGTATTTTTAACTTTATGTTTGGCTCTAGCATTCCTACATGGTAAGTTTCGGATTCATTGCAACACCACCATCACTCCCAAACACACGTTAGTCGCATCTCGAATAAATATAGTTGATCAGGTTATATTTATTCCAGCTTACGATTACATAACTGCCCTGGTTTGACGGTAATGGTCAACATCCAAAGACTTTTATTCTTGTTCTTCTTGTGATACTTCTTCGGGTTTTTATATTCTGCAGGTTCTTATACTTTTGTAAAATATGGTTATATTTTAAAGTATAATTCTTGGTCAGAGTGTTTTTATCCCATTGTATTTATAGGTTGTATATCTTTTATGATTTGATATACTGAGTTCACTATAAACAATGCTCTGATACCAATCTGTCACACCCCAAAACCGGAACGCCGGAAACGTTCTGGGGTGGGGGACGTCATGTCAAGTATCACAACACATGCAGTATACTAATCAAAGCACAACAACCATTGAATTAATAGTAATAGTTTTACATAAGTTATATTTAGCAACACCATCAAAAGGAGATAAAGAGAATAACATAAAATGTAACTCGGTACAAGGTTGTCTTCACAAAAGCTTCCGGAGTGTACCTGTCTACTGACGACCTGAGAATACAAGTTATTTTGAAAGAGAGTATCAGCATTTTAATGCTGGTGAGTTCATAAGTATTTTAATGACATTGATATAAATAGATGTTTTTTTCCTCAAAATAATCTCATTAGATGATGGTGATAAGAGCTTATAAGGTATTTGAATTCCTTCCAGAAGATCCTATATTTACTATTAAAAGTAGTCTTCTACCAAGACCAGACTGTTTTGTGTTTAAAGTGCATTTTTCCCCAAATGTTACTATCATTATCAAAATATAGTTTTTACATTAGTGAGTATATGGGAAAACCACAATTTAATGTAATAGGGGAAAATAATATTTTACTTCAACAATGACATTCCTGTTTATGTGGTAATAAAATGCAGACTCCTGGTAGTACTAGATGAAAAATACGCCTCGGAGAGTCTAAATGAATGAAGTGTAGACTCTAGGTGGTATCGAATGAACAATACGCCTCGAAAGTCTAAATGAATGAAGTGTAGACTCCAGGTGGTATCGAATGAACAATACGCCTCGAAAAGTCTAAATCAGCCTTTAAACCTAAGTAGGTTAGTTTAAAGGTTTAAATGTGGCCTAGTGTATAACTAGGAAAATATATTATGCTAGTTTTATATGTAGAAAATACCGTGATAATACTTACCTTAAGGCCATGAATTATAAGATAAATGTAAAGATACTCGTAACCATACTGATTGACGGATGTAAACACGACGACCTGCTGGCGTCGAAATGAATGTGACATTTGTCACCCCTTGGCTTGGTCGGCCGGGACTGTAGCTAGCAGTCAGGATGTGGGATGGTCTGTCCCGTATAGATCTATACACACAATGCCCGCTCTCCTTCCAGGAGACTCTGGTTACCAACTCGACAACGGTGAAATCCGCGTCATGAGGATGTATCTCGTGTTTTAATTGCTATACACGTTTCTTTTTACTAAAAGTACATGCTTTAGAATATTGATATAGCTAAATTCTCCTTCATGAAAGTTATGGTTGGTTTCTAAACTATACCTATTATAGTTTACTTGAGAGGTTATCTAGGTACCTTTGCTACCCAAAGGTATTGAACTGGAGTAATAGTTTTAATGTCTATCTAGATATACATAATATATAATTAAAACTTCAATGACACTCGGACAAATAGCCGGATGCTCTAAGTCCACAACCAAACAAGGAACAGGAAATAAAGCGGGCTATCAGTCGTAAGTCCTTCAAACCCTACTTATATAACTATATCTATATAGACATGCATCTATCAAGAATATAAGTTTAAAAGACTTTGATAAAAGCTTAGTAATTTAAAAAGAGATTTTGGTACTTTAAATAGATTTGAAAACAAGATTTGAAAACTTTTAGCTGGATAAAACAGTTTAACATGCAAAAATCTATTTGCTTGACAGTTATTAATCACATGTGATTGATATAATAACTTAATAGTTCAACTTGTATTCCCCCCAATAAAAGCATTTAAAAATCATTTCAAAGGTTGATTAAGGGGTATGAACTCACCTGAAGTGAGTAACTCAAAAGAAGGATTGATATAGAATCGTCGGGTGTCAAATGAAGTCGTGAGCACAACCGGATCCTAGTTTAGCATGTAACAAAACATATATGAATACACTTAGGGTATATAACCACTAATAGACACATGGACACACCTTAGGGACATGGAAACATTTAGAATTAAGTGTTACAAACACCTATTGAAGTCCCTAAATGAGTGTAGGGCCTTAGATTTGAGTGTAAGGCCACCAAACTCGACTTTTATGTGCGTGCGGCCAGGTGTATGGCCAGGGTGTGCGGCCAGGCTGTGTGTGCGGTTGCACACAGGAGTGTGCGTCCGTACAGAGGGTGTGTGCGGCCGTATACAGGAGTGTGCGACCGTACACTCCTCATTTGTGCCTGAAATATTGATTTTTAGATGTTCTAGTGCTAATACCAAGTCCTACTAGCATATAGGGTTGAAACTCTCACTTTGGAGGGTTTTTGAGGTGTGTATGGCCACCTTATGAGGGTGTGCGGCCGTACACCTTCAAAGGATGAAGAACACGAAGAACACTATGAGTTTTAGGCTTAGATTCAGGTGTCTTACCAATATAACAAGCTAAATGATGGATTACTTCACGTTTCTGAGGCCCTTAGAGTGTTCTTGGATGAAGTTTCTAGAGAGAGAAAGTTACAGCTTTGAGAGAGTGGGAAAAGGGGTGTAAGGTTGGCTAAGTGTTCAATATATAGGGTCGAGTCTGAGGCTGGAGGCTGTGTGCGGCTGGGTGTGAGCTGGCTGGCCGCACACGCGGGTGTGCGGCCACACACACCTTCTTTGGTGTGTTTGGCCCGATTTTGTGATGCTACGCACTTTCTAACCCTTCCTAAGACCCATATCTAGGTCGTACCAAGCCTAGAACACTCATATAGACCCACAATTTCGTTATAAGATAGCAAAGTGAAGGCTAACTTTTATAAAATGAAAAACGTACAAGTTAGAAATTTCGGGTTGTCACAACAATGTACCCTTTGCAAATGATCCAGGGCTTTCTGTTTTACCTTTGATGTTAACACTCCTACGTATCGTACCGCTATGTGCGCATACATACAAATGAAAGTGCTCTAATAACTGGTGGGGATACTTTATATCATAATCCTCCTTGGTACCACTACAATCGCCTGCTATATACAAGTTATGAATATTTAAGATGAACCACGCAGTCGACTGAGTAATTCTGCCTCAAATCCTCAACCAATGAAGGAATGGGGACCTAATCGGAGTCACTCACGCTAAGTCTGCAACATCTTAGTTATGCACAACCCTGATGTATATGGTAAGCCATAATAGCTTCTCTAAACGGATGTTTTAGTTCTCTGGAATACTGTGACCTATTTCAACATGTGAGTTGCTATAGTTAGTTTTAACTGTCATCCCCAAATTTTAATCTTATATGAATATAAAATTAATTTTAAAAGTAATTACTATTTTGAAAACGTACCGCTACTCGTCGACGACTCCGAGGTAGATTCTCCTGCGGTGATCATCAGAATGCGTCCATCCACGCCTGAGTTCCTTTTTATCGGGCAGTCCCTCTGAAAATGTCCAGCCTCACCACAGCCATAGCAGGCTTGGTTTTCTTCAGCTCCGAGGACTTGGGAGATCGGTTGAGCCGGTGCCTTGCAGAAACGGACTGTGTGTCCCTTTCTGTGGCAGTTCAGACACTGCATTTCCCGGCATACTCCGACTTGGTGAAAGTTGCACTTTCCACACTTTGGAAGGTTTCCAGCATATCGACTGGCAGGTGCTGAAGTAGTAGGCATCGTAGCGGCGTACATAGTACTCGCTCGTTGCTCTTACGGGGTGTCTTGTGTTGTGCGCTTCTTCTTTCTCTTGTTCCCCGACTTCTGATTACAGTCCTCTTCCCTCGATGGCTCGGGAATAGGGACTTTTACACCATGGCGGACTCCATGGTCGATGAGTCGCTGAGCCAGGCGTTTAGCACTATCGAACGTGGCTCGGTTAGAAGACAACACATTTCCTTGGGTCGGAGCAGTCAGACCCCAAATGTATCTTTCTATCTTCTTGCTCTCCGAGGTAATCATCCCGGGGCATAGAGCTGCTAGCTCGCTGAACCGGTCGGTGTAGGTCACTATGTTAGAGCCGACTATAGTGAGACCCTACAGCTCTTGTTCTAGCTTTTGAATTTCGCCTAACGGGCAGTATTCCTCCCGCATTAACTCTTTTAGGTTTTCCCAACCTATTGAGTTAGCCACTGATAGAGTCAGTGATTTAACGTGGTTGTTCCACCATGTTAAGGCCTTGCCAGAGAAGGTGCAGGCATCAAACTTCACTTTGCTTCCTTCTGGGCATAAACAGATTTCGAAGATCGACTCTTTTTTCTCGAACCATTGCATAAGGGCGATGACTCCTTCAGTCCAATTAAAGGACAATGGCTGGCATTTGGTGAAGTCCTTGTAGGAGAACTCTCTTATGCGCCCGAGGACCTCACCTCGAGTAGAATCAGTAGGCGTTCTACCTCCATTGGTACTGATGGAGTGATATTGAGCCATGGCTGTTGCCACAGCCGCAGCCACTGCAGCGTTTATAGCTGCCATATCGATTTGCGAAGGAGGCGGTATTGGAGTTATCGAAGTAGTGCGTCTGTTAGATCTGCGAGGAGGCATCTTTGCTAAAAGAAAACAAAGATGAGACGGAATAAGTCTAAAGCAATGGACACAAGCCGAAAGCTGAAAAGACAAGGTTATCCTAGTTCTGGATGTATCGGGTCCTGACTTCCACAGGGTTCTAGAAACAATTCATAAAAGAGTCTATACCTAATAAACTCTATGAATTTGAAATAACTGTCCTCGAATGAATATTTGTTTCCTGAATAACTGTTACCAGTTGCATGTAAGAAAATAATATTAACAGATAATGTGAGCAATGTTTCCACTCGCTCATTAAATTAACCTGATTATTATTTATTAGTGTGACGTGTAAGACGTGTTGGTTACTTCGGCTGATCCTTCTTTGCAAACTTCTCATGAACTTGTTCTTGTTCCTCCTGGACTCTTCTGTTGTCTACTATGAGGAAGTGGTTACATCTATCTGGGCTTGTCGTGCGAGAATGAAAGTGAGTAAAGAATCTATGAGCTTTAAAGTACCTTTATGGGGTGATCCTTACGGAGTCCTCCTATAATTGCACAAGGTAAACAAGTTTGTATATATTTGAAGATTAAATAGACCTTCGAATAAGTGATCCTACTCCAAAACTACACCCTTAAGAGGAATGGATAGCGAAGCGTAGACCACATATTCTAAGTCTATAAGATCTTGATCATATATAAAACTTTAGGAATATACCTTGCCAGATTATAGACCTATCCGTAAGGGTCTTTAAGTTGTCACATAAGTTATTTATATGAACTAAAATACTCCTATAGTATTCTAACGTAATGTACTTGTTCTGGTGCTCAGGTAAGTTTTAACACTGTTGCAACACCACATCATTCCCAAACACATGTCGGTCACATCTCGAACGAATATAGTTGATCATGCTATATTGATCCTAGCTATGATTACATAACTGTTCAGGTTGACGATAGTGCCCAACCTTTAAATACTTTTAGTTCTGTTCTCCTCATGACACTAGTTCTATTATGTACATGTATAAGCAAGTAGGTATATTTTTATAACCTATAGTTATATTCTAAAAATATATCATTATCCAGAGCACTTAAGCCCCATTGTATTTATAGTTGTATAACTTTTATCGGTTGATATACTTAGTTCACTATAAACAATGCTCTGAAACCAATCTGTCACACCCCAAAACCGGAACGGCGGAATCATTCGGGGGTGGAGGACGTCATGTTTAGTATCACGAGATATGTATATGGTAAGCAAGTAATGAACAACCATTTCATTTCGAAAGAAAGTGTTTACAATGTGTGTGTTCACAAAACATAGAATTCATACACAAATAACAAAACAAGACTTGAAGCTATAATGCTTCATCTTCTGAATCCCCAGCACGAGCACCTGTCTAATAGTCTCCTGAGAATACAAGTTATTTGAAAGAGTTTATCAGCAATTAAGCTGGTGAGTTCATAAGATTTTAGTGATGTGAGTAATTTGTAAAGTGTTGTTCAAAATGTAGATGTAAAATGGTGTTGAAAATGTAGTTGTAACATGTAGTTGTAAAACGTTGTAAGTTGTAAGTTCTGTTTTGAAAAGTTCTCTTATTCCTCTAGAAAATCCTATATTTCCTACTTTGATGGAAGTTTAAGTAAAATGACAATACAACCCTTTCTATGGGTACTAAGCGGATACGAGTTATATAAGACTCAGAGTAAACAAACAATCGATTGTGCGCATCTGCCCTAAGCTCACAACCAAACGAGGAACAATTATTAAGGGGGATAGCATACATCCCATTGGTTGTTAGATCATCGTCGTATATAACCCTAGTGTAAACACTTGTTACTCATGGAGTTAATTGTAATGGTTCCTTTATATCTAATGAAAAGTTCTTTAAGAAAACCCATATTTCTTATAATAAAATGGTGACCACAGTGACTACTTTTATAACAGCTTAGTTTATACTGATATATATAATCCAATATCGGATAGAAAGTTAACTGGGTGAATCTGCCCTAAGCCCACAACCAAACAAGGAACACGAAGTAAGGCGGAAGGCACACATCCAACTACCTATTGGGTATTAGTTTTATATATAAACATGGTGTATAAACTAAGGTATTATAGAGTTACTCACCTAAGGTCCTTTAAATTGTACTGGTTTAATAAAATGGATTAAACCCTTTACTGGGAAGTTTCTAGTTTGTATACCAAAAGTACTCATTTTGGAAAGTATGTTTTGTACTAGAAAAATTATGCTTTGACTCTGTGTCCTATAACCTGACCCATACCTGGTACCCTTATGATGACTTAATGTATACTAAGCATATATATATATATATATATATATATATATATATATATATATATATATATATAGAATCGAGTAGAAAATAGATTGGGTGAATTCGTACCCTTCAAGTGGTACTGTCACTTTATGAAAGTAATGGGAAATGTAAGTACACAGTTGTCGTTTATAATGACATGCGGATGTACTAATAACCTAAAAACATATTTGTTTTATTACGGTTATAATGTGAAGGCTAGAACCCCTACTAAACGCTCTCCCTGTCAAGAGATTAAGGGAACCAAACGCGACCTCTGCAAATTCTTGCAAGCCGTGTAATTCACATTAAAGTATATGATCATGTATACCCAATATAACTATCACCTTTTGTTTAAAACAATGAGTTAGTGATTCATTGGTATAATTAGATCTTATATGTGTTCTCATGCTATAGCAACCTAACTTGTTTGTTTTGTACTGTATATTGTACGTTCTGTTTGTTTCTCGTTATTGTGTGTTCTCTCTGTATGGTATTGTTTGATTCTCTTCACTATATGTTCTGTATGGTATTTTTTGATTCTCCTCACTAAATGTTCCGCTTGAACTGTTACTGAAAAGACTCGTTTATCTATTAAGTTATGTTTGTACTTTAAAAATGGAGTTTTGTATAACTATAAAGTAACATAACTTTAAAAGAGTTTTTGAAATGTTTTGACAACTTATAAATGACATAAGTAACATTTTGAAAGATGTTTATAACAAACATTTACAAAATTATCATTGTGTTCAACTTGTATTCCCCCCCTTAAAACAGTTAAAACAGTTAAAAGATTCATTATGGGGGTATGAACTCACCTGATGTGGGTGATTCAAACGGGTATGCGTGTAAGGATGAGAAGTTCCACGAATGAAGTCCCGAGACACAATAAGTCCTAAATGACATATAAGGACACATATTGACATGAATATAGTGTTTATAAACAACTATATGAAAGGAAACACCTTCCGGGAGTAGGAAACACCTTCCGGGACTAGGAAACACCTTGATCAAGTGTTGGAATCACATGTGATTCATCAAAGGAAAGTGAAATGGCACTAACATGTGTTTACGGTCATGAGTTTACGGCCCAAGGGAGTTTACGGCCGTAAACACATGGTCAAACATGGCTAAGTGCAAGTTTGAAGACTAAGGAAACTTTAGGGACTTTTGCTCTACACTTGTATGAAGAAGATCACCTCAAATGAGGCTTTTGATGAGTTTACGGCCCAAAGGAGTTTACGGCCGTAAACTCATGGTCATTAAGATCTTGAGTGAAGTTTAAGGTCCTTCAAACATCAAGGAAGGGTTCTGGGTCACTTGCCTTGCACCCTATAGGGTTTATGGCCCTAATGGCCACCAAAAATGAGTTTACGGTCTTGGGAGTTTACGGTCGTAAACTCCACTTGATCTTGTGTTCTTGGTGTTTTCAAGCCTCTAAGAATGGATACTAACTAGATATGAAGTATAGGGAAGTGTACTTACGATCTAAAAGCTTGAAATGGTTGATACTGGCCAAGAACACTAATGTGTGTTCTTGGTGTTCTTGGTGAAACTTGAAGATCTAAGAAAACATGATTTTTGTGGATGAATCATGAGGATGAAGCTAGTTAAGAAGGATTATCAACAAACTAGAGAAAGAACATTTACAATTTTTGAAGATCAAGTATGAAGATCGGGATGATACTTGAGAGAAAACTCATGTGCTCTTGAGGGGAAAGTGAAAGAATGAAGAAAAGTGAAGGAAATGGACTTATATGGAGGAGTTTACGGCCTACATGAGTTTACGGCCGTAAACTCCATGTTTACGGTCATAAACTCCATAGGATGGAGTTTAGGGTTTGAATCCATGTGCTCTTGAGGGGAAAGTGAAAGAATGAAGAAAAGTGAAGGAAATGGACTTATATGGAGGAGTTTACGGCCTACATGAGTTTACGGCCGTAAACTCCATGTTTACGGTCATAAACTCCATAGGATGGAGTTTAGGGTTTGAATCTTGTACTGTGGCCTTAGCAGATAAATTCCGACACTTATTCCTTAAGTGTACTAGGCCTAAACTCCTTAGAAAGACCTTTAACAGGGCTAGACTCAATACTAATGAGTTTGACACTCATTTGAGTTGATTGACTGGGCTTTAAAATCAAAAAAATTTCCGGGTTGTCACATCCTTCTTGCATTAAGTTTTCTAATCTTACACATATTTAATAACTTCCACCTATGGAGACAGCTCCATATTCCCATTTTGACTATCACTTTTGAACAAGAGTTGCCTCTTTTCAAAGTATGTCAATATGGTCCTTCCAAAATTAACACTATACTTCCAACTGTCCCTGAGCAACCAATCTTTGGTAAACCTTAGATTGTCCTCGACAATTGCTTAATCAAATTAGTCATATCAAGTTCTAGTACTTTTTCCCTCTTAATGCTCTAGGCATTTGGAAAAATTTAGAACAGATGAATATTATAGCACATGCAATGGACCCTATATCTGAAGCATATGGGACACGATTCATGATGTCTCACATAAAGACATGATACTAGACCAGTCTTTTTGCTATAATATTTCTATTTCTATTTGCCAAGTTCTCATATTTAGATTATGAAAAGGGATGTCGTAATCATAATCGAATTTTAGAATGCAAATAATGGACCCATATATAGAATTTCCTTATGTTAAGCCATTCCAACATAAAATTCATATATATATCCTTGACTAAAAATGATTAAGACCTCAATCTAAACTTTTAGAATTGAAATTCATATTTATAGAATTTTCCCAATTGAAACTTTTGTTTTCTATAATTAATATTGCGAACTTGAAACATTTATCATAATTATCATACTCCCACTAACATGATGATTATTAGCATAACACTTATGCTCCAACTAGCTTTGACATGTACTCAGAAATCAGCTGGACTTCTAGAAATCAATACTTTATTGACTTTCTTACCAAAGTTCAGATTTCTGATACGAGATGCTTTAATAAAAACTTTACCAAAATCATACACCTTTCCTTAGATAGCACACATGTGTGTCTAAACAATTTTAGAACTATGAAAAGGGATGCCGTAATCATAGTCTCAATTGTTTAGACCTTTGCCATTCCTCACAAGTCCATGTTAGTGTGCCGGTTAGCCACACACGCTCCACTAACGACTTTGAGAATGCAAATATCACACTTGCTATCTACCTAAAATCTACTTAGTGAAAGCGTTTCCTCTCCATCATTTTCATGAATCGGAAAGAAACCTTATGACACTTAGATTTTATGGTGTATGTGTTCCTATCCATATGAATTTGTCAAAACCATAATCACAAGACAAGGTTAGTGACAAATCCAAACTCATATGGATTGAACTTGTGCAGTCTTAACTTCTTGCCACCTAGCAGCACGAGGGCCTGTCATTGCTTCCAAGTTGTTATGCAACCAATTGAGAACTCTCAGAACTCATATGCAAAGTCAACTTTAACTAGAATGGGCACAGAAATAGGAATATGTCAACACGATAGGTTATAAACCTGACGTCGTGTGCTAGTGATAAACTACAGGTTTTTATTCTTGATTAGACTCTTTCAAGATCTTTTTAGACTCCCACTGTCCTCTTGACATATAAGACTCTCTTGCCAAATATTCAAGAGATAGTGCGAATTCTTTATCAAGACAAACACTTCACACAATTGGCCTTAGTTGTTCTTTGTTTTATCCAAAACATCACAACATACCAATTTCAAATGTACAAGAGCAGGATACATTTTACTCTTACATTTGACAAGTGTTATAAACCTTTCTTTAAGATATGTCACTCAAGTTACAATCTTGGAGTACGACTCTAAGAATTGTTTTGGAATAAAGTATGACTCATCTTCTTGATTTAACCATTTCAACAATTCTTGACTCCTCTTCTTAGCCATAAGAATGCACTAAGATGTCCTTAGAGGATGAATTGTGATATGGTCTCACAATCATTAAGATGATGATAAAACATAATACTAAAGTACTCTCCCATCTTTTCAGATTAGAGAAACTTTTATCTTTCTGCCTAATTTGATTCTTCTCATTCGTTCTGCCATACATCGAAACTTTTCCAATATGTCAGAATTATACTTAAACTTGTAAGTATAACCATATTTACTAAACTTTAGTCAATCATGACGAATAGTCTTATCGATCTTTTGTGGTGGACTTGACCAGTGCACAAGAATGTGTACTCGATCCCTTAGTCCTTCACTTGACTCACATATACATGTGAACGAGGAATTAGTCTTAATTTTCAAAAGCTGAAAGTTCTCATTCATCATACTATACAACTTGCATGATTCCAAGTTTCGGTCCAATTGAAAACTTGGGTGATGAGAATCGTTCCTTATTTGGTAGATTTAGACACTACCACAAATGAAAGAATCAATTTCATATTTCCATTATTGCTAGAAACATATAAACATCAATTTTCCATAAATGCCATTGCAAGGAGAAAAAATAAAACAAAAATTTTATTTATTGATAAGATGCGGAAAAATCTTTTTCCATACAATGCAACTTTAAATGGAAACTATGCTATTAGATATTTCCTAGCAATCTATCATAACTCTCTAAGTAGTAGCTCAAGAATTCGATCTTCGAACCATGCGACTGAAATCCATCTTCGCGATCAGATTCAACATACACTTTCTTTAAGTTCCCTTCCCTTTGCTTGATCCTGCCATACATCAAAATGTATTAAGAATCTTTAAATAGGAACTTAATTGAGTTAGATATTGGACTTACCTGAAGTAGAGTCAAACTTTTTTACTAGACCTTCTCTCAGATCTTTCAGGTAGTTAAGGCAGTTTCGCAACCAATGGCCCTTCCTTTGGTAACAGAAACATATGGACCCTTTGGGAATGGTACACAAGACTATCTTAGACTTAGCCTTTCTCTTTACCATTTGGTCAACCGAGTTGACTATGGCCAATCCTTTTCCATTGGGAAGAAAAAGCTTTTCTAGATATCCAATGTTGCCAATTGTCAATGTCCATGGTGGTTTGGGAAGTTGATCTACTAATCAAATTTGCTTTACCAGAGCTTCAAATCATTGTTGATTCAGTAGCACCATGCAAATGTTGGATTAATCTCTAAGTCCATAATTATATTTGGTATGTACTTGACCCGACCCGGCATGGTCCATTTGGGTTGCACTTCACCGGCACAATTTATATGGATAGTCTTTTGAAAATAGTATATTTATGATTTATATTAATATATTATAAGTTCTAATATATTAATATGGAATCATATTATTTAATTAGTATTGATCAAGAATTAATTTAGAATTAATTAAGTGATCAAAAACAACTAATTAAATATGGACTCTTATATATATGGAATGGGCCAAGTTCATTTAGGTTGGGCTAAGCTTTCATGGATGGTCCATGGAGCTTTTAACTCATGGATCCTATGTAAATGAAAGGTCATGGGTATTAGGGTTTACATGGATGTAACCCTAATCCTCCATAATATATAAAGGGGTCCTTCGCTCACAAAATTGGAACAAGTGTGTGAAAATAAGAGTGGGCCGATTTTAGTGTGCATACATATTCTCTCAAGTTCTTCCAAGGTGTTTTGGTGATTTGTGATTCCATTTGAGGCTTCCACACTATTGGGGCTAAGCTCTTAAAGCTTGAAGACATCAAGCTACATCAAAAGGTATGTCATCTAACTAGAACTTTGTAGTATAGGTGTTTCATAATATGCTAGTTAGGATGAAACCTTGGAATAGTTAATATTTGCATGTATAATAGACAAAACATAGATCCAAGGTTTATAGGGTTTCATGTACACCATAGGAGTGTTAGAATGCTCAAAACCCAACAGTGGTATCTGAGCCATGGGTTATTTTCTGTTATATTGATGCAAATGTTTATTTTCAAGTTGAAAAAAAAAAGGAAAAAAAAAACATGACGTTTGTCAAATTTTAAGATAATTACTTGTTTTATGAAAAACGAATTATTTGTAAAATTTGAATCATTTGTTATATGAGTTGAATTAGGTCAAATTTAGTAAAAGATAAAATGATATGATTATTTTATTAGTTTTAAAAGTTTGTTCTAAATGTTTTAAGGAGTTACATATTTTGTCATAAAATTTTGGAGCTCAAAAGTTTTTTTAAAGTTGTGATCTTAAGGGTTTTTGAAACTTCCATAAGTTATGGATATGAAATTTTTTTAAAAAAAAAAATTGATTTAAAGTTTTTATGGAGTTACAAAATTTGGAGTTAATGTTTTAAAGTATTCCATAACTTGTTATTAAGTTATGGAACATGAAAAGTTTCATCATAAAACAAGTATTTAACTCCATAAGTTATGGAATCCAAAGGTTTTCAAGAGTTACAAAACTTGCCCTCAAGTTTTGGAATTTAGAAAAAGCTTTTTATGAAAAAAAAGAATTGAATTCTAAAACTCTTGGGTTCATAACTTAAACAATTAATTAAATGGTTTTAATTTTGAATTTAATAATTGCAATTATGATGTTTTATTGAATAATTCAAATTAACTCTTATGGACTTTATTAATAGTTAATTAAAGCGTTTAATTAAAAGAGTATTATTAAATCCATAAATAAAGATATGGTTTGAGTTTAATTAAATTAAAAGTCTAGTTTAATTAATAGATTAAACCACCAAGTATTTTAAATGTCTAAAATACACCCTTATACTATTATAATATTAAAATTTTAATATATTATATGTATAAGAGCAAGTCGTCTTACCATTAGTAGGCCTCATTCACGAAGCCAGTCTATAAGGGGGGTATAAGGTTACTGCCTATAAAATGGCACTTTAATGGGTGTCCACTCTCACTCACCGCTTCCTTGACTGGTACAGGGTCGTTAGCCGAACAGGTAGGACAAGGACTATAATTCTCCCTTCATTAAAAGTATTAATGATAAATACTAAGTAACTAAACTCTTAATAATACCCAATCTTAGTTACTTAGGAAAATGTGAATTTGGTGCTAACCCATGAAATTACACTTTGCACTTTGCTTAAGTCAGTTAGTGGAGCGTGTGTGGTTAACCGGCACACTAGCTTGATTTAACAAGGTAGGCAGAGGGTAACTTAATGTTTATCATAGTATCGGTGGAGCATGTGTGGTTAACCGGCACATCGATTGAGGGGTAAATATTAAGGGTACTAAGTATATTTGCATGGTTATTCACACCTTGTTTTGTGATACTCGGCATCCCAGTCACAAAACCTGAAGGTCACACTCGAGATTGAAACATGCCATTGCAAAGTTCAATGAATCTCAAAAGAATCTAGGAGTTTCAAAACCAATTAAAACCTAATAATACATTTCGTTTATCTTGGTGGAAATTGGTGAATCGTCATTCACCTACCTTCAAATATTTTATAGCTTAGATTACGGCATCCCTCTTCCAAGTTATAAAATAGTTTGTTGGGTCCTAGCCTTAATATATCATATTGGGTGTTATATTAAGGACTTAAATCAACTTTACGTGAATTTCTCCCATTGTTGATGTCTGGTTTAGATAACAATGATCTTCCCAAACCAAGCTTTCCTAATGAATATGACTTCCCGAGTTTGGCTCATGGAAGTCATACTTCTCTTCCTCTACCTCCTCCAATTAGTCTCCCTAACCCACAAGTTCAAGGTCACTCAAGCCCTAATGGCAAGCAAGGTCTATGTGTGATCACATCTTAGAGATGAAGTCACATATTGACAAGCCGGGAGAGTTGGGTGTCAAAGTCTTGAGAAAGTTGGATGTTCAATCAGTTTCTAAGCCACATAGTGAGTTCCTTTGGGACTACTATGAAACAGACTATGACATGGACCTTAATGATCATATCTATTTGTTTGGTGCTGCTGAATCAGCAATGATTTGGAAAGATAGTAAAGCAAATTTGATTAGAAGATCAACTTCCCAAAAACTTTATGGACAGTGACAATGGTGACACTGGAAATCCAGAAAAAGCATTCTCTTCCCAATGGAAAGGGATTGGCCATAGTCAACCCGATTGACCAAATGGTAAAGAGAAAGGCTAAGTCTGAGATAGTCCCATTACCAAAGGGTCCATATGTTTATTTTGCCAAAGGAAGGGGCGTTGATTGCAAAGCTGCCAAACTTACCTAAGGATGTTAAAGTCAATAAGTTTGACTCTACATCAGGTAGAGCCCATTATCTAACTCTGTTAAGTTCTATTTTGAGATCCTCATTACATGATGTGACTGGGTCACATGTTGATGTTTTAAGAATCAAAGAATAGAGAGAAATATTAAAGGAAGTATATGCTGATTCTGATCGCGAAGGTGGATTTCGATCGCATCAGAATTTTGAGCAGTTGCTTAAGAAGTTATGATATATTGCTAAGGAATAGATAACAACAATTTTCCATGTGGATTGTAAGGATAAGTTTTTCTGCAAAGTTTTAAAATAAAAGAAAATTGTTTAATTTTATTTATTTGAAGTATCCTTACAATGGCATTTGTGGAAAATTGTTGCTTATATGATTCCACTGACAGCAATGAATGAGAACTTTCAAGCATTGGAAAATCAAGACTAATTACTTGTTCACATGGATGTGTGAGTCAAGTGAAGGACTAAAGGGATCGAGTACACATTCTTGTGCACTGGTCATGTCCACCACAAAGCTCGTTAAGACTATTTGATTTAATAAAGTTTAGTAAATATGGTTATACTTACAAGTTTAAGTATAATTCTGAAACATTGGAAAAGTCTCAATGTATGGCAGAACGAATGGGAAGAATCAAATTAGGCAGAAAGATAAAAGTTTCTTAAATCTGAAAAGATGGGAGAGTACTTTAGTATCATGTTTGTGATCATCTTAATGATTTAGAAATCATATCACAATTAGTCCTCTAAAGATCATCTTAGTGCATTCTTATGACTAAGAAGAGGAGTCATGAATTGTTGAAATGGTTAGATCAGGAAGATGAGTCATACTTCGTTCCAAAACAATTCTTAGAGTCATACTCCAAGATTGTAACTTGAGTGACATATCTTAAAGAAAGGTTTAAAACACTTGTCAAATGTAAGAGTAAAAGTGTCCTACTCTTGTACATTTGAAATTGGTAAGTTGTGATGTTTTGGATAAAACAAAGACCAACTAAGGCCAATTGTGTGAAGTGTTTGTCTTGATAAAGAATCCGCACTATCTCTTGAATATTTGGCAAGATAGTCTTATATGTCAAGAGGATAGTGGGAGTCTTAAAGATCCTAAAAAGAATTTCAAGAACTAATCAAGAATAAAACCTGAGGTTCTTCACTAGCACACGACTTGAGGTTTATAACCTATCGTGTTAACATATTCTGTGCCCATTCCAGTTAAAGTTGGCTTTGCATAGGAGTTCTGAAAGTTCTCAATTGGTTGCATAACAACTTGGAAGCAATGGCAGGCCCTGTACTGCCAGGTGGCAAGAAGTTAAGATTGCATAAGTTCAGTCCATATGAGTTTGGATTTGTCATTATCCTTGTCTTGTGACTATGGTTTTGACGATTCACATGGATAAGAACACATACACCATAAAATCTAAGGGTCATAAGATTTCTCTCCGATTCATGAAAATGATGGTGAGGAAACACTTCCACCAAGTATATTTGAAGCAGATGGCTAAAGGTCTAAACAATTGAGACTATGATTACGGCATCCCTTTTCATAGTTCTGAAATTGTTTAGACACACATGCATGTTATCTAAGGAAAGGTGTATGATTTTGATAAGTTTTATCAAAGCATCTCGTATCAGAAATCTGAACTTTGGTAAGAAACTCAATAAAGTATTGATTTCTAGAAGTCCAGCTGATTTCTGAGTACATGTCAAAGCTAGTGGGAGCATAAGTGTTATGCTAATAATCATCATGTAAGTGGGAGCATGATAATTATTGTTAGTGTTGCAAGTTAGCAATGTTAATTATAGAAAACAAAAGTTTCAATTTCTGAGGCAGCAGGGATTGAAAAAGTTGTTTTGCTATAATTAAGGGAGAGGATATACTTCATTAGGAAGATTCAGATGACGAAACAGTTATCAACTGTAGCCCAGATGACACTGCTTTCACTGTTTCCAAAAAGTCTATCAAAAGAGTTGTAAAATCTGAAACAAACTCTGCTAGTTCTTCAACAAACCAAATCAAACATACCAATGAAGCAACCATAACCCCACTTACCAAACCAAAGGCTTTTGAAAACAAACCAAAGAAACCTGTTAAACCATACGTCATACCTCAAAAACAGGTTTCCAAACAAAAACCAAAACCTTTTCAAAAACCTTTTGAAAACCGCTTTCAAGAGATCACCTTTAACCATTCAAGGAACTTTAAAAAACGACCAAATCAGAAAGTTCCAAACCATCATCTTCAAAAAGCTTTTCATAACCGCCAATCACATCCCAGATATGAAGAGAACTTTTCAAACAAATCTTCACATCTAGGATATCGTTCACCAAATCACAGATTTTATAAACCCACAGGTTTTCAAAAACAAATCACATTTTGGGAAAACTTGATAAATAAAATCAAACCTCAACCATTCCATCCTAATAAACCAAACTCTTATAGAAACGTGAAGTCAAATGCTATAAGAAATTCATTAAGCAAAACACCCAAAATAACAACAACTAACAAACCAGGACCCATCCAGATTTGGGTACCTAAACCTTCTGTCTAATTGTAGGTATTTAATGTTGGAGAACCCAATGATGATACATGGTATATTGATAGTCGCTGCTCCAAGCATATGACAGGAAACCGAAACTACCTGCGTGACTTCAAACCCACCCAAACAAATCAAGATGTTACCTTCGGCAACAACATGACGGCAAAAATCAAAGGTTATGGAAACATAACAAATGGTAATTTCACCATAAAGAAAGTTGCCTATGTCGACGACCTAAAACACAACCTTATCAGTGTTTCTCAACTGTGTGATAACGATCTTGAAGTTCTATTCAACAAACAACGAAGCTTGATCATGGACGCCAAAACCAAAGAGGTTATCGTTGATTCTTACCTTGCCGGAAATATGTATCCACTTGACATGGATCTTATCTATGGTAAACCCGATATATGTCTGCTATCTAAAGCCCCAGCAGATATTAGTTGGTTATGGCACCGTCGCCATTCCCATCTAAACTTTGGGTACATCAACAAACTGATCGGCGATGATCTTGTTTGAGGGCTACCACTTCTGAAGCTCGATAACGAAACTCTTTGTGCCACATGTGAAAACGGAAAACTTTCCAAATCAACTCACAAAAGCATCTCAGAATCTAGTGTATCCGAACCACTAGAATTGCTGCACATAGACCTTTGTGGCCCTGCCAAAACCCAAACCATACAAGGGAAGAAGTACATTCTTGTTGTCGTTGATGGCTTCTCGCGCTTTACTTGGGTCTTCTTCTTAAGACTAAAATGAGAAGCACCTGAAGAGATGATCAACTTCATAAAACAAATCGAACTGAAGCTCAAACGACCCGTTCGAAGAATCCGAAGTGATAATGGTTTAGAGTTCAAAAACAAGACTCTAGATTCATTTCTTAAAGACAAAGGAATTGAACATAACTTCTCCGCCCCATACACTCCACAACAGAACGGAGTTGTCGAAAGAAGGAACATAACTCTATGTGAAGCTGCAAGATCAATGCTTATCTTCGCTGATCTGCCATAATACTTCTGGGCAGAAGCAATAGCCACAGCTTGCTACACTCAAAATCGTTCCTTAATCCATAAACATCTTCATAAAACACTATATGAAGTCATTAACAACCGAAAACCAAACATCAAATTTTTCCATATTTATGGTTGTCGATGCTTCATAAAGAACAATAAAGACCACCTCTCAAAATTTGAATCAAGGTCGGACGAAGGAATTTTCCTTGGTTACTCATTTTCTTCAGCTGCTTATCGAGTACTGAACAAACGTACCAGAGTAATTGAAGAAAGTACCGATGTTCATTTCGATGAATTTTATGTCAGGAAATTGGATCGTGAACATTTTGGTTCAAAAATGATCGATAATATTTTTCAAAATCCAATTCAACAAACACCTTCTCCTGACAGAGATATTGAAATCGATCTTGATTTACTTTTTGAACAACCCAAAACCGCTTACAATTCTGAACTTCTAACTACTTCTATTGATTCTACAGGAACAACCACTGAAGGAACTCCACAAACAAACCGAAATGATGCAGATCAATTCGAGGGGGAACCACCTACACATACTTCTTCATTGGAACAAACACCAAATCCTCCTTTAAATACCCCATCCCCAAATATCCAAAACAATCCCGATGCATCATTTATGAGGAAACCTTCAAACCTATTCCAAGATGAAACTCCCGGAGAAGAACAATGGGATACTGAAATTCCAATTATTATAGCGGAAGAGAATCGCTTAATAAAATGGACCAGAAACCACCCAACTGACCAAATCATCGAAGATCCAAACTCAGGCATCCAAACTAGAGCCGCAACTTCTAATGATTGTTTATTTGGAGCCTTCTTATCCATGACTGAACCCAAAACCATACATTCTGCTCTCAAAGATCCAGACTGGGTAAAAGCTATGCAAGAAGAGCTAGAAGAATTTGAAAGAAATGACGTACGGAATCTTGTCCCTACCCCACCCGATGTTTGTGTTATAGGTTCAAGATGGGTATTCAGAAACAAAACTGACGATCAAGGAATCGTTTGTCGAAACAAGGTACGTCTCGTAGTCAAAGGATATTCACAACAAGAAGGAATCGACTATGATGAAACATATGCTCCAGTTGCCAGAATTGAAGCAATTCGCATCTTTCTTGCATATGCTGCACATAAGAACTTCAAAGTATTCCAAATGGATGTTAAATGTGCATTCCTACATGGAGAGTTAGATCGCGATGTATACATCCAACAACCACCACGTTTCGAAGATCCCAAATTTCCTGATCACAGCTTCAAATTGCAGAAAGCTGTCTATGGCTTGAAACAAGCACCCCGAGCCTGGTATGCCACATTAACAACCTTTCTCGAAGAATCAGGTTTTAAAAGAGGTTCAATCGATCAAACCCTATTTCGTAAAATCTATAATAAACATCTTTTAATCGTACAAATATATGTTGATGACATTATTTTCGGTTCTACTGATGAATCTTTGAGTATTAAGTTTGCAGATCTAATGAAGAGCAAATTTGAAATGACCATGATTGGGGAGATGACTACTTTTCTCGGACTTCAAATCAAACAGTCAACTGATGGCATTTTCATCAACCAAGAGAATTATGTCAAAAACCTACTCACTCGCTTTTCAATGGACAAATCCAATACCGCAAAAACCCCAATGGCTTTTGGATACAAAATCGATGCAGACTTAAATGGCAAACCTGTTGATCAGAAAAGATATCGTGGAATGATCGGATCACTCTTATACCTCACTGCCAGCAGACCTGACATCATGTTTTATACATGTGTCTGTGCCAGATACCAAGCAAATCCTATGGAATCCCATGTAGTCGCTGTGAAACGCATCTTCAAATACCTAAAAGGCACTCCCAAACTTGGCCTTTGGTATCCAGCTAAATCCGATTTTCAGCTGCACGCTTTCACCGACTCAGACTATGGAGGATGCAAGTTAGATAGAAAGAGTACATCTGGTAGCTGTCAATTCCTAGGAGGTAGACTAGTGAGTTGGACTTCAAAGAAACAGACTTGTGTATCCACATCAACAGCAGAAGCTGAATACGTCGTTGCCGCCAGCTGTTGTTCGCAAGTCACATGGATGCAAACTCAACTGCGAGACTATGGCTTCAAAATTTCACAAATTCCCATATTTTGTGACTCAACCAGTGCAATTGCCATTTCTCACAATCCCGTTCACCATTCCATGACAAAGCACATCGATATTCGATATCATTTCATCAAAGACAACATTCAAAAGGGTCATATCGAATTACACTTCATCAACACCGAAGATCAAATTGCCGATGTCTTCACTAAGGCTCTCGATGAAACAAAGTTTCAATACTTCCTAGGCCGTCTAGGAATGTTAAATCCAGATAACATCCATCCTTAAACTTTTACGTTTTGTTTGTACAAAAGTGTGTTTACTTTCATTCAAAAGGAAAATTCAAAAACAATTGAAAATTGCTTTCTTTTCAAAAATACCAAAAACATTCAAATAACCAATATTTCCAAAAACATTCAGAAAAACAAATCATCAAAAAAAAATTAATAAAAGACTTGCCATAATAAGCTTTTATAGAACCTTGTGATTAATCTTCTCTTGACTTAATTTTCAGATGCTTATGCTCGATGAAGATTTTAAGTCATATTGATTCTCAATTGGAGTGAAGGTTCAAATATCCTACTTTTCATAATGTATATAACTTTATTTCCTTCGATTTTATTTCATTATTGACGATTTTAAACAATCAAGGGACATAAGGTTAGGAGGTTCAGATGAAAACAAAAACCCATGTGAGAATTTGTGCCTCGTCGATCTAAATCATTGTGGAAATCATTTCTTGTGAGCTTAGGTGTGTCACTATTGCTTATAAGGTATACCCAATTATACCTTGTCACGGTCTCATTTTTGCTTAGATATCAAAATGACCAGGGACGATACATTCATTTCTTACATACTAGACAAACTGTCTTTTATGCCACCTATCCCTACCTAGATAAAAGCCAACCAAAAATGAAGACGTGCGATCCCATGATCCATCAAGCAAACAACGACATATCCTTACAAGAAAACCAAAGGAGAAACAAATATCTATCAACATCTAATCCTCAAAGACAAATCAACAAGAAAACAAATGGATTCAATAAAATATACCAAACAAAACAAAAAAAATATATTCTATATTTGGTATTTTCAAACAAACTTTCAACCAAATGGTTATTTCAAAACAAAAATCATAAAATCCCGCGATTTGTTTTAACTATTTTTCACAAAAGAAGATATCTCAATCACTCAAGTCAAATACTCTTAAAAAGGTCTCAAATGTAGCAAATTCTCAATGCTAAAACAAAATATCTTTTTACAATAAATCGATATTGATCAACAAACAGGATACTATCAAAGAAGAAGCTGCAACAACAATGGATTTCCCGGGATACTGTAGCCTTCATCACTGAAGAATCTTAGTTGCAAACTGCACTATGAAAATTGCTAAACCCCTCTACATGTATTTCCCGACGGAGAGAGAGTGAACTTTAATGGCATGAATGAAGAAACCCGCTGAGTAATGTCGAAACCAGTCTTATGTGATTGATTATCTAATAATGAGACTAAGTGACTTTACAGGAAAAGCATAGTTGAACACCTCCAATATGAGTGTGAGTCGTCAGAGAGAGATATCACTCATTTTTAGTGATCATTAACTTGTTCTGCTGCCAGAACAACCAAACACCCAAGTGAAGTGTGAGCATTACCTATGAGCGTTCATCTGAATCGACCTGTTAGACCACTTGTCGTCATTAATAATGCTATAAAATCTAAGGAAATTTCTTTAGATACATATATGACTACCCTTTGATAACCGAACCCGAGACTTTGATTCGGAAACAAATTTCTGAAAATCTTTTACATAAGATATGTTAAACCAAGTCACAAACTTTCAAAATGATTACAATGGTTTTATATATATCTTCTCATTGACAAAACTTTTATCCCAAATCTTCAAGATTAAAACTGTTAATGTGATTATATCTATCCTTATTTCATCAATGATCACATAGGGGGAAATTGTTGAAAAATGTTTTTATATGTGATCATCACTGAAATAAGACGAATTGGTTTTATATTATCTAACAAATATTATCAGTTATTTCAGGTTGCATAGATTCGTGCTTAATTATGAAATAGAAAAATATGCAAAAGACGAAATACGCAAAGACGGAAAAATAGACGCAATATTTGGTCGTTTGAAGACAAAACAAATCAAGACTAAAATTGTCAAGAATTTAAAAACCTCAAGGGTCAAAAATGGAAATTCAATTCACAATTATATATATATATATATATATATATATATATATATATATATGACTACATGTCTTATAAAAAATATATGTTAATTAATATCATTACGATATATTAGATGTGATATATATATATATATATATATATATATATATATATAATATAAATATATATGTATATATATTATATTGTATATATATATGTGTGTATATTGTATATATTATATATATATATATATATATATATATATATATATATATATATATAGATTCATATATATATATATATATATATATATATATATATATATATATTGGAAAGAAATCTTCACAAAAGCAAAAGTACCAAACATCATGTGTGCTTCTAACCTTTACAATCAATCACTTCATTACTTTTCCTTAAACAAACAGGAGTTGCTTGATTCCTTTGCATATATATAGATGCATGTTTACATGAGTTTTTGTGTGTGTTTTGTGTTTCCTTGTAATATATCTCCTATTACTCTATCATCTCCAGAAGAATAAACACATAGCCAACCTCAAAATACTCTCCAAACACCCTCCAAATACCCTGCTTAAACCTCCTCCAAAAACCATTTCAAATCACCACAACCATCAACACCTTGCTGTTTTTCGACATCAGAATTTGCAAGTTAAGAAAAAAACCACCGAGCACAACTCAACAAGATAATACGGGAGAGATTTTCACCGCAAATTATTCAGGACCTTACCTACAAAAATCCAGAGAGACGCGAGAGAGAATTGGCTATCCAGAGAGATTTACTACAAAAATCTATATTCATAACCACCCAAAGCTCTTTCAACATAACCCTCTTTGTTACCTTATACCACCAAAACTACAACCTTATTCCACCTTCTACCACCCTCCAAATACCCACTTCAACCTCATCAAATCACCTTAAAAAACCCCATACCCACATACAAAAAAAAAACATTACCCGTGTATTTTGTATCGTTTTGTAAACAATTCATTGTTACATAAAAAGAACTTATTGTTACTTACCGGATTGAACTTTGAACAAATAGAGACACAGTCTATTAAGATCCAGTCCAATTCTAAACCAGTTCAGTCAATTTATTGACGAACCGACTTTATATATATTTATATATTTATATATTTTATTACAGCTTTACGTCATTTAAATACTGTCATTTATTTCATTTATAGCTTTCAGTCATTTATAGCTTTCCAGTTTATATTTATTCCGCACTTCTTATTTTTTTCCGCATCTTATCTCCTTAAATACATATATCTGTCACCCAGTAACTGGTATCCGAGCCTTTATTCGTGGTAATCAGATCGTATATTTTCAACAAATTTGATTCTTTCATTTGTGGTAGTGTCTAAATTTATGAAATAAGGAAAGATTCTCATCACCCAAGTTTCAACTGGACAGAAACTTGGAATCATGCAAGTTGTATTGTATGATGAGTGAGAATTTTCATCTTTGGAAAATTAAGATTGATTCCTTGTTCACTTGTATATGTGAGTCAAGTGAAGGACTAATGGATCGAGTACGCATTCTTGTGCACTGGTCAAGTCCACCACAAAGATCAACAAGACTATTCGTCATCATTTACTAAAGTTTAGTAAATAGGGTTATACTTACAAGTTTAAGTATAATTCTGAAATATTGGAAAAGTTTCAATGTATGGCCGCACGAATGAGAAGAATCAAATTAGGCAGAAAGATAAAAGTTTCTCAAATATGAAAAGATGAGGGAGTACTTTAGTATCATGTTTTATGATCATCTTAATGATTATAAAACCATATCACAATTGATCCTGTAAGGAAATCTTAGTGCATTCTTATGGCTAAGAATAGGAGTCATGAATCGTTGAAGTCATTAAATCTAGAAGATGAGTCATACTTCGTTCCAAAAAAAATTCTTAGAGTCATACTCCAAGATTCTAACTTGAGTGACATATCTTAAAGAAGGTTTATAACACTTTTCAAATGTAGAGTAAAATGTTTTCTACTCTTGTACATTTGAAATTGGTAAGTTGCGATGTTTTGGATAAAACAAAGACCAACTAAGGCCAATTGTGTAAAGTGTTTGTCTTGATAAGAATCCACACTAACTCTTGAATATTTGTTGTCAAGTAATGGTATTTGACAAAGAGAAACTTATATCTCAAGAGGTTAGTAGGAGTCTTAAAGATCCTGAAATAGTTTCAAGAACTAATCAAGAATAAAACCTATAGTTTATCACTAGCACACGACTTGAGGTTTGTAACCTATCATGCTGACATAATTCTTGTTTCTGTGCCTATTCCGGTAAAATTGACTATGTATGCGAGTTCTATGAGTTCTAAATTGTGTGCATAACAACATGGAAGCAATGGTAGGCCCTTGTGCTGCAAGGTGGCAAGAAATTAAGATTGAACAAGTTCAGTCCATATGAGTTTGAATTTGTCACTAACCTTGTCCTGCGATTATGGTTTTGACAAATTCACATGGATAGGAACACATACACCATAAAATATAAGTGTCATAAGGTTTCTCTTCGAATCATGAAAATGATGGTGAGGAAACGCTTTCACTAAGAAGATTTTAAGGAGATAGCAATTGTGATGTTTGCATTCTCAAATTTGATCATGATTACGGCATCTCTCTTCATGGTTTGAATTGTGAGAATTGAAAAAGGTCTAAACATTATGATTACGACATCCCTCTTCATAATTGTTTAGACACACGTGTGAGCTATCTAAGGAAAGGTGTATGATTTTGAGAAGCTTAGATAAAGTTTTATCGAAGCATCTCGCATCAGAAATCTAAACTTTGGTAATGAAAGTCAATGAAGCATCGATTTCTAGAAGTCCAGCTGATTTTTGAGTACGTGTCAGAGCTAGTGGGAGCATAAGTGTTATGCTGGTAAGAGAATAATTATTATGTTAGTGGGAGCATAATTAACTATGGTAAATATTGCAAGTTAGCAATGTTAATTATAGAAAACAAAAGTTTCAATTGGAGAAGTTGTAGGGGTTGAAAAAGTTGTTTTTCTATAATTAAGGGAGAGGAAATTATACTTCATTTCAAATCTAAAAGCTTAAATTGTGAGATTTTAATCAAATTTAGTCATGATTACATTATTTGCGTTCTAAAATTCGATTATGATTATGACATCCCTTTTCATAATTCGAGTTATAAGAACATGGAAAATTATAAGAAATATTGGGGCAAAAGACTGGTCAAGTATCAGGTCTTTATGTGAGACATCATGAATCGTGTCTCGTATGCTTCGGATATAGGATCGATTGCATGTGCTATAATATTTATCCGTTCTAAATTTTTCAAATGCTTAGGTCATTAAGAGGGAAAAAGGAATAGAACCGGATACGACTGAAATGATTAAGCAATTGTCGAGGACAATCTGAGGTTTACCTAAGATTGGTTTCTCATGGACAGTTGGAAGTATGGTGTAAAATTTTGGAGAGGGACCATCTTGACATATTCTGAAAAGAGGCAACTCTTGTTTAGAAGTAAGAGTCAAAATGGGAATATGGAAATGGTTCTATAGGAGGAAGTTATTCTTCAAATCTGTGTAAGATTAGAAAAAACTTAATGTAAGAGGGATGTTCAAAGGAATATACTTTGAATGTGAGACTTCGTTTCCATGGAATTGATCTCCATTGGAATACTTTGTAATGTCTGTTGCCAAGTCTTTATGGCTTTTGTGCATAGTCATTACAAGAGGATCAATGCATATGAGTTTAAAATCTAACAGATTACAGTAAATGACAAGAATTTGATATTCTTACATTTACGGTAAGGATTTGGGATTGTGAAATGAGCATAATTGGAATCATGTTCAATTGATCTATTTCACAAAGTAAGGATCATAGACAAACATAGTGTGCATACTTGGAGTATGGCATAACTATTTTTTAGAAAACATAGTGTGCATGGTTGGAGCATGGGACAACTATTGTTTTAATTAAAGTATTAAGTTGATTATTTGAAACATTATGCAATGAATAATGTGTAATCAATATGGTGATTAAATTCATAAGTTCTGAGACCATATTGGATTCGATTATTCTTGTGTTTCACTTTGCATGTTTTGACTTCCCGAATAACAAAGTTATTTAAACCATCCACAGTCGATCATACTTTGGAAGTAGGTATTGAGGCAAGACTGTCATGAATGGGTTTATAGTTTGTCTGGGACAAAGTGGCTGCAGTGTTCATGAGTTCTCCTGGAATAAGATTCGAGTATTGGATTCAACCCACACTCATTTGAATCACTTCATGGATTTTATCACGAGTGATCATGAGACGATAATATCTTATATTCTTCAAATGGAGACGTGTGAGTTGTAGTTGCGAATTGGTTGCACATTGACATATATGAACACACCAGTAACTTGGTTGTTATAAAACATATCGTTGTGTGTGATTTGATGAGTAAGTACAAGCGAGCATTTGGGTCGAAGTTTATCCATTCCTTTTACCCCTGGAGGGATAAAAGCGATATATGTGGGCCCCTCGATGATTTAATGATGACACCCCTAAGTGCTTGGCCAAGCCTGGATTGATTTCATTTGTGAAATTAGTCAGTCGTCATCAATCGGAAATCGGGAAACAACAAATGGACAGAGAGAATGATTATAATCCATGTCTCAGTCCATATGATATCTAGAATGGAGGAATATATGATCCCTTATCTAATGGACACGTCATTTGACTAGGTCAGAGTTCGACGGCGGCTTTAAGAGCTATGATTGCTAGTCGGGATCTTGGAGTCAGACTTGAATAATAGTTTTAGACTTATCCAAGTGGGAGACTATTGGATTAGATGTTTAAGCCGATAACTATTATTGGTATGTACTCGACCCGAGAGTAGCATGCTCCATTTGGGTTGCAAGGCATCGGAACAATTGGATAGACAAGTGAGAAAAGGTTATTTATGAATTATATTAATATATTATAAGTTCTAATATATTAAGATGAAATCATATTATTTAATTAGTATTGATCACAATTAATTTGGAATTAGTTTTGTGATCAAAAGAGACTAATTAAATATATGGGGATTGATTATGTAAATCATTCATTCTTATATATGTGGGCTTGTGATCCATTGTCCTTCATGTTGGGGTTAACCCATGTGGTAACCCATGGATACGCCATGGAGGTTAAAACCCATGGATCATTAAGGAAATGGAATGCCATGCACATTAGGGTTTACATGGTGTAACCTTAATGAGCCACACTATATAAAGGATCCCATGGTTCATGAAATGGCACTAGTGGATACACAAAGAGAGGGCAAGGGCCGATTTTCATAGGGAGAACCAAAGCAACCTTCTTCTCAAGTTATTCCATTTGTTGGTGGTGTTGTGTGATTCCATTTGAGGCTTCCACACTATTGGGGCTAAGCTCTTAAAGGTTCAAGACTTCAAGCTCCATCAAAAGCTAAGTCATCTAACTAGACTATTGTAGTATAGTTTCTCCATAATATGCTAGTTAGGATGATGCTTTGGAATTTTGTATATTTGCATGTATAATAGTGAAAACATAGATCCAAAGCACATAGGGATGTATGCACACCATAGGAGTGTTAGAATGCTCAAAACCCATCAGTTTTCCTTTAATGCTTGGATGGGGGGTTGAGTTTCCCGTACGACTTTGTCATCGAGACTTTGGGTGTAGTGTTCCTAAGTTCGGTTCCTGCTTCCTTTCACCCAACCCACATACACACCATCTGGCCTAATATCCTAAAATGTTCGGGTCAATATCCCTTATTACATATTTCTATTGTAAATTTATGTTTGACCATATCATAAAATTCAAATATCAAATCACAAATCTCCATAGATAATATTATATTATAGATATAATAAGATCAAATCACCAATGATGATATGGATGTCTACGAAACCATAACCATATCTCATCCTAAGCTGAAAGCCTGATTTAGAAAAAATGCAATCGTTGTCCAAGGAAGAGTCACACAAATAGAAATTATGGTGTTCCTTTAAGTCATAAAGTTTGGAGAAGATCTTAAGCAAGGATTCATTGACATTCCTTGAGAGGGCGTCGACACCTATGTTGATTTCAATAGTATCAAGAAAAACACCAATCTTTTGTACATATTCATTTAGCTCCTGAGTTTCCTCACGAGGCCACTTGATCAAGAGCTGCACACCATTGGAAAGTTTGGAGCAAACACTTATCATAACTAGTTTGTTGTTGCAATAAGGAAGAATATCCTAACATAGCCTTTCAATTTCATCACCATGTTGTTTGCCCATAGTTTCAAAAAAGGTTTCAAGAGATGTCTTGACTGAGTTTTTGTGATCATAAATCTCATTAGAAATATTATTGAGAATGGTAGTAATGGAAGCTTAAAAGTCGTCAAGACACATGAGGCAAGATTCCTATTGAAGAGTAGATTAAGAAAGAAGCTTCTAAACAACTTTGTCAAGATATTTAGAGGTGATTAATGTAGCTGCTAAAGGAGGAATCAAAGCTCATGGAAGCTTAGCTAGCTATTATAAGATAAGATCAACCTTGGCTTCAAGAATCTTCAAATTAGCAGATATATCTCCTAATGCAGTTGTGGAATTATCTTCCTTGGAAGGTCGATTTGTGGAGTTAGATGAAGATGTAGCTGGTTCTGTTGGAAGATTTTGAGATGTGGATGTATTTGGAGGAGGGCGAGGCGTGACAAAAATGTTGGACATGACTCCGATAAATTCTGAGACATATTCATCGTAATCATTTCTAAAAGCATTGTCTCTTGATCTAATCTTTTTCCCAATGAGTGTTTTGGTGGATTTTTTCAAGGTTGTAGAAGTTTTGGTGGTGAATGATGACCTTCTGCATCTTGTTTTCTCATAATCTCTTCAGTTTGAGCTTTAATTCTCGCACTTTCTTATTCTAACCTTTACTTTTCTTTGACATATTTTCTTTCAGTAGCTTCTCGTTCTTTTCTTTCTTTTTCCTTCCTTTCCATTAAATTTCGTAGAACTTTCCTATATAGAGCAGCAATTTGTTCCGCAACTTGTCTTTCTTTCTCCTTTTTCTCTTTCAACTCATTTTCCTATCTTATTCTTGCAGCAATTGCTTTGGATCTGTCCCACGTTTTTAACGGATCAGGTGATTTGATATGTTTGGACAGATCAGGGGTAACTATCTTGTCATAATATTGTGGTTATGTTTAAACACATACACACACACACGCAAACCACTCGTTCTGTAGAACTATGTTCAAGCATAGACAAATACCTAGGTATTTGTCCAGCTACACTTATAGGATGGTGCTTATGTTAGTCCTGAAAGGATTTCCTATAAATATATCCATAGTTCTGGCAACATAAGCTGTATCCAAAAAAGAGGCTTCAGACGTGTAGTGTGTGCATAAATGAATAAGATATTTTCTTATGATAACAAGAAATTTTAACTAAAGGAATGTTGTTTTGGAATGAGTGCATGAATATTTTCTAGCACCCTTTTAAGAGGGAGTGGCCGTGGATGCAAACTTTACCCTTATAATTTTTGAGATATCTCCTCCTGGAGGAGACAAATGGATGGCTTTAGGTTCATCTGACCCGAGCAAAGTCTTTTATCACCCACAGACTATTGGGAGTCTGTGGTGTACGATAAGATATGCCTTTTAGTAGGAAGGATGGAACAGCCGAGTCCTTACGTTTCTTGTCGGCTTTCTTCTTCTTTGGAACTTGTTTCACCTTAGGTGGTGTGATGGCGACTTCGGACCTTGAGGCTTTCTACGTTGTTTTGGTTGAGGATGGGGTAGGATGGTCAGTTTCTAGTTCATCCGTATCCTTCATGTGTTTAGCAAGAACATCTGAATCTCTTGGAATGAAATCCAAAAGAGTTGTTGGTAAATGTTTGGTGGACCTGAAGTCGGTTTGATCAGGAACAATAAATCTTTTCATCTGACGAGTCTCTACCATTTCTAGAGATTCATCAACCAGTATCTTTAAAGCGTTTTATAGGGACTCAAGACAGAAGATCCAGAAGAAAGTATGAGGAATCTCCATATTTCGAGTACCGATGTACTCCTCTAAATCGTTCCAAGTAGCATAATCTATTGGCTTTCCCATGAAGATGCCATAGAGAATTTGAAGCCAAGAAGTGTTTAGTTGATTAGTTCCTCCAGTCTTGCCAGTGAGGTAGCGAATGATGAATTAGACAAGGAAGTTCCAAGTGACTGGGAGTTTCAATTTCTTTAAGTTGCCTGTAGTTTCGAGGGGAGCTTTGTGACCAATATCTTGTAATTTTCAAAAACATTGAGCAGTGGATGAAGTCTCTTACCAAGAACAAATTGAAAACCTAATGAGTCCAATGGATTCAACAAAAATGTGTTTAGCGAGAAACACAATATCATTGTTGATAAGTTGAAGTTGGACATGATTAAGCTTATCATGAACCTCAGTAGTATCACAGGCTTTGATTAGGTAGGTGAAATGAACTTTGGAGGTGGTTATGGTGTGAGGAATGAATAAAGCATTATTCTTTAGGGCTTCGATAAAATGTGCGAGAATGGAGTCGTAGAGCGAGACATCAAGAACTGCTTGAAGGTTGCAAGAAGTAGTCTTGTAGGTTGACTTGGATTGGGATGAAGCACCAGGATTTTTGGTGGAAGATATATATTTGGCCATTGGAGCAAGAAGAGGAAGAAGGAATAAGAGAGAGGTTTTTGCATTTGAGAAAACAAAGGAACTTTTTTTGAGAGTGTGGGTTGAATCAGTTGTGAGAGAAAGACAATATATGGGCTTCGATTGACCGAGTATGATTATAAACTGTCAGGTTATATAAAAAAGTGTTTTACTAAAAAGAGCAAAGGAGGAATATGTGGATTAAGGGATTTATGAGGAGTGACAATCTCTTCATCCAAAGGTTCTTCATCAGAAGATCCAATCCAAATAATTCCTCCAATTTCAACAGATTGATCAGAAGCGTGTCTAGAGGTTTCTAGAACAATTTCTTCAATTACACAGTTATTTGGTATTAAGTTTGTGGTGTTGTAAATGACTTGATCTTTTAGGAAGTAATTTTCTAAAGATGAAATAATTTTAGTTACTTCAGAAGGTACTACGAAAGTTCTTAGACCAAAACTTTCATTTTGAAATTCATTAAAATATGTAACTCCTTCAAAGTCAACTGTTGAAATTATTTTATCATCATATTCCAAACGTGGAATATCTCCCATAAAATTTCACATTTTTCCTTTAGTTCTTCGAGAAGATTATGGCTTTTCGTAACGAGACTTCCTCCTTTAGACCAAGGATATTGAAAATTATCTGTGAGATGCTCATTTTGCTAAATTTGATTCATAGTAGAATAAAGTGTTTATATTTATCCATTCAAACGTACATTATCCTTAACTATACATCCCTTTGTTTGTTATATATATATATATATATATATATATATATATATATATATATATATATATATATATGATAGGTTCCATTTTATGCACCTTTTAGGATAGTTTTTATTATCATTTAGCATCAAATTTTGTACATTTGCATGCCATTTATCTAAATAATGTTCAACTCATGTCTTTTATCAGAATTCCCATACTGCTAGCATTTTTTGTGTCAAATTTTGAAACTTCGAGTGGAGCAGTACTTTGGGCGCAGCTGGATGCATATTTGGAGCCTAAATGGAGTTGAAACGGAAGGAGGATGTTAACGAATGCTTGGAAAATGTTTTGGTCAAGAATCATTCGATTGAATTGATCATACGAAGATAGATTGCTACAATCTGAAGCAAAAGGATGTTGCTGACAGCTTTGACCCATTGTTAGAATTTTGACCATATCTTATGAAATGTAACTCCGATTGACAAATTCATATTGTTCTGAAAACTAGACAAAATTTAGGACGACTTTCATGTTTGTGAAAAAGGCCAAAAATGCCATTACATAGGCCAAAAATGCGATCGCATAAGTGATCGCTTGTTTTTTTCTACAATCACATGTTTTCCATGAAGTTTCCCAGGGTCAAAATAAGTCATATGGAAATCATCTGAAGAAAAAAAACCAAAACCTGCGATAGCATATAGCATACTTGCGATCGCATAAATGGTCAAAAGTGCCAGAAATGTAGAAAATAACATCTTAAATTGGTCTTGTCAACTGGTAAATAGTAACAAGTTTCAGTTTGGTTCCGTGTTTGAGATTTAACTCTGATATAAACTAAAAAACCATACCTTTATGCTTCCGAGCTTGTGAGAAGTATTAGGTATTGCTGGGAATTTTACACAGATCATAAAGCTGCTTTTCTGATTTAATTAAACGCTTGTTTTAATTGAACAGTAAAAAGTTAGGGTTAATTCAAAGAGTTTGTTTTCATTAACTAATTTAGGTAAAAGAGATTATACTAGGGCTTGTTAGTTTTGCTCAGTACCAGCTTAGATAGAACGCATCTCAAATAACCAGATTTGTACTGATTGTATGATTAGGAAAGTCGCAGCTGAACTGAAATCCTTTTTAATATTGATTTTCGTTTTATTTAATATCACTGCATATTTTAGTTTATTTTAGTTAATTCAAAATCCCCCTTTTATAATTTATGTTTTGACTACAATGTGCCTGATGCAAAAAGGGATTGACCGTTAGAATGTGTCCCTGAGTATTCGACCCTGCTTCCGTTTGTTATATTATTAGTTTAACCAGCAGTGATTATTTTATTTGTTTTAATCGGGTGCGACTACCAGTTTAACAAATTTGCGCCGTTGTCAGGGAGACGGTGCTTTCTAATAGTTTTATGCCCATATTTTTTCGTTCAGGTACACCTCTAGCTTTTGATCCAGAAATCAAGAGAACTGCAAGGAAACTGAAGAAAGAAGAAGCAAAGAGAAAACAATCAGTTGGTTCATCATCATCTTCAGTACCTCCAAAAGTCATCACACCACAAGGCACTCCCTTGTGGAAGAAAACATATCCGTTTTTTTTCGAAAGTACCCCTATCTTCACAAACAAACAGTCCTTATAAAACATACTCCCCAAGATCCTTACTTGAATCAGAGCAAACAGATTCTTGTGAAACCCAATCTAAAAAATTTGAAGCTCCAGAACCTTCTGAATATGAAGAATCAGCCATGAGTCGAGACGAAGCAGAAAAGACTCTCAGAGAGTGGGCCACTCAAGAAGTTAATCAGCAGCCCCTTTGTGTTACTTTTCCAGAAATCCAAAACTTTGAGTTGAAATCTTGGCTGATACATCTTCTTCCCACGTTCAGAGGTCTAGAAAATGAAGGCCTACATAAAGTCCTCAGGGAATTTCATGTGGTATGTTTAGGAATGAAGCTGCATGCTGTTACTGAAGACCATATAAAGTTAAAGGCATTCCCCTTTTCACTTCAAGACTCAGCAAGAGAATGGCTATATAAACTCCCATCTGGTTCCATCACCACTTAGACAGAACTTGTGAAGATGTTTTTAGAGAAATATTTTCCAGAAACACGAGTTTCCAATCTCAGAAGAGAAATCCTTGGTATCAAACATGACAGAAGAGAAGCTTTACACACTTACTGAGAAAGATTTAAAAAGCTTCTGGTTCGGTGCTCACAACATGGGATCAACGATTATCAGCTCTACAACTGCTTTTGTGAAGGTATGACACCTGTGGCGAGGCGTCTGATAAATGCTTCCAGCGGCGGTTCCTTAGGAGATATGACACCAATTGAAATTTGGGATCTGACCGAGAAGCTAGTAATATAGTCAAAACATTCCAGAAATAAAGACGAGTGGTATCCAGATCAACCAAAGGGTGTCAAGGAAGTCAGCAATGCTCATCTGGAGTCTCATATTTTTGAACTGAGAAAGGTTGTTCTGCTCTTAACAAAAGAAAAAAATAGCTGCAAAGAAACCATATGGTATCTACTTGAAGACAGAACATCCATATATGTGGCCAGTATTGCAAAAGGATGTTGATCCACTTAAAGCTGTCTGAGGATTTCAGCCTCCAAATTTTTATCAGAACATTTATCAACAATTTCAAGAGAATTCTCATTTTCAGCCTAACTTTCAGAATCTGAATCAACAAAATTTTCAGAATTCGAATTTTCAGAATCAGAACAAACATCAGCAACCCAGTAGTTCCAACATGGCCTTAAAATATATTATGAAGAGTCTTTCCATGAGCACCCAAGAATTCCATACAGAAACCAAAGCTAGTGTCAAGAATGGGGAACAACAGGCGCCTCAACTTGCCACTTCTGTGGGTCGTCAGGAGTCTCAAGGAAAGTTACTAGGACACAATGAAAACAATCAGAAGCACAATGTTAGTGCTATTTCCTTGAGAAGTGGGAAACATTATGGAGACCCAGGCGCATTTGAACCAGAAAAAGAAGCCCAGGAAAAGTTTGAAGAAGTTCTGGTTGAAGAAGGAGATGTAAAAGAAACAGAAAAATAAGACGAAGAATATGAAGAGGTGTTAGTTGAAGAAGAATCTGCAAAGCTGGAAGAAAGAGAAACTCCAACACGAGTGAAGTTAAATTTGAGAGAATACACACCCTTACCTCTATTCCCATCAAGACTGAAGAGTTCGAAGAACGAAAGAGAGGATGAAGACATTATGAAAATCTTTAGATGTTACCAAAAACATCCCTCGTTATACCAAGTTTCTAAAAGATTTATGTATTTCAAAGAAAAAGACGAAATGTAACACGCATAAAAATCAAGCCGATTTAAAACTTTTTCAAACATCTAAAAGTCATTAGTTATTACAAAATGTATTCAAAATAGTTTAATATAAGAGTATCCCAGAAACCATAAGTCCAAAACATGAGGATGTGTATGGTTACGCCTTTACCTTGCCGAGACATCTGAATCACCTAAAACGATAAACTGAAACCGTAAGCACAAAGCTTAGTGAGTTCCCCCAAAATACACATACACTGCACATAATACATATACAAATAACAGCATGTACTGGTCCACAACTTTACAGACTGGATTACCCCAGGGCCCACAGTGCGAGTCTGGATTGCATTCCGGGCCCACAGCTCACATCTGGATTGTCATCGAGCCCACAGTACGAGTCTCCCTCAGCTCGTATCTGGAATGCTCCCGGGTTTGTTAGTTACCGCATGGAGCAGTATCACCTCAACCCATCCCACATAATATGTCGACATATAACACAACTAATGCACATACAGATAATCACATAATGTGACAACCCGATATTTCAAGTCAATGTAATGACCTAAAAGTCAAGGATTTGTAATCTACTTTTGATATAATAAAAAGAGCGTCAAAAATAAAATGTTCAAAAGTCTCAATTGGGTTGCATAAAGTAATAGATATCGTAACAAGGTTTTCAGAAATGTAGAGAACACAAAAATCTGAGTTATAACGAAGAAGTTATGACCAATCGAAAATCCGCAGCAAAACCGGTAAAACACTGTTAAGCGTAAAACACGAAATTTCAATAAAATACATTTTAGACTTAGGTATCTAAATGAATGTCATAGATATCATTACACCGTGAACGTACATAAAAAGAAAGTCCAAATCTAACTTCGTATGAGAAAGTTATGATTTTTCTAAGTTTCAGAATAGTAGTAGACAGCTAAAAACTCGAAATAAAGATCAAGCGATATTTAGCCGACACAACCTAATCGAGAATTGAAGATCTCGACAATAGTAATACAACGGTAAAAAGACAGATGAAAACGGACATAGGATGAAAAAGTTATGAATTTTTAACGGTCTTTTCCTGTCCCGGCCTATTAAAAATATATAATTAAAAATAAAATCAAAATTTTCCAACAAAGTCTAAATGAAAGTTTTAGATTATATTCTCACCTACGCGTGGATATAAAGAACGTCAAAAACGGAGCTCGTACGCAAAAGTTACAGAATTTCAAAGATTGGGGCACAAAATCTGAGGCTGGTACAAGAGGGAACGCCCTGCGTTCCTCTAAGGAACGCCCTGCGTTCTTCGACCAGAGCCATCCCATCATCCATCAGGTCCGAAATACGTAAGCAATAACCTCACAGGGGAACACCCTGCGTTCGTGGTGCTTCCCAGCACTATAAAAGGGAGGCTAGGGTTCCGGGTTTGGTTGCTTCTCTCTCAACTCTTTCACCATCAAACACCTCTTTAACCCCTCTAAGCTACCTCGAAGCCTCGGTATCACTGCTAGCATACGACGCAAGTCCCGACTCCCCCGAGATTTCCGAGAAATCGACTTTCTCCAGTCGAAGTGTTGCCCGAGTTTAGTCTCTTCTTCATCAAACCGCCACTTCTACCAAGTGAGTTCATACCTCTATATTTTCATGTCTTTACTACATTTTAGGGGGGAAAATACAAGTGAAACGCAAGAAAAACTTATGTTAAAATGCAAATCGTTATATTCAGTTTCTAATACTTTATCTACGTTTTGTGTATAAATGCTAAATAAGTAAAATAACGTTATCACAAATGTCATACTTTACATGCAAGGTTGATAATACACCAAGGTTTATCATTCAAATGAAACACACTTTTGAAAAAAATATAATAGGTATAGTTTATGAGTTATTCATGCTATTTTACACTCTATGAACACTATAAAAAGGAAATACTTACATTTACAAGAAAAATGGACTTTTCATGAGTAAATCTATTTGATACTAACTTTTGTGAGACATTTAACTTCACGTACTTTCAAGTACGCATTTCAAGTCCTGTGTTATAAATCATCATCTCCTGTAGGGAGAGCGTGATACTCGTGTATAGATCTATACGGGATTGACAATCCTGCACCTAAACTGTTAGCTAAAGTTGGACCGGCAGGTCTGGGGTGACAAACGTCTTATCATTTCAACGCCTGAAGAACGTTGTTACAGGCAGTCTGGGTCATTAGCATGGTTTTAAAACTCACATGATGTATTAAAACATTCTCTATCAAACGCCTTAGTGGTTATATATACATATATAAATCTACTTACACTAATTTAGGTATGGAAAATACTTATGCATTCCGGTTTTTGAAACTTTTAAAAACTACTATTCATTTATGGAAAATATTGGATTTACTATAAACAAACTCGGTTACTTTATACAAAAAGGCATAAAATTCTTATACAAAAACGTTTATGAACTCACCAACTTAATTGTTGACACTTTTTCAAAATTACTTGTATTTCTCAGGGATTCAGTAATACAGGTAAACAACAGCTTTTGGGGAAGGGACGTTAAGGCATCAATTTCAAACTTATTATATCATCATAATGTAATTTCTTATGAAACATGTATTACAATCAACAATGTAACTCTTTAAATTATATTTATGATGGTTGTGTTTGCTTTCTTTACTATTTACTCACCTGTTATGATACTACATGAAGTCATCCGCCCTCGAACGATTCCGCCGTTCTGGTTTGGGGGTGTGACAGATTGGTATCAGAGCATTGTTTATAGTGAACTAAGTATATCAAACCACAAAAGATATACAAACTATAAATGCTTAGGGACTAAAAATCTCTGTCAAAACGTTTTACTCCCGAACCATATTTTATTAACTTAAATAGTTAGTTTCATAAAAGTACAAATACATGCATGCAACGATTTATTTTCATAGTTAGAACTATACAAAAGTATTAAGACAAGTTGGACACTACGACTAGGCCTCGGAATATGTAATCAGATCTGGGACGAATATAGCCTGATCAACTATATTTATCCGAGATGTGACCAATGTGTGTCGGGGAATAGTCGTAGTGAGCAACAAGTCAAAAACATACCAAAGTAACACTAGAATCAAACTTTCAAATTTAAATACTATAGAAGTATTTTGTGACACCATAAAAACTGTAATAAACCTATACACCTCGATATTTCGTTAGAACTAGGAATTGTCAAATAAATAGGAGGACTCGGTTTAGGCCCTAACATAAAATCTTCTTCTTTACACTCAAATTCTATATATAATTCTCTTATCTCTATTCTCGATCAGACAAAATGGCAGGATTTGATATCCCCGGGGATCCCTGCTACCAAAACCAGGGCAATGGAGGTTGGATCGAGGAAGATCCAGAAGAGGATCCCGAAGAGGTTCCCGAGGAAGATCCAGAAGAGGTTCCCGAGGAAGATCCAGAAGAGGATCCCGAAGAAGAGGAAGAGGAATAAGAAGAGGAAGCAGATGATGAGGGCATTGACTCGGAACCCGAGGTCTACAATCCTCCCAGAAGGCACCAAACCACCGATGGAACAAGGACAATGTCCACCCTACGACATGGGACAAGGCTTTTATAACCTCAGTAACGTAGGTTCGGCTGACAGAGCACTCCCTGTCATGGTTCGTTGCATCGCCAACCAAGGAGAGCAAGCAAGGGTAAACGCCAACCAAATCATGGACGTTGATGCTACTGCCCAAATCAGGGCGGTACGTCTTCGTCGCCTGGACGAAGAACATGATCGAACAATAGAGCACACCTTTTCCCTTTAGAAAGGCATTACCGCTGCTAGAGCCGAGGTAAGGGAGTTCCGGAAAAACCAAGCCGCAATGGAGAGGCGCGTCATCAAGGATGAACGTCAAGTAGCTCGAGCTCGGAATTCCACGACAACAAACCATGGACCGCAGCGTACCACCCGCTCGGAGTAGAGCGCATACTTCTTGCGCTATATGTAGACTTATCGAGTGAGCATTGGTGCTACTCTTTCCTTTATGTATGGAAACCCGACGGATTGTGAGTACACAATTCGGGGGTCTGAATGCGGTCAAATTTTCCCATTTTCATTGATGTACTCTAGACTTGTCTTAAGGTCAAATTTTCCCGATCGATGTATCTAATATTAATATCAATGAGATTGACACGCATTTATTACTTCATTGAGTATTTCATTAAGTTCTTAAAATACTAAGGAAATCATACACATATTATTGGAAGTTTCCATTTCGCAATTAACTTACAAAATTCGGTAATGTTCAGAACGTAAAACATATAATTCTAAGACTTTCCATAATCATTTCTGAAGACTTATCAAGAATTCGAATTTTAACTTATGGCAGAATCATGCCGCCAAGAAGGAATCCCCGACGCTTCAATACTACGGGAACACCAACACCACCTCCACCACCACCTCCATCAATGGACAATGCTATTTTCCAGGCTGCCGTAACAGCTGTTGTTACAGCAGCAATGGCACAAATGAGTAACAACGGGTCGGGAGGAGGAATAAATAGCTATACTAATGGACAACACCAAGGTCATTCCGGGGAATGCACTTACAAGGACTTCACCAACAGCAAACCCATATCCTTTAATGGGACTGGAGGAGTCATGGCTCTATCCCAATGGATAGAGAAAACGAAAGCAGTATTCGAGATCTGCTCATGCCAAGAAGGGAGCAAAGTAAATTTTGTTGCCTGTACTTTCTCCGAACGAGCCCTAACGTGGTGGAATGGCCACGTCAAGTCACTAAATCTAGTAGTAGCTAACTCCATGGGATGGGAAAACCTGAAACAAATGCTCATGCAAGAGTACTGCCCAAGAGGCGAAGTGCAGAAGCTCGAGCAAGAGCTTTGGGGCCTTACTATGGTAGGCTCGGACATCACGACCTATACCAATAGGTTTAGTGACTTAGCAATACTTTGCCCGAGAATGGTTGCTCTAGAGAGCAAGAAGATCGAGAGATATATCTGGGGACTGTCACCCCAGATTGAAGGAAGTGTACTAGCTTCCAAGCCAGTTACTTTCGATAGTGCCAAACAACTGGCACAGTCCCTCGTTGAACATGGTGTCTGCGAAGGATTCATGACTGCTGTTCCAAAGCAAACCATAGAGAGCAACAACAACAACAACAACAATACCAATAACAACAACAACAAGAAGTTTTGGAACAAAAGGAGGGGTCAATCTTCGCAAGAACCTTCCAAGAAACAACAAATGGTGACAGTCCATGCCGCTACTACTTCCACCACTGTTCTTGTTACCCCTACACCAACAAAGCAATATGCTGGAAACCTACCAAAGTGCAGCAAATGCAATTTCCATCACAACGGAAATTGTCGGGTGATGTACTGTAATAACTACAACAGGAAAGGACACACTGCTCGTTTCTATAAGGCATCGGCACAACCAATCACCCAAGTTCATAGAGTTGGTGTGGGCCAGGCGTGTTATGGGTGTGGTGAAGCTGGGCACTATAAGAGGGATTGCCCTAAGGCAAGGAATGCTGGCGGCGTAGGAAGAGTGCTGACAATAGGGCAGAACAAAGCAATAACTGATCGCACGGTGGTTACGGGTACGTTTTGTCGGATTAGTGTCTAAGTCCATAACTATAATTGGTATGTACTTGACCCGACTCGACATGGTCCATTTGGGTTGCATGGCATCGGAACATTTGGATAAACCGTTTATGAGGAAAAGACATTTTGTGACATATTAATATATTATAAGTTCTAATATATTAATATGAAATCATGTTATTTAATTAGTATTGATCAAGAATTAATTTGGATTTAATTTAGTGATCAAAAAGAGACTAATTAAATATATGGGGATTGATTGTGTAAATCATTCATTCTTATATATGTGGGCTTATGATCCATGATTCCTTATGTTGGGTTTAACCCATGTGGTGACCTATGGATACTCCATGGAGGTTAAAACCCATGGAGCATAAGGAATAGGTAAAGTCATGGGTTACATGGAGTAACCCTAATGTGCACACTATATAAGGACCCCTTTAGCTCAAGAAATTGGCATAAGTGATACATATATGAGGGCTAGTCAATTTGAGCTTAGAGTGTCTTCTTCTCATGGTTATTCCAAGTGTTCATGATGTTGTGTGAACCATTTGTGGTGTCACACTTGGGGCACTAGGCTCTCAAGCTTCATGGAGTCAAGCAACAACAACAAGGTATGTATTATATCTATTTTATTATCCTAGTATCAATGTTTTGGTATGCCAGTTAGGATAATACCTTGGATATTCATATTTGTATGTATAATAGAGAAAACATAGATCCAAGGTATTTAGGGTTGCATGTACACTTAGGAGTGTTAGAATGTTCAAAACCCAACAGTGGTATAAGAGCCTAAGCTGGTTTTCTTGTTATACTTGCAAAAATGGCTGAAAAATCGAAGTTTTGTGTTGTCTGCTCAGCAGACTCGCCGAGTCCAAGGCAAAACTCATCCAAGTCACCGAGTTGGTTCATGCACTCGACGAGTTGGACCCCCAGACAGCATATCTTCGACTGTTTTGGCTGGAATTGGACTAGGAACATTACCCTAAACTGTTTTTCAACTTATAAACCTGTTTTTGATGTGGTAATGTTCATGCTAATCCAATTTCAAAGATAATTGTCAATAGATTCATGTTTTGTATTAGTTTAGTGATTAGGCTGATTACATGAAAAATTTTGATTAAATTATCTTGTTCTTATGAGTTGCTTAGATTAATAGGAATGTTATGTGAAATTGTTGTTCTCAATCCAAATTAATCTAAGAGTTGATTCTAAAATGTGTTTTTGTAACTTGTCCTCAAGTTATATGAAAAGTCACATTTAAGATTCATAAAACTCATAAAGTTTTCCATAAGTTGTGAATAAGGAAGAGTCACATTCTTTTAATGGTTTAAAGTCTTCCATAACTTGTCCTCAAGTTATGGAACTTGAAGAGTTTTTTGAGTTAAAACTACTTTAAATACATAAGTTATGGAATTGAGAAGTTTCTGAATAGTTCAAAACTTGCCCTCAAGTTTTGGAATTTGAAAAGTTTTCTTTCATGAATACCTTAATTCCAAATTAAGCCCTTAGGATTTTAAAAGTTAAAATTCAACCCTTATACTTTATAATATTGTAAGTTAATAATATATATATATATATATATATATATATATATATATATATATATATATATATATATATATATATATATATATATATATATATATGTATAAGAGCAAGTCAGTCTTACCATTAGTATGCCTCATTTACGAAGCCGGTCTATAAGGGGGGGTATAAGGTTACTGCCTATAAAATGGCAGTTTAATGGGTGTCCACTCTCACCCACCGCTTCCTTGACTGGTGGAGGGTCGTTAGTCGAACGGGTAGGACAAGGACTATAATTCTCCCTTCATTAAAAGTATTAATGATAAATACTAAGTAACTAAACCTTTTATAAATTCACAATCTTAGTTACTTAGGAAACTGTGAATAAGGTGCTAACCCATGAAATTACGCTTTGCACTTTGCTAAAGTCGGTTAGTGGAGCGCGTGTGGTTTACCGACACACTAGCTTGATTTAACAAGGTAGGCAAAGGGTTTCTTAAAGTTTATCATAGGCCGGTGGAGCGTGTGTGGTTTGCCGGCACATCGGTTGAGTGATAAACATTTAAGAGTACCAAGTAATTTGCATGGTTACTTCACACCTTGTTTTGTGATCCTCAGCATCCCAGTCACAAAACCTGAAGGGCACACTCGAGATTGAAACATGCCATTGAAAAGTTCAATGAATCTCAAAAGATCTAGGAGTTTCAAATCCAATTAAAACCTAATAGATTATTTCGTTTTTCATGGTGGAAATTGGTGAATCGTCATTCACCTACCTTCAAATATTCTATAGCTTGGATTACGGCATCTCTCTTCCAAGTTATAAAATATTGTGTTGGGTCCTAGCCTTAATATTTCATATTGGGTGTTATATTAAGGACTTTAAATCAACTATCTTGAATATCTCCAAAAAGATGTCTAGCTCAGACATCTATGATCTTCCCAAATCTCTTGGAACTTCACTTCCTCCACCTCCTCCAATTATTCTCCCTAACCCACAAGTTTAAGGTCACTCAAGACCTATTGGCAAGCAAGGTCTATGTGAGCTCACATCTTGGAGATGAAGTCACATATTGACAAGCCGGGAGAGTTGGGTGTCAAAGTCTTAAGAAAGTCGGATGTTCAATCACTTTATAAGTCACATAGTTAGTTCCTTGGGACTACTATGAAACAGACTATGACATGACCCTTAATGATCTTATCTATTTGCTTTGTGCTGCTGAATCAGCAATGATTTGAAGCACTGGTAGAGCAAATTTGATTAAAAGATCAACTTCCCAAACTACCATGGGCATTAACAATGGTAACATTGAATATCCAGAAAAGCTTTCTCTTCCCAATGGAAAGGGATCGTCCATAGTTAACTCAGTTGACCAAATGGTAAAGAGAATGGCAAGTCTGAGATAGTCCAGTGCACCATTCCCAAAGAGTCCATATGTTCCTCTTGCCAAAGGAAGGGGCAATGATTGCGAAGCTGCCTATTTACCTGAAAGATCATAAGGTAAAGTCCACTATATAACTCTGTTAAGTTTCTATTCTGATATTCTTATTACATGATGTGACTGGGTCACATGTTGATGTTTTAAGAATCAATGAAAAGTGAAGAAACTTAAAGGAAGTACATGCTGATTCTGATCACGAAGATGAATCTCGATCGCATGGTTCAGTGATCAGAATTGTGAGTTGTTGCTCAGGAGTTATGATATATTGCTTAGGAATTGATAACAACAAGTTTTTCATATGCTTTTGCAATGTAAGGATAAGTTTTCCGCAAAGTTTTAAAATTAAAGGATTTTTTGATTTTATTTATTCTAAGTATCCTTACAATGGCATTTGTGAAAAAAAAAATTGTTGCTTATATAATTCCATTGATAGCAATATTGGAAAAATGGATTTGTTTCTTTCATTTGTGGTAATGTCTAATTTACCAAATAAGGAAAGATTCTCATCACCCAAGGTTTCAGTTGGATAGAAACTTGGAAATCATGCAAGTTGTATAGTATGATGAATGAGAATTTTCCCTTTGGAAAATTAAGACTAATTCCTTGTTTGCATGTATATGTGAGTCAAGTGAAGGACTAAGGGATCGAGTACACATTCTGGTGCACTGATCAAGTGCACCACAAAAGATCGATAAGACTATTCGTCATGATTTACTAAAGTTTAGTAAATATGGTTATACTTACAAGTTTAAGTATAATTCTGAAGCATTGGAAAATTTTCGATGTATGGAAGAACGAATTGAGAAGAATCAAATTAGGCAGAAGGGTAAAAGTTTTTCAAATCTGAAAAGATGGGAGAGTACTTTAGTATCGGGTTTTGTGATCATCTTAATGATTTAGAAATCATATCACAATTAGTCCTCTAAGGAAATATTAGTGCATTCCTATGGCTAAGAAGATGAATCAAGAATTGCTGAAATGGTTAAATCAAGAAGATGAGTCATACTTCGTTCCAAAACAAGTCTTAGAGTCATATTCCAAGACTGTAAGCTGAGTGACATATCTTAAAGAAAGGTTTAAAACACTTGTCAAATGTAAGAGTAAAAGTGTCCTACTCTTGTACATTTGAAATTGGTAAGTTGTGATGTTTTGGATTAAACAAAGACCAACTTAGGCCAAGTGTGTGAAGTGTTTATCTTGATAAAGAATCTGCACTATCTCTTGAATATTTGGCAAGATAGTCTTATATGTCAAGAGGACAGTGGGAGTCTTAAAGATCCTGAAAAGAATTTCAAGATCTAATCAAGAATAAAAAACATGTATTTTAACACTAGCACATGACGTGAGGTTTATAACCTATTGTGTTGACATATTTCTATTTATGTGCCCATTCCAGTTAAAGTTGGCATTACATATTGTCACACCCCGCTAAAGCGGAAACACGAGGCGTGGTAGTATAAAGGGTTTCATAGCAAAAGATAAAAGACAACACCAACCATAGTATTAAAAATCATTACAAATTTACATTGGGTTTGAACAACTTTTAAAAGAAATTACAATGAAAATTGGAATACAACACATGCGAACGCTCCTAACAGTGATGTGTCCCTAAGTGCCACTTACTCGATGATTCCTGAAAAAGCATGTAAAACGAGCGTCAACTATAAAAATAGTTGGTGAGTACTCACAAATAAAGAAAATAATATTGGTTCCATGAATTGAAATCAAAGTTTTGATAAAAGTTTCCAATAATAAAAGTATATTGTTAAAATGAGTAAATAAGTTTGTCAAAAGAAAACAAAGTTCTTTGTCATCATGAGAGTTAAAGTATGTTGCCCAAATAAGATGCAACATTTATATTCTCATGGAAGATAAAGTTCGTTACTCAAACGAGTAAACAAGTTTCATTGCTAAAATGAGCAATCAATTTCGTTGCTAGAAGGAGCAAACAATTTCATTGCTAAAACATGTATATAAGTTTTCAGTAATAAAAGTTCGTTGTTGTAATGAGAAACAAAGTTCATTGCTATAAATAATAAACAAGTTTATTGCTATAATAAGTAACGAGTTTGTATGTGTATGAGCAAACAATGAGTTCTCAACCAAACCTATGACTGAAGCCCTATCAAGATCTATGCTTATCGTTCCATAGATTATATGGTATCATGCACTCCAGCAATCGGGCGAGTGAGGAGTTGTCAATTCCTAATAGCGCTATCCATAATGACCATTGGCTCAAAGAGTTAATGGTTAGAGATAAGGGAAGGGCCTTAATACGATAAGTTCTCATGTTCCGTGTTGCATATACATACATAGAGAGATATAGCAATAAAATAGCAATCATGTTTGATACAAATCAATTTAAATACAACATTCAAATAATAGTTTTTCGGGACATGCTTTTCCACCCCAAAACATAAAAAACAAAAATAAGGGAGTGCGTGAATACTCACAATGCATTGAGATGATGCAAATGAGGCCTTGAACTACGTTCCACGTGTACCACTACCGATTCCTACAATAATGGTATTCGCTAGTGAGTCTCTAATCGAAATCTAACACTAGTACACTTACTAGTACAATAGAATTATGCCAATATTGTGTCAAAATTTAATATTGATAAGTTACAAACATTTTTCTGAAATGGTGAAATTTTATAGCTCATTTGATTAAGACAATTTTGGATATTAATTTCCAGATTTTTGTAATATTAATTGAGGGTATTTCAACACATTTAAATGTGTTTTAAGCTCTTGAAAAGCCAAAATATTATCAAACAATTTCCAAAAATTCTCAAACTTTGCATTTTCATTCTAAACACAGTAGAGGTCTTCCAGAAATTTTCCCTTGAATTTTTGATGTGATTAACTATTTTTCCCAATTTTTAAGCCTTCATAACAATATAAATTCGTGAAAAATAGGATCCAGATGATAAAAATTCCCAAACTTTTTATAATACTGCCATTAGACATACTTAAGCTGGGAAAAATATAAAAATGGATTTCCAAACTATTTAACCCAATTTTATGATTTTTGAGCATTATCCTAATAAAAATTGAAATAAATAGAAAACAGTTTCCAAAATTTCCCAAACTTTTTCTATTACTGTTATTAAACATTATTAAGTTGGAAAAAATATAAAAATGGATTTCTAAACTGTTTAACCCAATTTTACGATTTTTGTGCATTTATTCTAATAAAAATAGAGATAAATAGAAAACAGTTTCCAAAATTGTCCAAAATTTTTGTAACACTGTTATTACATATATAGAAGCTGTGAAAAATATAAAAGATATTTTTCAATTAGTGTTTCTATTTTTCCTTGTTTAATCCTCTTAAATAATCATTAATTGAATAATAACTATTAAACAGTTAAACTAAATTACCAAAAATTTTGTACACTTCGTTTACAGAGTAAATAATCTGGGAAAAATACCAAATGTGGTTTTTATATACTGAAATCCGATTGTGTGTATTTAAGTGTATTTAATCTTAGAAAATATGAGAAAAATAGTATACAGATGAGAAAAATCGTCAAAATTTTTATGTAGCCTCCTAATGTACTACAAGGTGTTCTGGTAAATGTTCACGAATTTTGGATGAAGAGAACTATTTTTTCTATTTTTAGGCCATTATAAATACAAAAATCGGGGAAAAATAGGAATGCTCTATGAAAATTTCTGAAAATATTTTTTTGAGTCTGATACCTCTTGTAGCAACTGCGAAAATTGTTATATATCATTTTAAGATTCTCTAAAGTGCTTTTATGATTTATTGGAGCCAAACAAAAAGAAAATTCAAAACCATATTAGACAGTAACAAAAACCGATGAAATTTAATGAGGGATCATTATTTAGCATAGGGGTCATCCACGAATTTAACTAGGATTTATAGACCCCAGAAAGTATTTTATATTATTTATTGACATATTTTCTTGCATTAATTATAATAATTCGAGAAAAAGGAATTATTTTTTGAAAATTTACAGATCATCTTATACTATTGGTTGGATTCTGGGAAAAATATCATTTGAACAGAAAAGAAGTTTTAGGTATTTATTTGGGAATAAATCTTTTATGAACATATTTGAAAGCTTTTAACAACAAACTTTGATCATCAAGCATCTAAGCTTGAAGATCATCACATGCATGTTGGTTTGAAGATCATTAATGAGTTTCATATGTTCAAAAATCGTTTTTGATAGAAAACATAGGGTGCATGTGGTGTTTTTCCACCAAAGCATGTAGAAAAGTGCATTTCCTTGATTTTGACTTAGGTTTAGGTCCTTGGATTTCACCATTTACAACATGCATGTTGTTTTTGGGTGAAATCCTACCACCATCATCATCAAAACCGTGAGTAGGTGCAAGTGTTCATGATTTTACAATAGAATGGGGTAGAAGATGGAGAAAATCCATGAAAAACAAGTAAAACTTGAAGGAAAAGAGAAGGGGAATGAATGATTTTCGGGTTTACCTTTAAGAATAACATCAAATGTTGAGGTTTTTTAGTAGAAATGGCTGAACTTTTCTGAGATTTTCGTGAGTTTAGAGGGAGAAAGAAGAGAGAATCCAATGAATGATGGTAGAGTGTGTGAGAGAGAGAATGAAGAGGTGAAGAGTGTGGAGAAGAGAGAAATGATTATGTGTTTTGGGAAGAGGAGGAGGGTCTTGGGAGAGAGGAGGCCGAGATTTTGGGTGAGAGAGGCTCCCTCTCTCTTGTTTCTTTTATAAAAATTTAAATCTTTTATAAAAATATCAAACTTATTATAAAATATACACTAAAATCAAGTTTTTATTCATAAAACCTTTATTTTTGATTTATAAATTAAGGGTAATGTTAATGAGTTAAATTTTATTTGCCTTGAATATATTATACTAATTTTAATTATTATAAGATAATATTACAAGGTTTATAATTATTTTATAGAATTTTTAAGGTTAAAGTTTGTAAATATGAGTTTTTAGGGCATTTAGGGTTTTTGAGAGTTTGTAAATCTTTGGATATCAAAATTACTTGAATTTTGAGACTTCAAACTATTTTAGAGTTTCATAACTCTTATTCAAATTAGAAATATTGTTTGTAATTTATTTTTATTGGTTTATTGGCATTCTATGTAGTGATTCCGAGATTCAAACGAAATTGAGGAATCAAGTATACTAGTCTTAGTTTCAACTTTGACTTAAGTTTCTATGAGACTCTGACCTAACTTTTACTACTAGGTCAAGTGCATGATGTGTGTATATGATTCATGAAATGGTGTTCGAGTCAAAGAGTGACCCAAATATGGATAGTCACTACAGTTAAGTAGTAGTAGAATTCACATATCAATGTGAAATCTAAGTACACCATCCATTGTTTCTATCTGTTTCCAAGTTTCTACTAGGTTATAACTTAGCTTCTAGTTACTAAGTCTAATATGTTTTGTGCCTATATGTGCAACTAAGTCTAGTCAAATCTAGAACCGACTTGAAGGATTAAGCAATTGTCGAGGACAATCTAAAGTTTACCAAAGATTGGTTGTGTAACATCCGTATTTCCAGGCATGACAATTTAAGTATTTCTTCTTGAGTTATGAGGAGTGACTCGACCAGTTGATGCCTCAACTCGTCGAGTAGAATCGTGACTCGTTGACCAGTTTAATGAGGGGACTCGACGAGTCTGGTATCTGACTCGCCGAGTCAGCGATATTAAGGAAAAACCTAATTGTCCGGGTTTGGGACCAATTTAAAGGTCCTTATGGCCTGTAGTGGCGGCCACCTACACCCTTGAGAGACTCCTTTCAAACCAGAGAGCGTAGAGAGTGAAGAAGAGCCATCTTGAGCCTTTTTGGTGTGCCATTGCAAAGGAGAATGAGGGTTCTAGCATGAGGGACCAGAGGAGGTTGACATTCTGAGACTTTGAAGTAAAGAGATTCACTTTGAGGTAATAAATCGGACCTTTCCTTCTATATGGTGTTGATTGCATGAATCTAGGGTTTCTTGACCCCTTTTCTTTTAAGGAATATGAAGTGTACGAGGTCCCAATGTGGAATAAGCTTTAGATCTGGACCTTAAGAGGTCCAGAGAGTCCCAATCTTCCAGCTTTATGCAGTCCCTTTGGGGTTATGGATCTAGGTTGCCATTTTAGGAGCTATTTCTTCATATAAGGGCATAAGAGTGTTGCATGAGCTTAAAGATTGAACCTTTACATGATTATTGGGTGTAAGAAGGTCAGATCTATAAGTTAGAGAAACAGATCTGACCTCATCAGGTTTTCTTGAGTGTTGCCATGGAGGGAACTCGTCGCGTCCATATGGGGACTCGACGAGTCGAGTCGGGTTGCCCCACGATTCGTGACCAGTGGTAACCCATCGAGTGAAAGGTTAACTCGATGATTCGAGTGAGGCTTTTTGAGGATTCGGAGGACACGCATGGACTCGCCGAGTCACTCGTGTGCACTCGACGAGTCTGGTCAAAGTCTGAACGTTGACTAGAGTTGACTTCAGTTGACCATGGGGTTTTGGTCAAGCTGATTCGAGAGAGGTCAGGGATAATAGAAAAGTATTGATTAGAGATGTTATCATGTTGGTAGGCGGAAGCTAGATCGAGGACGTCGAGCACGAGAGCTTACTAGACATCCTTCAAGGTGAGTCTTTTTACTATACTTTACCAAGAGTGGTAATTAGAGTTGTGTGACAGAGTACCTTGTATACTATATATACGATGTGATACACTGCATTATTTCTATGTGATTTATGTTATGTATTGTTCAGAGTTTACAGAGTTAGGGCCGGAAGGTCCACAGAGTTAGAGGGTCCATAGAGTTAGGACCAGAGGGTCCACAGAGTTATAGCCTCGAGTGGCTAATACGTGATGTATGTGGTATTTTGGGGAACTCACTAAGCTTCGTGCTTACCGTGTTATGTGTTATGTGTTTCAGGTTTTTCTCAGTATCTCGGGACGGCACCGGCTTGATTGTACACACCAGTGAAAGAATTATGTTTCGAGGATCCTGGATTATTAAGTCATTTGGAAGGGATTGTGTTTTGTAAACTAAACAAATGATTTTTTATGAAATATGTATTGAGAATCATATGTTTTCAAAAGAAAATTGTCTTGAAAATTTACAGTGTTACAAGTTGGTATCAGAGCCTTGGTTGGAGGGATTCGGATGCACCTTCGGGTAAATCTGGACTCAAACTGGGGATTTGAGAAAAGTTTTCAAAGAAATGATTTTTCTAAAGCGAACGAGAGTTTCCAAGGGAAAACGAGAAAGAGCAGTGTGTACAATCAGCCAGAGCCCGAACGGTGATTTCCCAAAATACCCTTACTTTTGTATTATGAGATAATTATGACGTATTATGCATGCTAGAGATAGGCTAGGTATTTCATATTTTAGGACTAGAGTGGCCTGATTTGTGATGTCTTAGCCTAGCAGTTGTTGTTATATGTGATGTGTTTTCGAGTATGTGTTGAGTAAGAGTATCCAGCAGGAATCTTTTTAGAGAGGGATTTGAGTAGAGGAGTAATCTAGGAGAGATACCTAGATGAGCAATTATGGAGTCCGATGAGAGGGTAGTCAGATGCCCGCGTGGGCTAAAGTTGCTTGGGTTCGGTGGTATCCTTAGAGTATGAGGAGAGCAATTGGGTAATGACCTAGAGTGGTTTTACATGTTGGTAGAGATTATTTGATGCCCGAATGCTGCTTGCTTCGTGCTTTGTGGAACTCTTGATGATGAGAGTCAGCTACTAAGTGAATATGATGATATTCAGGAGGTAGATGGCTGGCATCATAAGGAGTTCTTCAGCAGCTGATGGCGGAGAAGTGTGAGAACCTAGGAAGAGCCTAGGAAAGGGTGACCCTAGTCAGATGAGTACGCTGACAGAGTAGGATATTTCGTAGAGGAGCGAACACGCATGACAGGATGGATGAGCGAGAAGGTTGAGCAGCTACTTAGTACATCTGGGATGGTCCATGTGGAAGGTATGGGTAGATGTGGCAGGTAGTATGGGCCCGTACTACTGAAAACAGAGGACCCATACTTGATGCAGGGAATATTCGAGAGATTCTAGGTAGCAGATTGAGAGGTGATGCCATGGCTCGAGTACCATGATTGGTAGCAGATTAAGACGAGATAACATGGTTCAATTACCATGGTTTATAGCAGATCGAGAGGTGGCCACATGGTTCGAGTACCATGATCCGTGGCGGTTAGTGTTCCTGGTTCTACCAGTTATTTCGTGGTGATTGTCTAGACTGAGATCAGATGTGAAAGAGTTGGGGCCTGAAGCCCATGATGAACGAGTTTTAGTGGAGCATCCGTGGAGAGGGAAATCAAGTTAGCTTCAAGGGATTGTTGGTGATATACCAGTTGGAGTCGCAAGACTCAGGGATGAGTAGGGATGGTGCGTTATGGAAGAATACGGTCTGGGCCGGGTGACCGACCGATGGTGGAAAATGTCACTTTTTGTGACCTGAGTAGTGCTAACCCCATTTCCGTGGGAAACAGGAGAGGTATTGAGATTTTCGGTTTCCAAGGTTGGGGGGGTGAGCCCTGTGGGGTAGCTTTGATTGCGATCTTTCATCAGAGTATTTGGGCAGTATGTCTGCGGGAAACAGGAGAGGTAATGTTAGAGCATGAGCAGGTTGTCAGCGGGGACTGAGATGGTTAAGGACAACGATACACCCTATTTGAGCATAGTAGGGCATGTATTAGCTGCAGCGGCAGACGATCAAGAAGAGGATATTGGAGAGGTGGCTCTTATTGTCTACGATGAGTATCGAGTGTGGTAATGATGACTCCACTCTTATTACAACCCACATGATGGAACGTTGGTTGAAGATTCAAGGATGAGGAATATGTTAGTTCGTTATTTTCAGACAGAGAGTCAGGCTTGCGACTGGACAGTTGAGATGTCCGGTAGTGGGATTGTACGAGATTCTGAATGACTAGAGGTAGTCATGATGAGAAGTTTCTGAGGATTTCATCGGAGATTCGGGGTATTTGGAATTTCTTGACCTCCATCGGGGGGATTATCGAGCATTGCGTATCACCTTCCAAGAGTAGGTGCGATGTTATTGGTAAAAACAGTCTGTGGGCTAGATTGTTGGCGAACCAATTGGTGATGGTTCGAACCCTATGTGGGGGAGAACCGAGTACTTTTGAGGAGATTAGAGATTTGTTCAAGAGCGGTTAGAGAACCGGATAGAGAGGCCTACGGTGCAGATTCTGTTGGATTAGTGTCTAAGTCCATAACTATTTTGGTATGTACTTGACCCGATGGTGCATGGTCCTTTTGGGTTGCCTTCACCAAAGCAACTTGATAGGATGAATTATGGAGAGAAAGGATTAATTATGATTTATTAAAATATTATGAGAATAATATATTAAAGGAGAAATCATATTGTTTAATTAATATTAGTCAAGAATTAATTGATAATTAATTTTGTGGCTAAAAGAGATTAATTAAACTTAAGGGACTGGAACTGTAATTATAAGATAATTGCGTTTGGGCTATGGATCACCTTGGAATAATAGGTTGGACGAATTCTATGGGGAAACCCATTAGAAATCGCCCAAGGGATATTCTAAAAGGGTCCATGGGCTGCTTAGGGCTTAAGCAGTCAGATTAGGGTTTCCTAGTTGAAAACCCTAATAGCCTACATGTATGTATAGTACCCTTAAGCCCCAAAAACGTGGCTAAGAGTTCCACTAGGGTTTCCACACGTTTTGGGCAGCCTCCTCTTTCCTTATTCTTCATCCTCTTGCTCTTGGTGTTTGTGAGCCATTAGAGGAGTGACACTTGTGACTCTAAGCTTTCTAAAGCCATTACAAGGAGGATTTGAGATGGTTATTGCTACATAATAATTAAGGTATGATCTAAACCCTAATTCATATGTTAATATTGATTATCACATGCTAGATCTAGGGTTTATAGTCTTGGATGAATGCATGTACAATAGAGAAACCTAGATCCAAGCATTAGGGTTTGCATGAGCACATAGGATGTTCTTATGGCCTAAACCCATCAGTGGTATCAGAGCCTTGATTGGTTTCTATTGTATTGATGCCTTGGTTATTTGTTCAATCTTCAAAATCGATTTTTTGGCTCCCTGACTGATGAACTCGGCGAGTTCCAATGTGGACTCGGCGAGTTGCTCCAACTCGGCGAGTCCATAGAGGAACTCGGCGAGTTCGAGCGTCAGTAAGAGCAGATTTCGGGATTTCTTGCTATTTTGCTTGAGGATACTTGCCTTAATTGTTTTGGGTCTTTAATATTCGAATTTTATCTTATATTTGAGAATATCCTTGATTAAACAAAAGATAATTACCAATTGATTAGATAATAACTTCCTTATATGATTAAAGATTAATTATTTGTATTAATTGGATAACTTATCTTGCAAGAAATTGAAATTAGGTCAAATTTAGATAATCATTAAATTAATTGTTTAATTTAAATTATTTGCTATTTGATCCTTGTGTTTTTGAAATGTTTCAAATACTTGCCCTCAAGTTTTGGAATTTAAATTTTGATTAAAAGGTTTGATTTGAAATATTTAAATTCTAAACCCTAATGTTTTGAAATGTTTCAAAACTTGCCCTCAAGTTTTGGAATTTAAAAGTTGATTAAAAGTTTAATTTAGAAATGTTAGATTCTAAAACCCTAGTATTGTTTTTGAAAAGTTCAAATCACACCCTTATGGTTTTATTAAATTAATTAAGTGTATAATTAAAAGAGAGTTAATAAATCCATAGTGATATGATTTACATTTAATTAAATTAAAAGTATGTTTTATTAAATTAGACCACCTAGTATTTTAAAAGTGGAAAATACACCCTATACTATATAACATTAAAAGTCCAGTATTATATATATGTATGAGTAAACAGTCAGTCTTACCGTTAGTAGGCCTCATTCACGAAGCTAGTCTATAAGGGGTGTTTAAGGAAATTGCCTATAAAATGGCGATTGAATGGGTATCCACTCTTACCCACCGCACTCTTGACTAGTGGAGGGTCGTTAGCCGAACGGGTAGGATAGGGCAAACCCTTTCCATTAAAAGTATAATGAAGTATTAAGTAACTAAATGTCTTATACAAAATTCCCAATCTTAGTTACTTTAGACAAAACTGAATTGATGCAATTCCATGAAATTACACTTTGTGCCCTTGCGAAGACATTAGTGGAGCGTGTGTGGCTAACCGGCACACTAAATGGTACTAAGCAAAGGTAGCAAAGGGTGACTCATTGTTTGTCATAGTTCGGTGGAGCGTGTGTGGTTAACCGGCACATCGAATAGGTGACTGTAACATTGGGGGCACCATGTAAGTTTGCATGGTTATTCACACCCTGTTTTGTGATCCTCGGCATCCCAGTCACAAATCGAGGGGCATATCGAGATTTAAACATGCCATTGAAATGTTCAATGAATCTCAAAAGATCTAGGAATTTTCAATAGATTTAAAACTTAAATTTCTTTTTCGTTTTTCATGGTGGAATCTAGTGAATCGTCATTCACTTACCTTCAAATGTTCTGCAATTTGGGTTACGGCATCCCTCTCCCAAGTTGTAGAGTATTGTGTTGGGTCCTAGCCTTAATATCTCATTTGGGTGATTTATTAAGGACTCAATCAATCAACTAACTTGAATTTTTCTCCCGTTTTGTAGATGTCAAAGTATGACAACTATGGTCTTCCCAAATCCCGTGGAACAAGCTTTTCACATGAAGATGATATTCCACGATTCGATAGAGGAACACGAGATCATGCTTCACTTCCTCCACCTCCTCCTATTGTTCTCCCTAACCCACAAGCTCAAAAGGTTGAAAAGTTCAAACTCACTCAAGCCCTTTTGGCAAGTAAACATGAAGAAGGAAAGTCAGTGTGTGCACACGTCCTAGAGATGAAGTCGCACATTGATAAGTTAAGAATGTTGGGGTCTGTTGTCTTGTGAGGAGCTGGCTGTTGACTGGGTTGTTCAGTCACTTCCTGACTCATATAGTGAGTTCGTAAGAGAGTACTATATGATGAACCACGACGTAACCCTCATCGATCTCACCTATATGCTTATTGCTGCTGAATCAGCAATGATTTGGCGCACTGGAAAAGCAAAGTTGATTGGTGGATCTGCCTTCCAGACCTCTATGGATATAGACAATGGCAACGAAAGGCATGCCATGATCGAAAAGTTTGATCATAAGAGAAAGGCAAAGTCAGAAGTAGTTACGTGTGTTGTTCCAAAAGAGTCAATTTGCTTTTATTGCCAAGAGAAGGGGCATTGGAGACGAAGCTGCCCTATTTACCTAAGAGATCTAAGAGATGGGAGAGTCAAAACGTATGGCTCTACTTTAGTTAAAATCCATTAACTAACTCTTTTAAATTCCTATTCTAGATTCTTAATACATAATGTGATAGGATTACATTTCGATGTCTTGTAGGATCGAAGAAAAGAGAGGAATCTTAAGGGAAGAAGTGAGCGGAATCTAATCGTGAAGAAATGGATTTCGATCGCATTACTTGAAGATTAGAATCTTAAGCTACTACTTGGAGTTAGAATAGATTGCTTAGGAATATTTAACAAAATAGTTTTTCAGTTGAATTGCATTGTAAGGACAAATTTTTCCGCAATAATATAAATTTTGATTTTATATTATTTATTTATCCTTGCAATGGCGTGTATGAAAAATTGATGTAAGTTTCTATTATTATCCATAATGGATTTGATTCTTAATTATGTTATTTGTGGAAAGGTCAAGAATTTACCAAATAGGGAAAGTTTCTCATCGCCCAAGTTTCAATTGGACAGAAACTTGGAATCATACAACTTGGTTGCATGATGAATGAGAAATTTCATATTTGGAAATTAGACTAATTCATTGACAAAGTGTCAAGTGAAGGACTAGGAGATCGAGCACACAAGGTTGTGTGTTGATCAAGTCCACCACAAGAGTAACAAAGATATTCGTCATGATTTACTAAGGTTAAGTAAATATGATTATACTTATGAGATTAAGTGTAATTCTCAATTGATTGAAAGAGTTTCAATAAATAGCAGAACGAATAAGAAGAATCAAGTAGGCAGAAAGATAAAAGTTTCTCTATTCTAAGAAGAAGGGAGAGTACCTTTTTATTATGTTTTATGATAGGTCTTAATGGTTAAGAACCATATCTCAATTGATCCTCTAAGTGAGTCTTAGTGCAATTGTATGTCTGAGAAGAGGAATCAAGAATTGAAGAAATGGTTAAATCAAGAAGTCAATCATACTTCGTTCCAAAACCAAGTCTTAGAGTTAAGATTGTGAATTAAGTGACAAGTCTTAAGAAGGTTTATAACATTCATCAAATGTGAAATTTGAAAAGGTTTTCTTATTCTTGCACAATTGGAAAGTTGTGATGTCTTGGATAAGACAAAGACCAACTAGGGCCAATTTAGTGAAGTGTTTTGTATTGATAAAAATTACACTAACTCTTGAATATTTGTTTGTCGAGAAATGTTTATTGACAAAAGAATCTTATATGTCAAGGAGTCAGTGGGAGTCTTAATGGTCTTGAAAAGTTTCAAGAACTAATCGAGAATAAACCTTATTGATCATCACTAGCACACGACTTGAGGTTTACAACCTATCGTGTTGACATTATTTTGTTTCTGTGCCATTCCAATTAAGTTAATTATGCATGTGAGTTCTATGAGTTCTCATTTGAACGCATAAAAGGCAAGCACCTTGATCAATGAAAAGTACGTTGATATGAAAGGGTGAGCTGCTTAACTACTTGGAAGACATGGTGGGCACTCGTGTTACCATAAGGCAAGAAATCAAGATTGAGAAAGTTCAGTCCATATGAGTTTGGATTTGTCGCAAACTTTGGTTTTGACAAATTCGCATGGATAGGAACACATACATCATTAAAATCTAAGTTTCATAAGATTTCCTCCTTCATGAAAATGACTGTGAGGAAATGCTTTCACTAAGAGAGATTTTAAGAAGATAGTGATTGTGAAATTGTATTCTCGAATTCTATTATGGTTACGGCATCCCTTTCCATAATTCGATTGTGAGATTTGGCAATTAGTCTGGATTGTTTAGACACACATATGAGCTATCTAAGGCAAAGGTGTATAAGTTTAAGAAGCTTAGATAAAGGATTATCAAAGCATTAGGTATTAGAAATATGAACTTCAGAAATTCAATAAGTATTGTTTTCTGGAAGTTCAGTTGTTTTCTAAAACATGTCAAAGCTAGTGGGAGCATAAGTGTTATGCTTATATGATAATAATCATCATGATAGTGGCAGCATAAATGTTGTGCTTGTATGATTATTAAGGCAAGTATTGCAAGTTAGCAATATTAATTATAGAAAACAAGAGTCATACTTTGCAAAGTCGTAAGGGTTGAATAGTTGTTTTGCTATAATTAAGGGAGAGAATATTGTACTTCGTTTCAAAATCTAAAGCTTAGATTGAGAAATTTTAATAAATTTAGTCAAGGGATACATAGTGTGTTCTTAAATTTTGATTATGATTACGGCATCCCTCTTCATAGTTCGAATTGTAAGAACGAGACACATAAAATATTATGGCAGAAGATGGATAAAGCATCATATCTTTATGTAAGACATTATGCATCGTGTTCCGTACGCTTCGGGTATAGGATCGATTGCAAGTGCTATAATATTTGACCATTCTAAAATTTTCAAAATGTCTAGCGCATTTAGAGGGAAAAAGGACTAGAATCGGTTTTGACTAAAATAATTAAACAACTATCAAAGGACGATCCAAAGCTCGCCGAGGATTGGTCGCTTGTGAGTAGTTGGAAGTATGGTATTGGATGACATTATTATGAATAGATAAGATTCTATTAAGAACGAATTGTCATATGCCAAATATGGAAATGTTTCCATATTGGGAGTTAGATATTAAGAATCTATGTATAGATTAGAAACTTTTATGCAAGAAGGATGTTCAAAGGAATGTACTTTGAGTAAGAGACATCATATCTATAGAATTGTTTCTGATAGAGATTGGCCGAGTCTTGATGATTTTGAGCTGTGACTTTACGAAAGAATCATTGCATAAAATGTTAGAATCTAGCATAAGTAACAAGAATTTGATATTCTTATACTTGTGATAAGGATTGGGAGTTGTGAAATGAATATGATTGGAAATGTGTTCATTTGATCTATTTCACAAAGAAAGGACCATAGGTAAACATTGTGTGCATGCTGAGAGCATGGGACAAGTGTAGTAATAATTCAAGTAAGAAGTTGATTACCCGAAATAACAAATAATGAGTAATCAATATGGCGATTAAATAAAATGTTTTATTTATACCCAGAGTTTGGGGCCATATGGGATTAGTATTATTCTTGTGTTTCACTTTGCATGTTTTGACTTCCTGAATAATTAAATTATTTCAGAATAATCAAATTATTCGAATGGTCCACAGTCGTTCATATGTTGGAAGTAGGTATGAATGAAGACTGTCATGAATTGGTTTGTAGATTGTCTAAAGTGTATTAGACATAAGCAAATGTTTGCTGCAACGTTCATGAGTGCTTATGAATATGATTTGAGCATTGGATTAAACCCACACTCACTTGGATCACTTCATGGATTTTATCACGAGTGACTGGTGAGACGATAATATCTTATATTCTTGAAACCGAGATGTGTGAGTTGTATCTTGTGAGTCGGTTACACATTGATAATATGTAAACGCACCAGTAACTTGTTGTCATAAAACATATTGTTGTGTGTGATTCGGTAAGTGAGTGCAAGCAAGCATTGAATCAAAGTTTATCCGTTCCTTTTATCCAAAGTAGGATGAAAGCGATATATGTGGGCCCCTCGATGATTTAGTGATGACAACTAAGCGCTTGGCCAAGCCGGGACTAACTTGATGTGTTCAATTGTAGTCTGTTGTCAGTCGTCATAAATCGGAAATCGGGAAACAACACATAGACAGAGAGAATGATTTAAATCCATGTCTCAGTCTATACGATATCTAGAATGGAGGAATATATGATCCCTTATCTAAAGGACACGCTTCTGATAGGATCAGAGTTGATAGTGGTTTTTGAAAGCTACGATTGCAGATCAGGATCTGAAGTCATACGCAGAATAGTTATTAGACTTATCCAAGTGGGAGACTGTTGGATTAGTGTCTAAGTCCATAACTATTTTGGTATATACTTGACCCGATGGTGCATGGTCCTTTTGGGTTGCCTTCACCAAAACAACTTGATAGGATGAATTATGGAGCGAAAGGATTAATTATGATTTATTAATATATTATGAGAATAATATATTAAAGGAGAAATCATATTGTTTAATTAATATTAGTCAAGAATTAATTGATAATTAATTTTGTGGCTAAAAGAGATTAATTAAACTTAAGGGACTGGAACTGTAATTATAAGATAATTGCATTTGGGCTATGGATCACCTTGGAATAATAGGTTGGACGAATTCTATGGGGAAACCCATTAGAAATCGCCCAAGGGATATTCTAAAAGGGTCCATGGGCTGCTTAGGGCTTAAGCAGTCAGATTAGGGTTTCCTAGTTGAAAACCCTAATAGCCTACATGTATGTATAGTACCCTTAACCCTCAAAAACGTGGCTAAGAGTTCCACTAGGGTTTCCACACGTTTTGGGCAGCCTCCTCTTTACTTATTCTTCATCCTCTTGCTCTTGGTGTTTGTGAGCCATTAGAGGAGTGACACTTGTGACTCTAAGCTTTCTAAAGCCATTACAAGGAGGATTTGAGATTGTTATTGCTACATAACAATTAAAGTATGATCTAAACCCTAATTCATATGTTAATATTGATTATCACATGCTAGATCTAGGGTTTATAGTCTTGGATGAATGCATGTACAATAGAGAAACCTAGATTCAAGCATTAGGGTTTGCATGAGCACATAGGATGTTCTTATGGCCTAAACCCATCAGATTCCTGAGACCATAGTTATTGGTGGTCAAGGAGAGGTGCAGAGTGAGATAGTGCAAGTGGTACATGTTTGAGAAAGGATGAGTGTCTCCACGGCAAGTGGCCGTTGATCGGAGACCTTGTGGTGGTTAGGAATCCTTCAAGGTTAAAATGGTGAATTCGAGGTGGTTGGCTTGTGAGGTTAGTTCGGCGGTTGAGAATTTCTGGTTCAGAGTATGGGCTATTATATGCAGTATAGGAAGGGAAGAAGTTGATTGGGAAACCAACTTCAGGGTCGTTATGAGTATTCTTGCATGAGTTTTGAGAATTAGAGGAGGAAGTTTCGGATTGTTACCTTCGTGTTCTGAGTCGTTGGCAATTTCTCCGTGTTTTAATTTGGGAGATGGAGTATTCCGGGGTTACAAGTGGCACGAGAGAAAGACCGGTTGAGAGATTCCGAGGAAGCAATGCGGTATCTAAGTATGATGCCATGAGTATGAGATCGGCGGTAGAGTCAAGACACTGCGAGGCGTTGTGATGGTATTCCGGGGTATCCAATTTTAATGTCCTAAATCTCAGATTATTTTGAGATTTGAGTTTGAGATGACGAGTGGTGTATCAAGTGTCTATGGTTCCGGTGGGGGCCCTTCAGCTAATTGACATCAAATGGATTTCTTTGAGAATCTGAATTGCAGCGAGAAAAAGAGGCTTTGTCATGACGGTGGTCGTCCGAAGTAGTGATGCTTAGCCTGGAGGGGTGTGTGTGTACCTATCGATGTTGGGCCGCAGACCATGAGTTAATGATCGCAGTGTGGTGTCAACCTGATGATGAGATTGTGAAGTGGTAAGAGTAAGTGCGGTAAGACTGCGGGGAGCTGCAGTTTCAATGTGTCAGTCAGAGGTTGTGGTGATGATATGGGGAACCGTAGTACTCACTATTCAGTGAGAGGTTGTGGTGATGCTACGGGGAGCCGTAGTACTCACTATTCAGTGAGAGGTTGTGGTGATGCTATGGGGAGCCATAGTACTCACTTGTCAGTAAGAGGGTGTTGTGATACTGCGGGGAGTCGTAGTACTCACTAGTCAGCGAGAGGGTGTTGTGATACTGCGGGGAGCCGTAGTACTCACTAGTCAGCGAGAGGGTGTTGTGATACTGCGGAGAGTCGTAGTACTCACTAGTCAGCGAGAGGGTGTTGTGATACTGCGGGGAGCCGTAGTACTCACTAGTCAGCGAGAGGGTGTTGTGATACTGCGGAGAGCCGTAGTACTCACTAGTCAGCGAGAGGGTGTTGTGATACTGCGGGGAGCCGTAGTACTCACTAGTCAGCGAGAGGGTATTGTGATACTGCGGGGATCCATAGTACTCACTAGTCAGTAAGAGGGTGTCATGGTGCGGCAGGAAGCCGCGTTATCTGTCGATCAGATCATGACGCAGGAGAGTTCTTAGGCTTGAGTAGCCTTATTGGATTGAGTATTCGGGAGCCTGGGGGCCAGATCAAGAAAGAGACGGAGGTCTCTATATTTGTCGGGGATCGTTATACTCTGATTTGAGTTTTGGTTGTCGCAACCCAAGGGAATTAGTGAAGAGTTATACGCGCGGGTTGCGGGTCATGAGTCGTGAGTTGAGTGCTTCATTTGTTCGAGCGGTTCCAACTCTGGGTCAGACCAAACTCTCGAGTCTGAGTTTGGCTCTAGGGGTGCGTTGGGTAGGCGGAATGAGATTCTTGATTCTGAGGTGGATTCCATGATGAGGGGAATTGTTTATCATCTGATGTCTTAGACCTGTGTGGGTCAGTACTCGGGTACAGGAGGTACCGCGAGATGCATGGAACTATGAGCAGCAGACGACAGAGGTCGGGGTTGAGTTGATTTTCAGTTGGCGGTGTAGCATTCGCTTGGGGTAAAGCGAACTTCGTGACTTGTGTGTCACAGTGGGCCGGTGTAGTTATAGAGAGGAGGAAACCATGGAGACGGTTGGGATAATGCAACGGATGACCCTGGAGGTTCAGCTGTTGGGTCGAGATCAGACCTGGTACTCAGTGTTAAAAAAAAAGGTATGAAGAATGGAGCTGAGGCTTATGAATTTTTTTAAAAAAAATGTCTGAGGACTTCTGAGCGAGCATGATTTTCTTGTGTCAGGGAACAGGATGTTGAAAGTTTATTGTTCGGATGAATTCTGATAGTAGTTCAGTGGATGAGCCCTGGTGGGATGTGAACCCTTTCGCTTCTTGGGGCGTGATTCAGACTATTTTGGTACCTTGGTATGAGAGATCGGTAGCCGATTGTCGGATTTTGTCTTGTGAGAATCAGAGGAGCAGTGAGTTGTCAGGGTTTGATGTTCGAGGAGCGAATATCATGGAGATAGCGTGAGTGGGCGGTCTGGCGGCGGGCCAGGCCACTAGAGTTTCCCGATCCTGTGAAGGTCAGAAAGGGGTATTTTAGCGACAGAGGGGCCGGTTTTGTTCCAAATTTGGAGTTCCTGGTCGGATCCAGGTATTCATGGTGAAATATATCGTTTTGATGTGAGAACCTATCAGTGCTGCTTTTCGAGTGTTAGGTTTCTACCTATGTGGATTGAGGAGTGATTTCGAGGGCGAAATCTATTTCAAGTGGGGGAGAATTGTAACATTCGGATTTCCAGGCATGACAATTTGAGTATTTCTTCTTGAGTTATGAGGAGTGACTCGACGAGTTGACGCCTCAACTCGTCGAGTAGAATCGTGACTCGGTGACCAGTTTAATGAGGGGACTCGACGAGTCGGGTATCTGACTCGCCGAGTCAGCGCTGTTAAGGAAAACCCTAATTGTCCGGGTTTGGGACCTATTTAAAGGTCCTTATGGCATGTAGTGGCGGCCACCTACACCCTTGAGAGACTCCTTTCAAACCAGAGAGCTTAGAGAGTGAAGAAGAGCCATCTGAGCCTTTTTGGTGTGCCATTGCAAAGGAGAAAGAGGGTTCTAGCATGAGGGAACAGAGGAGGTTGACATTCTGAGACTTTGAAGCAAAGAGCTTCACTTTGAGGTAATAAATCAGACCTTTCCTTCTGTATGGTGTTGATTGCATGAATCTAGGGTTTCTTGACCCCTTTTCTTTTAAGGAATATGAAGTGTACGAGGTCCCAATGTGGAATAAGCTTTAGATCTGGACCTTAAGAGGTCCAGAGAGTCCCAATCTTCCAGCTTTATGAAGTCCCTTTGGGGTTATGGATCTAGGTTGCCATTTTAGGAGCTATTTCTTCATATAAGGGCATAAGAGTGTTGCATGAGCTTAAAGATTGAACCTTTACGTGATTATTAGGTGTAAGAAGGTCAGATCTATAAGTTAGAGAAACAGATCTGACCTCAGAAGGTCTTTTGAGTGTTGCCATGGAGGGAACTCGCCGAGTCCATATGGGGACTCGACGAGTCGAGTCGGGTTGCCCCGCGATTCGTGACCAATGGTAACCCGTCGAGTGAAAGGTTAACTCGACGAGTCGAGTGAGGCTTTTTGAGGATTCAGAGGACACGCATGGACTCGCCAAGTCACTCGAGTGCACTCGACGAGTCTGGTCAAAGTCTGACCGTTGACTAGAGTTGACTTCAGTTGACCATGGGGTTTTGGTCAAGCTGATTCGAGAGAGGTCAGGGAGGGGTAGAATGGTCTTCTACCCATTCTTTAGCGATGAGGACAATAGAAAAGTATTGATTAGAGATGTTATCATGTTGGTAGGCGGAAGCTAGATCGAGGACGTCGAGCACGAGAGCTTACTAGAAATCCTTCGAGGTGAGTCTTCTCACTATACTTTACCTAAAGTGGTAATTAGAGTTGTGTGACAGAGTACCTTGTATGCTATATATATGATGTGATACACTGCATTATTTCTATGTGATTTATGCTATGTATTGTTCAGAGTTTATAGAGTTAGGGCCGGAAGGTCCACAAAGTTAGGACCAGAGGGTCCACAGAGTTAGGACCAGAGGGTCCACAGAGTTATAGCCTCGAGTGGCTAATACGTATTGTATGTGGTATTTTGGGGAACTCACTAAGCTTCGTGCTTAGCGTGTTATGTGTTATGTGTTTCAGGTTTTTCTCAGTATTTCGGGACGGCACCGGCTTGATTGTACACAGCAGTGAAAGAATTATGTTTCGAGGATCCTGGATTATTAAGTCATTTGGAAGGGATTGTGTTTTGTAAACTAAACAAATGATGTTTTATGAAATGTGTATTGAGAATCATATGTTTTCAAAAGAAAATTGTCTTGAAAATTTACAGTGTTATAGGTTGCTCAGGGACAGTTGGAAGTATAGTGTTAATTTTGGAAGGACCATATTGATATACTCTGAAAAGAGGCAACTCTTGTTCAGAAGTGATAGTCAAAATGGGAATATGGAAATGTTTCCACAGGTGGAAATTATTCAATTTGTGTAAGATTAGAAAAAACTTAATGCAAGAAGGATATTTCCATGGAGTTGATCTCCATTGGAATACTCTGTAATGTCTGTTGACAAGTCTTTGTGACTTTTTGCATAATCATTACAAGAGGGTCGGTGCATATAAGTTTAAAATCTAAACAGATTTCGATGAATGATAAGAGTTTGGAATTCTTACATTTACGATATGGATTTGGGAGTGTGAAATTAGGATCATTAGAATTATGTTCAATCGATCTATTTCACAAAGTAAAAGATCATAGACAAACTTAGTGTGCATACTTGGTGTATGGCATAACTAATGTTTGGAAAAACATAGTGTGTATACTTAGAGTATGGAATGACTAGTGTTTAGAAACATAGTGTACATGCTTGGAGCATGGGACAACTATTGTTTTAATTCAAGAATAACGTTGATAGTTTGAAACAATATGCAATGAATGATGGGTAATCAATATGGTGATAAATAAAAAGTGTGTTTATTTATATTCATAAGTGCTGAGACCATATTGGATTCTATTATTCTTGTGTTTCACTTTGCATGTTTTGACTTCCAGAATAACTAGGTCGTTCTTCCCGAATGACTAAGTTATTCAAACCATCCATAGTCGGTCATATGTTGGAAGTAGATATGAATCAAGACTGTCATGGGTTGGCTTGTAGAGGTCTAAGATGCTGGACAAAGCGGTGCTACAACACTCATGAGTGCTCATAAGTTCTGAGTATTGGATTCAACCCGCGCTCATTTGAATCACTTCATGGATTTTATCACGAGTGATCATGAGACGATAATATCTTATATTCTTCAAACCTAGAGATATGAGTTGTTACTATGAATTGGTTATACATTGATTGCGCGAAAACGCATTGGTAACTCGATGTTATAAAACGTGCATTTGTGTATGATTCAACAAGTAGTAGAACAGGCCATATGAGTCGAAGTTTATCCATTCCTTTTACCTTCGGGATAAAAGCGATATATGTGGGCCCCTCGATGATTTAGTGATGACACATGTAAGTGCTCGGCCGGGCCTGGACTGATTTGATTTGTTCAATTAGTCAGTCGTCATAAATCGGAAATCGGGAAACAACAAATGGACAGAGAGAATTATTTATAATCCATGTCTCAGTCCATATGATATCTAGAATGGAGGAATATATGATTCCTTATATAATGGACAAGTCATTGACATAGGTCAGAGTTCATCGACAATGTCAGAGTTCGACAGCGGCTTTTGAGAGCTACGATTGCCAGTTGGTTCCTGAAGTCATACACAATAATAGTTTTAGACTTATCCAAGTGGGAGACTGTTGGATTAGTGTCTAAGTCCATAACTATAATTGGTATGTACTTGACCCGACTCGGCATGGTCCATTTGGGTTGCATGGCATCGGAACATTTGGATAGACCGTTTATGAGGAAAAGACATTTTGTGACATATTAATGTATTATAAGTTCTAATATATTAATATGAAATCATGTTATTTAATTAGTATTGATCAAGAATTAATTTGGACTTAATTTAGTGATCAAAAAGAGACTAATTAAATATATGGGGATTGATTGTGTAAATCATTCATTCTTATATATGTGGGCCTATGATCCATGATTCCTTATGTTGGGTTTAACCCATGTGGTGACCCATGGATACTCCATGGAGGTTAAAACCCATGGAGCATAAGGAATGGGTAAAGTCATGGGTTACATGGAGTAACCCTAATGTGCACACTATTTAAGGACCCCTTTAGCTCAAGAAATTAGCACAAGTGATACATATGTGAGGGCTAGTCAATTTGAACTTAGAGTGTCTTCTTCTCATGGTTATTCCAAGTGTTCATGATGTTGTGTGAACCATTTGAGGTGTCACACTTGGGGCACTAGGCTCTCAAGCTTCATGGAGTCAAGTAACAACAACAAGGTATGTATTCTATCTATTTTATTATCCTAGTATCAATGTTTTGGTATGCCACTTAGGATCATACCTTAGATATTCATATTTGTACGTATAATAGAGAAAACATACATCCAAGGTATTTAGGGTTGCATGTACACTTAGTAGTGTTAGAATGCTCAAAACCCAACACGTTTCTCGTCAATAGCGCTTATGCATGCATACTCTTTGACTGTGGTGCGGAGAGGAGTTTCGGGAGCCATGAATTCAAACACTTACTTAAACAAAACCCCCAATCACTTAATAAGATATTTACAGTAGAAATGGCAAACGGTAAGACAGAAAGCACAAGTGATATGTACATAGGCTGCACGCTAGATTTAAATGAACACTCGTTCCAAATCGATCTAATGCCGATCACTATAAGGAGCTTCGATGTCATCATCGGTATGGATTGGTTAAGCCTTCACCATGCCAATATACTTTGTCACAAAAGGGTCGTTCGCATTTATCTGCCAAATGGCGAAACTCTTATTATTTATGGGAATAAACCTGGTACCAATTTACAAATCATCTCTTGCGTCAAAACCCAAAAATACCTACGCAAGGAATACCATGCTTTCCTAGCCCACGTGGTAGATAAGGAAAAAGAAACGAAAGATATCAAATACATTCCAGAAGTCTGCGATTTTCCCGATGTCTTCCCTGAAGATCTTCCAGGAGTTCCACCAGAACGTTAAGTCGAGCTCAGAATCGACTTGATTCCCGGAGCTACCCCAGTAGCATAATCATCGTACCGTCTAGCCCCGACAGAGATGTAGGAATTATCCAGCCAAATAAACGAACTACTAAATAAAGGATTCATCAGGCCGAGCTTCTCACCTTGGGGAGCACCAGTCCTATTCGTAAAGAAGAAGGATGGATCCTTTCGCATGTGCATCGACTACCGACAACTAAACAAACTCACAATCAAGAACCGATATCCCCTACCACGCATAGACGATCTGTTCGACCAACTCCAAGGAGCAAGCTATTTCTCAAAGATCGATTTGAGATCCGGGTATCATCAGCTGCGAGTCCTGGATGGAGATGTTCCCAAGACGGCCTTCCGAACTCGTTATGGTCACTACGAGTTTGTAGTGATGCCCTTTGTATTAACAAATGCACCGGCGGTGTTCATGGACTTAATGAACCGAGTATGTTGTTCTTTCCTTGACAAATTTGTGATCGTGTTCATAGATGATAGACTCATCTATTCAAAGAGTAGAGAAGAACATAGTCAACACCTCCAGCAGGTCTTAGAAACATTAAGGCATAGAAGTTATACGCAAAATTTTCAAAGTGCGAGTTTTGGATTCGGAAAGTAGATTTCCTTGGTCATGTGGTCAGCAAAGAAGGGATACACGTGGACCCTTCCAAAATCAAGGCAATCGAGAACTGGTCAGCTCCAAGAACTCCAACAGAAATCCGACAATTCTTGGGCCTTGCTGACTATTACCGAAGATTCATCCAAAACTTCTCAAAGATTGCCAAACCACTTACCTCCCTGACTCAGAAGGGTGTAACCTACAACTGGGGAGAAAATCAAGACACTGCATTCCAAACCCTAAAACAAGCCCTATGCAGCGCACCTATATTATCCCTACCAGAAGGAACAGAAGACTTTGTGGTCTACTGCGACGCATCAAACCAAGGTTTGGGATGTGTTCTAATGCAATGAGGAAAGGTCATCACATACGCCTCGAGACAACTCAAGACGCACAAAGTCAACTACACTACCCACGACCTCGAACTGGGAGCAGTCGTTTTCGCCCTAAAGATTTGGAGGCACTATCTCTACGGCATGAAATGCACAATCTTCACCGATCATAAGAGCCTTCAGCACATTCTCAACCAAAAAGAACTCAACATGAGACAGAGACGATGGGTTGAACTATTGAGCGATTAAGAATGCAAGATTCGTTATCACCCAGGAAAAGCAAATGTAGTAGTTGATGCTCTCAGTCGAAATGAGTACTCGGGCCGCCGAGTGAAGTCCTTAACCATGACAATCCATTCACACCTATCCATGCAAATCAAGGAAGCTCAAATGGAAGCCTTGAAAACAGAAAACGTGGCTGGCGAAGCCTTAAAAGGAATGGATAAAAATCTTGAAGTCAAGGGTGACGGAGTTCGTTACTTCATGAATCGAATCTGGACACCGAAGTTTGGTGGATTCAGAGACGTTGTCATGAATGAGGCTCATAAGACTCGATACTCTATGCATCTTGGTTCAGACAAGATGTATGTGGACCTCAAGAAATTTTATTGGTGGCCGAACATGAAAGCCGAAATTGCTGCCTATCTAGGCAAGTGTTTGACTTGCGCCAAAGTCAAAGTAGAGTACCAAAAGCCCTTGGGATTGTTGCAACAACCTGAAATACCCAAGTGGAAGTAGGAGCGAAGAACCATGGATTTCATAACCAAGTTACCCAAAACAGCGGACGGACTTGACACCATCTGCGTGATCGTTGATAGATTAACCAAATCCGCGCACTTCCTACCAATAAAGGAAACTGACAAGATGGAGAAACTAGCTCAAACATACATCAGAGAGATTGTGCGACTTCATGGTATACCAATATCCATTATCTCCGACAGAGATAGTAGATTCACCTCGCGATTCTGGCAGTCACTACAAAAATCTCTAGGGACGAGACTAGACATGAGTACCGCTTACCATCCACAGACCGACGGTCAGAGTGAGAGGACCATTCAAACTTTGGAAGATATGCTAAGAGCTTGTGTGATCGATTTTGGTAAGGCATGGGATACCCATTTACCACTAGTCGAGTTATCGTACAACAATAGCTATCATACTAGCATCAAGGTTGCTCCATTCGAAGCCCTCTACGGCCGCAAGTGCAGATCACCTCTATGCTGGGCTGAAGTGGGTGACACGCAACTAGCTAGAGGACAAATACCTGACAGCACTCTCACAGGCCTGAAAATCATAAGAGAAACAACCGAAAGGATTTTCCAAATCCGGGAACGACTAAAAGCTTCAAGAGACAGACAAAAGAGTTATGCGGACAAAAGACGAAAGCCCTTGGAATTTCAGGTTGGGGACCGGGTACTATTGAAGGTCTCACCCTGGAAGGGATTAATACGTTTTGGAAAATGTGGGAAACTAAATCCAAGGTATATCGGACCATTCGAGATCCTTGCCAGGATCGGCCCGGTAGCATACAAGCTTCGATTACCGCAGGAACTCAATAACGTACACCCTACCTTTCATGTGTCAAACTTAAAGAAATGTTTGTCCGATGAGAACCTCGTCGTCCCTCTGGACGAAATTGAAATCAACGAGAGTATCCACTTTGTAGAGGAACCAGTAGAAATCATGGATAGCGAAATTAAAAGAACAAAACAAAGTCGCATTCCCATTGTGAAGGTCCGCTGGAATGCAAAGCGAGGACTTGAATACACCTGGGAGCGCGAAGATCAGATGAAACAAAAATACCCGCATCTTTTCCCTAACCCATAAATACTTATCTTAGAATAAATTTCGGGACGAAATTCTCTCTAACGGGGGGATGATGTGACAACCCGATATTTCAAGTCAATGTAATGACCAAAAAATCAAGGATTTGTAATCTACTTTTGATATAATAAAAATAGCGTCAAAAGTAAAATGTTCAAAAGTCTCAATTGGGTTTCATAAAGTAATAGATATCGTAACAAGGTTTTCAGAAATGTAGAGAACACAAAAATCCGAGTTATAACGAAGAAGTTATGACCAATCGAAAATCTGCAGCAAAACCGGTAAAACACTGTTAAGCGTAAAACACAAAATTTCAATAAAATACTTTTTAGCCTTAGGTATCTAAATGAATGTCATAGATATCATTAAACCGTGAACGTACATAAAAAGAACGTCCAAATCTGACTTCGTATGAGAAAGTTATGATTTTTCTAAGTTTCGGAATAGTAGTAGACAGCTAAAAGCTCGAAATAAAGATCGAGCGATATTTAGCCGACACAACCTAAACGAGAATTGAAGACCTCGACAATAGTAATACAACGGTAAAAAGACAGATAACGGACATAGGATGAAGTAGTTATGAATTTTTAACGGTCTTTTCCTGTCCCGGCCTATTAAAAATATATAATTAAAAATAAAGTCCAAATTTGCCAACGAAGTTGAAATGAAAGTTGTAGATTATATTCTCACCTACGCGTGGATATAAAGAACGTCAAAAACGGAGCTAGTACGCGAAAGTTACGGAATTTCAAAGATTAGGGCACAAAATCCGAGGCTGGTACAACAGGGAACGCCCTGCGTTCTTCGACTAGAGCCATCCCATCGTCCATCAGGTCTGAAATATGTAAGCAATGACCTCACAGGGGAACGCCCTGCGTTCCCTAAAGCTACCTCGACTCTTTCACCATCAAACACCTATTTAACCCTTCTAAGCTACCTCGAAGCCCCGGTATTACCGCTAGCATACGACGCAAGTCCCGACGCCCCCGAGATTTCCGAGAAATCGACTTTCTCCAGTCGAAGTGTTAACCGCGTTTAGTCTCATCTTCATCAAACCGCCACTTCTACCAAGTGAGTTCATACCCCTATATTTTAACGTCTTTACTACATTTTAGGGGGGAAAATACAAGTCATACGCAAAAAAAAAAAACATGTTAAAATGCAAATCGTTATATACAGTTTCTAATACTTTATCTACGTTTTGTGTATAAATGTTAAATAAGTAAAATAACGTTATCACAAATGGTATACTTTACATGCAAGGTTGATAATACACCAAGGTTTATCATTCAAATGAAACACACTTTTGAAAAACTATAATAGTTATAGTTTACGAGTTATTCATGCTATTTTAACCTCTATGAACACTATAAAAAGGAAATACTTACATTTACAAGAAAAATGGACCTTTCATGAGTAAATCTATTTGATACTAACTTTTGTGAGACATTTAACTTCACGTACTTTCAAGTACGCATTTCAAGTCCTGTGTTATAAACCATAATCTCCTGTAGGGAGAGCGTGATACTCGTGTATAGATCTATACGGGATTGACAATCCCGCACCTAAACTGTTAGCTACAGTTGGACCGGCAGGTCTGGGGTGACAAACGTCATATCATTTCAACGCCTGAAGAACGTTGTTACAGGCAATCTGGGTCATTAACATGGTTATAAAACTCACATGAAGTATTAAAACATTCGATTTATGGGTCAATCAAATGCCTTAGTAGTTATATATACATATATAAATCTACTTACACTAATTTAGGTATGGAAAATACTTATGCATTCCGGTTTTTGAAACTTTTAAAAACTACTATTCATTTATGGAAAATATTGGATTTACTATAAACAAACTCGGTTACTTTATATAAAAAGGCATAAAATTCTTATACAAAAATGCTTATGAACTCACCAACTTAATTGTTGACACTTTTTGAAAACTACTTGTATTTCTCAGGGATTCAGTAATACAGGTAAACAATAGCTTTTGGGGAAGCGACTTTAAGGTGTCAATTTCGAACTTATTATATCATCATAATGTAATTTCTTTTGAAACATGTATTACAATCAACAATGTAACTCTTTAAATTATATTTATGATGGTTGTGTTTGCTTTCTTTACTATTTACTCAACTGTAATGATACTACATGAAGTCATCCGCCCTCGAACGATTCTGCCGTTCTGGTTTGGGGGTGTGACACATAACACTACAGGTCGTCCCACATACTATGAGTCCAGTCATCCTCGGGATGGAATACTCACGGCCCACAACCAACAGGTTGGAATGCCCAGGTCTATTGGCTTTTACACAAAGCAGATAAGCCTCAACTGCCAAACAAACATGTGCACATACAACAGATAATTACATAACAGTCTATAGGCAGACAAACTGATCTAACAGATCATAACAGCATAGCAACATCCTATCTACCAGGATACTGATCTAACGGATCATAGCAACATATAACATCCTATTTATCAGGATACTGATCTAACAGATCATGACAACATATAATATTACATCTACCAGGATATTGATCTAACAGATCATAATAGCATGACATATCATGATAACAATCCAAAAGGGCCCGCCTTCTTGTCGTAGACCCTTGAGTATAGTGAGGAAAACTCACCTCACACTGTTGAAGTCCCGCGGATAAAAACCCAGCTGCTAGATGACAGATTCTTGAGCTGTCAACATCAAATAACACCCAATTAATAATTGGGTTCCAAGCCTAAGGTACAACTCACCCTCCAAAGGCCCAAAAGTCAAGTAATGGGCCAAAGCCGAACATATGGCCTAATTTTCCAAATTGGACCCAGACCTCTACATGGTCTTTCCTTAAGGCCCATCCAATTATTCTAGTCCAAACTCTTGGTATTCCCATGGCCCATTATCAGATAATCATAAAGGCCCAATTATGGCCCATCTACGGCCCAATATTCCAAATTGGGCCCAAGACTCTCGCATGGGCCTTATCCTAAAACCCATACAATTATTTAGTCCATTTACTTATTCTTGGAAAGTCCATTAATAGTCCAATCACCAAAGCCCAATAGAAAGGCCCAACTCAAGGCCCAAGTAAAATTAGGGTTTTCACATGAAATGACGACTAGGGTTAAGTGTTTCTTACTTAATCCATTAAGTCCAATATTGCCTTAGGTTAATTTGCCAATGATTATTATTTAATATTTTAAGTTTATTAAATAATTCTCGTGTGTGTCCCGATCAATTCCCAAAAATTAGGGTTTTATGCTATTAGGGTTTTCCACACCCTAATTATAGTTTCCTACCCAATACTAGACCATTAATCACATGGTTGGGCTTTTAGGTCAATTAGGGCTTCATTGGGCCCATTAGGGTTTCATCAGGTCCATTCTGTCCATGTATCCTCAAACGAGTCAAAACGCAAACGAGGCACACCGCCACCCAACACGGCGGCTGGTGGCGGCAGGAGGCGGCAGCCACCACCTCACGGTTGTGGTTATGAATTTTTCTATTTATTATTCCGACACGATTACAATTTACAACACAATACAAAAAAACACACACGCACATTAATAAAAACACACACACACACACCCACCTTTGTGGTGGCCGGTGGTGGTATATGGTGGCAGCCACCACCTCACAGTGGTGGTGGTGGTGACTTTTCTGGACAAATAAACACCCAAACACCACTTCACTATGATAAACACACACACACATATGACTTATGTTCACACAAGGAGTCCAGCCACCCACCTGGTGGCGTAAGGCGGCGATAATGGCGTGAAGCGGCGGCAGCAGCGTTGACGGCGGCAGCCACCATGGCCGACCGCTATGGTTGTTATTCGTGACTCTCTCTTTCTACAGAAACCACACGCACACGCAACCTCATCACAAACCACGAACCACAGCGGTGACTGACTACGGTTTGCGGTGACACGAGGTGGCGGCATCTTTGTTCTTCGCCGGCAGTGAATGGAATAGTGGCGGTGATCGTGGCTGAAACACAGCAAGTGAAGGGCGGAGAGAGAAAGAGAGAGAGAGAGAGAGAGAGAGAGAGAGAGAGAGAGAGAGAGCGGCGACGCGAGTTATAGCAGCAGCAATGGATAGTTTCGCTGGTCGGAAAACGCGTATGAGAAGGGTGGTGGTGCGGCGCCGGAGATCGAAGAAACGGAGGTGGCAGCAACAAAACTCAGTGAAACAGCCATTTGATGGCAATGGCAGCGACGAAACTTGACCCATCAACGTCGATCGGTCCTCCCTGATACAACATCGGTCTCGGTAGTTCCTCCCGGCGACACCCGACGTCCGACGATGGTATAGTTGGTGGCGGCTGGAGACACAAGTGACCGCTACACCTCTAGGGTTAGGGTTTGATGGGTAGTGAGGTTATATACCCGGCCCCTCTTAGACATATTTCCATAATAACAAAATCAGCCCCTCCATCTTCCTTTCTTTCAATTCAAGTCCTTAATTTACCATTTAACCCTTCCATCGGAAATTCCTTGCAAAACAAGTCCGAAATATTTACTAAACAGTCCCAGCCATCCAAAACCCTTTCATAATAAGTCCAAAAGATACCAAACACCCCCTGACTTCTAAAATTCTATGCAAAATAAGTCATGAAATTACACTTTAACCCCCGAAACTCTAAATGATGACATTTGGCTCCCCGAAACCAACACCCTGCTAATCATTATTTGATTTTGGCTATAAAATAATAATAAAATTACACTCGGGGTTCCGGATTTATTATTTAATTATTATATTTTAAACGGGATGTTACACCTCTCCCCCACTTAAATTTGATTTCGTCCTCAAAATCGTTTCTTATCATTCCTTACACGCCCGACAACTTGAAGTTCATGGACACAACTACAAGCATATCCCATCCTTTCCAGAGCAACCGTAACCAACCCTTGTAGGGTTCTGAAACCTGATGATAGTCGAATTCCTTGCAATATGATTACATTTACTCAATCCGAAATTTGAAGTCTTGAGGTGGTCTAGCTCCCTGACGGACCGCCCACACTGAATCATTGTCGAACTCATTGCACTTAACTCCCAACTGGCTACTCAACTTCTGATATCTGGGGGATTCCAACATCCAGATACTTCTCACACACCTGAAGACCGAATTCGTCAATACTGCCCTAAACACGGAAACTGTCTGAACACTGATCTGCCTGAAGCAGTATGTTGCCACATGGCTGTTTTCCAAAATCTACCGAGACCTCCCTGGTCTCCAATCGTTCACCAATCATCTGAAATACTGGGTTCCGGCCCAGTCGCAGATCTAAAGGACTCCTACATAGTTGCCTCACACGACTTCCGAACGAAATCCTTCCCTGGAACTAGTTGCCACTAGTTATCATGCCACTGCGACTCTAACAACCTCCTGATCCAATCGATCGGATCCATGCGTCGAATCCCGTCGTTACCAAATCCACGACTAAAAGCGATTGCTACATGACCAATGGTAGCCTTACATCACAAGCAACCTTAAGCAATCCATTGCTTCCTTGATCTCATAACTGTAGTGATGTTCCTACGGTCTTATCACTGGCTTAACCAGGTCTAATACCTCTGGGAAACACATAAACCAATCCGTGGATTTCCATATCCTCACTGCTACACCCGAACTAGTGGGCACTACTGTCCCTTCCGCGTCCTAACAACGCGCTCATGCTATCTACCAACCTAGTGAATGTTGCGGCTACACCCACAGACTTAGATCACTCTAGCACTATCTGCTAACCTTTTTAATGCTACGGCTACACCCGCAAACTTACAACACTTCTCACACTATCTGCCAACCTGGTGAATGCTACAGCTACCCCCGCAGTCTTACAATAATTTCCATACTACCTGATCGCTACTGAATGCTACGACTACCCCCGCAGTCTTACAACACTTTCCATACTACCTGATCGCTAGTGAATGCTACGGATACCCCCGCAGTCTTACAACAATTTCCATACCGGTCGAACACGCACTCGACCTAACACACAACTGAACTTAATTCATGGCTAGAATCCCAACCTGATTTCCCCAAATTCTGCTTATCAAGCACCGAGAAGACGCGATTCACATGCTGGGGTGTTTTACTGAACTCCCAACTCACACAACCCTCAACCAACCAGCCACTTGGGTTGTCTTCCTTCCTGACAACGATGCGAAACTTATCCCATTTTCAAAACTGCTCCTGCTTCTGAATCCTGGGACAATTCTCCCCCACTTAGATTCGACTAAGTCTTCACAATACATGAAAGTTGTAGAATTCCTAATCGTCCTTGCTTTCCAACGATCGATCCGATGACAACCAACTCTTCCCAACTAGTGCTCCATTACCAGCCAACCCCAAGTGATTACACACTTCTATAAGTAGTTGAACACTTCTTGAATCCCAGTGAAACCGACAGTCTCTAATGCTTGAATGATCCCACACTCAAATCTTGAAGACCTAAAGACAGGTGTTCCAACTAATATCTCAGCAACGAGCTACTTCCCTTGGGACCCTGTCCGTGCTGAATAACGGTTACTAAAACCACTGAATCCTGACCACAACTAATATCTAGGAAGAAGAAAAATTAGCTGCTGAAAAGAAGTTATCTAAAGGGGTTGAGATTTAGTTGATCAAAGATAAGCTTGGGGAGGAAGAAAACAAGATTTTTGGAAAAAGAATTCAAGAAAAACTGATGATTTCTGCTGAGGAAGTTTTTGAAAAGAAAAATCTGAAAAGAATAAAATATGAAGAAAAGAAGGAGAAGAATTCTGGAAAGCAGAAGATCAGAAAACGAAAAAAAATTTAAATCATCTGAAAAACTGATCTGAAGACAATCCGGAGTCTTTTCAGTAGTTGAAAAAGTTCCAAATCCACACATATTGCCATATTTGAAGGGATCTGGAGTGACAAGGAAATGATTTGAGCTTTAGAGAAGTCCTAACCATACAAGTTAGCAAAACTGTTTGGGAAAAGTCGAGCCAACGACTTTAAAAATGGGCGCTTTCTGGGAGGCAACCCGATGAGTAGTTTTTAGTGTTTTTACGCTTTCAATAAAGAGATGGTCGCAGTTCCAAGCAAGCTTGTAGAAATCAGAGGATCGACAGAGTTGTTGAAATTCAGATTTTTCGTCAACATCTTCGTCAAAATCAGATTTCTACAAACTTAACAGGTATAATCAGTCCTAGCTGCACCCTTTTGCTTTTATAAGCTTAATTGAGCTATTCATTCCACTCTGAGCATTGAGAACAATGCATCATTTTAAGCTTGGGAGGGGCTTAGTGAAAATTTGCATTTTTTGTTAAAGTTTTTAAATTTTCAGTTTTTAGGCAAAAAATTTTGATTTTTTTTTCTTTTTGCATTTTATTTTACGCATTGCATTAGCATATAAAAATTTGAAAATTCTAAAAATATTTTTCTTTTTATTTTTTTGCATTTACATATAAAGAACAAAACCCAAAAAGATTTTATTTGTTGTTATTTTAGTTTTTTTTATATTTTGCATATTAAAAACAATAAACAATAGTAAAAAATTAAAAAAATCTTACATGAGATGATGATATCTTTTTACATTCAATAGCTCTGTTAAGATGAAGTGTGATAGTCACCGAAAGTAACAGTCACATTACAATAAGTTTTAAGAATTATCTTTTCAAGTGCTTTAAATGTTTTCGAAATATGAACCAACATATGAGTCAGATAATTTTTACAATGGAAGTGTGGAATGGAAAAACGAATAATGTTTTAGAAATAATTTATTTAGATGCCTTAAAAAGAACTTAGATTGGATAACCCTTATCTTTCCTTGAAGTACTAAACCTATAGTTTCCTCGCATTTTGTGGTTGGGAGGGAACTCTTGTTATACCTACAATTTATTATCATTTTTGAAGTATTAAAGATAAGGTTGGCCTAGTGAAATCCGCTCCCAGTCTATATATATATATATATATATATATATATATATATATATATATATATATATATATATATATATATATATATATATATATATATATATATATATATATATATATAGATATATATATATATATATATATATATATGTTAGAAATGGTATATAAGGAAACTTGAAGAAATCTGAAATTCCAAGTCAAGTTCAAGTCGAAATCAAGAACAAAGCAAGTTAAATCTGAAGAGTTGATCGAGACAAAGAAGATGTGTGGTATAATGAGATTGATCCCTTGATAGCAGAATCACAGGGGTAAGCTTTGATTTTCTATCTATAATAGAGCTTACCGCGTTTACTGGACGAGATCGGAATAAAGGAGGGGTTGGTCAAGCTAAGTTTTTATACACGAATTTTTGTGAAATTATTTTTATAAATGCACTATTTTCATAAATTTAGTTCGGCTTAAAAATTATTTGCTCAAGCTTGGTTTGACTAATTAAATATGAAATTTGAATCTGCAATAAAAGTATAGAGACTGTCATCTAGGTCGTGATTCCGTTGGAACTTCCACGTTCTGAAATCTGATCATGTGAAAAAAAAAGAGTGAAGTATTATTATTTTATTTTAAATTTTTTTTATGTCATCTACTTCATTCCACCTGTTTATAATGTTTTATCTTTTTCTTACTTGAGGGCAAGTAAGGTTCAAGTTTAGGGAGATTTGGTAGAAGTCATTTTATGCATCTTTTAGGATAGTTTTTATTATCATTTAACATCATATTTTGTTCATTTGCATGTAATTTTTTTAAATAATGTTGAACTCATGTCATTTATCAGAATTCTCGTACTACTAGGATTTCTTGTGTCAATTTCAGAAAGTTTGAGTGGAGTAGTACTTTGGGAGCAGCTGGATGCATATTTGGAGCCTAAATGGAGTTAGAGCTAAAGGAGGATGTTAAGGAATGCTTGGAAGATGTTTTGGTCAAGAAAAATTCGATCTAATTGATCATACGAAGAAAGATTGCTACAATCTGAAGCTAAAGGATGTTACAGGCAGCTTTGACCCTCTATTAGTATTTTGATCATATATTAAGAACCGTAACTCCGATTGATGAGATTCAAAATGTTCTGAAAACTAGACAAGATTTCGGACTAGTTTCATGTTTTTGAAAAAGGCCAAAAATGCGATTACATAGGCCAAAAATACGATCGCGTAAGTGATCCCATGTTTTTTCTGCGATCACATGTTTGCCACGAAGTTTACCAAGGTAAAGATAAGTCATCTGGAAGTCATCTAAAGAAAAAACCCAAAACCTACGATCGCATATAGCATACCTGCGATCACGTAAATGGCCCAAAGTTCCAGAAACGTTGAAAATAGCATCCTGCATCATTTATGTAGCACCTGGTTCATGGTATGTATTTTATTTAAGTATTTTGCATTTTTGGCCTAGGACTCGGCGAGTTGAAGGACCAACTCGTCGATTAGAAATGGATTTGATTCGGGATTTAAATGACGGACTCGTCGAGTCGGCTTCAGACTCGACGAGTAGGCTCTGACTGGACAAAACCCTAATCTAAGGGTTTGCACCCTATTTAAACATCTCATTCAGCCACCCTTCATCCTTATTGCTTCCAGAAAACCCCCATAGCAAACCCTAGCCGTTTGTATAAAGAACTAAGGCTTTTGTGGTGCTTTTTGGTGATTTTGAATTCAAAGGAGAAGGAAAAGCCTAGATGAATCAAGAGGAGACCAAGGGAGTTCAAGTTTGTGCACCATTTGTAGTTCACAAAAGGTATTAAGTCGATACCTTGCTTGTTCTTTTGGCTAGATCCCTTTTTGGGGAGATTTAGGGCTTTTATAAGCCACTCTTGCTAACCAACCATGATTGCAAGCATGGTTGGGGGTTGAGGCTTTGGATCTAGGTCCCATGCAACCCAATAGTCTCTTTTAGAGCCTTTTAGACTCAAAGTCCCATGCACGCACGTAAAGTTCGTAACTTTACATGCTAGATCGAGTTTAGGGACCTAGATCTATCATTTGGACAAGAGTTGTACACCAGAAATCGAAGAAATAAGACTTGGACTGTATCGACTCGGCGAGTCGTTCTTGGGACTCGGCGAGTCCGAGGTTAGACTCCCCTTTACGGTTATGGGTCAAGGAGACCCAGTGGAGTGCTGGAAAGGTTTTATAAGGTCCGTAGGAGTGACCCAAACGTATTGGGATAAGCCATAGTCCTGGAGTTCATAGGACTCGGCGAGTACATGAACAGACTCGACGAGTCCATAACAATCTCCCAACTCTTGAGGATGAACTCGACGAGTTGTTCATACAACTCGGCGAGTCGGATGAAGGTTCATCCGGGGTTGTTCTAGAAGGAGAACTCGTCGAGTCGTTGCCAAATTCGACGAGTAGAGACGTGAAGAAGGACAGATGAAAGGATAGGGACTCGACGAGTTTGTGGCCCAACTCGGCGAGTCGGGTCAACTGGAAGTTGACTTTGACTTTGTCTTGGACTTGGTTAGGGGTAAAATTGTCATTTTACCCTCAGAATAGATATCAGACTGACTAACTGTTTTGTGGGGATTATAGCCGGAGGATTTCCGGAGCAGCAGCAGACAGAGATTTTCCCCGTGCAGATTATCAGCAGCTTCATTCAAGGTGATTTACCTTCCAGTAGCGGTGGGTCTACGGCCACAATGTCGGCCTACCAGTAGGAGTTGTATGTTAGGTGATCGTCTTTGTGATATCATGTAGGTTTGCTACTACCTGATATGTTGTATGCTGGCATGACATGTTATATATGATAGTAGTAGAGTTCGGTTGTTAGGACCGAAGGGTAGGTCAGGCACCCCAGATATGTCTGACAGTATGTGATGATATGTTTATATGCTGGCATGATATGTTATATGTGATAGTGGTAGTAGGAGGGGAATAGTCCCCAAGTTCGGTTGTTAGGACCGAAGGGTAGTTCGGACACCCCAGATATGTCTGATAGTATGTTTATGTTATGATATTTGTGATAGTAGCAGTAGGGGTGGAATAGTCCCCGAGGGTCGGTTGTTAGGACCGACGGGTAGGTCAGCACCCCAGAATGGCTTGACACGGGTAGGTCGGCACCCCAGAATGGTCGTAACGGGTAGGTCGGGCACCCCAGAATTGTCCGGCAATATGTATGCTATATGATTGTATGGTATGTGGTACGATTAGGGGAACTCACTAAGCTTCGTGCTTATTTTCAGTTTTGTTTCAGGTACCTCTTCAGCGAAGAGGAAGGAGCCGGCGAGGTAGCTGCACATCATACACACACTGCATTCCACATTATGAGATTTCTTGGGATTGTACTCTGACATTGTTACTACATTTACGATATGATTTTCAGACATGAGAATATGGTTTTTACGAAATGATATGACTTCATGATATTTTCTTATGAATGTTTTCTAAGTCGTTATATAAAAATCAAAATTTTTGGACTCGAAAAATGGGATGTTACAATTTAGGGGCAAATCTAGAAAAAATTCAAAAACCTGCGATCGTATTTTTCGGTTTCTTTCTTCAGAAGTTTCCGTGTCGCATATAAATACGACCCTCATTATCATATTCAGGGGTTAGATGATTGCTGATGGCAGAATACCCTTCTGAAGACGATTTTTGATGTCTTTCAGCGACTTTTGGAGATCTGACGACTGTGAATCATCTCATTTGTTTAATTTATCTAGATTTATCACCAAATGTTTCTTTTATCTAGTTTAGTTTAGTTTTTAGTCATGTCTGACTAAACTTTAGTTTTCAGTTCTGCATACACTAGTACTTTTGTTTTCAAATCTGGTTTTCTTTTTGTGTTTCTATCTAGATTTTTCAGTTTTAAACTTAATGAATGTTTGATTTTTAATTCTTGTTAGTCTGATCACCTAGCTAGGATTTTATCATTCCAGTTAATCTGTTAATAGAATCCGTAAATGTTATTGTCAACTAAAAAGTAACAAGCATCGGATTGGTTCCGTGTTTGGGATTTAACTCTGATATAAACTGAAAAATCATACCTTTACACATCTGAGCTTGTGAGAAGTATTGGGTGTTGCTAGGAATTTTACACAAATCATAAAGCTGCTTTTCTGATATAATTAAGAGCTTGTTTAATTGAAAAGTAAAAAGTTAAGGTTAATACAAAGAGCTTGTTTTGATTAACTAATTTAGGTAAAAGAGATTATACTAGAGTCTGTTAGTTTTTCTCAGTACCAAATTAGATAGAACACATCTCAAATAACCAGATCTAAAACTGATTGCATGATTAGAAAGTCGCAACAGAACTGAAATAATATTGGTTTTCGTTTAATTTAATATCACTGCAAATTTTAGTTTTTTTAGTTAATTCAATATCCCCTTTTATAATTTATGTTTTGACTAGAATATGCCTAATGCAAAAAGGCATTGACCATTAGACTGTGTCCCTAAGCATTCAACCCTACTTCCCTGTGTAATATTATTAGTGCAACCATGAGTGATTATTTTATTTGTTTAAATTTTGTGGGACTACCGGTTTAACAATATATCATCGCCCATTTCCTCTTACCTCATATCTATATACCAAAGATCGATAAAAAACGATTCTTCATATATGTGTAGACTCCTCGAACCAGCATTTCACTCCAATAACCTCGATTTTTCAGGTTTTCGTTGAAAAAAATCAATATAGCAATGGTCTGGTGATTAGTAGTGTATACAATCACCAATCCTATAGCCTCAACCTATTACATTCACCAACCCAACCCAAAACGATACTCAAGCCGATCTTTTATACTCGAATCTGATTATCACCATCACCAGCTCCAACCAATCAATCATAGACTTCTTGAACCTACTAAAAAACAAAAAAGCTCGGTATCTTTGGAGACCAAACCATTGTTCAGGCATGATTGGTTCGGTATCCATGGTTCGGGTATGATTGATTTGGTAAGGTATGGGTCACTTGCCAAAGGTGTTGTCATATACCAATGCTACTCGGAAGTCTTAAAGCTGCTAGTGAAACTCGTACGCCCTAATCTATGCTACTTCGTATGAAGACAAACGTTAAGAAGTAATCAAACGATGCAAAGAGCCTGAAATAACGAAAGAATTAAGTGATTTCTTCATCCAGTTGTTAAATGGGTATCTTCAAAACCCAGTAGAGGAACACATGTCAACGCTGCTCTGTTACGAAGTATTTCAATCAATGACATTAATTACCAACAAATCACGTTTATCCTTTAATTTTCTAAAGTTGCAATAATCACAGGTCAAGAAAATGGATATATCGAATGTTTATTCTGGTAAAAAGGAGGTAGAAGAAAAATGCACCAAAGTTGCTCGATGAAATGCATGAAAGAAAAATACCACAAATATTGAAGTAAAACGTCATCTGCTCACTTTCTTCCACATGCACATACCCACTAGAAGAACCATGCTTCGAAACACATGGATTGGCATCTACAGTTGGAGCATTGTATGGTTCGTGCATGGCCGGTTTGACACTTGTGGTTCGGTCATCTGTGGCTCAGGAGACTTCACCTCGGTTATCTATGGTACGAGTATCTGCAATTCGGTGATTTGTAGTTCGATTATCTGCACTTCGGTCATTCGTGGTTCGAGTATCTACACTTCGGTCATTTTTCGTTTGAGTATCTACAATTCGGTCATTCGTGGTCCGAGTATCTGTACTTTGGTCATCTATGGTTCGGGAATCTCTGATTCGGTTCATACCTTCTTCGCTACATATGGGTAGGTTATCTACATTCTGAGCATCTACATGTTAGATATCTATGGTCCAGGTATCGGTACATCAGTCACATATAGGTCGGCATCCCCGGTTCAGACTAAGGGGATATTTGGCTAAGCTTTTTAAAACAACTAATTAGGTTCCACATCACTATAAGTGTAAGTCCCAAATTCTCCAACGAATTAACCGGATTCACTTTGATCGTGCGGAATCCCAATCAAAGTGTATAATGCAAGATATGAGATGAATAAGAACAAGATAGTTAATCTTCAATGCACACGATATATTGATCAATCGTCCGGTACATAAGATTCCGATTACACACTGTTTTCCCTCCGTTTCACTCTAACTCACATCCTCAGCAATAAGGCATCCCCCAAGAACGTCTAACTCTCTATTTTATGCCTAAATGGCACTATTTATACCTAGACCTAATATCTAAGCCCAAGCCCAAAACTCAAACAAAACAATCTAAGGCCTAACCGATATCACATGAGATTTCGGTCCAATTAACACCAACACATGGTGTTTTCTGTCCTAGACCAAGAACTCTAATAGCTTAAGAAAAGAAAAGTATAAACCACAATTTATGACTTAAAAATCCCCCCCTTGGTTTATAGCTTTCTTTTCTTATGACCTCACAAACTCCCCCTTAGATTTTAGCTTTCTATTATTCTAAATCTTCGCTTTGTTCCTGGCTTCAACTTTTGTCTTCGATTTCTTCACGGCTTCAAGATGAACATATGAATCTTCATGAATAACTTCATCTTTAGTAGTTGGGCTTTTCTTCAAATTTTACTTTGAACGCACATTGGTTGCGGAGGCTTCTTGTGAGGCTTCTTGAAAATCAGCACTTGCAGCTTTGAGAATCTTCAGAGAAAATAACAGAGAGACCAATTCTTCTGGATCACTTTAGCAAATTCATAGATAGCAGCAAATTGATTGAGGAGGCTTCAATGTAACTTGTCACACATCTTCAATTACACATTCACCTTGCTTCTGGGTTGAAAAATGGAATGTTGAAAAATAATCTTCACTTCTTGTTCCTTCCAATGAGAATTCTTTAATGATCACCGTTGCGCCTTGAAAAGTAACAAATAACTAAAATGTCCATGTGGATCACAGAGTTGTAAAAACCCTACTCACCACAGTTGTTCAAGGACCCAGCCTTGGCTCATAATGAGACTACTCGCAGTATTTGTGTGAACACGGAGGAACGTACTACGATTTGTTGAGTATCGGAGAACTACTCATGGCTATTTTGATGTTAGCCCCTGCATATCCTTGATCATAGACCTCAATGAAGTTTTTCAAGTTAAACAAGTTAACTTGGCCCTTGGCGAGACGTTCAGCGATATCTATTTCCATGTTGGGTGCATCACCCTAGTGCCATGACATTTGTACAGTTTCAGACTTCCAAATCCTTAAATACGACAGTTCTTAGAAAGAAACTGCCTAACTGACATTTTGTACTATCATAATCCTTCAATTCCTTGTGAAAATGGAGTGAAGTGAAATGACCATCAACTCCTTTCCAAGTTACTTCTCCTTGCTCAGAAAATTATGATACAGTCTCCATGAGTCTCTTCTTCTTTTTGAATTCGCGTTTTAAGACGAACAAGACTTTGAGATAAAATAAAAGTAAAAATAAACTTAGCACACAATAGAAATAACTAAGAAATAAAAATAAAATAAAGTACACTCAAAAGTAAAAATAAAATATTTTTGGATTTTTGATTTTTCTGAAAAAGAAATAAAAAAAATAAACATATTTTTGGATTTTTTAAATTTTATGATTTTTGTTTGATTTTTTTTAATTCTCCCCCTAATTTGAGCATAGAGGAAAAATTTGAACAAATTTAACAAAAACAAAAATAATAACTAAATTTAAAACATTTTGGGATCAAAGTTGTCGAACAATTCAATATCGTTTATCAGCACACACCTGCATGAATAGCTCTGGTCAATCACCAATATTTTGATCCACTTAAACACAACGGATATTTGTAAGTTGGATAGATTATAAGTGAGAAGACATTGTGATCTTATTCCTAAATAGACCATTTAGCTGACGACGACCAAGGATATTGTTGTCCACTTAAAATCAGCAACGAGATCTACAAACAACCTTCTAAATGGTTCAATTTTAGATGCACTAGAACGTGTTCCCCACTTCCCGATATACCCCGGTAATCAAGAACTTCCAAAGAACTCCTTACTTTAGGTGAGTATTCAATCATTAAGAGAGAAGATAGATATAGAAATTCATAAGTTATATCCCAGGTCGGATGTCTTCCAATCACGCACAGGGAACAACATATGACTAACATAAATAGAGGGTTAGAGAGATAGTAGGGTGCATATGTTGTGTCCCAGGTCGGATCTTCATATCACACAGAGGAGACAGCATATGACTCACATAGATAGATAGAGATCAGTTTTAGAAATAGAGTGCATATGTTGCGTCACAGGTCGGATCTTCCGATCACGCAGAGAATGCAACATATGACTGACATAGAGGATAATAAAGAAAATAATTTCCTACAGACCTACTTTATCAGAACCCCCCAGTCGCCCTATCAGTACCGGAATTAAGGACATAAGTCCGTACGTCGAGGAAATGTTGAACCATAATTCTAGAGGATAAGTAACTTTAATGTATCTCATAGGCTCCTTTGTTTATCTCACTGCTCAATCTATCTAAGCGTCGTATAGTCAGTCCAAATGAAACTATCTACGTCCAAATGAGTTAACATTATCTAGTCCTTTCATTGTCAGCTGTGTCTAGTCCTTTAATTTTGCATCCTTTGTGCCTACCATCACATTGAATACATAGTCTAAACAATTTAGCTTCAGTGCATTACATGCATCTCATATTGCCCTATATCACTAAACTTCATATCACTTCCCAAATAATACCTACAAACAAAAAACCATAAAGACAATTTTTTTTAATATATTTCTCCCCCTTAATTTGAGCATGGGGAAAAAAGAAAATAAAGGCACAAGCAAAAATAAAAAGATTTGCTTTGAAACGAATCATTTTAAGAGAAACTTAGAAGTATCGAGAAGAAAACTCAAACCGTATTTCACCAACAGCACGCATATGCAGCAACACATTCAATCTTAGTTGTGTCTCAATTCCGGAACATATCCAAAAATTCTTCACATCGTTAAGTATAATCCCCATTGGTGATCCTCTTCTATCTTCCTTTCCCACAAAGAACACATACCCTCCATTTAAGTTCTGAATGTATTACAATTGAGAGATGTCCCTTATCATGTGCTTGGAACAGCCACTTTAATGGTGCGGAATCCCAATCAAAGCGTATAATGCAAGATATAAGATGAATAAGAACAAGATAGTCAATCTTCAATGCACACGATATATTGATCATCGCCCGGTACATAAGATTCCGATTACACACTGTTTTCTATCTGTTTCACTCAAACTGACGTCCTCAGCAATATAGCAGCCCCCAAGAACGTCTAACTCTCTATTTTAGGCCTAAATGACACTATTTATACCTAGACATAATATCCAAGCATAAGCCCAAAACTCAAACAAAACAATATAAGGCCTAACCGAAATCACATGCGATTTCGGTCCAATTAACACCAAAACATGGTGTTTTTTGTCCTAGACCAAGAACTCTAATAGCTTAAGAAAAGCAAAGTATAAACCACAATTTATGACCTAACAATCCTCCCTTGGTTTATAGCTTTCTTTTCTTATGACCTAACAAACTTCCCCATAGATTGTAGCTTTATTTTCTTGTCAATATTTGCTTTGTTATTGGATTCAGCTTTTGTCTACGATTTCTTCACAACTTCAAGATGAACATATCAATCTTCATGAATAACTTCATCTTTAGTAGTTGGGCTTTTCTTCAAAATTTTACTTTGAACACACATTGAGTGTGGTGGCTTCTTGTGAGGATTCTTGAAAATCAGCACTTGCAGCTTTGAGAATCTTCAAAGAATATAATAGAGAGAACAACTCTTCTGGATCATTTCAGCAAGTTCATAAATAGCAACAAATGGATAGAGGAGGCTTCAATTGCAATTCGTCACATAATCTTCAAAAACAACTTCACCTTGCTTCTGGGGTTGAAAAATTGAAAGTTGAAAAATAATCTTCATTTCATGTTCCTTCGAATGAGAATTCTTTAATGATCACTGTTTTACCTTGAAAAGTAACAACTGGCTAAAAATTCCTTGTGGATCACAGATTTATAAAAACCCTACTCACCACAGTTGTTCAAGGACCCAGCCTTGGCTCAGAATGAGACTACTCGCAGTATCTGTGTGAACACGGAGAAACGCACTGCGATTTATTGAGTATCAGAGAACTACTCATGGCTATTTTGATGTTAGCCCCTGCATATCCTAGATCATAGACCTCAATGCAGTTTTTCAAGTTAAACAAGTCAACTTGGCCCTTGGCGAGACGTTCAACGATATCTGTTTCCTTGTAGGGTGAATCCCTCGGGTGTCGTGATAGTTCTTAGGTAAAGAAAGCTGACAAGACCAATTTGACAATTTGTACAGTTTCAGACTTTTAATCTTAAATACGATAGTTCTTCTAAAGAAACTACATAACTGACATTTTGTACAGTGTCACACCAGGTATGAACCATTATTCGTCAATTTCATGGGTGAAAATATCTAGAAAATTAAAATGATCACCATCAATTCAGAAACGGATGGATTTCGGATTCTAGGTTTCACTTAGAATCATGGTGATAATGACTTCCAAGATCATAAACACAGAATTTTTGGTAACCGTCAGCCGAGTTGTTTTCTACTCGAACCTCAAGGGGTACCGGTACATGGAAGTGATTTAATGGAGAAAATTTAGATATGGGTGAAGAATGGTTATGTGTTTCACATTAGTCATGGTGAAACTAACTTTTGATCATTAACATTTGATGCGAAGACTGGTATATGTCTCAATATGAAAGAGTCTATCACTCGCATTTGAATCCTCCATCAATTCATTTCCAAGTTTCTTCTCCTTGCTCAGAATACTTCGATACAGTCTCCTTGAGTCTCTTCTTCTTTCGAATTCACTTTTTACGACAAACAAAACTTTGAGATAAAAAATAAAAGTAAAAATAAACTTAATAAAAATAAATTAAAAATACACTCAAAAGTAAAAAAAAAAATTGGATTTTTAATTTTCTAAAAAGGAAATAAAATAGAAATAAACAAACATATTTTTGTATTTTTTTTTTTTAAATTTATGTTATTTTTAATTTTTTTTAATTCTCCCCTAAATTTGTTCATATAAGAAAATATGAACAAATTTAAGAAAATCAGAAATAAGATACAAAATGTACAAAACAAGAACTTTTTTTTTTAATCTTCAATGCACAGGGTATATTGATTAATCGTCCAGTACATAAGATTCTGATTACACACTGTTTTTTCTCTAGATCTCTCCAAATCACGTCCCAAGCAATATGGCAGTCCCCAAGAATGTCTAACTCTCTATTTTAGCCCTAAATTACACTATTTATACCTAGACCTAAAATCCAAGCCCAGGCCCAAAACTCAAACAAAACAATATAAGCCCTAACTGAAATCACATGCGATTTCGGTCCAATTAACACCAAAACATGGTGTTTTCTGTCCTAGACAAGAACTTTAATAGCTTAAGAAAAAACAAAGTATAAACCACAATTTATGACCTAACAATGAAATGTTAAGCCACGGTTCTAGATACATATGACCCGATTGATACCGATCCAAAAATTTATGACCTACCAATAAGTTAAAAAAGTGTTTGGATGAAAATAACTTATTCTGGTGGGGAACCTCTAATAAGTCATTTTTTCATAAGTTACCCTACACTTACTTACTAACTTACAAGCTAATAAGCTAATAAGTTATAAGCTAATAAGCAATAAGTTTTTTTTGCCAAATACCCCCTCAGTGCTTACCCGTCGATCTGATTTTGTTCATCACAAATTTCTCAGTCTACATCTTGAATCAAATTTTACAGTTAAATCTAGTTGATAAACACACCCTATGAAACCTTTCTTCAAACATAAAGCCCATCTTGAGTCTTGACACTTATTCCTTATATTTGTTAAATTTAATGTTCAAAGAGGAATGAATCCGACAATATTTGGTTATGATTCTCCTGTAAAAAAAAGAGGGTTTTTTTGCTATTTCTATTCAAGCATCATGTATTCATCACGTGGAACGTTTTTTGTTCAAGCAAGAAAGATTGCAAGCATAGACCCTACCTAATGCTACTTTCAAACAAATTCATGGCCATTGCAATAACAACCACAAAAGAAGATAATTTTAAATAGTTTCAAAAAAAAGAAAGGGAAATACTTACTGTTCCTGAGTGACATAGGTGTACTACCAAAAGAAGGCATCTCCCAAAACTCTCTTCATTCAACCGGTTAAGAGCTTAGACACAGATAGCAACAACTCTAATTTTTCAAATTTGGGTGTTCTAACCAAGGATTAACAGGAGTATATTCAAATCCGGTTAGCACCAAAACAACCCAAAGCCTTATGTCCACTTGCATTTTCGATTCAATAGCAAAGCCTAATTTTGGGCTTCAACTTTATACCATGCTTCTTCTACACTATCCCAATCTCAGCAGTAGCTTCTTAATGCCAACTTAGGCACCAGAACCACCAACCTGAACTATTTTATAAGAATATTGTTTAGCATCTTTCTTGAAATGGACAAAAGCAACCTCCAGTCTTACATATTATCATCTCTGTTTTCATTCCCTACAATCATAAAAGAAGGCTCAATTTCTCGGCCCTATATTGTCTGATAGTCCTAAATCTTACACAGGAACCATGGGGTTGCTGACTATGAAGATGGTTGAAGATAACTTTGAGTTCATACCATGTTTTAAATGGACACGAGGTTACTACCACGTCGCACTGACATTTCACACACATCTAGGATGTGTCAAGTAATGATACTTCAATGAAAATATAAAAAGGGGGGGAGATGAGTGATACATTACAGATGCTCCGTGCAATACGTGAAAGAAAAGCACCTCCATATGCTCCTACTATGAAATGATATGGCTAAATTTATTTTTTCTTACCGTGATATATCAAGTAGGAGATTATTGCATTCTAATCGCAACATTATTGCCAAAGAAAGCATAACTAATATGTCGCTTTTTCCCTTCTTCATATTTATAATTCATAAAAACAACTACAAAGTGATTGCACATGAGCATTAAATAGATTTTTTTCACACGTGGTCCATACCACAACGACTTTGAAGAATCTCTTTGAGATATTTCAACAAACAGATTTCGTGTCTTCCATCCTAAAATTATTTAAAAATGCCAATATTTACTAAGCAAGATCACAACTTCAGGAGTAAAGGCTTTTGATCGTGCCTACTATAAAGATCATTGTTCACAAATGACACTTTAAGGAACTAGCAAAAGATGGGGTTTGCACTCAAGAGATACCTATAGCCGATTCTCATTGTGGATTTCTCAATTCACATGCCAATTGAAGGAACATGGATCTTTCAAGAACATATTCTCGCATTGATATTCTTACCGTATCTCCCTTCACTTTGATAATCATATCGACAAAACCTAACCGAGAAAAGAGAAAAGATTGCAATGATAATGCCAACAACAGTATATAAGAAAACACAAAATCGGTTTAGGTACGTGCTATTGAAAATCGAATTGAACATGTATCCGGTTTCAAACAAATACATCAATTTCAATTACATTCAGTGTGACCACTTTTCATACCTTCGTGTGTTCGCATGTCAAAGCATTGCGAATTCCCATAGTTAATTCACTCAAGAATACCACTACCGATATCGACAATACATTTAGACCAATACTGAAGTAACCACCATTTTTTACAAGATGCGCCCTTCGATTTCTCAAAAATTTCATAAAGATAGTCACACCAGTCTATTCATCCTAATACTCGACTAAACAATAAAACACCATGTTTTAGTATTCTAGAAGCCCATACTCATTTACAGTGGCAGCTATCAGATGACATTTCTGTAACAACCCAAAAGTAATGACATAAAATTTTTGTTTTTGGATTAATAAATCGTTAATACATATCACTTCCATAAAACCAAGTTAATCGAGATTTAGCAAAATATCATCAAATCAGAGTAAATCACAGAATGTGGAAACATGTGGGGTGTGCTCTATAATCATCCCGAGCTCTTTCATTTGAAAACTGAAGTACTTGAAACAAAAACTAAAAACCATATGCACAAAACAGACAAGTATGGGCCCCGCCCTGGGGTATATTTCAACCAAAGCATGTCACAATGGGCCCCGTACTAGGGTATATTTCAACCTGTAATTCCATATGGGCCCATGCCCTCGGGTGTATTTCAACCCAATCACAACATGTATCACACAACAACTATAATCATAAAACACATACAGATAACTAACATACAATATACTCATCAGGCCCTGCCTGACATTGGGTCCCGCTCGGTAAACATTAACACATAACACATGGAAGAGTCACAAAGACAGCAAGCATACTAAGCATAACAATCCATGGGCCGGCATTGGTGCCTTCGACCCGCTAATCTTAATGAGGGGACTCACCTCGATCCGCTGCTAATCTGATAACACTCGGCTGCCGAATCGGAAATCCCACACTAGCTACAAATAAATCCCAATTAATAATTATGCCATTATCCATTAACCTTGGTCTCAACTCATAAGTCCCGACTCCTAGGGTAAAAGACTATTTTACCCTTTCCTTAATGGGCCCAACCAAATTTGGCCCAAGGCCTACTAATGGCCCAACAACACAACTCGAGGCCCCATACCAAACCCAAGTCCCACTCAAAGTCCTGAGGCCCAACCAAAGCCCAAACAGATAATTCATAGCCCAAAGAAACAAGCCCAAACCACCAATCAAGTCGATGACCAAAAGCTGTGACAACCTGAAATTTCTATCTTGTAAAGTCAATCAATTCAATCAAAAGTCAGACTTGTTTCTGTTATCTTTTAGCCTTGTTAAGGGTCTATTTGAAAGTTCTAAGCCTAGTACACTCAAGGATTGTGTGTTAGGAAGTGTTAACTTGAATTCATTGAGTTGCAATCGAGCTGGAAACGCCATCAAAAGGAGTTCACAGCCACATCTAGGTTCACGGCCGTGAACCATTCTTTGGGTCGTGAACATCCTTCATATATATAGGGTTGACTCATTTTTCTTCACTTCTTCAACTCTTGCGGTGAACATCACTTCTCTCTCAACTATCATCAACCGTGAACACTTCTAAAGGCTTCCAAAAAGTAAGTATCTCATCCATCTTCTTGTTGTCCATTAGAAACACTTGACTCCACCCATGAAATAAACTCTTATTTGCATGAATTTTCAAGAGTTCACGACCGTGAACCCTTCATAGGGTCGTGAACCCTTCTTGGATGCAAGTTTGGCCGTGAACCATTCATAAGATCAAGCTTGGGCCGTGAACACATCATGTGTTCTATGGCCGTGAACCCTTCTAAGGCCGTGAACACTCCTTGTGTAGCCATGAACACCTTTCAATCAATCATTTGTGATTCTAACACTTCATTGAAAGTGTTTCCTAGTTCCTAAGGTGGTTTCCCTTACATGTTAGTTGTTATATACACTAATTGTATACATATATGTGTTATTATATGCTTAATAGAATTCGTTTGTGCTCGAGACTTCACTTGGCATACATAGCATCCTATATCGATCTTTCATTTGAATCACTCACTTCAAGTGAGTTCATACCCCTACAAATACACTTTTAAATGCTTTTAAATGATTTTAAGGGGGAATACAAGTAGAACACAGTGAAATTGTGTTAACCATTTACATGTGAAAACAACATCCAAAAGGATTTCTTATACTCAAAACTTGTTAAAACTCTTTTAAAGCTTTTATAAACTTCTTTTATATAAAATCATATTCGTCTATCTATTTACGTATAAGTATGCTTTAACAAACTTAGGACTATTGCTAGATACCTTGACTCCTGTTCCTTGTTTGGTTGTGGGCTTGGGGTAGGATCACTAGTCTGAATGTCAATTAAATGATAGTTATACTTATTAAATACATATATTAATATTAAACCTATTTTTAAGGATTATACTTAACTTAGTTGCTTGGTGAATAATTGAGTCTTTTCTATAAATCAGTAACAGTCAAACAATCATACTAGTAAACTATAATATGTATAGTTTAGAGGATTACTACTTACTATTTCTAGAGCAGTGAAACTTACATGAGTCAGTTCATACATGAGTCAGTTCTTACATACTATAACTAGAACAGAAAGGAACATACATACTATAACAAGAACAGAAAGGAACATACATACTATAACAAGAACTAGATAACAATAATGTGAAACTACTACTTCACAGCATAGCAATATACTTGTTATGTCGCATTTTGTAACCAGAGTCTCATGGAGGGAGAGCGGGCATTGTGTGTATAGATCTATACGGGACTGACAATCCCAGATCCCAACTGTTAGCTACAGTCCGGCAGACAAGCCAATGGGTGACAAATGCCACAATTGTTTCGACGTCAGCAGGTTGTCGTGTTAAATACTAGTCAATCAGCATGGTTATAACTACATCACATTTTAACCTTATTTAACAAATTGGTTTTAAGTTAGTTAGTGCTTTAGTAGTTATTTTATACAACATCACTGTATACTTTCATTTTCCCATTACATTCATGTAGTGATATTCTCACATAAAAGGTAATGCAAACTATTTTCTAGTAAAGATAGTCATAAACTTAGGAAAACATACATTTTACAAAAGAACAAACATACAAAACAGTCAGGTCTTGGTAGAAGACTACTTTCCATTTTAGTAGAAAATATAGGATTTTCTAGGAAGTACACAAACAGTTACATCAGAACACTTACAAACCTTTTCATCAAATTAATGCAAACATTGGACACAAAAATACTTATGAACTCACCAGCTTAAATGTTGATCTACTCTTTCAAAATAACTTGTATTCTCAGGTCACCAGTAGACACGTACAGATGGCCAGGTTTTGATAAAATGGAGCATATTCAAGACTCGTCTTTATTTTGATTTCATATTTTTGGTGTCTTACAAATACATTCAGAACACACATGTATAAACTATATTATTAATGCAATAGATGATGTTGTTGCTTGTTTTACTATTATGCATTGTTATGATACTGTACATGACGTCCTCCGCCCCCGAACGTTTCCGTCGTTCCGGTTTGGGGTGTGACAAATTGGTATCAGAGCTTTGTTTATAGTGAATTGAGTATATCAACCCATAAAAGATACAACTATAAACACATCGGAATTAAAACACTCTGACCAAGAGTTAATACTTTTAAAATAATAAAATATTTTAGTGAAGTATTCATACATGCATTCATACTAGGATCAGTGTCATACTAGAACAGAACAAAAGTATTACGGTTGTTGGACATCACAAGTAGGCTTGGGGACATATAATCAGATCTGAGAGTGATATAGCATGATCAACTATATCTTTCCGAGAAGTGATTAGCATGTGCCTAAGAATGGTTGTGGTGTTGCAGCAAGTCTAAAAACTTACCAAATCTACTACAATTTAAACTTTAGAACATAACATAAACTTAAAATACTATAAGAGTATTTTGTGATACTATAATTACTTATTTGAGAACTAAAAGGTCTTTATTAGTAGGTCAATAGTTGCTGAGTGGATACACTAAGGTTACATGTGACTAAGGTGTCATAGACTTAGAATCTGTGATCTTTGCTTTACCTCATGTTCTTTGTTTGGTTGTGGACTTAGAGTTAGGATCACTTATTCGATGGTCTATTCTATCTTGGTTACATATGACTGGTATGCACTACGCAAGTATTGAAGTAACTAGTAAGGATCATCCTATAATTATCTTAAGTAGTACGTCTATTATATGTTTCTTACATCCCTTTTCTCGCTTAAATAAGATGGTTGGATTCCATCTCCATGGCGACTTGTACTTTCCCAATCAAGGGAATGGTGGATGGCTTGATGCAGAGCCTGAAGAAGAGAACCCGGTGGTCCCAGCAGTAGAAAACCCCGAGGAAAGTTCTCAAGAAGAGAACGAAGAGGAATTCCAAGAAGACTCGGACTCAAAACCGGAGGTCTATAATCAACCCCAAGTTGCTGAGAATCCTAACCCTCGTCCGGCTTTTCAAAGCCGACGCCTCTGTGGGCGGTGAACTTGGACAGGTGGAGCCAAGAACAGGGAAAACCACCTCCCTAAACTGGTGACCGAAGCTACTACAATCTAAATGAGGGAGGCTCAGCAGACAGAGCCCTTCCTATCTTGGTGTGATGTGTTGCTCACAATGCTGAGCTGGGAAGAGCAAACTTCGACCAAGGCATGGAGATCCGTGCTAACTCCGGAGTCCACAAAGTTCGTCTTCGTCATCTGAACGACGATCAGAACTTTGAAAGGTCTCGCACTGACGCCCTACAGGTTGAACTGAATGCCTGTCGATCTGAGACTAGTGATCTTCGTCAGAACCAGGTGGCACTGCAAAGGCGTGTATGGGAAGCGGAACAGTAACTGGCTGAATCCAGGGCTGAGTCAAGTACCAACCAGAATAACTCCCCTCGTGAGTAGAGCCTACTCTACTCTGTCTTCTGGATATAATTTAGGTCTATATATACACTCTAGTATTAATTTCCTACTTATGTTAAGACCTCAAACTTTCAGTCTATTAGATCTTTGTGCTGTCAAAATTTTCTCAATTCTAGTGTGATGTAAGACCTACTCCAAGGTCAATTTTTCTCGAACTTATTGCATCTTTAAATACCAATGATGTTGACAGACATCTAATCTCATGGGGAAATCTTTGTCCAAATGCTTTCATCCTTCTATTGTTAGATCTCTATTACAATCATACTCTCATCTATTTGTTGGGCTATGGTGATTTAGTCCATGGATCACTCTCATTATTCTCACTATTGAATGCTTGTTATCATCCTCATGTTTGTAAACTTTCAGTTGAAATATGCCTCCACGTCGATCAATGAGACGCAATCCTCCGATAACTCCTACTCAACCACCACCTCCTCCACAATACGATCTTGCAGCTCTCCAAGCTGCAGTGGTTGCGGCTGTTACGTCAGCCTTAGCTCAATTCAGGGCTAGCGGTACTAGAGGGAGTGGAACAACGGTACATTCTACTAATGGTGATGCTCCCGTGCGCTCTAGAGAGTGTTCGTATAAGGACTTCACCAACTGCAAACCCAGAGCCTTCAACGACAGCGGTGGCATCATTGCTCTGTCGCAATGGTTCGAAAAGACTGAGTCGATCTTTGAGATCTGCTCCTGAACGGAAGGACGCAAAGTAAAATTTGCTGCCTGCACCTTCTCGGACAGAGCCCAAACATGGTGGAATAGCCATGTCAAGTCACTTATCCTAATAGTGGCTAATGCAATGGGATGGGAAGCTCTGAAGGAGCTTATGATTGAGCAATACTGCCCGAGGGGAGAAGTTCAGAAACTTGAACAAGAACTCTGGAGCCTAACCATGAAGGGCTCCGACATAGTAGCCTACACCGCCAGGTTTAGTGATCTGGTGGCTCTATGTCTAAGAATGGTCCCAACTGAGGGAAAGAAGGTCGAGAGGTATATTTGGGGGCTGGTGCCTCCATTTCAGGCGAATGTTTTTACTTCAAACCCCACTACCTTCGACAGTGCCAAGCGATTGGCACAGCGGCTCATCGATCACGGAGTCTGCACACCGACAACAACAACCCTTGTCGTCCCAGAACCGTCCAAATCCGCCGACAACAAGCGGAAGTTTTGGGACAAGAAGAAGAGCAACACATCGCAGAACTCTGCCACTGCGCCGGTGAAACAGTATATTGGGAGCTTGCCAAAGTGCAACAAGTACAGCCTCCACCACAACGGACCCTGTCGGGAAATGCAGTGTGCAAAATGCAACAGGAAGGGGCACACTGCCCATTTCTGCAAAGCTCCGGCTAGGCCAATCACCCAGGTCCCCGACATTAGAGTGGGCCAGGCTTGCTACGGGTGTGGCAAGGTTGGTCCCTTCAAGAGGAACTGCCCAAAGGCAGGAAATGTTGGTGGACTGGGAAGGGTTTTGGCGATAGTCCACGAGGAAGCGGTAGCAGACCCTACAGTGGTCACTGGTATGTTTCTCTTTGATAACTCTTATGCATATATTCTTTTTGATAGTGGATCAGAGAGGAGTTTCGTGAACCAAAAATTTGCACACGTACTTAAACAAAAACCACGAGCGCTGAAAGAACCGTTCACAGTAGAAATGCTAACGGAAAGACTGAGAGCACTAGTTGTATATACATAGGATGTACCCTATCTCTAGATAGCCATTCATTTCCAATAGACCTCATGCATGTCTCGATTAAAAGTTTCGACGTCATTATCGGCATGGATTGGTTGAGTCTTCATCGTGCTGACATCATGTGTTATGAGAAGGTAATTCGTCTTAATCAACCGTCTAACGAGACCTTAGTTATTTATGGCGACAAACCAGACATGAACCTTCGAATCATTTCAAGTATACAAGCCTAGAAGTAATTACGAAAGGAATGTCATGCATTCCTTGCTCACGTAGTCGATATGAGCCAAGAGGAGAAAGACATAAAGAACATCCCAAAAGTACGCGACTTTCCTGATATTTTTCCCGAAGAACTACCAGGATTACCACCACAACGTCAAGTCGAGTTCAGAAGGGAATTAGTTCTAGGGGCTACCCAAGTAGCCAAATCGCCCTATCGACTAGCACCAGCTGAGATGCAGGAGTTATCCGGCCAACTTAACGAACTGCTCAGCAAGGGATTTATTAGACCAAGCTTCTCACCCTGGGGAGCACCGGTCTTGTTCGTTAAGAAGAAAGACGGATCATTCTGTATGTGCATCGACTACAGAGAACTAAACAAGCTTACTGTCAAGAACCGATATCCTCTACCGCGCATAGACGACTTGTTCGACCAACTGCATGGGGCGAATTACTTTTTGAAGATTGATCCGGGTATCACCAGTTACGAGTGTTAGAGGAAGATGTTCCCAAAACAGCCTTTCGAACACGTTATGGACACTACGAGTTTGTAGTGATGCCATTCGGATTAACCAATGCGCCCGCTGTATTCATAGATTTAATGAACCGAGTGTACCGTCCTTACTTGGATCAGTTCGTTATTGTATTCATCGATGACATACTTAACTACTCCCGAAGTAAGGAGGAGCATAGTCAACACCTACGTCAGGTCTTGGAAACGCTACGATCGGAGAAACTCTACGCGAAGTTCTCTAAGTGCGAATTTTGGATTCGAAGAGTCGGATTCTTGGGTCACGTGGTTAGCGAAGAGAGAATTCACGTGGACCCTTCCAAAATTAAGGCCATTGAGAACTGGCCAGCTCCAAAGATGCCTACATAAATTCATCAATTTCTAAGTCTCGCTGGCTACTATCGTAGGTTTATTCAGAACTTATCTAGGATCGCGAAACTGCTTACTACATTGACCCAGAAAGGTGTGACCTTTGACTGGGAAGAGAGACAGGAGAAGGCGTTCCAAACTCTGAAGTGAGCCTTATGCAGCGCACCGATACTATCCCTCCCATAAGGGATAGAAGACTTTGTGGTTTATTGCGATGCATCCAACCAAGACATCTTAAGGCGCACGAAGTCAACTACACCACACATGATCTTGAGTTAGGAGCAGTGGCATTTGCCCTGATGATCTGGAAACACTACCTATATGGTACGAAAAGCACTATCTTTACAGACCACAAAAGCCTTCAATATATTTTCGATCAGAAGGAGCTTAACATGAGACAACGACGGTGGGTCGAGCTACTTAATGACTACGAATGCGAAATTCGTTATCATCCCGGTAAATCCAACGTAGTAGCTGACGCCCTAAGTCGGAAAGAATACTCTGGTCTTAGAGTCAAACCATTGACTATGACTATCCATTCACATTTGTCCAGACAAATTAAGGAAGCTCAGATGGAAGCCTTAAGCCTGAAAATGTGGCGGGTGAATCCCTTAGAGGGATGGATAAAAACTTGGAAGTCTAGGGTGGCGGAGCCTTGTACCTCATAGATCGGATCTGGACACCGAAGCTCGATGGTTTTAGAGACGTGGTCATGACGGAAGCGCACAATACTTGATATTCTGTCCACGCAAGTTCAGATAAGATGTATCCAGATCTCAAAAAGTTATATTGGTGGCCTAACATGAAAGCGGAGATTACTACCTTCTTGATTAAGTGTCTTACTTGTTCCAAGCTTAAGGTCAAATACCAGAAACCCTCAGGTTTACTACAGCAACCGGAGATACCTGAATGGAAGTAGGAGCGGATCACAATGGACTTAATAACCAAGTTGCACAAGACAACGGATGGTCTCGATACCATTTGGGTGATCGTAGACAGGTTAACCAAGTACGCACACTTCCAGCCTATCAAAGAAACTGACAAGATGGAAAAGCTAACAAGAACCTACATTAGGGAGATTGTACGACTGCATGGTGTTCCCATATCTATTATCTCTAATAGAGATAGTAGATTCACTCAAGATTCTGGTAGTCGCTACAAAGTTCCCTAGGAACTAGGCTGGACATGAGCACAACCTACCATCCGCAAACCGACGGAAAAAGTGAGAGGACTATTCAAACTCTGGAAGATATGTTGCGAGCCTGTGTGATTGAATTTGGAAAGGCATGGGATACTCATTTACCCCTTGTCGAGTTCTCCTACAATAACAGTTATCACACAAGCATAAAAGCAACTCCATTTGAATCCATCTATGGTCGGTAGTGCAGATCCCCTCTGTGTTGGGCTGAGGTGGGTGACATGCAGTTAGCTAAAGGACGAGTTCCTGACAGCACTCTCACAGGTCCAGAAATCATTCGGGAAACGACATAAAAGATTGTTCAGCTTCGTGAACGAATTAAAGCCTCTAGAGACCAACAGAAAAGCTACGCAGACAAGAGAAGGAAACCTTTGGAATTCCAGGTTGGTGATCGTGTTCTATTGAAGGTCTCACCTGGAAGAGCTTGATACGCTTCGGAAAGCGTGGGAAGCTAAATCCAAGATATGTAGGGCCTTTTGAGATTATCGCTAGGATCGGCCATGTAGCTTACAAACTCAAACTACCTCAAGAACTTAGTAACGTACACCCTACTTTCCAAGTTTCGAACCTGAAAAAGTGTCTATCCGATAAGACTCTTGTTATCCCACTCAATGAAATCGAGATAAATGAGATCCTCAACTTCGTGGAAGAACCAGTAGAGATAAATGGACCGTGAGGTCAAGCAAACGAACCAAAGTCGTATCCCGATAATGAAGGTTCGCTGGAACGCAAAGCGGGGACCTGAATTCACTTGGGAGCGAGAGGATCAAATGAAACTTAAATATCCTCATCATTTCCCTTAGTCCATCTGTATTTGCTTAAACTCTAATTTCGAGACAAAATTCCCTTTAATGGGGAGATGACGTGACAACCCGAAATTTCTATCTTGTAAAGTCAATCAATCCAATCAAAAGTCAGACTTGTTTCGGTTATCTATTAGCCTTGTTAAGGGTCTGTTTGAGAGTTCTAAGCCTAGTAAACTCAAGGATTGTGTGTTAGGAAGTATTAGCTCGAGTTCATTGAGTGGCAATCGACCCGGAAACGCCATCAAAAGGAGTTCACGGCCACATCTAGGTTCACGGTCGTGAACCCATGTTTGGGCCGTGAACATCCTTCATATATATATATAGAGTTGACTCATTTTTCTTCACTTCTTCAACTCTAGCCGTGAACATCACTTCTCTCTCAACTATCATCAACCGTGAACACTTCTAAAGGCTTCCAAAAAGTAAGTATCTCATCCATCTTCTTGTTGTCCATTAGAAACACTTGATTCCACCCATGAAACAAACTCTTATCTGCATGAATCTTCAAGAGTTCACGGCCGTGAACCCTTCATAGGGCCGTGAACCCTTCTTAGATGGAAGTTTGGCCGTGAACCCTTCATAAGATCAAGCTTGGGCCGTGAACACATCATGCGTTCTATGGCCGTGAACCCTTCTAAGGCCGTGAACACTCCTTGTGTGGCCATGAACACCTTTCAATCAATCATTTGTGATTCTAACACTTCATTGAAAGTGTTTCCTAGTTCGTAAGGTGGTTTCCCTTACATGTTAGTTGTTATATACACTAATTGTATACATATTTGTGTTATTATATGCTTAATAGGATCCGTTTGTGCTCGAGACTTCACTTGGCATACATAGTATCCTATATCGATCTTTCATTCGAATCACTCACTTCAGGTGAGTTCATACCCCTAAAACTACACTTTTAAATGCTTTTAAATGATTTTAGGGGGGGGGGGAATACAAGTAGAACACAATGAAATTGTGTTAACCATTTACATGTGAAAACAACATCTAAAAGGATTTCTTATTCTCAAAACTTGTTAAAACTCTTTTAAAGCTTTAATAAACTTCTTTTATATCAAATCATATTCGTCTATCTATTTACGTATAAGTATGCTTTAACAAACTTAGGACTATTTCTAGATACCTTGACTCCTATTCCTTGTTTGATTGTAGGCTTGGGGTAGGATCACTAGTCCGAATGTCGGTTAAATCATAGTTATACTTATTAAATACATATATGAATATTAAACCCATTTTTAAGGATTATACTTAACTTAGTTGCTTGGTGAGTAATTGAGTCTTTTCTATAAATCAGTAACAGTCAATCAATCATACTAGTAAACTATAATAGGTATACTTTAGAGGATTACTACTTACTATTTCTAGAACAGTGAAACTTACATGAGTCAGTTCTTACATGAGTCAGTTCATACATGAGTCAGTTCTTACATACTATAACTAGAACAGAAAGGAACATACATACTATAACAAGAACAGAAAGGAACATACATACTATAACAAGAACTAGATAACAATAATGTGAAACTACTACTTTACAGCATAGCAATATACTTGTTATGTCGCCTTTTGTAACCAGAGTCTCCCGGAGGGAGAGCGGGCATTGTGTGTATAGATCTATACGGGACTGACCATCCCACATCCCAACTGTTAGCTACAGTCCGGGAGACAAGCCAATGGGTGACAAATGTCACATTTGTTTCGACGCCAGCATGTCGTCGTGTTAAATACTAGTCAATCAGCATGGTTATAACCACATCACATTTTAACCTTAATTAACAAATTGGTTTTAAGGTAGTTAGTGCTTCAGTAGTTATTTTATACAACATTACTGTACACTTTCATTTTCCCATTACATTCATATAGTGATATTCTCACATAAAAGGTAATGCAAACTATTTTCTAGTAAAGATAGTCATAAACTTAGGAAAACATACATTTTACAAAAGAACAAACATACAAAATAGTCAGGTCTTGGTAGAAGACTACTTTCCATTTTAGTAGAAAATATAGGATTTTCTAGGAAGTATACAAACAGTTACATCAGAACACTTACAAACCTTTTCATCAAATTAATACAAACATTTGACATAAAAATACTTATGAACTCACCAGCTTAAATGTTGATCTACTCTTTCAAAATAACTTGTATTCTCAGGTTACCAGTAGACAGGTACAGATGGCCAGGTTTTGAGAAGACAGAGCATATTCAAGACTCGTCTTTATTCTGATTTCATATTTTTGGTGTCTTACAAATACATTCAGAACACACATGTATAAACTATATTACTAATGCAATGGATGATGGTGTTGCTTGTTTTACTATTGTGCATTGTTATGATATTGTACATAACGTCCTCCGCCCCCGAACTTTTTCGTCGTTCCGGTTTGGGGGTGTGACAAAAGCCTAAAAATACCACCGATTAACCAAATGTGTTGCGTTCCCTGGTGGAGTGTTGGGCGTTCATTGTCAGACCACAGATTGGGACCCGTTGCCTGAACGCGCCACGTTCCTGAGATGAGCGCACGACGTTCCCGACCATTGACTAAAATCACACCAAACGTCTTAATGCCTTTAGTCCAACGTCTAAATCCTCAAAATAGCTTCATATCAGTGACTTAATCCATAAAGTGAAAGGCTTTAAGCCTTTGCATGGCTTAATGAATCCCAACACCAAAGATGAACTCCAAAGGTCAAAATCACTCTAAAATGTCTTAAAGACTTCTTAATACTTTAAGACCTCTGTCCAAACTTCCAGATCTGATTCAAAGGGACTTCTTAAGTCATAAAGTTCCTGACATTATGACTTAGCATGACTTAATGGGGCCCAAATCAAATCCCTAAGTCCCAAGCTTCACCAAAAGACTACCAAATCATGCATGAAAGGTTTATACTCATCAAGATCCAAACTTTTTGATTCCAAAACCCCAACAAAGACCAACTAAGAAGCTCAAAGGTTTTGGAGTAACTTCTACTCACAAGAACCACCACAAAGGGACCAAAACCGTACCAAAATACCACTTAGCTAGTTCTATATGAAAAGGTTATCATGGTTGATACTTTATACCTCCAGAAGAGAGATCTCGGTGTACAAAGCCTGGATCCAAAAGCTCTAAGTCAAACAATGACTCTTCAAGAAGTTCCTTCTTCCTCCTCAAGCACCAAAAACACACAAAATCACAATGAAGCTCAAGAAACACTCAAATGGATGCTATGGTTTCGTTCTTAGGGTTAGATAGGATGGAGGTTGAAGGAAATGAGGGTTTGAGGTGAGTTAAGGTGTTCAAATAGGGTCCAAGACCCCAAATTAGGGTTTTAATCTGGCCTGACAAACGCAGCGCTTTCCCATGGAGAACGCAGGGCGTTCCCAAATGCTCACGCATCCAATTTCCCATGTACGCCATGCGTACCCGGTTTGGTCCAAACCCTTCTCACTTCAAATGATCATAACTTTTGCATCCTTTATCCGTTTTCGATGTTCTTTATACCCACGAAATGGTAAAGAGAATCCCTACACCTCTATCAACTTTATTTGGCTTGAAAACTAACTGAACATAAATCCAAAATTCATGAAATGCCCAAACCAACGCCTATATCGATACCCTTGGGCTCTAAAGTACAACGCGAACTCTTTTATCATATAACTTACGCTACCCATATCAAAAAAGAGTCTAAGACTTTCTACCTCAAGGCCCGAAGCCAGATATTAGGGTCATGGTCCCGAATTTATGATATTAATCGCTCCAACACGCCGTGTCCAATCCTAAAAAGGAGATTTATTCCCAACACTTAGTCCTCAAGATTTTGGTTGTTACAATTTCATTTATTTTGTTATCATAAAAAAAAAAGAGGAGAAAGTACATACACTAATATCATCTTCTTGGGAGTGGTTTGTTCTAATCACTTGAAATTGAATGATGGAATTACAAAAAAAAACTCTCCGCCCCTCCATAAGTTGAATTAAGCTACTTCCTGAAAGCACCCCACAGCTCACATTGTATATCACGCTACAAGATTTTTAAGGTACAATCTACACATTTTTATTATGTCACTAACAATAAATACATGCAACTACATGGTTTGGCACATCACCATGGTTCGACCTATAAAGCCATTATAGCTTATCACCAAGGTTTGGCACAATGTATCACCATCGGCTTAGTGCCATGGTTCGACATAATAAGACCACCATGGTTCACCACCATGGTTTGACATCATTAAGTGTCACCATCAACCGAAGCCTTGGTTCGACCATTTAAAGCAACCATGGATAATCATCATGGTTTGGTTTAGTGAGTCACCATCAGCTCAGTGCCATGGTTTGACATAATAATACTACCATGGTTCACCACCATGGTCTGACATCATTAAGTGTCACCCTCGGCCAAAGCCATGGTATGACCTATAAAGCCACCATGGCTAATCATCATGGTTTGGCATAGCGAGTCACCATCGGCTGAATGCCATGGTTCGACATAATACAACCACCATGGCCCGGCATCATTAAGTGTCACCATCAGCCAAGCCATGGTTCGACCTATAAAGTCACCATGGCTAACCACCATGGTTTGGTATAGCGAGTCACCATCAGCCAAAGTGGTTGTTCGACCTAAAAAACCACCATGGTTTGACTGTAACATCCTGACTCCCAAGGTATAATATTTAATTAATTTATTTTCATAATTTCAAAGCAACTCGACGAGTTAGATGACCCAACTCGCCGAGTAGAAGAGTTAATTGGCCGCGTGATTTCTAGAGTCTACTCGACGAGTTGGAGCACCCCAACTCGACGAGTAGGTGCTGAGTGAGAAAATCCTAGTTTTCAGGGCTTGTGTCCTATTTAAAGGACCTTAAGCCTTCATTTATGCCACCCTTGTCACCCTAATACCCTGTGAGAAACCCTAATCGTGTGTATTTGCTTGTGAGAGAGTGAGAAGCGAACTTTGGGTGCTCTAGTGCATATTCGGAAGAGGATTGAAGAGCATCAAGCCTTTGAACGAGAAGAGGCTTTTGGATCAAGTGTTTTTCTGTGCTAGCTTCAGTTTGGAGGTAAAAAGCAAAAACCTTGAGCAATTATTTTGATAGATCTCCTTCTAGGGAGTTTTAGGGCTTTTTCCCCTTGTCTTGTGATTCTTGACTTGCTGGAGCTTGTCATGGAGTTGAGACTCCAGATTTGGACAAAAGGAGGTCCCATGAGCCCAAAGATCCAAGCTTTATCAAGCTTTGGGCAAGTCTCCATGCATGAAACCCTTTATGGAGCTTGTTTTGGCATTTTGAGCCCTAGATTCCATGCATGAACGTAAAGCTTGTAGCTTTTCGTGATAAGTGAGCCTTAGAAGGTTAGATCCAGAGTATGAGATGTTATTTCTACCTAAAACGTCTGAATGAGGAAATGGTTTGAAGGCACTCGACAAGTCGGTTAGGGTTTTCCCCGACGAGTCTGAAATGTTGTAACTCGGCGAGTTGATGAGACAACTCGACGAGTTGAGTTGGACTTTCACAATATTTTTGAGAAAACGAAGGATCTCGACGAGTCACATGCATGCACTCGACGAGTTGAGTCAACATGAACTATTGACTCGAGTGTTGACTTCTGTTAACTTTTAGGGTTTGGTCAAGACATGGATTATGGAAACCATGGAGGGGTAAAATGGTCTCTAACCCTTTCCAAGGGTTAGAGAAATAGGTTAGCATAAATTGGTTGGGTTGAGGTGATAAGTGTTAATTAGATATGATTATGACGTGTAGGCGAGGATTACACCATTCGAGGGGTACGAGGTTTACTTGCTTACCTACGAGGTGAATCTTCTCACTATACTTACCATGAGTGGTAACATGGTGTGACCTAAGGGTCTTGTATGCTTATATTGAGAATTGTGTTATCCTGCATTATGTCTTTGTGATTTATGCTGTGTATTATTCTGAGCGTTATTGAGTTAGGACCGGAGGGTCCAACCCGAGTTGTGGGATCGGAGGGTCCCCACTGAGACACATTGACCGGAGGGTCTCTATCGAGATATAGTCATGAGAGGCTAATGATATGTGTGTGGTATTTAGGAGAACTCACTACGTTTTGTGCTTACCGTGTTATATGATATGTGTTTCAGGTACTTCTCAGATCACGGGAAAGCGCCGGCTTGATTGTACACTCGAGATGGACTTTATGTTTTAGAGGATCCTGTATTATTATCAGACAATTATTGATTGTGTTTTGTGATAATTTAAACAATTGTTCATTTTTGAAAAGTGATAATTGGAATTATGTGATTCTGAAAATGAAAATTTTAGCTGAAAATTTACAGTGTTACAAGTTGGTATCAGATCCTTGGTTTGAGGGATTCAGACGTGCTCTCGGGTATGCCTAATCTCAAACTAAGGAATTGAGAAAATTTTATAAAGACAAATTATTATTCTAAAACGAGTAAGAGTTTTAAAGAGAACACAAGACGGAGCAGTGTGTACAATCAGCCAGAGCCCGAACGGTGATCTCCTAAAATACCATTATTTGTTTATATTATGAGATATTTATGAGATATTAAAGCTGCATGCTAGAGGATAGGCTAAGCACTTCAGAAATTAGGGCTAGACTTGCCTGATTCATGATGCCTTAGTCTATGGTATGCTAGTGATTGATCTTATCTGCTATTTGCTATGTATGTGTACTAAGTAGGGAGAAACATAGCAGGAATCTTTAGAGAGAGTTTTAAGTAATCTAGGAGAGTTACCTAGATAAGCACTGAGGAATCTACCGAGAGAGTAGTTGAGATCCGTGAGGGATAGAGTACGGTGAATTAGGATCCTAGGAGGAGGATTTGGGACGACTACAGGTTGGTATGGAAGATAGTATTGGGACCGTACTAATGAAAACACCGAATATGTATGCGACCCAAGTAAGAATCTTAGGATGCTAAGGAGCATGTAGGGGTGGGTAATCGAGTGTGTGTATTGAGCTAGTCTCTGATGATTTTATGTCCGCGTTTCAGAGACACTATGGTGATTATCGACAACAACCCCGGGGGTAGTAGTACGATGAGGAGATCCGCAGGATCATTGCGGAGGAGGTGGCCGCAGCTATCAGAGAGGCCATCCCAGAGATGTTCAGGTCTATTAAGACCACTTTGATCGAGACTTTCGATGAGCGATCCGCTGCTGTCACGGAGGCTACTGCTGCTGCAGCCGTGGCTGCTGCTAGGCCACAGGGAGGTGACTCGTTGTTGTTCCGGGAATTCAGCAACACAAAGCCACCAGAGTTTGATGGGACACAGGATCTGATTGCTACCATGATATGGATCTCCGGCATTGAGGGATGTTTCTATACGTATTCATGCCCAGATCACCTGAGAGTTCGGTTTGCGCTGAACCAGCTTCGCTTGGGAGCGAAGGACTGGTGGATGTTCGTGACTACTAGTTTAACTCCAGCAGACCATGCTGTTGTGACATGGGAGAGGTTCACACAGTTGTTTCGAGACAAGTATGGTACCCAGGTAGAGAGGGAACGGTTAGCCCAGGAGTTACTCTCTCTCAAGCAGAAGACAGAAACTGTGACTGAGATCACGAGGATGTTCCATGAGAGGGCACTGGTTTGCCCTGAGCACATGTCTACTGAGCAGGCACGTATGAGTCGATTTCTGAGCATACTAAGGAGGGATATACGCGAGTTTGTGGTGAACTCGACATACCGAACATTGGCTGAGCTTCAGACCAATGCCAGGAGGAGGGAGATAGAGCTAGAGTTGCATACTAGAGAGGAGGAGGAGTCTCAGGGTAGAGACAGAAGACCAATAGAGTCGCGGTCGGCGACAAAGTGGGCAAAGCCCGCTGATAGGAGAGCAGGGGGCAAGAAGGGCCGCACTTGTAGCAAGTGCAGCCAGAGTCATGAGGGATCTCGTCGATCAGGGATTTCCTACAAATATGGCAAGGAGGGGAACATGGTGAAGGACTACCCTAAGGGCTTTGCGTTTTGCTTTTATTGCAACCAGATAGGCCATCGGAAGGTCGAGTGCCCTCAGCTCACTCAAGGATCAGCCCAGACTTCTACTCCTGCTGCCTTGCGCGTTACTGATGGTCGTCCGGTGAAGGCCGAGGCTCCGAGGGCTCGTGGGAGAGCTTTCCAGTTGACTGCGGAGGAGGTCCGTGCAGCGCCTGATGTTTTTGCTGGTACGTATCTCCCTATTTATGTTATTTGAGATTTGTTTATGCTTATATTGTGTTGTGTATAGGTACTTTCCTTGTGATTTTTGTGCCTTCTTTGGTGTTATTCGACTCGGGTGCGAGTCGATCCTTTGTGTCTTTATCCTTTGGTCGTCACATTTGTGTCAGACTTGAGGCATTGATTCGACCACTGAGGGTTTCTATAGCCGACGATCATGCGGTTTTTGCCACCGATGTATTCTGGGGATGTGTAATGGAGATTTTTGGTGTTGAGTTCCCGATAGATCTGGTACCGATAGCGATGGGTGATGTCTGTGTCCTAGTGGTCATGGACTGGTTGAGCCGGTTTGGAGCTTTGATTGACTGCGAGCGTCAGATGGTGACCATAAGAAACCCTAGTGGGGGACTGCTTACTGTATATGGCGAGGGGACGATATCTGGATCAGCTTTCTGTTCTGCTGCCAGGGTGAGGCAGAGTTTACAGCAGGGATGTTTGGGCTTTTTAGCATATGTGATGGATACAAGGGTTACCACTGAGAGGCCGGGTTCTATCCCATATGTTTCGGTTCTGTGTGAGTTCCCGGATGTTTTCCCCGAGGAGTTACCGGGTGTGCCTCCCGAGAGACAGGTGGAGTTCCGGATTGATTTGGTTCTGGGTGCGGCGCCTATTGCCAAGGAACCTTATCGCCTTGCGCCGCTCGAGATGCAAGACTTATCCTCACAGCTCCAGCAGCTGCTGGGGAAGGGTTTTATTAGACCGGGTAGCTCACCGTGGGGAGCGCCGATCTTTTTTGTCAAGAAGAAGGATGGTTCACACCTGATGTGTATCGACTACCGGGAGTCGAACAAGCTGACAGTCAAGAACAGTTATCCACTACCAAGGATCGACGATTTATTCGATCAGTTGCAGGGAGCGTCTTGGTTTTCCAAGATCGATTTGAGATATGGGTATGATTAGATGAGAGTTTGCGAGGAGGATATCCAGAAGACGGCCTTTAGGACTCGTTATGGGCACTACGAGTTTGTGGTGATGCCTTTCTGACTCAGCAACGCACCGGCAGCATTCATGGATCTCATGAACCGGGTGTGCAGGCCCATGCTGGACCGGTCGATGATCGTGTTCATTGACAACATTTTGGTATACTCGAGGTCCAGAGAGCAGCACTAGGAACATCCTCAGGTGATTCTTGGAGCATTGAAGACGGAGAGGCTTTATGCCAAATTCTCCAAGTGTGATTTCTGGTTACGAGAGGTCCAGTTCTTAGGATACCTCATTAACCAGAATGGGATTTTGGTCGACCCGGCCAAGATTGAGGCAGTTATGCGATGAGTGGTACCGAGGTCTCCATCTGAGATTAGGAGTTTTCTTGGCCTGGCAGGCTACTATCGGAGATTTATCAGGGATTTCTCCAAGATTGCTGTTTCTCTTACCAGATTGACCAGGAAGGGTGTTACTTTTAATTGGGGGCCCGAGCAGCAGGCCTCGTTCGAGACTCTTCGCTAGAGATTGTACGAAGCTCCAGTGTTAGCCCTTCCCGAGGGAGTGGTGGACTTTGTAGTTTACTGTGATGCATCTATATCACGGATGGGTGTTGTGTTGATGCAGAGGTGTGACAACCCCATTTTCATGGCCAAAAAAGACCGATTTGTTTATGCTTTATTTTGAAAATCAGAGTATCTTTTAAGAAATATGTTGCGGAATTTGTTCCCAGAAAAACATAATAAATATATTATCAAAGCATTTCCAAAGAAATGTATTCAATTCCTTTTTAAAATATTGGGATGTCATCGTCAATACAGAAACATAAGCATAAACAGACCTTACATTCATATACACTAGTGATCTACTGTTGGGTTTTGAGCATTCTAACACTCCTAAGTGTACATGCAACCCTAAATACCTTGGATCTATGTTTTCTCTATTATACATGCAAATATGATTATCCAAGGTATTATCCTAACTAGCATATCAAAACATTGATACTAGGATACTAAAATAGATAGAATACATACCTTGTTGTTGTTGCTTGACTCCATGAAGCTTGAGAGCCTAGTGCCCCAAGTGTGACACCTCAAATGGTTCAAATTGGCTAGCCCTCAAAATATGTATCACTAGTGCCAATTTCTTGAACTAAAGAGGTTCTTATATAGTGTGGCTATTAGGGTTACACCATGTAACTCATGAATTTACCCATTCCTTATGCTCCATGGGTTTTAACCTCCATGGAGTATCCATGGATCACCACATGGGTTAAACCCAACATAAAGGAATCTTGGATCATAAGCCCACATATATAAGAATGAATGATTTACACAATCAATCCCCATATATTTAATTAGTCTCTTTTTGATCACTAAATTAAGTCCAAATTAATTCTTGATCAATACTAATTAAATAACATGATTTCATATTAATATATTAGAACTTATAATATATTAATATGTCACAAAATGTCTTTTCCTCATAAACGGTCTATCCAAATGTTCCGATGCCATGCAACCCAAATGGACCATGCCGAGTCGGGTCAAGTAAATACCAATTATAGTTATGGACTTAGACACTAATCCAACAGTCTCCCACTTGGATAAGTCTAAAACTATTATTGGGTATGACTTCAGGAACCAACTGGCAATCGTAGCTCTCAAAAGCCGCTGTCGAACTCTGACCTTGTAGATGAACTCTGACCTTTGTCAATGACTTGTCCATTAGATAAGGGATCATATATTCCTCCATTCTAGATATCATATGGACTGAGACATGGATTATAATCATTCTCTCTGTCCATTTGTTGTTTCCCGATTTCCGATTTATGACGATTGACTAATTGAACAAATCAAATCAGTCCAGGCCCGGCCGAGCACTTACGTTTGTCATCACCAAATCATCGAGGGGCCCACAGATATCGCTTTTATCCCGAAGGTAAAAGGAATGGATAAACTTCGACTCATATGGCTTGTTCTACTACTTGTTGAATCAGACACAAAGGCACGTTTTATAACACCGAGTTACCGAATGCGTTTTCGTGCAATCAATGTACAACTAACTCATAGTAACAACTCATATCTCCAGGTTTGAAGAATATAAGATATTATCGTCTCATGATCACTCGTGATAAAATCCATGAAGTGATTCTAATGAGCGCGGGTTGAATCCAATACTCAGAACTTATGAGCACTCATGAGTGTTGTAGCCCCTTGTCCAACATCTTAGACCTCTACAAGCCAACCCATGACAGTCTTGATTCATATCTACTTCCAACATATGACCGACTGTGGATAGTTTGAATAACTTAGTCAATCAGGAAGAACGACCTAGTTATTCTGGAAGTCAAAACATGCAAAATGAAACACAATAATAATAGAATCTAATATGGTATCAAAACCTATGAACATAAATAAAACACCTTTTATTTATCACCATATGATTACACATTATTCATTGTATACTGTTTCAGCTATCAACTTTATTCTTGAATTTAAAACAATAGTTGTCCCATGCTCCAAGCATGTACACTATGTTTTCTAAACACTAGTCATGCCATACACCAAGTATGCATACTATGTTTGTCTATGATCTTCACTTTGTGAATTAGATCAATTGAACATAACTCCAATGATCCTCTTTCACAGTCCCAAATCCTTACTGCAAATGCAAGAATTCCAAATTCATGCCATTTACTGAAATCTGTTAGATTCTAAACTTATATGCATTGATCCTCCTGTAATGATTATGCACAGAGTCAGAAAGACTTGACAACAACCATTACAGAGCATTCCAAAGGAGATCAGCTCCTTGGAAATATCCTTCTTGCATTAAGTTTCCTAATCTTACACAGATTGAATAATTTCCAACTTTGAAACATTTCCATATTCCATTTTGACTATCACTACTGAACAAGAGTTGCCTCCTTATAGATTATGTCAATATGGTCCTTCCAGAATTAACACTATACTTCCAACTGTCCTTGAGCAACCAATCTTTGGTAAACCTTAGATTGTCCTCGACAATTGCTTAATCCTTTTAGTCATATCCAGTTCTAGACCTTTTCCCTTCTTAATGCCCCAGGCATTTGGAAAATTTTAGAAAGGATAAATATAGCACATGTAATCGATCCTATATCCGAAGCATATGGGACACGAGTCATGATGTCTCACATAAAGACTAAACTAGTCTTTTGCTATAACATTTCCATTTCTATTTGCCAAGTTCTCATAATACAGATTATGAAAAGGGATGCCGTAATCATAATCGAATTTTAGAACGCAAATAATGGACCCATATATAGAATTTCCTTATGTTGAGCCATTCCAACATGAAATTCATATATATATATATATATATATATATATATATATATATATATATATATATATATATATATATCCTTGACTAAATACGATTAAAATCTCAATCTAAGCTTTTAGAATTGAAATGAAGTATAATTTTCTCTCCCTTAATTATAGCAAAACAACTTTTTCAACCCCTGCAGCCTCACGAATTGAAACTTTTGTTTTCTATAATTAACATTGCTAACTTGCAACCTTTATCATAATTATCATGCTCCCACTAACATGATGATTATTAGCATAACACTTATGCTCACACTAGCTTTGATATGTAATCAGAAATCAGCTAGACTTCTAGAAATCAATACCTTATTGACTTTCTTACCAAAGTTCAGATTTCTGATACTAGATTGCTTTGATAAAACTTTATTAATATCATACACCTTATCTTAGATAGCTCACAGGTGTGTCTAAACAATTTTAAGAACTATGAAAAGGGATGCCGTAATCATAGTCTCAATTGTTTAGACCTTTGCCACTTCTCACAAGTCCATGTTAGTGTGCCGGTTAACCACGCACGCTCCACTAACGACTTTGAGAACTGCAAATATCACAATTGCTATCTACTTAAAATCTACTTAGCGAAAGTGTTTCCTCACCATCATTTTCATGAATCGGAGAGAAACTTTATGACACTTAGATTTAATGGTGTATGTGTTCTTATCCATGTGAATTGTCAAAACCATAGTCACAAGACAAGGATAATGACACATTCAAACTCATATGGACTGAACTCAATCTTAATTTCTTGCCATGTGGCAGCTCAAGGGTCTGCCATTGCTTCCAAGTTGCTGTGCAACCAATTGAGAACTCTAAGAACTCATATGCAAAGCCAACTATAATTGGAATGGACACAGAAATAGTCAACACGATAGGTTATAAACCTCAAGTCGTGTGCTAGTGAAGAACTTTAGGTTTTACTCTTGATTAGTTCTTGAAACTTTCAAGACCTTTTAAGACTCCCACTGTCCTCTTGACATAAAAGACTTTCTTGTCAGATATTCAAGAGATAGTGTGGATTCTAATCAAGACAAACACTTGACACAATTGGCCTTAGTTGGTCTTTGTTTTATCCAAAACATCACAACTTACCAATTTCAAATGTACAAGAGTAGAAAACTTTTACTCTTACATTTGACAAGTGTTTTAAACCTTCTTTAAGACATGTCACTCAAGTTACAATCTTAGAGTATAACTCTAAGAATTGTTTTTGGAACGAAGTATAAATCATCTTCTTGATTTAACCACTTCAACAATTCATAGCTCCTCTTCTTAGCTACCAGAATGCACTTAGAGGATGAATTGTGATAAGGTCTCTTAATCATTAAGATGATTATCTAACATGAGACTAAAGTACTCTCCCATATTTTCAGATTTGAGAAACTTTTATCTTTCTGCCTAAGTTGATTCTTCTTATTCGCTCTGCCATACATTGAAACCTTTTCCAATGTCTCAGAATTACACTTAAGCTTGTAAGTATAACCATACTTACTGAATTTTAGTAAATAATGACGAATAGTCTTAACGATTATTTGTGGTGGGCTTGATCAGTGCACAAGAATGTGTACTCGATCCTTTACTTGACTCACACATCCATGTGAACAAGTACTTAGTCTTAATTTTTCCAATGCTTGAAAGTTCTTATTCATCATGCTATACAACTTGCATGATTCCAAGTTTCTATCCAACTGAAACTTAGGTGATGAGAATCTTTCCTTATTTGGTAAATTTAGACACTACCACAAATGAAAGAATCAAATTCATATTTCCACTCTTGCTCTTAATGGAATCTTATAAGCAACAATTTTTTCCTCAAATGCCATTGTAAGGATATTTTAAAATAAATAAATAAAATCATCATTTTTCCTTTTATTTTAAAAAACTTTGCGGAAAAACTATCCTTACAATGCAAAAGCACATGAAAACTTTGTTGTTATCTAATCCTAAGCAATATATCATAACTCTTAAGAAGTAGCTCAAGAATCCGATCTTCAAACTATTCGATAGAAATCCATCAATGCCATCAGATTCAGCATATTCTTTCTTTAAGTTTCTTCACTTTTTCTTTGATTCTTAAAACATCAACATGTGACCCAGTCACATCATGTATCAAGAATCTCAGAGTAGAAACTTATCAGAGTTAGATAGTGGACTTTACCTGAAGTAGAGTCAAACTTATTGACTTTAACATCCTTTGGTAAATTTGGCAGCTTCGCAACTAATGCCCCTTCCTTTGGCAATTTAACATATGGACGTATTGCTAATGGTACATGGGACTATCTCAGACTTAGCCTCTCTCTTTACCATTTGGTCAACCAAGTTGACTATGGGTGATCCCTTTCCATTGGGAAGAGAGAGCTTTACTGGATATCCAACGTCATCATTGTCAATGTCCATAAAGTTTTAGGAAGTTGATCTTAGCAAATAGATAAGATCATTAAGGGTCTTGTCATAGTCTGTTTCATAGGAGTCCCAAAGGAACTCACTATGTGACTTAGAAAGTGATTGAACCACCAACTTTCTCAAGACTTTGACACCCAACTCTCCCGGCTTGTCAATATGTGACTACATCTCCAAGATGTGATCACACATAGACCTTTGCTTGCCAATAGGGGTTGAGTGACCTTAAACTTTTCAAGAACTTGTGGGTTAGGGAGAATAATTGAAGGAGGTGAAAGAAGTATGATTTCCATGGGACATCATCTTCATTTAGGAAAGCTTGTTTCAAGAGATTTGGGAAGATCATAGATGTCTGAACTTAGACATCTTTTGGGAGATATTCAAGTTAGTTGATTTAGAATCCTTAATATAACACCCAATATGAAATATTAAGGCTAGGACCCAATAACCTATTTATAACTGTAAGAGGGATGCCGTAATCCAAGTTATAAAATAGTTAAAGGTATGTAAATGTCGATTTACCAATTTCCACCATAGAAAAACGAAATATAATTAAGTTTTAATTGGATTTGAAACTCCTAGATCTTTTGAGATACATTGAACTTTCAATGGCATGTTTGAATCTCGATTGTGCCCTCTCAAGTTTGTGACTGGGATGCCGAGGATCACAAACAAGGTGTGAATAACCATACAAATTGACTTGGTACCCTCAACAATATTACCTAATCGATGTGCCGGTTAACCACACACGCTCCACCGATCTATAATAAAGTCAAGTTACCCTTTGCCACTCTTACTAGTCCATGTTAGTGTGCCGGTTAACCACACACGCTCCACTAACGACTTGGTAAGGTACAAAGTGTAATTTTATGGGCTAGCACCTTTTCACATTTTCCTAAGTAACTAAGATTGGGAATGTATAAGTGTTTAGTTACTTAGTATTTATCATTAATACTTTTATGAAGGGAGAATTATAGTCCTTTCCTACCCATTCGGCTAACGACCCTCCACCAGTCAAGGAAGCGGTGGGTGAGAGTGGACACCCATTAAACTGCCATTTTATAGGCAGTAACCTTATACCCCCCTTATAGACCGGCTTCGTGAATGAGGCCTACTAACGGTAAGATTGACTTTATCTTATACATATCTATATAATTAAAATTATAATAATAGTATAAGGGTTTGAATTTTAACTTTTAAAATTCTAAGGGCTAACTTGGAATTAAAGTATTCATAAGTGAAACTTTTCAAATTCCAAAACTTGAGGGCAAGTTTTGAAACTATTCAAAACTAATTAATTCCATAACTTATGTGTTTAAATTAGTTTTAATTAAAAAACTCTTCATGTTCCATAACTTGAGGACAAGTTATGGAAGACTTTAAACTAATAAAAGAATGTAACTTTTCTTTATTTTGTAATTTATGGAATTAATTAAGGTTACACATTTTATTACTTAATGAAGTGACTCTTGAACCTCCATAACTTGAGGACAAGACTCTTCATTTTTGTAACCATTACCAACTTTTATGAGTTTTATGAAACTTAAATGTGACTTTTCATATAACTTGAGGACAAGTTACAAAAACACATTTTAGAATCAACTCTTAGATTAAAATGGATTGAAAACACATAATCAATTAACTTTTCTATTAATCTAAGCAACTCATAAGAACAAGATAATTCAAATCAAACTTTTTCATGTAATTAGCCTAATCACTAAACTAATACAAAACATGAATCTATTGACAATTATCTTTGAAATTGGATTAGTATGAACATTACCACATCAAAAACAAGTTTATAAGTTCAAAAACATCTTAGGGTAATGTTTCTAGTCCATTTCTAGCCAAAAAACTCGAAAATATGCTGTCTGGGGCTCCTACTCGTCGAGTGTATCAACCTACTCGCCGAGTAGGATGATTTTCTTCATGGACTTGCCGAGTTCATCAGTGGACTCGGCGAGTACAGTGCCCAGAATGCCCGAAATTCGACTTTTTCAGCATTTTTCAGCAATTTGCATCAAGTATAATTGAAAACAAGCCTAGGCTCTAATACCACTGTTGGGTTTTGAGCATTCTAACACTCCTAAGTGTACATGCAACCCTAAATTCCTTGGATCTATGTTTTCTCTATTATACATGCAAATATGATTATCCAAGGTATTATCCTAACTAGCATATCAAAACATTGATACTAGGATACTAAAATAGATAGAATACATACCTTGTTGTTGTTGCTTGACTCCATGAAGCTTGAGAGCCTAGTGCCCCAAGTGTGACACCTCAAATGGTTCACACAACATCATGAACTCTTGGAATAACCATGAGAAGAAGACATACATGTTCAAATTGGCTAGCCCTCAAAATATGTATCACTAGTGCCAATTTCTTGAACTAAAGGGGTTCTTATATAGTGTGGCTATTAGGGTTACACCATGTAACTCATGACTTTACCCATTCCTTATGCTCCATGGGTTTTAACCTCCATGGAGTATCCATGGATCACCACATGGGTTAAACCCAACATAAAGGAATCTTGGATCATAAGCCCACATATATAAGAATGAATGATTTACACAATCAATCCCCATATATTTAATTAGTCTCTTTTTGATCACTAAATTAAGTCCAAATTAATTCTTGATCAATACTAATTAAATAACATGATTTCATATTAATATATTAGAACTTATAATATATTAATATGTCACAAAATGTCTTTTCCTCATAAACGGTCTATCCAAATGTTCCGATGCCATGCAACCCAAATGGACCATGCCGAGTCGGGTCAAGTACATACCAATTATAGTTATGGACTTAGACACTAATCCAACATCTACATCTCCTTAGTCTCTCAGTGTAATGTAGCTTCATATCGACACATGTGATACAAATAAGCGTGATTGGGTCAGGTTGGGAAACCTGGTGAGTACATAGGGTTTTCAACCCACAATAATATAATTATTATGTTTAATCATCAAACAATTAACCCAATTACCCATCCCCAATATCTTCTTTATTCTTAAGGGTCTACCCTAAGAATCATTTATCCTACATTCCTTCAATCCGAAGTCCATTGCTTCCAAGGTTTATACGACAGGCACTAAGTCCATAGCTGCCAATGCTCGTTCGTAAAGCACTAATTCCATAGCTGCTAAAGTTCATTCATCGGGTACTAAATCCATAGCTACCATTTTTTATCTAATAGGTACTAAGTCCATAGCTACCAACGTTTATCTAACAGATACTAAGTCCATAGCTACCAACGTTTATCTAATAGGCACTAAGTCCATAGCTGCCAATGTTATTTATTAGGCATTAAGTCTATAACTGCCAATGTTTACTCATACCATCTTTTATCTCTCATCGTTCATCTACTCATGTTTTACCCAACATATTGATATATATAAAATACATATACAGTTTAAATCATTTAAAACATGTATAAAATCATTCATCCAGCATAAAAGGAAAGTATTCAAATAATATGCACACATAGCACGTAATTTCTGTAAAATACTTCATATCTACGTGTAAGATGAAAGTAACTATGCACTCACTTGTTAAAGTGATGATTCCAAACACGCGCAGCGCTTCGCTTCGAACGATTCTATTTTACTTCGACGAAACCTAGCATTATTATCGCTAAGTTCTAGTCTAATCTTTATTGCGACTAATTATTAGTCTAGATTCATCATTAACTCAAAGTCTACTTTCATGATCTATCAAGTAAAGAAGGAGCAGGTAGGATCATATCGGAGGTAGGGTCCGTTTGGTATACGAAGTATACTGTTTGGAAATCCCACTTTAAACACCTCACTAAATCACAGCCTAAACATCATCCCCGTAAGTAGATCAATCAGTATAACGACTTGGAGTCACTGATAAATCTTGTTTATAAGGTCATAATAACGATAATGAACTTAAACATAAGTTATACTTAAAGTAGGCTAAGCATAACTCCCTTACAGCGAGTTTTTCTCAAAACCGGGCTTCACTGAAACAATGTTTCTAAGCCGAAAGCTCTTATTTTCGGAGCCGTCGGGAGCTCCGTGGCTTCCTTCTCGTGCTAGGGTGTTACCCTAGGCTGTGGGGGGTTTGGGCGGCTTAGAGAGAGTTTCTAGAGAGAGAAAGAAGGGTTTGAAGGTGTGAGAAATGAGCTTCACCTGACACCTCTATTTATACGCTGGAAAACAGCTCTACTCGTCGAGTAGGAGGACCTACTCATCGATTCCATGCCACATGTCACCTTCTGGTGGCTAGCCTTGGGGAGGAAGCAACGGCCAGGATTTCGCCACGTCACCCGATTTCGTGCAACTCATTCCCGACTTAGAAAAATCATAACTTTCGTATACGAGCTTCGTTTTCTATGTTCTTTACATCCACGTGTAGGTAAAAACATGATCTAAAACTTTCATTTTGACTCCGTTAGCTAATTCTCGACCGATCTTAAATTTAACTGTAGGAGGAGATTATACTGCTAAATAACCGCGAAAAATTCGTAACTCATTCATACGGACTCCTTTTCCGTCTATCTTTTTATCATTGAGTTCCTATTAATGAGATCTTCAACTCTCATTTAGGTTGCGTAGGCCAAAAACCGCTCGATCTAAGATTCGAATTTCGGGTCGTGCACTATTGTGTTAAATCTTAGAAAATTCATAACTTCCTCATACGAAGTCAGATTTGGGCGTTCTTTTTATGGACGCTCTCGATTTAACATATTCTACGACTTTCGTTTAGATTACTAAGGCTAAAAATTCCTCTATCATAAATTCACTATTTACGTCTCCCGGTGTCGTGCCGATTTTGCCGTAAAACTTCGACGGGCCATAACTTCTTCGTTATAACTCGGATTTCGTGGTTCTTTATATGTACGGCACCCTTGTAACATATACTAAAACTTGGTTAAGATTAATCCTTCTAAATAATCTTCCATCAAAAACTCATTTTTGACACTCATTGTCTCTAAATTGACTAGCCCGAATCTGCGGGCGTTACAATTATCTCCCCCTTAGGATGATTACGTCCCATAATCATAAATGAAATAGGGCTTGTATAATGATTCCATATGTTATTTCTTCATCCTAGGTAATAACCATAACTTCGATCTTGCACCCACTCTCTAAATTATGTTAAACTCCAAACTATGACCTTCAAGTCACAATCTTGATCCTTACTAGAGACTCCTTCTTCTTCTTACCAACTTAAGAATAAGTTCTTTGATTTCTACAATAGATCGACAGGTCTCGTTCTAATGACCTCTCATCGTATGTTGCAACGCTTAGACTCAGGTGTCTTAGAGTCAATTTCCAGAACAGACTATACCTTCCTTCATGTTCTAATGTTATATAGTCGCATTCTAGCATGTAGCACTTCTAGCTACAAGTTTCATATTTCAACAATGATCGTGATACTCCTACTGATCGCTTCGATTATCTTTCCCTTCAATCGTGTGGCTTGAGTCAGATGCTACATCGATCTTGGTTCTCAGAACCATGTAACACAGACATCTTATTCGGACTCGATATGATATGACCTCTAGGGTCGGAATAACAATCATCTTCTCAGTCATTACTAAAGCGATGGTAACGACATACTTGAATAAAACGGAATCAATTACTAGCTTCTTGGTAACCTTGTGACTTTCCCTTATCCAAGTGCGCGTCCTGTGCTTCCGGTAGTATAGGCCTCTACTACCATTCACACCTACTCATACTCGTCCCAAGTATTGTCTCGCAGTTTTCCAAGTCACCATACAAGAAAATCACATAACAGCTTAACACATCAGATAACAAAACGAAGGATTTATATTATTCCTTGAAACGATTACATAGGTGTTCAAGTTCACCCTAGACTATGCCTCTAATAGGCTACACCATACGATACTATGGCTACTGCATAACTCGATCTTCAAATACGAAGTCCTCATCCTTGATTCCTCGCGTTGTTATCTGCTTCGTCGAGGATCATGTGGAATGCCCTTGGCTTTGGCGGTGCCTCTGGCCTTGCTGCTTCATTTTTCTTTGGGCAGTCTCTAGACATGTGCCCCTTGCTTCCGCATCTGTAGCATACCTTATCATTTTGTGTACAATCCTTGGAATAGTGACCGATCCTCCCACACTTCTAACATGTTACTTCTCCATCGCATCTTCCAAAGTGCTTTTTCTTACACTTTTCACACCACTTGGCTCCATAACTTTGGTTATCTGGGTTAGACTTCGGGAACTTTCCTTTCTTATCAGGTCTTGAGGATTCTTCAAGCTTCCTTTTCTCGCCAACATCAGCTTTTTCCAGACCCTTTTCCCTTATTTGGGTCTCAACATTTTCGGCTGCCCAGATGGCGGCTTTCAAAGTGGTTGCTTGCTTGACCATTGGACCAAAGTCCGCTGGTAATCCATGGGCAAACTTGTTGACCTTGGAGAGTTCAGTTGGAACTAAGTAATGAACAACCTTCATTTTCTCCGTAAAACTTACAGCGTACTCGGTAACGCTCATTATTCCTTTCTTTAGGTTCTGAAACTCGTTGTTGATCTCTAGTAGATCGTGCTCAAAGCAGTACTGCATTTTTAGTTGCACCAAGAAATCTTCCCAAGACATCTTGCTTGCTTCTCCTTTGGGCATCGTATCTGCCAATAACTTCCACCAGCTCAAGACTCCGGTCTTCAGTTGTCTGACCGCAAAGACGGTTTTCTGCTTGTTGCTACAGTCGCAACTCTCAAACACCATCTCCATTTCGGAGATCCAGTCCATAATCTCAACAGGCTTCGGGCTTCCTGAGAGAGTCGGTGGTTTTGCACCCAAGAAGTTCTTATACGTCCGCTCATCCTCGTCATTTCCCCTCTCCGGGCCATTTCTTCGTTCTCCTTCAGTCCCAGCTTGACTCACAGGGCGGGTGTAGTTTCCTTCCTCCGATTGCTCTGGGACCAGTTCAGGCTGTACGATCAGTATTTTAGCTTCCTCTTGGTTCTGTTGAAGTAAGCGTCTGGTCTCCTCCATTTGACGATCCAACATTATTTGGATCATCGCTTGTACTCCGGCCATAGTGATTGGCTCAAGAGCGGCTACCACAACAGGTATTTGCTCAATCACTGGGGGTTGATTCCTGTTTCCATTCGCATTCCCGACTCCGCTTCGGGTTCTTGCCATTTCGATCTATACACCAAATCAGACGTTCGGTGTGTAATGACGAGAATTAAGATAGGAAAGATTTGACGTGTATTTCTCCCTATCACTCCGAAAAGTTACATGCCAGTTCTAATACCGTAATTAAACGTTTAGAAATCTAAACACATAAAATTTCTAGATCCGTTCGGCAACAGACCATAGATCCGATAAACCAATAGCATAAGGCATCACAAATCATTTAGCACATAAAAGCAATTTACGCATATTCCTTAATTAAGCTAGTGTTTGTGTCTATTTAGGTGTACTACCTAATATATTAGACACACACCTTACGATCATCGCTTAGCATTCTAAGTTTAAGTCTACAAATAAATCCTTATTCCTAGTTCGCTTAAACTAATGCTCTGATACCAACTGTGACATCCCCATTTTTATGTCCAGAAAAGACCGATTTGTTTATGCTTTATTTTGAAAATCAGATTATCTTTTAAAGAAATATGTTGCGGAATTTGTTCCCAGAAAAACATGATAAATATATTAGCAAAGCATTTCCGAAGGAATGTATTCTATTCCTTTTTAAAACATTGGGATGTCATCGTCAACACAGAAACATAAGCATAAACAGACCTTACATTCATTTACACTAGTGATCTACATCTCCTTAGTCTCTCAGTGTAATGTAGCTTCATATCGACACCTGTGATACAAATAAGCTTGAGTGGGTCAGGTTGGGAAACCTGGTGAGTACATAGGGTGTTCAACCCACAATAATATAATTATTATGTTTAATCATCAAACAATTAACCCAATTACCCATCCCCAATATCTTCTTTATTCTTAAGGGTCTACCCTAAGAATCATTTATCCTACATTCCTTCAATCCGAAGTCCATTGCTTCCAGGGTTTATAGGACAAGCACTAAGTCCATAGCTGCCAATGCTCGTTCATAAAGCACTAATTCCATAGCTGCTAAAGTTCATTCATCGGGTACTAAATCCATAGCTACCAGTGTTTATCTAATAGGTACTAAGTCCACAGCTACCAACATTTATCTAACAGGTACTAAGTCCATAGCTACCAGCGTTTATCTAATAGGCACTAAGTCCATAGCTGCCGATGTTATTTATTAGGCTTTAAGTCTATAGTTGCCAATGTTTACTCATCCCATCTTTTATCTCTCATTGTTCATCTACTCATGTTTTACCCAACATATTGGTATATATAAAATACGTATACAGTTTAAATCATTTAAAACATGTATAAAATCATTCATGCAACATAAAAAGCAAGTATTCAAATAATATGCACACATAGCACGTAATTTCTATAAAATACTTCATATCTACGTGTAAGATGAAAGTAACTATGCACTCACTTATTAAAGTGATGATTCCAAACACGGGCAGCGCTTCGCTTCGAACGATTCTATTTTACTTCGACGAAACCTAACATTATTATTGCTAAGTTTTAGTCTAATCTTTATTGCGACTAATTATTAGTCTAGATTCATCATTAACTTAAAGTCTACTTTCATGATCTATCAAGTAAAGAAGGACCAGGTAGGATCATATCAGAGGTAGGGTCCGTTTGGTATACGAAGTATACTGTTTGGAAATCCCACTTTAAACACCTCACTAAATCACAGCCTAGACATCATCCCCATAAGTAGATCAATCAGTATAACGACTTGGAATCACTAATAAATCTTGTTTATAAGGTCATAATAACGATAATGAACTTAAACATAAGTTATACTTAAAGTAGGGTAAGCATAACTCGCTTACAGCGAGTTTTTCTCAAAACCAGGCTTCGCTGAAACAACGTTTCTGAGCCGAAAACTATTATTTTCGGAGCTGTCGGGAGCTTCATGGCTTCCTTCTCGTGCTAGGGAGTTACCCTAGGCTTTGGGGGGTTTGGGGGGCTTAGAGAGAGTTTCTAGAGAGAGAAAGAAGGGTTTGAAGGTGTGAGAAATGAGCTTCACCCGACACCTCTATTTATAGGCTGGAAAACAGCTCTACTCGTCGAGTAGGAGGACCTACTCGTTGAGCCCATACCACATGTCACCTTCTGGTGGCTAGCCTTGGGGAGGAAGCGACGGCCAGGATTTCGCCACGTCACCCGATTTCGCACAGCTCATTCCCGACTTAGAAAAATCATAACTTTTGCATACGAGCTCCGTTTTCGACGTTCTTTATATCCACGCTTAGGTAAAAACAAGATCTAAAACTTTCATTTTGACTCCGTCGGCTAATTCTCGACCGATAGTATACTCCTTCATCCGCAAAAAATTCATAACTCCTTCATCCGGACTCCGTTTCCGTCTGTCTTTTTATCGTTGAGTTCCTATTAATGACATATTCAACTCTCGTTGAGGTCGCGTACGCCAAAAACCGCTCGATCTAAAATTCGAATTTCGGGTCGTGCACTGCTATGTCAAATCTTAGAAAAATCATAACTTCCTCATACGAAGTCAAATTTGGGCGTTCTTTTTATGGACGCTCTTGGTTTAACATATTCTACGACTTTCATTTAGATTACTAAGAATAAAAAGTCCTCTATCATAAATTCACTATTTACGTCTCCCGGTGTCGTGCCGGTTTTGCCGTAAAACTTCGACGGGCCATAACTTCTTCGTTATAACTCGGATTTCGGCATTCTTTATATGTACGGAACCCTTGTAAAATATGCTACAACTTGGTTAAGATTAATCCTTCTAAATAATCTTCCATAAAAAACTCATTTTTGACGCTCATTGTCTCTAAATTGACTAGCTCGAATCTACGGGGGTTACAAGAGGGGGCACGTGATAGCATACCCATCGAGGCAGTTGAAGCTTCATGAGACAAGGTATCCCACCCACGATTTGGAGTTGGGGGTGGTGGTGTTCGCCCTCAAGATCTGGCGCCACTATCTCTATGGTGTCCGGTACACCATATACACGAACCATAAGAGCCTGAAGTACCTTATGGATCAGCCCAACCTGAATATGAGACAGAGGAGGTGGCTAGATGTATTGAAAGTGTACGATTGTGAGATATTTTATCACCCTGGCAAGGCTAATGTGGTAGCCGATGTCCTGAGCCGCAGAGCAGTGAGTGCTCCGATCCAAGACGTATGCATGAGGATGAGGGCGATGACACCGGTCTTAGATACCATTCGAGAGGAACAGGCGGTGGTCGTGTGACCAGAGAACCGTAAGAGAGAGTGGGTGATCAGGCAAATTTCTGAGTTTGGGACGGATAGTCGGGAGCTTAAGACCTTCCGTGGACGTATTTGGGTGCCATATGCGGGCGAAGCTCGACATATTTTGTTAGAGGAGGCTCATAGGTCGAGATTCTCGATTCATCCGGGGGCCACCAAGATGTATATGAATTTGAAGAGGGATTATTGGTGGCCCTGCATGAAGAGAGATGTGGCATGGGTAGTTGAGAGATGCTTGACCTGTCGTCAGGTTAAGGCGGAGCATCAGCGTCCACATGGCCATTGCAGCCTCTAGAGATTCCCCAGTGGAAGTGGGAACAAATTTCAATGGATTTTATCAACAAATTACCGAGGACCGTGCGAGGTGTCGATGTGATATGGGTGATTGTGGACCGGTTGACGAAGAGTGCTCACTTTCTGGCTATCAGTGAGAGCTCTTCTGCGGAGAAATTGGTCGAGATCTATGTCCGAGAGGTGGTGGCATGACATGGAGTGCCGACATCGATAGTGTCAGACTGAGATGTGCATTTTACTTTAAGGTTCTGGAAGAAATTTCATGAGGAGTTGGGTACCCGGTTGCACTTAAGTACCGCATATCACCCACAGACAGACGGGTAGAGCGAGCGGACGATTCAGACGCTCAAGGTCATGCTACGTGCATGTGTTATGGACTTCGGTGGGAGTTGGGATACTTATTTGCCCTTGGCTGAGTTTTCATACAACGACAACCATCATTTCAATATTGGTATGCCTCCATTTGAGCTCTTATATGGGAGGAGGTGTCGGACTCCCATCTGTTGGGGAGAGGTAGGGCAAAGAGTGATGGGGGCACTAAGATAGTGCTCAAGACGACAGAGCAGAACCAGCAGGTCAGACAGAGGTTACTGACAGTCCAGAGTCATCAGAAGAGTTACGCCGACCGGCGTCGTTCAGAGCTAGAGTTTTAGGTTGGAGATTTTGTCCTCCTGAAGGTATCCCCATGGAAAGGGGTGATCCGATTCAGGAAACGGGGCCATTTGGGCCCTAGATACATTGGTCCTTTCAGGGGTGATAGAGTGGGTAAGGTATCTTACCGGTTGGAGCTACCTGCAGAGTTGAGCCAGATTCATAACACCTTCCACGTGTCCCAGCTGAGGAAGTGTGTAGCCGATGAGACGGCAGTGGTTCCTTTAGAGGACATTCAGGTTGATGAAAGCATGAACTATATTGAGAGGCCGATAGCGATCTTGGATAGGAAGGTGAAGGTCTTAAGAAATAAAGAGGTGCCCTTGGTTCAAGTTCAGTTGCAACATCGGAAGGGATCTGAGTGGACTTGGGAGCCAGAGTCCGAGATGCGGGAGTAGTACCCAGAGTTGTTTCCAGAGGATGACTTCGAGGGAGAAGTCTGATTCTAGTGGGGGTAATTGTAACATCCCAACCCCCAGGTATAATATTTAATTAATTTATTTTCATATTTTCAGAGCAACTCGACGACGTGGATGCCCTAACTCGCCAAGTAGAGGAGTTAATTGGCCGCGTGATTTTAGAGTCTACTCGACGAGTTGGAGGACCCCAACTCGACGAGTAGGTGCTGAGTGAGAAAATCCTAATTTTCAGGGCTTGTGTCCTATTTAAAGTACCTTAAGTCTTCATTTCCACCACACGTTTCACCCTAATACCCTGTGAGAAACCCTAATCGTGTGTATTTGCTTGTGAGAGAGTGAGAAACTAACTTTGGGTGTTCTAGTGCATATTCGGAAGATGATTGAAGAGCATCAAGCCATGGAACGAGAAGAGGATTTTGGATCAAGTGTTTTTCTGTGCTAGCTTCAGTTTGGAGGTAAAAAGCTAACACCTTGAGCAATTCTTTTGATAGATCTCCTTCTAGGGAGTGTTAGGGCTTTTTACCCTTATCTTGTGGTTCTTGATTTGCTGGAGCTTTTCATGGAGTTGAGACTCCATATCTGGACAAAAGGAGGTCCCATGAGCCCAAAGATCCAAGCTTTATCAAGCTTTAGGAAAGCCTCCATGCATGAAACCCTTTATGGAGCTTGTTTTGGCATTTTGAGCCCTATATGACATGCATGAACGTAAAGCTTATAGCTTTACGTGATAAGTGAGCCTCAGAAGGTTAGATCCAAAGTATGAGATCTCATTTCTACCTAAAAACGTCTGAATGGGGAAATGGTCTAAAGGGATTCGACGAGTCGGTAAGCTGACTCAACGAGTCGGTTAGGGTTTTCCCCGATGAGTCTGGACACGTTGTAACTCGACGAGTTGATGATACAACTCGACAAGTTGAGTTGGACTTTCATGATATTTATGATAAAACGAAGGAACTCGACGAGTTGCATAGATGCACTCGACGAGTTGAGTCAAAATGGATTATTGACTCGAGTGTTGACTTCTGTTGACTTTTAGGGTTTGGTCAAGACATGGATTATAGAGACCATGGAGGAGTCAAAAGGTATTTTACCCTTTCCAAGGGATAGAGAAAAAGTTTATCTTAAATTATTTGGGTTGAGGTGATTAGTGTTAATTAGAGATGATTATGACGTGTAGGCGAGGATTAGATCGTTCGATGGGTACGAGGTTTATTTGCTTACCTGCGAGGTGAGTCTTCTCACTATACTTACCATGAGTGGTAACATTGTGTGACCGAAGGGTCTTGTATGCTTATATTACGAATTGTGTTATCCTGCATTATGTCTTTGTGATTTATGATGTGTATTATTTGGAGCTTTATTGAGTTACGACCGGAGGGTCCAACCCGAGTTGTGGGACCTGAGGGTCCCCATGTTGGATTAGTGTCTAAGTCCATAACTATTTTGGTATGTACTTGAGCTGATTATGAGCATGGTCCTTTTGGGTTGCCTTCACCATAGCAATATGTAGGATGAATTAAGGAGAGAAAGGTCTAATTATGATTTATTAATATATTATGAGAATAATATATTAAAGGAGAAATCATATTGTTTAATTAATATTTGTCAAGAATTAATAAAGAATTAATTTTGTGGCTAAAAGTGATTAATTAAACTTAAGGGACTTATTGTGTAATTATAAGATAATTACATAGATCGGCTAATGGACTCCATAGAAGTTGGAGTGGACGAATTCTATGGGGAAACCCATTAGAAATCGTCCAAGGTTTCTAAAGAGGGAGTCCATGGGCTGCTTAGGGCTTAAGCAGTCAGATTAGGGTTTCCTAGCTGTAAACCCTAATAGCCAGCATATATAAGGAACCCTTATGGCCCCAAAAACGTGGTGAATACTTCCTTTAGGGTTTCTAGACGTTTTTGGTGCCTCCCCTCTCCTCCCTCTTCATCCAAGTTGTTTAGTGGTGTTTGTGACTCCATTAGAGGTGCAACACTTGAGGCACTAAGCTTTCTGAAGCCAATGATTGATTGTTATTGCTATATAACAATCAAAGGTAAGATCTAAACCCTAATTCCAGTTATAGTTTATTAGATCTAGGGTTATGGCTTTGGATTATCAATTGCATGTTCATTAGACAAACTAGATCCAAAGCAATTAGGATTTGCATGTACACCATACGATTGATGTAGTGCTCAAAACCCATCAGTGGTATCAGAGCCTAGGGCTGTTTGTTAGTGAATTTGATGCTTATTTGATCGAATTTTGGCTGAAAATCGAATTTTTTGAGGTTTTTCGACTTGACTCAACGAGTCAGAGGGTCAGATGGAGCAGATTTCGGGATTTTGACCTGTTTTGGCTGTGGATAATTACCTAAAACGATTTTTATTAATAAAAAACGATTTTTATCAATATTTGGAGATTATCCTTGCCAAAATAGAAGATAATTGTCAAAATTTAGATAATCTTTTGTTTTATTAGATAAAGATTGATTATTTGTAATTTAGATTTGAATTATCTTGTGAAAAAGTTTCAATTTTCCCCTTTAGGTTTTATAGTTTAAATTTGAACTTAAAAGTTTTGTTTTTGAAATTTAAATAGTTAAACCCTAATGTTTTGAAAAGTTTCAAAACTTGCCCTCAAGTTTTGGAATTTAAATTCTTTAATTAAAAGTTTAATTTTGAAATATTTAAATTCTAAACCCTAATGTTTTGAAACGTTTCAAAACTTGCCCTCAAGTTTTGGAATTTAAAATTTGGTTAATAGTTTAATTATGTAATATTTAAATTCTAAAACCCCAGTATTTTGAAAAGTTCAAATTACACCCACATGGTTTTGTTAAGTTAATTAAAAGTTTAATTAAAAGATAAAGTTAATAAAACCACCTAGTATTTTAAAAGTGTAAAATACACCCTATACTATATATATGTAACATTAAAAGTCTAATATTATATATATATATATATATATATATATATATATATATATATATGAGTAAAGAGTCAGTCTTACCGTTAGTAGGCCTCATTCACGAAGCTGGTCTATAAGGGGTGTTTAAGAAAATTGCCTATAAAATGGCGATTGAATGGGTATCCACTCTTACCCACCGCACTCTTGACTAGTGGAGGGTCGTTAGCCGAACGGGTAGGATAGGACAGAAACCTTCCATTATAAGTATAATGAAGTATAAAGTAACTAAAAGTTTTTTCAAATTCCCAAATCATAGTTACTTTAGGTAAAATGTGAAATTGTATGCTAATCCATGGAATGACACTTTGTACCCTTGTCGAGACGTTAGTGGAGCGTGTGTGGTTAACCGACACACTAATTTGGGTTTGGTATTGGTAGCGAAGGGTGAATCGATGTTTATCATAGATCAATGGAGCGTGTGTGGCTAACCGGCACATTGATTAGGTGATAGTAGCATTGAGTGCACCACGTGATTCGCATGGTTATTCACACCTTGTTTGTGATCCTCGGCATCCCTATCGCAAATAGTAGGGCATAATCGAGATTAAACATGCCATTGAAAAGTTCAATGAATCTCAAAGGATCTAGGAGTTTCAATTCATTTAAAACTTAAATTTTTTTTTTCGTGTTTCATGATGGAAATTGGTAAATCGTCATTTACCTACCTTCAAATATTCCGCAACTAGATTACGGCATCCCTCTTCTAGGTTGTAGAGTATTGTGTTGGATCCTAGCCTTGATGTTTCATTTGGGTGTTACATCAAGGATTCTAATCAACTTGACTTGAATTTCTCCCGTTTTGTAGATGTTTGAATCTAACAATGGTCTTCCCAAATCCCATGGAACAAGTTTTCCATATGGAGATGATATTCCACGATATGATCGAGGAACCAGAGATCATGCTTCACTTCCTCTACCTCCTCCAATTATTCTCCCTGACCCACAAGTTCGAAGGCTTGAAAAGTTCAAGCTAACTCAAGCCCTTTTGGCAAGTAAAAATGAAGATGGGAAACTTGTGTGTGCACACGTCTTAGAGATAAAGTCACACATTGATAGGTTAAGGATGATGGGTGTCGATATCTCAGGTGAGTTGGCTGTTGACTGGGTTCTTCAGTCACTTCCAGAATCATATAGTGAGTTCATAAGAGAGTACTATATGATGGAACACGACGTGACCCTCATTGATCTCACCTATTTGCTTATAGCTGCTGAATCAGCAACGATTTGGGGAGCTGGTCAAGCAAATTTGTCTGGTGAATCAAACTCTCAAACTTCAATGGACATTGAAAATGGTGACATTAGAGATCCAGAAAAGGTAAATTCTAAGATAGTTCCTTGTGCCATTCCAAAGGAGTCCACTTGCTTTTATTGCCAAGAGAAGGGGCATTGGAGACGAAGTTGCCCTATTTACCTGAGAGATCTAAGAGATGGGAGAGTCAAGACGTATGGCTCTACTTCAGGTGAAATCCACCATCTAACTCTTTTAAGTTCCTATTTTATATTCTTAATACATGATGTGATAAGATTACATTTTGATGTTTTGAAGGATCGAAGAAAAGAGAGGAAGCTTAAGGGAAGAAGTGAGTTGAATTTGATCGTTAAGAAATGGATTTCGATCGCACTGCTTAAAGATCAGATTTTTGAGCTGCTACTTTGGAGTTAAGATAGATTGCTAAGAAATATGTAATAGCATAGTTTTCAGTTGAATTGCACTGTAAGGACAAGTTTTTCCGCAATAAAATAAATTTTGAGTTTTATTTATTTATTTATCCTTACAATGGCATGTGTGAAGATGGATGTTTGTGTATTTCTAAATTTAGCAATGTTAAATTGGATATGATTCTTGTTTTGCTATTTGTGGAAATGTCAAGAATTTACCAAATAGGGAGAGTTTCTCATCGCCCAAGTTTCAATTGGACAGAAACTTGGAATCATACAACTTGGTTCCCTGATGAATGAGAGATTTCATATTTGGAAATTAGACTAATTCTTTGATAAAGTGTCAAGTGAAGGACTAGGAGATCGAGTTTACTAGGTTGTGCGTTGATCAAGTCCACCACAAAAGTGATAAAGATATTCTTCATGATTTACTAAAGTTTAGTAAATATGATTATACTTATAAGATTAAGTGTAATTCTGAGTTGATTGAAAAGGTTTCAATTAATGGCAGAACGAATAAGAAGAATCAAGAAGGCAGAAAGATAAAAGTTTCTCCATTCTAAGAAGAAGGGAGAGTACCTTTTATTGTGTTTTATGATAAATCTTAATTATTAAGAACCATATCTCAATTGATCCTCTAAGTGAGTCTTAGTACATTTGTATGTCTAAGAAGAGGAATTGGGAATTGTGGAAATGGTTAAATCAAGAAGTCAATCATACTTCGTTCCAATATCGAATCTTAGAGTCATACTCCAAGATTGCGAATTGAGTGACACGTCTTTAGTAGGTTTATAACACTCAACAAATATGGAATTGGAAAAAGTCTTCTTATTCCTGCACATTTGAAATTGGTAAGTTGTGATGTCTTGCAGAAGACAAAGACCAACAAGAACCAATTGAGCTAAGTGTTAGTCTTGATAGGATTTCGCATTGACTCTTAAATATTTGTTTTGTCAAGAAAAGTTCATTGACAAAGAGAATCATATATGTCAAGAAGTCAGTGGGAGTCTCAATTGTCTTGAAAAGTTTAAGAGCTAATCAAGAATAAACCAATAGTTAATCACTAGCACACGACTTGAGGTTGGCGACCTATCGTGTTGACATAATTTTATTTCTGTGCCATTCCAGATTAAGTCAACTATGCAATATGAGTTCTATGAGTTCTCAATTGGATTGCATAAAGTCAAGGCACCCTGATCAATGGAAAGTACATTAATAAGGTAAGGGTGAGCTGCTTAACAACCTGGAAGCAATGGTGGGCATTCATGCTGCCATAAGTCGAGAAATCAAGATTGAACAAGTTCAGTCCATATGAGTTGGATTTGTCACAAACATTGTCTTATGATTGTTGTTATGACAAATTCACATGGATAGGAACACATACACTTTAAAATCTAAGTGTCATAAGGTTTCCCTCCTTCATGAAAATGATTGTAAAGAAATGCTTTCACTAAGAGAGATTTTAAGAAGATTGCAATTGTGAAAATTGTATTCTCAAATTCGATTATGATTACGGAATCCCTCTTCATAGTTCGAATTGTGAGATTTGGCAATTAGTCTGAACATTTGGGACTTAGTAACATAAGCTCTAAAGTTGTTTAGACACACATGTGAGCTTTCTAAGACAAAGGTGTATGAGTTTAAGAAGCTTAGATAAAGGCTTATCAAAGCATCAGTTATTTAGAAATATGAACTTAAGGAATTCAATAAGCATTGTTTTCTGGAAGTTCAGATGTTTTCTAAATATATGTCAAAGCTAGTGGGAGCATAAGTGTTATGCTTGTATGGTAATAATCATCGTGTTAGTGGGAGCATGATTATTATTTCATGTATTGCAAGTTAGCAATATTAATTATAGAAAAAAAAGATTCACTTTGCAAACTTGTAGGGGTTGAAAAGTTGTTTTGCTATAATTAAGGGAGAGAATATTATACTTCATTTCAAATCTAAAGGCTTAGATTGTGGAATTTTTAATCAAATTTAGTCAAATATATATGAATGTTGTGTTGGAATGGTTCAACATGAGGAAATTCTATATATGGAAAGAATAATTGCATTCTCAATATTTGGTTATGATTACGGCATCCCTTTTCATAATCAAAATTGTGAGAACATGGCAATTAGAAATATTATAGCAAAAGACTGGTAAAGTATCACGTCTTTATGTAAGACATTATGAATCGTGTCCCATACGCTTCGGGTATAGGATCGATTGCATATGCTATAATGTTTGATCATTCTAAAATTTTCCAAATGCTTAGCGCATTAAGAGGGAAAAGGGACTAGAACGGTTTTTGACTAAAATAATTAAATAACTATCAAAGGACGATCTAAGGTTCGCCAAGGATTTGTTGCTTGTGAGTAGTTGGAAGTATAGTGTTGGATGGACCACGTCGACATTATTATGAATAGATAAGATTCTATTAAGAATGAGTTGTCGTATGGCAAATATGGAAATGTTTCCATATTGGGAGTTGGAAATTAAGAACTTATGTCTAGATTAGAAAATTTTATGCAAAAAGGATGTTCAAAGGAATGTACTTTGAGTGAGAGACATCACATCTATAGAATTGTTTTGTAACAATTTCTGATAGAGAACCTTGTATTTTCATTGGCCAAGTCTTGGTGACTTTTATGCTATGACTTTACGAAAGGATCGTTGCATAAAATGTTAGAATCTAACATATTCTAGTAGTGGCAAGAACCTTGTATTCTTACACTGTCATTGAGGATTAGGAATTGTGAAATGAGCATCATTGGAAAAGTTTCCAATTGATCTATTTCACAAAGCATGGACCATAGGAAACATAGTGTGCATGCTCGGAGCATGGGACAGCTATTGTTGTAATTCAAGTAATAAGTTGATTTTCTGAAACAGTAAGCAATGAATAATAAGTAATCAATATGGTGTTTAAATAAAAGTGTTTTATTTACGCTCAAAAGTTTTGGGGCCATATAGGATTAATATTATTATTGCGTTTCACTCTGCATGTTTTGACTTCCAGAATAACTAGGTTATTCAAACATCCACATTCGGTCATACGTTGGGAGTAGGTATGAAGGAAGACTATCATGAATCTGTCTGTAGATTGTCTGAAGTGTTTAGACATAGAACAAGTTTGCTGCAGAGTTCATGAGTGCTTTGATAAGATTAAAGTATTGGATTAAACCCACGCACACGAGAATCACTTCATGGATTTTATCACGAGTGATTGTGAGATGATAATATTGTATATTCTTGAAATCGAGACGTGTGAGTTGGTATTTGCTCATCGGCTGCACATTGATAGTAAGTAAACACACCAGTAACTTGGTGTTATAAAACTTATTGTTGTATGTAATTCGATCGGTAGGAGCAAGCGAGCATTTGATTCGAAGTTTATCTACTCCTTTTACCCAAATTGGGATAAAAGCGATATTTGTGGGCCCCTCGACGATTTTGTGATGACACCCTAAGCGCTTGGCCAAGCTGGGACTAAGTTGATGTGTTCAATTGTAGTCTGTTGTCAGTCGTCATAAATCGGAAGTCGGGAAACAGTATAGAGAGAATGATCAAATTCATGTCTTGTGTCTATACGATATCTTGAGAATGGAGGAATATATGATCCCATATCTAAAGGACATGCGTATCTGATAAGATCAGAGTTGACAGCGGCTTTTGAAAGCTACGATTGCTGATCAGGTTATGAAGTTATGCAAATTAGTTATTAGACTTATCCAAGTGGAAGACTGTTGGATTAGTGTCTAAGTCCATAACTATTTTGGTATGTACTTGACCTGATTATGAGCATGGTCCTTTTGGGTTGCCTTCACCATAGCAATATGTAGGATGAATTAAGGAGACAAAGGTTTAATTATGATTTATTAATATATTATGAGAATAATATATTAAAGGAGAAATCATATTGTTTAATTAATATTTGTCAAGAATTAATTTTGTGGCTAAAAGAGATTAATTAAACTTAAGGGACTTATTGTGTAATTATAAGATAATTACATAGATGGGCTAATGGACTCCATAGAAGTTGGAGTGGACGAATTCTATGGGGAAACCCATTAGAAATCGTCCAAGGCTTCTAAAGAGGGAGTCCATGGGCTGCTTAGGGCTTAAGCAGTCTGATTAGGGTTTCCTAGCTGTAAACCCTAATAGCCAGCATATATAAGGAACCCTTATGGCCCCAAAAACGTGGTGAATACTTCCTTTAGGGTTTCTAAACGTTTTTGGTGCCTCCTCTCTCCTACCTCTTCATCCAAGTTGCTTAGTGGTGTTTATGACTCCATTAGAGGTGCAACACTTGAGGCACTAAGCTTTCTGAAGCCAAGGATTGATTGTTATTGCTATATAACAATCAAAGGTAAGATCTAAACCCTAATTCCAGTTATAGTTTATTAGATCTAGGGTTTATGGCTTTGGATTATCAATTGCATGTTCATTAGACAAACTAGATCCAAAGTTATTAGGGTTTGCATGTACACCATAGGATTGATGTAGTGCTCAAAACCCATCACCCCACTGAGACACATTGACCGGAGGGTCTCTATCGAGATATAGCCATGAGCGGCTAATGAGATGTGTGTCGTATTTTGCGGAACTCACTAAGCTTTTTGCTTACCGTGTTATGTGATATGTGTTTCAGGTACTTCTCAGGATCACGGTAAGGCGCCGACTTGATTGTACACACAAGATGGAGTTTATGATTTAGAGGATCCTGGATTATTATCAGACAATTATTGATTGTGTTTTGTGATAATTTAAACAATTGTTCATTTTTGAAAAGTGATAATTGGAATTATGTTATTCTAAAAATGAAAATTTTAGCTGAAAATTTACAGTGTTACATTGACACCAGGATTCAACAAAATATAAGCCACCATGGTCTTCATACCATCGGTAGACTAAATATGGATCATTTTGGGTCATACAATTTTTGTGTTATAATTGAACATAATATAAGTCCAAAGCAGGACAAAATGTTGACTTGCTCCCACTTCAGACTTAGGGGACTTATTGGATAGTTCTCTTATTAAAAATGTTCGATCAACGTGAGTTTTCTCGACACATTGGTTATATACAACACGTTTGCTTTACAAAAACTTCATGGCCATACAAAGTCATATCGAATAAATGTTAACATGAACAGATTTGTTATAAATCTAATCTCGTTCGCATGTACTTGAATATATTTGATTGCATGTGCGTGCTACTATAAGTCCAAAGCAGGACCAGACATTGACTCACTCCTACTTCATACTTTGAGGACTTGATTATATATATATATATATATATATATATATATATATATATATATATATATATATATATATATATATATATATATATATATATATATATATATATATATATATATCTTTACTATCTTATAAAAAAAATCCTACTATTTCTAAAAATAGACTGAATATAATAATATTATTTTTTAAGACGTCCAAATTGTTAAGCTTTATGTACAACTTACCATCAATATAATAATATTATAATTTAAGTCATTCAAATGATTAAGCATATAATACAACTACTCAGTGCATAAGTTTCCTTAATTCACTAAAGCTTTTGACCTAGCCCATATCGAGTCGTATTGAATCCTCTAGAATCCAAATATCTCGGCAAAAATCGTACTGAACCCCAAAATTCCCAAATATTTAGGCCCCCATCTCCTTATCATATACCTATATGTGAAACCCTCTTCTGCATAACCAGGGTGTCTACGTTGACGCTTCCTCACCGACCTCAGGCTTGAGTTAATTGCTGGTAAGCTGCCTGCCTACTTCAACATTCCTTCATCCTTACCTCATAGTGACGCTTTGTCGAGTCACCCTCTATTAACAGCTCTGGTCGCCACCTCCTGCTGTGTTTTTAAAGGTAATCTTTTTATATTGATTTCATTATATACAGACTTTCTCCTTCTTCTCTTTCTCTTCAATTTTTTTGCTACCTCTCTCAAGACTACTTTGGGTGAGTGATTTCGTCCTCAAATCGAAGCTATATGATTAGGGATTTTCTGTTTTGCTGTTTTCGTTTGCTGGATTATGGGTCAATATTTACACAAAGTTTGATCTGTTGTATGTGTTTTAACACCTCTCTCTCTCTCTCTCTCTCTCTCTCTCTCTGCGAAGTTACTTATTAATTTCTTTGTTATTTTTTTGATGGTTTAGATTGCTATTATAGCCGAAGAAGGCATTCTCCACTACCAGATTATGCTATTGACTGTTTTAAAGATATGGGAAGAAACAACTAAGAACTTTAGGTTGACATATGCTGAGAAGATTTGAAGGTATTTGTTTTTTTTGTTCGATCACCCGTGCGTCTCGAACCCTAATTTTTCGTGAATCTTAATTTTCAGGTGAAGCATCCCCTGCTTTGTTTGAAGTGCTTCCTCCACCTCGGGATTGATCTGGGTTTGTAATCGATTACTTAGAGTTGGAGATAATGCTTTCAATTTTGGAAGTACATAACCAAGCCCATCAGTGAGTGTCCTAAATAACACGCTTTCTTTCGTTCCCTACTAAAATACTGCACCTCACATGGTTTTTTTTTTAATTTTTTTTTATCAGGAATGGATTTTGTTGTTATTTCCATGAAGAAGGATAAACGAGAATTTGAGCCCTTTGCAGAAATAGATTCCCAATTCAAATAAGGTTATGAACATACGTTTTGTTTTGTTTATGAACTTAGTTGTAACACATCATTAATTTCAGTAATATTCAGATGTGGACACATCATGCTTTCTTCAAAGCCAATATATGCTATGGGGAGATGATTTCTTTCTATCTTACCTATCAATCTCAGTTGTTTATTATACTTCATCTATTCTTGGTGCAAATCAGTGGGAGTAAAGGTAAGTTTATGTCTCTTTCCTTACCTTTCAATTGCTTTCATGGTTATTTTTTAATTGTTATTTAATGAAAGTGATATTGCTTTCATGGTCCATTTGAAATGGTTGTTGTATGTTATTCTGATTTTGGATCATTAAGGGAGGCTAACCTTAAAAGTGGGAATTCCTTCATTCCTGATAGCTATTCGTATTTAGTTGGGGCTTTCTAATCAGCCAAAGGGTTTGGAAGCCAATTTACTTTTTTTTTTGGGTTTTCTAAATTAGGGCACCAGAATTGAAGTTTTTCGATCCAACTCTCTCTTTTAAGAGATGGATACCAGAATTGCGCTTTTACTTTCATCTTCATACTCAACACTCCTAAGATTCAACCTAAAAGATTCGGTTTTATAACACAAGCAGTATTAATGAAGTGGTGGAAGTTTTCAAACTATTTAAGAGCTTGAGCTGCTAAATTATTGTTGACCAATTGATACTTTCTTCCGTTTTAAGCCTGATGTTTTACTACTTATTGTTATTTTAGCCAACAGTCTTTGTATTTGTCTTGTCTTTCCCCAATTTGTTTAACACCATTCTAGATAAAGGTGAGATCACGGTTGTTGTTTTTGAACACCAGCTACTATTTTATATATCCGCATAAGCATCAAGTAGTATTTTTGAATCTTGCAAATCATTCTCACACATCTCTGCTTCTAAAAGTTATTAGATTATTAGATATGGAGATATAATACAATCGATGTGACTACCCCGAAATTTGAAGGTATATCCATCGACACCAGGTACGTTTTCTATAATAGTTTGAGATTTTGAGTTTCATTTTAAACTGATTATTGATTAAACCCAAAACACTGCAGGTGGATTCAACTGAATTTGTGATTGAAGGTTAGATATGGGTTATGTTTTGCTTTGGGATTGGATTGGGTTTATTACTCCATTTTGGTTTGAAGATCAGATATGTGTTTGGATTTGGAAAAGAGTATGACTAGAGAAAAAGGGGGCTAATGGTGAAGATATAGCCAAAAATCGACTCAGCATCTGTCTCTTTCCTTTCTCTATCTCTCTCAATGGAATCTTAAACCATGAAATTAGGTAAGATTTTTATGTATTTCGTATGCTATTTTCTTTCCTGAATACCTAATGTAATCAGAAAAATATTATTTATGGCAGATTTCTTTGATTGAGTTCTGAAGCAACATTGAAATCAGGTATGGATACTTCTATGGTTATTTCTCTTTTGGTTTTTGAAATTTCCTTGTTTATAGAAAGTTAATGTCGTGGATGAAGAACACCAATATATTTTTATTTGTATCCCAAAACGACCCCACACTATTATTTGCAACAAATATGAGCCACATAATATTTTAAACAAAAAACAACCAACCAAAAGGAAACTTAGCATCGTCCAAAAACTATTCATTATAAATAAATCGTTGGTGTATTGCTTAATTGCATGGGCACTGAATGATTTCCTATGGTGAATCATTTTTGTTTTAAGAACCAATTTGAGGTTTTGGGTTTATGTTGTTTTTTAATGATGACTTTTGTTGGTATAAGAGAGAATTTGAGATGCCAAGCATTGTGGCTTATTAAATTGCTTGATGTAGGTTGAGATATACGCTCTAAATGGACTGCTAAACGAAGAACAAAATATCAATTTTATGAACCTTTTGTTGCTCAATTTGTTTTACTATTTTCCTAATGTATGTATTTTTTAAAGAAATAACAGTATACCCTAATGGAAATCTTCAATAGTATTTATGGTTTAAACATTTTCCTTAAGTTGACTGATGGTTAAGGCCATATTGGTTTCTTTTTAGGGTTGATTACTAATCTAGCCAAACTAAGAAAGTAATTAACCATTTTTAGCCAAAAATTAGAAATTGTCCCAAAATAGCCCACGAAACCGTAGGTCTTTAGAATCGTCTACTGTTTCGCAATAGATAACATATTAGAAATTGGAGTGAACTATTTGTCACCAAAAATTAGAAATTGTCCCAAAATAGCCCATCGAAAAATAAAATGGTTGTGCCGAAAAACAAGAACCAAAATCGAAAGATAACTAATCCCCTCATCTCTCTCCCCACCTGTCTAATACTTAGGTTCCCTAATGTTTGGTTTTTAATTTATGCTTTTGGAGTGAACTTGATGGTTTGATTTCCGAATGAAATTAAATAATCGATGACATGTTTCTTAAAAAGAAAAAATCCGTTGAAAGGAAACTATTAACCTGAAATGGTGTGCCAAAAAAAAAATTCGTCGCCTGAAAATATTACGCAAAAAAAAATTATTGTCGAATGAAACTAATTGCCAAAAGAAATTATTTGTTACCGCCGCATTGCGCGGGTATACAGCTAGTATATATATATATATATATATATATATATATATATATATATATATATATATATATATATATATATATATATATATATATATATATATATCATCGGCCATTCCCCGAAGGTTCGGCCATTTTCCTATGGTTCGGCCATTTCCCAAAGGTTCGTCCGTTTCCTGACGATTCAACCATTTCTCGACGGTTAGGATATTTTCCGACGGTTCGACCATTTTCCTATGGTTCGGCTATTTCTTGACGGTTCGACTATTTCCGAACGGTTCGATCATCTTAAAAAGAGAACTATCCAATAAGTCCCACAAGTATAAAGTAGGATCAAGTCAACCTCTAGTCCTGATTCGGACTTATATTATGTTGAATTCTAATACAAAAATCATATGACCGAAAATGATCCATATTTAGCCTACCAATGATATGCAGACCATGGTGGCTTGTATTTTGTCAAATCATGATGTGAGAACCATATTGGCTTTGTATCTCAAACCATGGCTTTGGCCGACGGTGACTTGCTTTGTTAAACCTGGTGATTGGCCATGGTGGATTTATAGATGAACCATTGCTTCGGCCGATGGTGACACTTAACGATGTCGGACCATGATGGTGAACCATGGTGGTCGTATTATGTTTAACCATGGCACTGGGCCGATGGTGACTCACTATGCCAAACCATGATGATTAGCCATGGTGGCTTTATAGGTCGAACCATGGCTTCGGCCAATGGTGACACTTAATGATGCCGCACCATTGTGGTCATATTATGTTGAACCATGGCACTGAGCCGATGGTGACTTGCTATGCCAAGCCATGTTGATTAGCCATGGTGGCTTTATAGGTCGAACCTTGGCTTCGGCCGATGGTGACACTTAATGATGCCAAACCATGGTGGCCTTATTATGTTAAACCATGACACTGGGCCGATGGTACTTCATTGTGCCAAACGCTCTAAGTGAAACAATTACTCTTCAAGAAGTTCCTTCTTCCTCCTCAAGCATGAAAAACACACAAAATCACAATGAAGCTCAAGAAACACTCAAATGGAGGCTAGGGTTGCGTTCTTAAGGTTAAAGAGGATGGAGGTTGAAGGAAATGAGGGTTGGAGGTGAGTTAAGGTGTTTAAATAGGGACCAAGACCCCAAATTAGGGTTTTAATCTGGCCTGACAAACGCAGCGCGTTCCCTTGGGGAACGCAGGGCGCTCCCAAATGCTCTCGCGTCCAGTTTGCCATGTATGCCATGTGTACCACCCTTGTACGCCATGCGTACCCGGTTTGGTCTAAACCCTTCTAACTTCAAATGATCATAACTTTTGCATCATTTATCCGTTTTCGACGTTCTTTGTATCCATAGAAAGGTAACGAGAAGCTCTACACTTCAATAAACTTTATTTGGCCGAACTTAAATCCAAAATTCATGAAATGCCCGAACCAATGCCTGTACTGATACCCTTAGGCTCTAATGTACAACCCGAACTCTTTAATCGTATAACCTACATTACCCATATCCAAAAAGAGTCTAAACCTTTCTACCTCAAGGCCCGAAGGCAGATAGGGTGACATTCCCAAATTTATGATATAACTCGCTCCAACATGTCGTGTCCAATCCTAAAAAGGGGATTTATTCCCAACAATTATTCCTCAAGCTTCCTGGTGTTACAACTCTCTCCCACTTAAATTAGATTTCGTCCTCGAAATCATTCATTACCATCTCAGGCATGCCAAACAGCCTGAAGAATGCAACCACAAACCCGAGCATACAACGACCTTTCTAAGGCTGCTGGACCCAACCTCAGCAGAACTCTCCAAACTCGATGATGAACAAATCCTAAATCCCTTACATAAAGCCACTTCTATATCGATTGTCGATCCTTCGTCTTTCATTCACCAACAATTTTCGATCACAAACCAGTGAACCTTGATTTCAACTGTTCGTCAATCGGCTCCAAATCAACAATCAACATTGACCCCCAACCCATCGAATCTTCAAAATCCAAGGTTTTGATTTTACTATCAAAAATTCCAAGTCTATACCAAGCAATAAACCCACATCGACATCCAATTCGTTGATCCTTGACATTTTGTTCCCTATTACCAGACCCTTCGCACATCGAATGCTAACCTTGCAACTGTAACACCATTCGATTACAAAACTATTACCAGTCATCAAAGTTTCAAATCAAGATTGAATCGAAACTCAAATCAAATCAGACTTCGCTATTGCTACAAGGATTCTCGACTAATAAAAACAATCGACATCCACTTCTTAACCATTCGACCTTAGAACTGCAATCAAAATCAAAGGATCGTCGATTTCAACACTTTTGACAATCAATCCTAACTGATTTTGAAATCAATCAACCCAAGCAACGAGCATTCAACATCCAAGAACACAAACTTTGACTTTTTAATTTTGACCCTGATAAACTGTTATCAAAACACCAAATTGATTTCTTCCAAATAATTTCTCAAATCAAAAATACCAATTCAACAGGCTCATCTTGTTCTTGATTGATTATTCAGTGTTCATCAGTAAACATCATAAGAAATTTGATTCAGTTCAACAGTCAACAAATCCTATTCATAAATTGATTTGTGATAAAGAGACAAATAGTATGACGACTAAGATCGAGACTCAAAATCAAGAAATCGATCACGATTTTCAGTCGATCAAACCATGATTTAGAAAATGAAGACGATATGACTCACAAATAAAGAGTCGATAGTCAAGAAATCTTATGGACGAATGATGAATCAGATGCGAACCAATTAAGATATTGATACGTGGGCTTAAAGCTTGGACATGAACAGTAGGCATATTAAATGATTGGGCTCAATCAAATTAAATGAACAGTAACCGAATGAATGATTTGGATCAATGAATTGTAATGGATTAAATCTTTTGGATTCGGTTTGATCTAAAAAAATTGTTGGATCACCAATGGGGTTGAAATGGATTAGATCCAACGAAACAAATTGATCAAAATTGAAAAACGTAAAGCATGAATCGGAATCATGGATGTTTTGGAATCCATTTGAGAATTTATGATACCTTTTTGACGAATCGAGTTCCATTTTCAACGAACGAATCTAATTTAGAAGATCTTGGTTCTTTTTTTGGAACGAGAAAATCTCCAATTTGAACATTGTACCACCCATTATGCGTGATGTACAACTCGTTCTTCATGTTCTTCAAAGATCCAAGAACATCTTCATAAAAACCACCAACACTTTTGGGTTTTGACTTCAAATTCAATGCAACACTTGGAGATTGTTGCTTTGGAACCCAAATTTGCTTCAAGAATTACGGCTTTACAACAACATTTGACGATTTTTGTGAATAAACCCGCTTCTTCTTCATTTTATTTCTCATCTTTTTTCATCTTGAAGATTTGATTTCAAGAACACCTTCATTCTTGACAACTTCAACTTTACAATTTTTAATCAAATCTTTTGGAGTTTGATACTTGTGAATTTCTTGGATTAACAGCTTTCGATAAGGAATCATTCCATCAAACGAATTACAAGAACACAAAATATCATCAGTTTGAACTTCAATTAAGCAAAAAACTTTTTCATCTTCATGAGAATCAACTTGAATCTTCTTGTCATGAACTTGAAGAACATCAAATACATCACATTGAACTCCATAGTCTTGAGCTTCAACAAACTTAAGAGCAAGAAGATCATTTGGGTTTCAATTAGAGAAATTTATTTCTTAATAAACAAATCTCTTTCTTCTCCTTCCTTTTGATTTCCACTACGGACTAATATGGACAACGCAAATTTATTCAACTATACAATCTTACAAAGTGGTTGAAAAATCAAGCTTAGATCATCCGTCAAATCTCCATAAGAAACCATATTACCCCATGAAATCAATTTACTTAACAGCAACCCATAAAATTGATCTTCATTGACTTTGTATTTGATATCTTCAACAATTACAATCCAAGAATCATATGGAAAATCCACCATGATCACAAGAACTTGAAAATTTCTAGAGAGAGAAATTGATTTTGAATGGGTTTTCTAGAGAGAGAAAGTAAAAATCACTTGAATTCTAGTGAAGAAAATCGCATTATGAATAGAATCAATGAGGATTTCGATTTCTAGAATCCAAACTCTCTATAACACGACGATCAAAGATTAAAAAATGAAGAATCACCAAATCTAGAAAGTCAACATGGATCAATTCTTGATCCAATCAAGAACACCTGCTTTGATACCAAATGAAGAGTCGAATGAATCGAGTATGAAATACGAGATCAGATTTAAAAGTATGAATTAAGAACACATGATCTAAATATAATCTTATTAGCTCATTTATGCTTTCGAATACAGAGAAGTTTTTAGAAATAATAATACCAATGACAAAGTTACTCTCTAACTCTAGCCTTCATCCCATATTTATAGGGATCAGTAAAGCATACAAAAAATAATAGGGACTAAGATATTAAAACCTTTGATACAATGTGCCCTTATAATAAACTTACAAACAAAACATTCATTACTACAAAAGACATAGACGACCTTCGACAACTCACAATAACATTAGACCTCAACAAGAAGGGAACATACTTTCACCTTGATCAGAATGTGGAAGATCATCTTCAGAAGAAAGAGAAAAACCATTTCCAAAAGAATGAGGAAAACCATTATTGTCTTGACTTGACATCTATAATAGGAGAAAGAGAATTCAAGTTAGTTGATTTTAATCCTTAATTATTAACCCATAAATTTAAATTAAGGCTAGGATCCATATTTACGATTCGAACTTTGAAGAGGGATGCCGTAATCAAATTCGAATCTATTTTAGGTAGGTAATGCTTCTACTAATTTCAATATTATGAAATTCCTAGATCTTTTGAGACTCGTTGATTCTAATCAATGGCATGGTTAATCTCGATTATGCTCTTACTTTTGTGACTGGGATGCCGAGGATCACAAATGAGATGTGAATAACCATGCAAATTAGATTGGTACTCTCGATGTCATCTATCATCTCGTTTTAATGTGCCGGTCAACCACACGCGCTCCATTAATCAACGATAATTTTCGAGACACCCATTACCACTCTTTATTAGTCCCTCATTAGTGTATCGATTAACCACACACGCTCCACTAACGAATTATAAAGTGTAATGTGCAATTCCATGGACTAGCATACAAATTCACATTTCCTAAAGTAACTAAGAGTGAGATTTTAGAAATTAGTTTATTTAATTTATTTCATTATACTTATTAACGAGATTATGTATTTTTAAATTCGTTCGGCTAACGACCCTTCACCATACAAGAGAGCGGTGGGTATGAGTGTATACCCAATAACGGTCATTTTATAGGCCGCTTCCTTAAACTCTCTGTTAGAACAAAGTTCTAGTAGGATCGATATATTCTAAGCAGATAAACAGTAAAAGACGTAATGAAGAACACAGTAATGGTTTAACTGATGTCAAATGATTAAACTTTAACACCTCAGAAGAGCTCGATTAAGAACTTCGACTGTAGAGGTGTTTAGGGTTACAAAGCAATGATAACTATAATCATGTTAGTTTTTAAGGCATACATGCATGCACTATTTATAGCTAAACCCTACATAATAATCACGGATGGATAGGCCCAATCCGGATATACAATACCAAGCCCATGACGCAACATAACATACCCAACAATCTCCCCCTTTGCGTCAATGGAGCCGAAAGCTCAGTTCGGTTGAGCTATAGAAGACTTCTTGATAGTCTTGAACACCTTCGGTATAATGACTAAAAGAGTATGACGAAACGTGATATACCACTGAAGCATGTTCGTGAAGTTCTTCTTGTCTGCCTCAGAATTCTGCTTGCACCGACGGATGATACTTATTATGTGCTCTAAGCAGTCTGTTGAGAACAGATGTTTGTCAACAAGAGCAAAAAGAAATCTATTGGCTCCGCCTCTTGTGAACATCACCGTGAGATGTGCAGAATCTATTTGGCCCATCTTCATTTTATTCACATCTCCAGGTTTTGCTGTTGGCTTTACAGTGAGTTTCTTATTCATAACTTTAGCTATCTCCTGATCCATTGCAACTACTTCATGGATATAGGAGGCCAACATTCTCTTCAAATGATCCAGGATCGGCTCATATTCTTTCGGATTGGTGAGCAGTATGTTAAACAACAAGATCCAATCATGAGGATTCAAATTTGGAAGATCTGCCAGGGATATAACCGAAACCGAGTTTGCTGAACCTCGGGTTATTTTGAAACTAACATTGATAAACTTCCCGGCAGGCGAGGGCTTCAGCACCTTGACAGTAATAATCTTCTGTGCACTCCATGTCAGGTACTGAGGCTGACCGAACTTCAGATAAAAGTCGATAAGTTCGCGATCAACTTTAGGATGAGGGAAGGGAACTTGAACAGTCGAATCAAAACAATGAAATGTAAATGCCTTTCGTGTTATAGGCATATCGAACTGTGAGTCCCTTGAATTTTCACAATCAAAAGAAGCGACAGGTTCCAGCCAGTATACACTTGGAAACTCTATTGCCTCTTTGATGAGCGTTTCTCTTGTCCAGAGAGGAAACAAGGCCTTTTTACAGTTTATAGCATCTTGCTCTTCCTTGTTCTTTCGCTCCCTTTCTTCAGCTTCCTTCGCAACCCGAAGGGTTTCATCCAATTCTTTATCTCTCTTCTTTCGCTTTAGGGCTTCTGCAATTGTTTCATCTTCTTCATCACTATCATCATCCAATCCCTTTTTCTTATCTTGATTACCAGAACCTGAAGCTTCATTACCCTTCGGTTCGGTTTTGACTGTGACTTTCGGTTGAGTAGCATGAGCACCTTCTCCCCCTTGTTTTGGAGGTACGAATCTCTCCGAAACACCCTTCATTTCATGTAAGAGAGCAAGGGCAGGAAGAAGCTTGGAAGTCAAATGATTCATGATGGTCAGAGTAAGTATTGGATCATGAGCACTAAGAAGATTGTTTAGCATATTCTTGACATCACCAGCACAGTTCCTAAAAACAGCTCGCTCTGTTTTCAACAACGAAATCTCCCTTTCATCTTGAGCTAATTGCACTTTCTGAACTTCAATAGTAGAGGCTTGGCGTGCAAGATCTTCCTTTAATGCACTCTCCTTTGCTAAATCCGCTTGGCGGGTTTGAAGATGAGAAGTCACTGAGCTGAGTAGAGAAGTGTTCTCAGCTTGAATGGAAGAACGAACAGACTCAAATTTAGCTTGCTCCTCTTTTAGTGACTTGGATAAGGAATCAACTGAAGCATTCACTTTGGCTACATTTGAATCAGCATGACCTTTGAGGGAGTCAAGAAAAATCTGAGAACTGTGAACAAGTTCTGCAACTTTAGTAGTGCCCTTCTTGCAAGAAGAAGTGGAATCCTCAACGGCCTTCGTCGATTTGTCAATAGCCCTAGTATATTGCTCAAAAGCGGTGTCCATAAAAGCTTTGAGCACAACATCAATTCTTAACATAAGACCGAACGTTGAATGAAGTACTTGTGAGACTGATGTGGTCTGTTGAACAAGTAGGTTGGATATACTTTGCTGTGACAAAAGATGTTATGTAAATCTCAAAAACAAAAACAAACTGGATCTTTATGGGAAGAAATGCCTTGGTATTAGACGATTTCATAAAAGACCACTCAAAAATAAAATGAGATTTCGTTAGGTAACAAGTAAGATCTTGAATATCAAGATTCACCGTCAATTCATTGTTGGTGTTGAATTGTGGGTTTCACTCAGCACGTGGTGTACGTATCTAAGATCGTAAACACAGATTTTATGCAACCATAAACCTCAGTGGTAAAGACTGAGAGTCTCAAGGGTTACAATGGTGAACCGAAAGTTGATGGAGAATGTAAGGAGGGTGGTTAAGGAACTGAAAGTACCTCTGCTATATAAACGTGACAAAGCAGAAAACTCTTAACTCATTTGAGAAGAGTAAGGTAGCTCTTGACTTGAGTGGATTTTAACAGCCTGATTGGGAAGAAACGATAGGTATAGATCGAATCATTAAGGCCTAGCTCTTAGTCTTAGAGGCTTCGGTCGACATGCAGCAGCATGCTTCTAGGGACACTTAACTAGTTCATATGAAAAGAATCATACATGCCTTAGCTCCAAATTATGTTGTACTGAAATACTTGGGACCTAATTAAAAAGAACAAGCAAACAAACAAACCACACAAACAAAACAAACAAAACAAAAAAAAACTTTTAGAAAAATATTTTTGGAGTTTTGAAATTTTCTGAAAAATAATAAAAACAGAAAAGTAAAAGAAAAAGAAAAAAAATATTTTTGGATTTTTGAAGTTTTCTGAAAAATAATAAAAGCAGAAAAATAAGACAAAAGAAATTAGTACAAAACACTCTAAAAAAATAGAGTAAGAAATAGACAAAAAAAAACAAAAATTTACAGCCGAAACCAAACCTTAAAAGAATGAAGCGAAATAAGCCGAGCGTTCGGCTCATTTCGGTTCCTTAAAATTCCGGAGCCGAAATAGACCGAGCGTTCGGTTCATTTCGGTTCTCGAAAATTATGGAGCCGAAATAGACCGAGCGTTCGGTTCATTTCAGTTCCCAAAAAAAATCCGGAACCGAAATCGACCGAGCGTTCACTCTATTTCGCTTGTCTAGTTTTTAAAGAGAGATTTGGGGGTTCGGTACCGACTCTGCTTCCATCATTCCCAACCCTTGTAAAATTTTATTGAAGCTTGCTTCTGGTAAGGCTTTAGTGAATATGTCAGCCAGTTGATCAGAGGACCGAACAAAATGTACTTCCACGTTCCCATCTTCTACATGGTCCTTGATGAAATGGTATCTAAGTGCAATATGTTTAGTCTTTGAGTGTTGCACTGGATTATGACATATTCTTATCGCACTTTCTGAGTCACAATAGAGATGTATTTTCTTCATACTTAGCCCATAGTCTCTTAGTTGGCTTTGTACCCATATCACTTGAGAGGTACAGGATGTTGCAGCTATGTACTCAGCTTCGGCTGTTGAAAGAGACACGCAGGTTTGCTTCTTGGACTGCCAGCTAACAAGTTTACCGTCAAGGAATTGGCATGCACCAGTTGTGCTTTTCGGTCCAGACCACATCCTCCAAGATCGGCGTCAGAAAAGGCTTGAACAAAAAATCCAGACCTAGCAGGGTACCAAAGACCGAGAGAAGAGGTTCGCTTCAGATAACGGAAAATATTTTTCACTGCCACCATGTGAGGCTCTCTTGGATTTGCTTGAAACCTGGCACAATAACAAACAGAAAACATAATGTCTGGTCTACTAGCCATTAGATACATAAGAGACCCTATCATTTGACGATAGAGTGTTACGTCAACAGCCGATTTTTCCAAACACGGTGTTAACTTTGTGCCAAACGCCATAGGAACCTTTACTTTCGAATCTCCCGTCATACCGAACTTTGCCAGCAAGTTCTTCGTGTAGGCCTCCTGGTTGATAAAAATACCTTCTGGTCCCTGTCTTATATTCAAACCAAGGAAAAAATTAATCGGACCCATTGCGCTCATTTCAAATTTAGTCTCCATCAACTTCCTGAATTCAGCCGTTAAGATAGGATTCGTAGAGCCGAAGATGATGTCATCGACATAAATCTGAACTATCATTAGATGTTCGCCTTCTTTTTTTCGGAAGAAGGTTGGGTCAACCAAACCTTGCTTGAATTTTGACATTTTAAGAAAGCGAGTTAATGTTTCATTCCAGGCCCTCGGTGCTTGCTTTAGACCATATACAGCTTTATCTAACACATAGCAATGATCAGGGTATTTCTCGTTCACGAACCCAGGTGGTTGCTCAACATACACCGTTTCTTCTAGTTCTCCATTCAAGAAAGCACATTTCACATCCATTTGGAAAACTTCGAAGTTTTTATGAGCAGCATATGCCAGAAAGATTCTAACTGATTCCAACCTTGCTACAGGAGCGAAGGTCTCCTCATAATCTATCCCTTCTTCTTGGCAGTATCCCTTCACCACCAACCGAGCCTTATTTCGTATAACGTTCCCCTCTTTGTCCAACTTATTCCTGAAGACCCATTTCAAGCCGACCACCGAAGCATCATTTGGAGTGGGAATCAACCTCCAAACTCGATTACGTTCAAACTCATGGAGTTCATCTTGCATGGGTTGTACCCAATCAGCGTGATCAAGTGCAGCATTAACCGTCTTCGGTTCGACTTTGGAGACAAACAAATTAAACATACAGAATTCAACATTAGAGAATAATGCAGTTTGTTTCGCTTTCAATTGAGAACGTGTCAGAACTCGCTCAGATGATTCACCAATTATTTGTGCTTTGGGATGATCTTTAGTCCATTTCGTTAGAGGATGGTAATTAGGGTCATAAGCTGGATCCAACTCTGCATTTACCTCTTCTTCAAGTTTTGATTGATCACCTTCGTCATTTGGTTTCTCATTCTCCCCCTCAAATGGCGAAGCGTAACCCTTGTCAGGTTCAGAGTTTTCCTCTTCTGTGGGAGTAGGATTCTCCCCCTCGGTTGGACTACCATTGGTTGGGGATGGAGTTGGATTGTCCCCCTCGGTTGGACTATCAGGAGTTGTCTTTGGTGTAGATGAACCCTCCCCTTTGAACGTTGAGCTGTTGTTTGGAGGGTCAGTTGATGATTGACCTTCAGTCGGTTTAGGAGGTTCATTTTCCATTTCTTTTGCAGCTTCATCAATGATCTTTTTCAGATTGTCGATTTTGTTGTCTGCTGCTTTCGCCTCTGAGTGTGCAGCCTTTTCTGGTTCATAAAATAGCCTTATGTACTCTTCAAACAATTTGGAGATTGGAACCGAGACTTGTCCTGATTCAGGAAATATTTCCCCCAAGGCACTTTCGCTTCGTTGAACTTTCTTCATATAGTTGTCATCAAAGGTTACGTAGTGTGTCTCTTCAATACGTTTGGAACGTTTGTTCAAAACTCTGTATGCCTTTGAAGTGAGTAAATAACCAAGAAAAATTCCCTCATCGGCTTTGACGTCAAACTTGTTTCGGTTCTCTTTGGAATTGAATATGAAGCACCGTGAACCGAATACGTGGAAAAATTTAGCGTTAGGCTTTCGATTGTTCAAAATCTCATACGGAGTGATGGCGAATCGTTTTTTGAGTAAGGATCGGTTCTGGGTATAGCACGCGGTTGCAACTGCATCAGCCCAGAAGTATAGCGGAAGAGAAGCGAAGCTTAGCATGGTTCGGGCTGCCTCACATAAAGAACGGTTTCGTCTTTCAACAATCCCATTCTGTTGTGGTGTATAAGGAGCCAAGAATTTGTGAGATATCCCATTTTCAGCCAGAAAGTCCTCAAAATCTTTATTCTTGAATTCAAGCCCATTGTCGCTTTTGATATTCCTCACCAGCTTTCGCAGCTGCACTTCTACTTGCTTGATTAACGTCTTCAACTTGGGAGTTGTGTCTGATTTCTGTTTAAGAAAGAAAACCCAGGTGAAGCGTGAAAAATCATCTACTATGACAAGAATGAACTTACTACCACCGAAGCTTTCGATAGCCGAAGGTCCACATAAGTCAATATGCAGAAGTTCAAGAGCTTCAACAATCTTTGTATTGATTCGTGTAGGATGGCTCTTTCTGCTTTGTTTGCCCATCTCACACGCTGCACATAGGTGTTCCTTATCATACTTGATAAGAGGAAGGCCTCAAACATGATCACCAAGCACCAACTTATTAATGTCTTTGAAGTTCAGGTGTGATAGGCGTCGATGCCACAACCAGCTTTCATTAGTGTTCGCCTTTGACAACAGGCATATTGCTGGTTTTCCTCGAATTGGGTTGAGATTTAAAGGATACATCTCTCCCTTGCGTTCAGACTTCAACATAACTCTTTTGGATTGCTTCTCAATTATTTCTGATCCCTCATCATCAAATGAAACCTTCAAAACCAGTTCCCACAACTAATTGTGATACACTGATGAGGTTATGCTGCAATCCTTCCACATAAGCTACTTTTCGAATCGAGAAGTCTCTGTTGGTTATCATTCCATATCCTTTGATTGCGCCATAAGAGTTATTTCCATACTTCACACACCCACCATCCTTAAGGGACCGAAACTCCCTTAGCTCTTCCCTCCTTCCTTTCATGTGACGTGAGCAGCCACTGTCTATGTATCATTCGTCGTCGAACTGCTCGTCACTGATAACCTGCAAATTCAAGCATATTTAGGAACCCAAAGTTTCTTGGGATCTTGTGAGTCTTTTACAGAAAAAGGAATAGCAGTAGAAACATCAACCAAATAAGTTCTTTTTATTAGAGTTTTTTGGTCTTTTCTTTTGATGGTATACACCTTGATTTTGTTTTTATCTTGTTTAAATTTTGGTGTATTAGATGGTGTGTTGTTTGATGGTTTTGGGATATTCTTTTTAATCCTAGGGTTAGCTGACTTTTTCTTAGTATTGATATCAGAATCTGAATCAAGCTTTCCCTTTCCTTTGATGTCCTTCACTGAATTCGATTTTCTTTGGGAGTAGGAAGGACCGAAACTTGACTTTCGGTTGTTAGCCTTGGCGTTGTGACCGAAACTTGACGTTCGGTTCTGAGCGCTGGTGTTGGAACCGAAACTAGACATTCAATTCTGAGCTTTGGAATAGTAGGAACTCGGATAAAAATTTTCTTTTCCTTTTCTTTGGCAATTGACTCTTTCTTGGAAGGAATGTAGTTGGGGTTTTGAGATTGCCAATAACGTTTTCGCTCATTCAGATTTTTCATGTATCTTTGATTTCTTTGGCGTTTCTGTTCAGCTAACTCCTTCTGAGATTTATGAATATTGAATCTTGATTTTGGCTTCTCCTTTTGAGTTTCGGCATTCTTGGAAGGAACATTCGGTGTTTTCTTTGGTTCTTCAGGTATCTCTTTTGTTCCACTCGTGCTTGGTTTGTCAAAACTTGAGGGTTTGTTGATGGGTTCTGCAACGTATCTACCTTTTACCCTCCATGAGGTTTGCTCTGATAAGCCGATGGTTTCGTCTGCATTATCAATAGGGGCTGACCAGAAATAATCGCCGCACCCTTCAGCATTGTCTTTGTCGACCAAGATTTTCAATTCTGTTGATGGGTTCTGCAACGTATCTACCTTTTACCCTCCATGAGGTTTGCTCTGATAAGCCGATGGTTTCGTCTGCATTATCAATAGGGGCTGACCAGAAATAATCGCCGCACCCTTCAGCATTGTCTTTGTCGACCAAGATTTTCAATTCTGTTGTTTGTTTTGCAGTTACCCCTGTAACAGCATATACCTGATTTGGCACGGTTTGAACCTTTTGATAAACCATTGCTTTCTCTTTGAGTTTCTGTTGCTTGTCCTTTGACAGGCGAGCGTATTTAACCGAGTTTTCATATATGAGGGGTTTCTCATTCTCGGTTTCGCTTTTCATAAACTCAGAACAATCAACCACGTCTTCTACCGAGATTTCGCTCATCTCACTTTCCTCATCAAATTCAGACGTATTTTCTATATTCATTTTATGTTCTGAAATTAATTTGGCGTTAGACGAGTCAAATGATTGAATAGTCTCGGACTTAATTTTTAACCTATCATTTTCATCTAAAAGATTTTTGAGCATACACTTATGTTCCTTAGAGTCAATGAAGGTTTCTATCTTGTCCAGTCTGATTTTATAAGCGATGGAAGTCTCTTTTGAGGACATTAGGGATTCACATTCAGCAATGACCTCATCCTCCTTAAATTCAAGGAAGGGTAAGATCATCTTATGAATCTTTTTCCCTATTTCACAACTTAAGTGCAACTGAGCAATATTTGTATATAAGCGTTTAGCAATTAAACAAAAAACATTCCTTTGTTTCAAAAACTTTAAATTGTCTCGTTGTAAATAAATAATTTCATCCCTAGCCCTATTTAGCTCCGTCTCCTTCAGCTCAATCCACATCCTTCTCTCATCACTCTTTGAAGACACCCTGCTGAGTTGGTCAGTTAGGTTAGAGTTCGCTAAGCGAGTTTGCATGAGACTACCACTTAAGTTAGAATATTTAAATTTTAGTTCATTTAATTCTTCTTCATAATTTGTTACTGGAACTTTAAGTGATTCAAGGATGGATTGTACCTTTTTGATCAGCCGATCACAGTCGTTGATCTTCTCACTCAAGGGCATGGCTGCAAAGCACTTGTCCTTAGTTAGGTTCGGCTCCTTACTTGCACTTTCGGTTGGTCTACCAGCTGTAACCAGCAAACATTTTCCAGCCGAACCTGTATCCTTCGCCACATAAGCTCTTCCATGTGTGGGCTTTCTCACATCTTCATCCTCAGAATCGGTTGACCAGACTTCAACGCCACCGAACTCATCTTCATCCGTATTTTCCTACACAATCAAGGCATTCATTGAACTGTTAGTTGCCTTCTTTTTCTTGATCTCTTCCAACTTTGGCATGTAATACGCCTCATCATCTTCACCATCTTTTTTCTCAGCCATCTTCCTCAGCATGCAATCTTTGGCAAAGTGGTTCTTGCCATGACAGTAATTGCAGTCGAATCCAGAGTATTCTGCAAGCTTGCTCTCCTTCTTGTCGTCATCCTTTTGAGAAGTATTCTTCGCTTCATCTTTCACCTTCTCAGAACTATAACTTCCCTACCAGTTTCGGTTCTTGTTGACAGGGAACTTCTTTCGTGCAAACCTTTTTGGATTGGTGACCATCATTGCATACTCTTTGCTTGTAACGTCACATTCAGACATATCTGACTCCTCCTCTTCTTCTACAACACTTTTGCCTTTTGAGACAAGGGCTAACGATCCCACACCCGAAACTACCTTCGCCTCCTTGGTTACCACATTCTCATGGGATTTAAGTATGCCCACAAGTTTCGCTAGTGAATAAGATTTGAATTGTTCGTGAGCTTTCACTGTTGAAACCACTGCCATCCATTCTGGTCTCAAACCATTCATGAAGGTTACCTTTTGCTCGATCAATTTTCTTTCTATACCATGCTTGATCATCTTGCTAAGGAGATGATTGAAGCGATCGAAGGTTTGTATCAGTTTCTCTTCAGGTTTCTGTTCGAAAACTCCAAATTCAGATAGTAGCAAGGTTTGAATAGAGTGTTCTAGATCTTCATCGGTTGAATAAAGTTCCTTCAACCTATCCAAGATTTCTTTAGCCGTCGTGCACGAACCAACTAACCGAAAAGTGTCACATTGCAGTGCGAATCTGATCATTCTCATGGCCTTCACATTACATAGCAACATGTCCTTTTCGTCCTGTGGCATCTTATCTACGTCCGCCACAAGCTTATTATATTCTTTTTGAGTCTTCACTGTCGTGTTCGTTCCAGAGTGAACAAACGGCCCAAGCGTGATAGCTTCCCAAATGAGATAACCATTATCTTCAGATCCAACCACGTAATCTTCAAAGTGATGCGCCCATACTTCATAGTCTTAAGTGTAAAGAATGGGAACCCTTGTAGTGGACCCAATGCTGTTAGAGATGTTGATGGGATTGGTTTGAGAATCTTCGTGAGACATGGTGAACCTTTTCTTAGAACCGCTAGAATCAGACCTGTAAACTTGAGATTAGGGTTTTATCAAACACAAGAGTTACCGTCGACAGGAAGAAGACGGCTTCTATATATTCGATAAAAGCGGAAACCCTAAAGAATTCTAAAAACAGAAGGAATCTGTATTGATCACACAGTCTCCTGCTCTGATACCAATTGTTAGAACAAAGTTCTAGTAGGATCGATAGATTCTAAGCAGATAAACAGTAAAAGACGTAATGAAGAACACAGTAATGGTTTAACTGATGTCGAATGATTACACTTTAACACCTCAGAAGAGCTCGATTAAGAACTTCGACTGTAGAGGTGTTTAGGGTTACAAAGCAATGATAACTATAATCACGTTAGTTTTTAAGGCATACATGCATGCACTATTTATAGCTAAACCCTACATAATAATCACGGATGGATAGGCCCAATCCGGATATACAATACCAAGCCCATGACGCAACATAACATACCCAACACTCTCGTAGTATGGCTTCGTGAATGAGGCGTACTAGCGATTTGACTGACTATTCTTATACATATAATATATATTAAACTTTTAATTATATACATAGTATAAGGTGTATTTTAAAACATTTTAAAATTACAAGGGTTTAAACTTTTAATAAATTAAACTTTTAATTTAATTAAATTTAAACATTTTTATGGATTTATTAATTATCTTTTAATTAATCACTTAATTAAATTAATAATAAGATCCATTAGGATGTATTTTAAACTTTTTCAAAATACTAGATATTATTTAACATAATTTATTAAGTTCAATTAATATCTAGATTTATTATTTAAACATTTAAAAAAATCAATCATATTAATCACAAAACAATTAATCAAGTCAAATACTAATCCCCTATCATTTAGGCTTTTGAATTATCATTCTAGATACACCAAAATCGGATTTGGGGATAAAATATGGCAAATATTTATGATATAAAAGTTGTTAAGGCAGATTAGGCAGAAAATCCCGGACTGAACCAAGGTCACGACATGAACTGCAACAGAACCAAAAATTGGTTTATTTTCTGATTCACCAATGTGCAAATACATGAAAGACAACCCTAGGCTCTGATACCACTGATGGTTTTTTTGGGTTACAACTACAATGCCTTAAGTGGAAAACAATCAAACAATTCAATTGATTAGGGCACATGCCTAATTGAATCTATGTCTTTCACATATAGCAACACTATGATTGGCTAATCTACAAAAAAAACTTTTCTATTAACAAACTAATTCATAAGATAAGAAAACTAACCTTGAAGATTATTATAGCAAACAATCTTGAATTCCTTCTTGAAAGACTCTTGGAAGCAAGCACCACAAGTATCGTGCCTCTAATGGTTCACACCCAAACCCTAGCAACCAAGGATATTAAAGAGAGAGAAAGAGGAGAAGAAGAATTTGGGACCTACGCCTCTAGGAAGAGTCATGAACAAAATTCTTAACTGTTAGGGGTTTATATATGAGTCTAGGAAGGTGTTGGATAAGGCAGGTATCTCCAAGATAACCCTAATCTTTTAGCTTCCTCCCTAACGCATCCAAGGCACCCTTAGAGCCCAAGGAAACCGTAGAAGGATTCTAGATCTCATTCCCCCCTTTATAGGAGGTTCTAGAATTCCTCAATGCTCAACTATTGAACATTGTCACCTTTAGTCATCCTACTTTTAATTAATCCAATTAATCTCAAAATTAATTCCAATTAATTTCTGATTAATTTTTAATTAAATAATACTATTTCTAATTAATATATTATTCTCATAATAGATTAACAAATCATTTATTTTGAATTCCAATTAATTTATTAACCAAATAATAAATTAATAAATCATTCTATCTCTCTAAAATTTATCCAATTCAATTGCTAGGTTTGAGGGCAACCCAAAAGGACTGTGCTACTATCAATTCAAGTATCATGTAACACCCAGAATCTAGAAGGTTAATTTAAGGAAGAAAAACCCTAAGTCAAATAAGGTCTACTCGGCGAGTCCAAGGAGGGTAACTCGACGAGTATAAGCAAGATTAGGACGCGGGTGGAAGGACCTACTCGACGATTCGGGGAGACCTACTCGACGAGTTGGTCAGGGTTTAGGAAACCCTAAATATGGGTTTTTATACCCTATTTAAAGAGCACTAAGCCTCTCTCCTAGCCTCCTTACTGCCCTCTCACATCCAAAAGCAAAACCCTAGCCATCTAACTCCATTTTTTAGCATTGTAAGGCTTAGAGTTCCATTGTTGGTGCATGTATTGAAGGATGGAGAGCTAGGAACGAAGGGGAGCTTGTAGATCCAACACCTACTTCGGTTTGGCAACATTTGGAAGGTAACAAGTCGTTACCTTTATTATTCTATTGATAGATCTCTTCATCTTAAGCTTTCAAGCCATTTCTAGCACTTTTTGTGGACTAATTATTGGGAGGAGCATGATCTGAAGTTGCAACTTTGAAGCTTTTTGAAGCTTGAGCCCTTCTACATAGTCTAACCTTTCTTTTAGCCTAGTTGTTGGCATTTGGAGCTTGCATGCACGTAAAGTTTACAACTTTACGTGGTAATAATGTCCTAGGAAGTCAGATCTGCAATTGGGAGACTTAGTTTAGCTTAAAAGTGACTGAATGAAAAGTGGACTAAAGGAACTCGACGAGTTGGATAGTCAACTCGACGATGTGAAGAGGGTTTCCCCATTTTTGGTTTCTGCATGAACTCGTCGCGTCCAGAAAGGAACTCAGCGAGTTGAGTCGACTTGTCCCGACTCCGTACCAGGTAGAACTCGACGAGTTTGTGAAGGGACTCGACGAGTTGTCTCATTTTATCACGAGTCTGAATAGCATAGGAACTCGACGAGTTAGGAGGTAACTCGACGAGTTTGGTCAACTGGAAGTTGACCTCGACTTTGACTGTGACCAAGCGTTGACTTTGACTTTGATCAGGGGTAAAATGGTCATTTTGCCCTAAGAAGGATTCATCAGTTCTTGACTAAGTATTATGTTGGTAATGATAGCTCGGGGAGTCGAGTGATCAACAGTTCGGGGATCTACCAGCTAGCAGGGAGAGGTTTATTCGTAGGATTTCTATAGTCAACGTGTGAGGTGAGTTTTCTCCTATAGGAGAGGGTCGAAGGAACCAATGCCGACCCGTTTATGTATGTTAGCATATGATGTACATCGGTCCGATGTCGGGACAAGCCCGATGTAGATTTCATGTTCAGGACTTCGGTCTGATGCCGGGGCAAGCCCGAGGAAGGTCTAAGCTTTCCGGACTTCAGTCTGATGTCGGCCGGGGCCCGAGGAAGGAATGCATGTTTAGTTATACTTGTTGTCTTTGTGATACTTGTATGTGCCTGGTAGGGAGGTGAGTGTGGGCAGGGAACTATATCTCATCACTAGCTGAGTGTGGACGGGGTTCCATATCTCATTATTAGCAGAATAGGGGCGGGGCCCAAGATAGGCGGAGCCTTGAGACTAGCTGTTATAACGTTGTGTTTGATTGTTATGTACTAGCATGATTATGATTATATGTTTGTATGTGTATAGTGGGCGGGGTCCAGAGACAAGCAGGGCCTAGTAGAAACAGATCTGTATACTGAGCGGGGCACGATGCCAGGCGGGGCCTGATGCCGGGCGGGGCCCAATGTAGCGGGCAAGGCCCAATGTTTGCAGTATGTGTTTATTTGTATGTTATGTGGTAGTTTGGGGAGACTCAATAAGCTTCGTGCTTACAGTTTTCAGTTTTGGTTTCAGGTACCTCCACTAGCCAGGGGAAGGGCTCGGGATGACTGCATGGCACACACCACAACTTTTAGCCTGGGATGATTTACTCTGATAATTTGACATATGATTTTGATACAGTATTTTGTTATGATGATTTGAGATACATGACTTATGATTTTTATTTTGATGTTTGATGAATTATGATTTTCGTAAATGATTTGAAAACGAAATTTTTGGACCGTATTTTGGAGATATTTCAAGTTGGTATCAGAGCCTTGGTTTGAGGGATTCGGGCACACTCTCGGGTGTGTCTGAACTCAAACTAAGGAACTGGTATAGAAATATTTTCAAAAGAAAATCATTTTTACTAAAAGAACTTTGAGAAAAAGAAAAGAATTTTGAAAAGAGAAAAGGATTTTGAAAAAGATAAAAGGGTGTGGTGCATGCAATCATCCGAGCTCAAGTAAGTACTCCCAAATTACCCATACAAGTTTATGTTATGATATGTTTATGAGAATTGCATGTCAGATTAGGACTAAGGATCTAGGAGGATGTCTTATGTGCCTATTATATGTATATGAGCTTTATGAACTACATGCTAGTACATATTAGTCAGTGATGGCCTGAATGAGATATGCTTGATTATGTTTACTCGATGCTCGAATGTTGCTTGCTTTGTGCTTTTAGGAGCTCTAGTTATCTTTTACTAACTAGTAAATGAATATGTTAAGTTTCATATTGCGAGGACTAAATAATTTCAGAAGGTTAGGTCTAGCTCTATTTCGTAGCTCTTGTTTGAGCCCAACCGTTGTAGAGTAGGATCTCTCATTCGCTTAGTGATATGTAATAGTATTCGCGAGCTAGTTAGGGGAAGATAGCAGGGACTTCTTATGCAGCTGATGGTGGAGAGTGGGATGGTGATTACCCTAAGGCAAGCCTAGGATGAGAGTAGTGTTGGGAGCAGTAGTAGTAGTTGAAAGGGACTTGGTGGAGTCGGGGCAATCCTTGAGGAAAGTACGGATAGATGTGGAAGGTAGTATGGGCCCATACTACTGAAAGCAGAGGATCTGTACTCGAGTCAAGGAGGGTTGAGATAAAACTGAGGAACTTGTAGTGCGTGTGTGATCCCTCAATAGTGATGTGTATTCTGATGATTGTTATGTTATATGCAGTATGGTGATGCTATGGGGTAGACCAGTGGGAAAATCAGGTGCCGGTGAGGGATCAGGCTCGGGCTCTAGAGCCAGGCAGCTCGATGAGCAGATGAGAGAGTTTATTTCAGCTGAGATTACGCGCAGTATTCTAGACCAGACTCCTATGATCTTTGGTACGGTCAAGGAGGGAATTATGGAGATTTTGGACGAGAGATTGGGTGTGTTCCACACCGAGATGGCGGCCATGATGGGGGCGCGCGCACAGACGTTCAGAGAGTTTAGAGCCTGCGGAGCTTGTCACACCCCGCTAAAGAGGAAACACAGGGCGTGGCAGTACAAAGGGTTTCATCGCAAAAGTTAAAAGACAACACCAACCATAGTATTAAAAATCATTACAAATTCACAATGGGTTTGAACAACTTTTAAAAGAAATTACAATGTAAATTGAAATACAACACATGCGAATGCTCCTAAAAGTGAAGTGTCCCTAAGTGCCACTTACTCGATGATTCCTGAAAAAGCATGTAAAACGAGCGTCAACTATAAAAATAGTTGGTGAGTACTCACAGATAAACAAAATAATATTGGTTCCATGAATTGAAATCAAAGTTTTGATAAAAGTTTCCAATAATAAAAGTATATTGTTAAAATGAGTAAATAAGTTTGTAAAAACAAAGTTCTTTGTCATCATGAGAGATAAAGTATGTTGCCCAAATAAGATGCAACATTCATATTCTCATGGAAGATAAAGTTCGTTACTCAAACGAGTAAACAAGTTTCATTGCTAAAATGAGCAATCAGTTTCGTTGCTACAAGGAGCAAACAATTTCATTGCTAAAACATGTATATAAGTTTTCAGTAATAAAATTTCGTTGTTGTAATGAGAAACAAAGTTCATTGCTATAATTAATAACAAGTTTATTGCTATAACGAGAAATGAGTTGGTATGTGTATGAGCAAACAATGAGTCTCAACCAAACCTATGACTGAAGCCCTATCAAGATCTATGCTTATCGTTTCATAGATGAATATGGTATCATGCACTCCAGCAATAAGGCGAGTGAGGAGTTGTCAATTCCTAATAGCGCTATCCATAATGACCATTGGCTCAAAGAGTTAATGGTTAGAGATAAGGGAAGGGCCTTAGTACGATAAGTTCTCATGTTCCGTGTTGCATAGACATACATAGAGAGACATAGCAATAAAATAGCAATCATGTTTGATACAAATCAATTTAAATACAACATTCAAATAATAGTTTTTCGGGACATGCTTTTCCACCCCAAAACATAAAAACCGAAAATAGGGGAGTGCGTGAATACTCACAATGCATTTAGATGATGGAAATGGTGCCTTGAACTACGTTCCACGTGTACCACTACCGATTCCTACAATAATGGTATTCGCTAGTGGGTCTCTAATCGAAATCTAACACTAGTATACTTACTACTACAATAGAATTATGCCAATAATGTGTCAAAATTTAATATTGATAAGTTACAAACATTTTTCTGTGGAAATTAAGTTTCAAAGAAACAATTGTTATATAACAATTTAAGTGGAAAATTTCCATTATTGAAATGTTAATATTTAACATTTTAGAGGTGTTCCAATGATTAAATATTCAAAACTAAATCAATTTATTTCTAAACTTTCCCAAACTTTGCATTTAAGTTTTAATTGAAGTCAAAGACCTTAAGATAAATTTTCTTGAATTTTTGATTTGTCTGACTATTTTTCACGATTTTAGTTTCTTGAATAACCATAAAATCATGAAAAATACTAAACAGTTAATAAAAATTACCAAACTTCAGATTTTGGTTCTAAATGTACTAAAAGACTTCTAGATAAATTTTCATGGATTATGAATATGTATAACCATTTTTCACATATTTAATTCTCTAAATAGATACAAATTCATGAATAATAGAAAATATTGAAAATACTCCAAACTTTTTATAACAATGTCATTACACATACTTAAGCTGGGAAAAATATAAAAAGGGGTTTCTAAACTGTTTAACCCAATTTTATGATTTTTATGCATTTATTCTAATAAAAATGGGGATAAATAGAAAACAGTTTCCAAAATTACCCAAACTTTTTGTGATATTGTTATTAAACATTCTTAAGTTGGGAAAAATATAAAAATTGATTTCTAAACTGTTTAACCCAATTTTATGATTTTTGAGCATTTATTCTAATAAAAATTGAAATAAATAGAAAACAGTTTCCAAAATTGCCCAAAATTTTTGTAACACTTTTATTATACATGTAGAAGCTGTGAAAAATATAAAAGATATTTTTCAATTAGTCTTTCTATTTTTCTTTGTTTTATCCTCTTAAATAATCATTAATTGGAGAATAATTATTAAACAGTTAAAGTAAATTACAAAAAATTTTGTAAAGTTCATGTACAGTGTAAATAATCTGGGAAAAATCCCAAATGTGGTTTTTATCTACTGGAATCTGATTTTGTGTATTTAAGTGTATTTAATCTTAGAAAATAGGAGAAAAATAGTATAAAGAAGGGAAAAGTCATCAAAATTTTTATGTAGCCTCCTAATGTGCTACAAGGTGTTCTGGTAAATTTTTATGAATTTTGGATAAGCAGAACTATTTTTCTTGTTTTTAGTCCATAATATACACAAAAATCGGGGAAAAATAGGAATACATTATGAAAAATTCTGAAAATATTTTTCTACGTCTTCCACAGAGAGTATAAGCTGCGAAAATTATTATATAACCTTTTCAAATTATCTAAAGCGGTTTTATGATTTATTGGGGCTAAACAAAAAGAAAATTCAAAACCATATTAAACAGTAACAAAAATCGATGAAACTTAATGAGGGATCATTATTTAGCATAGGGGTCGTCCACGAATTTAACTAGGATTTATAGACCCCAGAAAATATTTTATATGATTTATTGCCCTATTTTATTGCATTAATTATAATAATTCTAGAAAAATGAATTATTTTCTGGAAATTTACAGATCATCTTATTTTGTTGATGGGAATCTAGAAAAAATCGGATTTGGTCAGAAAAGGAGTTTTAGATATTTATTTGGAAATAAATCCTTCATGAACATATTTGAAAGCTTTTAACAACATATTTTGATTATCTAGCATATTAGCTTGAAGATCATCACATGCATGTTGGTTTGAAGATCATTCATGAGTTTGAAATGTTCAAAAATCATTTTTGATAGAAAACATAGGGTGCATGTGGTGTTTTTCCACCAAAACATATAGAAAAGTGCATTTCCATGGTTTTGACTTAGGTTTAGGTCATGGATCTTCACCATTTTGTAACATGCAAGATGTTTTTGGTGAAAATCTACCACCATCATCATCAAAACTGAAGTGAATGAATATTCACACAAATTTTCTAAGAGAAAGGTGTAGAAGAAGAAGGAAATGCAAGAAAAACCTTGAAAACATGGAGGAAAATGAAAGGAAATCGTGTTCTACCTTAATGAACACCACTAGATGATGAAGATTTTGAGTTTGAGGTGTGTTCTTGGACTTATTCTCTGGAAAATTCCGTGGGTATAGAGAAATGAAGAGAGAAATGGAGTGGTGGTGATGAAGAGTGTGAGAGAGAATGAGGGGTAGAGTGAGAGAGAAGATGGAGTGTGAGGGTGAAGTGAATGATTAAAAATTTTAGGAAGAGGGTGCCTAGGAAAGAGGGGGGGCGAATTTTGATGAGGAGAGAGGTTCCCTCACTCTTCCATTTTTATAAAATTCTAATTATTTTATAAAAATACCAAATTTTTATAAAATATGCACCTTAATATAGTTTTTACTCATAAAATATTGATTTTTGACTTATAAATTAAGGGTAAATGTTAATGACTTAAATTTTTATTTCCTTGATTATATTTCCTTGAATTTAATTATTTTAAGATAATATTATAAGTTTCATAACTAATTTTATAAAATTCTTGATGTTAAACTTTATAAAATTTAGGTTTTAGGGCTTTTAGGGTTTTGGAGTTTAATAAACTTTGAATATCAAAATAAATTGAATATTTGAGACTTCAAATTATCTTATGGTATTATAACTCTTTTATAGTTATAAATAATGTTTGTAATTTATTTTTATCGGTTTATTGGCATTCTATGTAGTGATTCCGAGATTCAAGCGAAATTGAGGAATCAAGTATACTAGTCTTAGTCTTCAACTTTGACTTAAGTTTCTATGAGACTCTGACCTAATTTCTACCACTAGGTAAAGTGCATGATGTGTGTATATGATTCATGAAAAGGTGTTCGAGTCAAAGAGTGACCTAAATATGGATATTCACTACAGTTAAGTAGTTGTAGAATTCACATATCAATGTGAAATCTAAGTATACTATCCATTGATTCTAATTGTTTCCAAGCTTCTAGTAGGTTATAACTTAGTTTCTAGTTACTTAGTCTAGTATGTGTCGTGCCTATACGTGTAACTAAGTTTAGTCAAATCTAGAACCGAATCGAATTTTGACGGTTGTCATAGTCTCCCCCGGTTGAAAGAATTTCGTCCCGAAATTCAATTCGTGACGTATTCTATTAGAACTCAGTCAAATACAATTGTATAGCTGGAGAGGTGGTGACTTGAAGTGTTCTTTGATTATTTTGGGTTTATTTCCTCAAAGGAAGAACCCAATTCTTTAGCTATAGTCAAATTAATGTTTCCTTAATTCGAGTTCTTTCGTCTAGATTATGGAAAATTTGATTCATGGAATCATGTTCCAACCACGGCGACCTAGTCGAAAAAGATCATCTAGTTAGATATTATCTGAATTAAGAGAGCGGTATAAGTTTTGCTAAAGTACCAACTACACTAAGCGTTAAATCCGCAATGATCTTTAAGTCGCGTTCTAAATCAACACTACGTGTAAATTTTCCGCCTAATAACGAAAAGATTAGGAACAATTTGTTCGCTTCCAGGTTGGCTACTAAATCTGGAAAAATATATATTCCAAAATACGAAGGGGTAGCACGAATGAAAGAGAAGCGATCGACGGTAAGTTCCTATTGATACACATTAAGGGTAGGCAACGAAGTTTTGGTACATCTCGAATATAAAGGCTATTTAACTCCCATCTACAAAAGAAATTACAAAATGATCAAGGATTTCTGAAGCTATAATTTCTACTACAGGTACTCTAACTATAATAGAACCATGATTGAAGAATAAAGTTAGAGAGTCGTTGTTTCTAATGAAGGCGGTGAAACTTTATGATATTTTAAATCACATTATTTAGGTAGCATTTTGAGCGTTTAAAATGATAAGTAATCTCACTGCTCTCAAAATGTGTGTTTAGAAATGATAATTAATTTCACTATTATCAAAATGTGTAATAATTCCAAGATAATGAAGATACATGTGTGACGATCAAACGAAGTAGTAAAATAATATAAAGATTAATTAAGGTTAAAGGTTTAAGTCGCCATTAAAGGAATCTGTATAGAAATATTTGTATTATTATTTTTTTTTTGAGAAATTGTCCAATTGTCTAAGTCAGGACAAATTCAAGTTTACGAGGATTCAGAATACTTATTAAAACAAGTTTGAGAGTTTAGGAATTCACTGAAATTTGCAAAGTAAAATACTATTTTAAGAAAGGTGTAAAAATGTCGATCATCGAAAACACTGCATTCTTAATTTAGTGATTCTACAAAAATATTCATTTGAAGGATAAATAATCATAACTTTTAAAACTTTTCATATTTTTAAAGAAAAGATGAAACATCTAAAATGTATTCTTCACATATATTTTCTGGATTTTGAAAAATGATAAGAACAAGGCGGTCACCTTGTATATTAATTGTAAGGAAATACAATGAAAATTGTGCGTTTAATCAAAAATTTAAATTTAGAGCAAAAGGAGCAAATGTAATTAAGGATTACCTGTTTATTGTAGATTTCAAAATAAAAAAACAAGATGTATATGATAAAAAGCGTAATTAAATATATCAAAGTTGGCTAAATCAAAATTATGCATCACAACTATACACGTATTAATCGCTCAAAACGCAAGGGTAGACTTCTAGACTTTACGTATACAAACATGATACAAGGTGAAGCAAAATAGACAGAAACAAAGTTAGACAATGTATTATGTTAATATTATGGTGTGCGACATCTAAAGTCAGAAGGAGAGCGAAAAATAAAGTTCGGGGGAAAGAAAAAGGAAGATAGCGGCGGCAATGATTGATATTGTTAAAATTATAAGAACAATACCTATAGGTAGATTAAAACCAGGTTGAGATATATTTCAAACTTCAATATTTTATGTATATTGATGATTAAATAGAAATGAAGAAGTTTTAAAGTGTTTTCTAAGATTTGCTAAAAATTCACGAGTTATCTATTAAGTTAAACTCTCTTTGTGAAAAAGAAGAAACACTAAAACTTGTAATTGAAAATCTGACAGTTTTGACCTTTTTTGACTGGGGTCCAACAATGGTTAAAACGGATAAGGTAAAAACTTACATATTTAGATGAATAATTGTGCATTGTCGAAAGTGCGTCACTGGAATTTTAAAAGTGAGCACTAAGTTTTCAAATGCTATAAAGTTTAAAAACGTTATAGATTATAAAACCACATTGAAGCAAAGTACACAAATAAGCTATGTTTTGAAATACAAGCACTGGAGATGTCTTATAAACATGTTTGAAGTAGAAATTTTCATAAATATCATGTTGGGTTTCGAGAAAACACATTAAAGTAAATTACAATGTCTAAATGAGAAAGCTGTTAAAAAGTCAAATAAAAGTGTTTTGAAGATTCGATGAAACTTTTTCACATAATATGAACTTCAATGTCATATGTTTAAGTTTTATAGCATAGAGTTTAAACACTTTTATAAAAGAAAATGTTTCTAAGTTTTTCGAAAACGTGTCAAAATGGTAAGCAAGGTTTAAAATGGTTTATATGCCCTTAAAAGCATATATATCCATTGAAATGGATTTGAATTGAAATTGAAATAGCAATGTTAAAAACCAATATTGGTTAAATTGAGTTTTGAAGAAAAGCGTTAAGTTAAAGCAAGTTGTCAAAAGAGTTTTAGCGAGAATATGGCTTAAATTGTTAGGAAATGTATACTAAGTTGAATCAAGTGGTTATAAAATATTTTATCGATGATAAATAAAAACGATGAAGCGAAATAATTTTTCGATGGAAGATTAAGAAGTAAGGAATAAGTATGTTAGTGTAGCTGATCGTACCTAAATACTAATGCGAGTCTAAGGCGAGTGCCGATGTCTTTTCCCCCAAGATAAAGGACAAGAAAAATTGTTTGAAAAACGTTTTATGGTCTCAATACAGTTTACGACCTTTTATAGAGGTCAAATGGATATCCAATGTTAAGTTTTAAGCTCAAGGTGGAAACAACCTAGAGCTAAATCGTAGCGTAGTAATAAGGTCTCACGTATAGGTTAAACCTCCGTGTCTCCTCGTGAGTTGAATCCGGAATGCCCGCCAATGGTATCCAAGTGATTATTTAGTGGAGACTCATCTACCTCCTTACGTGATGCTCCAATTCTCATCCGTGTCGATATCAAAACGCTTTTTCATAGTTGTAACTCTAGTACGAAGACGATGAAGAGGTATTGAGGAATAATTCGTATAGGTTTCGACTTATGATTATTACTAGTGTATATCTAGCTACTAACCTTACATCTAAAGCCAATAGCTACCAAGGAATACTCATTCTCAGTACTAAGTGTATTGCTCCTAGAGTGGCTAGTGATATAACTTAAGTGGTTAACCTAGCACTTGATAAGGGACAAGAATATTTCTAAATAAAGGCATTGTTATAAAAGTGCACTTAGTTTCTAAGTGTATCTAGATGAATGCCTATAATATGCAATGCCCGTACGCACACCGAAAAATTTTGTTTTTCAATAGTTTAAGTTGAAAATTGTTTTGAACATAATTCTACTATAACCGTTTCCAGCCTCACATTAACTTTCCTTAATTAAGCATAGTTGGCCAGGCTATACTTAATTAAAGTCCAATAATGCGTACTCGAATTAGTTATACAAGTAGTATGTTCTATATTTTAAAAACGTTTAGAAAATTTTTGGCTATAGTTGTGGTTTTCCAAAGGAAAACCGGTATTCTCTATAACCTTCGGCTCTGATACCATTTTCTGTCACACCCCGCTAAAGCGGAAACACAGGGCGTGGCAGTACAAAGGGTTTCATTGCAAAAGTTAAAAGACAACACCAACCATAGTATTAAAAATCATTACAAATTCACAATGGGTTTGAACAACTTTTAAAATAAAATTACAATGTAAATTGAAATACAACACATGCGAATGCTCCTAAAAGTGAAGTGTCCCTAAGTGCCACTTACTCGATGATTCCTGAAAAAGCATGTAAAACGAGCGTCAACTATAAAAATAGTTGGTGAGTACTCACAGATAAACAAAATAATATTGGTTCCATGAATTGAAATCAAAGTTTTGATAAAAGTTTCCAATAATAAAAGTATATTGTTAAAATGAGTAAATAAGTTTGTAAAAACAAAGTTCTTTGTCATCATGAGAGATAAAGTATGTTGCCCAAATAAGATGCAACATTCATATTCTCATGGAAGATAAAGTTCGTTGCTCAAACGAGTAAACAAATTTCATTGCTAAAATGAGCAATCAGTTTCGTTGCTACAAGGAGCAAACAATTTCATTGCTAAAACATGTATATAAGTTTTCAGTAATAAAAGTTCGTTGTTGTAATGAGAAACAAAGTTCATTGCTATAATTAATAACAAGTTTATTGCTATAACAAGAAACGAGTTTGTATGTGTATGAGCAAACAATAAGTCTCAACCAAACTTATGACTGAAGCCCTATCAAGATCTATGATTATCGTTCCATAGATGAATATGGTATCATGCACTCCAGCAATAGGGCGAGTGAGGAGTTGTCAATTCCTAATAGCGTTATCCATAATGACCATTGGCTCAAAGAGTTAATGGTTAGAGATAAGGGAAGGGCCTTAGTACGATAAGTTCTCATGTTCCGTGTTGCATAGACATACATAGAGAGACATAGCAATAAAATAGCAATCATGTTTGATACAAATCAATTTAAATACAACATTCAAATAATAGTTTTTCGGGACATGCTTTTCCACCCCAAAACATAAAATCCGAAAATAGGGGAGTGCGTGAATACTCACAATGCATTTAGATGATGCAAATGGTGCCTTGAACTACGTTCCACGTGTACCACTACCGATTCCTACAATAATGGTATTCGCTAGTGAGTCTCTAATCGAAATCTAACACTAGTATACTTACTACTACAATAGAAATATGCCAATAATGTGTCAAAATTTAATATTGATAAGTTACAAACATTTTTCTGTGGAAATTAAGTTTCAAAGAATCAATTGTTATATAACAATTTAAGTGGAAAATTTCCATTATTGAAATGTTAATATTTAACATTTTAGAGGTGTTCCAATGATTAAATATTCAAAACTAAATCAATTTATTTCTAAACTTTCCCAAACTTTGCATTTAAGTTTTAATTGAAGTCAAAGACCTTAAGATAAATTTTCTTGAATTTTTGATTTGTCTGACTATTTTTCACGATTTTAGTTTCTTGAATAACCATAAAATCATGAAAAATACTAAACAGTTAATAAAAATTACCAAACTTCAGATTTTGGTTCTAAATGTACTAAAAGACTTCTAGATAAATTTTCATGGATTATGAATATGTATAACCATTTTTCACATATTTAATTCTCTAAATAGATACAAATTCATGAAAAATAGAAATCAGTATTGAAAATACCCCAAACTTTTTATAACAATGTCATTACACATACTTAAGCTGGGAAAAATATAAAAAGGGGTTTCTAAACTGTTTAACCCAATTTTATGATTTTTATGCATTTATTCTAATAAAAATGGGGATAAATAGAAAACAGTTTCCAAAATTACCCAAACTTTTTGTGATATTGTTATTAAACATTCTTAAGTTGGGAAAAATATAAAAATTGATTTCTAAACTGTTTAACCCAATTTTATGATTTTTGAGCATTTATTCTAATAAAAATTGAAATAAATAGAAAACAGTTTCCAAAATTGCCCAAAATTTTTGTAACACTTTTATTATACATGTAGAAGCTGTGAAAAATATAAAAGATATTTTTCAATTAGTCTTTCTATTTTTCTTTGTTTTATCCTCTTAAATAATCATTAATTGGAGAATAATTATTAAACAGTTAAAGTAAATTACAAAAAATTTTGTAAAGTTCATGTACAGTGTAAATAATCTGGGAAAAATCCCAAATGTGGTTTTTATCTACTGGAATCCGATTTTGTGTATTTAAGTGTATTTAATCTTAGAAAATAGGAGAAAAATAGTATAAAGAAGGGAAAAGTCATCAAAATTTTTATGTAGCCTCCTAATGTGCTACAAGGTGTTCTGGTAAATTTTTATGAATTTTGGATAAGCAGAACTATTTTTCCTATTTTTAGTCCATAATATACACAAAAATCGGGGAAAAATAGGAATACATTATGAAAAATTCTGAAAATATTTTTCTAAGTCTTCCACAGAGAGTATAAGCTGCGAAAATTATTATATAACCTTTTCAAATTATCTAAAGCGGTTTTATGATTTATTGGGGCTAAACAAAAAGAAAATTCAAAACCATATTAAACAGTAACAAAAATCGATGAAACTTAATGAGGGATCATTATTTAGCATAGGGGTCGTCCACGAATTTAACTAGGATTTATAGACCCCAGAATTTAGCATAAGTTTCATAACTAATTTTATAAAATTCTTGATGTTAAACTTTATAAAATTTAGGTTTTAGGGCTTTTAGGGTTTTGGAGTTTAATAAACTTTGAATATCAAAATAAATTGAATATTTGAGACTTCAAATTATCTTATGGTATTATAACTCTTTTATAGTTATAAATAATGTTTGTAATTTATTTTTATCGGTTTATTGGCATTCTATGTAGTGATTCCGAGATTCAAGCGAAATTGAGGAATCAAGTATATTAGTCTTAGTCTTCAACTTTGACTTAAGTTTCTATGAGACTCTGACCTAATTTCTACCACTAGGTAAAGTGCATGATGTGTGTATATGATTCATGAAAAGGTGTTCGAGTCAAAGAGTGACCTAAATATGGATATTCACTACAGTTAAGTAGTTGTAGAATTCACATATCAATGTGAAATCTAAGTATACTATCCATTGATTCTAATTGTTTCCAAGCTTCTAGTAGGTTATAACTTAGTTTCTAGTTACTTAGTCTAGTATGTGTCGTGCCTATACGTGCAACTAAGTTTAGTCAAATCTAGAACCGAATCGAATTTTGACGGTTGTCACAGAGCTCCAAACTATCATGGGGCTAAGGACCCCATTGCTAGCAGTCGGTGGTTGGCAGATGTCGCCAACGCCTTCCGTTCTATCCGGTGTCCCGAGGGGGACAAGGTCTGACTCGCTTCCTGTCTTCTGAAGGACAGAGCACGTGATTGGTGGGAGGAGGTTGGACATACTATTGGAGATGATGTCGCGTTGGACGCGATGACATGGAGTGACTTCTCGGCCCGATTCAAGGCCGACCTGCACCAGTTATTGAGGTGCAGCAGTTAGCACAGGAGTTCCAGGACCTCCACCATACAACAGCAGTTAGCATGCAAGCTCCAAATGCCAACAACTCGCCTCCATTTATTTTTCTTATTCGATATTATTATCCTAAAATTATGCTACTATTTGGCATTCAAATTCACATATATTCCATTTTTTCAAAAACTTTCTAGTGTATCTATATATGTTATACGGATTTAAAATTATGCTACTCACATACTATTTTTTATATTTTTCTTAGATTGTTTGTTCTTTGTTTTCTTATTTTCTAAATAAAATTTGTTTAAACATCTTTTTGAGAATAATAAAATAATATAAGTTGTTAGCAAACTAAATTATTTTATTATAAATATTTAAAATAAAACACTGGTATTATTATGTATGAGTATAGTTTTTTTATATTAAAATTTATATTTTCATAGTACGACATGATGATTGTATCATTAATCTTGAGTTAAAAGACAATGTTGATGTTTTAATATTTACACTTTGATATTTAACTTTTATTTTAATCAACTCATGTAGTACACGAGTCTCACACCTAGTTTCAGTAATAAACTTACCTTTTAATTTCAAAATTCCCAAAATTAAAGTTAATTAGTTTATTTTCTTTATTTAAATTATTTCTTTAAATTTTAAAGATAAAAAAACATCTCTAATAAATGAAGGTTTTTTTGCCACTTGTCACACTCATTCAAATTTTCAAATGTCATTTTGTGGTTATTTTGAATTAATTTTTTTCATATGTCATTTTATGAGTTTTTTTCTATTTTATTAAAATCCAAATAATATTTTAGTTTCAAAATTCCTAAAATTAAAGCTCATTAGTTTCATTTCTTTATTTAAATTATTTGTTTAAATTTTAAAGATAAAAAAATATTTCCATTATAATAAATTATTATTATTCTTATTTTCTTATAAACTCAAAATTCTCAAATATTTTGGCATTTATATTTAACTTTTTTTAAATTAACCTATGTAATACATGGGCCTTACAACTAGTATAACTAGTAATATACTAGTATGTAAGATAAATGGGTATAAGATTTGGATAATTATGATGAATTTTTGGTTAGTGCTACTAGATATCAAATTGATGAGTCTTAGGCCCTGTTTGATTTGGATCTGATTGGGTCAGGTCAGACAAAAATGTCTGACTCGGTCAGCTCTATGTGTTTGATATGCTTCAGCTTTGCATCTGACCGGGTCAACAATGTCTGACTCGCTCATACCCAAAGAAATTGCTGACTCAATCTGATTGAAATTCATTCCACCATTGCCCCTGCACCACCCTCATCCTCCTTCCTCAACCATCAATTTAATCCCTAGAAAGGGAAAAAGAAACTAGAACACAGGCGCACAAAAAAAAAACACGAACAGAGACTGCATTTGATAAGGGGAAGAAGACAACTCAAAATTGGAATTAGGCAGTTTTGGTCCTTGAAGATACTCATCTTGACCGAATCTACCACAACTTTAAATTGTCTTGCATAACTAATTTCTAGAAATTACTAGTTGGACCCTGAACTTTTATAATCAATTATTATTATTATTATTATTATTATTATTATTATTATTATTATTATTATTATTATTATTATTATTATTATCCATCACTAGAGCATCAGGGTAAAATGATCATTTTGTATCAGTCAGCACATTCAATCAGACGTACAATCAAACAGAATGGTTTCTTACTCAGTCGGAATTTATTACTCAGACAGACATTTCTCAGTCAGCACTTTCTCAGTCAACAATTATCAAACGAGACCTTAGTTGGCTTCATAGATTGATAAGAGTAGATTGTATCAGTTTATTCCTAAAATAGTGAATATTTTGATTTGGAGGATTTTACAGAATAGGATCCCTACTAAAACCAATTTGGTTAATCAGGGGATTGACATGGAGTGACTTATGAGCTCTTGTTGCCGTGTGCAAATCAAGGATGTTGGGAATTCGTTTATAGCTTGTGATGTAGAGTGACAAACTTTGGTCTGTGTTGGGTGATGATTAGATATAGCTCTTTCGGTTTTTCATGCGGCTAGAGATAGGTTCTCGTGGGTGATATTCGTGGTATATCCAGTGGCAGAGCCATGGATTTTAATACGAGGGTACAAACATAATCGAAATTTCAAATAACATTTGAACAATCAAAATCTGGGTAAAAACATGAAGCCTCTTGAAACCTTCAAGTATTTCAGAAGATGACAAGCTGCTTCATAATAACTTGTACAAGGCTTTGACATGAATTGGGATAATCGTTGAACAGCAAAAGAAATATCTGGTCTGGTTATGTTCAAGTATAATAATCTGCCCACAAGCCTTCTATATTTTGATGGGTCATCAAACAATTCTCCCATGTGTTCAACTAAGTCAAGTTTAGGATCCATGGGAGTAGATTTTGGCTTTGCAGCCAAAAAACCCGCATCTTCAATTAATTGCAAAGTGTAATTTCTTTGAGAGACAAAAATACCCTTCTGTGATTTTGCTATTTCAAGACCCAAAAAATATCCCAATGAACCTAAATCTTTCAGTTTGAACTGATGACTTAATTGTTGTTTTAAGAATGCAATCCCTTGCTTATATGGTCCAGTGATGATAATATCATCAACATAGACAAGTAATGCCACATATGTTTCACCACTGCCTTTATGAAAGAATGAATAATCAGACTTTGACTGAATAAATCCCAACACTTTTAGAAACTTTGAAAATTTGTCAAACCACTGTCTGGAAGCCTGCTTTAGTCCATAAATTGATTTATTCAGTTTGCATACAAGTTTTGAACCCTTAGGTTCCCCCTGAATTTGAAGACCTTGTGGAATGTCCATGAATACTTCTTCTTGTAAATCACCATTCAAAAATGCATTGTTCACATCTAGTTGTACCATGTCCCACTGTTTAATTGCTGAAATTGCAAGTAAAACTTTGATTGTAACAAGTTTGGTAACTGGAGAATAAGTCTCAAAATAATCAACTCCTTCCTTTTGATTGAACCCTTTAGCAACTAGTCTAGCCTTGTGTCTTTCAATTTGACCATTAGATCCATATTTGATCTTGTATACCCATTTGCAGCCAACAATGTTCTTGTTTGGAGGTAAGGGTACTATAGTCCAAGTATTATTTTCTTTCATAGCATCAAGTTCAGCTTGCATGGCATCACACCATTCTTTATGTTTCGAAGCATCTTTATAAAGTTTGGGTTCAAAATTAGCTGAAACATTCATTGCAAATACTCTATGTGCATGTGACAAATTGTCATAAGACAAATAATCATGCAAAGAATAGATTGTGTCATTCTTGGAAACAAGATTGCAATGATAGTCCCTGAGATAAGAAGGAGGATTATGTGATCTAACAGGTCTTGAGATAGGTTGAGATGTTACTGGAATTGAATGTGATGGAAGTGGAACTTCATTTGGCGGAATTTGTGAGTCACACGGTTCTCAAAGCAGAGGAGGAAGGGTGGGCAGCAGGTACCACGAGCCCTCTGTCCCACACATCTATCCAGAAGCAAGTGTAGTTCACCGGTTCCACCGAATGCTCCTATCTGTCGGCAAAGATCGTGTGAGTGTGCAGTTATGCTTCGGATGCTTCGACATAGAATAGATCGACCCAGTTCCCGTTCTTTTCCGGTGCACTCGCTTTATATCTCCGACACACAAGGAAGGACGCGGTGGGAAGGAAGGAGCCCTAGCCTCTGTCCGGCCGATCATTCCGCTGGCATCTCGCATTCACGCCCCCGTTTGACTGCCGCTTGGGGATGTAGTTGTAGATACGTTAGTCTTAGTGGGTCGTTGGCTCCACTTGTTATCTCCTTCTACGACATGCTGTTGTCATCGCCATATTCCATATGTCACTTAGTCATCTCTGCCTCGCTGCGGGTCAGCACCTCCAAAAGAAACGGAGGACTTCATTCAGTGACCCCGCGATAGAATGAAGGAGGTTTCTCCAAAGCGGGATGAACTCAAGGAAAGCATTCGTAGGAGCGTGGGACAAAAATGGTGCAGGGGTATTTATGGAAATATCATGGTCAGGTAATGGTACAGGTAGAACAATGTGATCAAAGGGATCAATATGATCAACAACAGAATTGTTGTGAAAAGGGTATATGTTTTCATGAAAAACAACATCCCTAGAACAAAAAATCTGTTTAGTTTCAAGATCATATAACTTGTATGCTTTCATGTTAGGAGGATACCCTAAGAACAAACATGCTTTGGCTCGTGGTTGAAACTTCAATCTATTAGCAGCCAGAGTAGAAGCATATGCTAAACACCCAAAATTTCGTAAATGCTTATAAGTAGGAGTACTACCATATAAACTTTGAAATGGAGTCTGATGTGAAAGAACCTTTGAAGGAATTCTGTTTATCAAATAAGCAGCTGTAAGAACACAATCTCCCCAGAAATGAATTGGAATTTTGGATTGAAAAAATAATGATCGAGCAACATTCAGAAGATGCTGATGTTTTCTTTCAACCATTGAGTTTTGTTGTGGTTTAGCCACACATGCTTTTTGATGAAGAATGCCTTTGTCTGCAAAAAATTCTTTGAATTCCAATTCTTTTGCATTATCAGTCCTGAATGACTTAATGCTTTTGTTGAATTGAGTTTTGACATAGGAATAAAATTTGGGTATTATTCCTGTAATGTCAGATTTATGTTTCAACAAATAAATCCATGTATATCGACTTTTATCATCAACAATAGTTGCAAAAAATCTATGACCATTGTGAGTAGAATGTTGATATGGACCCCAAATATCACAGTGAACCAAATCAAATATTTCATCACAAATGTTGTTAACACTTTCAAACGACAATTGTTTCTGTTTAGCTAAAGGACATACAGAACAATGATCATTACATTTATTCTGAGATATAGAAACACCTAAAAGATTCTTAATAGGAATAAGAACTTTGTATGAAGGGTGTCCTAATCTCTTATGTCACAAATCAACAGAAACAACATTGATCCTTGTATCAACAAGTTTAACAACCTCTTCCTTTTTAGTGCTCATCACATAAAGATCTTGAATGTTATCAGCTTTGCCAATCATCCTCTTGTGAATGGTATCCTGAATATAAGCATGATGACATGTGAATTGAACTATGAGCTGTTGACTTTTGGTTAGTGCACTGACTGATATCAAATTGAGATCAAATTCAAGCACATAAAGAACATTTCTCAATGTAAAAAGGTAGTCAATCTTGATATCTCCAATCATATTAACTGGAAGAGTAAGCTTGTTTGGAAGAGTAACAGTGTGATGAGAAACCTTTCTTTTGTTAATAAAAAGGTTAATATCATGACAAACATGTTGAGAAGCACCAGAATCAAGAATCCACAAACATGATTTTAAACCACTATTTATAGTCAAAGAGTAACACTTACCAGTTGAAGCGTTCTCATTCGGATTGACTGAGATCATGTGATTTGATAATGCAGACATGACTTGTTGACATTGAGATGGAGAAAAACCTCTGAACATGTTGCTCAATTCATCATTCACAGAAGGAGTGCCATCAATATTGATGTTGTCATTAGTTACTGCATTTATGTGAGTAGACTTTGCCTTTGATTTGTATCCAGGTGGATATCCATGTAATTTGTAACACTTTTCCACAGTATGCCCCTGAATTTTGCAATTTGTGCAAAATGGTCGATCTCTTTGTGAATTGTTAAATTTCTTGTTCTGGTTGAAATTGTTATTATTAGATCTGGTGTTTTGATTTGACTTGGCAACAAAAGCAACAGATGAAGAATGTTGATCAATTGAAACAGTTTTCTGCTTTTCTTCCTGAGCAACAAGTGAAAATACACGATTAGCGTGGATCCATGAGTAAGATTTGACCTCGAGTAAGATTTGGCATTGGATCCATGAGTAAGATTTGACCTCGAGTATGTGAGAATGATTCATTTAGCCCCATTCGAAAATTCATGATCTGCTCCGATTGAAAATATTTCTCAATTTTCTCAACTCCATGACATTCGCATTTGCCACATGAATAGCGTGGACGAAAATTCTCAAGTTCTTCAGAAAGAGACTTCAATTTCGTGAAATAAACTCCAACAGAATCTTGATTTTGATTCAGATTAACAATTTCTCTACGAATTTGAAAAATGCGAGGTCCGTTGCTCTGTTGATAACGATCTTGAAGATCTTGCCAAATATCCTTCGCTGATTAGTGAACATGATACTAGTTGAGATTTCTTTTGAAACAGAATTCAAAATCCATGAGATAACGAGTTTGTTATTACGCATCCATGAATTGTGATTAACTATTTCAGTTATAGGAGGTTCAGGAATAGTTCCATCAACGAATCCAGCTTTATTTTTGACTGAAAGAGCAATCAACATTGATCGACTCCAGGAAGGATAGTTCTCACCAGTCAATGGTTGAGAAACTAAAACGAATCCAGGATTATCTGAATGATGAATGTAGTACGGTGACATTCGATCATCAATTGGAGAAACAGTTGTAGAAGAAGATGATGAACCATTCGACATGATCAATTTATGAAGAAATTGATCAAAAAAATCTACAAGAACAATTTGTAGATTTGAATAACAAAAAGAAAACGAAATCACAAGAACAATTTGTGAATTCAAATCAAAGAAACGTACAATCTGTAATAAACGATCAAAGAACAGAGTAAAATAACAATTCAATTGAAGATTGAATCATAGAAGCGAAGCATTTTTGCTCTGATACCATAATACAGATTGGAAAATGATGAAGTTTCCATTAACTAAAAAAAAATGATACAATCGAGACTTATACATCAACAGCTCAAAGAGTATCTAACCAACTAACTAACTAATTGACTAATTACATATTTACAATACAACCCTTCTATTATTTTAATTTACAATATCTCCTCTAATAGACTTTGTAGTTTTTGAATTTTGTTTTTCGGATCCGAAAATGTGTGATCTGATTTGTTTGATTTTCGTATTTTAAATCAGCAATATATGAGATCATATATGTTTAGAATTTCGTTTTTGTGATGTAGAAATGTAATAACCTCTACTTCTTGATTTTCGTATTTCAGGTATACAAATACAAAGCATAACCTCTTACAATATTTTCAAGTGTAGTGTATGTATACTAGAAATAGTTTATTTTTTTTGTTTGATGAAAGTTTGTAGTTTTGATTACATTTATTTTGACCTTAATTAACATATATAGTTTACTTGATTTTAGAGCTAGAAATATTATCTGTGAGTTGAATAATTTGTTCGTGATCGTGAAGATAAATGAGACAACGATAAAAATTTGATTTTTGTTGTGTTTGGCATTTTGAGATTTATTTTATTAATGAAATTTAAGAGACACGTGGTAATATATTCATAAAAGGAATCATCATATATGAAATATAATAAAATGGTTGAAGACACCATTGTTTTCTATTCTATTCAAACAATTAAAGTCGTAGCTCTGTCTTTCTATGGGTCTATATTGTTATCATTACAACATCAATCACTCAAATACAATTTTTATTTTTCATTTTTACTCATACTCCTCTTTAATCATTTATTCTTTATAGATTATGGGTAATTTGAAAAAAAAAATTGGATTTAAAAATTTCTCAACTGGAAGTTTATATGTTTATTCTGAATTATTATCCAAATTTAAATTAAAGCAAAACCGACTGATGATAAATGAGGATTATATGTTATCACATTTATGAAAACTTAATATATGTTAAATTATGTCTTAAATACGTCAATATTATTAATTGTTTGATGCAACATGATTATAACAAGTACTATCACATACCGTTTCAAAAAAATAAAATATTCAAAAGAACGAAAAAAATAAAATTTAATAGAAGTTACAATTAGAGTATGATGGTTGTTTTATAATTTGTATGATTTATTTCTTTCAAATGTATAGTTGTTTTAAATCATGTCCAGGAATGGTTAAATGAAAAAAAAAAAACTATTGCCGAAAGTATTTTTAGCAAATTCAAATAATATATAATAAAAGGAATTTCAAAAATATATATAATAAATGAGTTTTCAGTTTTCTATGGTAAAAAAAAGTAATATTTATGCAATGTTTACGATTCAGATGAAGTACAATATGGATGACACATAAAAACCAAAAGTTTTCCATGCTTTTGTAGCTCGCCTAACTTAGTATGTAAATTGATTTCAAATGATTAGCACCATACGGTGCTTGTAGTCTATACAAAACATATCATTTTTCGATATAAAATGCAGAGTAATAAATTGACACCAGATATGAAACTATTCCATCTCTGGATCTTTGTACCTATCTAGAAACTATTTTTCGAAAGAAACTATCTAACACAAAACAATCAGCCAAAATGCTGAAATGAACTATCTAACGTAAAAAAAAAAACTAATAGACGAATGAAAACTATATGCCGAAAAGAATATCTGGCGCCGCCGCATCGCGTGGGTACGCTACTACTATATATATATATATATATATATATATATATATATATATATATATATATATAGGTTTACTTTGTTTTTTTTTAATGAAATAGTTATACGAAAAAATATAATTATTTAGGCAATAATGAAGAAGCAATAACATATAAACGAATGATGTAAACGAAAATCACATAAAACCATAAAACTGAATAAAACTAAATAAACGAACAAACATTAACATATAAGTAGGGTTGTAAACAAACCAAATGAACACGAACTAGGGATTGTTCGTGTTCGTTCGTTTATGTTAGCCGAACAAACAAATAAGCACGAACGAATAAAAAAACGGGATTTTTTTCGTGTTCGTTTGTTTAACAAATTAAATGTTCATGTTCGTCGTTTATGTCCGTAAACATACTAAACGAACAAAGATAAACAAACACAATTGAACATATATGAACATAAACGAACATATATTATGGTAATATAATAATAAAAAAATTGAACATAAATTAATATAAATAAATTAAACGAACGAACATAAATGAATATAAACGAACATCATAAACGAACCATCACAAACATAAAGGAATGAACGAGACCATTGCTTATGTTCGTTCGTTTAACTAAGTGAGCGATAATTTTTGTTCATGTTCATTCATTTATTAAATAAACAAACATAAACGAATTTTCCGTCGAACAGTTCACGAACGTTACCGAACGTTCAGTTCGTTTACAGCCCGACATATAAGTGAACGATGTAAAAAAAAACACATAAAAAACAACATTAAATAATTATATTAGACGAACAAAACGTTAAAAAAAAGCATTAAAAATATATTTAAACAAAATGTCAGAAATATTAAAAGATTTTTAAATCATAGAAACAAATATAAATAAATAAAGAAAAAAATAAATTATAATAATAATAATAATAATAATAATAATATGATTTTATATAATTTAGATAATTGATTTAAAAAATAAAAATAAATTTATAAATAATCTATATATATATATATATATATATATATATATATATATATATATATATATATATATATATATATATATATATATATATATATATATATATATATATATATACTAGGTTATAACCCAAGGACACCATTAGTGAAATAGATAAAAAAATAATTTTAATTAAACTATAAGGTAAAATCATGAGTTTTATGATACAATATAGATTTGATAGATGGATATAGTAAAAAAAATTAATGTATTTTCTTTTATCTATATAGGGGTTATTTAATTTTATCTTCTTTTTAGACTTACATGATGCCATGATAAATTTTTAATATGAAAGAAAGAAATTAGTTTATAAATTGTTATGATAATTGATACATAATAAATACTGCAAATTAAAGGAAAAATAAAATAAACAAAGTATATATAGTTTAATTAATGACTACAGATAAAATATATAATGACATATTTATAAAGTAAAGAAACAACAATGATTATACATAATCGTTCGTAAAACCACGACTCCTAAAATTCCATTGTCGCCTCCCTCCTACACCGCCATCTCCACCCACTCATCCATCTCCATATAAAAATTGTGCTTTTTATGGCCATAATTTAAGGGATTCCTTAAACATTACTGAGTTATATAAATTATTTGTTTTGAAAAATTTGTGAATTGTGAATAGTCTCGTTTAGTTTCCAGATTCTAATTTTGTGTATGTGTTTAAATTGTTCCCTTGCTTCTTTTTATCGACAAATTTGGAGTTAAAATTAAGGTTAAATGATTCTTTATGCAACGGTGTTTCATAAGTGTTGAGTCATTTTCATTTTATGCAACAATGTTGACTTGTTTTTTAAACCAATTTATGCAACTAACATGAATTTTGCAACACGTTTCAACTGTTTGAACATATTGTAGGTCAATGGTAAATGGTTGCATATTTGTTATAAAATACCAGTTTAGTTGTATAAATTGGGGAAAAATGTGAAATATGCATAAAGAAGCATTTAATCCTTAGAAAGTAGAAACAAATAAGAGTATATATATATATATATATATATATATATATATATATATATATATATATATATATATATATATATATATATATATATATATATATATATATATATATATATATATATATATATAAAAGTAAGAGTGTAAGACACACATTGTACAAATTTATTTTATCATTAATCAAGACATAAATAATGTTGTTTATATCTTCAAACCATTTTATATATTAATTAAATTAACATTTATAGTTACGAAAAAAAACATGGGTTAATGTTTACGTTTTCAAAGTTTCAATCATGTTTTACATTGTCAACCGTCTAGGACATAGATTATTACCTAACTTAACTCGGATCATGTTTGGTGGACTAATTTTACGTTATACACTCCACATAAAAACCTTCACATCCAAAATTATATATATGCATTGTGTTTAATATTTGCATGGTATAAAATTTTCCATAGTATATGAAGATTCAAAGTACAATGGTTTAATAGGAAAAAATTAAGAAAAGTTTGAAAATTTGTTTTGTATGCAACAGATATTAATGGAGAAAAAACAAAATTCTTAATCCGGCTTATGTTTGGTGGACTAATTATACGGTATACACTCTTTATATAAAACCTTCACATGACAAATTTTATATATGTATTGTGTTTAATATCTACATGAAATAAAAGTTTACATAGTATCTGAAAATTGAAAATACAATGGTTTAATAGCAAAAAACTTATAAAAGGTTTAAAAGTACAATGATATAATCATAATATTTAAATGGTTTAAAATGAAAGAAAGTATGATTCATCAACCTGATGAAAAAATTTATCAAGTAAATAGAAAAAAAAGGTTCTAAAGTATATTGACATTAAAGTGAATGTTCCCTACTAAAACATGCTAATAAAAATGTTAAAAATTCTTATGCAATAAAAATGTTATAAAGTACAAAGCTGTTTTCTGCATATTTTGTAGAATTTCATTTTTAATTTAAATTTTGTATAAAAATGCATAAAAAATAAACATAATACAACAGAAACGTGAACTATTATAAATTAAATTTTTATAAAGTCAATTTTTTGTAAATTACAATTCTATATATTCTACATATTCTATGAATTTGCATTGTTTTGTAATTTGATAATGAGATTATAGGTTGAAACTGTAAAATAATAATGGTTTGAATATCCAATGGAGAATTTGTATCTATAGATATGTTAGAAAATTATGATTTTTTATAATGCAATAAAATTATCAATATAGTTTTAAAAAATGAAAATATTCATGGAAATGACATTATATGAAATTTAAACTATACTGTAATATAAGAGAAATAAGTACATAGGGAAAAGTTCAATAGAGAACTATAATTATTGGTTCTTCAAGGAACCAAATCTTTTTTTTAATTTCTAGAGCTTATTTTTTATCGAAAAAAAAATCTAAAAATATCTAAATTCATATATTAACATTGTAAATGTGAAAAATATTTTTCGGATTCACATTGTGAATTTTCAAAGATTCACATTGTAAATTTGACGTAAAAAAAAATTCGAATTTGATATTATTGGAAAAAGGATAAAAAGTTATGAATTTCTATATTTTTAGTTTTTTTTTTGATAAAAAATATGTTCTAAAAGTTAAAAAAAAGATTAGTTCCTTGGTTAATTATGGTTCTCTATTGAACCTCACCCTAATTACATATAAGAAAACACTTATATATTAAAATAGGAAAGCAATCGTCATATACTAAACTTCCCCAACCTAAAATTTTGAAATTATAAATTTTTTAAGTACCTGCTTTAAACAAAGTTTGAATTTTAAGTTTATTAATATGTTATGTATATATATAAATGGATGAGAGTACGTTTTCATTATGAAAAAAAAACAAAAAAAAAACAAATTGCTTCCCTATCAGGTATGATTCCCCACCAACCATAATTTTGAAAGTATGTTGCTATCATAGGAAAACAAAAAAATGAAAGAACCAAAAAACTTGATAAACTAAATAAATAACCGATGCAACCGGAAAGAAAGTCTGGTCTAGAAGATGGGATAGTCTACTGGTGATCTGTAAAATGGAAATTCAAAAGTGCAAAATATGGAAACTGGATATATTTTTGAAGGGCATTATGGTCTTTTATTAAAAAGAATGAAAGTTAAAAAGAAAAAAAGGGTGGCGGTTATATATAGAGTAAATTAAAATGGCTAAATGCTTGTTTAAAAACATTTTAATATATTTTTTATCAGATTGGTCTTTTGATTGAGTTTTTTCAAGAACTGGAGCTTGGTAGGAGTAAGAACATAGTATCATACTAATAACATGAAACACACTCGTTAGTCACAAAAATATCATTCAAGCGAGGGAGCCTTCAATGGGTTGCAATAGTGGCGTTTCCTGTCAATAAACAAAATTATAATAAAATTATGCTACTTAAAATCACAAGAAGAAACTAAACTATGATGTTGTATTAGACAATTAAATGAAAGTATGTTGCTCTTTTCTAGCATTTAAATTTTTAAAATTGAATGTTACATATATTTGATCTATTTTTCAAAGTTATTGTTTTCATTTTAATTTGCCTCATGTGATAAAGACATCAACCCTTTTTAGTATTTCATGTCAAACACACACAATGCAACAATATAAACTTTTTAATAAACGGATTTTATAACATTTATTTTTCTAAATAAAATTAAATGATTTGCAACTTTTACACATAACTTTTCGTAAAAAATATAACAGTACCTACTAAAATAATACTATATGGACCAAAATGCCCTTTTGCTGTTGGTCAAGATGGGATTGGTTGACAGTTGCAGAATCGAAAACTTTTCTTTTAAGCTGGTTCTTTTTTAATAATCATTACTAATTTTATGAGTTTTATCATTTGAGAAGTTAGTAACTAAAAAAATACAATAAGGTGAAAACCTTTGAATTTGGTTATGAGAGTCTGATACTTTATAAGTGATTATGACACTTTATAAGTGATTATACAGCCTCATTCAAATTTGTTAAGAAATTCTCTTGTTAAAAATACTTCTTTATTTGTTGTTATTATTATAAAATGATCATCATCATGTTTTTATAATCTTTTTTAATTGTCATTCCAATGGTAATTGTACATATTACCAATTGCCAACATTGTCATATCTCTTAACCTGAAACAACAAACAACAAACAGGGCCACAATCAGATAAATGGTTGAAAAAATATCTAAAGTTGTGTGAAATGTTTAAATTTTATGTAAAGTGGCAGGTGTTAACCACATATTGAGGTTACCTTTGTCTAGAAATGATATCGACATGATTCTTAATCATTGTTAACAGAGTCACCTGTTATAATTCATAGTTTTAATTCATAGTTTCATCAAATAAAAATGTCATAAACCGAACATCATCCCAACTATAACTGGATGGATATTCCAATGTACAATACTGTGATACGATAGAATTCAAAGCATGATACTATCATAATCATTTACATAATCGATTTGTGATTAATTTTTAGGCATGTGTTACATCAATCCTTAAGAATTAGAGGGGAACAGTGAGCTCCCTTGAATGTGTCCTAAGAGCTTCTGGCTTCATAATCATTTAATAATCGTTTTGTGATATAAGCTATATATATCTATATAAACAATTAATCTATGCTAAACATATTTAATTATACTTATAAATCGCAATTCGTGCAAAGTCATGCGTCCAAAAGGAAAAAAGAAAGGTCACAAAATTAAGACCTGGGTTGTGAAGCATCGGAAGATGTTTTCCAAGTCTTACACTTCAGACCTCACAATTTTTGGCGCCAGCTTCAGTCAAAACATGAATAGAGTAAATGGTAAGTAGAATGTCAAATTGTTTATACATTAAATGTAATGCCCGTGTTTCTAGGCTAGGCATTTATATTGACATTATAGTCTTGGTTAACCTTTGTAACTCATTTTCAAGAAATGAAAAGGAATTATGTGAATATTATGTGAATTATGTGTTTTATGCTTAATTATTAGGGCTTAATTAATTAAGAATAAAAATGAGCGTAAAAAAAAAAATTAAATTTTAGATAAAGCCGATATCTATTAAGAAACTTGTAGTGGGCGTGACAAGGATTACGGATATATAAAGAATGCCGAAATCCGATTTATAACGAAGAAGTTATGACCTGTCGAAGTTTCGCGACAAACCGGCACGGGCCCGAATGTCGTAAAAAGTGAGTTTTCGATAAACTACTTTTTAGCCTTAGTGATCTAAACGAAACTTGTAGTGTTCGTGAAACCGAGAGTAGGTATAAAAAGAACGCCCAAATCTGACTTCGTATGAGGAAGTTATGATTTTTCGAAGTTTCAGCTTAGCAGTAGACAGCTAAAAACTCGAATTTTAGATCGAGTGATTTTTAGCCAACACGCCCTAAACGAGAATCGAAGGTCTCATCATTAGTAGCACAACGGTAAAACGTCTGACGAAAACGGACGTCGGATGAGGAAGTTATGAATTTTTAACGGATTTCCTGTCCCGGTCTGTTAAAAATAATAATATAAAATTTAAAATCAAAATTAGCCGAGGAAGTCTAAACGAAAGTTGTAGAGCGTAATTTTACCTACGCGTGCATATAAAGAATGTCAAAAACGGAGCTCGTATGCGAAAGTTATGAATTTTAGAAGTTTTGGCGCGAAAACCGAGAAAATTCGCATAGTCACGAGTTGCCACGTCACCCTCGCCTCGCATGTGCCACGTGTCCGAAATGGTGAGTCATGCGAAGCCACGTGTCGGATTCTGATTTGACCGAAGGGAGGCCCAATCCGAACCTCGCAAGCCTTACTCCGAGCCTCGCACATGGGTCACGAGTCCGCGGTCCAATCAGCAACTGCCACCGAGGCCTTCGCACATGCTGCCATCTGCGCACCCTCGCCTGCGGACCCCACCACCAAGCCGACTTCGGACCAGTAGACTTCGGTCCAATCAGGAGAGGACAGCAAGCCTTCGCACGCGCAGACCTCGTGCGAGCCTCCCCCTACGAACCTCAGATCTGCGACACCTGGCTCCTTCTCAGCCGTCGGATCAAGACTTCGGACCCCTATAAATACAAGGGGTATGCGAGCCTTCTCGGATACTTTTGGATTTTTGCCACTTTTCACCCCTTTCTTCATATTTTCTTCATATTAACATCCCCCGAATAGAGGTGCACAAAACCTGAATCCGATCCGATCCGATCCGGATCCGAATCCGATCCGGTTTCGCTTACATCATCAAAAATCCGATCCGGTTCCAACCAAAATCCGAATCCGATTCTAATCCGATTTGAAACCGGTTTAAACCGATTTTAGTGGGTTTTAATCGGATTTTGGGGCGGATTTGGATCCGGTTTTTAGCGAATCCGGTTTACGATCCGGTATCAAATCCGATTTGGAATATAGGATTAGGATCCGATTGAAAATCCGGTTTTAAATCCGATCCGATCCGGTTTGGTCAAAACCGGTTTTGACCCAATCCGGTTTCGGATTGGATCCGGTTTTGAATAGTGAAACCGGTTTTTGTGTGCATCTCTACCCCCGAAGCTCCTGTATCGATTATAAGCCCCGGAATACGCCACGAAGAGCCCGTAAAGCCCGGAAAATTTATCTTTTCGGTTTTGAAGGCCGACTTTTGCAGAGCCGGTTTCTCAATAAAACTCCCGGTTTTATTAGAAACGAATGTTTTAGGAAACGAATTGCTGCCCGATTATCATCAAAACATGTGAGTGTATAGTCACTTTCATTTTACACATAGATATGAAGTATTTACCTTATAATACGTGCTATGTGTAAATATATTAAATGTTTATTTGAGGTGACTGTTGAGTTGATGTTTTATACAAGTTTTAAACTATATAAGTATTTTTATCTACAAATATGTTGGGTAGAACATGGGTAGATAGTGATGTGTGATAAAATAAAAGTGATGAGAGGCCTCGTTGTGATTTGTGATTCAGTCATCTAGCGGAGTTTGGATGACGACCACGGACTTTCTAGACAGTCCAGTGGGAAACATTAGCAGGTCCGCAACCTGTAGGTGTTAATGAACTTGGGTGTTTATTCGCTGTACTCCATCCCCCTCATGGTTGCCTTTAGGACATGTATGGCTGAGGAAACCCCTTAGCAGTAGTGTCCATCCCGATGATATTCTTTAGGCTAGGTCCCTTGTGAAAAGTGTTTAGGGACGTAAAGTGAGGATAACGGGAATGGGTAATCAGGGTTATTGTTGATTGGTGAAATTAATAAGTTGATTATTACTGTGGGTTGAAAACCCTATATGCTCACCAGGCTCCCAAGCCTGACCCACTCAGTTTTTTTATGATTACAGGTAGTGGACCCCGAGCTTAGTCGGTGGATGACGTGGGATTTTTGGATTATAGGCCATTAGTTGTAAATAACTGTAGTAAGGCTTATAATGTCTTGTTTATGCTTTTGATCTGTATCGGAACATGACATCCCGAGGTTTTGATATATATGAAAAATATATACCTTCTTAATGAAGGGTTTTGATAAACTTTTATCATATGTTGTTTGGGGACCAATTCCGCAACATCTTTTGAAAAGATTTCTCTGATTTTATTTTAAAAAGCATAAATTAAATCGGTCTTTTCTGGCCGAAAAATTAGGGGATGTCACAGTTTGTATCAGAGCATTAGTTTAAGCGAACTAAGAAATATCCTACGATTTCTAGACTTAAACTTAGAATGCTAAGCGATGATTGTGAGTTGAGTGTGTCTATTATATTTTAGGTAGTACACCTAAGTTGACACGAGCACTAGTTTATTTTAGGAAAGATGCCTAAAATGCCCTTATGTGCTAAATGTTATGTGTTTGCCATGTGTGCCATTAATTGTTCGGATCTATGGTCTGTTGCCGACCGGATCTGGAAACCTTATGTGTGTAGGATTCTAAGCGTATGATTACGAGATTAGAACTAACATGTAAACGTTTCGGAGTGATAAGGGAATTGAAATGTCTAACAAGGATAAAGACCTAAATTCGCCTTATTCGGTATATAGATTGTAATGGCAAGAACTCGTAGTGGAGTTGAGAATGCAAACGGAAACAGGGATCAACAGCCTCAGCCTCAAGTAGTTGAGCAAGTACCTGTTGTAGGAGCTGCACCTGAGCCAATGACGATGGCTGGGGTACAAGCAATGATGCAGATGATGCTGGATCGCCAAATAGAGGAGACGAGGCGATTACTACAACAGAATAGGGAAGAAACTACGATGCCTGTTGAACAGCCCGTATTGAATGAAGGGCAATCAGTAGGAGGGAACTATAGTGGGACTCTTGGTCAAGCCAACCCACCGATAGTTAGACAAGACAACCAGGATGGAGGAGCTGATGGACGCGGGTGCAAATATAAAGATTTCATGGCATCTAAACCACCATGTCTATCTGGAAGTCCGACACCGGTGGAAGTCATGAACTGGATCTCCGAAATGGAGACAATGTTTGAAAGTTGTGAGTGCAACAACAAACAAAAGACCGCACTTGCAATTCCTCTGTTAAAGTCTGGTGTGTTGAGCTGGTGGAAATTACTAGCTGATTCGATGCCCAAGGGAGAAGCTAGTAAGATGTCTTAGGAAGACTTTGTGCTACAACTGAAACTGCAATACTGTTCTGAGCAAGACCTTCTGGAAATTAATAATGAGTTCCAGAATTTAAAGAAGGGAAAGATGAGCGTTACTGAATACGCTGCTAGTTTTACTGAAAAGATGAAGCTTGTTCCTTACCTAGTTCCAACTGAACTCTCTAAGGTCAACAAGTTTGCCCTCGGATTACCAGCGGACTTTGGTCCGATGGTTAAGCAAGCAACCACTTTGAAAGCCGCCATCTGGGCTGCTAAGAATGTGGAGGTTCAGATCAGGGAGAAGGGTCTGGAGAGGGCAGAAGTTGGTGAAAAGAGAAAATTTGAAGGAACTTCAGGTTCCAACAAGAGAAGCAAATTTTCTAAGTCTAAGAAGTTTGGAGGAGGAGGAGGTGAAGTGAAATGGTGTGAGAAGTGCAAGAAAAAGCACTCTGGGAAATGTAGCGAGGAGGTGACTTGCTACAAATGTGGAAAGACTGGGCATTATGCCAACGTGTGTCCATCCGACAAGAGGGTATGTTTTGAGTGCCATGAAGCAGGGCATGTTTTTATAGACTGTCCAAAGAGGAAGGATGCAACAAAGCCCAATCTACCACCAAAGCCGAAGGCGAGAGCCTTTCAGATGACCCTTGAAGCTGCAAAAGAAGAAGTCGATGTCGCTTCAGGTACCTTTCTCGTAAACGAATTGCCTGCCCAAATTTTGTTTGATTCTGGAGCCAATTACTCCTTTATATCGCATGAATTTGGTAGAAAACTAGCTTTGCCTGTAGATAGACTAGTTAATGCCTTATTAGTCGAGATTGCTAGTGGCAAGTTTGTACTTGTTAGCCATCGTATGAAAATATCCTTATTGACTTGGATGGGAATAAGTTCCACGAGGAATTATTGCCTATCGAGTTAAATGGATTCGACATCGTTTTAGGAATGGATTGGCTTAGCGCCAATGACGCCGAAATATTGTGTAGGAAGAAAATAGTAAAAGTAAACCCGCCAGGGAAAGAGTCGTTTACGGTGTACGGAGACAAACGCAGAGTAAACTCTGGAATCATTTCCCTAATGAAAGCCAGAAAGTGTTTGGCCAAGGGGTGTACATCATATTTAGCGTTCGTGATCGATGCTAAGAAGGAAAAGAAGGAGGTGCAGGATATTGCGGTGGTGTGTGATTATCCGGAAGTCTTTCCCGAAGATATTTCCGGATTGCCCCCTGATCGACAAGTTGAGTTTCGTATCGACTTATTACCAGGAACGACGCCGATAGCCAAAGCACCGTATCGATTAGCGCCAACCGAAATGAAAGAACTTATGACACAACTTCAGGAGTTATTGGAAAAAGGTTTCATTCGACCTAGTTCATCACCCTGGGGAGCCCCTGTGTTGTTTGTAAAGAAGAAAGACGGGAGTATGAGAATGTGCATCGATTACCGAGAGCTGAATAAAGCGACAATAAAGAACAAGTATCCGTTGCCGAGGATCGATGACCTGTTCGACCAGTTGCAAGGTTCGAGATACTTCTCGAAGATCGATCTTAGGTCAGGATACCATCAACTGAAGGTGAGGGAGCAGGATATCCAAAAGACTGCGTTCAGAACAAGATATGGACACTATGAATTTTTGGTTATGTCGTTCGGATTAACCAATGCCCCAGCAGCTTTCATGGATTTGATGAACAGGGTTTGTAAACCATACCTTGATAAATCAGTGATGGTATTCATAGACGATATCTTGATCTATTCGAAGAGCAAGCAGGAGCATGACAAGCATCTGCGTGGAGTGCTAGAAGTTTTGAAAAAGGAGAAGCTGTATGCAAAGTTCTCCAAATGTGAATTTTGGATTCAAGAAGTCCAATTTTTAGGTCATGTGGTTAACCAAGAAGGAATAATGGTTGACCCAGCAAAGATTGAAACTGTGATGAAATGGGAACAACCAAAAAGTCCTACGGAGATTAGAAGCTTTTTAGGATTAGCTGGATATTATCGAAGATTTATCCAAGGCTTTTCTTCGATCGCTACTCCATTAACAGCTTTGACCCACAAAGGAGCTACTTATGCTTGGAATGAAAAGCATAAGGAGGCCTTTGAAAAGTTAAAGAAGAGACTGTGTGAAGCACCGATTCTTTCGTTACCTGAAGGAGTTGATGACTTCGTAGTTTATAGTGATGCCTCTGGAGTTGGGTTAGGATGTGTTCTGACCCAAAGGGATAAAGTGATAGCGTATGCATCGAGGCAGTTGAAAGAACATGAAAAGAACTACCCCACTCATGATCTGGAGTTGGCAGCGGTAGTATTCGCCTTAAAGGTATGGAGGCATTATCTTTACGGTACTAAGTGTAAACTTTTCACTGATCATAAGAGTCTTCAATATCTCTTTAATCAGAAGGAATTAAACATGAGACAGCGGCGCTGGCTGGAACTACTCAAGGACTACGACTGTGAGATACTTTACCACCCTGGTAAAGCAAATGTTGTTGCTGATGCTCTCAGTCGGAAGGTAAATCTTGAAAAGAGAAGGCCAAGAGCGTTGAGAATTGAAGTTATCTCGACAATTGTGGAAAGTATAAAGAAAGCTCAGGAGGAAGCATTAGAGAAAATTGACCGGAAGGAGGAACGTTTGGGTAAAACGTTGGTGTTTGATACAAACGGTCAAGGATTGAAGGTATTCAAAGATAGGATTTGGGTACCTAAGACGGGAGGAGTAAGAGGTCTTCTGATGGAAGAAGCTCACAAAACCATGTACTCGATTCATCCCGGCAGTACGAAAATGTATAGGGATCTAAAACCCTATTACTGGTGGCCGACGATGAAGCTCGATGTTGCTAAGTATGTGGCCGAGTGTGTAACATGTGCTAGGGTTAAGGCACAACATCAGAAACCGTATGGGAGTTTAGTACCTTTACCTGTACCCATGGGTAAATGGGAAGATATCACTATGGATTTTGTGACTAAACTGCCCAGAACAAGGAACGGTCACGACATGATTTGGGTGGTCGTTGATCACTTCACTAAGAGTGCGCATTTCATAGCCGCTAACGAGAAATGGTCTATGGATAAACTTGCGAATTATTACGTGAAGGAAATTGTGAGGCTACACGGTGTTCCGTTAACGATTGTATCCGATCGTGACAGCCGTTTTACCTCAAGGTTTTGGAGAAGTCTACAAGAGGAATTGGGTACCAAGTTGTGTTTGAGTACAACTTACCATCCTCAAACCGATGGTCAGAGCGAACGAACGATTCAAACATTGGAGGATATGCTGAGAGCATGTACCCTAGAATTCCAAGGTAACTGGGATGAACACTTACCTCTAGTAGAATTTTCCTATAATAATAGTTTCCACTCGAGCATCAAGATGGCACCTTATCACGCTTTGTATGGAGAAAAGTGTCGAACGCCGTCATGCTGGCTGGAAGCTGGGGAAAAGCAGTTTATGGGACCGGAGATAGTCCATCAAACTGCTGAAATGTTGAAAGTGATAAGGGAAAGGATGTTAGCTGCTCAAGATCGACAAAAGAGTTATGCTGACAAGAAAAGACAACCGATATCCTTCGATGTTGGAGATTCGGTTTTACTTAAAGTCTCGCCGTGGAAGGGACTTATAAGATTTGGTAAGAGAGGGAAGTTGAGTCCAAGGTTTATTGGACCATTTAAAGTTCTTCAGAGGATCGGGAATCAAGCTTACAAGCTAGAATTACCAGAAGAACTGGAGGGTATTCATAACACATTTCATGTGTGTTATTTGAGAAAGTTTACGGGAGATGTGCCCGACATAATTCCGATTTCTGAGTTAAGGTTGGATGAAAACAAGAGGTTGATCGAAGAACCCGAGGCAATCGTTGACCGTAAGACTAAGAAGCTGAGACGCAAGATGGTCGATTTAGTGCTTGTGCGTTGGAAACATACGAATGGGCCAAATCTCACTTGGGAAACGGAGAGTGACATGATGAGTCGCTACCCGCATTTGTTTGCTGATGTGTGATTCCGGGGACGAAATCATCCTAAGGGGGAGAGAATTGTAATGCCTGTGTTTCTAGGCTAGGCATTTATATTGACATTATAGTCTTGGTTAACCTTTGTAACTCATTTTGAAGAAATGAAAAGGAATTATGTGAATATTATGTGAATTATGTGTTTTATGCTTAATTATTAGGGCTTAATTAATTAAGAATAAAAATGAGCGTAAAAAAAAATTATATTTTAGATAAAGCCGATATCTATTAAGAAACTTGTAGTGGGCGTGACAAGGATTACGGATATATAAAGAATGCCGAAATCCGATTTATAACGAAGAAGTTATGACATGTCGAAGTTTCGCGACAAACCGGCACGGGGCCGAATGTCGTAAAAAGTGAGTTTTCGATAAACTACTTTTTGGCCTTAGTGATCTAAACGAAACTTGTAGTGTTCGTGAAACCGAGAGTAGGTATAAAAAGAACGCCCAAATCTGAATTCGTATGAGGAAGTTATGATTTTTCGAAGTTTCAGCTTAGCAGTAGACAGCTAAAAACTCGAATTTTAGATCGAGTGATTTTTAGCCAACACGACCTAAACGAGAATCGAAGGTCTCATCATTAGTAGCACAACGGTAAAAAGTCTGACGAAAACGCACGTCGGATGAAGAAGTTATGAATTTTTAACGGATTTCCTGTCCCGGTCTGTTAAAAATAATAATATAAAAATTAAAGTCAAAATTAGCCGAGGAAGTCTAAACGAAAGTTGTAGAGCGTAATTTTACCTACGCGTGCATATAAAGAACGTCAAAAACGAAGCTCGTATGCGAAAGTTATGGATTTTAGAAGTTTTGGCGCGAAAACCGAGAAAATTCGCATAGTCACGAGTTGCCACGTCACCCTCGCCTCGCATGTGCCACGTGTCCGAAATGGTGAGTAATGCGAAGCCACATGTCGGATTCTGATTTGACCGAAGGGAGGCCCAATCCGAACCTCGCAAGCCTTACTCCGAGCCTCGCACATGGGTCACGAGTCCTCGGTCCAATCAGCAACTGCCACCGAGGCCTTTGCACATGCTGCCATCTGCGCACCCTCGCCTGCGGACCCCACCACCAAGCCGACTTCGGACCAGTAGACTTCGGTCCAATCAGGAGAGGACAACAAGCCTTCGCACGCGCAGACCTCGTGCGAGCCTCCCCCTGTGAACCTCGGATCTGCGACACCTGGCTCCTTCTCAGCCGTCGGATCAAGACTTCGGACCCCTATAAATACAAGGGGTATGCGAGCCTTCTCGGATACTTTTGGATTTTTGCCACTTTTCACCCCTTTCTTCATATTTTCTTCATATTAACATCCCCCAAAGCTCCGGTATCGATTATAAGCCCCGGAATACGCCACGAAGAGCCCGTAAAGCCCGGAAAATTTATCTTTTCGGTTTCGAAGGCCGACTTTTGCAGAGCCCGGTTTCTCAATAAAACTCCCGGTTTTATTAGAAACGAATGTTTTAGGAAACGAATTGCTGCCCGATTATCATCAAAACATGTGAGTGTATAGTCACTTTCATTTTACACATAGATATGAAGTATTTACCTTATAATACGTGCTATATGTAAATATATTAAATGTTTATTTGAGGTGACTGTTGAGTTGATGTTTTATACAAGTTTTAAACTGTATAAGTATTTTTATCTACAAATATGTTGGGTAGAACATGGGTAGATAGTGATGTGTGATAAAATAAAAGTGATGAGAGGCCTCATTGTGATTTGTGATTCAGTCATCTAGCGGAGTTTGGATGACGACCACGGACTTTCTAGATAGTCCAGTGGGAAACACTAGCAGGTCCGCAACCTGTAGGTGTTAATGAACTTGGGTGTTTATTCGCTGTACTCCATCCCCCTCATGGTTGCCTTTAGGACATGTATGGCTGAGGAAACCCCTTAGCAGTAGTGTCCATCCCGATGATATTCTTTAGGCTAGGTCCCTTGTGAAAAGTGTTTAGGGACGTAAAGTGAGGATAACGGGAATGGGTAATCAGGGTTATTGTTGATTGGTGAACTTAATAAGTTTATTATTACTATGGGTTGAAAACCCTATATGCTCACCAGGCTCCCAAGCCTGACCCACTCAGTTTTTTTATGATTATAGGTAGTGGACCCCGAGCTTAGTCGGTGGATGACGTGAGATTTTTGGATTATAGGCCATTAGTTGTAAATAACTGTAGTAAGGCTTATAATGTCTTGTTTATGCTTTTGATCTGTATCGGAACATGACATCCCGAGGTTTTGATATATATGAAAAATATATACCTTCTTAATGAAGGGTTTTGATAAACTTTTATCATATGTTGTTTGGGGACCAATTCCGCAACATCTTTTGAAAAGATTTCTCTGATTTTATTTTAAAAAGCATAAATTAAATCGGTCTTTTCTGGCCGAGAAATTAGGGGATGTCACATTAAATGTGATAATGAATTAAACACTCACATATTTTCATCATGAATTCAGAAAAAATATTCTGAAAATAAAGATGCAATTTAAGTCCAAACCTACAAAAGTGATACTGAATGAAGAATTGCATTGGGTTTCTACACCACTATACACAAAGACCTTGATAATATTTATGTCAGGAAAAAAAAAGATATCAAACCTTAGACTCAAAATGCTATTTTCTCAAACACTTGGAGTGCATTCCATTCCATCTTCCAGGCCCATGAATCTTCAGACTAGTATATGCGATTTTCAGATAGTATTTAGTTGAGAAGAAAGAGAATACCAAATCAATGCACCAAAATGTTTAGGGGAAGAAGAAGCCCTAATAGACACACCGAAAACATAATCGATAAGTCATTATAGTGACAGAGGTTAGGGCTCTTTGCTAATAACGAAGAGGTGAATATTACAACAAAAATAAAAAAACCTTCAGCAGATTATTCAACTATGAAATTAGTTTTTTTGGCTACTTAACTATCGTCATCAACAACCCCAACTTGATCACAACATGGTTCTAATATGAGAGAGAGAGTGAGTGAGTGAGAGAGAAAGAGATGAAGGAGGAAGAGAAACGACAGTGAGGCAAAGCGTTGATGATGTTGGTGGTAGAGAGGAAGATAAATGACACCCGTATTTGGAGGAGAAGAAGAGCAGTAGTGTCACACCCACGGACCAGACGACGGAAACGTCCGGAGGCGGGTGACTTCATTGTGCAGTATCATAACAATTGAATATAAATGAAACAGAGCAATCCAAACATCATACATTGAGATAACAAACTTACATTGTTTACATATTATATTTGTCCTTCGAATTACACAAAAGAGACATAAGAAGAAAAATCCAAACTACAGCTAGTATTGTTGCATCCGCGTCCCTTGTTACCTGCTTACTAGATCCCTGAGAATACAAGTCGTTTTGAAAAGCGTCAACTAAAAAGTTGGTGAGTTAATAAGCATTTTTGTATAAAATCATTTACACTTGTTTAGAATCGTTCTGATTGTACTTTCAGAAAATCCGATATTTTCTATGAAATCGTTTGAAGTCTTGCCTTGAAAATCATGGATATATGTGTGTGCATGTCATTACTTTTGTTAATCCTTATAAGGAGTGATTTTGAAAAGTAGTTAATTTGTAAAAGCGAGCTGTGTACGAGAATAGTTCTTTTTTAATAGTAATAGTCAACCGTTTCCAGAAAAATCCTTATTTTCAAAAAAGAGAATATGGTTGAAAATTTTGTTCCTCTTATCGAGTAAAATTGAGTGTGCGTTCTAGTTTATCGTTATCGAAATCGTAGAAAATCGTTTTCTCCAGAAAATCCTATATTTTCTGCTATAAAATATTCGTAAGTTCTAGTTCCAACTATGTATATGTGTGGGGTAAGTTTATCGTTTTCAAAATCGTTTACAAACGTTTTCCATAGAGTCATACGCTTTTTAATTTGTAAAATAGCAGTATTACGACTCTATACTTGTTAGGAGAAAGAATCAATATGACAATTGTGGGCATTCTACGCGATGAAAAAGGACAGTCAACGCAACAAATGCGGACCATCACTTATCATGTATAGGACGGTCAACACAACGTGCCAAAATTTATTTATGAGGTTTTTCCTTACATAAATTTCTAGATGACATAACATATTCTAGTGAGTCGTTATAACCATACTAATCTGACGGAGTGCCCGTTTTGGCGTTTCTCAGGCGCCCTAGTTTTGGAAAAGACATTTGTCACCCTACATTGGTCTGTCTAGCTGTAGTGAACAGCGAAGGTGCGGGGTGTCAACCCCGTATAGATGTATACACAAATTCCCGCTCCCCCTCCAGGAGACTCTGGCTATAACTCCTTACAGGACTTTAGACGTACACTAATATTTTTATATTTAGGTACTTTTGAGATTTGTCTGACTAGAATATTAACAAAATTTTGAGCAATCGTTAGAGATCCATTATTTGATAGATAAATAATGAAATTCGTACTCATTGAATAGAAATACCGTTCTCGTTCCATATTGTTGATTGTGCTTGATAACCGGGTGCTCGTGTTCGTTCCTTTTCGTTTATTGAAAAATAAGTCATTTTAGTGAAGAGAAAAAGTGTCAAGTTATAATTTGTATAAATTTATAACTGCCGGTAATGACACGCATTTTCTGTTTTATGACATATAGAACATTACTTATGTTCTTGGAGGTTTTACGACAGCAGTTTATGACATGCAAATATTTTTGTCATAAAGGCTCTATTTGTATATTTTCTTGACGCAAGCTTTTATATCGAATATTTATAAAATACTCCCTGATAGTTTGCAAATAGTCACAAAGTTCCCATTTTCGAAAATTACTAGAAATAGTGTCAACTTATCAAGGTCACTTTTTATAACTTTTATCTCTAGACATGAAAGCATAGATAAAGGGGTTAAGTTGGACACACCCAATAGTTGGGAGGCTCTTTTGTACACAAAGTATCCTCTGTTCTTTATGAAGTTGTGAAATCTTACGTTCATGAGAATATTACTAAAATAATAATTTAATAATATTTCACACACACATACAAACATACGTATACATGCAATTATTCAAGTATTTAGGCAAGATTTGACTTGTACTCCCCCCCAAAAACATTAAAACATTGAAAAAGGTAGGGTATGAAGCTCACCTTGATTAGCTTGCTGGGTGATTTGAAGAGTGATAAGGAAGTTCCCAAGCTCCAAAGCTTGAAAGATTCTTAAATCTTTAGAGGATTCGAAGAATAATTTTTGTGTGTAAATATAATGAAATCTTAGAATAATGTGAAGAATAATTATTCAAAGAGGATAAAATACTCACCAAAGAAATCTGGGAATTTCCTTTGAAGGGATGAACTTGAAGCTTGAAGGAGTTGAGAGTATTCTTAGGAGTTTTCTGGAAGTGAGAAATGAGAAATGGGACTTGGGAAGGAAAAGGAGTTCACGTATCTAAATGGAAGGATAAGGGTGACTTGACATTTGCATGGAGGGCTGGTGGGTAAAGCTTGTTATCCATGGATAATGTGTGGTTTACTGAGATTTGCATGGGGAATGAAGGATTTACATCACATCACAAAGTCAACCCCTATATTTCCTTAGAATCTCCTTAACAATCTTGGGTATTATTTTATATAAATATGTTTAAAATAATTAATTTTGGCATAAAACAGGGGTTTAAGGGGTTTAGGATATGAAAAATACGAGTTTGGTGTGATTTTCGGCGTCAAAATGTCTTAAAATGATAAAAAGGTCCGAAAATGACAAAAATCCGGAGTGGAATCATGTTCTTGCGAGGGTCTGAAGGGCTTGAGAAGGATTCCGTAGTCATTCTTCAAGATCCGGAGCAAAGGAGTGCATTTTCGAAGCCGTTTGCTCAAATCCGGAGGTCCGGACCGAAGATGCGAAGCCAACTAGCCCTTCCGAAGTGATGCGAGGCGAGGTCTTCCGGAGCTCATCCTTCCGGAGTCATGCGAGGTTGTCCGAGGCAAGGGAAGTTCCGAAGATGTGCTTCCTCTTGGCTCCTTAGAAGGCATTCCGGACAAGAGGTTTAGGACCAAGAAGGTTCCGGACGAGAGGTTCAGGACCAAGAGGGTTCCGGACGAGAGGTTCAGAACCAAGAGGGTTCCGGACAAAAGGTTCAAGACCAAGAGGGTTCCGGACGAGAGGTTCAGGACCAAGAGGGTTCCGAACGAGAGGTTCAGGACCAAGAGGGTTCCGGACCAGAGGTTCAGGACTAAGAGGGTTCCAGACGAGAGGTTCAGGACCAAGAGGGTTCCGGACCAAGAGGGTCCTTTTGGGTTTTCTCCTCCGATTTTGGGTTGTTTTCGACTGAGGAAGGTACATAGAGAGATTTGGGAGAGATTCCACATACTTGGAGAGATTTGGGAGAGATTTCACACACTTGGAGAGATTTGGGAGAGACTTCACATACTTGGAGAGATTTGGGAGAGATTTCACAAACTTGGAGAGATTTCATATTCTTGGAGAGATTTGGGAGAGATTTCACATACTTGGAGAGAATTGGGAGAGATTTCACACATGGAGAGATTTGGAAGAGACTTCACATACTTGGAGAGATTTGGGAGAGATTTCACATACTTGGAGATATTTCATATTCTTGGAGAGAATTGGGAGAGGTTTCACATACTTGGGGAGATTTGGGAGAGGTTTCACATACTTGGAGAGAATTGCACTCTATCTTTCCATGGTCCATTAGGAACCATAAAGTACACTTTTAATGTGTTAGCACAAGTCTCATAATAGTTATTGCTTACATGAGGACGAATTTCCTAGCCAAAATGCTAGTTGTGACAAGTAGTGGCGATGAGGGAAGATATTGAACTTTTGAATTTCAAATTGAATAATTTAATTTGCTTTCTAAAGAGAAAGGCGAAATTGCAGGAGATAATTAAGGGACAACCTGGTTTGGGCGGGAAAACAAAAAAATAGGTTAACAGTAAGATGACACGTGGAAAATAGAGATGTAAAAAGATGACACATGGCATATATATATATATATATATATATATATATATATATATATATATAATTTTTAAAAGAAAAAGAAAAAAGAAAGAAATGGTAATTTCGTCTTTTTATATGAACCAAGGACTTACAGTGTAATTTTCATAAACGACAGAGATGTAACCTATCAAATTTTAAATTTAAAGACCAAAACTGAGAATTCAAATAAACCACAAGGACCATTTTTGTAATTTACTCCTTTTTAATCCATCCATAGAAAAAAGAGTTTTATTGGCAAATATAACCTCCATTTTATATATATATATATATATATATATATATATATATATATATATATATATATATATATATATATATATATATATATATAGAGAGAGAGAGAGAGGTTCATATATAAACTACAAGTATTGTGTGAATGTGTGATTCATTCTGGACCAATCATTTGATAGGGGTATAATAATAATTTTTGCTATAATTAATTATGGTAAAAAATAAATCAATTAATAACTCCTTAAAATAGACCTATCGATTTAAAACCCTTATATCAACATCACCATATATTGTCTTCATCACTATTTACCTAAAACAGGATCGCTAATCATCTGAAAAAAAAACCATCACAATCTCTCGATTAACCTCTAATCACTATCTTCATAGAATAATAACAACTCCATCCTTATACCCCCAACATTGCAACTTGTACCATCATCACCGCCAAGATTAACAACCTCTTAGAAGAGTCTTCATCTCGTTTTCTATCAACCTATGAATCGAAGGTAAATGAGAAAGAAGGCAATTAAAGGAAAAGCAAGCATGTAAGTTTTTACCAAAGATCTGTAGTTGTATATTTTCGAGTTTGATTTAAACCCACTACAGAAAAAGTATATAGAAACTCTTTTGTGTGCGTGTATATGTGTAATTGGGGTTTATAATTTATTTATAGCCTGGACTAAATGAATCGTCAATTTTTTTTTCTTCTGATTACTCTTTCTTGCTGCCTTTTTTGTTGATTGATACATACACAAATATCGTAAGATACATACTTGATTGATTTTTTATACAAGGGCATTGACTGATACACACACAAATACATATGCAAAACCATGGTTGATTTTTCTTTTTGAATTTTTTTTGCTGTTGGTAAGTAGGTATAAAGAAAGAGACATGTATGTTTTAGTTAGTTTTTTTTTTTATTTATAAATTTTTATCCAATGTTCTTCTTTTGAGAAGATTGGTGCTCGCTTAGTTCTCTAGAAATTTGTAGGTTTTTCTTGCTTGCCAAGTGTTTGCTAATATTACCAAATGAATTGTGCTAACCTTGTGTTTTTATTTTGATATTCTTGATTAGGACATTACCTTGTATTTTCTTAGAATAAAGATGAGATTTTTTTGTACTTCCATTTCCAAAAAATATTTAATGTCGCTAAAATTTGAAGCTATAACATTTTGTTTTGCAAATTAGCAAGAATGATAAATAGTATGAAATGATAAACTTAGGTTATTAATGTCAAAATGGTTGTTTTTACGAAATTCTGACATAATTTTATTTGAGGAATCCTCAAACAAGTAATTGCCAAGCCTTATTACCTTGTTTTGATATGAAAAACATACTATTTTGCTTGTTCCATTGTCCAAAGCATCTTTCTGGTTCCTCATTTTGGATGTTAATTTTTTATTGTGTTGTTAAAGCTACAAAATGGATAAGGATATTCTTTAATAATGAAAGGCTAAAACCAATGTATATTTTTAAGAATGAAAGGTGAAAAAAGGACTAATTATTCAGGAATGTTGCGGGTATTAAAAATAGAGACATGAGAAAACCATCAAAAGCCAAAGATAGAGGCATGGAACAACCATCAAAAAGCAAAGAAAGATTATTCAAGAATGATGACAGATTCTTTAAGAATGATGACAGATTCTTAAAGAATGTATTCTATATTATAATTTTTTTTGTATATTCTTCTAATGACAGATTCTTAAAGAATGTATTCCACATTATAATTTATTTTGTATATTCTACAAAAACGATGATAGATTCTTAAATATTTGTTTTTTTTTTGTATATTCCTAAAAACTAACGATAGATTCTTAAAGAATATAGTATATAATTTTTTGTATATTATTTAAAATGGTGTATATATTCTTGTTTTATGTTATAAAAGTGGTTTTTTTTTAAATTATATACATTCTTTATTGTATTGTAATATACTTTTATTAAAGAATGACATGTTGTTGGCTTATATGCAACGTGTATTTTTTTTTTAAATGCTACTTCTCAAAAAAGGAAAAATCTTTAAGACCGAAAGAATAAAAAACTATTAGATAAAATAATATTCTTTAAGAATGGAAGAATCAAAATACATCTTCATATGTGTTGCATGAAGACTTCATTTCTTTGTTTTTTGAAAAGTTAAAGTCTATTTTTTACCGAAAATAAATAAAAAATATATCAAAATTCATATTTTTTAGTATTCATCAAACATAGATTGATGTAAAAAAAACCGAATTTCAGTACAGATTCACAATAAGAATAATAGTAAGTCAGATTTATATTGTAAATGTTAAAATTGAAATATATATAGTTTAAATTTACAATGTGAATCTAAACTAATAGAGTTTTTTTTAATCGATGATGAGTTTATTAATAGAGGACAAAAAATTAAATTTTTTGGTATAATTAGTTTTTTTTGGATAAAAATAAATTTAATATTGAAAAAAACAACAAAACGAAGTGAGTGTTTTTTGAAAAAAAACTGCTTTTATATATTAACATGGATCTCTATGGAAAGAGGACGGAAAATCGTGAACAACTGTTTATTTGTTTTTTTTCGATGAAAAACATAGCTTAAAAAAATTTTAAACGAAAAAAATGTGAGTTTTTCTTAAAAATGTGGGTCTAATGGTATAATCCGGTGTATGTACATCTAATGTACAACTGTACATCCATTCCCTTGGCCGTTGATCGTTTTAAATTTCGACGACCATGATTGTTTCATTGGTTCCTTGTTAATAATGGTTTTCTATTGAGTTTCACCTCATATATATATATATATATATATATATATATATATATATATATATATATATATATATATATATATAGAGAGAGAGAGAGAGAGAGAGAGCTTAGGAATAGTATTCTTTGACTCCTTTAGATTTTTGCCACATTTGGTTGGTTATTTTAACAGTTTTAGTCCCTAACATAATAAGTTCATTTTTTTCCTTTTTCCTCAACATTTGATATATATATATATATATATATATATATATATATATATATATATATATATATATATATATATATATTAAAGAACATAGATTTGAGGAACAATTTAGTTCCTCCCCTTTAGAAATTTTCCATATAGGTTTGTTTGATTTTACACTTTTCGTCCCTCCTTTTTACAATGTTAAAGTTTTGATTCGTTTGTAATTTTGTTTCTCTCATCTTTAGATTCAGATAGATCTTGAACCTTCTCTCTCGTTTTAATTGTACCACATCCATCTTTCGATCATTCTCTCTGATTTTTCCGATCTCCATGGATCGCCAAAATCGTCTGGAATGTTCCCTTGCTGCGACCGCTCGACGAAACCTCCGCCTCGCTAGAAAGTCTCATCGGATGTGCTGCCACTAAATGTGACAACCTGAAATTTCTATCTTGTAAAGTCAATCAATTCAATCAAAAGTCAGACTTGTTTCTGTTACCTTTATGCTGTTTTAAGGGTCTGTTTGAGAGTTTCTAAGCCTAGTACACTCAAGGATTGTGTGTTAGGAAGTGTTAGCTTGAGATCATTGAGTTGCACTCGAGCCGGAAACACCATCAAAAGGATTTCACTGCCGCAAACTAGGTTCACGGCCGTGAACCCATCCTTGGCCGTGAACTCATGCCATATATATGAGTTTAGGCCATTTTTCTCTTCACTTCTCCATTTCCAGCCGTGAATACATCATTTCTCTCTCAAGTATCATCCACACAAAGGCGTCTTTTCTCCTAAAAAACGTAAGCATTCATCCCCTTTAGTTGTTTATACTTAGAAACCCCTTTGATCCTAACATTGATTCATCACTTTCCATCATCATCTTCAAGATCTTCATAGTGTTCATAGGGCCGTGAACCATTCTTTGGCCGTGAACCCTTCATCAAGGGCCGTGAACCCTTCATACATTCAAGCTAGAGCCGTGAACCCTTCTTAGGATCGTGGGCCATGAACCATTCCAAGGCCGTGAACACCTCATGTGTGGCCGTGAACACCTTTCAGCCATTCATTTTTTATTCTAACACTTCATTGTAAGTGTTTCCTAGATCCTAAGGTTGTTACCTTTACACTTTAGTTGTTATAAACACTAACTGTATGCCTATATATGTTATTTTATGCTAAATAGGATCCGTTTGTGCTCGGGACTTCACTAGTGATACCAAGCAATCCTATATCGATCTTTCTTTCGAATCACTCACTACAGGTGAGTTCATACCCCTACAAATACAATTTTTAATGCTTTTAAATGCTTTTAGGGGGGGGGGTGATACAAGTAGAACACAATGAAATTGTGTTAACCATTTACATGTGAAACAAACATCCAAGAGGATTTCTTATACTCAAAAACTTGTTAAAAATCTTTTAAATTATTTTAGACTTCTTTTATATCAAATCATATTCGTCTATATATTTACGTATAAGTATGATTTAACAAACTTAGGACTATTGCTAGATACCCTGACTCCTGTTCCTTGTTTGGTTGTGGGCTTGGGGTAGGATCACTAGTCCGAATGTCAGTTAAATCATAGTTATACTTATTAAATACATATATGAATATTAAACCCATTTTTAAAGTACATACGTAACTTAGTTGCTTATGGTGAGTAATTGAGTCTTTTCTTCAAATCAGGAACAGTCAAACAATCATACTAGTAAACTATAATAGGTATAGTTTAGAGGATTACTACTTGCTACTTCTAGATCAGTGAAACTTACATGAGTCAGTTCATACATACTATAACTAGAACGGGAAGGAACATACATACTATGACTAGAACAGAAAGGAACTTACATACTATAATAAAAGAGAAGAACACATATACTATAACAAGAACATAACAACTAGAATGTGAAACACTATTTCATGGCATGGCAACATACTTGTTGTGTCACGTTTTGTAACCAGAGTCTCCTGGAGGGAGAGCGTGAGTTTGTGTATAGATCTATACGGGATTGACCATCCTACACCTTGCTGCTAGCTACAGTGGGACCTGCAGGTCTACGGGTGACGAATGTCATACCATTTCGACGTCTTTAGAACGTCGTGTTTTATACTAGTCGATCGAGCATGCTTATAACCTTATCACATTTTTAACCTTAATTAACAAATTGGTTTTTAAGGTAGTTAATGCTTCAGTAGGGTATCTTTACACCACACTACTGTACATCTTCATTTTTCCATTCATGCATACATGATATCCTCATATTGAGGAACACAAACTATTTTTCTAGTAAAGATAGTCATAAACTTGGAATAACATACATTTTTACGAGAGAACAAACATACAAAACAGTTGGGTCTTGGTAGAAGACTACTTTCCATTTTTAGTAGAAAATATAGGATTTCCTAGGAAGTATACAAACATTTACATCAAAACACTTGTAAACATTTTCATGAAACAGATGCAAACTTTTGACACTAAAATACTTATGAACTCACCAGCTTAAATGCTGATCCTCTCTTTCAAAATAACTTGTATTCTCAGGTCACCAGTAGACAGGTACAGATGACCAGGTTTTGAGAAGACGGAGCATGTTCAAGACTTGTCTTTATTTTGATTACATATTTTTGGTGTCTTACAACTTTACACAGAACACACTTGTATTAACTATATTATTAATGCAATGGATGATGTTGTTGCAGATGACCAGGTTTTGAGAAGACGGAGCATGTTCAAGACTCGTCTTTATTTTGATTACATATTTTTGGTGTCTTACAACTTTACACAGAACACACTTGTATTAACTATATTATTAATGCAATGGATGATGTTGTTGCTTGTTTTACTATTGTGCATTGTTATGATACTGTACATGACGTCCTCCGCCCCCGAACGTTTCCGCCATTCCGGTTTGGGGTGTGACAGATTGGTATCAGAGCTTTGTTTATAGTGAACTGAGTATATCAACCTATAAAAGATATACAACTATAAACACACCGGGATTAAAACACTCTGACCAATAGTTAATACTTTTAAATAATAAAATACTTTATTAAAGTATACATACATGCATTCATACTAAAATCAGTGTCATTCTAGAACATAACAAAAGTATTGCGGTTGTTGGACAACACAAGTAGGCTTGGGGACATATAATCAGGTCTGGGAATGGTATAGCCTGATCAACTATATCTATCCGAGAAGTGATTAGCATGTGCCTAGAAATGGTTGTGGTGTTGCAACAAGTCTAAAAACTTACGAACTCTACTACAATGAAAACTCTAGAACATAACATAAACTTAAAATACTATAGGAGTATTTTGTGATACTATAATTACTTAAGTGAAAACTAAAAGGTCTTTACTAGTAGGTCAATAGTTGCTGAGTGGATACACTAAGGTTATATGTGACTAAGGTGTCATAGACTTAGAATCCGTGATCTTTGCTTTACTTCATGTTCCTTGTTTGGTTGTGGAATTAGAGTTAGGGTCACTTTTCGAAGGCCTATTCTATCTTGGTTACATATGACTGGTATGTACTACGCAAATATTGAAGTAACTGGTAAGGATCATCCTATAAATATCTTAAGTAGTACTTCTATAATATGTTTCTTACACCCTTTTTCTCGTTTAGATAACATGGCTGGGTTCCATCTCCCTAGCGACCCGTACTTTCCCGATCAAGGGAATGGTGGATAGCTTGAAGCGGAGCCTGAAGAAGAGAACCCGGTGGTCCCAACAGTAGAAGACCTCGAGGAAAATTCTGATGAAGAGAACGAAGAGGAAGTCCAGGAAGACTCGGACTCGGAACCAGAGGTCTATAATCCACACCAAGTTGCTCCAAATCCTAACCCTCGTCCAGCTTTTCAAGGCCCGATGCCTCTGTGGGCGGTGAACTTGGGAAAGTGGAGCCACGAGCAGGGACAACCACCTCCCTACAATGGAGACTGAAGCTTCTACAATCTGAATGAGGGAGGCTCAGCAAACAGAGTCCATCCTGTCTTGGTGCGTCGTCTTGCTCGCAATGCTGAGCAAGGAAAAGCAAACTTCGACCAAGTCATGGAGATCCGTGCTAACTCCGGAGTCAACACAGTTCGTCTCCGTCATCTGACCGATGTTCATAACTTAGAAAGGACTCGCACTGATGCCCTACAGGTAGAGCTTAATTCCTTCCAATATGAAGTTAGGGATCTTCGTCAAAACTAGGTGGCATTGCAAAGGCGTGTGTGGGAAACGGAACAATAGCTAGCCGAATCCAGGGCTGAATCAAGTACCAACCAGAACAACCCTCCTCGCGAGTAGAGCCTACTCTACTCTCTCTTTTGGATATAGATTAGGTCTATGTATAGACTCTACTATTAATTTCCTGCTTATGTTAAGACCTTGAACTTTCAGTCTGTTAGGTCTTTGTGCTGTCAAAATTTTCTCATTTCTGGTATGATGTAAGACCTACTCCAAGGTCAATTTTTCCCAAACTTATTGCATCTTTAATATCAATGATATTGACAGACATATAATCTCCTGGGGAAATCTTTGTCCAAATACTTTCATCTTTCTTTTGATAGATATCTATTGCAATCACATTCTCATCTATTTGTTGAACTATGGTAATTTAGTTCATGGATAAGTCTCATTATTCTCACCATTGAATGCTTACAATTATCTTCATGTTTGTAAACTTATAGCTGAAAGATACCTCCTCGTAGATCAAACAGACGTGCTACTCCAATAACTCCAGCTCAACCACCACTACCTCCTCCATAATATGATCCAACAACTCTCCAAGCTGCAGTGGCTGCGGCTGTTACGACAGCCTTAACTCAATTCAATGCTAGCGGTACTAGCGGGTCTGGATCGGGTGTTAACTCCACTCAGGGTGGTAGTCACAGGCACATTAGGGAGTGTTCGTACAAAGACTTCACCAACTGCAAACCCAGAGCCTTTAACGGCAGCGGAGGAATCATTGCTTTGTCGCAATGGTTCGAGAAAACTGAATCGATCTTTGAGATCTGCTCCTGTCCGGAAGGAAGAAAAGTAAAATTTGCCGCTTGCACCTTCTCGGACAGAGCCCTCACATGGTGGAACAGCCATGTCAAGTCACTTACTCTCGTAGTGGCTAATACGATGGGCTGGGAAGCTCTGAAGGAGCTGATGATTGAGGAATACTGCCCGAGGGGCGAAGTTCAGAAACTTGAACATGAAATTTGGAGCCTAACCATGAAGGGCTCCGACATAGTAGCCTACACTTCCAGGTTTAGTGATCTGGTGGCTCTATGTCCGGGAGTGGTCCCCACTGAGGGGAAGAAGATCGAGAGGTACATATGGGGGTTGGTACCTCCATTTCAGGGGAATGTGCTAGCTTCAAGCCCCACTACCTTCGACGGTGCCAAGCGATTGGCACAACGACTCATTGATCATGGAGTCCGCACACCAACAACAACCCTTGCTGTCCCAGAACCAACCAAAACAACCGACAACAAGCGGAAGTTTTGGGACAAGAAGAAGAGCAACGCGGCGCAGAACTATGCCAAGAAGCAGCAGCTCGTGGCTGTTCATGCCGCAACAGCACCTGCTGCCACTGCACCGGCGAAACAATACGTTGGGAGCTTGCCGAAATGCAACAAGTGCAGCTTCCATCACAACGGCCCCTGCCGAGAGATGCAGTGTGCGAACTGCAACAGGAAAGGGCACACATCCCATTTCTGCAAAGCTCTGGCTAGGCCAGTCACCCAGGTCCCTGGCGTTGGAGTGGGCCAGGCATGCTACGGGTGTGGTGAGGTTGGTCACTACAAAAGGAACTGCCCGAAGGCAGGGAACGCTGGTGGTGTGGGAAGGGTTTTGGCGATAGGCCATGAGGAAGCGGTAGCAGACCCTACAGTGGTCACTGGTACGTTTCACCTCGATAACTCTTACGCATGCATACTATTTGATAGTGGAGCAGAGAGGAGTTTCGTGTACCAAAAATTTGCACACTTAAACAAAAACCACGAGCACTAAAAGAACCGTTCACCGTAGAAATGGCTAACGGAAAGACTGAGAGCACTAGCTATATATACATAGGATGTACCCTATCTCTAGATAGCCATTCATTTCCAATCGACCTCATGTCTGTCTCAATTAAAAGTTTCGACGTCATTATCAGCATCGATTGGTTGAGTCTTCATCGTGCTGACATCATGTGTTTTGAAAAGGCCGTTCGTCTTAATCTACCGTCTAACGAAACCTTAGTTATCTATGGCGACAAACCAGGCACGAACCTTCGGATCATCTCAAGTATACAAGCCCAGAAGTACTTGCGAAAGGAATGTCATGCGTTCCTTGCTCATGTAGTTGATGTGAGCCAAGAGGAGAAAGACATAAAGAACATCCCAGAAGTTGATGGGTTTTGAGCATTCTAACACTCCTATGGTGTATATGCAACCCTATAAACCTTGGATCTATGTTTTCTCTATTATACATGCAAATATTCAATATTCCAAGGTTTCATCCTAACTAGCATAATAAGAAGTATATACAATACAAGAATCTAGTAGAATGACATACCTTTTGATGGAGCTTGAAGTCTTGAACCTTTAAGAGCTTAGTGCCCCAAGTGTTGCACCTCAGATGGTTCACACAACACCAAGAACCCTTGGAATAACTTAAAAATAAGGATACTAGCACCAAAATCGGTTTTGCCCTCTTGTGTACACACATTAGTGCCCATTTCATGAACTAGGGACCTCTTTATATAGTGTGGATGATTAGGGTTACATTCATGTAAACCCTAATACCCATGACCTTTCATTTCCATAGGATCCATGGGTTAAACACTCCATGGACTATCCATGAAAGCTTAGCCCAACCTAAATGAACTTGGCCCATCTATATATATATATATATATATATATATATATATATATATATATATATATATATATATATATATATATATATATATATATATATAAGAGTCCATATTTAATTAGTTCCTTTTGATAACTAAATTAATTCTAAATTAATTCTTGATCAATACTAATTAAGTAATATGATAATATGATTCCATATTAATATATTAGAACTTATAATATATTAATATAAATCATAAGTATCCTTTTTCTCATTTTGTTTATCTAATTGTTCCGATGCCATGCAACCCAAATGGACCATGCCAAATCGGTTCAAGTACATACCAATTATAGTTATGGACTTAGACACTAATCCAACAGTCTCCCACCTGGATAAGTTTAAAACTATTATTGCGTATGACTCCAAAACCCGACTTACAATCGTAACTCTTAAAGCCGCTGTCGAACTCTGACCTAGTCAATGACTTGTCCATTAAATAAGGGATCATATATTCCTCCATTATAGATATCATATTGACTGAGACATGGATTATAATCATTCTCTCAGTCCATTTGTTCTTTCCCGATTTCTGATTTATGACGACTGACTAATTGAATAAATCAAATCAGTCTAGGCTTGGCCAAGCACTTAGGGGTGTCATCACTAAATCATCGAGGGTCCCACATATATGGCTTTTATCCCTCCAAGGGTAAAAGGAATGGATAAACTTCGACTCATATGCTTGTTCTACTACTTGTTGAATCATACACAAAGGCACGTTTTATAACATTGAGTTACCAATGCGTTTTCGTACAATTAATGTATAACCAACTCATAGTCAACAACTCATATCTCTAGGTTTAAAGAATATAAGATATTATCGTCTCATGATCACTCGTGATAAAATCCGTGAAGTGAGTCAAATGAGCGTGGGTTTAATCCAATACTCGAATCTCATTCCAGGAGCACTCATTAATGTTGCAGCAACTCTTGCTATGTCCAACACCTTAGATATCTACAAACCTAATTCATGTCAGTCTTGCCTTAATACCTACTTCCAACGTATTATCGACTGTGGATGGTTTGAATAACTTAGTCATTCGGGAAGAAAGACCTAGTTATTCTGGAAGTCAAAACATGCAAATCGAAACACAAGAATAATCGAATCCAATATGGTCTCAAAACTTATGAATATAAATAGAACACCTTTTATTTGTCACCATATTGATTACACCTTATTCATTGCATAATGTTTCAAATAATCAACTTAATACTTGAATTAAGACAATAATCATGCCATGCTCCAAGCATGCATACTATGTTTGTCCAAACAATAGTTATGCCATACACCAAGTATGCACACTATGTTTGTCTATGATCCTTACTTTGTGGAATAGATCAATTGGACATAATTTCAATGATTCTCATTTCACGATCCCAAATCCTTATCGTAAATGTACGAATTCCAAATTCCTGCCATTTATCGAGATCTGTTAGATTCTAAACTCAAATGCATTGATCTTCTTGTAATGACTATGCACAAAGTCACAAAGACTTGGCAACAGACATTACAAAGTACTCCAATGGAGATTAGTTCCATGGAACCGAAGTCTCAAATTCAAAGTACATTCCTTTGAACATCCTTCTTGCATTAAGTTTCTAACTTTCTCATAGATTCTTAATATCCAACTCCCAATATGGAAAACATTTCCACCTTCCCATTTTGACTATCACTTCCGAACAAGAGTTGCCTCTTTTCAGAATATGTCAATATAGTCCTTTCCAAAAATTTACACCATACCTCCAACTGTCCATGAGCAACCAATCTATGGTAAACCTTAGATTGTCCTTGACAATTGCTTAATCAATTTTAGTCATATCGAATTCCAGACCTTTTCCCCTCTTAATGCCCTAGGCATTTGGAAAATTTAGAAAAGATAAATATTATAGCACATGTAATCGATCCTATAACCGAAGCATATGGGACACGACTCATGATGTCTCATATAAAGACATGATCCCAAACCAGTCTTTTGCTACAATATTTTTAATTTGCCATGTTTTCATAATTCGACTATGAAGAGGGATGCCGTAATCATAATCAAATTTTGAGAACGCAATATATATAGAATTTCCTTAAGTTGAACCATTCCAACATAAAATTCATATATATATATATATATATATTCATATATATATATATATATATATATTCATATATATATATATATATATATATATATATATATATATATATATATATATATATATATATATATATATATATATATATATCCTTGAATAAAGATGATTAAAATCTCAATCTAAGCTTTTAGAATTGAAATGAAGTATAATTTCCTCTCCCTTAATTATAGCAAAACAACTTTTTCCTAATTGAATATTTGTTTTCTATAATTAACATTGCTAACTTGCAATACTTATCATGCTCCCACTAACATGATAATTATTAGCATAACAATTATGCTCCCACTAGCTTTGACATGTACTCAGAAATCAGTTGGACATCTAGAAATCAATACTTTATTGACTTTCTCACAAAAGTTCAGATTTCTGATACGAGATGTTTTGATAAAACTTTATCAAAATCATACACCTTCCCTTAGATAGCTCATATGTGTGTCTAAACAATTTTAGAAGTATGAAAAGGGATGTCGTAATCATAGTCTCAATTGTTTAGACCTTTGCCATTTCTCACAAGTCCATGTTAGTGTGCCGGTTAACCACACACGCTCCACTAACGACTTTGAGAATGCAAATATCACACTTGTTATCTACTTAAAATCTATCTAGTGAAAGCGTTTCCTCACCATCATTTTCATTAATCGGAGAGAAACCTTATGACACTTAGATTTTATGGTGTATGTGTTCCTATCCATGTGAATTTGTCGAAACCATAATCACAAGACAATGTTAGTGACAAATCCAAATTCATATGGACTGAACTTGTGCAATCTTAAATTCTTGCCACCTGGCAGCACAAGGGCCTGCTATTGCTTCCAAGTATTTATGCGAACAAATTAGAACATGTAGAACTCAGATGCATAGTCAACTTTAACCGGAATGGGCACAAAAATAGGAATATGTCAACACGATAGGTTACAAACCTCAAGTCGTGTGTTAGTGATAACCAACAGGTTTTATAATTGATTAGTTCTTGAAACTTTTCCAAGATCTTTAAGACTCCCACTGACCTCTTGACATATAAGCTCCTCTTGTCAAGAACTATTCCTTGACAAAGCAAACATTCAAGGGTTACTGCGGATTCTTATCAAGACAAACACTTCACACAATTGGCCTTAGTTGGTCTTTGTTTTTATCCAAAACATCACAACTTACCAATTTCAAATTTACAAGAGTAGAACACATTTTACTCTTACATTTGACAAGTGTTATAAACCTTCTTTAAGATATGTCACTCAAATTACAATCTTGGAGTATTACTCTAAGAATTGTTTTGGAACGAAGTATGACTCATCTTCTTGATTTAACCATTTCAACAATCCAAGATTCCTCTTCTTAGCCATAGGAATGCACTAAGATGTCCTTAGAGGACTAATTGTGATATGATTTCTTAATCATTAAGATGATCACAAAACATGATACTAAAGTACTCTCCCATCTTTTCAGATTTGAGAAACTTTTATCTTTCTGCCTAATTTGATTCTTCTCATTCGTTCTTCCATACATCGAAAAATTTCCATTGTTTCAGAATTATACTTAAACTTGTAAGTATAACCATATTTACTAAGCTTTAGTAAATCATGACAAATAGTCTTATCGATCTTTTGTGGTGGACCTGACCAGCGCACAACCAAGTGTACCCGATCTCCTAGTCGTTCACTTGACTCACATATACATGTTCACAAGGAATTAGTCTTAATTTCCCGAAGATGAAAATTCTCATTCATCATACAATACAAGTTGCATGATTCCAAGTTTCTATCAAACTGAAACTTGGGTGATAAGAATCTTTCCTTATTTGGTAAATTATGACACTACCATAAAAGAAAGAATCAAATTCATATTTCCAATATTGCTAGAAACATACAAACATCAATTTTTCATAAATGCCATTGCAAGGAGATATAATAATATAAAACAAAATTTTATTTATTTATAAAAATGCGGAAAAAACTTTTTCTTTACAATGCAAATTTAAATGAAAAGAATGCTATTACATATTTCCTAGCAATCTATCATAACTCCTAAGCAGCAGCTCAAAAATCCGATCTTCAAATCATGCGATTGAAATCTATATTCGCGATCAGATTCAGCATACTCTTCCTTTAAGTTTCCTTCCCTTTGCTTGATCCTGCCATACATCAAAATATAATCCAGTCACATCATGTATTAAGAGTCAACAATTAGGAACTTAACAGAGTTAGATAGTGGACTTACCTGAAGCAGAGTGAAAATTTTTGACTTTACCATCCTCATGATATTTCAGGTAAATAAGGCATCTTTGCAACCAATGCCCCTTCCTTTGGCAATAGAAACATATGGACTCTTTAGTAATGGTACACCAGACTATCTCAGACTTAGCCTTTCTCTTTACCATTTGGTCAACCAGGTTGACTATGACCGATCCCTTTCCATTGGGAAGAGAAAGCTTTTCTGGATTTCCAATCTTACCATTTTCAATGTCCATGGAAGTTTGGGAAGTCGATCTTCCAATCAAATTTTCTTTACCAGCGCTCTAAATCATTGTTGATTCAGCATCATCAAGCAAATAGGTAAGATCATTAAGGGTCATGTTATGGTCTGTCATATAGTAGTCCTAAAGGAACTCACTATGTGACTTAGAAAGTGATTAAAGAACCTAGTTAACAACCAACTTTCTCAAGACTTTTGACACCCAACTCTCCTGGCTTGTTAATATGTGACTTCATCTACAAGATGTGAGCACACATAGACTTTGCTAGCATATAAGGCTTGAGTGACCTTGAACTATTCAAGAACTTGTGGGTTAGGGAGAATAATTGGAGGAGGTGGAGGAAGAGAAGTATGATTTCCATTATCTAACCACGGAACATCATCTTCATTAGGAAAGCTTGTTCCAAGGGATTTGGGATGATCATAGTTGTCTGAACCAGACATCTAAAATGGGAGATATTCAAGTTAGTTGATTTAAGTCCTTAATATAACACCCAATATGAAATATTAATGCTAGGACCAACCATAATATTTTATAACTTGGAAGAGGGATGCCGTAATCCAAGCTACAAAATATTTGAAGGTAGGCGAATGACGATTCACCAATTTCCACCATGAAAAACGAAATAAATTATTAGGTTTTTTAATTGGCTTTGAAACTCCTAGATCTTTTGAGATTCATTGAACTTTTCACTGGCATGTTTAAATCCCGATTGTGCCCTCTCAAGTTTGTGATTGGGATGCCGAGGATCACAAACAAGGTGTGAATAACCATGCAAATATACTTGGTAATCTTAATTTTTATCACCTAATCTATGTGCCGGTTAACCACATGCGCTCTGCCGATCTATGATAAACCCTAAGCCACCCTTTGCCAACCTTGTTAAATCCAAGTTAGTGTGCCGGTTAACCACACACGCTCCACTAACGACTTAAGCAAGGTGCAAAGTGTAATTTCATGGGTTAGCACCAAATTCACATTTTCCTAAGTAACTAAGATTGGGAATTTTAAGAGTTTAGTTACTTAGTATTTATCATTATACTTTTAATGAAGGGAGAATTAGAGTCCTGTCAAACCATTCGGCTAACGACCCTCCACCAGTCAAGGAAGCGGTGGGTGAGAGTGGACACCCATTAAACTACCATTTTATAGGCAATAACCTTATACCCCCTTATAGACCGACTTCGTGAATGAGGCCTACTAACGGTAAGACGGACTTTGTTCTTATACATATATATAACTATTAACTATTAATATTATAATAGTATAAAGGTTGAATTTTAACTTTTAAAATTCTAAGGGTTTAACTTGGAATTAAAGTATTCATGAGGGGAAACTTTACAAATTCCAAAACTTGAGGGCAAGTTTTGAACAATTCAAAAACTTTCCAATTCCATAACTTATGAGTTTAAAGTAGTTTTAATGAAAAACTCTTCAAGTTCCATAACTTGAGGACAAGTTATGGAAGACTTTAAAGCATTAGGAAAAAATGAGACTCTTCATTTTTTATAACTTTTGGAAATCTTATGAGTTTTAAAAATCATAAATGTGACTTTTCATATAACTTGAGGACAAGTTACAAAAACACATATTATGAACAACGTTTAGATCAATTTGGATCGAAAGCAAATTATCACAAAATTTTCTATTAATCTAAACTAACTCATAAGAACAAGATAATTCAAATCAAACAATTTTCATGAAACTAGCCTAACCATTAAACTAATACAAAACATGAATCTATTGACAATTATCTTTGAAATTGGATTAGCATGAACATTACCACATCAAAAACAGGTTTACAAGTTCAAAAACAGCTTAGGGTAATATTCCTAGTCCAATTCCAGCCAAAAACCTCGAATATATGCTGTCAGGGGGTCCAACTCGTCGAGTGCATGAACCAACTCGACGAGTTGGATGAATTTGCACATGGACTCGTCGAGTCCCCTGTCCAGACAACAAAAAAACGATTTTTCCAGCTTTTTTCAGCAAATTGCATCAAGTATAATTGAAAACAAGCGTAGGATCTGATACCACTGATGGGTTTTGACCATTCTAACACTCTTATGGTGTACATGCAACTCTATAAACCTTGGATTTATGTTTTCTCTATTATACATGCAAACATTCAATATTCCAAGGTTTCATCCTAACTAGCATAATAAGAAGTATATACAATACAAGAATCTAGTAGAATGACATACCTTTTGATGGAGGTTGAAGTCTTGAACCTTTAAGAGCTTAGTGCCCCAAGTGTTGCACCTCAAATGGTTCACACAACACCAAGAACCCTTGGAATAACTTGAGAATAAGGATACTAGCACCAAAATCGGTTTTTCCCTCTTGTGTACACACACTAGTGCCCATTTCATGAACTAGGGACCTCTTTATATAGTGTGGAGGATTAGGGTTACATTCATGTAAACCCTAATACCCATGACCTTTCATTTCCATAGGATCCATGGGTTAAACACTCCATGGACTATCCATGAAAGCTTAGCCCAACCTAACTGAAGTTGGCCCATCCTATATATATATATATATATATATATATATATATATATATATATATATATATATATATATATATATATAAGAGTCCATATTTAATTAGTTCCTTTTTTATCACTAAATTAATTCAAAATTAATTCTTGATCAATACCAATTGAATAATATGATTCCATATTAATATATTAGAACTTATAATATATTAATATAAATCATAAGTATCCTTTTTCTCATTTTGTTTATCCAATTGTTCTGATGCCATGCAACCCAAATGGACCATGCCAAATCGGGTCAAGTACATACCAATTATAGTTATGGACTTAGACACTAATCCAATAGAAGTACGCGACTTTCCCGACATCTTGCCCGAAGAACTACCAGGATTACCACCAGAACGTCAAGTCGAGTTCAGAATCGACTTAGTTTCAGGAGCTACCCATGTAGCCAAATCGCCTTATCGACTAGCACCGGCTGAGATGCAGGAACTATCCGGTTAACTGAACGTACTGCTCAGCAAAGGATTTATTAGACCAAGTTTCTCACCTTGGGGAGCACCGGTCTTGTTCGTAAAGAAGAAAGACGGATCGTTCCGTATGTGCATCGACTCCTGTGATTTAAACAAACTGACCGTAAAGAACCGATACCCTCTACCGCGTATAGACGACTTGTTCGACTAACTGGAAGGGGAAAACTACTTTTCCAAGATTGACCTGAGATCCGGCTATCACCAGTTACGAGTTTTAGAGGAAGATGTTCCTAAAACAGCCATCCGAACTCGTTATGGACACTACGAGTTTGTAGTGATGCCTTTCGGATTAACCAATGCGCCCGCAGTGTTCATGGACTTAATGAACCGGGTGTGCCGTCCTTACTTAGATCAGTTCGTTATTGTATTCATCGACGACATACTTATCTACTCTCGTAGTAAGGAGGAACATAGTCAACATTTACAACAGATCCTAGAAACCCTACGAGCAGAGAAGCTTTATGCGTAGTTCTCTAAAGGCGAAATTTGGATTCGAAGAGTCGAATTCTTGGGTCACGTGGTTTGCGAAGAGGGAATCCACGTGGACCCTTCCAAAATAAAAGCCATTTAGAACTGTTCAGCACCCAAGACGCCTACTGAAATTCGTCAATTTCTAGGCCTCGTTGGCTACTATCGCAGGTTTATTCAGAACTTCTCTAGGATCGCGAAACCACTCACTACATTGACCCAGAATGGTGCAGCCTTTGACTGGGAAGAGAAACAAGAGAAGGCATTCCAAACGCTGAAGCGAGCCTTATGCAGCACACCGATATTATCCCTCCCAGAAGGGATAGAAGATTTCGTGGTTTACTGCGATGCATTCAACCAAGGGCTTGGCTGTGTTCTTATGCAATGAGCAAAGGTCATCGCCTATGCCTCAAGACAGCTTAAGACACACGAAGTCAACTACACTACACACGATCTTTAGCTAGGAGCAGTGGTAATTGCTCTGAAGATCTGGAGACACTACCTATATGGTACGAAAAGCACTATCTTTACAGACCACAAAAGCCTTCAACATATATTTGACCAGAAGGAGCTCAACATGAGGCAACGACGGTGGGTCAAGCTACTCAATGACTATGAATGTGAAATTCCTTATCATTCCGGTAAATCCAATATAGTAGCTGACGCCCAAAGTCAGAGAGAATACTCAGGTTGTAGAGTCAAGTCATTGACTATGACAATCCATTCACATCTATCCACACACATTAAGAAAGCTCAGCTAGAAGCCTTAAAATCTGAAAATGTGGCGGGTGAATCCCTTAGAGGGATGGATAAGAACTTAGAAGTCAAGGGTGGCGGATCCTTGTACCTCATGGATCGGATCTGGACACCAAAGTTCGGTGGTTTTAGAGACGTGGTCATGAATGAAGTGCACAATACTCGATATTCCGTCCACCCACCTTCAGATAAGATGTATCTGGATCTCAAAAAGTTATACTTGTGGCCTAACATGAAAGCAGAGATTGCTACCTTCGTGAGTAAGTGTCTTACTTGCGCCAAGGTTAAGGTCGAATACCAAAAACCCTCAGGTTTACTACAACAACTGGAAATACCTGAGTGGAAGTGGGAGCGGATCACAATGGACTTCATAACCAAACTTCCCAAGACAACGGGTGGTCTCGATACCATTTGGGTAATCGTAGACATGTTAACTAAGTCCGCACACTTCCTTCCAATCAAAGAAACCGACAAGATGGAGAAACTGACAAGAACTTACATTAGGGAGATTGTACGACTGCATGGTGTTCCCATATCTATTATCTCTGATAGAGATAATATATTCACATCAAGATTTTGGTAGTCACTACAAAGTTCCCTGGGAACTAGGTTGGACATGAGTACAGCCTACCACCCGCAAACCGACGGACAAAGTGAGAGGACTATTCAATCTCTTGAAGATATGTTGCGAGCCTGTGTGATTGACTTTGGAAAGGCATGGGATACTCATTTACCCCTTGTCGAGTTCTCCTACAATAACAGTTATCACACAAGCATAAAGGCAGCTCCATTTGAAGCCCTCTATGGCCGGAAGTGCATATCCCCTTTGTGCTGGGCTGAAGTGGGTGACACACAGTTAGGTAAAGGACAAGTTCCTGACAGCACTCTCACGGGTCCGAAAATCATCCGGGAAACGACAGAGAAGATTGTTCAGATTCGTGAACGGTTGAAAGCCTCTAGAGACCGACAAAAAAGCTACGCTGACAAGAGACGGAAACCTTTGGAATTCCAGGTTGGTGACCATGTTCTATTGAAGGTCTCACTCTGGAAGGGCTTGATATGCTTCGGAAAGCGTGGTAAGCTAAATCCAAGGTACATTGGGCCTTCTGAAATTCTCGCTAGGATCGTCCCTATAGCTTACAAACTCAGACTACCCCAAGAACTTAGTAACGTACACCCTACCTTCCGTGTATCGAACCTGAAAAAGTGCCTATCTGAAGAGACTCTTGTTATCCCACTCGATGAAATCGAGATCAATGAGAGCCTCAACTTCGTGGAAGAACCAGTAAAAATCATGGACAAGGAGGTCAAGCAAACGAAACAAAGCCGTATCCCGATAGTGAAGGTTCGCTGGAATGCAAAACGGGGACCCGAATTCACTTGGGAGCGGGAGGATCAAATGAAACTTAAATATCCTCATCTTTTCCCTTAGTCTCCATGTATTTGCTTAAACTCTAATTTCGGGACGAAATTCCCTTTAACAGGGGATGATGTGACAACCCGAAATTTCTATCTTGTAAAGTCAATCAACTCAATCAAAAGTCAGACTTGTTTCTGTTACCTTTATGCTGTGTTAAGGGTCTGTTTGAGAGTTTCTGAGCCTAGTACACTCAAGGATTGTGTGATAGGAAGTGTTAGCTTGAGATCATTGAGTTGCAATCGGGCCGAAAACACCATCAAAAGGAGTTCATGGCCGCAAACTAGGTTCACGGCCGTGAACCCATCCTTGGCCGTGAACTCATGCCATATATATGAGTTTAGGCCATTTTTCTCTTCACTTCTCCATTTCTAGCTGTGAATACATCATTTCCCTCTCAAGTATCATCCACACAAAGGCTTCTTTTCTCCTAAAAAACGTAAGCATTCATCCCCTTTACTTGTTTATACTTAGAAACCGCTTTGATCCTAACATTGATTCATCACTTTCCACCATCATCTTCAAGATCTTCAAAGTGTTCATAGGGCCGTGAACCACTCTTTGGTCGTGAACCCTTCATCAAGGGCCGTGAACCCTTCATACATTCAAGCTAGAGCCGTGAACCCTTCTTAGGATCTTGGGCCGTGAACCATTCCAAGGCCGTGAACACCTCATGTGTGGCCGTGAACACCTTTCAGCCATTCATTTTCGATTCTAACACTTCATTGTAAGTGTTTCCTAGATCCTAAGGTTGTTACCTTTACACTTTAGTTGTTATAAACACTAACTGTATGCCTATATATGTTATTTTATGCTAAACAGGATCCGTTTGTGCTCGAGACTTCACTAGTGATACCAAGCAATCCTATATCGATCTTTCTTTCGAATCACTCACTACAGGTGAGTTCATACCCCTACAAATACACTTTTTAATGCTTTTAAATGCTTTGGGGGGGGGGGTGATACAAGTAGAACACAATGAAATTGTGTTAACCAGTTACATGTGAAAACAACATCCAAAAAGATTTCTCACACTTAAAAACTTGTTATAACTCTTTTAAATTATTTTAGACTTCTTTTATATCAAATCATATTCGTCTATCTATTTACGTATAAGTATGCTTTAACAGACTTAGGACTATTGCTAGATACCTTGACTCCTGTTCCTTGCTTGGTTGTGGGCTTGGGGTAGGATCACTAGTCCGAATGTCAGTTAAATCATAGTTATACTTATTAAATACATATATGAATATTAAACCCATTTTTAAAGTACACACGTAACTTAGTTGCTTATGGTGAGTAACTGAGTCTTTTCTTCAAATCAGCAACAGTCAAACAATCATACTAGTAAACTATAATAGGTATAGTTATAGGATTACTACTTGCTACTTCTAGATCGGTGAAACTTACATGAGTCAGTTCATACATGAGTCAGTTCATACATACTATAACTAGAACGGGAAGGAACATAGATACTATATCTAGAACATAAAGGAACTTACATACTATAACGATAACAGAGAAGAACACATATACTATAACAAGAACAAAACACCTAGAATGTGAAACACTATTTCATGGCATGGCAACATACTTGTTGTGTCACGTTTTGTAACCAGAGTCTCCTGGAGGGAGAGCGTGAGTTTGTGTATAGATCTATACGGGATTGACCATCCTACACTTTGCTGCTAGCTATAGTGGGACCTACAGGTCTACGGGTGACGAATATCAAACCATTTCGACGTCTTTATAACGTCGTGTTTTATACTAGTCAATCAAGCATGGTTATAACCTTATCACATTTTTAACCTTAATTAACAAATTGGTTTTTAAGGTAGTTAATGCTTCAGTAGGGTATCTTTACACCACACTACTGTACATCTTCATTTTTCCATTCATTCATACATGATATTGTGATATTGCGGAACACAAACTATTTTTCTAGTAAAGATAGTCATAAACTTGGAAAAACATACATTTTTACGAGAGAACAAACATACAAAACAATTGGGTCTTGGTAGAAGACTACTTTCTTAATTTTTTTTATTATTATTTTTTTATGTTTTTTACAATTAGTTTTTTTCTAGAATAAAACTTTTAGCTTCTTTTATATTTTTTTAAGTTTTTTTTTAAAAAAGTTTTATATTTTTGTTTGTTTACATGTTCTTTTTAGTATTCTTTCAATGTTTTAAGACTATAATTATTAAAATTTCGGTGTTGAGAACTATTTTCAGTTTATAAAGTTAGTTTATTTAAATTTCAGCTTACTGCAGCAGTCTGCAGATGTTAAAACCAAACACACTTCTTATTATAGGCTGCAGCCGTTTGTTCCAGCTCTTCTGCTACAGAGGATTGCAGAGGTGGTCCGCAGACTTAATGAATTTTCTCTTTGAAAAAACAAACAACACCTTAGACAAGTCGCCACCTCCTCCGCCGTTATACGCATCTCGGTGTCCGTTTATATCCGCCATTGAAAATCAAAGGATTCCAATTGGATGGACAAGATCAACTGTGGGAGGCTAAGTGAAAGTCCCTATTGGATGAAATCAAGCCTCAAAAACTCCAAATTGATCCAATCCATTCACTGGTATTTTACCCTAATTTCTTCAATTTGATTATAAAGATACAATTTTTATTCCATTCTATTCAATGTTGGTTCTTTTTTTTTGATTAACTCAGGTTTCAACTTGAAAAACGTGTAATAGTGAAGCACAGCTGCACAAGCTTCATCTGTTCGATTATATAGAAAATATGACGCATCCACCAACCTGTTGCTATTTTATTAATTTTGGAAATAAATTCAAACCAATCTGACAGTGAACAACTTCAGAAAGCGATTCTAGTTTTCATTCAGATAAATTTAAACTTGCTCTTTGGATCCACTTTACTTCACTCTAAGTGAATTGAACTTTTTTTTTTCACTTAATGAAGAAGATGAGGTTTCAATAGGTTTCGGGTTTTGGATACACGACCAAACAATCCATCACCCGCAAGCCTCTTCTGTTAACCTCCGCTACTAAATCTCCTCCTCTATCAGGTATACGTTCACAACATGTTATCTTTCTCAAATATTTCATTCTTATGGGTTCTAGCCTGAATGACATGTCAGCTTCTTAGCCATCTTAATCTGCAGCTCAAGGTAAGCTTAACTGTCATCCGTTTGTATTGAAACCAAATGGCATATCGGTGCAGTATCGCATCCCTTGAGTAGTTCCCTTGGGCTCATATGATTTTTTTTTATTTCCTCTTCTATTGGTTAATTATAATGTAAATACTTTGGGCTTTCATTAGGCATTTCAGTAGATTGAGCATATAGCTTAGTGGAACTGAATCTGTTAGTTTCTTATGGTCAAATGAGGCTTTCATTGTGTCCTATTCATTTAACTAATGTTCCATTGTGTCCTATTCATTTAACGAGAAGTTAGAACCCTGTTGATGATCAAAACAAGGTTAAGAACCATGTTGATGATCTTCAACGGATGTTCATAGATCCGTAATCTGCAAGGAAGGACAGCTATATCATCGACATGCCTGCACCTGAGGAACAAGTTCCTCTGATGTTCAATCATCAATGAATGAAAGAAAGAACTTATCGAACGTCCTTCTGCTCCTTGCCTGCAACGGGTATGGAATATTGTTATAGACTTGTAGTCTATATCTCTGTGTTTTTTTGGACGTGGTTGAATTTAATTAGGAGTTCAACATGTTTGTTTTCATTTACTTTTGGATTTTTGATGCAGGGAAAAAGGTTTGGGTCGTTTTCACCTCACATAAGTAAGTTATTGCAATACTGGCAACAGCCGTTGTTCAATTAGACTAGGGCCTCAGATTTTTGATGCTACATATCACTGTTTTGGTTAAGGTAAATTTACTTTAGTTGAGGTTTTATAAAAAAAGATCGAATATGTATTGGTGTAGCATAAGAATTGTATTTTTATATGTAGAGTTTTACTATGTTCTATCTTTTTCACATATTTTTCTCGAGTACGTGCTGTGTCAAAGAATGCCAACAAAGCAGAAATTAAGACCTTTCAGATGTTTTTGAGGACACTACCAAAAGTGGTTAAAGTTACATATATGAAAAAGTATTTCATTGATGATAAAAATAATAACCTTATCAGAGTAAAGTAAGTTACCACTTACCATTAACAATCAGTTAAGTGAACTTAATAATGTGGAGTGGCTAGAACATGGAGCTTATATTGATTCTTTTCTTTTGCTATTGTTTATACTGTTTGTAGTTTGGATTTCCAATGAAGCCATTTCTTTGAAGATTATTGCCTCACTCTGGGTTTTTTTTCAATACTAATGAAAACAGGGAACTCGCTCCACCTTTTATAAATCTCTAATCCGCACAGCTATTCTCTAAAAAACCCAAGACATCAGCTTCACCTCATCTGGGAACCCACATAGAACCATACTCAGTGTCGCAGAAATCGGCCTTGGTGGCCGATTGATCGCTTGACGGAAATTGGTCAAAATCGGGTTTGATGGTCCTCGGTGGGAAATATTTAAAAATTTAAAAATTTTAATTTTCAAATATTACACCATTATTTTAAAATTTTAAATTTTTAAGTTTTCAAATTTTAAAATATTATACTAAATTTTCAAATTTTCAAAATATATAAAATCTAAAATTTTCAAATACTTATTTGTTTAGGATATATTAATTGTTTAAGTAATTTTATCAATAATTTAGGGTCCCCAATTAATCGCCGCCTAGTCCGATCAATCGCTTAACGCCAATCGAATGCTGAGCTACCGCCGAATGATTTTACAACGTTGACCATTCTGAAAAGATTTTAACCTTTAAAATTGTTATTTTTCATTTTCTACTTCTTATTTTTGTTTATGTGCATATATTATGTGACTAGGTCTTCACTTTGGAATGCTACAATTAATAAGCTGATGTATTGGATGATTAGAAACTCCCCAAATCACAAAGTTTAGGTAAAAATGAAGACATGTATATGGTCGTACATTTATGATTTTGTGCATTTTATTTGTAAATTTACATGCTATTCACTGTCATGTATGAGGGTATCAGGAAAATGTTAAGATTAGCTAGCCATCTACCAATTTTTATACCCTTTCACTATACGTTTCCATTTTTCTTATTGTATGTTTGGCCAACCGTTTATTTTTAATTTAATTTTCTTAGGGGTGGGGGAAAACTTCATGCCTATATAATTCAAGTTCACATGATTCATGTTTTATTTATTGATCAAATTCTTTTTTGTTTGTTGTTTAGGAAATCAAAGATGTAAATCCCAATATGAAGTGTTAATATTCGAATATCTTGATTTTCCTATCATGTTGCTATGTGCTCATTTCTTCATGACCTATAAGATGAAATCTTTCTTAGGTTGATTTTGACTTCAATGTTAAATATAATTTACTTCTTCATCACCTCTCTTTACAGCTACACCTTCACTATGTTGGTTGACTGAGTTACAAAAGGAAGAGGAATAAACATTGTGAAGAGATTCATCAACAAATAAGACCATGTTTTTCGTAATGCTATGCAGGTTCTTTTGGGTATATTCATTAATTTATATTTAGAGTTTTGCTTGAGATTTTTAAAGTTTATACAAAATGATGTGTCATTATGACATTATTTCAGTTTGGCTATAATAATAAGTGAAGCGCTAGAAGTAATAGTAATAGTAATAGTAATAGTTGCTAACACCCTGGTTGGACAAATCCAAACACCAACCCTATCGACTCGACATGCCAAAATTGGATTCTACATAGATCCCAAGTCACACCTGAAAAACTAAACAACATCGCTCCAATGTCCAGACTTCTACTAACCAAGGACAGCTGCCAAACCCGATCCTGCTATGAAGAACACTCCCATAACCAACAATTAAGGGTACCCATACCGAAAAACCAAAATGTAAAATGTACAAATTTGATGATAGGTTAACTCATCCATTTACTTCAACCGAAAATGCTCGAAACTTTCGAAGAACCTCAGTTATTGACGACGAACGAAATGTGACAACCCGAAAATTTTATCTTGTACAGTCAATCAATTCAACCAAATTCAGACTTGTTTCTACTATCATTTAGCACTATTTAGAGTCTATTCGAGTATTCTAAGCCTAGTATATTCAAGAATCGGGTGTTAGGAAGTATCTGCTTGAATCCATTGTACCTAAATCAAACTTAAACCCCATTATGAGGTGTTTACGACCAAACTTTATGAGTTTGGGCCGTAAACTCATCCATGGCCGTGAACTCATGCCTTAAGCATGAGTTTACATCATTTTCATCATTTTCCTTCATTTCAAGTCAAAGAACTCCCATTCTCTCTCAACTATCATCAAGATCTTCATCTTAGTCTTCCAAAAATGTAAGAATTTCTTCCCTTGATTTGTTGTTACAACACTTTATCTAGTACAACCCTTTGATTTCATCCATGAAATCATTCCATTTTGATAGATCTTCAAGTGTTCTTCATTTCACCAAGAACACCAAGAACACACACTAGTGTTCTTGCACCGTAATCACCCTTACAAGCTTCTATATTGTAAGTACCTACCTCCTATACTTGTTAGTTAGTTAGTATGTTGAATCAAGGACTTAAAAACAAGTTTTCCTCAAGAACATAAGGTGTTTACCGCCAAGGCAAACTCCTTGGGCCGTAAACCCTAATTAAGGGGGCAAAGTGAGCCCTAATCCCTTCCAAAGCCTTGGAACAAAGTCTAGAATACTTCCAAGAAGAGTATAGGACCTTAAACATCAAAAGAACCAAGAACAAATGGTGTTTACGGCCAAGGCAATCACCTTGGGTCGTAAACACTAATAACTAGTGCATATGTGCCACCAATCCTTCCTAAGGCTTAGACTTGAACATAGAGAACTTCATTATGCTTTATAACACCTTAAAACACAACTTGGTACAAATTACCATGAGTTTACGGCCGTAAACTCATGGGGGTTTACCCCTTGGGCCGTAAACTCATGTGATACATCCATATTGGCCATAAACTCCAATGAAAGGCCATACTTCCCTTAGATGCAACCCTTTGGTACTTCTAGCACTTGAATTAAAGTGTTTCCATGTCCTAGGGTGTCTTTACTTACTTAATTAGTTGTTAATTGACTAATTAGATACATATATGTTAAATAGGATCCGTGTGTGTGCTCAAGTCTTCACTTGACACTTAGCATCCTATACCATCCATTCATCCAAACCACTCACTACAGGTGAGTTCATACCCCTTAATCAACCTTTTAAATGATTTTAAATGCTTTTATGGGGGGGGGGAATACAAGTTGAATTATTATAGTTATTATATCAATCACATGTGATTAATAACCACCATCAAGTGGATTTTCTTACTTTTCAAATTGTGTTATCAAACAAACTACTTCAAATCGTTTTACAAACTCTTTTACATGTTAAATACTTTGATTAAACTCTTTTAAACTTATATTTTGTCAAATGTGTATCTATATAGATATAGTTATATAAGTAGGATTGAAAGGACTTAGGACTGATAGCTCACCTTACTTCCTGTTCCTCGTTTGGTTGTGGACTTAGGGCATCGGTTGTTTGTCTGAAGGTCGTTTGAATCTTAGTTATATATTATGTATATGTATATAGATATAAAAGTTCCTTCATTCAGTTCAATACCTTTGGGTAGCAAGGGTATACAATCATGCTAATTCATACAAACAACATTACTAGTAAACTATAATAGGTATAGTTTAGGGAGTTACTAATACTATTACAAGAACAATGAAACATACAAAGAGTCAGTTCATACATGAGTCAATGCATACTATTATGAGATACTAAGAGAACATACTTACATACTAGACAGAGAGATCATACAATACAGCTAATACATACTATACATTATACAAGAGAAGATACTATTATGAGAAACTAAGAGAGAACATACATACTAGACAGAGAGAACATACAATACAGCTAGTACATACTTTACATATACAAATATACGATAACATAAATGTGGACCGTCGTTCGGGGCATGGCATCACCTGTCATGGCCCGATTTGTAGCCAGAATCTCCTAGAGGGAGAGCGTGAATTTACGTATAGATCTATACTGGATTGACTATCCTACACCTTGCTGTTAGCTACAGTGGGACATGCAAGTCTACGGGTGCCAAATGTCATTTCTTCCGACGTCTTTCATCGTCGTGTTATTAGTCGATAGTATGGTACAACCAGGTCGCATCATACCTTAAATATCAATTGGTTTAAGGTAGAAAGTACATCAGTAGTTACTATAATACAACACTACAGTACTTTATTATTTCCCCATTGCATTCACATTGTGATCTTTTCACATAAAAGGTAATGTAAGACTATATTTTTGGTTAATGATAGTTACATTTGGGAAAATATACACGCTTACAAGAAACAAACATACATTTCATTTGATGCCTTGGTAGAAGGCTACATTTAGTAGAAAATATAGGATTTTCTAGGGGATACAAACATTTACAAACATTTACAAACATTTACAAACATTACAAACATTTACAAACTTATACATCAAATACTTACAAACACTTTCATACAAACAATGACACTAAATGCTTATGAACTCACCAGCTTTAAAGCTGATAAACTCTTTCAAAATAACTTGTATTCTCTAGTCATCAGTAGACAGGTACCGATGCCAGGTTTTGAGAAGATGGAGCTCGTTCAGGACTCATATCTCATTTTTGATTTACATTTTTGGTGTCTTATAAACTTCACAGAACACACTTGTATGAAATTATATTATTAATGCAATGGATGATGTTGTTTCTTGTTTACTACTATGCTTTGTTGTGATACTGTACATGACGTCCTCCACCCCCGAACGTTTCCGCCGTTCCGGTTTTGGGGTGTGACACGAAATGACCAACGATCGACAATGCATCGACAACTAATCCAATGACCCAATACACTACTAAACAAAGCCCATGTGAAACAAAACATACAAAACTTTGAAGCCGGTTTACCAATCAATAACTGCTCATCTTGGACTTTAGATATAAATCCACGCAATGAGCTAACAAGTCCCTTAACAGTCAATACTCAACTTGAGTGACCCAAATGCCACTTGACCTATAAATCGGCGTTCCCAAAAGGAAACACTGTTTACAAGAAGCTTCTTGTCCACAAATCCCTACCGTGAAGACAACTCATGCATTCCTAAGCACATATATCTGATAGCCACCTGCTCCACGCCCACATTTTGACAAAGTCTTGAACCAAAGTCTCACATGCCCGAACCACAGATACCTGTTACCTATTCTTCTAAAACCATGAACTCTAATAGACTGATGATTCTCCAAACAAAATGTCCATTTCTCCCCCAATTAGGGTTCATACTACCACCAATTGACATTACAACCATACCAAATCTCCAAATCGGCTCAACCAGGTACATAACATCCCATAGCTTTGGAATGTATAAACCAACACAAGATGGTCTTCCAGATAAAGACCAAGCAAGCTTAAAGATATTTCGAATCTTAGATGGAAATTTCGGAAACCTCCCAATCAAAAGTCGCTTCTAACAACAAAAATCCCACGTATGTGCACAAGCCAAAATTCTGACAATCATAGCACTGATCCTTGATCTAATAATCCATTCAAAGAACTAGATCCCTTTTTAGTCTGAACAACCATAACCGAAAGGCCGATAAAGACAGAAACACACTACAATGAATCATGATGCCAAACCATGTTGTCTACCCTCAACCAACTCCTTAGAATCCCCAAAGTTTTCCTTGATTTGAGTATGAATCATGTGCTTTCAGTAGTACGGGCCCAATACTACCTTCCACATCTATCCATACTTTCCTCAAGAATCGTTCGGATAATGTAAGTAACTACTCATGTTGACAACCGTCCGATCCATCCATATGCACACTCTCAAACGAGCACACAATGTCAATCTTCCTAGATTCTCCTTCTATGATCTCTCTTCCGACATTGCTCACACGATCACATTCTAACATTCTTCCTAGACTGTCCTAGGATTCCCTTCATACCACCCTCTGCCATCAGCTGCAAAAATGATTCCCTTTAATACCTTCTAACTACCTCATAAATACAATTACATGCCACAAGCACTAAATAAATCTTCTACCACAAGGTCTCACACTACAATGGTTAGACTCAAACAAGAGTTGCGCAATAGAGTTAAACCTAACCTTCTAAAATAATCTAATCCCCACAACTTGTAACCAAACGTATTCGCTTAATAGTTAGATAATATTATTGGAATTCTCTAAAAACACAACGCAACCAACATTCGAGCATTGAGTAATCTGAATCAAAGCATAACCTAAACATGCCATCCTATCAAATAAATGATCCAACAATAGCATGCAAGTCTACAAGCTTATATATTATGCATATAAAGGCATCTCTCGTAGCATTCTATCAGGCAATCCTAGAAGATCCTTAGCCCTAATCTAGCATACGATTCACAAATTCACAATTCAAAGTATATCACATAGAACATGTATCGGTATTTTAGGAAAAATTACTTGAGCTCGGTCGATTGCATGAACCACACCCCTTTCTTTTATTAGAAAATCCTTTAATAAAACATTCCTTTTGATGAAAAATATACCAAATCCTCATTTTGAGTTTAGACACACCCGGGAGTATGTTTGAATCCCTCAAATCAAGGCTCTGATACCAACTTGTAACGTCCCAAAATTTGTAACCAAAAATTTCATTTTTGTATTAATAAAACCATCAGCCAAACATGTTTATAAAAATCATAAATGAAATCAGAGTATCTCAACATTAATCTAAAAATACAGCAGTGTCAAATAAGGCGGAAATCATGGTGTGTGTGAGATGTGATCATCTCAAGATCTTCCACTTCGAACCAGAAGTACATAAAACATAAACTGAAAATCGTAAGCATAAATCTGAGCGAGTTCCCCAAAATACTGCATACAAAATATATACGTTAGTTTAACGCTATAACGGGTCTATTTCACCCTCAGGTATTTTTCACCTCCGAGTCTATTTCAAATCATATGTCAGCATAAGGATTTACCAGTTTTATTTCACCCCCGGGTCTATTTTACCCCCAAGTCTATTTCAACTCATATGTTAGCACAGGCTGTACCAGGTCTATTTCACCCCACATACATATACAAAACAGGTACACATGCATACAGTAGGAGTCACAAAGACTACAAGAACATATCATCCCTAGTGTCCTAGAGTATAGTGAGCAAACTCACCTCTATCCGCTGATAAACAAATAGATGCTCGGGCTGCTGAACCGGAGAATCCCCGCACCGATCAATCAAATAATATCCTAATTAATAATTAGCTCATAAACCATAACTGAGAATCTAAATCCTTAATCCCTACTCCTTGGGTAAAAGAACATTTTACTCCTTAAAGGCTAAACCTAACCAAACATAGCCCAAACCCTGAAAATAGCCTAAAATCTTTCTAGGCCCACAACAGGGAGTACGACCAGCATACTCTACCCATACGCATTGCGTACTCATGTTGACCAGAATACGAGACTCAAAACCCAATACACGTAGCGTACAGAGAAGTACGCCCAACGTACTGGTCAGTGACTTTTTCTCATCCAAATGGGTTAATCCTTTAAGACCTTAACGTCCAAACCTTAGATCTATTTTTAATTAAGGTCTTAATCCATAATGTTGGCAACTTTACTCACTTGCATGAATTAATAGGACCCAACACTACACCCTAATTCTAAAACTCGATAAAAGGCTAACAACTCAAACATGGGTGAACTTTATCCCTCAAGCTTCGATTTTGATCACTTATTCAACTCAGAAATACCATGATATGAATTCGAAGGTTCTGGAGTAACTTCTACTCACAATTCAAGTCATGGGACCACAATTTGCCCAAAACATAAACCAAAACTAGATCTATGTAAAAGATCTATAATGTTGGAAGCTATATACCTCCAAAAACTTACATAGTGTAACATCCTGTTTCCTGCCCTTTCTGAGCTATGGACCGGGAGTCGATTGTGTAAGTTTTGGTCCTTAAGGAGGCAAAGTTTAGTCCTTGTGGAAGGAGGTAATGATAGTTAAGAGATTTTACCCTCGAATTGTGTTTTGGGCCGAAGGGTAGAAAGGGAAAAGTCATAGGCCGAGTTCTTGCAAGAAATATGGATGTTTGTTGGAGAAGTTTTTAGTCCAGGATATCTAGATAATATTGTAGAACTCTTCAACACCTTTCCATGGATATAATGAACGTCGAAAACAGAGTTGGAACAAAGAAGTTATGACCGTTTGAAGTTAGGGCGGTTTTGGGTTGAGCTGCGTATGTTGGGTGTACAAGGGCATCCCTAGTATGCTGGGCGTAAATTGAGTATGCTGGGTGTACGTGATCAGTGCGCAAACTCTATTTCCGTGGTTTGGGCCCTATTTAAGTTCCTTAGCTTCCCCAAACCCATTCCATTCTCAGCCTCTCCCTCTCCAACACCCTTTCTTGAAACCCTAACCTTAGATTGAGTCTTGTCGGCAAAAAGAAGATGTTTTTAAGTTCTATGGATTGTTCTTGGTGCACCTTGGAGAAGAAGGAACTCATTGAAGAAGTGTTGGTTTCATTGGAGCTTGTAGATCCAGACTTTGTTCACCTTGATCTTACTTCTAGAGGTATAAAGTTTGAATCATGATGATGAAATTGTTAGATCTAGCTAGTTTTGAGTATTATGAGCTTTTAGTCAGTTTAAGTGCATAAAATTTAGATCTTGAGAGTTTGTGACCTTGTTATGGATAAAGTTGGAAACTTTATCCATCTAAACATCATTTTGATTTAGATCTGAAGGTTAGAGACTTGGACTTAATGGATTAAGTTGAAAAAGATGCACTTTTGGGTCCCTTTGAGACTTAAAGACTAGACCTTGTTTATTGGGACCATTCTAATGAGTAAAGTTGGAAACTTTATCCATTATTGAGCTATTAAGAACCATAAAAATGTGATCTTGGCCTTTTTGTCCTTTACATGCAAGAGTTGTAATGTCTTATTGGGTTAAGAACTTAGGGTTTTGGACATTAAGCACTTTATTACCATGCAAAGTCATAAAGTTGGAAACTTATGAATTAGGACATCCTTTTGTGCGTGGATATGAGTTTTTGATGTAAGGGCTTAATGGAATAAGCTCTTAATGTGTGACAACCGTCAAAATTCGAGTCGGTTCTAGATTTGACTAAACTTAGCTGCACGTATAGGCACGACACATACTAGACTTAGTAACTAGAAGCTAAGTTATAACCTACTAGAAACTTGGAAACAAGTAGAATCGAATCATAGTGTACTTAGATTTCACATGGTTATGTGAATTCTACAACTACTTAACTTTAATGACTATCCACATTCGGGTCATTCCTTGACTTGAAAACCATTTCATGAATCATATACACCCATCTTGCACTTGACCTAGTAGTAGAAATTAGGTCATAATCTCATAGAAACTTGAGTTAGAGTTGAAAACTAGGACTAGTATACTTGATTCCTCAATTTCGCTTGAATCTCGAAACCACTACATAGAATGCCAATAAATCGATAAAAATAAATTACAAACATTATTTTTAACTAGAAAAGAGTTATGAAACTCTAACATAAATTGAAATCTCAAATAATTCAATTTATCTTGATATCCAAATATTTATTAAATCTCAAGACCCTAAAAACCCTAAATGCCCTAAAAACTCACATTTATAAACTTTAACCTTAAAAATTCTATAAAATAATTATGAAGCTTCTAATATTATCTTATAATAATCAAAATTATGAAAATGAATTCAAGGAAAATAAATTTTAAACTATCAACATTTATTCCTAATTAACAAGTTAAATCAATAATTTAATAAAACAAATCATGGCTTAATTCACACTTTATAAAAAAATGGGAAAATTTATAAAAATTGAGGCAAATTTATATAAAGTAAATGGAAGAGGTGGGGAGTCTCTCTCCTCATTGAAAATTCGGATCTCTCTCCCCATATCTCTCCTCTTCCCAACACAAAATCATTCTTCTTCTCGCTCACACTCCATCTTCCCTCATTCTCTCTCATTTCTCTCTCACACTCTCACACACATTTTCTCTCTTCCTCCCTCTATGAACCACGAAATTTTACATTAAACAAGTCCAAGAACACTCATGATGCTCAAAATCTTCATCATCTAGTGGTGTTCATTAAGGTAGAACACGATTTCCTTTCATTTTCCTCCATGTTTTTAAGGTTTTTCTTGCATTTCCTTCTTCTTCTACACCTTTCTCTTAGAAAATATGTGTGCATGTTCATTCACTTCAGTTTTGATGATGATGGTGGTAGGATTTCACCCAAAAACAACATGCATGTTGTAAATGGTGAAATCCAAGGACCTAAACCTAAGTCAAGATCATGAAAATGCACTTTTCTACAAGTTTTGGTGGAAAATCACCACATGCACTCTAAGTTTTCTTTCAAAAATGATTTTTGAACATTTCAAACTCATGAATGGTCTTCAAACAAACATGCATGTGATGATCTTCAAGCTTAGATGCTAGATCATCAAAGTATGTTGTTAAAAGCTTTCAAATATGTTCATGAAGGATTTATTTCCAAATAAATATCTAAAACTCCTTTTCTGACCAAATCCGATTTTTCCCAGATTCCCATCAACAAAATGAGATGTTCAACAAATTTTCAGAAAATAATTCATTTTTCTCGAATTATTATAATTGTTGAAATAAAATAGGGCAATAAATCATATAAAATACTTTCTCATGCCTATAAATCCTAGGTAAATTCGTGGATGACCCCTATGCTAAGAAATGACCCCAAATTAAATGTCATCGGTTTTTGTTACTGTTTAATATGGTTTTGAATTTTATTTTTGTTTGGCTCCAATAAATCATAAAAGCACTTTAGAGAATCTTAAAATGATATATAACAATTTTCGCAGTTGCTACCAGAGGTATAAGACTCAGAAAAATATTTTCAGAGTTTTTCATAATGCATTCCTATTTTTCCCCGATTTTTGTATTTATAATGGCCTAAAAATAGAACAAATAGTTCTGCTTATCCAAAATTCATGAACATTTACCAGAACACCTTGTAGTACATTAGGAGGCTACATAAAAACTTTGATGATTTTTCTCTTATGTATACTATTTTTCTCTTATTTTCTAAGATTAAATACACTAAAATACACAAAATCAGATTTCAGTATATAAAAACCACATTTGGTATTTTTCCTAGATTATTTACTCTGTAAATGAAGTGTACAAAGTTTTTGGTAATTTGCTTTAACTGTTTAATAATTATTATTCAATTAATGATTATTTAAGAGGATTAAACAAGGAAAAATAGCAACACTAATTGAAAAATATCTTTTATATTTTTCACAGCTTCTATATATGTAATAACAGTGTTACAAAATTTTTGGACAATCTTGGAAACTGTTTTCTATTTATCTCCATTTTTATTAGAATAAATGCACAAAAATCATAAAAATTGGGTTAAACAGTTTATAAATCCATTTTTATATTTTTCCCAGCTTAAGTATGTGTAATGGCAGTAATATAAGAAGTTTGGGGAATTTTCTTAACTGATTGCTATTTTTCATGAATTTTTATCTATTTAGAGAATTAATTATAAGAAAATTGGTTATACATATCTATAAACCATGAAAATTTATCTGGAAGTCTTTTGATGTAGTTAGAACCAAAATATGAAGTTTGGTAATTTTTATTAACTTTTTACTATTTTTCCATGATTTTATGATTATTCAAGGAATTAAATGGTGAAAAATAATTAGACAAATCAAAAAGTCAAGAAAATTTATCTTAAGGTCTTTGACTTCAATTAAGACTGAAATGCAAAGTGTAGGAAAGTTTAGAACTAAATTGATTTAGTTTTTGAATATTTAATCATTGGAATACCTCTTAAAATGTTAAATATTAACATTTCAATAATGGGAATTTTCCACTTAAATTGTTATATAACAATTGATTCTTTGAAATTTAATTTTCACAGAAAAATGTTTGTAACCTATCAATATTAAACTTTGACACATTATTGGCATAATTCTATTGTAGTAGTAAGTATACTAGTATTAGATTTCAATTAGGGACTCATTAGTGTGTAACGTCGTTGTAGGAAAAAAGATAGTGGTACGAGTGGAGCGTAGATCAAGGCACTATTTGCATCATCTCAATGCATTGTGAGTATTCACCACTCCCCTATTTTCGGTTTTTAAATGTTTTGGGGTGGAAAAGCATGTCCTAAACTATTTATGCTCATTGTATTTATTTGACTCGTATAAACTTGGTTGCTATATTTTGCATCTTGTGAGTATTCACGCACTCCCCTATTTTCAGTTTTTATGTTTTGGGGTGGAAAAGCATGTCCCGAAAAACTATTATTTGCATGTTGTATTTAAATCGATTTATATCAAACATGATTGCTATTGTATTGCTATGTCTCTCTATGTATGTCTATGCAACACGGAACATGAGAACTTATCGTACTAAGGCCCTTCCCTTATCTCTAACCATTAACTCTTTGAGCCAATGGTCATTATGGATAGTGCTATTAGGAATTGACAACTCCTCACTCGCCCTATTGCTGGAGTGCATGATACCATATTCATCTATGGAACGATAAGCATAGATCTTGATAGGGCTTCAGTCATAGGTTTGGTTGAGACTCATTGTTTGCTCATACACATACAAACTCGTTACTTATTATAGCAATAAACTTGTTTATTAATTATAGCAATGAACTTTGTTTCTCATTACAACAACGAACTGTTATTACTGAAAACTTATATATATGTTTTAGCAATGAAATTGTTTGCTCCTTGTAGCAACGAAATTGATTGCTCATTTTAGCAATGAAACTTGTTTACTCGTTTGAGTAACGAACTTTATCTTCCATGAGAATATGAATGTTGCATCTTATTTGGGTAACATACCTTATCTCTCATGATGACAAAGAGCTTTGTTTTTACAAACTTATTTACTCATTTTAACAATATAATTTTATTATTGGAAACTTTTATCAAAACTTTGATTTCAATTCATGGAACCAGTATTATTTTGTTTATCTGTGAGTACTCACCAACTATTTTTATAGTTGACGCTCGTTTTACATGCTTTTTCAGGAATCATCGAGTAAGTGGCACTTAGGGACACTTCACTTTTAGGAGCATTCGCATGTGTTGTATTTCAATTTACATTGTAATTTCTTTTAAAAGTTGTTCAAACCCATTGTGAATTTGTAATGATTTTTAATACTATGGTTGGTGTTGTCTTTTAACTTTTGCGATGAAACCCTTTGTACTGCCACGCCCTGTGTTTCCGCTTTAGCGGGGTGTGACATAATGGATTCTTGGGACTGGCCTGCGTACGTTGGGCGTACCTGGTAGTACGCTGCGTGTATACCATCAACGCCCAACTTTGGTCAACATCAGAGTATATTGGGCGTACAATCTTGGTACGCGGGGCATACTCTGCTGGGATGAAGTATTGACTTTTGTACCTTGACCGTTTACTTTGACATTGACCAGTGTTGACCAAGTTTGAATTAAGGGTATTTTAGGTATTTTGAGCTATAGTTAAGCCTTGCTCTCTATCTGTTGAATAGGTGACATGTAGGGCCGGTATTCGGAGCAGTGTATGGTTTAGATTTTTGTCAGGCCGTGAGGTGAGCTTTCCTCACTGTACTTGTGGGTCGAAGGGAACGAGGCCGGCCTATTGGATTGATATCCTGTTATACATTGATATGCTGAGTATGGGATAGATCTATATGATTATGTGATAGTTATTGATATGCGTAGACCGATAGATCTGTAGGACTATCTGTGATATCTGTCTGCATGATTGTCTATCTGTTGAATATGTTTGTTATCTGTTATATGTCGATATATGGTGTTGGGTTGATACTTTACTGCTATGTACGTGAGTCAATAGACAAGGGGTGTTCTAGTCTGATTACTGAGTGAACCCGATGATATTCCATTCTGATGATTGAGTGGTCCTGTTGTATATTGGTATTCCTGTCTGATGACTGAATGGATCTGTTGTATATTGGTATTCCAATCTGATGACTGAGTGGACCTGCTGTATTTTGGTATTCCAGTCTGATGACTGAGTGGACCTGTTGTATATTGGTATTCCAATCTGATGACTGAGTGGACCTGTAGTATATTGGTATTCCAGTCCGATGACTGAGTGGACCTGTTGTAGATTGACATTCCAGTCCGATGAATGATTGGTCCAGGGGTAATCCAGCCCGAAGATTGTGGACCCGTAGGTATTCCAGTCTGATGACTGATTGGACCCAACATGCTTGTTTGTATATGATATGTGGATTGTGTGCTGGTACTTCGGGGGAAACTCACTAAGCTTTGTGCTTACAGTTTTAGTTTATGGTTTCAGGTACTTCAGAGGACCATGACAAGGCGAAGGCGTGATCGTACATATCCTGATTTTTATGTTGTTGATCTTGGGAGACTCTGATTTTAAATAATGTTTTGGAAACAATGGTTTTGTAAACACTTTTTATTAGTAAATAGGTTGTTTTGAAAAGTTCAAATTGGTTGTGACTTTTGTGACGTTACACATAGGTGAAGAGATTTGTGGATCTTCAAGCTCCAGACAAACCAACACTCCTCCAATAAGTTCCTCCTTTTTGAATATGGACCAAAACACATAAAAATAACTCCAAAAGCTCAAGATCTCAAAAAGGGCTAGGTTTTCATAATAATACTTTGGGGTGAAAGGAGGTTGAGAATAGAAAAGCCTTAAGGGACATAAGGTGTTTAAATAAGGTCCAAATGCTCAATATTAGGGTTTGAGTCTGGGTCATGTATGACCAAAATACCTATAAGTACGCCCAGTGTACTAGAGTGACCCTGTGACCTTCTGTAGGCAGTACACCCGGCGTACTACCTTGTGTACGCCCAGTGTACCGGATAAAGTCCTGCTTTTCGTTTAAACTTCAAACGACCATAACTTATTCATTCCAACTCCGATTTTGGCGTTCTTTATACCCACAGAAAGGTCTTGAAAAGATCTGCAACCCTATCTAAATGCTTTTAACTTAAAACTCATCAAACTAAAATCCTTAATTCATAAAAGAAGTCTGAAACATCACTTTTCCTATTTTATCCTTTGACTCCAAGACACAAACCAAGACTTTAATCGCTTATCCAATAGTATCATAATCTAATAAGGTATAAAATCCATTCCCTTGAATTCCAAGGCCTTTACTTGATTCATTTATTATCTACAATCCTAGAATAAGAAGCTTCTCGATGATAATTGATATGTTAATTTGTTACGTGATTAATAAATTAACATGAGATCAATAGTTAAGTAATTGATTTATTAATTTACATAGTTAAAAAATTAATAACAATTACATTAGAATTAATTAATTGTTAATCATAATTAATCTGGAATTAATTTGGATTAAATGGAATTAATTAAAATTGCAAGTGGTAAATTGTAATTGTTCAATAGTTGAACAAAAGAAGCAATTCTAGAAACCTCCATGGCATCGATGGTTTTGGAGGCTCCTGTAGGGTTTCTGGAAGCCTCTTGGTTGCATAAAAGGAAAATATTTGAATTAGGATAAAATCTATTATTTAATCAATTCGGATTCTGCTTTGCTTTCAAGGTACGTGAACAATAAATAGGACCCCAAGGCCATCAATTTCGCTCATGCCTTATCCTACAAACATAAGAATAAAAATTCCACCTCTCTCCTTTACTCTCTCTCTCTCTCTCTATATATATATATATATATATATATATATATATATATATATATATATATATATATATATATATATATATATATATATATATATATCTCTTTTGTAACGTCCCAAAAATTCTAAGGTAAAAATTTCATTTTTAAATCAACACATAAACACCATTTACTATTATCAATCATTTAAAACTACATCAAAGTGAAATTAGTTATCAGAGTACAATCATAAAACCATAATGTGTGGAAACATGTGTTGATGCGCTGCGATCAAGCCGGACTCTTCCCTTTTGTACCGAAAGTCCCTGAAACCATAACCATAAAACCGTAAGCATAAAGCTTAGTGAGTTCCCCAAAATACCACATACCATACATATCATTGGGACTAGCCCTCACATTGGGCCCAACCCACCATAGAGGGCCTAGCCCTTCCAAACCAAAGGGCCTAGCCAAACATACAATACAGGAGTCAAAGAGACAGCTAGCATCCTACATAACATACATTGGGCCTAACTCTTCCTGATCCATGGGCCCAACCCAACATATAAATGGACCTCACCTATCATATAAAGGGCCTACCCATCATACAATGGGCCTAGCCTGACATACCATGTAAGAGTCACAAAGACAGCTAGCATATATTAGATCCTAGTAGGCAGCCATTAGTGCCTTTGACCCATGGGTACATTGAGTAGACTCACCTCAATTCGAGATAACCGAGACACCCACGCTACTGCTACCGAAATCCTCACACTGAACATAACCAAATTGTCCCTTGTCAATAATTAAGGTAATTTCCAAAAATCCAAGGACAAATTCATTTTCTATCCTTCCGATGGGTAAAAGACAATTTTACCCTTCTCATATCTGATCCAACAACCCATCTCCCAAACTCTAAAAAGACCCAAGGCCCAACAGGAGTATCTTAGGAGTACCCCTTCATACCAAACTCGTACGCCCCACGTACTTCTTACCCATGCATAATGTACAACTCGTCACAGTGGGAAAATGGCAAATTCATGCACTACGCTGAGCGTACACATACGTATGCCCTAGGTGTCCATTTCCCATATTTAGCACTTAATGCTTTAAGACCTTACATTCAAACCTAAATGTAACCTCTAATTAAGTTATTAATCCATAAAGGTACCAACTTTATGCTATTGCATGGCTTAAACATGAATAAACTCCACTTCTAGCTTCTATACTCCATAAGATAGCCATTATGTCATGCATGGTTGAACTAAAACCATCAATACATGATTTTTATGAACAAGGGACCCCCATAAACACCATTAATTATAGCCCAAATCTTCTGGAGTAGCTTATACTCACAAGAATCAACTCATGGGACCAAAATATGCCCAAAACCCTAACTAACCTAGATATAAGCAAGTAATCGACAAGGTTAAGACTTTAAATCTCCTGAAGGCTGATGAAGATGATTAGAGCTTAGATCCAAAAGCTTCAAGCCAAACAATGTTTCTTCAAGATCTCCTTCTTCACTAAAGCACACCAAAAATCACACCAATAAGCAGTTAAGTGTAACATCCCTCTCTGGCACGTATCACCATATTGTCCGCTTTGGGCTCCCGGTGCGAAAACTTCCCAGGGGGTCACACATCCTTAGATTACTCTCGCCTGAGCACACTTAACAGTAGAGTTCTTATGGGATCTGCTGCCCTCACGGGTTTAAAATGCGTTGTGACAGAGAAGGTATCCACACCCCCTTTAATGAATGCTTAGTTCTCATTCTCAGCCGATGAGGGATAAGGTGCAGCTAACTTGCCCGCCTTCACCCCCATTATAGATTTTGACGTCCCCGACGAACACATCGACTCGTGCCCTGGCTCTGATACCATTTTATAACATCCCTCTCCGGCACGTATCACAATATTGTCGGCTTTGGGCTCCCTACGCGAAAACTTCCCAGGTGGTCACCCATCCATGGATTACTCTCGCCTGAGCACACTTAACTGCAGAGTTCTTATGGGATCTGCTACCCTCACGGCTTTAAAACGCGTTGTAAGAGAGAAAGTATCCACACCCACTTTATGGAATGCTTAGTTCTCCTCCCCAGATGATGTGGGATCAGGTGCAGCTAACCTGCCCGCCTTGAATTGTAATGATCGATCCAGGTATTATTCATATTTGGTCCCTATATATTAAGTTATTGCTTTTTGGCATTGATTTTGCAAGTTTCAAGGGAGGAGGGACCATTTCTGCCAAGATTGGATTTCTGGAGGTGGAGCTCGAACGCGGGGCGTTCCCTTGGGGAACGCATGGCGTTCACGCGTGGAGGTTAAACCCTAAATTTTAGGGTTTGTGACCTATTTAAACACCTTAAGTCCCAGGTGTTGGGCTCATTTCCCACTTCCATAGCCCCAAACCCTAATCTCGAAACCCTAGAGCCTCCTTGAGTGTTGTGAGCTCATTGTGTGTGTGTGTTTTGGTGTGTTTGAAGCACATTGAAGGAAGAGAAGCTTGGTGCAAGGTGGTGATTCAAGTAGAAGCTTTTAGATCTTGGTTCTCAGCTCCATTTCCAGCACATTTAAGGTATAAAGCTCTAACCTTGCTCATTTGAAAATTATATCTAAGTTTGTATGGAGTTTAGTCCGTTTTTGGTCCCATGATAGAGATCTTGTAGTTATGATTACTCCAGAAGTCTTGAGTTGCTTCTTTTGGTGTTAATGATGTTCTAGACTCTTAAATTTTGCACCTTTAGAGTTGTAGAAGCCCATGCATGAGATTAAGCCTTTTTTTTTATGGAAGTTGAATGTTATATCTTGAAGTTGGGACCTTTTGGGGCATGCAAAGTCACCAAGTCAGTGACTTTATGGTTCTAGATGTTCTAAAGAGCTTGGATCTATGTTTTGGTCGTGTGGCTTTAAGCATTAAATTCTTAATGATCGCTTTTGGGAATTAAAGTGCGAACACCCAGCGTAGGGTCCAAGAACGCCCAACGTTCTGGCTGAGGCTCGTGATCTGCTGACTGGTGATGAACGCCCAACGTTCGATCCATCAGTGGGCTTCCTTGGGCTATTTTCTTGGACCTTATTGTTGTGGGCTTTAGTGGATCATCGAAATTGGGTTTTTGGACCATGTGTATATTTAGGCTTTAAGGTAAAGCCTATTAGAGGAGTTTGGGCCCAATTTGAGAAATTGGGCCATAAGTGGGCCATTAGTGGGCTTTAGGAAGACTATCTCATATTGGGCCTTTTATGTTATGGTTTTGGGCCTTAGTCATGAACCAAATTAGATCAAGGGTAAAATGTGATGGGATTTAGGTATACCACAACATCCTATGGTGCACATACAACCCTAAATACCTTAGATCTATGTTTTCACTAATTATACATGCAAAGGAGTTTCCAAGGTATTAAACCTATAACTAGCATGCAATTTGTCATAAACAATACAAGATACTAGTTAGAGTAACATACCTTTTATGTGGCTTGAAGTCTTGATGTATTTTGGTGTTGCGTGAAACACTTTGGCCTTTAAGAACTTAGTGCCCCAAGTGTTGCACCTCAAATGGAATCACAACTCACCTAGGACAAAGGTGACTCTTGAGAGAGAAACTCCATGCACCAAAAACACCATAATTCTCTAAGAACTTCTTTTGGCGTTTTTAGGCAATGGACTTCATATTTATATGTGGGATTTCAAGAGTCATGGATATAACCCAAAGCCATACCCATGGGTTTTATGATCCATGGTTAATGTGTCCCAAATCTTTATGTATCCATACATAAACTTGGTCCAACATGGATCATAAGCCCAACACATATAAATACAACTAATTACCATAATTAGTCCCCGTAGATTTAATTAGTCTCTTTTGATCACTAAATTAATTCCAAATTAATTCTTGATCAATACTAATTAAAACATATGTTTTTATATTAATATATTAGAACTTATAATATATTAATAAATCATATATAACCTTTCTCTCAAGAGTCCATCCTAACAAATTGTCCTGGTGTTATGCATTCCAAATGGACCATGCTACTCTCGGGTCGAGTACATACCAATAATAGTTATGGGCTTAGACATCTAATCCAACAGTCTCCCACTTGGATAAGTCTAAAACTATTATTGCGTATGACTCCAAGATCCTGACTAGCAATCATAGATCTTAAAAGCCGCTGTTGAACTCTGACCTAGTCAATGACATGTCCATTAGATAAGGGATCATATATTCCTCCATTCTAGATATCATATGGACTGAGACATGGATTATAATCATTCTATCTGTCCATTTGTTGTTTCCTGATTTCCGACTTACGACGGCCGACTAATTGAACAAATCAAATCAGTCCAGGCCCGGCTGAGCACTTACGTTAGTCATCACTAAATCATCAAGGGGCCCACAGATATCGCTTTTATCCCTCCAAGGGTAAAAGGAATGGATAAACTTCGACCCAAATGTTCGTTTGTACTTACTCATCAAATTACACACAACGATATGTTTTATAACAACCAACTTACTAGTTGTATTTACATATGTCAATGTGCAACCGATGAGCAACTACAACTCACACGTCTCCGTTTGAAGAATAGAAGATATTATCGTCTCATGATCACTCATGATAAAATCGATGAAGTGAGTCAAATGAGCGTGAGTTTAATCCAATAATCGAATCTTATTCCAGGAGCACTCATGAATACTACAGCTATGTCTAGGCCACCTAGACAAACTACAGACCCATTCATGACAGTCTTGATTCATACCTACTTCCAAAGTATGATTGACTGTGGAGAGTTTGAATAACCTAGTTATTCGGGAAGTCAAAACATGCAAAGTGAAACACAAGAATAATACAAATCCTATATGGCCCCAAGCACCTTTGAGAGTAAATTAAACATCTTTTATTTAAACACCATATTGATTACTCATTATTCATTGTATAATGTTTCGAATAATCAACTTTATACTTGAATTAAAACAATAGTCATGCCATGCTCCAAGCATGCACACTATGTTTGACCAAACAATAGTTATGCCATATTGCATGTATACACACTATGTTTGACTACGATCCTTACTTTGTGGAATAGATCAATTGAACATAATTCCAATGATCCTCATTTCACAATCCCAAATCCTTATCGCAAATGTAAGAATTCCAAATTCCTGCCATTTACTGAAATCTGTTAGATTCTAAACTTATATGAATTGATCCTCTTGTAATGACTATGCACAAGAGTCACAAAGACTTGGCAACATACATTACAAAGTATTCCAATGGAGAGCAATTCCATGGAAACAAAGTCTCACATTCAAAGTACATTCCTTTGAACATCCTTCCTACATTAAGTTTTCTAATCTTACACATATTTAATGAATAACTTCTACCTATGGAAACATTTCCAGATTCCCATTTTGACTATCACTTCTGAACAAGATTTGCCTCCTTTCGGACTATGTGAATATGGTCCTTCCAAAATTAACATTATACTTCTAATTTCCCATGAGCAACCAATCTTTGGTAAACCTCAAATTGTCCTCAACAATTTCTTAATCATTTTAGTCATATCCAGTTCTAGTACTTTTTCCCTCTTAATGCCCTAGGCATTAGGAAAAAATTTAGAAAGGATAAATATTGTAGCACATGTAATCGATCCTATATCCGAAGCATATGGGACACGATTAATGATGTCTCACATAAAGACATGATCTTAGACCAGTCTTTTGCTACAATATTTTTTATTTGGCATGTTTTCATAATTCGACTATGAAGAGGGATGCCGTAATCATAATCGAATTTTGAGAACGCAATATATATAGAATTTTCTTATGGTGAACCATTCCAACATAAAACTCGTATATATATCCTTGACTAAATTTGATTAAAATCTCACAATCTAAGCTTTTAGATTTGAAATGAAGTATAATTTCCTCTCCCTTAATTATAGCAAAACAACTTTTCAACCCTTGCAGCTTTGCAAATTGAAACTTTTGTTTTCTATAATTAACATTGCAAAACTCAACATAATAATCATGCTCCCACTAACATGATAATTATTAGCATAACACTTATGCTCCCACTAGCTTTGACATGTATCCATAAATCAGCTGAACTTCTAGAAATCAATACTTTATTGACTTTCTTACGAAAGTTCATATTTCTGATACGAGATGTTTTGATAAGACTTTATCAAAATCATACACCTTTCCTTAGATAGCTCACATGTGTGTCTAAATAATTTTTAGAACTATGAAAAGGGATGCCGTAATCATAGTCTCAATTGTTTAGACCTTTGCCATTTCTCACAAGTCCATGTTAGTGTGCCGGTTAACCACACACGCTCCACTAACGACTTTGATAATGCAAATATCACAATTACTATCTACTTAAAATTTACTTAGTGAAAGCGTTTCCTCACCATCATTTTCATGAATCGAAGAGAAACCTTAGGACACTTAGATTTTTATGGTGTATGTGTTCCTATCCATGTAACTTTGTCACACGACAAGGTTAGTAACAAATCCAAACTCATATGGACTGGACTTGTACAATCTTAACTTCTTGCCACTTGGCAGCACAAGGGCCTAGCATTGCTTCCAGGTTGTTATGCAAACAACTGAGAACTTGTAGAACTCAGATGCATAGTCAACTTTAACTGGAATGGACAAAAAAATAAGAATATGTCAACACGATAGGTTATAAACCTCAAGTCGTGTGCTAGTGATAAACAACATGTTTTATTCTTGATTAGATCTTGAAACTTTTCCAAGATCATTAAGGCTCCCACTGACCTCTTGACATATAAGATTCTCTTGTCAAGAACCATTCCTTGACAAAACAAATATTCAAGAGTTAGTGCGGATTCTTATCAAGACAAACACTTCACACTATTGGTCTTAGTTGTTCTTTGTTTTATCCAAATTAAAACTCACCAATTTCAAATGTACAAGAGTAGAAAACAGTTTACTCTACATTGATAAGTGTTTTAAACCTTCTTAAGATTATGTCACTCAAGTTACAATCTTGGAGCATTGCTCTAAGACTCAATTTCGGAACGAAGTATGACTTATCTTTTTGATTTTACCAATTCAATAATTCACGATTCCTCTTCTTAGCCAAACAAATTCACTAAGATGTCCTTAGAGAATCAATTGTGCTATGGTTTCATAATCACTAAGATAATAATAAAACAAGATACTCGAGTACTCTCCCATCTTTTCAGATTATAGAAACTTTTATCTTTCTGCCTAATTTGATTCTTCTTATTCGTTCTGCCCTACATTGAAACTTTTCCAATGTTTCAGAATTACTCTTAAACTTGTAAGCATAACCATATTTACTAAACTTTAGTAAATCATGACGAATAGCCTTATCGTTCTTTGTGGTGGACCGACCAGCGTACAACCAAGTGTACCCGATCCTATAGTCCTTCACTTGACTCACACGAACATGTGAACAAGGAATTAGTCTTAATTTCCCAAAGATGAAAATTCTCATTCAACATACAATACAAGTTGCATGATTCCAAGTTTCTATCCAACTGAAACTTGGGTGATGAGAATCTTTCCTTATTTGGTAAATTATGACACTACCACAAACAAAAGAATCAAATCCATTTTCCAATATTGATATCAATGGAATCATATAAACAATAATTTTTCACAAATGCCACTGTAAGGATATTTAAAATAAATAAAATTAAAAGTTTTTTTCTTTTATTTTAAAACTTTGCGGAAAAAACTTATCCAAATGCATATGAAAACAATATTGTTATCTATTCCTAAGCAATCCATCATAACTCTTAAGCAGTAGCTCAAAATTCTGATCACCGAACCATGCGATCGAAATCCATCTTCGCGATCAGAATCAACATATTCTTCCTTTAAGCTTCCTCTCTTTTCTTTGATTCTTAAAACATCAAAATGCGACCTAGTCACATCATGTAATAAGAATCTCAAAATACGAACTTAATAGAGTTAGATAGTGGAATTTACCCGAAGTAGAGTCAAACTTTTTGACTTTACCATCCTTATGATATTTCAGGTAAATAGGGCAGCTTCGCAACCAATGCTCCTTCTTTTGGCAAATAGAAACATATGGAATCTTTGGGAATGGTACACGGGACTATCTCAGACTTAACCTTTCTCTTTACCATTGGGTCAAAATGACTTGACCATGGCTGATCCCTTTCCATTGGGGAAGAGAAAGCATTTTCTGGATTTCCAATGTTACCATTTTTAGTGTCCATGAAAAGTTTGGGAAGTCGATCTTTCAATCAAATTTGCTTTACCAGTGCTCTAAATCATTGCTGATTCAGCAGCATCAAGCAAATATGTAAGATCATTAAGGGTCATGTCATGGTCTGTCATATAGTAGTCCTCAGGGAACTCACTATGTGACTTAGATAGTGATTGAAGAACCTAGTCAACAACCAACTTCCTCAAGACTTTAACACCTAACTCTCCCAGCTTGTCAATATGTGACTTTATCTCCAAGATGTGAGCACACATAGACATTGCTTGCCAATAGGGCTTGAGTGACCTTGAATTTGTGGGTTAGGGAGAATAATTGGAGGAGGTGGAGGAAGAGAAGTATGATTTCCATGATCCAATCACAGGACATCATCTTCATTAGGAAAGCTTGTTCCAAGAGATTTGGGAAGATCATAGTTATCTGAACCAGACATCTATAATGGGAGAAATTCAAGTTAGTTGATTTAAGTCCTTAATATAACACCCAATATGAAATATTAAGGCTAGGACCCAACACAATATTTTATAACTTGGAAGAGGGATGCCGTAATCCAAGTTATAAAAGATTTGATGGTTGGCGAATGACGATTCACCAATTTCCACCACGAAAAACGAAAAATAATTTTAGGTCTTAAGTGAATTGAAACTCGTAGATCCTTTGAGATTCATTGAACTTTTCAATGGCATGTTTAAATCTCGATTGTGCCCTCTCAAGTTTGTGACTGGGATGTCAATGATCACAAACAAGGTGTGAATAACCATGCAAATTAACTTGGTACCTTTAATCTTTATCACCGAATCAATGTGCCGGTTACCCACACGCGCTCCACTGATCTATGATAAACATTAAGTCACCCTTTTCAACTCTTACTAGTCCATGTTAGTATGCCGGTTACCCACACACGCTCCACCAACGACTTGGTAAAGTACAAAGTGTAATTTCATGGGTTAGCACCAAATTCACATTTTCCTAAGTAACTAAGATTGGGAATTTATAAGTGTTTAGTTACTTAGTATTTATTATTATACTTTTAATGAAGGGAGAATTAATGTACTGTCAAACCCGTTCGGCTAACGATCCTCCACCAGTCAAGGAAGCGGTGGGTGAGAGTGGACACCCATTAAACTTCCATTTTATAGGCAGTAACCTTATACCCCCCCTTATACACCGGCTTCGTGAATCAGGCCTACTAACGGTAAGACTGACATACTCTTGTACATATATATAAATGATAATACTATAATATTATAATAGTGTAAGGGTTGAATTTTAACTTTTTAAATTCTAAGGGTCTAACTTGGAATTAAAGTATTCATGGGGGGAAACTTTACAAATTCCAAAACATGAGGGCAAGTTTTGAACAATTCAAAAAAACTTTTGGTTTCCATAACTTATGAGTTTAAAGTAGTTTTAATGAAAAACTTTTCAAGTTCCATAACTTGAGGGCAAGTTATGGAAGACTTTAAAGCATTAAAAAAATGAGACTCTTCATTTTCATAACTTATGGAAATCTTATGAGTTTTAAAAATCATAAATGAGACTTTTCATATAACTTGAGGACAAGTTACAAAAACACATTTTATGAACAACTTTTAGATCAATTTGGATCGAAAACAAATTATCACATAATTTTTCTATTAATCTAAACTAACTCATAAGAACAAGATAATTCAAATCAAACAATTTTCATGTAATTAGCCTAACCATTAAACTACTACAAAACATGAATCTATTGACAATTATCTTTTGAATTGGATTAGCATAAACATTACCACATCAAAAATAGGTTTATAAGTTCAAAAAAAGCTTAGGGTAATGTTCCTAGTCCAATTCCAGCCAAAAAACTCGAAGATATGCTGTCGGGGGGTCCAACTCATCGAGTGCAAGAACAAACTGTGACAACCCAAAATTTCTATCTTGTACAGTCTTTCAAATTCAGTCATAGTCAGAATCGTTTCTGCTATCTTTTAGCATTGTTTAGGGTCTGTTTTAGTGTTCTAAGTCTAGTACATTCAAGGTTTGGGTTTAGGGATGAGTTAACTTAAATTCATCGTATTGCATTCGGGCCAAACACTCCATTTAGAGGAGTGTACGGCCGTACACATGTGCACAACCGTACACAGGAGTGTACAACCGTACACATGGGTGTATGGCCGTACACCCAAGGTGGCCGTGAACCCAAACGTATATATATATATATATATATATATATATATAGATATATATATATATATATATATATATATATATATATATATATATATATATACTTTTCCTTCATTTCTTCACACTCTTTCACACTTTCACCTCAAGAAAACCGATTCTCTCTCAACTATCATCAAGTTCTACACCTTAATCTTCAAAGATGTAAGTATTCCTTCCATTGAATTGTTGATACATGGCTTTATCTAGTGAAGATCCATGTTTTCATCCCTGAAATCGTCTCTTTTGGTTAGATCTTCAAATCTTCATCCATTTCACCAAGAACACACACTTGTTCTTGAGCCTTGAACTCCTTAGAAGCCCTTAAAAGTGTGAGTATTCCTTCTATCATCTAGTTAGATATGTTAAACACTTGATTCAAAGCCTTGAAACATCGTCCAACTCAAGATCATCAAGGGTGTACGGCCGTACACACTTAGTGTGGCCGTACACACCTCAAAACCTTCCAAAATGATAGTTTTGTCCATCCTCTTGTTGTACAATTGTCACACTAGTTTCCCCAAGGATTAAACACCCATTTTTGCATGTTTTACCATGAGTGTACGGCGGTACACTCCATGGCCGTACACATCAAGGGCCGTACACATCAAGACCGTACACTCCCTTAAGTGACCATAAACCCCTTTAATGCAATCACATGTGATTGTAAGACTTCAATTCAAGTGTTTTCTAGTCCCTAAAGTGGTTTCCTATCATAATTAGTTGTTATATACACTAATTATATCCATATACGTATCATTATATGCTTAATAGGATCCGTTGTGTTCAAGACTTCACTTGACACTTAGCATCCTACCTCGACCTTTTACTCGAATCACTAACTACATGTGAGTTCATACCGCCGTATTTTCATAGTTTTTACTGTTTTAAGGGGGGGGGGGGATACAAGTCTAACACAGATTTTGTGTTATAAACAAATGGTTTCAAATATCTTATCAAAATGGATTTCAGTTATTATCAAATCAAATGGTTTTAAATGATTATATCAAAATGACATCAAGTCATCAAAATGTATTTCAAATTATTAAACTTCTTTTAAATGTTTTTATAAACTTATATTTCTCCCAAAAATCATACTAGTATATATATATATATATATATATATATATATATATATATATATATATATATATATATATGTATATATATATATATATATATAAATAAGATTTAAAAGGCTTAGGACTGATAACCCACTTTGGTTCCTTTTCCTTGTGTGGCTGTGGGATTACAAGTATCAGTTGTTTGTCCGAGTGTCATTTAAATTTTACTTTTATATATTTGTATCTGTATAAAAATATAAAAGTTAGTTCATTAAGTTCAATTACCCTTTGTAACATGTTGAGCAAGGGGTTGCATTCATGAATACTCAGTATCAGTTCAGAAAGTACATATAAATTATAATAGGTATAATTTTTGATTCACAGAACATTAATTCAATATTTAAGTATACTAAAGTACATTGTTTTATGAGAATAAAGGTTTGATTCAAAACTAATCAAGAGTATATATCTTTCAGATACATGTTAAGCATACCAATTCAAGAACATACAGTCTGTCATTTATTTCAGAACGATTGGGTTTTTCTTAACTATTATACATGTAACGTTTATATGCTTTTATGATTCAACTGGTACAGGTTGTTGAATTCATTTAAACAATATAGTAAAGTCCTGACATTATAACCAGAATCTCCAGCCGGGGATCGAAACAATGTTTGTATAGATCTATATTAAAATTGACAACCCCGCACTCGGACTGCTAGCTACAGTCAGGCATATACGCATGTGAGTGACAAATTGTTATCAACAGTTTTCAGTGCATTCATAGCGTTGGGTCAGGCCATCTAGTCAGTATGGTTATAATAACTCATATAAAAGATATTATCAATACGTTAGTGTATAATTAACTAAACCTAAGTACATTTTCAAAGTACTAGTTTACAAGATACAATTTATAGTATTACATTACAGTTTACAATAACAGTTGATGAAATCAGACACAGTCTCAAATACAAGTTTACAAAAGGGTTACAAATACAGAACATTGGTTTACAAATAGAACAGTTTTACGTAACTAAACTACTTTTTTATATACAACAGAAAATATAGGATTTTCTGGAACAGTTTACATATTCAAGAAACAGAAAACATTCTTTCAAACATAAATACTTATGCAATCACTCAACTTTATGTTGATACTCTCTTTTCAAATTACTTGTATTCTCAGGGAACCAGTAGACAGGTACTCCCCAAGCTTTTGAGAAGATGGAGCTATTTATGTCTTGACTTCTTCTTTTGTATAACTATTTGGTTTCAGTATACTATGATGAAACACATGTAAATACTTATAATTTTTAAATACAATGGTTGTTTGTACTCTGATTACTATAATGCATGTGTTGTGATACTACAAATGAAGTCCTCCACCCTCGGACGTTTCCGCCGTCTGGTTTGGGGGTGTGACAGATTGGTATCAGAGCATTGTTTATAGTGAACTCAGTATATCAATCCATAAAAGATATACAAACTATAAATAAATTTGGGGCTAAGAGCTCTTACTACAAGTATACAGTTTAAAAATTTAAGTATTTTTACAAGAAGTATACTAACCCTCATACGTACAAGTAGAATATCACAATCATAAGAACTTAAAAGTGTTTGGATGTTGGACATTACAGTCAAACCTGGGCAGTTATGTAATCATATCTGGGATTAATATAGCCTGATCAACTATATTGATTTGAGATATGACCGACATGTGTTTGGGAGTGATAGTGGTGTTGCGACATGTCTAAAACTTACCAACTAATCATATTCAAAAGAACTCTAGAACAGAACATAAAGATTAAAATATTATAGGGGTATTTTAGGCACTATATACTAATAGCAAACGTGTGAAAACAATAGAAAAATTGAGGGTAGAACTATAAATATTAAGGGTATATCACAGTTATATATAATTAAAAGTTATATAGACTTAGAATAAGTGATCTAGCTTCATTTCCTGTTCCTTGTTTGGTTGTGGATTTAGAGCTGGGTCATTTAATCGAAGGTCGGTTATACCCAAGTTATATATAAATAGTATACACTTTATAGTTATAGTAATACCTAGAACAAGTCATACAAAATACATTATTTGTTAACTGCAAGTCTCTCTCGTAGAAACTTGTATCCTTAATCTATCGTTACTAACTATATTCTATATCTCTTATCCCTATTCTCGCTTAGATAACAATGGCTGAATTTCACTTACCTGGAGACCCGTACTTCCCCGGTCAAGGACAAGATGCAGACCTAGAAGAAAATCACGAAATTCCCTTAGATGATGATTTTGCAAAAAATTTTCCTGAAAACAACGATTTCGGATCAGAAGCCTATAATCCACCACCAGTTGCCCAAAATCCTAACCTTCGTCCGACTTTCCAAGGCCCGATGCCTCTATGGGCGGAAAGCTTGGAAACATGGAGTCAAGAGCAGGGTTAACCTATACCATACAACGGAGACAGAAGCTTCTACAACCTGAGCGAAGGAGGCTCAGCAGACAGAGTCCTGCCAATTCTAGTCCGCAGGGTTGCTCGAAATGAAATACAGGGTAGGACAGCCATCAACCGAATCATGGAAGTTGATGCCAATGCAGGAGTTAATACAATCCGCATTCGTCGTCTTGAAGATGCACGTGGCAGAGCAATGAGAGACAATGAATCCTTACTGCAAGAATTAGCTGTAACTTGACTTGAAGTCATAGAGCTTCAAGCACGTATGACAGTGTATAAAAGGCATCTGCTTGCTGTGGAGCGTCAGCTGGCTGAGTTGAGGTTTCGTTCAAGTGATACCCGTCGCCAGTAGGAGATGCTCTACTCGTTCTCTGTTCACTCTTTTGATTATAGTTAAAGTCTACGAATATGTTCTAGCGTTATTTTCATGTTTTTCAGTAAGACCACGGAAATTTTATTTTCGGTAGGTCTGTATGATGTCGATGTTTTTCCCAAAATTTGGTATATTGTAGACCTGTATAGGGTCAAGTTTTCCAGACTTTATGTATTCATTATGCCAATTTAATCGACATGCATTTTCATAGTCTTTGAAAAATAACCATTCAATTTCATATCATTCTGTTACAAGTTGTACTTGTCGTAGACTTCTATTTCCAATTCATTACAAGATTCATGTTGAACTATATGTTTTAGTTCAGAGATATCAAAATTCATATTCACTCTTGATATCTTATCATCTTTTGTATCTTTTGACTTTTATAGAAAAAGATGCCTCCTTGTAGAAATCCAAGATGTAACACTATTAATGAAGCATCGGCGCCACCTCCGCCACCACCTCCTCAGTTCGACGCTGCTATGTTCCAAGCAGCAGTCACGGCGGCTGTAGCGGCTGCCATGTCTCATATCAATACTCCTGGTGCTAGTGGGTCGGGAGCTGATACAAATGCTTTTAACAATGGCGAGAGTCATGGGCACTCGCGAGAGTGCACTTATAAAGATTTTTCGAATGCCAAACCCAGGACCTTTAACGGGACTGGGGGAGTTATGCTATTAAGGCAATGGATTGAAAAGACAGAAGTAATTTTCGAAATCTGCTCCTGTCTTGAGAGCAGCAAGGTCAAATTTGCTACGTGTACCTTTTAGGATAGAGCTTTAACATGGTGGAATGGCCATGTTAAGTCACTGACTCTTGTAGTGGCTAACTCGATAAAAACCATGTTAATGCAGGAATACTGTCCGCGAGGGGAAATTCAGAAACTTGAGCAGGGGCTCTAGGGTCTTACAATGGTTGGTTCTGACATATCAACCTATACTAGTAGATTCTGTGATCTGGCAGTTCTTTGTCCGGATATGGTTGCTCTGGAGAGCAAAAAGATTCGGAGATATATTTGGGGACTATCGCCCCAAATCCAGTCAAGTGTTTTAGCTTCGAGGCCTGTTACTTTTGACAGTGCCAAAGAGCTGGCACAGTCTCTTATTGACCACGGAGCCCATCAAAAACCAGTGGTTGCTGCACCAGAACAACCGAAGGGGAACAAAAACAACAACAATAACAACAACAACAGCAAGAAGAAGGGTCGGAACAAGAGGAAGGGCAAGTTTTCACAGGAATCCTCAAAGAAGCAACAACTAGTTGCAGTCAACGCTGCTACTGTACCTGCTGCTGTTCCTGCTAACCCTGCACCAACTAAGACTTATGCTGGTAACCTCCCCAAGTGCAACAAGTGCAATTATCACCATAATGGAAATTGCAGGGAAATGCAGTGTCGTAACTGCAACAGAAAAGCGCATACTGCCCGATTCTTTAAAGCACCACCCCAACCGCTTAACCATGTACCTGCCGCCGGAGTAGGTCAAGCATGCTACCAATGTGGTGAAGTGGGGCATTTCAAGAAAGATTGTCCTAAAGCTGGAAATGCCGGTGGAGTTGGGAGAATTTTAGCCTTGGGTCACGAAGAAGCAGTGGCAAACCCCGCAGTAGTCACGGGTACGTTCCTTCTCAACAACACATATGCATGCATTCTATTTGATTGTGGTGCTAAGAAGAGCTTTGTGAGCCATAATTTCAAACACTTGCTAAATCAAAACTCGCAACCATTAAAAGAAACATTCACAGTCGAAATGGCTAACAGGAAATACGAATCCACCAACGATATATACATAGGATGTACTCTTACCTTAAATAACTTTTCATTCCCAATAGACCTTATGCTGGTTGCTATCAAAAGTTTCGACGTCATAATAGGTATGGATTGGTTGTGCCTTAACCATGCTGACATCCTATTCTATGAAAGAGCCATTCGTATGAACTTGCCAACTAACGAAACGCTTGTTATTTATGGCGACAAACCCGAAATGAACCTCCAGATCATTTCCTGCATCAAGGCACAAAAGTACCTTCGCAAAGAGTACTTTTCTTTCTTCGCTCATGTGGTAGACAAAAAGCAAGAAGTGAAAGATATCGCGAACATTCTTGAGGTCTACAACTTTCCCGACATTTTTCCCGATGATCTTCCAGGAGTGCCTCCCGAACGACAAGTCGAGTTCAGAATCAAATTAATCCCTGGGGCTACCCCTGTTGCCAAATCCCCCTATCGTCTTGCACCTTCTGAAATCCAGGAATTATCCAGCCAGCTTGAACTCCTTAGCAAAGATTTCATAAGACCAAGCTTCTCACCCTGGGGAGCACCGGTCTTGTTCGTGAAGAAGAAGGATGGATCATTCTGTATGTGCATAGACTACCGTGAGCTGAATAAACTTACCATTAAGAATCGGTACCCTCTGCCTCGCATTGACGATCTGTTCGACCAACTTCAAGGTGCGGGCTACTTCTCAAAACTAGACTTAAGATCTGGGTCTCACTAGTTATGGATTTTGGAGGATGACATTGTTGGGTTTTGAGCATTCTAACACTCCTATGGTGTACATGCAACCCTATAAACCTTGGATCTATGTTTTCTCTATTATACATGCAAATATTAACTATTCCAAGGTTTCATCCTAACTAGCATATTATGAAGCACCTATACTACAAAGTTCTAGTTAGATGACATACCTTTTGATGTAGCTTGATGTCTTCAAGCTTTAAGAGCTTAGCCCCAATAGTGTGGAAGCCTCAAATGGAATCACAAATCACCAAAACACCTTGGAAGAACTTGAGAGAATATGTATGCACACTAAAATCGGCCCACTCTTATTTTCACACACTTGTGCCAATTTTGTGAGCCAAGGATCCCTTTATATATTATGGAGGATTAGGGTTACATACATGTAAACCCTAATACCCATGACCTTTCATTTACATGGGATCCATGGGTTAAAAGCTCCATGGACCATCCATTAAAGCTTAGCCCAACCTAAATGAACTTGGCCCATTCCATATATATAAGAGTCCATATTTAATTAGTTCTTTTTGATCACTTAATTAATTCTAAATTAATTCTTGATCAATACTAATTAAATAATATGATTCCATATTAATATATTAGAACTTATAATATATTAATATAAATCATAAATATACTATTCTCAAAAGACTATCCATATAAATTGTGCCGGTGAAGTGCAACCCAAATGGACCATGCCGGGTCGGGTCAAGTACATACCAAATATAGTTATGGACTTAGACATTAATCCAACAGTCTCCCACTTGGATAAGTCTAAAACTATTATTGAGTATGACTTCAAAACCTAACTGGCAATCGTAGCTCTTAAAGCCGCTGTCGAACTCTAACCTTGTCAATGACTTGTCCATTAGATAAGGGATCATATATTCCTCCATTCTAGATATCATATGGACTGAGACATGGATTATAATCATTCTCTCTGTCCATTTGTTGTTTCCCGATTTTTGATTTATGATGACTAACTGATTGAACAAATCATATCAGTCCTAGCTTGGCCAAGCACTCACATGTGTCATCATTAAATCATCGAGGGGCCCACAGATATCGCTTTTATCCCGAAGGTAAAAGGAATGGATAAACTTCGACTCATATGGCTTGTTCTACTACTTATTGAATCAGACACAAAGGCACGTTTTATAACATCAAGTTACCAATGCGGTTTCATGCAATCAATGTACAACCAACTTGTAGTAACAACTCATATCTCTAGGTTTGAAGAATATAAGATATTATCGTCTCATGATCACTCGTGATAAAATCCATGAAGTGATTCAAATGAGCGCGGGTTGAATCCAATACTCAGAACTTATGAGCACTCATGAGTGTTGTAGCACAACTTTGTCCACCAACTTGGACCTCTACAAACCAACCCATGACAGTCTTGATTCATATCTACTTCCAACATATGACCGACTGTGGATGGTTTGAATAACTTAATCATTCAGGAAGAGCGACTTAGTTATTTTGGAAGTCAAAACATGCAAAGTGAAACACAAGAATAAATGAATCAAATATGGTATCAAACCCTATGAATATAAATAAACACTTTTATTTATCACCATATTGATTACTCATTATTCATTGTTTCGGTTTTATCAACTTTATACTTGAATTAAAAACACTAGTTGTCCCATGCTCCAAGCATGTACACTATGTTTTTCTTAAACAATAGCTTTGCCATACACCAAGTATGCACTCTATGTTTGTCTATGATCCTTACTTTGTGAAATAAACCAATTGAACATAATTTTAATGATTCTAATTTCACACTCCCAAATCCTTATCGAAAAATGTGAGAATTTCAAATTCCTATCATTTATCGAAATCTATTTAGATTTTAAACTTATATGCACTGACCCTCCTGTAATGAATATGTACAAAGTCACAAAGACTTGTCAACAGTCATTATAAGGTATTCCAATGGAGATCAACTCCATGGAAACTAAGTCTCATATTCAAAGTACATTGCTTTGGACATGCATCTTGCATTAAGTTTTCTAATCTTACACAGATAACTTCCACCTATGGAGACAACTCCATATTATCATTTTAACTATCACTTTTGAATAAGAGATGCCTCTTTTCAGAATATGTCAATATGGTCCTTCCAAAATTAGCACTATACTTCCAACTGTCCCTGAGAAACCAATCTTTGGTAAACCTCAGATTTTCCTCGACAATTGCTTAATCATTTTAGTCATATCCAATTCTAGACCTTTTCCCTTCTTAATGCCTCTGGGCATTTGGAAAAATTTAGAAATGACAAATATTATAGCACATGCAATCGATCCTGTACCCAAAGCAAATGGTACACGATTCATGATGTCTCACATAAAGACATGATTCTAGACCAGTCTTTTGCTACAATATTTTTATTTGCCATGTTTTCTAAATTTGACTATGAAGAGGGATGCCGTAATCATAATCGAATTTTGAGAACGCAATATATATAATTTCCTTAAGTTGAACCAATCCAACATGAAATTCATATATATATTCTTGACTAAAGATGATTAAGGTCTCAATCTAAGCCTTTAGAACTGAAATGAAGTATATCCTCTCCCTTAATTATAGCAAAACAACTTTTTCAATCCCTGCAGCCTCACGAATTGAAACTTTTGTTTTCTATAATTAACATTGCTAACTTGCAACACTAACAATAATTATCATGCTCCCACTAACATGATGATTATTAGCATAACACTTATGCTCCCACTAGCTTTGACATGTACTCAGAAATCAGCTGGACTTCTAGAAATCAATACTTTATTGACTTTCTTACCAAAGTTCAATTTTCTGATACGAGATGCTTTGATAAAACTTTATCAAAATCATACACCTTTCCTTAGATATCATGCATGTGTGTCTTAAACAATTTCAGAACTATGAAAAGGGATGCCGTAATCATAGTCTCAATTGTTTAGACCTTTTGCCATCTGCTTCAAATCTAGTTGGTGGAAGTGTTTCCTCACCGTCATTTCCATGAATCGGAGAGAAACCTTATGATCCTTAGATTTTATGGTGTATGTGTTCTTATCCATGTGAATCGTCAAAATCATAGTCACAAGACAAGGATAATGACAAATCCAAACTCATATGGACTGAACTTATGCAATCTTAACTTCTTGCCACCTGGCAGTACATGGTCTGCCATTGATTCCAAGTTGTTATGCAACCTATTGAGAACTTTCAGAACTCCTATGCAAAGCCAACTTTAACTGGAATGGGCACAAAATATGTCAACACGATAGGTTATAAACCTCAAGTCGTGTGCTAGTGAAGAACCTCAGGTTTTATTCTTGATTAGTTCTTGAAATTCTTTTTAGGATCTTTAAGACTCCCACTATCCTCTTGACATATAAGACTATCTTGCCAAATATTCAAGAGATAGTGCGGATTCTTTATCAAGACAAACACTTCACACAATTGGCCTTAGTTGGTCTTTGTTTTATCCAAAACATCACAACTTACCAATTTCAAATGTACAAGAGTAGGACACTTTTACTCTTACATTTGACAAGTGTTTTAAACCTTTCTTTAAGATATGTCACTCAAGTTAAAATCTTGGAGTATGACTCTAAGAATTGTTTTGGAACGAAGTATGACTCATCTTCCTGATCTAACCATTTCAACAATTCATGACTCCTCTTCTTAGTCATAAGAATGCACTAAGATGACCTTTAGAGGACTAATTGTGATATGATTTCTAAATCATTAAGATGATCACAAACATGATACTAAAGTACTCTCCCATCTTTTCAGATTTGACAAACTTTTATCTTTCTGCCTAATTTGATTCTTCCCATTCGTTCTGCCATACATTGAGACTTTTCCAATGTTTCAGAATTATACTTAAACTTGTAAGTATAACCATATTTACTAAACTTTAGTAAATCATGACGAATAGTCTTAACGAGCTTTGTGGTGGACTTGACCAGTGCACAAGAATGTGTACTCGATCCCTTTAGTCCCTCACTTGACTCACACATCCATTTGAACAAGTAATTAGTCTTGATTTTCCAATGCTTGAAAGTTCTCATTCATCATACTATTCAACTTGAATGATTCCAAGTTTCGGTCCAATTGAAACTTGGGTGATGAGGAACTTTCCTGATTTGGTAAATTTAGACACTACCACAAATGAAAGAATCAAATCCATTTTCCAATATTGCTGTCAGTGGAATCATATAAGCAACAATTTTCCATAAATGCCATTGTAAGGATACTTCAAATAAATAAAATTAAACAATTTTCTTTTATTTTAAAACTTTGCGGAAAAATTTATCCTTACAATCCACATGAAAATTGTTGTTATCTATTCCTTAGCAATATATCATAATTTTTAAGCAACTGCTCAAAATTCTGATGCGATCGCAATCCACCTTCGCGATCAGAATCAACATATACTTCCTTTAAGATTTCTCTCTATTCTTTGATTCTTAAAACATCAACATGTGACCCAGTCACATCATGTAATGAGGATCTCAGAATAGAACTTAACAGAGTTAGATAATGGGCTCTACCTGATGTAGAGTCAAACTTATTGACTTTAACATCCTTAGGTAAATTTGGCAGCTTTGCAATCAACGCCCCTTCCTTTTGGCAAAATAAAAATATGGACCCTTTGGTAATGGGACTATCTCAGACTTAGCCTTTCTCTTTACCATTTGGTCAACCGGGTTGACTATGGCCAATCCCTTTCCATTGGGAAGAGAATGCTTTTTCTGGATTTCCAGTGTCACCATTGTCACTGTCCATAAATTTTTTGGGAAGTTGATCTTCTAATCAAATTTGCTTTACTATCGTTCCAAATCATTGCTGATTTAGCAGCACCAAGCAAATAGCTATGATCATTAAGGTTCATGTCATAGTCTGTTTCATAGTAGTCCCAAAGGAACTCACTATGTGACTTAGAAAATGATTGAACATCCAACTTTCTCAAGACTTTGACACCCAACTCTCCCGGCTTGTCAATATGTGACTTCATCTCTAAGATGTGATGACACATAGACCTTGCTTTCGTTTAGGGCTTGAGTGACCTTGAACTTGTGGGTTAGGGAGAATAATTGGAGCAGGTGGAGGAAGAGAAGTATGAATTTCATGAGCCAAACTCGGAAAGTCATATTCATAAGGAAAGCTTGGTTTGGGAAGATCATTGTTGTCTAAACCAGACATCAACAATGGGAGAAATTCACGTAAAGTTGATTTAAGTCCTTAATATAACACCCACTATGATATATTAAGGCTAGGACCCAACAAACTATTTTATAACTTGGAAGAGGGATGCCGTAATCCAAGCTATAAAATATTTGAAGGTAGGTGAATGACGATTCACCAATTTCCACCAAGATAAACGAAATGTATTATTAGGTTTTAATTGGTTTTGAAACTCCTAGATTCTTTTTAGATTCATTGAACTTTTCAATGGCATGTTTCAATCTCGAGTGTGCCCTTCAGGTTTTGTGACTGGGATGCCGAGGATCACAAAACAAGGTGTGAAGTAACCATGCAAATATACTTGGTACCCTTAATATTTACCCCTCAATCGATGTGCCGGTTAACCACACACGCTCCAACGATACTATGATAAACATTAAGTTACCCTTTGCCTACCCTGTTAAGTGCAGGTTAGTGTGCCGGTTAACCACACACGCTCCACTAACAGCTTAAACAAAGTGCAAAGTGTAATTTCATGGATTAGCACCTTATTCACATTTTCCTAAGTAACTAAGATTGGGAATTTATAAGTGTTTAGTTACTTAGTATTTATCATTATACTTATAATGAAGGGAGAATTATAGTCCTTATCCTACCTGTTCGGCTAACGACCCTCCACCGGTCAAGGAAACGGTGAGTGAGAGTGGACACCCATTAAACTGTCATTTTATAGGCAGTAACCTTATACCCCCCTTATAGACCGGCTTCGTGAATGAGGCCTACTAATGGTAAGACGACTTGCTCTTATACATATAATATATTAAACTTTTAATATTATAATAGTATAAGGGTGTATTTTAGACATTTAAAATACTTGGTGGTTTAATCTATTAATTAAACTAGACTTTTAATTTAATTAAACTCAAACCATATATTTATGGATTAATAATACTCTTTTAATTAAACGCTTTAATTAACTATTAATAAAGTCTATAAGAGTTAATTTGAACTATTCAACAAAACATCATAATTCCAATTATTAAACTCAAAATTAAAACCATTTAATTAATTGTTTAAGTTATGAACCCAAGAGTTTTAGAATTCAATTCTTTTTTTCATAAAAAACTTTTCTCAAATTCCAAAACTTGAGGCAAGTTTTGTAATTCTTGAAAACCTTTGGATTCCATAACTTATGGAATTAATGGTGTTTTATGATGAAACATTCCATGTTCCATAACTTAAGAACAAGTTATGGAATTCTTTAAAACATTAACACCAAATTTTGTAACTCCATAAAAACTTTGAATCAAAATTTTTTTTTTTAAAAAAAAACTTTCATATCCATAACTTATGGAAGTTTCAAAAACCCTTAAGATCACAACTTTAAAAAAAAACTTTTGACCTCCAAAATTTTATGACAAAATATGTAACTCCTTAAAACATTTAGATCAAACTTTTAAAAGTAATAAAATAATCATATCATTTTATCTTTTACTAAATTTGACCTAATTCAACTCATATAACAAATGATTCAAATTTTACAAATAATTCATTTTTCACAAAACAAGTAATTATCTTAAAATTTGACAAACGTCATGTTTTTTTTTCTTTTTTTTTCAACTTGAAAATAAAACATTTGCATCAATATAACAGAAAACAACCAGGCTCTGATACCACTGTTGGGTTTTGCGCATTCTAACACTCCTATGGTGTACATGCAACCCTATAAACCTTGGATCTATGTTTTCTCTATTATACATGCAAATATTAACTATTCCAAGGTTTCATCCTAACTAGCATATTATGAAGCACCTATACTACAAAGTTCTAGTTAGATGACATACCTTTTGATGTAGCTTGATGTCTTCAAGCTTTAAGAGCTTAGCCCCAATAGTGTGGAAGCCTCAAATGGAATCACAAATCACCAAAACACCTTGGAAGAACTTGAGAGAATATGTATGCACACTAAAATCGGCCCACTCTTATTTTCACACACTTGTGCCAATTTTGTGAGCCAAGGATCCCTTTATATATTATGGAGGATTAGGGTTACATCCATGTAAACCCTAATACCCATGACCTTTCATTTACATAGGATCCATGGGTTAAAAGCTCCATGGACCATCCATGAAAGCTTAGCCCAACCTAAATGAACTTGGCCCATTCCATATATATAAGAGTCCATATTTAATTAGTTCTTTTTGATCACTTAACTAATTCTAAATTAATTCTTGATCAATACTAATTAAATAATATGATTCCATATTAATATATTAGAACTTATAATATATTAATATAAATCATAAATATACTATTCTCAAAAGACTATCCATATAAATTGTGCCGGTGAAGTGCAACCCAAATGGACCATGCTGGGTCGGGTCAAGTACATACCAAATATAGTTATGGACTTAGACATTAATCCAACAGACATTCCCAAAACCGCGTTCAGAACTCGTTATGGTCATTACGAGTTCGTAGTGATGCCATTCGGATTGACGAATGCACCTGCTGTGTTCATGGATCTAATGAACAGAGTGTGTCGTCCATTCCTGGAAAATTCGTTATAGTCTTCATTGACGACATCCTTATCTATTCAAGAAGTGAAGAGGAACATGGCCAACATCTTCGTCAAGTATTACAAACTCTTAGATCAGAGAAACTCTATGCGAAGTTTTCAAAGTGTGAGTTTTAGATCAGGAAGGTTGATTTCCTAGGTCACGTGGTCAGTTCAGAAGGAATAGACGTCGACCCTTCCAAAATAAAGGCAATTGAAAACTAGTCAGCGCCCAAAACACCTACAAAAATCCGTTAATTCTTAGGTCTTGCTGGCTATTATCGCAAATTCATCCAAAATTTCTCTCGAATAGCTAAGCCTCTTACCACCCTGACGCAAAAGGGTGTAACTTTTAGCTGGGGAGAAAGCAAGAAACAACATTCCAAACGCTGAAACGAGCTTTGTGTAATGCACCGATCCTGTCTCTTCCTGAAGGGACAAAGGATTTCGTAGTGTACTTTGATGCTTCTAATCAAGGGCTTGGATGTGTTCTTATGCAAAGAGGAAATGTTATATTCTATGCCTCAAGATAGCTAAAGACGCATAAAGTCAATTATACAACACATGACCTTGAACTAGGAGCAGTGGTATTTTCTCTGATGATCTGGAGACATTACTTATATGGAACGAAATGCACAGTATTCACGGACCATAAAAGTCTCCAGCATATCTTCAATCAAAAAGAGCTGAACATGAGACAAAGACGATGGGTGGAGCTACTAAACGACTACGATTGTGAGATTCTTTATCACCCTAGTAAAGCTAACGTAGTAGCTGACGCCCTTAGTAGAAAAGAATACTCGGGACGCCGAGTAAAGTCGTTGACTATGACAATCCATTCACATCTGTCCACACAGATCAGAGGGGCTCAACTCGAGGCCTTAAAACCTGAAAACGTGGCAGGTGAAACTTTAAGAGGAGTGGATAAACTCTTCAAAGTCAGGGATGATGGAGTCTATTGTTTCATGAACCGGATCTGGACACCAAAGTTCGGTGATTGCAGGGACGTGGTTATGAATGAAGTACACAAAACCCGATACTCCATTCATCCAGGTTCAGACAAGATGTATCTAGACCTGAAGAAACTATACTGGTGGCCTTATATGAAGGCCGAAATCGCTACCTTTGTGGGCAAGTGCCTTACTTGTGCCAAAGTCAAAGTAGAATACCAGAAACCTTCAGGTTTATTACAAAAACCTAAAATACCTGAATAGAAGTGGGAGCGGATTACAATGGATTTCATAACCAAGTTACCCAAGACATCGGGTGGTTATGATACTATTTGGGTAATCGTCGATAGATTAACCAAATCCGCACACTTCTTAACAATCAAAGAGACCGACAAGATGGAGAAACTAACAAGAACTTACCTCAAAGAAATCGTTAGACTGCATGGTGTGCCAATATCTATTATTTCTGACCGAGACAGTAGATTCACTTCTCGCTTCTGGCAGTCTTTACAAAAATCTTTGGGAACTCTAGAAGTGAGAGGACGATTCAAACTGACAGACAAAGTGAGAGGACGATTCAAACTCTAGAAGATTTGTTGCGAGCTTGCATGATAGACTTTGGAAAGGCATGGGATACTCATTTACCCCTTATCGAATTCTCTTACAACAATAGTTATCACACTAGCATAAAGGCTGCTCCTTTCGAAGCTCTCTATGGACGCAACTGCAAATCACCTCAGTGCTGGGCTGAAGTGGGTGACATGCAGCTAGCTAGAAGTCAAGTTCCTGACGGTGCTCTCACTGGTCCGGAAATCATTCGCGAAACCACGGAGAAAATCGTACAAATCCGGGAGCGACCTAAAGCTTCCAAAGATAGACAGAAAAGCTACGCAGACAAAAGAAGAAAACCTTTGGAATTCCAGGTTGGTGACCGCGTCATATTGAAGGTCTCACCCTGGAAAGGCATGATACGCTTTGGAAAGCATGACAAGCTAAATCCAAGGTACATAGGACCATTTGAGATTCTTGCTAGAATCGGTCCAGTAGCATACAAACTCCGACTACCTCAAGAATTAAGTAACATACATCCTGTTTTCCACGTATCAAACATGAAAAAGTGTCTATCCGACGAGACTCTTGTAATTCCACTCGAGGAAATCGAGATCGACGAGAGCCTCAACTTCGTGGAAGAACCAGTAGAGATCGTGGACCGAGAGGTCAAACAAATAAAGCAAATCCGTATTCCTATAGTGAAGGTTCGCTGGAATGACAAGCGAGGACCTGAATTCACTTGGGAGCACGAGGATCAAATGAAACTGAAATATCCTCATCTTTTTGCTTAGTTATTTGTAATTGATTAAACTCTAATTTCGGCATGAAATTCTCTCTAACGGGGGGATAATGTGACAACCCGAAATTTCTATCTTGTATAGTCTTTCAAATTCAATCACAGTGAGACTCGTTTCTGCTATCTTTTAGCATTGTTCAGGGTCTGCTTGAGTGTTCTAAGTCTAGTACATTCAAGTTTTGGGTTTAGGGATGAGTTAACTTAAGTTTATCGTATTGCATTCGGGCCAAACACTCCATTTAGAGGAGTATACGACCGTACACAGGAGTGTACAACTGTACACATGGGTGTACGGCCGTACACCCAAGGTGGTCGTGAACCCAAACATATATATATATATATATATATATATATATATATATATATATATATATATATATATATATATATATACTTTTCCTTCATTTCTTCACACTCTTCCACACTTTCACCTCAAGAAAACCGATTCTCTCTCAACTATCATCAATTTCTACACCTTAATCTTCAAAGAGGTAAGTATTCCTTCCATTAAATTGTTGATACATGGCTTTATCTAGTGAAGATCCATGTTTTCATCCCTGAAATCGTCTCTTTTGGTTAGATCTTCAAATCTTCAGCCATTTCTCCAAGAACACCAAGAACACACACTTGTTCTTGAGCCTTGAACTCCTTAGAAGCCATCAAAAGTGTGAGTATTCCTTCTATCATCTAGTTAGACATGTTAAAAACTTGATTCAAAGCCTTGAAACATTGTCCAACTCAAGATCATCAAGGGTGTACGGCCGTACACACTTGGTGTGGCCGTACACACCTAAAAACTTTCCAAAATGATAGTTTTGTCCATCCTCTTGTTGTATAATTGTCACACTAGTTTCCCCAAGGATCAAACACCCATTTTTGCATGTTTTCCCATGAGTGTACGGTCGTACACTCCATGGCCATACACATCATGGCCGTACACATCATGGGCCGTACACATCAAGACCGTACACTCCCTTAAGTGACCATAAACCCCTTTAATGCAATCACATGTGATTGTAAGACTTCAATTCAAGTGTTTTCTAGTCCCTAAAGTGGTTTCCTATCATAATTAGTTGTTATAAACACTAATTATATCCATATACGTATCATTATATGCTTAATAGGATCCGTTGTGTTCAAGACTTCACTTGACACTTAGCATCCTATCTCGACCTTTTACTCGAATCACTAACTACAGGTGAGTTCTACCCCCGTATTTTCATAGTTTTTACTGTTTTAAGGGGGGGGGGGGAATACAAGTCTAACACAAAGATTTTGTGTTATAAACAAATGGTTTCAAATATCTTATCAAAATGGATTTCAGTTATTATCAAATCAAATGGTTTTAAATGATTATATCAAAATGACATCAAGTCATCAAAATGTATTTCAAATTATTAAACTTCTTTTAAATGTTTTTATAAACTTATATTTCTCCCAAAAATCATACTAGTATATATATATTTATATAAATAAGATTTAAAAGGCTTAGGACTGATAACACACTTTGGTTCCTTTTCCTTGTTTGGATGTGGGATTACAAGTATCAGTTGTTTGTCCGAGTGTCATTTAAATTTTACTTATAAATATTTGTATATGTATACAAGTATAAAAGTTAGTTCATTAAGTTCAATTACCCTTTGTAACATGTTGAGCAAGGGGTTGCATTCATGAATACTCAGTATCAGTTCAGAAAGTACATATAAATTATAATAGGTATAATTTATGATTCACAGAACATTAATTCAATATTCAAGTATACTAAATTACATTGTTTTATAAGAATAAAGGTTTGATTCAAAACTAATCAAGAGTATACATCTTTCAGATACATGTTAAGCATACCAATTCAAGAACATACAGTCTGTCATTTATTTCAGAACGATTGGGTTTTTCTTAACTATTATACATGTAACGTTTATATGCTTTTATGAGTCAAGTGGTACAGGTTGTTTAATTCATTTAAACAATATAGTAAAGTCCTCACATTATAACTAGAATCTCCAGCCGGGGATTTAAACAATGTGTGTATAGATCTATATTGGGATTGACAACCCCGCACTCGGACTGCTAGCTACAGTCAGGCATATACGCTTGTGAGTGACAAATTGTTATGAACAGTTTTCAGCATATTCATAGCGTTGGGTCAGGCCATCTAGTCAGTATGGTTATAATAACTCATATAAAAGATATTATCAATACGTTAGTGTATAATTAACAAAACCTAAGTACATTTTCAAAGTACTAGTTTACAAGATACAGTTTAAAGTATTACATTACAGTTTACAATAACAGTTGATGAAATCAGATACACTCTCAGATATAAGTTTACAAAAGGATTACAAATACAAAACATTGGTTTACAAATAGAACAGTTTTATGTAACTAAAAATACTTTTTTATATACAACAAAAAATATAGGATTTTCTGGAATAGTTTACATATTTAAGAAACAGAAAACATTCTTTCAAACATAAATACTTATGCACTCACTCAACTTTATGTTGATACTCTCTTTTCAAATTACTTGTATTCTTAGGGAACCAGTATACAGGTACTCCCCAAGCTTTTGAGAAGATGGAGCTATTTATGTCTTTTCTTCTTCTTTTGTATAACTATTTGGTTTCAGTATACTATGATGAAACACATGTAAATACTTATACTTTTTAAATATAGTGGTTGTTTGTACTCTGATTATTATAATGCATGTGTTGTGATACTACAAATGAAGTCCTCCACCCTCGGACGTTTCCGCCGTCTGGTTTGGGGGTGTGACACAAACTCGACGAGTTAGATGAGTTTGTACATGGACTCATCGAGTCCCTTAATGGACTCGTCGAGTCCCCTGTCCAGACAGCACAAAAACTTCGTTTTTCAGCCTTTTGCATCAAGTATAATTGAAAACAAGCCTTGGCTCTGATACCACTGATGGGTTATAGGTATACCACAACATCCTATGGTGCACATACAACCCTAAATACCTTGGATCTATGTTTTCACTAATTATACATGTAAAGGAGTTTCCAAGGTATTAAACCTATAACTAGCAAGCAATTTGTCATAAACAATACAAGATACTAATTAGAGTAACATACCTTTTATGTGGCTTGAAGTCTTGATGTATTTTGGTGTTGCTTTAAACACTTGGCCTTTAAGAACTTAGTGCCCCAAGTGTTGCACCTCAAATGGAATCACAACTCACCTAGGACAAAGGTGACTCTTGAGAGAGAAACTTCATGCACCAAAAACACCATAATTCTCTATGAACTTCTTTTGGCGTTTTTAGGCAATGGACTACATATTTATATGTGGGATTTCAAGAGTCATGGATATAACCCAAATCCATACCCATGGGTTTTATGATCCATGGTTCATGTGGCCCAACTCTTTATGTATCTATACATAAACTTGGTCCAACATGGATCATAAGCCCAACACATATAAATACAACTAATTACCATAATTAGTTCCCATAGATTTAATTAGTCTCTTTTGATCACTAAATTAATTCCAAAGTAATTCTTGATAAATACTAATTAAAACATATGTTTGTATATTAATATATTAGAACTTATAATATATTAATAAATCATATATAACCTTTCTCTCAAGAGTCCATCCTAACAAATTGTCCTGGTGTTGTGCAACCCAAATGGACCATGCTACTCTCGGGTCGAGTACATATCAATAATAGTTATGGGCTTAGACATCTAATCCAACAAAATGGTCATTTTAGCCTAAGAGAGATTATTGGATTTTGATTAAGCGTTATTTTGTACTGATAGTTCGGGGAGTCATCAGGGCAGCAGTTAGAGATTTCCTTCTGTGAGATTCATCTTTCTGAGGTGAGTTTGCTTACGGGGTTTAGAGGGTCGAAGGCACCAATGTTGGCCCATGTTTTTGCTATGATAGTATTGATGGGTTTTGAGTATAACTACAAACGTATGTGTCCATGCAACCCTAATTGCTTTGGATCTAAGTTTTTTCACTAGTTAAACAAGCAAATTTGAATACCAAAGAAAAACCCTAGGATCTAGTATATAAATCAAAATTATCACAAAATTATGGTTTACATGTTTACCTTGCTTATTATGTAGTAATAACAAGAACACCTTGTAGATCTTGACTCTTGAAAGCTTAGTGCCTCAAATGTACACCTCTAATGGCTTACAAATACCCTTTGCAAGAGGATGAGAGGAAAGAGGAGGGAATAGCACCAAATTTCGACTAGGGTTAGCAAAAGCAAGCATTGGCCAAAACTACTCAGGGATGGGGTCTTTATATAGCTAAGGTTGCTTGGGTTTGCTGGAGGAAACCCTAATTTCCTGCTTAAGGCTTAAGGAACCCATGGACCCTTATTAAGGAGCCTTGGACGAAAACCTTATAGGGCCTCCTATAATTTTCGTCCACTCGTTCTTAAGGACTCCAGTAGCCCAGTTTCACAATTATCAGTGATTTGCAAAACAACCCTTGTTCCTTTAATCAGTTCCTTTAATCCCAAAATTAATTCCAAATTAATTTCTGATTAAATACTAATTATATAATATGATTTTCTAATTAATATATTATTCTCATAATACATTAATAAATCATTTATCAACCTCTCTCTCCAAAATCATCGTGTCAAGTTGCTAGGGTGAAGGCAACCCAAAAGGACCATGCTACTATCAAATCAAGTACATACCAATTATAGTTATAGGCTTAGACACCTAATCCAACAGTCTCCCACTTGGATAAGTCTAATAACTATAATTGCAAGTATGACTTCAGAATTTGACCAGCAATCGTAGCTCTTAAAAGCCGTTGTCGAACTCTGACCTAGTCAGTTACAAGTCCTAAGATAAGGGATCATATAATCCTCCATTATACAAGATATCATGTGGACAAATGACATGGAATAGAATCATTCTAATTGTCTAATAGTTTGTTTCCCGATTTCTGATTTGTGTGACAATAATCTTAATTGAACACATCTATTCAGTCCTGACCGGGCCCGACACATAAGTCAACACAAAATCATCGAGGGCCTAAGATATCGCTTTTACCCCATGGGATAAAAGGAACAGATAAACTTTGACTTATGTGTGTACTATTTAGTAATCAAATTATACACAACAGTACGTTTTATAACATCAAGTTACTGATGCGTTTATGCATTATCAATGCACAACCAACTCGTAAACAAAAACTCATATATATCGGTTTAAAGATTATACGATATTATCATCTCATAATTACTCATGATAAATTCCATGAAGTAATTCTATGAGTGTGGGTTTAATCCAATACTCAAATCCCCATTTCAGGAGTACTCATGAACGTTGCAGCAAACCATTGCTATGTCTAAACACTTAGACAATCTACAAGCCAATTCATGACAGTCTTAATTCATTACTTACTTCCAAAGTATGATCGAATGTGGATATTTTGAATAATCCAGTTATTCAGGAAGTAAAACATTTAAAGGTGAAACACAATGATAAACAATCGAAAAAAGATAGTAAACAATACTCATAAATAAAGCTCCATTAATTAATCATAAAACGTCAATTACATTTATATTGTAACAAGCTTCTTAGATATATATCTAATCACTAAAACTAATATCATCCTTCAGACCAATGCTCCTCGCATGCTGAACATGCTTAATCCTACTCAGACCCTTTATAAGGGGATCTGCAGGATTCTCTTCTGACGATACCCTCTTGACAACGAGGACTCCTTCTTCTACCCGATGTATGATGAAATGATATTTTGTGTCGATATGTCTGGATCTTCCATGTTCCATTGGTTTATTGTTCAAGGCAACTGTTCCTTCATTATCGCAGAAAATCTCCATAGGCTCCTTTATGTCTGGCACAACTCCAAGGTCTCCAATTAAGTTCTTCAACCATCTAGCCTCCTTTGACGCTTCGCTTGTGGCTATATACTCTGACTCACATGTTGAATCAGCCACAATCTCTTGCTTGGAACTTCTCCAAATAACAAGTCCTCCGTTAAGGGAAATACCCAGCCTGACTGAGAACGGAAGTTGTCTTCGTCGGTCTGAAAGCTGGTGTCACTGTACCCTGTAACTCTTAAATCATCACTGCCACCAAGCACACAAGGACCCAGTCCTTCGTCCTTTGCAAATACTTAAGAATGTTCTTAACCGCTATCTAGTGAGTTTACCCAGGTTTCCTTGATATCGACTAACCATGCTCAAATAAAAGCCACATCAGGGCGAGTACATGTCATAACATACATGATCGATCCAACGGCGGAAGCATATGGAACTCGACTCATTTCTTCTGTCTCGGCATCAATACTCGGACTCTGAGTCTTACTCAACTTGGTGTTGCTCTAGAAAGGTTACTCTCCTTTCTTGGAATTCTCCATGCTAAAACACTTTAGCACTTTATCCAAGTAAGTACTTTGAGTAAGTCCAATTAGTCTTCTACTCCTATTTCTCAAAATCCTTATTCCCAGAATTGTAACATCCGGAAATCCCAGGTACATCATTTGATCTTTTATTTCGAGGTTTATAGAGTGGCTCGACGAGTTGATGCTATTACTCGTTGAGTCAAGTCACGCATGGCCACGTGGTTTAATGACCTACTCGACGAGTCCAAGGGCTACTCGCCGAGTAGGCGCTGGAATGAGAAACCCTAAATCCCCGGGTTTGGGACCTACTTAAAGGCACTTATAGCCTCTTTGGGCGGCCACACTTCACAGAGAGAAACCCTAACCTGCCTCTTTTCGTTGTAGAGAGAGAGAGAGAGAGGCCTTTGAAGCATTCTTATGTATTTTGAAGGAAGGATTGGAGGAGATTGGTGGATTTGACCAAGAGAAGGCTGTGGATCTTGCATTCTCCTGTCATTAGCTTCTCTTCAGAGGTAAAAAGCTCTCATCTTGGCCACTTATTCGTTAGATCTCTTATGTGGGAGTTTTTAGGGTTTTTCTCCCCAATCATCGATCTGGACTAGAGAAGGCCTTGAGAGTCCAAAGATTCGAACTTTATGGGGATTGAGGCAGGTCCTCATGAATTAAACCCTCATAGGAGCTTGTAATGGCATTTTGGAGCAAATATACCATGCATGAACGTAAAGATCGAAGCTTTACGTGACATTCGAGCCTAGGGAGTCTAGATCTAGTGTTTGGGGTGATAGATCTGCCCTGAAACGTCTAAATGGGAGTATGGACTGGATGAACTCGCCGAGTCCATGAGCGGACTCGACGAGTCGCTTAGGGTTTACCTGATGCAGTCTCAACACGCTGCAACTCGTCGAGTTGATGGGTCTACTCGACGAGTAGAGTTGGCCTTCATAAGGTCTCTGAGGGAACGAAGGGACTCGACGAGTCCTTCTGATGCACTCGACGAGTTGAGTCAACATGGGCTGTTGACTCAAGTTGACTTCCGTTGACTTTTGGAGTTTGGACCATATATGAGTAATGGAGATCAGGGAAGGGTAGAATGGTCTTTTACCCTTACCACGAGTGAGAGGGGGGTTAGTAAGAGTTTATTAGAATATTGGTCTAATTAGAGATAATCACCTCATGTATTAGGCGGAGGCTATTTCGGTGCTTTGTGTACGAGGTGTACTAGCTTCCTTACTTCGAGATGAGTCTTCTCACTATACTTACCTTGAGTGGTAATTTTATGTGTGACCAGAGGGTCTTATGTGAATGAGCTGTGTATTGAGATATCCTGCTATTTGTTTTGTGATACGCTTACTGTGTATTATATTGAGCTGCTGAGATGAGGGACCGGAGGGTCCATCCGAGTTGTGGGACCGAAGGGTCCCACTGAGACACATTGACCGGAGGGTTTTATTGAGTTATAGCCTCGAGTGGCTAATGAGTTGTGCGTGGTATTTTGGGGAACTAATTAAGCTTTATGCTTACCGTGTTATGTGTTATGTGTTTCAGGTAGTTCCGAGGATCGCGGAAAGGCACCGGCATGATTGTACACACTGACGAGAGATTGTTATATGATTCTGGGATTTGATTTTATATGTGTGAATTGTTGAAAATTGAGATACTTATGATTTGAGAATATTAAATTGGGTTTTATGGTGTTTGAAAAATGAAAAATTTGTTTGAAAATTTACGTCGTTACAAGCTGGTATCAGAGCCTTGGTTTGAGGGATTCGGAGGCACCCTCGGGTGTGTTTGGACTCAAACTGAGGATTTGAGAAATGTTTTCAAAAGAGATGAATTTTTCTAAAAAGGAGAAAGAGTTTAAGAGAGACGAGCCGGAGTAGTGTGTACAATCAGCCAGAGCCGAGCGGTGATTTCCCAAAATACCATTATTTGTGTTACGAGATATTTTATGTGATATAATGAATGATAGAGAATAGGCTAGGTGATTCATATATTAGGACTAGGGTGGCCTGATTTCTGATGCCTTAGCCTAGGGATTTCTGCTGTCAGTGATTTTCTTTGAGTATGAGTATCTAGCAGGAGTGAGCCAATGTGAGGACTACTGCGAGAGTAGCTTGTGAGGCATAGAGTGCTTGTAATTGGGATCCGAGGAGGAGGACTTGGGGTGAACACTGATGAGGTATGGAAGGTAGTATTAGGCCCGTACTACTGAAAGCACTGGATCAGTGAGCGGTCCAAGTAAGAATCCGTAGGATGCTAAGGAACAAGTAGGGGCGGGTGATCGAGTGTGAGTATGATCGAGCGAGCCTCTGATGATTTTGTGTTGTGTTTCAGAGACATCATGGTGGGGACACGCCACAACCCCGGTAGTAGTGGGAGTAGTGATGAGGAGATACAGAGGTTGATCAACGAGGAGGTGGCTGCAGCTATCCGAGTAGAGATTCGAGAGATGTTTGGGTCTATCAAGACCACCTTGATACAGACGTTCGATGAGCGATACGCTGCTATCACTGAGGCTGCTGCTGCCGCAGCCACTGCAGCCGTCGCCGCTGCTAGGCCGCAGGGAGGTGACTCGTTGCTTTTCCGAGAGTTCAGCAACACGAAGCCACCAGAGTTTGATGGGACGCAGGATCCGATCGCTGCGATGAGGTGGATATCTGATATCGAGGGGTGTTTATACATGTGTTCATGCCCCGGCCACTTGAGAGTTCGGTTTGCGCTGAACCAGCTTTGCTTGGGGGCGAAGGACTGGTGGAAGTTTGTGACAGCTGGTTTTACGCCTGCAGATCATGATGTAGTGACATGGGAGAGGTTTGTTCAGATGTTCCGAGACGAGTATGTTCCCCCGGTGGAGAGGGAACGTTTGGCAGAGGAGTTTCTGTCTCTCAAACAGAAGACATAATCAGTGATTGAGATTTCGAGGATGTTCCATGAGAGGGCGATGTTTTGCCCTGAACACGTGTGCACTGAGCAGGCACGTGTGATCCGATATCTCAGCATACTGAGGAGGGATATACGAGAGTTGGAGAAATTGTCGTATAAGACATTGGCCGAGCTTCAGGCCAATGCCAGGAGGAGGGAGATTGAGCTTGAGTTGCAGACCAGGGAGGAGGAGGAGGAGTCTCAGGGGAGGGACCGGAGACCAGTGCAGTCGCAGCCGGCGACAAAGCGGGCCAAGCCCGCTGATTCCAGAGTTGTGGCAAGTGCGGCAAGAGCCACGAGGGTTCTTGCTGTTCGGGGGTTTGCTACAAATATGGCAAGGAGGGGCATATGGCGAAGGATTGCCCCAAGGGATTCTCGGTTTGCTTTCATTGAAACCAGACCGGCCACCGGAAGGCCGAGTGCCCTCAGCTCGTGTAGGGATCAGCCCAGGGATCTGCACGTACTTATGTGCGTGCTACTGAGGTTCGGCCAGCGAAGGCCGAGACACCGAGGGTTCGTGGGAGAGCCTTTCAGCTGACAACGGAGGAGGTCCGCGCATCACCTGATGTTGTGGCCGGTACGTGTTCCTATTATATTCTTTTGAGATATTTTGTGCCTATATTGTAATTGTGTATAGGTACTTTTCTTGTGAGTTCTGTGCCTACCTTGGTGTTATTTGACTCGGGTGCGAGTCGATCCTTTGTATCTCTAGCATTTAGTCGTCATATCAGCGTCCAACGAGAGGCGTTGAGTCGACCTCTGAGAGTCTCCATATTCGATGAGCATGCGGTATTTGCGACTGACGTGATTCGTGGATGTGTGCTTGAGATTTTCGGAGTTGAGTTTCCGATAGTTCTGGTACCGATCGCAATGAGGGATGTCTGTGGCATCGTAGGCATGGACTAGTTAAGTCGATTTCGAGGTATGATTGGCTATGCGCGTCAGCTGGTGACCATACGAGACCCTAGTAGGGGAGTGCTTACAGTATATGGTGAGGGTACCCGATCTGGGTTGGTATTTTGTTCGGCCGCCAGAGCGAGACCGAGTTTACAGTAGGGATGTATGGGATTTTTGGCGTATGTGATGGATACGCGGCCTACGTCAGAGAGATCGAGTTCTATCTCCAAGGTTCCGATCGTGCGTGAGTTTTCAGATGTTTTTCCCGAGGAGTTTTCGGGAGTGCCTCCCGAGAGGCAGGTAGAGTTCCGGATCGATTTGGTACCGGGAGCGGTGCCCATTGCCAAGGCACCTTATCGCCTTGCGCCTCCAGAGATGCAGGAGTTATCCTTACAGCTATAGGAGCTGTTGGGGAAGGGGTTTATCAGGCCGAGTAGCTTACCGTGGGGAGCCCCGATCCTTTTTGTCAAGAAAAAGGATGGTTCACACCGGATGTGCAATGACTACCGGGAGTTGAACAAGTTGACAATCAAGAACCGTTACCCACTTCCGAGGATCGATGATTTATTCGATCAGCTGCAGGGGGCGTCTTGGTTTTCCAAGATCGATTTGAGGTCTGGGTATCATCAGATGAGAGTTCGCAAGGAGGACGTCCCGAAGACGGCCTTCAGGACACATTATGAGCACTTTGAGTTCGTGGTGATGCCTTTCGGGCTCACCAACGCACCGGCGGTATTCATGGACCTCATGAACCGGGTGTGTAGGCCCATGTTGGATCGATCGGTGATCATGTTCATCAACGATATCTTGGTGTATTCGAGATCTAGAGAGCAGCATGAGGAGCACTTGAGGGAGATTCTGGGTGTACTGAGATCGGAGAGGCTCTATGCCAAGTTCTCCAAGTGTGATTTCTGGTTACGAGAGGTCCAGTTCCTAGGACACCTCGTTAACCAGAATGGTATTTTGGTCGATCCGGCCAAAATCGAGGCAGTTATGGGGTGGGAGGTGCCGAGATCCCCCACCGAGATCAGGAGTTTTCTGGGACTGGCCGGGTATTATCGGAGATTTATCAGATATTTCTCAAAAATTGTCGTCCCTCTCACCAGATTGACCCGGAAGGGCGTTACTTTTACGTGGGGTCCCGAGCAGCAGACCTCATTTGATGCCCTTCGCCAAAGGTTGTGCGAAGTTCCCATGTTAGCTCTTCCAGAGGGTATGAAGGATTTTATGGTCTATTGCGATGCATCTATTGCAGGCATGGGTACGGTACTGATGCAGAGAGGGCACGTGATAGCTTACGCATCGAGGCAGTTGAAGCCACATGAGATGAGATATCCTACCCACGATCTAGAGCTGGGGTCAGTATCTGTACGGGGTTCGATGTACTATATACACGGACCACAAGAGTTTGAAGTATCTTATGGATCAACCCAACCTTAATATGAGACAGATGAGATGGTTGGATGTGGTGAAAGATTACGACTGCAAGATCCTGTACCATCCGGGCAAGGCTAATGTGGTAGCCGACGCCCTGAGCCGTAGAACAGAGAGTACTCCGATATGAGACGTATGTATGAGGATGACAGTGATGACTCCAGTTTTGGATATCATTCGAGAGGCCCAGTTAGAGGCCGTGAGACCAGAGAATCGCAAGAGAGAGCGGGTGATTGGGCAGGTGTCCGAGTTTGTGACAGCCAACCGAGGACTTATGACCTTTCAGGGGAGGATTTGGGTGCCCTATAAGGGTGGAGCTCGACGTACACTGATGGAGGCGGCGCATAGATCGAGATTCTCGATCCATCCTGGGGCCACTAAGATGTATTTGGACCTGAAGAGAGATTATTGGTGGCCCTGTATGAAGAGGGACGTTGCGTGGGTAGTCGAGAGGTGCTTGACCTGTCGTCGGGTTAAGGCCGAGCATCAGCGTCCTCATGGCATGTTGCAGCCACTGGAGGTTCCCCAGTGGAAGTGGGAACAAATTTCTATGGATTTTATCACCAAGTTGCCAAGGACCGCGCGGGGTGTCGACGCGATTTGGGTGATTGTGGACCGATTGATGAAGAGCACTCACTTTCTTGCTATTAGTGAGAGCTCTTCTGCAGAGAAGCTGGCAGAGATATATGTGAGAGAGGTGGTAGCTCGGCATGGGGTGCCGATATCTATAATGTCAGATCGGGATGTACGGGCTTGCATTTTAGCACAGACTACCACCCACAGACAGACGGGCAGAGTGAGCGGATGATTCAGATGCTCGAGGACATGCTTCGAGCATGTGTTATGGACTTCGGTGGAAGTTGGGACACATACCTACCCCTGGCTGAGTTTTCTTACAACAATAACCACCATTCCTGTATCGGTATGCCTCCTTTCGAGCTTATTTATGGGAGGAGGTGTCGAACCCCCATCTGTTGGGGAGAGGTGAGGCAGCGAGTGATGAGTAGCACTGCGATAGCGCTAAAGACGACTGAGCAGATTCAGCAGGTCAGACAGAGGTTACTGACGGCTCAGAGTCGCCAGAAGAGTTATGCAGACAAGCGACGATCCGAACTTGAGTTTCAGGTTGGAGATTTCGTTCTCCTGAGGGTATCCCCGTGGAAAGGGGTGATACGGTTCAGGAAGAGGGGCAAGTTGGGGCACCGATACATCGGCCCTTTCAAGGTGACCGCTAGAGCGGGTAAGGTAGCATACAGTTTGGAGCTACCTACGGAGTTGAGCCAGATCCATAACACCTTCCACGTATCTCAGTTGAGGAAGTGTCTGGCCGACGAGTTTGAATTATATTGAGAGGCCGATCGCGATTTGGGATCGAAAGGTGAAAGTTCTGCGGAACAAGGAAGTGCCCCTGGTTCAAGTCCAGTGGCAACATCGGACGGGGTCAGAGTTGACCTGGGAGCCGGAGACAGAGATGCGGGAGCAGCATCCAGAGTTATTCGCGGAGCATGACTTCGAGGGCGAAGTCTGATTCTAGTGGGGGAGAATTGTAACATCTGGAAATCCCAGGTACATCATTTGATCTTTTATTTCAAGGTTTATAGAGTGGCTCGACGAGTTAATGCTATTACTCGTCGAGTCAAGTCGCGCATGGCCACGTGGTTTAATGACCTACTCAACGAGTCCAAGGGCTACTCGCCGAGTAGGCGCTGGAATGAGAAACCCTAAATCCCCAGGTTTGGGACCTATTTAAAGGCACTTATAGCCTCTTTGGGCGGCCACACTTCACAGAGAGAAACCCTAACTTGCCCCTTTTCGTCGTAGAGAGAGAGAGAGAGGCCTTTGAAGCATTCCTGTGTATTTTGAAGGAAGGATTGGAGGAGATTGGTGGATTTTACCAAGAGAAGGTTGTGGATCTTGCATTCTCCTGTCATTAGCTTCTCTTCAGAGGTAAAAAGCTCTCATCTTGGCCACTTATTCGTTAGATCTCTTATGTGGAAGTTTTTAGGGTTTTTCTCCCTAATGATCTTGTGTTCTTAAGTTGTGAGCACAATTTGAGGTTAAAACCTCAGATTTGGACTAGAGAAGGCCGTGAGAGTCCAAAGATTCGAACTTTATGGGGTTAGAGGCAGGTCCTCATGTATTAAACCCTCCTAGGAGCTTGTAATGGCATTTTGGAGCAAATATGCTATGCATGAACGTAAAGATCGAAGCTTTACGTGACATTCGAGCCTAGGGAGTCTAGATCTAGTGTTTGGGGTGATAGATCTGCCCTGAAACGTCTGAATGGGACTATGGACTGGATGAACTCACCGAGTCCATGAACGGACTCGACGAGTTGCTTAGGGTTTATCCGATGCAGTCTGAGCACGCTGCAACTCGTCGAGTTGACGGGTCTACTCGACGAGTAGAGTTGGCTTTCATAAGGTATCTGAGGGAACGAAGGGACTTGACGAGTCCTTCTGATGCACTCGACGAGTTGAGTTAACATGGACTGTTGACTCAAGTTGACTTCCGTTGACTTTTGGAGTTTGGACCATATATGAGTAATGGAGATCAGGGAACGGTAGAATGGTCTTTTACCCTTACCACGAGTGAGAGGGGGGTTAGTAAGAGTTTATTATAATATTGGTCTAATTAGAGATAATCACCTCATGTATTAGGCGGAGGCTATTTCGGTGCTTCGTGTACAAGGTGTACTAACTTCCTTACTTCGAGGTGAGTCTTCTCACTATACTTACCTTGAGTGGTAATTTTATGTGTGACCAGAGGGTCTTATGTGAATGAGCTGTGTATTTGAGATATCATGCTATTTGTTTTGTGATATGCTTACTGTGTATTATATTGAGCTGTTGAGATGAGGGACCAGAGGGTCCATCCGAGTTGTGGGACCGGAGGGTCCCACTGAGACACATTGACCGGAGGGTCTTATTGAGTTATAGCCTCGAGTGGCTAATGAGCTGTGTGTGGTATTTTGGGGAAATCGCTAAGCTTTATGCTTACCGTGTTATGTGTTATGTGTTTCAGGTAGTTCCAAGGATCGCGGGAAGGCACCGGCATGATTCTACACACTGACGAGAGATTGTTATATGATTATGGGATTTGATTATATATGTGTGAATTGTTGACAATTAGGATACTTATGATTTGAGAATATTAAACTGGGTTTTATGGTGTTTGAAAAATGAAAATTTTGTTTGAAAATTTACGTCGTTACAAGAATATAAGAAGCCTCTCCTAGATCCTTCATAGCAAAACACTTTCCAAGCCAGGACTTAACTTCCTGCAGGGTTGGAATGTCGTTTCCTATGAGTAGTATGCCATCACATACAATACTAGAAAGCTAACTATACTCCCACTAGCTTTGACATATACACATGACTGATCTTTACTCCTAAAGAATCCAAACTCTTTGACCCTCTCATCAAAGCAAAGATTCCATCTGCGAGAAGCTTCCTTCAATCCATATATCAATTCCTCAAGCTTACACACTCTATTGGGGTACTTGGCATCTATAAAATCCTATAGCTGACTCATGTAAACAACCTCAGCCAACTTTCCATTAAGGAAAGCGATTTTGACATCCACCTGCCATATATCATAATCATGAAATGCAGCTATGGCTAGCATAACCCTAATAGATTTGATATTAGCTACCGGTGAGAAGGCCTTATCATAGTCAACCCCTGGGGTTTGTGTAAAGCCCTTCGCAACCAGCCGTACATTGAACGTGTGTACGACCTGGTACATTTTCAACCTGGTACATTTCCATGTCGGTCTTCTTCTTGAAAATCTACTTGCACCCAACTGTCTTACGACCTGGTACATTTTCAACCAAGTTCCAAACTTGATTGTTATACATGGATTAGATCTCGCTGTCCATTGCCTCCTTCCATTTAGTAGACTCAGCGCCCACCATGGCTTCCTTTTAGTTAGAAGGCTCATCCAAATTTATCAGTGTACTATCACTGATAAACATATCGCCATCCGTAGTAATATGAAAACCATAAAACTCTGGTGTCATTCTAATTCGAGTGGAGCGTCTAAGAGGAAACGACTCGCCAATTGGTTCAACACGAATTTCTTCCTTGGGTTGAGCGCTAGTGTTAGAGGTTCCTTCATCGCTTGACTCTTGAGTTTCTTCAAGATCAATTATACTCCCACTGTCCTATTTGCATATGAGTTCCCTCTCGCGGAAGACTCCCATTTGTGCTACGAAGACCACATTTTCATTAGGTCTATAGAACAAGTATCCAAAGGAATTCTGTGGGTAGCAGATGAAAATACATCGCTCACTTAGAGGTTCAAGCTTGTCGTGAGTCTCTCGTATAACGAAAGCGTCACAACCCCAAACCTTGATATGTGCCAACGAGGGAACCGTCCCTGTCCACATCTCATGTGGTGTTTTGGCAACCTTCTTTGTCCGGACTAGATTGAGGATATGGGCAGAAGTCTCCAAGAAATAACCCCAGAATGATATCGGAAGCGAAGCTCAACTCATCATGGAATGAACCATGTCCAACAATGTCCGATTACGCCTCTCAGCCACAACATTATGTAACGCTTGGTTTCGGATTTGCCCTGTTGCTTGGGGCTGCGGCCCAGTCATTAGTTGTCTCAAGGATTAGGGGTTCGGGAAAGGAAGTTTTTGGCCCATTTCGGATGTGGGTGTCATCTTATAAGTGATCCAAGTATTTGATTGTGTCTTTGGAAGCCAAGGGTATAATCGTAATTATATATGTCGGTCTTTTATGACTTTAGGGTTTTTTTGGGAGGTTTTAAGGCTTGAGTGTGTTGTTAGGAGCGTAGGGCTTCTCGCCACCTTTTTGTGGATATAAGGTTCGTTGGAAACGGACCTAGACTAACGGAGTTATGGTACTTTGAAGGTTTTGGCAGAATTAATCCCTAATGGAAATATTTGGCAGATCAGTCCCATGCATGCAAGGATGCATGCAGATGTTTGGCTGGGTACGCCCAACATAAGCTGGGGTATGCCCATCTTACAAGGCAAAGTGGTCACTTGTGGTTTGTGAGTACGTCGGGCGTACTAAGATGTACGCGGGGCGTACTCCCTTTAGACCAAAACCCTAATTTCGGGGTTCCTACCCTATATAAGCAACATTATATCCTTCCTTGGGTCATTTTAGGTCAGCCTCCACCCCTTTTTACGTCCATGAAACCCTAGAGTGCCTTGGGTGAAGCGTGAGGCTTGATAGAAGATTCTTGGTAGTTTGTTTAAGAGAAGAAGAAGGTGAAAGACTCAACTTCTGGAGGAGAGCTTGGAGATCCAGTGTTAACATCTCCATTTCGAGACTTATCATGGCTATTCGTTTCATAGATCTACTTTGGGTTGGTTTTTGGTCATTTTAGTCCTTTTTGCTTGGTCTTGGTGAGATAGGGTCGTTCTGGGTGCTCAATATAGTAGATCTGGGCAATTTATGGTTCCCTCTCTCATAAAGGTGCAAGCTTTGTAGAGGTTTTGAATTCAAGCATGAGTTAAGACCATCCATTAAGCTCTTTTGAGCTCTAGAGTCCCATTAAGCCATGCATGATAGTAAAGTTGCCAACTTTACTTGAAAAGTCACATTTAGGAGTCAAAATGGAAAGTTGGAGCAAGGAATGAGGTGATTAAGTGCTTATTGGAGAAGTTTGGAGTCCATAGGAGTACGCTGGGCATACCCACCTGGTATGCGATGCGTACTGGCCCCAACGGGGGTACGCTTGGCGTATGAGATGAGTACGCATGGCGTACTCGGCCTGGCTGACTCATCTCGTTTTATTGAATTTTTCAGCTTCGGACCATGGACCAGGAGTTAACTAGGGTTGACCATTCAGTATTTCAGGCCTTTTTGGATATTTGGCCTTCTCGGGTTAGGTACATGATGGATTTGGGCCTTGTGGACCATTTCAGATTCGGGCTATCTTATGGGCTTCTAGTGCAAGGACTTTGTCGAGCTAGCTATGGTCATGGGTACTGTTAAGAAAAGTAAATGGGCTTTAGGGAAAGGCCCATGTAAGGGTTTGGGCCCAATTTGGAAGATTTAGCCATTAATGGGCTTTTGTGGATCTTATAGTTTGGGACTGGTTGGTTTTGGGCATGGGCCTTGGTTATGAGTCTTGATGGGCCAGGGGTAAAATGGTTATTTTACCCCAAGTTTAGTTTATGGATCATGGTTTGGAATTTAGTTGCTAATTGGATGTTGCTTTGGTAATTGTTAGTTTGGGAAATCGTCAGGGAGCAGCCGAGCTTCAACATTCGAGGTGAGTTTTCTCACTGATGTATGGGTCGAAGGCACCAACGCTGGCCCATTTGGCTTATGTATTGTAGGAAGACCCGGGGGTTAGCCCTTGTCATTATGTATGAAAGACAAGGAGGCGGCTCCTAGCATACTGTATGCAAGACCAGATTCTGAACTCTGGCAAGTAATTAGGTAAGTATTATTGTTTGTATGCTAGTTGTCTTTGAGATTCTTGCATGGAAGACCAGGAGGTGGCTCCTGACATTTTCTGTAAGACCCAGGGCTGTGGCCCCCGGCCTGTCAAGAAAGACCACGACGTGGCTCGTGGCATAATGGTAAGACTATGTGCGGCACATAGCACCTTTATTGTTTATGATATATGATTGATACGTATGGCTCGCGGTTATGTATGGCATGAATGTATGGTTTTGATATGTATGGTATGTGGTATTTGGGGAACTCACTAAGCTTTGTGCTTACAGTTTTCAATTTTGTTTCAGGTACTCCAGTTTTCAAATGAAAGGGGCTCGGGACGATCGCAACGCATACACTCGTGATTTCCGCAAAATGTGATCCATGGGATTAGACTCTAATAGTGGTTTATTTGAAATGTTTTTTAATGTCTGGAAGAAAGTTATTAATGTGTTTTTACTATATTAAAAATGAAAATTTTACTTTGGATTTTTGGGTCGTTACAAGTTGGTATCAGAGCCTTGGTTTGAAGGATGCGGGCATGCTCTCGGGTTTGCCTGAACTCAAATTGAGGGTTTGGTAAAAAATTTTATAAGTAATCATTTAATTAAAAATGAATTTTTAAACAAAGAAAGGGGTGTGATGCGTGCAATCGGCCAAGCTCAAGTAAGTGGTTTCCAAAACACCAATACATGATATTTATGATAGATGCTATGATTATGAGAATTGCATGCTAGATTAGGGCTAAGGTGATGGGTTTTAAGCATTCTAACACTTCTAGGGTGCACATGCAACCCTAAATACCTTGGATCTATGTTGTCTTTATTATTCATGCAAACTTTCTTTTTCCAAGGTATTACCCTAACTAGCATACAAAAACTTTGATACTTAGGTAATAAAACAAGTTAGATAACATACCTTTTGTTGTAGCTTGCTATCCTTGAACCTTTAAGAGCTTAGCACCAATATTGTGAATGCCTCAAATGGAATCACAACACATCTAGGACAAAGGATGACATTTTGAGAGAGTATTCCTTTCACACAAAATTGGCTCATAATCTCCAAGAATATGTGAGTAGTGATTTTGGCTATGGAGTAACATATTTATTTGTGGAATTCCAAGGGTCATGGGTTAACCCTAATCCATACCCATGGGTTTATGATCCATGGTTCATGTGGCCCAATTCTTTATGTGTCCATACATAAACTTAGTCCAACATGGATCATAAGCCCAACATATAAATATAACTAATTTACACAATAAGTCCCCATTGATTTAATTAGTCTCTTTTAATCACTAAAATAATTCTAAACTAATTCTTGATCAATACTAATTTAATCATATAATTTATATTAATATATTAGAACTTATAATATATTAATAAACTATAAATAACCACTTTTCAAAAGTCCATCCTAACAAATTGTCCTGATGATATGCAACCCAAATGGAGCATGATACTCTCGGGTTAAGTACATACCAATTATAGTTATAGGCTTAGACGCCTAATCCAACAGTCTCCCACTTGGATAAGTGTAAAAACTATTATTGCAAGTACGACTCCAAAATCCCGACTAGCAATCGTAGCTCTTAAAAGCCGTTGTCGAACTCTGACCTAGTCAATGACGCGTCCGTTAGATAAGGGATCATATGTTCCTCCATTCTACAAGATATCATATCGACTGAGACATGGATTATAATCATTCTCTCTGTCCATCTGTTGTTTCCCGATTTCCGATTTATGACGACCGACTAATTGAACAAATCAAATCAGTCCAGGCTCGGCGGAGCGCTTAGGGTGTCATCACTAAATCATCAAGGGGCCCACATATATCGCTTTTATCCCTCTAAGGGTAAAAGGAATGGATAAACTTCGACTCATATGCTTGCTCTATCTACTCATCAAATCACACACAACAATATGTTTTATAACACCGAGTTACCAGTGCATTTACATATCATCAATGTGCAACCGACTTATAAACTGCAACTCATACCTCTCCGTTTGAAGAATATAAGATATTATCGTCTCATGATCACTCGTGATAAAATCCATGAAGTGATTCAAATGAGTGTGGGTTGAATCCAATACTCGAATCTTATTCCAGGAGCACTAATGAACACTGCAGCTATGTCTAAAACACCTAGACAAACTACAGACCTATTCATGACAGTCTTGTGTCAATACCTACTTCCAAAGTATGATTGACTATGGATGGTTTGAATAACCTAGTTATTCGGGAAGTCAAAACATCCAAAGTGAAACACAAGAGTAATACTAATCCTATATGGCTCCAAAACTTGGAGTGTCATATTGATTACTCATTATTCATTGTATAATGTTTCGAATAATCAACCCAATATGTGAATTAAAACAATAGTCATGCCATGCTCTAAGCATGCACACTATGTTTGTTTAAACCATAGCTATGCCAATCCAAGCATGCACACTATGTTTGTTTATGGTCCTTACTTTGTGAAATAGATCAATTGACAATATTTCATTGATGCTCATTTCACAATCCCAAATCCTTACTGTAAACGTAAGAATATCAAATTCTTGCCATTTACTATAATCTGTTAGATTCTAAACTTATATGCAATGATCCTTTTGTAATGACTATGCACAAAAGTCACAGAGACTTGGCAACATACATTACAAAGTATTCCAATGGATAGCAATTCCATGGAAAACGAAGTCTCACATTCAAAGTACATTCCTTTGAACATCCTTCTTGCATTAAGTTTTCTAATCTTACACGGATTTAAAGAATGACTTCCACTTATTGAAACATTTCCATATTCCCATTTTGACTATCACTTCTAAACAAGAGTTGCCTCTTTTCAGAATATGTCAATATGGTCCTTTCCAAAATTTACACCATACTTCTAAGTATCCATGAGCAACCAATCTTTGGTAAACCTCAGATTGTCCTCGACAATTGCTTAATCATTTTAGTGATATCCAGTTCTAGTCTTTTTCCCTCTTAATGCCCTAGGCATTTGGAAAATTTAGAACGTATTAATATTACAACACATATAATCGATCCTATATCCGAAGCATATGGGACACGATTCATGATGTCTCACATAAAAACATGATACTAGACCAGTCTTTTGCTATAATATTTCTATTTCTATTTTCCATGTTCTCATAATTCGAAATATGAAAAGGGATGGCGTAATCATAATCGAATTTTGAGAACGCAATTAACATTTCCATATATATATATATATAATTTACTTATGTTGAACCATTCCAACATAACATTCCGATATATACTTGACTAAATTTGATTAAAATCTCAATCTAAGCTCTAAGAATTGAAATGAAGTATGAATTCCTCTCCCTTAATTATTGCAAAACAACTTAAAAAACCCTGCAACTTGCGAATTGAAACTTTTGTTTTCTGTAATTAACATTGCTAACTTGCAACATTCATCATAATTTATTATGCTCCCACTAGCATAATAATCATTACTTTTACTAGCGTAACATTTATGCTCCCTCTAGCTTTGACATGTACCTAGAAATCAGCTAGACTTCTAGAAATCAATACTTATTGACTTTTATTACAAAAGTTCAGATTTCTGATACGAGATGCTTTGAGAAGAATTTATATAGGCTTCTCAAACTCATACACGTTTCCTTAGATAGCTCACATGTGTGTCTAAACAATTTAAGAACTTACAACAATAAGTCTCAGATGTTTAGACTTTTTGTCATTCCTCACAATTCGAATTATGAAAAGGTATGTCGTAATCATAATCAAATTTGAGAATGCAAATATCATAACTGCTATCTCCTTAAAATCTACTTAGTGAAAGCGTTTCATCACCATCATTTTCATGAATCGTAGAGAAACCTTATGACACTTATATTTTATGGTGTATGTGTTCCTATCCATGTGAATTTGTCATAACCATAATCACAAGACAAGGTTAGTGACAAATCGAAACTCATATGGACTGAACTTGTTCAATCTTAATTTCTTGCCACCTGGCAGCACAAGGGCCTGCCCTTGCTTCCAGGTTGTTATGCAAACAACTGAGAACTGATAGAATTCACATGCATAGTCAACCAACTGGAATGGCATAGAAAAAAAGAATATGTTAACACGATAGGTTACAAACCTCATAGCGTGTGCTAGTGTTTAACAATAGGTTTACCCTTGATTAGTTCTTGAAACTTTCAATATTTTTAAGACTCCCACTCACCTCTTGACATATAAGATTCACTTTGTCAAGGAACATTACTTGACAAATAGATATTCAAGAGTTAGTGCAGATTCTAATCAAGACTAACACTTCACACAATCGTCCTTAGTTGGTCTTTGTCTTATCCAAGACATCACAACTTACCAATTTCAAATGTACAAGAGTAAGAAACATGTTACTCTACATTTGATGAGTGTTATAAACCTTCTTAATTTAGTGTCACTCAAGGCACAAGCTTGGAGTATGACTCTAAGACTTGTTTTTGGAACGAGGTATGACTCATCTTCTAGATTTAACCATTTCAACAATTCACGATTCCTCTTCTTAGCCATATAAATGCACTAAGATGACCTTAGAGGATCAATTGTGATATGGTTTTCCATAGTCATTAAGATGATCATAAAATACGATACTAAAGTACTCTCCCATCTTTTCAGATTCGATAAACTTTTATCTTTCTGCCTAATTTGATTCTTCTCATTCGTTCTGCCATACATTGAAACTTTTCCAATGTTCGGAATCATACTTAAACTTGTAAGCATAACCATATTTACTAAACTTTAGTAAATCATGATGAATAGTCTTATCGTTCTTTGTGGTGGACCTGACCAGCGCACACTCGGTGTACCCGATCCCCTAGTCCTTCATCTGACTCACATATTCATGTGAACAAGTAATTAGTCTTTAGTTTCCTAAAGACGAAGATTCTCATTCATCATACAATACAAGTTGCATGATTCCAAGTTTCTATCCAACTGAAACTTGCGTGATGAAAATCTTTCCTTATTTGGTAAATTATGACACAACCACAAACGAAAGAATCAAATCCATTTTCCAATATTGCTATTAATGGAAACATATAAGCAACAAATTTTCACAAATGTCATTGTAAGGAAATTTTAAAAATAAGATGAATCTCAAAATTTTTTCTTTATTTACAAAAATTGCTGAAAACTTATCCTTAAAATGCAAATACAAGTGAAAATATGTTGTTATCTATTCCTAAGCAATCTATCATAACTCTTAAGCATCCGCTCACAAATCTGATCATCGAACCATGCGATCGAAATCCATCTCTTCGCGATCAGACTCATCATACTCTTCCTTTAAGCTTCCTTTCATTTCTTCGATTCTTCTAAACATCAAAATGTAATTACATTCCATCATGTATTAGAAATCTCCAAATAGGAACTTAATAGAGTTAGACAGTGCATTTTACCTGAAGTAGAGTCAAAAGTTTTGACTTTACCATCCTCGCGATCTTTCAAGTAAAGATGGCAGCTTCGCAACCAATGCCCCTTCTCTTGGCAATATAAACATATGGACTCTTTGGGAATGGTACACAGGACTATCTCACACTTAGCCTTTCTCTTTACCATTTGGTCAACCGGGTTGACTATGGCCGATCCCTTTCCATTGGGAAGAGAAATCTTTTCTGGACTTCCAATGTTACCATTGTCAATATCCATGGAAGTTTGAGAAGTAAATCTTCCAATCAAATTTTCTTTTCCTGTGCACCAAATCATTTTTGATTCAGCAGCAACAAGCAAATAGGTAAGATCGATAAGGGTCCTATCGTGGTCTGTCACATAATAGTCTTTAAAGAACCCGCTATATGACTTAGTAAGTGACTGAAGAACCCAGTCAACCGCCAACTTCCTTGAGACTTCGACACCCAACTCTCCCAGCTTTTCAATATGTAACTTGATCTCCAAGACGTGAGTACATACAGACTTTCCTTCTGCCAATGGGGCTTTAAGTGACCTAGAACTTGTGGGTTAGGGAGAATTATTGGAGGAGGTGGAGGAAGTGAAGTTCCACTACAACACGAAGAAGGGATTAATCTTCACCTTGATCGTGCTGTGGAAAATCATCTTTATAAAGAAGGTTTATTCAAAAGATTTAGGAAGACCATAGTTGTCTGAACTAGACATTTATGAAGGAGAAATTCAAGTATAGTTGATCGTAGTCCTTAATATAACACCCAAATGAAATATTAAGGCTAGGACCCAACACAATATTTAACAATTCGGAAGAGGGATGCTGTAATCCTATTGGAAAATATTTGAAGGTAGGTAAATAATGATTTACCAATTTCCACCACGAAAAACGAAAAAGGAACTTTAGGTTTTAAGTGAATTGAAATTCCTATGTCCTTTGATATTCATTGAACAATTCAATGGCATGTTTAAATATCCATTGTGCCCTTCAAGTTTGTGACTTGGATGCCGAGAATCACAAACAAGGTGTGAATAACCATGCAAATTAGCTTCGTACACTCAATGTTACAACCACCTAATCAATGTGCCGGTTAACCAAACACGCTCCATTGACCTATGATTAACACCAAGCTACCCTTTGCCACGCACTGTCAGTCCCAGGTTAGTGTGTCGGTTAACCACACACGCTCCACTAACGACTTAACAAGGTGCAAAGTGCAATTTCATGGGTTAGCACCATATTCACAATTTTCCTAAGTAACTAAGATTGGGAATTCAAAAGTGTTTAGTTACGTTGTATTTCATTATACTTTTAATGAGAATTTAAATGTCCTGTCAAACCCATTCGGCTAACGACCCTCCACCAGTCAAGGAAGCGGTGGGTGAGAGTGGACACCCATTAAACTGTCATTTTATAGGCAGTAACCTTATACCCCCTTATAGACCGGCTTCGTGAATGAGGCCTACTAACGATAAGACTGACTTTACTCTTATACATATATATAAATATTAAACCTATAATATTATAATAGTATTAGGGTTGAATTTTAAACTTTTAAAATTCCAGGGTTTGGAACTAAATGTGTCAAAAGAAGACTCTATATTTACAAATTCCAAAACTTGAGGGCAAGCTTTGAACTATTCAAAAACCTTTGGAATCCATAACATATGAGTTTAATATAGGCTTGAATGAAAAGACTCTTGGAAATCCATAACTTGAGGACAAGTTATGGAGTTCATAAAAACATTTATGGAAAAAACTCTTCAAGACCATAACATATGAGTTTAATGAAGTCTTTTAAAAGGAAAACTTTTCATTTTTCATAACTTGAGGACAAGTTATGGAGTACATTAAAGGCCATAAAGATCATCAAATAAACTAACAAACATGTCAAATAATGTCCATGATCTAGATTAAACTCATATGAACAAGATAATTCATATCAAACAAATTTCATGTAATTAGCATAACCATATAAACTAATAAAAAACATGAAACTTTGACAATTATCTTATAAATTGGATAAGAATGATCATTACCACATAAAAAACAGGTTTATAAGTTCAAAAATAGCATAGGGTAATGATCCTAGTCCAATTCTAGCCAAAAACATCGAAAATCTGCATTATGGAGCACCAACTCGTCGAGTGCAAGAAAAATCTCGGCGAGTTGGTCAGAATTGTGCTAAGACTCGGCGAGTCCCCCAGTGGACTCGGTGAGTCCACTTTCCATAACAGCAGGAAATCGATTTTTCAAGCTTAAACAACAAGTAGCATCAAGTATAATTGAAAACAACCCTAGGCTCTCATACCATTGATGGGTTTTGAGCATTCTAACACTCCTAAGGTGTACATGCAACCCTATATACCTTGGATCTATGGTTTCTCTATTATACAAGCAAACTTTCTTTTTCCATGGTATTACCCTAACTAGCATACGAAAACTTTGATACTTGGGTAATAAAACAAGTTAGATAACATACTTTTTGTTGCAGCTTGCTATCCTTGAACCTTTAAGAGCTTAGCACCAATAGTGTGAATGCCTCAAATGGAATCACAACACATCTAGGACAAAGGATGACATTCTGAGAGAGTATTCCTTTCACACAAAATCAGCTCATAATCTCCAAGAATACATGAGTAGTTATTTTGGCTATGGAGTAACATATTTATATGTAGAATTCCAAGGGTCATGGGTTAACCCTAATCCATACCCATGGGTTTATGATCCATGGTTCATGTGGCCCAATTCTTTATGTGTCCATACATAAACTTATTCCAACATGGATCATATGCTCAACGTATAAATATAACTAATTTACACAATCATTCCCCATTGATTTAATTAGTCTCTTTTGATCACTAAATTAATTCCAAACTAATTCTTGATCAATACTAATTAAATCATATGATTTATATTAATATATTAGAACTTATAATATATTAATAAACCATAAATAACCTCTTCTCAAAAGTCCATCCTAATAAATTGTCCTGATGATATGCAACCCAAATGGACCATGCTACTCTCGGGTCAAGTACATACCAATTATAGTTATGGGCTTAGACACCTAATCCAATAGTAGGATCTTCTCAGTATTATGTGATAGGAGAGATACCTTTATATGCCTGATTGTATGAGCTTTAGAATTGCATGCTAGTATTGATTCCAAATAAGTGGATAGAATGGATTGATTAGAGTATGTTGGTTAGATTTTTCCGTTGTTTGAATGCTGCTTGCTTTGTGCTTTGTGGGACTCTTAGTAATGTGAATTGACTGCTAAGTGAATATGCTAAATCACATGTAGCACAGGTTAAATAATCTTAGAGTGGTGGATTTGACCCTATTGCGCAACTCTCGTTTGAGTCCAACCGTTTCTAGGGTTGAGTCTTTTACTCGAATGATTATCTGATCTCCGTTGCATGTGACTGTATTCATGAGGAAGCTAATTGACGTTGGTGGGATTCTTCAGCAGCTAAGGAATGGGTGGGGTCGGGAACCTAGGAGAGCCTAGGATATGCTTCAGTGGGTTAGTGATGTGGTTTAATGAGTTTAGGGTGCTTTGGCTTGAGGAAGTGACTTAGAGGATTCAGGAGGATTGCTGAGGAAAGTATGGATAGGTGTGGAAGGTAGTATTGGGCCCTTACTATTGAAGGCACATGATCCATACTCGAATTGGTGAGAGTCTTGGAGAATCTAAGAAGATTATGAGGGAAGGATCCTTGGTTATGTTATTATTTTTTTGGCATGTCGTATTTCAGTTTGGAGATGAGCGCTCAGGGAGGAGGTTCGGGTTCTGGTTCGGGTTCTGGATCAGGTGCGGATGTTGAGCCATTTAGCAAGCGGTTGTGGGAGTTCATTGTTGGGATTTTGAGCATTCTAACACTCCTAAGTGTACATGCAACCCAAAATACCTTGGATCTATGTTTTCTCTATTATACATGCAAATATGAATATTCCAAGGTATTACCCTATCTAGCATACAATCCTTGATATTTGGGTAATATAACAAGTTAGAATACATACCTTTTAATGAAGCTTGAAGTCTTGAACTTTAAGAGCTTAGCCCTAATAGTGTGGAAGCCTCAAGTGGAATCACAAATCACCATAACACCTTGGAAAACCTTTAGAGAATATGGATACTTGGCTCACACTTATGAAATCGGTTATTGCCCTCTTTAGTGTATCCACACTAGCCACTAGCCTAATTTCATGAACCATAAGACCCTTTATATAGTGTGGAGGATTAGGGTTAAACCCTAATACCCATGACCTTTCATTTCCTAGGATCCATGGGTTAAAGCTCCATGGACTATCCATGAAGACTTAGCCCAACCTAAATGAACTTGGCCCACTACACATATATATCTAAGAGTCCATATTTAATTAGTTCCTTTTGAGCACTTAATTAATTATAAATTAATTCTTGATCAATACTAATTAAATAATATGATTATATATTAATATATTAGAACTTATAATATATTAATATAAATCATAAATATACTATTCTCAAAAGACTATCCGTATAAATTGTGCCGGTGAAGTGCAACCCAAATGGACCATGCCGGGTCGGGCCAAGTACATACCAAATATAGTTATGGACTTAGACATTAATCCAACAGTCTCCCACTTGGATAAGTCTAAAACTATTATTGAGTATGACTTCAAAAACCAACTGGCAATCGTAGCTCTTAAAGCCGCTGTCGAACTCTGATCTTGTCAACGAACTCTGACCTTTGTCAATGACTTGTCCATTAGATAAGGGATCATATATTCCTCCATTCTAGATATCATATGGACTGAGACATGGATTATCAATCATTCTCTTTGTCTATTTGTTGTTTCCCGATTTCTGATTTATGATGACTGACTGATTGAACAAATCAAATCAGTCCTAGCTTGGCCAAGCACTCACATATGTCATCACTAAATCATCGAGGGGCCCACAGATATCCCTTTTATCTCGAAGGTAAAAGGAATGGATAAACTTCGACTCATATGGCTTGTTCTACTACTTGTTGAATCATACACAAAAGGCATGTTTTATAACATCGAGTTACCGAATGCGTTTTCGTGCAATCAATGTACAACCAACTCATAGTAACAACTCATATCTCTAGGTTTGAAGAATATAATATATTATCGTCTCATGATCACTCGTGATAAAATCCATGAAGTGATTCAAATGAGCGCGGGTTGAATCTAATACTCAGAACTTATGAGCAATCATGAGTGTTGTAGCACAACTTTGTCCACCAACTTGGACCTCTCGAAGCCAACCCATGACAGTCTTGATTTATATCTACTTCCATCATATGACCGACTGTGGATGGTTTGAATAACTTAGTCATTCCGGAAGAATAACCTAGTTATTATGGAAGTCAAAACATGCAAAGTGAAACACAAGAATAAATGAATCAAATACGGTATCAAACCCTATGAATATAAATAGACCACTTTTATTTATCACCATACTGATTACTCATTATTCATTGTTTCGGTTTTATCAACTTTATACCTGAATTAAAAACACTAGTTGTCCCATGCTCTAAGCATGTACACTATGTTTTTCTAAACAATAGCTTTGCCATACACCAAGTATGCACTCTATGTTTGTCTATGATTCTTTTCTTTGTGAACTAGATCAATTGAACATAATTTCAATGATTCTCTTTTCACACTCCCAAATCATTGTCGTAAATGTAAGAATTCCTAACATTTATCGAAATCTGTTTAGATTTTAAACTTATATGCACTGTTCCTCTTGTAATGATTATGCACAAAGCCATGAAGACTTGGCAACAATCATTACAGAGTATTCCAATGAAGAGCAATTCCATGGAAACGATGTCTCAAATTCAAAGTGCATTGCTTTGAACATGCTTCTTGCACTAAGTTTCTTTAACCTTACACAGATTGCTTCCACCTATGAAGACAACTCTATATTCCCATTTTGACTACCACTTCTGAACAAGCGTTGCCTCTTTTCAGACTATGTCAATATGGTTCTTCCAATATTAACAGTATACTTCCCACTGTCCTTTAGCAACCAATCTTTGGTAAACCTTAGATTGTCCTCGACAATTGCTTAATCACTTTAGTCATATCCAATTCTAGACATTGTTCCCCTTAATGCCCCAAGGCATTTGGAAAATTCAGAAAGGATAAATATTATAGCACATGTAATCGATCTTGTACCCAAAGTAAATGGGACACGATTCATGATGTTTCACATAAAGACATGGTTCTAGACCAGTCTTTTTCCATAATAATTTTTTGTTTGCCATATTCTCAAATTTTGACTATGAAAAGGGATGCCGTAATCATAATCGAATTTTGAGAACGCAATATATAGAATTTTCTTAAGTTGAACCAATCCAACATGAAATTCATATATATATTCTTGACTAAAGGTGATTAAAATCTCAATATAAGCTCTTTAGAATGATTATAAACTCAATCTAAGCTTTTTAGAATTGAAATGAAGTATAATTTCCTCTCCCTTAATTATCGCAAAACAACTTTTTCAACCCCTGCAACCTCACGAATTGAAACTTTTGTTTTCTATAATTAACATTGCTAACTTGCAATACTTATCATAATTATCATGCTCCCACTAACATGATGATTATTAGCATAACACTTATGCTCCCACTAGCTTTGACATGTATCCAGAAAACAGCTGGACCTCTAGAAGTCAATACTTTATTGACATTCTTACCAAAGTTCAGATTTCTGATACTAGATTGCTTTGATAAGACTTTATCAAAATCATACACCTTATCTTAGATAGATCACAAGTGTGTCTAAACAATTTCAGAACTATGAAAAGGGATGGCATAATCATAGTCTCAATTGTTTAGACCTTTTGTCATTTCTGATAAGTCCATGTTAGTGTGCCTGTTAACCACTCACGCTCCACTAACGACTTTGAGAACTGCAAATATCACAATTGCTATCTACTTAAAATCTACTTAGTGAAAGAATTTCCTCACCATCAATTTCATTAATCGGAGAGAAACCTTATGGCACTTAGATTTTATGGTGTATGTGTTCTTATCCATGTGAATTTGTCAAACCATAATCACAAGACTAGGTTGGTGACAAATCCTAATTCATATGGATTGAACTTGTGCAATCTTAACTTCTTGCCACCTGGCAGCTCAAGGGCCTGCCATTGCTTCCAAGTAGCTATGCAAACAATTGAGAACATGTAGAACTCAAATGTATAGCCAACTTAACTGGAATGGGCACAAAAATGTCAACACGATAGGTTATAAATCTCTAGTTGTGTGCTAGTGATGAAATACAGGTTTTATTCTTGATTACTTCTTGAAACCCTTTCAGGATCTTTTAGACTCCCACTGTCTCCTTGACCTATAAGACTTTCTTGCCAAATATTCAAGAGATAGTGTGGATTCTAATCACAACAAACACTTAACACAATTGGCCTAAGTTGGTCTCTGTTTTATCCAAAACATCACAACTTACCAAATTCAAATGTACAAGAGTAGAAAACCTTTTACTCTTACATTTCACTAGTGTTAATAAACCTTCTTTAAGATGTGTCACTCAAGTTACATTTGTGGTGGGCTTGATCAGTGCACAAGAATGTGTACTCGATCCCTTAGTCCTTTACTTGACTCATACATCCACGTGAACAAGTAATTAGTCTTAATTTTCCAATGCTTGAAAGTTCTCATTCATCATACTATACAACTTGCATGATTCCAAGTTTCTATCCAACTGAAACTTGGGTGATGAAAATCTTTCGTTATTTGGAAAATTTAGACACTACCACAAATGAAAGAATCAAATTCATATTTCCACTCTTGCTATTAATGGAATCATATAAGCAACAATTTTTTTTCCTTTTCACAAATGCCATTGTAAGGATATTTTAAAATAAACAAAATCAATTTTTTTTCCTTTTATTTTAAAAACTTTGCGGAAAAAACTATCCTTACAGTGCAAAAGCACATGAAAAACTTTGTTGTTATCTATTCCTAAGCAATATATCATAACTCCTAAGCAACAACTCAAAATTCTGATCACAGAACCATGCGATCGAGATCCATCTTCGCGATCAGAATCAGCATATACTTCCTTTAAGTTTCTTCACTTTTCTTTGATTCTTAAAACATCAACATGTGACCCAGTCACATCATGTAACAAGAATCTCAGAATAGAAATTTAACAGAGTTAGATAGTGGACTTTACCTGAAGTAGAGTCAATCTTCTTGACTTGATCAACCTTATGATCTTTCAGGTAAATAGGCTGCTTTGCAATCAATGCCCCTTCCTTTGGCAAGAGAAACATAGGGACTCTTTGGGAATGGTACATGGGACTAGTTGACTATGGTCAATCCCTTTCCTTGGGAAGAGAAGGCTTTTCTAGATATCCAATGTTACCATTGTTAATGTCCATGGTAGCTTGGGAAGTTGATATACTAATCAAATTTGCTCTCCCAGTGCTCCAAATTATTGCTGATTCAGCAGCACCAAGCAAATAGATAAGATCATTAAGGGTCATGTCATAGTCTGTTTCATAGTAGTCCCAAAGGAATTCACTATGTGACTTAGAAAGTGATTGAACCACCAACTTTCTCAATAGTTTGACACCCAACTCTCCTGGCTTGTCAATATGTGACTTCATCTCCAAGATGCGATCACACATAGACCTTGCTTGCCAATAGGGCTTGAGTGACCTTGATGTTGGATTAATGTCTAAGTCCATAACTATAATTGGTAAGACTTGACCCGACCCGGCATGGTCCATTTGGGTTGCATGGCATCATGCATTTGGATAGACTATAATGAGAGAAATAACACTTAAGGTTGGTTAATATATTATAAGTTCTAATATATTAATAAGGTTATTTAATTAGTATTGATCAAGAATTAATTTGGAATTAATTAAGTGATCAAAAGGAGACTAATTAAATATATGGGTTGATTGTGTAAATCATTCATTCTTATATATGTGGGCTTGTGATCCAAGATTCCTTATGTTGGACTAAGTCCATGGGGTGACCCATGGATACTCCATGGAGGTTAAAATCCATGGAGCATAAGGAATGGATAAAGTTATGAGTTACATGGTGTAACCCTAATAGCCACCATATAAAAGAATCCCATGGCTCAAGAAATCGTGCACTAATGTGTGAATATGAGGGCTAGACGATTTCAAGGAGTGTTCCATTTCTCTCAAGTCATTCCATGTGCATTTGGTGTTGTGTGAACCATTTGAGGTGTCACACTTGGGGCACTAGGTACTCAAGCTTCATGGAGACAAGCTACATCAAACAAAGGTATGTATTCTATCCATTTGATTACCCAAGTATCAAGTATTGTATGCTAGATAGGGTAATACCTTGGAAAGTTCATAATTGCATGTATAATAGAGAAAACATAGATCCAAGCTATTTAGGGTTGCATATACACTTAGGAGTGTTAGAATGCGCAAAACCCATCAGTGGTATCAGAGCCAAGGCTTGTTTTCTTGTTATACTTGCAAAATTAGCTGAAAAATCGAATTGTATTAGTTTAAAAGTTATGCTAATTACTTGAAAAAAAAATTTGATGTGAATTATCTTTGTTCATATGAGTTTATTAGATTAATAGAAAAGTTAATTGATTATGTGTTTTCAATCCATTTTAATCTAAGAGTTGATTCTAAAATGTGTTTTTGTACCTTGTCCTCAAGTTATATGAAAAGTCACATTTAAGTTTCATAAAACTCATAAAAAGTTGGCAATGGTTACAAAAATGAAGAGTCTTGTCCTCATTAAATGGTTTTATTACTCCATAACTTGTCCTCAAGTTATGGAGGTTCAAGAGTCACTTCATTAAATGATAAAATGTGTAACCTTAATTAGTTCCATAAGTTACAAAAATAAAGAAAAGTCACATTCTTTTATTAGTTTAAAGTCTTCCATAACTTGTCTTCAAGTTATGGAACTTGAAGAGTTTTTTTTTAATTAAAACTACTTTAAACACATAAGTTATGGAATTAATTAGTTTTGAATATTTTCAAAACTTGCCCTCAAGTTTTGGAATTTGTAAAGTTTTCCCCATGAATACTTTAATTCCAAGTTAGCCCTTAGAATTTTAAAAGTTAAAATTCAACCCTTATACTTTATAGTATTATAAGTTAATAATAAATATATGTATAAGAGCAAGTCAGTCTTACCGTTAGTAGGCCTCATTCACGAAGCCGATCTATAAGGGGGGTATAAGGTTACTGCCTATAAAATGGCAGTTTAATGGGTGTCCACTCTCACCCACCGCTTCCTTGACTGGTGGAGGGTCGTTAGCCGAACGGGTATGACAAGGACTATAATTCGCCCTTCATTAAAAGTATTAATGATAAATACTAAGTAACTAAACACTTATAAATTCCCAATCTTAGTTACTTAGGAAAATGTGAATAAGGTGCTAATCCATGAAATTACACTTTGCACTTTGTTTAAACCGTTAGTGGAGCGTGTGTGGTTAACTGGCACACTAACCTGGATTTAACAAAGTAGGCAAAGGGTAACTTAATATTTATCATAGTATCGGTGGAGCTCGTGTGGTTAACCGGCACATCGATTGAGGGGTAAATATTAAGGGTACCAAGTATATTTGCATGGTTATTTCACACCTTGTTTTGTGATCCTCGGCATCCCAGTCACAAAACATGAAGGGCACACTCGAGATTGAAAAATGCCATTGAAAAGTTCAATGAATCTCAAAAGATCTAGGAGTTTCAAATCCAATTAAAAACCTAATTACATTATTTCGTTTTTCATGGTGGAAATTGGTAAATCGTCATTTACATACCTTCAACTATTTTATAACTCGGATTACGGCATCCCTCTTCCAGTTATAAATAGGTTGTTGGATCCTAGCCTTAATATTTCATATTGGGTGTTATATTAAGGACTTTAGATCAACTATCTTGAATATCTCCCAAAAGATGTCTAGTTCAGACATCTATGATCTTCCCAAATCTCTTGGAACTTTACTTCCTCCACCTCCTCCAATTATTCTCCCTAACCCACAAGTTCAAGGTCACTCAAGCCCTAATGGCAAGCAAGGTCTATGTGTGATCACATCTTAGAGATGAAGTCACATATTGCCATGCTAGGAGAGTTGGGTGTCAAAGTCTTGAGAAAGTTGGATGTTCAATCACTTTCTAAGTCACATAGTGAGTTCCTTTGGGACTACTATGAAACAAACTATGACATGAACCTTAATGATCATATCTATTTGCTTGGTGCTGCTGAATCAGCAATGATTTGGAACGATAGTAAAGAAAATTTGATTAGAAGATCAACTTCCCAAAAACTTTATGGACAGTGACAATGGTGACACTGGAAATCCAGAAAAAGCATTCTCTTCCCAATGGAAAGGGATTGGCCATAGTCAACCCGGTTGACCAAATGGTAAGGAGAAAGGCTAAGTCTGAGATAGTCCCATTACCAAAGGGTCCATATGTTTATTTTGCCAAAGGAAGGGGCGTTGATTGCAAAGCTGCCAAGTTTACCTAAGGATGTTAAAGTCAATAAGTCTGACTCTACTTCAGGTAGAGCCCATTATCTAACTCTGTTAAGTTTCTATTCTAAGATCCTCATTGCATGATGTGACTGGGTCACATGTTGATGTTTTAAGAATCAAAGAATAGAGAGAAAGCTTAAAGGAAGTATATGTTGATTCTGATCGCGTAGGTGGATTTCGATCGCATCAGAATTTTGAAGCTGTTACATAGGAGTTATGATATATTGCTTAGGAATAGATAACAACAAGTTTTTCCGTATGCATTTGCACTATAAGGATAACGTTTTTCCGCAAAGTTTTGAAATAAAATAAAAGTTTTTAATTTTATATTTATTTTAAATATCGTTACAAGTGGCATTTGTGAAAAATGGTTGTTTATATGATTCCATTGATAGCAATATTTGAAAAAAAAATGGACTTGATTCTTTCGTTTGTGGTAGTGTCATAATTTACCAAATAAGGAAATATTCTCATTCCCAAGGCTTCAGTTGGATAGAAACTTGGAATCATGCAAGTTGAATAGTATGATGAATGAGAACTTTCAAGCATTGGAAAATTAAGACTTGTTCACATGGATGTGTGAGTCAAGTTAAGGACTAAAGGGATCGAGTACACATTCTTGTGTAGTGGTCAAGTCCACTACAAAGCTCGTTAAGACTATTCGTCATGATTTACTAAATTTTAGTAAATATGGTTATACTTACAAGTTTAAGTATAATTCTGAAACATTGGAAAAGTCTCAATGTATGGCAGAACGAATGGGAAGAATCAAATTAGGCAGACAGATAAAAGTTTCTCAAATCTGAAAAGATGGGAGAGTACTTTAGTATCATGTTTTGTGATCATCTTAATGATTAAAGAACCACATCACAATTGGTCTTCTAAGGACATCTTAGTGCATTCTTATGACTAAGAAGAGGAGTCATGAATTGTTGAAATGGTTAAATCAAGAAGATGAGTCATACTTCGTTTCAAAACAAGTCTTAGAGTCATACTCCAAGACTATAAGTTGAGTGACATATCTTAAAGAAAGGTTTATAACACTTGTCAAATGTAAGAGTAAAAGTGTCCTACTCTTGTACATTTGAAGTTGGTAAGTTGTGAAGTTTTGGATTAAACAAAGACCAACTAAGGCCAATTGTGTGAAGTCTTTGTCTTGATAAAGAATCCGCACTATCTCTTGAATATTTGGCAAGATAGTCTTATATGTCAAGAGGACAGTGGGAGTCTTCACTAGCACACGACTTGAGGTTTATAACCTATCATGTTGACATATTCTGTGCCCATTGCAGTTAAAGTTGGCTTTTGATAGGAGTTCTGAAAGTTCTCAATTGGTTGCATAACAACTTGGAAGCAATGGCAGGCCCTGTACTGCCAGGTGGCAAGAAGTTAAGATTGCATAAGTTCAGTCCATATGATTTTGGATTTGTCATTATCCTTGTCTTGTGACTATGGTTTTGACGATTCACATGGATAAGAACACATACACCATAAAATCTAAGGGTCATAAGGTTTCTCTCCGATTCATGAAAATGATGGTGAGGAAACACTTACACCAAGTAGATTTGAAGCAGATGGCAAAAGGTCTAAACAATTGAGACTATGATTACGACATCCCTTTTCATAGTTCTGAAATTGTTTAGACACACATGCATGCTATCTAAGGAAAGGTGTATGATTTTGATAAAGTTTTATCAAAGCATCTCGTATCAGAAATCTGAACTTTGGTGAGGAAGTCAATAAAGTATTGATGTCTAGAAGTCCAGCTGATTTCTGAGTACATGTCAAAGCTAGTGGGAGCATAAGTGTTATGCTAATAATCATCATGTTTGTGGGAGCATGATAATTATTGTTATTGTTGCAAGTTAGCAATGTTAATTATAGAAAACAAAAGTTTCAATTCGTGAGGCTGCAGGGATTGAAAAAGTTGTTTTGCTATAATTAAGGGAGAGGATATACTTCATTTCAGTTCTAAAGGCTTAGCTTGAGACCTTAATCATCTTTAGTCAAGAATATATATATATGAATTTCATGTTGGATTGGTTCAACTTAAGGAAATTCTATATATTGCGTTCTCAAAATTCGATTATGATTACGGCATCCCTCTCCATAGTCAAATTTTGAAAACATGGCAAATAAAAATATTGTAGCAAAAGACTGGTCTAGAATCATGTCTTTATGTGAGACATCATGAATCGTGTACCATTTGCTTTGGGTACAGGATCGATTGCATGTGCTATAATATTTGTCATTTATAAATTTTTCCAAATGCCCAGAGGCATTAAGAAGGGAAAAGGTCTAGAATTGGATATGACTAAAATGATTAAGCAATTGTCGAGGACAATCTGAGGTTTACCAAAGATTGGTTGCTCAGGGACAGTTGGAAGTATAGTGCTAATTTTGGAAGGACCATATTGACATATTCTGAAAAGAGGCATCTCTTATTCAGAAGTGATAGTCAAAATGAGAATATGGAGTTGTCTCCATAGGTGGAAGTTATCTGTGTAAGATTAGAAAACTTAATGCAAGAAGCATGTCCAAAGCAATGTACTTTGAATATGAGACTTAGTTTCCATGGAGTTGATCTCCATTGGAATACCTTATAATGACTGTTGACAAGTCTTTGTGACTTTGTACATATTCATTACAGGAGGGTCAGTGCATATAAGTTTAAAATCTAAACAGATTTCGATAAATGATAGGAATTTGAAATTCTCACATTTTTCGATAAGGATTTGGGAGTGTGAAATTAGAATCATTGAAATTATGTTCAATTGGTTTATTTCACAAAGTAAGGATCATAGACAAACATAGAGTGCATACTTGGTGTATGGCAAAGCTATTGTTTAAGAAAAACATAGTGTACATGCTTGGAGCATGGGACAACTAGTGTTTTTAATTCAAGTATAAAGTTGATAAAACCGAAACAATGAATAATGAGTAATCAGTATGGTGATAAATAAAAGTGTTTATTTATATTCATAGGGTCTGATACCATATTTGATTCATTTATTCTTGTGTTTCACTTTGCATGTTTTGACTTCCAGAATAACTAAGTCGCTCTTCCTGAATGATTAAGTTATTCAAACCATCCACAGTCGGTCATATTTTGGAAGTAGATATGAATCAAGACTGTCATGGGTTGGTTTGTAGAGGTCCAAGTTCGTGGACAAAGTGGTGCTACAACACTCATGAGTGCTCATAAGTTCTGAGTATTGGATTCAACCCGCGCTCATTTGAATCACTTCATTGATTTTATCACGAGTGATCATGAGACGATAATATCTTATATTCTTCAAACCTAGAGATATGAGTTGTTACTATTAGTTGGTTGTACATTGATTCCACGAAAACGCATTCGGTAACTCGATGTTATAAAACGTGCCTTTGTGTATGATTCAACAAGTAGTAGAACAAGCCATATGAGTCGAAGTTTATCCATTCCTTTTACCTTCGGGATAAAAGCGATATCTGTGGGCCCCTCGATGATTTAAAGATGATACATGTGAGTGCTTGGCCAAGCCAGGACTGATTTGATTTGTTCAATCAGTCAGTCATCATGAATCGGAAATCGGGAAACAACAAATGGACAGAGAGAATGATTGATAATCCATGTCTCAGTCCATATGATATCTAGAATGGAGGAATATATGATCCATTATCTAATGGACAAGTCATTGACAAAGGTCAGAGTTCATCGACAAGGTCAGAGTTCGACAGAAGCTTTTGAGAGCTACGATTGCTGATCGGTTCCTGAAGTCATACGCAATAATAGTTTTAGACTTATCCAAGTGGGAGACTGTTGGATTAATGTCTAAGTCCATAACTATAATTGGTAAGACTTGACCCGACCCGGCATGGTCCATTTGGGTTGCATGGCATCATGCATTTGGATAGACTATAATGAGAGAAATAACACTTAAGGTTGGTTAATATATTATAAGTTCTAATATATTAATAACGTTATTTAATTAGTATTGATCAAGAATTAATTTGGAATTAATTAAGTGATCAAAAGGAGACTAATTAAATATATGGGTTGATTGTGTAAATCATTCATTCTTATATATGTGGGCTTGTGATCCAAGATTCCTTATGTTGGACTAAGTCCATGGGGTGACCCATGGATACTCCATGGAGGTTAAAATCCCTTGAGCATAAGGAATGGGTAAAGTTATGAGTTACATGGTGTAACCCTAATAGCCACCATATAAAAGAATCCCATGGCTCAAGAAATCGTGCACTAATGTGTGAATATGAGGGCTAGACGATTTCAAGGAGTGTTCCATTTCTCTCAAGTCATTCCATGTGCATTTGGTGTTGTGTGAACCATTTGAGGTGTCACACTTGGGGCACTAGGCACTCAAGCTTCATGGAGACAAGCTACATCAAACAAAGGTATGTATTCTATCCATTTGATTACCCAAGTATCAAGTATTGTATGCTAGATAGGGTAATACCTTGGAAAGTTCATAATTGTATTTATAATAGAGAAAACATAGATCCAAGCTATTTAGGGTTGCATGTACACTTAGGAGTGTTAGAATGCGCAAAACCCATCACTTGAACTTGTGGGTTAGGGAGAATAATTGGAGGAGGTGGAGGAAGTGAAGTTCCAAGAGATTTGGGAGGATCATAGATGTCTGAACCAGACATCTTTTTGGGAGATATTCAAGATAGTTGATCTAAAGTCCTTAATATAACACCCAATATGAAATATTAAGGCTAGGACCCAACAAACTATTTTATAACTTGGAAGAGGGATGCCGTAATCCAAGCTATAAAATATTTGAAGGTAGGTGAATGACGATTCACCAATTTCCACCAAGATAAACGAAATGTATTATTAGGTTTTAATTGGTTTTGAAACTCCTAGATTCTTTTGAGATTCATTGAACTTTTGAAAGGCATGTTTCAATCTCGAGTGTGCCCTTCAGGTTTTGTGACTGGGATGCCGAGGATCACAAAACAAGGTGTGAATAACCATGCAAATATACTTGGTACCCTTAATATTTACCCCTCAATCGATGTGCCGGTTAACCACACACGCTCCACCGATACTATGATAAACATTAAGTTACCCTTTGCCTACCTTGTTAAATCAAGCTAGTGTGCCGGTTAACCACACACGCTCCACTAACTGACTTAAGCAAAGTGCAAAGTGTAATTTCATGGGTTAACAGCAAATTCACATTTTCCTAAGTAACTAAGATTGGGTATTATTAAGAGTTTAGTTACTTAGTATTTATAATTAATACTTTTAATGAAGGAAGAGTTATAGTCCTTGTCCTAACCGTTCGGCTAACGACCCTCCACCGGTCAAGGAAGCGGTGGGTGAGAGTGGACACCCATTAAACTACCATTTTATAGGCAGTAACCTTATACCCCCCTTATAGACCGGCTTCGTGAATGAGGCCTACTAATGGTAAGACGACTTTACTCTTATACATATGGTAAGACGACTTAACTTATAATATTATAAAGTATAAGGGTTGAATTTTAACTTTTAAAATTCTAAGGGCTTAAGTTGGAATTAAAGTATTCATAAGTGAAAACTTTACAAATTCCAAAACTTGAGGGCAAGTTTTTGAAACTATTCAAAACTTTTCATTTCATAACTTATGAGTTTAATGGTTCATTAAAATGAAGACTCTTCATTTTTTATGTAACCTCTTATTCTTTAATAACACTTTTAAAGAAGTGACTCTTAAACATCCATAACTTGGGGACAAGTTATGGAGTAATAATACTATTTAATGAAAACGACTGTTCATTTTTTATGTAACCTCTTATTCTTTAATAACACTTTTAAAGAAGTGACTCTTAAACATCCATAACTTTAGGACAAGTTATGGAGTAATAATACTATTTAATGAAAAAGACTCTTCATTTTTTTATGTAACCTATGGCACTTTTATGAGTTTTAAGATTCATAAATGTGACCTTTTATGTAACTTGAGGACAAGTTACAAAAACACATTTTATGAACTACCTCCAGATTAATTAAGATTGAAAACAACTAAAACACAATTTTTTTTCCATTAATTTAAACTAACTCATAAATCAAGGAAACATAAACACTTTTGGTAATCCTTAACTTATGGAGTTAAATGCTTGTTTTATGATGAAACTTTTCATGTTCCACAACTTAAGAATAAGTTATGGAATTCTTTAAAACATTAACACCAATTTTGTAACTCCATAAAAACTATGAATCAATTTTTTTTAAAACCTTTTCATATCCATAACTTATGGAGGTTTCAAAACACTTAAGGTCACTACTTTAAAAAAACTTTTGATCTCCAAAATTTTATGACAAAATTTGTAACTCCTTAAAACATTTAGATCAAACTTTTAAAACTAATAAAATAATCATATCATTTTATCTTTTACTTAATTTGACCTAATTCAACTCATATAACAAATGATTCAAATTTTACAAATAATTAGAGTTTCACAAAACAAGTAATTATCTTAAAATTTGACAAACTTCATGTTTTTTTTCTTTTTTTTCCAACTTTGAAAATAAAACATTTGTATCAATATAACAGAAAACAACCCATGGCTCTAATACCACTGTTGGGATTTTGAGCATTCTAACACTCCTAAGTGTACATGCAACCCTAAATACCTTGGATCTATGTTTTTTGTATTATACATGCAAATATGAATATTCCAAGGTATTACCCTATCTAGCATACAATCCTTGATACTTGGGTAATATAACAAGTTAGAATACATACCTTTTAATGAAGCTTGAAGTCTTGAACTTTAAGAGCTTAGCCCCAGTAGTGTGGAAGCCTCAAGTGGAATCACAAATCACCAAAACACCTTGGAAAACCTTTAGAGAATATGGATACTTGGCTCACACTTATGAAATCGGTTATTGCCCTCTTTAGTGTATCCACACTAGCCACTAGCCTAATTTCATGAACCATAAGACCCTTTATATAGTGTGGAGGATTAGGGTTAAACCCTAATACCCATGACCTTTCATTTCCTAGGATCCATGGGTTAAAGCTCCATGGACTATCCATGAAAACTTAGCCCAACCTAAATGAACTTCGCCCACTACACATATATATCTAAGAGTCCATATTTAATTAGTTCCTTTTGATCACTTAATTAATTATAAATTAATTTTTGATCAATACTAATTAAATAATATGATTATATATTAATATATTAGAACTTATAATATATTAATATAAATCATAAATATACTATTCTCGAAAGACTATCCATATAAACTGTGCCGGTGAAGTGTAACCCAAATAGACCATGCCGGGTCGGGTCAAGTACATACCAAATATAGTTATGGACTTAGACACGAATCCAACATTCATCTCATCGGAGATTTCTCGCTGTGTTTCAGAGATGTTGGATAAGCGCCATGGCACGTTCCGTGCGGAGGTTATGGCTATCATTGGAGCTCGCTCTCTTTCTTTTCGGGAGTTCCGTGCTTGTGGAGCTCCTACCTTCCATGGGGAGAGGGACCCCATCATCAGTAGGAGGTGGTTAGCGGATATGGCTAACGCGTTAAGGACAAGTTTCTGCCCCGAGGAGGCGAAGGTTAGATATGCTTCCTGTCTGTTGAAGGATCGGGCACGTGATTGGTGGGGGGAGGTTGGTAGTGAGTTGGGCGATGATGTTGTTGATGCTATGTCATGGGATGACTTCTCAAAAGGTTCCGAGTTGAGTTTTCACCGACGATTGAGATGCATCAGTTGGCACGATAGTTTCTTGATCTCCGCCAGACGACCGAGACTGTGGAAGAGATCACTGCCAAGTTCTGGGAAAGGGCTTTGTTGGCACCACAGTATGCAGCGTATGAGGTGTTGAAGAAAGTGAGGTATCATGATATGCTGCGGGATGATATCAGGGAGTTTGTGAGTATTTCAGGGTGCGAGACCCTGAATGATATGATTTCTAGAACCTGAGAACGGGAGATTGATCAGGAGCACATTGGGAAGAGGGGGTCAGATCAGTTGCATGCATTGGAGGGTCCCGAGAAGAGACCCAATACTTCTGATCAGCTTTTGAGAGGCCAAAAGGGCCGGGTTCAGTGCAGCACATGCGGGAAACTACACGATGGAGTTTGTCGTTCTATGGTTTGGGCTACTACAAGTGTGTCAGGGTTGGTCACGTCAGCAGTGATTGTCCTCAGGGGGAAAGCCCGCTATGTTTTCACTGCGATTAGGTGGGCCACAAGAAGTCCGGCCGTCCGTGGTTGAGGGGAGGAGCAGTGAGTGCGCCCGCTCCAGCTAGTTTGAGGATCACTGATGGATGAGAAGGTAGGGCAGGAGCCCCAGCGGAGAGGAGTCGGACTTTGCAATGACATACATGGGAGATCAGGATTCCAGCAGGCAATGTTGCGGGTATGTAGCTTTTGCTCTTTTCAGTCCCATCTGTATTTTGTGGTTGTTATCTTGCATCGGTTTGGGTAAGTGTATCTATGGTTTATTTCTTTGATTATGTAAGGGTTATATCTTCAAGTAATTTCATATGCCATTTACATGCCGTAAATTATTAGTGGTTAGTGAAAGGTTGTTTTCCTTTTTGCGGGTTTGGAGTGTTCAGTGTTACTTTGGTTTATAGTCAAGATCGGTTCAGGGGTCTCATGTGGAAGGTTGTGCAGTCTTGGGGTTTGCTCGTGATGGCACATTTGCATTGGCAAACACATGTTGTCAACAATTTGATTAGTAGAGGGTAAAAAGGATTGGGAATCCTTTAATTCTCATGTGCTGTGAAGACTTAGTCGAATCTAACTAGGGGAGAATCGCTCAGGTATTCGGGATCAGAAGCAGGTGTCAAACTAGGGTGAGTTTCGCTTCCTCGTCGGGGAGAAGGGTGGCCCAAGGGGTTGTCCGGATCGAGGATTACGTGAGTTGGGAGTTCGGGAAACTTCCAGAGGGGAACCCAGGGTGGGGTTCCAGTCATGATTCGTGTTCCGTTGGGGAGTTTGGTTCGGAGTGTGTTTGAATCTGGGCGGTGTTCAGATTGATGAATTAGCGGTAAGGCTTTGGGCTGCAATTATAGTTAGTGGGGGTGTTATTATAGGTGGGATGGCCCTAGCATTCACTAGTTAGTAATTAGTGGGAGTGTTGTAAGACTGCAGGGTGTCCTGTAGCATTCAGCAGTTAGAAGTTAGTGGGAGTGTTGTAAGACTGCGGGGTGGCCTGTAGCATTCACTAATTAGCAGTTAGTGGGAGTGTTGTAACACTGCATGGTGGCCCGTAGCATTAACTAGTTAGCAGTTAGTGGGAGTGTTGTAAGACTGCGGGGTGACCCGTAGCATTCACTAGTTTGCAGATAGTTTAGGCGTGTTGTAAGACTGCGGGGTGGCCCGTAGCATTCACTAGCAATCAGTTAGCGTGGGAAGTGTCGTAAAACTGCGGGGTGACCCGTAGCATCCACTAGTCCCTATGCAGCGGTGAAGGTGTGGCATATTGTGATTTTCTCACGATTTTCATCAAATGGTTAGGCCAGGTCGGGTCAGTTCGTCCGACTGTGGGAGGGCCACAACGTGCTTTCAATCAAGATATGGTAGGTCGTAGGAGAGCGGGTGTGAGGTAAGACTACGGATGGTCATGTGGCGTTCAGCTTAGCACCGGGATTGGTGTTGAGATGGTTCGGGTAGCTTTGCCTGTTGAAGTTTTTTTTCGGAAGTCGCATGGGGCGACTATAAGGGTATTCCTTGGCTCAGCAACCAGGCGGGAATTTGGTATTCCAGATAGTTGGCAGATAATTTAGGATATGGGAGGTCTTGATTCTTTGGGAAAGTAGATAAGAGGCAGCATGATGTTTCGGGAAAAATTGGTGATTTAAGGATTCATGTGTGTGGAGTAGCTTCTTGGTCGAAAGTGGTAAGTCACTTGCAGTTGGATTAAATAATCTCAGAGTAATTGATTTGATGCTATTCTGTAGCTCTCGTTTGAGTCTAACCGTTGCAGGGATGAATCTTATACTCAAAGGATTATTTGAGCCTTCTGTCAAGTATAAGGATTCTGCAGCTGGTTATGGCTAGGGGCTTTGTTTTCATAGGTTGCATCAAGATAATCAGGGTTGGAAGTATTATGGTTGGTCAGTTATTCGATGAGGTTTTGGCATGATAATATTTTAGCATGGGTGGTCTGTCGGGGAGACATACCATTATAGATTTCAGACTTTGGATGGGCAGAAGTGGTTTCGCGGGAGTTTAAGGTTTTCTTTCGTCGAAATGGAATTTCGGTTATCTTGGGGAGGTTGTCTTATACGTTGAATCTTCGGTTGCGTTCCTCAGATTGTTTGTTTTGATATGGGTGTTGGTAAGGAGAGATTTCGAGGACAAAATCTAATATAAGTGAGGGAGAGTTGTAACACTAGGTTTCGGATTTGCTCTGTTGCTTGGGGCTGCGGCCTAGTCATTAGTTGTCTCAAGGCTTAGGGCTTCGGGAAAGGAAGTTTTTGGCCCATTTCGGATGTGGGTGTCATGGTATATGTGATCCAAGTATTCGATTGTGTCTTAAGAAGCCAATGGTATAATCGTAATTTGATATCTCAGTCTTTTATGAATTTAGGGTTTTGATTGGGAGGTTTTAAGGCTTGGGTGTGTTTTTAGGAGCGTAGGGCTTCTCGCCACCTTTTCGTGGATATAAGGTTCGTTGGAAACGGACCTAGAATGAGGGAGTTATGGTACTTTGAAGGTTTTGGCAGAATTGGCCCCTAATGGAAATATTTGGCAGACCGGTCCCATGCACGCAAGGATGCATGCGCGTGTTTGGCTGGGTACGCCCACCTTAAGCTGGGGTAAATCCAGTGTACAAGGCTAAGTGGTCACGGGTAGTTTGTGAGTACGTCGGGCGTACTAAGTTGTACGCGGGGCGTACTCCCTTCAGAGCAAAACCCTAATTTTGGGGTTCCTACCCTAGATAAGCAACATTATATCCTTCCTTGGGTCATTTTAGGTCAGCCTCCACCCCTTTTTACATCCATGAAACCTTAGAGTGCCTTGGGTGAAACTTGAGGCTTGATACAAGATTCTTGGTGGTATGTTTAAGAGAAGAAGAAGGTGAAAGACTCAACTTCTAGAGGAGAGCTTGGAGATACAGTGTTAACATCTCTATTTCGAGACTTTCAACGTATAAAGTCTTTATCTTGGCTATTCATTTGATAGATCTACTTTGGGATGGTTTTTGGCCATTTTAGTCTTTTTTGCTTGGTCTTGGTGAGTTAGGGTCGTTCTGGGGGCTCAATCTAGTAGATCTGGGCATTTTATGGTTCCCCTTTCATAAAGATGTAAGCTTTATAGAGTTTTTGAGTTCAAGCATGAGTTAAGACCATCCATTAAGCTCTTTTGAGCTCTAGAGTCCCATTAAGCCATGTATGATAGTAAAGTTTCCAACTTTACTTGAAAAGTCACCTTTAGGAGTCAGAATTGAAAGTTGGAGCAAGGGCTAAAGTGATTAAGTGCTTATTGGAGAAGTTTGGAGTCCAGGTGAGTACCCTGGCCGTACCCACCTAGTACGCGGTGCGTACTGGCCCCAAAGGGTGTATGCTTGGCATACCACATGAGTACGCAGGGCGTACTCGGCCTGGCTGACTCATCTCATTTTGTTGACATTTTGGGCTTTGGACCATGGACCAGTAGTTAACTAGGGTTGACCATTCTGTATTTCAGGCCTTTTTGGATATTAGGCCTTCTCGGGTTAGGTCTATGATGGATTTGGTCCTTGTGGGCCATTTTGGGTTTGGGCTATCTTATGTGCTTGTAGTGCTTGGGCTTTGTCGGGCTAGCTATGGTCATGGGTATTGGTTCAGAAAAGTAAATGGGCTTTAGGGAAAGGCCCATGTAAAGTTTTGGGCCCAATTTGGAAAATTGGGCGATTAATGGGCTTTTATGGATCTTATGGTTTGGTTCTGGTTGGTTTTGGGCTTAGGCCTTGGTTATGAGTCTTGATGGGTCATAGGTAAAATGGTCATTTTACCCAAAGCTTGGTTTATGGATTATGGTTTCGAATTCAGTTGCTAATTGGACGTTGTTTTGGTAATTGTTAGTTTGGGAAATCGTCAGGGCAGTAGCTAGGGATTTCGTGCAGTGAGTGGCAACATTCTAGGTGAGTTTCTTCACTGTTGTATGGGTTGAAGGCACCAATGCCGACACATTTGGATTATCTATTGTAGGAAGACCTGGGGGTTTTCCCTTGGCATTATGTAGGAAAGACCAGGAGGCGGCTCCTACCACACTGTATGTAAGACCAGAGTCTGAACTCTGGCAAGTAATTAGTTAAGTATTATTGTTTGTATGCTAGTTGTCTTTGTGATGCTTGCATGGAAGACCAAGAGGTGGCGCCTGGCACTTTTCTGTAAGACCCAGGGTTGTGGCCCCAGGCCTGGCAAGAAAGACCACGAGGTGGCTCGTGGCATAATGGCAAGACTATGTACGTCATATGATATATGATTGATACGCATGGCTCACGGTTATGTATGGCATGAATGGATCGTTATATATGTATGGTATGTGGTATTTGGGGAACTCACTAAGCTTTGTGCCTACGGTTTTCAGTTTTGTTTCAGATACTCTAGTTTTCAAATGAAAGGACTCAGGACGATCGCAACGCATACACCAGTGATTTCCGCAAAATGTGATCCATGGGATTAGACTCTGATAATGGTTTATTTGAAATGTTTTTCAATGTCTGGAACAAAGTTATTAAAGTGTCTTTACTATAATAAAAATGAAAATTTTACCTTGGATTTTTGGGTCGTTACACATTAAGTTGTGGTGTCCTTGGATGTGTCAATTGTAAAACAATTCCAGATTCCTTAAGATAGTCGTGGAACTCGATACTAAGATACTCGCCACCCCTATCAGATCTGAGCATCTTGATCTTCTTGCGCAATTGATTTTCAACTTCATGTTTAAACTCTTTGAACCTTTCAAAGGTTTCTGAATTATGCCTGATTAAGTTGATGTATCCATATCTGCTATAATCATCAGTAAAAGTCACATAAAATCGACTTGCATCCCTTGTGGTGGATGTGAAGGGCCCACACACATCGGTGTGTATGATATCCAACAATCCTTCACCTCTTTCACAAGAACCAGTGAAAGGTGATTTAGTCATCTTTCCAAGCAAACAAGATTCACATGTATCATCTTACCTTAGGTCAAATGATTCCAACACTCCATCCTTTTGGAGTTGGGCAATGCGCTTCTTATTGACATGTCCACGACGACAATGCCACAAGCATGCTTTGTCTAAACCGTTAGACGAATCAATTTGCAACACGCTATTTCCTAAATTGTCTACAACCATCACAAGTCAATGCTTCAAAATAAAATACACCATTATTGTTAGAAAAAATAAGAGTTGATCAATAGATTCTTAACAGAAAAGTAAATCACACAAAGAAAACAATGATCCAAGTTGTGCTGAATGATTAGAATCAATGCCTTAGAAGAGCTCGATAAATAACTTCTACTATAAAAGCATGGTAGGTAATCACAAAAAGATTAGCCCTAATACAATAGATGCATGCAGTATTTAAAGCCTAACCCTAGAAATATCAAGACGGATGGACAGGCCCAATCCGTAAAAAGGCTAACTACATACATAACAAATTTTGACACAATCTATTAATTAACCCAACAATCTCCCCCTTTGTGTCAAATAAGGAAGGCATATTCTTCAGTTCTGTTGTCGCTTTTGAACTTTGAAAAGTTTTGGCATCATTCCCAACAGAGTTTTGCGAACCAAGATGTACCAGTTGATCATATCTAAGAAACATTTTGTTGTCACCAACACTTTTCGATTTGCACTGATTCATTAACTCCAAAATGTATTGCAGACATGGGGTGGAGTTTAGATGCTTGTCAGGCAGAAAGAAGCAAACTCTATGAAAATTAGCATCCGCTCTTTCTCGTATTTGAAATGCCATACTCCAATCATCCTTTCGTATTCTCCCTAGCTTCATCTTGTCAAAATCTTTCAAAGCTTCCTTGGGCATTACAGTTGGTTTCTTCCTGAGAACAATCGATATCTCTACATCCATTTTACTAACTTCCTGGATGTACGAGACCAACATCCTTTTGATATGTGCCACAATTGGTTCAAATTTATGTTCATCCTTCAGCAAGAGATGCAACAGAGAAATCCAGTCAAAAGGATTCAGGCATGGCAAATCAACGAGTGTAAATTCGAACATCGAACTCGCATCCCCTTGAGCAGCTTTGAATTTGGCATTGATAAAGCTCTCGATTTCAATAGGGCCAAAAACCTTCACAACTGTTATTTTCTTTGAACTCCAAGTTTCGTACTGTGGATTCATGTACTTGAGATAAAACGAGAATAACATCTGATCAACACCATTTTCCGAGAGAGGAACATTCATAATTTTGTCAAAGAAACGAAAATGAAAGGCCTTCGTAGTAATTGGCAGATCAAGCTGCGAATCAGGAGTGTTCTCCAATTCAAACGATCCAATAGGTTCTAGCCAATAAATGCTTGGTTTATAAATGATTTCATTCAAGATATGTTCTATTGAATATAAAGGGAAAAGAGTTTTTTGAGTCTTCAAAGTTTCCTCAGCTTCATGAGCTGCATGCTCTCGTTCTTCAGCCTCCCTAGCAACTCACAGGTTTTCATCAATTTCACCATCACGAGCTTTACGTTTTAACTTTTCTTTTTCATCTTCTTCTTCCTCATCATCATCATCAACCATTTTCTCTTTTCCTTTTGATGTCGAAGCTAAATTATCCTTCGGATCATTAGGATTCGTCTTTAGTTCATGCTTATCAGAGCCATCTGTCGGTTTGTTAGGATCTTCACCATATACTTTCTTCACTTCTCCCCCTTGTTTTGGAATTGCAAAGGATTCCGAAACACCCTCAATTCAGTCAAACATGGAGAATATGGGCTTTAATTTCTCAGCAAGATGCTGACGAACAGAGACTGTGAGGAGTGAATCACGAGTCTCGATGAGATTATGCAAGTGATAATTTACATCAGCAACACAACTCTTGATCACAACTTTCTCAGACTTGAGTTCATCAATTTGCTTCTTCGCAAAAGATAACTTCACAGATAGAACCTTCATCTTTTCTTTTTTGACAGCAAGTTCATCCATGATCTTGTTCTCTCTGGCCAGATCTCCCTAAAGCTTTACGATTTTGGAGGATATTGATGTTTGAAACTCTGTATTGTCAGACTGGATTTCAGTACCAACCTTCATAAGAGCTGCTTTCTCTGTTTGGAGTGTAGAACCAAGGTCGGTGATCGTTTTATTTGCTGTGGAAGTGTTTGATTCAAAAGAAGATTTGAAATCACCCATGAAGGTTTGAACATCAGAGAGCAGTTTTTTGACTTTTTCGGTCGTATCCTCGCAAGTATTCTGTGAATCCTCGACAACTTTGTTTATTTTTGAAAGGTTCGCAACATGCTCTTTCGTCAAAGTCTCAAGTAAAGCCTTGTGAGACTCAAGAGAGTATTCTGAGCCGGAGGAAGACATGGATGATTCAAGCAAGGAATCCAGCTTGTCTTGAAGTTGCTTGAACTGACATTTGGTCATGGGGGCATCATCATCATCCCCACTGGATTATTGAACATTGAACATACTAAAGTCTTCAAAAGCATCTTTTTCATCACCAAACATTGTATCAGGATCATCATGGCGAAGAGGTGAGATGGCAGTAAAATCAGCACCAAAAGAAAAACCAGAAGCCCCTGCCCCCGTATCAGATACGTTGACAGTGACCGGTAGTGTACTAGCGGTTGTTGTGGTTGTTGTTTTTGAGTATTTGAAGAAAGGAGCTGATTGTGCAACAGACAAATAGGGTTGCGAAACTCCCACATAAACATTCGGACTAGGAGCTATCAGTAGGAGAAGGTGGAGTAAAATCTTAGAAAAAGTCATCTGTTATGGGAACAAAAGTTGGCATGGAAAAAGTTACCTCAGGATTAGTTGTTGAAGGCTCCGAAAACATGGGTTGTGAAGTCGCAACTATGTCGTCAGTCTCGTGTTGGACTTGTTATGGTATACGAACGTCGAAGATGGTGTGTGACTCCGAATCCTCCTCATTATCTGGTGAAGGTGACCTTGGCTTACGAGAGGCTCACTTGACTTTCTTCTTCGGAGTGTGAGCAGGCTCGGAGGATCCAGCCTTCGCTTTTCGTTTACCCCCTTTCTTTGGCTTGTCAACCTCTTCTAAATCCTTTCGCATCTCAACAGTTATTGGATGAGGACCGGATGTCGGTTCTATGCAATATTCTTTGATAACTTCACTGTCTGCTGGAACATTGCGAAGCATGGTCTCTGGAATAGATACAATGAAAGCAAATCTTGAACTATCAGACACTATAACATTTGAAGTATGAAAAACGGGAATTGCTGAAATCACCGAACCCTCGATCACCGGAATGTTGTGACGATCGATTGTCCTCTGAACAACAATAGACCAAAAGCGAGCACAAGATATCTATGTGTGCCTTGTTACAGATAGAGTACTCTGAACTAGTTGAGCCCAAAGGATTGAACCATAATCCATATTGATCCCAGAGTAAACACCATAAAGAATAGTAAGAAAAAGTTTACTTGCGCTATCTGAACCTGTCACCCTCTCTGAAAAACTCTTGAAAATTAGGGTAAACAGCCCATTCCACATGGGAGGAAGGTGGGGCTTCTTGAAATTGGATAAAATCGCAAGATAGTCTTTGTAACCCATCTGGTAGAACATCTCCAGAATAGCAGAAGAGGAGATAGATTCTGGATCGATCAAATCCCTAGCTGAGGGAAGCCCCAATAATCGACTAAATCTGGACTTGGTGATGGATGTTTGTTGATTACTAAGCTTGAAAGTAATAACAGTAGCACTATCTTCATCACGAGCAGTAGAGAAAGCTTTGGATAGAAGATCCAAAGGAACATTCTCTGTCTTCGATAATGCAGTAGCCAAAGGAGAGTGTCTCAGGCATTCAATCAGTGGTTGGAGAAAAGCATCATACTTGGATGGATCGAGGTCCAAGATGAGATTTTGGTTGGCCTTGATGTCCAGTATCCCTGATGAAGCAGTTTGATCAGCAGCAGATGGAGGTTCTGGTGAAGCAGCCATGGAAATTGATGGAGAAGACGATGAACAGTAGTGAGAGAAAAGGGTTTTCTTGCGTCAGAATGAGAAATTCTTTGAAAGCGGTGAATGATAATGAAGCTTTAAATTTCCTTATATATGTCATTAGTGGTGAGAGAAAACCGGCGTTTGGCGCTCCATAATCCCTAAAAAAGCGCCTGAAAAGGCGTGACAGGTTGGCGTGTGTCAGGCGGTGTGATGTCAGGCTAAGTTTGAAATCTTCACGCACCAAAATCGTAATCTTATCCCTTAAGTTTCACCGATTCGAATATGCCCATTCGTAATAGTTCACCATTTCTTATTCTCCGATTCTGAAAGTAATCATCAGAACTACGAACCAGACTTTTTGAAAATCACAAGGATCTTCGTGCAAGAGTGTGCCAAAGATAAAGAAATAAAGCAAGTTATCTAAGAGATTCTAGTGATGTCAATACATACATGGAATAGTTGGTTACCGGTCAACGATCTCTTCCTTCGGAGTCAAAAGAGACTCAGAAGTGTCTGTGTGGTATCCCGTTGAATTACGATCATCTGTTTGTTGATAAATAGTGAAAGGCTTCTTCTCATTAAGACTTAAGGGTGACCTCATTTTCAACCAAACTCCAAAACTCAAAATAAGTCCAAACGTTCGGAAGAAGTACTTGTCTGACCGAAGAGTGATGTACCTCTGCTATACGAGAATGACCAAGCAGTCAACTCTTAACTCAGAATGAGAAGAGTAAGGTAGCTCAATGACTTATGTGAAGTTTTACCCTGATTGGGAAGAAACGATTAGAATTTTCGATTCATTAAGGCTTCAAACATAGAGTCTCATTGGATTCGGACAACATGCAGCTGCATGCTTATAGGGACACTTAACTAGTACAAGGATTCAGAATTAAATACCTGCCCCATCTTTCATAATTGATATGTGCTTATTTAGTCATAAAAATCATGCATTATCTTAATACTTTATGTTAATTTTATCTCAAATACTGGACAAAAGATGCTTAATTATGTTCAATTTTCGTTTTCAGTCATAAAGACATGCTCGGGCGAAAAAGGAAGCGGAACTAGTGATTGGAAGCTTGGAAATTGGATTTTGAAGAAAGAAGGCTAAAAGATTGGCTAAAATCACTCCCTCTAGGGTCCATCACAACATAGGCTAAGATACACGAAGAGTTCAATGATCAATTCTACCATCCCTCAAAAATCAAAAAGTTGAAAAAAGCCATTGCAAACTTCGAACAACAAGGTCGCGAGTCACACTATGAGGCATGGGAAAGATACAAAGGCTTGTTGAGGAACTGCCCCCACAATGACCTAAACATTTTGCAAGAAGTCTCCATTTTCTATGAGGGAGTGAATGTGACAACTAGGAAACTCCTTGACTCCCAAGGACCACTCACGAAGAAGGCACCCGTGGTTATAAAGGAGCTAATTGAAGAATTCTCTAAGCATTCTAGAGAATATCACAACCCAAGGAATGACTCAACTAGAGGAGTGGTGAACTAAATTTCTGATAACATGGCGGCATTGATGGCTAAATTTGAGAGCATGGACCGAAGGATGACAAAGATGGATCAATCCATCCATGCCATCCGGGTAGGATGTCATTACTGTAGCAGGCCTCACCTTACTATGGACTGTGACTTGGACGAGAATGGGAACCGAAAAGCCCATGTAAGCTAGTCAAGTGGGGATAGGTATGACGAGGACTGGAAAAAACCCAAAAAAGAGTGGCTACCATATGATGAGTACAAGAAGGAAAAGGAGGAAAAATATAGCCAAAAGGCGAGAGGTTTCTATCAAAAGGAGGAGCCGGTGCAAGAGAAGAAAAATGGACTTTGAAGACATGCTCACACGATTTGCAGCTGCATCCAAGAATAGACACAATGAAACCGATGCGGCGATACGAGAACAACAGGAAATAATGAAAGAGCAACAAGCATTAATGAGAAATCAGCAAGCCGCTATCCTTAACATTGAGAAACAACTAGGACAGCTTGCAAAGAAAATCAACAAGCGGACACCGGGCGGACTTCTTAGCGACACCGAGAAAAATCCGAGAGGCACACACATCAATATTGTGACGAATAGGAGCGGAAAAATAGTAACTCCTCTGACCCCAATCCCGAATGAAGATTCTAAGGAGGTGCAGGAGGAAGATAAAGAAAATCCGAAATTGCAAACATTCGACCCAACTCGACGAGTTCCAGAAAAGAACTGGACGAGTTCTACGCTTGAAGAGAAAAATAGACCTCCAATTAAACCGTATCAACCTCCATTGTCATTCCCAAGCCGAGCTAGACAAGATAAGCAGAATCAAGACTATCAAAAGTTCCTGGAGCACATCAAAGCCTTCAAATTAACATTCCTTTCATCGAGGCGGTTGCACAAATTCCTAAGTATGCCAAGTTCCTGAAGGAACTTCTCACAAATAGAAAGAAGATGGAAGAAGCATCCAAGGTGGTCTTAAATGATAATTGTTCAGCTGTGATGCTAAATAAATTACCAAAGAACATGGGTGACCCGGGTAGTGTGACTTTACCATGCCAATTCGGGAATTTAGCTACTAGTTATGCATTGGATGATTCGGGGGCGTGTGTGAACCTTATGCCATATTCATTCTTTAAGAAGTTGAACCTTCCGGAGCTGAGACCGATTCCAATGGAAATTCATCTAGCAAATAAGACGGTGACATTTCCAAGGGGGATATGTGAGGGCCTATTGGTGAAAGTTGACAAGTTCGTATTTCCTGCGGATTTCATAGTGCTAGATATGGAAGAAGACCATCAAGTGCCGATCATTCTAGGAAGACCCTTCCTAAACACCGAATACGCCATAGTGGACATAAGAGAATCCAAACTTACACTTCGAGTGGGAGAAGATGCAATTACTTTTGGAGTTGATCGAGCCATGAAACACTCTAAGTTTAGTGATGATGCAGCCTTTTCCGTGGACATTATAGAAGAATCATTGGAGGAATGGAAAGAAGACAAGTCGAGTGAATCCACCTTTGCTTCAGAAGATGACTTTGATGCTGAAAGAGACTTAAAGGAGATAGAAAGGTTACTCGAAGAAAGTGAATACGAAGAATTGATAAGAAGTTCTGAAAACTCAACTCGACGAGTTTCGGAGATAAACTCGGCGAGTTGGGACGAAAAATCGCGACCTGACGGGAAATCTAGCATTACGCAACGAGTTATGTTATTGGAATCGACGTGTTCAATATTCAAAACTTGAATTTAGAGCTAAAAACTTTGCTGGAACACTTAGAGTATGCATTTTTGGAGGAGGGTCATAAAAAACCTGTGATTATAGCTTCTGACCTCACAAAATCTAAAAAAGAAGAGTTGGTTCAAGTTTTGAAGAAAAGAAAGAATGCCATCGCGTGGAAAATTACCGATATTAAAGGAATAAGCCCTTCTTATTTCTCTCACAAGATCAACCTTGAAGAAGGCGTGAAGCCGGTAGTGCAACTTCAAAGGCGGTTGAACCCGAACATGGAAGAGGTGGTCAAGAAAGAGAGTGTCAAGCTCTTTAGATGTTGGGATCATATATTCGATTTTCGATAGTCCATGGGTTAGCCCAATTCAAGTAGTGCCAAAGAAAGGAGGGACGACGATCGTGACGAACGAGAAGAACGAGCTCATACCTACACGAACGGTAACCGGTTGGCGGGTGTGTATCGATTATCGAAAGGTAAACGATGTCACTTTCCAGGACCACTTCCCTCTTCCTTTTATTGATCAAATGCTTGAGCGATTGTATGGCCATTGCTATTATTGTTTCTTAGAAGGATTTTCAGGTTATTTCCAGATTCCTATAGACCCAAATGATGAAGAGAATATGACCTTCACTTGCCCAAGTGGAACATTTACATATCGACGCATGCCTTTTGGGTTATGCAATGCACCGACGACCTTTCAACGATGCATGACGGCGATATTCCACGACATGGTGGAAAAATTTATGGAAGTATTCATGGATGACTTTTCTGTTTCTGGCTCTTCTTTTAATGATTGTCTTACTAACCTTGATTTGATGCTTGCTAGGTGTAAAAAGAGCAATTTAGTCTTGAATTGGGAAAAATGTCATTTCATGGTGAAAGAAGGCATTGTTTTAGGCCATAAAGTATCCAAAGCGGGGATTGAGGTGGATCGGGCAAAAATCGATACTATTGCTAATTTCCCCCCACCAACCAATGTGAAGGGTGTTAGGAGTTTTTTAGGTAATGTGGGTTTTTACCGCCGTTTTATAAAGGATTTTTCTAAAATAACTATACCTTTAACTCAACTACTTTTGAAAGATGCACCTTTTAATTTTTCGAAAAAATGTTTAGCTACTTTTGATATTTTAAAAGAAAAATTAACTAATGCCCCGATCATTATTGCCCCGAATTGGAACTTATCTTTTGAAATAATGTGTGATGCGAGTGATTTTGCCTTAGGAGCTGTACTTGGTCAAGGGGTTGACAAGCACTTTCAACCCATTTACAATGTGAGCAAGACCTAAAATCCAGCCCAAGAAAATTATACCACAACTGAAAAGGAATTATTGGTCGTGGTCTATGCCTTTGACAAATTTCGTCGTCACCTTATTTTGTCTAAAACTACTGCTTTTACTGACCATTCTACTATTAAGTATGTGTTTGCCATGCAGGATGTGAAGCCTAGATTGATTCGATGGGTGCTTTTACTTCAATAATTTGACATCGAGATCAAGGACAAAAAAAGGGATGGAGAATGTGGCAGCCGACCATCTATCAAGATTGGAAAATCCAGAGAGGGACGAGATGGACAACAAGGGTATTGGAGATAGCTTTCGCGAGGAATACTTGATGATGATTACGGGGGAAGAACCTTTGTATGCCGACATTGCAAACTTCTTGGCAGGGAACTTTCTTCCAAAAGGGCTCACTCACTAGCAGAAAAAGAAGCTCTTTTCAGAAATCAAATATTATTTCTGGGATGAGCCCTATCTTTTGAGGAGTTGTGTAGATGGAATCATTAGAAGATGTGTATTTGGAAAGGAGATTCGTGACATTTTAGAGCATTCCCACAATGGGCCAGCAGAAGGACAACATGGGGTACAATACACGGCCAAGAAGGGGTTTGATGCAGGGTTTTATTGGCCAATAATCTTCAAGGATGTTGCCACCTATGCGAGAGAGTGTGATGCTTGCCAAAGGTCAGGTAATATTTCAGCAAGGAGTGAAATTCGTCAAAGGAACATCCAAGTGTGTGAAGTATTTTATGTGTGGGGTGTGGATTTTATGGGCCCATTCCCATCATCTAGAGGACATAAATACATACTTGTGGAAGTAGATTATGTGTCAGAGTGGGCAGAAGCGCAGGCGCTACCGAAAAATGATGCAAGGGTCGTTGTGAAGTTTGTAAAAAGGTTATTTTCTAGGTTTGGCGTACCATAGGCATTGATAAGCGATAGGGGAACCCATTTTTCTAATGATCAACTAGAAAAGGTGTTACAAAGATATGGTGTACGCCATAGGCTTTCAACACCATACCATCCACAAAAAATGGGCAAACCGAGATCACAAATAGGGCATTCAAGAGAATGTTGGAAAGGTCTGTGGTTAGCAATAAGAAGGATTGGGCGGATAAATTGGATGATACGCTTTGGGCATTCCGGGATGCATTTAGGACACCCATTGGAACCACACCCTATAGATTAGTTTATGGTAAAAACTGTCATCTACAGGTGTAGCTTGAGCATAAAGCTTATTGGGCTATGAAAACATGCAATTTCGAACCAAGTGAGTTGTGTGCCAATCGACTCTTGCAAATGAATGCCTTAGTGGAATTGAGAAACGAGTCATACACTAACTCGTTAATCTATATGGAAAAGACAAAGAAGTGGCATGATGCGAGGTTGAAAGGGAATAAGGAAGTTGAAGTTGGCCAAAAAGTTCTTTTATACAATTCAAGACTAAATCTTTTTCCCGGAAAATTGCGCACTCGTTGGTCCGGGCCTTTTAAGATCAAGCATGTAAATCCATATGGGGTGATTGAGTTATGGAATGAGGATGGGTCAAGTTTCAAATAAAATGGGCATAGGGTTAAGAGATATGAAGAAGGAATGCCATGTGAATAGAAAATTGAAGAAGGACTGGATTTGGAGAAAGCCGCTACAACGTAGAGCGGGAAGGAGTCCAACTAAAGACTCCTCAAAAAAGAAGCGCTTGCGGGAGGCAACCCGTCGTTTGAGTTTGCTTTCTTGTTTCTTTTCTTTTCTTTTCCTTTTTAGTCTTTTATTTTCTTTGTTTTTGTGTGTTTTATTAGGATTTTCACTTTACGTCTTCTAATTTGCTTAAAATGTTGATTGAGGACAAGCAAGGTTTGAGTGTGGGGTGTGGTGACATTTGTTTAAAGATAACTATTTTTTTTTTCAAACAGAGCCTAAAACTCGCCGAGTTCCTTTCTACTACTCGACGATTTCATTTGATTAGTCTCTTTTGACCACAAAATTAATTCCAAATTAAATCTTGATCAATACTAATTAAATAATATGATTTTATATTAATATTTTATACTTGTAATATATTAATAAATCATAAATCACCTTATTCTAAAAAGTCTATCCTAACAAGTTGCACTGGTGAAGGCAACCCTAAAGGACCATGCTACAATCGGGTCAAGTACATCCCAATTATAGTTATGGGCTTAGACACCAAATCCAACAGTCTCCCACTTGGATAAGTCTAATAACTATTACTGCCAATGTGACTTCCGGATCCAACTTAGCAATCGTAAGCTTTCGAAAGCCGTTGTCGAACTCTGACCTAGTCAGTGACGTGTCCTTCAGATAAGGGATCATATATTCCTCTGTTATCAAGATATCTATGCGGGCATACACATGGAACATAGTCATACTTATTGTCCTGCAATTTGTTTCCCGATTTCCGATTCGTCTGACATAGAACATAACTGAACACATCAATTTAGTTCTGATCGGGCCGTCACGTAGTCAAAACAGAATCATCGAGGGGCCCAAGATATCGCTTTTAATCCTCTTAGGAAAAAAGGAATATATAAACTTCGACATTATATGTTTGTACTAACTACTCATTAAGTCATGCACAATGATACGTTTTATAACATCAAGTTACTAATTCGTTTTCATATCATCAATGCACAACCAACTCGTAGCAACAAGTCATATATCTTAGTTTAAAGATTATATGATATTATCGTCTCACAATTTCTAGTGATAAATTCCATGAAGTAATTCAGGTGAGCGTGGGTTGAATCCAGTACTCAAATCTTATTTCAGGAGCACTCATGAATGGTGTAGCAAACTCTTGCTATGCCTAACGCCTTAGACAATCTACAAGCCAACTCATGACAGTCTACCCTCATTACCTACTTCCAAAGTATGATCAACTGTGGATGGTTTGAATAATCTTATTATTCGGGAAGTCAAAACATGCAAAGTGAAACACAAGAATAATACTAATCCTATATGGCCCCAAAACTTTTGAGTGTAAATAAAATACCTTTTATTTAATCACCATATTGATTACTCGTTATTCATTATACATTGTTTCGATTTATCAACTAATACTTAAATTAAAACAATAACTATCTCATGCTCCAAGCATGCACATTGTGTGTACCTACGGTCCTTACTTTGTAAAATAGATCAATTCTAAAAGGAACAGATACTAATTTCACAATTCCAAATGCTTATCGTAAGTTTAAGAATACCAAGTTCTTGCCACTTACTGTAATTTGTTAGATTCTTATATGCAGTGATCCTTTTGTAATTACTATGTAAACAAGTCAGAAAGACTTTGTTAATTACAATACTTTCCATTGGAGATTGTTACAAGACAATTCCATAGATCCGAAGTCTCATATTCAAAGCACATTCCTTTGAACATCCTTATTGCATAAAAGTTTCTAACTTTCTCATAGATTCTTGATATCCAACTCCCATTATGGAAACATTTCCATATTTTCCATATGACAACTCATTGTTAATAGAATCCTGTCTATTCATAATAATGTCAATATGGTCCATCCATTACTATACTTCCAACTATCCATAAGCAACCAATCTTTGGCGAACCTTGGATTGTTCTTAGCAGTTGTTTAATACCTTTAGTCATATCCTGTTCTAGTCCTTTTTCCCTCTTAATGCCCTAAGCATTTGGAAAATTAGAACACATGAATATTATAGCATATGCAATCGATCCTATACCCGAAGCATATGGAATACGATTCATAATGTCTTACATAAAGACATGATACTTGACCAGTCTTTTGCTATAATATTTCCATATATAAAATTCCAATGTTGAAGAATTTCAACATGGTATTCATATAAATCCTTGACTAAATTTAATTAAAATCTCAATCTAAACTTTTAGAATTGAAATGAAGTATAAGTTCCTCTCCCTTAATTATAGCAAAACAACTTTTCAACCCTGCAACTTTGCGAATTGAAAACTTGTTTTTCTATAATTAACATTGCTAACTTGCAACAATTACCATAATAATTATGCTCCCACTAGCATAACAATTCTTTTGTTACTTGCATAACTTTTATGCTCCCACTAGCTGTGGCATAAATCTAGAAATCAGCTGGACTTATATAAATCAATACTTTATTGACTTTCTTACCAAAGTTCAGATTTCTGACAGGAGATGATTCGATAAGCCTTTATCTAAGCTCACACACCTTTTATTAGAAAGCTCATATGTGTGTCTAAACAATTTTAGAACTTACAGCAATAAGTCTCAAATGTTTAGACCTTTTTCCATTTCTCACAATTCGAACTATGAAGAGGGATGTCGTAATCATAATCGAATTTGAGAATGCAAATATTACAAATGCTAACTCTTTAAAATCTACTTAATGAAAGCGTTTCCTCACAATCATTTTCATGAATTGGAGAGAAACCTTATGACACTTAGATTTTTATATGGTGTATGTGTTCCTATCCATGTTAATTTGTCATAACCATAATCGTAAGACAAGGTTATTGACAAATCCAAACTCATATGGACTGAACCTATCTAATCTTAATTCCTTGCCACTCGGTAGCACAAGGGCCTGCTATGTCTTCCAAGTTATTAAGTAGATCACCCTTCCTGATCAATGAAATTTCACTGACCAAGGTGCTTTGCCCTATGCAAATAGTTGACAACTCATAGAACTCATGTGCATAGTCAACCGTAACTGGAATGAGCACAGAAACAAGAATATGTCAACATGATAGGTTACAAACCTCAAGTCGTGTGCTGGTGATTAACAATAGGTTGACTCTTGATTAGTTCTTAAAACTTTTAAAGATCTTTAAGACTCCCACTTACCTCTTGACATATAAGTTTCTCTCTGTCAAGAACATTACTTAACAAAAAAAATTTCAAGAGTTAGTGCGATTTCTTATCAAGACAAACCACTTCACACAATTGGTCTTAGTTGGTCTTTGTCTTATCCAAGACATCACAACTTACCAATTTCAAATGTACAAGAGTAAGAAACATTTTACTCTACATTTGATAAGTGTTATAAATATTTCTTAAGATTATGTCACCCAATGTACAATCTTGGAGTATGACTCTCAGACTTGATTTTGGAACGAAGTATGATTCACCTTTTGATTTAATCACAATCCCCGATTCCTCTTCTTGGCCATACAAGTGCACTTTAGAGGATCAATTGTGATATGGCTTTCATAATCATAAAGATGATCATAAAATACGATACTCAAGTACTCTCCCATCTTTTCAGATTGGAGAAACATTTATCTTTCTGCCGACTTTGATTTTATTCGTTCTGCTATACATTGAGATTTTTCAATGACTCAGAATTATACTTAATCTTGTAAGCATAACCATATTTACTAACTTTAGTAAACCATAACGAATAGTCTTATCGTTCTTTGTGGTGGACCTGACCAGCGCACAACCAAGTGTACCGGATCCCCCAGTCCTTCACTTAACTCACCTTTGTATGTGAACAAGGAATTAGTCCTAATTTCCCAAAGATGAAGGTTCTCATTCATCATATAATACAAGTTGCATGATCCCAAGTTTCTGTCTAATTTAAATTTGGGTGATGAGAATCTTTCCTTATTTGGTAAATTTTGACACTACCACAAACGAAAGAATCAAATCCATATTGCTAAAACTACAAACATCAATTTTCACATATGCCATTGTAAGGAAATATAACATAAGATAATTTTTTCCCTTTATTTATTAAAATTGCAGAAAAACTTTTCCTTACAATGCAATTACAAATGAAAATTATGTTATTACAAATTTCTAAACAATCTATCATAACTCTTAAGCATCAGCTCAAAAATCCGATCATCGAACCATGCGATCGAAATCCATCTCTTCACGATCAGACTCTACATGCCTTTCATTTAAGCTTCCTTTGATCATACAAAACATCAAAATGTAATATTATCACATCATGTATTAAGAATCTACAAATGGGAAGTTAATAGAGTAAGATAGTGGACTTACCTGAAGCAGAGTCAAACTTTTTGACCTTACCATTCTTATGATCCTTCAGGTAGATACGACAGCTTCGCAACCAATACCCCTTTTCTTGGCAATAGAAATATATGGACTCTTTGGGAATGGTACACGGGACAATCTCAGACTTAGTCTTTCCCTTTCCCTTGGAAAGAGAAATCTTTTCTGGACTTCCAATGCTTCCATTTTCAATGTCCATGGAAGTTTGGGAAGTAGATCTTCTAATCAAATTTTCTTTACCAGTGCGCCAAATTATTGCAGACTCAGCAACAATAAGCAAATAGGTAAGATCAATAAGGGTTACGTCGCAGTCTGTCATATAGTAGTCTTTAACAAACTGACTATACGACTCAGGAAGTGACTGAAGGACCAAGTCAACAGCCAACTTCCTTGAGACATCAACTCCTAACATCCCCATCATGTCAATGTGTGACTTAATCTCCAAGACATATGCACACACAAATCTTCCATATTCATGTTTGCTAGCCAATAGGGCTTGAGTGACCTCGAACTTTTCAAGTCTTTGAACTTGTGGGTTAGGGAGAATAATTGGAGGAGGTGGAGGAAGTAAAGTATGATATTGTGGAATATCATCTTCATGTGGAAAGCCTTTTCCAACAGATTCGGGAAGACCATAGTTTTCCGAACTAGACATCTACAAGGGAGAAATTCCACTACAAGAAAAACACAATTTTGGTAGGGAAGGTCGCTATGGAACATATTTTCGTTGTTAATCTGCAATGGATTGTGCTATGGAATGTCGTTCCATAGCAATGTTGTTACCACATTGTCTACGAATTTTATTTCTGGTAGCGAGAATGGGACTTGCTAGGGAAAATGCTACCGACTCTATGGACAAAAATTCGTAGCAATTTTCCAATTACATTTGTTACGAAATCACTTTTCGTTGTACTGCTGCTATGGAATTAATTATTGTGGTTACTATGCAACGAAGTTTGTGACGAAAACTAACTCCATAGTTGATTTGCTATGTAAGTATCATTCGTAGGTATTTTGCTAGGGAATTATGCTATGGAATATGATTTCGTTTGTTTGTTTTGCTTTGGAACAAAACACGTAGCTAATTTGTGACGACATTTGTTGGGATGTTGTATGCTTAATTAATTTTCTTATTCTATGGATGAATTAGTATTATGATCAATGGAATTTGTAAGATATGGTTTGAATGAAATGTTTTTGAATTGGTAGTATGTGGCATAAACTAATGGCTAAAAATGTAAAAATGAATTATAAAAGTAGATATTGCTGGCAAGCGGACTCGAACTTAAGCTTATGCTAGAAAAGGGCGACGTTAAGCCAGTTGTGCTAATCAAGTTGTGTATAATTTCTTGAAAAACATAGTAAATAATGACTAATTAACCATATAATTTTATTAGAACTCGGGCCCTATTTTTTCCGGGGCGTGTGCGGTTGCACCTCTTGCATACCCTTAAAACCGGGCATGTTAAAGTATATAATCTATGTAGATTATTTTACTTAATAACGAATTCATTACAAACTTACTTTTAATTCCATTAACTATACTTCATCACAAAAATAACATGGGTTTTACGTATACTTCATCCTACTCAAACAACATAGCAAGCAAAAATGACTAAAATTCCCTTTTAACATAATGATGTAAACATAAAACCAAAATAAAATTATAGTAGTATACAACTGCATAAACAATACGATATGAACACTAATATTCAATGTCCAATATATTATCAACCATTTATATTTTTAAGAAATATACAAAACCTACCATACTCTACATACCAACGACAAACCATGCAATATCTTTGTCGATCCTCATCCTCCTCATGGCCTATTGCAAATGCACCTTTAATAGAATGACGTGGGTATTCACATTGGAATGTGATGTTATTCGTTGTAAGTCTATGAACAACATCAACAGCCGGCAACAACTCTTTGGCACTATCAACAACACCCGTGTACTCCCCATCATCCGGAACTGCCCAGCCAAAATAGGCATCAAGTAATTGTAAACCTACACATTAAAATATCCACCAATTAATCCAATGTATCCTTTTCAATACAACAGCAAATATTATACAACACAACACAACTAAATACTAACCCCAAACTACGAACATGCCTTAATTAACTATACATATAATTTAATTTACATATATACCATATATACATACCTTCATCATAATGATGGGACCCTCTTGAAATGTAGATCATTCCAAGCAAATAAATTGCCTCAAGATGATCTTCATCTGCTGCTTGTCTCAACAAAGTCAATCCTAAATCAAAATTGCCATAATAAAAGCACTCATCCTGTTGACAAAATAACAATATCAATATATAACATCAATGATGTAACACCCGATTCCAGGTACATATTTAAATTCAAGAAATGTTGAAATTTACTCTGGGACTCGGCGAGTTGGAGGCCCAACTCGTCGAGTAGACTCGACTGTTGATCGGGGGTTTAAGTGACCTACTCGACGAGTCGGAAGACCGACTCGACGAGTAGGAGCTGTCTGGACAAAACCCTAATATTTAGGGTTTGCACCCTATTTAAACAACTTATCTCCTCCCATATCAGCCTCCATCGTCCCTCACACTTCCAGAAGACCTTAAATTGAAACCCTAGCCTTGTTTGAGTGCTCTTAAGCCCTTTTTGTGCATTTTTGGTGGTTGTGACGCTTGAGAAGAAGGAAGGAGCTTGGGGGTTCAAGTTGAAGCTAGAAGGTCCAAAGATTGTGTTCCATTTCCAGCTCATTTAAGGTAAAAAGCTTCAATCTTGACTTTCCATGTGTTTAATTAACTTAGGGCTTGGATTTTGGTAACTTTAGGGCATTTCTAAGCTATTTTCGGGTTCTGGGGTGTAATATGGAGATATGGCTTCAGATCTTGGACTTTGGAGGGTTCTCATGGCATAAAGGTGCCAACTTTATGGCCATGAGGGACCTATGCATCTTGTAGACCTCCTTTTATGGCTTTTTGAGCCAAAGGCCCCATGCATGTACATCAAGTTTAAAGCTTTACGTATAAAATGGACCCTACGAGGCCAGATCTATGGTTTTGACGCGTTAAGACCCATTATAATCGACTGTACAGTTTTGGACATAGAGGGACTCGGCGAGTCGGGGTGTATTTTTCACCAAATCCTTTCTGTTTATGGACTAATTGTTAAGATCGAAGGTTCGCCCAGTTGTTTAGGTTCACCAGGGACCTGGGAATCATAGCACTCGGCGAGTGGATGAACAGACTCGACGAGTTCAAGGCAATGTTCCAGCCACATGAAGACGGACTCGGCGAGTTCAAAGGGAACTCGACGAGTCATAGACTAAACATCTTCTTATGGATGAAGATGAACTCGGCGAGTTCAAGGACGAACTCGGCGAGTCGGTTGAAGATTGACCGATGTGTTGTTGAAGGCGAACTCGTCGAGCACTTGCTAGACTCGACGAGTAGGGACGGGATTATGGCTTTTTGTGGATATGGGGACTCGACGAGTTGACGGGCCAACTCGGCGAGTCGAGTCAACCAGATGTTGACTTCGACCAAAAGTTGACTTTGACCATGGATTTGACTTTGACTTTGACTTGGATTGAGTGACCCTTGTAAGGGTTACGAGTATGAGTTGATAACTTAGAAGAGTTGTTGTGTAGGGATTGAGGAGTCAGGGAGAGTCGATTTCCACACCGAGATCAGTGAAGACACTACACGACTTCGAGGTGAGTTTCCTTTCTAGTAAGGGTGCGTCTACTGCCACAATGCCGGCCCACAAGTGAGAGTGTTAGATAGATGATTGTCTTTGTGATAATTATCTAGGATTAATATGTGATATGCTTACTGTGCTTGATATGATTAATGTGCTTGATATGATTATTATGCTTAATATGTGTTAGCAGTAGTAGGGGTGAAATAGTCCCCGTTTACCGGTTGAAAGATACCGAAGGGGAGGTTAGTCCCCAGTTACTGGTTGAAAGATACCAAAGGGGAGGTTAGTACCCAGTTACCGGTTGAAAGATACCGAGGGGGAGTCCAGCTCCCGGCTATGCCTGACAGTTACCGGTTGAAAGATATCGAGGCTTATGCATTATTTGGTATGGGTATGATGGGGGAACTCACTAAGCTTTGTGCTTACGGTTTTTAGTTTTGGTTTTACGTACCTCTTCGTCTAAGGGGAAGGAGTCGGCGGTGTAGCAGCACATTACACACACACATGATTTCCGCATTGAGTTATCTAGGATTGTACTCTGATTTTTATTACTATTTATGATATGGTTTTGAGACACGTTGTTATAGTTTTATAAATTGATATGACATTGGTAATGTTTTTGGTAAACTATTTTGCAAGTTACTTAATTAAAAATGAAATTTTTGGTCTTGAAAATTGGGATGTTACAAATGACACTAAATATTAATAAATGGTATAGATTACATATAATTACTGAAACTACACATACAATTCCTTGTCTAAACATGGCTTCAATGTTATTATGCAATGCACATGTGCGTATAAATAAATCAGCTTTCAGATTTTTGGGACCCATTCCTTCAAACATGTCAATGCATGCTGTTCTGTACACTTGAGGATCACCCCCCGCTTCATACATCTTCTTTGAACTTCAAAAATTTAAATACACAGTAAATAACAAATAAATAAAGTTGTATTTCATCAAATATACATTCATTAGTTGATGTTTACTGAGAATTACCAAAGTCTTGCATAGACGATGTCTTTCGCAGATTCTGCCCCTAATACAACAAATATCCGACTCAAAATCTCTAGTGGGAGATCATCTAACGAATGGCGACTTCTAGGATTTGACATTCTACTTACAAAATACACATTGGAGTAGTTGATTTCAATTTTTTTTTAAATTAAGCGTAACTATGAAAGACAGTGTAACAGGGTATAGAAAAAAAACTTACTTTATGATGATCTGGTCGCGAGGAGTGCATGAGTCTCTATTGTCGGAGAAAATCGATTTTAAGAACGATTATCCTTCGATGATTTTGGGGTTTTAGTGTTTGTATGCAGATTTATCGTCCGGAAAAGTTGAGATGTTCTGAATGGTTGAAGAACTGAAACGCCGGCGTGACGTCAGAGGTATGATGGCGCCTTAACGATTTAGAGTGCAAAAAGACCAAATTGCCCGTGAAATCATTCCAAATTTGTGTCAAAACACATTATTCAAATATTATAACATTTTATAGTTAGGTAACAATGGAATTTTGATTGTTGAAATAAAAAAGACAAAAATAACATATATATATATATATATATATATATATATATATATATATATATATATATATATCATAATCCATAATGTAATACATTTATATTAACATTTCACCAAATTACTAGTATATACTCATGTATTCATATATATATATATATATATATATATATATATATATATATATATATATATATATATATTAAAAGTGGAACAAGATTTTAATAGTAAACTTTTTTACTTTAGATTTTAAACACAATAGTTTTCTTTTGTTGCCACTTTTAGTCCTTATGTTTATAGTAACTTTTTTTTACTTTGATTTTAGCCACAATAGTCTTTCTTTGTTGCTACTTTTAGTCCCTAAGTTTATGCGTTTACAATTTTACCCCATGCAAAGCATGGGTTCTCCACTAGTTGATATTAAACCAAATTACCAAATCCAAAATAAAATATATTTATGTATTGATATTAAACCGAATTACAAATTAATACATATTAGCATTTAATCAAATTACAAGTATGTATTCATGTATTGATATTAAACCAAATTGGTAAGAAATGGTTTGAATGATATTTTTTTGAATTGGTAATATATTTTGTTTGTTTTATTGTATTTTATATGTATTTAATACTAGGAAAGAACAAACATTTGCTACATACAACTATAATCACAATACAATATAAACACTAATATTGAAAGTCCAAAACACATTATTCAAACATTATTCAAACATCATTCCAAACTTTTACTCTTTTTGTCCCTTATTAACAACACAACATATTTACTAATCAAGTAACAACATCCAGTAATTACTTATCAAGTAAATTACTATATACTCGTAAATTAAACCAAAAGAATGTACATAGCATTAATTGTCATAATATGAAAGTACATTTCAACAAACTACTCATAAATTATACCAAACACCCTAGAAAAGCTAACGAAAGAAACATCCCACAAACAAATTTCACACCTAAACACCCATTTGTATCCACTCACAAAAGCGTCTGACACACTAATCACAGACTTATGCATTGCACAAGTTCTGTGGAAGCCATGGAAGTTTACATGTTTCCTCCCCTCCCTATTTAAGTGGAGATGAACCTTAGAACAAGTTGCTCTAAGATTACACTTACCTTTTGCTCTGCGGTAAGCATTGTTCAACATGTCTAAAGCTTCCTACTTCCTATGTCTCCCTTCAACCATCAGCATCATTCCCAGGACAAATGTTGAATCCAAATGTCCCAACGCAGATGCTTCTTCAAGCATCGTTTTCCCTTCATGATCAGCTTCTAAGAAAAATAACTTCATCTGAAAAAAAAACATTAAACACATAATTTCTAGTTAAAGTAATGCAAAACAAGAAACAAATTAAGTAATACTATGCATATATATAACAACGTACCAATCCATTCCTGAACAAAATATTTGGGTTTCTCATCTCTAAGCATTTGTTGACAACTGCATGTTGCTGGTCAAACCAACCACGAAATCGTAATCCATCTAACTCCATATGTTTATATACTTCATTTGTTTTCCCTGCCTCATTGAAGAATTTGCAACTGCAAACGCAACACAATATTCGCTTGAAAATGTAAAGACAACTCAAATACACTTGTTAAATAGAATCATCGAAGACAAAACTTACACACTCTTCATCCCGAAAGCCTCGACTGCTGAAATTTTTCCCAAGTCGACTATTATTTTCTCCATCACTTCCAATGGCATGTCTGTTACTAATTTCCTTTGATTTCTTGATTGCATCTTCGAAGAAGTATTGGCTTCCATAATAATAAACCTTCACCAAGATAATGATTCTACGAAAATGATTTTAGGGTTTTTTTACTGTCGGAATTTTGAAATTGGGGTTGTTTGCAAGTGACTGAAATAAGACTGAAGAACTGAAACAACGTGTTTCGTTGGAAAACATTATGGCGCCTAGAAGATGTTTCATTATAAAATGACCAAATTGTCCTCATACATACAATGACTCATATTTAATTAGTAAGGGTAGTTTTGTCAAAAGTCACACTTAAAAGAAAAATCAATTTCTATTTTAATACACAACCGACACAAATGATATATGCCTTTTTAATCTAGCAACTACCATATTTTACCATCACAACAATGACCAATATGTCATCCATGGACACCATAAACAGCTACCATGTTGACCAATGACCCATATGTCATCCATCGACACCATAAGGAACTACCATATGTTGACCAATGACCCATATGTCATCCATGGTCACCATAAGCAACTACCATATGTTGACCAATGACCCATATGTCATCCACGGTCACCATAAGCAACTACCATATGTTGACCAATAACCCGTATGTCATCCATGGACACCATAAGCAACTACCATATGTTGACCAATGACCCATATGTCATCCATGGTCACCATAAGCAACTACCATATGTTGACCAATGACCCATATATCATCCATGTTCACCATAAGCAACTACCATATGTTGACCAATGACCCATATGTCATCCATGGACACCATAAGCAACTACCATATGTTAACCAATGACCCATATGTCATCCATCGACACCATCAGCAACTACCATGCTGACCAATGACCCATATGTCATCCATGGATACCATAAGCAACTAACTTGTTGACCAATGACCCATATGTCATCCATGGTCACCATAAGCAACTACCATATGTTGACCAATAACCTGTATGACATCCATGGACACCATAAGCAACAGCCATGTTGACCAATAACCCATATGTCATCCATGGTCACCATAAGCAACTACCATATGTTGACCAATAACCCGTATGCCATCCATGGACACCATATGCAACTACCATGTTGACCAATGACTCATATGTTATCCATGGTCACTATAAGAAACTACCATATGTTGACCAATAACACGTATGTCATCCATGGACACCATAAGCAACTACGATGTTGACCAATGACCCATATGTCATCCATGGACACCATAAGCAACTACCATATGGTAACCAATGACCCATATGTCATCCATGGTCACCATTAGTAACAACCATATGTTGAGCAATAACATGTATGTCATCCATGGACACCATAAGTAACTACCATGTTGACCAATGACCCCTATGTCATCCATGGACACCATAAGCAACTGCCATATGTTGACCAATGACCCATATGTCATCCATGGTCACCAGAAGCAACTACTATATGTTGACCAATGAACCATATGTCATCCATGGTCACCACAAGCAACTACCATATGTTGACCAATAACCCGTATGTCATCCATGGACACCATAAGCAACTACCATATGTTGACCAATGACCCATATGTCATCCATGGTCACCATAAGCAACTACCATATGTTGACCAATGACCCATATGTCATCCATGGTCACCATAAGCAACTACCATATGTTGACCAATAACCCGTATGCCATCCATAGACACCATAAGCAACTACCATGTTGACCAATGACCCGTATGCCATCCATGGTCACTATAAGCAACTACCATATGTTGACCAATAACCCGTATGTCATCCATGGACACCATAAGCAACTACCATGTTGACCAATGACCCATATGTCATCCATGGACACCATAAGCAAGTACCATATGTTGACCAATGTCTTGTATGTCATCCATGGACACCATAAGCTACTACCATGTTGACCAATGACCCGTATGTCATCCATGGAGACCATAAGCAACTACCATGTTGACCAACGACCCATATGTCATCCATGGTCACCATAAGCAACTACCATATGTTGACCAATAACTCGTATGTCATCCATGGACACCATAAGCAACTACCATGTTGACCAATGACCCTCATGTCATCCATGGACACCATAAGCAACTACCATATGTTGACCAATGACCCATATGCCATCTATGGTCACCATAAGCAACTACTATATGTTGACCAATAACATGTATGTCATCCATGGACACCATAAGCAACTACCTTGTTGACCAATGACCCATATGTCATCCATGGTCACCATAAGAAACTACCATATGTTGACCAATAACCCGTATGACATCCATGGACACCATAAGCAACTACCATGTTGATCAATGACCCATATGTCATCCATGGTGACCATAAGCAACTACCATATGTTGACCAATAACCCGTATGCCATCCATGGACACCATATGCAACTACCATGTTGACCAATGACTCATATGTCATCCATGGTCACTATAAGAAACTATCATATGTTGACCAATAACCCGTATGTTATCCATGGACACCATAAGCAACTACCTTGTTGACCAATGACCCATATCTCATCCATGGACACCATAAGCAACTACCATATGTTGACCAATGACCCATATGTCATCCATGGTCACCATAAGCAACTACCATATGTTGAGCAATAACCCGTATGTCATCCATGGACACCATAAGCAACTACCATGTTGACCAATGACCCCTATGTCAACCATGGACATCATAAGCAACTACCATATGTTGACCAATGACCCATATGTCATCCATGGTCACCAGAAGCAACTACCATATGTTGATAAATGACCCATATGTCATCCATGGTCACCACAAGCAATTACCATATGTTGACCAATAACCCGTATGTCATCTATGGACACCATAAACAACTACCATATGTTGACCAATGACTCATATGTCATCCATGGTCACCATAAGCAACTACCATATGTTGACCAATGACCCATATGTCATCCATGGTCACCATAAGCAACTACCATATGTTGACTAATAACCCGTATGCCATCCATGGACACCATAAGCAACTACCATGTTGACCAATGACCCATATGTCATCCATGGTCACCATAAGCAACTACCATATTTTGACCAATAACCCGTATGTCATCCATGGACACCATAAGCAACTACCATGTTGACCAATGACCGATATGTCATCCATGGACACCATAAGCAACTACAATATGTTGACCAATGACCCGTATGTCATCCATGGACACCATAAGCAACTACCATGTTGACCAATGACCCGTATGTCATCCATGGACACCATAAGTAACTACCATGTTGACCAATGACCCATATGTCATCCATGGTCACCATAAGCAACTACTATATGTTGACCAATAACTCGTATGTCATCCATGGACACCATAAGCAACTACCCTGTTGACCAATGACCCCTATGTCATCCATGGACACCATAAGGAACTACCATATGTTGACCAATGACCCATATGCCATCCATGGTCTCCATAAGCAACTACCATATGTTGACCAATAACCCGTATGTCATCCATGGACACCATAAGCAACTACCATGTTGACAAATGACCCATATGTTATCCATGGACACCATAAGCAACTACCATGTTGACCAATAACCCATATGTCATCCATGGTCACCATAAGCAACTACCATATGTTGACCAATAACCCGTATGTCATGCATGGACACTATAAGCAACTACCATGTTGACCAATGACCGATACATCATCCATGGTCACCATAAGCAACTATCATATGTTGACCAATAACCCGTATGTCATCCATGGACACCATAAGCAACTACCATGTTGACCAATCACCCATATGTCATCCATGGACACCATAAGCAACTACCATGTTGACCAATGACCCATATGTCATCCATGGACACCATAAGCAAATACCATGTTGACCAATGACCCATATGTCATCCATGGACACCATAAGCAACTACCATGTTGACCGATGACCCATATGTCATCCATGGACACCACAAGCAACTACCATGTTGACCAATGACCCATATGTCATGCATGGTCACCATAAGCAACTACCATGTTGACCAATGACCCGTATGTCATCCATGGGTGATACCATGACAGCATAAGCAACTACCATATATATTGACATGTAACGACCCAAATTTTACGAAGGAATTTTTCATTTTTACTTAGTCAACCATTTTCTTAAAACATAAAGATTCCAATAATCGTTTTCAAAACCATCAACATTACAACATTATTATTTTATTTTCAAAACATGAGAGTGCCCCCAAACCAGATCGGAAAAGAGAGATGGAGTGCACGCCGCATAATCACGCCTTTCCTTTACCCTTGGACTCAAAAGTACCTGAAAACAAATCCACAAACGGTAAGCTGAAAGCATAGTGAATCCCCCAGAACATACCCCACACAAACCACATAGCATATTAGCTATAAAGCTACTTCTACGCATATCACATGTCAATTAGCCATGAAGCTATCCCTACCGTTAGCCACAAAGGCTATCTCTACCATCAGCCATAAAGGCTATCTCTACCATTGGCCATAAGGTCGTCTCTACCATTTGCCATACGGCTATCTCTACCGTTAGCCACAAAGGTTATCTCTACCACATATCATGCACAAATACATATCACACCTCTACATAACAAATAAACCAACTATCGCAAAATGGGCCGGCCTTGGTGCCTTAGACCCATTGGTATGGTGAGAAGACTCACCTCTCAAAGGCTGAATTGGAAAACTGTAATCGGATATATCCCACACTGCTCCTCCCAAACCGCCTATAATCAATGAGTAAGTAACTCAACATAATCCCATAAATACCCCCAGGGTCAACCCTGGTCAAAGTCACAGTCTATAGTCAAGGTTAACAGTCCATGTTGACCTTGACTCGTCGAGTACAATCATTCACTCGTCGGGTTCCTTGCTTAACTCGTCGACTCGTCGAGTCACCCGTAGGACTCGTCGAGTTCCTTGATGTGTACGGCCGTACACCTCTGACCGTAAACCCTTGGTCGAACACCCTTGGCCGTACACTCTTGGCCGTAAACGAGAAAACCCTCTCGACTCACCGAGTCACTTGCATGACTCGTAGAGTCCCCCAAAGTTCATCATGATTACGGTCCTTTCCAGTGGGACTTAAGGTCCCAAACTTTTGATCCATAATGTCTTATTGCAGATATCACGTAAAGTTGCAAACTTTACGTGCATGCATAGCCTCACACGGCCATAACACCCAAAACCAACCTTCAAAAAGGTTCTTATGCATAGAGAGGGAATGAGCTCAATAAAGATGCAACTTTATGATATTTGGGGCCTAAGAAGGTCCAGATCTGGAACCATATCCTTGTGATAGGTCCATATCTAAGTTTGCTTCCACTTCCTCAAAGTTGATCACAACTCTCAAATAGAATTCATGCTTAAGATAACAGATTCATACCTCAAATCAATGCCCAAGACGAACTAGATGCTAGATCTAGTGTTTTCCCCTTGATACTTCTTCTTCAAGCTTGGAATCCTCCCCAAAATTCCAAGGATAAGCTCCCAATTGATCTTGCTTCACTCACAAGAGGGTGTACGGCCGTAAACGTCTTTCTATGATGGTAAGGGAGGCTACTGGGGCGTATAATGACGTTTATATAGGGGCAAACCCAAAATTTAGGGTTTTCTTTAAACAGCTTGGACTCGCCGAGTCGGACGTCACCTCGCCGAGTCGGTCCCGTTCCGCGTTCATGATCTCACGACCTGTCACACCCCCAAACCAAGGATGGCGGAAACGTCCGGGGGTGGAGGACTTCATGTATAGTATCATAACAACAATTTCAATAGTGATCAAAGTAAACATAACCAACATAAATATAATTGTAAAAGTTACATCATTGTATGAATTACATGTTTATGAATCAATTACATTATGTTGATAAAATATGAAATGTTTGACGCCTTAACGTCCCATCCTCAAAAGCACTTGTTTACCTGTTTAGTGATTTCCTGAGAATACAAGTAGTTTTGAAAGAGTGTCAACAATTAAGTTGGTGAGTGCATAAGCTTTTGTATGTAGTTATGAAACCTTTTCTTGTAAAAGTAGTGTTCGTTCCAGAAAATCCAATATTTTCCTTAATGTGTAAATGTAGTCTTAAAACCCAAAGACCGAAATGTACAAGTAATTTGTCATATTTATAGTAAAACAATGCAAGTTTAAATCGACATAAACTCGTTTGATTTTAGTGAAATCCCCGTAAATTCTATGTTTGTTTATATTTAATGTGAGTTTATGAAAGTCTTTTCTTGTAAAAGTAGTGTTCGTTCCAGAAAATCCAATATTTTCCTTAATGTGTAAATGTAGTCTTAAAACCCAAAGACCGAAATGTACAAGTAGTGTTCGTTACTTATAGTAAAACAATGCAAGTTTAAATCGACATAAACTCGTTTGATTTTAGTGAAATCCCCGTAAATTCTATGTTTGTTAATACCACATGTGAGTTATTATAAATTGAATCGAATGTCTCACAAAAATCATTAACGAATTTACGTGTAGTGTAATGAAAACTTGGTACCGTATGGCCGTACCTTGCTTAATGAAAATATCATTTGTATAAATGTACCCTTTTTAAATGTATGTGTTATGTAATGTTTCATAAAGTCATTAACGGAATTTCGTGTTATGAAAACTTGGTACCGTATGGCTGTACCTTGCTTAATGAAAATATCCTTTGTATAAATGTACCCTTTTTAAATGTATGTATTATGTAATGTATCATAAACTATACCTATTATAGTTTATCAACCAAGGGTAGTACGTAGTAATGTATGCAAACTATATTCAAAATAGTTTATTAAATGTTTGAATGTATCGGTTGTACTTTGATTATAATCACTTGTTATTCTTTATATTTTATATGTCCAAATCCATTTGTAAACTGATGTGTGTCTAAATATTAAGATAAAATGTCATATATTGCAATAACATATAATCACGTAAAGATATACACCTTGCTCAATATGTTACAAGGTGAAATGAAATTGACAGCAACTTTTTGTTGTATACAGTTTCTGTTACTGTTCTTAGAAAATTTATAGAAAAATCATCAAAGCTCTAAATCCAAATCCGCAAATTCTGAGAGTTTGGAGTATGAGTCTAGTTTGTTCGTAAATTTTATCATGATTTTTAGTGATCTCTAACAGAGGTGAAAATGTTCATAATCACAGACTGGTCCGGGTTTGTCTTTGAAATGATAGGCAGTTTTGTAAAAATCACCATAAATTGTAGACAAATCATATGGAGATGTGCAAGTAGCCATTTTAAAGCTAAGAGTTTGAACTACTTGCACCTGGAACAGTTTTGAAAACTAAAATATTTAAGTTGACCAAAACAGTCTGTGATCGAAGTTCATCTTTTCTGATGTAATCTGATAGAAAAAAGTTTAATTGTGTTCTTGATGATTTTACTTGTATTCCCCCCTTAAAACTTAAGAAAAACATGTAAATGTAGGGGTATGAACTCACCCTATGTGGTTTCAGTAGATGAAAGTAAGAGAGAGGAAGTGTTCAACCCAAGAACACTAAGAAGATGTCTTGATGATTCGAGAATTAATTGAAGAAAGAAATCCCTGGAGAAAGCCTTGAAGTTCTTGAAGTTGAGAGAAAAGATGAGAGAATTTTGGAAAGTGTTCTTTGGTTGCTAAGTGTAGAATGAAAGAAGTTAATGAGAATGAGGAGAGATGACCAATTCTCCAGCTCTTAGAATGTGGGAAGAGCTGGAGATTGGGTGTAAAGGTCCACTAAGGTGACAAGGGGTAGTGGGAAAGAGTGGCTGATCATAGAGTGAGGTGGTGGTGGTTTGCTTTTGTCATAAAATAAGGAAAAGCAAATATTCCCTCAATAATTAGTTCAACCACTAATTCTTTTAATATATTTTTATAAAAACCCTGGGGATTTATATATTTTGGGGCCTTAGTTTATAAAATAAAGTTTTGGGTGAAAATCCCACGTTAAAATAATGAAAAACGGAGTTAAAACGAAGTCGTAGTCGAAAACCGGGAAAAACAAGCTATCTGCGAGACCTCTCGCATGGGGCCGAAGGTGCGAGGCTTCGTACCAGCAGGCTCGCATGCGAGGCTTCTGTCTCGGTAGTTTCGGCTTCGGTCTTTCATGCTGGCTTCGGCTTCGGTCTCGCATGCTGAGAGGCTTCGGTCTCGCATGCTGAGAAGCTTCTAATAGGAGGGTTTTGGGTTCCTTAGGGCTATTTCACCCGTTTTTACCCCGTTTCAAGTGGTTTTTGACCCGGTTAAGGGTCGAGATGACCCAAATGATTACAAAAAGTTAAAGTAACTTTTAAGAGAGATCCGGGAGAGATTTCGGAGAGATTTTAATTGAGAGAGATTGAGTGAAAGAGATTGAGAGAGGTTTCGTTTGTGATCTTTTTGAGTGTCCGGCTTCGCAACGCAAGGTCCATAAACCCCCTTTAAGCCATGATTTAGTGTCCTACACAATCCCGATGATTGTGCAATAGTGTTTTATCGCTTTGGTTCGTTGTTTAGCACTGTTAAGGCTAAGGAAAATCAAACACATGAACTTTCCAAATGATGATTTCTCATTAAAATAGCAAATTGTATAGTGATTACATAACGTAAACCCTAACATACAAGGGTTATTGGAGTTGACCGGTTTGACTTGTTGACTTTGTTTGACTTTGACTTGACCGAAATTTGACGGTTGTCACATCATCCCCCCGTTAGAAGGAATTTCGTCCCGAAATTTTCATTTTGACTGGGATTTCAAGAGTTTGGGAAGAGATGTGAATACTTTTGTTTCATCTGATCCTCGCGTTCCCAGGTGAACTCGGGTCCTCGTTTAGCGTTCCAGTGGACCTTCACAATAGGAATACGACTTTGCTTTGTTCTTTTGATCTCTCGATCCATGATTTCTACCGGTTCTTCCACGAAGTGGAGACTCTCGTTGATTTCAATTTCGTCAAGAGGTATCACGAGGGTCTCGTCGGATAGATTTTGTCAATCATATTTTCGGGGTTAAAAAATATAGTTTTATTAGTTACCTATAGCGACGACTTGTCGTCACCACAGGTTTAATCTATTACGATAACTTGTTGTCGCTATAGGTTTTTAACAAGAGCCAACGACATACCTATAGCGACACACAAGTCATAATTTGCATGTGTGAAGACTTGGAGTACTTTCTAACCGGTTCATGTGTGAAGACTTGGAGTACTTTGTAATGAAAACCGTGCTACTGGGGAAATTGGAAACTGGTACGTAGCTTCAAAGTCAAGAATATGCAGTAGGCATGTGATGCATTAAATGCATGAGGCACACAAGTCATAATTTGCAGCAACATATACGTATATGTGTGTGAATTGAAGAAGAAGGTTACGGCTCAAAGAATATATATATATTCATTTTCTCTTCATTTGTTAGATACACAATAACCATAACATCATAGACTATATATATTCAATTTCATTTGTAATTTTCACTAGTTTATATTCCGCGAGTGTTACCGAAATCATTTATCCATTTTTCAGAAGTGCTTAACTTGTTTTGTTGCATTCCCAACAATTTGCTATTAATTACTTCTCCCACTTTACTTATATAAATCATCACATTCTTACCGCGACTTTTAACTTCTCACTCACAAATGGATCCACCTGCAGATCATCAAAACCCCATAGATGACCTCGATTGGTTTCAGTACTTTGATCATCAAGATCTTTTCAGGTATATATAAACGTCACTCATTACACCATCTTACGCACAGAAAAGTGATTTTGTCGACATTGATCAAAACATGGTTTGGATTTGTAGTGATCAAAAAGAGTCTTTCATCGTGTTGGATTTGATTATCTTGAGTTTTTGGATTTTTGCAGTGGTGACATGCTCAACCATCATGATTACGAGTTGTCGGAAAAATTGCATGAAGTGCTCGATCAGAACGTTTCCACAGTACTTAACAAAGATCAAAACATCATTTCTAGAAATGAGTTTCACGATTTTGATCCCCTTGAAGATATAAGCTTATGGGATTGTTGGGAGGATGGTAATTTACCATTGGTTAGTTTCAGTGAAGACTGTAAATCCGGTGGTGAGGCTATATGTAGTTCTAGTGCTGCCACCACTGATCACGGTGGCCGGAAGGTGGAAAAGAGATTGAGACCATTGGAGTTTGAAGAGATAGAGAAGTACTTTGAGATGCCGATAATCATGGCAGCAAAGGAACTAGGGATAAGTTTAACAGTGTTGAAGAAAAGATGCAGAGAGCTAAACATAAACAGATGGCCTCATAGAAAATTTAAGAGCCTTCAATCCCTCATTGAAAATGCCAAGGTAAATTATGATAATAACCTTCTATACATTACTCATGCACTTGGTAACCAAAGTAGTTTTGGTATTTTCTAAAATTTTAATTGTTAGTTTCTTTATAACTAAACATAGGTCCTAGGCATATGCCACATCAAATCAATTGATTTACTACGATCTCCTGATTTATATTTATATAAACTTAACTCATTGTAAATTTTGTGAACTCACATGAAAAATATATTGCATCTACCTTTAAAAAAAATTAGGAGTTGGGATTAAAGGAGGAGATAGAGACGTTAGAAGGGCACAAGAAGATGATGGAGAAATTGCCAGGTATGGAATTGACAGAAAGAACAAAGAAGCTTAGGCAAGCTTGCTTCAAAGCTATTTATAAGAAGAGAGGACTTAACAATCCTTAGCCATTTTGTTATAATTAGTGGATTTTAATCTACATTGTATGTGTTTTTCTCTTGATAGTTTGATACCCTTTTTAGTTTCATTTTATGTATTTGTCTATTGATTTTTAATGCAGGAAATTTTGTATAATTTGGGTATTATAGTTTGTATTATGTATTTAGCCATATTCTAGATTGCCGACACGACTACGCCGACGACTCTATACCAGAGGTCTATATAAATAGACTTATGAATTTAGTAGGAATAACTTGATTATAATCTTGTGATTTGTTCCATGTCTGATCCACTCCTAAGATTCACTTGACATGCCCCCAGTTATGTGTAATTAAAATTTTATTAGACTGTTGATCCTAATGAGTCTACCCTAAGTCCACAACCAAACAAGGAACAAGTCCTAAGGCGGACTCACCATTTCTAGGTCAACCATTTCTTAATTACACATAGCTTCGAGGTACACCTAAAGAATCTTAGAGTTACCAGTTGTAAATTGTTTGTAATACCAAGTAGTGAGATTCAATGAAATAAAATGCATTCCTATTTCATTGATAAACCTTTTAGTAAATATCCTTACCATTTATATACACATGTATAATTTCGCACTTTAGTGAACTATTCTTGGTGTTTCTGTTAACGTCTTGGAGACGGAGTTATGGTAGTGGGTAGAAGTAGGTTTTGTACGGGCGTTAAAATTTACACATCATGTTGCTCGTGCGAGAATAGGGGTAGAAGAGATAATTAATAGACGCCTAATCCTATAATTACTTATAGGGGTGATCCTTATTAATTACGTCTATAATCACGTAGTGCATATCAGTTATACATAATTTGAGATAGAATAGACTTTCGAATAAATGACTCTACTCTAAGTCCACAACCAAACAAGGAACACGAAGTAGAGCAATAGTCATAGATTCTGAGTCTATAATATCTTTAATTATGTATAACCTTGGCGTATGCACTCAGTTATCATAGGCCTACTAATAGAGGTCTTTAGTTTTCACATAAGTTGGTTATAGTATCACCAAATACTCCTATAGTATTTTTAGGTGTTTAGATTCGATTCTTAAAGTATTCCCTGTAGGGTGTAGTTAGGTTGTTAGATTTGTTGCCCATTATGACTATCCCCCAGTATATGCAAGTCACTCCTCGGACAGATATAGTTTTTCAGGCTATATCCTTCCCAGACTTGATTTACATATACCAAGGCATACCCATAATGTACAACTCCTCTTCTTTTACTTTATGTTCTTCTAGTTATGACACTATGTGAGCATGTATGCATGTATTTATACTTTTAATAAGAAACCATTCATTTTCTAAAAGTATATTTATTTGAAAAATGCACAAATCATAGACTATTAGTCCCAATTGTGTTTATAGTTTGTATATCTTATGTGGTTTGATATACTTAATTCACTATAAACTGTGCTCTGATACCAATCTGTCACACCCCCAAACCAAGGATGGCGGAAACGTCCGGGGGTGGAGGACTTCATGTATAGTATCATAACAACAATTTCAATAGTGATCAAAGTAAACATAACCAACATAAATATAATTGAAAAAGTTACATCATTGTATGAGTTACATGTTTATGAATCAATTACATTATGTTGATAAAATATGAAATGTTTGACGCCTTAACGTCCCATCCTCAAAAGCACTTGTTTACCTGTTTAGTGATTTCCTGAGAATACAAGTAGTTTTGAAAGAGTGTCAACAATTAAGTTGGTGAGTGCATAAGCTTTTGTATGTAGTTATGAAACCTTTTTTTGTAAAAATAGTGTTCGTTCCAGAAAATCCAATATTTTCCTTAATGTGTAAATGTAGTCTTAAAACCCAAAGACCGAAATGTACAAGTAATTTGTTATATTTATAGTAAAAGAATGCAAGTTTAAATCGACATAAACTCGTTTGATTTTAGTGAAATCCCCCTAAATTCTATGTTTGTTTATATTTAATGTGAGTTTATGAAAGCCTTTTCTTGTAAAAGTAGTGTTCGTTCCAGAAAATCCAATATTTTCCTTAATGTGTAAATGTAGTCTTAAAACCCAAAGACCGAAATGTACAAGTAGTGTTCGTTCCTTATAGTAAAACAATGCAAGTTTAAATCGACATAAACTCGTTTGATTTTAGTGAAATCCCTGTAAATTCTATGTTTGTTAATACCACATGTGAGTTATTATAAATTGAATCGAATGTCTCACAGAAGTCATTAACGAATTTACGTGTAGTGTAATGAAAACTTGGTACCGTATGGCCGTACCTTGCTTAATGAAAATATCCTTTGTATAAATGTACCCTTTTTAAATGTATGTGTTATGTAATGTTTCATAAAGTCATTAACGGAATTTCGTGTTATGAAAACTTGGTACCGTATGGTTGTACCTTGCTTAATGAAAATATCCTTTGTATAAATGTACCCTTTTTAAATGTATGTATTATGTAATGTATCATAAACTATACCTATTATAGTTTATCAACCAAGGGTAGTACGTAGTAATGTATGCAAACTATATTCAAAATAGTTTATTAAATGTTTGAATGTATCGGTTGTACTTTGATTATAATCACTTGTTATTCTTTATATTTTATATGTCCAAATCCATTTGTAAACTGATGTGTGGCTAAATATTAAGATAGAATGTCATATATTGCAATAACATATAATCACATAAAGATATACACCTTGCTCAACATGTTACAACGTGAAATGAAATTCACAGCAACTTTTTGTTGTATACAGTTTCTGTTACTGTTCTTAGAAAATTTATAGAAAAATCATCAAAGCTCTAAATCCAAATCCGCAAATTCTGAGACTTTGGAATATGAGTCTAGTTTGTTCGTAAATTTTATCATGATTTTTAGTGATCTCTAACAGAGGTGAAAATGTTCATAATCACAGACTGGTCCGGGTTTGTCTTTGAAATGATAGACAGTTTTGTAAAAATCACCATAAATTGTAGACAAATCATATGGAGATGTGCAAGTAGCCATTTTAAAGCTAAGAGTTTGAACTACTTGCACCTGGAACAGTTTTGAAAACTAAAATATTTAAGTTGACCAAAACAGTCTGTGATCGAAGTTCATCTTTTCTGATGTAATCTGATAGAAAAAAGTTTAATTGTGTTCTTGATGATTTTACTTGTATTCCCCCCTTAAAACTTAAGAAAAACATGTAAATGTAGGGGTATGAACTCACCCTATATGGTTCCAGTAGATGAAAGTAAGAGAGAGGAAGTGTTCAACCCAAGAACACTAAGAAGATGTCTTGATGATTCGAGAATTAATTGAAGAAAGAAATCCCTGGAGAAAGCCTTGAAGTTCTTGAAGTTGAGAGAAAAGATGAGAGAATTTTGGAGAGTGTTCTTTGGTTGCTAAGTGTAGAATGAAAGAAGTTAATGAGAATGAGGAGAGATGACCAATTCTCCAGCTCTTAGAACGTGGGAAGAGCTGGATATTGGGTGTAAAGGTCCACTAAGGTGACAAGGGGTAGTGGGAAAGAGTGGCTGATCATAGAGTGAGGTGGTGGTGGTTTGCTTTTGTCATAAAATAAGGAAAAGCAAATATTCCCTCAATAATTAGTTCAACCACTAATTCTTTTAATATATTTTTATAAAAACCCTGGGGATTTATATATTTTGGGGCCTTAGTTTATAAAATAAAGTTTTGGGTGAAAATCTCACGTTAAAATAATGAAAAACGGAGTTAAAACGAAGTCGTAGTCGAAAACCGGGAAAAACAAGCTATCTGCGAGACCTCTCGCATGGGGCCGAAGGTACGAGGCTTCGTACCAGCAGGCTCGCATGCGAGGCTTCTGTCTCGGTAGTTTCGGCTTCGGTCTTTCATGATGGCTTCGGCTTCGGTCTCGCATGCTGAGAAATTTCTAATAGGAGGGTTTTGGGTTCCTTAGGGCAATTTCACCCGTTTTTACCCCGTTTCAAGTGGTTTTTGACCCGGTTAAGGGTCGAGATGAACCAAATGATTACAAAAAGTTAAAGTAACTTTTGAGAGAGATTCGGGAGAGATTTGGGAGAGATTTTAATAGAGAGAGATTGAGTGAAAGAGATTGAGAGAGGTTTCGTTTGTGATCTTTTTGAGTGTCCGGCTTCGCAACGCAAGGTCCATAAACCCCCTTTAAGCCATGATTTAGTGTCCTACACAATCCTGATGATTGTGCAATAATGTTTTATCGCTTTGGTTCGTTGTTTAGCACTGTTAAGGCTAAGGAAAATCAAACACATGAACTTTCCAAATGATGATTTCTCATTAAAATAGCGAATTGTATAGTGATTACATAACGTAAACCCTAACATACAAGGGTTATTGGAGTTGACTGGTTTGACTTGTTGACTTTGTTTGACTTTGACTTGACCGAAATTTGACGGTTGTCACACGACCCCACTCGACGAGTTGACCTTCCAACTCGCCGAGTCCATGAATAAATCCTTTCCAACTTAAACCAGGTGTTACAAGTCTCCCCCAGTTGAACTAGACTTTGTCCTCGAAGTCTGCTGACCCAAACAATTCTGGGTAATGCTCTCGCATCTCCTCTTCCGGCTCCCAAGTCCATTCGGAGCCCTTCCGATGTTGCCATTGCACTTTTACCAGCCTTACTTCGTTATTTCGAAGAGCCTTCGTGTTCCTATATAAGATGGCAACGGGCTTCTCAATGTAGTTTAATCTCTCATCCACCTGGATATCCCCCAATGAGACAACCGCAGCCTCGTCTGTGACACACTTCCGAAGTTGCGACACATGGAACGTGTTGTGAATCTGGCTAAGCTCCTCTGGCAGATCCAAGCGATATGCTACTTTGCCCACCTGGGTCGTGATCCTGAACGGGCCTATATACCGAGGCCCCAACTTGCCCCTCTTTCGAAACCTGATGATCCCTTTCCAGGGCGACACCTTCAGCAACACAAAATCCCCCACCTGAAACTCAAGATCTGATCGCCGTCGGTCGGCATTGCTTTTCTGACGGCTCTGCGCGACCCACAACTGGTCGCGCACCTGCTGAATCAACCCAGTAGTCTTGAGCACTACTTCAGTGCTTCCCATGACCCGGTGTCCAACCTCGTCCCAACAAACAGGGGTCCTACACCTCCGTCCATATAACATCTCAAATGGTGCTCGATCGATATTGGCATGATAAATGTTATTGTACGAAAACTCTGCTAGTGGGAGATACGTATCCCAACTCCCTCAAAAATCCAACACGCAGGCCCACAGCATATCCTCCAGTGTCTGGATCGTTCTCTCACTCTGACCGTCAGTCTGGGGGTGGTACGCCGTGCTAAAATGTAGCCGAGTGCCCAACTCCTCATGGAATTTCTTCCAGAACCTGGATGTGAACCGAACATCACGATCCGAGACTACCGACACAGGAACCCCATGTCTAGCCACTACCTCACGCATGTAAATATCCGCCAACTATTCTGCGAATATACTTTCTGATATCAGAATGAAATGGGCACTCTTCGTCAGTCTATCCACCATCACCCATATGGCATCCACACCCCTCGCTGTCCTTGGAAACTTTGTAATGAAGTCCATCGTGATCTCCTCCCACTTCCACATGGGAATGGGCAGCGGCTGGACCTTACCATGAGGCCGCTGATGCTCAGCCTTGACCCTCCTGCAGGTCAAGCACCACTCTACAAACCACGCAATTTCCCGCTTCATGCATGGCCACCAATAACTCAGCCTCAAGTCCCTATACATTTTTGTAGCTCCGGGATGTATAGAGAACCTGGACTTATGCGCTTCCTCCAATATCTTTTGTCTCACTCCCCCAGTCGTCGGTACCCACACCCGAACACATTGCGTCAATAGGCCTCGACTATCATTAACAAACAAGGGGTACTGCCCTCAGATCCTTTCTACTTTCCAATTCTGTTTCTTTACCCCCTCAACTTGAGCCTTTCTGATCATTTCCAACAATGGAGAGATCACTGTCATCCTCAAACACACACTCCCAATCGAGGAACCTGTCGTCTTACGACTCAAAGCGTCGGCCACTACGTTGGCCTTCCCTGGGTGGTATAGAATCTCGCAATCATAGTCCTTTAACACGTCCAACCACCTCATTTGTCGCATGTTGAGGTTCTATTGGTCCATCAAATACTTCAGACTCTTGTGGTCAGTATAAATGGTACACCGCACTCCATACAAGTAATGCCTCCAAATCTTGAGGGCAAACACCACTGCTCCCAGTTCCAGATCGTGAGTAGGGTAATTTGCTTCATGAGGCTTCAGTTGTCGCGAGGCATATGCTATCACGTGCCCTCTTTGCATCAGTACCACACCTAACCCTGAAATTGATGTGTCACAGTACACTACCAGATCATCAAATCCCTCTGGTAAAACAAGGATCGGAGCCTCGCACAATTTCCGCCTCAAGGTCTCGAAGGCCAACTGCTGATCTGTACCCCACCGAAACGTCACATTCTTCTTAGTTAGTCGTGTCAACGGCACATCAATCTTGGAGAAGTCCTGAATAAATCTCCGATAATAACCCGCTAAACCCATGAAGCTACGAATCTCTGATGCATTCTTCGGTACCTCCCACCGCATCACAGCCTCAACCTTGGCTGGATCTACCGAAATACCCTCCTGATTGATGATATGCGCCAAGAATTGTACCTCTCGCAGCCAGAAATCACACTTGGAGAACTTGGCATACAACTTTTCCGCTCTTAGGGTCTCCAGCACCTCCCATAAGTGTTGTTCGTGCTGCTCTCTGGTCTTAGAATAGACCAAGATATCATCAATGAAAACGATCACCGACCGATCCAGCATCAGTCTACACACCCTATTCATAACGTCCATGAACGCTGCTAGGGCATTGGTGAGCCCAAACGGCATCACTACAAACTCATAATGCCCATACCGAGTCCTGAAAGCCGTCTTCAGTATATCCTCATCCCGAATCCTCATCTGATGGTATCCCGACCGAAGATCAATCTTGGAAAACCAAGACGCACCCTGAAGCTGATCGAACAAATCATCGATCGTTGGCAACGGATATCGGTTCTTCACCGTTAGTTTGTTTAGCTCTCTATAATCGATACACATCCTGTGGGAGCCATCCTTCTTCTTCACGAAAAGGATTGGTGCTCCCCACGGGGAACTACTCGAACGAATGAACCCTCGGTCTAACAGCTCCTGAAGCTGTGTAGATAACTCTTGCATCTCAGGTGGTGCCAACCGATATGGTGCCTTTGCTATCGGAGCGGCACCCGGCATCAATTCTACGCGAAATTCCACCTGCCTCTCTAGAGGCACCCCTGGTAACTCCTCGGGGAAAACGTCCTGAAAGTCCTGAACAACGGGCACACTGCCTACATCCTTCGTGATCTCTACCTTTGTATCCGAGATATATGCCAGAAATCTCGTACAACCCTGCTGCAGGAACCTCCTAGCCCTTGCAGCCGAACAGAGGGTCGGTCCCTACGATGCCCTATCACCATGTATCACCAGTTCTCCCCCACTTTGGGCTCGAACCCTCACAAACTGATGCTCGCAGTCAATCATGGCCCCGTTGACCCCCAACCAATCCATGCAGATAATTACTTTCAGTCCTCGCAACGGTATCGGAACTAGGTCGACTCGAAATCTCTCACCAAGTACATTCAAGACACAGTCCCGATACACCCTCGTAGCACTAACGGTGCGGTCATCTGCAATCTCCACCTCAAGCGGGGAATCCAAAGTTCCCGACGCTTCCTGGAACTTCTTGCTAAGCGCAAGAGATACAAACGATCGGGTTGCACCCGAATCAAACAAGACATGAGCAGACATACCATTGACCAAAAAGGTCTCTATACAAGCATATAATACACATAAGCAAAACAGATACATAGAGTAGGGAAGTATAATCACGTACCAGCCACAACGTCTGGCGCTGTGCGTGCCTCTTCAGTAGTTAGCTGAAATGCACAGCTTTTCACTGCTGGAGCTTCTGCCTTAGCAGGGCGTCCATCGGTAATCCTCATTGTGGCGGGGCAGGCGCCGCCACCGCTCCTCTTCCCTGCAACTTCGGACAGTTGACCCGCTTATGGCCGGTTTGGTTACAGTGAAAACAGATTAAGCCCTTCAAGGGGCAGTCCCTGCTCATATGGCCCTGCTGGCCACATGCATAACATCCCGAGCCTACGATACGACAAGCTCTACTATGTACCCGGCTACACTTGGCACATCGACCCCGACCCTGCTGACCCTTGCTGGAAGTGTCTGACGTCTTAGGCTTCTTAGCCTGTCCTACTGCTGCCTGAGCCTGCTCAGGCTTCCGCTTCGTGCGGGATTCCACCTCCATTTCCTGTTCCCGGGCCTTCTCCACCATTTCATCCAGGGTCTTACACCCCGTAAAGGTCACAAACTCCCGAATATCGTCCCTCAGCATGGAATGATATCGGGTCTCCCTCATTTCCTCATCAGTAGCATATTGCGGAATCAACAAAGCTCGTTCCCGAAACTTGGCGGTGATTTTCGCCACATTCTCGGTGGTCTGCTGCAAATCATGAAACTCTTGCACTAATAATTGCACCTCAATGGGTGGCGCAAACTCCAGATCGAATCGCCAAACAAACTCGGCCCACATCATCTCAGCTACCCCAGCTGTTCCCACCTGTCTAGTAACCTCACCCCACCAATCCCGGGCTTTGTCTCTCAGCATGCAAGAAGCAAACCCAACCTTTGCCACATCCGGGCAAGAACTCGTACGCTGGGAGTTTTCGATATCTGCCACCCAGCGTCGACTGACAATGGGGTCCCTGACCCCTAAAAACTCTGGCGCCCCACACTCCTTGAACTCCCGAAATGAGGGAGTTCGGGCCCTGAACTGGCCCGCAGCAATCTCAGTCTGGAATGATATGAGTCTCTCTTCCATGATCTCCATTATGCCCTCCTTGACTGTCACAAAAATGACTGGGGTAGCGTTAAGGATGCCCCTGGTAACCTCGGCTGCAATAAGCCCGTGCACCCTCTCATCCATGCCATCTGTTCTGTCACCCGACACATTCCCGGATCCAGATCCCGATCCTGATCTTCCTGCCCCGAAACATGTCACTACCATGCTGAACTGGAATGTCATAACTCATAACTATCAGGATTTCAATAAAACGGATCTCTCCACACCGGTCCTCCTTGAAGTTGTCAGATCTAATATTAGTTCAGGTATCGGTCCTGTGCTTTCAATAGTACGGGCCCAATACTACCTTCCACACCTACCCGTACCTTTCCCCAAGGCTCGACCTGATAACTCCAATTTTCCCAAATAAACCATATTCTACCAACCACTGCATAACTTAAATCCTAGACTATTCTAAGATTTTCTCTACCCACACCAAACAGACCAAACACAACAGGTTGCCTTTTATGCATGCAAATTATACACAGAAGAGGATCAAATAGACTTTCGAATAAAAGATTCTACCCTAGGACCACAACCAGACAAGGAACATGAAATAAGGCCAAATCGATCATTCTAAGGCTTAAGCTCCTAACCGTATATAATTTTAAAGCATACACATAGCAAATTCCATACGATCATCCAAGTTCAAATATCAAAATAGCATAACTAGCATATTGGGGATATACTTACTTGGCTCGGTTGATCACGCGCGTTACACTCTCATCTTTTCCTTCTTTCAAAAGTTTTTTATGTTATATTTGAAAACAATTTTACACTTTCCTTAGTTTGAGTCCTGAGACACCCGAGAGTATGCCCGAATCCCTTAAACCAAGGCTCTGATACCAACTTGTAACGACCCAAATTTTACAAAGGAATTTTTCATTTTTAATTAGTCAACCATTTTCTTAAAACATAAAGATTCCAATAATCGTTTTCAAAATCATCAACATTACAACATTATTATTTTCAAAACATCAGAGTGTCCCCCAAACCAGATCGGAAAAGAGAGATAGAGTGCACACTGCATCATCACGCCTTGCCTTTACCCTTGGACTCAGAAGTACCTGAAAACAAATCCACAAACGGTAAGCTGAAAGCTTAGTGAGTCCCCCAGAGCATACCCCACACAAACCACATAGCATATTAGCTATAAAGCTACCTCTACACATATGACATGTCAATTAGCCATGAAGCTATCCCTACCGTTAGCCACAAAGACTATCTCTACCATCAGCCATAAAGGCTATCTCTACCATTGGCCATAAGGCCGTCTCTAACATTAGCCATACGGCTATCTCTACCGTTAGAAACAAAAGCTATCTCTACCACACATCATGCACAAATACATATCCTACGCTGCTCCTCCCAAACCTCCTATAATCAATGAGTAAGTAACTCAGCATAATCCCATAAATACCCCCAGGGTTAACCCTAGTCAAAGTCACAGTCTATAGTCAAGGTTAACAGTCCATGCTGACCTTGACTCGTCGAGTACAATCATTCACTCGTCGGGTTCCTTGCTTAAATCGTCGACTCGTCGAGTCACCCGAGGGACTCGTCGAGTTCCTTGATGTGTACAGCCGTACACCTCTGACTGTAAACCCTTAGCCGAACACCCTTGGCCGTACACTCTTGGCCGTAAACGAGAAAACCGTCTCGACTCGCCGAGTCACTTGCACGACTCGTCGAGTCCCCCAAAGTTCATCATGATTACGGTCCTTTCTAGTGGGACTTAAGGTCCCAAACTTTAGATCCATCATCTCCTATTGCAGATATCACGTAAAGTTGCAAACTTTACGTGCATGCATAGCCTCACACGGCCATAACACCCAAAACCAACCTTCAAACAAGGTTCTTATGCATAGAGAGGGAATGAGCTCAATAAAAGATGCAACTTTATGATATTTGAGGCCTAAGAAGGTCCAGATCTGGAACCATATCCTTGTGATAAGTCCATATCTAAGTTTGCTTCCACTTCCTCAAAGTTGATCACAACTCTCAAATAGAATTTATGCTTAAGATAACAGATTCATACCTCAAATCAATGCCCAAGACGAACTAGATGCTAGATCTAGTGTTTTCCCCTTGATACTTCTTCTTCAAGCTTGGAATCCTCCCCAAAATTCCAAGGATAAGCTCCCAATTGATCTTACTTCACTCACAAGAGGGTGTGCGGCCGTAAACGTCTTTCTACGATGCTAAGGGAGGCTACTGGGGCGTATAATGACATTTATATAGGGGGCAAACCTAAAATTTAGGGTTTTCTTTAAACAGCTCGGACTCGCCGAGTCGGAAGTCGACTCGCTGAGTCGGTCCCGTTCCGCGTTTATGATCTCACGACCCCACTCGACGAGGTAACCTTCCAACTCGCCGATTCCATGCATAAATCCTTTCAAACTTAAACCAGGTGTTACATGACATGACCCGTACGTCTTTTATATATAAATTTTGGTTTAAAGATAAAAGCATAAAGACATATAGTTTATTAATGTTTAATCCTCATTAATAATTTTAAATTAAAATTATACTATGAACACCTCGTTATTCTATGTTCTTTCTTGACGTTAGCTAGATGTATATACACTATCTATCAATCTGGAACTACTTTAATAAATTTGAATTACTGAATATTTAGCGGTAATTAGCACAGTTCGAAATTTTCAATAGTGGAGCTTCAAATATTTCGCAATTCCTTTCCCTTCAACCTACACACGTTTAGGCTGCATATTAGGGTAAGTTTACTGATTAGAAATAGGGTTTACATTTTCTGTAATCATCATCTCTGGCGGCTACTTAATCGAAATCTTTGTTCATTATATGTTTGTGCACTGACCTTGGGGATATAGGTTGTCACTCAACTAAAATTTATTTTTATTTAATTTATGTTATCGTGATGATCGTTTCTTGTTCTCTGATCATCTTCATGTATATTATCATCTTAAATTACAAGTAAATTGGTTTTGATTGTATTGAATAGTTTGCATGCGTAGTAATGCCTTCATATGTAATTTATTTTTATTGTTTGTTTCTTTCTTCTCATCAGCAGTTTATCATCTTTAGTACATTGGTATTGACTACAATTTTTTGTTAATTTTTAAGCAAGAAAGATGTCGAACTCGAAAGCAAAAGGAGCATCCGGTGTGAAGCCAACTAAATTCATTGCACCACAGGTTATGAAACGCAACAGGATTTCAGCTGCAAAATTCATAAACAGACAATTACAAGATGAAGAAATCGACTTCCCAATACCAACAACCACATCCAAAGCTCCTATAACATCTACCAACAAAACCCCTAACCCTATATCATTAACATCAACCATGACAACCACTTCCCCGGCATCACTTACAACATCCACACCGTCCTTAGAAAATACATCTAAAACTTCAGAAACTGGAACAATACAATCCTCAACACTTACATCAATAACCAAAACTTCAGCACCTACATCATCTAAACCATCCTCAACACTGACACCCACTACCACATCATCAACACCTATATCTACTACCACAACCTCAAAACCTGCATTTACACTACCATCCCCCACAACTACAGTAACTACCACACCCTCCTTAAGTAAAGGAATTACCACATCCTCAACATATACATCTATCTCAACACCTACCCCAGAATATACCCCATCAACAACACTTATCCCAGAATCTACCCCATCACCAACACAACCAACCATGAATGGATCTGTAGTGGAAAGTGTAGAAGGTGAAAACAATTCCTCTGAAGATTGTGGACCAGATGGACGTTTAACTGTGCATGTTTGGAAAAAAATGTGAGTTACCAATCAAATCTTAATTACAACTTTTTGTATGTATAACCTTTTGGTTTACACGTACATATCAATTCATAACTTAACACATCACATGATTACTTGCAAGCTAATGCCACCAGGCCCTTGTGCATAATTTATTAGTCGGTCCTTTTTACAATGAGTAGATCCAAAAGGGTACGCTTAGGGAAAAGTAAGCAAAGAAATGCGCGATTTATATTGGGAGGAGTTTCAGGTAACTAACTATATGTGATAAATTGTTTTTTGGTAAACATTTACACTTAAACTTATGTTTATATTGTCAATGTGTAGAAAAAATGTTGTTGGGATGAAAAAATAGACTCGGTGGTGAGGCAAGCTTGGGCAAGGAAAGCGGGACAATGTTATGGTCCATATCTCTTCAACATGCGGAGCCCAAAAAGAAACAAATATTGCTTTAAACCAGCTCATATTCCACAGGAAGTCGGGAACTCCCGGCAATGAAAATGGAATACAGAAGAATACAAGCTAAAATCTCAGCAGAACAAGAAAAATAGGCGTAACGGTGTGGCTGATGGAGTAGCAAAACCTACACATAACGCTGGATCCGCAAGTCATTTGAAGATAGCTTCTGATTTGGTAATTTTTTTAATGGTACATCATATCAATGTTTATATATGTTTATCTATATATTTGACATTTTATATGGTATTTATGTAGAAGAGGAAATTAGGACGTGATCCACCCCATAGTGAATTGTTCATGTATACACACACGAAGAATCACGATAGAGTCACTTTCACAAATGAAAAAGATAGAAAAATTCATGTAATATTCATTTCAGTGTTAAAATTTTATATTGTAGCTAGTCCATAATATCATTCCTAAATTTGATATCTTTTAACTAATATTATTTTTATTTTGTAGGCGGCCTATACAGAAAAACGGGAAGAGTTGGAAGCTGAAGGTGTTGAATTTGAGGAGGACAAGCTATTTTATGTTGTTGTTGGTGGTCATGATAAAAAAAGAAGACTTTATGGATTAGGCTCTTTTGCAAAGGCAGTACCCGATAGGAACGGTAAAACGGATGTATCTTACATTCCGGAAAAAATGATTAAATAGAAGAAATGAGGCAGCTTGTTGCTAAACAAAAACAGCAAAACAAAGAGCTTAAAGAAATGATGAACGCCCAACTAGAAGAAAACAACGCAAGGGTCGGGCAAAGGTCATTGGATCTTATTAATGTCTTTACAAAACAACAACACTAGTAGGTTGATATATGTTTATTGCAGAGTATTTATTTTAGATTAGCAACTTTCTTTTTTCCATGTAATAAATAATTATTGTATTATTTTTTGATATAATGGTTTTGATTTTTTTGTTATTTTTGTTTTTCATATATTACTACAAAATAATTTGGATATAATTTATAAATCAATTATCCATTGGTCCATATGGAATCTGGTATATAATATACACCACGAAAATTGCTAGGGATTCATGACCATGGAATTTGCTAGTAAGTCATCAAATGGAATTCGCTAGGGATTCAACACGACGGAATTTGCTACGGAATGACCACCACAAAATTTTCTACGGAATGACCACCACAAAATTACTAGGGATTCACCACCACAGAATTTGCTAAGGAATGACCACCACATAATTTGCTAGAGAATCACCACCACGGAATTTACTAGGGAATGACCACCACGAAATTTACTAGGGATTCACCACCACGGAAGTTGCTAGGGAATCACCACCACGGAGTTTGTGATGGAATAACTACCACGGATTGTGTGATGGAATCCTACTACGGAATACACGACGGAATACCATCTACCACAGATTTCATTATGTTGTCACATTTGTGACGGAAGTTTCGTTTCTGTTGCAAACCCTCGCTACGGTGTTTTTAGGGACGGAAATGGGTCGTTGCAAATTCCATAGACAATCATCTTTAGCAACGGAGTTTTAGCTTTTCGCAACGGATTCCTTCCGTAGCAAAATCGTGATTTTCTTGTAGTGTTCAAGTTAGTTGATTTAAGTCCTTAATATAACACCCAAAAGGAAATATTAAGGCTAGGACCGAACACAATATTTTACAATTGCGAAGAGGGATGACGTAATCTAATTGTAAAATATTTGAAGGTAGGTAAATGACGATTTACCAATTTCCACCATGAAAAACGAAATAGATTATTAAGTTTTAATTGGATTGAAATTCCTAGATCCTTTGAGATTCATTAAACTTTTCAATGGCATGTTTAAATCTCCATTGTGCCCTTCAAGATTGTGACTGGGATGCCGAGGATCACAAACAAGGTGTGAATAACCGTGCAAATTAGCTTGGTACACTCAATGTTACAAATCACCTAATCAATGTGCCGGTTAACCACACACGCTCCATTGAACTATGATTAACATCAAGCTACCATTTGCCACAAATTCTCAGTCCCAGATTAGTGTGCCGGTTAACCACACACGCTTCACTAACGACTTAACAAGGGTGTAAAGTGTAATTTCATGGATTAGCACCATTTTCACATTTTCCTAAAGTAACTAAGATTGGGAATTTAATAAAAGTTTAGTTACTTTATATTTATCATTATAATTTTAATGAGAGAGAATTAATGTCCTATCATAAACATTCGGCTAACGACCCTCCACCAGTCAAGGAAGCGGTGGGCGAGAGTGGACACCCATTAAACCGTCATTTTATAGGCAGTAACCTTATACCCCCCTTATAGACCGGCTTCGTGAATGAGGCCTACTAACGGTAAGTCTGACTTGACTTATCTGTATATATATAAATATTAACTTTTAATATAATAATAATATAAGGGTTGAATTTTAACTTTTAAAACTCTAGGGTTTGGAATTAAAGTTTTCATTAGTGAGACTTTACAAATTCCAAAACTTGAGGGCAAGTTTTGAAACTTGTCAAAACTCTTCATATTCATAACTTATGAGTTTAATGCAATTTTAAAGATGAGACATTTGATTTTCCATAACTTGAGGACAAGTTATGGAGGTCATTAAAATTCATTTAGATCAATTTATCGACAATAAAAATTATCATATAAGTCTAGAATGATCTAGCTAAACTCATAAACAAGATAATAAAAGTAAACAATTTGCAAGCAACTTTGTTTATCATATAAATCAACAATTTTCTCAAAACTTTGACAATTATCTTGTGGTTGGATGAGTACGAGCACTACCAAGTCAGAAAAAAAAACATTTTTAATGATCCAAAACAGTTTGTGGTAGTGTTCCCAATTCAAACCAGGTCAAGAAACTCGAATTTCTGCAAACAGAGCCTACAACTCGTCGAGTGTATGAACTGACTCGTCGAGTTGCTCTGTTACTGAGTGGACTCGTCGAGTCAGCCAGTGGACTCAACAAGTTCATCAGTCAGAGGCCAAAAATTCGACTTTTTCAACTTTGAAAAATAGCAAGCATCAAGTATAATAGAAAATAATCCTAGGCTCTGAAACCACTGTTGGGTTTTGAGCACTATAACACTCCTATGGTGCATATGCAACTCTAAATGCTTTGGATCTATGTTTTCTCTAAAATTATACATGCATATTTTCTATTTTCCAAAGCATATATCCTAACTAGCATACAAATTGTCAAATGAACAATACAACTAGTTAGATGACTTACCTCTTAGAAGGACTTGTATTTCTTGACCTTGGAAAGCTTGAGCACCTCAAGTGTGATGCCTCTAATGGTTCACAAACACCAATATGCAAGAGGAGGCTTGAGAGAATAGGTTACTAGCACAAAATCAACTCCACACTCTTAGAATGTATCTTGTAACCGATTTTGGCTCCTAGGGGTGTGTTTTTATAGTGTTGTTAAGCTAGGGTTACATTCATGTAAACCCTAATGCTCCATGACCTTTCACATTCTCATGCTCCATGGGTTTAACCTTCATGGACTATCCATGGATTATCTCATTGGTTTAGCCCATCTACACAATCATGGATCATTGGCCCACACTATAAGAATCATTGATTTACATAATCAATCCCCATATATTTAATTAGTCTCTTTTGACCACAAAATTAATTTCAAACTAATTCTTAATCAATACTAATTAAATAATATGATTTCATATTATAATATTATACTTGTAATATATTAATAAATAATAAATAACCATATTCTCAAAAGTCCATCCTATCAAGTTGCACTGGTGAAGGCAACCCAAAAGGACTATGCTACAATCGGGTCAAGTACATCCCATTATTAGTTATGGCCTTAGACACCAAATCCAACATATATACCATCGACCGTGCAAGAAGGGAGCATAAGGTCACCAATCCACTGCCTTATCCACCGATTTATCTCAAGCTCCATCAACATGTGGAAAGATGACGACAAAGTGCCGAGCCGTGATGTCTTTTTCCTTTGTTTTATTGTTATGCCAAACACTTATTACAAATGGAATGCTGAGTTTTTAGAACGTCATCTACGCTCCTGAGTTAAAGTGTAGCTTGTTGAGTGTCTCACAGATCAGCTTATGGACTACAATTTGAATTTTCTTGAGACCCCTATTTTCTAAAAATGGTACGTTTTGAGGACTGATTTTTGTTTTTAGGTAGTTTAAATTTGTGCATTTCATTTTTATTCTCTCCCATGCACAAATTTAGGGGGAGAAATAAAAACAAAACAAAAATCAGAAAATTCAAAAATATAAAAATCAGAAAAATTAGAAAATCCAAAAATAGCTGGTCTATAGGTAATGTGATGGGAAGTGATATCAATATGTGATAACAGGCAATTTGAATCTGTGTAAGGTACCAAAGTTGAATTGTCTAGGCTCTGTGTTCAATGCGTTGGTAGGCACGAAAGGTTTAATTGGACTTGACTGGGCATAGATGAACTTAAGGAATTTAGAGACTTGACAAATCTTGACTTAGATAGATCTGTTTAGCCTGACAATATGACGCTTGGATAGGTTGAGCAGGGAGATATATATGGGAATCTGCGGATTACACAAAATAATCTATATCTAGAACCGTGGTTTAACTTTTCGTCGATGTGCGCACTTTGTCCTTAATTCCGGTATTGAAGGGGTGACTGGGGAATTCCGATAAATTAGGTCTGTAGAAGGTTATTTTGTTGCTTTCTTTCTGTTAGTCATATGTTGCCTCATCTGTGTGATTGAAATATATCCGACCTGGACTGCAACATATGTAATTCTATCTCTCTGCATCTCTTTTCTATGCAATTCTTTCTGTCTGTTAGCCATATGTTGTCTCCTTTGTGTGATTGAAATACATCCGACCTGGTACACAACATATGCACCATTCTACTTCTCAATCCCTCTAGATCTGGTTAGTCATATGTTTCACCCTCTGCGTGATTGAAAGATCCGACCTGGGTGTACAACATATGCATTCTAAATCTGTCTTCTCCCATAATAATTGTCTGCTCATCTAAAGTAAGGAGTATTTTAGAAGTCCCTTATTATTGGGGTATATCAGGAAGCAAGAAACATGTTCTAGTACATCTAAAATTGAACAATTAATAGGTTGTCTGTAGATCTCGCTGCTCAATTTAGGTGGACAACAATATCCTTGGTCGTCGTCAGATGAATGGTCCTTAGGAATTTTATCTAGGAACGCAAGGTCACAATGTCTTATCACTTGTAGTATATCCTAATTTTGTCACAATCTTCTGTGCTTAAGTGGACCACAATACCGGCGATTGGCCAGATCTATTCATGAAGGGGGAGGTACCGATAAACGGGATTGAGGCTGTCTAAAAACTTTGATCCCAAAAATCACAAAAAGTTTCTCTACATTGGTGAAAAAGGAAATTAGTGTTATACAATTTATTTTTATTTTTCATTTTTTCAAAAAAAATTAAAAATTAAAAGAAAATAGTTTCGTTTAAATTTTTTAGATTTTATTTTAATTTTAATTTTAATTTTTAAGTCTTCAAAATGTCTTACTTTTGAAAAGATTTGATGCTTCTTGGGTTTGCAACTCATGGGTTTTGAGCAGGATAATGATATAAGGTTAAGCAGTGAAGACCTCGATGCTTTCTTTGACACTGTCCATGATGTTGTGCAACCTGCAACGGAGACAGAAGGAGTTAGTGGTGTTCTCAAAGTGACGTCTCCAACTTTTGATCAGATGGCCGACACCTTTCAACCGATATGGATACGACTTCAAGGATTCCTCCCCTTCCAGTTCTCACTCCAACTCCAGTGTCGTCTGAAAGTGATCTTGAACTGACACATGCCTCCCAGCCTCCGTTGAAAAGAAGGCGAGTTGGCCCGAGGCTGGGAGTGCTTATTAGAGATCAAGCCCAGCCAACGCAGCCAACAACTACAGCCGCCGCTACACCAACACAGTCAACCCAAATTGATATTCAGGAAGGTCCAAGCACTTTTTTTGAAACCGGGAGTTCTTCAGCTCCTAGGGGTTCCTCCCCTCCAAGGCCTAAGCATGACGCTGCTTCTGAGAGGCTCGCCAGGTTCTTGGCGGAACATGATGATGATCCTACTCCTCGCAGAAAAGGCATATCTATCAGGGAAGGAAACTCAGGGGGAGCGGACTTATCTATCACAGTGCTAAGAGAGGAGATCACTACTCTTAAACAGAAGATCATCGAGAAAGACGTTCTGATCAGAAACCTCAATATTCGAGTTTCCGAGCTTGAAGAAGAAAACTTTCAGAAGTCTAAACAGATCTCCGATCTCCAGCTTCATCATGGTGCCCTATCAACAGGCTACTTTGACTTGAAGAACAAGCTTATTGCAGAATTTGGTGAAAAGTTCAAGACCACAGTCGAAGAGTCTAGCGCTACTGCAGTGATCAAGTTCCGAGATAGCGATAGCGCTATTCGTCTTGTTGATGCTAAGGATCTTCTACGGTTCAGGAAGCGAGACATACACACCTTGGTGCTGCTGATCAAGATGACCTGATTCCATGCTAGCTCAAACCAAGGGGGAGATTGTGAGGTCACAATTTTGTGGTTTGAGCTAGGAAATTATCTTGTATAGATCATGTTAGGGTTTTGGTTGTATTTGGAGTTTGCGGTCAAGTTGTTCATGGTTGTTTGGTGCTCACGGCCGTGAACATGTTCACGGCCGTGAACCCTGTTTGCGGTTGGTCTGTCACTATATATAGGAGTCTGTCAGAATGTTTCAGAGTGAGACGTGTCAGAGAGTAGTTCACGGTGATGTATGTGTGTGCTCAAGGTGTACTTGATGTTTTATGCTATAAACGTGTGCATTGCTTGACTAATCCTTTCCTCTACTCCATTCTTGTTTGTTTGATTGATTACTTGTTTGATAACTGGTTTGGATCCTTGGATTTGGGACTTTACACAAGCACATAGTCTTCAAAATGCAGCGCCCATACGTCGTAATCTTGTGGAAATATAATAGGGATTATGGTTATGGAACCAATACTGTTGGAGATGTTGAAGGAAAGAGTATGAGGATCTTCAGAATGCATGTTCTTGATTCACTAAAACCTGTAAGAATCAGATGTGTAAAACTTTGATTGAGTTTAGCGCAAACTAAGGATCAAGATCCAACATCTACAATCGATGAAAAACGATGAAGACGGCTAGAACAGATTCAATAAAAGCGTAAAACCCTAGAACACTCTACAGAAGAATTGCATATGGTTTACACAATCTCCTGCTCTGATACTAATTGTTAGAACAAATAAGATTTGATCGATATATTCTTAACAGAAAAGTAATTCACATAAAGAAAACAATGATCCAAGTTGTGCTGAATGATTAGAATCAATGCTTTAGAAGAACTCGATAAAGAACTTCTACTGTAAAGGCACAATAGGGAATCACAAAATGATTAGCCCTAATACAATACATGCATGCAGTATTTAAAGCCTAACCCTAGCAATATCAAGACGGATGGACAGGCCCAATCCATAAAAATACTAACTACATACATAACAAAATTTGATACAATCTATTAAATAACCCAACAATTATAATAAGCATTAAATGATCCATTCTCATTATTAAAAGAATATCGAAAACCTTGTTTGTACAAACCATGAAAAGAAATAATATTCCTCATCATTTCTGATGAGTAGCAACAATTGTTTAAGTCTAAACACAACCCACTACTAAGCATTAAAGAATAAACGCCGATCTTGGTAACATGTGACGATCTCCTATTGCCCATTATCAGGTTCATCTTCCCAAGCTCCACATTCCTACTTTCTTTTAGTCCTTACAAGTAAGAGCAACTGTGAAAACTACATCCTATGTCAAGGACCCATGAATTAGAATGCAACGAGTTTTCAGACCAAATGATGTAAATACCTGCTGAGGTAGGCTGGATCTTGGCATCCTTAATGTCCCGCAGGTACTTGGGGCAGCTTCTCTTCCAATGCCCTTTGTCTTGGCAGTAGAACCACGTTGCTTCTTTTGGATCTAAGGCAGGGGGAGCAGAACCGAATTTTCCTTTGGGTCCACTAGAAGACCCTTCATGAGACTTTCCCTTCCATTTTTCCTCTGAGAAAGCTTTCCTCTTTTTCCCCTTCCCTTGTCCTATAGCCAAGACTAGAGCAGCAGCAGTTGGAGTGGATTCAACACTTTTTCCTTTTAATCCACCTTCAGCGGTTCTCAGTAAGCCTCGAAGTTTACTTAACGTGACTTCCTCTTTGCTAAAATGATAAGTCATTTTGAACTGATCATAGCAAGGAGGTAAAGAGTGCAAGACTATGTCAATAGCCAACTCTTTATCAAAGTTCACATTGAGCATCAAGAGACAATCCACATAGCGATGCATGCGTTGCAGGTGGGTCGTGATGGACTCTCCATTCTTCATCTTGGTGGTTATAACTGACCTGACTATCTCATACCTTTGATGGTATTTCTCCATCAAGTCATTGCACATCTCATAAGGCCAGTAGTCCTCATAGAACCGTTGTAGCTCAGGAGTCACAGTGGCCACCATTATGCAAGACACTTTGGTAGCATCTTTGTAGTGTGCTTTATACTCATCTATTTCTTCAGGAGTAGCTTGTGATTCATCTATCTCGTTTAGCTCTTTGTCTAGGACGTATTCCTTATCCTCGAATCGCAAGGCCATTCTGATGTTACAGATCCAATCATTAAAACTGGAACCATCAAATGTCACCTTGGCTCAAATGCTCAAGAGCGAGAAAGTGTTCGAGGAATTGTTGGAGGAACCGGAAGCGTTGTTGGAAGTTGACATCTGAAAAAGAAGAAGTACAAGTTTTTGATTAAATAATGAATCCTTAATATAACACCCAAAATGAAAAAAATTAAGGCTAGGACCCAACACAATAATTCACAATTCAGAAAAGGGATGTCGTAATCCAATTGTAAATTATTTGAAGATAGGTAAATGACGATTTACCAATTCCACCATAAAAACGAAATTTAAAATGAAGTAGGTTTTATATTAAATTCCTAGATCTTTTGAGATTCATTGAAGTATTGAATGGCATGTTTAATCTCGATTATGCCCTTTCCATTTGTGACTGGGATACCGAGAATCACAAACAAGGTGTGAATAACCATGCAAATTAGCTTGGTACTCTCGATGTCATTTATCACCTAATCAATGTGCCGGTTAACCACACACACTCCATTGATCAATGATAATTTACGAGCTACCCATTGCCATCCTTTATTAGTCCATATAGTATGCCAGTTAACCACACACGCTCCACTGACGACTTTTATAAAGTGCAATGTGCAATTTCATGGATAAGCATCAAATTCACATTTTCCTAAAGTAACTAAGATTCGGAATTTATATAAACATTTAGTTACTTTATATTTTTCATTAAAATTATTAATGAGAATTTAATGTCTTATCCTACCCGTTCGGCTAATGACCCTCCATCAATCAAGGAAGCGGTGGGTGAGAGTGGAGACCCATTCAACCGCCATTTTATAGGCAGTTTCCTTATACCCTCCTTATAGATTGGCTTCGTGAATGAGGCCTACTAACGGTAAGACTAACTTTTCTTATACATATATATATATATATATATATATATATATATATATATATATATATATATATATATATATATATATATATATATATATATATATATATATATGTAAGGCCCTGAAATCAAGGATCTTAACCAGTGATCAAGCAATCTAACAATCAAACAAGATAAGAATGGAGTAGAAGTAGATTAAACCAAGCCTTGCACACGTTTATATCAAAGAAACGTCGAGTACAACTTGGACACACACAAATGACCGTAAACTCTGTGGACTGACAACAACCACTGACAGACTCTGAAACATCGTATATATAGGGGAATGGCTGGCCGTAAACAGGTTTACGGCCGTAAACAGACTACTGACCATAAACACCTCCAAACAACTCTATTTCATTACAAAAGACCTATTAAGACCTATACAACAGATAGCCTAGCCCAAACCATAAACTAGACCCGTCAATCTCCCCTTGGTTTGAGGCTAGCTTTGACTTAGTCCTTTTCAACGATCAGCACATCGGACCCGCCCATCGCGCCACTCCACATCTCTTTTGAGATGATCTCCACAACCATTGATGTCTACTCTTTGGCAGCACTCTCGAAGATATCTTCAGCTACTTTGATCTGATGTTGTGCCAAATGATGAATATCCCACTTTCCGAATTGAAGTAAGTCTCTTTTGTCGAACAAGCGAAAGCAACCATCTTGAAACTTGATGATGGCAGGCGCAGTGGTTTCATCATACACCCAGTAATGCATATTGGCAAGAGATCCATCACAGAAGTTCTGCAACACAGGAATCTGCCTGACTTGGTTGGTCGGAGGCCACATCACAGTCTGGAAGGGCTTATTTGTCTTGGGATCCAATATGTCAGGGAATCTTTTAATGATAGACCCAGCAGTCTTCATGTTAGGAAATCCCTTCTTTACTTGGTTCTCCAAATAGAGCTTGAAGTGAGTTGCCCGTGGATCAGCTGATGGATTTGCAAATGGAGCATTGGATAGTTCTGAAAGATCAACCCTTGTCCATGAACTGAAATCATGGAAGTCTTTATAATATTCCATGTTTGAGCTTTTGCGTCTCACAATCCACATGTTTAACCCGTCATGAAATCCCTATGAGACGATTCCTGATCTATCACTGTACTTGTGTCCACATCTTTTCTTTTCAAGATCAGTGACGGTGACTTTGGGTTGATCTCCAGGAGCGTTCTGATCTGAGCTCTTCTTGAACTAAAATTGCTTTTTCTTGTCGGATGCTGCTAATTTGGCACGTTTTAAAGCAACAACGTTGGGTGCTTGAACTAGTTCCTTTTCAAACCGATAAACGATCTGAGTTCTTCGTTCAGTGGGCGGTTCAGCAGGGGGATCTTGACATGACTGACAAGTATTGAATTATTGAACGGATGATTTGAACTTGTCGCAAAATTCCTCTGCCAGTTTCTTTTTCAAGTCAAAATAGCTTGCAGTTAAGGTTCCCAGATGTGTTTGCAGATTGGAGATTTGCTGTGATTTCAGAGACTTATCTGCTTCAAGACCTGCAACACGAATGTTAAACTGAGCCTTTTACGCTTCAAGATCAGGTACACGAATATCAAGCTCAATGTTTTTCTGGTTTAGTACGCCGATCTCCTTTCTAAGTTCTTGCATTGTGGAATCATCCTTTCCTGAGTGGCTTTCCTCTGTAGAAATTCCTTTAGCGCGGGAGGAAGGCACTGAGCTTTGTTGTAGGGTCAGATGCATATCAAGCCTCTCAGAGGCAGCATCATGAGAAGGCCTAGGAGGAGGTGATCTCGGGGGAGCTGATGAAACACCAACTTCAAAAACGGTGCTCGGTCCTTCTTGGGATGGTACAGATGAATCAGCAGCAAAAGTGGTTGTTGGAGTAGTTGTTGGTTGAGTCAGAGGGCCTTGATATTGATCTGCGATGAATACTCCCGGTCTCGGATCAAGTCTTCTCCTTTTCAATGGAGACTGGGAGGTCTGAGTCGTCAACAGTTCACTCACAGATGGCTCAGTAGAAGGAATAACATCCTCAAGGGGAGGAATCCCTGAAGTTGTCTCCATAGCTGTTGAAGTGTCAGCCATTTGGTTGGAAGTAGGAGACGTTGTTTCAAGAACATCTTCTATAGCCCTTATATCCGTTGCTGGATGAGCAACATCACAGATATTTTCAAAAAACAAGTCAAGGTCTTCATTAGACAAGAGGTTATCATTTCCTCCAAAATTCAGAGAAATGTCATCCTTGTCATAACCTGAAAGATCAAAATCATTAAACGAATCATCATCAACTCCTTCATTTTTAGTTGCATCCTTCATCGTTCCCTCATTGTAGTCACTCTCAACATGTACAGATTGCAAGTTGTGCTCTTCAGCCACTATAGCCACGAGTGTAACTACATTATCTTCGTGATCTGATACTGGAATAACATCTTCTTCGGAAATGACATCGTCTTCAGAAATTACGTGGTCTGAAGACTCATGAGACTCATATGCCTCGCTTGTATCGGCAAACATACCAAACTTCACTAGAGGATACTTTCCTTGAAAAGTACCTTTTCCCTTTCGGTTTTGCTTGATTAGCCTGATAGTGTTTGGCCCAAGAGACTTCATGTCAAGAGTTTCTCCTTCTTTAACCATCGCAGGAAATTGCTCGTTGATGAACACTTGAATGAACCTTGGATACATCAAGAGCTTGTCCCTTGTTTTTCCTTTGATGTTCACAATCAACTCGTCGAGGATGAACTTGGAGTAGTCAAAGTCAAATCCTGCAGCAAGAGCAACAATAGCTCATGTGTTTCTTAATGAAATCTCATCTGCACACGATCTTCTTCTTGATATGCAGCTCACAAATACATGAGCTAAGAACCTCCAGTACGGTGGAAGCAGCTTCTTGATTGTCGGTGGAAATTCGCCTTCATAACCCATCTTGTTGAGAAGTTCTTGAACTTGATCAATTTCAATCTCAGTAGGGAAGGTAGATAGATCGTCAGTTTTCAGAACGTCCCTGATGAATTGTTCTGTGATGATGATTTTGCAATCCTTTACCATAACTTCAACAAATATAGCTCCATCTTCTCCTTTCTTCACATCAGCTGACCTCCAGAATTCCTTGATTATGCCTTGATAGATTGTTGGATTCACAGTAAGAGTAATGTTCAGGCAACACTCTCTTAATCCATGCATCATTGACTTGAACTCTCCATGAGCAACAAGAGGATCAGCCAAAAGAATTGCCAAGTTATGACTGTCAGTGAGTTTGAGTTCTGCCATTTCGATCTGCACTAAACCAAGCCAAGTGAGAAAACAAATTATTTAAACATTTAAAATTGATGTTTTACTCATGTTCCACTTCAATTTGGCTTTTAAGTGAAACACATGAAGAAAAATCAATTTACGGTCAAAGGGAGTTCACGACCGTAAACTGCCCTGGCCGTAAACTCCGACAGTTCGATTTTTCTTCGATTAGACCCTCAATACAGATCGATTTGATGCGAAAATGGCACTCTGAGGATCAAAACTAGTATACCTTCTAATAAAACAAAACGAAAATTTTTTAGAGAGAGAGAGAGAATAGGAGAGGTTTACGGCCGAGAAATAAGAAATGAGGAGTGGAAAGAATTTTTGGCTGTACACTTCTCTATATATACCTGGTCCAAAAAATTTGGGCTGCAATCCATACAGCATAAAAATAAAGTCCAATACCCAAAAATTTTAAAAATTTTAATTTTTTTTTTAAAATAAAACATTCTGAGGACAAAAAAATAAAATAAAATAAAAATAAAAAATAACTAAAATATTATTATTATTATTATTATTATTATTATTTTAATATTTGAAAAATGAAAATAAAATAAAATTGAAAAATAAAAAATAAAATTGAGATTAAAAGGAATTAACACTAATTTCACCTCAACTAACGCTAATAATATTTTTGTGCTCTTGGGATCAGAGTTATTAGACAACCTTAATCCACTTATCGGCACTTCTACCTTCATGTCCATGTCTGGTCGATCGCGGGTATTGTGGTCCACTTAAACACGAAGGTTGTGACAAATTTAGGACATTCTATAAGTGATAAGACATTAGATCCTATGAACTTAGATAATAATCCTAAAAGACCATTCATATGACAACGACCAATGATATTGTTGTCCACTTAAATTGAGCAGCGAGATCTACAGACAATCTATAAATGTTCAATTTTAGTTGTACTAGAATGTGTTTCCCGCTTCTTGATATACCCCAATAATCAAGGACTTCCAGAATACTCATTACTTCAGATGAGCAGACAATTATTAAGGAAGAAGTCAGATTGAGAATGCATATGTTGTATACTCAGGTCGGATCTCTTCCAATCACGCAGAGAGTGAAACATATGACTAACCAGATTTAGAGGGATTAAGAAGTAGAATGGTTGCATATGTTGTGTACCAGGTCGGATTGTTAATCACGCAAAGTAGACAGCATATGACTAATAGGCAGAAAGAATTACATAGATAGAAGATGCAGAGAGACAGAGTTGCATATGTTGCAGTCCAGGTCCGATCTTTCGATCACACAGAGGAGGTAACATATGACTGACAGTAAGAAAGAAAGAAAATAACTTTCTGCAGACCTAATTTATTGGAATTCCCCAGTTGCCCCGTCAATATCGGAATTAAGGGCAAAGTCCGCACATCGAGGAAAAGTTAATCCACAGTTCTAGATACAGATAATTTAATGTATGCGCAGATTCCCATGTATATCTCTCTGCTCAACCTACCCAAATGTCATATTGTCAGGCTAAATGGAACTATCTAGGTCAAGATTTGTCAAGTCTCTAAATTCCTTAAGTTCATCTGATCCTAGTCAAGTCCATTTTAAAACTTTCATGCCTACCAGCACATCGAACACAGAGCTTAGACAATTCAACTTTGGTACCTTACACAGATTCAGATTGCCTGTTATCACATGATTATATCACTTCCCAACACATCACCTACAAATAAAAACTATCAGCAACATAGTTTTGATTTTTTATTTTCTAATGTTTTTGGATTTTTATATTTTCTGAAAAAAAAATTAAAACAGAAATAACACTATTTTTGGATTTTTAATTTTCTAATTTTTGTTTGGTTTTTGTTTATTTCTCCCCCTAAATTTGCGTATGGGTGAGACTGAAATTAAAATGCGCAAATTTAAACTAACCTAAAACAGAAGTTAGTCCTCAACACGTAGCATTTTCAAAAAGCTCACAAGCATATCGAATCGAGCTTTGTTAAACGGCTTTGTGAACAGATCTGCCACATTATTAGCAGTAGGAACCTGTTCCAGCCGAATGCGCGAACGCTCAAAACAATCTCTGATGAAATGAATTTTGATATCAATGTGCTTGGTTTTCGAATGTTGGACTGGATTTTTAGCAATCTGAAGTGCAACCTCATTATCACAAAAAATAGGGGTTTCTAGATAGTTCAAACCGTAATCCAACAGCTGATGTTGGATCCATATAACTTGAGAACAACAAGCAGAGGCAGCAACATATTCCGCTTCTGCTGTTGAGGTTGAGACGGTGTGTTGTTTCTTGCACTGCCACGACACCAGACGATCACCGAGAAATTGACACCCTCCTAAAGTTGATTTCCTGTCAAGCTCACAGCCTCCATAATTACTGTCAGCAAAAGCATATAAATCAAATTCATAATTTTTCGGATACCAAAGACCCAATTTTGGGTTGCCTGTGAAATACCGAAAGATTCTCTTGACAGCAATAAGATGTGAAAGTTTAGGATTGGCCTGATATCGAGCGCATTGACAAACTACAAACATGATGTCTGGTCTGCTTGCAGTTAGATACATTAACGATCCAATCATCGATCTGTAGGCGGTCTGATCTACGGGTTCGCCATCAGTATCCGGAGTCAGCAGGGGTCTTTCGGCCATCGGTGTCAGTTCAGGTTTAGCGTCTCGGAACCCGAACTTCTCCAGCATATACTCCACATACTTTGCTTGATGGAGCAGGATTCCGGTTGACTTTTGTTGGACCTGAAGCCCCAAAAACATGGTCATTTCACCCAACGAAGTCATCGCAAACCTCTTTTTCGTAACGCTTTCAGACTCCTTGCATAGCTGCGGATCTGATCATTATGTACATGCTTGATGAACAAGGTTTGATCGATAGTGCCACGAGAATATCCATACTCGAGCAAGTGCTTTGTGAGAGTTGCATACCACGCTCGAGGAGCTTGATGTAACCCATACAACCACTTGTCCAACTTGTAGACATGATCGGGAAACTTCGAGTTAACAAACGCAGGGGGTTGATCAACGTAGATTGCTGTTGGATATAGTGTCTAAGTCCATAACTTTATTTGGTATGTACTTGACCCGACCCGGCATGGTCCATTTGGGTTGCATGGCATTGCAATACTTAGATAGACTAAATGAGAGAATAAGGCACTTATGATTATTAATATATTATAAGTTCCAATATATTAATAATAGTATTATTTAATTAGTATTGATCAAGTATTAATCTAGTATTAATCTAGTGATCAAAGTGAGACTAATTAAATATATAGGGTTGATTATGACAATCATCAATTCTTTTATGGTGGATTAATGATCCATGGTTTATGGGTTTAGTTATAACCATATGGAGCTCCATGGATAGTCTATGGGAGTTACAAACCCATGGGTCATGGGAAATCAAGAGTCATGGCAATTAAGGGTCTTCATGAGTAAACCCTAATTGTGACAACACTATAAAAGGAACCCTATGGCTAGCAAAATGGTGACCTAGTGGACCTAGTGTTACTAGAGAGGGCATAACCGATTTTGAGTGCTAGAAGTATTCTCTCAAGTTATTCCAAGTCTTGTGGTGTTGTGTGAAGCATTTGAGGCACAACATTTGGGGTGCTAGGCTCACAAAGTCTTGAAGGAATCCAAGCAACAACAAGGTATGTATTTCTACTAGTTTTTATGTTTTATGTAATCCCCATGCCATGCTAGTTAGGAAATAACCTTGAAAAAGAAATTTGCATGTATATAGAGAAAACATAGATTCAAGGTTATTAGGGTTGCATGTACACTTAGGAAGTGTTAGAATGCTCAAAACCCATCAGTGGTATCAGAGCCTAGGATTGTTTTCTGTATACTTGATGCAAAACTGCTTAAAAATCGAAAATTCTGCATTCTGACGACTGGACTCGCCGAGTCCATGGGGAGGACTCGCCGAGTCCATGAACAAATTCATTCTACTCGCCGAGTAGAATAGTGCACTCGGCGAGTAGGAGCGTGCTGGGCAGTTTTTTCGAGTTTTGTTGCTGGAAATGGATTAAGATCATTATCCCAATCTGTTTTGGACTTGTAAAATCTGTTTTTCAAAATGATAATGATTATGTTAACCCATTTTACATGACTTTTATCAATTTTCAAGTATTGTATATGTTTATATGATTTTCTTGAAATTGTTTGATATGAATATTTGTTCTTATGAGTTTTTTAGAAGATCATAAGAATTTTGTGTAACTTACATGCTTGTTTAATTCATGATCTTAAATGCTAATGATGGTGTCCATAACTTGTCCTCAAGTTATGGATAACCAAAAGTCACTTCTTTTAATTATGATTAAAGAACTAAAGAGGTTTCATAAAATGAAGAGTCTTCATTTTATGAACCATTAAAACTCATAAGTTACAAATTGAAGAGACTTGGAATAGTTTCAATTCTTGCCCTCAAGTTTTGGAATTTGAAAAGTCTTACACTTTAATTCCAAATTGAACTCTTAGAATTTTTTAAAGGTAAAATTCAAGCTTTATGGACTTCATTAAATTAGTTAAAGTGTTTAATTAAAAGAGTTAATAATTCCATAAAGACATGGTTTAAGTTTAATTAAATTAAGTATAGTTTAATTAATAGATTAAACCACCAAGTATTTTAAATGTTTAAAATACATCCTTATACTATTATTATAATTTTAATTATATAGATATGTATAAGAATATGTCATTCTTACCGTTAGTAGGCCTCATTCACGAAGCCGGTCTATAAGGGGGGTATAAGGTTGTTGCCTATAAAATGGTGACTTAATGGGTGTCCACTCTCACCCACCGCTTCCTTGATCGGTGGAGGGTCGTTAGCCGAACGGGTAGGATACGACTTTAAATACTCGTTAAAAGTATAATGAATTATAAAGTAACTATACATTATAAATTCCTAATCTTAGTTACTTTAGGAAAATGTGAAATTGGTGCTAGCCCATAAAATTACAATTTGTACCTTACCAAGTCGTTAGTGGAGCGTGTGTGGTTAACCGGCACACTAACATGGACTAGTAAGTGTGGCAAAGGGTAACTTGACTTTATTATAGATCGGTGGAGCGTGTGTGGTTAACCGGCACATCGATTAGGTAATAGTGTTGAGGGTACCAAGTCAATTTGTATGGTTATTCACACCTTGTTTGTGATCCTCGGCATCCCAGTCACAAACTTGAGAGGGCACAATCGAGATTCAAACATGCCATTGAAAGTTCAATGTATCTCAAAAGATCTAGGAGTTTCAAATCCAATTAAAAACTTAATTATATTTCGTTTTTTATGGTGGGAATTGGTAAATCGTCATTTACCTACCTTCAACTATTTTATAATTTGGATTACGGCATCCCTCTTCCAGTTATAAATAGGTTGTTGGGTCCTAGCCTTAATATTTCATATTGGGTGTTATATTAAGGACTTTAAATCAACTAACTTGAATTTCTCCCATTATAGATGTCTAGTTTAGACAGCTATGGTCTTCCCAAATCTTTAGGAACAAGCTTCCTAATGAAGATGATATCCCAAATGGCAACCAAGGTGAAAGATCAATCCCTTTGTTATGCATTAGTGGGACTGGAAATCATACTTCACTTCCTCCACCTCCTCTAATAAATCTCCCTATCCCACAAGTTTCAAGACATGATAAGTTCTAAGTCACTCAATCCCTATTGGCAAACAAAGTCTATATGTGCTTAGGTCTTGGAGATTAAGTCACATATTGACAAGCCGGGAGAGTAGGGTGTCGAAGTCTCAAGGTAGCTGGCTGTTGACTTGGTCACTCCCTGATAACAGATCACGACATGGCCCTTAATGATCTTACCTATTTGCTTGATGATGCTGAATCAGCAATGATTTGGAGCATTGGTAAAGCAAAATTTGATTGGAAGATCAACTTCCCAAACTTCCATGGACATTGACAATGGTAACTTTGGAAGTCCAGAAAAACTTTCTCTTCCCAATTGAAAGGGATTGGCCATAGTCAACTCGGTTGACCAAATGGTAAAGAGAAAGGCTAAGTATGTGATAGTCCCGTGTACCGTTTCCAAAGAGTCCATATGTTTTTGTTGCCAAAGGAAGGGCATTGGTTGCGAAGCTGCCAAATTTACCTAAAAGTCCATAAGGATAGTAAAGTCAAATGTTTGACTCTACTTCAGGTAAAGTCCATTGTCTAACTCTATTAAGTTTCTATTCTGAGATTCTTATTGCATGATGTGACTGGGTCACATGTTGATGTTTTAAGAATCAAAGAAAAGTGAAGAAACTTAAAGGAAGTATATGCTGATTCTGATCGCGAAGAGGGATTTTGATCGCATGGTTCGGTGATTAGAATTTTGAGCTATTACTTAAGAGTTGAGACATATTGCTTAGGAATAGATAACAACAAGGTTTTCATATGGGTTGTAAGGATAAGTTTTCCGCAAAGTTTTAAAATAAAGAAAAGGTTTGATTTTATTTATTTTAAGTATCCTTACAATGGCATTTGTGAAAAATTGTTGATTATATGTTTCCATTAATAGCAATATTTGAAAAAGGATTTGATTCTTTCATTTGTGGTAGTATCATAATTTACCAAATGATGAAAGATTCTCATCGCCCAAGTTTCAGTTAGATAGAAACTTGGAATCATGCAACTTGTATTGTATGATGAATGAGAAGTTTTCGTCTTTGGGAAATTAAGACTAATTCCTTGTTCACATGTACATGTGAGTCAAGTGAAGGACTAAAAGATTGGGTACACTTGGTTGTGTGCTGGTCAGGTCCACCACAAAGGTAGATAAGATTATTCATTATGATTTACTAAAGTTTAGTAAATATGGTTATGCTTACGAGTTTAAGTGTAATTCTAAAACATTGGAAAAGTTTCAATATATGGCAGAATGAATAAGAAGAATCAAATAAGGCAGAAAGATAAAATTTTCTCCAATCTGAAGAGATGGGAGAGTACTTGTGTATTTTTTTTTATGATTATCTTAGTGATTATGGAACCATATCACAATTGATCCTCTAAGGACACCTTAGTGTGTTTGTTGCCTGAGGAGAGGAATCGTGAATTGTTGAAATGGTTAAATCAAAAGATAATTCATACTTCGTGCCAAAAACAAATCCTGGAGTTATACTCCAAGATTGTAACTTGAGTGACATAGTCTTTAGAAAGTTCATAACACTTGTCAAATGTAGAGTAAGATGTTTCCTATTCTTGTACATTTGAGATTGGTAAGTTGTGATGTTTTGGATAAAACAAATACCACCTAAGACCAATAGTGAGAAGTGTTTAACTTGATAAGAATCCGCACTAGATCTTGAATATTTGTTTTGTCAAGGAATGGTTCTTGACAAAGAGAAGTCTTATATGTCAAGAGGATAGTGGGAGTCTAAATGATTCTGAAATAGTTTCAAGAACTAAATCAAGAGTTTTGTTAATCACTAGCCCACGACTTGAGGTTTGTAACCTATCGTGTTGACATATTCTTGTTTCTGTTCTGTTCCAGTTGAAAGTTGATTATGCTTGTGAGTTCTATGAGTTCTCAATTGTTTGCATAATAACTCGGAAGCAATGGTGGGCATTGTGCTACCAGGTGGCAAGAAATTAAGATTGCACAAGTTCAGTCCCTATGAATTTGGAAGTGTCACTAACCTAGTCCTGTGATTATGGTTATGACAAATTCACATGGATAGGAACACATACACCACAAAATCTAAGTGCCATAAGGTTTCTCTTCGATTCATGAAAATGATGGTGAGGAAACGCTTTCACTAAGAAGATTTTAAGTAGATAGCGGTTGTGATATTTGCATTCTCATATAGTTAGTGGAGCGTGTGTGGTTAACCGGCACACTAACTAGTGAGAATTGCAAAAGGTCTAGACAAACATGTGAGCTATCTAAGGAAAGGTGTATGTTTTGATAAAGTCTTATCAAAGCAATCTAGTATCAGAAATATGAACTTTGGTAAGAAAGTCAATAAAGTATTGATTTCTAGAAGTCCAGTAGATTTCTGAGTACATGTCAAAGCTAGTGGGAGCATAAAGTGTTATGTTGGTAATCATTATGCTAGTGGGAGCATGACGATTATGTTAAGTGTTGCAAGTCAGCAATATTAATTATAGAAAACAAAAGTTTCAATTCGCCTTGAAAAAGTTGTTTTGCTATAATTAAGGGAGAGGATTTTATACTTCACTCCAATTCTACAAGCTTAGATTGAGAATTTAATCTACTTTAGTCAAGAATATATATGAATGTTATGTTGGAATGGTTTAACATAAGGAAATTCTATATATGTTGCGTTCTCAACATATATAGAATTTCCTTATGTTAAACCATTCCAACATAACATTCATATATATTCTTGACTAAAGTAGATTAAATTCTCAATCTAAGCTTGTAGAATTGGAGTGAAGTATAAAATCCTCTCCCTTAATAGTTCGAATTATGAAAACATGGCAAATAAAAAATTTTATAGCATAAATCATGTCCCATATGCTTTGGGTATAGGTTTGATTACATGTGCTATAATATTCATCCATTCTAAATTTTCCAAATGCCTAGGGCATTAAGATGGAAAAAGGAATAGAACTGGAAATGACTAAAATGATTAAGCAAAGTTGTCGAGGACAATCTGAGGTTTACCAAAGATTGGTTGCTCATGGACAATTAGAAGTATAGAGTAAGGACCATATTGACATATTTTGAAAAGAGGCAACTCTTGTTCAGAAGTGATGGTCAAAATGGTAATATGGAATTGTCTCCATAGGTGGAAGTTATTCTTTGAATCTGTGTAAGATTAAAGAACTTAATGCTAAGAAGGATGTTCAAAGGAATGTACTTTGAATTTGAGACTTCATTTCCATAGAATTGTTTTCCATTGGAATACTTTGTAATGTCTGTTGCCAAGTCTTTGTGACTTCTGTGCATAGTCATTACAAGGGGATCATTGCATATAAGTTTAGAATCTAACAGATTACAGTAGATGGCAAGAGTTTGGTATTCTTTCATTTACAACGAGGATTGGAATTGTGAAATGAGCATCATTGGAATATTGTCAATTGATCTATTTCACAAAGAGAGGACCATATGTAAATATAGTATGCATACTTGGAGTATGGCATAATTGTTGTTTGGAAAAACATAGTGTACATGCTTGGAGCATGGGACAACTAATGTTTTAATTCAAGCATAAAGTTGATTAATCGAAACATAAATAATGAGTAATCAATATGGTGCTTAAATAAAAGGTGTTTTATTTACACTCAAAGTGTTGGGGCCATATAAGATTAGTATTATTCTTGTGTTTCACTTTGCATGTTTTGACTTCCAAAATAATTATGTTATGGTATATATTATATTATTCAAACCATCCACAGTCAGTCATATGTTGGAAGTAGATATGAATCAAGACTGTCATGAATTTGGTTTGTATGATTTGTCTAAAGTGCTTTGGACAATGCAATGGTTGCTACAACATTCATGAGTACTCATAAGGGCTGAGTATTGGATCCAACCCACGCTCACTTGCATCACTCCATGGAATTTATCTCGAGTGATCGTGAGACGGTAATATCATATAAATCTTCAAACCTAGAGATATGAGTTGTTAACTATGAGTTGGTTATTCATTGATTGCACGAAAACGCATTGGTAACTCGATGTCATAAAACGTGCCTTTGTGAATAATTCAACAAGTAGTTAGTACAAGCATACCAGTCGAAGTTTATCTGTTCCTTCTAGAAATAGAAGCGATATCTGGGCCCCTCGATGATTTGGTTTTGACCTATGTACCGGGCCCGGTCAGAATCTAATTGATGTGTTCAATTTAGTTCTATGTCGAAACAAATCAGAGATCGAGAAACAAATGTTGGACAATAAGTAAGACCATGTTCCATGTGTTTGTCCGGCTGATATCATGAGAACAGAGGATTATATGATCAATTATCTTAAATGGCGTATCATCATCATCTCAGTTCCGAGAGACTTTGAAAGAGCTACGATTGCTAGTCGGATTTTGAAGTCATATTTGTAAATATAGTTATTAGACTTATCCAAGTGGGAAACTGTTGGATATAGTGTCTAAGTCCATAACTTTATTTGGTATGTACTTGACCCGACCCGGCATGGTCCATTTGGGTTGCATGGCATTGCAATACTTGGATAGACTAAATGAGAGAATAAGGCACTTATGATTATTAATATATTATAAGTTCTAATATATTAATAATAGTATTATTTAATTAGTATTGATCAAGTATTAATCTAGTATTAATCTAGTGATCAAAGTGAGACTAATTAAATATATAGGGTTGATTATGACAATCATCAATTCTTTTATGGTGGATTAATGATCCATGGTTTATGGGTTTGGTTATAACCATATGGAGCTCCATGGATAGTCTATGGGAGTTACAAACCCATGGGTCATGGGAAATCAAGAGTCATGGCAATTAAGGGTCTTCATGAGTAAACCCTAATTGTGACAACACTATAAAAGGAACCCTATGGCTAGCAAAATGGTGACCTAGTGTACCTAGTGTTACTAGAGAGGGCATAACCGATTTTGAGTGCTAGAAGTATTCTCTCAAGTTATTCCAAGTCTTGTGGTGTTGTGTGAAGCATTTGAGGCACAACATTTGGGGTGCTAGGCTCACAAAGTCTTGAAGGAATCCAAGCAACAACAAGGTATGTATTTCTACTAGTTTTTATGTTTTATGTAATCCCCATGCCATGCTAGTTAGGAAATAACCTTGAAAAAGAAATTTGCATGTATATAGAGAAAAAATAGATTCAAGGTTATTAGGGTTGCATGTACACTTAGGAAGTGTTAGAATGCTCAAAACCCATCAATTACTTCCTACACCCTGCCATATAAGAAGGCTGTCTTGGCATCCATTTGGTAGACTGTGAAGTTCATGTACGAAGCATATGCAAGGAAGATACGGATAGCCTCCAAGTGAGCCACCGGAGCATAAACCTCGGTGTAGTCAAGACCCTCGATCTGTCTAAACCCACGAACCACCAATATCGCCTTATTGCGCACTATGACTCCAGAATCATCCTGCTTATTGCGATATACTCAGCGTGTGTCAAGAGACTTTTTGCCCTTAGGTAGTTCAGCCAGCTTCCAAACCCCGAGCTTTTCAAATTGATTTAACTCTTTGTGCATAGCATCTACCCAGTTGGGCTTATTCAAAGCCATTTCAACATTCTTTGGCTCAATTTGAGCAATAAAGCAAGAATATAGACATGTATTAACATCTCTATTCTGACTTCTTGTTCTAACACCATCACCCAGCTGGCCAATGACATTTTCGATCGGATGATCGCGTTGAAGACGAGAAGGTATCTCCTGGCTGATGTCATTGAATGAAACGGGAAGATTGTGAATGTTGATGACTCCATCATTTGTTGAATGATCCACTTCAGATGAACCTGTCTCGTTAGAAGGATCTGCCACAAACGCATTAGCAATTTGCTCAGGAAAGAGAAGTTCCATAAAAGTTTGAGTAACAGCGGAAGCATCTCTGGACATGAACTCTCTTTCAACAGGAGTAAGAGGTGTGGCATCAGCATCTGGAGCATGTTGTTGAATTGGAGATTCTGGACAAGTAATTGGAACAGATGACTCCACCGTAGGAATTGCAGAAGACACTATCGGCGGTTTGTAAACAACTTCTTCATCTTCATCTTCAGGTAAAGTCTTCGAACCAGAAGTAGAACCATATAAACTATCTGAACACACATTGAACGATTTGAACAAAGATTTTTAATCAAACAGCCAATCAGGACCCACTCTAGCATCTGTTTCATTCTCTTCCAACCAGCACACATTGAAGGATTCTACGATTTGCCTTGTTCTTTTGTTGTAGACCCTGTACGCAGTACGAGCAGCATACCCCACAAAATAGCAGTCATCAGCTTTAACATTGAACTTCGGGTTGGAATCCAGGTGAAGAAGGGTACAAGGGCAGCCAAATATACGGAAATGACTGACAGATGGCTTGTGACCATATAGAATTTCATACGGAGTCTTCATCTGAGCTTTGTTGATCAGAACACGATTTTGTACATAACATGTTGTGTTGATCGCCTCAGCCCAAAAGAAAACTGGCAGCTTTGAGTCACACAGCATCGTCCTTGCAGCGTCTTGCAATGTTTGATTCCTCCGTTCAGCAACACCGTTTTGTTGAGGCGTACGAACGGAACTATATTGACACACTATTCCTTTTTCTGTGCAAAAGTGATCAAGAACTGCATTCTTGAATTCTATTCCATTATCAGTTCGAAGTGCCTTCACCCGGTTATTGGTTTGGTTCTCTATCATTACGATGAACTTTTTAATCAGATCAGATACCCCATCTTTTTTGGATAAGAAGAAGACCCACGTGAAACGCGAGAAGTCATCGATCACAACTAGACTGTATGAATTTCTGTTGATGCTTAGGACATTGACCAGACCAAATAAGTCCATATGCAATAATTGGAGCACCTGGCTGATTGAATGGACCTGTTTTGGCAGGTGTGGTTTTCTGTGATGCTTTCCCTGGGCACATGACACACACTTTTCGAAAGTAATAAAGTCTCTGACAGGTAGGCCACGCACCATTTCATTTTTAGTAAGACGATTCAGATTCTTATTAGCATGACCGAGTCGTCGGTGCCACAGCATAGCATTTTTTTCTGAGACTTTTGAAAAGAGGCAGGTGACTTGTTCAGGAATATTGCTATTCATGTCGATGATGTAAGCATTTCCATCCCGCTTTGATTTAACAAGAATCCACTAATCCTGGATGACATTGTCTGGCTTCAGAATCAGACATTCCTTATCAGTGAAGTGAGTTGAATAACCCTTGTCACAAATTTGGGAGACACTCAACAAGTTATGCTTTAACTTGGGAGCATAGTTGACATTCTCGAAACTCAGCACTCCATTTGACACAGTTCCTTTCTGAGTGATTTTTCCGCCTTCTCCGCCCGCAAAGGAAACGTATCCCCCATTAAAAGTTTGAATGTCGTTCAACTGGGAGATGTCTCCTGTCATATGCCAGGAGCAGCCGCTGTCGATGTCACACCCCCAAACCAGAATGGCAGAAACATTCGGGGGTGGATGACTTCATGTAGTATCATAACAGATGAGTATTTGTAAAGAAAGTAAACACAACCATCATAAGTATAATTTAAAAGGGTACATCGTTGCAAAAATACATGTTTCCAAATAAATTACATATTATGTCAAAATAGTTCAAAAGAAATATGCGCATTAGCATCTTGCCTTCAAAAATCTTGTGGTTACCTGTATTACTGAATACCTGAGAATACAAGTTGTTTTTGAAAGAGTATCAGCATAAAGCTGGTGAGTTCATAAGCAATTTATGAATGAAAAATGAATGATGTTCCTTAAAGTTTGTTACAAGTTTGTTTCCAAAAAATCCAATATTTTCTAAAGGTTTGTTGTAGTCTTAAATGAACCAAGACTTAGTATATGTAAGTAAATCGTCATACTTGTGTGTGTGTGGTTTTATATTTAAATAAAACTCCTAAAATCTCCGTGAACTGTGTGTTTTGTTAATTCCCCATGTGAGATGTTATAACCATGCTAAAACTCGAAGACCTTGTACTCGACGTTCTTCAGACATCGGAATGTTATGACACTTGTCACCCCAGACCTGCCGGTCTAGCTGTTGCAAGCTTCTTAGGTGCAGGTTTGTCAGACCCAATATAGATCTATACACAACTATCACGCTCTCCCTCCAAGAGATTCTGATTATAATTACAGGAATTTTCTGTGGCACTTAAGAGTACCCCGAAGGTGAATGTCTCACAAATTTATTCATTAACAAGTTCACGTTGTTTGTATTGAAATACCCGTTTTGTAAATCGATTGTATTACCATTTCTTTGTTAAATGAGGTGTTCAAACTATACCTATTATAGTTTATCAGTTGTGTGTTATGATTTAATGAAACCTTGATATGCATGACTTTGTACTTCAACGATAATGACATTGAATCTACTAAGTGTAAATCTTACACACCTTGCTCAACATGTTACAAGGTGTGAATAACTCTTCAACTTGTGTTTGACAGTTTTACCCTTAACTGTCACTGTTTTAGAATATTTATAGAAAAATCATCGTAAGTCAAAAACTGACTTCGTAAACTCGGAGAGTTTAGAAAAAGAGTCTACTGTATTCATAAATTTTCCTATAATTTTTGGTGGTTTCAAACCAGCGTGAAAATGTTCATGTTCACAACCTGGTCCGACTTTGTTGCTGCAGTGATAGGCAGTTTTGTGAAAATCACCATAATTTGTAGAAAAATCGTATGAAGATGTGCAAGTAGTCATTTTAAAGGTATAAACCTAAACTATTGGCATATTAAACCGTTTTGAAAAATATTATGTTTAAGTTGGGTAAAACAGTTCGTGAACAGGTCACAACTTTTCTATTGTAAGCTGTCAAGTTAAGTTTTAAATATGTTTTGGTGTTTTAACTTGTATTCCCCCCTGAAAACTAAAGAAAACTGGAAAATGTAGGGGTATGAACTCACCTGGAAAGTGTGGTGATTTGAAGAAAACGAGATTTTTCTCGGGCAGCACTTCGACCGGAAAGTGGAAAAAGTTCTCGGGAATCTCGGGGCTTCGAACTTCCGTCAGAGCTTGGATATGAAATCAGGATGTCGGGATAGTCTCGAGAGGGTAGAAGTATGAAATTTGGGAGAGAACATGGTAAATTTGCAACTAAAAGTCGGAACCCTCGCATCCTATTTATAGGAGGGGAACCTGGCCTCGTACGTTGGGCGTACTCCGAAGTACGCGGGGCGTACCTCGTCCGTAGCTCGTATGCTGGGCGTACCCTCGTACGCGGGGCGTACGTCAGCGATGACGTCATCGATCGCCGGTCTTCGGATGGGACGGGATTAGAGGGCATAGGGGCGACGTGGTCGATCCGAGGCCCTTCATCTGCGTACGCTGGGCGTACCCTCGTACGCGGGGCGTAATCCTTCGGATAAGCCTCGAAGTGTGTGCCAAAATCTTTGAAAATCCGTAACTTTCGCATACGAGCTCCGTTTTTGACGTTCTTTATATCCACGTGTAGGTGAGAATATACTCTACAACGTTCATTTAGACTTCATCCGCAAATTTTGATTTTATTTTTAATTATATATTTTTAACAGGCCGGGACTGGAAAAGTCCGTTAAAAATCCATAACTTCTTCATCCGATGTCTGTTTTCGTCTGTCTTTTTACTGTTGTACTACTATTGTCGAGATGTTTAATTCTCATTTAGGTTGCGTTGGCTAAAAATCGTTCGATCTTTATTTCGAACTTTTAGTTGTCTATTGTTGTTCTAAGACTTAGAAAAATCATAACTTCCTCATACGAAGTCAGATTTGGACGTTCTTTTTATGTACGCTCACGGTTTGTTATTATCTACGACTTTCGTTTAGATACTTAAAGCTAAAATGTATTTTATTGAAATTTCACGTTTTACGCTTAACAATGTTTTACCGGTTTTTGCTGTGGACTTTCGATTGGTCAAAACTTCTTCGTTATAACTCGGATTTTTGTGTTCTCTGTATTTCTGAAAACCTTGTTACGATATCTAATACTTTATGCAGCCCATTTGAGACTTTAGAACATTTTATTTTTTACGCTATTTTTATTATATCAGAAGTAGATTACAAATCTTTGACTTTTAGCTCATCACATTGACTTGAAATATCGGGTTGTCACAGTCGACATACCAAGGTCTGACGACATTCCTCCGCAACTGTCCCTACAAAATGAGCGGGATCATTTAGATTTGGGGACCCAGGTCATTACTTTCCTGGGTAGACCCTTTACGATCACAAATTTATCTTTTGAACCATTTGATTTTGAATCATCATTTAAAACACTTTCAGAGGATGACGATGATTGGTTGGAAGTTAATTTGGGCACCCACTGGTATTTAGATTTTTGAAAAATCATGGGTGTTTTTGAAACATTTTTCTTTTCCGTTTGCTTAGAGCACTTGGATTTTCTACTAGAAGTGGTTGAAGATCCAGATCTGCTCTTTGACGAAACCGACCTCGGCTTAGCTTTGTTCGATTTTGTCAAACGATTTGTGACTTTATTATTGAAAACTTGTTTGTTCTTTTGAAAAACTGTCATTTTCTTATTTTGATTAGCCTTCCAATCATCATCTCGAGGGCGAGATCTCGAGGACTTTCTAGTTAAAGACCTTCCTCGAGACTCGTTATCTCCTCTTTGAGACGAAAAATGCACAAATGCCCTATTAGGACAATTTCTAGCGATGTGACCGGCACTACCACAGTTAAAATTAATTTGCTTATTATTATTGTAAATGGTACTGCCTTTGTCTGATTTACTTTCTTTACTGACACCCTTACTTTTCCCACGAGAACATGTGCAAGAATCAGATTGTGTGATATATGAGGGTGAACATGTTGTGTGATTGGTGAAGTGGTTGAAACAGAAACATCAGCATTGTCAAACAAATCATCAAATATATCGAAAAAGTTTGAATTTTCATTTTGTGATGCAGAATCATCATAGGATACATCATTGATGTCAACATCAGAAACAAAAGAGATATCATTTGAAATAAAAACAGTAGGTTCAGAAACATTTTTATTTTCAGAAACACATCCTTCAGCTTCTTGCTTTGATTGACTTAAAGATTGATCTGCATGGGAAGTAGAAACATTAGTATTTTCAACATTAATACTACCTCCTGACACAAATCCATATTTAAGATGTGGCTCTCTGTCCATTTCCTCTTTTGTCAAAGGGTTATTAGAATAGGTATGATTAAAAGGAGGAGGCACTTTATCATATCCTAAACCCTTTGACTGATTATTTTTAAATCTCAAATTATTTTCCATCATTGTGGCAATTACTTCACTCGACACATCAAATTTTCTAAAATTAAAATCTGCATTTTCAAATTTGTTTTTCCATGTGTCAAGCTTAGCAGTTAACTCAGCAAGTTGTTCAGTCACAAATCTATAATTGGCATACTTATTGCTATACTCTTCCTGAAGTTTCCTAAAATCATTTGTTTTTGCTTCTAATTGAGCTTTTAGAGGTTTCTGTCCTTTCCTAAGTTGATACCCTTCATATTTTAGGTCCTCGTTCTCTCTACGCAATAATTCTATATGCTCAAGTAAATTTTTGACATTATCAATGCATGTTTGAGAACAGGAAGACCGACTTACCTCTTTCTTCTCAGGTTCTGGAGTAGAAGATACCATAAAGGCGAATTGCAACTCCATCATCTCTTCTTCAGGATCAACCTCAACTTTCTCTTCTGGAGCATAATCGATTTGAGCAAAGTGAGCACTCTCAGGTCCTGAAATATTCAGTGCCTGAATCTGGTCCTCCCAGTCAAAGGACTGAGCAACCACTGCCAGATTAGCAGTCTCACTGTTGATAGCAGCACTTCCACGACCATTTCCCACTGGAACCATTGTTCTATCATTGCTTACCCTTCTGTCTCGCTTCGGACACTCACGAGCAAAATGACCTGGCTCGTGACAATTGTAACACCGAAGCTTCCCTTGTTAAACCCTACCTTCTTGTCTGCATTCATCCCCTAGTTGTTCTTTCCCGTCTTCTTTGCAAATTGCTTTGCCCTGAACACTGCCATTGCTATCTGCCAAGTAATATCCATTTGTTCCACATCTTCTGGATGAATTTGATCCAGATCAGCAAATGAGAGTTGAGGTGGAAGCTCTCCAGCTACAAAAGCATTGTAGCAATTGACAAGTCCAGTGGCAAAAGCTAAGTTTTCATCGTTTTATTTGGGATTTGGAGCAAGAACCATAACTGGTGCTTTGGAGGAGGAAACAACTTGTGGAACAACAAAAGACTGACTTGGTGGATGAGACATAGATGATGAAGCAACAAATGGTGCAGCTGATGGAGCAACAAACGTTTGATTCTGAGGTTGTTGAACTGAAAAAGCTTGACTTGGAGAGGAGGTAAAATATGAAAAGGCATTATTTGAAGAAATTCCAAGATTTGCAGTCGAGTAGGAATTCACATGATTGAGATCTCTTTGCTTATCATCAAGATCACAGGCTTTGATGATTGCCATAGTGTCAGTAAGACTGAGACGATTGAGATCTTTCGTCTTCTTGATGACAGCCACGTTCATATCCCAAGCCTTCGGAAGTGAATTCAGTAGCTTTTTGTTTATCTCAGACTTAGTCACATAAATCCCGGCTGAACTCATTTCAGTGGTGAGTGTGGTAAAACGTTGCAACTGGGCTTCTAGAGTTTCTCCAAGAACATAATTAAACATATTGAATTTCTATCTTAACATGTCTTGCCGACTCTGTTTCATGTCTTCATTACCCTCATCAAGGTTGTAGAACTCGCTACTCGGTACCTGCTCGGCCGACTGGGGAGTAGCGAGTACTCGGGAGTACTCGGGGAGTACTCGGATTCGGTAATTCATGTAGAAATATTTTTTGGAAAATTATATATGCCAAAATCATAAGCTAAAATCATAATTTGATTGAAATATATAACCAAAATTAGATACATGTGAATACATAAAAACTGAAATACACACAATTGTCTCACTACGTGAATAATTACTGAAAATTTAAGATATATATGTAGTAATAATCACATGTGTGTGTTAAATAATAAATCATTAAGTGGGTTATACATATTAATCTTGAAATTCTTGATTTTTTCTCTTTTTATGACAATTTTGACCATTTGACCGATTTTGACCGAGTTGGCCGAGTTTGACCGAGTAGGCCCGAGTAAGACCGAGTAGGCCCGAGTTTGACCGAGTTTGACCGAGTTTGACCGATTTTTGACCGAGTTTGACTGAATCCGAGTTTTTTGGCCGAGTTCACATTACTCGCCTAAGTGGAGGGCCGATTCCAAGTAATCGGCCGAGTACTCGGCCGAGTAGGCCGAGTTTTGCAACACTGACCCTCATAGACCTCAATTAAAGCTTCCAACAATGCCTTGGCTGAATCATACTCTCTGAAACCTTGAGCAATATCAGGAGATAGAGCCATAGTTAAAGTAGCCAACGCCCTTTCTTGTTCTTCAACCTTTTCGAAGTCTTCATCAGTGTAATCAGCATACACTTTGTCAATTATTTGTCCATTCGCAAGAGTAGTAGTGATTCTGGCTGGTACTCTGAGAATGCTTCGCCAAACCTTAAAATCTTTCATCTTGATGAATTTCTTGATCCGGTATTTCCATTTCGGGAACCCTTCTGCAGATAACAAGCGTGGAATGCGAGTGGTTGTTCCCATGATTGAATCCAATTCATGATGAATTGCTGTGCTTTAAGAATCCATTTTTTTGTTTATTTTTTGTTTGTTTTGTTTAATTTTTAAAATTTTTCTAAATTAAAATGACTTAAAAATAAACTAAAAACACCAAGAGGTAGTTTACGGCCCACTAGTTTACGGTTGGCTGATTATGGTTGAGTTTACGGTTGATGAGTTTACGGTTTGGGAGATTACGGTTTCTGAAGATACGCTGTTTACGGTCACTGAAGATTGCTAGATTACGGCCGTGAATAGGAGTTTACAGCCGTGAACTCTTGACCGTAAATGCCCAGAATTTGATGAAACCACGAATTCTTAGCAGATCTTATTCCCTTTTGCTTCGAAAACACCAAATCATACCTCGAACAATGACGAAACTAAGCTCCTTTAACCGTGAACTTGATTGCAAAATGATTTGACATCAGATTTGCTCTGATACCAATTGTAAGGCCTTGAAATCAAGGATCTTAACCAGTGATCAAGCAATATAACAATCAAACAAGGTAAGAATGGAGTAGAAGTAGATTAAACCAAGCTTGCACACGTTTATATCAAAGAAACGTCGAGTACAACTTGGACACACACAAATGACCGTAAACTCTGTGGACTGACAACAACCACTGACAGACTCTGACACATCCTATATATAGGGGAATGGCTGGCCGTAAACAGGTTTACCGTCGTAAACCTGTTTACGGCCGTAAACAGACTACTGACTATAAACACCTCCAAACAACTCTATTTCATTACAAAAGACCTATTAAGACCTATACAACAGATAGCCTAGCCCAAACCATAAACCAAACCCTTCAATATATATATATATATATATATATATATATATATATATATATATATATATATATATATATATATATATATATTCTTATCAAAATAAATGATTTGGTCAAATTTTAAGATAAAGACAAAATTAATTTATTAATTTAATTATTTAAAATTTGATCTAGTATTTTTAGAAAAGTTTAAAAATACACCATTTGGTTTTATAATTTAAAATTTGATTAAATAGTTTAATTTTGAAATCTTAAAATTTAGAACCCTATTATATTAAAAGTTTAAAATACACCCTTATTGTATTATAAAATTAAAAGTTTAATTTATATATTATATATATATATATATATATATATATATATATATATATATATATATATACATATAAATTAAACTTTTAATTTTATAATACAATAAGGGTGTATTTTAAACTTTTAATATAATAGGGTTCTAAATTTTAAGATTTCAAAATTAAATAATTATAAAACCAAATGGTGTATTTTTAAACTTTTCTAAAAATACTAAATCAAATTTTAAATAATTAAATTAATAAATTAATTTTGTCTTTATCTTAAAATTTGACCAAATCATTTATTTTGATAAGAATATGGATTACCTTTTTCAGAAAATTTAATTTTAAGCATTAAAAACGAATTAAGGTAATTATCCTAATCAAATTAAGATATCAAAATCGAAAAATCATGGATCTGACGGGTCAACTCATCGAGTCAAGCAGTGAACTCGTCGAGTTCCATTACGAACTCGTCGAGTCTGATGGGTTTTGAGCATAACTACAAACCTATGTGTTCATGCAACCCTAATTGCTTTGGATATAAGTTTTTCATTGGTTGAATATGCAAATTTGAATACCAAAGCAAAACCCTAGGATCTAGTATATAAATCGAAATTATCACAAAATTAGGGTTTAAATGTTTACCTTACTTGTTATGTAGTAATAACAACAACACCTTGTAGATCTTGACTCTTGAAATCTTAGTGCCTCAAATGTGACACCTCTAATAGCTTATAAATACCCTTTGCAAGAGGATGAGAGGAGAGAGGAGGGAAGAGCACTATATTTTGGCTAGGGTTAGCAAAAGCAAGCATTGGCCGAAACTGCTAAGGGATGGAGTCTTTATATAGTTGAGGCTGCTAGGCTTTGTTGGAGGAAACCCTAATTTCTTGCTTAAGGCTTAAGCAGCCCATGGACCCTTATTAAGGAGCCTTGGACAAAAACCTTATAGGGCCTCATATAATTTTCGTCCACTTCTTCTTAAGGAGTCTAGTAGCCTAGTTTCACAATTATCAGTGATTTGCAAAACAACCCTTGTTCCTTTAATCAGTTCCTTTAATCCCAAAATTAATTCCAAATTAATTTCCGATTAAATACTAATTAAATAACATGATTTCTAATTAATATATTATTCTCATAATACATTAATAAATCATTTATTAACCTCTCTCTCCAAAAGTCATCCTATCAAGTTGCAAGAGAAAATGCAACTCAAAAGGACCATGCCACTATCAAATCAAGTACACACCAATTATAGTTATGGGCTTAGACACCTAATCCAACAAGTATGCTAGTTGTCTTCGTGACTCTTGCATGTATATGTGTTTATATGTTTACCGGGCTAAGGTCCGATGTCGGGCGGGGCCCGATGACTATTAGTATGTTATGTATTTATATTGCATGTGTATGTGTTTATTTGATATATGTTATATGCATGCTGGGCGGGGACCGATTTATTACCGAGCTCAGATCGATGACCGGGCGGGGCCCGATGCCAGACGGGGTCCGAAGCCGGGCGGGGCCCATTACCTGTTTATTATATGTATGGTATGTGGTAGTTTGGGGGAACTCACTAAGGTTTATGCTTACGGTTTTCAGTTTATGTTTCAGGTACTTCCAGTTTGAAGGGAAGAGCTCGGGTTGATGTATCACACACACCATTGGGATTCCACATATGATATTTACTCTTATTTTTATGACATTTGATACATTGGTTTTGTTGACATGTATGTATGATATTTGAAATTGCTATTTTATCTATTTTAAAAATGAAATTTTTGGGACCATAGTTTGGGATTTATTAAGTTGGTATCAGAGCCCCGGTTTAAGGGATTCGGGAACACTCTCGGGTGTGTCTGAACTCAAACTGAGGACTTGGTAAGTTTTCAACGAGAAACATATTTTAACAAAACGTTATCTAAAATAAGAAAGGGTGTGGTGCATTCAATCAACAGAGCTCAAGAAAGTTTTCCCAAAATACCCATACATGTTTATGATATGTTTTGAGTTGTGAATCTGTGAATTGCATGCTAGATTAGGGCTAAGGATCTAAGAGAGATGCCTTTGTATGCTTGTTGTATGAGCTTATAGAGTTGCATGCTAGTACTGATCAGTCAATGATAGGATGGCCTATATAGGTATTGTTGGTTCTGTTACTTGATACTCAAATGTTGCTTGCTTTGTGATTTTAGGTGTTCTAACTGGTTTCAACTAACTAGTAAACAAATATTGATATGTTACATACTATGGGAACTAAATAATTTTAAAAGGTTAGGTTTTACCCTATTGCGCAACGCTTGTTTGAGTCCAATCGTTGTAGTGTGAGACCTCTCATTGGAAGAATTATCTAGTTTTTGCAATATGTAATAATATTTGCAAGCTGGTTAGAGGAAGTTAGCGGGAGTTCCTTCTATAGGTGATGGCGGAGAGTGGTATGGAGTTTGCCATAGGAAAACCTAGGATGAGATCTAGTGTTGAGAGCCTTAGATGTGAGGGAGGCTAGATGTTTTTGGGTGACCTGGTTGAGTCAAAGCAATTCTTGAGGAAAGTACGGATAAATGTAGAAGGTAGTATGGGCCCGTACTACTGAAAGCAGAGGATCCGTACTCGATTCAAGGAGGGTTGCGATTAGATCAGGAAGTTGGCAGGGTTGTATTCTGATGATTTTATGGTCTACTTTTCAGTACGATGGTGTTACGAGGAATACCTATTGGCAGTTCCAGTGCCGGTGAGGGTTCAGGCTCAGGTTCGGGAGTCGGGCAGCTTGATGACCAGACGAGGGAGTTCATCTCGTCTGAGATTATTTGCAGTATTCTTGAGCAGACTCCTGCGATCTTTGGCACGGTCAAGGAGGGTATTCTGGAGATTCTTGACGAGCGGTAGAGTGCCTTTCGCGCTGAGATGGTGGCTTTAGTTGGGACGCGTTCTCTGACTTTCAGGGAGTTTCAGGCTTGTGGGGTGCTAGATTATCATGGGGCAGTGATCGACTGTGAACATCAGTTAGTTTGGATTTGAAACACACGTGGGGGAGAGCTGGTGATTCAGGGTGAGAGACAGTAGTGTGGTGTCACACCCCAAAACCAAAATGGCGGAACGTTCGGGGGTGGAGGACATCATGTATAGTATCACAACAATGCATAATAGTAAACAAGCAACAACATCATCCATTGCATTAATAGTAATAATTTTAATACAAGTGTGTTCGGTAGTTTATATGACACCAAAAATGTATAAACAAAATGAAAGATGAGTCTTGAATGTGCTCCATCTTCTCAAAAACCTGATCACCGGTACGTGTCTACTGACGACCTGAGAATACAAGTTATTTTGAAAGCGTAAATCAGCATTTAAGCTGGTGAGTTCATAAGTATTTTAGTGTCATTGTTTGTATAAGTTGAAGAAAGTATTTGTAAATGTTTGATGTAAGAGTTTGTTGAAAATGTTTGTAACTTCCGAGAAAATCCTATATTTTCTACTAAAGTGGTCTTCTACCAAGACCCAACTGTTATCTATGTTTTTTCTTTTGTGAAAGTGTGAGCTTTCCCAAAGTATGACTATCATTACCAAAAATATAGTTTTCCATTACCGTTTATGTGAGAAGATCACAATATGAATGAAAATGGCAAATAAAGATGTACTAGTAGTTTTATCTAGGTACTACTAATTGTACTAACTACCCTTAAACTGGTTAGTTTAATTAAGGTAAAATGTGATATGATTGTATCCATACTCGATCAACCGTATAACACGATGTTCGAGACATCGAAAATATATGACATTCGTCACCCGTACACCTGCAGGTCCCACTATAGCTAGCAGGAAGGTGTGGGATGGTCAATCTCGTATAGATCTATACACAAATTCACGCTCTCCCTCGAGGAGACTCTGGGTACAAAACGTGTCACCGCAGTATATGCCGCACCACGAAGTAGTATCTCACTATAATGTTTTAGTATTATATTATGTTCTAGTATAGTATCCTCTCTGTCTAGTATGTAGTATGTTCTCTAGTACGTAGTATGTTCTCTAGTATGTGTTGATTCTCGTTATAGTATTCTCTATCTGTTTCTCGTTATAGTAAGTGTTGTTTCTCGTTATAGTATGTATTGACTCATGTATGAACTGACTCTTAGTATGTTTCATTGTTCTAGTAATAGTATTAGTGACTTCCTAAACTATACGTATTATAGTTTACTAGCAATGTTGTCGGTATGAATGAACATGATTTGAACACCTTTGCTACCCAAAGGATCTGAACTGAATAAAGACTTTTGTATCTTATATACATATACATAATATATAACTAAGATTAAAACGACCTTCGGACAAACAACCAATGCCCTAAGTCCACAACCAAACAAGGAACAGGAAGTAAGGCAGGTTGTCAGTCCTAAGTCCTTTCAATCCTACTTATATAACTATATCTATATAGATATGTTTTAGACAAAGTATAATGTTTAAAAGAGTTTTATAAAGAGTTTTGCATATAAATAAGTTTGTTAAAGAGTTTGCATATAAAAAAGTTTGTAAAATGATTTGAAATAGTTTGTTTGAAAACACATTTTGAAGTATAAGAATTCCATTGTTTGATAGCTATTAACCACATACGAATGATATAATAACTATAATGTTTCTACTTGTATTCCCCCCCCCCCATAAAAGCATTTAAAATAATTTAAAAGGTAATTTAAAGGGGTATGAACTCACCTGCAGTGAGTGGTACGAATGAAAGTTCGCTGTGTAGGATGCTAAGTGCCAAGTGACGACTTGAGCACAACGGATCCTAATAAGCATATATTGGTACATATATGTATATAATTAGTCTTTATACAACTAATAATGAAAGGAAAACACCCTAGGCCCTAGAAAACACTTAGATTTAAGTGTTATAAGCATCAAAAGTCGTCTGAAATGGGTGTACGGTCGTACAGGGGCGTGTGCGGCCACCTGGTGTGTTGCCCATTGGGTGTGCGGCCAGGTGTGTACGGCCATGGAGTGTGCGGCCGCACACTCCTAGGAAAAGTGGTCAAAAACGTATTTCCAAGGTCATATCTTTTATCCCCTAAGTGTCTTTGCTCATGTGCTAGCATACAAGTTGACTTTGAGGCCTTATAGCAGTAAGATAAGGGGTGTACGGCCATATGAGTGTGTGCGGCCGCACACTCCTTGAAGATTGAGTTCTGGACATTTTCTAAGGCTCAAATATAGCTAATAACATGCAGGAGTAGGGTACTTACGGTGTAGAAGCGTATAGGGGTGTTTGGAGCCCAAGAACTTAGTAGGTGTTCTTGGCGTTCTTGGTGAAACTGAAGAACACTTGAAGATCTACAAAATGGACTGATTTCATGGATGAAATCAGTGATTTACACTAGATGAAGTAAGGAATCAACAAATCAAAGGATAGAAACACTTACCACTTGAAGATATAGTTGAAAAATCAGGAGCTACTTGAGAGAAAACGAGTTCTTGACTAGGAGAGTGAAAAGGATTGAATGAAGGCCAAGCCTCTATCATATAGGCATGAGTGTGCTGTCGGAGGAGGGGTGTGCAGCCGCACACCCATGTGTACGGCCGTACACTCCTTAAGTTGGAGTGTTTGGCCACTTTTTGTGTCGGGTGAACTTGTGGGACTCAAATCCAAACTTCTAACTTGAAGCTACTAGGTTTTGGACACTCAAATGACTCAAAACAAAGCTAGAAAGAGACAGAAACGAGTCTGACTTTGACTGATTTGGATAATAGTACAAGATAGAAATTTCGGGTTGTCACATCATCCCCCCGTTAGAGGGAATTTCGTCCCGAAATTAGAGTTTTAAACAAGTAAACTATTACAAATAACTAAGCGAAAAGATGAGGATATTTCAGTTTAAACTGATCCTCGCGCTCCCAAGTGAATTCAGGTCCTCGCTTGGCGTTCCAGCGAACCTTCACTATCGGGATACGGCTTCGCTTCGTTCGCTTGACCTCTCGATCCATAATCTCTATCGGTTCTTCCATGAAGTTGAGGCTCTCGTTGATCTCGATCTCGTCGAGTGGGATAACAAGAGTCTCGTTGGACAGATACTTTTTCAAGTTCGAGACGTGGAAAGTAGAATGTATGATACTGAGTTCGCGAGGTAGTTTGAGTTTGTAAGCTACAGGGCCGATTCTGGCGAGAATCTTAATAGGCCCTACATATCTTGGATTTAGCTTTCCATGCTTTCTGAAGCGTATCAGGCCTTTCCAGGGTGAGACCTTCAATAGAACACGGTCACCCACCTGGAATTCCAATGGTTTCCTTCTCTTGTCTGCGTAGCTTTTCTATCGGTCTCTAGAGGCTTTCAGTCGTTCACGAATCCGAACGATTTTCTCTGTCATTTCCCGAATGATTTCCGGACCCGTGAGAGTGCTGTCAGGAACTCGTCCTTTAGCTAACTGTGTGTCGCCCACCTCAGCCCAACACAGAGGGGATCTGCACTTACGGCCATAGAGGGCTTCAAATGGAGCAGCCTTTATGCTCGTGTGATAGCTATTATTGTAGGAAAATTCGACAAGGGGTAAATGAATATCCCATGCTTTCCCAAAGTCTATAACGCAGGCTCGCAACATGTCTTCCAAAGTTTGAATAGTCCTCTCACTTTGTCCGTCGGTTTGAGGATGGTAGGCTGTACTAATTTGCAGCCTAGTTCCTAGGGAATTTTCTAGTGACTGCCAGAACCTCGAAGTGAGTATACTATCTCTATCGGAGATAATGGATATGGGAACGCCATGCAGTCGTACGATCTCCCTAATGTAAGTTCTTGTCAGCTTCTCTACCTTGTCAGTTTCCTTGATCGGCAGGAAGTGTGCGGACTTTGTTAACATGTCTACGATCACCCAAATGGTATCGAGACCACCCGTTGTCTTGGGTAATTTGGTAATGAAGTCCATCGTGATTCGCTCCCACTTTCATTCAGGTATCTCCGGTTGCTGAAGCAGACCTGATGGTTTCTGGTATTCGACCTTAACCTTTGCGCAAGTAAGGCATTTACTTACGAAGGTAGCAATCTCTGATTTCATGTTAGGCTACCAGTATAACTTTTTAAGATCCAGATACATCTTATCTGAACCTGCGTGGACGGAATATCGAGTGTTGTGCGCTTCAGTCATGACCAAGTCTCTGAAACCACCATGCTTCGGGGTCCAGATCCAATCCATGAGATATAAGGCTCCACCACCCTTGACTTCAAAGTTTTTATCCACTGACAGACTCTGACACATCCTATATATAAGGGAATGGCTGGCCGTAAACAGGTTTACGGCCGTAAACAGACTACTGACTGTAAACACCTCCAAACAACTCTATTTCATTACAAAAGACCTATTAAGACCTATACAACAGATAGTCTAGCCCAAACCATAAACTAGACCCTTCAATATATATATATATATATATATATATATATATATATATATATATATATATATATATATATATATATATATATATATATATATAAATTAAAATTTTAATTTTATAATAGTATAAGGGTGTATTTTAAACTTTTAATATAATAGGGTTCTAAATTTTAAAATTTCAAAATTAAACTATTTAATCAAATTTTAAATTATAAAACCAAATGGTGTATTTTTAAACTTTTCTAAAAATACTAGATCAAATTTTAAATAATTAAATTAATAAATTAATTTTGTCTTTATCTTAAAATTTGACCAAATCATTTATTTTGATAAGAATATGCATTACCTTTTTCAGAAATTTTAATTTTAAGAATTAAAAACGAATTAAGGTAATTATCCTAATCAAATTAAGATATCAAAATCGAAAAATCATGGATCTGACGGGTCAACTCGTCGAGTCAAGCAGTGAACTCGTCGAGTTCCAGTATGAACTCGTCGAGTCTGATGGGTTTTGAGCATAACTACAAACCTATGTGTTCATGCAACCCTAATTGCTTTGGATATAAGTTTTTCATTGGTTGAATATGCAAATTTGAATACCAAAGCAAAACCCTAGGATCTAGTATATAAATCGAAATTATCACAAAATTAGGGTTGAAATGTTTACCTTACTTGTTATGTAGTAATAACAAGAACACCTTGTAGATCTTGACTCTTGAAATCTTAGTGCCTCAAATGTGACACCTCTAATAGCTTACAAATACCCTTTGCAAGAGGATGAGAGGTGAGAGGAGGGAAGAGCACTAAATTTTGGGTAGGGTTAGCAAAAGCAAGCATTGGCCGAAACTGCTAAGGGATGGAGTCTTTATATAGTTGAGGCTGCTACGCTTTGCTGGAGGAAACCCTAATTTCCTGCTTAAGGCTTAAGCAGCCCATGGACCCTTATTAAGGAGCCTTGGACGAAAACCTTATAGGGCCTCATATAATTTTCGTCCACTTCTTCTTAAGGAGTCTAGTAGCCTAGTTTCACAACTATCAGTGATTTGCAAAACAACCCTTGTTCCTTTAATCAGTTCCTTTAATCCCAAAATTAATTCCAAATTAATTTCCGATTAAATACTAATTAAATAACATGATTTCTAATTAATATATCATTCTCAAAATACATTAATAAATCATTTATTAACCTCTCTCTCCAAAAGTCATCCTATCAAGTTGCAAGAGAAAAGGCAACTCAAAAGGACCATGCTACTATCAAATCAAGTACACACCAATTATAGTTATGGGCTTAGACACCTAATCCAACAAGTATGTTAGTTGTCTTCGTGACTCTTGCATGTATATGTGTTTATATGCTTACCGGGCTAAGGTCCAATGTTGGGCGGGGCCCGATGACTATTAGTATGCTATGTATTTATATTGCATGTGTATGTGTTTATTTGATATATGTTATATGCATGCTGGGCGGGGACCGATTTATTACCGAGCTCAGCTCGATGACCGGGCGGGGCCCGATGCCAGACGGGGTCCGAAGCCGGGCGGGGCCCATTACCTGTTTATTATATGTATGGTATGTGGTAGTTTGGGGGAACTCACTAATCTTTATGCTTACGGTTTTCAGTTTATGTTTCAGGTACTTCCAGTTTGAAGGGCAAAGCTCGGGTTGATGTATCACACACACCATTGGGATTCCACATATGATATTTACTCTTATTTTTATGACATTTGATACATTGGTTTTGTTGACATGTATGTATGATATTTGAAATTGCTATTTTATCTATTTTAAAAATGAAATTTTTGGGACCATAGTTTGGGATTTATTAAGTTGGTATCAGAGCCCCGGTTTGAGGGATTCGGGCACACTCTCGGGTGTGTCTGAACTCAAACTGAGGACTTGGTAAGTTTTCAAAGAGAAACATATTTTAACAAAACATTATCTAAAATAAGAAAGGGTGTGGTGCATTCAATCAACCGAGCTCAACTAAGTTTTCCCAAAATACCCATACATGTTTGTGATATGTTTTGAGTTGTGAATCTGTGAATTGCATGCTAGATTAGGGCTAAGGATCTAAGAGAGATGCCTTTCTATGCTTGTTGTATGAGCTTATAGAGTTGCATGCTAGTACTGATCAGTCAGTGATAGGATGGCCTATATAGGTATTGTTGGTTCTGTTACTTGATACTCAAATGTTGCTTGCTTTGTGCTTTTAGGTGTTCTAACTGGTTTCAGCTAACTAGTAAACAAATATTGATATGTTACATACTATGGGAACTAAATAATTTTAAAAGGTTAGGTTTTACCCTATTGCGCAACGCTTGTTTGAGACCAACCGTTGTAGTGTGAGACCTCTCATTGGAAGAATTATCTAGTTTTTGTAATATGTAATAATATTTGCAAGCTAGTTAGAGGAAGTTAGCGGGAGTTCCTTCTGTAGGTGATGGCGGAGAGTGGTATGGAGTTTGCCATAGGAGAACCTAGGATGAGATCTAGTGTTGAGAGCCTTAGATGTGAGGGAGGCTAGATGTTTTTGGGTGACCTGGTTGAGTCAAAGCAATTCTTGAGGAAAGTACGAATAAATGTAGAAGGTAGTATGGGCCCGTACTACTGAAAGCAGAGGATCCGTACTCGATTCAAGGAGGGTTGCGATTAGATCAGGAAGTTGGCAGGGTTGTATTCTGATGATTTTATGGTCTACTTTTCAGTACGATGGTGTTACGAGGCATACCTGTTGGCAGTTCCAGTGCCGGTAAGGGTTCAGGCTCAGGTTCGGGAGCCGGGCAGCTTGATGACCAGACGAGGGAGTTCATCTCGTCTGAGATTATTTGCAGTATTCTTGAGCAGACTCCTGCGATCTTTGGCACGGTCAAGGAGGGTATTCTGGAGATTCTTGACGATCGGTAGAGTGCCTTTCGCGCTGAGATGGTGGCTTTAGTTGGGACGCGTTCTCTGACTTTCAGGGAGTTTCAGGGTTGTGGGGTGCTAGATTATCATGGGGCAGTGATCGACTGTGAACAGCAGTTAGTTCGGATTTGAACCCCACGTGGGGGAGAGCTGGTGATTCAGGGTGAGAGACAGTAGTGTGGTGTCACACCCCAAAACCAAAATGGCGGAACGTTCGGGGGTGGAGGACATCATGTATAGTATCACAACAATGCATAATAGTAAACAAGCAACAACATCATCAATTGCATTAATAGTAATAATTTTAATACAAGTGTGTTCGGTAGTTTATATGACACCAAAAATGTATAAACAAAATGAAAGATGAGTCTTAAATGTGCTCCATCTTCTCAAAAACCTGATCACCGGTACTTGTCTACTGACGACCTGAGAATACAAGTTATTTTGAAAGCGTAGATCAGCATTTAAGTTGGTGAGTTCATAAGGATTTTAGTGTCATTGTTTGTATAAGTTGTAAAAAGTATTTGTAAATGTTTGATGTAAGAGTTTGTTGAAAATGTTTGTTGAAAATGTTTGTAACTTCCTAGAAAATCCTATATTTTCTACTAAAGTGGTCTTCTACCAAGACCCAACTGTTATCTATGTTTTTTCTTTTGCAAAAGTGTGAGCTTTCCCAAAGTATGACTATCATTACCAAAAATATAGTTTTCCATTACCGTTTATGTGAGAATATCACAATATGAATGAAAACGGGAAATAAAGTTGTACTAGTAATTTTATCTAGGTACTACTAATTGTACTAACTACCCTTAAACTGGTTAGTTTAATTAAGGTAAAATGTGATATGATTGTATCCATACTCGATCAACCGTATAACATGATGTTCGAGACATCGAAAAGATATGACATTCGTCACCCGTAGACCTGCAGGTCCCATATAGCTAGCAGCAAGGTGTGGGACGGTCAATCTCGTATAGATCTATACACAAATTCACGCTCTCCCTCCAGGAGACTCAGGGTACAAAACGTGTCACCGCAGTATATGCCGCACCACGAAGTAGTATCTCACTACAATGCTATAGTATTATATTATGTTCTAGTATAGTATCATCTCTGTCTATTATGTAGTATGTTCTCTAGTACGTAGTATGTTCTCTAGTATGTGTTGATTCTCGTTATAGTATTCTCTATCTGTTTCTCGTTATAGTATGTATTGACTCATGTATGAATTGACTCTTAGTATGTTTCATTGTTCTAGTAATAGTACTAGTGACTTCCTAAACTATACGTATTATAGTTTACTAGCAATGTTGTCGGTATGAATGAACATGATTTGAACACCTTTGCTACCCAAAGGATCTGAACTGAATAAAGACTTTTATATCTTATATACATATACATAATATATAACTAAGATTCAAACGACCTTCGGACAAACAACCGATGCCCTAAGTCCACAACCAGACAAGGAACAGGATGTAAGGCAGGTTGTCAGTCCTAAGTCCTTTCAATCCTACTTATATAACTATATCTATATAGATATGTTTTAGACAAAGTATAATGTTTAAAAGAGTTTTATAAAGAGTTTTGCATATAAATAAGTTTGTTAAAGAGTTCGCATATAAAAGAGTTTGTAAAATGATTTGAAATAGTTTGTTTGAAAACACAGTTTGAAGTATAAGAATTCTAGTGTTTGATAGCTATTAACCACATACGAATGATATAATAACTATAATGTTTCTACTTGTATCCCCCCCCCATAAAAGCATTTAAAATCATTTAAAAGGTAATTTAAAGGGGTATGAACTCACCTGCAGTGAGTGGTACGAATGAAAGTTCGCTGTGTAGGATGTTAAGTGCCAAGTGACGACTTGAGCACAACGGATCCTAATAAGCATATATTGGTACATATATGTATATAATTAGTCTTTATACAACTAATAATGAAAGGAAAACACCCTAGGGCCTAGAAAACACTTAGATTTAAGTGTTATAAGCATCAAAAGTCGTCTGAAATGGGTGTACGGTCGTACAGGGGCGTGTGCGGCCACCTGGTGTGTTGCCCATTGGGTGTGCGGCCAGGTGTGTGCGGCCATGGAGTGTGCAGCCGCACACTCCTAGGAAAAGTGGTCAAAAACGTATTTCCAAGGTCATATCTTTTATCCCCTAAGTGTCTTTGCTCATGTCCTAGCATACAAGTTGACTTGGAGGCCTTATAACACTAAGATAAGGGGTGTACGGCCATATGAGTGTGTGCGGCCGCACACTCCTTGAAGATTGAGTTATGGACATTTTCTAAGGCTCAAATATAGCTAATAACATGCAGGAGTAGGGTACTTACGGTGTAGAAGCGTATAGGGGTGTTTGGAGCCCAAGAACTTAGTAGGTGTTCTTGGCATTCTTGGTGAAACTGAAGAACACTTGAAGATCTACAAAATGGACTGATTTCATGGATGAAATCAGTGATTTACACTAGATGAAGTAAGGAATCAACAAATCAAAGGATAGAAACACTTACCACTTGAAGATATAGCTGAAAAATCGGGAGCTACTTGAGAGAAAACGAGTTCTTGACTAGGAGAGTGAAAAGGATTGAATGAAGGCCAAGCCTCTATCATATAGGCATGAGTGTGCTGCCGGAGGAGGGGTGTGCAGCCGCACACCCATGTGTATGGCCGTACACTCCTTAATTTGGAGTGTTTGGCCACTTTTTGTGTCGGGTGAACTTGCGGGACTCAAATCCAAACTTCTAACTTGAAGCTACTAGGTTTTGGACACTCAAAGGACTCAAAACAAAGCTAGAAATTGACAGAAACGAGTCTGACTTTGACTGATTTGGATAATTGTACAAGATAGAAATTTCGGGTTGTCACATCATCCCCCTGTTAGAGGGAATTTCGTCCCGAAATTAGAGTTTTAAACAAGTAAACTATTACAAATAACTAAGCGAAAAGATGAGGATATTTCAGTTTAAACTGATCCTCGCGCTCCCAAGTGAATTCAGGTCCTCGCTTGGCGTTCCAGCGAACCTTCACTATCGGGATACGGCTTCGCTTCATTCGCTTGACCTCTCGATCCATAATCTCTACCGGTTCTTCCACGAAGTTGAGGCTCTTGTTGATCTCGATCTCGTCGAGTGGGATAACAAGAGTCTCGTTGGACCGATACTTTTTCAAGTTCGAGACGTGGAAAGTAGAATGTATGATACTGAGTTCGCGAGGTAGTTTGAGTTTGTAAGCTACAGGGCCGATTCTGGCGAGAATCTCAATAGGCCCTACGTATCTTGGATTTAGCTTTCCATGCTTTCCGAAGCGTATCAAGCCTTTCCAGGGTGAGACCTTCAATAGAACACGGTCACCCACCTGGAATTCCAATGGTTTCCTTCTCTTGTCTGCGTAGCTTTTCTGTCGGTCTCTAGAGGCTTTCAGTCGTTCACGAATCTGAACGATTTTCTCTGTCGTTTCCCGAATGATTTCCGGACCCGTGAGAGTGCTGTCAGGAACTCGTCCTTTAGCTAACTGTGTGTCGCCCACCTCAGCCCAACACAGAGGGGATCTGCACTTACGACCATAGAGGGCTTCAAATGGAGCAGCCTTTATGCTCGTGTGATAGCTATTATTGTAGGAAAATTCGACAAGGGGTAAATGAGTATCCCATGCTTTCCCAAAGTCTATAACGCAGGCTCGCAACATGTCTTCCAAAGTTTGAATAGTCCTCTCACTTTGTCCGTCGGTTTGAGGATGGTAGGCTGTACTCATTTCCATCCTAGTTCCTAGGGAATTTTCTAGTGACTGCCAGAACCTCGAAGTGAATCTACTATCTCTATCTGAGATAATGGATATGGGAACGCCATGCAGTCGTACGATCTCCCTAATGTAAGTTCTTGTTAGCTTCTCTATCTTGTCAGTTTCCTTGATCGGCAGGAAGTGTGCGGACTTTGTTAACCTGTCTATGATCACCCAAATGGTATCGAGACCACCCGTTGTCTTGGGTAATTTGGTTATGAATTTCATCGTGATTCGCTCCCACTTTCATTCAGGTATCTCCAGTTGCTGAAGCAGACCTGATGGTTTCTGGTATTCGACCTTAACCTTTGCGCAAGTAAGGCATTTACTTATGAAGGTAGCAATCTCTGCTTTCATGTTAGGCCACCAGTATAACTTTTTAAGATCCAGATACATCTTATCTGAACCTGGGTGGACGGAATATCGAGTGTTGTGCGCTTCAGTCATGACCAAGTCTCTGAAACCACCATGCTTCGGGGTCCAGATCCGATCCATGAGATATAAGGCTCCGCCACCCTTGACTTCAAAGTTTTTATGCACTCCTGTCAGGGATTCACCCACCACATTTTTAGGTTTTAAAGCTTCGAGCTGAGCCTCCTTAATTTGTGTGGACAGGTGTGAATGGATAGTCATAGTCAGTGATTTGACTCTACGACCAGAATATTCTTTCCGACTTAGGGCGTCAGCTACTACGTTGGCCTTGCCAGGATGATAACGAATTTCACATTCGTAATCACTGACTAGCTCGACCCACCGTCGTTGTCTCATGTTGAGCTCCTTCTGGTCGAATATGTGTTGTTGGCTTTTGTGGTCTGTAAAGATTGTGCTTTTCATACCGTATAGGTAGTGTCTCCAGATCTTCAGAGAAAATACCACTGATCCTAACTCAAGATCATGCGTGGTGTAGTTGACCTCGTGTGTCTTCAGCTGTCTGGAGGCGTAGGTGATGACCTTACCTCGTTGCATCAGTACACAGCCGAGCCCTTGGTTGGATGCATCGCAGTAAACCATGAAGTCTTCTGTCCTTTCGGGGAGGGACAGTATCGGTGCAGTGCATAAGGCTCGCTTTAACGTTTGGAACGCTTTTTCTTGCTTCTCTTCCCAACGTTTGGAACGCTTTTTCTTGCTTCTCTTCCCAGACAAAGGCCACGCCCTTCTGGGTCAATGTTGTAAGTGGTTTCGCAATCCGAGAGAAGTTATGGATGAACCTACGATAGTAGCCAGCGAGGCCTAGAAATTGACGAATTTCTGTAGGCGTCTTCAGTGCTGACCAGTTCTTAATGGCTTTGATTTTGGAAGGGTCCACGTGTATTCCCTCCTCACTAACCACGTGTCCTAAGAATTCGACTCTTCGGATCGAAAATTCGCATTTTGAGAACTTTGCATAGAGCCTCTCTGATCGTAACGTCTCTAAGACCTGTCGTAGATGTTGACTATGTTCCTCCTTACTACGAGAGTAGACAAGTATGTCATCGATGAAGACAATCACGAACTTATCTAAGTAAGGACGACACACCCTATTCACTAAATCCATGAATACTGCGGGTGCATTGGTCAATCCGAACGGCATCACTACAAATTCGTAGTGTCCATAACGAGTTCGGAAGGCTGTCTTCGGAACATCCTCCCCTAGTACTCGTAACTGGTGATACCCGGATCTCAGGTCTATCTTTGAAAAGAAATTCTTCCCTTGAATTTGGTCAAACAAATCGTCAATGCGAGGCTGAGGGTAACGATTTTTGACGGTCAGTTTGTTCAGTTCTCTATAGTCGATGCACATACGGAACGATCCGTCTTTCTTCTTGACGAACAAGACTGGTGCTCCCCAGGGTGAGAAGCTTGGTATGATGAGGCCCTTGCTGAGCAATTCGTTAATTTGACTGGATAGCTCCTGCATCTCAGCTGGTGCTAGACGATAGGGCGATTTGGCTACGGCGGTAGCCCCTAGAACTAAGTCAATTCTGAACTCGACTTGACGTTGCGGAGGTAATCCTGGGAGTTCTTCTGGAAAGATGTCGGGAAAATCGCGTACTACTGGAATGTTCTTAATGTCTTTCATCTCTTGGCTCACGTCGACAACATGAGCAAGGAATGCGCGACATTCCTTTCACAAGAATTTCTGGGCTTGGATACTCGAGATGAGGCAAAGGTTGGTGTCGGGTTTGTCGCCGTAGATTACTATAGTTTCGCTAGACGGCAGATTAAGGCGAACCGCCTTTTTGTTACACATAATGTCGGCATGATGGGAACTCAACCAATCCATGCCGATTATGACGTCAAAACTTTTGATTGAGACCGGCATGAGATCGATTGGAAATGAATGGCTATCTAGTGTTAGTGTATATCCTATGTATATGCAGCTAGTGCTCTCTGTCTTTCCATTAGCCATTTCTACGGTGAACGATTCTTTAAGTGCATTAGACTTATGTTTAAGCAAGTGAGCAAATTTCTGGTTCACGAAACTCCTCTCCGCTCCACTATCAAACAGAATGCATGCATATGAGTTATCGAGGAGAAACGTACCAGTGACCACTGTGGGGTCAGCAACTGCTTCCTCGTGGCCTATGGCCAAAACCCTTCCCACTCCGCTGGCGTTCCCTGCCTTCGGGCAGTTCCTTTTGTAGTGACCCACCTCGCCACAAGCGTAGCAAGCCTGGCCCACTCCAGCGCCGGGGACTTGAGTGATTGGCCTTGCCGGAGCCTTGCAGAAACAGGCAGTGTGCCCCTTCCTGCTGCAGTTAGAGCACTGCATTTCCCGGCAGGGTCCATTGTGATGGAAGCTGCATTTATTGCACTTGGGTAAGTTGCCCGCGTACTGATTTACCGGCACAGCAGCGGCAGGTGCTACCGCAGCATGAACAGCTATGACTTGCTGTTTTTTGGCAGTTTTCTTCTTCTTCTTGTCATCCCAGAACTTCCGCTTGTTGGTAGCGGTTTTGGAGGGTTCCGAGATGGCTAGGGTTGTTGTTGCTGACGGGGTACGGACCCCATGGTCAATGAGCCTTTGTCCCAATCGCTTAGCACTTTCGAAGGTAGTGGGGTTGGAAGCTAGAACGTTCCCCTGAAATGGAGGCACCATCCCCCAAATATACCTCTCCACCTTCTTCGCTTCGGTGGGGACCATTCCCGGACATAGAGCTACCAGATCGCTGAATCTGGCAGTGTAGGAGAGTATGTCGGAGCCCTTCATGGTTAGGCTCCAGAGCTCCTACTCCAACTTCTGGACTTCGCCCCTCGGGCAGTATTCTTCGATCATTAGCTCCTTAAGAGCTTCCTAGCCCATAGCATTAGCCACTACTAGAGATAGTGACTTGACATGGCTGTTCCACCACGTCAGAGCTCGGTCCGCGAAGGTGCAAGCGGCAAATTTTTTACCTTGCTCCCTTCCGGACAGGAGCAAATCTCAAAGATCGACTTCGTCTTCTCGAACCATTGCGAGAGGGCAATGATTCCGCCAGTACCGTTGAAGGCCCTGGGTTTGCAGCTAGTGAAGTCTTTGTATGAGCATTCTCTAGAGTGCACTGGAGTTTCGACTGCAGTGGGAGGCACGTTAGTCCCACTCCCACTAGTACCGGTAGTGGTGAATTGTGCTAGAGCTGCTGTAACAGCTGCATTCACAGCAGCTTGGATGGCTGCTGGGTTGTATTAATGAGGAGGAGGTGGAGTTTGATTCCAAGGATTTCGTCTCGTTACTCGTCGTGGAGGCATCTTGTAGCTATAAGATTAACAGATAAAGATATTGATAAGAATTCAAAGAGAGAGAATGATGAGAGTGAAACATGGACTAACTCTCCATAGCCCAACAACACAGATGAAAGTATGATTGAATAGAAATCCAGCACTAGAAAAATGAAAGTATTTGGATATAAGTTTCCATGAGATTAGATATCTGTCAATAATACTGGTATTACAGATGCAACAAGTTTGGGAAAATGACCTAAGAGAAGGTCTTACATCACACCAAGGTAAGAAAATTTTGACAGAATGAAGACCTATCGACCGAAATTTCAAGGTCTTAACATAGACAGGAAACTAAAAATAGAGTTTTTACATAGGCCTAAGTTATATCCAAAAGAAAAGGGATGAGCAGAGCATCACCTACTGACGGCGGGAACCCCTTGGACGAACCCTTAAGTCATCCATAAGACGCTCCATTTCCAGAAGGCGTCGCTCGTACACTCGTTGGCGCACGCGATGCTCTATAACTTCAGCCCTAGTCTCAGCTAGTGCTTGAAGTAGAGACTCACGGTCTCTTTCAGCTCTCTCACGAGCATCTTCCAGCCGATGAATGCGGACAGTGTTGATCCATGTACTGGCATCAACTTCCGCAATTCTTTGGAGGGCTGTCCTTCCCTGAATTTCGTTACGAGCAACCCTACAGACCAGGATAGGCAGGACCCTGTCCGCTGAGCCTCCTTCGCTCACATTGTAGAAACTTCGGTCTCCATTGAACGGGATGGGTTGGCCCTGTTCCTGACTCCAGGTCTCCATACTCTCCACCCACAGAGGCGTCGGGCCTTGAAAAGCCGGACGTGGGTTTGGAGCTACCAGGGGTTGATCGTTGACTTCGGGCTCAGAGTCCGAATCCTCCGGGAAGTTCTCAGCAAGGTCATCGTCCAGTGGAATTGCAGGTTCCTCTTTAGGCTCAACATCAATCCATCCTCCGTTGCCTTGGTTGGGAAAGTACGGGTCTCCGGGGATATGGAATCCAGCCATAATATCTAAGCGAGAAAAGGGGGTAAAAGGGATAATTAATAGACGAACTAATTAAGATAATTATAAGATGATCCTTATCAGTTACTCCAACATTTGCGTAGTGCATACCAGTCATATGTAACCAAAACAGGATAGACCTTCGAATAAGTGACCCTAACTCTAAATCCACAACCAAACAAGGAACAGGAAGTAAAGCAAAGATCACAGATTCTAAGTCTATAACGCTTTAGTCACATATAACCTTAGTGTATCCACTCAGTAACTATCGATATACTAATAAAGATCTTTTTAGTTTGCACATAAGTAATTATAGTAACACAAAATACTCCTATAGTATTTTAAGTTTATGTTATGTTCTAATGTTTTCATTGTAGTAGTGTTGGTAAGTTTTTAGACTTGCTGCAACATCACAAACATTCCTGGATACATGCTAATCACTTCTCGGAAAGATATAGTTGATCAGGCTATATCACTCCCAGATCTGATTATATGTCCCCAAGACTACTCGTACTGTCCAACAATCGTAATACTTTTGTTCTGTCCTAGTGACACTGATTTTAGTATGAATGCAGGTATGTATACTTAGGTTAAATATTTTATTATTTAGAAGTATAAACTCTTGGTTAGAGTATTTTAATCCTGATGTGTTTATAGTTGTATATCTTTTATGAGTTGATATACTCGATTCACTATAAACAATGCTCTGATACCAATATGTCACACCCCAAAACCGAAATGGCGGAACGTTCGGGGGTGGAGGACGTCATGTATAGTATCACAACAATGCATAATAGTAAACAAGAAACAACATCATCCATTGCATTAATAGTAATAATTTTAATACAAGTGTGTTCGGTAGTTTATATGACACCAAAAATGTATAAACAAAATGAAAGATGAGTCTTGAATGTCTTCCATCTTCTCAAAAACCTGATCACCGGTACCTGTCTACTAACGACCTGAGAATACAAGTTATTTTGAAAGCGTAGATAAGCATTTAAGCTCGTGAGTTCATAAGTATTTTAGTGTCATTGTTTGTATAAGTTGAAGAAAGTATTTGTAAATGTTTGATGTAAGAGTTTGTTGAAAATGTTTGTTGAAAATGTTTGTAACTTCCTAGAAAATCCTATATTTTCTACTAAAGTGGTCTTCTACCAAGACCCAAGTGTTTTCTATGTTTGTTCTTTTGTAAAAGTGTGAGCTTTCCGAAACTATGACTATCATTACCAAAAATATAGTTTTCCATTACCGTTTGTGTGAGAAGATCACAATATGAATGAAAATAGGAAATAAAGATGTACTAGTAGTTTTATCTAAGTACTATTAATTGTACTAACTGCCCTTAAACTGGTTAGTTTAATTAAGGTAAAATGTGATATGATTGTATCCATACTCGATCAACCGTATAACACGACGTTCAAGACGTCGAAAAGATATGACATTCGTCACCTATAGACCTGCAGGTCCCGCTGTAGCTAGCAGCAAGGTGTGGGATGGTCAATCCCGTATAGATCTATACACAAATTCACGCTCTCCCTCCAGGAGACTCTGGGTACAAAACGTGTCACCGCAGTATATGCCACACCATGAAGTAGTATCTCACTATAATGCTATAGTATTATATTATGTTCTAGTATAGTATCATCTCTGTCTATTATGTAGTATGTTCTCTAGTACGTAGTATGTTCTCTAGTATGTGTTGATTCTCGTTATAGTATTCTCTATCTGTTTCTCGTTATAGTATGTATTGACTCATGTATGAACTGACTCTTAGTATGTTTCATTGTTCTAGTAATAGTACTAGTGACTTCCTAAACTATACGTATTATAGTTTACTAGCAATGTTGTCGGTATGAATGAACATGATTTGAACACCTTTGCTACCCAAAGGATCTGAACTGAATAAAGACTTTTATATCTTATATACATATACATAATATATAACTAAGATTCAAACGACCTTCGGACAAACAACCGATGCCCTAAGTCCACAACCAGACAAGGAACAAGAAGTAAGGCAGGTTGTTAGTCCTAAGTCCTTTCAATCCTACTTATATAACTATATCTATATAGATATGTTTTAGACAAAGTGTAATGTTTAAAAGAGTTTTATAAAGAGTTTTGCATATAAATAATTTTGTTAAAGAGTTTGCATATAAAAGTGTTTGTAAAACGATTTGAAGTAGTTTGTTTCAAAACACGATTTGAAGTATAAGAATTTCATTGTTTGATAGCTATTGACCACATACGAATGATATAATAACTATAATGTTTCTACTTGTATTCCCCCCCCCCCATAAAAGCATTTAAAATCATTTAAAAGGTAAGTTAAAGGGGTATGAACTCACCTGTAGTGAGTGGTACGAATGAAAGTTCGGTGTGTAGGTTGCTAAGTGCCAAGTGAAGACTTGAGCACCATGGATCCTAATAAGCATATATTGGTACATGTATGTATATAATTAGTCTTTATACAACTAATAATGAAAGGAAAACACCCTAGGGCCTAGAAAACACTTAGATTTAAGTGTTAGAAGCATCAAAAGTCATCTGAAATGGGTTTACGCGTGTACAGGGGCGTGTGCGGCCACCTGGTGTGGTGCCCATTGGGTGTGTGGAGAGGTTTGTGCGGCCATGGAGTATGCGGCCGCACACTCCTAGGAAAAGTGATCAAAAACGTATTTCCAAGGTCATATCTTGTATCCCCTAAGTGTCTTTTCTTATGTGCTAGCATACAAGTTGAGTTTGAGGCCTTAAAGCACTAAGATAAGGGGTGTACGGCCACATGAGTGTGTGCGTGCGCACACTCCTTGAAGATTGAGTTCTGGACATTTTCTAAGGCTCAAATATAGCTAATAACATGCAAGAGTTGGGTACTTACGGTGTAGAAGCGTATAGGGGTGTTTGGAGCCCAAGAACTTAGTAGGTGTTCTTGGTGTTCTTGGTGAAACTGAAGAACACTTGAAGATCTACTAAAATGGAGTTATTTCATGGATGAAATCAGTGATTTACACTAGATGAAGTAAGGAATCAACAAATCAAAGGATAGAAACACTTACCACTTGAAGATCTAGTTGAAAAATCGGGAGCTACTTGAGAGAAAACGAGTTCTTGACTAGGAGAGTGAAAAGGATTGAATGAAGGCCAAGCCTCTATCATATAGGCATGAGTGTGCTACCGGAGGAGGGGTGTGCGGCCGCACACTCATGTGTACGGCCGTACACTCCTTAAGTTGGAGTGTTTGGCCACTTTTTGTGTCGGGTGAACTTGCGGGACTCAAATCCAAACTTCTAACTTGAAGCTACTAGGTTTAGGACACTCAAACGACTCAAAACAAAGCTAGAAAGTGACAGAAACGAGTCTGACTTTGAATGATTTGGATAATAGTACAAGATAGAAATTTCGGGTTGTCACATGTGGTCCGGTTATGTGCTCTGTATCGAAGGCCAGATGATATCTTCATCAGGGATGTGTGGGCTTCGTCGCCTATGTTATGGATACCCGGGAGAAGGGTAAGGCGACCGTAGACGATGTGCCTATTGTGTGGGAATACCCAGTTGTGTTCCCGGAGGATTTTCCTGGGGTACCTCCGGAGAGGCAGGTGGAGTTCAGGATTGATTTGATTCCGGGTGCGGCTATGATAACCAAAGCACCGTATCGGTTAGCTCCCCCCGAGATGCAGGAGTTGTCTACACAGCTGCAGGAGCTGTTGGACAAGGGATTTATTACACCGAGCAGTTCGCCTTGGGGTGCCCCGATTTTGTTTGTGAGGAAGAATGATGGGTCTCATCATATGTGTATTGATTACCAGTAGTTTAATAAGGAACACTGAGGAACCGTTATCCCCTTCCAAGGATTGATGATCTTTTCGACCAGCTTCAGGGTGCATCTTGGTTCTCCAAGATTGATCTACGATCGGGTTATCATCAGATGTGATTCAAGGACGAGGATGTGCAGAAGACAGCTTTTCGGACTCGATATGGTCATTATGAGTTTGTGGTGATACCTTTCTGGCTTACGAATGCTCCAGCCGTGTTCATGGATCTCATGAACCGCGTGTGCAGACTGATGCTGGATCGTTCTGTGATCGTCTTCATTGATGATATCTTGGTTTATTCCAAGACTCAGGAGCAACGTGACGAGCACATGAGGGAAGTGTTGGAGACTTTGAGGAGGGAGAGACTTTTCGCAAAGTTCTCCAAGTGCGATTTCTGGTTACGCGAGGTGCAATTCGTGGGGCACCTTGTCAACCAGAAGGGTATTCTAGTCGATCCGACCAATGTAGAGGCCGTGATGAAGTGGGAAGTTCTGAGGTCTCCATCTGAGATTCAGAGCTTTCTTGGTCTAGAAGGTTACTATCGGAAATTCATCCAAGATTTCTCCAAGATTGTGGTTCCATTGACCCGATCGACCAAGAAGTCGGTGGTCTTTCCTGTTGGATTAGTGTCTAATCCCATAACTATAATTGGCATATACTTGACCCGACCCGGCATGGTTCATTTGGGTTGCATGGCATCGGGACATTTGGATAGACCTTTTCTAAGAAGAGGATATTTGTGACATATTAATATATTATAAGTTCTAATATATTAATATGAAATCATATTATTTAATTAATATTGATCAAGAATTAATTTGGAATTAATTTAGTGATCAAAAGAGAGTAATTAAATATATGGGGATTGATTGTGTAAATCATTCATTCTTATATATGTGGGCTTATGATCCATGATTCCTTATGTTGGGTTTAACCCATGTGGTGACCCATGGATACTCCATGGAGGTTAAAACCCATGGAGCATAAGGAATGGGTAAAGTCATGGGCTACATGGTGTAACCCTAATGTACACACTATATAAAGACCCCATTGGTTGGTGAAATCGGCACTAGTGCATACACAAGATGGCAAGCCGATTTCTATGAGTCAAGTATCCTCTCTAATGGTTATTCCAAGATGTTCATGATGTTGTGTGAACCATTTGAGGTGTCGCACTTGGGGCACTAGGCTCTTAAGCTTCATGGAATCTAGCTACAACAAAGAGGTATGTATTCTATCTAGTTTGGTTATCCTATTACATATGATTGTATGCTAGTTAGGGTAATACCATGGAAAATTGATATTTACATGTATAATAGAGAAAACATAGATCCAAGGTATTTAGGGTTGCATGTACACCTTAGGAGTGTTAGAATACTCATAACCCAACAATGGTATCAGAGACTAGGCTTGTTTTCAAATTATACATGCTGAAATAGCTTAAAAATCGAAAATTTTGGCTTCCTGGGCACTGGACTAGCCGAGTCCACTGATGGACTCGCCGAGTCCATGAAGAAATTCATCCTACTCATCGAGTAGGTTCATACACTCGACAAGTAGAAGCCCCTGACAACATATTTTCGACTTTTAAGGCTGGAATTGGTCTAAAATCATTACCGTAAACTGTTTTGGACTTATAAAACCTATTTTTGATGTGGTAATGATTATGGTAAACCAATTTTAAAGTCATTATCAAAGTTTCAAGTTTGATATATGTTTATATGATTCTTGAAAATTGTTGATATGGATTGTTCATGCTTATGAGTTTTTGTAGATCATAGGAATTATATGCAAATTGTTTGTTAATGTAATTCTTGATCTTAATGAAATTGTATGGACTTCATAACTTGTCCTCAAGTTATGGATTACCTAAAGTTTTTTCTGTCACCTTGTTTTATGAGTTAGTTTAGATTAATGAAAAAATTATGTGTTAGTTGTTTTCAATCCAAATTGATCTAAAAGTTGTTCATAAAATGTGTTTTTGTAACTTGTCCTCAAGTTATATGAAAATTCACATTTATGAATCTTAAAACTCATAAAAGTGCCATAGGTTACAAAATTAAGAGTCTTTTTCTCATAAATAGTTTTATGGACTTCATAACTTGTCCTCAAGTAATGGATGTTCAAGAGTCTCTTCATTAAAGTTTTTAAAACTTTAATTAAACTCATAAGTTATGAAAATCCAAGAGTTTTGAAAAGTTTCAATACTTGCCCTCAAGTTTTGGAAATTGTAAAGTTTTGCTTATGAATGCTTTAATTCCAAATCAAACCCTAGAATTTTAAAAGTTTAAAATTCAACCCTTATACTATTATTATAATTTTAATTATATAGATATGTATAAGATAAAGTCAATCTTACCGTTAGTAGGCCTCATTCACGAAGCCGGTCTATAAAGGGGGTATAAGGTTACTGCCTATAAAATGGCAGTTTAATGGGTGTCCACTCTCACCCATCGCTTCCTTGACTGGTGGAGGGTCGTTAGCCGAACGGGTTTCAATCCAATTAAAACTTAATAATTGAGAGGGCACAATCGAGATTTAAACATTGAGAGGGCACAATCGAGATTTAAACATGCCATTGAAAGTTCAATGAATCTCAAAAGATCTAGGAGTTTCAATCCAATTAAAACTTAATAATTTATTTTGTTTTTCATGGTGGAAATTGGTAAATCGTCATTTACCTACCTTCAAATATTTAATAACTTGGATTACGGCATCCCTCTTCCAGTTATAAATAGTTTGTTGGGTCCTAGCCTTAATATTTCATATTGGGTGTTATATTAAGGACTTAAATCAACTAAACTTGAATTTCTCCCTCATAAATGTCTATTTCAGACAACTATGGTCTTCCCAAATCTTTAGGAACAAGCCTTCCTAATGAAGATGATATCCCACATGGCAATCAAGGTGAAAGATTAATCCCTTTGTTGTGCATTAATGGGACTGGAAATCATGCTTCACTTCCTCCACCTCCTCTAATAATTCTCCTTATCCCACAAGTTTCAAGACTTGAAAAGTTCTAAGTCACTCAATCCCTATTGGCAAGCCGGGAGAGTCGGGTGTCAAAGTCTCGAGGTAGCTGGCTGTTGACTTGGTTCTTCAGTCACTCCCTGATGACAGATCACGACATGACCCTTAGTGATCTTACCTATTTGCTTGATGCTGCTAAATCAGCAATGATTTGGAGCATTAGTAAAGCAAATTAGATTGGAAGATCTACTTCCCAAACCTATTTGGACATTGACAATGGTTACATTGGAAGTCTAGAAAAGCTTTCTCTTCCCAATTGAAAGGGATTGGCCATGGTCAAGTCATTTGACCAATGGTAAAGAGAAAGGCTAAGTCTGAGACAATCAAGTGTACCATTTCCAAAAGGTCCATATGTTCCTTTTGCCAAAGGAAGGGGCATTGGTTACGAAGCTGCCGAATTTACCTGAAAAGTTCATAACGATGGTAAAAGTCAAAAAGTTTGACTTTGCTTCAAGTAAAGTCCATTAGCTAACTCTATGAAGTCTCTTTTGGAGATTCTTAATACATGATGTAATGTAAATTACATTTTGATGTTTTGGAAGAACCAAAGGAAACCTAAAGAAAGAGTATGCTGATCTGATTGCGAAGATGGATCTCAATCGCATGGTTCGGTGATCAGAATTTTGAGCTGTTGCTTAAGAGTTGTGATAGATTGCTTAGGAATAGATAACAACATTGTTTTCATATGCATTTGCATTGTAAGGATAAGTTTTTCCGCAAGTTTTAATAAAAGAAAATTTTCGTTATTATTTATTTTAAATATCCTTATAGTGGCATTTGTGAAAAATTGTTGTTTATATGATTCCATTGATAGCAACATTGGAAAATGGATTTGATTCTGTCGTTTGTGGTAGTGTCATAATATACCAAATAAGGAAAGATTCTCATCAACCAAGTTTCAGTTGGATAGAAACTTGGAATCATGCAAGCTGCATTGTATGATGAATGAGAATTTTCATCTTTGGAAAAAATTAAGACTAATTTCTTGTTCACATGTATATGTGAGTCAAGTGAAGGACTAAGGGATCGAGTACACATTCTTGTGCATTAGTCGAGTCCACCACAAAGATCGATAAGACTATTCGTCATGGTTTACTAAAGTTTAGTAAACATGTTTATACTTACAAGTTTAAGTATAATTCTGAATCATTGGAAAAATTTTAATGTATGGCAGAACGAATGAGAAGAATCAAATTAGGCAGAAAGATAAAAGTTTCTCCAATCTAAAAAGATGGGAGAGTACTTTAGTATCATGTTTGTGATCCTCTTAATGATTATGAAACCATATGACAATTGATTCTCTAAGGACATCTTAGTGCATTTGTTTGACTAAAAAGAGGAATCGTGAATTGTTGAATTGGTTAAATCAAAAGATAAATCATACTTCGTTCCAAAGTCAAATCTTAGAGTCATACTCCAAGATTGAGCCTTGAGTGACATAATCTTAAAAAGGTGTAAAATAGTTTTCAAATATAGAGTAAAATGTTTTCTACTCTTGTACATTTGAGATTGGTAAGTTGTGATGTTTTGGATAAGACAAAGACCAACTAAGACCAATTGTGAGAAGTGTTTAACTTGATAAGAATCCGCACTAACTCTTGAATATTTGTTTTGTCAAGGAATGATTCATGACAAAAGAGAATCTTATATGTCAAGAGGTCAGTGGGAGTCTTTAAAAATCTTGAGATGGTTTCAAGAACTAATCAAGAATATTGTTAATCACTAGCCCACGACTTGAGGTTTGTAACCTATCGTGTTGACATATTCTTATTTATGTGCCTATTCCAGTTAAAGTTGACTATGCTTGTGTGTTCTATGAGTTCTCAATTGTTTGCATAACAATGTGGAAGCAATGGTAGGCCCTTGAGCTACCAAGTGGCAAGAAATTAAGATTGAACAAGTTCAGTCCATATGAGTTTGGGTTTGTCACTAACCCCGTCTTTTGATTATGTTTTTGACAAATTTACATGGATAGGAATACATACACCATAAAAAATCTAAGTGTCATAAGGTTTCTCTCCGATTCATGAAAATGATGGTGAGAAAACGCTTTCACTGAGTAGATTTTAAGTAGATAGCAATTGTGATATTTGCATTCTCAAAGTCATTAGTGGAGCGCGTGTGGTTAACCGGCACACTAACATGGACTTGTGAGAATGGAAAAAGGTCTAAACATTATGATTATGGCATCCCTCTTCATAATTGTTTAGACACACATGTGAGCTATCTTAGGAAAGGTGTATGATTTTGATAAAGTCTTATCAAAGCAATCTTGTATCAGAAATCTGAACTTTGGCAAGAAAGTCAATAAAGTATTGATTTATCGAAGTCCAGTTGATTTCTGAGTACATGTGAAAGCTAGTGGGAGCATAAGTGTTGTGATAGTAAGATAATAATAATTGTGCTAGTAGGAGCATGATTATTATGCTTAGTGTTGCAAGTTAGCAATGTTAATTATAGAAAAATAAAAAGTTCAATTCGCTTTGGAAAAGTTGTTTTACTATAAATAAGGGAGATGAAATTATACTTCATTTCAAATCTAAAAGCTTAGATCGTGATATTTTAATCAACTTTAGTCAAGGATATATATGAATGTTATGTTGGAATAGTTCAACATAAGGAAATTCTATATATGTTGCATTCTCAAAATTCGATTATGATTACGGCATCCCTCTTCATAGTTCGAATTTTGAGAACATGGCAAATAAAAAAAATTTATAGCATGAATCGGGTCCCATATGCTTCGGGTATAGGATCGATTACATGTGCTATAATATTTATCCATTCTAAATTTTCCAAATGCCTAGGGCGTTAAGAGGGAAAAAAGAATAGAACTGGATTTGATTAAAATGATTAAGCAATTGTCGAGGACAATCTGAGGTTTGCCAAAGATTGGTTGCTCATGGACAATTGGAAGTATAGAGATAGGACCATATTGACATATTCTGAAAGGAGGCAACTCTTGTTCAGAAGTGATAGTCAAAATGAGAATATGAAATTGTCTCCATGGGTGGAAGTTATTCTTTGAATATGTGTAACATTAGAGAACTTAATGCAAGAAGGGTGTTCAAAGGAATGTACTTTGAATGTGAGACTTCGTTTCCATGGAATTGCTCTCCATTGGAATACTTTGTAATATCTGTTGCCAAGTGTTTGTGACTTGTGTGCATATTCATTGCAAGGGGATCATTGCATTTAAGTTTAGAATCTAATAGATTATAGTAAATGGCAAGAGTTTGGTATTCATATATTTACAATAAGGATTGGGATTATGAAATGAGCATCATTGAAATATTGTATATTGATCTATTTCACAAAGTAAGGATCATAAGACAAACATAACGTGCATACTTGGAGTATGGCATAGCTATTGTTTAGACAAACATAGTGTGCATGCTTGGAGCATGGCATGACTATTTTTTTTATTCAAGTATTAAGTTGATAAATCGAAACATTATACAATGAATAATGAGTAATCAATATGGTGCTTAGATAAAAGGTGTTTTTATTTACACTCAAAGTGTTGGGGCCATATAGGATTAGTATTATTCTTGTGTTTCACTTTGCATGTTATGACTTCCAGAATAACTAGGTCATTCTTACCGAATGACTAAGTTATTCAAACCATCCACAGTCGATAATACGTTGGAAGTAGGTATTAAGGCAAGACTGTTATGAATTGGGTTTGTAGATGTCTTAAGTGTTTAGACATACCAAAAGGTTGCTGCAACATTCATGAGTGCTCCTAAATGAGATTCGAGTATTGGATTAAACCCACGCTCATTTGAATCACTTCATGGATTTTATCACGAGTGAATCATGAGACGATAATATCTTATATTCTTCAAACCTAGAGATATGAGTTGTTGACTATGAGTTGGTTCTACATTGATTGCACGAAAACGCATTGGTAACTCGATGTTATAAAACGTGCCTTTGTGTATGATTCAACAAGTAGTTAGTACAAGCATATGAGTCAAAGTTTATCCATTCCTTTTACCCTTAAAGGGATAAAAGTGATATCTATGGGCCCCTCGATGATTTAGTGATGACACCCTAAGTGCTTGGCCAAGCCTGGACTGATTTGATTTGTTCAATTAGTCGGTCGTCATAAATCGGAAATCGGGAAACAACAAATGGACAGAGAGAATGATTATAATCCATGTCTCAGTCCATATGATATCTAGAATGGAGGAATATATGATCACTTATCTAATGGACGCGTCATTGATTTGTTTAGAGTTCGACAACAGCTTTTAAGAGCTACGATTGCTGGTCAGGTTGGAGTCATACTTGCAATAATAGTTATTAGACTTATCCAAGTGGGAGACTGTTGGATTAGTGTCTAAGCCCATAACTATAATTGGTATATACTTGACCCGACCCGGCATGGTCCATTTGGGTTTCATGGCATCGGGACATTTGGATAGACCTTTTGTGAGAAGAGGATATTTGTGACATATTAATATATTATAAGTTCTAATATATTAATATGAAATCATATTATTTAATTAGTATTGATCAAGAATTAATTTGGAATTAATTTAGTGATCAAAAGAGACTAATTAAATATATGGGGATTGATTGTGTAAATCATTCATTCTTATATATGTGGGATTATGATCCATGATTCCTTATGTTGGGTTTAACCCATGTGGTGACCCATTGATACTCCATGGAGGTTAAAACCCATGGAGCATAAAGAATGGGTAAAGTCATGGGTTACATGGTGTAACCCTAATGTGCACACTATATAAAGACCCCATTGGTTGGTGAAATCGGCACTAGTGCATACACAAGAGGGCAAGCCGATTTCTATGAGTCAAGTATCCTCTCTCATGGTTATTCCAAGATGTTCATGATGTTGTGTGAACCAAACTAGGCTCTTAAGCTTCATGGAATCAAGCTACAACAAAGAGGTATGTATTCTATCTAGTTTGGTTATCCTATTACATATGATTGTATGCTAGTTAGGGTAATACCTTGGAAAATTGATATTTGCATGTATAATAGAGAAAACATAGATCCAATGTATTTAGGGTTGCATGTACACCTTAGGAGTGTTAGAATGCTCATAACCCAACATTTCGTTAGGGGACTAAGCAGTAGGCAGCTTTCGAAACTTTTAGACAGCGGTTGTGTGAGGCGCCAATTTTGACCTTTTTGGAGGGTGTCGATAACGTTGTGGTTTATTGTGATGCCTCGATCACGGGTTTGGGTGCGGTTTTGATGCAGCGCGTTCGTGTGATCGTTTACGCTTCGAGGCAGTTGAAGCCTCATAAGGCGAATTATCTGACACATGATTTGGAGCAGGGGGCTATGGTTTTCGCCCTCAATATTTGGTGGCATTACCTCTATGGGGTTCGTTGTACTATTTACACAGACCACAAGAGCCTGAGTTATTTGATGGATTAGCCGAACCTGAATATGAGGCAGCGTCGTTGGTTGGATGTGGTGAAGGATTATGATTGTGAGATCTTGTACCACCCGGGGAAGGCCAATGTGGTGGCCAATGCTCTTAGCCGCAAGGCAGTCACGGCTTCGATCAGAGACCTATGATTGAGAATGACCATGATTACTCCATTGTTGGAGCGGATTTGTGAGGCGCAGGTTGAGGCTATGAAGGAAGAGCACCAGAAGAGCGAGTGGATTGTGGGTCAGGTGGCTTCCTTCGATTATGACAGTTGTGGATTGTTGACTCTACATCGGAGAGTCTAGGTTCCGTATTAGGGCGGGGTTCACTAGATTTTGATGGAGGAAGCTCACAAGTCGAGGTTCTCCATCCATCCCGGGGGGACAAAGATGTATAGGGATCTTCGTTCGAATTATTGGTGGCCCTGCATGAAGCGGGACATGGCGTGGTATGTGGAGTGGTACTCGACTTGTAGGAAGGTCAAGGCCGAGCATCAGCGACCTCATGGCAAGATGCAGCTGTTGGAGATCCCCGTGTGGAAATGGGAAGATATCACCATGGATTTCATTACGAAGCTTCCCAGCACAATGCGCAGAATGGATTATATCTGGGTCATCATGGATCGATTGACCAAGAGCGCACATTTCATCCCGATCCAGGAGAGTATTTATGCAGAGAAGCTAGCCGATATTTATGTTCGGGAGGTGGTGGCATGTCATGGGGTGCCAGTATCCGTGGTTTCAGACCGGGATGTTCGTTTTACTTCTACATTTTGAAAGCGGTTTCATGAAGAGGTGGGCACTCGTCTCCATTTCAGTACACCGTTTCATCCGCAGACCAATGGTCAGAGTGAGCAGACTATTCAGACTCTTAAGGACATGTTGTGTGCGTGTGTATTGGATTTTAGTGGGACTTGGGATACGTATCTTCCGTTGGCAGAATTTTCGTATAACAACAATTATCACACTAGCATTGACCTCCCTCCTTTTAAGATGCTCTACGAGAGGAAATGTGGGACCCCGATTTGTTGGGGCGAGGTCGGTCAGCCGGTCATGGGGAGTGCTAAGGTGGTGCTCAAGACCACTGAGCTGATTCAGCAGGTTTAGAGCAAGCTCCGGACAGCTCAGAGTCGGCAGAAGAGTTATGATGACAGGCGCCAGTCGGATTTGGAGTTTCAGGTGGGAGACATCGTTCTCCTGAAGGTGTGTCACCTTGGAAAGGTGTCATCCGGTCCAGGAAGCGGGGCAACTTGGGCCCCAGGTATATTCGTCCCTTTAGGGTGTTGGCTCGGGTGGGCAGGGTAGCTTATCGTCTTGATCTTCCAGTCGAGCTCAGTCAGATTCATAGCACCTTCCATGTCTCTCAGCTCCAGAGGTGTTTGGTGGATGATTTCGCAGTTATACATTTGGAGGATAATCAGGTAGACGACCTCCTGAATTACATTGAGAGAAAGGTGGCAATTTTAGATCAGAAGACGAAAACCTTGAGGAACAAGGGTGTGGAGTTGGTCAAGGTGTAGTGGCTGCACCGCAAGGGGTCTGACTGGACGTGGGAGCCGGAGGAGGGGATAAGGGAGCATTATCCTGAGTTTTTCGAGGTGGCAGACTTTGAGAACGAATTCTGATTCTAGTGGGAGAGAATTGTAACGCTCGATCCATGTATTATTCATATTTGGTCCCTATATATTAATTTATTGCTTTTTGGCCTTGTTTTTGCAAGTTTGAAGGGAGGAGGGACCATTTCTGCCAAGATTGGATTTCTGAAGGCGTAGCTCGAATGCGGGGCGTTCCCTTGGGGAACGCATGATGTTCATGCATGGAGCTTAAACCCTAAATTTTAGTGTTTGAGACCTATTTAAACACCTTAAGTCCCAGGTGTTGGCCTCATTTCCAGCCTCCATAGCCCCAAACCCTAATCTCGAAACCCTAGAGCCTCCTTGAGTGTTGTGAGCTCATTGTGTGTGTGTGTTTTGGTGTGTTTGAAGCACATTGAAGGAAGAGAAGCTTGGTGTAAGGTGGTGATTCAAGTAGAAGCTTTTAGATCTTGGTTCTCAGCTCCATTTCCAGCACATTTAAGGTATAAAGCTCTATCATTTCTCATTTGAAGATTAGATCTAAGTTTGTATGGATTTTAGTCCCTTTTTGGTCCCATGGTGGAGATCTTGTAGTTATGATTACTCCAGAAGTCTTGAGTTGCTTCTTTTGGTGTTAAGGATGTTCTAGACTCTTAAAGTTTGCACCTTTAGAGTTGTAGAAGACCATGCATGAGATGAAGCCCTTTTTATGGAAGTTTAATGCTATATCTTGAAGTTGGGACCTTTTGGGGCATGAAAAGTCACCAAGTCAGTGGCTTTATGGTTCTATATGTTATAAAGGACTTGCATCTATGTTTTGGTCGTGTGGCTTTAAGCATTAAATTCTTATTGATCACTTTTAGGAATCAGAGTGCGAACGCGCAACATAGGGTCTAGGAACGCCTAGCGTTCCGACTGAGGCTCGCGATCTGCTGACTGTTGATGAACGCCCAACGTTCCACAAGGGAACGCCCAGCATTCGATCCATCAGTGGGCTTCCTTGGGCTATTTTCTTGGACCTTGTTGTGGTGGGCTTTAGTGGATCATCGAAATTGGGTTTTTGGACCATGTGTATATTTGGACTTTAGAGTAAAGCCCATTAGAGGAGTTTGGGCCTTATTTGGAAAATTAGGCCATAAGTGGGCCATTAGTGGGCTTTGGGAAGACTATCTCGTGTTGGTCCTTTTGTGTTATGGTTTTGGGCCTTAGTCACGAACCAAATTAGATCAGGGGTAAAATGGTCATTTTACCATAAGAGGGATTATTGGATTTTGATTAAGTGTTATTTTGTGCTGATAGTTAGGGGAGTCGTCAGGACAACAGTTAGAGATTTCCTTCTGTGAGATTCATCTTTTGGAGGTGAGTTTCTTTACGAGGTTTAGCGGGTCGAAGGCACCAATGTCGGCCCATGTTTCTGCTATGATAGTATGCTAGTTTTCTTCATGACTCTTGCATGTGTATGCGTTTATATGCTTACTGGGCTAAGGTCCGATGTAGGGCGGGGCCTGATGACTATTAGTAGGCTATGTATTTAATTGCATGTGTATATGTTTATTTGATATATATGTTATATACATGCTGGGCGGGGCACGATTTATTACCGAGCTCGGCTCGATGAGCGGGCGGGGCCCGATGCCGGACAGGTTCTGAAGACGGGTGGGGCCCGATGACTGGGTGGCGCCCATTACATGTTTATTATATGTATGGTATGTGGTAGTTCGGGGGAACTCACTAAGCTTTATGCTTACGGTTTTTAATTCATGTTTCAGGTACTTCCAATTTGAAGGGGAAGAGCTCAGGTTGACTGTATCACACACACCATTGGGATTCCACATATGATATTTACTCTGATTTTTATGACATTTGACAAATTGGTTTTGTTGAGATGTATGGATGATATTTGAAGTTACTATTTTATCTATTTTAAAAATAAATTTTTTGGGACCGTATTATGGGATGTTTCATTAAGGCCTTTAAATAGTGTCCAATCTCCTAAATTAGGGTTTGAGTCTGGGTCGCGTACGGCCAACGTACATCTGGTATGCCCAGCGTACATGAAGGAACCTTCACGATCACTCCAGTGTACATCCCTTGTATGGCCAATGTACTCGGCAAACGATAACCATTCTAACTTCCAAAGGCATAACTTTTTCGTTCTAACTCTGATTTCAATGATCCTTATATCTACGAAAACGTAATGAGAAGCTTTACACTCCTATAAATTCCCCTTTGCCTTAGAACCTTCCGAATGTAAATCCTAAATTCATGAAAGGCCCGAACCATCGCCCTTTTACCATTATACCCTTGGGCTCCACAGCACAAAACGAACTCTTGGATCACATAATCTACATTACCCTCAACCAAAAATGGTCTAATCTTATCTTTCCGCAAAGCATGAAGCCTTATGATAATTGACCTTCATATCACAACCCCGACTTATGAAACGACTTGGAACATGGTGTTACATCTCTCCTCTTCATTCTCGGTTTCTAGGGTTTTAGGTGTGAGCCATATGAGGCACAAGATTTCTAGTGCTTGCTTTCTAGATCTTGTTCATTAAGGATTTTATTGATTATTTACAACAATAATAAAAAGGTATGTAAACCCTAATCCCATTGGGAATTTCGATAATAATAGGATTTTCCTTGGGTTCCTTGATGTTCATAGATTATAGTTATCAATAGAGAAAACTTAGATCCAAATGGGTTGCATGTGAACTTAATCCTTATTTGTTATATATGTGACCTATAGAGTCGATATTTGGATCAGTGATCATGTTAACTATCTTTTGGACTTCAAGGTGAGTTTTCCTCACTGTATCTGTGGGTCGAAGGCACCAATGTCAGCTACTAGGTTGTGTTATCTATCTTGGTATATAGATGATGCTATGATATAGTGAACTGTTAGATTATCAGATATGTATGATTACCTGTATTTGCTGGATATATGTTAGATGGGTATATCTGTATAATTACTTGTACTTCTTCGTTATATGATATCGGTTACATATGTCGACATCTTGTGGTTGGGTTGAGGCGATCCTGCTTTATGCTAAAGGCCAAGATACTCGGGTGGTCCAGTTGATACTGTAGGCCCAACGGAGCGGTGTAACTTATGTTGTAGGCTCGAGAGCAGTCCAACTTATAGCTGATGGCTCGACGACAGACTAGCCTTGTGCTGTAGGCCTTGTTGCGTGCATTGTATGTATTTTGCTGTGATGGGTATTTTGGAGGAACTCACTAAGCTTTGACTTATAGTTTGATTTCATGGTTTCATGTATATCAGATGAACGGGGCAAGGCGAATGTGTGATTGTACACATCATCCTTGGATATTATATTGAGATATGTTTTTGGAGACTCTTATTTGATAACTAAGTTTTTGGAAACAATGTTTTGTATGACTTATGGATTATAAAATGTTTTGAAAAATGAAATATTTTACTATGATTTTTGGGACGTTACAAGTGGAGTCAATGGTGGTCCTCCGATGACAACCTAACCGGAAAACAAAGAAAAAATTGCAACAACATTCCCCTGAATCAAAATGAAACCTGAAAAATAGTTCACACGGATCAACAATTTCTCGCAATTAATTTTTTTTTAAAAACCTTTACCAACCACTAGTCGTCAGTATAGAGTTCACATGGATCCCCTATTTTAGTGCCGTCGGCACAACTTATCCAAAAATGACATCACTTTTATTTTCATCGACATAGGTTTTCAGAAAAACGCAAAAATAACTTTTGTTCCCGCCAACCCTATGGCGACAAAAAGTCGTGCGCATAGAGTTCCAGGTCGAAGAAACTTGGTCATCTCTGTACCCATGGCAAGTCGTCAGTATAGCTGATGTTTTAGTGACGACAAGTGTCGTGGTATAGATGTCGTTGACACATGTAGAGATTCTTGTAGTGAATATTCACAACTCGCACTTAGAAACAGTTCCAGGTATAAAACATCCACATTAAAATGAAAAACGAATATTACAACTTAGCGGTATCCTAGAAAATGAAAAGAGTAAATTGCAAAATTTGATTCTTATGGTATTATCCAATATGCCATTTTATTCCAAGTTTTGTTTTGGTTACAAAAATGTGTTCACATTTTTTTTATGTTGCATATATATGATCCATCGAACTCATATCTTATGTTATTTTAATTAAATAAACATATGTATATTGTATGTTATTATTTTGTATTGTCGTGTTTTTTTTCTTTTTTTTTGTTAAATTGGTCGTGTTCGTGTTAGCAACAAAACATGGTATGCCAGTGGCGGATCCAAGATCAAGTAAAGGGTATCCCCGACAAAAAAATCACGTAATACACAACAAGAAAAAAAAATTCGGAAAAAATTACACTACTAAATTTTTTTTAGGGGTATCCCGGGCTACCCCGAGATACATACTAGATCCGCCATTGATGGTATCGTGTCCTGTCGTGTTCGGCTGATGAAAAAAAAACTTGCGTCATGCCTAGTTGGATAAAAACACAAAACGACCGTCCGATTTGCCACCCTAGGTTTTATTTATTTATTTTATTTATTTATTATTATTTTTATGGGAAAATCACATATATAGTCTACGAATTTTTTAGGGTTGACCCTTTTAGTCACTTAAGTTTTTTCGTGGTTTTACGAGGGAACCAAGTTATGCGCAACCTGTACTTTTAGTCCCCTTTACTTGTTTTAGTCTGTTTAGGGGACACATAGACAAAACTTGGGGCCCACCTCTCTCTCTCTCAAAGTCAAACCTACATCATCACCCTTGCCATAGACCCACCACCGATGGCCTTGATGGTCGGAACTCATAACAGCATCGGTGGCAACAAGTTGTTCGGGTGGCGGAGCGACGGGAGGAGCTGGGTTTCGCTGCTCCTGCTTGTCCTTATGCTGATGAAAACGAAAGGAGGAAAGGGGTGTTATCAGACGGTCGAACCACAACAGAGCAACGTCGGAGGTTGGGGAGTTTCCTCGCCGGGGATGGGTGGCGGGTGGCGATCTCCGACAGTAGAACACGATGGAGAGGGAGGAGTTAATGGTAACAGTAGTCGATGGACTCGGGGGGGGGGGGGTTGAAATAGGTTTGTTGTGATCGACACAAGATAAATAGAAAAGGAAGAAAAAGGAACGGTGATGGTGGTCGTTCATGGTGGCTCACAGTCGGTGGTTCAACACCCTCGGTGGTGTGTTTCTCCGATAGTGGGTTAAGAGTTGGTCCAGTATCAGCAGCACATGTGAGTGTGTTTGGCTAACTCCGATCAGTAGCAGGAGTGAGGAGACACGGTGGTCAATGGTGGTGGTAATGGTGGTTAAGAGGTGGTCATGTGTGGTGGTTAAGGGTGGAGAAGGTGGGAGTATGTGAGCTCATGACTTTTTGGAAGTTAAGTCTTTTATTTATAATCGCCAAAGATGATGAAGGTGGTGATGGATAAGTTGACAGGAAGAAACAAATGTTTCATGTTTTTGTGTAATGCCACAATTGATCAGGAAAGAAAAAAGAGTTATCACCTTTCTGCATTTAGTGTGTTGACTTTCAAGGAGAGAGAGAGAGAGTATGGGAAAATTCAAAGTCAATATAGGAAAATTGGTCAACAAATGTCAATGTGTCAAAGAGGTAACCGGGTGATCCTTTCACTTTGGCCAAAAGGATGTAATCGACCCGACAAAAACGACTTTGTTCCCTCATAAGGCCACAAAAATTGTTTAGAGACTAAAATGATAAACCCTAGAAAGTTCGTAGGGCATTTGTATCATTTTCACTATTTTTATTTAATTGAATCAATAGTTTGGTTGTGTGGTAAAATCATTAAACCATGCATAAGCTAAATGAAAATCATTTCACGATATGTTAAGAAAACACTGTACCAATATTTGAAAACCTGAATGGTTTGGATACATGGCCAGCTAGCGTAAATGATTAAATGTTTAGGCTTAAATTACAAACGTGTAATTGTATAGAATTCTCAAAATAATTAATTGTGTCTTGATATATCCCTCTTCCTAATAAATACCTCTCTAAAGGTCACATGTCCTTGTTATAAACACCTACATTCCACGTGTCAATCTTGCAGCTATCTTATCAAGCATTTTCCCGCCCATTGCTTCATTGAAGAATCGACATCATCTCCTACTAATAAGCAATTCGGTTATCCTCAACTCATTACCTCGTAGCAATTTCAAAATCTATCTTTTCCATAAATACAATTGCATAAAATCAGGTAATTTCCCTATTTGAAATCGCATACACAGTATACACAAACATTTTGAATTCTCATCTTTTATTTTACAGCTCTCTAAAACCCTGGCGCCCAGGAAGAAGATAAACACTTTGATTTGTGCATCAACTACTACCACTTTTGCTGATACGACAATATTCCAGTGCTTGGCTCCTTCTATTGTAAGTTGTGTTTAATCTTCTTGAAGTTCTAGCAAACACGATTCTTAACGTAAGTAACCTAGCATCAATTAATCATCAATTGATTAATCTGGAAGCAAATCGCCAATGGTTGTTATGGTTTTGGTTGTTTTTGTTTTCGTTACTTTCCATGGTGGATTAGTTCTTTCATGCCTTACATGAAATGCTTTATTGCGGATCTGATGATTCTCTCCCGTCTGTTTTCTGCCTTAATCTTTGACCCACTCCACCTCTCTCACTTTCAAACCCTAGGTATGTTCCAATTTTATATTTTTTTATATAGGGGTTTTCATTGCTTTGGGTGGTTTTCAGATTCCCTGATGTGGAACTAATGATTGACACTCCTTTTATTTTTCGTTCTGCTCTCTAGATGGGAACAGACTTGAAAGATGAAGAGATTTCTAGGTCTTTTCTTGCTGCAGTATAGAAATTGGGTAAATACGTCAGTTTGTAAACAGTTATAGTCTCTAACATTCTTTGAACTTAAGACCTTTTACTTTCTTCTTTCATTTTTTGTTGGTTTTTTTGAAAATGTAATACTCCATGATTTGTTTTTCAAATATCAGACTACCAAAATTCATTTATCATGAAGGAGAATACTTTCAGGTAACATATCCTTTTATCTTCACCATTTACTAATTAGAGAATGATGCCAACATATTTGTATATTATGCTTATGAAGATTTCTAAATTAGATCTACTTTGGGTTACACCGGTAAAACTTAGAGAGATAAATCCAATTACCTCATCACACGAACCAAAAGAAGCGTTAGGAATGACAGACAATGCTCCTCCTCCATGGCTTATTGATATCCAGGTGAGTGTGTCACTTAGCTTTGTTCTGATACATCTTTTTCAGAGCTGTTTGGATGTGTGGTTTAAAGTTGAAAGCTTTAGGGCTGCGAAATGATATTTGTACATGCAAATAAAGGCTTGTGAGTATCATTGAAATCCATACCTAAAACGAAAGACTGAATTTGGATTTTTTTTTTAAATAAAAATCTTCTTCGGGAAGAGATGTGGATTGAAGAAGAAAGAAATGGTTTTTCATTTCACTCTAAATACTTTTCTTTCATGAAATATTTCATAAATTCTCCTCTGAATTCAATCTAGTCTATCATGAATATGATCCAAATTTCACTGCTGCAAGTCTTGATGAAGCATACCTGGATATCACAAAAGTCTGCAAGGAAAGGGATTTATCTGGTGGAGAAGTGAGTCATTTTTTTCTTTCTTTTCATATATGTTGAAAAAAATACAAATTGAAAAATCTTTTTCTTTTTTAATATTTATAAAAAGGTTGTTGAAGAGCTTAGAGAAAATGTGTATAAAGCTACTGGATTAACATGTAGTGCTTGAGTTGCTCCAAATCGGTTACTTGCAAAAGTTTGCTCAGATATAAACAAGCCAAACGGGCAGTTTGTTTTACCTAATGATCAGGTTGCTATAATGACATTTAGATCCTCATTTCCTATACGAAAGGTAGTGCATAATGACTTATATACCCTTTACCCTAATTTCACTTTTTTTTTCTTACCAAAATTCATCTTTTAGATTGGGGAAATTGGAAAAGTAACAGAGCATATCTTAAAAGATGTATTTGAGATCAAGACATGTGAAGATTTGTTGCAGAAAAGCTCCTTACTTTTTGCACTATTCTCTCCTTCATCTGCAGGTATTGTTGTGTTTTTGAAATTTTAATTTTTGTTGGTAAAAAGACGATACTACCCCTGATGGTTTTTGTACAATGTAGAGTTTTTTGTGTCTGTAGGGTTAGGACTTGGGGGAACAGAAGCACCGAATGTTAGATCACAAAAAAGTATGAGCAATGAGAGAACATTTTCTGCAACTAAAGATGAGGCCTTTTTAAATCAGAAATTATGTCATTTATCATTTTATCATTTTGTCATTTATGAGAATTTATCTTTTGTATTTCTTTACTGAATTTTATATTTGTTAAATTGAATTTTCAGTTGAACTTTCGGAGATGCTTTCTGCTAACATGGAGAAAGAAGGTCTACATGGAAAGACACTGACACTCAAACTAAAAACCACATCATTTGAGGTACAATTTCGTTCTTTTTTGATAGAAGGGCATTTTTGTCTTTTTCACACAGCCAAGAGATAAAAAAAATTGAAATTTTTAGGTGAGAACTCGAGCGACGACTTTGCAGAGATATACTGAAACATGCTTCAAAGCTTCTCAAGGCTGAACTTCCTATATCAGTTAGATTAATCGGTAATGTTTAATGTGTAAAAATTAATTTATATAAAATAATAATATTTATTAACGATAATAATTTTTTTTTGTAGGATTGCATATGTCGCATTTTAATGAAGATAAAGGTGGTAGTGGTGTATCTGATCCTAAACAAAGAACCCTTTTGAATTTTATAAAATCTGGAGATGATAACAGGGAAAGTGTAGATAAAGAGCAATCAGATTCATGTTGGGGTTGGAAAACTCTTCTATTAAACACGAAAATAGAATCACAATAGGAGGAGCAACTCTCACACTCAACTATTACGAAAAACCAACCCTCTCACTAACACTCTCACTCTAAGTGTTATACTATCTGTTTCTCTGTGTTTTTGGGATGCATACAACTGAAGAATGAAGTCTCTATTTATAGTCTTGGCAGCCACCATTGTAGTTGCGTCTATTAATTATGTTCATCATAGGGTGGGAAGAAAAACTTGTCCCGTAGGTTTCATTTTGTCAACAATGATGGCTACTATAGCTTTGGAGGCTGGAACACAACAAATCTCCCCCTCCCGTCTCCGTCCAACAATCCTCATCCCAACTATGTCAGCACATAGCCTGTGTTTCTCTTGTGTCACCACCTTTGTCAACATGTCTGCCTTATACTTCATAGTATTTCCCTTTCCGTCTTTCTTCAGTTTGAAAACCCACTTGTTTTTCAAGGCTTTCTTTCCTTTGGGGAGTTTCACTAACTCATATGTTTGATTCTTCTGCAAAGAATTCATTTCTTCTTCCATGGCCTTCTGCCAATTTGCTTTGTCAATATGAGATTGAGCTTCTTGAAAGCTCTCTGGCTCCCCCTCACTAGTAAGAAGGATGTAGTTTGAAGTCGGATATCTTCTTGATGGAGCACGGACTCGTTCGGATCGTCGAAATTGAGTTCCTTCATTTGCAACTTCTGGCAGTGGATCTGAATTATCCAGGGGTGGAAGCTCCCCCTCATCAACACCTTCTTGATATGCATCATCGACTTCTTCATCCACTTCTTCAGCGGAAACATCTTCTTTATTTTCAGATATTATATCTGAAACTTTGGAGCTTTGTTGCTTGTTAACCGGTGCCTTGAAATCATAATACTGGTTTTCATAGAAAACCACATCTCTACTTCGAATAACCTTCTTTAGTTCTGGGTCCCATAGCCTGTACCCGAACTCTTCATCTCCATATCCAATAAAGATGCATGGAGTGGATTTGAGGTCCAACTTCTTCCGCAGTTCACTTGATACATGTGCAAACGCCTTGCACCCAAATACTCTCAAGTGAGAATATGATATGTCTTTACCCGTCCATATCTTCTCCGGAACTTCAAAATTCAATGGAGCGGAAGGTGAGCTATTTATTAGATAGCAAGATGTCAATACAGCTTCACCCCAGAATGGCTTTGGGAGTTTAGTCATGCTGAGCATGCATCGAACTTTCTCAACAATGGTGCGATTCATCCGTTCTGCTGCACCATTGTGTTGTGGGGTTCGTGGGACAGTCTTTTCATGTCTGATACCATGTTCCGTGCAGTATTTAGAGAACTCACGGGAATAGTATTCGCCTCCATTATCTGATCGGAGACATTTTAGCTTCTTGCCTGTTTGTCTTTCCACCATTGCATGAAAAGCTTTGAAGCGGTCCAATACTTGGTCCTTCGTTCTCAAACAGTATGCCCATACCTTTCGTGACGCATCGTCAATGAATGTCACAAAATACCGGCTTCCACCAAGAGATTCTACTTCAATGGGTCCACATACGTCGGAGTGGACAAGGCTCAGCAACTCAGAGCGGTTCTTTCTTGTGGAGCTAAAGGAAACTCTGTGTTGTTTCCCGAATAGGCAGTATTTACAAGGATCCAAGGCAACATCTTTTGCCATTGAAATGGACTCCTTCTTTGCAAGAGTCGTCAATCCCTTCTCGCTCATGTGGCCTAGTCTTCTATGCCACAAGTTTGGTGATGTCTCTTCTTTAACAACATTGAGACTTGGTTGAAGCAACTTTGCATGACTTTTATAAAGAGTACCATCAAGTTTTCCCCTTGCAACAACCATAACACCTTTCAACAACTTCCAGGTGCCATTTTTGAATTGATTATCATATCCTTGGACGTCAAGAGCTCCAACTGAGATAAGATTCATTCTCAGCTCTGGGACATGCCGAACATCTTTCAACACCAATGTACATCCAACATTGGTCTTTAAATGCACATCACCAATACCAGCAATGCTTGAGAAACTGGTGTTTCCCATCTTTACGGTATCATGGTCTCCGGGTTTATAAGTACTGAATAAATCCCGGTTTGGAGTCGAATGATATGATGCAGCGCTATCAATCACCCACTCATCATCATGAGTTTCAACATGTAGGCATGCTTCCTCCTCGTATGTAACAAGGGCAACGTCTTGTGTTATGGTGACCATGGTTTCACCATTCTCCCTGCTTGGATTCTGGCTTGTCTCGGGCTGCTCTCGTAAGAACCTTCGGCAATCACTCCTTTTGTGGCCATAATAATTACAATGATTGCAATAGCCTTCGAACCATGTATTTGAAGATTTACCTCGCTCTCGCGATTTCCCTCGATCTCGTGATTTCCCACGATCTTGGGATCTTCCTCTACTTTGACCATGTCTACCTCTGCCTCTACCTCGACCTCGGCCTCCAGTTCTGCCTCCGCCTCTTTCTTTGTTTTCTGACACGAGGGCAAAAGACTGGTCTGTACCAGCTTCTTTCCTTCTGGCTTCCTCGTTCATTAGGGCATCTGTGACCATCTCCATTGTCACTTTACCACCGGGGGCAGAATTGCTGAGAGTCACAACAAGCGTCTCCCAATTATCTGGTAGAGAACTCAAGAGCAATATGGCTTGTTCCTCGTCTTTGAGAACCCAATCAGCAGCACCGAGCTGGTTTACGAGATCCTGGAACTGACTCGTATGCTCGGTTATGGACGTACCACTTCGTAACTTGTGGTTTACAAGGCGCCTCATCAGCAAGGTCTTGTTGCGTGCCGTCTTTGCCTGATACATATTCTCGAGCTTCTCCCAAAGTTTGTACGCGTCTGTCTCTTGAGAGACATGATGAAAAACACTGTGGTCGATCCACTGTCGAATTTGTGCCACCGTTTTCCTGTTTATTCTCGTCCAAACTTCGTCTGTCTTCGTGTTGGGTTTGACGCCTTGCTTTTCTATAGGCTCTGCTAAATCTTTCAGATTAAGCAAATCTTCCATCCTTGGCTTCCACATGTTGTAATTTGTGGGCGTAAGTCGAACCATCGTAATCGTACTTGTAGATTCCATCGAAAATAAATGCAAATTTATTTTACAAATATTTCAAGGAAAAATTAGATAAAACCGAGCTCTCGGTTGGATTCGGAAGCGTCAAAAATGGTTGGGTAGAGTTTTTCGGGGTCAAAATATACTTTCTTGAAAAGTTATGTGTTAATTTGTAACTTTTCGGAACTACAGGGGCTAAACTGTAATTTTCGGAACTTACAGGGTCCAATCTGAAATATTTCTGCCAACCAGGGACTTTTCTGAAACTTTTCAGAACTCCAGGGACCAAAACAGTTATTTTCAGAACAACAGGGACCGAACTGCAGTTTTTCAGAAACAGGGGGACCTTTCTGCAATTTTCTGAAACTTCAGGGGCTAAACTGCAACTTTTCTGAAAAGCTGGTCAATGCTGACGTCACTGATGACGTCACCCGTCTTCTCCGGCAGTCTTCTCCGGCCACCTGGTTTTTCCGGCGAATTTTCCGGCAGGTTTGACCAATCTTTGACCGGTGTTTTGGAGGTCTTCCCGTGGTCAAAAAATTACGAAAAATATATTTTCGGAATCCTTGAAACAAGCCCTTTCCAACGGTGTACTCAAAAATGGATTTTGAGACAAAACAATTTTGACGAAAAAACAGAGAAATTAGTGAAAAATTCCCTGGACACCAAACGGGGCTCTGATACCAGTTGTTGGGGTTGGAAAACTCTTCTATTAAACACGAAAATAGAATTACAATAGGAGGAGCAACTCTCACACTCAACTATTACGAAAAACCAACCCTCTCACTAACACTCTCACTCTAAGTGTTATACTATTTGTTTCTCTGTGTTTTTGGGATGCATACAACTGAAGAATGAAGTCTCTATTTATAGTCTTGGCAGCCACCATTGTAGTTGCGTCTATTAATTATGTTCATCATAGGGTGGGAAGAAAAACTTGTCCCGTAGGTTTCATTTTGTCAACAATGATGGCTACTATAGCTTTGGAGGCTGGAACACAACAATTCAGATCCATGTTTTGATCATTTTTCTAAAAAGAAAATTTATCGCAATATTAAGCTCTAAGCTTTGAAGACTAAAAGAATTTAAGATCCTTTGAATAGTTAACTAATTAACTTTTAACTTACTATTTGTTATAGATTTTTCAGTTTAATATTATTTTTATCTTATTGCAATTATTGAATTCAATATTATTTCTTTTTTCATTACCCTCATTTTCTGACACATGCTTAGGTATCTTTCGTATCCCATGATTTGTTTTTCCGCCCACTGCATCTTAGATCTTAGAATAAACCATATCAGCAACATGATAGTCTCCTATTAATTAGCCATTCAGTTATCATATTCCCCGTTTCACTCCACTTTATTAACACAGGGGCCATTATGTAATTTTGAAAATCCGTTACACAGGGGCTGTTTTGTCGATTGAATAACTAAGAACCAGATTTCACTTAATTTATTAAGACATGGGATGTTTTGTAAATTTAGTAACACAGGGGCTATTCTGTCCATTGATTAACATAGGGAGCTATTATGTAATTTTTAGCAATGTACTATGAAATACATTAACATAGGGAGCTATTATGTAATTTGTTGAAATTAAAATTGTATGTTTGAAAGTTTGTAACACATGGGCTGTTTTGTAAATTTAGTAACACAGGGGCTATTTCTCATTTCTTTTAATAACACATAGGCCAAATTTCACACAAATCGTATGTTATTTTCAACAGTTGACTTTTATTTGAATCAATTTAAAGGGTAAAATTGTAAAAAAAAAAAAAAAAAAGAGTGTCTATCTGTGTGTACTGGTTTGTGCGTTTTCTGTGGGTCAACTTTACGGGGCGACATATCTCTTCTGCTTATTTTATGATAATAACATAAACTTAATGAAAGAATATTCGGGCAAAGTTTATTGTTTTGTTGCCTTTTGATACCTGGAAATTAAAAATAAAAACAAAAAAAGAAAAATATTAAAAGTCTAAATGAATATGTTTTATTCAGGTGTTAAATAAGCTTTACTTATGGGAAAAAGGTCCAAACTCAAAGGCTTTAAGCCCCACCTCCAAAGATTACATAAATATCAACGACTTTTGAAAGATGGCATTTTACCATCTTACATTCCTGTAAGTTCACTTCATTTTGTCATTGACAAGTTTACTAAATTGCTTACTTTCCGGGTGATTTTATATTAGACCATCTTTTATATGACAACTCAATTATGCCATCAAACATATTACTATCACAAAGTAAATTAAATAACTAATGAACTTTTTCCTTTTCAACAACAACTTTTGCATATGGACCGGTTAATTGGAATACTTACACCATGACACCATGTCAGGGATAATCAAGTAGAGGTGGTTGATATATACGATGATGGGGATAACAAAATAAATAATTAAGTTTGGTGATTTCCAGGTGGCTGACAAAATAAACTCTATGCACATAACATGTTTTTGAAAATACATAAGTAAATGTTTGTTGAAACCAAAATTGTATGCTTGAAAGTTTATATCACTGATATGTGTATGTAAATATTCTTATATGTATCTTAATTTTAATATATATTTTTTTGTGCATGCTTCATGTTCTCTTTAATATGCTATGTTGGACAGGGGTAAAATTGTCAAAATTGTCATCAACACTCTAAAAGGATAACCGGATAAGCACCAAAGTTTCGACTTGTGTTTGTTGATATGTGTTCCGATAAGGATGTTAAACTTTCAAATAAAACATTCAATGTTGTGTATAAACAAGTTTTTAGAAATTTATAAAACTTTATATACTTTTATTATTTATATAGATTTCAGTTTCTGTTTTTATTTATAGTTATATTGCATTCTACAAAATTATAATTTTCTAACATATCTACATATACAAAATACCAATTGGATATTCAATCCAATATCATTTTCTAATTTCAGCCAATAATTATGTCATTGTGATATTACTGACACAACATATATATTTATTATTTATTAAAGTTTTTATTATCAATTTTCAATAATTAAGTTATAATTTAATTAAAATTATTTTTAAATTATTCATCCGTGGTGCCCACGGGTTATAACCTAGTTTTCAAATGTACTGAACAATTGGAAAGATAAGTAACAAAAACTGATGATTTAATGCTCCGAAGATTATTTCTATAAAAACTAAAATTTGTCTAAATAATGCATATGCAAAATAAGAATATTTATACTATTAATTTAGAGTTTGACAGCTTTATAACCATATTTAAAAACTTAAAAGTCTAAAATAATTCCGGTTAAAACTTGCCTTTTTTAAACTTAATGTATAAATATAATTCTCTTGGAGATTTAGCCTAAGTATTCCGATTTCTAATTCTTGTCAACGACTAGAGATTGCAGAAAACCCTAGAAAAAAGAAGGAAGAACGAGATGGATAGATGGGATTTCGATCGCGACACAAAGTATCGAAGCAGCAAGAGAAAAGATAGAGGTGGAGAGAGTGATGAGGAGGATCGGTATGGCGATAAACGAACTAGGGTTGTGCACGAGTGGAATGAGTGGCGGCGGTTTGATCAGGAGAAAGTGGGTTTTGCTGAGGAAGACACAGATAGGGATGAGAGGAGGGAATTCGAGGATGGAGATAAGTTGCAACAAGGGAAATTGAACGGGGAAACAATGACGACGATGAAGAATGAACTTAAAGATGAACCCTGTGGTGGTGCACTGGGAGCACCCAGTAAGGCATATGAAACCCTACATGAGACCCCTTTGGCGCCCAGCCACCCTCATCCTCCTTCTAAGGTATCATCACTTTCTACCAAACATGAAACTGAAGGAGTTGATTCTGCAGATGCTGCCAAGATTGGAGGCATCTCTCTCAATGCTTTATCTATGGCCAAAGCAACTTTACTGAAGCACAAGGGGCTTGCAGAAAAGATGAAGAAGATCCCGTTGTTAAACAAGGGTACTGACTCAGCAAGAGATGGCCTCAAACCTCCATCTAGTTCAGGAATACCCGCTGCCCCACCACAATCTGCTGCCCGACTTGGTGGTGGGCTGCCCCGAAATTCTGAAGCTGTAAAACGGGCTCAAGAGCTTGCTGCCAAGATGGGTTTTAGAAAAGACCCGGAATTTGCACCACTTATAAACAAGTTCCCCGGAGAGCTGGAACCAGAAGTGACTGTACAACCAAAGCATGCTAAAGCCCCTGTTCTTAGTTTGGATGCATTGGGTAGGGAAGTCGATGAAAATGGCAATGTGGTAAATATACCTAAGTTAAACATCTTGAGCACCCTTAAGGTTAACATTAACAAACAGAAGAAAGATGCATTCCAGATTCTGAAACCGGAATTAGAAGTGGATCTAGATGAAAACCCTCACTTTGATCCTCGAATGGGAATCAATAAAACTAAACTTTTAAGGCCTAAAACGATGACCTTTCAGTTTGTTGATTCTGGTACTTACGGAAACGTCACAGAAGGCGGGCCACCTGAAGATATACTAAAGAAAGAGAAGATAACTCTATACATGGAACAACCCCACCCAATCGAACCGCCAGCCGAACCGGCCCCACCCCCGCCTCAGCCTCTAAAACTCACCCAAAAAGAACGCAAAAGACTCCGAACTCAAAGACGCCTCGCCACTGAAAAAGCCCGGCAAGAAATGATCCGCCTAGGCCTTCTAGAACCCCCAAAACCCAAAGTCAAAATGAGCAATCTAATGAAAGTCCTCGGATCAGAAGCCACCCAAAACCCGACCCGCCTTGAAATGGAAATCAGAAGCGCAGCCGCCCAATGTGAACAGGCTCATGTTGACCGGAATATCGCCCGGAAGTTGACTCCGACCGAAAGACGCAAAAAGAAAAAACCAAAGTTTTTCGATGACAATAATAATACCCTCGAAACAATTGTGTCCATATACAAAATGAATGACCTTTCGCACCTTCAGACTAGGTTTAAGGTTGATGTAAATGCACAGAAGAATCGGTTGTCGGGGTGTGCGGTTATTTCGGAGGGTATTTCTGTCGTGGTGGTGGAGGGCGGGGGTAAATCGGTAAAACGGTATCAGAAGTTGATGTTGAAGAGGATAAATTGGGCTGCGGCTGTGAAAGAAGAGAATATGCATGAAGAGGTTGATGATGATGATGAGAACGTGAAGAATAAGTGTGTGTTGGTGTGGCAAGGGAGTGTGACTAAACCAAGTTTTCAAAGGTTTTTGGTGCATGAATGCAGTACCGAAAATGCTGCTCGCAAAGTGTTTTATGATGCTGGGGTTGGTCATTATTGGGATTTAGTTGTTAATTTCTCAAGGATGTGTAATTAGTGAAACTATAAAATTTGGAGAGAATGAGAGATGATATAATGATATATATGATGCTGGTTGTAATACGTTGTTGCAGCAATTTTTTTTGGTATATAGGTTGTTCAGTGATAGATTTGTTATATTGAGATCCTACCTGAATCTTTATTATGTGTGTCCTCGTTAGTTTGTCACAAGTACAGTATAAAGTTTGTGTTTAAATTTAGAAAAAGTTGTCTAAAATTTGCATAGTTTAATCGTTAAATCACTAACGAATCAAATTATGATATTTACGTGTAGTTCAAGACGAAAATAAAGGTCCGAAAAATTTGCTTATCCAGCTGGGTTGTCGATAAAATCATTTAAATCAAGTTTAATATAATCTATATTTGTGTGTTTGTCCTTCATTCCTATAAAATAACCTATATTTCTTTTTGAATATATAATTTTAATTAATTTTATTTTAAAAAAAATTAAAGCCCCTTTCACACATCACCCCACTAACTCATGCCCCTTATCTTCATCGACACTCATCTCGCCTTTTTATTCTTCTTGCCCGACGTAATCGTCGATGCTCGTGTCCATATGTAACATCACACCTCCATCTTCATTTCCCTTGATCTTAACCCCTATCACTTGTCATTTCTTATATATCTACATCCAGAACGTGACGAACCCCAATAACTTTGCCTCTACCCCTACACACTACAACAAAATCAAGCTAATGCGACTTCTCTAAAAGGTTGCATTAAGGCTTGAAAAGGTTGTATAATGTCGAAAGCAACCTTTTACCAAAGGTTGCATTAGGAAAATTGCATTAGACCAAATGCAACCCTTTCTTAAATGGTTGTAATTATTTTTTAGATGCAACCTTTTTTTAATACAATCTCTGTTATGAAAAATAAACTTTTTTATGATCATATGCAATTTGTTTTCCATTTATATGCAACTTTTTTTTTACTATTTTAGTTACAAAAACGTAGCTTTTTTATAATAAATTTCAACATTTATTACCTTTCTAGTGAAGAATTAGAACATTTCTCAATGCTATTTACAACCTTTGTTGCATCTTTAATTGCAAAAATTACAACCTTGTTTACAGTCAAATGCAATTAAACCTCTATTTTTGTGACATTTCTAACATTAATATTGATGGATTAAGTGTCTAACCGAATAACTAAATTGGTATATACTTGAATTAAAAACTAAAGTCGTTAAATCACTAACGAATCAAATTATGATATTTACGTGTAGTTCAAGACGAAAATAAAGGTCCGAAAAATTTGCTTATCCAGCTGGGTTGTCGATAAAATCATTTAAATCAAGTTTAATATAATCTATATTTGTGTGTTTGTCCTTCATTCCTATAAAATAACCTATATTTCTTTTTGAATATATAATTTTAATTAATTTTATTTTAAAAAAAATTAAAGCCCCTTTCACACATCACCCCACTAACTCATGCCCCTTATCTTCATCGACACTCATCTCGCCTTTTTATTCTTCTTGCCCGACGTAATCGTCGATGCTCGTGTCCAGATGTAACATCACACCTCCATCTTCATTTCCCTTGATCTTAACCCCTATCACTTGTCATTTCTTATATATCTACATCCAGAACGTGACGAACCCCAATAACTTTGCCTCTACCCCTACACACTACAACAAAATCAAGCTAATGCGACTTCTCTAAAAGGTTGCATTAAGGCTTGAAAAGGTTGTATAATGTCGAAAGCAACCTTTTACCAAAGGTTGCATTAGGAAAATTGCATTAGACCAAATGCAACCCTTTCTTAAATGGTTGCAATTATTTTTTAGATGCAACCTTTTTTTAATACAATCTCTGTTATGAAAAATAAACTTTTTTATGATCATATGCAATTTGTTTTCCATTTATATGCAACTTTTTTTTTACTATTTTAGTTACAAAAACGTAGCTTTTTTATAATAAATTTCAACATTTATTACCTTTCTAGTGAAGAATTAGAACATTTCTCAATGCTATTTACAACCTTTGTTGCATCTTTAATTGCAAAAATTACAACCTTGTTTACAGTCAAATGCAATTAAACCTCTATTTTTGTGACATTTCTAACATTAATATTGATGGATTAAGTGTCTAACCGAATAACTAAATTGGTATATACTTGAATTAAAAACTAAAGTCCTTTTAGGTTGTCCTCATAATCAGAAATAGCTAGAAATGATATTAGCAGAGAATGATAAATGTTGTTTTAATATATTATGCGATTAATATATTAATTTTAACGTCCCAAAATTTATAAAAAAAAATTTCATTTTTGTATTAATAAAACAATCAGCCAAACATGTTTACAAAAATGATAAGTGAAATCAGAGTATGTCAACAATCATCCAAAAATACATCAGAGTCAAATATGGCGGAAATCATGGTGTGTGTGCACGATGTGATCATCTCGAGCTCTACTCATTCGAATTGGAAGGACCTGAAACATAAACAAAAAATCGTAAGCACAAAGCTTAGTGAGTTCTCCTAAATACCGCATAACATACATATACGTCAGCTCAAGGTTGTATCAGGTCTATTTCACCCCCGAACCAATTTCAACTCATAGGTCGGCACAAGGCTGTACCGGATCTATTTTGCTCCCGGGTCTATTTCACTCCCGACTTTATTTCAACTCACATGTTAGCACAAAGCTATATCGGGTCTATTTCACCCCACATACATATAACAAATAGGCACACAAGCATACCATTATACAACAGGAGTAACGAAGACTACAAGCACATATAATTCCTAGTGGCCTATAGTATAGTGAGCAAACTCACCTCAATCCGCTGATAAACAAATAGATGATCGGGCTGCTGAACTGGAGAATCCCCGCACTAATCAATCAAATAATATCCTAATTAATAATTAGGTGATAAACCATAACCGGGAATATAAATCCTTAATCTCGAATCCAACGTTAAAAGACCATTTTACCCCATAAAGGCTAAACCCAACCAAACATAGCCCAAACCCTGAAAATGGCACAAAATCATTCTAGGTCCACATCATGGAGTACGGCCAGCGTACACTATCCGTACGCCCCGCGTAGTCACGTTGACTAGAATACGAGACACAAACCCAGTACATGCAGCGTACACAGAAGTACACTTAACGTACTGGTCATTGATCTTTTCTCATCTGAATGGCTTAATCCCTTAATCCCTTAACATACAAACCTCAGATCTACTTCTAATTAAGGTCTTAATCCATAAAGTTGGCAACTTTACTTACTTGCATGACTTAATAGGACCCAACACTAAACCCTAAGTCCAAAACACCATAAAAAGGTTAACAACTCAAGCATGGGTGAACTTCAGCACTCAAGCTTCGATTTTTATCACTTATACAACTAAGAAATACCAATTTATGAAGTCCAAAGGTTCTGGAGTAACTTCCACTCACAAATCCAAGTCATGGGACCAAAATATGCCCAAAACATAACCCAAAACCAGATTTATGTAAAAGAAGTTGGAAGCTTTATACCTCCAAAACTTACAAATGTGAAGAGATTTATGGATCTTCAAGCTACAATCAAATGAATGCTCCTCCAATGAGTTCCTCATTCTTCATTATGGACCAAACACATAAAAATCACTCGAAAAGCTCAAGATCTAACGAAAAGGGGCAATGGTTCGTAATACTACTTTAGGGTGAATGGAGGTTGAGAAAGGAAAATCCTCAAGGGACTTAAGTTGCTTAAATAGGGTCCAAATGTTGAATATTAGGGTTTGAGTGTGGGTCGCGTACGCCCAACGTACCTATAAGTATGCCCCGGCGTACTAGAGTGATCCCGCGACCTTCTATAGTCAGTACGCCCAATGTACTACATAATGTCCCGCTTTTCATTTAAACTTCAAACGACCATAACTTCCACACCTACCCGTATTTATCTCAAGGATCATCACCTCGCCCTAACAATACTCATAAGCATAGACGAACACTTAGTCCTCACCCCTAGAAGAAAGACTAAACTTCTCATAACTGGTCGAGTCACCCCTTACGTCTCATCCGTGAAACTTCCACCAACCCTGCAGCAGTCGTGTATGCTAGCCATACATAACACTGGATTGTATAGACATTCAGATATCTTATCCTAACCTAAGCCCTTCATCAAACAGGAACCGGAAATAAGACAAAACCAGACATTCTCAGGCTATAAGATCTTTGTTATATATAACCATGATGCATACACTAAGTAATTACAGTAATGATGCCAATTTCATAAAAAAAAATGTCCTAGGCTATCAGCCATCATATAATCTGGCAATTCTATCATGCAATTCCTAAAGATCTCTAGCCTATCACTAGCATGCTTTTCTAACATATCACAATATTCAATAGCAGCTATGGTATTTTGGGGTCCACTTACTAACTTCGGCTGATCGTACACATTGCATCCTCTTTGAGCATTTTGAAAACCATTTGAAAATCATTTTGAAAATCTTTTCCTTAGTTTGAGACTGGATTTACACGAGTGTTCCTCCAATTCACTCAAACAAAGGTTGTGATACCAACTTGTAACATTCGAAAATTTCTTGAAACTTTTATCTTTTGAAATAAGTACAAACCATCATTTATTACATATTGTTTTCAAAATAAATTTCACATCAGAGTTTTCCTAGAAATCATAACACAAAATACGAGGAGGTGCAGGATCAAGCCTTCACCTTCCCACGATCATCTGAGGTACCTAAAACATAATAAAAAATTATAAGCCTAGACCTTAATGAGTGAAAGACCCACACTTTCATACTTGATAATTGTTACTCCGAAACATGCTACATGCATATTCATAAAAACAATATTTTATACTGATAAAGTGATTACAAACTACTGGATACAAACCAACTATTTCAAAGTGGTATATATTACATAACTTCCCAGGATTCTATAGTTTTATACATATGGGAGTACAAAATACAATAGTTTCAAACTATTCAAAAATCTTCTATCAATACAATAGTTTCAAACTATTCAAAAATCTTCTATCAGTATATAACTATACTGGATGCTTATCTCCTGCAATTCGTTAAACATTGAGAGGGTAAGCGGTGACGCTTAGTGAGTTCAATAATAGATACAATACAACGTTATGCCATATATATACTTCAATATGGAAGAAGCAAAGAGGAACAAGGAACATCAAAGGAATATGTGAATCATGTGACAAACTTTCCATATCAATCATTGATTTGATTCAAAGATATACAATTAATGAGACATAACAATTTCCATACTTGATATACATCAATAAAGCTTTGGCCCAAATGGCACACAAGACATACAACTTCGGATTAACATTTTGGTAGATTTCAGGCTTATAGCTCTGTCTAACCTTCTGCCAATACCATAGAATAGAAATCATTCTCTTACGGAGACATGTTCTACATGGCCAGAGGCTACATACGAGTACCAATGTGAATCTAAGTCCTTTTACTGATCACATGGTCAAAGGTATTACTTTGCTATTAAAAATAGCGAATAAAAATAACATGGGAAAATAACCCGGAATTATAACACCGAAAAGCACATAGCACATATAACACATAACATACAATTGTTCCTATATATTAAACTCACCGTGAAATAACCGGGGGGTTAAAATAGTAATTTGGGCAGCACTTCGTTACTATAATTGACTATCTTCGTTGAAAACCGGGAGTTTTCTTGAAAACCGGGCTCTGCGAAGGTAGAGCTTCAAACCGAAAAGATAAATTTCTCGGGCTTCTCGGGAACTTCGGGGCGTGTTTCGGGCGTTGGAAATAATCCCGGGGCTTCGGGGGAAGTTGAAATAGTAGAAATATAAGTTTAGGGGTGAAAAAGACACATTTTCTAACATTTACCCGGGAGGTCTCGCAACCCTTATATAGGTGCGAGCCTCGGATCCGAAGCAAGAGGGAGAGGGCAGGTGTCTGCGCAGCTGCGAGGCTCGGTACACGCGGCAGAAGGGCGAGGCTCGGATGCGAGGGTCGGAACAGCAGGCGCGTTTCGGACTTGACACGGAGGTGGCACGCGTCGGAATGCCATTGGACCTCGCATGGCTTGGTTCTCTGGCTCGGACACGCGTCTACATGCGAGAAGGGCGACGTGGCCGAAGCTGAGCCCTGCGATTCTTCTCGGTTTTCAAGGATTTCTCGATTTTTGAGCCCCGAACTTCTAAAATCCATAACTTTCGCATACGAGCTCCGTTTTTGACGTTCTTTATATGCACGCGTAGGGTAAATTATACTCTACAACTTTCGTTTATACTTCGTCGGATACTTTTGAATTTATTTTTAATATTATTATTTTTAACAGACCGGGACTGATAAATCCGTTAAAAATTCATAACTTCTTCATCCGACATCCGTTTTCGTCAGACTTTTTACCGTTGTACTACTATTGACGAGATCTTCAATTCTCGTTTAGGTTGTTTCGGCTAAAAATCACTCAATCTAAAATTCGAGTTTTTAGCTGTCTACTGCTAAGCTGAAACTTAGAAAAATCGTAACTTCCTCATACGAAGTCAGATTTTGGCGTTCTTTTTATCAAACTTCTCGGTTTAACGAATACTACGACTTTCATTTAGATCACTAAGGCTAAAAAGTAGTTTATCAAAAACTCACTTTTTACGTCATTCGGCGTCGTGCCGGTTTTGTCGCGGATCTTCGATTAGTTATAACTTCTTCGTTATAACTCGGATTTCGATGAGGTTTTCGCCTAAATGTTTCTAATGAAATTATCTACAACTTTGAATAATAAAATTCAACTTATTTCAAATTTTATATTTTCGTTAAATTTCGATATTTATCTTTTAATTGGAATCTCATAAGACTTCCAATATTTTCCGAGTGATTCTAAACATAGTTTTACTTCATTTCTAGTAAAAACTATCTGTTAGAACTCAATTACTCAAATTCACATAATATTTCATAATATTATTTACATAAAACACGATTTCAAAACGTGTATATTATAATGAGTCTTCCCCAAAATACCACCACAATACATAATCATAGCTATCACGCAACAACACACATACAGAACCTTCAGCATGTGTGGACTACCACACTGGGCCTACAGCCTGTCTGGACCGTTCTGTGGGCCTTTGGCCTGACTGGTCCGCCTCGTAGGCCTTCAGTCTATCCGAGCCGCAATGGGTCTGTTGGCCTTCAGCACAAAGCAGGACCACGTCAACCCAACCACACACACACATGTCGACATATACATAACTCATAAACACATAATCAAACAACAGGCAAGCATAGATCATACATATCAATAATCATAGCATCATCCTGTCTACTAGGATTCAGATTTAACTGATTACTACAATACCCAATTATACGATAACCAGGATAACAATCCAAAGGGCCAGCCTTGCTGCCTTCGACCCAACAAGTACAGTGAGGAACACTCACCTCACAAGTAGTGTTGAACTGGTAAGATCCAACTCCAAATCTCATCTCCGGACCCAAATGCCTACAACCACCATGTAATCATTTCTATCAAAACTCTAAAATACACAAAATACCCTCAAGAGTCAGACTTTGTCAACCATGGACAAAGTCAAAGTCAACAGTCAAGGTCAACAGTCCATGTTGACCCAACCCGTCGAGTGCACCAACCAAGTCGTCGAGTTCCTACCGTATTCAGAGAGTCGGGAAACCCCTAGCCAACTCGTCGAGTTGGCTAGAAAACTCGCCGAGTTTTCCCAGCTTAACAAATTCAGTCCTTTTTCATCAAGTCTAACGCCTTAAAACATAGATCTAATACCCAAGGGCTGGAAAACCATGTAAAGTTGCTAACTTTACGTCCATGCATGTCCCAAAGAGGGTCCAAAACACAAGGATGGCTTAATAAGGGACCTAAGGCATGAAGGAGGCCTAGAACTTGATAAAGCTTGCAACTTTTAGTCCAATGAGGCGATAAAACGTCCAGATCTGAAGTGATAACTTCATGAAATACGCAACCCATGATAAATCCCAACAATCAGCCAAATATGACAATAAACTTCAAAGAAAGTGATCTAAGCAATAGATAAGAAAGGTGTCGACTTTATACCTCAAAATAACTGCAACAAAAGAGTAGGTTACGGATCTATATCCTTCATCTAAATCAAGCCACTTCAAACTTCAAGCTCCTTCAAAAGAACACCAAGAAATCACTCTTCAAGATCAAACACACACAAATATGGGAGAGGATGCACAAACTAGGGATTTCTGGACAGAGGAGACTGATAACGAGGCCACCCAAAGGGTATAAGGCCTTTAAATATGGTACAACACCCTAAAAATTAGTGTTTCTTAATCAGCCAGCAACTCGTCAAGTTTTCCTCAACAACTCGTCGAGTTGGTTCAAAAATATGCACAGTCCAAAAAGTCTTCAACAGATCGAGTTGAGGCCATCAACTCGACGAGTTCCAAGGGGAATTTGTCTTTTATGGAATAAATCTCATACCTGGAAGTCCAGATGTTACATTTGAGTACTAAATTGAGGCTTAATCCATGTTTCTTGTATATGTGAAATGTAGAGCCGATATTTGAAGCAGTGATCAGTTTAGCTATCTTTTGAACTTCGAGGTGAGTTTTTGTCATTGTATCTGTGGGTCAAAGGAACCAATGCCAGCCCACTAGGTTGTGTTATGTATCATGGTATATAATATGATGCTATGCTATAGTGAGCTGTTAGATTGGCGGATCCGTATGATTACCTGTATTTGCTGGACATATGTTAGATGGATAGATTTGTATAATTACCTGTACTTGTTGGTTATATGTTATCTGTTACATATGTCGACATGTTGTGGTTGGGTTGAGGTGATCCTGCTTTTTGCTAAAGGCCAAGATACCCGGGCGGTCCGGTAGATATTGTAGGACCAAGGGAGCGGTGTAACTTATGTTGTAGGCTCGAGAGAAGTCCAACTTATAGCTGATGGCTCGACGGCAGACTACCCTTGTGCTGTAGACCATATTCTGTGCATTGTATGTATTTGGTTGTGAGGAGTATTTTGGGTGAACTAAGTAAGCTTTGGCTTACAGTTTGATTTCATGGTTTCAGGTATATCAGATAATCGGGGCAAGGCGAAGGTACGATTGTAGACATCATCCGTGGATATTATATTGTGACATGTTTTTGGATACTCTTATTTGATAACTATGTTTTTGGAAACAATGTTTTGTATGATTTATGGATTATAAAATGGTTTTGAAAAATCAAAATTTTTACTATGATTTTTTGGACGTTACAAGTGGAGTCAACGGTGGTCCTCCGGTGACAACCTAACCGGAAAACAAAGAAAAAATTGCAACGACATTCACCTAAATCAAAATGAAATCTGAAAAATAGTTCACACGGATCACCAATTTCTCGTAATTAGAAAAAATTAAAATCCTTTACCAACCACTAGTCGTTGGTATAGAGTTCACACGAATCACCAATTTATGTGTCGATGACATGCTATCGGGATAGCTTATCCAAAAATGACGTCGCTTTTATTTTCATCGACAAAGGTTTTCAGAAAAACGCAAAAATAATTTTTGTTCCCGCCAACCCTATGGCGACAACAAGTCGTGGGCATAGCGTTCCAGGTTGAAGAAAATTGGTCATCTCTGTACCCACGACAAGTCGTCAGTATAGCTGATGTTTTAGTGACGACAAGTGTCATCGGTATAGGTGCCGTCGACACAGGTGGAGATTCTTATAGTGAATATTCACAACTTGTACTTAAGGACATTCAAGGTATAAAACATTCACATTGAAATGAAAAACAAATGTTACAACTTAGCAGTATCCTAGAAAATGAAAAGAGTAAGTTGCAAAAGTTGGTTCTTATGGTATTACTTAATATGCAATTTTATTCCAAGTTTTGTTTTGGTTACAAAAATGTGTTTTTTATGTTTGCATATATATGATCCATCGAACTCATATCTTATGTTATTTTAATTAAATAAGCAAATATATATTGTATATTATTTTTTTGTGTTGTGGTGTTTTTGTGGTGTTTTTATTTAATGATCCGCAAGATTATTTCTATAAAAACTAACAATCCTGGTCAAAACTTGCCTTTTTTAAACTAAATGTATAAATATAATTCTCTTGGAGATTTAGTCTAAGTATTCCGATTTCTAATTCTTGTGAACGACTAGAGATTGCACAAAGGCCTAGAAAAAAAGAAGGAAGAACGATATGGATAGATGGGATTTCGATCGCGACACCAAGTATCGAAGCAGCAAGAGGAAAGATAGAGGTGGAGAGAGTGATGAGGAGGATCGGTATGGCGATAAACGAACTAAGTGGAATGAGTGGCGGCGGTTTGATCAGGAGAAAGTGGGTTTTGCTGAGGAAGACACAGATAGGGATGAGAGGAGGGAATTCGAGGATGGAGATAAGTTGGAACAAGGGAAATTGAACGGGGAAACAATGACGACGATGAAGAATGAACTTAAAGATGAACCCTGTGGTGGTGCACTGGGAGCACCCAGTAAGCCATATGGAACCCCACATGAGACCCCTTTGGCGCCCAGCCACCCTCATCCTCCTTCTAAGGTATCATCATCACTTTCTACCAAACATGAAACCGAAGGAGTTGATTCTGCAGATGCTGGCAAGATTGGAGGCATCTCTCTCAATGCTTTATCTATGGCCAAAGCAACTTTACTGAAGCACAAGGCGCTTGCAGAAAAGATGAAGAAGATCCCGTTGTTAAACAAGGGTACTGACTCAGCAAGAGATGGCCTCAAACCTCCATCTAGTTCAGGAATACCCGCTGCCCCACCACAATCTGCTGCCCGACTTGGTGGTGGGCTGCCCCGAAATTCTCATGAAGCTGTAAAACGGGCACAGGAGCTTGCTGCCAAGATGGGTTTTAGACAAGACACGGAATTTGCCCCACTTATAAACAAGTTCCCGGGAGAGCTGGCACCAGAAAAGCCTGCTAAAGCCCCTGTTCTTAGTTTGGATGCATTGGGTAGGGAAGTCAATGAAAATGGCAATGTGGTAAATATACCAAAGTTAAACATCTTGAGCACCCTTAAGGTTAACATTAACAAACAGAAGAAAGATGCATTCCAGATTCTGAAACCGGAATTAGAAGTGGATCTAGATGAAAACCCTCACTTTGATCCTCGAATGGGAATCAATAAAACTAAACTTTTAAGGCCTAAAACGATGACCTTTCAGTTTGTTGATTCTGGTACTTACGGAAACGTCACAGAAGGCGGGCCACCTGAAGATATACTAAAGAAAGAGAAGATAACTCTATACATGGAACAACCCGACCCAATCGAACCGCCAGCCGAACCGGCCCCACCCCCGCCTCAGCCTCTAAAACTCACCCAAAAAGAACGCAAAAGACTCCGAACTCAAAGACGCCTCGCCACTGAAAAAGCCCGGCAAGAAATGATCCGCCTAGGCCTTCTAGAACCCCCAAAACCCAAAGTCAAAATGAGCAATCTAATGAAAGTCCTCGGATCAGAAGCCACCCAAAACCCGACCCGCCTTGAAATGGAAATCAGAAAAGCAGCCGCCCAATGTGAACAGGCTCATGTTGACCGGAATATCGCCCGGAAGTTGACTCCGACCGAAAGACGCGAAAAGAAAAAACCAAAGTTTTTCGATGACAATAATAATACCCTCGAAACAATTGTGTCCATATACAAAGTGAATGACCTTTCGCACCTTCAGACTAGGTTTAAGGTTGATGTAAATGCACAGAAGAATCGGTTGTCGGGGTGTGCGGTTATTTCGGAGGGTATTTCTGTCGTGGTGGTGGAGGGCGGGGGTAAATCGGTAAAACGGTATCAGAAGTTGATGTTGAAGAGGATAAATTGGGCTGCGGCTGTGAAAGAAGAGAATATGCATGAAGAGGTTGATGATGATGATGAGAACGTGAAGAATAAGTGTGTGTTGGTGTGGCAAGGGAGTGTGACTAAACCAAGTTTTCAAAGGTTTTTGGTGCATGAATGCAGTACCGAAAATGCTGCTCGCAAAGTGTTTTATGATGCTGGGGTTGGTCATTATTGGGATTTAGTTGTTAATTTCTCAAGGATGTGTAATTAGTGAAACTATAAAATTTGGAGAGAATGTGAGATGATATAAATGTATATATGATGCTGGTTGTATTACGTTGTTGCAACAATTTTTTTTGGTATATAGGTTGTTCAGTGATAGATTTGTTATATTCAGATCCTACCTGAATCTTTATTATTTGTGTCCCCGTTAGTTTGTCACAGATACAGTATAAGGTTTATGTTTAAATTTAGAAAAAGTTGTCTAAAATCTGCGTAGTTTAACGAATCAAATTATCATATTTACTTGTAGTTCAAGATGAAAAAATAGGTCCGAAAAATCTGCTTATCGAGCGGGATAGTCGATAATATTATTTAAATCAAGTTTAATACTGTATAACCTATATTTATGTGTTTGTCCTTCACTCCTATAAAATAACCTATATTTCTTTTTAAATATATAATTTTGACTAATTTTATTTTTTAAAAAAATAGAAAATAATTAAAGCCCTTTCACACCTCACCCCACCAACTCATGCCCCTTTCATCGACACTCATCTCTCTCTCTTATTCTTCTTGTCCGACGTAGTCCTCGATGCTCGTGTCCATATGTAACATCGCGCCTTCAATTCCGTTGATCTTAACCCCTATCACTTGCCATTTCTCATATATCTATATCCAGATCGTGACGAACTCCAATAATTTTGCCTCTACCCCCATCCACTATAACAAAGTGAAGATAATGCAACTTTGCTAAAAGGTTGCATTAAGGCTTGAAAATGTTGTATAATGCCGAAAGTAACTTTGTACCAAAGGTTGCATTAGGCAAATTGCATTAGACCAAATGCAACCCTTTCTTAAATGGTTGCAATTATTTTTTAGATGCAATCTTTTTTAATACAATCTTTGTTATGCAAAATAAACTTTTTTTATGCTAACATGCAACTTGTTTTACACTTATATGCAACCTTTTTTACTATTTTAATTACATTTCTAGTGAATAACTAGAACATTTCTCCAATGGTATGTACAACCTTTGTTGCATCTTTAATTGCAAAAATTACAATCTTGTTTAATGTCAAATCAAATTAAAACTCTATTTTTTTTTATTTTTCTGAAATTAGTATTGTCGGATTAGGTGTCTAACCCAATAACTAAATTGGTATATATATACTTGAATTAAAAATCAAAGTCCTTTTGGGTCACCCTCATAACCAGAAATAACTAGAAATGATATTAGGAGAGAGAGAGAGAGAGAGAGAGAGAGAGAGAGAGAGAGAGAGAGATGTTTTGTTAATATATTATGCAATTAATATATTCAATGGCAGAGACAGTAAAGGGAAGGGAGGTTCTTAGCCCCCCTAACTTGTCCATAAATTTCTATATATAATTCAACCCATCATATAATTGTAAACAAACTACAAAATGCCTCCATTATACTATCACCGATGAACGCATTCACAAATTAAAAATGAGGTAATACGTTGATATAAGGTCAGGTAACTCTATTTTGTATTTAAAATAATTAAATATCTTTTACAAAAATTGAAAAAACTTGCTCACAGTTTTTAGAGAGATAAGTATGAAAACTAAAATTTTCAAAAAAAAGTCTCAAATACTTTTGGAAAGCGCCAAATCCCAATAAAAAACAATGTTTGAAATCGTTCAAAAAATTCTAAACCCCTTTTCAAAATGTTACCATCGTATGTTGTTGAGCTTTCCATTGTTACTCGCACGAATCCAGTCTCCGCTCTCACGCTCTCTTTTGGCTCTTAGCCCTCTGTTGATTCGTTGGTTGCTTTAATTATCGCGAAGGCTTAGCGTCTCCACTTATCAGCCACTACCCAAGCTACAGAAGGTCGTCGGTCGTGTGGTGCAGCTCATCGTCGCAGCTTTACCTCTCGCTCACAGCAAATCAGTAATGTTTATTTTCTCACTAATTCGTATGTTTCTTAACCCATATTTCTTCCTTAGGGATTTTTTATATAAATGTAATCGTGAATAGTTGAAATTTGGGGAAAGATGAAGTAAAAATATAAATAATTGATTGCTGACAAAAGATAAAGAAAACCTAGCCTATGCCAACCATTAATTTGTTTTCTATGTACGTATATATTATAATATAATTATTTTTTTATTTCATATGTACCGTATAAACGATTTGTTTATATATTAATAAATTTAATTTTTATGTTGTTAAAGAATTTTTCCGACTTTTAAAAGTCCTTTGGTGTTATAAATAGGAAATTTTCTGTTTTTTGTTAAAAATTAAAAAAAATTAGTCCATGATTATTTGTAACACTTGAATCTTGGTATGTTTCATTATTGCCCTTTGTTATTTTAAAAGTTACATTTTGGTCCTTGTGTAGTACGAGGGGTGTACCACATGGTACGCTTAGCGTACCAGTTGTGAAGAGAGTACGCGGGGCGTAATACATGGTACACGTAACATACTCATGTGTACACGGGACGTATGTGCCAGTTAGTGAAACCCTAATTTTTAGAGTTTGACACTATATAAACACATTTATGGCTCTTGAAATCCTCATTTCTCAGCCTCCACTGACCTCATTGCCTCATATTCGAAACCCTAGACCTCTCCGTTGAGTTTTGAGCTCATTATGTTCATTTTGGTGTGCCTTGGTTCATAATCAAGAAGAAGAAGCTTGGTGCAAGGTTGTTGATAAAGGAAAAGCTTGTGGACCCTGATTCTCTACTCCATTTCCATCTTGTTTGAGGTAAAAAGCTATTATCTTGTTTATTAATGGCTTAGATCTTGTATATATGAGTTTTGGACCCTTTTGGCCCCATGAATGCGATCTAGTGGTTTGACACCACTCTAGGAGCTTTGAGTTGCCACTTGTAACAACCGGTAAAAATTGGTCAGAGTTCGGCGGTTAAACCACCGCGAACCGTTATGCATTAAGAACCAATTGTGTGTAAAATTTAATTATAATGTATATTAAAAATATTACATACATAATTACTTTTAGAACATCTCAAACTGCTTAAACCATCTACCATTGAAGATTAAATGAAAAAACAACAAAAATTAAATTTATTGGTGACGTTAAAATTGAATTTTTTGCATTAAGTATATTTGAGAGTTGCGAATAATAAATTCTAATAGATTATGTTCTCCTGATTTCGTGGATATAAAGAACGACCAAAGCGGAGGTCGTATGAGACAGTTACGACTCTTTAAAGTTATAAAAATCAGTATTTATTTGATTTTCTTGAAACGAACCATGGACTGATTCGTTTGGAATAGCTACGAGTCTCGTAAACTATTTTTGAGCAAGTTTTTTAATTCCGGCCATGGTCTATTATTTTATTATATTTTTATAATATTTTTAAACTCAACCGAAATCTGATTTGTAAAATCTGTCGAATCCGATCCTATAAATCGCGAAACTTTAAACGGATTTTCCCGGAGTTCTACTTATCAGATTTAAGATCTGTCTCACTTTTTGGAAACCTTATAACCGAGATTATCATTTGTCATTTTCATAAAAATTATTTGATATCTGGATCGAGGGCACAGGAATCGAGAAAGTAAGAAAATATCATTATTTTAAATATTACAAATATGACATTGTACTTTTTGCACTTTGAGTCAAGCATAATTGAATTTAAACTTTAAAAAAATATAACTATAGCATCTACACTTACATTTTCTACCACATCACTCAATATATACACAAATATATGTTAATACATATACAAATACATGTTAATACATACACATATACACGTTAATAATTGAAGCAAAACATTGCTTCTAAGTTTACCTCAAAGTACAACAATAAAGGAAATTGACAAGTATGTTGCTTCCAAATTTCACCTTGATCAAAATCACACTCAAGCCAACATTAACACTCAATCAATATCAACACCCAAATATGCATTCCCACATCAATTTCTATCAAAACAAACAACGAAGAAGGAGTTTTCGGTTTTCTCCTTTTTCCTCTCTATCAACTTCTGTCAAGCAACCAAACCCAAACACCGATTGATGGTTGTTACCATCGAGACCAAGAGGGGCAACAACCTTTTGGTTATTTATACCTGATTAATTGAAACAAACCTCAGACACCCACCTGTTTCGGATTCTTTCACCTCGCGTTGCTGAAATGCTTACAATCGGATGAAACACAAGAGCAACCAAGGGAAGTCGCCGCTGCCTCCCTATTAACTTCACGAATCACCATCGGAAAAACGGAAGTGAAGAGCGGGGACTGTCGCCTCCGATCTAACCCCACCTCCAATTGGAGTTTCACTGTCGGACGGAAGCAAGACAATCGAAAAATCATTGACTGTTTTCGCTTTCATTCTTCTTCATTTTAAAATCCGATCAACTACAAGTGGTGCACTCCCTTGATCAGCAACTGTTGCCACCTAGACCATTTCGATTTCCATTCGTCAGAAACTGGTGGTTCTCCTTTCCTTTGCGATTGGCTCGACCATCGTCGGAGGTCCCAACGATTCTCTCGTTCACGTCTCTTTCCATTCTCGACCTGTGAATGAAGACGCACGATCCCTTTAGTATACTTGGAGAATATGGCAAAAATATCTCCTGCATTTATAACTTCAAATTAAAACTAGCCCTTTTAACAAAACCTTTTGCAAGCAAAGTCCCATTTGGCATGGTCACTACAAAAATGTTCCTTATACTATTTTAAAAGAGATAAAAATTGTCCCTTTTGATTTAATTTATCATAAATAAGTCTCTTGTATTAGATAAATTACAAATCAAACCAGGTTCCCTTAGTCGTGATAGTTTATTCCAAATTCAAGAAGGTATAACATACGGTTTCTCATGACAAGCTTCACGAAATGAGCATAGATGGAGATCACACATCGAATGCGAGTTTCTATGGCCCCTTTTTTAAAATTTTAATATTTAGGAGAGAATACATGAGTGTCTATTAAATTTTTGATGATTTTCAAGTTTTATACATAAAATAACATCATACTTTATTATTTTTCGAGAGTTTATGAAAATAACAATCTAAAATGTATAAATCATAAATCAATTATATAAGTTGTAGTAGAATGCTATAATTGACATAATAACACTTTGTCATGATATATTAATTAATATAAAAAAAAATTACAATATTATAAGTAGATTGATATAAAGATATAAGTCATTCGACGAATCATAAACTATAATGCGCGTCTTATATATATGCACGAAAACATTGAGAAAGCATAAAAAGACATTATACATTTAACAAAATATGTTATTCAATATATTTGTGTACAAAGGAAATGTACCTTGTCTTAAACGACTATAAACGAAAATATGACAAATATATAATAATTAATTGAAAATATGCCAAAAATCAATTATTATTATTATACTCTTAATCATCATGTAGAAACGATTTCTAAGTAAACAATATAATTTATTTTTATAACTATTATAAAAATATAAATCATTTTAGTTGTGATACAAAATTCGTCACACATGATAATATAATTGATTCTCGAATTTTTTAGGGAAAAGGATAGGTGTTTATATAAAGATGTTCAACATTGCTATAAGTTTCTATCATATCTCATCAGGTTCTAAAGGAGTAAAGTATTAATATCTCCATAAGATGTTAGTCCAGTATCTGGAAAGCCTAATAGAGCAACCCATATTCAAAAACATAGCAAGAGAACACATCAAAGGCAAAATTACAGGACTGATCAAACGAGGTTGCACATTAAAACCAATTTTCAGCATTCTCACTTTGACGCACGCCCCACAAAGATGCCTGAATCAAAAGTTTACAAACGATTAAGAGAAATGTACCATCCGTGAAGCAGAATTGAAAGCCATCTCTCTATAAGCTTCGCGCCGAGGGCATTGAAACAAGTAAGGGCTTGGTGAACTCCAAGAGAATCAAGAAGTTGTCGTAGCTTCTTCGTCAGAGAAAAATCTGAAGTGGTGTCGTGTAGGCCGTTTGTCTCCTCCATAAGAACTTATGGTAATGAAATTCGGTGTCGATATAGCCCTAGAAATCGATGAAATAGAAATCGATGAAAGGGAAGAAGTTCGAAGTTTTCAGTGAGAGGTAATTATAAGACGAAATCGGGGGAGGGGGCACAACTTCCAAAATATGGGAAGCGTGTTTTACTTAGAGGAGGTGAGAGATACAAACGATCTTGAGGGTTGTGGTGACGGGAAAGAAGATGAAGACGGGTTAGAGCAGCAGGCGTCGCAAATTGTGTTCGCCATTGACGGTGGTGGTAACTGACGTAGATGGCTGGAAGGGAGACGGAACCCTAGATCACCTAATGTGTGTATTTTGAACCCAAACATTGAAAATATAATGTGTATATTTTCCCCTCATTTTAGACACTAATTCACAATAGATATTGTTTACTTCATTAATTTTTATAAAAGATAACATTACGACGTACAATCTTTAATCCTAAACATTTTACATACATAAGTTTTATGAAATATCTGTCATAAAATCTGTGTACGTCGTAATTAGTCTGTCATTAAAAGTCTTTTTTCACTATAAGGATTAACACCTATCCAGACGACACTTATCCCTACGACATGTGTCGTCGGCAAAAGGCAAGCTATACCGACGACTTGTCATCGGTAAAACGTGTTCCAACTTTGACTATATTTCTTTGACTAGAAATCCTATCCCGACGACAAGTAGTCGGTATAGATTTGGTGGGAAGATGTAAAAAATTGGCGGTATGTCCAATATCTATGCAGATGAGATGTCGTTGTTATAAGATATTAAAAAAATATTTTCGATTTATTTATATTTCTTGTTGCAGAAATGAAGACGGCGTCGTTTTGGTTCACCTATGCCGACGACATGTCGTCGGTATAGGGTGTTTAAAAAATAATTTCGAATTATTTTTAATCTGTGTCATAGAAAAACAAAACGATGTCGTTTTCGTCCACCTATACCGACGACTTGTCGTCGGAAAAAAAAGTGGGACTGATCCGCGTGAAAATTATTTATTTTATTTACTTATTTTTTTAATGAGGTAAAATGGGACGACGTCGTTTCCTTTACCTATACCGACGACATGTTGTCGGTATAGGTTTCCCTGTAACAAAACCCCTAGTAGCCTTCATTTCGCAGTAACGCCTCACATCCTTTTTTCTCTCAACCTCCGGCGCCTGAAGACGAGATAAAGTATGTTGCCCATATGAGATGCAACGTTCATATTCTCATGGGAAATAAAGTTTGTTGCTAAAACGAGATACAAGGTTCGTATGTGCATAATGATTATACCATGAGTTCACAACCCAAGCCTAATGACCGAGGGTGCCCTCTTCTATGTCTATCGCTAACATAGGGAAATATGGTAAAATGCACTCAAGCGAATCGTGCGAGTGAGGAGTTGTCTACCTCCTAATAGCGTTATCCATAATAACCATGGGCTCAAATGAGTTAATGACTTGTGTGAACTGATTCCAGGGACTTAAACACGATAAGGCCTCATGAATTAACAATAGCATACACATACACAATAAAATATAGCAACCAAGTTTGATACAAGTCAAATTAAATACAACGAACATAAATAGTTTAGGACATGCTTTTCCACCCCAAAACATTTAAAACCGAAAATAGGGGGAGTCGTGAATACTCACAATATGCAAAATATAGCAACCAAGTTTATATGAGTCAAATAAATACAACGAACATAAATAGTTTAGGACATGCTTTTCCACCCCAAAACGTAAAAACCGAAAATAGGGGAGTGGTGAATACTCACAATATGCAAAATATAGCAACCAAGTTTATGCGAGTCAAATAAATACAACGAACATAAATAGTTTAGGACATGCTTTTCCACCCCAAAAGGTAAAAACCGAAAATATGAGAGTGGTGAATACTCACAATATGTATTGAGATGATGCAAATGGTGCCTTGAACTACGCTCCACTCGTACCACTATCGTTTTCCTACAATAATGGTATTCAGTAGTGAGTCTCTAATCGAAATCTAACACTAGTATACTTACTACTACAATATAATTATGCCAATATTGTGTCAAAATTTAATATTGATAAGTTACAAACATTTTTCTGTGAAAATTAAATTTCAATGAATCAATTGTTATATAACAATTTAAGTGGAAAAATTCTCATTATTGAAATGCTAATATTTAACATTTTTAGAGGTGTTCCAATGATTAAATATTGAAAAACTAAATCAGTTTAGTTCTAAAATTTCCGAAACTTTGTGTTTTAGTTTCAACTGAAGTCAAGGACGCTAAGATAATTTTTCTTGCATTTTTGATATGTCTAGCTATTTTTCATCATTTTAATTTCTTGAATAACCATAAAATTATGAAAAATACTAAATAGTTAATAAAAATTACCAAACTTCAGATTTTGGTTCTAACTACATTAAAAGACTTCCAGATAAATGTTCATGGAGTATAGATATGTATAACCATTTTTCTTATATTTAATTCTCTAAATAGATAAAAATTCATGAATAATAGCAATCAGTTAAGAAAATTCCTCAAACTTTTTATAATACTGCAATTACACATACTTAAGCTGGGAAAAATATCAAAACGGATTTCTAAATTGTTTAACCCAATTTTATGATTTTTGTGGATTTAAGTGTATTAAATATTGGGAAATTAGACGAAAAAGAGCATAAAGAAGAGAAAAATCGTCATAATTTGTATGTAGCATCCTAATATATTATAAGAGTTTCCGGAAAATTTTCATGAATATTGGATGAGTAAAACTGTTTTTCCTGTTTTTAGTCTATTATAAACACAAAAATCATGGAAAAATAGATATACATTTTGAAAAATTCCCAAAATATTGTTCTGAGTCTTGCACATAAGGTAGAAGCTGCGAAAAATAATATATGATATTTTCACATTCCCTAAAGTGGTTTTATGATTTATTGGAACTAAATAAAATGAAAATTCAAAATCATACTAAACAGTAACAAAAATCATTGAAACTCACAGAGATGTAGTCATTGACATTAGGGGTCATGCATGAATTTACCAAGGATTTATACACCTCAGAAAGTATTTTATATGAATTATGCCCTATTTTCTTGCAATAATTATAATAATTCGAAAAAAATGAATAATTTTCTGAAAATTTGTGGAACATCTCATTTTGTTGGTGAAATTCTGGGAAAAATCGGATTTGATCAGAAAAGAAGTTTTAGATATTTATTTGGGAATAAATCCTTTATGAACCTATTTGAAAGCTTTTTAACAACAAACTTTGATGATCAAGCCTCTAAGCTTGAAGATCATCACATGCATGTTGGTTTTTGGGTGAAATAATATCACCATAATCATAAAAATCATGGTTATGAACATGCATGTGAATAATCTCAAAGAAAAGTGTTTATGGAGAAGAAGAAATAGTAAAACTTGAAGGAATAGTGAAGTAGAAATCAATTTTATCTTCAAGAACACCACAATATGATGAAGATTTCGAGTTTGAGTAGTGTTATTGGGTTTGTTTGCAGGAAAATTTCATGGTTCTTAGAGGGAGGAAGAGAGAAAATGTGTGTGAGAGAGTGAGAGAGAAATGAGAGAGAATGAGGGAAGATGGAGTGTGAGAGTGGAGAAAAATGATATTGTGTTGGGAAGAGGAGAGATATGGGGAGAGAGATCCGAATTTTCAATGAGGAGAGAGACCCCCCCTCTTTTCCATTTATTTTATATAAATTTCCCTCAATTTTTATAAATTTTCCCATTTTGTTTTATATAAATAATGCATTAAGCCATGATTTGTTTTATAAAATTATTGATTTAACTTGATAATTAGGAAAAAATGTTGATACATTAAATTTTATTTTCGTTGAATGCATTTTCATAATTTTAATTATTATAAAATAGTATTATAAGTTTCATAATTATTTTTATAGAGTTTTTAAGGTTAAAGTTTATAAATATGTGTTTTTAGGGTTTTTTAGGGTTTTGAGGAGTTTGTAAGTCTTTGGATATAAAAATTAATTAAATTTTGAGACTTCAAACTATTTTAGAGTTTCATAACTCTTATTCAAGTTAGAAATAATATTTGTAATTTATTTTTACCGGTTTATTGGCATTCTATGTAGTGATTTCGAGATTCAAGCGAAATTGAGGAATCAAGTATACTAGTCCTAGTCTTCAACTTTAACTTAAGTTCCTACGAGACTCAGACCTAATTTATACCACTAGGTCAAGTGCATGATGTGTGTATATGATTCATGAAAAGGTGTTCGAGTCAAAGAGCGACCCGAATATGGATATTCACTACAGTTAAGTAGTTGTAGAATTCATATATCAATGTGAAATCTAAGTGTACTATCCATTGATTATAATTGTTTCCAAGTTTCTAGTAGGTTATAACATAGCTACTAGTTACAAAGTCTAGTATGTGTCGTGCCTATAAGTGCAACTAAGTTTAGTCAAATCAAGAATCGACTCGAATTTTGACGGTTGTCACAAACCCAGTACATGCAGCGTACACAGAAGTACGCTCAATGTACTGGCCAGTGACCTTTTCTCATCCGATCGAATGGATTAATCCCTTAATCCCTTAACGTACAAACCTCATATCTACTTCTAATTAAGGTCTTAATCCATAAAGTTGGCAACTTTAGTCACTTGCATGACTTAATAGGACCCAACACTAAACCCTAAGTCGAAAACTCCATAAAAAGGTTAAGAACTCAAGCATGGGTGAACTTTAGCGCTCAAGCTTCGATTTTTATCACTTATACAACTAAGAAATACCAAGATATGAAGTCCAAAGGTTCTAGAGTAACTTCAACTCACAAATCCAAGTCATGGGACCAAAATATGCCCAAAACATAACCCAAAACCAGATCTATGTAAAAGAGCAATAAAGTTGGAAGCTTTATACCTGCAAAAACTTACAAATGTGAAGAGATTTATGGATCTTCAAGCTCCAATCAAACTCATGCTCCTCCAATGAGTTCCTCTTTCTTCAATACGGACCAAAACACATAAAAATCACTCCAAAAGGTCAAGATCTCACAAGAAGGGGCTATGGTTCGTAATACTACTTTAGGGTGAATGGAGGCTGAGAATGGATAATCCTCAAGGGACTTAAGTTGCTTAAATAGGGTCCAAATGTTAAATATTAGGGTTTGAGTGTGGGTCGCGTATGACCAACGTACCTATAAGTATGCCCAATGTACTAGAGTGATCTCGCGACCTTCTGTATTCAGTACACCCAATGTACTGCATAAATTCCCTCTTTTCATATAAACTTCAAACGACCATAACTTCCACACCTACCCGTATTTGTCTCAAGGATCATCACCTCGCCCTAAAATACTCATAAGCATAGACGAACACCCAGTCCTCACCCCTAGTAGAAAGGCTAAACATCTCATAACTGGCCGAGTGACCCCTTACGTCTCATTCATGAAACTTCCACCAACCCTGCAGCGCTCGTGTATGCTATCCATACATAACACTGGATTGTATAAACATTCGAATATCTGATCCTACCCTAAGCCCTTCATCAAACAAGAACAGGAAATAAGACAAAACCAAACATTCTCAGGCTATAATATCTTGGTTATATATAACCTGATGCATACACCAAGCAACTACAGTAATGATGTCAATTTCATAAAAGAAAGCCCTAGGCTATCAGTCATCATATAATCAGGCAATTCTATCATGCAATTCCTGAAGATCCCTAGCTTATCACTAGCATGCTTTTCTAACATATCACAATATCAAATAACAGCTATGGTATTTTGGGGTCTACTTACTGGCTCCGGCTTATCGTATACATCACATCCTCTTTGAGCATTTTGAAAACCATTTGAAAATCATTTTGAAAATATTTTCCTTAGTTTGAGACTGGATTCACACGAATGTTCCTCCAATTCACTCAAACCAAGGCTCTGATACCAACTTGTAACATTCGAAAAATTCTTCAAATTTTGAACTTTTGAAATAAGTACAAACCATCATTTATTTCATATTGTTTTTAAAATAAGTTTCACATCAGAGTTTTCCCAGAAAGCCTAACAAAAAATACGAGGAGGTGCAGGATCAAGCCTTCGCCTTCCCGCGATCATCTGAGGTACCAGAAACATATTCCTTAATGAGTCTTCCCCAAAATACCACCACAATACATAATCATAGCTATCATGCAACAGCACACATACAGAACCTTAGACCGCCACACCGGGCCTACAACCTATCTGGACTGTTCACTGGGCCTTTAGCCTGACTGGTCTGCCTCGTAGGCCTTCAGTCTATCCGGGCCGCCCTGGGTCTGTTGGCCTTCAGCACAAAGCAGGACAACTCAACAGAACCACACACACACATGTCGACATATACATAACTCATAAACACATAATCAAACAAAAGGCAAGCACAGATCATACAGATCAATAAGCATAGCATCATCCTATCTACTAGGATTCAGATTTAACCGATTACTACAATACTCAATTATACAATAACCAGGATAACAGTCCAAAGGGCCAGCCTTGCTGCCTTCGACCCAACAAGTACGGCGAGGAACACTCACCTCACAGGTAGTGTTGAACTGGTAAGATCCAACTCCAAATCTCAGCTCCGGACCCAAATGCCTACAACCACCATGTGATCATTTCTATCAAAACTCTGAAATACACATAATACCCTCAAGAGTCAAACTTGGTCAACCATGGTCAAAGTCAAAGTCAACAGTCACGGTCAACAGTCCATGTTGACCCAACTCGTCAAGTGCACCTACCAACGCGTCGAGTTCCTACAGTATTCAGAGAGTCGGGAAACCCCTAGACAACTCGCCGAGTTGGCTGGAAAACTCGCCGAGTTTTCCCAACTTAACACATTCAGTCCTTTTTCATCAAGTCTAACACCTTAAAATATAGATCTGATACCCAAGGGCTGGAAAACCATGTAAAGTTGCTAACTTTACGTCCATGCATGTCCCAAAGAGGCTCCAAAGCACAAGGAAGGCTTAATAAGGGACCTAAAGCATGAAGGAGGCCTAGAACTAGATAAAGCTTACAACTTTAAGTCCAACGAGGCCTTAAAACGTCCACATCTGAAGTGATAACTTCATGAATTATCAAACCCATGGACAATCCCAACAATGAGCCAAATATGACAATAAACTTCCAAGAAAGTGATCTAAGCAATAGATAAGAAAGGTGTCGACTTTATACCTCAAAATGACTGCAACAAAAGAGTAGGTTTTGGATATATATCCTTCCTCTAAATCACGCCAGTTCAAACTTCAAGCTCCTTCAAAAGAACACCAAGAAATCACTCTTCAAGCTCAAACACATACAAATATGGAAGAGGATGCACGAACTAGGGTTTTCTGGACAGAGGAGACTGATAAAGAGGCCACCCAAAGGGTATAAGACCTTTAAATAGGGTACAACACCCTAAAAATTTGGGTTTTTTAATCAGCCACCAACTCGTCAAGTTTTCCTCAACAACTCGTCGAGTTGGTCCAAAAATATGCAGGACCCAAAAGTCTTCAACAGGTCGAGTAGAGGCCATCAACTCGACGAGTTCGAAGGGGAATTTTCCTTTTAAGGAATAAATCTCATACCTGGAAGTCTGGATGTTACATTTGAGTAGTAAATTGAGGCTTAATCCCCGTTTCTTGTATATGTGAACTGTAGAGCCGATATTTGGAACAATGATCAGTTTAGCTATCTTTTGGACTTCGAGGTGAGTTTTTGTCATTGTATCCGTGGGTCGAAGGCACCAATGGCTGCCCAATAGGTTGTGTTATGTAACACCCCGACTCTCAGGTATAAATTTTCAATCTTATATTTCCAATTCTAAAAGTCGACTCGACGAGTTGGATACCCCGACTCGTCGAGTTGGGTTGGTTCAGGTTGCAGGTTTTAAGTGACCAACTCGGCGAGTCGGAGGACGGATTTGACGAGTTAGATTTGGAATGAGAAACCCTAATCCTCGGGGTTTTGCACCCTATTTAAAGGATCCTTTGCCCCCTTGGCCTCCCCTTACATCCCCTTGTGAGTCCAGAAACCCTAAAATCGCCGTTTTTCTCTCTTTTGTGTGATATTAAGCCTTGTGGTGGATTATGGAAAGAAGATCTTGAAGTACTCAAGCTTCGAACAAGAGAAAGGCTGTAGATCTGAGTTCTTCTTCATCTTAGCATTGTTTCTGAGATTACACGTTGTTACCTTGACCTTCTTCTATTTAGATCTATGCTTGTGTGAGATTAGAGCCATTTTTGCAATATTGATATGTTATTTTGGGTATCAGGCGTGATCTGAAGTTGCAACTTCAGATCTAGGCTTATCTTGGTCTGTAGGATCATAAAGTTTCAGCCTTTAGTGATTTAATACCTTCTTCGTCCCTTAGGACCATTCTTTAGCTTGATTTGGGCCATTATCACCTTGCATGTACGTAAAGTTTGCAACTTTACGTAAGAAATATGCCCTAAGAGCTTAGATCTGCATTATAGAGTTTTAAAGCGGCTTAAAATCGTCTGGATGGAGAAAGGATTGAGGGGACTCGACGAATTGCATGGTCAACTCGGCGAGTCTGATGAATATTGTCATGCAAGGACTTCTGCATGGACTCGGCGAGTCAGTAGGGTGACTCGGCGAGTCAGCTAGGGTTTTCCCGACATTTCGACATGCATGAAATCAATGAGTTGCGGGGAAACTCGACGAGTCAACCGGGGATTTCACGACTTCTCGAGTTCAGGAAGGACTCGACGAGTCGGTGAACTGCACTCGACGAGTCGGGTCAACTTGGACTGTTGACCTTGAGTTTGACCAAGGATTGACTAGTTGACTTCTAGGGTATTTGGTAATTTGGAAATTTATGGAAATGGTCTTATGGTAAATATAGGTGGTGGAGTTCGTGTCTGTGATTCGAGAGTTTGAGCTTATCACTTCAGTGTGACATTTGTGAGGTGAGTTATCCTTACTATATCAATAGGGTCTAAGGCACCAATGACGGCCTTTATTGGATTTGTATCCGGGTTATTGCATGATATGCTTATTGATTTACATCCTGTTAGTTAGGATGGTGATATGCTTAGTGACCTGGTTAGGTCGGTATCCTGGTATATAGGATGTTGCTATCTTAGTGACCGGTTAGGTCAGTTGACTGTTATATATGCTAGCGTATGATATTATATGCACATGTTTGTTTGATTGGGGGTTGGGTTGAGGCGGTCCTGCTTTTTGCTGAAGGCCAACATACCCAGGGCTGTCCGGATATACTACAGGCCCAGGAGGGCATGTGAGTCAGACCGAAGGCCCGACGAGTGGTCCGGATAGGCTGTAGGCCCTGCGAGGCGGTCCAGACGTGCCGAAGGCTCGGAGAGCGGTCCAGATAGGTTGAAGGCCTGCGAGGCGGTCCAGTCAGGCTGAAGGCTCATTATGCATGCTGTTTGCATATATGTTTATATGATATGGTTATGATTATATGGCGTTGGTATTTTGGGGGTAACTCACTAAGCCTTCGAGCTTACATTTATCAATTATTGTTTCAAGTACTTCAGATGATCACGGGAAGCCGAAGGCGTGACCATACACTTCCTCGATTTAAGATTATTATTTTCTGGGAACTCTAATATGATACTATTTTGAAAACGAATTGTAATAATTAAATGATTTTAAATGTTTTTTAAAGTTCAAGTTTGGAAAGATTTTTATGGATGTTACAAGTTGGTATCAGAGCCTTGCTTTGAGTGAATTGGAGGAAACACTTGCGTGTCTCTAGTCTCAAACTGAGGACAAGATTTTTTAAACGATTTTCTTAAAATGTTTTCAAAATAATAAAGGAGGATGCAAGTGTACGATCAGCCGGAGATCGCGGATAGACCTCAAAATACCTTACGGATTATTTGACTATCTGATATGTTAGAACAGCATGCTAGTACTAGGCTAGGGATCTTTTAGGTGAAACAAATAAACTAGAAAAGCAATTCCTAAGTTCACATGCAACCTACTTTGGATCTATGTTTTAACTATTGAACATATAACTTTGAATTGCAAAACAAGAACCCTAGGGAGAGAGGCTATTTTCGAAATTAACCAACTAGGGTTTTAGAGTTACATACCTTTCAATTGTTATAGAAAAAAATTGGTAATCCTTTGATCTTGATCTTCTTGGAAGCCTAGCACCACAATTGTAATGCCTCTAATGGAATCACACCCAAGAGCTAGCAAGAAGGAAACTTATGAGGAGAGAGGCTATGGTATGTAAAAATCGGCCTAGGGTTTCTTCAAGAGAAGGAGTGCCCATTTTGGGAGCTAGGAGGCTCCTTATATAGCTGAGGGATCTAGGGTTTAGGGAAAACCCTAATGTTCCTTTGCTTGGGGCCTAAGCTTATCCAAAGGCCTTATCCAAGCCCCTTGGACGAAATCATTAGGGTTTCCCCTATAGATTTCGTCCACCCCCTTCCAAGGAGGTTCTGGAACCTTCCACTCAACTATTAGATAATTGCAAACTAGTCCCTGTACTTTATAATTAACACAGTTAACCCCAAAATCAATTCTAATTAATTTCTGGCTAACAATTAATTAAATATTATGATTTATAATTAATATATTAATCTTTTAACATATTAATAAATCATTTATATTAATTTATTGATCTTATAATAAATCAATATCTTCTTTCATAATTTCCCTGTCCAGATGCTAGAGTTGAGGGCAAACCAAAAGCACTGTGCTGCTATCAATTCAAGTACATATCAATTATAGTTATGGGCTTAGACACCTAATCCAACAGTGTCCCACTTGGATAAGTCTGTAACTATAATTGCTAGTACGACTTCTAAATTTGACCAACAAATTGTAGCTTCCAAAAGCCGCTGCTGAACTCTGACCCAGTCAGTTACATGTCCTAAGATAAGTGATCATATAATCCTTCATTCTGCAAGATATCCCCAGAGATAAGACATGGAATGTAATCAATCTCTTTTTCAAGAATCTATGTTTCCCGATTTCTGATTTCTGATGATATCGGACTTCTAATTGAACACATCAATTTAGTCCTGGCTGAGCCTAACACATAAGTCAACACCAAATCATCGAGGGGCCCACAGATATTGCTTTTTCGGTTAGGGAAAAAGGAATGAATAAACTTTGACTCATATGCTTGTATCTTTTACTCATCAAAGTATACATGACAATACGTTTTATAACACCAAGTTACTGATGCGTTTTCGTATCACCAATGTATAACGGAATTTGCAAATTACAACTCATATATCTTCGTTTCAAAATTATAAGATATTATCGTCTCAGTATTACTCGTGATGAATTGCATGAAGTAATACTCTGAGCGAGGGTATATCCAATACTCAAATCTTAATTTTTGAGTACTCATGAATCATTGCATCAATTCTATTGCTATGTCTATCCTTAGACAATCTGCAATCCAATTCATGACAGTCTTAATTCACTACTTACTTCCAAAAGTATGAGCGATTGTGGAGTTTGAATAATCATATTATTCAGGATGTAAAACATGCAAAATATGAAACACAACAATAAACAATTGACAAAAGGCAGTAACCAAACTCATAAATAGTACTTTATTATTTAATCACCAAAAGTCAATTACATTTACTTTGTTACAAGTTTCTGAATAAAACTAATCTAACTACTAAAACTAATATCATCTCTCAGTCCAATGCTCCGAGCATGCTGAATATACTTAACCCTACTCAGACCCTTTGTGAGGGGGTATGCTAGGTTGTCTTCAGATGATACCCTCTTTACAACAAGATGGCCTTCTTCTACTCTATGTCTTATGAAATGGTACTTTCTGTCGATATGTCTGGTTTTACCAAGATCTCTGGGTTCCTTTGTTAAGGCAACCGCTCCTTCATTATCGCAGAACAGTTCCATAGGCTCCTGGATGGTTGGAACAACTCTGAGATCTCCGATGAAGTTCCTCAACCAAGCTGCTTCTTTCGACGCTTCACTCGCTGCTATGTACTCTGATTCACAAGTAGAATCAACCACCGTATCTTGCTTGGAACTTTTCCAAGTAACTGCTCCTCCATTCAGTAAAAATACCCAGCCTGATTGAGAATGGAAGTTATCTCTATCCGTTTGAAAGTTGGAATCACTGTAACCATCTATTCTCAAATTATCTTTGCCACTAAGTACAAGTACCCAGTCCTTTGTCCTTCGCAAATACTTGAGTATATTCTTAACCGCTATCCAATGAGCTCTACCTGGGTTTCCCTGATAGCGACTGACCATGCTCAAAGCAAATGCCACATCAGGGCGAGTACATGTCATAGCGTACATGATCGATCCGACAGCGGAAGCATAAGGTACACGACTCATGTCAGCTATTTCCTCATCTATACTCGGGCATTGAGTCTTACTCAATTTGGTATTGCTCTGGATAGGTAGCTCTCCCTTCTTGGAATTTTCCATACTAAACCTCTTTAGTACCTTATCCAAGTATGTGCTCTGACAAAGTCCAATTAGTCTCTTCTTTCTATCTCTCAATATTCTAATCCCAAGAATATAGGCAGCTACTCCAAGGTCTTTCATGGAAAAACACTTTCCAAGCCAAGACTTAACATCTTTCAAGGTTGGAATGTCGTTACCGATGAGTAATATGTCATCGAAATATAATACCAGGAAAGTTACTATACTCCCACTAGCCTTGATATACACACAAAACTCATCTTCACTTCTAGAGAAACCAAACTCTTTGAATTTCTCATGGAAGCAAAGATTCCAGCTGCGAGATGCTTGTTTCAATCCATAGATGGATTTCTGAAGCTTGCACACTCTATTGGGAAACTTTGCATCAACAAAACCCTCTGGCTGATTCATGTAAACATCCTCAGCCAACTTCCCGTTAAGGGAGGCAGTCTTGACATCCATTTGCCAGATTTCATAGTCATGAAAGGCAGCTATGGCGAGCAATATCCTAATAGATTTAATCTTAGCTACTGGAAAGAAGGTCTCATCATAGTCAACCCCTGGGGTTTGAGTGAAACCTTTTGCAACCAGTCGAGCCTTGAATGTGTGCACATTTCCATCCATGTCTGTCTTTTTCTTGAAGATCCATTTGCACCCAACTGTCTTATGACCTGGTGCACTATCAACCAAATTCCAAACTTGGTTGTCATACATGGACTTAATCTCGCTGTCCGTTGCCTCTTTCCACTTGGAAGCCTCTGGGCTTGCCATTGCTTCCTTGTAAGTAACTGGTTCATCTAAATTTACCAGTGTACTATCACTGATGAATGTGTCACCATATGAAGTAATATGAAAACCATACAACTCAGGTGGCACACTCACCCTAGTGGATCTTCGAAGAGGTAATGAGTTATCAACTGGTTCAACAGGAACTGTTTCCTCTGGTTGAGTGCTAGTGTCATCTAAGGTTCCTTCATTGGCTAACTCTTGAATTTCTTCAAGGTCAATGGTGCTCCCACTGTCCTCTTTGAATATGAGCTCTCTTTCTAGAAAGACTCCTCTTCGTGCTACAAAGACCACATTTTCACTAGGTCTATAGAACAAATATCCAAAAGACTGTTTTGGGAAACCAATGAAAACACATTTCTCACCTCTAGCTGCTAGCTTGTCGTGAGTCTATCGTCTTACGAAAGCTTCACAACCCCAGACATTAATATGTGCTAAAGAGGGAACTTTCCCCGTCCACATTTCGTGAGGTGTTTTGGCAACCTTCTTTGTAGGGACAAGATTGAGGATGTTGGCGACTGTCTCTAAGGCATACCCCCAGAAGTGAATAGGAAGCGAAGCACGACTCATCATAGAACGAACCATGTCTAAGAAGGTTCGATTTCGCCTGTCAGCTACACTATTTAACCGTGGTGTCCTAGGAGGAGTTAATTGTGAGACTATCGCACATTCTTTAAGATAGTCGTTGAACTCGATACTAAGATACTCCCCGCCTCTATCGGATCTAAGTACCTTTATCTTCCTGCCTAATTGATTTTCAACCTCATGCTTAAACTCTTTGAACTTTTCAAAGGTTTCTGACTTATGTTTGATTAAGTAGATATAGCCATATCTGCTATAATCATCAGTGAAAGTCACATAGAATCAATTAGCATCCCTTGTAGTTGATCTGAAGGGCCCACATACATCTGTATGTATGAGGTCCAACAGACCTTCACCTCTTTCACAAGACCCTGTGAATGGTGATTTCGTCATCTTTCCCAAAAGACAAGATTCACACATATCATATGATTTTAGGTTAAATGATTCCAACACTCCATCCTATTGGACTTGGGCTATGCGTTTCTTGTTAGTGTGTCCAAGACGACAATGCCACAAGCATGCCTTGTCCACACTATTAGACAAGTCAATATTAAACACACTATTACCTAAGCTATCAACACAAGTCACTGTTTCATACACACCATCACAAGGTAAAGCTTCAAACACAAAGACACCATTCTTATAAATAGAAATCGAACCATTCAAATCATTAAAAGAATACTTAAAACCTTGTCTGAACAATGCATGAAATGAAATAATGTTTCTTGTCATCTCAGACGAATAGCAACAATTCAATAAATCTAATCTAACATCATTATTAAGTAAAAGTTGATAAACTCCGATCTTGGTTACTGGTGAAGACTTCCTCTTCCCCATGATCAAGTTTATCCTCCTTCGCTCTACCTCCTCACTTTCTTTTAGCCCCTGCAAATCAGAACAGATGTGAAAACCACATCCTGTATCAAGGACCCATGAACGAGAAGATAATGAGTTATTAGAAGAAATAGTGTAAATACCTGCTGAAGATGGCTTCACTTTTCTATCTTTGATATCTTGCAGATATTTTGGGCAGCTTCTCTTCCAGTGCCCTTTGTCATTGCAATAAAAGCAATCAGCATCCTTTGGATCAGAAACATGGGGAATTGTAGCATTGGGCTTAGCCTTTGGGCCATTAATAGATGACCCCAGCTTGGGCCTTGCCCTTCCAATTTTGTTTAGGAGGACCTTTCCTCTTTTTCCCCTTTCCCTGTCCAATAGCCAAGATAGAGGCACTTGCAGGAGTGGAGGCTATACTTTTACCCTTCATCCCTGCTTCAGCTGTCTGTAACAAGTTGTGCAATTGGGCCAGTGTCTGCTCAGTGTTGTTTAAATGGTAAGTTAGGATAAACTGACCATAACAATCGGGTAATGAGTTCAAGACCATGTCAATGGCAAATTCCTCATCAAATTGAATGTTTAACTTGACCAAACGCTCTATGTAGCGTTGCATTCTTTGCACATGACTAACAACCGACTCCCATTCCTTCATCTTGCAAGCCATGAGTGACTTGACTACCTCAAACTTTTCTTGACGAGCTCGCTTATGGTATTTCTCCATAAGGTCCTTGTTCATCTCAAAGGGCCAGTAGTCCTCATAGTACATCTGCAGTTCTGGGGACATGGTTGCGACCATGATGCATGCCACTTTGGTGGCATCGTCATAGTGCTTCTTGTAGGCAGCATATTCTTCGGGAGTGGCTTTGGATTCGTCAATTTCTTTGAGCTTCTTTTCAAGGACATACTCGTTGTCCTCAAAACGAAGCGTCATTTTGATGTTGCGCATCCAATCGTTATAGTTTGATCCATCCATAACGACTTTGGTGCAAATGTTGAGCAAAGAGAAGTTATGGTTGGAGGATGATGAAGCAGAAGTGTTTCCAGGTGTAGACATCTGAAAAGAAAGAAAGTTTTAGTTAGATTTCAAGATACCTCAATATAATAACCCAAAGATACAATATTAAGGTTAGGATCCAACTATGAAGATTCACAACTTAGAAATGGGATGCCGAGATCCAAGTGTAAATTTCATAAAGGTAGGTGAATGACGATTCACCAATTCCACCATTAGACGAAATAAACGAAGTGAAATTCCAAATTCCTTTTGAGATACATTGAAACTATTCAATGGCATGTTTTAATCTCAGATTATGCTCTTCTATTTGTGACTGGGATACCGAGGATCACAAACAAGATGTGAATAACCATGCAAATGTGCTTGGTAACCTCATTGTCTTTATCATTAACTATTGATGTGCCGGTAAACCACACACGCTCCACCAAAATGATAATTATGAGATACCCATTACTACTCTTTATTAGTGCCTATTAGTGTGCTGGTAATCCACACACGCTCCACTAACGACCAATAAAGCATAATGTGCAATTTCATGGATTAGCATACTTTTCACATTTTTCCTAAAGTAACTAGAGTTGGGATTTTTGTAAAATAATGTTCTAGTACTTTCTTTAATAACAATATACTTTTAATGAGATGTAGTTCTCCTATCAAGTCCGTTCTGCTAACGAACCTCCATTAATCAAGGAAGCGGTGGGTGAGAGTGGACACCCATTCAACTACCATTTTATAGGCAGTTTCCTTATACCCCCCTTATAGACTAGCTTCGTGAATGAGGCATACTAGCTATTTGACTGACCATATTCTTATACATATATAATATTTAACTTTTAATTATAATACATATATAAGGTGTGTTTTAAACTTTTTAAAACTTTAAGGTTTATATAAATTTCGAAAAATTAAACTATTAATTTAAATTTAAAATAAACCAAATAACTACATTTAATAATTATCTATTAATTAACATTTAATTAATTTATTAAATCTTGTAAGGATTATCTAACCAAATTAAACAATTAATTTAATCCTAATCCTTATCCCTCTAGATTTCAAAAATCAATGGAGGAGGCTAGGGTTTTCAAAAACCCTAACCCTAATTTCGATTAGGGTTCATGGAGGCTAGGGTTTTTCGAAAAACCCTTTGAACCAAAAACCCTAAAAACGAAACCATGGCCTTTTAGGGTTTAATAGCTATAAACCCTAATTTTCAATTCAACTATTATAGCTATTCAATTTAAAACAAAACCAATGGATCTGATACCACTGATGGGTTTTAGGTGAAACAAATAAACTAGAAAAACAATTCCTAAGTTCACATGCAACCTACTTTGGATCTATGTTTTAAGTATTGAACATATAACTTTGAATTGCAAAACAAGAACCCTAACGAGAGAGGCTATTTTCGAAATTAACCAACTAGGGTTTTAGAGTTACATACCTTTCAATTGTTATAGCAAACAATTGGTAATCCTTTGATCTTGATCTTCTTGGAAGCCTAGCACCACAATTGTAATGCCTCTAATGGAATCACACCCAAGACCTAGCAAGAAGGAAACTTGTGAGGAGAGAGGCTAGGGTATGAAAAAATCGGCCTAGGGTTTCTTCAAGAGAATGAGTGCCCATTGTGGGAGCAAGAAGTCTCCTTATATAGCTGAGGGATCTAGGGTTTAGGGAAAACCTAATGTTCCTTTGCTTGGGGCCTAAGCTTATCCAAAGGCCTTATCCAAGCCCCTTAGACGAAATCATTAGGGTTTCCCCTATAGATTTCGTCCACTCCCTTCCAAGGAGGTTCTGGAACCTTCCACTCCACTATTAGATAATTGCAAACTAGTCCCTACACTTTATAATTAACACAGTTAACCCCAAAATCAATTCTAATTAATTTCTGGCTAACTATTAATTAAATATTATGATTTATAATTAATATATTAATCTTTTAACATATTAATAAATCATTTATATTAATTTATTAATCTTATAATAAATCAATATCTCTCCTTTCATAATTTCCCTGTCCAGTTGCTAGGTTTGAGGGCTACCAAAAAGGACTGTGCTACTATCATTTCAAGTACATATCAATTATAGTTATGGGCTTAGACACCTAATCCAACAAGTGGAAGATTCATGGATGGGTAGGTTGTTTGGGATGAGTCTGCCGGTTATGAGACATTTAGCCTTCCTCTAGGAGTGAGGACTGAGCGCATGCCATGCTTATGTATAGTTTTAGGGCGTTGTGATGATACTTGTGACAAATATGGGTAGGTGTGGAAGGTAGTATGGGCTCGTACTATTGAAAGCACAGGACCCGTACGTGTAGCAAGGAAGTCATAAATCCTAGGGTTTTGCTTGGGAATTGGTTCCCAGATTGTTATATGGAATATCTGATATCCTTTTGGTATGTTTTCAGCATGGTGGTTACACGATGATTCGTGACTGGATCACAGACATAAGTCGCCGACAGCGCCCGAGACTATCAGCCAGATGATGCCAGATGAGATGGACAACAGGATCCGGGAGATCCTGCAAGATGAGGTTGATGCTATGTTCCGGGCTCAGTTGCCAGATATGTTTGGGTCTATCAAGACCGCTATGGTGGAATACTTTGATGATCAATATGCAGCCCTCACTGAGGTGGCTGCCGCAGCAACCACATCAACTGTATCGGCGACAGGGGTGGGAGCCGGTCGGGCTTTTCAGTATCGGGGCTTCGACAACACGAAGCCCCCTACTTTTGATGGGACTCAGGATGCCATCAAGGCTATGAGGTGGTTATCTGATGTGGAGGGGTGTTTCTTCACATGTTCATGTCCTACTGACCAGAAGGTCAGATGTGCCTTGAACCTGCTGAGGTCTGGGGCAAAGGACTCATGGAGGTTGATGATTGGGTCTTACACTGATGATCAGAGAGCTGCGGTTACTTGGGAGGAATTCAGGGATATGTTTCGCGCTCGCTACATACCGCGGGTCGAGCGTGAGCGTTTAGATCAGGAGTTCTTGGATCTGAGACAGTGTACTGAGTCGGTGACGGAGATCACCCGCATGTTCACCGAGAGGGCGATGTTCTGTCCGGAGTTTGCTTCTGAGCAAGCTCAGATGACTCGTTATCAGAGCATGCTCAAGACAGATATTCGACAGTTTGTAGCAACCCAACGTTGTGATACGCTTCTGTATTTACAGGAGGCCGCTAGGCGGCGTGAGCTTGAGAATGAGCTACAGCTAAAAGAGCAGGGTCGGGCCCCGGCACAGACACAGCCGGCGCCGAAGCTGTCTAAGATCGCTGATTCCAGATCAGGAGGACAACAGGGCCACACTTGTGGCAAGTGCGGGAAGGGTCACTCGGGGGTTTGTAGATTTAGCAGCGCGTGCCGAAAATGCGGCTAGGAGGGGCATTATGCGAAGGATTGTCGTCAGGCAGCCCCGGTTCAGGATATGTGGATCTGCTACCACTGTCATCAGGTTAGTCATGTGAAGACCAACTGTCCACAACTCGCAGCCAGGCCGGGGCAGGCTCCAGCGTCGGATACACTGAGGATTACTGACGGGAGTCAGGGTCGAGCAGTTCCCCCGAGGGCCCAGGGACGCGCATTCCAACTTACAGCCGAGGAGGTGAGAGCAGCACCGAATGTGGTTGCTGGTAAGTTTCTATCCCTAATCTTATTGATTATATTTGTTCTATGCTTATATGTTGTACCTGTGATTAGGTACGTTTTTAGTGAAATCCTTACCTGCTTTGGTATTATTTGACTCGGGGACGAGTCGGTCGTTTGTTTCTCAGACTTTTAGTAGGGAGTTCGGGTTGCCAGTGGGAGAGTTAGAGTGTTCGTTGCGAGTCTCCATCGACAACGAACACGGGATTTCCGCTTCTTCGGTTTAGCGGGGTTGCGTATTGGAGATTTTGGGAGTATATTTTCCGATAGACCTGATTCCGATTCCCATGGGGGATGTATGTGTGATCATGGGTATGGGATGTCTTAGTCGCTTCGGTGCCATGATCGACTGCGAGGGTCAGCGAGTTGTAGTTCGAACCCAAGTGGGGGAGGACTGATTGTTTATGGCGAGGGTACCAGGTTGGGATCAGGGTTTTGTTCAGCTGCCAGGGCTCGACAATACATTCAACATGGGTGTGCGGGTTATCTAGCGTACGTGGTAGATACGTGGGCCAGAGATCAGGTTTCAGTTTCAGAGGTTCCGGTGGTCAGGGAGTTTGCTGATGTGTTCCCGGAGGAGTTACCCGGAGTGCCTCCGGAGAGGCAGGTCGAGTTTAGGATTGACCTAGTGCCAGGTGCGGCCCCTATCGCCAAGGCGCCGTACCGGTTGGCACCGCCAGAGATGCAGGAGCTGTCGTCACAGCTGCAGGAACTGCTGGGGAAGCAGTTCATTCGTCCGAGTAGTTCCCCACGGGGGAAGCCGATACTCTTCGTTAGGAAGAAGAATGGTTCACACCGGATTTGCATTGATTACCGGGAGTTGAACAAGTTGACGGTGAAGAACCGTTATCCACTCCCGAGGATAGATGATCTTTTCGATCAGTTGCAGGGAGCATCTTGGTTCTCCAAGCTAGACCTGAGCTCCGGGTACCATCAGGTTAGGGTTAGGGAGGAGGACGTGGAGAACACCGCGTCCCGAACTCGTTATGGACATTACGAGTTCGTGGTGATGTCGTTTGGGCTCACCAACGCGCCAACAGTATTCATGGATCTGATGAATTGGGTTTGCAGGCCGATGGTCGATCGCTCGGTCATAGTATTCATCGACGATATCTTGGTCTATTCCAAGACCCGAGAGTAGCATGAGGAGCATCTGCGAGAGTTATTGGGAGTTTTGAGGCGGGAACGGCTTTATGCCAAGTTCTTGAAGTGTGAGTTTTGGTTACGAGAGATCCAGTTCCTGGGACACCTCGTTAACCAGGAGGGGATTTTGGTCGATCCGGCTAAAATCGAGGCGGTTATGCAGTGGGAGGTTCCAAAATCTCCCCTAGACATCAGGAGCTTTTTGGGATTGGCAGGGTAGTACCGGAGATTTATACAGAATTTCTCCAAGATTGCAGTACCCCTCACTCGTCTGACGAGGAAGGGGGTGAATTTTCGATGGGGCCCCGAGAAGCAGAGGGAGTTTGAGACCCTCAGAAAGCGACTCTGGGAGGCTCCAGTCTTGACTCTTCCGGAGGGAGTTGAGGATTTTGTGGTTTTCTGTGATGCATCCATCACGGGACTAGGAGCGGTTCTCATGTAGAGGGGACGGGTGATGGCTTATGCATCGCGGCAGTTGAATCCGCATGAGACGAGATACCCTACGCATGATCTGGAGTTGGGGGCGGTAGTATTCGCTCTCAATATATAGAGGCATTACCTCTATGGGGTCCGCTGTACCATCTGCACGGACCACAAGAGCCTGAGACACATCATTGATCAGCTGAACCTGAACATGAGACAGCGCAGATGGTTAGATGTAGTCAAGGACTACGATTGTGAGATCCTTTACCATCCAGGTAAAGCGAACATGGTTGCGGACGCTCTGAGCCACAAGTCAGCTGGATCTTCTATTCCAGTGACATGCATGAGGATTTCAGTAGATTCTCCACTTGTGGGCTTGATCAGGGAAGCCCAGGCTAAGGGTATGCGTTAGGAGAACTGGAAGCTCGAGAGGATCAGGGGTGAGAACACCCGGTTTGTGCAGGATAGCCGGGGATTATCGACCCGTTGCGGTCGGGTCTGGGTTCCGATGTCTGGTGGGGTCAGACAGACTGTATTAGAGGAGGCTCACAAGTCTCGCTTCTCTATTCACCCGGGGGCCACCAAGATGTACCGGGACTTGCGATTGAGTTACTGGTGGCCGTGCATGAAGCGAGAAATCGCTTGGTATGTTGAGAGGTGCTTGACCTGCAGATTGGACAAGGCCGAGCACCAGAGGCCGCATGACAAGCTGCAGCCTCTGGAGATTCCCATGTTGAAATGGGAACATATCACGATGGACATCATCACCAAGCTACCGAGAACGGCGAAGGGGTTCGACACTATTTGGGTTATCGTGGATCGATTGACCAAGAGTGCTCATTTTCTGCCCATCCGAGAGAGCTCATCGGCCGAGAAGCTGGCTGATGTGTATATACGTGAGATTGTCGCTCGTCATGGGGTTCCGGTCTCTATCGTCTCAGACCGTGATGTTCTGTTTACCTCTTAATTTTGGTAGAAGTTCCACGAGGAGCTGGGCACGCGACTGCACTTCAGTACGGCCTATCATCCGCAGACAGACGGCCAGAGTGAGCGGACTATACAGACTCTTGATGACATGTTGAGAGCCTGTGGTATTTACTTCGGTGGGAGTTGGGACTCCTACCTACCCCTTGTAGAGTTCTCCTACAACAACAGCTTTCACTCCAGCATTGGTGCTCCACCCTATGAGTTGTTGTATGGGCGGAGATGTTGCATCCTAGTCTGTTGCGGTGAGGTGGGTCATAGGGTGATGGGTCGGACCGAGGTAGTCCTACAGACTACCAATATGATTCAGCAGATTAGACAGCAGCTGCAGACCGCGCCGAGTTGGCAGAAGAGCTACGCCGACCGACGTCGATCTGAGTTGGAGTTTCAGGTCAGTGACATGGTACTCCTAAAGGTCTCACCCTGGAAGGGTGTGATCCGCTTCAGGAAGAGGGGGAAATTGGGTCCCCGATATATTGGACCTTTCCGGATCATTTCCAGGGTTGGCAAGGTGGCATATAGACTCGAGCTACCAGAGGATCTTAGTCAGATCCACAGTACCTTCCACGTTTCGCAATTACGGAAGTGCGTTCTGGAGGAGGAGGCGGTGGTGTCATTATATGATATTCAGGTCGATGGGCGCCTGAACTACGTAGAGAGACCCTGGTCATTCTGGAAAGAAAGGTAATGGTTTTGTGGAACAAGGAAGTGCCTTTGGTAAAGGTACAATGGGAGCCGGAGGCTGAGATGCGGGAGCATTATTCAGAGTTGTTCACCGCAGCAGACTTCGAGGATGAAATGTAGTTAAAGTGGGGGAGAATTGTAACACCCCGAATCTTAGGTATACATTTTCAGTCTTATATTTCCAATTCTAAAAGTCGACTCGACGAGTTGGATGCCCCGACTCGTCGAGTAGGCACGGTTCTGGTCGTGGGTTTTAAGTGACCAACTCGGCGAGTCGGAGGACGGACTCGGTGAGTTAGAGCTGGAATGAGAAACCTTAATCCCTCGGAGTTTTGCACCCTATTTAAAGGATCCTTTGCCCCTTTGGCCTCCCCTTACAGCCCCTTGTGAGTCCAGAAACCCTAAAATTGCCATTTTTCTTTCTTTTGTGTGATATTAAGCCTTGTGGTGGATTGTGGATGAAATATCTTGAAGTACTCAAGCTTGGAACAAGAGGAGGGCTGTAGATCTGAGTTCTTCTTCATTTTAGCATTGTTTCTGAGGTAACAAGTTGTTACCTTGACCTTCTTCTATCTAGATCTATTCTTGTGTGAGATTAGAGCCATTTTGGCAATATTTATATGTTATTTTGGGTATCAGGCGTGATCTAACGTTGCAACTTCAGATCTAGGCTTATCTTGGTCTGTAGGATCATAAAGTTTCAGCCTTTAGTGAGTTAATACCTTCTTCATCCCTTAGGACCTTTCTTTAGCTTGATTTGGGCGATTATCACCTTACATGTACGTAAAGTTTGCAACTTTACGTAAGAAGTATGCCCTAAGAGCTTAGATCTGCATTATGGAGCTTTAAAGTGACTTAAAATCGTCTGGATGGTGAGAGGATTGAAGGGACTCGACGAGTTGCATGGCCAACTCGGTGAGTCTGATGAAGATTGTCGTGCAAGGACTTCTGCATGGACTCGACGAGTCAGTAGGATGACTCGGCGAGTCAGCTGAGTTTTCCTGACATTTGGACATGCATGAACTAGGTGAGTTGCGGGGAAACTCGACGAGTCAACCGGGGATTTCACGACTTCTCGTGTTCAGGAAGGACTCGACGAGTCAGGTCAACATGGACTGTTGACCTTGACCGTTGACCTTGAATTTGACCAAGGATTGACTAGTTGACTTCTGGGGTATCTGGTAATTTGGAAATTTATGGAAATGGTCTTATGGTAAATATAGGTGGTGGAGTTTGTGTCGGTGATTCGAGAGTTTGAGCTTATCACTTCAGTGCGACATTTCTGAGGTGAGTTATCCTCACTATATCAACAGGGTCTAAGGCACCAATGCCGGCCCTTGTCGGATTTGTATCCGGGTTATTGCATAATATGCTTATTGATTTACATCCTAGTAGTTAGGATGGTGATATGCTTAGTGACCTGGTTAGGTCGGTATCCTGGTATATAGGATGATGCTATGTTAGTGATCGGTTAGGTCACTTGACTGTTATATATGCTAGCGTATGATATTATGTGCACATGTTTGTTTGATTGGGGGTTGGGTTGAGGCGGTCCTTCTTTGTGCTGAAGGCCAACATACCTAGGGCGGTCCGGATAGACTACAGGCCCAGGAGGGCATGCAGTCAGATCGAAGGCTCGACGAGCGGTCCGGATAGGCTGTAGGCCCTGCGAGGCGGTCCAGACGTACCGAAGGCTCGGAGAGCGGTCCAGATAGGCTGAAGGCCTGCGAGGTGGTCCAATCAGGCTGAAGACTCATTATGTATGTTGTTTGCTTATATGTTTATATGATATGGTTATGATTATAAGGCGTTGGTATTTTGGGGGTAACTCACTAAGCCTTCGAGCTTACATTTATTGATTATTGTTTCAGGTACTTCAGATGATCGCGGGAAGGCGAAGGCGTGACTGTACACTTCCTCGATTTATGATTATTATTTTCTGGGAACTCTAATATGATACTATTTTGAAAACGAATTGTAATAATTTAATGTTTTTAAAAGTTCAAATTTGGCATGATTTTTATGGATGTTACATGTTATGTATCCTGATATATAGGATGATGCTATGCTATAATGAGTTGTTAGATTGGCGGATCCGTATGATTACCTGTATTTCTTGGACATATGTTAGATGGATAGATTTGTATAATTACATGTACTTGTTGGTTGTATGTTATCTGTTACATATGTTGACATGTTATGGTTGGGTTGAGGCGATCCTGCTTTATGGTAAATGCCAAGATACCCGGGCGGTCCAGTTGATATTGTAGGCCCAAGGGAGCGGTGTAACTTATCTTGTAGGCTCGAGAGGAGTCCAACTTATAGCTGATGGCTCGACGGCAGACTACCCTTGTGCTGTAGACCTTATTGCATGCATTGTATGTATTTTGCTGTGAGAGGTATTTCGGGTGAACTCAGTAAACTTTGGCTTACAGTTTGATTTCATTGTTTCAGGTATATCAGATGATCGGGGCAAGGCGAAGGTGCGATTGTACACATCATCCTTGGATATTATATTGAGATATGTTTTTGGATACTCTTATTTGATAACTAAGTTTTTGGAAACAATGTTTTGTACGACTTATAGATTATAAAATGGTTTTGAAAAATCAAAATTTTTACTATAATTTTTGGGACGTTACAAGTGGAGTCAACGGTGGTCCTCTGGTGACAACCTAACCGGAAAACAAAGAAAAATTTGCAACAACATTCACCTAAATCAAAATGAAATCTAAAAAATTGTTCACACGAATCACCAATTTCTCGCAATTAAAAAAAATTAAAATCCTTTACCAACCACTAGTCGTTGGTATAGAGTTCACACGAATCACCAATTTCTCTGTCGATGCCATGCTATCGGGACAGCTTATCCAAAAATGACGTCGCTGTTATTTTCATCGACAAAGGTTTTCAGAAAAAACGCAAAAATAATTTTTGTTCCCGCTAATCCTATGGCGACAACAAGTCGTGGGTATAGAGTTCCAGGTTGAAGAAACTTGGTCATCTCTGTATCCACGACAAGTCGTCAGTATGTATAGCTGATGTTTTAGTGACGACAAGTGTCATCGGTATAGATGTCGTCGACACAGGTGGAGATTCTTGCAGTGAATATTTACAACTCACACTTAGAGACAGTTCCAGGTGTAAAACATCCACATTGAAATGAAAAACGAATGTTACAACTTAACAATATCCTAGAAAAGTTGCAAAATTTGGTTATTATGGTATTATTTAATATGCAATTTTATTCCAAGTTTTGTTTTGGTTAAAAAATGTGTTTTTTATGTTGCATATATATGATCCATCGAACTCATATCTTATGTTATTTTAATTAAGTAAGCAAATGTATATTGTATATTATTTTTTTGTGTTGTGGTGTTGTTTTCTTTCTTCGTTTTTTTAAATGCCGTGTTCGTGTTAGCTACAAAACATGGTATCATCTGTGTTCAACTTCAAAATACCAAAAGGAGGAGGAGTCCATTTGATCCATTTTCCTTTAGTCTCCGGTTGTGTTCAGTTGATGAGAAAATATTTGCGTCGTGACGTGTTGGATAAAAACACAAAACGACCGTCCGATTTGCCACCCTAGGTTTTTTTTTTTTTTTTTTTTTTAATTGAATCAATAGTTTGGTTATGTGGCAAAATCGTAAATTTCTTTCTAAGTCGTCATTAAACCATGCATAAGCTAAATCAAAATCATTTCACGATATGTTAAGAAAACACTTTACCAATATTTGAAAACTTGAATGGTTTGGATACATGGCCAGCTAGCGTAAATGATTAAATGTTTAGGCTTAAATTACAAATGTGTAATTGTATAGAATTCTCAAAATAATTGATTGTGTCTTGATATATTTTCAAATATTGTGGTACTGAACAATTGGAAAGATAAGTAACAAAAACTGATGATTTAATGCTCCGAAGATTATTTCTATAAAAACTAAAATTTGTCTAAATAATGCATATGCAAAATAAGAATATTTATACTTTTAATTTAGAGTTTGACAGCTTTATAACCATATTTAAAAACTTAAAAGTCTAAAATAATTCCGGTTAAAACTTGCCTTTTTTAAACTTAATGTATAAATATAATTCTCTTGGAGATTTAGCCTAAGTATTCCGATTTCTAATTCTTGTCAACGACTAGAGATTGCAGAAAACCCTAGAAAAAAGAAGGAAGAACGAGATGGATAGATGGGATTTCGATCGCGACACAAAGTATCGAAGCAGCAAGAGAAAAGATAGAGGTGGAGAGAGTGATGAGGAGGATCGGTATGGCGATAAACGAACTAGGGTTGTGCACGAGTGGAATGAGTGGCGGCGGTTTGATCAGGAGAAAGTGGGTTTTGCTGAGGAAGACACAGATAGGGATGAGAGGAGGGAATTCGAGGATGGAGATAAATTGCAACAAGGGAAATTGAACGGGGAAACAATGACGACGATGAAGAATGAACTTAAAGATGAACCCTGTGGTGGTGCACTGGGAGCACCCAGTAAGGCATATGAAACCCTACATGAGACCCCTTTGGCGCCCAGCCACCCTCATCCTCCTTCTAAGGTATCATCACTTTCTACCAAACATGAAACTGAAGGAGTTGATTCTGCAGATGCTGCCAAGATTGGAGGCATCTCTCTCAATGCTTTATCTATGGCCAAAGCAACTTTACTGAAGCACAAGGGGCTTGCAGAAAAGATGAAGAAGATCCCGTTGTTAAACAAGGGTACTGACTCAGCAAGAGATGGCCTCAAACCTCCATCTAGTTCAGGAATACCCGCTGCCCCACCACAATCTGCTGCCCGACTTGGTGGTGGGCTGCCCCGAAATTCTGAAGCTGTAAAACGGGCTCAAGAGCTTGCTGCCAAGATGGGTTTTAGAAAAGACCCGGAATTTGCACCACTTATAAACAAGTTCCCCGGAGAGCTGGCACCAGAAGTGACTGTACAACCAAAGCATGCTAAAGCCCCTGTTCTTAGTTTGGATGCATTGGGTAGGGAAGTCGATGAAAATGGCAATGTGGTAAATATACCTAAGTTAAACATCTTGAGCACCCTTAAGGTTAACATTAACAAACAGAAGAAAGATGCATTCCAGATTCTGAAACCGGAATTAGAAGTGGATCTAGATGAAAACCCTCACTTTGATCCTCGAATGGGAATCAATAAAACTAAACTTTTAAGGCCTAAAACGATGACCTTTCAGTTTGTTGATTCTGGTACTTACGGAAACGTCACAGAAGGCGGGCCACCTGAAGATATACTAAAGAAAGAGAAGATAACTCTATACATGGAACAACCCCACCCAATCGAACCGCCAGCCGAACCGGCCCCACCCCCGCCTCAGCCTCTAAAACTCACCCAAAAAGAACGCAAAAGACTCCGAACTCAAAGACGCCTCGCCACTGAAAAAGCCCGGCAAGAAATGATCCGCCTAGGCCTTCTAGAACCCCCAAAACCCAAAGTCAAAATGAGCAATCTAATGAAAGTCCTCGGATCAGAAGCCACCCAAAACCCGACCCGCCTTGAAATGGAAATCAGAAGCGCAGCCGCCCAATGTGAACAGGCTCATGTTGACCGGAATATCGCCCGGAAGTTGACTCCGACCGAAAGACGCAAAAAGAAAAAACCAAAGTTTTTCGATGACAATAATAATACCCTCGAAACAATTGTGTCCATATACAAAGTGAATGACCTTTCGCACCTTCAGACTAGGTTTAAGGTTGATGTAAATGCACAGAAGAATCGGTTGTCGGGGTGTGCGGTTATTTCGGAGGGTATTTCTGTCGTGGTGGTGGAGGGCGGGGGTAAATCGGTAAAACGGTATCAGAAGTTGATGTTGAAGAGGATAAATTGGGCTGCGGCTGTGAAAGAAGAGAATATGCATGAAGAGGTTGATGATGATGATGAGAACGTGAAGAATAAGTGTGTGTTGGTGTGGCAAGGGAGTGTGACTAAACCAAGTTTTCAAAGGTTTTTGGTGCATGAATGCAGTACCGAAAATGCTGCTCGCAAAGTGTTTTATGATGCTGGGGTTGGTCATTATTGGGATTTAGTTGTTAATTTCTCAAGGATGTGTAATTAGTGAAACTATAAAATTTGGAGAGAATGAGAGATGATATAATGATATATATGATGCTGGTTGTAATACGTTGTTGCAGCAATTTTTTTTGGTATATAGGTTGTTCAGTGATAGATTTGTTATATTGAGATCCTACCTGAATCTTTATTATGTGTGTCCTCGTTAGTTTGTCACAAGTACAGTATAAAGTTTGTGTTTAAATTTAGAAAAAGTTGTCTAAAATTTGCACAGTTTAATCGTTAAATCACTAACGAATCAAATTATGATATTTACGTGTAGTTCAAGACGAAAATAAAGGTCCGAAAAATTTGCTTATCCAGCTGGGTTGTCGATAAAATCATTTAAATCAAGTTTAATATAATCTATATTTGTGTGTTTGTCCTTCATTCCTATAAAATAACCTATATTTCTTTTTGAATATATAATTTTAATTAATTTTATTTTAAAAAAAATTAAAGCCCCTTTCACACATCACCCCACTAACTCATGCCCCTTATCTTCATCGACACTCATCTCGCCTTTTTATTCTTCTTGCCCGACGTAATCGTCGATGCTCGTGTCCATATGTAACATCACACCTCCATCTTCATTTCCCTTGATCTTAACCCCTATCACTTGTCATTTCTTATATATCTACATCCAGAACGTGACGAACCCCAATAACTTTGCCTCTACCCCTACACACTACAACAAAATCAAGCTAATGCGACTTCTCTAAAAGGTTGCATTAAGGCTTGAAAAGGTTGTATAATGCCGAAAGCAACCTTTTACCAAAGGTTGCATTAGGAAAATTGCATTAGACCAAATGCAACCCTTTCTTAAATGGTTGCAATTATTTTTTAGATGCAACATTTTTTTAATACAATCTCTGTTATGAAAAATTAACTTTTTTATGCTCATATGCAATTTGTTTTCCATTTATATGCAACTTTTTTTTTTACTATTTTAGTTACAAAAACGTAGCTTTTTTATAATAAATTTCAACATTTATTACCTTTCTAGTGAAGAATTAGAACATTTCTCAATGCTATTTACAACCTTTGTTGCATCTTTAAATGCAAAAATTACAACCTTGTTTACAGTCAAATGCAATTAAACCTCTATTTTTGTGACATTTCTAACATTAATATTGATGGATTAAGTGTGTAACCGAATAACTAAATTGGTATATACTTGAATTAAAAACTAAAGTCCTTTTAGGTTGTCCTCATAATCAGAAATAGCTAGAAATGATATTAGCAGAGAATGATAAATGTTGTTTTAATATATTATGCGATTAATATATTAATTTTAACGTCCCAAAATTTATAACAAAAAATTTCATTTTTGTATTAATAAAACAATCAGCCAAACATGTTTACAAAAATGATAAGTGAAATCGGAGTATGTCAACAATCATCCAAAAATACATCAGAGTCAAATATGGCGGAAATCATGGTGTGTGTGCGCGATGTGATCATCTCGAGCTCTACTCATTCGAATTGGAAGGACCTGAAACATAAACAAAAAATCGTAAGCACAAAGCTTAGTGAGTTCTCCTAAATACCGCATAACATACATATACGTCAGCTCAAGGTTGTATCAGGTCTATTTCACCCCCGAACCAATTTCAACTCATAGGTCGGCACAAGGCTGTACCGGATCTATTTTGCTCCCGGGTCTATTTCACTCCTGACTTTATTTCAACTCACATGTTAGCACAAAGCTATATCGGGTCTATTTCACCCCACATACATATAACAAATAGGCACACAAGCATACCATTATACAACAGGAGTCACGAAGACTACAAGCACATATAATTCCTAGTGGCCTATAGTATAGTGAGCAAACTCACCTCAATCCGCTGATAAACAAATAGATGATCGGGCTGCTGAACTGGAGAATCCCCGCACTAATCAATCAAATAATATCCTAATTAATAATTAGGTGATAAACCATAACCGGGAATATAAATCCTTAATCTCGAATCCAACGTTAAAAGACCATTTTACCCCATAAAGGCTAAACCCAACCAAACATAGCCCAAACCCTGAAAATGGCACAAAATCATTCTAGGTCCACATCATGGAGTACGGCCAGCGTACCCGCGTAGTCACGTTGACTAGAATACGAGACTCAAACTCAGTACATGCAGCGTACACAGAAGTACACTTAACGTACTGGTCATTGATCTTTTCTCATCTGAATGGCTTAATCCCTTAATCCCTTAACATACAAACCTCAGATCTACTTCTAATTAAGGTCTTAATCCATAAAGTTGGCAACTTTACTTACTTGCATGACTTAATAGGACCCAACACTAAACCCTAAGTCCAAAACACCATAAAAAGGTTAACAACTCAAGCATGGGTGAACTTCAGCACTCAAGCTTCGATTTTTATCACTTATACAACTAAGAAATACCAATTTATGAAGTCCAAAGGTTCTGGAGTAACTTCCACTCACAAATCCAAGTCATGGGACCAAAATATGCCCAAAACATAACCCAAAACCAGATTTATGTAAAAGAAGTTGGAAGCTTTATACCTCCAAAACTTACAAATGTGAAGAGATTTATGGATCTTCAAGCTCCAATCAAATGAATGCTCCTCCAATGAGTTCCTCATTCTTCATTATGGACCAAACACATAAAAATCACTCGAAAAGCTCAAGATCTAACGAAAAGGGGCAATGGTTCGTAATACTACTTTAGGGTGAATGGAGGTTGAGAAAGGAAAATCCTCAAGGGACTTAAGTTGCTTAAATAGGGTCCAAATGTTGAATATTAGGGTTTGAGTGTGGGTCGCGTACACCCAACGTACCTATAAGTATGCCCCGGCGTACTAGAGTGATCCCGCGACCTTCTATAGTCAGTACGCCCAATGTACTACATAATGTCCCGCTTTTCATTTAAACTTCAAACGACCATAACTTCCACACCTACCCGTATTTGTCTCAAGGATCATCACCTCGCCCTAACAATACTCATAAGCATAGACGAACACTTAGTCCTCACCCCTAGAAGAAAGACTAAACTTCTCATAACTGGTCGAGTCACCCCTTACGTCTCATCCGTGAAACTTCCACCAACCCTGCAGCAGTCGTGTATGCTAGCCATACATAACACTGGATTGTATAGACATTCAGATATCTGATCCTAACCTAAGCCCTTCATCAAACAGGAACAGGAAATAAGACAAAACCAGACATTCTCAGGCTATAAGATCTTTGTTATATATAACCATGATGCATACACTAAGTAATTACAGTAATGATGCCAATTTCATAAAAAAAATGTTTTAGGCTATCAGCCATCATATAATCTGGCAATTCTATCATGCAATTCCTGAAGATCTCTAGCCTATCACTAGCATGCTTTTCTAACATATCACAATATTAAATAGCAGCTATGGTATTTTGGGGTCCACTTACTAACTTCGGCTGATCGTACACATTGCATCCTCTTTGAGCATTTTGAAAACCATTTGAAAATCTTTTCCTTAGTTTGAGACTGGATTTACACGAGTGTTCCTCCAATTCACTCAAACAAAGGTTGTGATACCAACTTGTAACATTCGAAAATTTCTTGAAACTTTTAACTTTTGAAATCAGTACAAACCATCATTTATTACATATTGTTTTCAAAATAAATTTCACATCAGAGTTTTCCTAGAAATCATAACACAAAATACGAGGAGGTGCAGGATCAAGCCTTCACCTTCCCACGATCATCTGAGGTACCTAAAACATAATAAAAAATTGTAAGCCTAGAGCTTAATGAGTGAAAGACCCACACTTTCATACTTGATAATTGTTACTCCGAAACATGCTACATGCATATTCATAAAAACAATATTTTATACTGATAAAGTGATTACAAACTACTGGATACAAACCGACTATTTCAAAGTGGTATATATTACATAACTTCCCAGGATTCTATAGTTTTATACATATGGGAGTACAAAATACAATAGTTTCAAACTATTCAAAAATCTTCTATCAATACAATAGTTTCAAACTATTCAAAAATCTTCTATCAGTATATAACTATACTGGATGCTTATCTCCTGCAATTCGTTAAACATTGAGAGGGTAAGCGGTGACGCTTAGTGAGTTCAATAATAGATACAATATAACGTTATGTCATATATATACTTCAATATGGAAGAAGCAAAGAGGAACAAGGAACATCAAAGGAATATGTGAATCATGTGACAAACTTTCCATATCAATCATTGATTTGATTCAAAGATATACAATCAATGAGACATAACAATTTCCATACTTGATATACATCAATAAAGCTTTGGCCCAAATGGCACACAAGACATACAACTTCGGATTAACATTTTGGTAGATTTCAGGCTTATAGCCCTGTCTAACCTTCTGCCAATACCATAGAATAGAAATCATTCTCTTACGGAGACATGTTCTACATGGCCAGAGGCTACATACGAGTACCAATGTGAATCTAAGTCCTTTCACTGATCACATGGTCAAAGGTATTACTTTGCTATTAAAAATAGCGAATAAAAATAACACGGGAAAATAACCCGGAATAATAACACCGAAAAGCACATAGCACATATAACACATAACATACAATTGTTCCTATATATTAAACTCACCGTGAAATAACCGGGGGGTTAAAATAGTAATTTGGGCAGCACTTCGTTACTATAATTGACTATCTTCGTTGAAAACCGGGAGTTTTCTTGAAAACCGGGCTCTACGAAGGTAGAGCTTCAAACCGAAAAGATAAATTTCTCGGGCTTCTCGGGAACTTCGGGGCGTGTTTCGGGCGTTGGAAATAATCCCGGGGCTTCGGGGGAAGTTGAAATAGTAGAAATATAAGTTTAGGGGTGAAAAAGACACATTTTCTAACATTTACCCGGGAGGTCTCGCAACCCTTATATAGGTGCGAGCCTCGGATCCGAAGCAAGAGGGAGAGGGCAGGTGTCTGCGCAGCTGCGAGGCTCGGTACACGCGGCAGAAGGGCGAGGCTCGGATGCGAGGGTCGGAACAGCAGGCGCGTTTCGGACTTGACACGGAGGTGGCACGCGTCGGAATGCCATTGGACCTCGCATCGCTTGGTTCTCTGGCTCGGACACGCGTCTACATGCGAGAAGGGCGACGTGGCCGAAGCTGAGCCCTGCGATTCTTCTCGGTTTTCAAGGATTTCTCGATTTTTGAGCCCCGAACTTCTAAAATCCATAACTTTCGCATACGAGCTCCGTTTTTGACGTTCTTTATATGCACGCGTAGGGTAAATTATACTCTACAACTTTCGTTTATACTTCGTCGGATAATTTTGAATTTATTTTTAATATTATTATTTTTAACAGACCGGGACTGATAAATCCGTTAAAAATTCATAACTTCTTCATCCGACATCCGTTTTCGTCAGACTTTTTACCGTTGTACTACTATTGACGAGATCTTCAATTCTCGTTTAGGTTGTTTCGGCTAAAAATCACTCAATCTAAAATTCGAGTTTTTAGCTGTCTACTTCTAAGCTGAAACTTAGAAAAATCGTAACTTCCTCATACGAAGTCAGATTTTGGCGTTCTTTTTATCAAACTTCTCGGTTTAACGAATACTACGACTTTCATTTAGACCACTAAGGCTAAAAAGTAGTTTATCAAAAACTCACTTTTTACGTCATTCGGCGTCGTGCCAGTTTTGTCGCGGATCTTCGATTAGTTATAACTTCTTCGTTATAACTCGGATTTCGATGAGGTTTTCGCCTAAATGTTTCTAATGAAATTATCTACAACTTTGAATAATAAAATTCAACTTATTTCAAATTTTATATTTTCGTTAAATTTCGATATTTATCTTTTAATTGGAATCTCATAAGACTTCCAATATTTTCCGAGTGATTCTAAACATAGTTTTACTTCATTTCTAGTAAAAACTATCTGTTAGAACTCAATTACTCAAATTCACATAATATTTCATAATATTATTTACTTAAAACACGATTTCAAAACGTGTATATTACAATGAGTCTTCCCCAAAATACCACCACAATACATAATCATAGCTATCACGCAACAACACACATACAGAACCTTCAGCATGTGTGGACTACCACACTGGGCCTACAGCCTGTCTGGACCGTTCTGTGGGCCTTTGGCCTGACTGGTCCGCCTCGTAGGCCTTCAGTCTATCCGGGCCGCAATTGGTCTGTTGGCCTTCAGCACAAAGCAGGACCACGTCAACCCAACCACACACACACATGTCGACATATACATAACTCATAAACACATAATCAAACAACAGGCAAGCATAGATCATACATATCAATAATCATAGCATCATCCTGTCTACTAGGATTCAGATTTAACTGATTACTACAATACCCAATTATACGATAACCAGGATAACAATCCAAAGGGCCAGCCTTGCTGCCTTCGACCCAACAAGTACAGTGAGGAACACTCACCTCACAAGTAGTGCTGAACTGGTAAGATCCAACTCCAAATCTCATCTCCGGACCCAAATGCCTACAACCACCATGTAATCATTTCTATCAAAACTCTAAAATACACAAAATACCCTCAAGAGTCAGACTTTGTCAACCATGGACAAAGTCAAAGTCAACAGTCAAGGTCAACAGTCCATGTTGACCCAACCCGTCGAGTGCACCAACCAAGTCGTCGAGTTCCTACCGTATTCAGAGAGTCGGGAAACCCCTAGCCAACTCGTCGAGTTGGCTAGAAAACTCGCCGAGTTTTCCCAGCTTAACAAATTCAGTCCTTTTTCATCAAGTCTAACGCCTTAAAACATAGATCTAATACCCAAGGGCTGGAAAACCATGTAAAGTTGCTAACTTTACGTCCATGCATGTCCCAAAGAGGCTCCAAAACACAAGGATGGCTTAATAAGGGACCTAAGGCATGAAGGAGGCCTAGAACTTGATAAAGCTTGCAACTTTTAATCCAATGAGGCGATAAAACGTCCAGATCTGAAGTGATAACTTCATGAAATACGCAACCCATGATAAATCCCAACAATCAGCCAAATATGACAATAAACTTCAAAGAAAGTGATCTAAGCAATAGATAAGAAAGGTGTCGACTTTATACCTCAAAATAACTGCAACAAAAGAGTAGGTTACGGATCTATATCCTTCATCTAAATCAAGCCACTTCAAACTTCAAGCTCCTTCAAAAGAACACCAAGAAATCACTCTTCAAGATCAAACACACACAAATATGGGAGAGGATGCACAAACTAGGGATTTCTGGACATAGGAGACTGATAACGAGGCCACCCAAAGGGTATAAGGCCTTTAAATAGGGTACAACACCCTAAAAATTAGTGTTTCTTAATCAGCCAGCAACTCGTCAAGTTTTCCTCAACAACTCGTCGAGTTGGTTCAAAAATATGCACAGTCCAAAAAGTCTTCAACAGATCGAGTTGAGGCCATCAACTCGACGAGTTCCAAGGGGAATTTGTCTTTTATGGAATAAATCTCATACCTGGAAGTCCAGATGTTACATTTGAGTACTAAATTGAGGCTTAATCCATGTTTCTTGTATATGTGAAATGTAGAGCCGATATTTGAAGCAGTGATCAGTTTAGCTATCTTTTGGACTTCGAGGTGAGTTTTTGTCATTGTATCTGTGGGTCAAAGGAACCAATGCCAGCCCACTAGGTTGTGTTATGTATCATGGTATATAATATGATGCTATGCTATAGTGAGCTGTTAGATTGGCGGATCCGTATGATTACCTGTATTTGCTGGACATATGTTAGATGGATAGATTTGTATAATTACCTATACTTGTTGGTTATATGTTATCTGTTACATATGTCGACATGTTGTGGTTGGGTTGAGGTGATCCTGCTTTTTGCTAAAGGCCAAGATACCCGGGCGGTCCGGTAGATATTGTAGGACCAAGGGAGCGGTGTAACTTATGTTGTAGGCTCGAGAGAAGTCCAACTTATAGCTGATGGCTCGACGGCAGACTACCCTTGTGTTGTAGACCATATTCCGTGCATTGTATGTATTTGGTTGTGAGGAGTATTTTGGGTGAACTAAGTAAGCTTTGGCTTACAGTTTGATTTCATGGTTTCAGGTATATCAGATAATCAGGGCAAGGTGAAGGTACGATTGTAGACATCATTCGTGGATATTATATTGTGACATGTTTTTGGATACTCTTATTTGATAACTATGTTTTTGGAAACAATGTTTTGTATGATTTATGGATTATAAAATGGTTTTGAAAAATCAAAATTTTTACTATGATTTTTTGGACGTTACAAGTGGAGTCAACGGTGGTCCTCCGGTGACAACCTAACCGGAAAACAAAGAAAAAATTGCAACGACATTCACCTAAATAAAAATGAAATCTGAAAAATAGTTCACACGGATCACCAATTTCTCGCAATTAAAAAAAATTAAAATCCTTTACCAACCACTAGTCGTTGGTATAGAGTTCACACGAATCACCAATTTCTGTGTCGATGACATGCTATCGGGATAGCTTATCCAAAAATGACGTCGCTTTTATTTTCATCGACAAAGGTTTTCAGAAAAACGCAAAAATAATTTTTGTTCCCGCCAACCCTATGGCGACAACAAGTCGTGGGCATAGAGTTCCGGGTTGAAGAAAATTGGTCATCTCTGTACCCACGACAAGTCGTCAGTATAGCTGATGTTTTAGTGACGACAAGTGTCATCGGTATAGGTGCCGTCGACACAGGTGGAGATTCTTATAGTGAATATTCACAACTTGTACTTAAGGACATTCAAGGTATAAAACTTTTCACATTGAAATGAAAAACAAATGTTACAACTTAGCAGTATCCTAGAAAATGAAAAGAGTAAGTTGCAAAAGTTGGTTCTTATGGTATTACTTAATATGCAATTTTATTCCAAGTTTTGTTTTGGTTACAAAAATGTTTTTTTTATGTTTGCATATATATGATCCATCGAACTCATATCTTATGTTATTTTAATTAAATAAGCAAATATATATTGTATATTATTTTTTTTTTGTGTTGTGGTGTTTTTGTTTTCTTCGTTTTTTTAAATTGGCCGTGTTCGTGTTAGCTACAAAACATGATATTGTGTCCTGTTGTGTTCGATTGATGAAAAATTACTCGCGTCGTGACGTGTTGGATAAAAACATAAAATGACCGTCTGAATTGTCACCCAAGGTTTTTTTTTTTTTTAATTGAATCAATAGTTTGGTTATGTGGCAAAGTCGTAAATTTCTTTCTAATTCGTCATTAAACCATGCATAAGCTAAATCAAAATCATTTCACGATAAGTTAAGAAAACACTTTGCCCAATATTTGAAAACTTGATTAATGGTTTGGATACATGGCCAGCGTAAATGATTAAATGTTTAGGCTTAAATTACAAATGTGTATTTCTATAGAATTCTCAAAATAATTAATTGTGTCTTGATATATTTTCAAATATTGTGGTACTGAACAATTGGAAAGATAAGTAACAAAAACTGATTATTTAATGATCCGCAAGATTATTTCTATAAAAACTAACATTCCGGTTAAAACTTGCCTTTTTTAAACTAAATGTATAAATATAATTCTCTTGGAGATTTAGTCTAAGTATTCCGATTTCTAATTCTTGTGAATGACTAGAGATTGCACAAAGGCCTAGAAAAAAAGAAGGAAGAACGATATGGATAGATGGGATTTCGATCGCGACACCAAGTATCGAAGCAGCAAGAGGAAAGATAGAGGTGGAGAGAGTGATGAGGAGGATCGGTATGGCGATAAACGAACTAAGTGGAATGAGTGGCGGCGGTTTGATCAGGAGAAAGTTGCCGCTGCTGAGGAAGACACAGATAGGGATGAGAGGAGGGAATTCGAGGATGGAGATAAGTTGGAACAAGGGAAATTGAACGGGGAAACAATGACGACGATGAAGAATGAACTTAAAGATGAACCCTGTGGTGGTGCACTGGGAGCACCCAGTAAGCCATATGGAACCCCACATGAGACCCCTTTGGCGCCCAGCCACCCTCATCCTCCTTCTAAGGTATCATCATCACTTTCTACCAAACATGAAACCGAAGGAGTTGATTCTGCAGATGCTGGCAAGATTGGAGGCATCTCTCTCAATGCTTTATCTATGGCCAAAGCAACTTTACTGAAGCACAAGGCGCTTGCAGAAAAGATGAAGAAGATCCCGTTGTTAAACAAGGGTACTGACTCAGCAAGAGATGGCCTCAAACCTCCATCTAGTTCAGGAATACCCGCTGCCCCACCACAATCTGCTGCCCGACTTGGTGGTGGGCTGCCCCGAAATTCTCATGAAGCTGTAAAACGGGCACAAGAGCTTGCTGCCAAGATGGGTTTTAGACAAGACACGGAATTTGCCCCACTTATAAACAAGTTCCCGGGAGAGCTGGCACCAGAAAAGCCTGCTAAAGCCCCTGTTCTTAGTTTGGATGCATTGGGTAGGGAAGTCAATGAAAATGGCAATGTGGTAAATATACCAAAGTTAAACATCTTGAGCACCCTTAAGGTTAACATTAACAAACAGAAGAAAGAAGAAAGATGCATTCCAGATTCTGAAACCGGAATTAGAAGTGGATCTAGATGAAAACCCTCACTTTGATCCTCGAATGGGAATCAATAAAACTAAACTTTTAAGGCCTAAAACGATGACCTTTCAGTTTGTTGATTCTGGTACTTACGGAAACGTCACAGAAGGCGGGCCACCTGAAGATATACTAAAGAAAGAGAAGATAACTCTATACATGGAACAACCCCACCCAATCGAACTGCCAGCCGAACCGGCCCCACCCCCGCCTCAGCCTCTAAAACTCACCCAAAAAGAACGCAAAAGACTCCGAACTCAAAGACGCCTCGCCACTGAAAAAGCCCGGCAAGAAATGATCCGCCTAGGCCTTCTAGAACCCCCAAAACCCAAAGTCAAAATGAGCAATCTAATGAAAGTCCTCGGATCAGAAGCCACCCAAAACCCGACCCGCCTTGAAATGGAAATCAGAAGCGCAGCCGCCCAATGTGAACAGGCTCATGTTGACCGGAATATCGCCCGGAAGTTGACTCCGACCGAAAGACGCGAAAAGAAAAAACCAAAGTTTTTCGATGACAATAATAATACCCTCGAAACAATTGTGTCCATATACAAAGTGAATGACCTTTCGCACCTTCAGACTAGGTTTAAGGTTGATGTAAATGCACAGAAGAATCGGTTGTCGGGGTGTGCGGTTATTTCGGAGGGTATTTCTGTCGTGGTGGTGGAGGGCGGGGGTAAATCGGTAAAACGGTATCAGAAGTTGATGTTGAAGAGGATAAATTGGGCTGCGGCTGTGAAAGAAGAGAATATGCATGAAGAGGTTGATGATGATGATGAGAACGTGAAGAATAAGTGTGTGTTGGTGTGGCAAGGGAGTGTGACTAAACCAAGTTTTCAAAGGTTTTTGGTGCATGAATGCAGTACCGAAAATGCTGCTCGCAAAGTGTTTTATGATGCTGGGGTTGGTCATTATTGGGATTTAGTTGTTAATTTCTCAAGGATGTGTAATTAGATAAACTATAAAATTTGGAGAGAATGTGAGATGATATAAATGTATATATGATGCTGGTTGTATTACGTTGTTGCAACAATTTTTTTTGGTATATAGGTTGTTCAGTGATAGATTTGTTATATTCAGATCCTACCTGAATCTTTATTATTTGTGTCCCCGTTAGTTTGTCACAGATACAGTATAAAGTTTATGTTTAAATTTAGAAAAAGTTGTCTAAAATCTGCGTAGTTTAACGAATCAAATTATCATATTTACTTGTAGTTCAAGATGAAAAAATAGGTCCGAAAAATCTGCTTATCGAGCGGGATAGTCGATAATATTATTTAAATCAAGTTTAATACTGTATAACCTATATTTATGTGTTTGTCCTTCACTCCTATAAAATAACCTATATTTCTTTTTAAATATATAATTTTGACTAATTTTATTTTTTAAAAAAATAGAAAATAATTAAAGCCCTTTCACACCTCACCCCACCAACTCATGCCCCTTTCATCGACACTCATCTCTCCCTCTTATTCTTCTTGTCCGACGTAGTCCTCGATGCTCGTGTCCATATGTAACATCGCGCCTTCAATTCCGTTGATCTTAACCCCTATCACTTGCCATTTCTCATATATCTATATCCAGATCGTGACGAACTCCAATAATTTTGCCTCTACCCCCATCCACTATAACAAAGTGAAGATAATGCAACTTTGCTAAAAGGTTGCATTAAGGCTTGAAAATGTTGTATAATGCCGAAAGTAACTTTGTACCAAAGGTTGCATTAGGCAAATTGCATTAGACCAAATGCAACCCTTTCTTAAATGGTTGCAATTATTTTTTAGATGCAATCTTTTTTAATACAATCTTTGTTATGCAAAATAAACTTTTTTTATGCTAACATGCAACTTGTTTTACACTTATATGCAACCTTTTTTACTATTTTAATTACATTTGTAGTGAATAACTAGAACATTTCTCCAATGGTATGTACAACCTTTGTTGCATCTTTAATTGCAAAAATTACAATCTTGTTTAATGTCAAATCAAATTAAAACTCTATTTTTTTTTATTTTTCTGACATTAGTATTGTCGGATTAGGTGTCTAAGCCAATAACTAAATTGGTATATATATACTTGAATTAAAAATCAAAGTCCTTTTGGGTCACCCTCATAACCAGAAATAACTAGAAATGATATTAGGAGAGAGAGAGAGAGAGAGAGAGAGAGAGAGAGAGAGAGAGATGTTTTGTTAATATATTATGCAATTATTATATTCAATGGCAGAGACAGTAAGGGGAAGGGAGGTTCTTAGCCCCCCTAACTTGTCCATAAATTTCTATATATAATTCAACCCATCATATAATTGTAAACAAACTACAAAATGCCTCCATTATACTATCACCGATGAACGCATTCACAAATTAAAAATGAGGTAATACGTTGATATAAGGTCACGTAACTCTATTTTGTATTTAAAATAATTAAATATCTTTTACAAAAATTGAAAAAACTTGCTCATAGTTTTTAGAGAGATAAGTATGAAAACTAAAATTTTCAAAAAATAGTCTCAAATACTTTTGGAAAGCGCCAAATCCCAATAAAAAACAATGTTTGAAATCGTTCAAAAAATTCTAAACCCCTTTTCAAAATGTTACCATCGTATGTTGTTGAGCTTTCCATTGTTACTCGCACGAATCCAGTCTCCGCTCTCACGCTCTCTTTTGGCTCTTAGCCCTCTGTTGATTCGTTGGTTGCTTTAATTATCGCGAAGGCTTAGCGTCTCCACTTATCAGCCACTACCCAAGCTACAGAAGGTCGTCGGTCGTGTGGTGCAGCTCATCGTCGCAGCTTTACCTCTCGCTCACAACAAATCAGTAATGTTTATTTTCTCACTAATTCGTATGTTTCTTAACCCATATTTCTTCCTTAGGGATTTTTTATATAAATGTAATCATGAATAGTTGAAATTTGGGGAAAGATGAAGTAAAAATATAAATAATTGATTGCTGACAAAAGATAAAGAAAACCTAGCCTATGCCAACCATTAATTTGTTTTCTATGTACGTATATATTATAATATAATTATTTATTTATTTCATATGTACCGTATAAACGATTTGTTTATATATTAATAAATTTAATTTTTATGTTGTTAAAGAATTTTTCCGACTTTTAAAAGTCCTTTGGTGTTATAAATAGGAAAATTTCTGTTTTTTGTTAAAAATTAAAAAAAATTAGTCCATGATTATTTGTAACACTTGAATCTTTGTATGTTTCATTATTGCCCTTTGTTATTTTAAAAGTTACATTTTGGTCCTTGTGTAGTACGAGGGGTGTACCACATGGTATGCTTAGCGTACCAGTTGTGAAGAGAGTACGCGGGGCGTAATACATGGTACACGTAACATACTCATGTGTACACGGGACGTATGTGCCAGTTAGTGAAACCCTAATTTTTAGAGTTTGACACTATATAAACACATTTATGGCTCTTGAAATCCTCATTTCTCAGCCTCCACTGACCTCATTGCCTCATATTCGAAACCCTAGACCTCTCCGTTGAGTTTTGAGCTCATTATGTTCATTTTGGTGTGCCTTGGTTCATAATCAAGAAGAAGAAGCTTGGTGCAAGGTTGTTGATAAAGGAAAAGCTTGTGGACCCTGATTCTCTACTCCATTTCCATCTTGTTTGAGGTAAAAAGCTATTATCTTGTTTATTAATGGCTTAGATCTAGTATATATGAGTTTTGGACCCTTTTGGCCCCATGAATGTGATCTAGTGGTTTGACACCACTCTAGGAGCTTTGAGTTGCCACTTGTAACAACCGGTAAAAATTGGTCAGAGTTCGGCGGTTAAACCACCGCGAACCGTTATGCATTAAGAACCAATTGTGTGTAAAATTTAATTATAATGTATATTAAAAATATTACATACATAATTACTTTTAGAACATCTCAAACTGCTTAAACCATCTACCATTGAAGATTAAATGAAAAAACAACAAAAATTAAATTTATTGGTGACGTTAAAATTGAATTTTTTGCATTAAGTATATTTGAGAGTTGCGAATAATAAATTCTAATAGATTATGTTCTCCTGATTTCGTGGATATAAAGAACGACCAAAGCGGAGGTCGTATGAGAAAGTTACGACTCTTTAAAGTTATAAAAATCAGTATTTATTTGATTTTCTTGAAACGAACCATGGACTGATTCGTTTGGAATAGCTACGAGTCTCGTAAACTATTTTTGAGCAAGTTTTTTAATTCCGGCCATGGTCTATTATTTTATTATATTTTTATAATATTTTTAAACTCAACCGAAATCTGATTTGTAAAATCTGTCGAATCCGATCCTATAAATCGCGAAACTTTAAACGGATTTTCCCGGAGTTCTACTTATCAGATTTAAGATCTTTCTCACTTTTTGGAAACCTTATAACCGAGATTATCATTTGTCATTTTCATAAAGATTATTTGATATCTGGATCGAGGGCACAGGAATCGAGAAAGTAAGAAAATATCATTATTTTAAATATTACAAATATGACATTGTACTTTTTGCACTTTGAGTCAAGCATAATTGAATTACAAATATGACGCTGTCAACTCTGATCTTATCAGTATCCTGTCCTTTAGATAAGGGATCGTATAATCCTCTGTTCTAGATATCGTGCGGACAATTACATGGAACATGGTCATACTTATTGTCCTGCAATTTGTTTCTCGATCTCAGATTCATTTGACATAGAACTTAATTGAACACATCAATTCAGTCCTGACCGGGCCCGTCACATAAGTCAAATCAAATCATCGAGGGGCCCTGATATCGCTTTTACCCTCTTAGGATAAAAGGAACAGATAAACTTCGACTTATATGCATTTATTATCCACTAATGAATTTACACACAACAATACGTTTTATAACATCAAGTTACTGATGCGTTTGCGTATTATCAATGCATAACCAATTAACAAACAATAAACCATATATCTAGGTTTTAAGACTATATGATATTACCATCTTGTGATCACTCGTGATAAATTCCATGAAGTGATTCCAACAAGTGTGGGTTTATTCCAATGCTCAAATCAAGTTCATAAGCACTCATGAACGTTGTAGCAAACCTTTGCTATGTCTAATACACTTTAGACAATCTACACACCAATTCATGACAGTCTTCATTCATATCTACTTCCAACATATGAACGACTGTGGACTATTCGAATAATTCGATTATTATCAAATAATTAATTACTCAGGAAGTCAAAACATGCAAAATGAAACAATAGTTAAACAATTAACATAAGACAGTAGCTTTACTTATAAATAATACTCCTTTATTTAATCATCAAATGTCAATTACATTTATCTATTACACGTTTCCAAACTATCTAATCTAAACTAATATCGTTCTTTAGCCCAATGCTCCTAGCGTGCTGCAAATGCTTAACCCTGCTAAGTCCCTTCGTAAGCGGATCTGCTGGGTTATCCTCTGACGATACCCTCTTTACCACGAGGTGTCCTTCTTCTACTTGATGTCTAATAAAATGATATTTTCTGTCGATATGTCGAGATCTACCATGATCCCTCGGTTCCTTGGTCAAGGCAACCGCTCCTTCATTATCACAGAAAATTTCCATAGGCTCCTTTATGGTAGGCACAACTCCAAGATCACCAATGAAGTTCTTCAACCACATAGCCTCCTTTGACGCTTCGCTCGCTGCAATGTACTCTGATTCGCACGTTGAATCAGCTACTGTTTCTTGCTTGGAAATTTTCCAAGTCACCGCTCCCCCATTAAGGGTAAAGACCCAGCCCGACTGCGAACGGTAGTTGTCCCTGTCGGTCTGAAAACTGGCATCACTATACCCTCACACCTTTAAGTCATCACTCCCTCCAAGGACTAAAAACCATTCCTTGGTCCTCCGAAGGTACTTAAGTATATTCTTGACCGCAATCCAATGAGCTCTGCCCGGGTTCCCTTGATATCTACTGACCATGCTCAAAGCAAAGGCCACATCAGGGCGAGTACAAGTCATAGCGTACATGATTGAGCCAACTGCGGAATCATAGGGTATTCGGCTCATCTCAGCTATCTCGGCTTCTGTACTCGGGCTTTGAGTCTTACTCAATTTGGCATTACTCTGTATCGGTAGTTCTCCCTTTTTCGAGTTTTCCATACTAAAACGTTTTAGTACCTTATCCAAGTAAGTATTCTGACCAAGTCCTATTAGTCTCTTACTTCGTTCTCTCACTATCCTTATTCCTATAATATAGGAAGCCTCTCCGAGGTCCTTCATAGCGAAACACTTCCCGAGCCAGGACTTAACCTCCTGCAGAGTCGGGACGTTGTTTCCTATGAGCAGGATGTCATCGACATACAAAACGAGAAAGCTAACTATACTCCCACTGGCCTTGACATATACACATGATTCATCTTCACTTCGTACAAATCCAAACTCTTTGACTTTCTCATCGAAGCAATGATTCCATCTGCGAGACGCTTGCTTAAGCCCATAAATGGACTTCTCAAGCTTACACACTCTATTGGGATGCTTTGCATCGACAAAACCCTCTGGCTGAGCCATGTAAACATCCTCAGCCAACTTCCCATTAAGGAAAGCGGTTTTTACATCCATTTTCCATATTTCATAGTCATGAAATGCAGCAATGGCTAGCATCACCCTAATAGACTTTATCTTCGCAACTGGTGAGAAGGTTTCGTCGTAGTCAACTCCAGGAGTCTGAGTGAAACCCTTCGCAACCAATCGCGCCTTATAAGTGTGCACGTTCCCATCCACGTCGGTCTTCTTCTTGAAGATCCACTTGCACCCGACCGTCTTACGACCTGGTACATTGTCAACCAAATTCCAAACTTGGTTGTCATACATGGACTGAATCTCGCTGTCCATCGCCTCTTTCCATTTTACAGACTTTGGGCCTGCCATGGCTTCCTTATAGCTATTAGGTTCATCTAGATTTATTAGTGTACCATCACTAATATACGTGTCCCCTTCGGTAGTAATATGAAAACCATAAAACTGGGGTTGAACTCTAACTCTTTCGGAACGTCTAAGAGGTAAGGACTCGTCAATTGGTTCAACTGGAGTTTCCTCCTCGGGTTGAGCGCCAGTGTTAGAGGTTCCTTTATCGCTAGATTCTTGAATTTCTTCAAGATCGACTTGCCTCCCACTGTCTCCTTGGCTTATGAGTTCTCGCTCTCGTAAAACCCCTCTCCTCGCAACGAAGACAACATTGTCACTCGGCCTATAGAAGAGATATCCAAAGGATTTCTGTGGGTAGCCGATGAATATACATCGCTCACTACGAGGTTCGAGCTTGTCGTGAGTTTCTCGTCTTATGAAAACTTCACAGCCCCAAACCTTGATATGTGCCAACGAGGGAGCTTTCCCTGTCCACATCTCGTGAGGTGTTTTGGCAACCTTCTTTGTGGGTACTAAATTAAGGATATGGGCGGCAGTCTCTAAGGCATACCCCCAGAATGAGATAGGTAGTGAAGCACGACTCATCATGGAACGAACCATGTCTAGCAAGGTTCGATTACGCCTCTCAGCTACACCATTCAATTGTGGTGTCCTAGGTGGCGTCAATTGTGAAACTATTCCACATTCCTTGAGGTAGTCGTGGAATTCAAGACTTAGGTACTCTCCACCTCGATCAGATCGAAGCATCTTGATTTTCCTGCCCAATTTATTCTCCACTTCTTGTTTAAACTCTTTGAACTTTTCAAAGGTTTCTGACTTGTGCTTGATTAAGTAGATATACCCATATCTGCTATAATCATCTGTGAAAGTCACATAGAAGCGATTTGCATCCCTTGTGGTGGATCTAAAGGGTCCACATACATCTGTATGTATGAGATCCAATAAACTCTCACCCCTCGCACAAGTGCCAGTGAAGGGTGACTTGGTCATCTTTCCAAGTAAACAAGATTCGCACGTGTCATCTTCCCTGGGGTCGAACGACTCCAACACTCTATCCTTTTGGAGTTGGGCTATGCGCTTCTTGTTGACATGTCCAAGACGACAATGCCACAAGGATGCTTTATCCATACCATTGGAAGAATCCATACACAACACATCATTTCCTAGGTTATCTACAACCATAACAGTTTCATAAATTCCATTACAAGGCATTGCTTCAAAATATAAAACACTATTTAGATAAGCATAAATCGAACCATTCTCATTATTAAACGAATATCTAAATCCTTGTCTAAATAAAGCATGAAAAGAAATGATGTTTCTTGCCATATCTGGCGAGTAGCAACAATTATTTAATTCTAAATTCAAACCATTCCTAAGCTCTAAAGAATACACTCCAATCTTGGTGACAGGCGACGTTCTTCTGTTTCCCATGATCAGATTTATTCTTCCAAGCTCCACATCCCTATTTCTTCCTAGTCCCTGCAAATCAAAACAAATGTGGTAACCACACCCTGTATCAAGAACCCAAGAAATAGCATGAGATGAATCATTAGATTTAATTGTGTAAATACCTGCAAAAGATGGCTTGATCTTCCCATCCTTGATGGCTTGCAGATATTCCGGGCAGCTTCTCTTCCAATGCCCTATTTTGTGGCAATGGTGGCACTCTGCCTCCTTTGGGTTTGGGTTGGGCTTAGCAGGATCAACCTTGGTCCCACTAGAGGAGGAACCATTTTGGGACTTTCCTTTGTGGTGGTTCTTTGAAAAAGCCTTCCTCTTCTTGCCCCTTCCCTGTCCAATAGCCAAAACAGGAGCAACGGGTGGATTGGGAGTTGGTGCAACATACTTGTCCTTGAGGTTGCTCTCAACAGTCCTCAGGAGCCCTTGGAGTTTGCTTAGGGTGACCTCTTCCTTGTTCATGTGGTAGGTCATCCTAAATTGGTTGTAGCATGAGGGCAAGGAGTGAAGAACAATGTCGATAGCCAAATCTTCCCCAAAGTTGACATTCAACTTGCGAAGACGATCAACATACCTTTGCATCTTTTGCAAGTGCACAGTAAGAGACTCTCCACTTCCCATTTTAGCAGTAATCATATTTGTTATGATTTCATAGCGCTCTTGCCTCGCGCTTTGGTTATACCTCTCCATCAAGTCTAGATGCATCTCATAAGGATACATGTCCTCATAGGACTTTTGGAATTCTGAGTTCATTGTGGCTATCATGATGCAATGGACCTTCGTTGCATCACGCTCATGGTTCTCAAAGACAGCCATTTCTTCAGGAGTAGCAGTTTCTGGATTGATCTTTTCGAGCTTCTCATCGAGAACATACTCTTTGTCCTCGTAACGCGCGATTGTGCGAATGTATCTTATCCATTCGCTAAAGTTCGTTCCATCGAATGTCACTTTTTGACAAAGGCTCATTAGAGGAAATGAGCTAGCAGCTGTGTTGTTTGCGTTAGACATCTACAAACAGAAAGAACAAAGTTTGATTAGATTAAGTCCCTAATTAACACCCAAAATGAAAAATTAGGGCTAGGACCCAACAACGTTATTTACACATTGGAAAAGGGATGCCGTAATCCAATATGCAAATAATTTGGAGGTAAGTGAATGACGATTCACTAATTCTTCACCATGAAAAACATAAGCTTTAAGTTTTAAATGTATTGAGAATTCCTAGACTTCATTGAGATTCATTGAACCTTTCAATGACATGTTTAAATCTCGATATGCCCCTCTCGTTTGTGACTGGGATGCCGAGGATCACAAAGTGGGTGTGAATAACCATGCAAATGTACAAGGTTCCCCCACTGTTACAGTTACCTATTCAATGTGCTGGTTAACCACACACGCTCCATTGAACTATAACAAACAATGAGTCACCCTTTGCCACCTTTGCTTAGAACCCAATTAATGTGCCGGTTAACCACACGCGCTCCATTAATGTCTTAGCAAGGGTACAAAGTGTAATTTCATGGGATTGCATCAATTCACTTTTCCTAAAGTAACTAAGATTGGGAATTTTATAAAACATGTTTAGTTACTTTATATAGATTCATTATACTTATTAATGAGAGGAGGTTTGCCCTATCCTACCCGTTCGGCTAACGACCCTCCACCAGTCAAGCAAGCGGTGGGTGTGAATGTACACCCATTAAGCGCCATTTTATAGGCAGCAACCTTATACCCACCTTATAGACTGGCTTCGTGAATGAGGCCTACTAACGGTAAGACTAGCATCTTAAATTATACATATATATGTATTAAGCTTGTAATAATATAATAGTATAGGGTTGAATTTTAAACTTGTAAAATTCTAGGGATTGAAATTTAAAATTATCCAAATTAAACTTTTAATCACAAAATTTAAAATTTCAAAGCTTGAGGACAAGTCTTGAACTTTTTCAAAGCATAAGGATCAAATAGCAAATAATATAAATCATCTAATTAGATTATCTCAATTTGATCTTATTCAATGTTACTTGCAAAACAATTTACCAATTCAATTCAAATAATCAACAATTATCATATAAGGAAATTATTATTCAACTAATTGGTAATTATCTTTTGTTAGGTCAAGAATATACTCATATATATGATTAAAATCGGATTTTAATGACCCAAAACAGTTAAGGCAAGTATCCTCAAGTAAAACAGCAAGAAATCCCGAAACTTCCTCCTTCTGACGCTCGAACTCGCCGAGTACCTCTATGGACTCGCCGAGTTGGAGCTACTCGCCGAGTCCACAGTGGAACTCGCCGAGTACAGCAGTCAGAATCACAAAAATCGAATTTTGTAAGCAACAAGCAATCAACCAATGCATCAATTCAATAGAAATCAACCAAATCTCTGATACCACTGATGGGTTTGAGCCATAAGAACTTTCCTATGTGCACATGCAAACCCTAATTGCTTGGATCTAGGTTTCTCTAATTGAACATGCATTGAATCCAAGACTTGCAATACTAGATCTAATGTAATATATTGAATCTAATCACATGAAATCAGATCTGAAAGAATACCTTGAATTACTTGCTTGATACTTCTTCTTCTTGGAGCTTAGAGTCACAATTGTCACTCCTCTAATGGCTTACAAACACCAACTAGCAAGAAGATGATCTTGAGAGAGAGGGAGGAGGGATAGAAATCGGCCCTATGGTTCCTTGGCTTGCAAGAGTGTCGATTTCTCCATCCCAAGGGTCCTATTTATACTATGAGCTATTAGGGTTTCTCCTTTAACCCTAATTGAATGACTTAGGCCCTAAGCAATCCAAGATCCTTATAGATACAAGGCTTGGATGAAATTAAGGTTCCCAAGCCCCTAAATTTCGTTCACCCTAATATCCATAAGGATACATAGCCCAAAATACAACTATCACACATTTGACAGTTTATGCCCCTTTATTCAATTAACCTCTTTAAGTCACCAAATTAATTCTCAATTAATATATGACTTATATTAATTAAATAACATTATTATTTCTTTAATATATTATTCTCATAATATATTAACAATAATATCTCTTCTCTCTTAACAAATCATCCTGTCAAGTTGCTATGGTGAAGGCAACCCAAAAGGACCATGCATAACCGGGTCAAGTACTTACCAAATATAGTTATAGCCTTAGACACTAATCCAACAGAAGGCACCAATGGCTGCCCAATAGGTTGTGTTATGTAACACCCCGACTCTCAGGTATAAATTTTCAATCTTATATTTCCAATTCTAAAAGTCAACTCGACGAGTTGGATACCCCGACTCGTCGAGTTGGGTTGGTTCAGGTTGCAGGTTTTAAGTGACCAACTCGGCGAGTCGGAGGACGGATTTGACGAGTTATATTTGGAATGAGAAACCCTAATCCTCGGGGTTTTGCACCCTATTTAAAGGATCCTTTGCCCCCTTGGCCTCCCCTTACATCCCCTTGTGAGTCCAGAAACCCTAAAATCGCCGTTTTTCTCTCTTTTGTGTGATATTAAGCCTTGTGGTGGATTATGGAAAGAAGATCTTGAAGTACTCAAGCTTCGAACAAGAGAAAGGCTGTAGATCTGAGTTCTTCTTCATCTTAGCATTGTTTCTGAGGTAACACGTTGTTACCTAGACCTTCTTCTATTTAGATCTATGCTTGTGTGAGATTAGAGCCATTTTTGCAATATTGATATGTTATTTTGGGTATCAGGCGTGATCTGAAGTTGCAACTTCAGATCTAGGCTTATCTTGGTCTGTAGGGTCATAAAGTTTCAGCCTTTAGTGATTTAATACCTTCTTCGTCCCTTAGGACCATTCTTTAGCTTGATTTGGGCCATTATCACCTTGCATGTACGTAAAGTTTGCAACTTTACGTAAGAAATATGCCCTAAGAGCTTAGATCTGCATTATAGAGTTTTCAAGCGGCTTAAAATCATCTGGATGGAGAAAGGATTGAGGGGACTTGACGAATTGCATGGTCAACTCGGCGAGTCTGATGAATATTGTCATGCAAGGACTTCTGCATGGACTCGGCGAGTCAGTAGGGTGACTCGGCGAGTCAGCTAGGGTTTTCCCAACATTTGGACATGCATGAAATCAATGAGTTGCGGGGAAACTCGACGAGTCAACCGGGGATTTCACGACTTCTCGAGTTCAGGAAGGACTCGACGAGTCGGTGAACTGCACTCGACGAGTCGGGTCAACTTGGACTGTTGACCTTGAGTTTGACCAAGGATTGACTAATTGACTTCTAGGGTATTTGGTAATTTGGAAATTTATGGAAATGGTCTTATGGTAAATATAGGTGGTGGAGTTCGTGTCTGTGATTCGAGAGTTTGAGCTTATCACTTCAGTGTGACATTTGTGAGGTGAGTTATCCTTACTATATCAATAGGGTCTAAGGCACCAATGACGGCCTTTATCGGATTTGTATCCGGGTTATTGCATGATATGCTTATTGATTTACATCCTGTTAGTTAGGATGGTGATATGCTTAGTGACCTGGTTAGGTTGGTATCCTGGTATATAGGATGTTGCTATGTTAGTGACCGGTTAGGTCAGTTGACTGTTATATATGCTAGCGTATGATATTATATGCACATGTTTGTTTGATTGGGGGTTGGGTTGAGGCGGTCCTGCTTTTTGCTGAAGGCCAACATACCCAGGGCTGTCCGGATAGACTACAGGCCCAGGAGGGCATGTGAGTCAGACCGAAGGCCCGACGAGTGGTCCGGATAGGCTGTAGGCCCTGCGAGGCGGTCCAGACATGCCGAAGGCTCGGAGAGCGGTCCAGATAGGTTGAAGGCCTGCGAGGCGGTCCAGTCAGGCTGAAGGCTCATTATGCATGCTGTTTGCATATATGTTTATATGATATGGTTATGATTATATGGCGTTGGTATTTTGGGGGTAACTCACTAAGCCTTCGAGCTTACATTTATCAATTATTGTTTCAAGTACTTCAGATGATCACGGGAAGCCGAAGGCGTGACCATACACTTCCTCGATTTAAGATTATTATTTTCTGGGAACTCTAATATGATACTATTTTGAAAACGAATTGTAATAATTAAATGATTTTAAATGTTTTTTAAAGTTCAAGTTTGGAAAGATTTTTATGGATGTTACAAGTTGGTATCAGAGCCTTGCTTTGAGTGAATTGGAGGAAACACTCGCGTGTCTCTAGTCTCAAACTGAGGACAAGATTTTTTAAACGATTTTCTTAAAATGTTTTCAAAATAATAAAGGAGGATGCAAGTGTACGATCAGCCGGAGATCGTGGATAGACCTCAAAATACCTTACGGATTATTTGACTATCTGATATGTTAGAACAGCATGCTAGTACTAGGCTAGGGATCTTTTAGGTGAAACAAATAAACTAGAAAAACAATTCCTAAGTTCACATGGAACCTACTTTGGATCTATGTTTTAACTATTGAACATATAACTTTGAATTGCAAAACAAGAACCCTAGGGAGAGAGGCTATTTTCGAAATTAACCAACTAGGGTTTTAGAGTTACATACCTTTCAATTGTTATAGAAAAAAATTGGTAATCCTTTGATCTTGATCTTCTTGGAAGCCTAGCACCACAATTGTAATGCCTCTAATGGAATCACACCCAAGAGCTAGCAAGAAGGAAACTTATGAGGAGAGAGGCTATGGTATGCAAAAATCAGCCTAGGGTTTCTTCAAGAGAAGGAGTGCCCATTTTGGGAGCCAGGAGGATCCTTATATAGCTGAGGGATCTAGGGTTTAGGGAAAACCCTAATGTTCCTTTGCTTGGGGCCTAAGCTTATCCAAAGGCCTTATCCAAGCCCCTTGGACGAAATCATTAGGGTTTCCCCTATAGATTTCGTCCACCCCCTTCCAAGGAGGTTCTGGAACCTTCCACTCAACTATTAGATAATTGCAAACTAGTCCCTGTACTTTATAATTAACACAGTTAACCCCAAAATCAATTCTAATTAATTTCTGGCTAACAATTAATTAAATATTATGATTTCTAATTAATATATTAATCTTTTAACATATTAATAAATCATTTATATTAATTTATTAATCTTATAATCAATCAATATCTCCTTTCATAATTTCCCTGTCCAGATGCTAGAGTTGAGGGCAAACCAAAAGCACTGTGCTGCTATCAATTCAAGTACATATCAATTATAGTTATGGGCTTAGACACCTAATCCAACAGTCTCCCACTTGGATAAGTCTGTAACTATAATTGCTAGTACGACTTCTAAATTTGACCAACAAATTGTAGCTTCCAAAAGCCGCTGCTGAACTCTGACCCAGTCAGTTACATGTCCTAAGATAAGTGATCATATAATCCTTCATTCTGCAAGATATCCCCAGAGATAAGACATGGAATGTAATCAATCTCTTTTTCAAGAATCTATGTTTCCCGATTTCTGATTTGTGATGATATAGGACTTCTAATTGAACACATCAATTTAGTCCTGGCTGAGCCCAACACATAAGTCAACACCAAATCATCGAGGGGCCCACAGATATTGCTTTTTCGGTTAGGGAAAAAGGAATGAATAAACTTTGACTCATATGCTTGTATCTTTTACTCATCAAACTATACATGACAATACGTTTTATAACACCAAGTTACTGATGCGTTTTCGTATCACCAATATATAACGGAATTTGCAAATTACAACTCATATATCTTCGTTTCAAAATTATAAGATATTATCGTCTCAGTATTACTCATGATGAATTGCATGAAGTAATACTCTGAGCGAGGGTATATCCAATACTCAAATCTCAATTTCTGAGTACTCATGAATCATTGCATCAATTCTATTGCTATGTCTATCCTTAGACAATCTGCAATCCAATTCATGACAGTCTTAATTCACTACTTACTTCCAAAAGTATGAGCGATTGTGGAGTTTGAATAATCATATTATTCAGGATGTAAAACATGCAAAATATGAAACACAACAATAAACAATTGACAAAAGGCAGTAACCAAACTCATAAATAATACTTTATTATTTAATCACCAAAAGTCAATTACATTTACTTTGTTACAAGTTTCTGAATAAAACTAATCTAACTACTAAAACTAATATCATCTCTCAGTCCAATGCTCCGAGCATGCTGAATATGCTTAACCCTACTCAGACCCTTTGTGAGGGGGTATGCTAGGTTGTCTTCAGATGATACCCTCTTTACAACAAGATGGCCTTCTTCTACTCTATGTCTTATGAAATGGTACTTTCTGTCGATATGTCTGGTTTTACCAAGATCTCTGGGTTCCTTTGTTAAGGCAACCGCTCCTTCATTATCGCAGAACAGTTCCATAGGCTCCTGGATGGTTGGAACAACTCCGAGATCTCCGATGAAGTTCCTCAACCAAGCTGCTTCTTTCGACGCTTCACTCGCTGCTATGTACTCTGATTCACAAGTAGAATCAGCCACCGTATCTTGCTTGGAACTTTTCCAAGTAACTGCTCCTCCATTCAATAAAAATACCCAGCCTGATTGAGAACGGAAGTTATCTCTATCCGTTTGAAAGTTGGCATCACTGTAACCATCTATTCTCAAATTATCTTTGCCACTAAGTACAAGTACCCAGTCCTTTGTCCTTCGCAAATACTTGAGTATATTCTTAACCGCTATCCAATGAGCTCTACCTGGGTTTCCCTGATAGCGACTGACCATGCTCAAAGCAAATGCCACATCAGGGCGAGTACATGTCATAGCGTACATGATCGATCCGACAGCGGAAGCATAAGGTACACGACTCATGTCAGCTATTTCCTCATCTATACTCGGGCATTGAGTCTTACTCAATTTGGTATTGCTCTGGATAGGTAGCTCTCCCTTCTTGGAATTTTCCATACTAAACCTCTTTAGTACCTTATCCAAGTATGTGCTCTGACAAAGTCCAATTAGTCTCTTCTTTCTATCTCTCAATATTCTAATCCCAAGAATATAGGCAGCTACTCCAAGGTCTTTCATGGAAAAACACTTTCCAAGCCAAGACTTAACATCTTTCAAGGTTGGAATGTCGTTACCGATGATTAATATGTCATCGAAATATAATACCAGGAAAGTTACTATACTCCCACTAGCCTTGATATACACACAAAACTCATCTTCACTTCTAGAGAAACCAAACTCTTTAAATTTCTCATGGAAGCAAAGATTCCAGCTGCGAGATGCTTGTTTCAATCCATAGATGGATTTCTGAAGCTTGCACACTCTATTGGGAAACTTTGCATCAACAAAACCCTCTGGCTGATTCATGTAAACATCCTCAGCCAACTTCCCGTTAAGGGAGACAGTCTTGACATCCATTTGCCAGATTTCATAGTCATGAAAGGCAGCTATGGCGAGCAATATCCTAATAGATTTAATCTTAGCTACTGGCAAGAAGGTCTCATCATAGTCAACCCCTGGGGTTTGAGTGAAACCTTTTGCAACCAGTCGAGCCTTGAATGTGTGCACATTTCCATCCATGTCTGTCTTCTTCTTGAAGATCCATTTGCACCCAACTGTCTTATGACCTGGTGCACTATCAACCAAATTCCAAACTTGGTTGTCATACATGGACTTAATCTCGCTGTCCATTGCCTCTTTCCACTTGGAAGCCTCTGGGCCTGCCATTGCTTCCTTGTAAGTAACTGGTTCATCTAAATTTACCAGTGTACTATCACTGATGAATGTGTCACCATATGAAGTAATATGAAAACCATACAACTCAGGTGGCACACTCACCCTAGTGGATCTTCGAAGAGGTAATGAGTTATCAACTGGTTCAACAGGAACTGTTTCCTCTGGTTGAGTGCTAGTGTCATCTAAGGTTCCTTCATTGGCTAACTCTTGAATTTCTTCAAGGTCAATGGTGCTCCCACTGTCCTCTTTGAATATGAGCTCTCTTTCTAGAAAGACTCCTCTTCGTGCTACAAAGACCACATTTTCACTAGGTCTATAGAACAAATATCCAAAAGACTGTTTTGGGAAACCAATGAAAACACATTTCTCACCTCTAGCTGCTAGCTTGTCGTGAGTCTATCGTCTTACGAAAGCTTCACAACCCCAGACATTAATATGTGCTAAAGAGGGAACTTTCCCCGTCCACATTTCGTGAGGTGTTTTGGCAACCTTCTTTGTAGGGACAAGATTGAGGATGTTGGCGACTGTCTCTAAGGCATACCCCCAGAAGTGAATAGGAAGCGAAGCACGACTCATCATAGAACGAACCATGTCTAAGAAGGTTCGATTTCGCCTGTCAGCTACACTATTTAACCGTGGTGTCCTAGGAGGAGTTAATTGTGAGACTATCCCACATTCTTTAAGATAGTCGTTGAACTCGATACTAAGATACTCTCCGCCTCTATCGGATCTAAGTACCTTTATCTTCCTGCCTAATTGATTTTCGACCTCATGCTTAAACTCTTTGAACTTTTCAAAGGTTTCTGACTTATGTTTGATTAAGTAGATATAGCCATATCTGCTATAATCATCAGTGAAAGTCACATAGAATCAATTAGCATCCCTTGTAGTTGATCTGAAGGGCCCACATACATCTGTATGTATGAGGTCCAACCGACCTTCACCTCTTTCACAAGACCCTGTGAATGGTGATTTCGTCATCTTTCCCAAAAGACAAGATTCACACATATCATATGATTTTAGGTCAAATGATTCCAACACTCCATCCTATTGGACTTGGGCTATGCGTTTCTTGTTAGTGTGTCCAAGACGACAATGCCACAAGCATGCCTTGTCCACACTATTAGACAAGTCAATATTAAACACACTATTACCTAAGCTATCAACACAAGTCACTGTTTCATACACACCATCACAAGGTAAAGCTTCAAACACAAAGACACCATTCTTATAATTAGAAATCGAACCATTCAAATCATTAAAAGAATACTTAAAACCTTGTCTGAACAATGCATGAAATGAAATAATGTTTCTTGTCATCTCAGACGAATAGCAACAATTCAATAAATGTAATCTAACATCATTATTAAGTAAAAGTTGATAAACTCCGATCTTGGTTACTGTGAAGACTTCCTGTTCCCCATGATCAAGTTTATCCTCCTTCGCTCTACCTCCTCACTTTCTTTTAGCCCCTGCAAATCATAACAGATGTGAAAACCACATCCTGTATCAAGGACCCATGAACGAGAAGATAATGAGTTATTAGAAGAAATAGTGTAAATACCTGCTGAAGATGGCTTCACTTTTCTATCTTTGATATCTTGCAGATATTTTGGGTAGCTTCTCTTCAAGTGCCCTTTGTCATTGCAATAAAAGCAATCAGCATCCTTTGGATCAGAAACATGGGGAATTGTAGCATTGGGCTTAGCCTTTGGGCCATTACTAGATGACCCCAGCTTGGGCCTTGCCCTTCCAATTTTGTTTAGGAGGACCTTTCCTCTTTTTCCCCTTTCCCTGTCCAATAGCCAAGATAGAGGCACTTGCAGGAGTGGAGGCTATACTTTTACCCTTCATCCCTGCTTCAGCTGTCTGTAACAAGTTGTGCAATTGGGCCAGTGTCTGCTCAGTGTTGTTTAAATGGTAAGTTAGGATAAACTGACCATAACAATCGGGTAATGAGTTCAAGACCATGTCAATGGCCAATTCCTCATCAAATTGAATGTTGAGCTTGACCAAACGCTCTATGTAGCGTTGCATTCTTTGCACATGACTAACAACCGACTCCCATTCCTTCATCTTGCAAGCCATGAGTGACTTGACTACCTCAAACTTTTCTTGACGAGCTCGCTTATGGTATTTCTCCATAAGGTCCTTGTTCATCTCAAAGGGCCAGTAGTCCTCATAGTACATCTGCAGTTCTGGGGACATGGTTGCGACCTGATGCATGCCACTTTGGTGGCATCGTCATAGTGCTTCTTGTAGGCAGCATATTCTTCGGGAGTGGCTTTGGATTCGTCAATTTCTTTGAGCTTCTTTTCAAGGACATACTCTTTGTCCTCAAAACGAAGCGTCATTTTGATTTTGCGCATCCAATCGTTATAGTTTGAGCCATCCATAACGACTTTGGTGCAAATGTTGAGCAAAGAGAAGTTATGGTTGGAGGATGATGAAGCAGAAGTGTTTCCAGGTGTAGACATCTGAAAAGAAAGAAAGTTTTAGTTAGATTTCAAGATACCTCAATATAATAACCCAAAGATACAATATTAAGGTTAGGATCCAACTATGAAGATTCACAACTTAGAAATGGGATGCCGAGATCCAAGTGTAAATTTCACAAAGGTAGGTGAATGACGATTCACCAATTCCACCATTAGACGAAATAAACGAAGTGAAATTCCAAATTCCTTTTGAGATACATTGAAACTATTCAATGGCATGTTTTAATCTCAGATTATGCTCTTCTATTTGTGACTGGGATACCGAGGATCACAAACAAGATGTGAATAACCATGCAAATGTGCTTGGTAACCTCATTGTCTTTATCATTAACTATTGATGTGCCGGTAAACCACACACGCTCCACCAAAATGATAATTATGAGATACCCATTACTACTCTTTATTAGTGCCTATTAGTGTGCTGGTAATCCACACACGCTCCACTAACGACCATTAAAGCATAATGTGCAATTTCATGGATTAGCATACTTTTCACATTTTTCCTAAAGTAACTAGAGTTGGGATTTTTGTAAAATAATGTTCTAGTACTTTCTTTAATAACAATATACTTTTAATGAGATGTAGTTCTCCTATCATATCCGTTCTGCTAACGAACCTCCATTAATCAAGGAAGCGGTGGGTGAGAGTGGACACCCATTCAACTACCATTTTATAGGCAGTTTCCTTATACCCCCCTTATAGACTAGCTTCGTGAATGAGGCATACTAGCTATTTGACTGACCATATTCTTATACATATATAATATTTAACTTTTAATTATAATACATATATAAGGTGTGTTTTAAACTTTTTAAAACTTTAAGGTTTATATAAATTTCGAAAAATTAAACTATTAATTTAAATTTAAAATAAACCAAATAACTACATTTAATAATTATCTATTAATTAACGTTTAATTAATTTATAAAATCTTGTAAGGATTATCTAACCAAATTAAACAATTAATTTAATCCTAATCCTTATCCCTCTAGATTTCAAAAATCAATGGAGGAGGCTAGGGTTTTCAAAAACCCTAACCCTAATTTCGATTAGGGTTCATGGAGGCTAGGGTTTTTCGAAAAACCCTTTGAACCAAAAACCCTAAAAACGAAACCATGGCCTTTTAGGGTTTAATAGCTATAAACCCTAATTTGCAATTCAACTATTATAGCTATTCAATTTAAAACAAAACCAATGGATCTGATACCACTGATGGGTTTTAGGTGAAACAAATAAACTAGAAAAAGAATTCCTAAGTTCACATGCAACCTACTTTGGATCTATGTTTTAACTATTGAACATATAACTTTGAATTGCAAAACAAGAACCCTAACGAGAGAGGCTATTTTCGAAATTAACCAACTAGGCTTTTAGAGTTACATACCTTTCAATTGTTATAGCAAACAATTGGTAATCCTTTGATCTTGATCTTCTTGGAAGCCTAGCACCACAATTGTAATGCCTCTAATGGAATCACACCCAAGACCTAGCAAGAAGGAAACTTGTGAGGAGAGAGGCTAGGGTATGAAAAAATCGGCCTAGGGTTTCTTCAAGAGAATGAGTGCCCATTTTGGGAGCCAGGAGTCTCCTTATATAGCTGAGGGATCTAGGGTTTAGGGAAAACCTAATGTTCCTTTGCTTGGGGCCTAAGCTTATCCAAAGGCCTTATCCAAGCCCCTTAGACGAAATCATTAGGGTTTCCCCTATAGATTTCGTCCACTCCCTTCCAAGGAGGTTCTGGAACCTTCCACTCCACTATTAGATAATTGCAAACTAGTCCCTACACTTTATAATTAACACAGTTAACCCCAAAATCAATTCTAATTAATTTCTGGCTAACTATTAATTAAATATTATGATTTATAATTAATATATTAATCTTTTAACATATTAATAAATCATTTATATTAATTTATTAATCTTATAATAAATCAATATCTCTCCTTTCATAATTTCCCTGTCCAGTTGCTAGGTTTGAGGGCTACCAAAAAGGACTGTGCTACTATCATTTCAAGTACATATCAATTATAGTTATGGGCTTAGACACCTAATCCAACAAGTGGAAGATTCATGGATGGGTAGGTTGTTTGGGATGAGTCTGCCGGTTATGAGACATTTAGCCTTCCTCTAGGAGTGAGGACTGAGCGCATGCCATGCTTATGTATAGTTTTAGGGCGTTGTGATGATACTTGTGACAAATATGGGTAGGTGTGGAAGGTAATATGGGCTCGTACTATTGAAAGCACAGGACCCGTACGTGTAGCAAGGAAGTCATAAATCCTAGGGTTTTGCTTGGGAATTGGTTCCCGGATTGTTATATGGAATATCTGATATCCTTTTGGTATGTTTTCAGCATGGTGGTTACACGATGATTCGTGACTGGATCACGGACATAAGTCGCCGACAGCGCCCGAGACTATCAGCCAGATGATGCCAGATGAGATGGACAACAGGATCCGGGAGATCCTGCAAGATGAGGTTGATGCTATGTTCCGGGCTCAGTTGCCAGATATGTTTGGGTCTATCAAGACCGCTATGGTGGAATAATTTGATGATCGATATGCAGCCCTCACTGAGGTGGCTGCCGCAGCAACCACATCAACTGTATCGGCGACAGGGTTGGGAGCCGGTCGGGCTTTTCAGTATCGGGGCTTCGACAACACGAAGCCCCCTACTTTTGATGGGACTCAGGATGCCATCAAGGCTATGAGGTGGTTATCTGATGTGGAGGGGTGTTTCTTCACATGTTCATGTCCTACTGACCAGAAGGTCAGATGTGCCTTGAACCTGCTGAGGTCTGGGGCAAAGGACTCATGGAGGTTGATGATTGGGTCTTACACTGATGATCAGAGAGCTGCCGTTACTTGGGAGGAATTCATGGATATGTTTCGCGCTCGCTACATACCGCGGGTCGAGCGTGAGCGTTTAGATCAGGAGTTCTTGGATCTGAGACAGTGTACTGAGTCAGTGACGGAGATCACCCGCATGTTCACCGAGAGGGCGATGTTCTGTCCGGAGTTTGCTTCTGAGCAAGCTCAGATGACTCGTTATCTGAGCATGCTCAAGACAGATATTCGACAGTTTGTAGCAACCCAACGTTGTGATACGCTTCTGTATTTATAGGAGGCCGCTAGGCGGCGTGAGCTTGAGAATGAGCTACAGCTAAAAGAGCAGGGTCGGGCCCCGGCATAGACACAGCCGGCGCCGAAGCTGTCTAAGATCGCTGATTCCAGATCAGGAGGACAACAGGGCCACACTTGTGGCAAGTGCGGGAAGGGTCACTCGGGGTTTGTAGATTTAGCAGCGCGTGCCGAAAATGCGGCTAGGAGGGGCATTATGCGAAGGATTGTCGTCAGGCGGCCCCGGTTCAGGATATGTGGATCTGCTACCACTGTCATCAGGTTAGTCATGTGAAGACCAACTGTCCACAGCTCGCAGCCAGGCCAGGGCAGGCTCCAGCGTCGGATACACTGAGGATTACTGACGGGAGTCAGGGTCGAGCAGTTCCCCCGAGGGCCCAGGGACGCGCATTCCAACTTACAGCCGAGGAGGTGAGAGCAGCACCGGATGTGGTTGCTGGTAAATTTCTTTCCCTAATCTTATTGATTATATTTGTTCTATGCTTATATGTTGTACCTGTGATTAGGTACGTTTTTAGTGAAATCCTTACCTGCTTTGGTATTATTTGACTCGGGGACGAGTCGGTCGTTTGTTTCTCAGACTTTTAGTAGGGAGTTCGGGTTGCCAGTGGGAGAGTTAGAGTGTCCGTTGCGAGTCTCCATCGCCAACGAACACGGGATTTCCGCTTCTTCGGTTTAGCGGGGTTGCGTATTGGAGATTTTCGGAGTATATTTTCCGATAGACCTGATTCCGATTCCCATGGGGGATGTATGTGTGATCATGGGTATGGGCTGTCTTAGTCGCTTCGGTGCCATGATCGACTGCGAGGGTCAGCGAGTTGTAGTTCGAACCCAAGTGGGGGAGGACTGATTGTTTATGGCGAGGGCACCAGGTTGGGATCAGGGTTTTGTTCAGCTGCCAGGGCTCGGCAATACATTCAACATGGGTGTGCGGGTTATCTAGCGTACGTGGTAGATACGTGGGCCAGAGATCAGGTTTCAGTTTCAGAGGTTCCGGTGGTCAAGGAGTTTGCTGATGTGTTCCCGGAGGAGTTACCCGGAGTGCCTCCGGAGAGGCTCCAGTCTTGACTCTTCCGGAGGGAGTTGAGGATTTTGTGGTTTTCTGTGATGCATCCATCACGGGACTAGGAGCGGTTCTCATGTAGAGGGGACGGGTGATGGCTTATGCATCGCGGCAGTTGAATCCGCATGAGACGAGATACCCTACGCATGATCTGGAGTTGGGGGCGGTAGTATTCGCTCTCAATATATAGAGGCATTACCTCTATGGGGTCCGCTGTACCATCTGCACGGACCACAAGAGCCTGAGACACATCATTGATCAGCTGAACCTGAACATGAGACAGCGCAGATGGTTAGATGTAGTCAAGGACTACGATTGTGAGATCCTTTACCATCCAGGTAAAGCGAACATGGTTGCGGACGCTCTGAGCCACAAGTCAGCTGGATCTTCTATTCCAGTGACATGCATGAGGATTTCAGTAGATTCTCCACTTGTGGGCTTGATCAGGGAAGCCCAGGCTAAGGGTATGCGTTAGGAGAACTGGAAGCTCGAGAGGATCAGGGGTGAGAACACCCGGTTTGTGCAGGATAGCCGGGGATTATCGACCCGTTGCGGTCGGGTCTGGGTTCCGATGTCTGGTGGGGTCAGACAGACTGTATTAGAGGAGGCTCACAAGTCTCGCTTCTCTATTCACCCGGGGGCCACCAAGATGTACCGGGACTTACGATTGAGTTACTGGTGGCCGTGCATGAAGCGAGAAATCGCTTGGTATGTTGAGAGGTGCTTGACCTGCAGATTGGACAAGGCCGAGCACCAGAGGCCGCATGACAAGCTGCAGCCTCTGGAGATTCCCATGTTGAAATGGGAACATATCACGATGGACTTCATCACCAAGCTACCGAGAACGGCGAAGGGGTTCGACACTATTTGGGTTATCGTGGATCGATTGACCAAGAGTGCTCATATTCTGCCCATCCGAGAGAGCTCATCGGCCGAGAAGCTGGCTGATGTGTATATACGTGAGATTGTCGCTCGTCATGGGGTTCCGGTCTCTATCGTCTCAGACCGTGATGTTCTGTTTACCTCTTAATTTTGGTAGAAGTTCCACGAGGAGTTGGGCACGCGACTGCACTTCAGTACGGCCTATCATCCGCAGACAGACGGCCAGAGTGAGCGGACTATACAGACTCTTGATGACATGTTGAGAGCCTGTGGTATTTACTTCGGTGGGAGTTGGGACTCCTACCTACCCCTTGTAGAGTTCTCCTACAACAACAGCTTTCACTCCAGCATTGGTGCTCCACCCTATGAGTTGTTGTATGGGCGGAGATGTTCCATCCTAGTCTGTTGCGGTGAGATGGGTCATAGGGTGATGGGTCGGACCGAGTTAGTCCTGCAGACTACCAATATGATTCAGCAGATTAGACAGCAGCTGCAGACCGCGCAGAGTTGGCAGAAGAGCTACGCCGACCGACGTCGATCTGAGTTGGAGTTTCAGGTCAGTGACATGGTACTCCTGAAGGTCTCACCCTGGAAGGGTGTGATCCGCTTCAGGAAGAGGGGGAAATTGGGTCCCCGATATATTGGACCTTTCCGGATCATTGCCAGGGTTGGCAAGGTGGCATATAGACTCGAGCTACCAGAGGATCTTAGTCAGATCCACAGTACCTTCCACGTTTCGCAATTACGGAAGTGCGTTCTGGAGGAGGAGGCGGTGGTGTCATTATATGATATTCAGGTCGATGGGCGCCTGAACTACGTAGAGAGACCCTGGTCATTCTGGAAAGAAAGGTAATGGTTTTGTGGAACAAGGAAGTGCCTTTGGTAAAGGTACAATGGGAGCCGGAGGCTGAGATGCGGGAGCATTATTCAGAGTTGTTCACCGCAGCAGACTTCGAGGATGAAATGTAGTTAAAGTGGGGGAGAATTGTAACACCCCGAATCTTAGGTATACATTTTCAGTCTTATATTTCCAATTCTAAAAGTCGACTCGACGAGTTGGATGCCCCGACTCGTCGAGTAGGCACGGTTCTGGTCGTGGGTTTTAAGTGACCAACTCGGCGAGTCGGAGGACGGACTCGGTGAGTTAGAGCTGGAATGAGAAACCTTAATCCCTCGGAGTTTTGCACCCTATTTAAAGGATCCTTTGCCCCCTTGGCCTCCCCTTACAGCCCCTTGTGAGTCCAGAAACCCTAAAATTGCCATTTTTCTTTCTTTTGTGTGATATTAAGCCTTGTGGTGGATTGTGGATGAAATATCTTGAAGTACTCAAGCTTGGAACAAGAGGAGGGCTGTAGATCTGATTTCTTCTTCATTTTAGCATTGTTTCTGAGGTAACAAGTTGTTACCTTGACCTTCTTCTATCTAGATCTATTCTTGTGTGAGATTAGAGCCATTTTGGCAATATTTATATGTTATTTTGGGTATCAGGCGTGATCTAAGGTTGCAACTTCAGATATAGGCTTATCTTGGTCTGTAGGATCATAAAGTTTCAGCCTTTAGTGAGTTAATACCTTCTTCATCCCTTAGGACCTTTCTTTAGCTTGATTTGGGCGATTATCACCTTGCATGTACGTAAAGTTTGCAACTTTACGTAAGAAGTATGCCCTAAGAGCTTAGATCTGCATTATGGAGCTTTAAAGTGACTTAAAATCGTCTGGATGGTGAGAGGATTGAAGGGACTCGACGAGTTGCATGGCCAACTCGGTGAGTTTGATGAAGATTGTCGTGCAAGGACTTCTGCATGGACTCGACGAGTCAGTAGGATGACTCGGCGAGTCAGCTGAGTTTTCCTGACATTTGGACATGCATGAACTAGGTGAGTTGCGGGGAAACTCGACGAGTCAACCGGGGATTTCACGACTTCTCGTGTTCAGGAAGGACTCGACGAGTCAGGTCAACATGGACTGTTGACCTTGACCGTTGACCTTGAATTTGACCAAGGATTGACTAGTTGACTTCTGGGGTATCTGGTAATTTGGAAATTTATGGAAATGGTCTTATGGTAAATATAGGTGGTGGAGTTTGTGTCGGTGATTCGAGAGTTTGAGCTTATCACTTCAGTGCGACATTTCTGAGGTGAGTTATCCTCACTATATCAACAGGGTCTAAGGCACCAATGCCGGCCCTTGTCGGATTTGTATCCGGGTTATTGCATAATATGCTTATTGATTTACATCCTAGTAGTTAGGATGGTGATATGCTTAGTGACCTGGTTAGGTCGGTATCCTGGTATATAGGATGATGCTATGTTAGTGATCGGTTAGGTCACTTGACTGTTATATATGCTAGCGTATGATATTATGTGCACATGTTTGTTTGATTGGGGGTTGGGTTGAGGCGGTCCTTCTTTGTGCTGAAGGCCAACATACCTAGGGCGGTCCGGATAGACTACAGGCCCAGGAGGGCATGCAGTCAGACCGAAGGCTCGACGAGCGGTCCGGATAGGCTGTAGGCCCTGCGAGGCGGTCCAGACGTACCGAAGGCTCGGAGAGCGGTCCAGATAGGCTGAAGGTCTGCGAGGTGGTCCAATCAGGCTGAAGACTCATTATGTATGTTGTTTGCTTATATGTTTATATGATATGGTTATGATTATAAGACGTTGGTATTTTGGGGGTAACTCACTAAGCCTTCGAGCTTACATTTATTGATTATTGTTTCAGGTACTTCAGATGATCGCGGGAAGGCGAAGGCGTGACTGTACACTTCCTCGATTTATGATTATTATTTTCTGGGAACTCTAATATGATACTATTTTGAAAACGAATTGTAATAATTTAATGTTTTTAAAAGTTCAAATTTGGCATGATTTTTATGGATGTTACATGTTATGTATCCTGATATATAGGATGATGCTATGCTATAATGAGTTGTTAGATTGGCGGATCCGTATGATTACCTGTATTTCTTGGACATATGTTAGATGGATAGATTTGTATAATTACATGTACTTGTTGGTTGTATGTTATCTGTTACATATGTTGACATGTTATGGTTGGGTTGAGGCGATCCTGCTTTATGGTAAAGGCCAAGATACCCGGGCGGTCCAGTTGATATTGTAGGCCCAAGGGAGCGGTGCAACTTATCTTGTAGGCTCGAGAGGAGTCCAACTTATAACTGATGGCTCGACGGCAGACTACCCTTGTGCTGTAGACCTTATTGCATGCATTGTATGTATTTTGCTGTGAGAGGTATTTCGGGTGAACTCAGTAAACTTTGGCTTACAGTTTGATTTCATTGTTTCAGGTATATCAGATGATCGGGGCAAGGCGAAGGTGCGATTGTACACATCATCCTTGGATATTATATTGAGATATGTTTTTGGATACTCTTATTTGATAACTAAGTTTTTGGAAACAATGTTTTGTACGACTTATAGATTATAAAATGGTTTTGAAAAATCAAAATTTTTACTATAATTTTTGGGACGTTACAAGTGGAGTCAACGGTGGTCCTCCGGTGACAACCTAACCGGAAAACAAAGAAAAATTTGCAACAACATTCACCTAAATCAAAATGAAATATAAAAAATTGTTCACACGAATCAACAATTTCTCGCAATTAAAAAAAATTAAAATCCTTTACCAACCACTAGTCGTTGGTATAGAGTTCACACGAATCACCAATTTCTCTGTCGATGACATGCTATCGGGACAGCTTATCCAAAAACGACGTCGCTGTTATTTTCATCGACAAAGGTTTTCAGAAAAAACGCAAAAATAATTTTTGTTCCCGCTAATCCTATGGCGACAACAAGTCGTGGGTATAGAGTTCCAGGTTGAAGAAACTTGGTCATCTCTGTATCCACGACAAGTCGTCAGTATGTATAGCTGATGTTTTAGTGACGACAAGTGTCATCGGTATAGATGTCGTCGACACAGGTGGAGATTCTTGCAGTGAATATTTACAACTCGCACTTAGAGACAGTTCCAGGTGTAAAACATCCACATTGAAATGAAAAACGAATGTTACAACTTAGCAATATCCTAGAAAAGTTGCAAAATTTGGTTATTATGGTATTATTTAATATGCAATTTTATTCCAAGTTTTGTTTTGGTTAAAAAATGTGTTTTTTATGTTGCATATATATGATCCATCGAACTCATATCTTATGTTATTTTAATTAAGTAAGCAAATGTATATTGTATATTATTTTTTTGTGTTGTGGTGTTGTTTTCTTTCTTCGTTTTTTTAAATTGGCCGTGTTCGTGTTAGCTACAAAACATGGTATCATCTGTGTTCAACTTCAAAATACCAAAAGGAGGAGGAGTCCATTTGATCCATTTTCCTTTAGTCTCCAGTTGTGTTCAGTTGATGAGAAAATACTTGCGTCGTGACGTGTTGGATAAAAACACAAAATGACCGTCCGATTTGCCACCCTAGGTTTTTTTTTTTTTTTTTTTAATTGAATCAATAGTTTGGTTATGTGGCAAAATCGTAAATTTCTTTCTAAGTCGTCATTAAACCATGCATAAGCTAAATCAAAATCATTTCACGATATGTTAAGAAAACACTTTACCAATATTTGAAAACTTGAATGGTTTGGATACATGGCCAGCTAGCGTAAATGATTAAATGTTTAGGCTTAAATTACAAATGTGTAATTGTATAGAATTCTCAAAATAATTGATTGTGTCTTGATATATTTTCAAATATTGTGGTACTGAACAATTGGAAAGATAAGTAACAAAAACTGATGATTTAATGCTCCGAAGATTATTTCTATAAAAACTAAAATTTGTCTAAATAATGCATATGCAAAATAAGAATATTTATACTTTTAATTTAGAGTTTGACAGCTTTATAACCATATTTAAAAACTTAAAAGTCTAAAATAATTCCGGTTAAAACTTGCCTTTTTTAAACTTAATGTATAAATATAATTCTCTTGGAGATTTAGCCTAAGTATTCCGATTTCTAATTCTTGTCAACGACTAGAGATTGCAGAAAACCCTAGAAAAAAGAAGGAAGAACGAGATGGATAGATGGGATTTCGATCGCGACACAAAGTATCGAAGCAGCAAGAGAGAAGATAGAGGTGGAGAGAGTGATGAGGAGGATCGGTATGGCGATAAACGAACTAGGGTTGTGCACGAGTGGAATGAGTGGCGGCGGTTTGATCAGGAGAAAGTGGGTTTTGCTGAGGAAGACACAGATAGGGATGAGAGGAGGGAATTCGAGGATGGAGATAAGTTGCAACAAGGGAAATTGAACGGGGAAACAATGACGACGATGAAGAATGAACTTAAAGATGAACCCTGTGGTGGTGCACTGGGAGCACCCAGTAAGGCATATGAAACCCTACATGAGACCCCTTTGGCGCCCAGCCACCCTCATCCTCCTTCTAAGGTATCATCACTTTCTACCAAACATGAAACTGAAGGAGTTGATTCTGCAGATGCTGCCAAGATTGGAGGCATCTCTCTCAATGCTTTATCTATGGCCAAAACAACTTTACTGAAGCACAAGGGGCTTGCAGAAAAGATGAAGAAGATCCCGTTGTTAAACAAGGGTACTGACTCAGCAAGAGATGGCCTCAAACCTCCATCTAGTTCAGGAATACCCGCTGCCCCACCACAATCTGCTGCCCGACTTGGTGGTGGGCTGCCCCGAAATTCTGAAGCTGTAAAACGGGCTCAAGAGCTTGCTGCCAAGATGGGTTTTAGAAAAGACCCGGAATTTGCACCACTTATAAACAAGTTCCCCGGAGAGCTGGCACCAGAAGTGACTGTACAACCAAAGCATGCTAAAGCCCCTGTTCTTAGTTTGGATGCATTGGGTAGGGAAGTCGATGAAAATGGCAATGTGGTAAATATACCTAAGTTAAACATCTTGAGCACCCTTAAGGTTAACATTAACAAACAGAAGAAAGATGCATTCCAGATTCTGAAACCGGAATTAGAAGTGGATCTAGATGAAAACCCTCACTTTGATCCTCGAATGGGAATCGATAAAACTAAACTTTTAAGGCCTAAAAAGATGACCTTTCAGTTTGTTGAGGAAGGGAAGTGGGCTAAAGAAGCAGAAATTATCAAGTTGAAGAGTCAATTTGGTGAAGCACAAGCGAGAGAGTTCAAAGTAAAACAAGCACATCAGCGTGATATTAACCCAAATCTCATAGAGGTAGCCGAGAGAATTATTATCAAAGAAAAGCCGAAAGACCCTATTCCTGATGTTGAGTGGTGGGACGTGCAAGTTCTTGATTCTGGTACTTACGGAAACGTCACAGAAGGCGGGCCACCTGAAGATATACTAAAGAAAGAGAAGATAACTCTATACATGGAACAACCCCACCCAATCGAACCGCCAGCCGAACCGGCCCCACCCCCGCCTCAGCCTCTAAAACTCACCCAAAAAGAACGCAAAAGACTCCGAACTCAAAGACGCCTCGCCACTGAAAAAGCCCGGCAAGAAATGATCCGCCTAGGCCTTCTAGAACCCCCAAAACCCAAAGTCAAAATGAGCAATCTAATGAAAGTCCTCGGATCAGAAGCCACCCAAAACCCGACCCGCCTTGAAATGGAAATCAGAAGCGCAGCCGCCCAATGTGAACAGGCTCATGTTGACCGGAATATCGCCCGGAAGTTGACTCCGACCGAAAGACGCAAAAAGAAAAAACCAAAGTTTTTCGATGACAATAATAATACCCTCGAAACAATTGTGTCCATATACAAAATGAATGACCTTTCGCACCTTCAGACTAGGTTTAAGGTTGATGTAAATGCACAGAAGAATCGGTTGTCGGGGTGTGCGGTTATTTCGGAGGGTATTTCTGTCGTGGTGGTGGAGGGCGGGGGTAAATCGGTAAAACGGTATCAGAAGTTGATGTTGAAGAGGATAAATTGGGCTGCGGCTGTGAAAGAAGAGAATATGCATGAAGAGGTTGATGATGATGATGAGAACGTGAAGAATAAGTGTGTGTTGGTGTGGCAAGGGAGTGTGACTAAACCAAGTTTTCAAAGGTTTTTGGTGCATGAATGCAGTACCGAAAATGCTGCTCGCAAAGTGTTTTATGATGCTGGGGTTGGTCATTATTGGGATTTAGTTGTTAATTTCTCAAGGATGTGTAATTAGTGAAACTATAAAATTTGGAGAGAATGAGAGATGATATAATGATATATATGATGCTGGTTGTAATACGTTGTTGCAGCAATTTTTTTTGGTATATAGGTTGTTCAGTGATAGATTTGTTATATTGAGATCCTACCTGAATCTTTATTATGTGTGTCCTCGTTAGTTTGTCACAAGTACAGTATAAAGTTTGTGTTTAAATTTAGAAAAAGTTGTCTAAAATTTGCATAGTTTAATCGTTAAATCACTAACGAATCAAATTATGATATTTACGTGTAGTTCAAGACGAAAATAAAGGTCCGAAAAATTTGCTTATCCAGCTGGGTTGTCGATAAAATCATTTAAATCAAGTTTAATATAATCTATATTTGTGTGTTTGTCCTTCATTCCTATAAAATAACCTATATTTCTTTTTGAATATATAATTTTAATTAATTTTATTTTAAAAAAAATTAAAGCCCCTTTCACACATCACCCCACTAACTCATGCCCCTTATCTTCATCGACACTCATCTCGCCTTTTTATTCTTCTTGCCCAACGTAATCGTCGATGCTCGTGTCCATATGTAACATCACACCTCCATCTTCATTTCCCTTGATCTTAACCCCTATCACTTGTCATTTCTTATATATCTACATCCAGAACGTGACGAACCCCAATAACTTTGCCTCTACCCCTACACACTACAACAAAATCAAGCTAATGCGACTTCTCTAAAAGGTTGCATTAAGGCTTGAAAAGGTTGTATAATGCCGAAAGCAACCTTTTACCAAAGGTTGCATTAGGAAAATTGCATTAGACCAAATGCAACCCTTTCTTAAATGGTTGCAATTATTTTTTAGATGCAACCTTTTTTTAATACAATCTCTGTTATGAAAAATAAACTTTTTTATGCTCATATGCAATTTGTTTTCCATTTATATGCAACTTTTTTTTTACTATTTTAGTTACAAAAACGTAGCTTTTTTATAATAAATTTCAACATTTATTACCTTTCTAGTGAAGAATTAGAACATTTCTCAATGCTATTTACAACCTTTGTTGCATCTTTAATTGCAAAAATTACAACCTTGTTTACAGTCAAATGCAATTAAACCTCTATTTTTGTGACATTTCTAACATTAATATTGATGGATTAAGTGTGTAACCGAATAACTAAATTGGTATATACTTGAATTAAAAACTAAAGTCCTTTTAGGTTGTCCTCATAATCAGAAATAGCTAGAAATGATATTAGCAGAGAATGATAAATGTTGTTTTAATATATTATGCGATTAATATATTAATTTTAACGTCCCAAAATTTATAACAAAAAATTTCATTTTTGTATTAATAAAACAATCAGCCAAACATGTTTACAAAAATGATAAGTGAAATCAGAGTATGTCAACAATCATCCAAAAATACATCAGAGTCAAATATGGTGGAAATCATGGTGTGTGTGCGCGATGTGATCATCTCGAGCTCTACTCATTCGAATTGGAAGGACCTGAAACATAAACAAAAAATCGTAAGCACAAAGCTTAGTGAGTTCTCCTAAATACCGCATAACATACATATACGTCAGCTCAAGGTTGTATCAGGTCTATTTCACCCCCGAACCAATTTCAACTCATAGGTCGGCACAAGGCTGTACCGGATCTATTTTGCTCCCGGGTCTATTTCACTCCCGACTTTATTTCAACTCACATGTTAGCACAAAGCTATATCGGGTCTATTTCACCCCACATACATATAACAAATAGGCACACAAGCATACCATTATACAACAGGAGTCACGAAGACTACAAGCACATATAATTCCTAGTGGCCTATAGTATCGTGAGCAAACTCACCTCAATCCGCTGATAAACAAATAGATGATCGGGCTGCTGAACTGGAGAATCCCCGCACTAATCAATCAAATAATATCCTAATTAATAATTAGGTGATAAAACATAACCGGGAATATAAATCCTTAATCTCGAATCCAACGTTAAAAGACCATTTTACCCCATAAAGGCTAAACCCAACCAAACATAGCCCAAACCCTGAAAATGGCACAAAATCATTCTAGGTCCACATCATGGAGTACGGCCAGCGTACACTATCCGTACGCCCCGCGTAGTCACGTTGACTAGAATACGAGACACAAACCCAGTACATGCAGCGTACACAGAAGTACACTTAACGTACTGGTCATTGATCTTTTCTCATCTGAATGGCTTAATCCCTTAATCCCTTAACATACAAACCTCAGATCTACTTCTAATTAAGGTCTTAATCCATAAAGTTGGCAACTTTACTTACTTGCATGACTTAATAGGACCCAACACTAAACCCTAAGTCCAAAACACCATAAAAAGGTTAACAACTCAAGCATGGGTGAACTTCAGCACTCAAGCTTCGATTTTTATCACTTATACAACTAAGAAATACCAATTTATGAAGTCCAAAGGTTCTGGAGTAACTTCCACTCACAAATCCAAGTCATGGGACCAAAATATGCCCAAAACATAACCCAAAACCAGATTTATGTAAAAGAAGTTGGAAGCTTTATACCTCCAAAACTTACAAATGTGAAGAGATTTATGGATCTTCAAGCTACAATCAAATGAATGCTCCTCCAATGAGTTCCTCATTCTTCATTATGGACCAAACACATAAAAATCACTCGAAAAGCTCAAGATCTAACGAAAAGGGGCAATGGTTCGTAATACTACTTTAGGGTGAATGGAGGTTGAGAAAGGAAAATCCTCAAGGGACTTAAGTTGCTTAAATAGGGTCCAAATGTTGAATATTAGGGTTTGAGTGTGGGTCGCGTACGCCCAACGTACCTATAAGTATGCCCCGGCGTACTAGAGTGATCCCGCGACCTTCTATAGTCAGTACGCCCAATGTACTACATAATGTCCCGCTTTTCATTTAAACTTCAAACGACCATAACTTCCACACCTACCCGTATTTATCTCAAGGATCATCACCTCGCCCTAACAATACTCATAAGCATAGACGAACACTTAGTCCTCACCCCTAGAAGAAAGACTAAACTTCTCATAACTGGTCGAGTCACCCCTTACGTCTCATCCGTGAAACTTCCACCAACCCTGCAGCAGTCGTGTATGCTAGCCATACATAACACTGGATTGTATAGACATTCAGATATCTTATCCTAACCTAAGCCCTTCATCAAACAGGAACAGGAAATAAGACAAAACCAGACATTCTCAGGCTATAAGATCTTTGTTATATATAACCATGATGCATACACTAAGTAATTACAGTAATGATGCCAATTTCATAAAAAAAAATGTCCTAGGCTATCAGCCATCATATAATCTGGCAATTCTATCATGCAATTCCTAAAGATCTCTAGCCTATCACTAGCATGCTTTTCTAACATATCACAATATTAAATAGCAGCTATGGTATTTTGGGGTCCACTTACTAACTTCGGCTGATCGTACACATTGCATCCTCTTTGAGCATTTTGAAAACCATTTGAAAATGATTTTGAAAATCTTTTCCTTAGTTTGAGACTGGATTTACACGAGTGTTCCTCCAATTCACTCAAACAAAGGTTGTGATACCAACTTGTAACATTCGAAAATTTCTTGAAACTTTTATCTTTTGAAATAAGTACAAACCATCATTTATTACATATTGTTTTCAAAATAAATTTCACATCAGAGTTTTCCTAGAAATCATAACACAAAATACGAGGAGGTGCAGGATCAAGCCTTCACCTTCCCACGATCATCTGAGGTACCTAAAACATAATAAAAAATTGTAAGCCTAGAGCTTAATGAGTGAAAGACCCACACTTTCATACTTGATAATTGTTACTCCGAAACATGCTACATGCATATTCATAAAAACAATATTTTATACTGATAAAGTGATTACAAACTACTGGATACAAACCGACTATTTCAAAGTGGTATATATTACATAACTTCCCAGGATTCTATAGTTTTATACATATGGGAGTACAAAATACAATAGTTTCAAACTATTCAAAAATCTTCTATCAATACAATAGTTTCAAACTATTCAAAAATCTTCTATCAGTATATAACTATACTGGATGCTTATCTCCTGCAATTCGTTAAACATTGAGAGGGTAAGCGGTGACGCTTAGTGAGTTCAATAATAGATACAATATAACGTTATGCCATATATATACTTCAATATGGAAGAAGCAAAGAGGAACAAGGAACATCAAAGGAATATGTGAATCATGTGACAAACTTTCCATATCAATCATTGATTTGATTCAAAGATATACAATCAATGAGACATAACAATTTCCATACTTGATATACATCAATAAAGCTTTGGCCCAAATGGCACACAAGACATACAACTTCGGATTAACATTTTGGTAGATTTCAGGCTTATAGCCCTGTCTAACCTTCTGCCAATACCATAGAATAGAAATCATTCTCTTACGGAGACATGTTCTACATGGCCAGAGGCTACATACGAGTACCAATGTGAATCTAAGTCCTTTCACTGATCACATGGTCAAAGGTATTACTTTGCTATTAAAAATAGCGAATAAAAATAACACGGGAAAATAACCCGGAATAATAACACCGAAAAGCACATAGCACATATAACACATAACATACAATTGTTCCTATATATTAAACTCACCGTGAAATAACCGGAGGGTTAAAATAGTAATTTGGGCAGCACTTCGTTACTATAATTGACTATCTTCGTTGAAAACCGGGAGTTTTCTTGAAAACCGGGCTCTGCGAAGGTAGAGCTTCAAACCGAAAAGATAAATTTCTCGGGCTTCTCGGGAACTTCGGGGCGTGTTTCGGGCGTTGGAAATAATCCCGGGGCTTCGGGGGAAGTTGAAATAGTAGAAATATAAGTTTAGGGGTGAAAAAGACACATTTTCTAACATTTACCCGGGAGGTCTCGCAACCCTTATATAGGTGCGAGCCTCGGATCCGAAGCAAGAGGGAGAGGGCAGGTGTCTGCGCAGCTGCGAGGCTCGGTACACGCGGCAGAAGGGCGAGGCTCGGATGCGAGGGTCGGAACAGCAGGCGCGTTTCGGACTTGACACGGAGGTGGCACGCGTCGGAATGCCATTGGACCTCGCATCGCTTGGTTCTCTGGCTCGGACACGCGTCTACATGCGAGAAGGGCGACGTGGCCGAAGCTGAGCCCTGCGATTCTTCTCGGTTTTCAAGGATTTCTCGATTTTTGAGCCCCGAACTTCTAAAATCCATAACTTTCGCATACCAGCTCCGTTTTTGACGTTCTTTATATGCACGCGTAGGGTAAATTATACTCTACAACTTTCGTTTATACTTCGTCGGATAATTTTGAATTTATTTTTACTATTATTATTTTTAACAGACCGGGACTGATAAATCCGTTAAAAATTCATAACTCCTTCATCCGACATCCGTTTTCGTCAGACTTTTTACCGTTGTACTACTATTGACGAGATCTTCAATTCTCGTTTAGGTTGTTTCGGCTAAAAATCACTCAATCTAAAATTCGAGTTTTTAGCTGTCTACTGCTAAGCTGAAACTTAGAAAAATCGTAACTTCCTCATACGAAGTCAGATTTTGGCGTTCTTTTTATCAAACTTCTCGGTTTAACGAATACTACGACTTTCATTTAGATCACTAAGGCTAAAAAGTAGTTTATCAAAAACTCACTTTTTACGTCATTCGGCGTCGTGCCGGTTTTGTCGCGGATCTTCGATTAGTTATAACTTCTTCGTTATAACTCGGATTTCGATGAGGTTTTCGCCTAAATGTTTCTAATGAAATTATCTACAACTTTGAATAATAAAATTCAACTTATTTCAAATTTTATATTTTCGTTAAATTTCGATATTTATCTTTTAATTGGAATCTCATAAGACTTCCAATATTTTCCGAGTGATTCTAAACATAGTTTTACTTCATTTCTAGTAAAAACTATCTGTTAGAACTCAATTACTCAAATTCACATAATATTTCATAATATTATTTACATAAAACACGATTTCAAAACGTGTATATTACAATGAGTCTTCCCCAAAATACCACCACAATACATAATCATAGCTATCACGCAACAACACACATACAGAACCTTCAGCATGTGTGGACTACCACACTGGGCCTACAGCCTGTCTGGACCGTTCTGTGGGCCTTTGGCCTGACTGGTCCGCCTCGTAGGCCTTCAGTCTATCCGAGCCGCAATGGGTCTGTTGGCCTTCAGCACAAAGCAGGACCACGTCAACCCAACCACACACACACATGTCGACATATACATAACTCATAAACACATAATCAAACAACAGGCAAGCATAGATCATACATATCAATAATCATAGCATCATCCTGTCTACTAGGATTCAGATTTAACTGATTACTACAATACCCAATTATACGATAACCAGGATAACAATCCAAAGGGCCAGCCTTGCTGCCTTCGACCCAACAAGTACAGTGAGGAACACTCACCTCACAAGTAGTGCTGAACTGGTAAGATCCAACTCCAAATCTCATCTCCGGACCCAAATGCCTACAACCACCATGTAATCATTTCTATCAAAACTCTAAAATACACAAAATACCCTCAAGAGTCAGACTTTGTCAACCATGGACAAAGTCAAAGTCAACAGTCAAGGTCAACAGTCCATGTTGACCCAACCCGTCGAGTGCACCAACCAAGTCGTCGAGTTCCTACCGTATTCAGAGAGTCGGGAAACCCCTAGCCAACTCGTCGAGTTGGCTAGAAAACTCGCCGAGTTTTCCCAGCTTAACAAATTCAGTCCTTTTTCATCAAGTCTAACGCCTTAAAACATAGATCTAATACCCAAGGGCTGGAAAACCATGTAAAGTTGCTAACTTTACGTCCATGCATGTCCCAAAGAGGCTCCAAAACAGAAGGATGGCTTAATAAGGGACCTAAGGCATGAAGGAGGCCTAGAACTTGATAAAGCTTGCAACTTTTAGTCCAATGAGGCGATAAAACGTCCAGATCTGAAGTGATAACTTCATGAAATACGCAACCCATGATAAATCCCAACAATCAGCCAAATATGACAATAAACTTCAAAGAAAGTGATCTAAGCAATAGATAAGAAAGGTGTCGACTTTATACCTCAAAATAACTGCAACAAAAGAGTAGGTTACGGATCTATATCCTTCATCTAAATCAAGCCACTTCAAACTTCAAGCTCCTTCAAAAGAACACCAAGAAATCACTCTTCAAGATCAAACACACACAAATATGGGAGAGGATGCACAAACTAGGGATTTCTGGACATAGGAGACTGATAACGAGGCCACCCAAAGGGTATAAGGCCTTTAAATAGGGTACAACACCCTAAAAATTAGTGTTTCTTAATCAGCCAGCAACTCGTCAAGTTTTCCTCAACAACTCGTCGAGTTGGTTCAAAAATATGCACAGTCCAAAAAGTCTTCAACAGATCGAGTTGAGGCCATCAACTCGACGAGTTCCAAGGGGAATTTGTCTTTTATGGAATAAATCTCATACCTGGAAGTCCAGATGTTACATTTGAGTACTAAATTGAGGCTTAATCCATGTTTCTTGTATATGTGAAATGTAGAGCCGATATTTGAAGCAGTGATCAGTTTAGCTATCTTTTGAACTTCGAGGTGAGTTTTTGTCATTGTATCTGTGGGTCAAAGGAACAAATGCCAGCCCACTAGGTTGTGTTATGTATCATGGTATATAATATGATGCTATGCTATAGTGAGCTGTTAGATTGGCGGATCCGTATGATTACCTGTATTTGCTGGACATATGTTAGATGGATAGATTTGTATAATTACCTGTACTTGTTGGTTATATGTTATCTGTTACATATGTCGACATGTTGTGGTTGGGTTGAGGTGATCCTGCTTTTTGCTAAAGGCCAAGATACCCGGGCGGTCCGGTAGATATTGTAGGACCAAGGGAGCGGTGTAACTTATGTTGTAGGCTCGAGAGAAGTCCAACTTATAGCTGATGGCTCGACGGCAGACTACCCTTGTGCTGTAGACCATATTCTGTGCATTGTATGTATTTGGTTGTGAGGAGTATTTTGGGTGAACTAAGTAAGCTTTGGCTTACAGTTTGATTTCATGGTTTCAGGTATATCAGATAATCGGGGCAAGGCGAAGGTACGATTGTAGACATCATCCGTGGATATTATATTGTGACATGTTTTTGGATACTCTTATTTGATAACTATGTTTTTGGAAACAATGTTTTGTATGATTTATGGATTATAAAATGGTTTTGAAAAATCAAAATTTTTACTATGATTTTTTGGACGTTACAAGTGGAGTCAACGGTGGTCCTCCGGTGACAACCTAACCGGAAAACAAAGAAAAAATTGCAACGACATTCACCTAAATCAAAATGAAATCTGAAAAATAGTTCACACGGATCACCAATTTCTCGTAATTAAAAAAAATTAAAATCCTTTACCAACCACTAGTCGTTGGTATAGAGTTCACACGAATCACCAATTTATGTGTCGATGACATGCTATCGGGATAGCTTATCCAAAAATGACGTCGCTTTTATTTTCATCGACAAAGGTTTTCAGAAAAACGCAAAAATAATTTTTGTTCCCGCCAACCCTATGGCGACAACAAGTCGTGGGCATAGAGTTCCGGGTTGAAGAAAATTGGTCATCTCTGTACCCACGACAAGTCGTCAGTATAGCTGATGTTTTAGTGACGACAAGTGTCATCGGTATAGGTGCCGTCGACACAGGTGGAGATTCTTATAGTGAATATTCACAACTTGTACTTAAGGACATTCAAGGTATAAAACATTCACATTGAAATGAAAAACAAATGTTACAACTTAGCAGTATCCTAGCAAATGAAAAGAGTAAGTTGCAAAAGTTGGTTCTTATGGTATTACTTAATATGCAATTTTATTCCAAGTTTTGTTTTGGTTACAAAAATGTGTTTTTTATGTTTGCATATATATGATCCATCGAACTCATATCTTATGTTATTTTAATTAAATAAGCAAATATATATTGTATATTTTTTTTTTGTGTTGTGGTGTTTTTGTGGTGTTTTTATTTAATGATCCGCAAGATTATTTCTATAAAAACTAACAATCCTGGTCAAAACTTGCCTTTTTTAAACTAAATGTATAAATATAATTCTCTTGGAGATTTAGTCTAAGTATTCCGATTTCTAATTCTTGTGAACGACTAGAGATTGCACAAAGGCCTAGAAAAAAAGAAGGAAGAACGATATGGATAGATGGGATTTCGATCGCGACACCAAGTATCGAAGCAGCAAGAGGAAAGATAGAGGTGGAGAGAGTGATGAGGAGGATCGGTATGGCGATAAACGAACTAAGTGGAATGAGTGGCGGCGGTTTGATCAGGAGAAAGTGGGTTTTGCTGAGGAAGACACAGATAGGGATGAGAGGAGGGAATTCGAGGATGGAGATAAGTTGGAACAAGGGAAATTGAACGGGGAAACAATGACGACGATGAAGAATGAACTTAAAGATGAACCCTGTGGTGGTGCACTGGGAGCACCCAGTAAGCCATATGGAACCCCACATGAGACCCCTTTGGCGCCCAGCCACCCTCATCCTCCTTCTAAGGTATCATCATCACTTTCTACCAAACATGAAACCGAAGGAGTTGATTCTGCAGATGCTGGCAAGATTGGAGGCATCTCTCTCAATGCTTTATCTATGGCCAAAGCAACTTTACTGAAGCACAAGGCGCTTGCAGAAAAGATGAAGAAGATCCCGTTGTTAAACAAGGGTACTGACTCAGCAAGAGATGGCCTCAAACCTCCATCTAGTTCAGGAATACCCGCTGCCCCACCACAATCTGCTGCCCGACTTGGTGGTGGGCTGCCCCGAAATTCTCATGAAGCTGTAAAACGGGCACAAGAGCTTGCTGCCAAGATGGGTTTTAGACAAGACACGGAATTTGCCCACTTATAAACAAGTTCCCGGGAGAGCTGGCACCAGAAAAGCCTGCTAAAGCCCCTGTTCTTAGTTTGGATGCATTGGGTAGGGAAGTCAATGAAAATGGCAATGTGGTAAATATACCAAAGTTAAACATCTTGAGCACCCTTAAGGTTAACATTAACAAACAGAAGAAAGATGCATTCCAGATTCTGAAACCGGAATTAGAAGTGGATCTAGATGAAAACCCTCACTTTGATCCTCGAATGGGAATCAATAAAACTAAACTTTTAAGGCCTAAAACGATGACCTTTCAGTTTGTTGATTCTGGTACTTACGGAAACGTCACAGAAGGCGGGCCACCTGAAGATATACTAAAGAAAGAGAAGATAACTCTATACATGGAACAACCCGACCCAATCGAACCGCCAGCCGAACCGGCCCCACCCCCGCCTCAGCCTCTAAAACTCACCCAAAAAGAACGCAAAAGACTCCGAACTCAAAGACGCCTCGCCACTGAAAAAGCCCGGCAAGAAATGATCCGCCTAGGCCTTCTAGAACCCCCAAAACCCAAAGTCAAAATGAGCAATCTAATGAAAGTCCTCGGATCAGAAGCCACCCAAAACCCGACCCGCCTTGAAATGGAAATCAGAAAAGCAGCCGCCCAATGTGAACAGGCTCATGTTGACCGGAATATCGCCCGGAAGTTGACTCCGACCGAAAGACGCGAAAAGAAAAAACCAAAGTTTTTCGATGACAATAATAATACCCTCGAAACAATTGTGTCCATATACAAAGTGAATGACCTTTCGCACCTTCAGACTAGGTTTAAGGTTGATGTAAATGCACAGAAGAATCGGTTGTCGGGGTGTGCGGTTATTTCGGAGGGTATTTCTGTCGTGGTGGTGGAGGGCGGGGGTAAATCGGTAAAACGGTATCAGAAGTTGATGTTGAAGAGGATAAATTGGGCTGCGGCTGTGAAAGAAGAGAATATGCATGAAGAGGTTGATGATGATGATGAGAACGTGAAGAATAAGTGTGTGTTGGTGTGGCAAGGGAGTGTGACTAAACCAAGTTTTCAAAGGTTTTTGGTGCATGAATGCAGTACCGAAAATGCTGCTCGCAAAGTGTTTTATGATGCTGGGGTTGGTCATTATTGGGATTTAGTTGTTAATTTCTCAAGGATGTGTAATTAGTGAAACTATAAAATTTGGAGAGAATGTGAGATGATATAAATGTATATATGATGCTGGTTGTATTACGTTGTTGCAACAATTTTTTTTGGTATATAGGTTGTTCAGTGATAGATTTGTTATATTGAGATCCTACCTGAATCTTTATTATTTGTGTCCCCGTTAGTTTGTCACAGATACAGTATAAAGTTTATGTTTAAATTTAGAAAAAGTTGTCTAAAATCTGCGTAGTTTAACGAATCAAATTATCATATTTACTTGTAGTTCAAGATGAAAAAATAGGTCCGAAAAATCTGCTTATCGAGCGGGATAGTCGATAATATTATTTAAATCAAGTTTAATACTGTATAACCTATATTTATGTGTTTGTCCTTCACTCCTATAAAATAACCTATATTTCTTTTTAAATATATAATTTTGACTAATTTTATTTTTTAAAAAAATAGAAAATAATTAAAGCCCTTTCACACCTCACCCCACCAACTCATGCCCCTTTCATCGACACTCATCTCTCTCTCTTATTCTTCTTGTCCGACGTAGTCCTCGATGCTCGTGTCCATATGTAACATCGCGCCTTCAATTCCGTTGATCTTAACCCCTATCACTTGCCATTTCTCATATATCTATATCCAGATCGTGACGAACTCCAATAATTTTGCCTCTACCCCCATCCACTATAACAAAGTGAAGATAATGCAACTTTGCTAAAAGGTTGCATTAAGGCTTGAAAATGTTGTATAATGCCGAAAGTAACTTTGTACCAAAGGTTGCATTAGGCAAATTGCATTAGACCAAATGCAACCCTTTCTTAAATGGTTGCAATTATTTTTTAGATGCAATCTTTTCTAATACAATCTTTGTTATGCAAAATAAACTTTTTTTATGCTAACATGCAACTTGTTTTACACTTATATGCAACCTTTTTTACTATTTTAATTACATTTCTAGTGAATAACTAGAACATTTCTCCAATGGTATGTACAACCTTTGTTGCATCTTTAATTGCAAAAATTACAATCTTGTTTAATGTCAAATCAAATTAAAACTCTATTTATTTTTATTTTTCTGAAATTAGTATTGTCGGATTAGGTGTCTAACCCAATAACTAAATTGGTATATATATACTTGAATTAAAAATCAAAGTCCTTTTGGGTCACCCTCATAACCAGAAATAACTAGAAATGATATTAGGAGAGAGAGAGAGAGAGAGAGAGAGAGAGAGAGAGAGAGAGAGAGAGAGAGATGTTTTGTTAATATATTATGCAATTAATATATTCAATGGCAGAGACAGTAAAGGGAAGGGAGGTTCTTAGCCCCCCTAACTTGTCCATAAATTTCTATATATAATTCAACCCATCATATAATTGTAAACAAACTACAAAATGCCTCCATTATACTATCACCGATGAACGCATTCACAAATTAAAAATGAGGTAATACGTTGATATAAGGTCACGTAACTCTATTTTGTATTTAAAATAATTAAATATCTTTTACAAAAATTGAAAAAACTTGCTCACAGGTTTTAGAGAGATAAGTATGAAAACTAAAATTTTCAAAAAAAAGTCTCAAATACTTTTGGAAAGCGCCAAATCCCAATAAAAAACAATGTTTGAAATCGTTCAAAAAATTCTAAACCCCTTTTCAAAATGTTACCATCGTATGTTGTTGAGCTTTCCATTGTTACTCGCACGAATCCAGTCTCCGCTCTCACGCTCTCTTTTGGCTCTTAGCCCTCTGTTGATTCGTTGGTTGCTTTAATTATCGCGAAGGCTTAGCGTCTCCACTTATCAGCCACTACCCAAGCTACAGAAGGTCGTCGGTCGTGTGGTGCAGCTCATCGTCGCAGCTTTACCTCTCGCTCACAGCAAATCAGTAATGTTTATTTTCTCACTAATTCGTATGTTTCTTAACCCATATTTCTTCCTTAGGGATTTTTTATATAAATGTAATCGTGAATAGTTGAAATTTGGGGAAAGATGAAGTAAAAATATAAATAATTGATTGCTGACAAAAGATAAAGAAAACCTAGCCTATGCCAACCATTAATTTGTTTTCTATGTACGTATATATTATAATATAATTATTTTTTTATTTCATATGTACCGTATAAACGATTTGTTTATATATTAATAAATTTAATTTTTATGTTGTTAAAGAATTTTTCCGACTTTTAAAAGTCCTTTGGTGTTATAAATAGGAAATTTTCTGTTTTTTGTTAAAAATTATAAAAAATTAGTCCATGATTATTTGTAACACTTGAATCTTGGTATGTTTCATTATTGCCCTTTGTTATTTTAAAAGTTACATTTTGGTCCTTGTGTAGTACGAGGGGTGTACCACATGGTACGCTTAGCGTACCAGTTGTGAAGAGAGTACGCGGGGCGTAATACATGGTACACGTAACATACTCATGTGTACACGGGACGTATGTGCCAGTTAGTGAAACCCTAATTTTTAGAGTTTGACACTATATAAACACATTTATGGCTCTTGAAATCCTCATTTCTCAGCCTCCACTGACCTCATTGCCTCATATTCGAAACCCTAGACCTCTCCGTTGAGTTTTGAGCTCATTATGTTCATTTTGGTGTGCCTTGGTTCATAATCAAGAAGAAGAAGCTTGGTGCAAGGTTGGTGATAAAGGAAAAGCTTGTGGACCCTGATTCTCTACTCCATTTCCATCTTGTTTGAGGTAAAAAGCTATTATCTTGTTTATTAATGGCTTAGATCTTGTATATATGAGTTTTGGACCCTTTTGGCCCCATGAATGCGATCTAGTGGTTTGACACCACTCTAGGAGCTTTGAGTTGCCACTTGTAACAACCGGTAAAAATTGGTCAGAGTTCGGCGGTTAAACCACCGCGAACCGTTATGCATTAAGAACCAATTGTGTGTAAAATTTAATTATAATGTATATTAAAAATATTACATACATAATTACTTTTAGAACATCTCAAACTGCTTAAACCATCTACCATTGAAGATTAAATGAAAAAACAACAAAAATTAAATTTATTGGTGACGTTAAAATTGAATTTTTTGCATTAAGTATATTTGAGAGTTGCGAATAATAAATTCTAATAGATTATGTTCTCCTGATTTCGTGGATATAAAGAACGACCAAAGCGGAGGTCGTATGAGAAAGTTACGACTCTTTAAAGTTATAAAAATCAGTATTTATTTGATTTTCTTGAAACGAACCATGGACTGATTCGTTTGGAATAGCTACGAGTCTCGTAAACTATTTTTGAGCAAGTTTTTTAATTCCGGCCATGGTCTATTATTTTATTATATTTTTATAATATTTTTAAACTCAACCGAAATCTGATTTGTAAAATCTGTCGAATCCGATCCTATAAATCGCGAAACTTTAAACGGATTTTCCCGGAGTTCTACTTATCAGATTTAAGATCTGTCTCACTTTTTGGAAACCTTATAACCGAGATTATCATTTGTCATTTTCATAAAGATTATTTGATATCTGGATCGAGGGCACAGGAATCGAGAAAGTAAGAAAATATCATTATTTTAAATATTACAAATATGACATTGTACTTTTTGCACTTTGAGTCAAGCATAATTGAATTTAAACTTTAAAAAAATATAACTATAGCATCTACACTTACATTTTCTACAACATCACTCAATATATACACAAATATATGTTAATACATATACAAATACATGTTAATACATACACATATACACGTTAATAATTGAAGCAAAACATTGCTTCTAAGTTTACCTCAAAGTACAACAATAAAGGAAATTGACAAGTATGTTGCTTCCAAATTTCACCTTGATCAAAATCACACTCAAGCCAACATTAACACTCAATCAATATCAACACCCAAATATGCATTCCCACATCAATTTCTATCAAAACAAACAACGAAGAAGGAGTTTTCGGTTTTCTCCTTTTTCCTCTCTATCAACTTCTGTCAAGCAACCAAACCCAAACACCGATTGATGGTTGTTACCATCGAGACCAAGAGGGGCAACAACCTTTTGGTTATTTATACCTGATTAATTGAAACAAACCTCAGACACCCACCTGTTTCGGATTCTTTCACCTCGCGTTGCTGAAATGCTTACAATCGGATGAAACACAAGAGCAACCAAGGGAAGTCGCCGCTGCCTCCCTATTAACTTCACGAATCACCATCGGAAAAACGGAAGTGAAGAGCGGGGACTGTCGCCTCCGATCTAACCCCACCTCCAATTGGAGTTTCACTGTCGGACGGAAGCAAGACAATCGAAAAATCATTGACTGTTTTCGCTTTCATTCTTCTTCATTTTAAAATCCGATCAACTACAAGTGGTGCACTCCCTTGATCAGCAACTGTTGCCACCTAGACCATTTCGATTTCCATTCGTCAGAAACTGGTGGTTCTCCTTTCCTTTGCGATTGGCTCGACCATCGTCGGAGGTCCCAACGATTCTCTCGTTCGCGTCTCTTTCCATTCTCGACCTGTGAATGAAGACGCACGATCCCTTTAGTATACTTGGAGAATATGGCAAAAATATCTCCTGCATTTATAACTTCAAATTAAAACTAGCCCTTTTAACAAAACCTTTTGCAAGCAAAGTCCCATTTGGCATGGTCACTACAAAAATGTTCCTTATACTATTTTAAAAGAGATAAAAATTGTCCCTTTTGATTTAATTTATCATAAATAAGTCTCTTGTATTAGATAAATTACAAATCAAACCAGGTTCCCTTAGTCGTGATAGTTTATTCCAAATTCAAGAAGGTATAACATACGGTTTCTCATGACAAGCTTCACGAAATGAGCATAGATGGAGATCACACATCGAATGCGAGTTTCTATGGCCCCTTTTTTAAAATTTTAATATTTAGGAGAGAATACATGAGTGTCTATTAAATTTTTGATGATTTTCAAGTTTTATACATAAAATAACATCATACTTTATTATTTTTCGAGAGTTTATGAAAATAACAATCTAAAATGTATAAATCATAAATCAATTATATAAGTTGTAGTAGAATGCTATAATTGACATAATAACACTTTGTCATGATATATTAATTAATATAAAAAAAATTACAATATTATAAGTAGATTGATATAAAGATATAAGTCATTCGACGAATCATAAACTGTAATGCGCGTCTTATATATATGCACGAAAACATTGAGAAAGCATAAAAAGACATTATACATTTAACAAAATATGTTATTCAATATATTTGTGTACAAAGGAAATGTACCTTGTCTTAAACGACTATAAACGAAAATATGACAAATATATAATAATTAATTGAAAATATGCCAAAAATCAATTATTATTATTATACTCTTAATCATCATGTAGAAACGATTTCTAAGTAAACAATATAATTTATTTTTATAACTATTATAAAAATATAAATCATTTTAGTTGTGATACGAAATTCGTCACACATGATAATATAATTGATTCTCGAATTTTTTAGGGAAAAGGATAGGTGTCCATATAAAGATGTTCAACATTGCTATAAGTTTATATCATATCTCATCAGGTTCTAAAGGAGTAAAGTATTAATATCTCCATAAGATGTTAGTCCAGTATCTGGAAAGCCTAATAGAGCAACCCATATTCAAAAACATAGCAAGAGAACACATCAAAGGCAAAATTACAGGACTGATCAAACGAGGTTGCACATTAAAACCAATTTTCAGCATTCTCACTTTGACGCACGCCCCACAAAGATGCCTAAATCAAAAGTTTACAAACGATTAAGAGAAATGTACCATCCGTGAAGCAGAATTGAAAGCCAAGGGCATTGAAACAAGTAAGGGCTTGGTGAACTCCAAGAGAATCAAGAAGTTGTCGTAGCTTCTTCGTCAGAGAAAAATCTGAAGTGGTGTCGTGTAGGCCGTTTGTCTCCTCCATAAGAACTTATGGTAATGGAATTGGGTGTCGATATAGCCCTAGAAATCGATGAAATAGAAATCGATGAAAGGGAAGAAGTTCGAGGTTTTCAGTGAGAGGTAATTATAAGACGAAATCGGGGGAGGGGGCACAACTTCCAAAATATGGGAAGCGTGTTTTACTTAGAGGAGGTGAGAGATACAAACGATCTTGAGGGTTGTGGTGACGGGAAAGAAGATGAAGACGGGTTAGAGCAGCAGGCGTCGCAAATTGTGTTCGCCATTGACGGTGGTGGTAACTGACGTAGATGGCTGGAAGGGAGACGGAACCCTAGATCACCTAATGTGTGTATTTTGAACCCAAACATTGAAAATATAATGTGTATCTTTTCCCCTCATTTTAGACACTAATTCACAATAGATATTGTTTACTTCATTAATTTTTATAAAAGATAACATTACGACGTATAATCTTTAATCCTAAACATTTTACATACATAAGTTTTATGAAATATCTTTTTTTCTGTCATAAAATCTGTGTACGTCGTAATTAGTCTGTCATTAAAAGTCTTTTTTCACTATAAGGATTAACACCTATCCAGACGACACTTATCCCTACGACATGTGTCGTCGGCAAAAGGCAAGCTATACCGACGACTTGTCGTCGGTAAAACGTGTTCCAACTTTGACTATATTTCTTTGACTAGAAATCATATCCCGACGACAAGTCGTCGGTATAGATTTGGTGGGAAGATGTAAAAAATTGGCGGTATGTCCAATATCTATGCAGATGAGATGTCGTTGTTATAAGATATTAAAAAAAAAATTCGATTTATTTATATTTCTTGTTGCAGAAAATGAAGACGGCGTTGTTTTGGTTCACCTATGCCGACGACATGTCGTCGGTATAGGGTGTTTAAAAAATAATTTCGAATTATTTTTAATCTGTGTCGTAGAAAAACAAAACGATGTCGTTTTCGTCCACCTATACCGACGACTTGTCGTCGGAAAAAAAAGTGGGACTGATCCGCGTGAAAATTATTTATTTTATTTACTTATTTTTTTAATGAGGTAAAATGGGACGACGTCGTTTCCTTTACCTATACCGACGACATGTTGTCGGTATAGGTTTCCCTGTAACAAAACCCCTAGTAGCCTTCATTTCGCAGTAACGCCTCACATCCTTTTTTCTCTCAACCTCCGGCGCCTGAAGACGAGATAAAGTATGTTGCCCATATGAGATGCAACGTTCATATTCTCATGGGAAATAAAGTTTGTTGCTAAAACGAGATACAAGGTTCGTATGTGCATAATGATTATACCATGTGTTCACAACCCAAGCCTAATGACCGAGGGTGCCCTCTTCTATGTCTATCGCTAACATAGGGAAATATGGTAAAATGCACTCAAGCGAATCGTGCGAGTGAGGAGTTGTCTACCTCCTAATAGCGTTATCCATAATAACCATGGGCTCAAATGAGTTAATGACTTGTGTGAACTGATTCCAGGGACTTAAACACGATAAGGCCTCATGAATTAACAATAGCATACACATACACAATAAAATATAGCAACCAAGTTTGATACAAGTCAAATTAAATACAACGAACATAAATAGTTTAGGACATGCTTTTCCACCCCAAAACATTTAAAACCGAAAATAGGGGGAGTCGTGAATACTCACAATATGCAAAATATAGCAACCAAGTTTATATGAGTCAAATAAATACAACGAACATAAATAGTTTAGGACATGCTTTTCCACCCCAAAACGTAAAAACCGAAAATAGGGGAGTGGTGAATACTCACAATATGCAAAATATAGCAACCAAGTTTATGCGAGTCAAATAAATACAACGAACATAAATAGTTTAGGACATGCTTTTCCACCCCAAAAGGTAAAAACCGAAAATATGGGAGTGGTGAATACTCACAATATGTATTGAGATGATGCAAATGGTGCCTTGAACTACGCTCCACTCGTACCACTATCGTTTTCCTACAATAATGGTATTCAGTAGTGAGTCTCTAATCGAAATCTAACACTAGTATACTTACTACTACAATATAATTATGCCAATATTGTGTCAAAATTTAATATTGATAAGTTACAAACATTTTTCTGTGAAAATTAAATTTCAATGAATCAATTGTTATATAACAATTTAAGTGGAAAAATTCCCATTATTGAAATGCTAATATTTAACATTTTTAGAGGTGTTCCAATGATTAAATATTGAAAAACTAAATCAGTTTAGTTCTAAAATTTCCGAAACTTTGTGTTTTAGTTTCAACTGAAGTCAAGGACGCTAAGATAATTTTTCTTGCATTTTTGATATGTCTAGCTATTTTTCATCATTTTAATTTCTTGAATAACCATAAAATTATGAAAAATACTAAATAGTTAATAAAAATTACCAAACTTCAGATTTTGGTTCTAACTACATTAAAAGACTTCCAGATAAATGTTCATGGAGTATAGATATGTATAACCATTTTTCTTATATTTAATTCTCTAAATAGATAAAAATTCATGAATAATAGCAATCAGTTAAGAAAATTCCTCAAACTTTTTATAATACTGCAATTACACATACTTAAGCTGGGAAAAATATCAAAACGGATTTCTAAATTGTTTAACCCAATTTTATGATTTTTGTGGATTTAAGTGTATTAAATATTGGGAAATTAGACGAAAAAGAGCATAAAGAAGAGAAAAATCGTCATAATTTGTATGTAGCATCCTAATATATTATAAGAGTTTCCGGAAAATTTTCATGAATATTGGATGAGTAAAACTGTTTTTCCTGTTTTTAGTCTATTATAAACACAAAAATCATGGAAAAATAGATATACATTTTGAAAAATTCCCAAAATATTGTTCTGAGTCTTGCACATAAGGTAGAAGCTGCGAAAAATAATATATGATATTTTCACATTCCCTAAAGTGGTTTTATGATTTATTGGAACTAAATAAAATGAAAATTCAAAATCATACTAAACAGTAACAAAAATCATTGAAACTCACAGAGATGTAGTCATTGACATTAGGGGTCATGCATGAATTTACCAAGGATTTATACACCTCAGAAAGTATTTTATATGAATTATGCCCTATTTTCTTGCAATAATTATAATAATTCGAAAAAAATGAATAATTTTCTGAAAATTTGTGGAACATCTCATTTTGTTGGTGAAATTCTGGGAAAAATCAGATTTGATCAGAAAAGAAGTTTTAGATATTTATTTGGGAATAAATCCTTTATGAACCTATTTGAAAGCTTTTTAACAACAAACTTTGATGATCAAGCCTCTAAGCTTGAAGATCATCACATGCATGTTGGTTTTTGGGTGAAATAATATCACCATAATCATAAAAATCATGGTTATGAACATGCATGTGAATAATCTCAAAGAAAAGTGTTTATGGAGAAGAAGAAATAGTAAAACTTGAAGGAATAGTGAAGTAGAAATCAATTTTATCTTCAAGAACACCACAATATGATGAAGATTTCGAGTTTGAGTAGTGTTATTGGGTTTGTTTGCAGGAAAATTTCATGGTTCTTAGAGGGAGGAAGAGAGAAAATGTGTGTGAGAGAGTGAGAGAGAAATGAGAGAGAATGAGGGAAGATGGAGTGTGAGAGTGGAGAAAAATGATATTGTGTTGGGAAGAGGAGAGATATGGGGAGAGAGATCCGAATTTTCAATGAGGAGAGAGACCCCCCATCTCTTCCATTTATTTTATATAATTTTCCCTCAATTTTTATAAAATTATTGATTTAACTTGATAATTAGGAAAAAATGTTGATACATTAAATTTTATTTTCGTTGAATGCATTTTCATAATTTTAATTATTATAAAATAGTATTATAAGTTTCATAATTATTTTTATAGAGTTTTTAAGGTTAAAGTTTATAAATATGTGTTTTTAGGGTTTTTTAGGGTTTTGAGGAGTTTGTAAGTCTTTGGATATAAAAATTAATTAAATTTTGAGACTTCAAACTATTTTAGAGTTTCATAACTCTTATTCAAGTTAGAAATAATATTTGTAATTTATTTTTACCGGTTTATTGGCATTCTATGTAGTGATTTCGAGATTCAAGCGAAATTGAGGAATCAAGTATACTAGTCCTAGTCTTCAACTTTAACTTAAGTTCCTACGAGACTCAGACCTAATTTATACCACTAGGTCAAGTGCATGATGTGTGTATATGATTCATGAAAAGGTGTTCGAGTCAAAGAGCGACCCGAATATGGATATTCACTACAGTTAAGTAGTTGTAGAATTCATATATCAATGTGAAATCTAAGTGTACTATCCATTGATTCTAATTGTTTCCAAGTTTCTAGTAGGTTATAACATAGCTACTAGTTACAAAGTCTAGTATGTGTCGTGCCTATAAGTGCAACTAAGTTTAGTCAAATCAAGAATCGACTCGAATTTTGACGGTTGTCACAAACCCAGTACATGCAGCGTACACAGAAGTACGCTCAATGTACTGGCCAGTGACCTTTTCTCATCCGATCGAATGGATTAATCCCTTAATCCCTTAACGTACAAACCTCATATCTACTTCTAATTAAGGTCTTAATCCATAAAGTTGGCAACTTTAGTCACTTGCATGACTTAATAGGACCCAACACTAAACCCTAAGTCGAAAACTCCATAAAAAGGTTAAGAACTCAAGCATGGGTGAACTTTAGCGCTCAAGCTTCGATTTTTATCACTTATACAACTAAGAAATACCAAGATATGAAGTCCAAAGGTTCTAGAGTAACTTTAACTCACAAATCCAAGTCATGGGACCAAAATATGCCCAAAACATAACCCAAAACCAGATCTATGTAAAAGAGCAATAAAGTTGGAAGCTTTATACCTGCAAAAACTTACAAATGTGAAGAGATTTATGGATCTTCAAGCTCCAATCAAACTCATGCTCCTCCAATGAGTTCCTCTTTCTTCAATACGGACCAAAACACATAAAAATCACTCCAAAAGGTCAAGATCTCACAAGAAGGGGCTATGGTTCGTAATACTACTTTAGGGTGAATGGAGGCTGAGAATGGATAATCCTCAAGGGACTTAAGTTGCTTAAATAGGGTCCAAATGTTAAATATTAGGGTTTGAGTGTGGGTCGCGTACGACCAACGTACCTATAAGTATGCCCAATGTACTAGAGTGATCTCGCGACCTTCTGTATTCAGTACACCCAATGTACTGCAAAAATTCCCTCTTTTCATATAAACTTCAAACGACCATAACTTCCACACCTACCCGTATTTGTCTCAAGGATCATCACCTCGCCCTAAAATACTCATAAGCATAGACGAACACCCAGTCCTCACCCCTAGTAGAAAGGCTAAACATCTCATAACTGGCCGAGTGACCCCTTACGTCTCATCCATGAAACTTCCACCAACCCTGCAGCGCTCGTGTATGCTATCCATACATAACACTGGATTGTATAAACATTCGAATATCTGATCCTACCCTAAGCCCTTCATCAAACAAGAACAGGAAATAAGACAAAACCAAACATTCTCAGGCTATAATATCTTGGTTATATATAACCTGATGCATACACCAAGCAACTACAGTAATGATGTCAATTTCATAAAAGAAAGCCCTAGGCTATCAGTCATCATATAATCAGGCAATTCTATCATGCAATTCCTGAAGATCCCTAGCTTATCACTAGCATGCTTTTCTAACATATCACAATATCAAATAACAGCTATGGTATTTTGGAGTCTACTTACTGGCTCCGGCTTATCGTATACATCACATCCTCTTTGAGCATTTTGAAAACCATTTGAAAATCATTTTGAAAATATTTTCCTTAGTTTGAGACTGGATTCACACGAATGTTCCTCCAATTCACTCAAACCAAGGCTCTGATACCAACTTGTAACATTCGAAAAATTCTTCAAATTTTGAACTTTTGAAATAAGTACAAACCATCATTTATTTCATATTGTTTTTAAAATAAGTTTCACATCAGAGTTTTCCCAGAAAGCCTAACAAAAAATACGAGGAGGTGCAGGATCAAGCCTTCGCCTTCCCGCGATCATCTGAGGTACCAGAAACATATTCCTTAATGAGTCTTCCCCAAAATACCACCACAATACATAATCATAGCTATCACGCAACAGCACACATACAGAACCTTAGACCGCCACACCGGGCCTACAACCTATCTGGACTGTTCACTGGGCCTTTAGCCTGACTGGTCTGCCTCGTAGGCCTTCAGTCTATCCGGGCCGCCCTGGGTCTGTTGGCCTTCAGCACAAAGCAGGACAACTCAACAGAACCACACACACACATGTCGACATATACATAACTCATAAACACATAATCAAACAAAAGGCAAGCACAGATCATACAGATCAATAAGCATAGCATCATCCTATCTACTAGGATTCAGATTTAACCGATTACTACAATACTCAATTATACAATAACCAGGATAACAGTCCAAAGGGCCAGCCTTGCTGCCTTCGACCCAACAAGTACGGCGAGGAACACTCACCTCACAGGTAGTGTTGAACTGGTAAGATCCAACTCCAAATCTCAGCTCCGGACCCAAATGCCTACAACCACCATGTGATCATTTCTATCAAAACTCTGAAATACACATAATACCCTCAAGAGTCAAACTTGGTCAACCATGGTCAAAGTCAAAGTCAACAGTCACGGTCAACAGTCCATGTTGACCCAACTCGTCAAGTGCACCTACCAACGCGTCGAGTTCCTACAGTATTCAGAGAGTCGGGAAACCCCTAGACAACTCGCCGAGTTGGTTGGAAAACTCGCCGAGTTTTCCCAACTTAACACATTCAGTCCTTTTTCATCAAGTCTAACACCTTAAAATATAGATCTGATACCCAAGGGCTGGAAAACCATGTAAAGTTGCTAACTTTACGTCCATGCATGTCCCAAAGAGGCTCCAAAGCACAAGGAAGGCTTAATAAGGGACCTAAAGCATGAAGGAGGCCTAGAACTAGATAAAGCTTACAACTTTAAGTCCAACGAGGCCTTAAAACGTCCACATCTGAAGTGATAACTTCATGAATTATCAAACCCATGGACAATCCCAACAATGAGCCAAATATGACAATAAACTTCCAAGAAAGTGATCTAAGCAATAGATAAGAAAGGTGTCGACTTTATACCTCAAAATGACTGCAACAAAAGAGTAGGTTTTGGATATATATCCTTCCTCTAAATCACGCCAGTTCAAACTTCAAGCTCCTTCAAAAGAACACCAAGAAATCACTCTTCAAGCTCAAACACATACAAATATGGAAGAGGATGCACGAACTAGGGTTTTCTGGACAGAGGAGACTGATAAAGAGGCCACCCAAAGGGTATAAGGCCTTTAAATAGGGTACAACACCCTAAAAATTTGGGTTTTTTAATCAGCCACCAACTCGTCAAGTTTTCCTCAACAACTCGTCGAGTTGGTCCAAAAATATGCAGGACCCAAAAGTCTTCAACAGGTCGAGTAGAGGCCATCAACTCGACGAGTTCGAAGGGGAATTTTCCTTTTAAGGAATAAATCTCATACCTGGAAGTCTGGATGTTACATTTGAGTAGTAAATTGAGGCTTAATCCCCGTTTCTTGTATATGTGAACTGTAGAGCCGATATTTGGAACAATGATCAGTTTAGCTATCTTTTGGACTTCGAGGTGAGTTTTTGTCATTGTATCCGTGGGTCGAAGGCACCAATGGCTGCCCAATAGGTTGTGTTATGTAACACCCCGACTCTCAGGTATAAATTTTCAATCTTATATTTCCAATTCTAAAAGTCGACTCGACGAGTTGGATACCCCGACTCGTCGAGTTGGGTTGGTTCAGGTTGCAGGTTTTAAGTGACCAACTCGGCGAGTCGGAGGACGGATTTGACGAGTTAGATTTGGAATGAGAAACCCTAATCCTCGGGGTTTTGCACCCTATTTAAAGGATCCTTTGCCCCCTTGGCCTCCCCTTACATCCCCTTGTGAGTCCAGAAACCCTAAAATCGCCGTTTTTCTCTCTTTTGTGTGATATTAAGCCTTGTGGTGGATTATGGAAAGAAGATCTTGAAGTACTCAAGCTTCGAACAAGAGAAAGGCTGTAGATCTGAGTTCTTCTTCATCTTAGCATTGTTTCTGAGGTTACACGTTGTTACCTAGACCTTCTTCTATTTAGATCTATGCTTGTGTGAGATTAGAGCCATTTTTGCAATATTGATATGTTATTTTGGGTATCAGGCGTGATCTGAAGTTGCAACTTCAGATCTAGGCTTATCTTGGTCTGTAGGATCATAAAGTTTCAGCCTTTAGTGATTTAATACCTTCTTCGTCCCTTAGGACCATTCTTTAGCTTGATTTGGGCCATTATCACCTTGCATGTACGTAAAGTTTGCAACTTTACGTAAGAAATATGCCCTAAGAGCTTAGATCTGCATTATAGAGTTTTAAAGCGGCTTAAAATCGTCTGGATGGAGAAAGGATTGAGGGGACTCGACGAATTGCATGGTCAACTCGGCGAGTCTGATGAATATTGTCATGCAAGGACTTCTGCATGGACTCGGCGAGTCAGTAGGGTGACTCGGCGAGTCAGCTAGGGTTTTCCCGACATTTCGACATGCATGAAATCAATGAGTTGCGGGGAAACTCGACGAGTCAACCGGGGATTTCACGACTTCTCGAGTTCAGGAAGGACTCGACGAGTCGGTGAACTGCACTCGACGAGTCGGGTCAACTTGGACTGTTGACCTTGAGTTTGACCAAGGATTGACTAGTTGACTTCTAGGGTATTTGGTAATTTGGAAATTTATGGAAATGGTCTTATGGTAAATATAGGTGGTGGAGTTCGTGTCTGTGATTCGAGAGTTTGAGCTTATCACTTCAGTGTGACATTTGTGAGGTGAGTTATCCTTACTATATCAATAGGGTCTAAGGCACCAATGACGGCCTTTATCGGATTTGTATCCGGGTTATTGCATGATATGCTTATTGATTTACATCCTGTTAGTTAGGATGGTGATATGCTTAGTGACCTGGTTAGGTCGGTATCCTGGTATATAGGATGTTGCTATCTTAGTGACCGGTTAGGTCAGTTGACTGTTATATATGCTAGCGTATGATATTATATGCACATGTTTGTTTGATTGGGGGTTGGGTTGAGGCGGTCCTGCTTTTTGCTGAAGGCCAACATACCCAGGGCTGTCCGGATATACTACAGGCCCAGGAGGGCATGTGAGTCAGACCGAAGGCCCGACGAGTGGTCCGGATAGGCTGTAGGCCCTACGAGGCGGTCCAGACGTGCCGAAGGCTCGGAGAGCGGTCCAGATAGGTTGAAGGCCTGCGAGGTGGTCCAGTCAGGCTGAAGGCTCATTATGCATGCTGTTTGCATATATGTTTATATGATATGGTTATGATTATATGGCGTTGGTATTTTGGGGGTAACTCACTAAGCCTTCGAGCTTACATTTATCAATTATTGTTTCAAGTACTTCAGATGATCACGGGAAGCCGAAGGCGTGACCATACACTTCCTCGATTTAAGATTATTATTTTCTGGGAACTCTAATATGATACTATTTTGAAAACGAATTGTAATAATTAAATGATTTTAAATGTTTTTTAAAGTTCAAGTTTGGAAAGATTTTTATGGATGTTACAAGTTGGTATCAGAGCCTTGCTTTGAGTGAATTGGAGGAAACACTTGCGTGTCTCTAGTCTCAAACTGAGGACAAGATTTTTTAAACGATTTTCTTAAAATGTTTTCAAAATAATAAAGGAGGATGCAAGTGTACGATCAGCCGGAGATCGCGGATAGACCTCAAAATACCTTACGGATTATTTGACTATCTGATATGTTAGAACAGCATGCTAGTACTAGGCTAGGGATCTTTTAGGTGAAACAAATAAACTAGAAAAGCAATTCCTAAGTTCACATGCAACCTACTTTGGATCTATGTTTTAACTATTGAACATATAACTTTGAATTGCAAAACAAGAACTCTAGGGAGAGAGGCTATTTTCGAAATTAACCAACTAGGGTTTTAGAGTTACATACCTTTCAATTGTTATAGAAAAAAATTGGTAATCCTTTGATCTTGATCTTCTTGGAAGCCTAGCACCACAATTGTAATGCCTCTAATGGAATCACACCCAAGAGCTAGCAAGAAGGAAACTTATGAGGAGAGAGGCTATGGTATGTAAAAATCGGCCTAGGGTTTCTTCAAGAGAAGGAGTGCCCATTTTGGGAGCCAGGAGGCTCCTTATATAGCTGAGGGATCTAGGGTTTAGGGAAAACCCTAATGTTCCTTTGCTTGGGGCCTAAGCTTATCCAAAGGCCTTATCCAAGCCCCTTGGACGAAATCATTAGGGTTTCCCCTATAGATTTCGTCCACCCCCTTCCAAGGAGGTTCTGGAACCTTCCACTCAACTATTAGATAATTGCAAACTAGTCCCTGTACTTTATAATTAACACAGTTAACCCCAAAATCAATTCTAATTAATTTCTGGCTAACAATTAATTAAATATTATGATTTATAATTAATATATTAATCTTTTAACATATTAATAAATCATTTATATTAATTTATTGATCTTATAATAAATCAATATCTTCTTTCATAATTTCCCTGTCCAGATGCTAGAGTTGAGGGCAAACCAAAAGCACTGTGCTGCTATCAATTCAAGTACATATCAATTATAGTTATGGGCTTAGACACCTAATCCAACAGTGTCCCACTTGGATAAGTCTGTAACTATAATTGCTAGTACGACTTCTAAATTTGACCAACAAATTGTAGCTTCCAAAAGCCGCTGCTGAACTCTGACCCAGTCAGTTACATGTCCTAAGATAAGTGATCATATAATCCTTCATTCTGCAAGATATCCCCAGAGATAAGACATGGAATGTAATCAATCTCTTTTTCAAGAATCTATGTTTCCCGATTTCTGATTTCTGATGATATCGGACTTCTAATTGAACACATCAATTTAGTCCTGGCTGAGCCCAACACATAAGTCAACACCAAATCATCGAGGGGCCCACAGATATTGCTTTTTCGGTTAGGGAAAAAGGAATGAATAAACTTTGACTCATATGCTTGTATCTTTTACTCATCAAACTATACATGACAATACGTTTTATAACACCAAGTTACTAATGCGTTTTCGTATCACCAATGTATAACGGAATTTGCAAATTACAACTCATATATCTTCGTTTCAAAATTATAAGATATTATCGTCTCAGTATTACTCGTGATGAATTGCATGAAGTAATACTCTGAGCGAGGGTATATCCAATACTCAAATCTCAATTTTTGAGTACTCATGAATCATTGCATCAATTCTATTGCTATGTCTATCCTTAGACAATCTGCAATCCAATTCATGACAGTCTTAATTCACTACTTACTTCCAAAAGTATGAGCGATTGTGGAGTTTGAATAATCATATTATTCAGGATGTAAAACATGCAAAATATGAAACACAACAATAAACAATTGACAAAAGGCAGTAACCAAACTCATAAATAGTACTTTATTATTTAATCACCAAAAGTCAATTACATTTACTTTGTTACAAGTTTCTGAATAAAACTAATCTAACTACTAAAACTAATATCATCTCTCAGTCCAATGCTCCGAGCATGCTGAATATGCTTAACCCTACTCAGACCCTTTGTGAGGGGGTATGCTAGGTTGTCTTCAGATGATACCCTCTTTACAACAAGATGGCCTTCTTCTACTCTATGTCTTATGAAATGGTACTTTCTGTCGATATGTCTGGTTTTACCAAGATCTCTAGGTTCCTTTGTTAAGGCAACCGCTCCTTCATTATCGCAGAACAGTTCCATAGGCTCCTGGATGGTTGGAACAACTCTGAGATCTCCGATGAAGTTCCTCAACCAAGCTGCTTCTTTCGACGCTTCACTCGCTGCTATGTACTCTGATTCACAAGTAGAATCAACCACCGTATCTTGCTTGGAACTTTTCCAAGTAACTGCTCCTCCATTCAGTAAAAATACCCAGCCTGATTGAGAATGGAAGTTATCTCTATCCGTTTGAAAGTTGGCATCACTGTAACCATCTATTCTCAAATTATCTTTGCCACTAAGTACAAGTACCCAGTCCTTTGTCCTTCGCAAATACTTGAGTATATTCTTAACCGCTATCCAATGAGCTCTACCTAGGTTTCCCTGATAGCGACTGACCATGCTCAAAGCAAATGCCACATCAGGGCGAGTACATGTCATAGCGTACATGATCGATCCGACAGCGGAAGCATAAGGTACACGACTCATGTCAGCTATTTCCTCATCTATACTCGGGCATTGAGTCTTACTCAATTTGGTATTGCTCTGGATAGGTAGCTCTCCCTTCTTGGAATTTTCCATACTAAACCTCTTTAGTACCTTATCCAAGTATGTGCTCTGACAAAGTCCAATTAGTCTCTTCTTTCTATCTCTCAATATTCTAATCCCAAGAATATAGGCAGCTACTCCAAGGTCTTTCATGGAAAAACACTTTCCAAGCCAAGACTTAACATCTTTCAAGGTTGGAATGTCGTTACCGATGAGTAATATGTCATCGAAATATAATACCAGGAAAGTTACTATACTCCCACTAGCCTTGATATACACACAAAACTCATCTTCACTTCTAGAGAAACCAAACTCTTTGAATTTCTCATGGAAGCAAAGATTCCAGCTGCGAGATGCTTGTTTCAATCCATAGATGGATTTCTGAAGCTTGCACACTCTATTGGGAAACTTTGCATCAACAAAACCCTCTGGCTGATTCATGTAAACATCCTCAGCCAACTTCCCGTTAAGGGAGGCAGTCTTGACATCCATTTGCCAGATTTCATAGTCATGAAAGGCAGCTATGGCGAGCAATATCCTAATAGATTTAATCTTAGCTACTGGAAAGAAGGTCTCATCATAGTCAACCCCTGGGGTTTGAGTGAAACCTTTTGCAACCAGTCGAGCCTTGAATGTGTGCACATTTCCATCCATGTCTGTCTTTTTCTTGAAGATCCATTTGCACCCAACTGTCTTATGACCTGGTGCACTATCAACCAAATTCCAAACTTGGTTGTCATACATGGACTTAATCTCGCTGTCCATTGCCTCTTTCCACTTGGAAGCCTCTGGGCTTGCCATTGCTTCCTTGTAAGTAACTGGTTCATCTAAATTTACCAGTGTACTATCACTGATGAATGTGTCACCATATGAAGTAATATGAAAACCATACAACTCAGGTGGCACACTCACCCTAGTGGATCTTCGAAGAGGTAATGAGTTATCAACTGGTTCAACAGGAACTGTTTCCTCTGGTTGAGTGCTAGTGTCATCTAAGGTTCCTTCATTGGCTAACTCTTGAATTTCTTCAAGGTCAATGGTGCTCCCACTGTCCTCTTTGAATATGAGCTCTCTTTCTAGAAAGACTCCTCTTCGTGCTACAAAGACCACATTTTCACTAGGTCTATAGAACAAATATCCAAAAGACTGTTTTGGGAAACCAATGAAAACACATTTCTCACCTCTAGCTGCTAGCTTGTCGTGAGTCTATCGTCTTACGAAAGCTTCACAACCCCAGACATTAATATGTGCTAAAGAGGGAACTTTCCCCGTCCACATTTCGTGAGGTGTTTTGGCAACCTTCTTTGTAGGGACAAGATTGAGGATGTTGGCGACTGTCTCTAAGGCATACCCCCAGAAGTGAATAGGAAGCGAAGCACGACTCATCATAGAACGAACCATGTCTAAGAAGGTTCGATTTCCCCTGTCAGCTACACTATTTAACCGTGGTGTCCTAGGAGGAGTTAATTGTGAGACTATCGCACATTCTTTAAGATAGTCGTTGAACTCGATACTAAGATACTCCCCGCCTCTATCGGATCTAAGTACCTTTATCTTCCTGCCTAATTGAGTTTCAACCTCATGCTTAAACTCTTTGAACTTTTCAAAGGTTTCTGACTTATGTTTGATTAAGTAGATATAGCCATATCTGCTATAATCATCAGTGAAAGTCACATAGAATCAATTAGCATCCCTTGTAGTTGATCTGAAGGGCCCACATACATCTGTATGTATGAGGTCCAACAGACCTTCACCTCTTTCACAAGACCCTGTGAATGGTGATTTCGTCATCTTTCCCAAAAGACAAGATTCACACATATCATATGATTTTAGGTCAAATGATTCCAACACTCCATCCTATTGGACTTGGGCTATGCGTTTCTTGTTAGTGTGTCCAAGACGACAATGCCACAAGCATGCCTTGTCCACACTATTAGACAAGTCAATATTAAACACACTATTACCTAAGCTATCAACACAAGTCACTGTTTCATACACACCATCACAAGGTAAAGCTTCAAACACAAAGACACCATTCTTATAAATAGAAATCGAACCATTCAAATCATTAAAAGAATACTTAAAACCTTGTCTGAACAATGCATGAAATGAAATAATGTTTCTTGTCATCTCAGACGAATAGCAACAATTCAATAAATCTAATCTAACATCATTATTAAGTAAAAGTTGATAAACTCCGATCTTGGTTACTGGTGAAGACTTCCTGTTCCCCATGATCAAGTTTATCCTCCTTCGCTCTACCTCCTCACTTTCTTTTAGCCCCTGCAAATCAGAACAGATGTGAAAACCACATCCTGTATCAAGGACCCATGAACGAGAAGATAATGAGTTATTAGAAGAAATAGTGTAAATACCTGCTGAAGATGGCTTCACTTTTCTATCTTTGATATCTTGCAGATATTTTGGGCAACTTCTCTTCCAGTGCCCTTTGTCATTGCAATAAAAGCAATCAGCATCCTTTGGATCAGAAACATGGGGAATTGTAGCATTGGGCTTAGCCTTTGGGCCATTAATAGATGACCCCAGCTTGGGCCTTGCCCTTCCAATTTTGTTTAGGAGGACCTTTCCTCTTTTTCCCCTTTCCCTGTCCAATAGCCAAGATAGAGGCACTTGCAGGAGTGGAGGCTATACTTTTACCCTTCATCCCTGCTTCAGCTGTCTGTAACAAGTTGTGCAATTGGGCCAGTGTCTGCTCAGTGTTGTTTAAATGGTAAGTTAGGATAAACTGACCATAACAATCGGGTAATGAGTTCAAGACCATGTCAATGGCCAATTCCTCATCAAATTGAATGTTGAACTTGACCAAACGCTCTATGTAGTGTTGCATTCTTTGCACATGACTAACAACCGACTCCCATTCCTTCATCTTGCAAGCCATGAGTGACTTGACTACCTCAAACTTTTCTTGACGAGCTCGCTTATAGTATTTCTCCATAAGGTCCTTGTTCATCTCAAAGGGCCAGTAGTCCTCATAGTACATCTGCAGTTCTGGGGACATGGTTGCGACCATGATGCATGCCACTTTGGTGGCATCGTCATAGTGCTTCTTGTAGGCAGCATATTCTTCGGGAGTGGCTTTGGATTCGTCAATTTCTTTGAGCTTCTTTTCAAGGACATACTCGTTGTCCTCAAAACGAAGCGTCATTTTGATGTTGCGCATCCAATCGTTATAGTTTGATCCATCCATAACGACTTTGGTGCAAATGTTGAGCAAAGAGAAGTTATGGTTGGAGGATGATGAAGCAGAAGTGTTTCCAGGTGTAGACATCTGAAAAGAAAGAAAGTTTTAGTTAGATTTCAAGATACCTCAATATAATAACCCAAAGATACAATATTAAGGTTAGGATCCAACTATGAAGATTCACAACTTAGAAATGGGATGCCGAGATCCAAGTGTAAATTTCATAAAGGTAGGTGAATGACGATTCACCAATTCCACCATTAGACGAAATAAACGAAGTGAAATTCCAAATTCCTTTTGAGATACATTGAAACTATTCAATGGCATGTTTTAATCTCAGATTATGCTCTTCTATTTGTGACTGGGATACCGAGGATCACAAACAAGATGTGAATAACCATGCAAATGTGCTTGGTAACCTCATTGTCTTTATCATTAACTATTGATGTGCCGGTAAACCACACACGCTCCACCAAAATGATAATTATGAGATACCCATTACTACTCTTTATTAGTGCCTATTAGTGTGCTGGTAATCCACACACGCTCCACTAACGACCAATAAAGCATAATGTGCAATTTCATGGATTAGCATACTTTTCACATTTTTCCTAAAGTAACTAGAGTTGGGATTTTTGTAAAATAATGTTCTAGTACTTTCTTTAATAACAATATACTTTTAATGAGATGTAGTTCTCCTATCAAGTCCGTTCTGCTAACGAACCTCCATTAATCAAGGAAGCGGTGGGTGAGAGTGGACACCCATTCAACTACCATTTTATAGGCAGTTTCCTTATACCCCCCTTATAGACTAGCTTCGTGAATGAGGCATACTAGCTATTTGACTGACCATATTCTTATACATATATAATATTTAACTTTTAATTATAATACATATATAAGGTGTGTTTTAAACTTTTTAAAACTTTAAGGTTTATATAAATTTCGAAAAATTAAACTATTAATTTAAATTTAAAATAAACCAAATAACTACATTTAATAATTATCTATTAATTAACATTTAATTAATTTGTTAAATCTTGTAAGGATTATCTAACCAAATTAAACAATTAATTTAATCCTAATCCTTATCCCTCTAGATTTCAAAAATCAATGGAGGAGGCTAGGGTTTTCAAAAACCCTAACCCTAATTTCGATTAGGGTTCATGGAGGCTAGGGTTTTTCGAAAAACCCTTTGAACCAAAAACCCTAAAAACGAAACCATGGCCTTTTAGGGTTTAATAGCTATAAACCCTAATTTTCAATTCAACTATTATAGCTATTCAATTTAAAACAAAACCAATGGATCTGATACCACTGATGGGTTTTAGGTGAAACAAATAAACTAGAAAAACAATTCCTAAGTTCACATGCAACCTACTTTGGATCTATGTTTTAACTATTGAACATATAACTTTGAATTGCAAAACAAGAACCCTAACGAGAGAGGCTATTTTCGAAATTAACCAACTAGGGTTTTAGAGTTACATACCTTTCAATTGTTATAGCAAACAATTGGTAATCCTTTGATCTTGATCTTCTTGGAAGCCTAGCACCACAATTGTAATGCCTCTAATGGAATCACACCCAAGACCTAGCAAGAAGGAAACTTGTGAGGAGAGAGGCTAGGGTATGAAAAAATCGGCCTAGGGTTTCTTCAAGAGAATGAGTGCCCATTGTGGGAGCCAGGAGTCTCCTTATATAGCTGAGGGATCTAGGGTTTAGGGAAAACCTAATGTTCCTTTGCTTGGGGCCTAAGCTTATCCAAAGGCCTTATCCAAGCCCCTTAGACGAAATCATTAGGGTTTCCCCTATAGATTTCGTCCACTCCCTTCCAAGGAGGTTCTGGAACCTTCCACTCCACTATTAGATAATTGCAAACTAGTCCCTACACTTTATAATTAACACAGTTAACCCCAAAATCAATTCTAATTAATTTCTGGCTAACTATTAATTAAATATTATGATTTATAATTAATATATTAATCTTTTAACATATTAATAAATCATTTATATTAATTTATTAATCTTATAATAAATCAATATCTCTCCTTTCATAATTTCCCTGTCCAGTTGCTAGGTTTGAGGGCTACCAAAAAGGACTGTGCTACTATCATTTCAAGTACATATCAATTATAGTTATGGGCTTAGACACCTAATCCAACAAGTGGAAGATTCATGGATGGGTAGGTTGTTTGGGATGAGTCTGCCGGTTATGAGACATTTAGCCTTCCTCTAGGAGTGAGGACTGAGCGCATGCCATGCTTATGTATAGTTTTAGGGCATTGTGATGATACTTGTGACAAATATGGGTAGGTGTGGAAGGTAGTATGGGCTCGTACTATTGAAAGCACAGGACCCGTACGTGTAGCAAGGAAGTCATAAATCCTAGGGTTTTGCTTGGGAATTGGTTCCCAGATTGTTATATGGAATATCTGATATCCTTTTGGTATGTTTTCAGCATGGTGGTTACACGATGATTCGTGACTGGATCACGGACATAAGTCGCCGACAGCGCCCGAGACTATCAGCCAGATGATGCCAGATGAGATGGACAACAGGATCCGGGAGATCCTGCAAGATGAGGTTGATGCTATGTTCCGGGCTCAGTTGCCAGAGATGTTTGGGTCTATCAAGACCGCTATGGTGGAATACTTTGATGATCGATATGCAGCCCTCACTGAGGTGGCTGCCGCAGCAACCACATCAACTGTATCGGCGACAGGGGTGGGAGCCGGTCGGGCTTTTCAGTATCGGGGCTTCGACAACACGAAGCCCCCTACTTTTGATGGGACTCAGGATGCCATCAAGGCTATGAGGTGGTTATCTGATGTGGAGGGGTGTTTCTTCACATGTTCATGTCCTACTGACCAGAAGGTCAGATGTGCCTTGAACCTGCTGAGGTCTGGGGCAAAGGACTCATGGAGGTTGATGATTGGGTCTTACACTGATGATCAGAGAGCTGCGGTTACTTGGGAGGAATTCAGGGATATGTTTCGCGCTCGCTACATACCGTGGGTCGAGCGTGAGCGTTTAGATCAGGAGTTCTTGGATCTGAGACAGTGTACTGAGTCGGTGACGGAGATCACCCGCATGTTCACCGAGAGGGCGATGTTCTGTCCGGAGTTTGCTTCTGAGCAAGCTCAGATGACTCGTTATCTGAGCATGCTCAAGACAGATATTCGACAGTTTGTAGCAACCCAATGTTGTGATACGCTTCTGTATTTACAGGAGGCCGCTAGGCGGCGTGAGCTTGAGAATGAGCTACAGCTAAAAGAGCAGGGTCGGGCCCCGGCACAGACACAGCCGGCGCCGAAGCTGTCTAAGATCGCTGATTCCAGATCAGGAGGACAACAGGGCCACACTTGTGGCAAGTGCGGGAAGGGTCACTCGGGGGTTTGTAGATTTAGCAGCGCGTGCCGAAAATGCGGCTAGGAGGGGCATTATGCGAAGGATTGTCGTCAGGCGGCCCCGGTTCAGGATATATGGATCTGCTACCACTGTCATCAGGTTAGTCATGTGAAGACCAACTGTCCACAGCTCGCAGCCAGGCCGGGGCAGGCTCCAGCGTCGGATACACTGAGGATTACTGACGGGAGTCAGGGTCGAGCAGTTCCCCCGAGGGCCCAGGGACGCGCATTCCAACTTACAGCCGAGGAGGTGAGAGCAGCACCGGATGTGGTTGCTGGTAAGTTTCTATCCCTAATCTTATTGATTATATTTGTTCTATGCTTATATGTTGTACCTGTGATTAGGTACGTTTTTAGTGAAATCCTTACCTGCTTTGGTATTATTTGACTCGGGGACGAGTCGGTCGTTTGTTTCTCAGACTTTTAGTAGGGAGTTCGGGTTGCCAGTGGGAGAGTTAGAGTGTTCGTTGCGAGTCTCCATCGACAACGAACACGGGATTTCCGCTTCTTCGGTTTAGCGGGGTTGCGTATTGGAGATTTTGGGAGTATATTTTCCGATAGACCTGATTCCGATTCCCATGGGGGATGTATGTGTGATCATGGGTATGGGATGTCTTAGTCGCTTCGGTGCCATGATCGACTGCGAGGGTCAGCGAGTTGTAGTTCGAACCCAAGTGGGGGAGGACTGATTGTTTATGGCGAGGGCACCAGGTTGGGATCAGGGTTTTGTTCAGCTGCCAGGGCTCGACAATACATTCAACATGGGTGTGCGGGTTATCTAGCGTACGTGGTAGATACGTGGGCCAGAGATCAGGTTTCAGTTTCAGAGGTTCCGATGGTCAGGGAGTTTGCTGATGTGTTCCCGGAGGAGTTACCCGGAGTGCCTCCGGAGAGGCAGGTCGAGTTTAGGATTGACCTAGTGCCAGGTGCGGCCCCTATCGCCAAGGCGCCGTACCGGTTGGCACCGCCAGAGATGCAGGAGCTGTCGTCACAGCTGCAGGAACTGCTGGGGAAGCAGTTCATTCGTCCGAGTAGTTCCCCACGGGGGAAGCCGATACTCTTCGTTAGGAAGAAGAATGGTTCACACCGGATTTGCATTGATTACCGGGAGTTGAACAAGTTGACGGTGAAGAACCGTTATCCACTCCCGAGGATAGATGATCTTTTCGATCAGTTGCAGGGAGCATCTTGGTTCTCCAAGCTAGACCTGAGCTCCGGGTACCATCAGGTTAGGGTTAGGGAGGAGGACGTGGAGAACACCGCGTCCCGAACTCGTTATGGACATTACGAGTTCGTGGTGATGTCGTTTGGGCTCACCAACGCGCCAGCAGTATTCATGGATCTGATGAATTGGGTTTGCAGGCCGATGGTCGATCGCTCGGTCATAGTATTCATCGACGATATCTTGGTCTATTCCAAGACCCGAGAGTAGCATGAGGAGCATCTGCGAGAGTTATTGGGAGTTTTGAGGCGGGAACGGCTTTATGCCAAGTTCTTGAAGTGTGAGTTTTGGTTACGAGAGATCCAGTTCCTGGGACACCTCGTTAACCAGGAGGGGATTTTGGTCGATCCGGCTAAAATCGAGGCGGTTATGCAGTGGGAGGTTCCAAAATCTCCCCTAGACATCAGGAGCTTTTTGGGATTGGCAGGGTAGTACCGGAGATTTATACAGAATTTCTCCAAGATTGCAGTACCCCTCACTCGTCTGACGAGGAAGGGGGTGAATTTTCGATGGGGCCCCGAGAAGCAGAGGGTGTTTGAGACCCTCAGAAAGCGACTCTGGGAGGCTCCAGTCTTGACTCTTCCGGAGGGAGTTGAGGATTTTGTGGTTTTCTGTGATGCATCCATCACGGGACTAGGAGCGGTTCTCATGTAGAGGGGACGGGTGATGGCTTATGCATCGCGGCAGTTGAATCCGCATGAGACGAGATACCCTACGCATGATCTGGAGTTGGGGGCGGTAGTATTCGCTCTCAATATATAGAGGCATTACCTCTATGGGGTCCGCTGTACCATCTGCACGGACCACAAGAGCCTGAGACACATCATTGATCAGCTGAACCTGAACATGAGACAGCGCAGATGGTTAGATGTAGTCAAGGACTACGATTGTGAGATCCTTTACCATCCAGGTAAAGCGAACATGGTTGCGGACGCTCTGAGCCACAAGTCAGCTGGATCTTCTATTCCAGTGACATGCATGAGGATTTCAGTAGATTCTCCACTTGTGGGCTTGATCAGGGAAGCCCAGGCTAAGGGTATGCGTTAGGAGAACTGGAAGCTCGAGAGGATCAGGGGTGAGAACACCCGGTTTGTGCAGGATAGCCGGGGATTATCGACCCGTTGCGGTCGGGTCTGGGTTCCGATGTCTGGTGGGGTCAGACAGACTGTATTATAGGAGGCTCACAAGTCTCGCTTCTCTATTCACCCGGGGGCCACCAAGATGTACAGGGACTTGCGATTGAGTTACTGGTGGCCGTGCATGAAGCGAGAAATCGCTTGGTATGTTGAGAGGTGCTTGACCTGCAGATTGGACAAGGCAAGCTGCAGCCTCTGGAGATTCCCATGTTGAAATGGGAACATATCACGATGGACTTCATCACCAAGCTACCGAGAACGGCGAAGGGGTTCGACACTATTTGGGTTATCGTGGATCGATTGACCAAGAGTGCTCATTTTCTGCCCATCCGAGAGAGCTCATCGGCCGAGAAGCTGGCTGATGTGTATATACGTGAGATTGTCGCTCGTCATGGGGTTCCGGTCTCTATCGTCTCAGACCGTGATGTTCTGTTTACCTCTTAATTTTGGTAGAAGTTCCACGAGGAGCTGGGCACGCGACTGCACTTCAGTACGGCCTATCATCCGCAGACAGACGGCCAGAGTGAGCGAACTATACAGACTCTTGATGACATGTTGAGAGCCTGTGGTATTTACTTCGGTGGGAGTTGGGACTCCTACCTACCCCTTGTAGAGTTCTCCTACAACAACAGCTTTCACTCCAGCATTGGTGCTCCACCCTATGAGTTGTTGTATGGGCGGAGATGTTGCATCCTAGTCTGTTGCAGTGAGGTGGGTCATAGGGTGATGGGTCGGACCGAGGTAGTCCTGCAGACTACCAATATGATTCAGCAGATTAGACAGCAGCTGCAGACCGCGCAGAGTTGGCAGAAGAGCTACGCCGACCGACGTCGATCTGAGTTGGAGTTTCAGGTCAGTGACATGGTACTCCTGAAGGTCTCACCCTGGAAGGGTGTGATCCGCTTCAGGAAGAGGGGGAAATTGGGTCCCCGATATATTGGACCTTTCTGGATCATTTCCAGGGTTGGCAAGGTGGCATATAGACTCGAGCTACCAGAGGATCTTAGTCAGATCCACAGTACCTTCCACGTTTCGCAATTACGGAAGTGCGTTCTGGAGGAGGAGGCGGTGGTGTCATTATATGATATTCAGGTCGATGGGCGCCTGAACTACGTAGAGAGACCCTGGTCATTCTGGAAAGAAAGGTAATGGTTTTGTGGAACAAGGAAGTGCCTTTGGTAAAGGTACAATGGGAGCCGGAGGCTGAGATGCGGGAGCATTATTCAGAGTTGTTCACCGCAGCAGACTTCGAGGATGAAATGTAGTTAAAGTGGGGGAGAATTGTAACACCCCGAATCTTAGGTATACATTTTCAGTCTTATATTTCCAATTCTAAAAGTCGACTCGACGAGTTGGATGCCCCGACTCGTCGAGTAGGCACGGTTCTGGTCGTGGGTTTTAAGTGACCAACTCGGCGAGTCGGAGGACGGACTCGGTGAGTTAGAGCTGGAATGAGAAACCTTAATCCCTCGGAGTTTTGCACCCTATTTAAAGGATCCTTTGCCCCTTTGGCCTCCCCTTACAGCCCCTTGTGAGTCCAGAAACCCTAAAATTGCCATTTTTCTTTCTTTTGTGTGATATTAAGCCTTGTGGTGGATTGTGGATGAAATATCTTGAAGTACTCAAGCTTGGAACAAGAGGAGGGCTGTAGATCTGAGTTCTTCTTCATTTTAGCATTGTTTCTGAGGTAACAAGTTGTTACCTTGACCTTCTTCTATCTAGATCTATTCTTGTGTGAGATTAGAGCCATTTTGGCAATATTTATATGTTATTTTGGGTATCAGGCGTGATCTAACGTTGCAACTTCAGATCTAGGCTTATCTTGGTCTGTAGGATCATAAAGTTTCAGCCTTTAGTGAGTTAATACCTTCTTCATCCCTTAGGACCTTTCTTTAGCTTGATTTGGGCGATTATCACCTTACATGTACGTAAAGTTTGCAACTTTACGTAAGAAGTATGCCCTAAGAGCTTAGATCTGCATTATGGAGCTTTAAAGTGACTTAAAATCGTCTGGATGGTGAGAGGATTGAAGGGACTCGACGAGTTGCATGGCCAACTCGGTGAGTCTGATGAAGATTGTCGTGCAAGGACTTCTGCATGGACTCGACGAGTCAGTAGGATGACTCGGCGAGTCAGCTGAGTTTTCCTGACATTTGGACATGCATGAACTAGGTGAGTTGCGGGGAAACTCGACGAGTCAACCGGGGATTTCACGACTTCTCGTGTTCAGGAAGGACTCGACGAGTCAGGTCAACATGGACTGTTGACCTTGACCGTTGACCTTGAATTTGACCAAGGATTGACTAGTTGACTTCTGGGGTATCTGGTAATTTGGAAATTTATGGAAATGGTCTTATGGTAAATATAGGTGGTGGAGTTTGTGTCGGTGATTCGAGAGTTTGAGCTTATCACTTCAGTGCGACATTTCTGAGGTGAGTTATCCTCACTATATCAACAGGGTCTAAGGCACCAATGCCGGCCCTTGTCGGATTTGTATCCGGGTTATTGCATAATATGCTTATTGATTTACATCCTAGTAGTTAGGATGGTGATATGCTTAGTGACCTGGTTAGGTCGGTATCCTGGTATATAGGATGATGCTATGTTAGTGATCGGTTAGGTCACTTGACTGTTATATATGCTAGCGTATGATATTATGTGCACATGTTTGTTTGATTGGGGGTTGGGTTGAGGCGGTCCTTCTTTGTGCTGAAGGCCAACATACCTAGGGCGGTCCGGATAGACTACAGGCCCAGGAGGGCATGCAGTCAGACCGAAGGCTCGACGAGCGGTCCGGATAGGCTGTAGGCCCTGCGAGGCGGTCCAGACGTACCGAAGGCTCGGAGAGCGGTCCAGATAGGCTGAAGGCCTGCGAGGTGGTCCAATCAGGCTGAAGACTCATTATGTATGTTGTTTGCTTATATGTTTATATGATATGGTTTTGATTATAAGGCGTTGGTATTTTGGGGGTAACTCACTAAGCCTTCGAGCTTACATTTATTGATTATTGTTTCAGGTACTTCAGATGATCGCGGGAAGGCGAAGGCGTGACTGTACACTTCCTCGATTTATGATTATTATTTTCTGGGAACTCTAATATGATACTATTTTGAAAACGAATTGTAATAATTTAATGTTTTTAAAAGTTCAAATTTGGCATGATTTTTATGGATGTTACATGTTATGTATCCTGATATATAGGATGATGCTATGTTATAATGAGTTGTTAGATTGGCGGATCCGTATGATTACCTGTATTTCTTGGACATATGTTAGATGGATAGATTTGTATAATTACATGTACTTGTTGGTTGTATGTTATCTGTTACATATGTTGACATGTTATGGTTGGGTTGAGGCGATCCTGCTTTATGGTAAATGCCAAGATACCCGGGCGGTCCAGTTGATATTGTAGGCCCAAGGGAGCGGTGCAACTTATCTTGTAGGCTCGAGAGGAGTCCAACTTATAGCTGATGGCTCGACGGCAGACTACCCTTGTGCTGTAGACCTTATTGCATGCATTGTATGTATTTTGCTGTGAGAGGTATTTCGGGTGAACTCAGTAAACTTTGGCTTACAGTTTGATTTCATTGTTTCAGGTATATCAGATGATCGGGGCAAGGCGAAGGTGCGATTGTACACATCATCCTTGGATATTATATTGAGATATGTTTTTGGATACTCTTATTTGATAACTAAGTTTTTGGAAACAATGTTTTGTACGACTTATAGATTATAAAATGGTTTTGAAAAATCAAAATTTTTACTATAATTTTTGGGACGTTACAAGTGGAGTCAACGGTGGTCCTCTGGTGACAACCTAACCGGAAAACAAAGAAAAATTTGCAACAACATTCACCTAAATCAAAATCAAATCTAAAAAATTGTTCACACGAATCACCAATTTCTCGCAATTAAAAAAATTAAAATCCTTTACCAACCACTAGTCGTTGGTATAGAGTTCACACGAATCACCAATTTCTCTGTCGATGACATGCTATCGGGACAGCTTATCCAAAAATGACGTCGCTGTTATTTTCATCGACAAAGGTTTTCAGAAAAAACGCAAAAATAATTTTTGTTCCCGCTAATCCTATGGCGACAACAAGTCGTGGGTATAGAGTTCCAGGTTGAAGAAACTTGGTCATCTCTGTATCCACGACAAGTCGTCAGTATGTATAGCTGATGTTTTAGTGACGACAAGTGTCATCGGTATAGATGTCGTCGACACAGGTGGAGATTCTTGCAGTGAATATTTACAACTCGCACTTAGAGACAGTTCCAGGTGTAAAACATCCACATTGAAATGAAAAACGAATGTTACAACTTAACAATATCCTAGAAAAGTTGCAAAATTTGGTTATTATGGTATTATTTAATATGCAATTTTATTCCAAGTTTTGTTTTGGTTAAAAAATGTGTTTTTTATGTTGCATATATATGATCCATCGAACTCATATCTTATGTTATTTTAATTAAGTAAGCAAATGTATATTGTATATTATTTTTTTGTGTTGTGGTGTTGTTTTCTTTCTTCGTTTTTTTAAATTGGCCGTGTTCGTGTTAGCTACAAAACATGGTATCATCTGTGTTCAACTTCAAAATACCAAAAGGAGGAGGAGTCCATTTGATCCATTTTCCTTTAGTCTCCAGTTGTGTTCAGTTGATGAGAAAATATTTGCGTCGTGACGTGTTGGATAAAAACACAAAACGACCGTCCGATTTGCCACCCTAGGTTTTTTTTTTTTTTTTTTAATTGAATCAATAGTTTGGTTATGTGGCAAAATCGTAAATTTCTTTCTAAGTCGTCATTAAACCATGCATAAGCTAAATCAAAATCATTTCACGATATGTTAAGAAAACACTTTACCAATATTTGAAAACTTGAATGGTTTGGATACATGGCCAGCTAGCGTAAATGATTAAATGTTTAGGCTTAAATTACAAATGTGTAATTGTATAGAATTCTCAAAATAATTGATTGTGTCTTGATATATTTTCAAATATTGTGGTACTGAACAATTGGAAAGATAAGTAACAAAAACTGATGATTTAATGCTCCGAAGATTATTTCTATAAAAACTAAAATTTGTCTAAATAATGCATATGCAAAATAAGAATATTTATACTTTTAATTTAGAGTTTGACAGCTTTATAACCATATTTAAAAAGTTAAAAGTCTAAAATAATTCCGGTTAAAACTTGCCTTTTTTAAACTTAATGTATAAATATAATTCTCTTGGAGATTTAGCCTAAGTATTCCGATTTCTAATTCTTGTCAACGACTAGAGATTGCAGAAAACCCTAGAAAAAAGAAGGAAGAACGAGATGGATAGATGGGATTTCGATCGCGACACAAAGTATCGAAGCAGCAAGAGAAAAGATAGAGGTGGAGAGAGTGATGAGGAGGATCGGTATGGCGATAAACGAACTAGGGTTGTGCACGAGAGGAATGAGTGGCGGCGGTTTGATCAGGAGAAAGTGGGTTTTGCTGAGGAAGACACAGATAGGGATGAGAGGAGGGAATTCGAGGATGGAGATAAGTTGCAACAAGGGAAATTGAACGGGGAAACAATGACGACGATGAAGAATGAACTTAAAGATGAACCCTGTGGTGGTGCACTGGGAGCACCCAGTAAGGCATATGAAACCCTACATGAGACCCCTTTGGCGCCCAGCCACCCTCATCCTCCTTCTAAGGTATCATCACTTTCTACCAAACATGAAACTGAAGGAGTTGATTCTGCAGATGCTGCCAAGATTGGAGGCATCTCTCTCAATGCTTTATCTATGGCCAAAGCAACTTTACTGAAGCACAAGGGGCTTGCAGAAAAGATGAAGAAGATCCCGTTGTTAAACAAGGGTACTGACTCAGCAAGAGATGGCCTCAAACCTCCATCTAGTTCAGGAATACCCGCTGCCCCACCACAATCTGCTGCCCGACTTGGTGGTGGGCTGCCCCGAAATTCTGAAGCTGTAAAACGGGCTCAAGAGCTTGCTGCCAAGATGGGTTTTAGAAAAGACCCGGAATTTGCACCACTTATAAACAAGTTCCCCGGAGAGCTGGCACCAGAAGTGACTGTACAACCAAAGCATGCTAAAGCCCCTGTTCTTAGTTTGGATGCATTGGGTAGGGAAGTCGATGAAAATGGCAATGTGGTAAATATACCTAAGTTAAACATCTTGAGCACCCTTAAGGTTAACATTAACAAACAGAAGAAAGATGCATTCCAGATTCTGAAACCGGAATTAGAAGTGGATCTAGATGAAAACCCTCACTTTGATCCTCGAATGGGAATCAATAAAACTAAACTTTTAAGGCCTAAAACGATGACCTTTCAGTTTGTTGATTCTGGTACTTACGGAAACGTCACAGAAGGCGGGCCACCTGAAGATATACTAAAGAAAGAGAAGATAACTCTATACATGGAACAACCCCACCCAATCGAACCGCCAGCCGAACCGGCCCCACCCCCGCCTCAGCCTCTAAAACTCACCCAAAAAGAACGCAAAAGACTCCGAACTCAAAGACGCCTCGCCACTGAAAAAGCCCGGCAAGAAATGATCCGCCTAGGCCTTCTAGAACCCCCAAAACCCAAGTACAGTATAAAGTTTGTTATATTGAGATCCTACCTGAATCTTTATTATGTGTGTCCTCGTTAGTTTGTCACAAGTACAGTATAAAGTTTGTGTTTAAATTTAGAAAAAGTTGTCTAAAATTTGCATAGTTTAATCGTTAAATCACTAACGAATCAAATTATGATATTTACGTGTAGTTCAAGACGAAAATAAAGGTCCGAAAAATTTGCTTATCCAGCTAGGTTGTCGATAAAATCATTTAAATCAAGTTTAATATAATCTATATTTGTGTGTTTGTCCTTCATTCCTATAAAATAACCTATATTTCTTTTTGAATATATAATTTTAATTAATTTTATTTTAAAAAAAATTAAAGCCCCTTTCACACATCACCCCACTAACTCATGCCCCTTATCTTCATCGACACTCATCTCGCCTTTTTATTCTTCTTGCCCGACGTAATCGTCGATGCTCGTGTCCATATGTAACATCACACCTCCATCTTCATTTCCCTTGATCTTAACCCCTATCACTTGTCATTTCTTATATATCTACATCCAGAACGTGACGAACCCCAATAACTTTGCCTTTACCCCTACACACTACAACAAAATCAAGCTAATGCGACTTCTCTAAAAGGTTGCATTAAGGCTTGAAAAGGTTGTATAATGCCGAAAGCAACCTTTTACCAAAGGTTGCATTAGGAAAATTGCATTAGACCAAATGCAACCCTTTCTTAAATGGTTGCAATTATTTTTTAGATGCAACCTTTTTTTAATACAATCTCTGTTATGAAAAATAAACTTTTTTATGCTCATATGCAATTTGTTTTCCATTTATATGCAACTTTTTTTTTACTATTTTAGTTACAAAAACGTAGCTTTTTTATAATAAATTTCAACATTTATTACCTTTCTAGTGAAGAATTAGAACATTTCTCAATGCTATTTACAACCTTTCTTGCATCTTTAATTGCAAAAATTACAACCTTGTTTACAGTCAAATGCAATTAAACCTCTATTTTTGTGACATTTCTAACATTAATATTGATGGATTAAGTGTGTAACCGAATAACTAAATTGGTATATACTTGAATTAAAAACTAAAGTCCTTTTAGGTTGTCCTCATAATCAGAAATAGCTAGAAATGATATTAGCAGAGAATGATAAATGTTGTTTTAATATATTATGCGATTAATATATTAATTTTAACGTCCCAAAATTTATAACAAAAAATTTCATTTTTGTATTAATAAAACAATCAGCCAAACATGTTTACAAAAATGATAAGTGAAATCAGAGTATGTCAACAATCATCCAAAAATACATCAGAGTCAAATATGGCGGAAATCATGGTGTGTGTGCGCGATGTGATCATCTCGAGCTCTACTCATTCGAATTGGAAGGACCTGAAACATAAACAAAAAATCGTAAGCACAAAGCTTAGTGAGTTCTCCTAAATACCGCATAACATACATATACGTCAGCTCAAGGTTGTATCAGGTCTATTTCACCCCCGAACCAATTTCAACTCATAGGTCGGCACAAGGCTGTACCGGATCTATTTTGCTCCCGGGTCTATTTCACTCCCGACTTTATTTCAACTCACATGTTAGCACAAAGCTATATCGGGTCTATTTCACCCCACATACATATAACAAATAGGCACACAAGCATACCATTATACAACAGGAGTCACGAAGACTACAAGCACATATAATTCCTAGTGGCCTATAGTATAGTGAGCAAACTCACCTCAATCCGCTGATAAACAAATAGATGATCGGGCTGCTGAACTGGAGAATCCCCGCACTAATCAATCAAATAATATCCTAATTAATAATTAGGTGATAAAACATAACCGGGAATATAAATCCTTAATCTCGAATCCAACGTTAAAAGACCATTTTACCCCATAAAGGCTAAACCTAACCAAACATAGCCCAAACCCTGAAAATGGCACAAAATCATTCTAGGTCCACATCATGGAGTACGGCCAGCGTACCCGCGTAGTCACGTTGACTAGAATACGAGACTCAAACTCAGTACATGCAGCGTACACAGAAGTACACTTAACGTACTGGTCATTGATCTTTTCTCATCTGAATGGCTTAATCCCTTAATCCCTTAACATACAAACCTCAGATCTACTTCTAATTAAGGTCTTAATCCATAAAGTTGGCAACTTTACTTACTTGCATGACTTAATAGGACCCAACACTAAACCCTAAGTCCAAAACACCATAAAAAGGTTAACAACTCAAGCATGAGTGAACTTCAGCACTCAAGCTTCGATTTTTATCACTTATACAACTAAGAAATACCAATTTATGAAGTCCAAAGGTTCTGGAGTAACTTCCACTCACAAATCCAAGTCATGGGACCAAAATATGCCCAAAACATAACCCAAAACCAGATTTATGTAAAAGAAGTTGGAAGCTTTATACCTCCAAAACTTACAAATGTGAAGAGATTTATGGATCTTCAAGCTCCAATCAAATGAATGCTCCTCCAATGAGTTCCTCATTCTTCATTATGGACCAAACACATAAAAATCACTCGAAAAGCTCAAGATCTAACGAAAAGGGGCAATGGTTCGTAATACTACTTTAGGGTGAATGGAGGTTGAGAAAGGAAAATCCTCAAGGGACTTAAGTTGCTTAAATAGGGTCCAAATGTTGAATATTAGGGTTTGAGTGTGGGTCGCGTACGCCCAACGTACCTATAAGTATGCCCCGGCGTACTAGAGTGATCCCGCGACCTTCTATAGTCAGTACGCCCAATGTACTACATAATGTCCCGCTTTTCATTTAAACTTCAAACGACCATAACTTCCACACCTACCCGTATTTGTCTCAAGGATCATCACCTCGCCCTAACAATACTCATAAGCATAGACGAACACGTAGTCCTCACCCCTAGAAGAAAGACTAAACTTCTCATAACTGGTCGAGTCACCCCTTACGTCTCATCCGTGAAACTTCCACCAACCCTGCAGCAGTCGTGTATGCTAGCCATACATAACACTGGATTGTATAGACATTCAGATATCTGATCCTAACCTAAGCCCTTCATCAAACAGGAACAGGAAATAAGACAAAACCAGACATTCTCAGGCTATAAGATCTTTGTTATATATAACCATGATGCATACACTAAGTAATTACAGTAATGATGCCAATTTCATAAAAAAAATGTTTTAGGCTATCAGCCATCATATAATCTGGCAATTCTATCATGCAATTCCTGAAGCTCTCTAGCCTATCACTAGCATGCTTTTCTAACATATCACAATATTAAATAGCAGCTATGGTATTTTGGGGTCCACTTACTAACTTCGGCTGATCGTACACATTGCATCCTCTTTGAGCATTTTGAAAACCATTTGAAAATTTTTCCTTAGTTTGAGACTGGATTTACACGAGTGTTCCTCCAATTCACTCAAACAAAGGTTGTGATACCAACTTGTAACATTCGAAAATTTCTTGAAACTTTTAACTTTTGAAATAACTACAAACCATCATTTATTACATATTGTTTTCAAAATAAATTTCACATCAGAGTTTTCCTAGAAATCATAACACAAAATACGAGGAGGTGCAGGATCAAGCCTTCACCTTCCCACGATCATCTGAGGTACCTAAAACATAATAAAAAATTGTAAGCCTAGAGCTTAATGAGTGAAAGACCCACACTTTCATACTTGATAATTGTTACTCCGAAACATGCTACATGCATATTTATAAAAACAATATTTTATACTGATAAAGTGATTACAAACTACTGGATACAAACCGACTATTTCAAAGTGGTATATATTACATAACTTCCCAGGATTCTATAGTTTTATACATATGGGAGTACAAAATACAATAGTTTCAAACTATTCAAAAATCTTCTATCAATACAATAGTTTCAAACTATTCAAAAATCTTCTATCAGTATATAACTATACTGGATGCTTATCTCCTGCAGTTCGTTAAACATTGAGAGGGTAAGCGGTGACGCTTAGTGAGTTCAATAATAGATACAATATAACGTTATGCCATATATATACTTCAATATGGAAGAAGCAAAGAGGAACAAGGAACATCAAAGGAATATGTGAATCATGTGACGAACTTTCCATATCAATCATTGATTTGATTCAAAGATATACAATCAATGAGACATAACAATTTCCATACTTGATATACATCAATAAAGCTTTGGCCCAAATGGCACACAAGACATACAACTTCGGATTAACATTTTGGTAGATTTCAGGCTTATAGCCCTGTCTAACCTTCTGCCAATACCATAGAATAGAAATCATTCTCTTACGGAGACATGTTCTACATGGCCAGAGGCTACATACGAGTACCAATGTGAATCTAAGTCCTTTCACTGATCACATGGTCAAAGGTATTACTTTGCTATTAAAAATAGCGAATAAAAATAACACGGGAAAATAACCCGGAATAATAACACCGAAAAGCACATAGCACATATAACACATAACATACAATTGTTCCTATATATTAAACTCACCGTGAAATAACCGGGGGGTTAAAATAGTAATTTGGGCAGCACTTCGTTACTATAATTGACTATCTTCGTTGAAAACCGGGAGTTTTCTTGAAAACCGGGCTCTGCGAAGGTAGAGCTTCAAACCGAAAAGATAAATTTCTCGGGCTTCTCGGGAACTTCGGGGCGTGTTTCGGGCGTTGGAAATAATCCCGGGGCTTCGGGGGAAGTTGAAATAGTAGAAATATAAGTTTAGGGGTGAAAAAGACACATTTTCTAACATTTACCCGGGAGGTCTCGCAACCCTTATATAGGTGCGAGCCTCGGATCCGAAGCAAGAGGGAGAGGGCAGGTGTCTGCGCAGCTGCGAGGCTCGGTACACGCGGCAGAAGGGCGAGGCTCGGATGCGAGGGTCGGAACAGCAGGCGCGTTTCGGACTTGACACGGAGGTGGCACGCGTCGGAATGCCATTGGACCTCGCATCGCTTGGTTCTCTGGCTCGGACACGCGTCTACATGCGAGAAGGGCGACGTGGCCGAAGCTGAGCCCTGCGATTCTTCTCGGTTTTCAAGGATTTCTCGATTTTTGAGCCCCGAACTTCTAAAATCCATAACTTTCGCATACGAGCTCCGTTTTTGACGTTCTTTATATGCACGCGTAGGGTAAATTATACTCTACAACTTTCGTTTATACTTCGTCGGATAATTTTGAATTTATTTTTAATATTATTATTTTTAACAGACCGGGACTGATAAATCCGTTAAAAATTCATAACTTCTTCATCCGACATCCGTTTTCGTCAGACTTTTTACCGTTGTACTACTATTGACGAGATCTTCAATTCTCGTTTAGGTTGTTTCGGCTAAAAATCACTCAATCTAAAATTCGAGTTTTTAGCTGTCTACTTCTAAGCTGAAACTTTGAAAAATCGTAACTTCCTCATACGAAGTCAGATTTTGGCGTTCTTTTTATCAAACTTCTCGGTTTAACGAATACTACGAATTTCATTTAGATCACTAAGGCTAAAAAGTAGTTTATCAAAAACTTACTTTTTACGTCATTCGGCGTCGTGCCGGTTTTGTCGCGGATCTTCGATTAGTTATAACTTCTTCGTTATAACTCGGATTTTGATGAGGTTTTCGCCTAAATGTTTCTAATGAAATTATCTACAACTTTGAATAATAAAATTCAACTTATTTCAAATTTTATATTTTCGTTAAATTTCGATATTTATCTTTTAATTGGAATCTCATAAGACTTCCAATATTTTCCGAGTGATTCTAAACATAGTTTTACTTCATTTCTAGTAAAAACTATCTGTTAGAACTCAATTACTCAAATTCACATAATATTTCATAATATTATTTACTTAAAACACGATTTCAAAACGTGTATATTACAATGAGTCTTCCCCAAAATACCACCACAATACATAATCATAGCTATCACGCAACAACACACATACAGAACCTTCAGCATGTGTGGACTACCACACTGGGCCTACAGCCTGTCTGGACCGTTCTGTGGGCCTTTGGCCTGACTGGTCCGCCTCGTAGGCCTTCAGTCTATCCGAGCCGCAATGGGTCTGTTGGCCTTCAGCACAAAGCAGGACCACGTCAACCCAACCACACACACACATGTCGACATATACATAACTCATAAACACATAATCAAACAACAGGCAAGCATAGATCATACATATCAATAATCATAGCATCATCCTGTCTACTAGGATTCAGATTTAACTGATTACTACAATACCCAATTATACGATAACCAGGATAACAATCCAAAGGGCCAGCCTTGCTGCCTTCGACCCAACAAGTACAGTGAGGAACACTCACCTCACAAGTAGTGCTGAACTGGTAAGATCCAACTCCAAATCTCATCTCCGGACCCAAATGCCTACAACCACCATGTAATCATTTCTATCAAAACTCTAAAATACACAAAATACCCTCAAGAGTCAGACTTTGTCAACCATGGACAAAGTCAAAGTCAACAGTCAAGGTCAACAGTCCATGTTGACCCAACCCGTCGAGTGCACCAACCAAGTCGTCGAGTTCCTACCGTATTCAGAGAGTCGGGAAACCCCTAGCCAACTCGTCGAGTTGGCTAGAAAACTCGCCGAGTTTTCCCAGCTTAACAAATTCAGTCCTTTTTCATCAAGTCTAACGCCTTAAAACATAGATCTAATACCCAAGGGCTGGAAAACCATGTAAAGTTGCTAACTTTACGTCCATGCATGTCCCAAAGAGGCTCCAAAACACAAGGATGGCTTAATAAGGGACCTAAGGCATGAAGGAGGCCTAGAACTTGATAAAGCTTGCAACTTTTAGTCCAATGAGGCGATAAAACGTCCAGATCTGAAGTGATAACTTCATGAAATACGCAACCCATGATAAATCCCAACAATCAGCCAAATATGACAATAAACTTCAAAGAAAGTGATCTAAGCAATAGATAAGAAAGGTGTCGACTTTATACCTCAAAATAACTGCAACAAAAGAGTAGGTTACGGATCTATATCCTTCATCTAAATCAAGCCACTTCAAACTTCAAGCTCCTTCAAAAGAACACCAAGAAATCACTCTTCAAGATCAAACACACACAAATATGGGAGAGGATGCACAAACTAGGGATTTCTGGACATAGGAGACTGATAACGAGGCCACCCAAAGGGTATAAGGCCTTTAAATAGGGTACAACACCCTAAAAATTAGTGTTTCTTAATCAGCCAGCAACTCGTCAAGTTTTCCTCAACAACTCGTCGAGTTGGTTCAAAAATATGCACAGTCCAAAAAGTCTTCAACAGATCGAGTTGAGGCCATCAACTCGACGAGTTCCAAGGGGAATTTGTCTTTTATGGAATAAATCTCATACCTGGAAGTGCAGATGTTACATTTGAGTGCTAAATTGAGGCTTAATCCATGTTTCTTGTATATGTGAAATGTAGAGCCGATATTTGAAGCAGTGATCAGTTTAGCTATCTTTTGGACTTCGAGGTGAGTTTTTGTCATTGTATCTGTGGGTCAAAGGTGTTGGATTAGGTGTCTAAGCCCATAACTATAATTGGTATGTACTTGAATTGATAGCAGCACAGTCCTTTTGGGTTGCCCTCAACCTAGCAACTGGACAAGGAAATTATGAAAGGAGAGATTTTAATTTATAAGATTTATAAATTAATATATATATAAATGATTTATTAATATGTTAATGGATTAATATATTAATTAGAAATCATTATGTTTAATTAATTGTTAGCCAGAAATTAATCAGAATTGATTTTGGGGTTAAAAGAATTAATTATAAGGTGCAGGGACTAGTTTGCAATTATCTAATAGTTGAGTGGAAGGCTCTAGAACCCCCTTGGAAGAAGGTGGACGAAATCTTTAGGGGAAACCCTAATAATTTCGTCCATAGGGGCTTGGATAAGGCCCTTGGGTTTGCTTAGGCCCTAAGCAAAGGATAACTAGGGTTTCCCTTAAACCCTAAATCCCTCAGCTATATAAGGAGCCTCCTGGTTCATGTTTTTGGTCACTCTTTCTTTTGAAGAAACCCTAAGGCCGAGATTTTGCATACTCCCTCTCCCCTCTCTCTTCTTCTACTTTCCTTCTTGCTAGTTTGGGTGTGATTCCATTAGAGGCATTACACTTGTGGTGCTAAAGCTTCCAAGAAGATCAAGATCAAGATCAAGGGAATATCAATTGTTTGCTATAACAATTGAAAGGTATGTAAACCCTAAACCCTAGTTTGTTAATTTCGAAATTAGCCTCTCTCCTCTAGGGTTCTTGTTTTGCAATTCAAAGTTGTATGTTCAATAGTTAAAACATAGATCCAAAGTAGGTTGCATGTGAACTTAGGAACTGTTTTCTAGTTTATTTGTTGTACCTAAAACCCATCAGTGGTATCAGAGCCATTATTGTTTTAAATTGAATTGCTACAATTGTTGAATTGCAAATTAGGGTTTATAGCTATTAAACCCTAAAGGCCAAATTTTCGATTTCTAGGGTTTTGGATCAAAGGGTTTTTTCGAAAACCCTAGCCTCCAAAGAACCCTAATCGAAATTAGGGTTAGGGTTTTGAAAACCCTAGCCTCCTCCCTTGTAAATTTCGAAATTTGCTTAGAAGTTTTAGGGTTTCTTGTTTTGGATAATTGTTACTTAATTAGATTAATTGGATAATTATCCTTACCCTATTTTTCGAAATTTAGAGGGATAAGGATTAGGATTAAATTAATGGATTAATTTAATTAGATAATCCTTACAAGATTTAATAATTTGATTAATAGTTAATTAAAAGATAAATATTAAATCTAGTTAATTGGTTTATTTAAATTTAAATTTAATAGCTTAAATTTCGAAATTTATAAACCCTTGAAGTTTTAAAAAGTTTTAAAACACACCTTATATATATATATATTATAATTAAAAGTTTAATATTATATATGTATAAGAATTTGGTCAGTCAAATCGCTAGTATGCCTCATTCACGAAGCTAATCTATAAGGGGGGTATAAGGAAACTGCCTATAAAATGGTAGTTGAATGGGTGTCCACTCTCACCCACCGCTTCCTTGATTAGTGGAGGGTCGTTAGCAGAACGGATTTGATAGGACAACTACTTCTCATTAAAAGTATAATGATATTAAAGAAAGTACTAGAACATTATTTTCAAAATCCCAACTCTAGTTACTTTAGGAAAAATGTGAAAAGTATGCTAATCCATGAAATTGCACATTATGCTTTATTGGTCGTTAGTGGAGCGTGTGTGGTTAACCAGCACACTAAAAGGCACTAATAAAGAGTAGTAATGGGTATCTCATAATTGTCATTTTGATGGAGCGTGTGTGGTTTACCAGCACATCAATAGTTAATGATAAAGACAATGAGGTTACCAAGCACATTTGCATGGTTATTCACATCTTGTTTGTGATCCTCGGCATCCCAGTCACAAATAGAAGAGCATAATCTGAGATCAAAACATGCCATTGAATAGTTTCAATGTATCTCAAAAGAATTAGGAATTTCACTTCGTTTGTTTCGTCTAATGGTGGAATTGGTGAATCGTCATTCACCTACCTTTATGAAATTTTCACTTGGATCTCGCCATCCCATTTCTAAGTTGTGAATCTTCATAGTTGGATCCTAACCTTGATATTATATCTTTGGGTTATTCTATTAAGGTATCTTGAAATCTAACTAAAACTTTCTTTCTTTTCAGATGTCTACTCCTGGAAACACTTCTGCTTCGTCCTCCTCCAACCAAAACTTCTCTTTGCTCAATATCTGCTCCAAAGTCGTTATGGATGGCTCAAACTATAACGATTGGATGCGCAACATCAAGATGGCTCTTCGTTTCGAGAACAAATAATATGTTCTTGAAAAGGAGCTCAAAGATCTTGATGAGAATGAAGCTACTCCTGAAGATCTTGCTGCCTACAAGAAACATTACGATGATGCTACCAAAGTGGCATGCATCATGGTGGCAACTATGTCCCCAGAATTGCAGAGGTACTATGAGGACTACTGGCCTTTCGAGATGAACAAGGACCTTATGGAAAAGTACCATAAGCGAGCTCGTCAAGAAAAGTTCGAAGTAGTCAAGTCACTCATGGCTTGCAAGATGAAAGATGGGGAGTCGGTTGTGTCACATGTGCAAAGAATGCAACGCTACATAGAGCGTTTGGTCAAGCTCAATATTCACTTTGATGAGGAATTGGCCATTGACATGGTCTTGAACTCACTTCCTGAATGTTATGGTCAGTTTATTCTAACTTACCATTTGAACAATACTGAGCAGACCTTGGCCCAATTGCACAACTTGTTGCAGACAGCTGAGGCAGGGATGAAGGGTAAAAGTATACCCTCCACACCTACGAGTGCCCCTGTTTTGGCTATTGGACAGGGAAAGGGGAAAAAGAGGAAAGGTCCTCCCAAACAAAACTGGAAGAGCAAGGCTCAAGCTGGATCATCTAGTAATGGCCCAAAGGCTAAGCCCAATGGTTCCACTCCCCATGTTTCTGATCCAAAAGAGGCAGTTTGCTTTTACTGCAACCAAAAGGGGCATTGGAAGAGATCTTGCCCACAATATCTGCAAGATATCAAGGATGGCAAAGTGAAGCCATCTTCGGCAGGTATTTACACTATTTCTGCTAATAACTCATTATCTTCTCGTTCATGGGTCCTTGATACAGGATGTGGTTTTCATATCTGTTCTGATTTGCAGGGTCTAAAGGAAAGTGAGGAGATAGAGCGAGGAAGGATAAACCTGATCATGGGAAACAGAAAGTCTTCACCAGTAACCAAGATCGGAGTTTATCAGCTTCTGCTTAGTAATGATGTTAGATTAGATTTAATAAATTGTTGCTATTCGTCTGAGATGACGAGAAACATTATTTCATTTCATGTATTGTTCAGACAAGGTTTTACATATTCTTTTAATGATTTGAATGGTTCAATTTCTGTTTATAAGAATGGTGTTTTTATGTTTGAAGCTTTACCTTGTAATGGTGTGTATGAAACAGTGACTTGTGTTGATAGCCTAGGAAATAGTGTACTTAATATTGACTTGTCTAATAGTGTAGACAAGGCATGCTTGTGGCATTGTCGTCTTGGACACATTAACAAGAAACGCATAGCCCAACTCCAAAAGGATGGAGTGTTGGAATCATTTGACCTAAAGTCAGATGATATGTGTGAATCTTGTCTTTTGGGAAAGAAGACAAAATCACCATTCACAGGGTCTTGTGAAAGAGGTGAAGGTCTGTTGGATCTCATACACACGGATGTGTGTGGGCCCTTCAGATCAACTACAAGAGATGCTAATCGATTCTATGTGACTTTCACTGACGATTATAGCAGATATGGATATATCTACTTGATCAAGCATAAGTCAGAAACTTTTGAAAAGTTCAAAGAGTTTAAGCATGAAGTCGAAAATCAATTGGGCAGAAAGATAAAGATACTTAGATCCGATAGAGGCGGGGAGTATCTTAGCATCGAGTTTAACGACTATCTGAAAGAATGTGGGATAGTCTCACAATTGACTCCTCCTAGGACACCACAGTTAAATGGTGTAGCTGAGAGGCGCAATCGAACCTTGTTAGACATGGTTCGTTCTATGATGAGTCGGGCTTCGCTTCCTATTCACTTCTGGGGGTATGCCTTAGAGACAGCCGCCCACATCCTCAATCTTGTCCCTACAAAGAAGGTTGCCAAAACACCTCACGAAATGTGGACAGGGAAAGTTCCCTCGTTAGCACATGTTAAAGTCTGGGGTTGTGAAGCTTTCGTAAGATGAGAGACTCACGACAAGCTAGCAGCTAGAAGTGAGAAATGTGTTTTCATTGGTTACCCAAAGCAGTCTTTTGGATATTTGTTCTACAGGCCTAGTGAGAACGTGGTCTTTGTAGCACGAAGAGGAGTCTTTCTTGAAAGAGCGCTCATATTCAAAGAGGACAGTGGGAGCACTATTGACCTTGAAGAAATTCAAGAGTCAGCCAATGAAGGAACCTTAGATGACACTAGCACTCAACCAGAGGAAACAGTTCATGTTGAACCAATTGATAACTCATTACCTCTTAGAAGATCCACTAGGGTGAGTGTGCCACCTGAGTTGTATGGTTTTCATATTACTTCAGATGGTGACACATTCATAAGTGACAGAACACTGGTAAACTTAGATGAACCAGTCACTTATAAGGAAGCAATGGCAGGCCCAGAGGCTTCCAAGTGGAAAGAGGCAATGGACAGCGAGATTAAGTCCATGTATGACAACCAAGTTTGGAATTTGGTTGATAGTGCACCAGGTCGCAAGACAGTTGGGTGCAAATGGATCTTCAAGAAGAAGACAGACATGGATGGGAATGTGCACACATTCAAAGCTCGACTGGTTGCAAAAGGTTTCACTCAAACCCCAGGGGTTGACTATGATGAGACCTTCTCACCAGTAGCTAAGATTAAATCTATTAGGATATTGCTCGCCATAGCTGCCTTCCATGATTATGAAATCTGGCAGATGGATGTCAAAACTGCTTTCCTTAATGGGAAGTTGGCTGAAGATGTTTACATGAGTCAGCCAGAGGGTTTTGTTGATGCAAAGTTCCCCAATAGAGTGTGCAAGCTTGAGAAATCCATTTATGGATTGAAACAAGCATCTCGCAGTTGGAATCTTTGCTTCCATGAGAAAATCAAAGAGTTTGGTTTCTCTAGAAGTGAAGATGAGTTTTGTGTGTATATCAAGGCTAGTGGGAGTATAGTAACTTTTCTGGTGTTGTATGTCGATGACATATTACTCATTGGTAACGACGTTCCAACCTTGAAAGAGGTTAAGTCTTGGCTTGGAAAGTGTTTTGCCATGAAAGACCTTGGAGAAGCTGCCTATATTCTTGGGATTAGAATATTGAGAGATAGAAAGAAGAGACTAATTGGACTTAGTCAGAGCACATACTTGGATAAGGTACTAAAGAGGTTTAGTATGGAAAATTCCAAGAAGGGAGAGCTACCTATCCAGAGCAATACCAAATTGAGTAAGACTCAATGCCCGAGTACAGATGTTGAAATAGATGACATGAGTCATGTACCTTATGCTTCCGCTGTCGGATCGATCATGTACGCTATGACATGTACTCGCCCTGATGTGGCATTTGCTTTAAGCATGGTCAGTCGCTATCAGGGAAACCCAGGTAGAGCTCATTGGATAGCAGTTAAGAATATACTCAAGTATTTGCGAAGGACAAAGGACTGGGTCCTTGTGCTTGGTGGCAGTGATACTTTGAGAGTAGATGGTTACAGTGATGCCAGCTTTCAGACGGATAGAGATAACTTCCGTTCTCAGTCAGGCTGGGTGTTTTTACTGAATGGAGGAGCAGTTACTTGGAAGAGTTCCAAGCAAAATACGGTGGCTGATTCTACTTGTGAATCAGAGTACATAGCAGCAAGTGAAGCGTCGAAAGAAGCAGCTTGGTTGAGGAACTTCATCGGGGATCTCAGAGTTGTTCCAACCATCCAGGAGCCTATGGAACTGTTCTGCGATAATGAAGGAGCGGTTGCCTTGACAAAGGAACCGAGAGATCATGGTAAGGCCAGACATATCGACAGAAAGTACCATTTCATCAGACATAGAGTTGAAGAAGGCCATCTTATAGTAAAGAGGGTGTCATCTGAAGATAACCCAGCAGATCCCCTCACAAAGGGTCTGAGTAGGGCTAAGCATATTCAGCATGCTCGGAGCATAGGACTGAAAGATGATATTAGTTTTAGTAGTTAGATTAGTTTTTGAAACTTGTAACAAAGTAAATGTAATTGACCTTTGGTGATTAAATAATAAAGTATTATTTATAAGTTTGGCTACTACCTTTTGTCGATTGTTTATTATTGTGTTTCATTTTTGCATGTTTTACTTCCTGAATAATGAGATTATTCAAACTCCACAGTCGCTCGTACTCTTGGAAGTAAGTAGTGAATTAAGACTGTCATGAATTGGATTGCAGATTGTCTAAGGATAGACATGGCAATAGAATTGCTGCAACGTTCATGAGTACTCAGAAATTGAGATTTGAGTATTGGATAAACCCTCGCTCAGAGTATTACTTCATGGAATTCATCACGAGTAATACTGAGACGATAATATCTTATAATCTTGAAACGAAGATATATGAGTTGCAATTTACAAGTCGGTCATGCATTGGTGATACGAAAACGCATCAGTAACTTGGTGTTATAAAACGTATTGTCATGTATAATTTGATGAGTAAAAGATACAAGCATATGAGTCAACGTTTATTCGTTCCTTTTGCCCTAACAGGAAAAGCGATATCTGTGGGCCCCTCGATGATTTGGTGTTGACTTATGTGCTGGGCCCAGCCAGGACTGAATTGATGTGTTCGATTAGAAGTCCTTCATCATCACAAATCAGGAATCGGGAAACATAGATTCTGGACAAAGAGATTGATTACATTCCATGTCTTTTGTCTAGGGATATCAAGCAGAACGAAGGGTTATATGATCACTTATCTTAGGACACGTAACTGACTGGGTCAGAGTTCGGCAGCAGCTTTTTGGAAGCTACAATTTGCTGGTCAAATTTAGAAGGCATACTAGCAATTATAGTTACAGACTTATCCAAGTGGGAGACTGTTGGATTAGGTGTCTAAGCCCATAACTATAATTGGTATGTACTTGAATTGATAGCAGCACAGTCCTTTTGGGTTGCCCTCAACCTAGCAACTGGACAAGGAAATTATGAAAGGAGAGATATTAATTTATAAGATTTATAAATTAATATATATATAAATGATTTATTAATATGTTAATGGATTAATATATTAATTAGAAATCATTATGTTTAATTAATTGTTAGCCAGAAATTAATCAGAATTGATTTTGGGGTTAAAAGAATTAATTATAAGGTGCAGGGACTAGTTTGCAATTATCTAATAGTTGAGTGGAAGGCTCTAGAACCCCCTTGGAAGAGGGTGGACGAAATCTTTTGGGGAAACCCTAATAATTTCGTCCATAGGGGCTTGGATAAGGCCCTTGGGTTTGCTTAGGCCCTAAGCAAAGGATAACTAGGGTTTCCCTTAAACCCTAAATCCCTCAGCTATATAAGGAGCCTCCTGGTTCATGTTTTTGGTCACTCTTTCTTTTGAAGAAACCCTAAGGCCGAGATTTTGCATACTCCCTCTCCCCTCTCTCTTCTTCTACTTTCCTTCTTGCTAGTTTGGGTGTGATTCCATTAGAGGCATTACACTTGTGGTGCTAAAGCTTCCAAGAAGATCAAGATCAAGATCAAGGGAATATCAATTGTTTGCTATAACAATTGAAAGGTATGTAAACCCTAAACCCTAGTTTGTTAATTTCGAAATTAGCCTCTCTCCTCTAGGGTTCTTGTTTTGCAATTCAAAGTTGTATGTTCAATAGTTAAAACATAGATCCAAAGTAGGTTGCATGTGAACTTAGGAACTGTTTTCTAGTTTATTTGTTGTACCTAAAACCCATCAAAAGGAACCAATGCCAGCCCACTAGGTTGTGTTATGTATCATGGTATATAATATGATGCTATGCTATAGTGAGCTGTTAGATTGGCGGATCCGTATGATTACCTGTATTTGCTGGACATATGTTAGATGGATAGATTTGTATAATTACCTATACTTGTTGGTTATATGTTATCTGTTACATATGTCGACATGTTGTGGTTGGGTTGAGGTGATCCTGCTTTTTGCTAAAGGCCAAGATACCCGGGCGGTCCGGTAGATATTGTAGGACCAAGGGAGCGGTGTGACTTATGTTGTAGGCTCGAGAGAAGTCCAACTTATAGCTGATGGCTCGACGGCAGACTACCCTTGTGCTGTAGACCATATTCCGTGCATTGTATGTATTTGGTTGTGAGGAGTATTTTGGGTGAACTAAGTAAGCTTTGGCTTACGGTTTGATTTCATGGTTTCAGGTATATCAGATAATCGGGGCAAGGCGAAGGTACGATTGTAGACATCATCCGTGGATATTATATTGTGACATGTTTTTGGATACTCTTATTTGATAACTATGTTTTTGGAAACAATGTTTTGTATGATTTATGGATTATAAAATGGTTTTGAAAAATCAAAATTTTTACTATGATTTTTTGGACGTTACAAGTGGAGTAAACGGTGGTCCTCCGGTGACAACCTAACCGGAAAACAAAGAAAAAATTGCAACGACATTCACCTAAATCAAAATGAAATCTGAAAAATAGTTCACACGGATCACCAATTTCTCGCAATTAAAAAAAATTAAAATCCTTTACCAACCACTAGTCGTTGGTATAGAGTTCACACGAATCACCAATTTCTGTGTCGATGACATGCTATCGGGATAGCTTATCCAAAAATGACGTCGCTTTTATTTTCATCGACAAAGGTTTTCAGAAAAACGCAAAAATAATTTTTGTTCCCGCCAACCCTATGGCGACAACAAGTCGTGGGCATAGAGTTCCGGGTTGAAGAAAATTGGTCATCTCTGTACCCACGACAAGTCGTCAGTATAGCTGATGTTTTAGTGACGACAAGTGTCATCGGTATAGGTGCCGTCGACACAGGTGGAGATTCTTATAGTGAATATTCACAACTTGTACTTAAGGACATTCAAGGTATAAAACCTTTCACATTGAAATGAAAAACAAATGTTACAACTTAGCAGTATCCTAGAAAATGAAAAGAGTAAGTTGCAAAAGTTGGTTCTTATGGTATTACTTAATATGCAATTTTATTCCAAGTTTTGTTTTGGTTACAAAAATATGTTTTTTATGTTTGCATATATATGATCCATCGAACTCATATCTTATGTTATTTTAATTAAATAAGCAAATATATATTGTATATTATTTTTTTTTTTGTGTTGTGGTGTTTTTGTTTTCTTCGTTTTTTTAAATTGGCCGTGTTCGTGTTAGCTACAAAACATGATATTGTGTCCTGTTGTGTTCGATTGATGAAAAATTACTCGCGTCGTGACGTGTTGGATAAAAACATAAAATGACCGTCTGAATTGTCACCCAAGGTTTTTTTTTTTTTTAATTGAATCAATAGTTTGGTTATGTGGCAAAATCGTAAATTTCTTTCTAATTCGTCATTAAACCATGCATAAGCTAAATCAAAATCATTTCACGATAAGTTAAGAAAACACTTTGCCCAATATTTGAAAACTTGATTAATGGTTTGGATACATGGCCAGCGTAAATGATTAAATGTTTAGGCTTAAATTACAAATGTGTGTTTCTATAGAATTCTCAAAATAATTAATTGTGTCTTGATATATTTTCAAATATTGTGGTACTGAACAATTGGAAAGATAAGTAACAAAAACTGATTATTTAATGATCCGCAAGATTATTTCTATAAAAACTAACATTCCGGTTAAAACTTGCCTTTTTTAAACTAAATGTATAAATATAATTCTCTTGGAGATTTAGTCTAAGTATTCCGATTTCTAATTCTTGTGAATGACTAGAGATTGCACAAAGGCCTAGAAAAAAAGAAGGAAGAACGATATGGATAGATGGGATTTCGATCGCGACACCAAGTATCGAAGCAGCAAGAGGAAAGATAGAGGTGGAGAGAGTGATGAGGAGGATCGGTATGGCGATAAACGAACTAAGTGGAATGAGTGGCGGCGGTTTGATCAGGAGAAAGTTGCCGCTGCTGAGGAAGACACAGATAGGGATGAGAGGAGGGAATTCGAGGATGGAGATAAGTTGGAACAAGGGAAATTGAACGGGGAAACAATGACGACGATGAAGAATGAACTTAAAGATGAACCCTGTGGTGGTGCACTGGGAGCACCCAGTAAGCCATATGGAACCCCACATGAGACCCCTTTGGCGCCCAGCCACCCTCATCCTCCTTCTAAGGTATCATCATCACTTTCTACCAAACATGAAACCGAAGGAGTTGATTCTGCAGATGCTGGCAAGATTGGAGGCATCTCTCTCAATGCTTTATCTATGGCCAAAGCAACTTTACTGAAGCACAAGGCGCTTGCAGAAAAGATGAAGAAGATCCCGTTGTTAAACAAGGGTACTGACTCAGCAAGAGATGGCCTCAAACCTCCATCTAGTTCAGGAATACCCGCTGCCCCACCACAATCTGCTGCCCGACTTGGTGGTGGGCTGCCCCGAAATTCTCATGAAGCTGTAAAACGGGCACAAGAGCTTGCTGCCAAGATGGGTTTTAGACAAGACACGGAATTTGCCCCACTTATAAACAAGTTCCCGGGAGAGCTGGCACCAGAAAAGCCTGCTAAAGCCCCTGTTCTTAGTTTGGATGCATTGGGTAGGGAAGTCAATGAAAATGGCAATGTGGTAAATATACCAAAGTTAAACATCTTGAGCACCCTTAAGGTTAACATTAACAAACAGAAGAAAGAAGAAAGATGCATTCCAGATTCTGAAACCGGAATTAGAAGTGGATCTAGATGAAAACCCTCACTTTGATCCTCGAATGGGAATCAATAAAACTAAACTTTTAAGGCCTAAAACGATGACCTTTCAGTTTGTTGATTCTGGTACTTACGGAAACGTCACAGAAGGCGGGCCACCTGAATATATACTAAAGAAAGAGAAGATAACTCTATACATGGAACAACCCCACCCAATCGAACTGCCAGCCGAACCGGCCCCACCCCCGCCTCAGCCTCTAAAACTCACCCAAAAAGAACGCAAAAGACTCCGAACTCAAAGACGCCTCGCCACTGAAAAAGCCCGGCAAGAAATGATCCGCCTAGGCCTTCTAGAACCCCCAAAACCCAAAGTCAAAATGAGCAATCTAATGAAAGTCCTCGGATCAGAAGCCACCCAAAACCCGACCCGCCTTGAAATGGAAATCAGAAGCGCAGCCGCCCAATGTGAACAGGCTCATGTTGACCGGAATATCGCCCGGAAGTTGACTCCGACCGAAAGACGCGAAAAGAAAAAACCAAAGTTTTTCGATGACAATAATAATACCCTCGAAACAATTGTGTCCATATACAAAGTGAATGACCTTTCGCACCTTCAGACTAGGTTTAAGGTTGATGTAAATGCACAGAAGAATCGGTTGTCGGGGTGTGCGGTTATTTCGGAGGGTATTTCTGTCGTGGTGGTGGAGGGCGGGGGTAAATCGGTAAAACGGTATCAGAAGTTGATGTTGAAGAGGATAAATTGGGCTGCGGCTGTGAAAGAAGAGAATATGCATGAAGAGGTTGATGATGATGATGAGAACGTGAAGAATAAGTGTGTGTTGGTGTGGCAAGGGAGTGTGACTAAACCAAGTTTTCAAAGGTTTTTGGTGCATGAATGCAGTACCGAAAATGCTGCTCGCAAAGTGTTTTATGATGCTGGGGTTGGTCATTATTGGGATTTAGTTGTTAATTTCTCAAGGATGTGTAATTAGTGAAACTATAAAATTTGGAGAGAATGTGAGATGATATAAATGTATATATGATGCTGGTTGTATTACGTTGTTGCAACAATTTTTTTTGGTATATAGGTTGTTCAGTGATAGATTTGTTATATTCAGATCCTACCTGAATCTTTATTATTTGTGTCCCCGTTAGTTTGTCACAGTATAAAGTTTATGTTTAAATTTAGAAAAAGTTGTCTAAAATCTGCGTAGTTTAACGAATCAAATTATCATATTTACTTGTAGTTCAAGATGAAAAAATAGGTCCGAAAAATCTGCTTATCGAGCGGGATAGTCGATAATATTATTTAAATCAAGTTTAATACTGTATAACCTATATTTATGTGTTTGTCCTTCACTCCTATAAAATAACCTATATTTCTTTTTAAATATATAATTTTGACTAATTTTATTTTTTAAAAAAATAGAAAATAATTAAAGCCCTTTCACACCTCACCCCACCAACTCATGCCCCTTTCATCGACACTCATCTCTCCCTCTTATTCTTCTTGTCCGACGTAGTCCTCGATGCTCGTGTCCATATGTAACATCGCGCCTTCAATTCCGTTGATCTTAACCCCTATCACTTGCCATTTCTCATATATCTATATCCAGATCGTGACGAACTCCAATAATTTTGCCTCTACCCCCATCCACTATAACAAAGTGAAGATAATGCAACTTTGCTAAAAGGTTGCATTAAGGCTTGAAAATGTTGTATAATGCCGAAAGTAACTTTGTACCAAAGGTTGCATTAGGCAAATTGCATTAGACCAAATGCAACCCTTTCTTAAATGGTTGCAATTATTTTTTAGATGCAATCTTTTTTAATACAATCTTTGTTATGCAAAATAAACTTTTTTTATGCTAACATGCAACTTGTTTTACACTTATATGCAACCTTTTTTACTATTTTAATTACATTTCTAGTGAATAACTAGAACATTTCTCCAATGGTATGTACAACCTTTGTTGCATCTTTAATTGCAAAAATTACAATCTTGTTTAATGTCAAATCAAATTAAAACTCTATTTTTTTTTTTTTCTGACATTAGTATTGTCGGATTAGGTGGCTAACCCAATAACTAAATTGGTATATATATACTTGAATTAAAAATCAAAGTCCTTTTGGGTCACCCTCATAACCAGAAATAACTAGAAATGATATTAGGAGAGAGAGAGAGAGAGAGAGAGAGAGAGAGAGAAAAAAAGAGAGAGAGAGATGTTTTGTTAATATATTATGCAATTAATATATTCAATGGCAGAGACAGTAAGGGGAAGGGAGGTTCTTAGCCCCCCTAACTTGTCCATAAATTTCTATATATAATTCAACCCATCATATAATTGTAAACAAACTACAAAATGCCTCCATTATACTATCACCGATGAACGCATTCACAAATTAAAAATGAGGTAATACGTTGATATAAGGTCACGTAACTCTATTTTGTATTTAAAATAATTAAATATCTTTTACAAAAATTGAAAAAACTTGCTCACAGTTTTTAGAGAGATAAGTATGAAAACTAAAATTTTCAAAAAAAAAGTCTCAAATACTTTTGGAAAGCGCCAAATCCCAATAAAAAACAATGTTTGAAATCGTTCAAAAAATTCTAAACCCCTTTTCAAAATGTTACCATCGTATGTTGTTGAGCTTTCCATTGTTACTCGCACGAATCCAGTCTCTGCTCTCACGCTCTCTTTTGGCTCTTAGCCCTCTGTTGATTCGTTGGTTGCTTTAATTATCGCGAAGGCTTAGCGTCTCCACTTATCAGCCACTACCCAAGCTACAGAAGGTCGTCGGTCGTGTGGTGCAGCTCATCGTCGCAGCTTTACCTCTCGCTCACAGCAAATCAGTAATGTTTATTTTCTCACTAATTCGTATGTTTCTTAACCCATATTTCTTCCTTAGGGATTTTTTATATAAATGTAATCGTGAATAGTTGAAATTTGGGGAAAGATGAAGTAAAAATATAAATAATTGATTGCTGACAAAAGATAAAGAAAACCTAGCCTATGCCAACCATTAATTTGTTTTCTATGTACATATATATTATAATATAATTATTTTTTTATTTCATATGTACCGTATAAACGATTTGTTTATATATTAATAAATTTAATTTTTATGTTGTTAAAGAATTTTTCCGACTTTTAAAAGTCCTTTGGTGTTATAAATAGGAAAATTTCTGTTTTTTGTTAAAAATTAAAAAAAATTAGTCCATGATTATTTGTAACACTTGAATCTTTGTATGTTTCATTATTGCCCTTTGTTATTTTAAAAGTTACATTTTGGTCCTTGTGTAGTACGAGGGGTGTACCACATGGTACGCTTAGCGTACCAGTTGTGAAGAGAGTACGCGGGGCGTAATACATGGTACACGTAACATACTCATGTGTACACGGGACGTATGTGCCAGTTAGTGAAACCCTAATTTTTAGAGTTTGACACTATATAAACACATTTATGGCTCTTGAAATCCTCATTTCTCAGCCTCCACTGACCTCATTGCCTCATATTCGAAACCCTAGACCTCTCCGTTGAGTTTTGAGCTCATTATGTTCATTTTGGTGTGCCTTGGTTCATAATCAAGAAGAAGAAGCTTGGTGCAAGGTTGTTGATAAAGGAAAAGCTTGTGGACCCTGATTCTCTACTCCATTTCCATCTTGTTTGAGGTAAAAAGCTATTATCTTGTTTATTAATGGCTTAGATCTAGTATATATGAGTTTTGGACCCTTTTGGCCCCATGAATGCGATCTAGTGGTTTGACACCACTCTAGGAGCTTTGAGTTGCCACTTGTAACAACCGGTAAAAATTGGTCAGAGTTCGGCGGTTAAACCACCGCGAACCATTATGCATTAAGAACCAATTGTGTGTAAAATTTAATTATAATGTATATTAAAAATATTACATACATAATTACTTTTAGAACATCTCAAACTGCTTAAACCATCTACCATTGAAGATTAAATGAAAAAACAACAAAAATTAAATTTATTGGTGACGTTAAAATTGAATTTTTTGCATTAAGTATATTTGAGAGTTGCGAATAATAAATTCTAATAGATTATGTTCTCCTGATTTCGTGGATATAAAGAACGACCAAAGCGGAGGTCGTATGAGAAAGTTACGACTCTTTAAAGTTATAAAAATCAGTATTTATTTGATTTTCTTGAAACGAACCATGGACTGATTCGTTTGGAATAGCTACGAGTCTCGTAAACTATTTTTGAGCAAGTTTTTTAATTCCGGCCATGGTCTATTATTTTATTATATTTTTATAATATTTTTAAACTCAACCGAAATCTGATTTGTAAAATCTGTCGAATCTGATCCTATAAATCGCGAAACTTTAAACGGATTTTCCCGGAGTTCTACTTATCAGATTTAAGATCTGTCTCACTTTTTGGAAACCTTATAACCGAGATTATCATTTGTCATTTTCATAAAAATTATTTGATATCTGGATCGAGGGCACAGGAATCGAGAAAGTAAGAAAATATCATTATTTTAAATATTACAAATATGACATTGTACTTTTTGCACTTTGAGTCAAGCATAATTGAATTTAAACTTTAAAAAAATATAACTATAGCATCTATACTTACATTTTCTACCACATCACTCAATATATACACAAATATATGTTAATACATATACAAATACATGTTAATACATACACATATACACGTTAATAATTGAAGCAAAACATTGCTTCTAAGTTTACCTCAAAGTACAACAATAAAGGAAATTGACAAGTATGTTGCTTCCAAATTTCACCTTGATCAAAATCACACTCAAGCCAACATTAACACTCAATCAATATCAACACCCAAATATGCATTCCCTCATCAATTTCTATCAAAACAAACAACAAAGAAGGAGTTTTCGGTTTTCTCCTTTTTCCTCTCTATCAACTTCTGTCAAGCAACCAAACCCAAACACCGATTGATGGTTGTTACCATCGAGACCAAGAGGGGCAACAACCTTTTGGTTATTTCTACCTGATTAATTGAAACAAACCTCAGACACCCACCTGTTTTGGATTCTTTCACCTCGCGTTGCTGAAATGCTTACAATCGGATGAAACACAAGAGCAACCAAGGGAAGTCGCCGCTGCCTCCCTATTAACTTCACGAATCACCATCGGAAAAACGGAAGTGAAGAGCGGGGACTGTCGCCTCCGATCTAACCCCACCTCCAATTGGAGTTTCACTGTCGGACGGAAGCAAGACAATCGAAAAATCATTGACTGTTTCCGCTTTCATTCTTCTTCATTTTAAAATCTGATCAACTACAAGTGGTGCACTCCCTTGATCAGCAACCGTTGCCACCTAGACCATTTCGATTTCCAGTCGTCAGAAACTGGTGGTTCTCCTTTCCTTTGCGATTGGCTCGACCATCGTCGGAGGTCCCAACGATTCTCTCGTTCGCGTCTCTTTCCATTCTCGACCTGTGAATGAAGACGCACGATCCCTTTAGTATACTTGGAGAATATGGCAAAAATATCTCCTGCATTTATAACTTCAAATTAAAACTAGCCCTTTTATCAAAACCTTTTGCAAGCAAAGTCCCATTTGGCATGGTCACTACAAAAATGTTCCTTATACTATTTTAAAAGAGATAAAAATTGTCCCTTTTGATTTAATTTATCATAAATAAGTCTCTTGTATTAGATAAATTACAAATCAAACCAGGTTCCCTTAGTCGTGATAGTTTATTCCAAATTCAAGAAGGTATAACATACGGTTTCTCACGACAAGCTTCACAAAATGAGCATAGATTGAGATCACACATCGAATGCGAGTTTCTATGGCCCCTTTTTTAAAATTTTAATATTTAGGAGAGAATACATGAGTGTCTATTAAATTTTTGATGATTTTCAAGTTTTATACATAAAATAACATCATACTTTATTATTTTTCAAGAGTTTATGAAAATAACAATCTAAAATGTATAAATCATAAATCAATTATATAAGTTGTAGTAGAATGCTATAATTGACATAATAACACTTTGTCATGATATATTAATTAATATCAATAAAAATTACAAGATTATAAGTAGATTGATATAAAGATATAAGTCATTCGACGAATCATAAACTGTAATGCGCGTCTTATATATATGCACGAAAACATTGAGAAAGCATAAAAAGACATTATACATTTAACAAAATATGTTATTCAATATATTTGTGTACAAAGGAAATGTACCTTGTCTTAAACGACTATAAACGAAAATATGACAAATATATAATAATTAATTGAAAATATGCCAAAAATCAATTATTATTATTATAGTCTTAATCATCATGTAGAAACGATTTCTAAGTAAACAATATAATTTATTTTTATAACTATTATAAAAATATAAATCATTTTAGTTGTGATACGAAATTCGTCACACATGATAATATAATTGATTCTCGAATTTTTTAGGGAAAAGGATAGGTGTTTATATAAAGATGTTCAACATTGCTATAATTTTATATCATATCTCATCAGGTTCTAAAGGAGTAAAGTATTAATATCTCCATAAGATGTTAGTCCAGTATCTGGAAAGCCTAATAGAGCAACCCATATTCAAAAACATAGCAAGAGAACACATCAAAGGCAAAATTACAGGACTGATCAAACGAGGTTGCACATTAAAACCAATTTTCAGCATTCTCACTTTGACGCACGCCCCACAAAGATGCCTGAATCAAAAGTTTACAAACGATTAAGAGAAATGTACCATCCGTGAAGCAGAATTGAAAGCCATCTCTCTATAAGTGGTGTCGTGTAGGCCGTTTGTCGTAGCTTCTTCGTCAGAGAAAAATCTGAAGTGGTGTCATGTAGGCCGTTTGTCTCCTCCATAAGAACTTATGGTAATGGAATTGGGTGTCGATATAGCCCTAGAAATCGATGAAATAGAAATCGATGAAAGGAAAGAAGTTCGAGGTTTTCAGTGAGAGGTAATTATAAGACGAAATCGGGGGAGGGGGCACAACTTCCAAAATATGGGAAGCGTGTTTTACTTAGAGGAGGTGAGAGATACAAACGATCTTGAGGGTTGTGGTGACGGGAAAGAAGATGAAGACGGGTTAGAGCAGCAGGCGTCACAAATAGTGTTCGCCATTGACGGTGGTGGTAACTGACGTAGATGGCTGGAAGGGAGACGGAACCCTAGATCACCTAATGTGTGTATTTTGAACCCAAACATTGAAAATATAATGTGTATCTTTTCCCCTCATTTTAGACACTAATTCACAATAGATATTGTTTACTTCATTAATTTTTATAAAAGATAACATTACGACGTACAATCTTTAATCCTAAACATTTTACATACATAAGTTTTATGAAATATCTTTTTTTCTGTCATAAAATCTGTGTACGTCGTAATTAGTCTGTCATTAAAAGTCTTTTTTCACTATAAGGATTAACACCTATCCAGACGACACTTATCCCTACGACATGTGTCGTCGGCAAAAGGCAAGCTATACCGACGACTTGTCATCGGTAAAACGTGTTCCAACTTTGACTATATTTCTTTGACTAGAAATCCTATCCCGACGACAAGTCGTCGGTATAGATTTGGTGGGAAGATGTAAAAAATTGGCGGTATGTCCAATATCTATGCAGATGAGATGTCGTTGTTATAAGATATTAAAAAAATATTTTCGATTTATTTATATTTCTTGTTGCAGAAAATGAAGACGGCGTCGTTTTGGTTCACCTATGCCGACGACATGTCGTCGGTATAGGGTGTTTAAAAAATAATTTCGAATTATTTTTAATCTGTGTCGTAGAAAAACAAAACGATGTCGTTTTCGTCCACCTATACCGACGACTTGTCGTCGGAAAAAAAAGTGGGACTGATCCGCGTGAAAATTATTTATTTTATTTACTTATTTTTTTAATGAGGTAAAATGGGACGACGTCGTTTCCTTTACCTATACCGACGACATGTTGTCGGTATAGGTTTCCCTGTAACAAAACCCCTAGTAGCCTTCATTTCGCAGTAACGCCTCACATCCTTTTTTCTCTCAACCTCCGGCGCCTGAAGACGAGATAAAGTATGTTGCCCATATGAGATGCAACGTTCATATTCTCATGGGAAATAAAGTTTGTTGCTAAAACGAGATACAAGGTTCGTATGTGCATAATGATTATACCATGAGTTCACAACCCAAGCCTAATGACCGAGGGTGCCCTCTTCTATGTCTATCGCTAACATAGGGAAATATGGTAAAATGCACTCAAGCGAATCGTGCGAGTGAGGAGTTGTCTACCTCCTAATAGCGTTATCCATAATAACCATGGGCTCAAATGAGTTAATGACTTGTGTGAACTGATTCCAGGGACTTAAACACGATAAGGCCTCATGAATTAACAATAGCATACACATACACAATAAAATATAGCAACCAAGTTTGATACAAGTCAAATTCAATACAACGAACATAAATAGTTTAGGACATGCTTTTCCACCCCAAAACATTTAAAACCGAAAATAGGGGGAGTCGTGAATACTCACAATATGCAAAATATAGCAACCAAGTTTATATGAGTCAAATAAATACAACGAACATAAATAGTTTAGGACATGCTTTTCCACCCCAAAACGTAAAAACCGAAAATAGGGGAGTGGTGAATACTCACAATATGCAAAATATAACAACCAAGTTTATGCGAGTCAAATAAATACAACGAACATAAATAGTTTAGGACATGCTTTTCCACCCCAAAAGGTAAAAACCGAAAATATGGGAGTGGTGAATACTCACAATATGTATTGAGATGATGCAAATGGTGCCTTGAACTACGCTCCACTCGTACCACTATCGTTTTCCTACAATAATGGTATTCAGTAGTGAGTCTCTAATCGAAATCTAACACTAGTATACTTACTACTACAATATAATTATGCCAATATTGTGTCAAAATTTAATATTGATAAGTTACAAACATTTTTCTGTGAAAATTAAATTTCAATGAATCAATTGTTATATAACAATTTAAGTGGAAAAATTCCCATTATTGAAATGCTAATATTTAACATTTTTAGAGGTGTTCCAATGATTAAATATTGAAAAACTAAATCAGTTTAGATCTAAAATTTCCGAAACTTTGTGTTTTAGTTTCAACTGAAGTCAAGGATGCTAAGATAATTTTTCTTGCATTTTTGATATGTCTAGCTATTTTTCATCATTTTAATTTCTTGAATAACCATAAAATTATGAAAAATACTAAATAGTTAATAAAAATTACCAAACTTCAGATTTTGGTTCTAACTACATTAAAAGACTTCCAGATAAATGTTCATGGAGTATAGATATGTATAACCATTTTTCTTATATTTAATTCTCTAAATAGATAAAAATTCATGAATAATAGCAATCAGTTAAGAAAATTCCTCAAACTTTTTATAATACTGCAATTACACATACTTAAGCTGGGAAAAATATCAAAACAGATTTCTAAATTGTTTAACCCAATTTTATGATTTTTGTGGATTTAAGTGTATTAAATATTGGGAAATTAGACGAAAAAGAGCATAAAGAAGAGAAAAATCGTCATAATTTGTATGTAGCATCCTAATATATTATAAGAGTTTCCGGAAAATTTTCATGAATATTGGATGAGTAAAACTGTTTTTCCTGTTTTTAATCTATTATAAACACAAAAATCATGGAAAAATAGATATACATTTTGAAAAATTCCCAAAATATTGTTCTGAGTCTTGCACATAAGGTAGAAGCTGCGAAAAATAATATATGATATTTTCACATTCCCTAAAGTGGTTTTATGATTTATTGGAACTAAATAAAATGAAAATTCAAAATCATACTAAACAGTAACAAAAATCATTGAAACTCACAGAGATGTAGTCATTGACATTAGGGGTCATGCATGAATTTACCTAGGATTTATACACCTCAGAAAGTATTTTATATGAATTATGCCCTATTTTCTTGCAATAATTATAATAATTCGAAAAAAATGAATAATTTTCTGAAAATTTGTGGAACATCTCATTTTGTTGGTGAAATTCTGGGAAAAATCGGATTTGATCAGAAAAGAAGTTTTAGATATTTATTTGGGAATAAATCCTTTATGAACCTATTTGAAAGCTTTTTAACAACAAACTTTGATGATCAAGCCTCTAAGCTTGAAGATCATCACATGCATGTTGGTTTTTGGGTGAAATAATATCACCATAATCATAAAAATCATGGTTATGAACATGCATGTGAATAATCTCAAAGAAAAGTGTTTATGGAGAAGAAGAAATAGTAAAACTTGAAGGAATAGTGAAGTAGAAATCGATTTTACCTTCAAGAACACCACAATATGATGAAGATTTCGAGTTTGAGTAGTGTTATTGGGTTTGTTTGCAGGAAAATTTCATGGTTCTTAGAGGGAGGAAGAGAGAAAATGTGTGTGAGAGAGTGAGAGAGAAATGAGAGAGAATGAGGGAAGATGGAGTGTGAGAGTGGAGAAAAATGATATTGTGTTGGGAAGAGGAGAGATATGGGGAGAGAGATCCGAATTTTCAATGAGGAGAGAGACCCCCCGTCTCTTCCATTTATTTTATATAAATTTCCCTCAATTTTTATAAATTTTCCCATTTTGTTTTATATAAATAATGCATTAAGCCATGATTTGTTTTATAAAATTATTGATTTAACTTGATAATTAGGAAAAAATGTTGATACATTAAATTTTATTTTCGTTGAATGCATTTTCATAATTTTAATTATTACAAAATAATATTATAAGTTTCATAATTATTTTTATAGAGTTTTTAAGGTTAAAGTTTATAAATATGTGTTTTTAGGGTTTTTTAGGGTTTTGAGGAGTTTGTAAGTCTTTGGATATAAAAATTAATTAAATTTTGAGACTTCAAACTATTTTAGAGTTTCATAACTCTTATTCAAGTTAGAAATAATATTTGTAATTTATTTTTACCGGTTTATTGGCATTCTATGTAGTGATTTCGAGATTCAAGCGAAATTGAGGAATCAAGTATACTAGTCCTAGTCTTCAACTTTAACTTAAGTTCCTACGAGACTCAGACCTAATTTATACCACTAGGTCAAGTGCATGATGTGTGTATATGATTCATGAAAAGGTGTTCGAGTCAAATAGCGACCCGAATATGGATATTCACTACAGTTAAGTAGTTGTAGAATTCATATATCAATGTGAAATCTAAGTGTACTATCCATTGATTATAATTGTTTCCAAGTTTCTAGTAGGTTATAACATAGCTACTAGTTACAAAGTCTAGTATGTGTCGTGCCTATAAGTGCAACTAAGTTTAGTCAAATCAAGAATCGACTCGAATTTTGACGATTGTCACAAACCCAGTACATGCAGCGTACACAGAAGTACGCTCAATGTACTGGCCAGTGACCTTTTCTCATCCGATCGAATGGATTAATCCCTTAATCCCTTAACGTACAAACCTCATATCTACTTCTAATTAAGGTCTTAATCCATAAAGTTGGCAACTTTAGTCACTTGCATGACTTAATAGGACCCAACACTAAACCCTAAGTCGAAAACTCCATAAAAAGGTTAAGAACTCAAGCATGGGTGAACTTTAGCGCTCAAGCTTCGATTTTTATCACTTATACAACTAAGAAATACCAAGATATGAAGTCCAAAGGTTCTAGAGTAACTTCAACTCACAAATCCAAGTCATGGGACCAAAATATGCCCAAAACATAACCCAAAACCAGATCTATGTAAAAGAGCAATAAAGTTGGAAGCTTTATACCTGCAAAAACTTACAAATGTGAAGAGATTTATGGATCTTCAAGCTCCAATCAAACTAATGCTCCTCCAATGAGTTCCTCTTTCTTCAATACGGACAAAACACATAAAAATCACTCCAAAAGGTCAAGATCTCACAAGAAGGGGCTATGGTTCGTAATACTACTTTAGGGTGAATGGAGGCTGAGAATGGAAAATCCTCAAGGGACTTAAGTTGCTTAAATAGGGTCCAAATGTTGAATATTAGGGTTTGAGTGTGGGTCGCGTACGACCAACGTACCTATAAGTATGCCCAATGTACTAGAGTGATCCCGCGACCTTCTGTATTCAGTACGCCCAATGTACTGCATAAATTCCCTCTTTTCATATAAACTTCAAACGACCATAACTTCCACACCTACCCGTATTTGTCTCAAGGATCATCACCTCGCCCTAAAATACTCATAAGCATAGACGAACACCCAGTCCTCACCCCTAGTAGAAAGGCTAAACATCTCATAACTGGCCGAGTGACCCCTTACGTCTCATCCATGAAACTTCCACCAACCCTGCAGCGCTCGTGTATGCTATCCATACATAACACTGGATTGTATAAACATTCGAATATCTGATCCTACCCTAAGCCCTTCATCAAACAAGAACAGGAAATAAGACAAAACCAAACATTCTCAGGCTATAATATCTTGGTTATATATAACCTGATGCATACACCAAGCAACTACAGTAATGATGTCAATTTCATAAAAGAAAGCCCTAGGCTATCAGCCATCATATAATCTGGCAATTCTATCATGCAATTCCTGAAGATCCCTAGCCTATCACTAGCATGCTTTTCTAACATATCACAATATCAAATAACAGCTATGGTATTTTGGGGTCTACTTACTGGCTCCGGCTTATCGTATACATCACATCCTCTTTGAGCATTTTGAAAACCATTTGAAAATCATTTTGAAAATATTTTCCTTAGTTTGAGACTGGATTCACACGAATGTTCCTCCAATTCACTCAAACCAAGGCTCTGATACCAACTTGTAACATTCGAAAAATTCTTCAAATTTTGAACTTTTGAAATAAGTACAAACCATCATTTATTTCATATTGTTTTTAAAATAAGTTTCACATCAGAGTTTTCCCAGAAAGCCTAACAAAAAATACGAGGAGGTGCAGGATCAAGCCTTCGCCTTCCCGCGATCATCTGAGGTACCAGAAACATATTCCTTAATGAGTCTTCCCCAAAATACCACCACAATACATAATCATAGCTATCACGCAACAGCACACATACAGAACCTTAGACCGCCACACCGGGCCTACAACCTATCTGGACTGTTCTCTGGGCCTTTAGCCTGACTGGTCTGCCTCGTAGGCCTTCAGTCTATCCGGGCCGCCCTGGGTCTGTTGGCCTTCAGCACAAAGCAGGACAACTCAACAGAACCACACACACACATGTCGACATATACATAACTCATAAACACATAATCAAACAAAAGGCAAGCACAGATCATACAGATCAATAAGCATAGCATCATCCTATCTACTAGGATTCAGATTTAACCGATTACTACAATACTCAATTATACAATAACCAGGATAACAGTCCAAAGGGCCAGCCTTGCTGCCTTCGACCCAACAAGTATGGCGATGAACACTCACCTCACAGGTAATGTTGAACTGGTAAGATCCAACTCCAAATCTCAGCTCCAGACCCAAATGCCTACAACCACCATGTGATCATTTCTATCAAAACTCTGAAATACACATAATACCCTCAAGAGTCAAACTTGGTCAACCATGGTCAAAGTCAAAGTCAACAGTCACGGTCAACAGTCCATGTTGACCCAACTCGTCAAGTGCACCTACCAACGCGTCGAGTTCCTACAGTATTCAGAGAGTCGGGAAACCCCTAGACAACTCGCCGAGTTGGCTGGAAAACTCGCCGAGTTTTCCTAACTTAACACATTCAGTCCTTTTTCATCAAGTCTAACACCTTAAAATATAGATCTGATACCCAAGGGCTGGAAAACCATGTAAAGTTGCTAACTTTACGTCCATGCATGTCCCAAAGAGGCTCCAAAGCACAAGGAAGGCTTAATAAGGGACCTAAAGCATGAAGGAGGCCTAGAACTAGATAAAGCTTGCAACTTTAAGTCCAACGAGGCCTTAAAACGTCCACATCTGAAGTGATAACTTCATGAATTATCAAACCCATGGACAATCCCAACAATGAGCCAAATATGACAATAAACTTCCAAGAAAGTGATCTAAGCAATAGATAAGAAAGGTGTCGACTTTATACCTCAAAATGACTGCAACAAAAGAGTAGGTTTTGGATCTATATCCTTCCTCTAAATCACGCCAGTTCAAACTTCAAGCTCCTTCAAAAGAACACCAAGAAATCACTCTTCAAGCTCAAACACATACAAATATAGAAGAGGATGCACGAACTAGGGTTTTCTGGATAGGGGAGACTGATAAAGAGGCCACCCAAAGGGTATAAGGCCTTTAAATAGGGTACAACACCCTAAAAATTTGGGTTTTTTAATCAGCCACCAACTCGTCAAGTTTTCCTCAACAACTCGTCGAGTTGGTCCAAAAATATGCAGGACCCAAAAGTCTTCAACAGGTCGAGTAGAGGCCATCAACTCGACGAGTTCGAAGGGGAATTTTCCTTTTAAGGAATAAATCTCATACCTGGAAGTCTGGATGTTACATTTGAGTAGTAAATTGAGGCTTAATCCCCATTTCTTGTATATATGAACTATAGAGCCGATATTTGGAACAATGATCAGTTTAAGCTATCTTTTGGACTTCGAGGTGAGTTTTTGTCATTGTATCCGTGGGTCGAAGGTGATGGGTTTGAGCCATAAGAACTTTCCTATGTGCACATGCAAACCCTAATTGCTTGGATCTAGGTTTCTCTAATTGAACATGCATTGAATCCAAGACTTGCAATACTAGATCTAATGTAATATATTGAATCTAATCACATGAAATCAGATCTGAAAGAATACCTTGAATTACTTGCTTGATACTTCTTCTTCTTGGAGCTTAGAGTCACAATTGTCACTCCTCTAATGGCTTACAAACACCAACTAGCAAGAAGATGATCTTGAGAGAGAGGGAGGAGGGATAGAAATCGGCCCTAGGGTTCCTTGGCTTGCAAGAGTGTCGATTTCTCCATCCCAAGGGTCCTATTTATACTATGAGCTATTAGGGTTTCTCCTTTAACCCTAATTGAATGACTTAGGCCCTAATCAATCCAAGATCCTTATAGATACAAGGCTTGGACGAAATTAAGGTTCCCAAGCCCCTAAATTTCGTTCACCCTAATATCCATAAGGATACATAGCCCAAAATACAACTATCACACATTTGACAGTTTATGCCCCTTTATTCAATTAACCTCTTTAAGTCACCAAATTAATATATGACTTATATTAATTAAATAACATTATTATTTCTTTAATATATTATTCTCATAATATATTAACAATAATATCTCTTCTCTCTTAACAAATCATCCTGTCAAGTTGCTATGGTGAAGGCAACCCAAAAGGACCATGCATAACCGGGTCAAGTAATTACCAAATATAGTTATAGCCTTAGACACTAATCCAACAGTCTCCCACTTGGATAAGTCTAGTAACTATATATGCAAACACAATCTGATTAGCAATCGTAGCTCTCAAAGACGCTGTCAACTCTGATCTTATCAGTATCCTGTCCTTTAGATAAGGGATCATATAATCCTCTGTTCTAGATATCGTGCGGACAATTACATGGAACATGGTCATACTTATTGTCCTGCAATTTGTTTCTCGATCTCAGATTCATTTGACATAGAACTTAATTGAACACATCAATTCAGTCCTGACCGGGCCCGGCACATAAGTCAAATCAAATCATCGAGGGGCCCTGATATCGCTTTTACCCTCTTAGGATAAAAGGAACAGATAAACTTCGACTTATATGCATTTATTATCCACTAATGAATTTACACACAACAATACGTTTTATAACATCAAGTTACTGATGCGTTTGCGTATTATCAATGCATAACCAATTAACAAACAATAAACCATATATCTAGGTTTTAAGACTATATGATATTACCATCTTGTGATCACTCGTGATAAATTCCATGAAGTGATTCCAACAAGTGTGGGTTTATTCCAATGCTCAAATCAAGTTCATAAGCACTCATGAACGTTGTAGCAAACCTTTGCTATGTCTAATACACTTTAGACAATCTACACACCAATTCATGACAGTCTTCATTCATATCTACTTCCAACATATGAACGACTGTGGACTATTCGAATAATTCGATTATTATCAAATAATTAATTACTCAGGAAGTCAAAACATGCAAAATGAAACAATAGTTAAACAATTAACATAAGACAGTAGCTTTACTTATAAATAATACTCCTTTATTTAATCATCAAATGTCAATTACATTTATCTATTACACGTTTCCAAACTATCTAATCTAAACTAATATCGTTCTTTAGCCCAATACTCCTAGCGTGCTGCAAATGCTTAACCCTGCTAAGTCCCTTCGTAAGCGGATCTGCTGGGTTATCCTCTGACGATACCCTCTTTACCACGAGGTGTCCTTCTTCTACTTGATGTCTAATAAAATGATATTTTATGTCGATATGTCGAGATCTACCATGATCCCTCGGTTCCTTGGTCAAGGCAACCGCTCCTTCATTATCACAGAAAATTTCCATAGGCTCCTTTATGGTAGGCACAACTCCAAGATCACCAATGAAGTTCTTCAACCACATAGCCTCCTTTGACGCTTCGCTCGCTGCAATGTACTCTGATTCGCACGTTGAATCAGCTACTGTTTCTTGCTTGGAACTTTTCCAAGTCACCGCTCCCCCATTAAGGGTAAAGACCCAGCCCGACTGCGAACGGTAGTTGTCCCTGTCGGTCTGAAAACTGGCATCACTATACCCTCACACCTTTAAGTCATCACTCACTCCAAGGACTAAAAACCATTCCTTGGTCCTCCGAAGGTACTTAAGTATATTCTTGACCGCAATCCAATGAGCTCTGCCCGGGTTCCCTTGATATCTACTGACCATGCTCAAAGCAAAGGCCACATCAGGGCGAGTACAAGTCATAGCGTACATGATTGAGCCAACTGCGGAATCATAGGGTATTCGGCTCATCTCAGCTATCTCGGCTTCTGTACTCGGGCTTTGAGTCTTACTCAATTTGGCATTACTCTGTATCGGTAGTTCTCCCTTTTTCAAGTTTTCCATACTAAAACGTTTTAGTACCTTATCCAAGTAAGTATTCTGACCAAGTCCTATTAGTCTCTTACTTCGTTCTCTCACTATCCTTATTCCTAAAATATAGGAAGCCTCTCCGAGGTCCTTCATAGCGAAACACTTCCCGAGCCAGAACTTAACCTCCTGCAGAGTCGGGACGTTGTTTCCTATGAGCAGGATGTCATCGACATACAAAACGAGAAAGCTAACTATACTCCCACTGGCCTTGACATATACACATGATTCATCTTCACTTCGTACAAATCCAAACTCTTTGACTTTCTCATCGAAGCAAAGATTCCATCTGCGAGACGCTTGCTTAAGCCCATAAATGGACTTCTCAAGCTTACACACTCTATTGGGATGCTTTGGATCGATAAAACCCTCTGGCTGAGCCATGTAAACATCCTCAGCCAACTTCCCATTAAGGAAAGCGGTTTTTACATCCATTTTCCATATTTCATAGTCATGAAATGCAGCAATGGCTAGCATCACCCTAATAGACTTTATCTTCGCAACTGGTGAGAAGGTTTCGTCATAGTCAACTCCAGGAGTCTGAGTGAAACCCTTCGCAACCAATCGCGCCTTATAAGTGTGCACGTTCCCATCCACGTCGGTCTTCTTCTTGAAGATCCACTTGCACCCGACCGTCTTACGACCTGGTACATTGTCAACCAAATTCCAAACTTGGTTGTCATACATGGACTGAATCTCGCTGTCCATCGCCTCTTTCCATTTTACAGACTCTGGGCCTGCCATGGCTTCCTTATAGCTATTAGGTTCATCTAGATTTATTAGTGTACCATCACTAATATACGTGTCCCCTTCGGTAGTAATATGAAAACCATAAAACTGGGGTTGAACTCTAACTCTTTCGGAACGTCTAAGAGGTAAGGACTCGTCAATTGGTTCAACTGGAGTTTCCTCCTCGGGTTGAGCGCCAGTGTTAGAGGTTCCTTTATCGCTAGATTCTTGAATTTCTTCAAGATCGACTTGCCTCCCACTGTCTCCTTGGCTTATGAGTTCTCGCTCTCGGAAAACCCCTCTCCTCGCAACGAAGACAACATTGTCACTCGGCCTATAGAAGAGATATCCAAAGGATTTCTGTGGGTAGCCGATGAATATACATCGCTCACTACGAGGTTCGAGCTTGTCGTGAGTTTCTCGTCTTATGAAAACTTCACAGCCCCAAACCTTGATATGTGCCAACGAGGGAGCTTTCCCTGTCCACATCTCGTGAGGTGTTTTGGCAACCTTCTTTGTGGGTACTAAATTAAGGATATGGGCGGCAGTCTCTAAGGCATACCCCCAGAATGAGATAGGTAGTGAAGCACGACTCATCATGGAACGAACCATGTCTAGCAAGGTTCGATTACGCCTCTCAGCTACACCATTCAATTGTGGTGTCCTAGGTGGCGTCAATTGTGAAACTACTCCACATTCCTTGAGGTAGTCGTGGAATTCAAGACTTAGGTACTCTCCACCTCGATCAGATCGAAGCATCTTGATTTTCCTGCCTAATTTATTCTCCACTTCTTGTTTAAACTCTTTGAACTTTTCAAAGGTTTCTGACTTGTGCTTGATTAAGTAGATATACCCATATCTGCTATAATCATCTGTGAAAGTCACATAGAAGCGATTTGCATCCCTTGTAGTGGATCTAAAGGGTCCACATACATCTGTATGTATGAGATCCAATAAACTCTCACCCCTCGCACAAGTGCCAGTGAAGGGTGACTTGGTCATCTTTCCAAGTAAACAAGATTCGCACGTGTCATCTTCCCTGGGGTCGAACGACTCCAACACTCTATCCTTTTGGAGTTGGGCTATGCGCTTCTTGTTGACATGTCCAAGACGACAATGCCACAAGGATGCTTTATCCATACCATTGGAAGAATCCATACACAACACATCATTTCCTAGGTTATCTACAACCATAACAGTTTCATAAATTCCATTACAAGGCATTGCTTCAAAATATAAAACACCATTTAGATAAGCATAAATCGAACCATTCTCATTATTAAACGAATATCTAAATCCTTGTCTAAATAAACCATGAAAAGAAATGATGTTTCTTGCCATATCTGGCGAGTAGCAACAATTATTTAATTCTAAATTCAAACCATTCCTAAGCTCTAAAGAATACACTCCAATCTTGGTGACAGGCGACGTTCTTCTGTTTCCCATGATCAGATTTATTCTTCCAAGCTCCACATCCCTATTTCTTCCTAGTCCCTGCAAATCAGAACAAATGTGGTAACCACACCCTGTATCAAGAACCCAAGAAATAGCATGAGATGAATCATTAGATTTAATTGTGTAAATACCTGCAAAAGATGGCTTGATCTTCCCATCCTTGATGGCTTGCAGATATTCCGGGCAGCTTCTCTTCCAATGCCCTATTTTGTGGCAATGGTGGCACTCTGCCTCCTTTGGGTTTGGGTTGGGCTTAGCAGGATCAACCTTGGTCCCACTAGAGGAGGAACCATTTTGGGACTTTCCTTTGTGGTGGTTCTTTGAAAAAGCCTTCCTCTTCTTGCCCCTTCCCTGTCCAATAGCCAAAACAGGAGCAACGGGTGGATTGGGAGTTGGTGCAACATACTTGTCCTTGAGGTTGCTCTCAACAGTCCTCAGGAGCCCTTGGAGTTTGCTTAGGGTGACCTCTTCCTTGTTCATGTGGTAGGTCATCCTAAATTGGTTGTAGCATGAGGGCAAGGAGTGAAGAACAATGTCGATAGCCAAATCTTCCCCAAAGTTGACATTCAACTTGCGAAGACGATCAACATACCTTTGCATCTTTTGCAAGTGCACAGTAAGAGACTCTCCACTTCCCATTTTAGCAGTAATCATATTTGTTATGATTTCATAGCGCTCTTGCCTCGCGCTTTGGTGATACCTCTCCATCAAGTCTAGATGCATCTCATAAGGATACATGTCCTCATAGGACTTTTGGAATTCTGAGTTCATTGTGGCTATCATGATGCAATGGACCTTCGTTGCATCACGCTCATGGTTCTTAAAGACAGCCATTTCTTCAGGAGTAGCAGTTTCTGGATTGATCTTTTCGAGCTTCTCATCGAGAACATACTCTTTGTCCTCGTAACGCGTGATTGTGCGAATGTATCTTATCCATTCGCTAAAGTTCGTTCCATCGAATGTCACTTTTTGACAAAGGCTCATTAGAGGAAATGAGCTAGCAGCTGTGTTGTTTGCGTTAGACATCTACAAATAGAAAGAACAAAGTTTGATTAGATTAAGTCCCTAATTAACACCCAAAATGAAAAATTAGGGCTAGGACCCAACAACGTTATTTACACATTGGAAAAGGGATGCCGTAATCCAATATGCAAATAATTTGGAGGTAAGTGAATGACGATTCACTAATTCTTCACCATGAAAAACATAAGCTTTAAGTTTTAAATGTATTGAGAATTCCTAGATTTCATTGAGATTCATTGAACCTTTCAATGACATGTTTAAATCTCGATATGCCCCTCTCGTTTGTGACTGGGATGCCGAGGATCACAAAGTGGGTGTGAATAACCATGCAAATGTACAAGGTGCCCCCACTGTTACAGTTACCTATTCAATGTGCTGGTTAACCACACACGCTCCATTGAACTATAACAAACAATGAGTCACCCTTTGCCACCTTTGCTTAGAACCCAATTAATGTGCCGGTTAACCACACGCGCTCCATTAATGTCTTAGCAAGGGTACAAAGTGTAATTTCATGGGATTGCATCAATTCACTTTTCCTAAAGTAACTAAGATTGGGAATTTTATAAAACATGTTTAGTTACTTTATATAGATTCATTATACTTATTAATGAGAGGAGGTTTGCCCTATCCTACCCGTTCGGCTAACGACCCTCCACCAGTCAAGCAAGCGGTGGGTGTGAATGTACACCCATTAAGCGCCATTTTATAAGCAGCAACCTTATACCCACCTTATAGACTGGCTTCGTGAATGAGGCCTACTAACGGTAAGACTAGCATCTTAAATTATACATATATATGTATTAAGCTTGTAATAATATAATAGTATAGGGTTGAATTTTAAACTTGTAAAATTCTAGGGATTGAAATTTAAAATTATCCAAATTAAACTTTTAATCACAAAATTTAAAATTTCAAAGCTTGAGGACAAGTCTTGAACTTTTTCAAAGCATAAGGATCAAATAGCAAATAATATAAATCATCTAATTAGATTATCTCAATTTGATCTTATTCAATGTTACTTGCAAAACAATTTACCAATTCAATTCAAATAATCAACAATTATCATATAAGGAAATTATTATTCAACTAATTGGTAATTATCTTTTGTTAGGTCAAGAATATACTCATATATATGATTAAAATCGGATTTTAATGACCCAAAACAGTTAAGGCAAGTATCCTCAAGTAAAACAGCAAGAAATCCCGAAACTTCCTCCTTCTGACGCTCGAACTCGCCGAGTACCTCTATGGACTCGTCGAGTTGGAGCTACTCGCCGAGTCCACAGTGGAACTCGCCGAGTACAGCAGTCAGAATCACAAAAATCGAATTTTGTAAGCAACAAGCAATCAACCAATGCATCAATTCAATAGAAATCAACCAAATCTCTGATACCACTGATGGGTTTGAGCCATAAGAACTTTCCTATGTGCACATGCAAACCCTAATTGCTTGGATCTAGGTTTCTCTAATTGAACATGCATTGAATCCAAGACTTACAATACTAGATCTAATGTAATATATTGAATCTAATCACATGAAATCAGATCTGAAAGAATACCTTGAATTACTTGCTTGATACTTCTTCTTCTTGGAGCTTAGAGTCACAATTGTCACTCCTCTAATGGCTTACAAACACCAACTAGCAAGAAGATGATCTTGAGAGAGAGGGAGGAGGGATAGAAATCGGCCCTAGGGTTCCTTGGCTTGCAAGAGTGTCGATTTCTCCATCCCAAGGGTCCTATTTATACTATGAGCTATTAGGGTTTCTCCTTTAACCCTAATTGAATGACTTAGGCCCTAAGCAATCCAAGATCCTTATAGATACAAGGCTTGGATGAAATTAAGGTTCCCAAGCCCCTAAATTTCGTTCACCCTAATATCCATAAGGATACATAGCCCAAAATACAACTATCACACATTTGACAGTTTATGCCCCTTTATTCAATTAACCTCTTTAAGTCACCAAATTAATTCTCAATTAATATATGACTTATATTAATTAAATAACATTATTATTTCTTTAATATATTATTCTCATAATATATTAACAATAATATCTCTTCTCTCTTAACAAATCATCCTGTCAAGTTGCTATGGTGAAGGCAACCCAAAAGGACCATGCATAACCGGGTCAAGTACTTACCAAATATAGTTATAGCCTTAGACACTAATCCAACAGAAGGCACCAATGGCTGCCCAATAGGTTGTGGTATGTAACACCCCGACTCTCAGGTATAAATTTTCAATGTTATATTTCCAATTCTAAAAGTCAACTCGACGAGTTGGATACCCCGACTCGTCGAGTTGGGTTGGTTCAGGTTGCAGGTTTTAAGTGACCAACTCGGCGAGTCGGAGGTCGGATTTGACGAGTTAGATTTGGAATGAGAAACCCTAATCCTCGGGGTTTTGCACCCTATTTAAAGGATCCTTTGCCCCCTTGGCCTCCCCTTACATCCCCTTGTGAGTCCAGAAACCCTAAAATCGCCGTTTTTCTCTCTTTTGTGTGATATTAAGCCTTGTGGTGGATTATGGAAAGAAGATCTTGAAGTACTCAAGCTTCGAACAAGAGAAAGGCTGTAGATCTGAGTTCTTCTTCATCTTAGCATTGTTTCTGAGGTAACACGTTGTTACCTTGACCTTCTTCTATTTAGATCTATGCTTGTGTGAGATTAGAGCCATTTTTGCAATATTGATATGTTATTTTGGGTATCAGGCGTGATCTGAAGTTGCAACTTTAGATCTAGGCTTATCTTGGTTTGTAGGGTCATAAAGTTTCAGCCTTTAGTGATTTAATACCTTCTTCGTCCCTTAGGACCATTCTTTAGCTTGATTTGGGCCATTATCACCTTGCATGTACGTAAAGTTTGCAACTTTACGTAAGAAATATGCCCTAAGAGCTTAGATCTGCATTATAGAGTTTTCAAGCGGCTTAAAATCATTTGGATGGAGAAAGGATTGAGGGGACTCGACGAATTGCATGGTCAACTCGGCGAGTCTGATGAATATTGTCATGCAAGGACTTCTGCATGGACTCGGCGAGTCAGTAGGGTGACTCGGCGAGTCAGCTAGGGTTTTCCCGACATTTGGACATGCATGAAATCAATGAGTTGCGGGGAAACTCGACGAGTCAATCGGGGATTTCACGACTTCTCGAGTTCAGGAAGGACTCGACGAGTCGGTGAACTGCACTCGACGAGTCGGGTCAACTTGGACTGTTGACCTTGAGTTTGACCAAGGATTGACTAATTGACTTCTAGGGTATTTGGTAATTTGGAAATTTATGGAAATGGTCTTATGGTAAATATAGGTGGTGGAGTTCGTGTCTGTGATTCGAGAGTTTGAGCTTATCACTTCAGTGTGACATTTGTGAGGTGAGTTATCCTTACTATATCAATAGGGTCTAAGGCACCAATGACGGCCTTTATCGGATTTGTATCCGGGTTATTGCATGATATGCTTATTGATTTACATCCTGTTAGTTAGGATGGTGATATGCTTAGTGACCTGGTTAGGTCGGTATCCTGGTATATAGGATGTTGCTATGTTAGTGACCGGTTAGGTCAGTTGACTGTTATATATGCTAGCGTATGATATTATATGCACATGTTTGTTTGATTGGGGGTTGGGTTGAGGCGGTCCTGCTTTTTGCTGAAGGCCAACATACCCAGGGCTGTCCGGAGAGACTACAGGCCCAGGAGGGCATGTGAGTCAGACCGAAGGCCCGACGAGTGGTCCGGATAGGCTGTAGGCCCTGCGAGGCGGTCCAGACATGCCGAAGGCTCGGAGAGCGGTCCAGATAGGTTGAAGGCCTGCAAGACGGTCCAGTCAGGCTGAAGGCTCATTATGCATGCTGTTTGCATATATGTTTATATGATATGGTTATGATTATATGGCGTTGGTATTTTGGGGGTAACTCACCAAGCCTTCGAGCTTACATTTATCAATTATTGTTTCAAGTACTTCAGATGATCACGGGAAGCCGAAGGCGTGACCATACACTTCCTCGATTTAAGATTATTATTTTCTGGGAACTCTAATATGATACTATTTTGAAAACGAATTGTAATAATTAAATGATTTTAAATGTTTTTTAAAGTTCAAGTTTGGAAAGATTTTTATGGATGTTACAAGTTGGTATCAGAGCCTTGCTTTGAGTGAATTGGAGGAAACACTCGCGTGTCTCTAGTCTCAAACTGAGGACAAGATTTTTTAAACGATTTTCTTAAAATGTTTTCAAAATAATAAAGGAGGATGCAAGTGTACGATCAGCCGGAGATCGTGGATAGACCTCAAAATACCTTACGGATTATTTGACTATCTGATATGTTAGAACAGCATGCTAGTACTAGGCTAGGGATCTTTTAGGTGAATCAAATAAACTAGAAAAACAATTCCTAAGTTCACATGCAACCTACTTTGGATCTATGTTTTAACTATTGAACATATAACTTTGAATTGCAAAACAAGAACCCTAGGGAGAGAGGCTATTTTCGAAATTAACCAACTACGGTTTTAGAGTTACATACCTTTCAATTGTTATAGAAAAAAATTGGTAATCCTTTGATCTTGATCTTCTTGGAAGCCTAGCACCACAATTGTAATGCCTCTAATGGAATCACACCCAAGAGCTAGCAAGAAGGAAACTTATGAGGAGAGAGGCTATGGTATGCAAAAATCGGCCTAGGGTTTCTTCAAGAGAAGGAGTGCCCATTTTGGGAGCCAGGAGGCTCCTTATATAGCTGAGGGATCTAGGGTTTAGGGAAAACCCTAATGTTCCTTTGCTTGGGGCCTAAGCTTATCCAAAGGCCTTATCCAAGCCCCTTGGACGAAATCATTAGGGTTTCCCCTATAGATTTCGTCCACCCCCTTCCAAGGAGGTTCTGGAACCTTCCACTCAACTATTAGATAATTGCAAACTAGTCCCTGTACTTGATAATTAACACAGTTAACCCCAAAATCAATTCTAATTAATTTCTGGCTAACAATTAATTAAATATTATGATTTCTAATTAATATATTAATCTTTTAACATATTAATAAATCATTTATATTAATTTATTAATCTTATAATCAATCAATATCTCCTTTCATAATTTCCCTGTCCAGATGCTAGAGTTGAGGGCAAACCAAAAGCACTGTGCTGCTATCAATTCAAGTACATATCAATTATAGTTATGGGCTTAGACACCTAATCCAACAGTCTCCCACTTGGATAAGTCTGTAACTATAATTGCTAGTACGACTTCTAAATTTGACCAACAAATTGTAGCTTCCAAAAGCCGCTGCTGAACTCTGACCCAGTCAGTTACATGTCCTAAGATAAGTGATCATATAATCCTTTATTCTGCAAGATATCCCCAGAGATAAGACATGGAATGTAATCAATCTCTTTTTCAAGAATCTATGTTTCCCGATTTCTGATTTGTGATGATATAGGACTTCTAATTGAACACATCAATTTAGTCCTGGCTGAGCCCAACACATAAGTCAACACCAAATCATCGAGGGGCCCACAGATATTGCTTTTTCGGTTAGGGAAAAAGGAATGAATAAACTTTGACTCATATGCTTGTATCTTTTACTCATCAAACTATACATGACAATACGTTTTATAACACCAAGTTACTGATGCGTTTTCGTATCACCAATATATAACGGAATTTGCAAATTACAACTCATATATCTTCGTTTCAAAATTATAAGATATTATCGTCTCAGTATTACTCGTGATGAATTGCATGAAGTAATACTCTGAGCGAGGGTATATCCAATACTCAAATCTCAATTTCTGAGTACTCATGAATCATTGCATCAATTCTATTGCTATGTCTATCCTTAGACAATCTGCAATCCAATTCATGACAGTCTTAATTCACTACTTACTTCCAAAAGTATGAGCGATTGTGGAGTTTGAATAATCATATTATTCAGGATGTAAAACATGCAAAATATGAAACACAACAATAAACAATTGACAAAAGGCAGTAACCAAACTCATAAATAATACTTTATTATTTAATCACCAAAAGTCAATTACATTTACTTTGTTACAAATTTCTGAATAAAACTAATCTAACTACTAAAACTAATATCATCTCTCAGTCCAATGCTCCGAGCATGCTGAATATGCTTAACCCTACTCAGACCCTTTGTGAGGGGGTATGCTAGGTTGTCTTCAGATGATACCCTCTTTACAACAAGATGGCCTTCTTCTACTCTATGTCTTATGAAATGGTACTTTCTGTCGATATGTCTGGTTTTACCAAGATCTCTGGGTTCCTTTGTTAAGGCAACCGCTCCTTCATTATCGCAGAACAGTTCCATAGGCTCCTGGATGGTTGGAACAACTCCGAGATCTCCGATGAAGTTCCTCAACCAAGCTGCTTCTTTCGACGCTTCACTCGCTGCTATGTACTCTGATTCACAAGTAGAATCAGCCACCGTATCTTGCTTGGAACTTTTCCAAGTAACTGCTCCTCCATTCAGTAAAAATACCCAGCCTGATTGAGAACGGAAGTTATCTCTATCCGTTTGAAAGTTGGCATCACTGTAACCATCTATTCTCAAATTATCTTTGCCACTAAGTACAAGTACCCAGTCCTTTGTCCTTCGCAAATACTTGAGTATATTCTTAACCGCTATCCAATGAGCTCTACCTGGGTTTCCCTGATAGCGACTGACCATGCTCAAAGCAAATGCCACATCAGGGCGAGTACATGTCATAGCGTACATGATCGATCCGACAGCGGAAGCATAAGGTACACGACTCATGTCAGCTATTTCCTCATCTATACTCGGGCATTGAGTCTTACTCAATTTGGTATTGCTCTGGATAGGTAGCTCTCCCTTCTTGGAATTTTCCACACTAAACCTCTTTAGTACCTTATCCAAGTATGTGCTCTGACAAAGTCCAATTAGTCTCTTCTTTCTATCTCTCAATATTCTAATCCCAAGAATATAGGCAGCTACTCCAAGGTCTTTCATGGAAAAACACTTTCCAAGCCAAGACTTAACATCTTTCAAGGTTGGAATGTCGTTACCGATGATTAATATGTCATCGAAATATAATACCAGGAAAGTTACTATACTCCCACTAGCCTTGATATACACACAAAACTCATCTTCACTTCTAGAGAAACCAAACTCTTTAAATTTCTCATGGAAGCAAAGATTCCAGCTGCGAGATGCTTGTTTCAATCCATAGATGGATTTCTCAAGCTTGCACACTCTATTGGGAAACTTTGCATCAACAAAACCCTCTGGCTGATTCATGTAAACATCCTCAGCCAACTTCCCGTTAAGGGAGACAGTCTTGACATCCATTTGCCAGATTTCATAGTCATGAAAGGCAGCTATGGCGAGCAATATCCTAATAGATTTAATCTTAGCTACTGGCAAGAAGGTCTCATCATACTCAACCCCTGGGGTTTGAGTGAAACCTTTTGCAACCAGTCGAGCCTTGAATGTGTGCACATTTCCATCCATGTCTGTCTTCTTCTTGAAGATCCATTTGCACCCAACTGTCTTATGACCTGGTGCACTATCAACCAAATTCCAAACTTGGTTGTCATACATGGACTTAATCTCGCTGTCCATTGCCTCTTTCCACTTGGAAGCCTCTGGGCCTGCCATTGCTTCCTTGTAAGTAACTGGTTCATCTAAATTTACCAGTGTACTATCACTGATGAATGTGTCACCATATGAAGTAATATGAAAACCATACAACTCAGGTGGCACACTCACCCTAGTGGATCTTCGAAGAGGTAATGAGTTATCAACTGGTTCAACAGGAACTGTTTCCTCTGGTTGAGTGCTAGTGTCATCTAAGGTTCCTTCATTGGCTAACTCTTGAATTTCTTCAAGGTCAATGGTGCTCCCACTGTCCTCTTTGAATATGAGCTCTCTTTCTAGAAAGACTCCTCTTCGTGTTACAAAGACCACATTTTCACTAGCTCTATAGAACAAATATCCAAAAGACTGTTTTGGGAAACCAATGAAAACACATTTCTCACCTCTAGCTGCTAGCTTGTCGTGAGTCTATCGTCTTACGAAAGCTTCACAACCCCAGACATTAATATGTGCTAAAGAGGGAACTTTCCCCGTCCACATTTCGTGAGGTGTTTTGGCAACCTTCTTTGTAGGGACAAGATTGCGGATGTTGGCGACTGTCTCTAAGGCATACCCCCAGAAGTGAATAGGAAGCGAAGCACGACTCATCATAGAACGAACCATGTCTAAGAAGGTTCGATTTCGCCTGTCAGCTACACTATTTAACCGTGGTGTCCTAGGAGGAGTTAATTGTGAGACTATCCCACATTCTTTAAGATAGTCGTTGAACTCGATACTAAGATACTCTCCGCCTCTATCGGATCTAAGTACCTTTATCTTCCTGCCTAATTGATTTTCGACCTCATGCTTAAACTCTTTGAACTTTTCAAAGGTTTCTGACTTATGTTTGATTAAGTAGATATAGCCATATCTGCTATAATCATCAGTGAAAGTCACAAAGAATCAATTAGCATCCCTTGTAGTTGATCTGAAGGGCCCACATACATCTGTATGTATGAGGTCCAACAGACCTTCACCTCTTTCACAAGACCCTGTGAATGGTGATTTCGTCATCTTTCCCAAAAGACAAGATTCACACATATCATATGATTTTAGGTCAAATGATTCCAACACTCCATCCTATTGGACTTGGGCTATGCGTTTCTTGTTAGTGTGTCCAAGACGACAATGCCACAAGCATGCCTTGTCCACACTATTAGACAAGTCAATATTAAACACACTATTACCTAAGCTATCAACACAAGTCACTGTTTCATACACACCATCACAAGGTAAAGCTTCAAACACAAAGACACCATTCTTATAAATAGAAATCGAACCATTCAAATCATTAAAAGAATACTTAAAACCTTGTCTGAACAATGCATGAAATGAAATAATGTTTCTTGTCATCTCAGACGAATAGCAACAATTCAATAAATGTAATCTAACATCATTATTAAGTAAAAGTTGATAAACTCCGATCTTGGTTACTGGTGAAGACTTCCTGTTCCCCATGATCAAGTTTATCCTCCTTCGCTCTACCTCCTCACTTTCTTTTAGCCCCTGCAAATCATAACAGATGTGAAAACCACATCCTGTATCAAGGACCCATGAACGAGAAAATAATGAGTTATTAGAAGAAATAGTGTAAATACCTGCTGAAGATGGCTTCACTTTTCTATCTTTGATATCTTGCAGATATTTTGGGCAGCTTCTCTTCCAGTGCCCTTTGTCATTGCAATAAAAGCAATCAGCATCCTTTGGATCAGAAACATGGGGAATTGTAGCATTGGGCTTAGCCTTTGGGCCATTACTAGATGACCCTAGCTTGGGCCTTGCCCTTCCAATTTTGTTTAGGAGGACCTTTCCTCTTTTTCCCCTTTCCCTGTCCAATAGCCAAGATAGAGGCACTTGCAGGAGTGGAGGCTATACTTTTACCCTTCATCCCTGCTTCAGCTGTCTGTAACAAGTTGTGCAATTGGGCCAGTGTCTGCTCAGTGTTGTTTAAATGGTAGGTTAGGATAAACTGACCATAACAATCGGGTAATGAGTTCAAGACCATGTCAATGGCCAATTCCTCATCAAATTGAATGTTGAGCTTGACCAAACGCTCTATGTAGCGTTGCATTCTTTGCACATGACTAACAACCGACTCCCATTCCTTCATCTTGCAAGCCATGAGTGACTTGACTGCCTCAAACTTTTCTTGACGAGCTCGCTTATGGTATTTCTCCATAAGGTCCTTGTTCATCTCAAAGGGCCATTAGTCCTCATAGTACATCTGCAGTTCTGGGGACATGGTTGCGACCTGATGCATGCCACTTTGGTGGCATCGTCATAGTGCTTCTTGTAGGCAGCATATTCTTCGGGAGTGGCTTTGGATTCGTCAATTTCTTTGAGCTTCTTTTCAAGGACATACTCTTTGTCCTCAAAACGAAGCGTCATTTTGATTTTGCGCATCCAATCGTTATAGTTTGAGCCATCCATAACGACTTTGGTGCAAATGTTGAGCAAAGAGAAGTTATAGTTTGAGCCATCCATAACGACTTTGGTGCAAATGTTGAGCAAACAGAAGTGTTTCCAGGTGTAGACATCTGAAAAGAAAGAAAGTTTTAGTTAGATTTCAAGATACCTCAATATAATAACCCAAAGATACAATATTAAGGTTAGGATCCAACTATGAAGATTCACAACTTAGAAATGGGATGCCGAGATCCAAGTGTAAATTTCATAAAGGTAGGTGAATGACGATTCACCAATTCCACCATTAGACGAAATAAACGAAGTGAAATTCCAAATTCCTTTTGAGATACATTGAAACTATTCAATGGCATGTTTTAATCTCAGATTATGCTCTTCTATTTGTGACTGGGATACCGAGGATCACAAACAAGATGTGAATAACCATGCAAATGTGCTTGGTAACCTCATTGTCTTTATCATTAACTATTGATGTGTCGGTAAACCACACACGCTCCACCAAAATGATAATTATGAGATACCCATTACTACTCTTTATTAGTGCCTATTAGTGTGATGGTAATCCACACACGCTCCACTAACGACCATTAAAGCATAATGGGCAATTTCATGGATTAGCATACTTTTCACATTTTTCCTAAAGTAACTAGAGTTGGGATTTTTGTAAAATAATGTTCTAGTACTTTCTTTAATAACAATATACTTTTAATGAGATGTAGTTCTCCTATCATATCCGTTCTGCTAACGAACCTCCATTAATCAAGGAAGCGGTGGGTGAAAGTGGACACCCATTCAACTACCATTTTATAGGCAGTTTCCTTATACCCCCCTTATAGACTAGCTTCGTGAATGAGGCATACTAGCTATTTGACTGACCATATTCTTATACATATATAATATTTAACTTTTAATTATAATACATATATAAGGTGTGTTTTAAACTTTTTAAAACTTTAAGGTTTATATAAATTTCGAAAAATTAAACTATTAATTTAAATTTAAAATAAACCAAATAACTACATTTAATAATTATCTATTAATTAACGTTTAATTAATTTATTAAATCTTGTAAGGATTATCTAACCAAATTAAACAATTAATTTAATCCTAATCCTTATCCCTCTAGATTTCAAAAATCAATGGAGGAGGCTAGGGTTTTCAAAAACCCTAACCCTAATTTCGATTAGGGTTCATGGAGGCTAGGGTTTTTCGAAAAACCCTTTGAACCAAAAACCCTAAAAACGAAACCATGGCCTTTTAGGGTTTAATAGCTATAAACCCTAATTTGCAATTCAACTATTATAGCTATTCAATTTAAAACAAAACCAATGGATCTGATACCACTGATGGGTTTTAGGTGAAACAAATAAACTAGAAAAACAATTCCTAAGTTCACATGCAACCTACTTTGGATCTATGTTTTAACTATTGAACATATAACTTTGAATTGCAAAACAAGAACCCTAACGAGAGAGGCTATTTTCGAAATTAACCAACTAGGCTTTTAGAGTTACATACCTTTCAATTGTTATAGCAAACAATTGGTAATCCTTTGATCTTGATCTTCTTGGAAACCTAGCACCACAATTGTAATGCCTCTAATGGAATCACACCCAAGACCTAGCAAGAAGGAAACTTGTGAGGAGAGAGGCTAGGGTATGAAAAAATCGGCCTAGGGTTTCTTCAAGAGAATGAGTGCCCATTTTGGGAGCCAGGAGTCTCCTTATATAGCTGAGGGATCTAGGGTTTAGGGAAAACCTAATGTTCCTTTGCTTGGGGCCTAAGCTTATCCAAAGGCCTTATCCAAGCCCCTTAGACGAAATCATTAGGGTTTCCCCTATAGATTTCGTCCACTCCCTTCCAAGGAGGTTCTGGAACCTTCCACTCCACTATTAGATAATTGCAAACTAGTCCCTACACTTTATAATTAACACAGTTAACCCCAAAATCAATTCTAATTAATTTCTGGCTAACTATTAATTAAATATTATGATTTATAATTAATATATTAATCTTTTAACATATTAATAAATCATTTATATTAATTTATTAATCTTATAATAAATCAATATCTCTCCTTTCATAATTTCCCTGTCCAGTTGCTAGGTTTGAGGGCTACCAAAAAGGACTGTGCTACTATCATTTCAAGTACATATCAATTATAGTTATGGGCTTAGACACCTAATCCAACAAGTGGAAGATTCATGGATGGGTAGGTTGTTTGGGATGAGTCTGCCGGTTATGAGACATTTAGCCTTCCTCTAGGAGTGAGGACTGAGCGCATGCCATGCTTATGTATAGTTTTAGGGCGTTGTGATGATACTTGTGACAAATATGGGTAGGTGTGGAAGGTAATATGGGCTCGTACTATTGAAAGCACAGGACCCGTACGTGTAGCAAGGAAGTCATAAATCCTAGGGTTTTGCTTGGGAATTGGTTCCCGGATTGTTATATGGAATATCTGATATCCTTTTGGTATGTTTTTAGCATGGTGGTTACACGATGATTCGTGACTGGATCACGGACATAAGTCGCCGACAGCGCCCGAGACTATCAGCCAGATGATGCCAGATGAGATGGACAACAGGATCCGGGAGATCCTGCAAGATGAGGTTGATGCTATGTTCCGGGCTCAGATGCCAGATATGTTTGGGTCTATCAAGACCGCTATGGTGGAATACTTTGATGATCGATATGCAGCCCTCACTGAGGTGGCTGCCGCAGCAACCACATCAACTGTATCGGCGACAGGGTTGGGAGCCGGTCGGGCTTTTCAGTATCGGGGCTTCGACAACACGAAGCCCCCTACTTTTGATGGGACTCAGGATGCCATCAAGGCTATGAGGTGGTTATCTGATGTGGAGGGGTGTTTCTTCACATGTTCATGTCCTACTGACCAGAAGGTCAGATGTCCCTTGAACCTGCTGAGGTCTGGGGCAAAGGACTCATGGAGGTTGATGATTGGGTCTTACACTGATGATCAAAGAGCTGCGGTTACTTGGGAGGAATTCAGGGATATGTTTCGCGCTCGCTACATACCGCGGGTCGAGCGTGAGCGTTTAGATCAGGAGTTCTTGGATCTGAGACAGTGTACTGAGTCGGTGACGGAGATCACCCGCATGTTCACCGAGAGGGCGATGTTCTGTCCGGAGTTTGCTTCTGAGCAAGCTCAGATGACTCGTTATCTGAGCATGCTCAAGACAGATATTCGACAGTTTGTAGCAACCCAACGTTGTGATACGCTTCTGTATTTACAGGAGGCCGCTAGGCGGCGTGAGCTTGAGAATGAGCTACAGCTAAAAGAGCAGGGTCGGGCCCCGGCACAGACACAGCCGGCGCCGAAGCTGTCTAAGATCGCTGATTCCAGATCAGGAGGACAACAGGGCCACACTTGTGGCAAGTGCGGGAAGGGTCACTCGGGGGTTTGTAGATTTAGCAGCGCGTGCCGAAAATGCGGCTAGGAGGGGCATTATGCGAAGGATTGTCGTCTGGCGGCCCCGGTTCAGGATATGTGGATCTGCTACCACTGTCATCAGGTTAGTCATGCGAAGACCAACTGTCCACAGCTCGCAGCCAGGCCAGGGCAGGCTCCAGCATCGGATACACTGAGGATTACTGACGGGAGTCAGGGTCGAGCAGTTCCCCCGAGGGCCCAGGGACGCGCATTCCAACTTACAGCCGAGGAGGTGAGAGCAGCACCGGATGTGGTTGCTGGTAAGTTTCTATCCCTAATCTTATTGATTATATTTGTTCTATGCTTATATGTTGTACCTGTGATTAGGTACGTTTTTAGTAAAATCCTTACCTGCTTTGGTATTATTTGACTCGGGGACGAGTCGGTCGTTTGTTTCTCAGACTTTTAGTAGGGAGTTCGGGTTGCCAGTGGGAGAGTTAGAGTGTCCGTTGCGAGTCTCCATCGCCAACGAACACGGGATTTCCGCTTCTTCGGTTTAGCGGGGTTGCGTATTGGAGATTTTCAGAGTATATTTTCCGATAGACCTGATTCCGATTCCCATGGGGGATGTATGTGTGATCATGGGTATGGGCTGTCTTAGTCGCTTCGGTGCCATGATCGACTGCGAGGGTCAGCGAGTTGTAGTTCGAACCCAAGTGGGGGAGGACTGATTGTTTATGGCGAGGGCACCAGGTTGGGATCAGGGTTTTGTTCAGCTGCCACGGCTCGGCAATACATTCAACATGGGTGTGCGGGTTATCTAGCGTACGTGGTAGATACGTGGGCCAGAGATCAGGTTTCAGTTTCAGAGGTTCCGGTGGTCAGGGAGTTTGCTGATGTGTTCCCGGAGGAGTTACCCGGAGTGCCTCCGGAGAGGCAGGTCGAGTTTAGGATTGACCTAGTGCCAGGTGCGGCCCCTATCGCCAAGGCGCCGTACCGGGTGGCACCGCCAGAGATGCAGGAGCTGTCGTCACAGCTGCAGGAACTGCTGGGGAAGCAGTTCATTCGTCCGAGTAGTTCCCCACGGGGGAAGCCGATACTCTTCGTTAGGAAGAAGAATGGTTCACACCGGATTTGAATTGATTATCGGGAGTTGAACAAGTTGACGGTGAAGAACCGTTATCCACTCCCGAGGATAGATGATCTTTTCGATCAGTTGCAGGGAGCATCTTGGTTCTCCAAGCTAGACCTGAGCTCCGGGTACCATCAGGTTAGGGTTAGGGAGGAGGACGTGGAGAACACCGCGTCCCGAACTCGTTATGGACATTACGAGTTCGTGGTGATGTCGTTTGGGCTCACCAACGCGCCAGCAGTATTCATGGATCTGATGAATTGGGTTTGCAGGCCGATGGTCGATCGCTCGGTCATAGTATTCATCGACGATATCTTGGTCTATTCCAAGACCCGAGAGTAGCATGAGGAGCATCTGCGAGAGTTATTGGGAGTTTTGAGGCGGGAACGGCTTTATGCCAAGTTCTTGAAGTGTGAGTTTTGGTTACGAGAGATCCAGTTCCTGGGACACCTCGTTAACCAGGAGGGGATTTTGGTCGATCCGGCTAAAATCGAGGCGGTTATGCAGTGGGAGGTTCCAAAATCTCCCCTAGACATCAGGAGCTTTTTGGGATTAGCAGGGTAGTACCGGAGATTTATACAGAATTTCTCCAAGATTGCAGTACCCCTCACTCGTCTGACGAGGAAGGGGGTGAATTTTCGATGTGGCCCCGAGAAGCAGAGGGAGTTTGAGACCCTCATAAAGCGACTCTGCGAGGCTCCAGTCTTGACTCTTCCGGAGGGAGTTGAGGATTTTGTGGTTTTCTGTGATGCATCCATCACGGGACTAGGAGCGGTTCTCATGTAGAGGGGACGGGTGATGGCTTATGCATCGCGGCAGTTGAATCCGAATGAGACGAGATACCCTACGCATGATCTGGAGTTGGGGGCGGTAGTATTCGCTCTCAATATATAGAGGCATTACCTCTATGGGGTCCGCTGTACCATCTGCACGGACCACAAGAGCCTGAGACACATCATTGATCAGCTGAACCTGAACATGAGACAGCGCAGATGGTTAGATGTAGTCAAGGAATATGATTGTGAGATCCTTTACCATCCAGGTAAAGCGAACATGATTGCGGACGCTCTGAGCCACAAGTCAGCTGGATCTTCTATTCCAGTGACATGCATGAGGATTTCAGTAGATTCTCCACTTGTGGGCTTGATCAGGGAAGCCCAGGCTAAGGGTATGCGTTAGGAGAACTGGAAGCTCAAGAGGATCAGGGGTGAGAACACCCGGTTTGTGCAGGATAGCCGAGGATTATCGACCCGCTGCGGTCGGGTCTGGGTTCCGATGTCTGGTGGGGTCAGACAGACTGTATTAGAGGAGGCTCACAAGTCTCGCTTCTCTATTCACCCGGGGGCCACCAAGATCTACCGGGACTTGCGATTGAGTTACTGGTGGCCGTGCATGAAGCGAGAAATCGCTTGGTATGTTGAGAGGTGCTTGACCTGCAGATTGGACAAGGCCGAGCACCAGAGGCCGCATGACAAGCTGCAGCCTCTGGAGATTCCCATGTTGAAATGGGAACATATCACGATGGACTTCATCACCAAGCTACCGAGAACGGCGAAGGGGTTCGACACTATTTGGGTTATCGTGGATCGATTGACCAAGAGTGCTCATTTTCTGCCCATCCGAGAGAGCTCATCGGCCGAGAAGCTGGCTGATGTGTATATACGCGAGATTGTCGCTCGTCATGGGGTTCCAGTCTCTATCGTCTCAGACCGTGATGTTCTGTTTACCTCTTAATTTTGGTAGAAGTTCCACGAGGAGCTGGGCACGCGACTGCACTTCAGTACGGCCTATCATCCGCAGACAGACGGCCAGAGTGAGCGGACTATACAGACTCTTGATGACATGTTGAGAGCCTGTGGTATTTACTTCGGTGGGAGTTGGGACTCCTACCTACCCCTTGTAGAGTTCTCCTACAACAACAGCTTTCACTCCAGCATTGGTGCTCCACCCTATGAGTTGTTCTATGGGCGGAGATGTTGCATCCTAGTCTGTTGCGGTGAGGTGGGTCATAGGGTGATGGGTCGGACCGAGGTAGTCCTGCAGACTACCAATATGATTCAGCAGATTAGACAGCAGCTGCAGACCGCGCAGAGTTGGCAGAAGAGCTACGCCGACCGACGTCGATCTGAGTTGGAGTTTCAGGTCAGTGACATGGTACTCCTGAAGGTCTCACCCTGGAAGGGTGTGATCCGCTTCAGGAAGAGGGGGAAATTGGGTCCCCGATATATTGGACCTTTCCGGATCATTGCCAGGGTTGGCAAGGTGGCATATAGACTCGAGCTACCAGAGGATCTTAGTCAGATCCACAGTACCTTCCACGTTTCGCAATTACGGAAGTGCGTTCTGGAGGAGGAGGCGGTGGTGTCATTATATGATATTCAGGTCGATGGGCGCCTGAACTACGTAGAGAGACACTGGTCATTCTGGAAAGAAAGGTAATGGTTTTGTGGAACAAGGAAGTGCCTTTGGTAAAGGTACAATGGGAGCCGGAGGCTGAGATGCGGGAGCATTATTCAGAGTTGTTCACCGCAACAGACTTCGAGGATGAAATGTAGTTAAAGTGGGGGAGAATTGTAACACCCCGAATCTTAGGTATATATTTTCAGTCTTATATTTCCAATTCTAAAAGTCGACTCGACGAGTTGGATGCCCCGACTCGTCGAGTAGGCACGGTTCTGGTCGTGGGTTTTAAGTGACCAACTCAGCGAGTCGGAGGACGGACTCGGTGAGTTAGAGCTGGAATGAGAAACCTTAATCCCTCGGAGTTTTGCACCCTATTTAAAGGATCCTTTGCCCCCTTGGCCTCCCCTTACAGCCCCTTGTGAGTCCAGAAACCCTAAAATTGCCATTTTTCTTTCTTTTGTGTGATATTAAGCCTTGTGGTGGATTGTGGATGAAATATCTTGAAGTACTCAAGCTTGGAACAAGAGGAGGGCTGTAGATCTGAGTTCTTCTTCATTTTAGCATTGTTTCTGAGGTAACAAGTTGTTACCTTGACCTTCTTCTATCTAGATCTATTCTTGTGTGAGATTAGAGCCATTTTGGCAATATTTATATGTTATTTTGGGTATCAGGCGTGATCTAAGGTTGCAACTTCAGATATAGGCTTATCTTGGTCTGTAGGATCATAAAGTTTCAGCCTTTAGTGAGTTAATACCTTCTTCATCCCTTAGGACCTTTCTTTAGCTTGATTTGGGCGATTATCACCTTGCATGTACGTAAAGTTTGCAACTTTACGTAAGAAGTATGCCCTAAGAGCTTAGATCTGCATTATGGAGCTTTAAAGTGACTTAAAATCGTCTGGATGGTGAGAGGATTGAAGGGACTCGACGAGTTGCATGGCCAACTCGGTGAGTTTGATGAAGATTGTCGTGCAAGGACTTCTGCATGGACTCGACGAGTCAGTAGGATGACTCGGCGAGTCAGTTGAGTTTTCCTGACATTTGGACATGCATGAACTAGGTGAGTTGCAGGGAAACTCGACGAGTCAACCGGGGATTTCACGACTTCTCGTGTTCAGGAAGGACTCGACGAGTCAGGTCAACATGGACTGTTGACCTTGACCGTTGACCTTGAATTTGACCAAGGATTGACTAGTTGACTTCTGGGGTATCTGGTAATTTGGAAATTTATGGAAATGGTCTTATAGTAAATATAGGTGGTGGAGTTTGTGTCGGTGATTCGAGAGTTTGAGCTTATCACTTCAGTGCGACATTTCTGAGGTGAGTTATCCTCACTATATCAACAGGGTCTAAGGCACCAATGCCGGCCCTTGTCGGATTTGTATCCGGGTTATTGCATAATATGCTTATTGATTTACATCCTAGTAGTTAGGATGGTGATATGCTTAGTGACCTGGTTAGGTCGGTATCCTGGTATATAGGATGATGCTATGTTAGTGATCGGTTAGGTCACTTGACTGTTATATATGCTAGCGTATGATATTATGTGCACATGTTTGTTTGATTGGGGGTTGGGTTGAGGCGGTCCTTCTTTGTGCTGAAGGCCAACATACCTAGGGCGGTCCGGATAGACTACAGGCCCAGGAGGGCATGTAATCAGACCGAAGGGTCGACGAGCGGTCCGGATAGGCTGTAGGCCCTGCGAGGCGGTCCAGACGTACCGAAGGCTCGGAGAGCGGTCCAGATAGGCTGAAGGTCTGCGAGGTGGTCCAATCAGGCTGAAGACTCATTATGTATGTTGTTTGCTTATATGTTTATATGATATGGTTATGATTATAAGGCGTTGGTATTTTGGGGGTAACTCACTAAGCCTTCGAGCTTACATTTATTGATTATTGTTTCAGGTACTTCAGATGATCGCGGGAAGGCGAAGGCGTGACTGTACACTTCCTCGATTTATGATTATTATTTTCTGGGAACTCTAATATGATACTATTTTGAAAACGAATTGTAATAATTTAATGTTTTTAAAAGTTCAAATTTGGCATGATTTTTATGGATGTTACATGTTATGTATCCTGATATATAGGATGATGCTATGCTATAATGAGTTGTTAGATTGGCGGATCCGTATGATTACCTGTATTTCTTGGACATATGTTAGATGGATAGATTTGTATAATTACATGTACTTGTTGGTTGTATGTTATCTGTTACATATGTTGACATGTTATGGTTGGGTTGAGGCGATCCTGCTTTATGGTAAAGGCCAAGATACCCGGGCGGTCCAGTTGATATTGTAGGCCCAAGGGAGCGGTGCAACTTATCTTGTAGGCTCGAGAGGAGTCCAACTTATAGCTGATGGCTCGACGGCAGACTACCCTTGTGCTGTAGACCTTATTGCATGCATTGTATGTATTTTGCTGTGAGAGGTATTTCGGGTGAACTCAGTAAATTTTGGCTTACAGTTTGATTTCATTGTTTCAGGTATATTAGATGATCGGGGCAAGGCGATGGTGCGATTGTACACATCATCCTTGGATATTATATTGAGATATGTTTTTGGATACTCTTATTTGATAACTAAGTTTTTGGAAAAAAATGTTTTGTACGACTTATAGATTATAAAATGGTTTTGAAAAATCAAAATTTTTACTATAATTTTTGGGACGTTACAAGTGGAGTCAACGGTGGTCCTCCGGTGACAACCTAACCGGAAAACAAAGAAAAATTTGCAACAACATTCACCTAAATCAAAATGAAATCTAAAAAATTGTTCACACGAATCACCAATTTCTCGCAATTAAAAAAAATTAAAATCCTTTACCAACCACTAGTCGTTGGTATAGAGTTCACACGAATCACCAATTTCTCTGTCGATGACATGCTATCGGGACAGCTTATCCAAAAATGACGTCGCTGTTATTTTCATCGACAAAGGTTTTCAGAAAAAACGCAAAAATAATTTTTGTTCCCGCTAATCCTATGGCGACAACAAGTCGTGGGTATAGAGTTCCAGGTTGAAGAAACTTGGTCATCTCTGTATCCACGACAAGTCGTCAGTATGTATAGCTGATGTTTTAGTGACGACAAGTGTCATCGGTATAGATGTCGTCGACACAGGTGGAGATTCTTGCAGTGAATATTTACAACTCGCACTTAGAGACAATTCCAGGTGTAAAACATCCACATTGAAATGAAAAACGAATGTTACAACTTAGCAATATCCTAGAAAAGTTGCAAAATTTGGTTATTATGGTATTATTTAATATGCAATTTTATTCCAAGTTTTGTTTTGGTTAAAAAATGTGTTTTTTATGTTGCATATATATGATCCATCGAACTCATATCTTATGTTATTTTAATTAAGTAAGCAAATGTATATTGTATATTATTTTTTTGTGTTGTGGTGTTGTTTTCTTTCTTCGTTTTTTTTAAATTGGCCGTGTTCGTGTTAGCTACAAAACATGGTATCATCTGTGTTCAACTTCAAAATACCAAAAGGAGGAGGAGTCCATTTGATCCATTTTCCTTTAGTCTCCAGTTGTGTTCAGTTGATGAGAAAATACTTGCGTCGTGACGTGTTGGATAAAAACACAAAACGACCGTCCGATTTGCCACCCTAGGTTTTTTTTTTTTTTTTTTTTTTTTAATTGAATCAATAGTTTGGTTATGTGGCAAAATCGTAAATTTCTTTCTAAGTCGTCATTAAACCATGCATAAGCTAAATCAAAATCATTTCACGATATGTTAAGAAAACACTTTACCAATATTTGAAAACTTGAATGGTTTGGATACATGGCCAGCTAGCGTAAATGATTAAATGTTTAGGCTTAAATTACAAATGTGTAATTGTATAGAATTCTCAAAATAATTGATTGTGTCTTGATATATTTTCAAATATTGTGGTACTGAACAATTGGAAAGATAAGTAACAAAAACTGATGATTTAATGCTCCGAAGATTATTTCTATAAAAACTAAAATTTGTCTAAATAATGCATATGCAAAATAAGAATATTTATACTTTTAATTTAGAGTTTGACAGCTTTATAACCATATTTAAAAACTTAAAAGTCTAAAATAATTCCGGTTAAAACTTGCCTTTTTTAAACTTAATGTATAAATATAATTCTCTTGGAGATTTAGCCTAAGTATTCCGATTTCTAATTCTTGTCAACGACTAGAGATTGCAGAAAACCCTAGAAAAAAGAAGGAAGAACGAGATGGATAGATGGGATTTCGCTCGCGACACAAAGTATCGAAGCAGCAAGAGAAAAGATAGAGGTGGAGAGAGTGATGAGGAGGATCGGTATGGCGATAAACGAACTAGGGTTGTGCACGAGTGGAATGAGTGGCGGCGGTTTGATCAGGAGAAAGTGGGTTTTGCTGAGGAAGACACAGATAGGGATGAGAGGAGGGAATTCGAGGATGGAGATAAGTTGCAACAAGGGAAATTGAACGGGGAAACAATGACGACGATGAAGAATGAACTTAAAGATGAACCCTGTGGTGGTGCACTGGGAGCACCCAGTAAGGCATATGAAACCCTACATGAGACCCCTTTGGCGCCCAGCCACCCTCATCCTCCTTCTAAGGTATCATCACTTTCTACCAAACATGAAACTGAAGGAGTTGATTCTGCAGATGCTGCCAAGATCGGAGGCATCTCTCTCAATGCTCTATCTATGGCCAAAGCAACTTTACTGAAGCACAAGGGGCTTGCAGAAAAGATGAAGAAGATCCCGTTGTTAAACAAGGGTACTGACTCAGCAAGAGATGGCCTCAAACCTCCATCTAGTTCAGGAATACCCGCTGCCCCACCACAATCTGCTGCCCGACTTGGTGGTGGGCTGCCCCGAAATTCTGAAGCTGTAAAACGGGCTCAAGAGCTTGCTGCCAAGATGGGTTTTAGAAAAGACCCGGAATTTGCACCACTTATAAACAAGTTCCCCGGAGAGCTGGCACCAGAAGTGACTGTACAACCAAAGCATGCTAAAGCCCCTGTTCTTAGTTTGGATGCATTGGGTAGGGAAGTCGATGAAAATGGCAATGTGGTAAATATACCTAAGTTAAACATCTTGAGCACCCTTAAGGTTAACATTAACAAACAGAAGAAAGATGCATTCCAGATTCTGAAACCGGAATTAGAAGTGGATCTAGATGAAAACCCTCACTTTGATCCTCGAATGGGAATCAATAAAACTAAACTTTTAAGGCCTAAAACGATGACCTTTCAGTTTGTTGATTCTGGTACTTACGGAAACGTCACAGAAGGCGGGCCACGTGAAGATATACTAAAGAAAGAGAAGATAACTCTATACATGGAACAACCCCACCCAATCGAACCGCCAGCCGAACCGGCCCCACCCCCGCCTCAGCCTCTAAAACTCACCCAAAAAGAACGCAAAAGACTCCGAACTCAAAGACGCCTCGCCACTGAAAAAGCCCGGCAAGAAATGATCCGCCTAGGCCTTCTAGAACCCCCAAAACCCAAAGTCAAAATGAGCAATCTAATGAAAGTCCTCGGATCAGAAGCCACCCAAAACCCGACCCGCCTTGAAATGGAAATCAGAAGCGCAGCCGCCCAATGTGAACAGGCTCATGTTGACCGGAATATCGCCCGGAAGTTGACTCCGACCGAAAGACGCAAAAAGAAAAAACCAAAGTTTTTCGATGACAATAATAATACCCTCGAAACAATTGTGTCCATATACAAAATGAATGACCTTTCGCACCTTCAGACTAGGTTTAAGGTTGATGTAAATGCACAGAAGAATCGGTTGTCGGGGTGTGCGGTTATTTCGGAGGGTATTTCTGTCGTGGTGGTGGAGGGCGGGGGTAAATCGGTAAAACGGTATCAGAAGTTGATGTTGAAGAGGATAAATTGGGCTGCGGCTGTGAAAGAAGAGAATATGCATGAAGAGGTTGATGATGATGATGAGAACGTGAAGAATAAGTGTGTGTTGGTGTGGCAAGGGAGTGTGACTAAACCAAGTTTTCAAAGGTTTTTGGTGCATGAATGCAGTACCGAAAATGCTGCTCGCAAAGTGTTTTATGATGCTGGGGTTGGTCATTATTGGGATTTAGTTGTTAATTTCTCAAGGATGTGTAATTAGTGAAACTATAAAATTTGGAGAGAATGAGAGATGATATAATGATATATATGATGCTGGTTGTAATACGTTGTTGCAGCAATTTTTTTTGGTATATAGGTTGTTCAGTGATAGATTTGTTATATTGAGATCCTACCTGAATCTTTATTATGTGTGTCCTCGTTAGTTTGTCACAAGTACAGTATAAAGTTTGTGTTTAAATTTAGAAAAAGTTGTCTAAAATTTGCATAGTTTAATCGTTAAATCACTAACGAATCAAATTATGATATTTACGTGTAGTTCAAGACGAAAATAAAGGTCCGAAAAATTTGCTTATCCAGCTGGGTTGTCGATAAAATCATTTAAATCAAGTTTAATATAATCTATATTTGTGTGTTTGTCCTTCATTCCTATAAAATAACCTATATTTCTTTTTGAATATATAATTTTAATTAATTTTATTTTAAAAAAAATTAAAGCCCCTTTCACACATCACCCCACTAACTCATGCCCCTTATCTTCATCGACACTTATCTCGCCTTTTTATTCTTCTTGCCCGACGTAATCGTCGATGCTCGTGTCCATATGTAACATCACACCTCCATCTTCATTTCCCTTGATCTTAACCCCTATCACTTGTCATTTCTTATATATCTACATCCAGAACGTGACGAACCCCAATAACTTTGCCTCTACCCCTACACACTACAACAAAATCAAGCTAATGCGACTTCTCTAAAAGGTTGCATTAAGGCTTGAAAAGGTTGTATAATGTCGAAAGCAACCTTTTACCAAAGGTTGCATTAGGAAAATTGCATTAGACCAAATGCAACCCTTTCTTAAATGGTTGCAATTATTTTTTAGATGCAACCTTTTTTTAATACAATCTCTGTTATGAAAAATAAACTTTTTTATGATCATATGCAATTTGTTTTCCATTTATATGCAACTTTTTTTTTACTATTTTAGTTACAAAAACGTAGCTTTTTTATAATAAATTTCAACATTTATTACCTTTCTAGTGAAGAATTAGAACATTTCTCAATGTTATTTACAACCTTTGTTGCATCTTTAATTGCAAAAATTACAACCTTGTTTACAGTCAAATGCAATTAAACCTCTATTTTTGTGACATTTCTAACATTAATATTGATGGATTAAGTGTCTAACCGAATAACTAAATTGGTATATAATTGAATTAAAAACTAAAGTCCTTTTAGGTTGTCCTCATAATCAGAAATAGCTAGAAATGATATTAGCAGAGAATGATAAATGTTGTTTTAATATATTATGCGATTAATATATTAATTTTAACGTCCCAAAATTTATAACAAAAAATTTCATTTTTGTATTAATAAAACAATCAGCCAAACATGTTTACAAAAATGATAAGTGAAATCAGAGTATGTCAACAATCATCCAAAAATACATCAGAGTCAAATATGGCGGAAATCATGGTGTGTGTGCACGATGTGATCATCTCGAGCTCTACTCATTCGAATTGGAAGGACCTGAAACATAAACAAAAAATCGTAAGCACAAAGCTTAGTGAGTTCTCCTAAATACCGCATAACATACATATACGTCAGCTCAAGGTTGTATCAGGTCTATTTCACCCCCGAACCAATTTCAACTCATAGGTCGGCACAAGGCTGTACCGGATCTATTTTGCTCCCGGGTCTATTTCACTCCCGACTTTATTTCAACTCACATGTTAGCACAAAGCTATATCGGGTCTATTTCACCCCACATACATATAACAAATAGGCACACAAGCATACCATTATACAACAGGAGTCACGAAGACTACAAGCACATATAATTCCTAGTGGCCTATAGTATAGTGAGCAAACTCACCTCAATCCGCTGATAAACAAATAGATGATCGGGCTGCTGAACTGGAGAATCACCGCACTAATCAATCAAATAATATCCTAATTAATAATTAGGTGATAAACCATAACCGGGAATATAAATCCTTAATCTCGAATCCAACGTTAAAAGACCATTTTACCCCATAAAGGCTAAACCCAACCAAACATAGCCCAAACCCTGAAAATGGCACAAAATCATTCTAGGTCCACATCATGGAGTACGGCCAGCGTACACTATCTGTACGCCCCGCGTAGTCACGTTGACTAGAATACGAGACACAAACCCAGTACATGCAGCGTACACAGAAGTACACTTAACGTACTGGTCATTGATCTTTTCTCATCTGAATGGCTTAATCCCTTAATCCCTTAACATACAAACCTCAGATCTACTTCTGATTAAGGTCTTAATCCATAAAGTTGGCAACTTTACTTACTTGCATGACTTAATAGGACCCAACACTAAACCCTAAGTCCAAAACACCATAAAAAGGTTAACAACTCAAGCATGGGTGAACTTCAGCACTCAAGCTTCGATTTTTATCACTTATACAACTAAGAAATACCAATTTATGAAGTCCAAAGGTTCTGGAGTAACTTCCACTCACAAATCCAAGTCATGGGACCAAAATATGCCCAAAACATAACCCAAAACCAGATTTATGTAAAAGAAGTTGGAAGCTTTATACCTCCAAAACTTACAAATGTGAAGAGATTTATGGATCTTCAAGCTACAATCAAATGAATGCTCCTCCAATGAGTTCCTCATTCTTCATTATGGACCAAACACATAAAAATCACTCGAAAAGCTCAAGATCTAACGAAAAGGGGCAATGGTTCGTAATACTACTTTAGGGTGAATGGAGGTTGAGAAAGGAAAATCCTCAAGGGACTTAAGTTGCTTAAATAGGGTCCAAATGTTGAATATTAGGGTTTGAGTGTGGGTCGCGTACGCCCAACGTACCTATAAGTATGCCCCGGCGTACTAGAGTGATCCCGCAACCTTCTATAGTCAGTACGCCCAATGTACTACATAATGTCCCGCTTTTCATTTAAACTTCAAACGACCATAACTTCCACACCTACCCGTATTTATCTCAAGGATCATCACCTCGCCCTAACAATACTCATAAGCATAGACGAACACTTAGTCCTCACCCCTAGAAGAAAGACTAAACTTCTCATAACTGGTCGAGTCACCCCTTACGTCTCATCCGTGAAACTTCCACCAACCCTGCAGCAGTCGTGTATGCTAGCCATACATAACACTGGATTGTATAGACATTCAGATATCTTATCCTAACCTAAGCCCTTCATCAAACAGGAACAGGAAATAAGACAAAACCAGACATTCTCAGGCTATAAGATCTTTGTTATATATAACCATGATGCATACACTAAGTAATTACAGTAATGATGCCAATTTCATAAAAAAAAATGTCCTAGGCTATCAGCCATCATATAATCTGGCAATTCTATCATGCAATTCCTAAAGATCTCTAGCCTATCACTAGCATGCTTTTCTAACATATCACAATATTAAATAGCAGCTATGGTATTTTGGGGTCCACTTACTAACTTCGGCTGATCGTACACATTGCATCCTCTTTGAGCATTTTGAAAACCATTTGAAAATCATTTTGAAAATCTTTTCCTTAGTTTGAGACTGGATTTACACGAGTGTTCCTCCAATTCACTCAAACAAAGGTTGTGATACCAACTTGTAACATTCGAAAATTTCTTGAAACTTTTATCTTTTGAAATAAGTACAAACCATCATTTATTACATATTGTTTTCAAAATAAATTTCACATCAGAGTTTTCCTAGAAATCATAACACAAAATACGAGGAGGTGCAGGATCAAGCCTTCACCTTCCCACGATCATCTGAGGTACCTAAAACATAATAAAAAATTGTAAGCCTAGACCTTAATGAGTGAAAGACCCACACTTTCATACTTGATAATTGTTACTCCGAAACATGCTACATGCATATTCATAAAAACAATATTTTATACTGATAAAGTGATTACAAACTACTGGATACAAACCGACTATTTCAAAGTGGTATATATTACATAACTTCCCAGGATTCTATAGTTTTATACATATGGGAGTACAAAATACAATAGTTTCAAAGTATTCAAAAATCTTCTATCAATACAATAGTTTCAAACTATTCAAAAATCTTCTATCAGTATATAACTATACTGGATGCTTATCTCCTGCAATTCGTTAAACATTGAGAGGGTAAGCGGTGACGCTTAGTGAGTTCAATAATAGATACAATACAACGTTATGCCATATATATACTTCAATATGGAAGAAGCAAAGAGGAACAAGGAACATCAAAGGAATATGTGAATCATGTGACAAACTTTCCATATCAATCATTGATTTGATTCAAAGATATACAATTAATGAGACATAACAATTTCCATACTTGATATACATCAATAAAGCTTTGGCCCAAATGGCACACAAGACATACAACTTCGGATTAACATTTTGGTAGATTTCAGGCTTATAGCTCTGTCTAACCTTCTGCCAATACCATAGAATAGAAATCATTCTCTTACGGAGACATGTTCTACATGGCCAGAGGCTACATACGAGTACCAATGTGAATCTAAGTCCTTTTACTGATCACATGGTCAAAGGTATTACTTTGCTATTAAAAATAGCGAATAAAAATAACACGGGAAAATAACCCGGAATTATAACACCGAAAAGCACATAGCACATATAACACATAACATACAATTGTTCCTATATATTAAACTCACCGTGAAATAACCGGGGGGTTAAAATAGTAATTTGGGCAGCACTTCGTTACTATAATTGACTATCTTCGTTGAAAACCGGGAGTTTTCTTGAAAACCGGGCTCTGCGAAGGTAGAGCTTCAAACCGAAAAGATAAATTTCTCGGGCTTCTCGGGAACTTCGGGGCGTGTTTCGGGCGTTGGAAATAATCCCGGGGCTTCGGGGGAAGTTGAAATAGTAGAAATATAAGTTTAGGGGTGAAAAAGACACATTTTCTAACATTTACCCGGGAGGTCTCGCAACCCTTATATAGGTGCGAGCCTCGGATCCGAAGCAAGAGGGAGAGGGCAGGTGTCTGCGCAGCTGCGAGGCTCGGTACACGCGGCAGAAGGGCGAGGCTCGGATGCGAGGGTCGGAGGTGGCACGCGTCGGAATGCCATTGGACCTCGCATCGCTTGGCAAAAGACACATTTTCGGACTTGACACGGAGGTGGCACGCGTCGGAATGCCATTGGACCTCGCATCGCTTGGTTCTCTGGCTCGGACACGCGTCTACATGCGAGAAGGGCGACGTGGCCGAAGCTGAGCCCTGCGATTCTTCTCGGTTTTCAAGGATTTCTCGATTTTTGAGCCCCGAACTTTTAAAATCCATAACTTTCGCATACGAGCTCCGTTTTTGACGTTCTTTATATGCACGCGTAGGGTAAATTATACTCTACAACTTTCGTTTATACTTCGTCGGATAATTTTGAATTTATTTTTAATATTATTATTTTTAACAGACCGGGACTGATAAATCCGTTAAAAATTCATAGCTTCTTCATCCGACATCCGTTTTCGTCAGACTTTTTACCGTTGTACTACTATTGACGAGATCTTCAATTCTCGTTTAGGTTGTTTCGGCTAAAAATCACTCAATCTAAAATTCGAGTTTTTAGCTGTCTACTGCTAAGCTGAAACTTAGAAAAATCGTAACTTCCTCATACGAAGTCAGATTTTGGCGTTCTTTTTATCAAACTTCTCGGTTTAACGAATACTACGACTTTCATTTAGATCACTAAGGCTAAAAAGTAGTTTATCAAAAACTCACTTTTTACGTCATTCGGCGTCGTGCCGGTTTTGTCGCGGATCTTCGATGAAAACCCTCACTTTGATCCTCGAATGGGAATCAATAAAACTAAACTTTTAAGGCCTAAAATGATGACCTTTCAGTTTGTTGATTCTGGTACTTACGGAAACGTCACAGAAGGCGGGCCACCTGAAGATATACTAAAGAAAGAGAAGATAACTCTATACATGGAACAACCCCACCCAATCGAACCGCCAGCCGAACCGGCCCCACCCCCGCCTCAGCCTCTAAAACTCACCCAAAAAGAACGCAAAAGACTCCGAACTCAAAGACGCCTCGCCACTGAAAAAGCCCGGCAAGAAATGATCCGCCTAGGCCTTCTAGAACCCCCAAAACCCAAAGTCAAAATGAGCAATCTAATGAAAGTCCTCGGATCAGAAGCCACCCAAAACCCGACCCGCCTTGAAATGGAAATCAGAAAAGCAACCGCCCAATGTGAACAGGCTCATGTTGACCGGAATATCGCCCGGAAGTTGACTCCGACCGAAAGACGCGAAAAGAAAAAACCAAAGTTTTTCGATGACAATAATAATACCCTCGAAACAATTGTGTCCATATACAAAGTGAATGACCTTTCGCACCTTCAGACTAGGTTTAAGGTTGATGTAAATGCACAGAAGAATCGGTTGTCGGGGTGTGCGGTTATTTCGGAGGGTATTTCTGTCGTGGTGGTGGAGGGCGGGGGTAAATCGGTAAAACGGTATCAGAAGTTGATGTTGAAGAGGATAAATTGGGTTGCGGCTGTGAAAGAAGAGAATATGCATGAAGAGGTTGATGATGATGATGAGAACGTGAAGAATAAGTGTGTGTTGGTGTGGCAAGGGAGTGTGACTAAACCAAGTTTTCAAAGGTTTTTGGTGCATGAATGCAGTACCGAAAATGCTGCTCGCAAAGTGTTTTATGATGCTGGGGTTGGTCATTATTGGGATTTAGTTGTTAATTTCTCAAGGATGTGTAATTAGTGAAACTATAAAATTTGGAGAGAATGTGAGATGATATAAATGTATATATGATGCTGGTTGTATTACGTTGTTGCAACAATTTTTTTTGGTATATAGGTTGTTCAGTGATAGATTTGTTATATTCAGATCCTACCTGAATCTTTATTATTTGTGTCCCCGTTAGTTTGTCACAGATACAGTATAAAGTTTATGTTTAAATTTAGAAAAAGTTGTCTAAAATCTGCTTAGTTTAACGAATCAAATTATCATATTTACTTGTAGTTCAAGATGAAAAAATAGGTCCGAAAAATCTGCTTATCGAGCGGGATAGTCGATAATATTATTTAAATCAAGTTTAATACTGTATAACCTATATTTATGTGTTTGTCCTTCACTCCTATAAAATAACCTATATTTCTTTTTAAATATATAATTTTGACTAATTTTATTTTTTAAAAAAATAGAAAATAATTAAAGCCCTTTCACACCTCACCCCACCAACTCATGCCCCTTTCATCGACACTCATCTCTCTCTCTCTTATTCTTCTTGTCCGACGTAGTCCTCGATGCTCGTGTCCATATGTAACGTCGCGCCTTCAATTCCGTTGATCTTAACCCCTATCACTTGCCATTTCTCATATATCTATATCCAGATCGTGACGAACTCCAATAATTTTGCCTCTACCCCCATCCACTATAACAAAGTGAAGATAATGCAACTTTGCTAAAAGGTTGCATTAAGGCTTGAAAATGTTGTATAATGCCGAAAGTAACTTTGTACCAAAGGTTGCATTAGGCAAATTGCATTAGACCAAATGCAACCCTTTCTTAAATGGTTGCAATTATTTTTTAGATGCAATCTTTTTTAATACAATCTTTGTTATGCAAAATAAACTTTTTTTATGCTAACATGCAACTTGTTTTACACTTATATGCAACCTTTTTTACTATTTTAATTACATTTCTAGTGAATAACTAGAACATTTCTCCAATGGTATGTACAACCTTTGTTGCATCTTTAATTGCAAAAATTACAATCTTGTTTAATGTCAAATCAAATTAAAACTCTATTTTTTTTTATTTTTCTGAAATTAGTATTGTCGGATTAGGTGTCTAAACCAATAACTAAATTGGTATATATATACTTGAATTAAAAATCAAAGTCCTTTTGGGTCACCCTCATAACCAGAAATAACTAGAAATGATATTAGGAGAGAGAGAGAGAGAGAGAGAGAGAGAAAGAGAGAGAGAGATGTTTTGTTAATATATTATGCAATTAATATATTCAATGGCAGAGACAGTAAAGGGAAGGGAGGTTCTTAGCCCCCCTAACTTGTCCATAAATTTCTATATATAATTCAACCCATCATATAATTGTAAACAAACTACAAAATGCCTCCATTATACTATCACCGATGAACGCATTCACAAATTAAAAATGAGGTAATACGTTGATATAAGGTCACGTAACTCTATTTTGTATTTAAAATAATTAAATATCTTTTACAAAAATTGAAAAAACTTGCTCACAGTTTTTAGAGAGATAAGTATGAAAACTAAAATTTTCAAAAAAAAGTCTCAAATACTTTTGGAAAGCGCCAAATCCCAACAAAAAACAATGTTTGAAATCGTTCAAAAAATTCTAAACCCCTTTTCAAAATGTTACCATCGTATGTTGTTGAGCTTTCCATTGTTACTCGCACGAATCTAGTCTCCGCTCTCACGCTCTCTTTTGGCTCTTAGCCCTCTGTTGATTCGTTGGTTGCTTTAATTATCGCGAAGGCTTAGCGTCTCCACTTATCAGCCACTACCCAAGCTACAGAAGGTCGTCGGTCGTGTGGTGCAGCTCATCGTCGCAGCTTTACCTCTCGCTCACAGCAAATCAGTAATGTTTATTTTCTCACTAATTCGTATGTTTCTTAACCCATATTTCTTCCTTAGGGATTTTTTATATAAATGTAATCGTGAATAGTTGAAATTTGGGGAAAGATGAAGTAAAAATATAAATAATTGATTGCTGACAAAAGATAAAGAAAACCTAGCCTATGCCAACCATTAATTTGTTTTCTATGTACGTATATATTATAATATAATTATTTTTTTATTTCATATGTACCGTATAAACGATTTGTTTATATATTAATAAATTTAATTTTTATGTTGTTAAAGAATTTTTCCGACTTTTAAAAGTCCTTTGGTGTTATAAATAGGAAATTTTCTGTTTTTTGTTAAAAATTAAAAAAAATTAGTCCATGATTATTTGTAACACTTGAATCTTGGTATGTTTCATTATTGCCCTTTGTTATTTTAAAAGTTACATTTTGGTCCTTGTGTAGTACGAGGGGTGTACCACATGGTACGCTTAGCGTACCAGTTGTGAAGAGAGTACGCGGGGCGTAATACATGGTACACGTAACATACTCATGTGTACACGGGACGTATGTGCCAGTTAGTGAAACCCTAATTTTTAGAGTTTGACACTATATAAACACATTTATGGCTCTTGAAATCCTCATTTCTCAGCCTCCACTGACCTCATTGCCTCATATTCGAAACCCTAGACCTCTCCGTTGAGTTTTGAGCTCATTATGTTCATTTTGGTGTGCCTTGGTTCATAATCAAGAAGAAGAAGCTTGGTGCAAGGTTGTTGATAAAGGAAAAGCTTGTGGACCCTGATTCTCTACTCCATTTCCATCTTGTTTGAGGTAAAAAGCTATTATCTTGTTTATTAATGGCTTAGATCTTGTATATATGAGTTTTGGACCCTTTTGGCCCCATGAATGCGATCTAGTGGTTTGACACCACTCTAGGAGCTTTGAGTTGCCACTTGTAACAACCGGTAAAAATTGGTCAGAGTTCGGCGGTTAAACCACCGCGAACCGTTATGCATTAAGAACCAATTGTGTGTAAAATTTAATTATAATGTATATTAAAAATATTACATACATAATTACTTTTAGAACATCTCAAACTGCTTAAACCATCTACCATTGAAGATTAAATGAAAAAACAACAAAAATTAAATTTATTGGTGTCGTTAAAATTGAATTTTTTGCATTAAGTATATTTGAGAGTTGGGAATAATAAATTCTAATAGATTATGTTCTCCTGATTTCGTGGATATAAAGAACGACCAAAGCGGAGGTCGTATGAGACAGTTACGACTCTTTAAAGTTATAAAAATCAGTATTTATTTGATTTTCTTGAAACGAACCATGGACTGATTCGTTTGGAATAGCTACGAGTCTCGTAAACTATTTTTGAGCAAGTTTTTTAATTCCGGCCATGGTCTATTATTTTATTATATTTTTATAATATTTTTAAACTCAACCGAAATCTGATTTGTAAAATCTGTCGAATCCGATCCTATAAATCGCGAAACTTTAAACGGATTTTCCCGGAGTTCTACTTATCAGATTTAAGATCTGTCTCACTTTTTGGAAACCTTATAACCGAGATTATCATTTGTCATTTTCATAAAAATTATTTGATATCTGGATCGAGGGCACAGGAATCGAGAAAGTAAGAAAATATCATTATTTTAAATATTACAAATATGACATTGTACTTTTTGCACTTTGAGTCAAGCATAATTGAATTTAAACTTTAAAAAAATATAACTATAGCATCTACACTTACATTTTCTACCACATCACTCAATATATACACAAATATATGTTAATACATATACAAATACATGTTAATACATACACATATACACGTTAATAATTGAAGCAAAACATTGCTTCTAAGTTTACCTCAAAGTACAACAATAAAGGAAATTGACAAGTATGTTGCTTCCAAATTTCACCTTGATCAAAATCACACTCAAGCCAACATTAACACTCAATCAATATCAACACCCAAATATGCATTCCCACATCAATTTCTATCAAAACAAACAACGAAGAAGGAGTTTTCGGTTTTCTCCTTTTTCCTCTCTATCAACTTCTGTCAAGCAACCAAACCCAAACACCGATTGATGGTTGTTACCATCGAGACCAAGAGGGGCAACAACCTTTTGGTTATTTATACCTGATTAATTGAAACAAACCTCAGACACCCACCTGTTTCGGATTCTTTCACCTCGCGTTGCTGAAATGCTTACAATCGGATGAAACACAAGAGCAACCAAGGGAAGTCGCCGCTGCCTCCCTATTAACTTCACGAATCACCATCGGAAAAACGGAAGTGAAGAGCGGGGACTGTCGCCTCCGATCTAACCCCACCTCCAATTGGAGTTTCACTGTCGGACGGAAGCAAGACAATCGAAAAATCATTGACTGTTTTCACTTTCATTCTTCTTCATTTTAAAATCCGATCAACTACAAGTGGTGCACTCCCTTGATCAGCAACTGTTGCCACCTAGACCATTTCGATTTCCATTCGTCAGAAACTGGTGGTTCTCCTTTCCTTTGCGATTGGCTCGACCATCGTCGGAGGTCCCAACGATTCTCTCGTTCGCGTCTCTTTCCATTCTCGACCTGTGAATGAAGACGCACGATCCCTTTAGTATACTTGGAGAATATGGCAAAAATATCTCCTGCATTTATAACTTCAAATTAAAACTAGCCCTTTTAACAAAACCTTTTGCAAGCAAAGTCCCATTTGGCATGGTCACTACAAAAATGTTCCTTATACTATTTTAAAAGAGATAAAAATTGTCCCTTTTGATTTAATTTATCATAAATAAGTCTCTTGTATTAGATAAATTACAAATCAAACCAGGTTCCCTTAGTCGTGATAGTTTATTCCAAATTCAAGAAGGTATAACATACGGTTTCTCATGACAAGCTTCACGAAATGAGCATAGATGGAGATCACACATCGAATGCGAGTTTCTATGGCCCCTTTTTTAAAATTTTAATATTTAGGAGAGAATACATGAGTGTCTATTAAATTTTTGATGATTTTCAAGTTTTATACATAAAATAACATCATACTTTATTATTTTTCGAGAGTTTATGAAAATAACAATCTAAAATGTATAAATCATAAATCAATTATATAAGTTGTAGTAGAATGCTATAATTGACATAATAACACTTTGTCATGATATATTAATTAATATAAAAAAAAATTACAATATTATAAGTAGATTGATATAAAGATATAAGTCATTCGACGAATCATAAACTATAATGCGCGTCTTATATATATGCACGAAAACATTGAGAAAGCATAAAAAGACATTATACATTTAACAAAATATGTTATTCAATATATTTGTGTACAAAGGAAATGTACCTTGTCTTAAACGACTATAAACGAAAATATGACAAATATATAATAATTAATTGAAAATATGCCAAAAATCAATTATTATTATTATACTCTTAATCATCATGTAGAAACGATTTCTAAGTAAACAATATAATTTATTTTTATAACTATTATAAAAATATAAATCATTTTAGTTGTGATACGAAATTCGTCACACATGATAATATAATTGATTCTCGAATTTTTTAGGGAAAAGGATAGGTGTTTATATAAAGATGTTCAACATTGCTATAAGTTTATATCATATCTCATCAGGTTCTAAAGGAGTAAAGTATTAATATCTCCATAAGATGTTAGTCCAGTATCTGGAAAGCCTAATAGAGCAACCCATATTCAAAAACATAGCAAGAGAACACATCAAAGGCAAAATTACAGGACTGATCAAACGAGGTTGCACATTAAAACCAATTTTCAGCATTCTCACTTTGACGCACGCCCCACAAAGATGCCTGAATCAAAAGTTTACAAACGATTAAGAGAAATGTACCATCCGTGAAGCAGAATTGAAAGCCATCTCTCTATAAGCTTCGCGCCGGGGGCATTGAAACAAGTAAGGGCTTGGTGAACTCCAAGAGAATCAAGAAGTTGTCGTAGCTTCTTCGTCAGAGAAAAATCTGAAGTGGTGTCGTGTAGGCCGTTTGTCTCCTCCATAAGAACTTATGGTAATGGAATTGGGTGTCGATATAGCCCTAGAAATCGATGAAATAGAAATCGATGAAAGGGAAGAAGTTCGAAGTTTTCAGTGAGAGGTAATTATAAGACGAAATCGGGGGAGGGGGCACAACTTCCAAAATATGGGAAGCGTGTTTTACTTAGAGGAGGTGAGAGATACAAACGATCTTGAGGGTTGTGGTGACGGGAAAGAAGATGAAGACGGGTTAGAGCAGCAGGCGTCACAAATTGTGTTCGCCATTGACGGTGGTGGTAACTGACGTAGATGGCTGGAAGGGAGACGGAACCCTAGATCACCTAATGTGTGTATTTTGAACCCAAACATTGAAAATATAATGTGTATCTTTTCCCCTCATTTTAGACACTAATTCACAATAGATATTGTTTACTTCATTAATTTTTATAAAAGATAACATTACGACGTACAATCTTTAATCCTAAACATTTTACATACATAAGTTTTATGAAATATCTTTTTTTCTGTCATAAAATCTGTGTACGTCGTAATTAGTCTGTCATTAAAAGTCTTTTTTCACTATAAGGATTAACACCTATCCAGACGACACTTATCCCTACGACATGTGTCGTCGGCAAAAGGCAAGCTATACCGACGACTTGTCATCGGTAAAACGTGTTCCAACTTTGACTATATTTCTTTGACTAGAAATCCTATCCCGACGACAAGTCGTCGGTATAGATTTGGTGGGAAGATGTAAAAAATTGGCGGTATGTCCAATATCTATGCAGATGAGATGTCGTTGTTATAAGATATTAAAAAAATATTTTCGATTTATTTATATTTCTTGTTGCAGAAAATGAAGACGGCGTCGTTTTGGTTCACCTATGCCGACGACATGTCGTCGGTATAGGGTGTTTAAAAAATAATTTCGAATTATTTTTAATCTGTATCGTAGAAAAACAAAACGATGTCGTTTTCGTCCACCTATACCGACGACTTGTCGTCGGAAAAAAAAGTGGGACTGATCCGCGTGAAAATTATTTATTTTATTTACTTATTTTTTTAATGAGGTAAAATGGGACGACGTCGTTTCCTTTACCTATACCGACGACATGTTGTCGGTATAGGTTTCCCTGTAACAAAACCCCTAGTAGCCTTCATTTCGCAGTAACGCCTCACATCCTTTTTTCTCTCAACCTCCGGCGCCTGAAGACGAGATAAAGTATGTTGCCCATATGAGATGCAACGTTCATATTCTCATGGGAAATAAAGTTTGTTGCTAAAACGAGATACAAGGTTCGTATGTGCATAATGATTATACCATGAGTTCACAACCCAAGCCTAATGACCGAGGGTGCCCTCTTCTATGTCTATCGCTAACATAGGGAAATATGGTAAAATGCACTCAAGCGAATCGTGCGAGTGAGGAGTTGTCTACCTCCTAATAGCGTTATCCATAATAACCATGGGCTCAAATGAGTTAATGACTTGTGTGAACTGATTCCAGGGACTTAAACACGATAAGGCCTCATGAATTAACAATAGCATACACATACACAATAAAATATAGCAACCAAGTTTGATACAAGTCAAATTAAATACAACGAACATAAATAGTTTAGGACATGCTTTTCCACCCCAAAACATTTAAAACCGAAAATAGGGGGAGTCGTGAATACTCACAATATGCAAAATATAGCAACCAAGTTTATATGAGTCAAATAAATACAACGAACATAAATAGTTTAGGACATGCTTTTCCACCCCAAAACGTAAAAACCGAAAATAGGGGAGTGGTGAATACTCACAATATGCAAAATATAGCAACCAAGTTTATGCGAGTCAAATAAATACAACGAACATAAATAGTTTAGGACATGCTTTTCCACCCCAAAAGGTAAAAACCGAAAATATGGGAGTGGTGAATACTCACAATATGTATTGAGATGATGCAAATGGTGCCTTGAACTACGCTCCACTCGTACCACTATCGTTTTCCTACAATAATGGTATTCAGTAGTGAGTCTCTAATCGAAATCTAACACTAGTATACTTACTACTACAATATAATTATGCCAATATTGTGTCAAAATTTAATATTGATAAGTTACAAACATTTTTCTGTGAAAATTAAATTTCAATGAATCAATTGTTATATAACAATTTAAGTGGAAAAATTCCCATTATTGAAATGCTAATATTTAACATTTTTAGAGGTGTTCCAATGATTAAATATTGAAAAACTAAATCAGTTTAGTTCTAAAATTTCCGAAATTTTGTGTTTTAGTTTCAACTGAAGTCAAGGACGCTAAGATAATTTTTCTTGCATTTTTGATATGTCTAGCTATTTTTCATCATTTTAATTTCTTGAATAACCATAAAATTATGAAAAATACTAAATAGTTAATAAAAATTACCAAACTTCAGATTTTGGTTCTAACTACATTAAAAGACTTCCAGATAAATGTTCATGGAGTATAGATATGTATAACCATTTTTCTTATATTTAATTCTCTAAATAGATAAAAATTCATGAATAATAGCAATCAGTTAAGAAAATTCCTCAAACTTTTTATAATACTGCAATTACACATACTTAAGCTGGGAAAAATATCAACACGGATTTCTAAATTGTTTAACCCAATTTTATGATTTTTGTGGATTTAAGTGTATTAAATATTGGGAAATTAGACGAAAAAGAGCATAAAGAAGAGAAAAATCGTCATAATTTGTATGTAGCATCCTAATATATTATAAGAGTTTCCGGAAAATTTTCATGAATATTGGATGAGTAAAACTGTTTTTCCTGTTTTTAGTCTATTATAAACACAAAAATCATGGAAAAATAGATATACATTTTGAAAAATTCCCAAAATATTGTTCTGAGTCTTGCACATAAGGTAGAAGCTGCGAAAAATAATATATGATATTTTCACATTCCCTAAAGTGGTTTTATGATTTATTGGAACTAAATAAAATGAAAATTCAAAATCATACTAAACAGTAACAAAAATCATTGAAACTCACAGAGATGTAGTCATTGACATTAGGGGTCATGCATGAATTTACCAAGGATTTATACACCTCAGAAAGTATTTTATATGAATTATGCCCTATTTTCTTGCAATAATTATAATAATTCGAAAAAAATGAATAATTTTCTGAAAATTTGTGGAACATCTCATTTTGTTGGTGAAATTCTGGGAAAAATCGGATTTGATTAGAAAAGAAGTTTTAGATATTTATTTGGGAATAAATCCTTTATGAACCTATTTGAAAGCTTTTTAACAACAAACTTTGATGATCAAGCCTCTAAGCTTGAAGATCATCACATGCATGTTGGTTTTTGGGTGAAATAATATCACCATAATCATAAAAATCATGGTTATGAACATGCATGTGAATAATCTCAAAGAAAAGTGTTTATGGAGAAGAAGAAATAGTAAAACTTGAAGGAATAGTGAAGTAGAAATCAATTTTATCTTCAAGAACACCACAATATGATGAAGATTTCGAGTTTGAGTAGTGTTATTGGGTTTGTTTGCAGGAAAATTTCATGGTTCTTAGAGGGAGGAAGAGAGAAAATATGTGTGAGAGAGTGAGAGAGAAATGAGAGAGAATGAGGGAAGATGGAGTGTGAGAGTGGAGAAAAATGATATTGTGTTGGGAAGAGGAGAGATATGGGGAGAGAGATCCGAATTTTCAATGAGGAGAGAGACCCCCCATCTCTTCCATTTATTTTATATAAATTTCCCTCAATTTTTATAAATTTTCCCATTTTGTTTTATATAAATAATGCATTAAGCCATGATTTGTTTTATAAAATTATTGATTTAACTTGATAATTAGGAAAAAATGTTGATACATTAAATTTTATTTTCGTTGAATGCATTTTCATAATTTTAATTATTATAAAATAGTATTATAAGTTTCATAATTATTTTTATAGAGTTTTTAAGGTTAAAGTTTATAAATATGTGTTTTTAGGGTTTTTTAGGGTTTTGAGGAGTTTGTAAGTCTTTGGATATAAAAATTAATTAAATTTTGAGACTTCAAACTATTTTAGAGTTTCATAACTCTTATTCAAGTTAGAAATAATATTTGTAATTTATTTTTACCGGTTTATTGGCATTCTATGTAGTGATTTCGAGATTCAAGCGAAATTGAGGAATCAAGTATACTAGTCCTAGTCTTCAACTTTAACTTAAGTTCCTACGAGACTCAGACCTAATTTATACCACTAGGTCAAGTGCATGATGTGTGTATATGATTCATGAAAAGGTGTTCGAGTCAAAGAGCGACCCGAATATGGATATTCACTACAGTTAAGTAGTTGTAGAATTCATATATCAATGTGAAATCTAAGTGTACTATCTATTGATTATAATTGTTTCCAAGTTTCTAGTAGGTTATAACATAGCTACTAGTTACAAAGTCTAGTATGTGTCGTGCCTATAAGTGCAACTAAGTTTAGTCAAATCAAGAATCGACTCGAATTTTGACGGTTGTCACAAACCCAGTACATGCAGCGTACACAGAAGTACGCTCAATGTACTGGCCAGTGACCTTTTCTCATCCGATCGAATGGATTAATCCCTTAATCCCTTAACGTACAAACCTCATATCTACTTCTAATTAAGGTCTTAATCCATAAAGTTGGCAACTTTAGTCACTTGCATGACTTAATAGGACCCAACACTAAACCCTAAGTCGAAAACTCCATAAAAAGGTTAAGAACTCAAGCATGGGTGAACTTTAGCGCTCAAGCTTCGATTTTTATCACTTATACAACTAAGAAATACCAAGATATGAAGTCCAAAGGTTCTAGAGTAACTTCAACTCACAAATCCAAGTCATGGGACCAAAATATGCCCAAAACATAACCCAAAACCAGATCTATGTAAAAGAGCAATAAAGTTGGAAGCTTTATACCTGCAAAAACTTACAAATGTGAAGAGATTTATGGATCTTCAAGCTCCAATCAAACTCATGCTCCTCCAATGAGTTCCTCTTTCTTTAATACGGACCAAAACACATAAAAATCACTCCAAAAGGTCAAGATCTCACAAGAAGGGGCTATGGTTCGTAATACTACTTTAGGGTGAATGGAGGCTGAGAATGGATAATCCTCAAGGGACTTAAGTTGCTTAAATAGGGTCCAAATGTTAAATATTAGGGTTTGAGTGTGGGTCGCGTACGACCAACGTACCTATAAGTATGCCCAATGTACTAGAGTGATCTCGCGACCTTCTGTATTCAGTACACCCAATGTACTGCATAAATTCCCTCTTTTCATATAAACTTCAAACGACCATAACTTCCACACCTACCCGTATTTGTCTCAAGGATCATCACCTCGCCCTAAAATACTCATAAGCATAGACGAACACCCAGTCCTCACCCCTAGTAGAAAGGCTAAACATCTCATAACTGGCCGAGTGACCCCTTACGTCTCATCCATGAAACTTCCACCAACCCTGCAGCGCTCGTGTATGCTATCCATACATAACACTGGATTGTATAAACATTCGAATATCTGATCCTACCCTAAGCCCTTCATCAAACAAGAACAGGAAATAAGACAAAACCAAACATTCTCAGGCTATAATATCTTGGTTATATATAACCTGATGCATACACCAAGCAACTACAGTAATGATGTCAATTTCATAAAAGAAAGCCCTAGGCTATCAGTCATCATATAATCAGGAAATTCTATCATGCAATTCCTGAAGATCCCTAGCCTATCACTAGCATGCTTTTCTAACATATCACAATATCAAATAACAGCTATGGTATTTTGGGGTCTACTTACTGGCTCCGGCTTATCGTATACATCACATCCTCTTTGAGCATTTTGAAAACCATTTGAAAATCATTTTGAAAATATTTTCCTTAGTTTGAGACTGGATTCACACGAATGTTCCTCCAATTCACTCAAACCAAGGCTCTGATACCAACTTGTAACATTCGAAAAATTCTTGAAATTTTGAACTTTTGAAATAAGTACAAACCATCATTTATTTCATATTGTTTTTAAAATAAGTTTCACATCAGAGTTTTCCCAGAAAGCCTAACAAAAAATACGAGGAGGTGCAGGATCAAGCCTTCGCCTTCCCGCGATCATCTGAGGTACCAGAAACATATTCCTTAATGAGTCTTCCCCAAAATACCACCACAATACATAATCATAGCTATCACGCAACAGCACACATACAGAACCTTAGACCGCCACACCGGGCCTACAACCTATCTGGACTGTTCTCTGGGCCTTTAGCCTGACTGGTCTGCCTCGTAGGCCTTCAGTCTATCCGGGCCGCCCTGGGTCTGTTGGCCTTCAGCACAAAGCAGGACAACTCAACAGAACCACACACACACATGTCGACATATACATAACTCATAAACACATAATCAAACAAAAGGCAAGCACAGATCATACAGATCAATAAGCATAGCATCATCCTATCTACTAGGATTCAGATTTAACCGATTACTACAATACTCAATTATACAATAACCAGGATAACAGTCCAAAGGGCCAGCCTTGCTGCCTTCGACCTAACAAGTACGGCGAGGAACACTCACCTCACAGGTAGTGTTGAACTGGTAAGATCCAACTCCAAATCTCAGCTCCGGACCCAAATGCCTACAACCACCATGTGATCATTTCTATCAAAACTCTGAAATACACATAATACCCTCAAGAGTCAAACTTGGTCAACCATGGTCAAAGTCAAAGTCAACAGTCACGGTCAACAGTCCATGTTGACCCAACTCGTCAAGTGCACCTACCAACGCGTCCAGTTCCTACAGTATTCAGAGAGTCGGGAAACCCCTAGACAACTCGCCGAGTTGGCTGGAAAACTCGCCGAGTTTTCCCAACTTAACACATTCAGTCCTTTTTCATCAAGTCTAACACCTTAAAATATAGATCTGATACCCAAGGGCTGGAAAACCATGTAAAGTTGCTAACTTTACGTCCATGCATGTCCCAAAGAGGCTCCAAAGCACAAGGAAGGCTTAATAAGGGACCTAAAGCATGAAGGAGGCCTAGAACTAGATAAAGCTTACAACTTTAAGTCCAACGAGGCCTTAAAACGTCCACATCTGAAGTGATAACTTCATGAATTATCAAACCCATGGACAATCCCAACAATGAGCCAAATATGACAATAAACTTCCAAGAAAGTGATCTAAGCAATAGATAAGAAAGGTGTCGACTTTATACCTCAAAATGACTGCAACAAAAGAGTAGGTTTTGGATATATATCCTTCCTCTAAATCACGCCAGTTCAAACTTCAAGCTCCTTCAAAAGAACACCAAGAAATCACTCTTCAAGCTCAAACACATACAAATATGGAAGAGGATGCACGAACTAGGGTTTTCTGGACAGAGGAGACTGATAAGGAGGCCACCCAAAGGGTATAAGGCCTTTAAATAGGGTACAACACCCTAAAAATTTGGGTTTTTTAATCAGCCACCAACTCGTCAAGTTTTCCTCAAAAACTCGTTGAGTTGGTCCAAAAATATGCAGGACCCAAAAGTCTTCAACAGGTCGAGTAGAGGCCATCAACTCGACGAGTTCGAAGGGGAATTTTCCTTTTAAGGAATAAATCTCATACCTGGAAGTCTGGATGTTACATTTGAGTAGTAAATTGAGGCTTAATCCCCGTTTCTTGTATATGTGAACTGTAGAGCCGATATTTGGAACAATGATCAGTTTAGCTATCTTTTGGACTTCGAGGTGAGTTTTTGTCATTGTATCCGTGGGTCGAAGGCACCAATGGCTGCCCAATAGGTTGTGTTATGTAACACCCCGACTCTCAGGTATAAATTTTCAATCTTATATTTCCAATTCTAAAAGTCGACTCGACGAGTTGGATACCCCGACTCGTCGAGTTGGGTTGGTTCAGGTTGCAGGTTTTAAGTGACCAACTCGGCGAGTCGGAGGACGGATTTGACGAGTTAGATTTGGAATGAGAAACCCTAATCCTCGGGGTTTTGCACCCTATTTAAAGGATCCTTTGCCCCCTTGGCCTCCCCTTACATCCCCTTGTGAGTCCAGAAACCCTAAAATCGCCGTTTTTCTCTCTTTTGTGTGATATTAAGCCTTGTGGTGGATTATGGAAAGAAGATCTTGAAGTACTCAAGCTTCGAACAAGAGAAAGGCTGTAGATCTGAGTTCTTCTTCATCTTAGCATTGTTTCTGAGGTTACACGTTGTTACCTTGACCTTCTTCTATTTAGATCTATGCTTGTGTGAGATTAGAGCCATTTTTGCAATATTGATATGTTATTTTGGGTATCAGGCGTGATCTGAAGTTGCAACTTCAGATCTAGGCTTATCTTGGTCTGTAGGATCATAAAGTTTCAGCCTTTAGTGATTTAATACCTTCTTCGTCCCTTAGGACCATTCTTTAGCTTGATTTGGGCCATTATCACCTTGCATGTACGTAAAGTTTGCAACTTTACGTAAGAAATATGCCCTAAGAGCTTAGATCTGCATTATAGAGTTTTAAAGCGGCTTAAAATCGTCTGGATGGAGAAAGGATTGAGGGGACTCGACGAATTGCATGGTCAACTCGGCGAGTCTGATGAATATTGTCATGCAAGGACTTCTGCATGGACTCGGCGAGTCAGTAGGGTGACTCGGCGAGTCAGCTAGGGTTTTCCCGACATTTCGACATGCATGAAATCAATGAGTTGCGGGGAAACTCGACGAGTCAACCGGGGATTTCACGACTTCTCGAGTTCAGGAAGGACTCGACGAGTCGGTGAACTGCACTCGACGAGTCGGGTCAACTTGGACTGTTGACCTTGAGTTTGACCAAGGATTGACTAGTTGACTTCTAGGGTATTTGGTAATTTGGAAATTTATGGAAATGGTCTTATGGTAAATATAGGTGGTGGAGTTCGTGTCTGTGATTCGAGAGTTTGAGCTTATCACTTCAGTGTGACATTTGTGAGGTGAGTTATCCTTACTATATCAATAGGGTCTAAGGCACCAATGACGGCCTTTATCGGATTTGTATCCGGGTTATTGCATGATATGCTTATTGATTTACATCCTGTTAGTTAGGATGGTGATATGCTTAGTGACCTGGTTAGGTCGGTATCCTGGTATATAGGATGTTGCTATCTTAGTGACCGGTTAGGTCAGTTGACTGTTATATATGCTAGCGTATGATATTATATGCACATGTTTGTTTGATTGGGGGTTGGGTTGAGGCGGTCCTGCTTTTTGCTGAAGGCCAACATACCCAGGGCTGTCCGGATATACTACAGGCCCAGGAGGGCATGTGAGTCAGACCGAAGGCCCGACGAGTGGTCCGGATAGGCTGTAGGCCCTGCGAGGCGGTCCAGACGTGCCGAAGGCTCGGAGAGCGGTGCAGATAGGTTGAAGGCCTGCGAGGCGGTCCAGTCAGGCTGAAGGCTCATTATGCATGCTGTTTGCATATATGTTTATATGATATGGTTATGATTATATGGCGTTGGTATTTTGGGGGTAACTCACTAAGCCTTCGAGCTTACATTTATCAATTATTGTTTCAAGTACTTCAGATGATCACGGGAAGCCGAAGGCGTGACCATACACTTCCTCGATTTAAGATTATTATTTTCTGGGAACTCTAATATGATACTATTTTGAAAACGAATTGTAATAATTAAATGATTTTAAATGTTTTTTAAAGTTCAAGTTTGGAAAGATTTTTATGGATGTTACAAGTTGGTATCAGAGCCTTGCTTTGAGTGAATTGGAGGAAACACTTGCGTGTCTCTAGTCTCAAACTGAGGACAAGATTTTTTAAACGATATTCTTAAAATGTTTTCAAAATAATAAAGGAGGATGCAAGTGTACGATCAGCCGGAGATCGCGGATAGACCTCAAAATACCTTACGGATTATTTGACTATCTGATATGTTAGAACAGCATGCTAGTACTAGGCTAGGGATCTTTTAGGTGAAACAAATAAACTAGAAAAGCAATTCCTAAGTTCACATGCAACCTACTTTGGATCTATGTTTTAACTATTGAACATATAACTTTGAATTGCAAAACAAGAACCCTAGGGAGAGAGGCTATTTTCGAAATTAACCAACTAGGGTTTTAGAGTTACATACCTTTCAATTGTTATAGAAAAAAATTGGTAATCCTTTGATCTTGATCTTCTTGGAAGCCTAGCACCACAATTGTAATGCCACTAATGGAATCACACCCAAGAGCTAGTAAGAAGGAAACTTATGAGGAGAGAGGCTATGGTATGTAAAAATCGGCCTAGGGTTTCTTCAAGAGAAGGAGTGCCCATTTTGGGAGCCAGGAGGCTCCTTATATAGCTGAGGGATCTAGGGTTTAGGGAAAACCCTAATGTTCCTTTGCTTGGGGCCTAAGCTTATCCAAAGGCCTTATCCAAGCCCCTTGGACGAAATCATTAGGGTTTCCCCTATAGATTTCGTCCACCCCCTTCCAAGGAGGTTCTGGAACCTTCCACTCAACTATTAGATAATTGCAAACTAGTCCCTGTACTTTATAATTAACACAGTTAACCCCAAAATCAATTCTAATTAATTTCTGGCTAACAATTAATTAAATATTATGATTTATAATTAATATATTAATCTTTTAACATATTAATAAATCATTTATATTAATTTATTGATCTTATAATAAATCAATATCTTCTTTCATAATTTCCCTGTCCAGATGCTAGAGTTGAGGGCAAACCAAAAGCACTGTGCTGCTATCAATTCAAGTACATATCAATTATAGTTATGGGCTTAGACACCTAATCCAACAGTGTCCCACTTGGATAACTCTGTAACTATAATTGCTAGTACGACTTCTAAATTTGACCAACAAATTGTAGCTTCCAAAAGCCGCTGCTGAACTCTGACCCAGTCAGTTACATGTCCTAAGATAAGTGATCATATAATCCTTCATTCTGCAAGATATCCCCAGAGATAAGACATGGAATGTAATCAATCTCTTTTTCAAGAATCTATGTTTCCCGATTTCTGATTTCTGATGATATCGGACTTCTAATTGAACACATCAATTTAGTCCTGGCTGAGCCCAACACATAAGTCAACACCAAATCATCGAGGGGCCCACAGATATTGCTTTTTCGGTTAGGGAAAAAGGAATGAATAAACTTTGACTCATATGCTTGTATCTTTTACTCATCAAACTGTACATGACAATACGTTTTATAACACCAAGTTACTGATGCGTTTTCGTATCACCAATGTATAACGGAATTTGCAAATTACAACTCATATATCTTCGTTTCAAAATTATAAGATATTATCGTCTCAGTATTACTCGTGATGAATTGCATGAAGTAATACTCTGAGCGAGGGTATATCCAATACTCAAATCTCAATTTTTGAGTACTCATGAATCATTGCATCAATTCTATTGCTATGTCTATCCTTAGACAATCTGCAATCCAATTCATGACAGTCTTAATTCACTACTTACTTCCAAAAGTATGAGCGATTGTGGAGTTTGAATAATCATATTATTCAGGATGTAAAACATGCAAAATATGAAACACAACAATAAACAATTGACAAAAGGCAGTAACCAAACTCATAAATAGTACTTTATTATTTAATCACCAAAAGTCAATTATATTTACTTTGTTACAAGTTTCTGAATAAAACTAATCTAACTACTAAAACTAATATCATCTCTCAGTCCAATGCTCCGAGCATGCTGAATATACTTAACCCTACTCAGACCCTTTGTGAGGGGGTATGCTAGGTTGTCTTCAGATGATACCCTCTTTACAACAAGATGGCCTTCTTCTACTCTATGTCTTATGAAATGGTACTTTCTGTCGATATGTCTGGTTTTACCAAGATCTCTGGGTTCCTTTGTTAAGGCAACCGCTCCTTCATTATCGCAGAACAGTTCCATAGGCTCCTGGATGGTTGGAACAACTCTGAGATCTCCGATGAAGTTCCTCAACCAAGCTGCTTCTTTCGACGCTTCACTCGCTGCTATGTACTCTGATTCACAAGTAGAATCAACCACCGTATCTTGCTTGGAACTTTTCCAAGTAACTGCTCCTCCATTCAGTAAAAATACCCAGCCTGATTGAGAATGGAAGTTATCTCTATCCGTTTGAAAGTTGGAATCACTGTAACCATCTATTCTCAAATTATCTTTGCCACTAAGTACAAGTACCCAGTCCTTTGTCCTTCGCAAATACTTGAGTATATTCTTAACCGCTATCCAATGAGCTCTACCTGGGTTTCCCTGATAGCGACTGACCATGCTCAAAGCAAATGCCACATCAGGGCGAGTACATGTCATAGCGTACATGATCGATCCGACAGCGGAAGCATAAGGTACACGACTCATGTCAGCTATTTCCTCATCTATACTCGGGCATTGATTCTTACTCAATTTGGTATTGCTCTGGATAGGTAGCTCTCCCTTCTTGGAATTTTCCATACTAAACCTCTTTAGTACCTTATCCAAGTATGTGCTCTGACAAAGTCCAATTAGTCTCTTCTTTCTATCTCTCAATATTCTAATCCCAAGAATATAGGCAGCTACTCCAAGGTCTTTCATGGAAAAACACTTTCCAAGCCAAGACTTAACATCTTTCAAGGTTGGAATGTCGTTACCGATGAGTAATATGTCATCGAAATATAATACCAGGAAAGTTACTATACTCCCACTAGCCTTGATATACACACAAAACTCATCTTCACTTCTAGAGAAACCAAACTCTTTGAATTTCTCATGGAAGCAAAGATTCCAGCTGCGAGATGCTTGTTTCAATCCATAGATGGATTTCTGAAGCTTGCACACTCTATTGGGAAACTTTGCATCAACAAAACCCTCTGGCTGATTCATGTAAACATCCTCAGCCAACTTCCCGTTAAGGGAGGCAGTCTTGACATCCATTTGCCAGATTTCATAGTCATGAAAGGCAGCTATGGCGAGCAATATCCTAATAGATTTAATCTTAGCTACTGGAAAGAAGGTCTCATCATAGTCAACCCCTGGGGTTTGAGTGAAACCTTTTGCAACCAGTCGAGCCTTGAATGTGTGCACATTTCCATCCATGTCTGTCTTTTTCTTGAAGATCCATTTGCACCCAACTGTCTTATGACCTGGTGCACTATCAACCAAATTCCAAACTTGGTTGTCATACATGGACTTAATCTCGCTGTCCATTGCCTCTTTCCACTTGGAAGCCTCTGGGCTTGCCATTGCTTCCTTGTAAGTAACTGGTTCATCTAAATTTACCAGTGTACTATCACTGATGAATGTGTCACCATATGAAGTAATATGAAAACCATACAACTCAGGTGGCACACTCACCCTAGTGGATCTTCGAAGAGGTAATGAGTTATCAACTGGTTCAACAGGAACTGTTTCCTCTGGTTGAGTGCTAGTGTCATCTAAGGTTCCTTCATTGGCTAACTCTTGAATTTCTTCAAGGTCAATGGTGCTCCCACTGTCCTCTTTGAATATGAGCTCTCTTTCTAGAAAGACTCCTCTTCGTGCTACAAAGACCACATTTTCACTAGGTCTATAGAACAAATATCCAAAAGACTGTTTTGGGAAACCAATGAAAACACATTTCTCACCTCTAGCTGCTAGCTTGTCGTGAGTCTATCGTCTTACGAAAGCTTCACAACCCCAGACATTAATATGTGCTAAAGAGGGAACTTTCCCCGTCCACATTTCGTGAGGTGTTTTGGCAACCTTCTTTGTAGGGACAAGATTGAGGATGTTGGCGACTGTCTCTAAGGCATACCCCCAGAAGTGAATAGGAAGCGAAGCACGACTCATCATAGAACGAACCATGTCTAAGAAGGTTCGATTTCGCCTGTCAGCTACACTATTTAACCGTGGTGTCCTAGGAGGAGTTAATTGTGAGACTATCGCACATTCTTTAAGATAGTCGTTGAACTCGATACTAAGATACTCCCCGCCTCTATCGGATCTAAGTACCTTTATCTTCCTGCCTAATTGATTTTCAACCTCATGCTTAAACTCTTTGAACTTTTCAAAGGTTTCTGACTTATGTTTGATTAAGTAGATATAGCCATATCTGCTATAATCATCAGTGAAAGTCACATAGAATCAATTAGCATCCCTTGTAGTTGATCTGAAGGGCCCACATACATCTGTATGTATGAGGTCCAACAGACCTTCACCTCTTTCACAAGACCCTGTGAATGGTGATTTCGTCATCTTTCCCAAAAGACAAGATTCACACATATCATATGATTTTAGGTCAAATGATTCCAACACTCCATCCTATTGGACTTGGGCTATGCGTTTCTTGTTAGTGTGTCCAAGACGACAATGCCACAAGCATGCCTTGTCCACACTATTAGACAAGTCAATATTAAACACACTATTACCTAAGCTATCAACACAAGTCACTGTTTCATACACACCATCACAAGGTAAAGCTTCAAACACAAAGACACCATTCTTATAAATAGAAATCGAACCATTCAAATCATTAAAAGAATACTTAAAACCTTGTCTGAACAATGCATGAAATGAAATAATGTTTCTTGTCATCTGAGACGAATAGCAACAATTCAATAAATCTAATCTAACATCATTATTAAGTAAAAGTTGATAAACTCCGATCTTGGTTACTGGTGAAGACTTCCTCTTCCCCATGATCAAGTTTATCCTCCTTCGCTCTACCTCCTCACTTTCTTTTAGCCCCTGCAAATCAGAACAGATGTGAAAACCACATCCTGTATCAAGGACCCATGAACGAGAAGATAATGAGTTATTAGAAGAAATAGTGTAAATACCTGCTGAAGATGGCTTCACTTTTCTATCTTTGATATCTTGCAGATATTTTGGGCAGCTTCTCTTCCAGTGCCCTTTGTCATTGCAATAAAAGCAATCAGCATCCTTTGGATCAGAAACATGGGGAATTGTAGCATTGGGCTTAGCCTTTGGGCCATTAATAGATGACCCCAGCTTGGGCCTTGCCCTTCCAATTTTGTTTAGGAGGACCTTTCCTCTTTTTCCCCTTTCCCTGTCCAATAGCCAAGATAGAGGCACTTGCAGGAGTGGAGGCTATACTTTTACCCTTCATCCCTGCTTCAGCTGTCTGTAACAAGTTGTGCAATTGGGCCAGTGTCTGCTCAGTGTTGTTTAAATGGTAAGTTAGGATAAACTGACCATAACAATCGGGTAATGAGTTCAAGACCATGTCAATGGCCAATTCCTCATCAAATTGAATGTTGAACTTGACCAAACGCTCTATGTAGCGTTGCATTCTTTGCACATGACTAACAACCGACTCCCATTCCTTCATCTTGCAAGCCATGAGTGACTTGACTACCTCAAACTTTTCTTGACGAGCTCGCTTATGGTATTTCTCCATAAGTTCCTTGTTCATCTCAAAGGGCCAGTAGTCCTCATAGTACATCTGCAGTTCTGGGGACATGGTTGCGACCATGATGCATGCCACTTTGGTGGCATCGTCATAGTGCTTCTTGTAGGCAGCATATTCTTCGGGAGTGGCTTTGGATTCGTCAATTTCTTTGAGCTTCTTTTCAAGGACATACTCGTTGTCCTCAAAACGAAGCGTCATTTTGATGTTGCGCATCCAATCGTTATAGTTTGATCCATCCATAACGACTTTGGTGCAAATGTTGAGCAAAGAGAAGTTATGGTTGGAGGATGATGAAGCAGAAGTGTTTCCAGGTGTAGACATCTGAAAAGAAAGAAAGTTTTAGTTAGATTTCAAGATACCTCAATATAATAACCCAAAGATACAATATTAAGGTTAGGATCCAACTATGAAGATTCACAACTTAGAAATGGGATGCCGAGATCCAAGTGTAAATTTCATAAAGGTAGGTGAATGACGATTCACCAATTCCACCATTAGACGAAATAAACGAAGTGAAATTCCAAATTCCTTTTGAGATACATTGAAACTATTCAATGGCATGTTTTAATCTCAGATTATGCTCTTCTATTTGTGACTGGGATACCGAGGATCACAAACAAGATGTGAATAACCATGCAAATGTGCTTGGTAACCTCATTGTCTTTATCATTAACTATTGATGTGCCGGTAAACCACACACGCTCCACCAAAATGATAATTATGAGATACCCATTACTACTCTTTATTAGTGCCTATTAGTGTGCTGGTAATCCACACACGCTCCACTAACGACCAATAAAGCATAATGTGCAATTTCATGGATTAGCATACTTTTCACATTTTTCCTAAAGTAACTAGAGTTGGGATTTTTGTAAAATAATGTTCTAGTACTTTCTTTAATAACAATATAATTTTAATGAGATGTAGTTCTCCTATCAAGTCCGTTCTGCTAACGAACCTCCATTAATCAAGGAAGCGGTGGGTGAGAGTGGACACCCATTCAACTACCATTTTATAGGCAGTTTCCTTATACCCCCCTTATAGACTAGCTTCGTGAATGAGGCATACTAGCTATTTGACTGACCATATTCTTATACATATATAATATTTAACTTTTAATTATAATACATATATAAGGTGTGTTTTAAACTTTTTAAAACTTTAAGGTTTATATAAATTTCGAAAAATTAAACTATTAATTTAAATTTAAAATAAACCAAATAACTACATTTAATAATTATCTATTAATTAACATTTAATTAATTTATTAAATCTTGTAAGGATTATCTAACCAAATTAAACAATTAATTTAATCCTAATCCTTATCCCTCTAGATTTCAAAAATCAATGGAGGAGGCTAGGGTTTTCAAAAACCCTAACCCTAATTTCGATTAGGGTTCATGGAGGCTAGGGTTTTTCGAAAAACCCTTTGAACCAAAAACCCTAAAAACGAAACCATGGCCTTTTAGGGTTTAATAGCTATAAAACCTAATTTTCAATTCAACTATTATAGCTATTCAATTTAAAACAAAACCAATGGATCTGATACCACTGATGGGTTTTAGGTGAAACAAATAAACTAGAAAAACAATTCCTAAGTTCACATGCAACCTACTTTGGATCTATGTTTTAACTATTGAACATATAACTTTGAATTGCAAAACAAGAACCCTAACGAGAGAGGCTATTTTCGAAATTAACCAACTAGGGTTTTAGAGTTACATACCTTTCAATTGTTATAGCAAACAATTGGTAATCCTTTGATCTTGATCTTCTTGGAAGCCTAGCACCACAATTGTAATGCCTCTAATGGAATCACACCCAAGACCTAGCAAGAAGGAAACTTGTGAGGAGAGAGGCTAGGGTATGAAAAAATCGGCCTAGGGTTTCTTCAAGAGAATGAGTGCCCATTGTGGGAGCCAGAAGTCTCCTTATATAGCTGAGGGATCTAGGGTTTAGGGAAAACCTAATGTTCCTTTGCTTGGGGCCTAAGCTTATCCAAAGGCCTTATCCAAGCCCCTTAGACGAAATCATTAGGGTTTCCCCTATAGATTTCGTCCACTCCCTTCCAAGGAGGTTCTGGAACCTTCCACTCCACTATTAGATAATTGCAAACTAGTCCCTACACTTTATAATTAACACAGTTAACCCCAAAATCAATTCTAATTAATTTCTGGCTAACTATTAATTAAATATTATGATTTATAATTAATATATTAATCTTTTAACATATTAATAAATCATTTATATTAATTTATTAATCTTATAATAAATCAATATCTCTCCTTTCATAATTTCCCTGTCCAGTTGCTAGGTTTGAGGGCTACCAAAAAGGACTGTGCTACTATCATTTCAAGTACATATCAATTATAGTTATGGGCTTAGACACCTAATCCAACAAGTGGAAGACTCATGGATGGGTAGGTTGTTTGGGATGAGTCTGCCGGTTATGAGACATTTAGCCTTCCTCTAGGAGTGAGGACTGAGCGCATGCCATGCTTATGTATAGTTTTAGGGCGTTGTGATGATACTTGTGACAAATATGGGTAGGTGTGGAAGGTAGTATGGGCTCGTACTATTGAAAGCACAGGACCCGTACGTGTAGCAAGGAAGTCATAAATCCTAGGGTTTTGCTTGGGAATTGGTTCCCAGATTGTTATATGGAATATCTGATATCCTTTTGGAATGTTTTCAGCATGGTGGTTACACGATGATTCGTGACTGGATCACGGACATAAGTCGCCGACAGCGCCCGAGACTATCAGCCAGATGATGCCAGATGAGATGGACAACAGGATCCGGGAGATCCTGCAAGATGAGGTTGATGCTATGTTCCGGGCTCAGTTGCCAGATATGTTTGGGTCTATCAAGACCGCTATGGTGGAATACTTTGATGATCGATATGCAGCCCTCACTGAGGTGGCTGCCGCAGCAACCACATCAACTGTATCGGCGACAGGGGTGGGAGCCGGTCGGGCTTTTCAGTATCGGGGCTTCGACAACACGAAGCCCCCTACTTTTGATGGGACTCAGGATGCCATCAAGGCTATGAGGTGGTTATCTGATGTGGAGGGGTGTTTCTTCACATGTTCATGTCCTACTGACCAGAAGGTCAGATGTGCCTTGAACCTGCTGAGGTCTGGGGCAAAGGACTCATGGAGGTTGATGATTGGGTCTTACACTGATGATCAGAGAGCTGCGGTTACTTGGGAGGAATTCAGGGATATGTTTCGCGCTCGCTACATACCGCGGGTCGAGCGTGAGCGTTTAGATCAGGAGTTCTTGGATCTGAGACAGTGTACTGAGTCGGTGACGGAGATCACCCGCATGTTCACCGAGAGGGCGATGTTCTGTCCGGAGTTTTCTTCTGAGTAAGCTCAGATGACTCGTTATCTGAGCATGCTCAAGATAGATATTCGACAGTTTGTAGCAACCCAACGTTGTGATACGCTTCTGTATTTACAGGAGGCCGCTAGGCGGCGTGAGCTTGAGAATGAGCTACAGCTAAAAGAGCAGGGTCGGGCCCCGGCACAGACACAGCCGGCGCCGAAGCTGTCTAAGATCGCTGATTCCAGATCAGGAGGACAACAGGGCCACACTTGTGGCAAGTGCGGGAAGGGTCACTCGGGGGTTTGTAGATTTAGCAGCGCGTGCTGAAAATGCGGCTAGGAGGGGCATTATGCGAAGGATTGTCGTCAGGCGGCCCCGGTTCAGGATATGTGGATCTGCTACCACTGTCATCAGGTTAGTCATGTGAAGACCAACTGTCCACAACTCGCAGCCAGGCCGGGGCAGGCTCCAGCGTCGGATACACTGAGGATTACTGACGGGAGTCAGGGTCGAGCAGTTCCCCCGAGGGCCCAGGGACGCGCATTCCAACTTACAGCCGAGGAGGTGAGAGCAGCACCGGATGTGGTTGCTGGTAAGTTTCTATCCCTAATCTTATTGATTATATTTGTTCTATGCTTATATGTTGTACCTGTGATTAGGTACGTTTTTAGTAAAATCCTTACCTGCTTTGGTATTATTTGACTCGGGGACGAGTCGGTCGTTTGTTTCTCAGACTTTTAGTAGGGAGTTCGGGTTGCCAGTGGGAGAGTTAGAGTGTTCGTTGCGAGTCTCCATCGACAACGAACACGGGATTTCCGCTTCTTCGGTTTAGCGGGGTTGCGTATTGGAGATTTTGGGAGTATATTTTCCGATAGACCTGATTCCGATTCCCATGGGGGATGTATGTGTGATCATGGGTATGGGATGTCTTAGTCGCTTCGGTGCCATGATCGACTGCGAGGGTCAGCGAGTTGTAGTTCGAACCCAAGTGGGGGAGGACTGATTGTTTATGGCGAGGGCACCAGGTTGGGATCAGGGTTTTGTTCAGCTGCCAGGGCTCGACAATACATTCAACATGGGTGTGCGGGTTATCTAGCGTACGTGGTAGATACGTGGGCCAGAGATCAGGTTTCAGTTTCAGAGGTTCCGGTGGTCAGGGAGTTTGCTGATGTGTTCCCGGAGGAGTTACCCGGAGTGCCTCCGGAGAGGCAGGTCGAGTTTAGGATTGACCTAGTGCCAGGTGCGGCCCCTATCGCCAAGGCGCCGTACCGGTTGGCACCGCCAGAGATGCAGGAGCTGTCGTCACAGCTGCAGGAACTGCTGGGGAAGCAGTTCATTCGTCCGAGTAGTTCCCCACGGGGGAAGCCGATACTCTTCGTTAGGAAGAAGAATGGTTCACACCGGATTTGCATTGATTACCGGGAGTTGAACAAGTTGACGGTGAAGAACCGTTATCCACTCCCGAGGATAGATGATCTTTTCGATCAGTTGCAGGGAGCATCTTGGTTCTCCAAGCTAGACCTGAGCTCCGGGTACCATCAGGTTAGGGTTAGGGAGGAGGACGTGGAGAACACCGCGTCCCGAACTCGTTATGGACATTACGAGTTCGTGGTGATGTCGTTTGGGCTCACCAACGCGCCAACAGTATTCATGGATCTGATGAATTGGGTTTGCAGGCCGATGGTCGATCGCTCGGTCATAGTATTCATCGACGATATCTTGGTCTATTCCAAGACCCGAGAGTAGCATGAGGAGCATCTGCGAGAGTTATTGGGAGTTTTGAGGCGGGAACGGCTTTATGCCAAGTTCTTGAAGTGTGAGTTTTGGTTACGAGAGATCCAGTTCCTGGGACACCTCGTTAACCAGGAGGGGATTTTGGTCGATCCGGCTAAAATCGAGGCGGTTATGCAGTGGGAGGTTCCAAAATCTCCCCTAGACATCAGGAGCTTTTTGGGATTGGCAGGGTAGTACCGGAGATTTATACAGAATTTCTCCAAGATTGCAGTACCCCTCACTCGTCTGACGAGGAAGGGGGTGAATTTTCGATGGGGCCCCGAGAAGCAGAGGGAGTTTGAGACCCTCAGAAAGCGACTCTGGGAGGCTCCAGTCTTGACTCTTCCGGAGGGAGTTGAGGATTTTGTGGTTTTCTGTGATGCATCCATCACGGGACTAGGAGCGGTTCTCATGTAGAGGGGACGGGTGATGGCTTATGCATCGCGGCAGTTGAATCCGCATGAGACGAGATACCCTACGCATGATCTGGAGTTGGGGGCGGTAGTATTCGCTCTCAATATATAGAGGCATTACCTCTATGGGGTCCGCTGTACCATCTGCACGGACCACAAGAGCCTGAGACACATCATTGATCAGCTGAACCTGAACATGAGACAGCGCAGATGGTTAGATGTAGTCAAGGACTACGATTGTGAGATCCTTTACCATCCAGGTAAAGCGAACATGGTTGCGGACGCTCTGAGCCACAAGTCAGCTGGATCTTCTATTCCAGTGACATGCATGAGGATTTCAGTAGATTCTCCACTTGTGGGCTTGATCAGGGAAGCCCAGGCTAAGGGTATGCGTTAGGAGAACTGGAAGCTCGAGAGGATCAGGGGTGAGAACACTCGGTTTGTGCAGGATAGCCGGGGATTATCGACCCGTTGCGGTCGGGTCTGGGTTCCGATGTCTGGTGGGGTCAGACAGACTGTATTAGAGGAGGCTCACAAGTCTCGCTTCTCTATTCACCCGGGGGCCACCAAGATGTACCGGGACTTGCGATTGAGTTACTGGTGGCCGTGCATGAAGCGAGAAATCGCTTGGTATGTTGAGAGGTGCTTGACCTGCAGATTGGACAAGGCCGAGCACCAGAGGCCGCATGACAAGCTGCAGCCTCTGGAGATTCCCATGTTGAAATGGGAACATATCACGATGGACTTCATCACCAAGCTACCGAGAACGGCGAAGGGGTTCGACACTATTTGGGTTATCGTGGATCGATTGACCAAGAGTGCTCATTTTCTGCCCATCCGAGAGAGCTCATCGGTCGAGAAGCTGGCTGATGTGTATATACGTGAGATTGTCGCTCGTCATGGGGTTCCGGTCTCTATCGTCTCAGACCGTGATGTTCTGTTTACCTCTTAATTTTGGTAGAAGTTCCACGAGGAGCTGGGCACGCGACTGCACTTCAGTACGGCCTATCATCCGCAGACAGACGGCCAGAGTGAGCAAACTATACAGACTCTTGATGACATGTTGAGAGCCTGTGGTATTTACTTCGGTGGGAGTTGGGACTCCTACCTACCCCTTGTAGAGTTCTCCTACAACAACAGCTTTCACTCCAGCATTGGTGCTCCACCCTATGAGTTGTTGTATGGGCGGAGATGTTGCATCCTAGTCTGTTGCGGTGAGGTGGGTCATAGGGTGATGGGTCGGACCGAGGTAGTCCTGCAGACTACCAATATGATTCAGCAGATTAGACAGCAGCTGCAGACCGCGCAGAGTTGGCAGAAGAGCTACGCCGACCGACGTCGATCTGAGTTGGAGTTTCAGGTCAGTGACATGGTACTCCTGAAGGTCTCACCCTGGAAGGGTGTGATCCGCTTCAGGAAGAGGGTGAAATTGGGTCCCCGATATATTGGACCTTTCCGGATCATTTCCAGGGTTGGCAAGGTGGCATATAGACTCGAGCTACCAGAGGATCTTAGTCAGATCCACAGTACCTTCCACGTTTCGCAATTACGGAAGTGCGTTCTGGAGGAGGAGGCGGTGGTGTCATTATATGATATTCAGGTCGATGGGCGCCTGAACTACGTAGAGAGACCCTGGTCATTCTGGAAAGAAAGGTAATGGTTTTGTGGAACAAGGAAGTGCCTTTGGTAAAGGTACAATGGGAGCCGGAGGCTGAGATGCGGGAGCATTATTCAGAGTTGTTCACCGCAGCAGACTTCGAGGATGAAATGTAGTTAAAGTGGGGGAGAATTGTAACACCCCGAATCTTAGGTATACATTTTCAGTCTTATATTTCCAATTCTAAAAGTCGACTCGACGAGTTGGATGCCCCGACTCGTCGAGTAGGCACGGTTCTGGTCGTGGGTTTTAAGTGACCAACTCGGCGAGTCGGAGGACGGACTCGGTGAGTTAGAGCTGGAATGAGAAACCTTAATCCCTCGGAGTTTTGCACCCTATTTAAAGGATCCTTTGCCCCTTTGGCCTCCCCTTACAGCCCCTTGTGAGTCCAGAAACCCTAAAATTGCCATTTTTCTTTCTTTTGTGTGATATTAAGCCTTGTGGTGGATTGTGGATGAAATATCTTGAAGTACTCAAGCTTGGAACAAGAGGAGGGCTGTAGATCTGAGTTCTTCTTCATTTTAGCATTGTTTCTGAGGTAACAAGTTGTTACCTTGACCTTCTTCTATCTAGATCTATTCTTGTGTGAGATTAGAGCCATTTTGGCAATATTTATATGTTATTTTGGGTATTAGGCGTGATCTAACGTTGCAACTTCAGATCTAGGCTTATCTTGGTCTGTAGGATCATAAAGTTTCAGCCTTTAGTGAGTTAATACCTTCTTCATCCCTTAGGACCTTTCTTTAGCTTGATTTGGGCGATTATCACCTTACATGTACGTAAAGTTTGCAACTTTACGTAAGAAGTATGCCCTAAGAGCTTAGATCTGCATTATGGAGCTTTAAAGTGACTTAAAATCGTCTGGATGGTGAGAGGATTGAAGGGACTCGACGAGTTGCATGGCCAACTCGGTGAGTCTGATGAAGATTGTCGTGCAAGGACTTCTGCATGGACTCGACAAGTCAGTAGGATGACTCGGCGAGTCAGCTGAGTTTTCCTGACATTTGGACATGCATGAACTAGGTGAGTTGCGGGGAAACTCGACGAGTCAACCGGGGATTTCACGACTTCTCGTGTTCAGGAAGGACTCGACGAGTCAGGTCAACATGGACTGTTGACCTTGACCGTTGACCTTGAATTTGACCAAGGATTGACTAGTTGACTTCTGGGGTATCTGGTAATTTGGAAATTTATGGAAATGGTCTTATGGTAAATATAGGTGGTGGAGTTTGTGTCGGTGATTCGAGAGTTTGAGCTTATCACTTCAGTGCGACATTTCTGAGGTGAGTTATCCTCACTATATCAACAGGGTCTAAGGCACCAATGCCGGCCCTTGTCGGATTTGTATCCGGGTTATTGCATAATATGCTTATTGATTTACATCCTAGTAGTTAGGATGGTGATATGCTTAGTGACCTGGTTAGGTCGGTATCCTGGTATATAGGATGATGCTATGTTAGTGATCGGTTAGGTCACTTGACTGTTATATATGCTAGCGTATGATATTATGTGCACATGTTTGTTTGATTGGGGGTTGGGTTGAGGCGGTCCTTCTTTGTGCTGAAGGCCAACATACCTAGGGCGGTCCGGATAGACTACAGGCCCAGGAGGGCATGCAGTCAGACCGAAGGCTCGACGAGCGGTCCGGATAGGCTGTAGGCCCTGCGAGGCGGTCCAGACGTACCGAAGGCTCGGAGAGCGGTCCAGATAGGCTGAAGGCCTGCGAGGTGGTCCAATCAGGCTGAAGACTCATTATGTATGTTGTTTGCTTATATGTTTATATGATATGGTTATGATTATAAGGCGTTGGTATTTTGGGGGTAACTCACTAAGCCTTCGAGCTTACATTTATTGATTATTGTTTCAGGTACTTCAGATGATCGCGGGAAGGCGAAGGCGTGACTGTACACTTCCTCGATTTATGATTATTATTTTCTGGGAACTCTAATATGATACTATTTTGAAAACGAATTGTAATAATTTAATGTTTTTAAAAGTTCAAATTTGGCATGATTTTTATGGATGTTACATGTTATGTATCCTGATATATAGGATGATGCTATGCTATAATGAGTTGTTAGATTGGCGGATCCGTATGATTACCTGTATTTCTTGGACATATGTTAGATGGATAGATTTGTATAATTACATGTACTTGTTGGTTGTATGTTATCTGTTACATATGTTGACATGTTATGGTTGGGTTGAGGCGATCCTGCTTTATGGTAAATGCCAAGATACCCGGGCGGTCCAGTTGATATTGTAGGCCCAAGGGAGCGGTGCAACTTATCTTGTAGGCTCGAGAGGAGTCCAACTTATAGCTGATGGCTCGACGGCAGACTACCCTTGTGCTGTAGACCTTATTGCATGCATTGTATGTATTTTGCTGTGAGAGGTATTTCGGGTGAACTCAGTAAACTTTGGCTTACAGTTTGATTTCATTGTTTCAGGTATATCAGATGATCGGGGCAAGGCGAAGGTGCGATTGTACACATCATCCTTGGATATTATATTGAGATATGTTTTTGGATACTCTTATTTGATAACTAAGTTTTTGGAAACAATGTTTTGTACGACTTATAGATTATAAAATGGTTTTGAAAAATCAAAATTTTTACTATAATTTTTGGGACGTTACAAGTGGAGTCAACGGTGGTCCTCTGGTGACAACCTAACCGGAAAACAAAGAAAAATTTGCAACAACATTCACCTAAATCAAAATGAAATCTAAAAAATTGTTCACACGAATCACCAATTTCTCGCAATTAAAAAAAATTAAAATCCTTTACCAACCACTAGTCGTTGGTATAGAGTTCACACGAATCACCAATTTCTCTGTCGATGCCATGCTATCGGGACAGCTTATCCAAAAATGACGTCGCTGTTATTTTCATCGACAAAGGTTTTCAGAAAAAACGCAAAAATAATTTTTGTTCCCGCTAATCCTATGGCGACAACAAGTCGTGGGTATAGAGTTCCAGGTTGAAGAAACTTGGTCATCTCTGTATCCACGACAAGTCGTCAGTATGTATAGCTGATGTTTTAGTGACGACAAGTGTCATCGGTATAGATGTCGTCGACACAGGTGGAGATTCTTGCAGTGAATATTTACAACTCACACTTAGAGACAGTTCCAGGTGTAAAACATCCACATTGAAATGAAAAACGAATGTTACAACTTAACAATATCCTAGAAAAGTTGCAAAATTTGGTTATTATGGTATTATTTAATATGCAATTTTATTCCAAGTTTTGTTTTGGTTAAAAAATGTGTTTTTTATGTTGCATATATATGATCCATCGAACTCATATCTTATGTTATTTTAATTAAGTAAGCAAATGTATATTGTATATTATTTTTTTGTGTTGTGGTGTTGTTTTCTTTCTTCGTTTTTTTAAATGCCGTGTTCGTGTTAGCTACAAAACATGGTATCATCTGTGTTCAACTTCAAAATACCAAAAGGAGGAGGAGTCCATTTGATCCATTTTCCTTTAGTCTCCGGTTGTGTTCAGTTGATGAGAAAATATTTGCGTCGTGACGTGTTGGATAAAAACACAAAACGACCGTCCGATTTGCCACCCTAGGTTTTTTTTTTTTTTTTTTTTTAATTGAATCAATAGTTTGGTTATGTGGCAAAATCGTAAATTTCTTTCTAAGTCGTCATTAAACCATGCATAAGCTAAATCAAAATCATTTCACGATATGTTAAGAAAACACTTTACCAATATTTGAAAACTTGAATGGTTTGGATACATGGCCAGCTAGCGTAAATGATTAAATGTTTAGGCTTAAATTACAAATGTGTAATTGTATAGAATTCTCAAAATAATTGATTGTGTCTTGATATATTTTCAAATATTGTGGTACTGAACAATTGGAAAGATAAGTAACAAAAACTGATGATTTAATGCTCCGAAGATTATTTCTATAAAAACTAAAATTTGTCTAAATAATGCATATGCAAAATAAGAATATTTATACTTTTAATTTAGAGTTTGACAGCTTTATAACCATATTTAAAAACTTAAAAGTCTAAAATAATTCCGGTTAAAACTTGCCTTTTTTAAACTTAATGTATAAATATAATTCTCTTGGAGATTTAGCCTAAGTATTCCGATTTCTAATTCTTGTCAACGACTAGAGATTGCAGAAAACCCTAGAAAAAAGAAGGAAGAACGAGATGGATAGATGGGATTTCGATCGCGACACAAAGTATCGAAGCAGCAAGAGAAAAGATAGAGGTGGAGAGAGTGATGAGGAGGATCGGTATGGCGATAAACGAACTAGGGTTGTGCACGAGTGGAATGAGTGGCGGCGGTTTGATCAGGAGAAAGTGGGTTTTGCTGAGGAAGACACAGATAGGGATGAGAGGAGGGAATTCGAGGATGGAGATAAATTGCAACAAGGGAAATTGAACGGGGAAACAATGACGACGATGAAGAATGAACTTAAAGATGAACCCTGTGGTGGTGCACTGGGAGCACCCAGTAAGGCATATGAAACCCTACATGAGACCCCTTTGGCGCCCAGCCACCCTCATCCTCCTTCTAAGGTATCATCACTTTCTACCAAACATGAAACTGAAGGAGTTGATTCTGCAGATGCTGCCAAGATTGGAGGCATCTCTCTCAATGCTTTATCTATGGCCAAAGCAACTTTACTGAAGCACAAGGGGCTTGCAGAAAAGATGAAGAAGATCCCGTTGTTAAACAAGGGTACTGACTCAGCAAGAGATGGCCTCAAACCTCCATCTAGTTCAGGAATACCCGCTGCCCCACCACAATCTGCTGCCCGACTTGGTGGTGGGCTGCCCCGAAATTCTGAAGCTGTAAAACGGGCTCAAGAGCTTGCTGCCAAGATGGGTTTTAGAAAAGACCCGGAATTTGCACCACTTATAAACAAGTTCCCCGGAGAGCTGGCACCAGAAGTGACTGTACAACCAAAGCATGCTAAAGCCCCTGTTCTTAGTTTGGATGCATTGGGTAGGGAAGTCGATGAAAATGGCAATGTGGTAAATATACCTAAGTTAAACATCTTGAGCACCCTTAAGGTTAACATTAACAAACAGAAGAAAGATGCATTCCAGATTCTGAAACCGGAATTAGAAGTGGATCTAGATGAAAACCCTCACTTTGATCCTCGAATGGGAATCAATAAAACTAAACTTTTAAGGCCTAAAACGATGACCTTTCAGTTTGTTGATTCTGGTACTTACGGAAACGTCACAGAAGGCGGGCCACCTGAAGATATACTAAAGAAAGAGAAGATAACTCTATACATGGAACAACCCCACCCAATCGAACCGCCAGCCGAACCGGCCCCACCCCCGCCTCAGCCTCTAAAACTCACCCAAAAAGAACGCAAAAGACTCCGAACTCAAAGACGCCTCGCCACTGAAAAAGCCCGGCAAGAAATGATCCGCCTAGGCCTTCTAGAACCCCCAAAACCCAAAGTCAAAATGAGCAATCTAATGAAAGTCCTCGGATCAGAAGCCACCCAAAACCCGACCCGCCTTGAAATGGAAATCAGAAGCGCAGCCGCCCAATGTGAACAGGCTCATGTTGACCGGAATATCGCCCGGAAGTTGACTCCGACCGAAAGACGCAAAAAGAAAAAACCAAAGTTTTTCGATGACAATAATAATACCCTCGAAACAATTGTGTCCATATACAAAATGAATGACCTTTCGCACCTTCAGACTAGGTTTAAGGTTGATGTAAATGCACAGAAGAATCGGTTGTCGGGGTGTGCGGTTATTTCGGAGGGTATTTCTGTCGTGGTGGTGGAGGGCGGGGGTAAATCGGTAAAACGGTATCAGAAGTTGATGTTGAAGAGGATAAATTGGGCTGCGGCTGTGAAAGAAGAGAATATGCATGAAGAGGTTGATGATGATGATGAGAACGTGAAGAATAAGTGTGTGTTGGTGTGGCAAGGGAGTGTGACTAAACCAAGTTTTCAAAGGTTTTTGGTGCATGAATGCAGTACCGAAAATGCTGCTCGCAAAGTGTTTTATGATGCTGGGGTTGGTCATTATTGGGATTTAGTTGTTAATTTCTCAAGGATGTGTAATTAGTGAAACTATAAAATTTGGAGAGAATGAGAGATGATATAATGATATATATGATGCTGGTTGTAATACGTTGTTGCAGCAATTTTTTTTGGTATATAGGTTGTTCAGTGATAGATTTGTTATATTGAGATCCTACCTGAATCTTTATTATGTGTGTCCTCGTTAGTTTGTCACAAGTACAGTATAAAGTTTGTGTTTAAATTTAGAAAAAGTTGTCTAAAATTTGCATAGTTTAATCGTTAAATCACTAACGAATCAAATTATGATATTTACGTGTAGTTCAAGACGAAAATAAAGGTCCGAAAAATTTGCTTATCCAGCTGGGTTGTCGATAAAATCATTTAAATCAAGTTTAATATAATCTATATTTGTGTGTTTGTCCTTCATTCCTATAAAATAACCTATATTTCTTTTTGAATATATAATTTTAATTAATTTTATTTTAAAAAAAATTAAAGCCCCTTTCACACATCACCCCACTAACTCATGCCCCTTATCTTCATCGACACTCATCTCGCCTTTTTATTCTTCTTGCCCGACGTAATCGTCGATGCTCGTGTCCATATGTAACATCACACCTCCATCTTCATTTCCCTTGATCTTAACCCCTATCACTTGTCATTTCTTATATATCTACATCCAGAACGTGACGAACCCCAATAACTTTGCCTCTACCCCTACACACTACAACAAAATCAAGCTAATGCGACTTCTCTAAAAGGTTGCATTAAGGCTTGAAAAGGTTGTATAATGCCGAAAGCAACCTTTTACCAAAGGTTGCATTAGGAAAATTGCATTAGACCAAATGCAACCCTTTCTTAAATGGTTGCAATTATTTTTTAGATGCAACCTTTTTTTAATACAATCTCTGTTATGAAAAATAAACTTTTTTATGCTCATATGCAATTTGTTTTCCATTTATATGCAACTTTTTTTTTACTATTTTAGTTACAAAAACGTAGCTTTTTTATAATAAATTTCAACATTTATTACCTTTCTAGTGAAGAATTAGAACATTTCTCAATGCTATTTACAACCTTTGTTGCATCTTTAATTGCAAAAATTACAACCTTGTTTACAGTCAAATGCAATTAAACCTCTATTTTTGTGACATTTCTAACATTAATATTGATGGATTAAGTGTGTAACCGAATAACTAAATTGGTATATACTTGAATTAAAAACTAAAGTCCTTTTAGGTTGTCCTCATAATCAGAAATAGCTAGAAATGATATTAGCAGAGAATGATAAATGTTGTTTTAATATATTATGCGATTAATATATTAATTTTAACGTCCCAAAATTTATAACAAAAAATTTCATTTTTGTATTAATAAAACAATCAGCCAAACATGTTTACAAAAATGATAAGTGAAATCAGAGTATGTCAACAATCATCCAAAAATACATCAGAGTCAAATATGGCGGAAATCATGGTGTGTGTGCGCGATGTGATCATCTCGAGCTCTACTCATTCGAATTGGAAGGACCTGAAACATAAACAAAAAATCGTAAGCACAAAGCTTAGTGAGTTCTCCTAAATACCGCATAACATACATATACGTCAGCTCAAGGTTGTATCAGGTCTATTTCACCCCCGAACCAATTTCAACTCATAGGTCGGCACAAGGCTGTACCGGATCTATTTTCCTCCCGGGTCTATTTCACTCCCGAATTTATTTCAACTCACATGTTAGCACAAAGCTATATCGGGTCTATTTCACCCCACATACATATAACAAATAGGCACACAAGCATACCATTATACAACAGGAGTCACGAAGACTACAAGCACATATAATTCCTAGTGGCCTATAGTATAGTGAGCAAACTCACCTCAATCCGCTGATAAACAAATAGATGATCGGGCTGCTGAACTGGAGAATCCCCGCACTAATCAATCAAATAATATCCTAATTAATAATTAGGTGATAAACCATAACCGGGAATATAAATCCTTAATCTCGAATCCAACGTTAAAAGACCATTTTACCCCATAAAGGCTAAACCCAACCAAACATAGCCCAAACCCTGAAAATGGCACAAAATCATTCTAGGTCCACATCATGGAGTACGGCCAGCGTACCCGCGTAGTCACGTTGACTAGAATACGAGACTCAAACTCAGTACATGCAGCGTACACAGAAGTACACTTAACGTACTGGTCATTGATCTTTTCTCATCTGAATGGCTTAATCCCTTAATCCCTTAACATACAAACCTCAGATCTACTTCTAATTAAGGTCTTAATCCATAAAGTTGGCAACTTTACTTACTTGCATGACTTAATAGGACCCAACACTAAACCCTAAGTCCAAAACACCATAAAAAGGTTAACAACTCAAGCATGGGTGAACTTCAGCACTCAAGCTTCGATTTTTATCACTTATACAACTAAGAAATACCAATTTATGAAGTCCAAAGGTTCTGGAGTAACTTCCACTCACAAATCCAAGTCATGGGACCAAAATATGCCCAAAACATAACCCAAAACCAGATTTATGTAAAAGAAGTTGGAAGCTTTATACCTCCAAAACTTACAAATGTGAAGAGATTTATGGATCTTCAAGCTCCAATCAAATGAATGCTCCTCCAATGAGTTCCTCATTCTTCATTATGGACCAAACACATAAAAATCACTCGAAAAGCTCAAGATCTAACGAAAAGGGGCAATGGTTCGTAATACTACTTTAGGGTGAATGGAGGTTGAGAAAAGAAAATCCTCAAGGGACTTAAGTTGCTTAAATAGGGTCCAAATGTTGAATATTAGGGTTTGAGTGTGGGTCGCGTACGCCCAACGTACCTATAAGTATGCCCCGGCGTACTAGAGTGATCCCGCGACCTTCTATAGTCAGTACGCCCAATGTACTACATAATGTCCCGCTTTTCATTTAAACTTCAAACGACCATAACTTCCACACCTACCCGTATTTGTCTCAAGGATCATCACCTCGCCCTAACAATACTCATAAGCATAGACGAACACTTAGTCCTCACCCCTAGAAGAAAGACTAAACTTCTCATAACTGGTCGAGTCACCCCTTACGTCTCATCCGTGAAACTTCCACCAACCCTGCAGCAGTCGTGTATGCTAGCCATACATAACACTGGATTGTATAGACATTCAGATATCTGATCCTAACCTAAGCCCTTCATCAAACAGGAACAGGAAATAAGACAAAACCAGACATTCTCAGGCTATAAGATCTTTGTTATATATAACCATGATGCATACACTAAGTAATTACAGTAATGATGCCAATTTCATAAAAAAAATGTTTTAGGCTATCAGCCATCATATAATCTGGCAATTCTATCATGCAATTCCTGAAGATCTCTAGCCTATCACTAGCATGCTTTTCTAACATATCACAATATTAAATAGCAGCTATGGTATTTTGGGGTCCACTTACTAACTTCGGCTGATCGTACACATTGCATCCTCTTTGAGCATTTTGAAAACCATTTGAAAATCTTTTCCTTAGTTTGAGACTGGATTTACACGAGTGTTCCTCCAATTCACTCAAACAAAGGTTGTGATACCAACTTGTAACATTCGAAAATTTCTTGAAACTTTTAACTTTTGAAATAAGTACAAACCATCATTTATTACATATTGTTTTCAAAATAAATTTCACATCAGAGTTTTCCTAGAAATCATAACACAAAATACGAGGAGGTGCAGGATCAAGCCTTCACCTTCCCACGATCATCTGAGGTACCTAAAACATAATAAAAAATTGTAAGCCTAGAGCTTAATGAGTGAAAGACCCACACTTTCATACTTGATAATTGTTACTCCGAAACATGCTACATGCATATTCATAAAAACAATATTTTATACTGATAAAGTGATTACAAACTACTGGATACAAACCGACTATTTCAAAGTGGTATATATTACATAACTTCCCAGGATTCTATAGTTTTATACATATGGGAGTACAAAATACAATAGTTTCAAACTATTCAAAAATCTTCTATCAATACAATAGTTTCAAACTATTCAAAAATCTTCTATCAGTATATAACTATACTGGATGCTTATCTCCTGCAATTCGTTAAACATTGAGAGGGTAAGCGGTGACACTTAGTGAGTTCAATAATAGATACAATATAACGTTATGCCATATATATACTTCAATATGGAAGAAGCAAAGAGGAACAAGGAACATCAAAGGAATATGTGAATCATGTGACAAACTTTCCATATCAATCATTGATTTGATTCAAAGATATACAATCAATGAGACATAACAATTTCCATACTTGATATACATCAATAAAGCTTTGGCCCAAATGGCACACAAGACATACAACTTCGGATTAACATTTTGGTAGATTTCAGGCTTATAGCCCTGTCTAACCTTCTGCCAATACCATAGAATAGAAATCATTCTCTTACGGAGACATGTTCTACATGGCCAGAGGCTACATACGAGTACCAATGTGAATCTAAGTCCTTTCACTGATCACATGGTCAAAGGTATTACTTTGCTATTAAAAATAGCGAATAAAAATAACACGGGAAAATAACCCGGAATAATAACACCGAAAAGCACATAGCACATATAACACATAACATACAATTGTTCCTATATATTAAACTCACCGTGAAATAACCGGGGGGTTAAAATAGTAATTTGGGCAGCACTTCGTTACTATAATTGACTATCTTCGTTGAAAACCGGGAGTTTTCTTGAAAACCGGGCTCTGCGAAGGTAGAGCTTCAAACCGAAAAGATAAATTTCTCGGGCTTCTCGGGAACTTCGGGGCGTGTTTCGGGCGTTGGAAATAATCCCGGGGCTTCGGGGGAAGTTGAAATAGTAGAAATATAAGTTTAGGGGTGAAAAAGACACATTTTCTAACATTTACCCGGGAGGTCTCGCAACCCTTATATAGGTGCGAGCCTCGGATCCGAAGCAAGAGGGAGAGGGCAGGTGTCTGCGCAGCTGCGAGGCTCGGTACACGCGGCAGAAGGGCGAGGCTCGGATGCGAGGGTCGGAACAGCAGGCGCGTTTCGGACTTGACACGGAGGTGGCACGCGTCGGAATGCCATTGGACCTCGCATCGCTTGGTTCTCTGGCTCGGACACGCGTCTACATGCGAGAAGGGCGACGTGGCCGAAGCTGAGCCCTGCGATTCTTCTCGGTTTTCAAGGATTTCTCGATTTTTGAGCCCCGAACTTCTAAAATCCATAACTTTCGCATACGAGCTCCGTTTTTGACGTTATTTATATGCACGCGTAGGGTAAATTATACTCTACAACTTTTGTTTATACTTCGTCGGATAATTTTGAATTTATTTTTAATATTATTATTTTTAACAGACCGGGACTGATAAATCCGTTAAAAATTCATAACTTCTTCATCCGACATCCGTTTTCGTCAGACTTTTTACCGTTGTACTACTATTGACGAGATCTTCAATTCTCGTTTAGGTTGTTTCGGCTAAAAATCACTCAATCTAAAATTCGAGTTTTTAGCTGTCTACTTCTAAGCTGAAACTTAGAAAAATCGTAACTTCCTCATACGAAGTCAGATTTTGGCGTTCTTTTTATCAAACTTCTCGGTTTAACGAATACTACGACTTTCATTTAGATCACTAAGGCTAAAAAGTAGTTTATCAAAAACTCACTTTTTACGTCATTCGGCGTCGTGCCGGTTTTGTCGCGGATCTTCGATTAGTTATAACTTCTTCGTTATAACTCGGATTTCGATGAGGTTTTCGCCTAAATGTTTCTAATGAAATTATCTACAACTTTGAATAATAAAATTCAACTTATTTCAAATTTTATATTTTCGTTAAATTTCGATATTTATCTTTTAATTGGAATCTCATAAGACTTCCAATATTTTCCGAGTGATTCTAAACATAGTTTTACTTCATTTCTAGTAAAAACTATCTGTTAGAACTCAATTACTCAAATTCACATAATATTTCATAATATTATTTACTTAAAACACGATTTCAAAACGTGTATATTACAATGAGTCTTCCCCAAAATACCACCGCAATACATAATCATAGCTATCACGCAACAACACACATACAGAACCTTCAGCATGTGTGGACTACCACACTGGGCCTACAGCCTGTCTGGACCGTTCTGTGGGCCTTTGGCCTGACTGGTCCGCCTCGTAGGCCTTCAGTCTATCCGGGCCGCAATTGGTCTGTTGGCCTTCAACACAAAGCAGGACCACGTCAACCCAACCACACACACACATGTCGACATATACACAACTCATAAACACATAATCAAACAACAGGCAAGCATAGATCATACATATCAATAATCATAGCATCATCCTGTCTACTAGGATTCAGATTTAACTGATTACTACAATACCCAATTATACGATAACCAGGATAACAATCCAAAGGGCCAGCCTTGCTGCCTTCGACCCAACAAGTACAGTGAGGAACACTCACCTCACAAGTAGTGCTGAACTGGTAAGATCCAACTCCAAATCTCATCTCCGGACCCAAATGCCTACAACCACCATGTAATCATTTCTATCAAAACTCTAAAATACACAAAATACCCTCAAGAGTCAGACTTTGTCAACCATGGACAAAGTCAAAGTCAACAGTCAAGGTCAACAGTCCATGTTGACCCAACCCGTCGAGTGCACCAACCAAGTCGTCGAGTTCCTACCGTATTCAGAGAGTCGGGAAACCCCTAGCCAACTCGTCGAGTTGGCTAGAAAACTCGCCGAGTTTTCCCAGCTTAACAAATTCAGTCCTTTTTCATCAAGTCTAACGCCTTAAAACATAGATCTAATACCCAAGGGCTGGAAAACCATGTAAAGTTGCTAACTTTACGTCCATGCATGTCCCAAAGAGGCTCCAAAACACAAGGATGGCTTAATAAGGGACCTAAGGCATGAAGGAGGCCTAGAACTTGATAAAGCTTGCAACTTTTAATCCAATGAGGCGATAAAACGTCCAGATCTGAAGTGATAACTTCATGAAATACGCAACCCATGATAAATCCCAACAATCAGCCAAATATGACAATAAACTTCAAAGAAAGTGATCTAAGCAATAGATAAGAAAGGTGTCGACTTTATACCTCAAAATAACTGCAACAAAAGAGTAGGTTACGGATCTATATCCTTCATCTAAATCAAGCCACTTCAAACTTCAAGCTCCTTCAAAAGAACACCAAGAAATCACTCTTCAAGATCAAACACACACAAATATGGGAGAGGATGCACAAACTAGGGATTTCTGGACATAGGAGACTGATAACGAGGCCACCCAAAGGGTATAAGGCCTTTAAATAGGGTACAACACCCTAAAAATTAGTGTTTCTTAATCAGCCAGCAACTCGTCAAGTTTTCCTCAACAACTCGTCGAGTTGGTTCAAAAATATGCACAGTCCAAAAAGTCTTCAACAGATCGAGTTGAGGCCATCAACTCGACGAGTTCCAAGGGGAATTTGTCTTTTATGGAATAAATCTCATACCTGGAAGTCCAGATGTTACATTTGAGTACTAAATTGAGGCTTAATCCATGTTTCTTGTATATGTGAAATGTAGAGCCGATATTTGAAGCAGTGATCAGTTTAGCTATCTTTTGGACTTCGAGGTGAGTTTTTGTCATTGTATCTGTGGGTCAAAGGAACCAATGCCAGCCCACTAGGTTGTGTTATGTATCATGGTATATAATATGATGCTATGCTATAGTGAGCTGTTAGATTGGCGGATCCGTATGATTACCTGTATTTGCTGGACATATGTTAGATGGATAGATTTGTATAATTACCTATACTTGTTGGTTATATGTTATCTGTTACATATGTCGACATGTTGTGGTTGGGTTGAGGTGATCCTGCTTTTTGCTAAAGGCCAAGATACCCGGGCGGTCCGGTAGATATTGTAGGACCAAGGGAGCGGTGTAACTTATGTTGTAGGCTCGAGAGAAGTCCAACTTATAGCTGATGGCTCGACGGCAGACTACCCTTGTGTTGTAGACCATATTCCGTGCATTGTATGTATTTGGTTGTGAGGAGTATTTTGGGTGAACTAAGTAAGCTTTGGCTTACAGTTTGATTTCATGGTTTCAGGTATATCAGATAATCGGGGCAAGGTGAAGGTACGATTGTAGACATCATCCGTGGATATTATATTGTGACATGTTTTTGGATACTCTTATTTGATAACTATGTTTTTGGAAACAATGTTTTGTATGATTTATGGATTATAAAATGGTTTTGAAAAATCAAAATTTTTACTATGATTTTTTGGACGTTACAAGTGGAGTCAACGGTGGTCCTCCGGTGACAACCTAACCGGAAAACAAAGAAAAAATTGCAACGACATTCACCTAAATCAAAATGAAATCTGAAAAATAGTTCACACGGATCACCAATTTCTCGCAATTAAAAAAAATTAAAATCCTTTACCAACCACTAGTCGTTGGTATAGAGTTCACACGAATCACCAATTTCTGTGTCGATGACATGCTATCGGGATAGCTTATCCAAAAATGACGTCGCTTTTATTTTCATCGACAAAGGTTTTCAGAAAAACGCAAAAATAATTTTTGTTCCCGCCAACCCTATGGCGACAACAAGTCGTGGGCATAGAGTTCCGGGTTGAAGAAAATTGGTCATCTCTGTACCCACGACAAGTCGTCAGTATAGCTGATGTTTTAGTGACGACAAGTGTCATCGGTATAGGTGCCGTCGACACAGGTGGAGATTCTTATAGTGAATATTCACAACTTGTATTTAAGGACATTCAAGGTATAAAACTTTTCACATTGAAATGAAAAACAAATGTTACAACTTAGCAGTATCCTAGAAAATGAAAAGAGTAAGTTGCAAAAGTTGGTTCTTATGGTATTACTTAATATGCAATTTTATTCCAAGTTTTGTTTTGGTTACAAAAATGTTTTTTTTATGTTTGCATATATATGATCCATCGAACTCATATCTTATGTTATTTTAATTAAATAAGCAAATATATATTGTATATTATTTTTTTTTTGTGTTGTGGTGTTTTTGTTTTCTTCGTTTTTTTAAATTGGCCGTGTTCGTGTTAGCTACAAAACATGATATTGTGTCCTGTTGTGTTCGATTGATGAAAAATTACTCGCGTCGTGACGTGTTGGATAAAAACATAAAATGACCGTCTGAATTGTCACCCAAGGTTTTTTTTTTTTTTTTAATTGAATCAATAGTTTGGTTATGTGGCAAAGTCGTAAATTTCTTTCTAATTCGTCATTAAACCATGCATAAGCTAAATCAAAATCATTTCACGATAAGTTAAGAAAACACTTTGCCCAATATTTGAAAACTTGATTAATGGTTTGGATACATGGCCAGCGTAAATGATTAAATGTTTAGGCTTAAATTACAAATGTGTATTTCTATAGAATTCTCAAAATAATTAATTGTGTCTTGATATATTTTCAAATATTGTGGTACTGAACAATTGGAAAGATAAGTAACAAAAACTGATTATTTAATGATCCGCAAGATTATTTCTATAAAAACTAACATTCCGGTTAAAACTTGCCTTTTTTAAACTAAATGTATAAATATAATTCTCTTGGAGATTTAGTCTAAGTATTCCGATTTCTAATTCTTGTGAATGACTAGAGATTGCACAAAGGCCTAGAAAAAAAGAAGGAAGAACGATATGGATAGATGGGATTTCGATCGCGACACCAAGTATCGAAGCAGCAAGAGGAAAGATAGAGGTGGAGAGAGTGATGAGGAGGATCGGTATGGCGATAAACGAACTAAGTGGAATGAGTGGCGGCGGTTTGATCAGGAGAAAGTGGGTTTTGCTGAGGAAGACACAGATAGGGATGAGAGGAGGGAATTCGAGGATGGAGATAAGTTGGAACAAGGGAAATTGAACGGGGAAACAATGACGACGATGAAGAATGAACTTAAAGATGAACCCTGTGGTGGTGCACTGGGAGCACCCAGTAAGCCATATGGAACCCCACATGAGACCCCTTTGGCGCCCAGCCACCCTCATCCTCCTTCTAAGGTATCATCATCACTTTCTACCAAACATGAAACCGAAGGAGTTGATTCTGCAGATGCTGGCAAGATTGGAGGCATCTCTCTCAATGCTTTATCTATGGCCAAAGCAACTTTACTGAAGCACAAGGCGCTTGCAGAAAAGATGAAGAAGATCCCGTTGTTAAACAAGGGTACTGACTCAGCAAGAGATGGCCTCAAACCTCCATCTAGTTCAGGAATACCCGCTGCCCCACCACAATCTGCTGCCCGACTTGGTGGTGGGCTGCCCCGAAATTCTCATGAAGCTGTAAAACGGGCACAAGAGCTTGCTGCCAAGATGGGTTTTAGACAAGACACGGAATTTGCCCCACTTATAAACAAGTTCCCGGGAGAGCTGGCACCAGAAAAGCCTGCTAAAGCCCCTGTTCTTAGTTTGGATGCATTGGGTAGGGAAGTCAATGAAAATGGCAATGTGGTAAATATACCAAAGTTAAACATCTTGAGCACCCTTAAGGTTAACATTAACAAACAGAAGAAAGAAGAAAGATGCATTCCAGATTCTGAAACCGGAATTAGAAGTGGATCTAGATGAAAACCCTCACTTTGATCCTCGAATGGGAATCAATAAAACTAAACTTTTAAGGCCTAAAACGATGACCTTTCAGTTTGTTGATTCTGGTACTTACGGAAACGTCACAGAAGGCGGGCCACCTGAAGATATACTAAAGAAAGAGAAGATAACTCTATACATGGAACAACCCCACCCAATCGAACCGCCAGCCGAACCGGCCCCACCCCCGCCTCAGCCTCTAAAACTCACCCAAAAAGAACGCAAAAGACTCCGAACTCAAAGACGCCTCGCCACTGAAAAAGCCCGGCAAGAAATGATCCGCCTAGGCCTTCTAGAACCCCCAAAACCCAAAGTCAAAATGAGCAATCTAATGAAAGTCCTCGGATCAGAAGCCACCCAAAACCCGACCCGCCTTGAAATGGAAATCAGAAGCGCAGCCGCCCAATGTGAACAGGCTCATGTTGACCGGAATATCGCCCGGAAGTTGACTCCGACCGAAAGACGCGAAAAGAAAAAACCAAAGTTTTTCGATGACAATAATAATACCCTCGAAACAATTGTGTCCATATACAAAGTGAATGACCTTTCGCACCTTCAGACTAGGTTTAAGGTTGATGTAAATGCACAGAAGAATCGGTTGTCGGGGTGTGCGGTTATTTCGGAGGGTATTTCTGTCGTGGTGGTGGAGGGCGGGGGTAAATCGGTAAAACGGTATCAGAAGTTGATGTTGAAGAGGATAAATTGGGCTGCGGCTGTGAAAGAAGAGAATATGCATGAAGAGGTTGATGATGATGATGAGAACGTGAAGAATAAGTGTGTGTTGGTGTGGCAAGGGAGTGTGACTAAACCAAGTTTTCAAAGGTTTTTGGTGCATGAATGCAGTACCGAAAATGCTGCTCGCAAAGTGTTTTATGATGCTGGGGTTGGTCATTATTGGGATTTAGTTGTTAATTTCTCAAGGATGTGTAATTAGTGAAACTATAAAATTTGGAGAGAATGAGAGATGATATAATGATATATATGATGCTGGTTGTAATACGTTGTTGCAGCAATTTTTTTTGGTATATAGGTTGTTCAGTGATAGATTTGTTATATTGAGATCCTACCTGAATCTTTATTATGTGTGTCCTCGTTAGTTTGTCACAAGTACAGTATAAAGTTTGTGTTTAAATTTAGAAAAAGTTGTCTAAAATTTGCATAGTTTAATCGTTAAATCACTAACGAATCAAATTATGATATTTACGTGTAGTTCAAGACGAAAATAAAGGTCCGAAAAATTTGCTTATCCAGCTGGGTTGTCGATAAAATCATTTAAATCAAGTTTAATATAATCTATATTTGTGTGTTTGTCCTTCATTCCTATAAAATAACCTATATTTCTTTTTGAATATATAATTTTAATTAATTTTATTTTAAAAAAAATTAAAGCCCCTTTCACACATCACCCCACTAACTCATGCCCCTTATCTTCATCGACACTCATCTCGCCTTTTTATTCTTCTTGCCCGACGTAATCGTCGATGCTCGTGTCCATATGTAACATCACACCTCCATCTTCATTTCCCTTGATCTTAACCCCTATCACTTGTCATTTCTTATATATCTACATCCAGAACGTGACGAACCCCAATAACTTTGCCTCTACCCCTACACACTACAACAAAATCAAGCTAATGCGACTTCTCTAAAAGGTTGCATTAAGGCTTGAAAAGGTTGTATAATGCCGAAACCTTTTACCAAAGGTTGCATTAGGAAAATTGCATTAGACCAAATGCAACCCTTTCTTAAATGGTTGCAATTATTTTTTAGATGCAACCTTTTTTTAATACAATCTCTGTTATGAAAAATAAACTTTTTTATGCTCATATGCAATTTGTTTTCCATTTATATGCAACTTTTTTTTTACTATTTTAGTTACAAAAACGTAGCTTTTTTATAATAAATTTCAACATTTATTACCTTTCTAGTGAAGAATTAGAACATTTCTCAATGCTATTTACAACCTTTGTTGCATCTTTAATTGCAAAAATTACAACCTTGTTTACAGTCAAATGCAATTAAACCTCTATTTTTGTGACATTTCTAACATTAATATTGATGGATTAAGTGTGTAACCGAATAACTAAATTGGTATATACTTGAATTAAAAACTAAAGTCCTTTTAGGTTGTCCTCATAATCAGAAATAGCTAGAAATGATATTAGCAGAGAATGATAAATGTTGTTTTAATATATTATGCGATTAATATATTAATTTTAACGTCCCAAAATTTATAACAAAAAATTTCATTTTTGTATTAATAAAACAATCAGCCAAACATGTTTACAAAAATGATAAGTGAAATCAGAGTATGTCAACAATCATCCAAAAATACATCAGAGTCAAATATGGCGGAAATCATGGTGTGTGTGCGCGATGTGATCATCTCGAGCTCTACTCATTCGAATTGGAAGGACCTGAAACATAAACAAAAAATCGTAAGCACAAAGCTTAGTGAGTTCTCCTAAATACCGCATAACATACATATACGTCAGCTCAAGGTTGTATCAGGTCTATTTCACCCCCGAACCAATTTCAACTCATAGGTCGACACAAGGCTGTACCGGATCTATTTTGCTCCCGGGTCTATTTCACTCCCGACTTTATTTCAGCTCACATGTTAGCACAAAGCTATATCGGGTCTATTTCACCCCACATACATATAACAAATAGGCACACAAGCATACCATTATACAACAGGAGTCACGAAGACTACAAGCACATATAATTCCTAGTGGCCTATAGTATCGTGAGCAAACTCACCTCAATCCGCTGATAAACAAATAGATGATCGGGCTGCTGAACTGGAGAATCCCCGCACTAATCAATCAAATAATATCCTAATTAATAATTAGGTGATAAAACATAACCGGGAATATAAATCCTTAATCTCGAATCCAACGTTAAAAGACCATTTTACCCCATAAAGGCTAAACCCAACCAAACATAGCCCAAACCCTGAAAATGGCACAAAATCATTCTAGGTCCACATCATGGAGTACGGCCAGCGTACCCGCATAGTCACGTTGACTAGAATACGAGACTCAAACTCAGTACATGCAGCGTACACAGAAGTACACTTAACGTACTGGTCATTGATCTTTTCTCATCTGAATGGCTTAATCCCTTAATCCCTTAACATACAAACCTCAGATCTACTTCTAATTAAGGTCTTAATCCATAAAGTTGGCAACTTTACTTACTTGCATGACTTAATAGGATCCAACACTAAACCCTAAGTCCAAAACACCATAAAAAGGTTAACAACTCAAGCATGAGTGAACTTCAGCACTCAAGCTTCGATTTTTATCACTTATACAACTAAGAAATACCAATTTATGAAGTCCAAAGGTTCTGGAGTAACTTCCACTCACAAATCCAAGTCATGGGACCAAAATATGCCCAAAACATAACCCAAAACCAGATTTATGTAAAAGAAGTTGGAAGCTTTATACCTCCAAAACTTACAAATGTGAAGAGATTTATGGATCTTCAAGCTCCAATCAAATGAATGCTCCTCCAATGAGTTCCTCATTCTTCATTATGGACCAAACACATAAAAATCACTCGAAAAGCTCAAGATCTAACGAAAAGGGGCAATGGTTCGTAATACTACTTTAGGGTGAATGGAGGTTGAGAAAGGAAAATCCTCAAGGGACTTAAGTTGCTTAAATAGGGTCCAAATGTTGAATATTAGGGTTTGAGTGTGGGTCGCGTACGCCCAACGTACCTATAAGTATGCCCCGGCGTACTAGAGTGATCCCGCGACCTTCTATAGTCAGTACGCCCAATGTACTACATAATGTCCCGCTTTTCATTTAAACTTCAAACGACCATAACTTCCACACCTACCCGTATTTGTCTCAAGGATCATCACCTCGCCCTAACAATACTCATAAGCATAGACGAACACTTAGTCCTCACCCCTAGAAGAAAGACTAAACTTCTCATAACTGGTCGAGTCACCCCTTACGTCTCATCCGTGAAACTTCCACCAACCCTGCAGCAGTCGTGTATGCTAGCCATACATAACACTGGATTGTATAGACATTCAGATATCTGATCCTAACCTAAGCCCTTCATCAAACAGGAACAGGAAATAAGACAAAACCAGACATTCTCAGGCTATAAGATCTTTGTTATATATAATCATGATGCATACACTAAGTAATTACAGTAATGATGCCAATTTCATAAAAAAAATGTTTTAGGCTATCAGCCATCATATAATCTGGCAATTCTATCATGCAATTCCTGAAGATCTCTAGCCTATCACTAGCATGCTTTTCTAACATATCACAATATTAAATAGCAGCTATGGTATTTTGTGGTCCACTTACTAACTTCGGCTGATCGTACACATTGCATCCTCTTTGAGCATTTTGAAAACCATTTGAAAATCTTTTCCTTAGTTTGAGACTGGATTTACACGAGTGTTCCTCCAATTCACTCAAACAAAGGTTGTGATACCAACTTGTAACATTCGAAAATTTCTTGAAACTTTTAACTTTTGAAATAAGTACAAACCATCATTTATTACATATTGTTTTCAAAATAAATTTCACATCAGAGTTTTCCTAGAAATCATAACACAAAATACGAGGAGGTGCAGGATCAAGCCTTCACCTTCCCACGATCATCTGAGGTACCTAAAACATAATAAAAAATTGTAAGCCTAGAGCTTAATGAGTGAAAGACCCACACTTTCATACTTGATAATTGTTACTCCGAAACATGCTACATGCATATTCATAAAAACAATATTTTATACTGATAAAGTGATTACAAACTACTGGATACAAACCGACTATTTCAAAGTGGTATATATTACATAACTTCCCAGGATTCTATAGTTTTATACATATGGGAGTACAAAATACAATAGTTTCAAACTATTCAAAAATCTTCTATCAATACAATAGTTTCAAACTATTCAAAAATCTTCTATCAGTATATAACTATACTGGATGCTTATCTCCTGCAATTCGTTAAACATTGAGAGGGTAAGCGGTGACGCTTAGTGAGTTCAATAATAGATACAATATAACGTTATGCCATATATATACTTCAATATGGAAAAAGCAAAGAGGAACAAGGAACATCAAAGGAATATGTGAATCATGTGACAAACTTTCCATATCAATCATTGATTTGATTCAAAGATATACAATCAATGAGACATAACAATTTCCATACTTGATATACATCAATAAAGCTTTGGCCCAAATGGCACACAAGACATACAACTTCGGATTAACATTTTGGTAGATTTCAGGCTTATAGCCCTGTCTAACCTTCTGCCAATACCATAGAATAGAAATCATTCTCTTACGGAGACATGTTCTACATGGCCAAAGGCTACATACGAGTACCAATGTGAATCTAAGTCCTTTCACTGATCACATGGTCAAAGGTATTACTTTGCTATTAAAAATAGCGAATAAAAATAACACGGGAAAATAACCCGGAATAATAACACCGAAAAGCACATAGCACATATAACACATAACATACAATTGTTCCTATATATTAAACTCACCGTGAAATAACCGGGGGGTTAAAATAGTAATTTGGGCAGCACTTCGTTACTATAATTGACTATCTTCGTTGAAAACCGGGAGTTTTCTTGAAAACCGGGCTCTGCGAAGGTAGAGCTTCAAACCGAAAAGATAAATTTCTCGGGCTTCTCGGGAACTTCGGGGCGTGTTTCGGGCGTTGGAAATAATCCCGGGGCTTCGGGGGAAGTTGAAATAGTAGAAATATAAGTTTAGGGGTGAAAAAGACACATTTTCTAACATTTACCCGGGAGGTCTCGCAACCCTTATATAGGTGCGAGCCTCGGATCCGAAGCAAGAGGGAGAGGGCAGGTGTCTGCGCAGCTGCGAGGCTCGGTACACGCGGCAGAAGGGCGAGGCTCGGATGCGAGGGTCGGAACAGCAGGCGCGTTTCGGACTTGACACGGAGGTGGCACGCGTCGGAATGCCATTGGACCTCGCATCGCTTGGTTCTCTGGCTCGGACACGCGTCTACATGCGAGAAGGGCGACGTGGCCGAAGCTGAGCCCTGCGATTCTTCTCGGTTTTCAAGGATTTCTCGATTTTTGAGCCCCGAACTTCTAAAATCCATAACTTTCGCATACGAGCTCCGTTTTTGACGTTCTTTATATGCACGCGTAGGGTAAATTATACTCTACAACTTTCGTTTATACTTCGTCGGATAATTTTGAATTTATTTTTAATATTATTATTTTTAACAGACCGGGACTGATAAATCCGTTAAAAATTCATAACTTCTTCATCCGACATCCGTTTTCGTCAGACTTTTTACCGTTGTACTACTATTGACGAGATCTTCAATTCTCGTTTAGGTTGTTTCGGCTAAAAATCACTCAATCTAAAATTCGAGTTTTTAGCTGTCTACTTCTAAGCTGAAACTTAGAAAAATCGTAACTTCCTCATACGAAGTCAGATTTTGGCGTTCTTTTTATCAAACTTCTCGGTTTAACGAATACTACGACTTTCATTTAGATCACTAAGGCTAAAAAGTAGTTTATCAAAAACTCACTTTTTACGTCATTCGGCGTCGTGCCGGTTTTGTCGCGGATCTTCGATTAGTTATAACTTCTTCGTTATAACTCGGATTTCGATGAGGTTTTCGCCTAAATGTTTCTAATGAAATTATCTACAAATTTGAATAATAAAATTCAACTTATTTCAAATTTTATATTTTCGTTAAATTTCGATATTTATCTTTTAATTGGAATCTCATAAGACTTCCAATATTTTCCGAGTGATTCTAAACATAGTTTTACTTCATTTCTAGTAAAAACTATCTGTTAGAACTCAATTACTCAAATTCACATAATATTTCATAATATTATTTACTTAAAACACGATTTCAAAACGTGTATATTACAATGAGTCTTCCCCAAAATACCACCACAATACATAATCATAGCTATCACGCAACAACACACATACAGAACCTTCAGCATGTGTGGACTACCACACTGGGCCTACAGCCTGTCTGGACCGTTCTGTGGGCCTTTGGCCTGACTGGTCCGCCTCGTAGGCCTTCAGTCTATCCGAGCCGCAATGGGTCTGTTGGCCTTCAGCACAAAGCAGGACCACGTCAACCCAACCACACACACACATGTCGACATATACATAACTCATAAACACATAATCAAACAACAGGCAAGCATAGATCATACATATCAATAATCATAGCATCATCCTCTCTACTAGGATTCAGATTTAACTGATTACTACAATACCCAATTATACGATAACCAGGATAACAATCCAAAGGGCCAGCCTTGCTGCCTTCGACCCAACAAGTACAGTGAGGAACACTCACCTCACAAGTAGTGCTGAACTGGTAAGATCCAACTCCAAATCTCATCTCCGGACCCAAATGCCTACAACCACCATGTAATCATTTCTATCAAAACTCTAAAATACACAAAATACCCTCAAGAGTCAGACTTTGTCAACCATGGACAAAGTCAAAGTCAACAGTCAAGGTCAACAGTCCATGTTGACCCAACCCGTCGAGTGCACCAAGCAAGTCGTCGAGTTCCTACCGTATTCAGAGAGTCGGGAAACCCCTAGCCAACTCGTCGAGTTGGCTAGAAAACTCGCCGAGTTTTCCCAGCTTAACAAATTCAGTCCTTTTTCATTAAGTCTAACGCCTTAAAACATAGATCTAATACCCAAGGGCTGGAAAACCATGTAAAGTTGCTAACTTTACGTCCATGCATGTCCCAAAGAGGCTCCAAAACACAAGGATGGCTTAATAAGGGACCTAAGGCATGAAGGAGGCCTAGAACTTGATAAAGCTTGCAACTTTTAGTCCAATGAGGCGATAAAACGTCCAGATCTGAAGTGATAACTTCATGAAATACGCAACCCATGATAAATCCCAACAATCAGCCAAATATGACAATAAACTTCAAAGAAAGTGATCTAAGCAATAGATAAGAAAGGTGTCGACTTTATACCTCAAAATAACTGCAACAAAAGAGTAGGTTACGGATCTATATCCTTCATCTAAATCAAGCCACTTCAAACTTCAAGCTCCTTCAAAAGAACACCAAGAAATCACTCTTCAAGATCAAACACACACAAATATGGGAGAGGATGCACAAACTAGGGATTTCTGGACATAGGAGACTGATAACGAGGCCACCCAAAGGGTATAAGGCCTTTAAATAGGGTACAACACCCTAAAAATTAGTGTTTCTTAATCAGCCAGCAACTCGTCAAGTTTTCCTCAACAACTCGTCGAGTTGGTTCAAAAATATGCACAGTCCAAAAAGTCTTCAACAGATCGAGTTGAGGCCATCAACTCGACGGGTTCCAAGGGGAATTTGTCTTTTATGGAATAAATCTCATACCTGGAAGTGCAGATGTTACATTTGAGTGCTAAATTGAGGCTTAATCCATGTTTCTTGTATATGTGAAATGTAGAGCCGATATTTGAAACAGTGATCAGTTTAGCTATCTTTTGGACTTCGAGGTGAGTTTTTGTCATTGTATCTGTGGGTCAAAGGTGTTGGATTAGGTGTCTAAGCCCATAACTATAATTGGTATGTACTTGAATTGATAGCAGCACAGTCCTTTTGGGTTGCCCTCAACCTAGCAACTGGACAAGGAAATTATGAAAGGAGAGATATTAATTTATAAGATTTATAAATTAATATATATATAAATGATTTATTAATATGTTAATGGATTAATATATTAATTAGAAATCATTATGTGTAATTAATTGTTAGCCAAAAATTAATCAGAATTGATTTTGGGGTTAAAAGAATTAATTATAAGGTGCAGGGACTAGTTTGCAATTATCTAATAGTTGAGTGGAAGGCTCTAGAACCCCCTTGGAAGAGGGTGGACGAAATCTTTAGGGGAAACCCTAATAATTTCGTCCATAGGGGCTTGGATAAGGCCCTTGGGTTTGCTTAGGCCCTAAGCAAAGGATAACTAGGGTTTCCCTTAAACCCTAAATCCCTCAGCTATATAAGGAGCCTCCTGGTTCATGTTTTTGGTCACTCTTTCTTTTGAAGAAACCCTAAGGCCGAGATTTTGCATACTCCCTCTCCCCTCTCTCTTCTTCTACTTTCCTTCTTGCTAGTTTGGGTGTGATTCCATTAGAGGCATTACACTTGTGGTGCTAAAGCTTCCAAGAAGATCAAGATCAAGATCAAGGGAATATCAATTGTTTGCTATAACAATTGAAAGGTATGTAAACCTTAAACCCTAGTTTGTTAATTTCGAAATTAGCCTCTCTCCTCTAGGGTTCTTGTTTTGCAATTCAAAGTTGTATGTTCAATAGTTAAAACATAGATCCAAAGTAGGTTGCATGTGAACTTAGGAACTGTTTTCTAGTTTATTTGTTGTACCTAAAACCCATCAGTGGTATCAGAGCCATTATTGTTTTAAATTGAATTGCTACAATTGTTGAATTGCAAATTAGGGTTTATAGCTATTAAACCCTAAAGGCCAAATTTTCGATTTCTAGGGTTTTGGATCAAAGGGTTTTTTCGAAAACCCTAGCCTCCAAAGAACCCTAATCGAAATTAGGGTTCGGGTTTTGAAAACCCTAGCCTCCTCCCTTGTAAATTTCGAAATTTGCTTAGAAGTTTTAGGGTTTCTTGTTTTGGATAATTGTTACTTAATTAGATTAATTGGATAATTATCCTTACCCTATTTTTCGAAATTTAGAGGGATAATGATTAGGATTAAATTAATGGATTAATTTAATTAGATAATCCTTACAAGATTTAATAATTTGATTAATAGTTAATTAAAAGATAAATATTAAATCTAGTTAATTGGTTTATTTAAATTTAAATTTAATAGCTTAAATTTCGAAATTTATAAACCCTTGAAGTTTTAAAAAGTTTTAAAACACACCTTATATATATATATTATAATTAAAAGTTTAATATTATATATGTATAAGAATTTGGTCAGTCAAATCGCTAGTATGCCTCATTCACGAAGCTAATCTATAAGGGGGGTATAAGGAAACTGCCTATAAAATGGTAGTTGAATGGGTGTCCACTCTCACCCACCGCTTCCTTGATTAGTGGAGGGTCGTTAGCAGAACGGATTTGATAGGACAACTACTTCTCATTAAAAGTATAATGATATTAAAGAAAGTACTAGAACATTATTTTCAAAATCCCAACTCTAGTTACTTTAGGAAAAATGTGAAAAGTATGCTAATCCATGAAATTGCACATTATGCTTTATTGGTCGTTAGTGGAGCGTGTGTGGTTAACCAGCACACTAAAAGGCACTAATAAAGAGTAGTAATGGGTATCTCATAATTGTCATTTTGATGGAGCGTGTGTGGTTTACCAGCACATCAATAGTTAATGATAAAGACAATGAGGTTACCAAGCACATTTGCATGGTTATTCACATCTTGTTTGTGATCCTCGGCATCCCAGTCACAAATAGAAGAGCATAATCTGAGATCAAAACATGCCATTGAATAGTTTCAATGTATCTCAAAAGAATTAGGAATTTCACTTCGTTTGTTTCGTCTAATGGTGGAATTGGTGAATCGTCATTCACCTACCTTTATGAAATTTGCACTTGGATCTCGGCATCCCATTTCTAAGTTGTGAATCTTCATAGTTGGATCCTAACCTTGATATTATATCTTTGGGTTATTCTATTAAGGTATCTTGAAATCTAACTAAAACTTTCTTTCTTTTCAGATGTCTACTCCTGGAAACACTTCTGCTTCGTCCTCCTCCAACCAAAACTTCTCTTTGCTCAATATCTGCTCCAAAGTCGTTATGGATGGCTCAAACTATAACAATTGGATGCGCAACATCAAGATGGCTCTTCGTTTCGAGAACAAATAATATGTTCTTGAAAAGGAGCTCAAAGAGCTTGATGAGAATGAAGCTACTCCTGAAGATCTTGCTGCCTACAAGAAACATTACGATGATGCTACCAAAGTGGCATGCATCATGGTGGCAACTATGTCCCCAGAATTGCAGAGGTACTATGAGGACTACTGGCCTTTCGAGATGAACAAGGACCTTATGGAAAAGTACCATAAGCGAGCTCGTCAAGAAAAGTTCGAAGTAGTCAAGTCACTCATGGCTTGCAAGATGAAAGATGGGGAGTCGGTTGTGTCACATGTGCAAAGAATGCAACGCTACATAGAGCGTTTGGTCAAGCTCAATATTCACTTTGATGAGGAATTGGCCATTGACATGGTCTTGAACTCACTTCCTGAATGTTATGGTCAGTTTATTCTAACTTACCATTTGAACAATACTGAGCAGACCTTGGCCCAATTGCACAACTTGTTGCAGACAGCTGAGGCAGGGATGAAGGGTAAAAGTATACCCTCCACACCTACGAGTGCCCCTGTTTTGGCTATTGGACAGGGAAAGGGGAAAAAGAGGAAAGGTCCTCCCAAACAAAACTGGAAGAGCAAGGCTCAAGCTGGGTCATCTAGTAATGGCCCAAAGGCTAAGCCCAATGGTTCCACTCCCCATGTTTCTGATCCAAAAGAGGCAGTTTGCTTTTACTGCAACCAAAAGGGGCATTGGAAGAGATCTTGCCCACAATATCTGCAAGATATCAAGGATGGCAAAGTGAAGCCATCTTCGGCAGGTATTTACACTATTTCTGCTAATAACTCATTATCTTCTCGTTCATGGGTCCTTGATACAGGATGTGGTTTTCATATCTGTTCTGATTTGCAGGGTCTAAAGGAAAGTGAGGAGATAGAGCGAGGAAGGATAAACCTGATCATGGGAAACAGAAAGTCTTCACCAGTAACCAAGATCGGAGTTTATCAGCTTCTGCTTAGTAATGATGTTAGATTAGATTTAATAAATTGTTGCTATTCGTCTGAGATGACGAGAAACATTATTTCATTTCATGCATTGTTCAGACAAGGTTTTACATATTCTTTTAATGATTTGAATGGTTCAATTTCTGTTTATAAGAATGGTGTTTTTATGTTTGAAGCTTTACCTTGTAATGGTGTGTATGAAACAGTGACTTGTGTTGATAGCCTAGGAAATAGTGTACTTAATATTGACTTGTCTAATAGTGTAGACAAGGCATGCTTGTGGCATTGTCGTCTTGGACACATTAACAAGAAACGCATAGCCCAACTCCAAAAGGATGGAGTGTTGGAATCATTTGACCTAAAGTCAGATGATATGTGTGAATCTTGTCTTTTGGGAAAGAAGACAAAATCACCATTCACAGGGTCTTGTGAAAGAGGTGAAGGTCTGTTGGATCTCATACACACGGATGTGTGTGGGCCCTTCAGATCAACTACAAGAGATGCTAATCGATTCTATGTGACTTTCACTGACGATTATAGCAGATATGGATATATCTACTTGATCAAGCATAAGTCAGAAACTTTTGAAAAGTTCAAAGAGTTTAAGCATGAAGTCGAAAATCAATTGGGCAGAAAGATAAAGATACTTAGATCCGATAGAGGCGGGGAGTATCTTAGCATCGAGTTTAACGACTATCTGAAAGAATGTGGGATAGTCTCACAATTGACTCCTCCTAGGACACCACAGTTAAATGGTGTAGCTGAGAGGCGCAATCGAACCTTGTTAGACATGGTTCGTTCTATGATGAGTCGGGCTTCGCTTCCTATTCACTTCTGGGGGTATGCCTTAGAGACAGCCGCCCACATCCTCAATCTTGTCCCTACAAAGAAGGTTGCCAAAACACCTCACGAAATGTGGACAGGGAAAGTTCCCTCGTTAGCACATGTTAAAGTCTGGGGTTGTGAAGCTTTCGTAAGACGAGAGACTCACGACAAGCTAGCAGCTAGAAGTGAGAAATGTGTTTTCATTGGTTACCCAAAGCAGTCTTTTGGATATTTGTTCTACAGGCCTAGTGAGAACGTGGTCTTTGTAGCACGAAGAGGAGTCTTTCTTGAAAGAGCGCTCATATTCAAAGAGGACAGTGGGAGCACTATTGACCTTGAAGAAATTCAAGAGTCAGCCAATGAAGGAACCTTAGATGACACTAGCACTCAACCAGAGGAAACAGTTCATGTTGAACCAATTGATAACTCATTACCTCTTAGAAGATCCACTAGGGTGAGTGTGCCACCTGAGTTGTATGGTTTTCATATTACTTCAGATGGTGACACATTCATAAGTGACAGAACACTGGTAAACTTAGATGAACCAGTCACTTATAAGGAAGCAATGGCAGGCCCAGAGGCTTCCAAGTGGAAAGAGGCAATGGACAGCGAGATTAAGTCCATGTATGACAACCAAGTTTGGAATTTGGTTGATAGTGCACCAGGTCGCAAGACAGTTGGGTGCAAATGGATCTTCAAGAAGAAGACAGACATGGATGGGAATGTGCACACATTCAAAGCTCGACTGGTTGCAAAAGGTTTCACTCAAACCCCAGGGGTTGACTATGATGAGACCTTCTCACCAGTAGCTATATCTATTAGGATATTGCTCGCCATAGCTGCCTTCCATGATTATGAAATCTGGCAGATGGATGTCAAAACTGCTTTCCTTAATGGGAAGTTGGCTGAAGATGTTTACATGAGTCAGCCAGAGGGTTTTGTTGATGCAAAGTTCCCCAATAGAGTGTGCAAGCTTGAGAAATCCATTTATGGATTGAAACAAGCATCTCGCAGTTGGAATCTTTGCTTCCATGAGAAAATCAAAGAGTTTGGTTTCTCTAGAAGTGAAGATGAGTTTTGTGTGTATATCAAGGCTAGTGGGAGTATAGTAACTTTTCTGGTGTTGTATGTCGATGACATATTACTCATTGGTAACGACGTTCCAACCTTGAAAGAGGTTAAGTCTTGGCTTGGAAAGTGTTTTGCCATGAAAGACCTTGGAGAAGCTGCCTATATTCTTGGGATTAGAATATTGAGAGATAGAAAGAAGAGACTAATTGGACTTAGTCAGAGCACATACTTGGATAAGGTACTAAAGAGGTTTAGTATGGAAAATTCCAAGAAGGGAGAGCTACCTATCCAGAGCAATACCAAATTGAGTAAGACTCAATGCCCGAGTACAGATGTTGAAATAGATGACATGAGTCGTGTACCTTATGCTTCCGCTGTCGGATCGATCATGTACGCTATGACATGTACTCGCCCTGATGTGGCATTTGCTTTAAGCATGGTCAGTCGCTATCAGGGAAACCCAGGTAGAGCTCATTGGATAGCAGTTAAGAATATACTCAAGTATTTGCGAAGGACAAAGGACTGGGTCCTTGTGCTTGGTGGCAGTGATACTTTGAGAGTAGATGGTTACAGTGATGCCAGCTTTCAGACGGATAGAGATAACTTCCGTTCTCAGTCAGGCTGGGTGTTTTTACTGAATGGAGGAGCAGTTACTTGGAAGAGTTCCAAGCAAAATACGGTGGCTGATTCTACTTGTGAATCAGAGTACATAGCAGCAAGTGAAGCGTCGAAAGAAGCAGCTTGGTTGAGGAACTTCATCGGGGATCTCGGAGTTGTTCCAACCATCCAGGAGCCTATGGAACTGTTCTGCGATAATGAAGGAGCGGTTGCCTTGACAAAGGAACCGAGAGATCATGGTAAGGCCAGACATATCCACAGAAAGTACCATTTCATAAGACATAGAGTTGAAGAAGGCCATCTTATAGTAAAGAGGGTGTCATCTGAAGATAACCCAGCAGATCCCCTCACAAAGGGTCTGAGTAGGGCTAAGCATATTCAGCATGCTCGGAGCATAGGACTGAAAGATGATATTAGTTTTAGTAGTTAGATTAGTTTTTGAAACTTGTAACAAAGTAAATGTAATTGACCTTTGGTGATTAAATAATAAAGTATTATTTATAAGTTTGGCTACTACCTTTTGTCGATTGTTTATTATTGTGTTTCATTTTTGCATGTTTTACTTCCTGAATAATGAGATTATTCAAACTCCACAGTCGCTCGTACTCTTGGAAGTAAGTAGTGAATTAAGACTGTCATGAATTGGATTGCAGATTGTCTAAGGATAGACATGGCAATAGAATTGCTGCAACGTTCATGAGTACTCAGAAATTGAGATTTGAGTATTGGATAAACCCTCGCTCAGAGTATTACTTCATGGAATTCATCACGAGTAATACTGAGACGATAATATCTTATAATCTTGAAACGAAGATATATGAGTTGCAATTTACAAGTCGGTCATGCATTGGTGATACGAAAACGCATCAGTAACTTGGTGTTATAAAACGTATTGTCATGTATAATTTGATGAGTAAAAGATACAAGCATATGAGTCAACGTTTATTCGTTCCTTTTGCCCTAACAGGAAAAGCGATATCTGTGGGCCCCTCGATGATTTGGTGTTGACTTATGTGCTGGGCCCAGCCAGGACTGAATTGATGTGTTCGATTAGAAGTCCTTCATCATCACAAATCAGGAATCGGGAAACATAGATTCTGGACAAAGAGATTGATTACATTCCATGTCTTTTGTCTGGGGATATCAAGCAGAACGAAGGGTTATATGATCACTTATCTTAGGACACGTAACTGACTGGGTCAGAGTTCGGCAGCAGCTTTTTGGAAGCTACAATTTGCTGGTCAAATTTAGAAGGCATACTAGCAATTATAGTTACAGACTTATCCAAGTGGGAGACTGTTGGATTAGGTGTCTAAGCCCATAACTATAATTGGTATGTACTTGAATTGATAGCAGCACAGTCCTTTTGGGTTGCCCTCAACCTAGCAACTGGACAAGGAAATTATGAAAGGAGAGATATTAATTTATAAGATTTATAAATTAATATATATATAAATGATTTATTAATATGTTAATGGATTAATATATTAATTAGAAATCATTATGTTTAATTAATTGTTAGCCAGAAATTAATCAGAATTGATTTTGGGGTTAAAAGAATTAATTATAAGGTGCAGGGACTAGTTTGCAATTATCTAATAGTTGAGTGGAAGGCTCTAGAACCCCCTTGGAAGAGGGTGGACGAAATCTTTAGGGGAAACCCTAATAATTTCGTCCATAGGGGCTTGGATAAGGCCCTTGGGTTTGCTTAGGCCCTAAGCAAAGGATAACTAGGGTTTCCCTTAAACCCTAAATCCCTCAACTATATAAGGAGCCTCCTGGTTCATGTTTTTGGTCACTCTTTCTTTTGAAGAAACCCTAAGGCCGAGATTTTGCATACTCCCTCTCCCCTCTCTCTTCTTCTACTTTCCTTCTTGCTAGTTTGGGTGTGATTCCATTAGAGGCATTACACTTGTGGTGCTAAAGCTTCCAAGAAGATCAAGATCAAGATCAAGGGAATATCAATTGTTTGCTATAACAATTGAAAGGTATGTAAACCCTAAACCCTAGTTTGTTAATTTCGAAATTAGCCTCTCTCCTCTAGGGTTCTTGTTTTGCAATTCAAAGTTGTATGTTCAATAGTTAAAACATAGATCCAAAGTAGGTTGCATGTGAACTTAGGAACTGTTTTCTAGTTTATTTGTTGTACCTAAAACCCATCAGTGGTATCAGAGCCATTATTGTTTTAAATTGAATTGCTACAATTGTTGAATTGCAAATTAGGGTTTATAGCTATTAAACCCTAAAGGCCAAATTTTCGATTTCTAGGGTTTTGGATCAAAGGGTTTTTTCGAAAACCCTAGCCTCCAAAGAACCCTAATCGAAATTAGGGTTAGGGTTTTGAAAACCCTAGCCTCCTCCCTTGTAAATTTCGAAATTTGCTTAGAAGTTTTAGGGTTTCTTGTTTTGGATAATTGTTACTTAATTAGATTAATTGGATAATTATCCTTACCCTATTTTTCGAAATTTAGAGGGATAAGGATTAGGATTAAATTAATGGATTAATTTAATTAGATAATCCTTACAAGATTTAATAATTTGATTAATAGTTAATTAAAAGATAAATATTAAATCTAGTTAATTGGTTTATTTAAATTCAAATTTAATAGCTTAAATTTCGAAATTTATAAACCCTTGAAGTTTTAAAAAGTTTTAAAACACACCTTATATATATATTATAATTAAAAGTTTAATATTATATATGTATAAGAATTTGGTCAGTCAAATCGCTAGTATGCCTCATTCACGAAGCTAATCTATAAGGGGGGTATAAGGAAACTGCCTATAAAATGGTAGTTGAATGGGTGTCCACTCTCACCCACCGCTTCCTTGATTAGTGGAGGGTCGTTAGCAGAACGGATTTGATAGGACAACTACTTCTCATTAAAAGTATAATGATATTAAAGAAAGTACTAGAACATTATTTTCAAAATCCCAACTCTAGTTACTTTAGGAAAAATGTGAAAAGTATGCTAATCCATGAAATTGCACATTATGCTTTATTGGTCGTTAGTGGAGCGTGTGTGGTTAACCAGCACACTAAAAGGCACTAATAAAGAGTAGTAATGGGTATCTCATAATTGTCATTTTGATGGAGCGTGTGTGGTTTACCAGCACATCAATAGTTAATGATAAAGACAATGAGGTTACCAAGCACATTTGCATGGTTATTCACATCTTGTTTGTGATCCTCGGCATCCCAGTCACAAATAGAAGAGCATAATCTGAGATCAAAACATGCCATTGAATAGTTTCAATGTATCTCAAAAGAATTAGGAATTTCACTTCTTTTGTTTCGTCTAATGGTGGAATTGGTGAATCGTCATTCACCTACCTTTATGAAATTTGCACTTGGATCTCGGCATCCCATTTCTAAGTTGTGAATCTTCATAGTTGGATCCTAACCTTGATATTATATCTTTGGGTTATTCTATTAAGGTATCTTGAAATCTAACTAAAACTTTCTTTCTTTTCAGATGTCTACTCCTGGAAACACTTCTGCTTCGTCCTCCTCCAACCAAAACTTCTCTTTGCTCAATATCTGCTCCAAAGTCGTTATGGATGGCTCAAACTATAACGATTGGATGCGCAACATCAAGATGGCTCTTCATTTCGAGAACAAATAATATGTTCTTGAAAAGGAGCTCAAAGAGCTTGATGAGAATGAAGCTACTCCTGAAGATCTTGCTGCCTACAAGAAACATTACGATGATGCTACCAAAGTGGCATGCATCATGGTGGCAACTATGTCCCCAGAATTGCAGAGGTACTATGAGGACTACTGGCCTTTCGAGATGAACAAGGACCTTATGGAAAAGTACCATAAGCGAGCTCGTCAAGAAAAGTTCGAAGTAGTCAAGTCACTCATGGCTTGCAAGATGAAAGATGGGGAGTCGGTTGTGTCACATGTGCAAAGAATGCAACGCTACATAGAGCGTTTGGTCAAGCTCAATATTCACTTTGATGAGGAATTGGCCATTGACATGGTCTTGAACTCACTTCCTGAATGTTATGGTCAGTTTATTCTAACTTACCATTTGAACAATACTGAGCAGACCTTGGCCCAATTGCACAACTTGTTGCAGACAGCTGAGGCAGGGATGAAGGGTAAAAGTATACCCTCCACACCTACGAGTGCCCCTGTTTTGGCTATTGGACAGGGAAAGGGGAAAAAGAGGAAAGGTCCTCCCAAACAAAACTGGAAGAGAAAGGCTCAAGCTGGGTCATCTAGTAATGGCCCAAAGGCTAAGCCCAATGGTTCCACTCCCCATGTTTCTGATCCAAAAGAGGCAGTTTGCTTTTACTGCAACCAAAAGGGGCATTGGAAGAGATCTTGCCCACAATATCTGCAAGATATCAAGGATGGCAAAGTGAAGCCATCTTCGGCAGGTATTTACACTATTTCTGCTAATAACTCATTATCTTCTCGTTCATGGGTCCTTGATACAGGATGTGGTTTTCATATCTGTTCTGATTTGCAGGGTCTAAAGGAAAGTGAGGAGATAGAGCGAGGAAGGATAAACCTGATCATGGGAAACAGAAAGTCTTCACCAGTAACCAAGATCGGAGTTTATCAGCTTCTGCTTAGTAATGATGTTAGATTAGATTTAATAAATTGTTGCTATTCGTCTGAGATGACGAGAAACATTATTTCATTTCATGCATTGTTCAGACAAGGTTTTACATATTCTTTTAATGATTTGAATGGTTCAATTTCTGTTTATAAGAATGGTGTTTTTATGTTTGAAGCTTTACCTTGTAATGGTGTGTATGAAACAATGACTTGTGTTGATAGCCTAGGAAATAGTGTACTTAATATTGACTTGTCTAATAGTGTAGACAAGGCATGCTTGTGGCATTGTCGTCTTGGACACATTAACAAGAAACGCATAGCCCAACTCCAAAAGGATGGAGTGTTGGAATCATTTGACCTAAAGTCAGATGATATGTGTGAATCTTGTCTTTTGGGAAAGAAGACAAAATCACCATTCACAGGGTCTTGTGAAAGAGGTGAAGGTCTGTTGGATCTCATACACACGGATGTGTGTGGGCCCTTCAGATCAACTACAAGAGATGCTAATCGATTCTATGTGACTTTCACTGACGATTATAGCAGATATGGATATATCTACTTGATCAAGCATAAGTCAGAAACTTTTGAAAAGTTCAAAGAGTTTAAGCATGAAGTCGAAAATCAATTGGGCAGAAAGATAAAGATACTTAGATCCGATAGAGGCGGGGAGTATCTTAGCATCGAGTTTAACGACTATCTGAAAGAATGTGGGATAGTCTCACAATTGACTCCTCCTAGGACACCACAGTTAAATGGTGTAGCTGAGAGGCGCAATCGAACCTTGTTAGACATGGTTCGTTCTATGATGAGTCGGGCTTCGCTTCCTATTCACTTCTGGGGGTATGCCTTAGAGACAGCCGCCCACATCCTCAATCTTGTCCCTACAAAGAAGGTTGCCAAAACACCTCACGAAATGTGGACATGGAAAGTTCCCTCGTTAGCACATGTTAAAGTCTGGGGTTGTGAAGCTTTCGTAAGACGAGAGACTCACGACAAGCTAGCAGCTAGAAGTGAGAAATGTGTTTTCATTGGTTACCCAAAGCAGTCTTTTGGATATTTGTTCTACAGGCCTAGTGAGAACGTGGTCTTTGTAGCACGAAGAGGAGTCTTTCTTGAAAGAGCGCTCATATTCAAAGAGGACAGTGGGAGCACTATTGACCTTGAAGAAATTCAAGAGTCAGCCAATGAAGGAACCTTAGATGACACTAGCACTCAACCAGAGGAAACAGTTCATGTTGAACCAATTGATAACTCATTACCTCTTAGAAGATCCACTAGGGTGAGTGTGCCACCTGAGTTGTATGGTTTTCATATTACTTCAGATGGTGACACATTCATAAGTGACAGAACACTGGTAAACTTAGATGAACCAGTCACTTATAAGGAAGCAATGGCAGGCCCAGAGGCTTCCAAGTGGAAAGAGGCAATGGACAGCGAGATTAAGTCCATGTATGACAACCAAGTTTGGAATTTTGTTGATAGTGCACCAGGTCGCAAGACAGTTGGGTGCAAATGGATCTTCAAGAAGAAGACAGACATGGATGGGAATGTGCACACATTCAAAGCTCGACTGGTTGCAAAAGGTTTCACTCAAACCCCAGGGGTTGACTATGATGAGACCTTCTCACCAGTAGCTATATCTATTAGGATATTGCTCGCCATAGCTGCCTTCCATGATTATGAAATCTGGCAGATGGATGTCAAAACTGCTTTCCTTAATGGGAAGTTGGCTGAAGATGTTTACATGAGTCAGCCAGAGGGTTTTGTTGATGCAAAGTTCCCCAATAGAGTGTGCAAGCTTGAGAAATCCATTTATGGATTGAAACAAGCATCTCGCAGTTGGAATCTTTGCTTCCATGAGAAAATCAAAGAGTTTGGTTTCTCTAGAAGTGAAGATGAGTTTTGTGTGTATATCAAGGCTAGTGGGAGTATAGTAACTTTTCTGGTGTTGTATGTCGATGACATATTACTCATTGGTAACGACGTTCCAACCTTGAAAGAGGTTAAGTCTTGGCTTGGAAAGTGTTTTGCCATGAAAGACCTTGGAGAAGCTGCCTATATTCTTGGGATTAGAATATTGAGAGATAGAAAGAAGAGACTAATTGGACTTAGTCAGAGCACATACTTGGATAAGGTACTAAAGAGGTTTAGTATGGAAAATTCCAAGAAGGGAGAGCTACCTATCCAGAGCAATACCAAATTGAGTAAGACTCAATGCCCGAGTACAGATGTTGAAATAGATGACATGAGTCGTGTACCTTATGCTTCCGCTGTCGGATCGATCATGTACGCTATGACATGTACTCGCCCTGATGTGGCATTTGCTTTAAGCATGGTCAGTCGCTATCAGGGAAACCCAGGTAGAGCTCATTGGATAGCAGTTAAGAATATACTCAAGTATTTGCGAAGGACAAAGGACTGGGTCCTTGTGCTTGGTGGCAGTGATACTTTGAGAGTAGATGGTTACAGTGATGCCAGCTTTCAGACGGATAGAGATAACTTCCGTTCTCAGTCAGGCTGGGTGTTTTTACTGAATGGAGGAGCAGTTACTTGGAAGAGTTCCAAGCAAAATACGGTGGCTGATTCTACTTGTGAATCAGAGTACATAGCAGCAAGTGAAGCGTCGAAAGAAGCAGCTTGGTTGAGGAACTTCATCGGGGATCTCGGAGTTGTTCCAACCATCCAGGAGCCTATGGAACTGTTCTGCGATAATGAAGGAGCGGTTGCCTTGACAAAGGAACCGAGAGATCATGGTAAGGCCAGACATATCGACAGAAAGTACCATTTCATAAGACATAGAGTTGAAGAAGGCCATCTTATAGTAAAGAGGGTGTCATCTGAAGATAACCCAGCAGATCCCCTCACAAAGGGTCTGAGTAGGGCTAAGCATATTCAGCATGCTCGGAGCATAGGACTGAAAGATGATATTAGTTTTAGTAGTTAGATTAGTTTTTGAAACTTGTAACAAAGTAAATGTAATTGACCTTTGGTGATTAAATAATAAAGTATTATTTATAAGTTTGGCTACTACCTTTTGTCGATTGTTTATTATTGTGTTTCATTTTTGCATGTTTTACTTCCTGAATAATGAGATTATTCAAACTCCACAGTCGCTCGTACTCTTGGAAGTAAGTAGTGAATTAAGACTGTCATGAATTGGATTGCAGATTGTCTAAGGATAGACATGGCAATAGAATTGCTGCAACGTTCATGAGTACTCAGAAATTGAGATTTGAGTATTGGATAAACCCTCGCTCAGAGTATTACTTCATGGAATTCATCATGAGTAATACTGAGACGATAATATCTTATAATCTTGAAACGAAGATATATGAGTTGCAATTTACAAGTCGGTCATGCATTGGTGATACGAAAACGCATCAGTAACTTGGTGTTATAAAACGTATTGTCATGTATAATTTGATGAGTAAAAGATACAAGCATATGAGTCAACGTTTATTCGTTCCTTTTGCCCTAACAGGAAAAGCGATATCTGTGGGCCCCTCGATGATTTGGTGTTGACTTATGTGCTGGGCCCAGCCAGGACTGAATTGATGTGTTCGATTAGAAGTCCTTCATCATCACAAATCAGGAATCGAGAAACATAGATTCTGGACAAAGAGATTGATTACATTCCATGTCTTTTGTCTGGGGATATCAAGCAGAACGAAGGGTTATATGATCACTTATCTTAGGACACGTAACTGACTGGGTCAGAGTTCGGCAGCAGCTTTTTGGAAGCTACAATTTGCTGGTCAAATTTAGAAGGCATACTAGCAATTATAGTTACAGACTTATCCAAGTGGGAGACTGTTGGATTAGGTGTCTAAGCCCATAACTATAATTGGTATGTACTTGAATTGATAGCAGCACAGTCCTTTTGGGTTGCCCTCAACCTAGCAACTGGACAAGGAAATTATGAAAGGAGAGATATTAATTTATAAGATTTATAAATTAATATATATATAAATGATTTATTAATATGTTAATGGATTAATATATTAATTAGAAATCATTATGTTTAATTAATTGTTAGCCAGAAATTAATCAGAATTGATTTTGGGGTTAAAAGAATTAATTATAAGGTGCAGGGACTAGTTTGCAATTATCTAATAGTTGAGTGGAAGGCTCTAGAACCCCCTTGGAAGAGGGTGGACGAAATCTTTAGGGGAAACCCTAATAATTTCGTCCATAGGGGCTTGGATAAGGCCCTTGGGTTTGCTTAGGCCCTAAGCAAAGGATAACTAGGGTTTCCCTTAAACCCTAAATCCCTAAGCTATATAAGGAGCCTCCTGGTTCATGTTTTTGGTCACTCTTTCTTTTGAAGAAACCCTAAGGCCGAGATTTTGCATACTCCCTCTCCCCTCTCTCTTCTTCTACTTTCCTTCTTGCTAGTTTGGGTGTGATTCCATTAGAGGCATTACACTTGTGGTGCTAAAGCTTCCAAGAAGATCAAGATCAAGATCAAGGGAATATCAATTGTTTGCTATAACAATTGAAAGGTATGTAAACCCTAAACCCTAGTTTGTTAATTTCGAAATTAGCCTCTCTCCTCTAGGGTTCTTGTTTTGCAATTCAAAGTTGTATGTTCAATAGTTAAAACATAGATCCAAAGTAGGTTGCATGTGAACTTAGGAACTGTTTTCTAGTTTATTTGTTGTACCTAAAACCCATCAAAAGGAACCAATGCCAGCCCACTAGGTTGTGTTATGTATCATGGTATATAATATGATGCTATGCTATAGTGAGCTGTTAGATTGGCGGATCCGTATGATTACCTGTATTTGCTGGACATATGTTAGATGGATAGATTTGTATAATTACCTATACTTGTTGGTTATATGTTATCTGTTACATATGTCGACATGTTGTGGTTGGGTTGAGGTGATCCTGCTTTTTGCTAAAGGCCAAGATACCCGGGCGGTCCGGTAGATATTGTAGGACCAAGGGAGCGGTGTAACTTATGTTGTAGGCTCGAGAGAAGTCCAACTTATAGCTGATGGCTCGACGGCAGACTACCCTTGTGCTGTAGACCATATTCCGTGCATTGTATGTATTTGGTTGTGAGGAGTATTTTGGGTGAACTAAGTAAGCTTTGGCTTACAGTTTGATTTCATGGTTTCAGGTATATCAGATAATCGGGGCAAGGCGAAGGTACGATTGTAGACATCATCCGTGGATATTATATTGTGACATGTTTTTGGATACTCTTATTTGATAACTATGTTTTTGGAAACAATGTTTTGTATGATTTATGGATTATAAAATGGTTTTGAAAAATCAAAATTTTTACTATGATTTTTTGGACGTTACAAGTGGAGTCAACGGTGGTCCTCCGGTGACAACCTAACCGGAAAACAAAGAAAAAATTGCAACGACATTCACCTAAATCAAAATGAAATCTGAAAAATAGTTCACACGGATCACCAATTTCTCGCAATTAAAAAAAATTAAAATCCTTTACCAACCACTAGTCGTTGGTATAGAGTTCACACGAATCACCAATTTCTGTGTCGATGACATGCTATCGGGATAGCTTATCCAAAAATGACGTCGCTTTTATTTTCATCGACAAAGGTTTTCAGAAAAACGCAAAAATAATTTTTGTTCCCGCCAACCCTATGGCGACAACAAGTCGTGGGCATAGAGTTCCGGGTTGAAGAAAATTGGTCATCTCTGTACCCACGACAAGTCGTCAGTATAGCTGATGTTTTAGTGACGACAAGTGTCATCGGTATAGGTGTCGTCGACACAGGTGGAGATTCTTATAGTGAATATTCACAACTTGTACTTAAGGACATTCAAGGTATAAAACTTTTCACATTGAAATGAAAAACAAATGTTACAACTTAGCAGTATCCTAGAAAATGAAAAGAGTAAGTTGCAAAAGTTGGTTCTTATGGTATTACTTAATATGCAATTTTATTCCAAATTTTGTTTTGGTTACAAAAATGTGTTTTTTATGTTTGCATATATATGATCCATCGAACTCATATCTTATGTTATTTTAATTAAATAAGCAAATATATATTGTATATTATTTTTTTTTTGTGTTGTGGTGTTTTTGTTTTCTTCGTTTTTTTAAATTGGCCGTGTTCGTGTTAGCTACAAAACATGATATTGTGTCCTGTTGTGTTCGATTGATGAAAAATTACTCGCGTCGTGACGTGTTGGATAAAAACATAAAATGACCGTCTGAATTGTCACCCAAGGTTTTTTTTTTTTTTAATTGAATCAATAGTTTGGTTATGTGGCAAAATCGTAAATTTCTTTCTAATTCGTCATTAAACCATGCATAAGCTAAATCAAAATCATTTCACGATAAGTTAAGAAAACACTTTGCCCAATATTTGAAAACTTGATTAATGGTTTGGATACATGGCCAGCGTAAATGATTAAATGTTTAGGCTTAAATTACAAATGTGTATTTCTATAGAATTCTCAAAATAATTAATTGTGTCTTGATATATTTTCAAATATTGTGGTACTGAACAATTGGAAAGATAAGTAACAAAAACTGATTATTTAATGATCCGCAAGATTATTTCTATAAAAACTAACATTCCGGTTAAAACTTGCCTTTTTTAAACTAAATGTATAAATATAATTCTCTTGGAGATTTAGTCTAAGTATTCCGATTTCTAATTCTTGTGAATGACTAGAGATTGCACAAAGGCCTAGAAAAAAAGAAGGAAGAACGATATGGATAGATGGGATTTCGATCGCGACACCAAGTATCGAAGCAGCAAGAGGAAAGATAGAGGTGGAGAGAGTGATGAGGAGGATCGGTATGGCGATAAACGAACTAAGTGGAATGAGTGGCGGCGGTTTGATCAGGAGAAAGTTGCCGCTGCTGAGGAAGACACAGATAGGGATGAGAGGAGGGAATTCGAGGATGGAGATAAGTTGGAACAAGGGAAATTGAACGGGGAAACAATGACGACGATGAAGAATGAACTTAAAGATGAACCCTGTGGTGGTGCACTGGGAGCACCCAGTAAGCCATATGGAACCCCACATGAGACCCCTTTGGCGCCCAGCCACCCTCATCCTCCTTCTAAGGTATCATCATCACTTTCTACCAAACATGAAACCGAAGGAGTTGATTCTGCAGATGCTGGCAAGATTGGAGGCATCTCTCTCAATGCTTTATCTATGGCCAAAGCAACTTTACTGAAGCACAAGGCGCTTGCAGAAAAGATGAAGAAGATCCCGTTGTTAAACAAGGGTACTGACTCAGCAAGAGATGGCCTCAAACCTCCATCTAGTTCAGGAATACCCGCTGCCCCACCACAATCTGCTGCCCGACTTGGTGGTGGGCTGCCCCGAAATTCTCATGAAGCTGTAAAACGGGCACAAGAGCTTGCTGCCAAGATGGGTTTTAGACAAGACACGGAATTTGCCCCACTTATAAACAAGTTCCCGGGAGAGCTGGCACCAGAAAAGCCTGCTAAAGCCCCTGTTCTTAGTTTGGATGCATTGGGTAGGGAAGTCAATGAAAATGGCAATGTGGTAAATATACCAAAGTTAAACATCTTGAGCACCCTTAAGGTTAACATTAACAAACAGAAGAAAGAAGAAAGATGCATTCCAGATTCTGAAACCGGAATTAGAAGTGGATCTAGATGAAAACCCTCACTTTGATCCTCGAATGGGAATCAATAAAACTAAACTTTTAAGGCCTAAAACGATGACCTTTCAGTTTGTTGATTCTGGTACTTACGGAAACGTCACAGAAGGCGGGCCACCTGAAGATATACTAAAGAAAGAGAAGATAACTCTATACATGGAACAACCCCACCCAATCGAACTGCCAGCCGAACCGGCCCCACCCCCGCCTCAGCCTCTAAAACTCACCCAAAAAGAACGCAAAAGACTCCGAACTCAAAGACGCCTCGCCACTGAAAAAGCCCGGCAAGAAATGATCCGCCTAGGCCTTCTAGAACCCCCAAAACCCAAAGTCAAAATGAGCAATCTAATGAAAGTCCTCGGATCAGAAGCCACCCAAAACCCGACCCGCCTTGAAATGGAAATCAGAAGCGCAGCCGCCCAATGTGAACAGGCTCATGTTGACCGGAATATCGCCCGGAAGTTGACTCCGACCGAAAGACGCGAAAAGAAAAAACCAAAGTTTTTCGATGACAATAATAATACCCTCGAAACAATTGTGTCCATATACAAAGTGAATGACCTTTCGCACCTTCAGACTAGGTTTAAGGTTGATGTAAATGCACAGAAGAATCGGTTGTCGGGGTGTGCGGTTATTTCGGAGGGTATTTCTGTCGTGGTGGTGGAGGGCGGGGGTAAATCGGTAAAACGGTATCAGAAGTTGATGTTGAAGAGGATAAATTGGGCTGCGGCTGTGAAAGAAGAGAATATGCATGAAGAGGTTGATGATGATGATGAGAACGTGAAGAATAAGTGTGTGTTGGTGTGGCAAGGGAGTGTGACTAAACCAAGTTTTCAAAGGTTTTTGGTGCATGAATGCAGTACCGAAAATGCTGCTCGCAAAGTGTTTTATGATGCTGGGGTTGGTCATTATTGGGATTTAGTTGTTAATTTCTCAAGGATGTGTAATTAGTGAAACTATAAAATTTGGAGAGAATGTGAGATGATATAAATGTATATATGATGCTGGTTGTATTACGTTGTTGCAACAATTTTTTTTGGTATATAGGTTGTTCAGTGATAGATTTGTTATATTCAGATCCTACCTGAATCTTTATTATTTGTGTCCCCGTTAGTTTGTCACAGATACAGTATAAAGTTTATGTTTAAATTTAGAAAAAGTTGTCTAAAATCTGCGTAGTTTAACGAATCAAATTATCATATTTACTTGTAGTTCAAGATGAAAAAATAGGTCCGAAAAATCTGCTTATCGAGCGGGATAGTCGATAATATTATTTAAATCAAGTTTAATACTGTATAACCTATATTTATGTGTTTGTCCTTCACTCCTATAAAATAACCTATATTTCTTTTTAAATATATAATTTTGACTAATTTTATTTTTTAAAAAAATAGAAAATAATTAAAGCCCTTTCACACCTCACCCCACCAACTCATGCCCCTTTCATCGACACTCATCTCTCCCTCTTATTCTTCTTGTCCGACGTAGTCCTCGATGCTCGTGTCCATATGTAACATCGCGCCTTCAATTCCGTTGATCTTAACCCCTATCACTTGCCATTTCTCATATATCTATATCCAGATCGTGACGAACTCCAATAATTTTGCCTCTACCCCCATCCACTATAACAAAGTGAAGATAATGCAACTTTGCTAAAAGGTTGCATTAAGGCTTGAAAATGTTGTATAATGCCGAAAGTAACTTTGTACCAAAGGTTGCATTAGGCAAATTGCATTAGACCAAATGCAACCCTTTCTTAAATGGTTGCAATTATTTTTTAGATGCAATCTTTTTTAATACAATCTTTGTTATGCAAAATAAACTTTTTTTATGCTAACATGCAACTTGTTTTACACTTATATGCAACCTTTTTTACTATTTTAATTACATTTGTAGTGAATAACTAGAACATTTCTCCAATGGTATGTACAACCTTTGTTGCATCTTTAATTGCAAAAATTACAATCTTGTTTAATGTCAAATCAAATTAAAACTCTATTTTTTTTTATTTTTCTGACATTAGTATTGTCGGATTAGGTGTCTAAGCCAATAACTAAATTGGTATATATATACTTGAATTAAAAATCAAAGTCCTTTTGGGTCACCCTCATAACCAGAAATAACTAGAAATGATATTAGGAGAGAGAGAGAGAGAGAGGGAGAGAGAGAGAGAGAGATGTTTTGTTAATATATTATGCAATTATTATATTCAATGGCAGAGACAGTAAAGGGAAGGGAGGTTCTTAGCCCCCCTAACTTGTCCATAAATTTCTATATATAATTCAACCCATCATATAATTGTAAACAAACTACAAAATGCCTCCATTATACTATCACCGATGAACGCATTCACAAATTAAAAATGAGGTAATACGTTGATATAAGGTCACGTAACTCTATTTTGTATTTAAAATAATTAAATATCTTTTACAAAAATTGAAAAAACTTGCTCACAGTTTTTAGAGAGATAAGTATGAAAACTAAAATTTTCAAAAAAAAGTCTCAAATACTTTTGGAAAGCGCCAAATCCCAATAAAAAACAATGTTTGAAATCGTTCAAAAAATTCTAAACCCCTTTTCAAAATGTTACCATCGTATGTTGTTGAGCTTTCCATTGTTACTCGCACGAATCCAGTCTCCGCTCTCACGCTCTCTTTTGGCTCTTAGCCCTCTGTTGATTCGTTGGTTGCTTTAATTATCGCGAAGGCTTAGCGTCTCCACTTATCAGCCACTACCCAAGCTACAGAAGGTCGTCGGTCGTGTGGTGCAGCTGATCGTCGCAGCTTTACCTCTCGCTCACAGCAAATCAGTAATGTTTATTTTCTCACTAATTCGTATGTTTCTTAACCCATATTTCTTCCTTAGGGATTTTTTATATAAATGTAATCGTGAATAGTTGAAATTTGGGGAAAGATGAAGTAAAAATATAAATAATTGATTGCTGACAAAAGATAAAGAAAACCTAGCCTATGCCAACCATTAATTTGTTTTCTATGTACGTATATATTATAATATAATTATTTATTTATTTCATATGTACCGTATAAACGATTTGTTTATATATTAATAAATTTAATTTTTATGTTGTTAAAGAATTTTTCCGACTTTTAAAAGTCCTTTGGTGTTATAAATAGGAAAATTTCTGTTTTTTGTTAAAAATTAAAAAAAATTAGTCCATGATTATTTGTAACACTTGAATCTTTGTATGTTTCATTATTGCCCTTTGTTATTTTAAAAGTTACATTTTGGTCCTTGTGTAGTACGAGGGGTGTACCACATGGTACGCTTAGCGTACCAGTTGTGAAGAGAGTACGCGGGGCGTAATACATGGTACACGTAACATACTCATGTGTACACGGGACGTATGTGCCAGTTAGTGAAACCCTAATTTTTAGAGTTTGACACTATATAAACACATTTATGGCTCTTGAAATCCTCATTTCTCAGCCTCCACTGACCTCATTGCCTCATATTCGAAACCCTAGACCTCTCCGTTGAGTTTTGAGCTCATTATGTTCATTTTGGTGTGCCTTGGTTCATAATCAAGAAGAAGAAGCTTGGTGCAAGGTTGTTGATAAAGGAAAAGCTTGTGGACCCTGATTCTCTACTCCATTTCCATCTTGTTTGAGGTAAAAAGCTATTATCTTGTTTATTAATGGCTTAGATCTAGTATATATGAGTTTTGGACCCTTTTGGCCCCATGAATGTGATCTAGTGGTTTGACACCACTCTAGGAGCTTTGAGTTGCCACTTGTAACAACCGGTAAAAATTGGTCAGAGTTCGGCGGTTAAACCACCGCGAACCGTTATGCATTAAGAACCAATTGTGTGTAAAATTTAATTATAATGTATATTAAAAATATTACATACATAATTACTTTTAGAACATCTCAAACTGCTTAAACCATCTACCATTGAAGATTAAGTGAAAAAACAACAAAAATTAAATTTATTGGTGACGTTAAAATTGAATTTTTTGCATTAAGTATATTTGAGAGTTGCGAATAATAAATTCTAATAGATTATGTTCTCCTGATTTCGTGGATATAAAGAACGACCAAAGCGGAGGTCGTATGAGAAAGTTACGACTCTTTAAAGTTATAAAAATCAGTATTTATTTGATTTTTTTGAAACGAACCATGGACTGATTCGTTTGGAATAGCTACGAGTCTCGTAAACTATTTTTGAGCAAGTTTTTTAATTCCGGCCATGGTCTATTATTTTATTATATTTTTATAATATTTTTAAACTCAACCGAAATCTGATTTGTAAAATCTGTCGAATCTGATCCTATAAATCGCGAAACTTTAAACGGATTTTCCCGGAGTTCTACTTATCAGATTTAAGATCTGTCTCACTTTTTGGAAACCTTATAACCGAGATTATCATTTGTCATTTTCATAAAAATTATTTGATATCTGGATCGAGGGCACAGGAATCGAGAAAGTAAGAAAATATCATTATTTTAAATATTACAAATATGACATTGTACTTTTTGCACTTTGAGTCAAGCATAATTGAATTTAAACTTTAAAAAAATATAACTATAGCATCTATACTTACATTTTCTACCACATCACTCAATATATACACAAATATATGTTAATACATATACAAATACATGTTAATACATACACATATACACGTTAATAATTAAAGCAAAACATTGCTTCTAAGTTTACCTCAAAGTACAACAATAAAGGAAATTGACAAGTATGTTGCTTCCAAATTTCACCTTGATCAAAATCACACTCAAGCCAACATTAACACTCAATCAATATCAACACCCAAATATGCATTCCCTCATCAATTTCTATCAAAACAAACAACAAAGAAGGAGTTTTCGGTTTTCTCCTTTTTCCTCTCTATCAACTTCTGTCAAGCAACCAAACCCAAACAGCGATTGATGGTTGTTACCATCGAGACCAAGAGGGGCAACAACCTTTTGGTTATTTCTACCTGATTAATTGAAACAAACCTCAGACACCCACCTGTTTCGGATTCTTTCACCTCGCGTTGCTGAAATGCTTACAATCGGATGAAACACAAGAGCAACCAAGGGAAGTCGCCGCTGCCTCCCTATTAACTTCACGAATCACCATCGGAAAAACGGAAGTGAAGAGCGGGGACTGTCGCCTCCGATCTAACCCCACCTCCAATTGGAGTTTCACTGTCGGACGAAAGCAAGACAATCGAAAAATCATTGACTGTTTCCGCTTTCATTCTTCTTTATTTTAAAATCTGATCAACTACAAGTGGTGCACTCCCTTGATCAGCAACCGTTGCCACCTAGACCATTTCGATTTCCAGTCGTCAGAAACTGGTGGTTCTCCTTTCCTTTGCGATTGGCTCGACCATCGTCGGAGGTCCCAACGATTCTCTCATTCGCGTCTCTTTCCATTCTCGACCTGTGAATGAAGACGCACGATCCCTTTAGTATACTTGGAGAATATGGCAAAAATATCTCCTGCATTTATAACTTCAAATTAAAACTAGCCCTTTTATCAAAACCTTTTGCAAGCAAAGTCCCATTTGGCATGGTCACTACAAAAATGTTCCTTATACTATTTTAAAAGAGATAAAAATTGTCCCTTTTGATTTAATTTATCATAAATAAGTCTCTTGTATTAGATAAATTACAAATCAAACCAGGTTCCCTTAGTCGTGATAGTTTATTCCAAATTCAAGAAGGTATAACATACGGTTTCTCACGACAAGCTTCACAAAATGAGCATAGATTGAGATCACACATCGAATGCGAGTTTCTATGGCCCCTTTTTTAAAATTTTAATATTTAGGAGAGAATACATGAGTGTCTATTAAATTTTTGATGATTTTCAAGTTTTATACATAAAATAACATCATACTTTATTATTTTTCAAGAGTTTATGAAAATAACAATCTAAAATGTATAAATCATAAATCAATTATATAAGTTGTAGTAGAATGCTATAATTGACATAATAACACTTTGTCATGATATATTAATTAATATCAATAAAAATTACAAGATTATAAGTAGATTGATATAAAGATATAAGTCATTCGACGAATCATAAACTGTAATGCGCGTCTTATATATATGCACGAAAACATTGAGAAAGCATAAAAAGACATTATACATTTAACAAAATATGTTATTCAATATATTTGTGTACAAAGGAAATGTACCTTGTCTTAAACGACTATAAACGAAAATATGACAAATATATAATAATTAATTGAAAATATGCCAAAAATCAATTATTATTATTATACTCTTAATCATCATGTAGAAACGATTTCTAAGTAAACAATATAATTTATTTTTATAACTATTATAAAAATATAAATCATTTTAGTTGTGATACGAAATTCGTCACACATGATAATATAATTGATTCTCGAATTTTTTAGGGAAAAGGATAGGTGTTTATATAAAGATGTTCAACATTGCTATAAGTTTATATCATATCTTATCAGGTTCTAAAGGAGTAAAGTATTAATATCTCCATAAGATGTTAGTCCAGTATCTGGAAAGCCTAATAGAGCAACCCATATTCAAAAACATAGCAAGAGAACACATCAAAGGCAAAATTACAGGACTGATCAAATGAGGTTGCACATTAAAACCAATTTTCAGCATTCTCACTTTGACGCACGCCCCACAAAGATGCCTGAATCAAAAGTTTACAAACGATTAAGAGAAATGTACCATCCGTGAAGCAGAATTGAAAGCCATCTCTCTATAAGTGGTGTCGTGTAGGCCGTTTGTCGTAGCTTCTTCGTCAGAGAAAAATCTGAAGTGGTGTCATGTAGGCCGTTTGTCTCCTCCATAAGAACTTATGGTAATGGAATTGGGTGTCGATATAGCCCTAGAAATCGATGAAATAGAAATCGATGAAAGGGAAGAAGTTCGAGGTTTTCAGTGAGAGGTAATTATAAGACGAAATCGGGGGAGGGGGCACAACTTCCAAAATATGGGAAGCGTGTTTTACTTAGAGGAGGTGAGAGATACAAACGATCTTGAGGGTTGTGGTGACGGGAAAGAAGATGAAGACGGGTTAGAGCAGCAGGCGTCACAAATAGTGTTCGCCATTGACGGTGGTGGTAACTGACGTAGATGGCTGGAAGGGAGACGGAACCCTAGATCACCTAATGTGTGTATTTTGAACCCAAACATTGAAAATATAATGTGTATCTTTTCCCCTCATTTTAGACACTAATTCACAATAGATATTGTTTACTTCATTAATTTTTATAAAAGATAACATTACGACGTACAATCTTTAATCCTAAACATTTTACATACATAAGTTTTATGAAATATCTTTTTTTCTGTCATAAAATCTGTGTACGTCGTAATTAGTCTGTCATTAAAAGTCTTTTTTCACTATAAGGATTAACACCTATCCAGACGACACTTATCCCTACGACATGTGTCGTCGGCAAAAGGCAAGCTATACCGACGACTTGTCATCGGTAAAACGTGTTCCAACTTTGACTATATTTCTTTGACTAGAAATCCTATCCCGACGACAAGTCGTCGGTATAGATTTGGTGGGAAGATGTAAAAAATTGGCGGCATGTCCAATATCTATGCAGATGAGATGTCGTTGTTATAAGATATTAAAAAAATATTTTCGATTTATTTATATTTCTTGTTGCAGAAAATGAAGACGGCGTCGTTTTGGTTCACCTATGCCGACGACATGTCGTCGGTATAGGGTGTTTAAAAAATAATTTCGAATTATTTTTAATCTGTGTCGTAGAAAAACAAAACGATGTCGTTTTCGTCCACCTATACCGACGACTTGTCGTCGGAAAAAAAAGTGGGACTGATCCGCGTGAAAATTATTTATTTTATTTACTTATTTTTTTAATGAGGTAAAATGGGACGACGTCGTTTCCTTTACCTATACCGACGACATGTTGTCGGTATAGGTTTCCCTGTAACAAAACCCCTAGTAGCCTTCATTTCGCAGTAACGCCTCACATCCTTTTTTCTCTCAACCTCCGGCGCCTGAAGACGAGATAAAGTATGTTGCCCATATGAGATGCAACGTTCATATTCTCATGGGAAATAAAGTTTGTTGCTAAAACGAGATACAAGGTTCGTATGTGCATAATGATTATACCATGAGTTCACAACCCAAGCCTAATGACCGAGGGTGCCCTCTTCTATGTCTATCGCTAACATAGGGAAATATGGTAAAATGCACTCAAGCGAATCGTGCGAGTGAGGAGTTGTCTACCTCCTAATAGCGTTATCCATAATAACCATGGGCTCAAATGAGTTAATGACTTGTGTGAACTGATTCCAGGGACTTAAACACGATAAGGCCTCATGAATTAACAATAGCATACACATACACAATAAAATATAGCAACCAAGTTTGATACAAGTCAAATTAAATACAACGAACATAAATAGTTTAGGACATGCTTTTCCACCCCAAAACATTTAAAACCGAAAATAGGGGGAGTCGTGAATACTCACAATATGCAAAATATAGCAACCAAGTTTATATGAGTCAAATAAATACAACGAACATAAATAGTTTAGGACATGCTTTTCCACCCCAAAACGTAAAAACCGAAAATAGGGGAGTGGTGAATACTCACAATATGCAAAATATAACAACCAAGTTTATGCGAGTCAAATAAATACAACGAACATAAATAGTTTAGGACATGCTTTTCCACCCCAAAAGGTAAAAACCGAAAATATGGGAGTGGTGAATACTCACAATATGTTTTGAGATGATGCAAATGGTGCCTTGAACTACGCTCCACTCGTACCACTATCGTTTTCCTACAATAATGGTATTCAGTAGTGAGTCTCTAATCGAAATCTAACACTAGTATACTTACTACTACAATATAATTATGCCAATATTGTGTCAAAATTTAATATTGATAAGTTACAAACATTTTTCTGTGAAAATTAAATTTCAATGAATCAATTGTTATATAACAATTTAAGTGGAAAAATTCCCATTATTGAAATGCTAATATTTAACATTTTTAGAGGTGTTCCAATGATTAAATATTGAAAAACTAAATCAGTTTAGATCTAAAATTTCCGAAACTTTGTGTTTTAGTTTCAACTGAAGTCAAGGACGCTAAGATAATTTTTCTTGCATTTTTGATATGTCTAGCTATTTTTCATCATTTTAATTTCTTGAATAACCATAAAATTATGAAAAATACTAAATAGTTAATAAAAATTACCAAACTTCAGATTTTGGTTCTAACTACATTAAAAGACTTCCAGATAAATGTTCATGGAGTATAGATATGTATAACCATTTTTCTTATATTTAATTCTCTAAATAGATAAAAATTCATGAATAATAGCAATCAGTTAAGAAAATTCCTCAAACTTTTTATAATACTGCAATTACACATACTTAAGCTGGGAAAAATATCAAAACAGATTTCTAAATTGTTTAACCCAATTTTATGATTTTTGTGGATTTAAGTGTATTAAATATTGGGAAATTAGACGAAAAAGAGCATAAAGAAGAGAAAAATCGTCATAATTTGTATGTAGCATCCTAATATATTATAAGAGTTTCCGGAAAATTTTCATGAATATTGGATGAGTAAAACTGTTTTTCCTGTTTTTAATCTATTATAAACACAAAAATCATGGAAAAATAGATATACATTTTGAAAAATTCCCAAAATATTGTTCTGAGTCTTGCACATAAGGTAGAAGCTGCGAAAAATAATATATGATATTTTCACATTCCCTAAAGTGGTTTTATGATTTATTGGAACTAAATAAAATGAAAATTCAAAATCATACTAAACAGTAACAAAAATCATTGAAACTCACAGAGATGTAGTCATTGACATTAGGGGTCATGCATGAATTTACCTAGGATTTATACACCTCAGAAAGTATTTTATATGAATTATGCCCTATTTTCTTGCAATAATTATAATAATTCGAAAAAAATGAATAATTTTCTGAAAATTTGTGGAACATCTCATTTTGTTGGTGAAATTCTGGGAAAAATCGGATTTGATCAGAAAAGAAGTTTTAGATATTTATTTGGGAATAAATCCTTTATGAACCTATTTGAAAGCTTTTTAACAACAAACTTTGATGATCAAGCCTCTAAGCTTGAAGATCATCACATGCATGTTGGTTTTTGGGTGAAATAATATCACCATAATCATAAAAATCATGGTTATGAACATGCATGTGAATAATCTCAAAGAAAAGTGTTTATGGAGAAGAAGAAATAGTAAAACTTGAAGGAATAGTGAAGTAGAAATCGATTTTACCTTCAAGAACACCACAATATGATGAAGATTTCGAGTTTGAGTAGTGTTATTGGGTTTGTTTGCAGGAAAATTTCATGGTTCTTAGAGGGAGGAAGAGAGAAAATGTGTGTGAGAGAGTGAGAGAGAAATGAGAGAGAATGAGGGAAGATGGAGTGTGAGAGTGGAGAAAAATGATATTGTGTTGGGAAGAGGAGAGATATGGGGAGAGAGATCCGAATTTTCAATGAGGAGAGAGACCCCCCATCTCTTCCATTTATTTTATATAAATTTCCCTCAATTTTTATAAATTTTCCCATTTTGTTTTATATAAATAATGCATTAAGCCATGATTTGTTTTATAAAATTATTGATTTAACTTGATAATTAGGAAAAAATGTTGATACATTAAATTTTATTTTCGTTGAATGCATTTTCATAATTTTAATTATTACAAAATAATATTATAAGTTTCATAATTATTTTTATAGAGTTTTTAAGGTTCAAGTTTATAAATATGTGTTTTTAGGGTTTTTTAGGGTTTTGAGGAGTTTGTAAGTCTTTGGATATAAAAATTAATTAAATTTTGAGACTTCAAACTATTTTAGAGTTTCATAACTCTTATTCAAGTTAGAAATAATATTTGTAATTTATTTTTACCGGTTTATTGGCATTCTATGTAGTGATTTCGAGATTCAAGCGAAATTGAGGAATCAAGTATACTAGTCCTAGTCAACTTTAACTTAAGTTCCTACGAGACTCAGACCTAATTTATACCACTAGGTCAAGTGCATGATGTGTGTATATGATTCATGAAAAGGTGTTCGAGTCAAATAGCGACCCGAATATGGATATTCACTACAGTTAAGTAGTTGTAGAATTCATATATCAATGTGAAATCTAAGTGTACTATCCATTGATTCTAATTGTTTCCAAGTTTCTAGTAGGTTATAACATAGCTACTAGTTACAAAGTCTAGTATGTGTCGTGCCTATAAGTGCAACTAAGTTTAGTCAAATCAAGAATCGACTCGAATTTTGACGGTTGTCACAAACCCAGTACATGCAGCGTACACAGAAGTACGCTCAATGTACTGGCCAGTGACCTTTTCTCATCCGATCGAATGGATTAATCCCTTAATCCCTTAACGTACAAACCTCATATCTACTTCTAATTAAGGTCTTAATCCATAAAGATGGCAACTTTAGTCACTTGCATGACTTAATAGGACCCAACACTAAACCCTAAGTCGAAAACTCCATAAAAAGGTTAAGAACTCAAGCATGGGTGAACTTTAGCGCTCAAGCTTCGATTTTTATCACTTATACAACTAAGAAATACCAAGATATGAAGTCCAAAGGTTCTAGAGTAACTTCAACTCACAAATCCAAGTCATGGGACCAAAATATGCCCAAAACATAACCCAAAACCAGATCTATTTAAAAGAGCAATAAAGTTGGAAGCTTTATACCTGCAAAAACTTACAAATGTGAAGAGATTTATGGATCTTCAAGCTCCAATCAAACTAATGCTCCTCCAATGAGTTCCTCTTTCTTCAATACGGACAAAACACATAAAAATCACTCCAAAAGGTCAAGATCTCACAAGAAGGGGCTATGGTTCGTAATACTACTTTAGGGTGAATGGAGGCTGAGAATGGAAAATCCTCAAGGGACTTAAGTTGCTTAAATAGGGTCCAAATGTTGAATATTAGGGTTTGAGTGTGGGTCGCGTACGACCAACGTACCTATAAGTATGCCCAATGTACTAGAGTGATCCCGCGACCTTCTGTATTTAGTACGCCCAATGTACTGCATAAATTCCCTCTTTTCATATAAACTTCAAACGACCATAACTTCCACACCTACCCGTATTTGTCTCAAGGATCATCACCTCGCCCTAAAATACTCATAAGCATAGACGAACACCCAGTCCTCACCCCTAGTAGAAAGGCTAAACATCTCATAACTGGCCGAGTGACCCCTTACGTCTCATCCATGAAACTTCCACCAACCCTGCAGCGCTCGTGTATGCTATCCATACATAACACTGGATTGTATAAACATTCGAATATCTGATCCTACCCTAAGCCCTTCATCAAACAAGAACAGGAAATAAGACAAAACCAAACATTCTCAGGCTATAATATCTTGGTTATATATAACCTGATGCATACACCAAGCAACTACAGTAATGATGTCAATTTCATAAAAGAAAGCCCTAGGCTATCAGCCATCATATAATCTGGCAATTCTATCATGCAATTCCTGAAGATCCCTAGCCTATCACTAGCATGCTTTTCTAACATATCACAATATCAAATAACAGCTATGGTATTTTGGGGTCTACTTACTGGCTCCGGCTTATCGTATACATCACATCCTCTTTGAGCATTTTGAAAACCATTTGAAAATCATTTTGAAAATATTTTCCTTAGTTTGAGACTGGATTCACACGAATGTTCCTCCAATTCACTCAAACCAAGGCTCTGATACCAACTTGTAACATTCGAAAAATTCTTCAAATTTTGAACTTTTGAAATAAGTACAAACCATCATTTATTTCATATTGTTTTTAAAATAAGTTTCACATCAGAGTTTTCCCAGAAAGCCTAACAAAAAATACGAGGAGGTGCAGGATCAAGCCTTCGCCTTCCCGCGATCATCTGAGGTACCAGAAACATATTCCTTAATGAGTCTTCCCCAAAATACCACCACAATACATAATCATAGCTATCACGCAACAGCACACATACAGAACCTTAGACCGCCACACCGGGCCTACAACCTATCTGGACTGTTCTCTGGGCCTTTAGCCTGACTGGTCTGCCTCGTAGGCCTTCAGTCTATCCGGGCCGCCCTGGGTCTGTTGGCCTTCAGCACAAAGCAGGACAACTCAACAGAACCACACACACACATGTCGACATATACATAACTCATAAACACATAATCAAACAAAAGGCAAGCACAGATCATACAGATCAATAAGCATAGCATCATCCTATCTACTAGGATTCAGATTTAACCGATTACTACAATACTCAATTATACAATAACCAGGATAACAGTCCAAAGGGCCAGCCTTGCTGCCTTCGACCCAACAAGTATGGCGATGAACACTCACCTCACAGGTAGTGTTGAACTGGTAAGATCCAACTCCAAATCTCAGCTCCGGACCCAAATGCCTACAACCACCATGTGATCATTTCTATCAAAACTCTGAAATACACATAATACCCTCAAGAGTCAAACTTGGTCAACCATGGTCAAAGTCAAAGTCAACAGTCACGGTCAACAGTCCATGTTGACCCAACTCGTCAAGTGCACCTACCAACGCGTCGAGTTCCTACAGTATTCAGAGAGTCGGGAAACCCCTAGACAACTCGCCGAGTTGGCTGGAAAACTCGCCGAGTTTTCCTAACTTAACACATTCAGTCCTTTTTCATCAAGTCTAACACCTTAAAATATAGATCTGATACCCAAGGGCTGGAAAACCATGTAAAGTTGCTAACTTTACGTCCATGCATGTCCCAAAGAGGCTCCAAAGCACAAGGAAGGCTTAATAAGGGACCTAAAGCATGAAGGAGGCCTAGAACTAGATAAAGCTTGCAACTTTAAGTCCAACGAGGCCTTAAAACGTCCACATCTGAAGTGATAACTTCATGAATTATCAAACCCATGGACAATCCCAACAATGAGCCAAATATGACAATAAACTTCCAAGAAAGTGATCTAAGCAATAGATAAGAAAGGTGTCGACTTTATACCTCAAAATGACTGCAACAAAAGAGTAGGTTTTGGATCTATATCCTTCCTCTAAATCACGCCAGTTCAAACTTCAAGCTCCTTCAAAAGAACACCAAGAAATCACTCTTCAAGCTCAAACACATACAAATATAGAAGAGGATGCACGAACTAGGGTTTTCTGGACAGGGGAGACTGATAAAGAGGCCACCCAAAGGGTATAAGGCCTTTAAATAGGGTACAACACCCTAAAAATTTGGGTTTTTTAATCAGCCACCAACTCGTCAAGTTTTCCTCAACAACTCGTCGAGTTGGTCCAAAAATATGCAGGACCCAAAAGTCTTCAACAGGTCGAGTAGAGGCCATCAACTCGACGAGTTCGAAGGGGAATTTTCCTTTTAAGGAATAAATCTCATACCTGGAAGTCTGGATGTTACATTTGAGTAGTAAATTGAGGCTTAATCCCCATTTCTTGTATATGTGAACTATAGAGCCGATATTTGGAACAATGATCAGTTTAAGCTATCTTTTGGACTTCGAGGTGAGTTTTTGTCATTGTATCCGTGGGTCGAAGGTGATGGGTTTGAGCCATAAGAACTTTCCTATGTGCACATGCAAACCCTAATTGCTTGGATCTAGGTTTCTCTAATTGAACATGCATTGAAGACAAGACTTGCAATACTAGATCTAATGTAATATATTGAATCTAATCACATGAAATCAAATCTGAAAGAATACCTTGAATTACTTGCTTGATACTTCTTCTTCTTGGAGCTTAGAGTCACAATTGTCACTCCTCTAATGGCTTACAAACACCAACTAGCAAGAAGATGATCTTGAGAGAGAGGGAGGAGGGATAGAAATCGGCCCTAGGGTTCCTTGGCTTGCAAGAGTGTCGATTTCTCCATCCCAAGGGTCCTATTTATACTATGAGCTATTAGGGTTTCTCCTTTAACCCTAATTGAATGACTTAGGCCCTAATCAATCCAAGATCCTTATAGATACAAGGCTTGGACGAAATTAAGGTTCCCAAGCCCCTAAATTTCGTTCACCCTAATATCCATAAGGATACATAGTCCAAAATACAACTATCACACATTTGACAGTTTATGCCCCTTTATTCAATTAACCTCTTTAAGTCACCAAATTAATTCTCAATTAATATATGACTTATATTAATTAAATAACATTATTATTTCTTTAATATATTATTCTCATAATATATTAACAATAATATCTCTTCTCTCTTAACAAATCATCCTGTCAAGTTGCTATGGTGAAGGCAACCCAAAAGGACCATGCATAACCGGGTCAAGTAATTACCAAATATAGTTATAGCCTTAGACACTAATCCAACAGTCTCCCACTTGGATAAGTCTAGTAACTATATATGCAAACACAATCCGATTAGCAATCGTAGCTCTCAAAGACGCTGTCAACTCTGATCTTATCAGTATCCTGTCCTTTAGATAAGGGATCATATAATCCTCTGTTCTAGATATCGTGCGGACAATTACATGGAACATGGTCATACTTATTGTCCTGCAATTTGTTTCTCGATCTCAGATTCATTTGACATAGAACTTAATTGAACACATCAATTCAGTCCTGACCGGGCCCGGCACATAAGTCAAATCAAATCATCGAGGGGCCCTGATATCGCTTTTACCCTCTTAGGATAAAAGGAACAGATAAACTTCGACTTATATGCATTTATTATCCACTAATGAATTTACACACAACAATACGTTTTATAACATCAAGTTACTGATGCGTTTGCGTATTATCAATGCATAACCAATTAACAAACAATAAACCATATATCTAGGTTTTAAGACTATATGATATTACCATCTTGTGATCACTCGTGATAAATTCCATGAAGTGATTCCAACAAGTGTGGGTTTATTCCAATGCTCAAATCAAGTTCATAAGCACTCATGAACGTTGTAGCAAACCTTTGCTATGTCTAATACACTTTAGACAATCTACACACCAATTCATGACAGTCTTCATTCATATCTACTTCCAACATATGAACGACTGTGGACTATTCGAATAATTCGATTATTATCAAATAATTAATTACTCAGGAAGTCAAAACATGCAAAATGAAACAATAGTTAAACAATTAACATAAGACAGTAGCTTTACTTATAAATAATACTCCTTTATTTAATCATCAAATGTCAATTACATTTATCTATTACACGTTTCCAAACTATCTAATCTAAACTAATATCGTTCTTTAGCCCAATACTCCTAGCGTGCTGCAAATGCTTAACCCTGCTAAGTCCCTTCGTAAGCGGATCTGCTGGGTTATCCTCTGACGATACCCTCTTTACCACGAGGTGTCCTTCTTCTACTTGATGTCTAATAAAATGATATTTTCTGTCGATATGTCGAGATCTACCATGATCCCTCGGTTCCTTGGTCAAGGCAACCGCTCCTTCATTATCACAGAAAATTTCCATAGGCTCCTTTATGGTAGGCACAACTCCAAGATCACCAATGAAGTTCTTCAACCACATAGCCTCCTTTGACGCTTCGCTCGCTGCAATGTACTCTGATTCGCACGTTGAATCAGCTACTGTTTCTTGCTTGGAACTTTTCCAAGTCACCGCTCCCCCATTAAGGGTAAAGACCCAGCCCGACTGCGAACGGTAGTTGTCCCTGTCGGTCTGAAAACTGGCATCACTATACCCTCACACCTTTAAGTCATCACTCGCTCCAAGGACTAAAAACCATTCCTTGGTCCTCCGAAGGTACTTAAGTATATTCTTGACCGCAATCCAATGAGCTCTGCCCGGGTTCCCTTGATATCTACTGACCATGCTCAAAGCAAAGGCCACATCAGGGCGAGTACAAGTCATAGCGTACATGATTGAGCCAACTGCGGAATCATAGGGTATTCGGCTCATCTCAGCTATCTCGGCTTCTGTACTCGGGCTTTGAGTCTTACTCAATTTGGCATTACTCTGTATCGGTAGTTCTCCCTTTTTCGAGTTTTCCATACTAAAACGTTTTAGTACCTTATCCAAGTAAGTATTCTGACCAAGTCCTATTAGTCTCTTACTTCGTTCTCTCACTATCCTTATTCCTAAAATATAGGAAGCCTCTCCGAGGTCCTTCATAGCGAAACACTTCCCGAGCCAGAACTTAACCTCCTGCAGAGTCGGGACGTTGTTTCCTATGAGCAGGATGTCATCGACATACAAAACGAGAAAGCTAACTATACTCCCACTGGCCTTGACATATACACATGATTCATCTTCACTTCGTACAAATCCAAACTCTTTGACTTTCTCATCGAAGCAAAGATTCCATCTGCGAGACGCTTGCTTAAGCCCATAAATGGACTTCTCAAGCTTACACACTCTATTGTGATGCTTTGGATCGACAAAACCCTCTGGCTGAGCCATGTAAACATCCTCAGCCAACTTCCCATTAAGGAAAGCGGTTTTTACATCCATTTTCCATATTTCATAGTCATGAAATGCAGCAATGGCTAGCATCACCCTAATAGACTTTATCTTCGCAACTGGTGAGAAGGTTTCGTCGTAGTCAACTCCAGGAGTCTGAGTGAAACCCTTCGCAACCAATCGCGCCTTATAAGTGTGCACGTTCCCATCCACGTCGGTCTTCTTCTTGAAGATCCACTTGCACCCGACCGTCTTACGACCTGGTACATTGTCAACCAAATTCCAAACTTGGTTGTCATACATGGACTGAATCTCGCTGTCCATCGCCTCTTTCCATTTTACAGACTCTGGGCCTGCCATGGCTTCCTTATAGCTATTAGGTTCATCTAGATTTATTAGTGTACCATCACTAATATACGTGTCCCCTTCGGTAGTAATATGAAAACCATAAAACTGGGGTTGAACTCTAACTCTTTCGGAACGTCTAAGAGGTAAGGACTTGTCAATTGGTTCAACTGGAGTTTCCTCCTCGGGTTGAGCGCCAGTGTTAGAGGTTCCTTTATCGCTAGATTCTTGAATTTCTTCAAGATCGACTTGCCTCCCACTGTCTCCTTGGCTTATGAGTTCTCGCTCTCGGAAAACCCCTCTCCTCGCAACGAAGACAACATTGTCACTCGGCCTATAGAAGAGATATCCAAAGGATTTCTGTGGGTAGCCGATGAATATACATCGCTCACTACGAGGTTCGAGCTTGTCGTGAGTTTCTCGTCTTATGAAAACTTCACAGCCCCAAACCTTGATATGTGCCAACGAGGGAGCTTTCCCTGTCCACATCTCGTGAGGTGTTTTGGCAACCTTCTTTGTGGGAACTAAATTAAGGATATGGGCGGCAGTCTCTAAGGCATACCCCCAGAATGAGATAGGTAGTGAAGCACGACTCATCATGGAACGAACCATGTCTAGCAAGGTTCGATTACGCCTCTCAGCTACACCATTCAATTGTGGTGTCCTAGGTGGCGTCAATTGTGAAACTATTCCACATTCCTTGAGGTAGTCGTGGAATTCAAGACTTAGGTACTCTCCACCTCGATCAGATCGAAGCATCTTGATTTTCCTGCCCAATTTATTCTCCACTTCTTGTTTAAACTCTTTGAACTTTTCAAAGGTTTCTGACTTGTGCTTGATTAAGTAGATATACCCATATCTGCTATAATCATCTGTGAAAGTCACATAGAAGCGATTTGCATCCCTTGTGGTGGATCTAAAGGGTCCACATACATCTGTATGTATGAGATCCAATAAACTCTCACCCCTCGCACAAGTGCCAGTGAAGGGTGACTTGGTCATCTTTCCAAGTAAACAAGATTCGCACGTGTCATCTTCCCTGGGGTCGAACGACTCCAACACTCTATCCTTTTGGAGTTGGGCTATGCGCTTCTTGTTGACATGTCCAAGACGACAATGCCACAAGGATGCTTTATCCATACCATTGGAAGAATCCATACACAACACATCATTTCCTAGGTTATCTACAACCATAACAGTTTCATAAATTCCATTACAAGGCATTGCTTCAAAATATAAAACACCATTTAGATAAGCATAAATCGAACCATTCTCATTATTAAACGAATATCTAAATCCTTGTCTAAATAAACCATGAAAAGAAATGATGTTTCTTGCCATATCTGGCGAGTAGCAACAATTATTTAATTCTAAATTCAAACCATTCCTAAGCTCTAAAGAATACACTCCGATCTTGGTGACAGGCGACGTTCTTCTGTTTCCCATGATCAGATTTATTCTTCCAAGCTCCACATCCCTATTTCTTCCTAGTCCCTGCAAATCAGAACAAATGTGGTAACCACACCCTGTATCAAGAACCCAAGAATAGCATGAGATGAATCATTAGATTTAATTGTGTAAATACCTGCAAAAGATGGCTTGATCTTCGCATCCTTGATGGCTTGCAGATATTCCGGGCAGCTTCTCTTCCAATGCCCTATTTTGTGGCAATGGTGGCACTCTGCCTCCTTTGGGTTTGGGTTGGGCTTAGCAGGATCAACCTTGGTCCCACTAGAGGAGGAACCATTTTGGGACTTTCCTTTGTGGTGGTTCTTTGAAAAAGCCTTCCTCTTCTTGCCCCTTCCCTGTCCAATAGCCAAAACAGGAGCAACGGGTGGATTGGGAGTTGGTGCAACAGACTTGTCCTTGAGGTTGCTCTCAACAGTCCTCAGGAGCCCTTGGAGTTTGCTTAGGGTGACCTCTTCCTTGTTCATGTGGTAGGTCATCCTAAATTGATTGTAGCATGAGGGCAAGGAGTGAAGAACAATGTCGATAGCCAAATCTTCCCCAAAGTTGACATTCAACTTGCGAAGACGATCAACATACCTTTGCATCTTTTGCAAGTGCACAGTAAGAGACTCTCCACTTCCCATTTTAGCAGTAATAATATTTGTTATGATTTCATAGCGCTCTTGCCTCGCGCTTTGGTGATACCTCTCCATCAAGTCTAGATGCATCTCATAAGGATACATGTCCTCATAGGACTTTTGGAATTCTGAGTTCATTGTGGCTATCATGATGCAATGGACCTTCGTTGCATCACGCTCATGGTTCTCAAAGACAGCCATTTCTTCAGGAGTAGCAGTTTCTGGATTGATCTTTTCGAGCTTCTCATCGAGAACATACTCTTTGTCCTCGTAACGCGCGATTGTGCGAATGTATCTTATCCATTCGCTAAAGTTCGTTCCATCGAATGTCACTTTTTGACAAAGGCTCATTAGAGGAAATGAGCTAGCAGCTGTGTTGTTTGCGTTAGACATCTACAAATAGAAAGAACAAAGTTTGATTAGATTAAGTCCCTAATTAACACCCAAAATGAAAAATTAGGGCTAGGACCCAACAACGTTATTTACACATTGGAAAAGGGATGCCGTAATCCAATATGCAAATAATTTGGAGGTAAGTGAATGACGATTCACTAATTCTTCACCATGAAAAACATAAGCTTTAAGTTTTAAATGTATTGAGAATTCCTAGATTTCATTGAGATTCATTGAATCTTTCAATGACATGTTTAAATCTCGATATGCCCCTCTCGTTTGTGACTGGGATGCCGAGGATCACAAAGTGGGTGTGAATAACCATGCAAATGTACAAGGTGCCCCCACTGTTACAGTTACCTATTCAATGTGCTGGTTAACCACACACGCTCCATTGAACTATAACAAACAATGAGTCACCCTTTGCCACCTTTGCTTAGAACCCAATTAATGTGCCGGTTAACCACACGCGCTCCATTAATGTCTTAGCAAGGGTACAAAGTGTAATTTCATGGGATTGCATCAATTCACTTTTCCTAAAGTAACTAAGATTGGGAATTTTATAAAACATGTTTAGTTACTTTATATAGATTCATTATACTTATTAATGAGAGGAGGTTTGCCCTATCCTACCCGTTCGGCTAACGACCCTCCACCAGTCAAGCAAGCGGTGGGTGTGAATGTACACCCATTAAGCGCCATTTTATAAGCAGCAACCTTATACCCACCTTATAGACTGGCTTCGTGAATGAGGCCTACTAACGGTAAGACTAGCATCTTAAATTATACATATATATGTATTAAACTTGTAATAATATAATAGTATAGGGTTGAATTTTAAACTTGTAAAATTCTAGGGATTGAAATTTAAAATTATCCAAATTAAACTTTTAATCACAAAATTTAAAATTTCAAAGCTTGAGGACAAGTCTTGAACCTTTTCAAAGCATAAGGATCAAATAGCAAATAATATAAATCATCTAATTAGATTATCTCAATTTGATCTTGTTCAATGTTACTTGCAAAACAATTTACCAATTCAATTCAAATAATCAACAATTATCATATAAGGAAATTATTATTCAACTAATTGGTAATTATCTTTTGTTAGGTCAAGAATATACTCATATATATGATTAAAATCGGATTTTAATGACCCAAAACAGTTAAGGCAAGTATCCTCATGTAAAACAGCAAGAAATCCCGAAACTTCCTCCTTCTGACGCTCGAACTCGCCGAGTACCTCTATGGACTCGCCGAGTTGGAGCTACTCGCCGAGTCCACAGTGGAACTCGCCGAGTACAGCAGTCAGAATCACAAAAATCGAATTTTGTAAGCAACAAGCAATCAACCAATGCATCAATTCAATAGAAATCAACCAAATCTCTGATACCACTGATGGGTTTGAGCCATAAGAACTTTCCTATGTGCACATGCAAACCCTAATTGCTTGGATCTAGGTTTCTCTAATTGAACATGCATTGAATCCAAGACTTGCAATACTAGATCTAATGTAATATATTGAATCTAATCACATGAAATCAGATCTGAAAGAATACCTTGAATTACTTGCTTGATACTTCTTCTTCTTGGAGCTTAGAGTCACAATTGTCACTCCTCTAAGGGCTTACAAACACCAACTAGCAAGAAGATGATCTTGAGAGAGAGGGAGGAGGGATAGAAATCGGCCCTAGGGTTCCTTGGCTTGCAAGAGTGTCGATTTCTCCATCCCAAGGGTCCTATTTATACTATGAGCTATTAGGGTTTCTCCTTTAACCCTAATTGAATGACTTAGGCCCTAAGCAATCCAAGATCCTTATAGATACAAGGCTTGGATGAAATTAAGGTTCCCAAGCCCCTAAATTTCGTTCACCCTAATATCCATAAGGATACATAGCCCAAAATACAACTATCACACATTTGACAGTTTATGCCCCTTTATTCAATTAACCTCTTTAAGTCACCAAATTAATTCTCAATTAATATATGACTTATATTAATTAAATAACATTATTATTTCTTTAATATATTATTCTCATAATATATTAACAATAATATCTCTTCTCTCTTAACAAATCATCCTGTCAAGTTGCTATGGTGAAGGCAACCCAAAAGGACCATGCATAACCGGGTCAAGTACTTACCAAATATAGTTATAGCCTTAGACACTAATCCAACAAAAGGCACCAATGGCTGCCCAATAGGTTGTGTTATGTAACACCCCGACTCTCAGGTATAAATTTTCAATGTTATATTTCCAATTCTAAAAGTCAACTCGACGAGTTGGATACCCCGACTCGTCGAGTTGGGTTGGTTCAGGTTGCAGGTTTTAAGTGACCAACTCGGTGAGTCGGAGGACGGATTTGACGAGTTAGATTTGGAATGAGAAACCCTAATCCTCGGGGTTTTGCACCCTATTTAAAGGATCCTTTGCCCCCTTGGCCTCCCCTTACATCCCCTTGTGAGTCCAGAAACCCTAAAATCGCCGTTTTTCTCTCTTTTGTGTGATATTAAGCCTTGTGGTGGATTATGGAAAGAAGATCTTGAAGTACTCAAGCTTCGAACAAGAGAAAGGCTGTAGATCTGAGTTCTTCTTCATCTTAGCATTGTTTCTGAGGTAACACGTTGTTACCTTGACCTTCTTCTATTTAGATCTATGCTTGTGTGAGATTAGAGCCATTTTTGCAATATTGATATGTTATTTTGGGTATCAGGCGTGATCTGAAGTTGCAACTTTAGATTTAGGCTTATCTTGGTCTGTAGGGTCATAAAGTTTCAGCCTTTAGTGATTTAATACCTTCTTCGTCCCTTAGGACCATTCTTTAGCTTGATTTGGGCCATTATCACCTTGCATGTACGTAAAGTTTGCAACTTTACGTAAGAAATATGCCCTAAGAGCTTAGATCTGCATTATAGAGTTTTCAAGCGGCTTAAAATCATCTGGATGGAGAAACGATTGAGGGGACTCGACGAATTGCATGGTCAACTCGGCGAATCTGATGAATATTGTCATGCAAGGACTTCTGCATGGACTCGGCGAGTCAGTAGGGTGACTCGGCGAGTCAGCTAGGGTTTTCCCGACATTTGGACATGCATGAAATCAATGAGTTGCGGGGAAACTCGACGAGTCAACCGGGGATTTCACGACTTCTCGAGTTCAGGAAGGACTCGACGAGTCGGTGAACTGCACTCGACGAGTCGGGTCAACTTGGACTGTTGACCTTGAGTTTGACCAAGGATTGACTAATTGACTTCTAGGGTATTTGGTAATTTGGAAATTTATGGAAATGGTCTTATGGTAAATATAGGTGGTGGAGTTCGTGTCTGTGATTCGAGAGTTTGAGCTTATCACTTCAGTGTGACATTTGTAAGGTGAGTTATCCTTACTATATCAATAGGGTCTAAGGCACCAATGACGGCCTTTATCGGATTTGTATCCGGGTTATTGCATGATATGCTTATTGATTTACATCCTGTTAGTTAGGATGGTGATATGCTTAGTGACCTGGTTAGGTCGGTATCCTGGTATATAGGATGTTGCTATGTTAGTGACCGGTTAGGTCAGTTGACTGTTATATATGCTAGCGTATGATGTTATATGCACATGTTTGTTTGATTGGGGGTTGGGTTGAGGCGGTCCTGCTTTTTGCTGAAGGCCAACATACCCAGGGCTGTCCGGATAGACTACAGGCCCAGGAGGGCATGTGAGTCAGACCGAAGGCCCGACGAGTGGTCCGGATAGGCTGTAGGCCCTGCGAGGCGGTCCAGACATGCCGAAGGCTCGGAGAGCGGTCCAGATAGGTTGAGGGCCTGCAAGACGGTCCAGTCAGGCTGAAGGCTCATTATGCATGCTGTTTGCATATATGTTTATATGATATGGTTATGATTATATGGCGTTGGTATTTTGGGGGTAACTCACCAAGCCTTCGAGCTTACATTTATCAATTATTGTTTCAAGTACTTCAGATGATCACGGGAAGCCGAAGGCGTGACCATACACTTCCTCGATTTAAGATTATTATTTTCTGGGAACTCTAATATGATACTATTTTGAAAACGAATTGTAATAATTAAAGGATTTTAAATGTTTTTTAAAGTTCAAGTTTGGAAAGATTTTTATGGATGTTACAAGTTGGTATCAGAGCCTTGCTTTGAGTGAATTGGAGGAAACACTCGCGTGTCTCTAGTCTCAAACTGAGGACAAGATTTTTTAAACGATTTTCTTAAAATGTTTTCAAAATAATAAAGGAGGATGCAAGTGTACGATCAGCCGGAGATCGTGGATAGACCTCAAAATACCTTACGGATTATTTGACTATCTGATATGTTAGAACAGCATGCTAGTACTAGGCTAGGGATCTTTTAGGTGAATCAAATAAACTAGAAAAACAATTCCTAAGTTCACATGCAACCTACTTTGGATCTATGTTTTAACTATTGAACATATAACTTTGAATTGCAAAACAAGAACCCTAGGGAGAGAGGCTATTTTCGAAATTAACCAACTAGGGTTTTAGAGTTACATACCTTTCAATTGTTATAGAAAAAAATTGGTAATCCTTTGATCTTGATCTTCTTGGAAGCCTAGCACCACAATTGTAATGCCTCTAATGGAATCACACCCAAGAGCTAGCAAGAAGGAAACTTATGAGGAGAGAGGCTATGGTATGCAAAAATCGGCCTAGGGTTTCTTCAAGAGAAGGAGTGCCCATTTTGGGAGCCAGGAGGCTCCTTATATAGCTGAGGGATCTAGGGTTTAGGGAAAACCCTAATGTTCCTTTGCTTGGGGCCTAAGCTTATCCAAAGGCCTTATCCAAGCCCCTTGGACGAAATCATTAGGGTTTCCCCTATAGATTTCGTCCACCCCCTTCCAAGGAGGTTCTGGAACCTTCCACTCAACTATTAGATAATTGCAAACTAGTCCCTGTACTTTATAATTAACACAGTTAACCCCAAAATCAATTCTAATTAATTTCTGGCTAACAATTAATTAAATATTATGATTTCTAATTAATATATTAATCTTTTAACATATTAATAAATCATTTATATTAATTTATTAATCTTATAATCAATCAATATCTCCTTTCATAATTTCCCTGTCCAGATGCTAGAGTTGAGGGCAAACCAAAAGCACTGTGCTGCTATCAATTCAAGTACATATCAATTATAGTTATGGGCTTAGACACCTAATCCAACAGTCTCCCACTTGGATAAGTCTGTAACTATAATTGCTAGTACGACTTCTAAATTTGACCAACAAATTGTAGCTTCCAAAAGCCGCTGCTGAACTCTGACCCAGTCAGTTACATGTCCTAAGATAAGTGATCATATAATCCTTCATTCTGAAAGATATCCCCAGAGATAAGACATGGAATGTAATCAATCTCTTTTTCAAGAATCTATGTTTCCCGATTTCTGATTTGTGATGATATAGGACTTCTAATTGAACACATCAATTTAGTCCTGGCTGAGCCCAACACATAAGTCAACACCAAATCATCGAGGGGCCCACAGATATTGCTTTTTCGGTTAGGGAAAAAGGAATGAATAAACTTTGACTCATATGCTTGTATCTTTTACTCATCAAACTATACATGACAATACGTTTTATAACACCAAGTTACTGATGCGTTTTCGTATCACCAATATATAACGGAATTTGCAAATTACAACTCATATATCTTCGTTTCAAAATTATAAGATATTATCGTCTCAGTATTACTCATGATGAATTGCATGAAGTAATACTCTGAGCGAGGGTATACCCAATACTCAAATCTCAATTTCTGAGTACTCATGAATCATTGCATCAATTCTATTGCTATGTCTATCCTTAGACAATCTGCAATCCAATTCATGACAGTCTTAATTCACTACTTACTTCCAAAAGTATGAGCGATTGTGGAGTTTGAATAATCATATTATTCAGGATGTAAAACATGCAAAATATGAAACACAACAATAAACAATTGACAAAAGGCAGTAACCAAACTCATAAATAATACTTTATTATTTAATCACCAAAAGTCAATTACATTTACTTTGTTACAAGTTTCTGAATAAAACTAATCTAACTACTAAAACTAATATCATCTCTCAGTCCAATGCTCCGAGCATGCTGAATATGCTTAACCCTACTCAGACCCTTTGTGAGGGGGTATGCTAGGTTGTCTTCAGATGATACCCTCTTTACAACAAGATGGCCTTCTTCTACTCTATGTCTTATGAAATGGTACTTTCTGTCGATATGTCTGGTTTTACCAAGATCTCTGGGTTCCTTTGTTAAGGCAACCGCTCCTTCATTATCGCAGAATAGTTCCATAGGCTCCTGGATGGTTGGAACAACTCCGAGATCTCCGATGAAGTTCCTCAACCAAGCTGCTTCTTTCGACGCTTCACTCGCTGCTATGTACTCTGATTCACAAGTAGAATCAGCCACCGTATCTTGCTTGGAACTTTTCCAAGTAACTGCTCCTCCATTCAGTAAAAATACCCAGCCTGATTGAGAACGGAAGTTATCTCTATCCGTTTGAAAGTTGGCATCACTGTAACCATCTATTCTCAAATTATCTTTGCCACTAAGTACAAGTACCCAGTCCTTTGTCCTTCGCAAATACTTGAGTATATTCGTAACCGCTATGCAATGAGCTCTACCTGGGTTTCCCTGATAGCGACTGACCATGCTCAAAGCAAATGCCACATCAGGGCGAGTACATGTCATAGCATACATGATCGATCCGACAGCGGAAGCATAAGGTACACGACTCATGTCAGCTATTTCCTCATCTATACTCGGGCATTGAGTCTTACTCAATTTGGTATTGCTCTGGATAGGTAGCTCTCCCTTCTTGGAATTTTCCATACTAAACCTCTTTAGTACCTTATCCAAGTATGTGCTCTGACAAAGTCCAATTAGTCTCTTCTTTCTATCTCTTAATATTCTAATCCCAAGAATATAGGCAGCTACTCCAAGGTCTTTCATGGAAAAACACTTTCCAAGCCAAGACTTAACATCTTTCAAGGTTGGAATGTCGTTACCGATGATTAATATGTCATCGAAATATAATACCAGGAAAGTTACTATACTCCCACTAGCCTTGATATACACACAAAACTCATCTTCACTTCTAGAGAAACCAAACTCTTTAAATTTCTCATGGAAGCAAAGATTCCAGCTGCGAGATGCTTGTTTCAATCCATAGATGGATTTCTCAAGCTTGCACACTCTATTGGGAAACTTTGCATCAACAAAACCCTCTGGCTGATTCATGTAAACATCCTCAGCCAACTTCCCGTTAAGGGAGACAGTCTTGACATCCATTTGCCAGATTTCATAGTCATGAAAGGCAGCTATGGCGAGCAATATCCTAATAGATTTAATCTTAGCTACTGGCAAGAAGGTCTCATCATAGTCAACCCCTGGGGTTTGAGTGAAACCTTTTGCAACCAGTCGAGCCTTGAATGTGTGCACATTTCCATCCATGTCTGTCTTCTTCTTGAAGATCCATTTGCACCCAACTGTCTTATGACCTGGTGCACTATCAACCAAATTCCAAACTTGGTTGTCATACATGGACTTAATCTCGCTGTCCATTGCCTCTTTCCACTTGGAAGCCTCTGGGCCTGCCATTGCTTCCTTGTAAGTAACTGGTTCATCTAAATTTACCAGTGTACTATCACTGATGAATGTGTCACCATATGAAGTAATATGAAAACCATACAACTCAGGTGGCACACTCACCCTAGTGGATCTTCGAAGAGGTAATGAGTTATCAACTGGTTCAACAGGAACTGTTTCCTCTGGTTGAGTGCTAGTGTCATCTAAGGTTCCTTCATTGGCTAACTCTTGAATTTCTTCAAGGTCAATGGTGCTCCCACTGTCCTCTTTGAATATGAGCTCTCTTTCTAGAAAGACTCCTCTTCGTGCTACAAAGACCACATTTTCACTAGCTCTATAGAACAAATATCCAAAAGACTGTTTTGGGAAACCAATGAAAACACATTTCTCACCTCTAGCTGCTAGCTTGTCGTGAGTCTATCGTCTTACGAAAGCTTCACAACCCCAGACATTAATATGTGCTAAAGAGGGAACTTTCCCCGTCCACATTTCGTGAGGTGTTTTGGCAACCTTCTTTGTAGGGACAAGATTGCGGATGTTGGCGACTGTCTCTAAGGCATACCCCCAGAAGTGAATAGGAAGCGAAGCACGACTCATCATAGAACGAACCATGTCTAAGAAGGTTCGATTTCGCCTGTCAGCTACACTATTTAACCGTGGTGTCCTAGGAGGAGTTAATTGTGAGACTATCCCACATTCTTTAAGATAGTCGTTGAACTCGATACTAAGATACTATCCGCCTCTATCGGATCTAAGTACCTTTATCTTCCTGCCTAATTGATTTTCGACCTCATGCTTAAACTCTTTGAACTTTTCAAAGGTTTCTGACTTATGTTTGATTAAGTAGATATAGCCATATCTGCTATAATCATCAGTGAAAGTCACAAAGAATCAATTAGCATCCCTTGTAGTTGATCTGAAGGGCCCACATACATATGTATGTATGAGGTCCAACAGACCTTCACCTCTTTCACAAGACCCTGTGAATGGTGATTTCGTCATCTTTCCCAAAAGACAAGATTCACACATATCATATGATTTTAGGTCAAATGATTCCAACACTCCATCCTATTGGACTTGGGCTATGCGTTTCTTGTTAGTGTGTCCAAGACGACAATGCCACAAGCATGCCTTGTCCACACTATTAGACAAGTCAATATTAAACACACTATTACCTAAGCTATCAAAACAAGTCACTGTTTCATACACACCATCACAAGGTAAAGCTTCAAACACAAAGACACCATTCTTATAAATAGAAATCGAACCATTCAAATCATTAAAAGAATACTTAAAACCTTGTCAGAACAATGCATGAAATGAAATAATGTTTCTTGTCATCTCAGACGAATAGCAACAATTCAATAAATGTAATCTAACATCATTATTAAGTAAAAGTTGATAAACTCCGATCTTGGTTACTGTGAAGACTTCCTGTTCCCCATGATCAAGTTTATCCTCCTTCGCTCTACCTCCTCACTTTCTTTTAGCCCCTGCAAATCAGAACAGATGTGAAAACCACATCCTGTATCAAGGACCCATGAACGAGAAAATAATGAGTTATTAGAAGAAATAGTGTAAATACCTGCTGAAGATGGCTTCACTTTTCTATCTTTGATATCTTGCAGATATTTTGGGCAGCTTCTCTTCCAGTGCCCTTTGTCATTGCAATAAAAGCAATCAGCATCCTTTGGATCAGAAACATGGGGAATTGTAGCATTGGGCTTAGCCTTTGGGCCATTACTAGATGACCCCAACTTGGGCCTTGCCCTTCCAATTTTGTTTAGGAGGACCTTTCCTCTTTTTCCCCTTTCCCTGTCCAATAGCCAAGATAGAGGCACTTGCAGGAGTGGAGGCTATACTTTTACCCTTCATCCCTGCTTCAGCTGTCTGTAACAAGTTGTGCAATTGGGCCAGTGTCTGCTCAGTGTTGTTTAAATGGTAGGTTAGGATAAACTGACCATAACAATCGGGTAATGAGTTCAAGACCATGTCAATGGCCAATTCCTCATCAAATTGAATGTTGAGCTTGACCAAACGCTCTATGTAGCGTTGCATTCTTTGCACATGACTAACAACCGACTCCCATTCCTTCATCTTGCAAGCCATGAGTGACTTGACTACCTCAAACTTTTCTTGACGAGCTCGCTTATGGTATTTCTCCATAAGGTCCTTGTTCATCTCAAAGGGCCAGTAGTCCTCATAGTACATCTGCAGTTCTGGGGACATGGTTGCGACCTGATGCATGCCACTTTGGTGGCATCGTCGTAGTGCTTCTTGTAGGCAGCATATTCTTCGGGAGTGGCTTTGGATTCGTCAATTTCTTTGAGCTTCTTTTCAAGGACATACTCTTTGTCCTCAAAACGAAGCGTCATTTTGATTTTGCGCATCCAATCGTTATAGTTTGAGCCATCCATAACGACTTTGGTGCAAATGTTGAGCAAAGAGAAGTTATGGTTGGAGGATGATGAAGCAGAAGTGTTTCCAGGTGTAGACATCTGAAAAGAAAGAAAGTTTTAGTTAGATTTCAAGATACCTCAATATAATAACCCAAAGATACAATATTAAGGTTAGGATCCAACTATGAAGATTCACAACTTAGAAATGGGATGCCGAGATCCAAGTGTAAATTTCATAAAGGTAGGTGAATGACGATTCACCAATTCCACCATTAGACGAAATAAACGAAGTGAAATTCCAAATTCCTTTTGAGATACATTGAAACTATTCAATGGCATGTTTTAATCTCAGATTATGCTCTTCTATTTGTGACTGGGATACCGAGGATCACAAACAAGATGTGAATAACCATGCAAATGTGCTTGGTAACCTCATTGTCTTTATCATTAACTATTGATGTGCCGGTAAACCACACACGCTCCACCAAAATGATAATTATGAGATACCCATTACTACTCTTTATTAGTGCCTATTAGTGTGCTGGTAATCCACAAACGCTCCACTAACGACCATTAAAGCATAATGGGCAATTTCATGGATTAGCATACTTTTCACATTTTTCCTAAAGTAACTAGAGTTGGGATTTTTGTAAAATAATGTTCTAGTACTTTCTTTAATAACAATATACTTTTAATGAGATGTAGTTCTCCTATCATATCCATTCTGCTAACGAACCTCCATTAATTAAGGAAGCGGTGGGTGAGAGTGGACACCCATTCAACTACCATTTTATAGGCAGTTTCCTTATACCCCCCTTATAGACTAGCTTCGTGAATGAGGCATACTAGCTATTTGACTGACCATATTCTTATACATATATAATATTTAACTTTTAATTATAATACATATATAAGGTGTGTTTTAAACTTTTTAAAACTTTAAGGTTTATATAAATTTCGAAAAATTAAACTATTAATTTAAATTTAAAATAAACCAAATAACTACATTTAATAATTATCTATTAATTAACGTTTAATTAATTTATTAAATCTTGTAAGGATTATCTAACCAAATTAAACAATTAATTTAATCCTAATCCTTATCCCTCTAGATTTCAAAAATCAATGGAGGAGGCTAGGGTTTTCAAAAACCCTAACCCTAATTTCGATTAGGGTTCATGGAGGCTAGGGTTTTTCGAAAAACCCTTTGAACCAAAAACCCTAAAAACGAAACCATGGCCTTTTAGGGTTTAATAGCTATAAACCCTAATTTGCAATTCAACTATTATAGCTATTCAATTTAAAACAAAACCAATGGATCTGATACCACTGATGGGTTTTAGGTGAAACAAATAAACTAGAAAAACAATTCCTAAGTTCACATGCAACCTACTTTGGATCTATGTTTTAACTATTGAACATATAACTTTGAATTGCAAAACAAGAACCCTAACGAGAGAGGCTATTTTCGAAATTAACCAACTAGGCTTTTAGAGCTACATACCTTTCAATTGTTATAGCAAACAATTGGTAATCCTTTGATCTTGATCTTCTTGGAAGCCTAGCACCACAATTGTAATGCCTCTAATGGAATCACACCCAAGACCTAGCAAGAAGGAAACTTGTGAGGAGAGAGGCTAGGGTATGAAAAAATCGGCCTAGGGTTTCTTCAAGAGAATGAGTGCCCATTTTGGGAGCCAGGAGTCTCCTTATATAGCTGAGGGATCTAGGGTTTAGGGAAAACCTAATGTTCCTTTGCTTGGGGCCTAAGCTTATCCAAAGGCCTTATCCAAGCCCCTTAGACGAAATCATTAGGGTTTCCCCAATAGATTTCGTCCACTCCCTTCCAAGGAGGTTCTGGAACCTTCCACTCCACTATTAGATAATTGCAAACTAGTCCCTACACTTTATAATTAACACAGTTAACCCCAAAATCAATTCTAATTAATTTCTGGCTAACTATTAATTAAATATTATGATTTATAATTAATATATTAATCTTTTAACATATTAATAAATCATTTATATTAATTTATTAATCTTATAATAAATCAATATCTCTCCTTTCATAATTTCCCTCTCCAGTTGCTAGGTTTGAGGGCTACCAAAAAGGACTGTGCTACTATCATTTCAAGTACATATCAATTATAGTTATGGGCTTAGACACCTAATCCAACAAGTGGAAGATTCATGGATGGGTAGGTTGTTTGGGATGAGTCTGCCGGTTATGAGACATTTAGCCTTCCTCTAGGAGTGAGGACTGAGCGCATGTCATGCTTATGTATAGTTTTAGGGCGTTGTGATGATACTTGTGACAAATATGGGTAGGTGTGGAAGGTAATATGGGCTCGTACTATTGAAAGCACAGGACCCGTACGTGTAGCAAGGAAGTCATAAATCCTAGGGTTTTGCTTGGGAATTGGTTCCCGGATTGTTATATGGAATATCTGATATCCTTTTGGTATGTTTTCAGCATGGTGGTTACACGATGATTCGTGACTGGATCACGGACATAAGTCGCCGACAGCGCCCGAGACTATCAGCCAGATGATGCCAGATGAGATGGACAACAGGATCCGGGAGATCCTGCAAGATGAGGTTGATGCTATGTTCCGGGCTCAGTTGCCAGATATGTTTGGGTCTATCAAGACCGCTATGGTGGAATACTTTGATGATCGATATGCAGCCCTCACTGAGGTGGCTGCCGCAGCAACCACATCAACTGTATCGGCGACAGGGTTGGGAGCCGGTCGGGCTTTTCAGTATCGGGGCTTCGACAACACGAAGCCCCCTACTTTTGATGGGACTCAGGATGCCATCAAGGCTATGAGGTGGTTATCTGATGTGGAGGGGTGTTTCTTCACATGTTCATGTCCTACTGACCAGAAGGTCAGATGTCCCTTGAACCTGCTGAGGTCTGGGGCAAAGGACTCATGGAGGTTGATGATTGGGTCTTACACTGATGATCAGAGAGCTGCGGTTACTTGGGAGGAATTCAGGGATATGTTTCGCGCTCGCTACATACCGCGGGTCGAGCGTGAGCGTTTAGATCAGGAGTTCTTGGATCTGAGACAGTGTACTGAGTCGGTGACGGAGATCACCCGCATGTTCACCGAGAGGGCGATGTTCTGTCCGGAGTTTGCTTCTGAGCAAGCTCAGATGACTCGTTATCTGAGCATGCTCAAGACAGATATTCGACAGTTTGTAGCAACCCAACGTTGTGATACGCTTCTGTATTTACAGGAGGCCGCTAGGCGGCGTGAGCTTGAGAATGAGCTACAGCTAAAAGAGCAGGGTCGGGCCCCGGCACAGACACAGCCGGCGCCGAAGCTGTCTAAGATCGCTGATTCCAGATCAGGAGGACAACAGGGCCACACTTGTGGCAAGTGCGGGAAGGGTCACTCGGGGGTTTGTAGATTTAGCAGCGCGTGCCGAAAATGCGGCTAGGAGGGGCATTATGCGAAGGATTGTCGTCAGGCGGCCCCGGTTCAGGATATGTGGATCTGCTACCACTGTCATCAGGTTAGTCATGTGAAGACCAACTGTCCACAGCTCGCAGCCAGGCCAGGGCAGGCTCCAGCGTCGGATACACTGAGGATTACTGACGGGAGTCAGGGTCGAGCAGTTCCCCCGAGGGCCCAGGGACGCGCATTCCAACTTACAGCCGAGGAGGTGAGAGCAGCACCGGATGTGGTTGCTGGTAAGTTTCTATCCCTAATCTTATTGATTATATTTGTTCTATGCTTATATGTTGTACCTGTGATTAGGTACGTTTTTAGTGAAATCCTTACCTGCTTTGGTATTATTTGACTCGGGGACGAGTCGGTCGTTTGTTTCTCAGACTTTTAGTAGGGAGTTCGGGTTGCCAGTGGGAGAGTTAGAGTGTCCGTTGCGAGTCTCCATCGCCAACGAACACGGGATTTCCGCTTCTTCGGTTTAGCGGGGTTGCGTATTGGAGATTTTCGGAGTATATTTTCCGATAGACCTGATTCCGATTCCCATGGGGGATGTATGTGTGATCATGGGTATGGGCTGTCTTAGTCGCTTCGGTGCCATGATCGACTGCGAGGGTCAGCGAGTTGTAGTTCGAACCCAAGTGGGGGAGGACTGATTGTTTATGGCGAGGGCACCAGGTTGGGATCAGGGTTTTGTTCAGCTGCCACGGCTCGGCAATACATTCAACATGGGTGTGCGGGTTATCTAGCGTACGTGGTAGATACGTGGGCCAGAGATCAGGTTTCAGTTTCAGAGGTTCCGGTGGTCAGGGAGTTTGCTGATGTGTTCCCGGAGGAGTTACCCGGAGTGCCTCCGGAGAGGCAGGTCGAGTTTAGGATTGACCTAGTGCCAGGTGCGGCCCCTATCGCCAAGGCGCCGTACCGGTTGGCACCGCCAGAGATGCAGGAGCTGTCGTCACAGCTGCAGGAACTGCTGGGGAAGCAGTTCATTCGTCCGAGTAGTTCCCCACGGGGGAAGCCGATACTCTTCGTTAGGAAGAAGAATGGTTCACACCGGATTTGCATTGATTATCGGGAGTTGAACAAGTTGACGGTGAAGAACCGTTATCCACTCCCGAGGATAGATGATCTTTTCGATCAGTTGCAGGGAGCATCTTGGTTCTCCAAGCTAGACCTGAGCTCCGGGTACCATCAGGTTAGGGTTAGGGAGGAGGACGTGGAGAACACCGCGTCCCGAACTCGTTATGGACATTACGAGTTCGTGGTGATGTCGTTTGGGCTCACCAACGCGCCAGCAGTATTCATGGATCTGATGAATTGGGTTTGCAGGCCGATGGTCGATCGCTCGGTCATAGTATTCATCGACGATATCTTGGTCTATTCCAAGACCCGAGAGTAGCATGAGGAGCATCTGCGAGAGTTATTGGGAGTTTTGAGGCGGGAACGGCTTTATGCCAAGTTCTTGAAGTGTGAGTTTTGGTTACGAGAGATCCAGTTCCTGGGACACCTCGTTAACCAGGAGGGGATTTTGGTCGATCCGGCTAAAATCGAGGCGGTTATGCAGTGGGAGGTTCCAAAATCTCCCCTAGACATCAGGAGCTTTTTGGGATTGGCAGGGTAGTACCGGAGATTTATACAGAATTTCTCCAAGATTGCAGTACCCCTCACTCGTCTGACGAGGAAGGGGGTGAATTTTCAATGTGGCCCCGAGAAGCAGAGGGAGTTTGAGACCCTCATAAAGCGACTCTGCGAGGCTCCAGTCTTGACTCTTCCGGAGGGAGTTGAGGATTTTGTGGTTTTCTGTGATGCATCCATCACGGGACTAGGAGCGGTTCTCATGTAGAGGGGACGGGTGATGGCTTATGCATCGCGGCAGTTGAATCCGAATGAGACGAGATACCCTACGCATGATCTGGAGTTGGGGGCGGTAGTATTCGCTCTCAATATATAGAGGCATTACCTCTATGGGGTCCGCTGTACCATCTGCACGGACCACAAGAGCCTGAGACACATCATTGATCAGCTGAACCTGAACATGAGACAGCGCAGATGGTTAGATGTAGTCAAGGACTATGATTGTGAGATCCTTTACCATCCAGGTAAAGCGAACATGGTTGCGGACGCTCTGAGCCACAAGTCAGCTGGATCTTCTATTCCAGTGACATGCATGAGGATTTCAGTAGATTCTCCACTTGTGGGCTTGATCATGGAAGCCCAGGCTAAGGGTATGCGTTAGGAGAACTGGAAGCTCAAGAGGATCAGGGGTGAGAACACCCGGTTTGTGCAGGATAGCCGAGGATTATCGACCCGCTGCGGTCGGGTCTGGGTTCCGATGTCTGGTGGGGTCAGACAGACTGTATTAGAGGAGGCTCACAAGTCTCGCTTCTCTATTCACCCGGGGGCCACCAAGATCTACCGGGACTTGCGATTGAGTTACTGGTGGCCGTGCATGAAGCGAGAAATCGCTTGGTATGTTGAGAGGTGCTTGACCTGCAGATTGGACAAGGCCGAGCACCAGAGGCCGCATGACAAGCTGCAGCCTCTGGAGATTCCCATTTTGAAATGGGAACATATCACGATGGACTTCATCACCAAGCTACCGAGAACGGCGAAGGGGTTCGACACTATTTGGGTTATCGTGGATCGATTGACCAAGAGTGCTCATTTTCTGCCCATCCGAGAGAGCTCATCGGCCGAGAAGCTGGCTGATGTGTATATACGCGAGATTGTCGCTCGTCATGGGGTTCCAGTCTCTATCGTCTCAGACCGTGATGTTCTGTTTACCTCTTAATTTTGGTAGAAGTTCCACGAGGAGTTGGGCACGCGACTGCACTTCAGTACGGCCTATCATCCGCAGATAGACGGCCAGAGTGAGCGGACTATACAGACTCTTGATGACATGTTGAGAGCCTGTGGTATTTACTTCGGTGGGAGTTGGGACTCCTACCTACCCCTTGTAGAGTTCTCCTACAACAACAGCTTTCACTCCAGCATTAGTGCTCCACCCTATGAGTTGTTGTATGGGCGGAGATGTTGCATCCTAGTCTGTTGCGGTGAGGTGGGTCATAGGGTGATGGGTCGGACCGAGGTAGTCCTGCAGACTACCAATATGATTCAGCAGATTAGACAGCAGCTGCAGACCGCGCAGAGTTGGCAGAGGAACTACGCCGACCGACGTCGATCTGAGTTGGAGTTTCAGGTCAGTGACATGGTACTCCTGAAGGTCTCACCCTGGAAGGGTGTGATCCGCTTCAGGAAGAGGGGGAAATTGGGTCCCCGATATATTGGACCTTTCCGGATCATTGCCAGGGTTGGCAAGGTGGCATATAGACTCGAGCTACCAGAGGATCTTAGTCAGATCCACAGTACCTTCCACGTTTCGCAATTACGGAAGTGCGTTCTGGAGGAGGAGGCGGTGGTGGTGTCATTATATGATATTCAGGTCGATGGGCGCCTGAACTACGTAGAGAGACACTGGTCATTCTGGAAAGAAAGGTAATGGTTTTGTGGAACAAGGAAGTGCCTTTGGTAAAGGTACAATGGGAGCCGGAGGCTGAGATGCGGGAGCATTATTCAGAGTTGTTCACCGCAACAGACTTCGAGGATGAAATGTAGTTAAAGTGGGGGAGAATTGTAACACCCCGAATCTTAGGTATACATTTTCAGTCTTATATTTCCAATTCTAAAAGTCGACTCGACGAGTTGGATGCCCCGACTCGTCGAGTAGGCACGGTTCTGGTAGTGGGTTTTAAGTGACCAACTCGGCGAGTCGGAGGACGGACTTGGTGAGTTAGAGCTGGAATGAGAAACCTTAATCCCTCGGAGTTTTGCACCCTATTTAAAGGATCCTTTGCCCCCTTGGCCTCCCCTTACAGCCCCTTGTGAGTCCAGAAACCCTAAAATTGCCATTTTTCTTTCTTTTGTGTGATATTAAGCCTTGTGGTGGATTGTAGATGAAATATCTTGAAGTACTCAAGCTTGGAACAAGAGGAGGGCTGTAGATCTGAGTTCTTCTTCATTTTAGCATTGTTTCTGAGGTAACAAGTTGTTACCTTGACCTTCTTCTATCTAGATCTATTCTTGTGTGAGATTAGAGCCATTTTGGCAATATTTATATGTTATTTTGGGTATCAGGCGTGATCTAAGGTTGCAACTTCAGATATAGGCTTATCTTGGTCTGTAGGATCATAAAGTTTCAGCCTTTAGTGAGTTAATACCTTCTTCATCCCTTAGGACCTTTCTTTAGCTTGATTTGGGCGATTATCATTTTGCATGTACGTAAAGTTTGCAACTTTACGTAAGAAGTATGCCCTAAGAGCTTAGATCTGCATTATGGAGCTTTAAAGTGACTTAAAATCGTCTGGATGGTGAGAGGATTGAAGGGACTCGACGAGTTGCATGGCCAACTCGGTGAGTTTGATGAAGATTGTCGTGCAAGGACTTCTGCATGGACTCGACGAGTCAGTAGGATGACTCGGCGAGTCAGCTGAGTTTTCCTGACATTTGGACATGCATGAACTAGGTGAGTTGCGGGGAAACTCGACGAGTCAACCGGGGATTTCACGACTTCTCGTGTTCAGGAAGGACTCGACGAGTCAGGTCAACATGGACTGTTGACCTTGACCGTTGACCTTGAATTTGACCAAGGATTGACTAGTTGACTTCTGGGGTATCTGGTAATTTGGAAATTTATGGAAATGGTCTTATGGTAAATATAGGTGGTGGAGTTTGTGTCGGTGATTCGAGAGTTTGAGCTTATCACTTCAGTGCGACATTTCTGAGGTGAGTTATCCTCACTATATCAACAGGGTCTAAGGCACCAATGCCGGCCCTTGTCGGATTTGTATCCGGGTTATTGCATAATATGCTTATTGATTTACATCCTAGTAGTTAGGATGGTGATATGCTTAGTGACCTGGTTAGGTCGGTATCCTGGTATATAGGATGATGCTATGTTAGTGATCGGTTAGGTCACTTGACTGTTATATATGCTAGCGTATGATATTATGTGCACATGTTTGTTTGATTGGGGGTTGGGTTGAGGCGGTCCTTCTTTGTGCTGAAGGCCAACATACCTAGGGCGGTCCGGATAGACTACAGGCCCAGGAGGGCATGTAATCAGACCGAAGGCTCGACGAGCGGTCCGGATAGGCTGTAGGCCCTGCGAGGCGGTCCAGACGTACCGAAGGCTCGGAGAGCGGTCCAGATAGGCTGAAGGTCTGCGAGGTGGTCCAATCAGGCTGAAGACTCATTATGTATGTTGTTTGCTTATATGTTTATATGATATGGTTATGCTTATAAGGCGTTGGTATTTTGGGGGTAACTCACTAAGCCTTCGAGCTTACATTTATTGATTATTGTTTCAGGTACTTCAGATGATCGCGGGAAGGCGAAGGCGTGACTGTACACTTCCTCGATTTATGATTATTATTTTCTGGGAACTCTAATATGATACTATTTTGAAAACGAATTGTAATAATTTAATGTTTTTAAAAGTTCAAATTTGGCATGATTTTTATGGATGTTACATGTTATGTATCCTGATATATAGGATGATGCTATGCTATAATGAGTTGTTAGATTGGCGGATCCGTATGATTACCTGTATTTCTTGGACATATGTTAGATGGATAGATTTGTATAATTACATGTACTTGTTGGTTGTATGTTATCTGTTACATATGTTGACATGTTATGGTTGGGTTGAGGCGATCCTGCTTTATGGTAAAGGCCAAGATACCCGGGCGGTCCAGTTGATATTGTAGGTCCAAGGGAGCGGTGCAACTTATCTTGTAGGCTCGAGAGGAGTCCAACTTATAGCTGATGGCTCGACGGCAGACTACCCTTGTGCTGTAGACCTTATTGCATGCATTGTATGTATTTTGCTGTGAGAGGTATTTCGGGTGAACTCAGTAAATTTTGGCTTACAGTTTGATTTCATTGTTTCAGGTATATCAGATGATCGGGGCAAGGCGAAGGTGCAATTGTACACATCATCCTTGGATATTATATTGAGATATGTTTTTGGATACTCTTATTTGATAACTAAGTTTTTGGAAACAATGTTTTGTCGACTTATAGATTATAAAATGGTTTTGAAAAATCAAAATTTTTACTATAATTTTTGGGACGTTACAAGTGGAGTCAACGGTGGTCCTCCGGTGACAACCTAACCGGAAAACAAAGAAAAATTTGCAACAACATTCACCTAAATCAAAATGAAATCTAAAAAATTGTTCACACGAATCACCAATTTCTCGCAATTAAAAAAAATTAAAATCCTTTACCAACCACTAGTCGTTGGTATAGAGTTCACACGAATCACCAATTTCTCTGTCGATGACATGCTATCGGGACAGCTTATCCAAAAATGACGTCGCTGTTATTTTCATCGACAAAGGTTTTCAGAAAAAACGCAAAAATAATTTTTGTTCCCGCTAATCCTATGGCGACAACAAGTCGTGGGTATAGAGTTCCAGGTTGAAGAAACTTGGTCATCTCTGTATCCACGACAAGTCGTCAGTATGTATAGCTGATGTTTTAGTGACGACAAGTGTCATCGGTATAGATGTCGTCGACACAGGTGGAGATTCTTGCAGTGAATATTTACAACTCGCACTTAGAGACAATTCCAGGTGTAAAACATCCACATTGAAATGAAAAACGAATGTTACAACTTAGCAATATCCTAGAAAAGTTGCAAAATTTGGTTATTATGGTATTATTTAATATGCAATTTTATTCCAAGTTTTGTTTTGGTTAAAAAATGTGTTTTTTATGTTGCATATATATGATCCATCGAACTCATATCTTATGTTATTTTAATTAAGTAAGCAAATGTATATTGTATATTATTTTTTTGTGTTGTGGTGTTGTTTTCTTTCTTCGTTTTTTTTTAAATTGGCCGTGTTCGTGTTAGCTACAAAACATGGTATCATCTGTGTTCAACTTCAAAATACCAAAAGGAGGAGGAGTCCATTTGATCCATTTTCCTTTAGTCTCCAGTTGTGTTCAGTTGATGAGAAAATACTTGCGTCGTGACGTGTTGGATAAAAACACAAAACGACCGTCCGATTTGCCACCCTAGGTTTTTTTTTTTTTTTTTTTTTTTTAATTGAATCAATAGTTTGGTTATGTGGCAAAATCGTAAATTTCTTTCTAAGTCGTCATTAAACCATGCATAAGCTAAATCAAAATCATTTCACGATATGTTAAGAAAACACTTTACCAATATTTGAAAACTTGAATGGTTTGGATACATGGCCAGCTAGCGTAAATGATTAAATGTTTAGGCTTAAATTACAAATGTGTAATTGTATAGAATTCTCAAAATAATTGATTGTGTCTTGATATATTTTCAAATATTGTGGTACTGAACAATTGGAAAGATAAGTAACAAAAACTGATGATTTAATGCTCCGAAGATTATTTCTATAAAAACTAAAATTTGTCTAAATAATGCATATGCAAAATAAGAATATTTATACTTTTAATTTAGAGTTTGACAGCTTTATAACCATATTTAAAAACTTAAAAGTCTAAAATAATTCCGGTTAAAACTTGCCTTTTTTAAACTTAATGTATAAATATAATTCTCTTGGAGATTTAGCCTAAGTATTCCGATTTCTAATTCTTGTCAACGACTAGAGATTGCAGAAAACCCTAGAAAAAAGAAGGAAGAACGAGATGGATAGATGGGATTTCGATCGCGACACAAAGTATCGAAGCAGCAAGAGAAAAGATAGAGGTGGAGAGAGTGATGAGGAGGATCGGTATGGCGATAAACGAACTAGGGTTGTGCACGAGTGGAATGAGTGGCGCCGGTTTGATCAGGAGAAAGTGGGTTTTGCTGAGGAAGACACAGATAGGGATGAGAGGAGGGAATTCGAGGATGGAGATAAGTTGCAACAAGGGAAATTGAACGGGGAAACAATGACGACGATGAAGAATGAACTTAAAGATGAACCCTGTGGTGGTGCACTGGGAGCACCCAGTAAGGCATATGAAACCCTACATGAGACCCCTTTGGCGCCCAGCCACCCTCATCCTCCTTCTAAGGTATCATCACTTTCTACCAAACATGAAACTGAAGGAGTTGATTCTGCAGATGCTGCCAAGATTGGAGGCATCTCTCTCAATGCTTTATCTATGGCCAAAGCAACTTTACTGAAGCACAAGGGGCTTGCAGAAAAGATGAAGAAGATCCCGTTGTTAAACAAGGGTACTGACTCAGCAAGAGATGGCCTCAAACCTCCATCTAGTTCAGGAATACCCGCTGCCCCACCACAATCTGCTGCCCGACTTGGTGGTGGGCTGCCCCGAAATTCTGAAGCTGTAAAACGGGCTCAAGAGCTTGCTGCCAAGATGGGTTTTAGAAAAGACCCGGAATTTGCACCACTTATAAACAAGTTCCCCGGAGAGCTGGAACCAGAAGTGACTGTACAACCAAAGCATGCTAAAGCCCCTGTTCTTAGTTTGGATGCATTGGGTAGGGAAGTCGATGAAAATGGCAATGTGGTAAATATACCTAAGTTAAACATCTTGAGCACCCTTAAGGTTAACATTAACAAACAGAAGAAAGATGCATTCCAGATTCTGAAACCGGAATTAGAAGTGGATCTAGATGAAAACCCTCACTTTGATCCTCGAATGGGAATCAATAAAACTAAACTTTTAAGGCCTAAAACGATGACCTTTCAGTTTGTTGATTCTGGTACTTACGGAAACGTCACAGAAGGCGGGCCACCTGAAGATATACTAAAGAAAGAGAAGATAACTCTATACATGGAACAACCCCACCCAATCGAACCGCCAGCCGAACCGGCCCCACCCCCGCCTCAGCCTCTAAAACTCACCCAAAAAGAACGCAAAAGACTCCGAACTCAAAGACGCCTCGCCACTGAAAAAGCCCGGCAAGAAATGATCCGCCTAGGCCTTCTAGAACCCCCAAAACCCAAAGTCAAAATGAGCAATCTAATGAAAGTCCTCGGATCAGAAGCCACCCAAAACCCGACCCGCCTTGAAATGGAAATCAGAAGCGCAGCCGCCCAATGTGAACAGGCTCATGTTGACCGGAATATCGCCCGGAAGTTGACTCCGACCGAAAGACGCAAAAAGAAAAAACCAAAGTTTTTCGATGACAATAATAATACCCTCGAAACAATTGTGTCCATATACAAAATGAATGACCTTTCGCACCTTCAGACTAGGTTTAAGGTTGATGTAAATGCACAGAAGAATCGGTTGTCGGGGTGTGCGGTTATTTCGGAGGGTATTTCTGTCGTGGTGGTGGAGGGCGGGGGTAAATCGGTAAAACGGTATCAGAAGTTGATGTTGAAGAGGATAAATTGGGCTGCGGCTGTGAAAGAAGAGAATATGCATGAAGAGGTTGATGATGATGATGAGAACGTGAAGAATAAGTGTGTGTTGGTGTGGCAAGGGAGTGTGACTAAACCAAGTTTTCAAAGGTTTTTGGTGCATGAATGCAGTACCGAAAATGCTGCTCGCAAAGTGTTTTATGATGCTGGGGTTGGTCATTATTGGGATTTAGTTGTTAATTTCTCAAGGATGTGTAATTAGTGAAACTATAAAATTTGGAGAGAATGAGAGATGATATAATGATATATATGATGCTGGTTGTAATACGTTGTTGCAGCAATTTTTTTTGGTATATAGGTTGTTCAGTGATAGATTTGTTATATTGAGATCCTACCTGAATCTTTATTATGTGTGTCCTCGTTAGTTTGTCACAAGTACAGTATAAAGTTTGTGTTTAAATTTAGAAAAAGTTGTGTAAAATTTGCATAGTTTAATCGTTAGATCACTAACGAATCAAATTAATGAATTATCATATTTACTTGTTCAAGATGAAAAAATAGGTCCGAAAAATCTGCTTATGGAGCTGGGTTGTCGATAATATTATCTAAATCAAGTTTAATATAACCTATATTTGTGTGTTTGTCCTTCACTCCTATAAAATAATATATATTTCTTTTTAAATATATAATTTTGACTAATTTTATTTAAAAAAAAAATAGAAAATAAATTAAAGCCCCTTTGACACCTCACCCTACCAACTCATACCCCTTATCGTCATCGACACTCATCTCTCCCTCTTATTCTTCTTGAACGACGCAATCGTCGACGCTCGTTTCCATATGTAACTTCACGCCTCCATCTTCAATTCCCTTGATCTTAACCCTATCACTTGTCATTTCTCATATATCTATATCCGATCGTGACGAACCCCAATAACTTTGCCTCTACGCCACCCACTACAACAAAATGAAGCTAATGCAACTTCGCTAAAAGGTTGCATTAAGGCTTGAAAAAGTAGCATAATGCCGAAAGCAACCTTTTACCAAAGGTTACATTAGGCAAAGTGCATTAGACCAAATGCAACCATTTCTTAAATGGTTGGAATTATTTTTTATATGCAATCTTTTTTAATACAATATTTGTTATGCAAAATAAATTTTTTTTATGCGCATATGCAATTTGTTTTACACTTATATACAACTTTTTTTTTTACTATTTTAGTTACAAAAACACAGCTTTTTTATAATAAATTGCAACATTTATTACATTTCTAGTGAAGATTTAGAACATTTCTCCAATGATATATGCAACCTTTGTTGCATCTTTAATTGCAAAAATCACTACCTTGTTTACTGTTAAATGCAATTAAAACTCTATTTTTGTGACTCTTTTAACATTAATATTGTTGAATTAGGTGTCTAAGCCAATAACTAAATTGGTATATACTTGAATTTCAATTTAAGTCATTTTGGGTGGCCCTCATAACCAGAAATAGCTACAAATGATATTAAGAGAGAGAGAGAGAGAGAGAGAGAGAGAGAGAGAGAGAGATGTTTTGTTAATATATTATGCAATTAATATATTAATTGGGAATAGATAATTGATTTGTTAATTTGTTATAAGATTAATAAATTAACATGAGATCAAAAGTTAAATAATTGATTTATTAATCTATATGGTTATTAAATTAATAAGAAATCATTTAGAATTAATTAATTGTTACTCAAGATTAATCTGGATTTAATTTGGATTAATTTGAATTAATTAAAGATGCAAGGGATGAATTGTAAATGTTCAATTGCTGAACAAAAGAAGCAATTCTAGAAACCTCTATGGCATTCACTACTAGAAAACAACCCATTAATGACACGCGAATAATGACACGCACTGATTTACAATACGCATTTTTTGTGTGTCCTAAAAATAATGTCCTCTTTCTAAAATTTCAAGGATAGACTACACGCATTTGTGCGCGCCCTAAAATTAGTGTCCAACAAAAAAAATGAAATTCACGGAGGGCACTTATTTAATAATGTGTGTCCTCTACAAATGTCGCTTTATAATTTTTACTCAAACGCGCTTCTTTTCACAAAATCGTTGGGACTATTACTTTTAGGGATTTTTTGAAGAACACTCGCTCACTTCTCCCCCTCCACCAGGTATGTATCTATTTATCTCATTCTCGAGTCTATCTGTAACGCCTGGTTCCCGATATGTATTTTAAACCTATAATTTATTCACTTTTGTAGAGAAACTCGACGAGTTGGGAGCCCAAGACTCGTCGAGTAGAGACGATTTGGGTCGCGGATTTAAGAAATCTAGTCGATGAGTTTGGGAGGCCTCAACTCGACGAGTAGGCTAGAAGAAATGAAACCCTAATTTTTGGGTTTGCACCCTATTTAAACAACTTATACTCTAGGGTTTGGCCTCATTTCCAGCCTCTACTATCCTAACTCTAAATCTCAAAACCCTAAAGCCATTGTGAGTGTTTGTGAGCTATTTTAAGTGTTTTTGGTGTGTGCTTAAAGCCATGCGAAGAAGGCAAAGGTTGGAGACACAAGAAAGAGCTAATAGATCCAGAATCCTTGCCTCATCCACGACATTTTTCTGGTATAAAGCTTGAACCTTGACTTGTAGTCATTTAGATATTCTTCATAGCACTTTTGCTTGTTTTGGTCCAAAAGATATGGTTCTTGAGAGTTGGATGTCCCAAAGGGAAAGGACTTCAGATCTAGAGTCTTGAAGGACTTTCATGACATAAAGGTGCCAACTTGATGGCCATGGAAGTCCCATGCAACCTTTAAACCATCATTTTGGCCTTTTGAGCTTCTACTGGCCATGCATGTGGGGAAAGGTAGAAACTTTACGTGATCATCTAGTCTCTAAGGTCCAAATATATGTTATTATGCCTTATTTTGAAGTTTTGATGGCTTCTGGATTTAGAGTTAAGCTTTTTTAGGGTTAGGGTTGAGCTTAATCTCTTTAGGAGGGGTATTAACGGGTAAAGTTGGAAACTTTACCCTTCTAGGGGCATTTCCAGTTTAGATCTGGAATATAGGTTTAGATCTGAAGAATAAGGGTTTAATGCATTAAGAAGGGGTTAATAGGTTGAAGAACTCGACGAGTTCATGGAGGAACTCGACGAGTTGACTTGAAGTGTTCAGATTCTGTTGAAAAGGTAGAACTCGATGAGTTCATAAGGGAAACTTGACGAGTTGAGTCGAATTATCACAATTCTGAAGTTTATGGGATCTCGGCGAGTTGATGGATAACTCGACAAGTTGAGTCAACTTGGAGCGTTGACTTTGACTTTGACTTAGACTTTTGTGTTGACTTTGACTGTGACTTTGACTTTGACTAGAGTTGAGCCTTAAGGGGTTATAAGTATGAAATTTTATCTAAGAGGTTGTTTTGATTTAGGGGTTGAGTAGAGTTGTTCCTAGAGCAGAGACGTTCAGCTATCATCCAATATCTGAGGTGAGTTTCCCTCCTGGATTAAACGGGTCTAAGGCACCAATGTCGCCTGTGTAGATTGTATGTTCTTGTTTAGGAATGTGGAGTGTGGGCGGGGACCGTATCTCATTACTACTTGAGTATAGATATCGGTCGGATTGTTAGATTGTTATACTTGTTGTCTGTGTGATACTTGTATGTGTTAGATAGGAATGCGAGTGTGGGTGGGGCATGTATCTCATGATTAGCAGAGTGTGGGCAGGGCCTGTATCTCTTAGTTGCTGACTGTCGGTGGGGGCTGTATCACACCGAGTGTGGGCGGGGCCCGTATCTCATAGGGCGGGGCCCGTTATCTGAGTGTGGGCGGGGCCCGTTATCCGAGTGTGGGCGGGGCCCGTATCTCCTTGAGTGTGGGCGGGGCCCGTATCTCCTATTTGCATGATATGTGTGGTATGTGGTAGTTTATTGAATCTGATAGTTCCTCAAGAGATGGAATGTCTAAAATTGGAGAAGAGTTTATGGTTGGTGTTCTACATCATCTTCCTTCTGTTCTAGCTTTTACAGCTCCAATCCCAAACAGGTAATAAGTTTTATTTTTTTACTATTGTTGATGATATGAAGAGTATGTAAGAACATTTGCGCTGCTGCAAGAAATACCAACAAACATTCATTTATTTGTTTTTGTTAATTGTTATATCATTCTACCTTTTTTATTCCAATAACTGAATTGTAAATTGTATTTCTTCTTGAATCGATGGTCTTCACACACATCTCTCTCTCTCCCTGATCCTATTGGAAACTGGACAAGGCTCATAAGACTGTGAGTATATTCTCTTGCTTTTCTTGTTCCTAGTTTTATAAATCTTTTCCATTTTCCAAATATTTTTGGTTTTTCATTTTAATAAAATCATTTATCGTGCAGTGATTGGCAAGGAACATCAATGGAGAGACCTATTCCTTCTACAATATCTCTGTTCACAAACTTACAAGAATTGTGAGCCGACTTTGTGTCAAAAAATTTAACTAATTTTTCATCCACTAATGAAACTCACTTTAATTTTGCATTTTGGTTTTCAGGAGGATAACTGATTTGACAGGACCAAGTACAAACTTTCCCAATCTGCAAAATCTGACACGGATGGTTAGACTGTAAGTTGATTTCATGGCTGTGTTACAGAAAGTGGGAGAATTTTACTTATTAACTTCATATAGAAACTTGAAATTATTTTTTTAATTAATTAATTTTGCTGCAGGAATTTGAGAAATTGCTTGCTTGCAGGTTCAATACCTGAGTACATAGTACAGATGAGTGGCATGAAAAACCTGTGAGTCATATAAGAACACCAACCTAAATTCAAGCAGAACTTTTTGCTAAATATGAAATTTTTAAGAAATATTTAATCATACTCCTAAATTTATCTGAACCATCTTTTCGCAGAGATCTAAGCTTCAACAGGTTGATTGGTATATTACTCGATTCAATTGGGAGGCTGAGTTTTGACTCTGTGTATGTAACTAACTAATTAGAAGATTTGATCAAATTGCCAACATATTTTCATTTTTTAGTTACATTTTAAATGGAATATTTTCAATAAATTCAGGTTTCATAATAACAACTCGCTATCTGGAGACATTCGTGGATGGGCATTCGCTTTCAATAATAGCAAGATGTTAGTGATTCCCCTTCCTCAATCAATATTACTTCATGATATACATATGGTTATGATATCATTAAATATTTTCTTTCTGCAGTGATTTATCTTACAATAATTTTACACGGTCACAACAAAGGAACTGTCAGCCATCTAGCTTGTAAGTTTTATTTTCCTTGCCAAATAAAAACATTCTCTTCTACCTTCACTTACACTTTCAATCCATTCACAGGAATTTAGTTTCTACTCTTTCATCTACAGAATCAAGCAACTCGTATATGTCTGTCCCTAACCGAAAACAATATTATTTATTTTTTTATTTTGTTATAGAATCATTTTAGGAACGTGGCTAAACATGAATTTATCTCAGAGAAATTCGTGGTGAATGACAGACGGACTTACTTGCAGCCGAAACCCCAACCGTAAAACATTTTCTTTCCATTACCTAATATATATATGGATATTATTGAAAAAAAATGGTCTCAAAGCTTTCCAACAAACTATCCAATGAAAAATATTAAACAAAATTGAACACAGCAGTAGGCATGAATGTATTAAGACACTAACTTGTTTTTTCCTCATGATTCCTATCACATTAAAAATTGATGAATGTTGTGAAATTTGATTTTCTCTCTTTGAATGTAAGGGTAAAATGGTCATTCAGTCTAGAAAGGAATCACAGTTTATGAATACAACAGTTTATCCATATAGATGTCATCTATTTAGCCATTTTAACAAAACAGTTGTTAATTCAGCATTGCTGGGAAGGAAAATTTGGAGAAGGCAGATCTTGAAGTGGCTTTGAAGGGTCTAAAAGACATGCTTATGACCAAGAATGTGGTATGCTGAAAAATTTTAATTCTCAATATAAAGATTATTGGATAAAGTATGAAGTAGTTAGTTAGAAATGACAAATGTACCCTTTTGGAACATGATGAAGAGATTGCTAAGAAACTTTGCGAGTTTGTAACGATAAGCCTGGTGGGCAAAAACTTGCTCCTTTTACTAGGGTATCATCAATAGTTCAGGCGAGTCAACTTGCTCCTTCTTTGTTGTTTTATGATTACGTGATTTGTAAAAACTTGACCTTTCTTTTGTAAAATTTAATGATTATATTAATTATTTTTGAAATTTAAAAAGAAAAAAGACAAAAACAAATATCCAAGTTGCTGACTTGTTTGTTTTGTGTAGGCTTAATTTAGTCCTAATGTTATGATTGATGATTTGGAAGAAAATTTGGCTATGATTACTGCTAACAGGACCAAAGATGATGAATTGGTGCTTATTCATCTTGGAGATTGTTTGTGGAAGGAAACAAGTAATGTAAGTTCCATAATTCCGTTAAGTAATAAAAAAATTAAAAAAAAAAAGAATATTCATGTTTGATTATGAGGTTGTGACTACATATAACAAATGATTCAAATTATTGTTGCACATATTTTCTTCTTAGTTGCTGAAGCAAACTTTAAGGCGTATTCAGACAGTGCTAGACTGTCTCTCATTGGTGCAGATCACTAGAAGCATCCAATAACATATGCATATCTAGAAGCCATTCAGGTGGGCCCCACTTGTCAATAAATTCATGATTATATCACTACAAGAAAAATGCGATTTTGTTACAGAAGGAATCCGTTGCGAAAAGCTGAAATTCCGTTGCAAAAGATGATTTGCTATGGAATTTGCAACGGCCCATTTCCGTCCCTAAAAACGTTGTAGCGAGGGTTTGCAACGGAAACGATAATTCCGTCACAAATGTGACAACGGAATGAAATTCGTGGTAGGTGGTATACCGCCGTGTATTCCGTAGTAGGATTTCATCACACAATCCGTGTAGTTATTCCATCACAAATTATGTGGTGGTGATTCCCTAGAAAATTCCGTGGTGATGAATCACTAGCAAATTCTGTGGTGGTGAATCCCTAGTAAATTACGTGGTGGTCATTCCCTAGTAAATTCCGTGGTGGTCATTTTCTAGTAAATTCTGTGGTTGTGATTCTGTAGCAAATTCCGTCGTGGTGAATCCCTAGCAAATTTTGTTTGACGACTTCCTAGAAAATTCTGTGGTCATGAATCCCTAGCAATTTTCGTGGTGTATATTAGATACCAGATTCCATATGGACTGATGGATAATTGATTTATAAATTATATCCACATTATTTTATAGTAATATATGAAAAACAAAAATAACAAAAAAAATCAACAGATTATATCATAAAATAATACAATAATTATTTATTACATGGAAAAAGGAAAGTTGCTAATCTAAAATAAATACTCTACAATAAACATATATCAACACTTTATGACCTACTAGTGTTGTTGTTTTGTAAAGACATTAATAAGATCCATTTCCGTTTGTAGTTGTTTTTCAAGATGCCCGACCCTTGCTTTGTTTTCTTCTTGTTTGGCCTTCATCATTTCTTTAAGCTCTTCGTTTTGCTGTTTTTGTTTAGCAACAAGCTCCCTCATTTCTTCTATTTCATCATTTTTTTTCGGAATGTAAGATACATCCGTTTTACCATTCCTATTGGGAACCGCCTATGCAAAAGAGCCTAATCCATACAGTCTTCTTTTTTTTTCATGACCACCAACAACATCATAAAATAACTTGTCCTCCTTGTTGAATCATAAAAAGTGACCCTCTTGAACTTCAGCTACCGCAGCCGTCAAGCACCCGCAGTCGAGCTCCTTCATCAGCAACCGCATCCGGAGTCCCTACCTACCGCAGTCACTTTACTAGATTACTTTACTTGTCTTTTATTGTAATACTCTCTATTGTCCAGTATGCCTTGCATGGCTACTCTTAGAGATGTGATCTAGTGTACTTCGTGAGTCTCTATAAATAGAGCTAATTCTCTTGTATTCAAAAACACGCATCTATCTATTCTGAATACACATCTCTGAAGTTATCTTTTCTATCTCTTTGTCTTACTACGCATCCCTTCTTACTCTCAAATCTTACTAGAATACTACTGATTATAACCTCTCTTCGGAGCAAGTCTTTTGTGACTTAATCACTAAGTTTGATCGTCCTTATTAACTTGGTTTGAATGCATTCCTTGTTATGAATCAACTTATGTGTATACTTGATATAACAATTGTTGTCATTTCTATTTCTTTACTTTTCCGCAACTAACTCTCTAACTATCTAACTCTAACTTATTAATATTATTGTGGAGCTTTTAGATCCTTCAAGATTAACTATTCCACAATATACTTGTTCTAATATTTGTTCAAGTGTGTCTCTAAGTTTTTCTCTCAACAATTGGTATCAGAGCCATAGTGGTTGCTTTTTGAAAACGGAACTCTGATTTTCAAAGGGCCTTCTATACCACTGAAGCTCATTTCATAAAAAAAAAAAAAAACCTTCAAAAATGGCACAATCGTTATCTCTGAATGTTTCCAACAGTGTTGGTGGTTCTAATCGAGCCCCAATACTGGTAGCAAATGAATATCATCACTGGTCACAAAGAATGGAAAGATACTTAAGGAGACTTGGTAGAGATGTATGGCGATCCGTAGAAGAAGGACCACATGTCCCAGTCCTTACACCAGTCCAAACTGACGGCGCTACAACCAGACTAGGAGGAGGTCAACCAGTCATGAGCCGTCCCACCAAGGATGATCTCGATAAAATGGAAAATGATGCTGTTGCTTTTTATGAAATCTCCTGTGGAGTTGCTCCTGACAACTTTGATATTATCATAAATTGCAAATCAGCAAAAGAGATCTGGGAAGTTCTCAAGAATTTGTACGAAGGCTCAGAACAAGCTCAAGACAAGAAGCTTACTACCGCACTCAATGAGTTCAACAACTTCAAAGCTCATACTGGAGAAAGCTTGGAAGACTCCTTCAAAAGGTTCAACCTGATAGTCACCAAGTTATCCAATGCGGGCACCATCCGCAGTAACCATGAAACAAATCTTCAGTTTCTTAATGGTTTGGGAAGACATTGGACTACGGCTAAGATGATAGTCCAAGGCGATAGAAAGATTCATTCTTTGTCACTCTACAAGCTCTATGGAGAACTGCAAGCACAAGAATCCACCGTACTCAAAGACTATGCTGACTTCGGAGGACCTCTTGCTCTCATAGCACAAGCTCCACATAATCAATCCTACTCTCCCTCGTATGACACTCCACCGTAGTCATACGAAGCTGATTCAGAGTATGATGATGAAGAAGAATTTCAGAAGGCTATTGCTCTGGTTAGCCAACAGTTCAACCGTCTACCACCTCCTTCCTTCCGCAAGAATCAACAGTTCAACAAACCTCCATTCAACCGTAACTTCGGTTCCCAGAATAACCATCCTCGATATCCCAAAAGTTCTCATCCACCACCGCAATCTCAAAATAATCAACCAAAGGAAGCACCGCAGTCTACTCAAACCACTGACTCTGGTACTCCCTCAGAAGACAAGACTGATGTTGTAATTTGTCACAAATGCATCAAAGAGAATCACTTTGCAAGAGATTGTAAGGCCAATGTAGTAAAAGATAGAGCATTCTACCTTAGAATGGCTCAAGAGCTGGAAGATAAGGAAAAGGCAAGGGCATACGTAGCCCATGTCAAAAGAGACCATCAAGTTTGGTCATCCGGAGACGAAGATGAAGCCATCAGCAGTGTCAAAGGAAAAGGGAAAATCTGCATGCTGGCAACTGCGGATGATGATGGGTCTACAAAGCTGGACAAGAACTACTGCTACATGGCAAAGGATGGAACTCTAAGCATCGTCGAACAGGTAAAACTTATGATCCAAACTCTAAACTATAGCATGCATGACTGCCAACCCTACATAGATGATCTTAATGACACTTGTGCTGCCGTCCTTACACACTATAACAAAGCCTTAGAAGAGAAGAACATTGCTCCCAAGAGATGTTCCACGTGAGAGGACGACTGGATAACAAAAGACTCAAAATGGATATGTTAGAGAAGGACTTAGAGTTAGAAAAAGATGCAAGAATGTTGAGTGAAACCCAATTAGAAATAGCTTTGAACCAAAGAGATTTAGCTCAGAGTGAAATTGTACGCTTAAATCTTTTAATCGAAAAATTGTTCAATGGAAGTGAAGCTATTGAAAATTTGGTAAACAATGGAACCGTGGACAATACATACAATTGGGGTTGGTCAAATGGATATCCTACCGCAATGGATTCCTCACCCCGGTTCAACAAAGACAGACTGTATGTCCCTCCAGACCGAGAATTTCATTTCCGAGTCAATGACAAGACCTTTCCCGAAGACATCAAAACTCACTTCGGTAGACTGCATAGTCTAAGCAATAATTGTGTCATTGAGGAAATTATGCCTGAGGTTTCGGGTCACACATGTGATCAAATTCCTATCTGTGGCACCATTTACCCAAATTCTCAAACCTCATCCGTATTTGATGAAGAAATTGTCATTGAGGGCCCCGAAGTCTCGAAAGACTTTCCATCTCTGTCCTCAGACCGCAGTGTCTCACATCGTAGTCAAAAGTTCCACAAAAGTCCCACTGAATTCCCAACTCAGACTTACTCTGCAGCTGTCAAATCATCTCTACCGCAGTCATCAGTAAAAGGAACTGTGACTCTTCAGCCAATTCATCACGAATTACCCATAGAAAACTTTGATGTGGGTCAATGCTCTCAAATCCCTGAATCTTCAATTTCTGATTACTCAAGCCCTCGTTTTCACAAATTTTCAAAGGGTTCTAGGAAACTGCAGTTAAACAACAAAGACTGCGGTTCACCAAAATCCTGAGCTAAAAAGGCTTTCAAAGAGGAAATTCGATCCCGTGGCACAAATAGACAAATTTTTTCGAAAAACAAGAAGCATGTCAGATTTCCAAAGTCCAAGAGTCCAGAAAAATTTGTTTTCTCACACTATTTTTCAAAAAACTCTCCTATCAAGAAAACACACAAAAAGGAATGTCAAGTTTCATCAGTCATTTCTAATTCATCTAACAAAACCCAAAAAGGTGCAAAGTCTTTTCAAAACAATGGTTTTCAAGTCTATTCCTCAGATGACCCAAAATGGAAAAGGTATCTTACCCACTCCAACACTTTTAAAGTCACGTCAAAATTTCAAAAAGTGGAAGGGTATTCTACCAACTCCACCAAAAAGAACTCAAAGACCTACACGTGCTAAACCTTTTCAAAAACAAACTTTTTCAAAACCCAACACCACTCATGTTAGGGATTACCAACCTCGGACCGGTATCAAGTCCAATTCATCCTATAGACCGCTGACCAAGCGTAGTGTCAGATCAAAAGACAAAACCTCTTTTTGTAAATGTCAGTGTAGTTGTTAAAAGTACTCATCCTATGTCAAATCTAGTCAGAGTCAGAAACCTCGTACTTTTTCAAAAACTCACAACACTCCAAATCTGCACAAACACCGAGGACTAGGATCAAAAGTTGACAAGAGACCCGTCCCTGCAACCTCGGTCCATGCATCATTCAGAAATTCACCAATTGCCCCAGGCTCCAAACTAGTTTGGATGCCTAAACTAACCGTGTAATTCTCAAAGGCCTTGTGCAAGGAGGAACAAGAAGATGAATGGTTAATTGACAGTGCCTGCTCCTTGCACATGACCGGAAGGTTAGAATACATTCGGGATTTCAGGCCAATTTGCAACGGTGGAAATGTTACATTCGGCAACAATGCGAATGGGATCATCCGAGGTTACGGTGTTCTCACTACGGGGAATTTCTCTATTCAAAAGGTTGCTTATGTAGAAAGCCTTAAACACAATCTCATCAGTGTTGGCCAACTATGTAAGGAAGGCCATCGAGTTGAATTTGATGATCAATTTTGCTATGTAATGACAAGTGATAGGAACACGTGTCTGATCAAATCCCGATCCGAAGGTACGATGTATCCTTTGGATGTCTCTCTGATCATTGGTAGACCGCAGTTGTGCTTCCTATCCAAAGCCGTATCCGAAGTCAGCTGGCTATGGCATCGTAAGCTAGCACATCTCAACTTCAGGTACATCAACAATTTGGTCACCGGAGAACTAGTCAGAGGTCTCCCTATTCTCAAATTCAGCAACGATACTCTCTGTCCGGCTTGTGAATGTGGAAAACAATCCAAAGCAAGTCACCCCATGGTGATTGATTCTTCAATCTCTGAACCTCTAGAGCTCTTACACATTGATCTCTGCGGTCCATCAACCGTAGCCAGTCTCCATCACAAGAAGTACATACTGGTTATAGTGGATGACTTCACACGCTTCACATGGGTCTTATTCCTTAGACTCAAGTCAGAAACACCGCAGACTCTCATCAATTTCATCAAGGAAATAGAACTTCAGATCAAGCTTCCAGTAAGACGTATTCGCAGTGATAATGGAACCGAGTTTACTAATCATCTTCTCAACAGTTTCTTGGTTTCCAAAGGAATCACTCACAACTTCTCAGCGCCTTATACACCACAACAAAATGGAGTAGTAGAGAGAAGGAATCGCACTCTAGTAGAAGCAGCCAGATCCATGCTCAACTTTGCACACCTTCCTCTCTACTTCTGGGCTGAAGCTGTAGCAACCACATGCTTTGTTCAAAACCGTAGCATTGTGTGCAAACGTCTCAACAAAACACCGTATGAGGGCCTTAACAACCACAAGCCAAATGTTCGCTTCTTTCATATCTTTGGGTGTAGATGTTTTGTGATCAACAACCGCGATCATCTTAACAAATTTGCATCGAAGTCTGATGAAGGCATCTTCCTCGGCTATTCCACTAACAAAGTTGCTTACAGGGTCCTCATAAGACGTACAAGGCTAATCATTGAAAGCTTCGATGTGAAATTTGATGATTCTCACATCCGCAACGCCCCTCCATCCACTGAAACCACCGCAATCATGGAAAGCGATATTCCTGCCTCTTCAGGTCCTTTAAATCTAGTTGAAGTCAATTATGATGATCTTTTCGACCCTGTTGAAACGGCGAAACTATCCGAAGTTCTTGTGTCACCGACAACTCAACAACAACACGCTGATGTTTCTGGTCCATCACTATCCGAAGTAGTATCTCTCAATACTTCCACCTCTCCGGTTGAGGGGGAAAGCTCTACTCCGGATCAAGCAACAACCGTCGAGGTTCCAGTACTTGATGTTGTTCAAGTTCCTATCCGCAGAGAATCATTACCATTAAACGTATCTTCGGATTCGGATGATGAACTCATATAGAATATTGACACAAGAACCGATTCAAGGATTATCACTCTTCCATCCGCAGTCCAGGGGGAACCTTCTCAGGTTCCAGAGGAACTCCCATCAGCAATCCAGAGGGAACCTCTTCCAATTGCTCAAGAAAATTCCATTCTCGTTCCAACAAACCAAGATGATTTCGCAGGATGTTCTCAAATCCAGGGGGAACTGCCATCTCCAACCGCGGAATCTTCTGATATTGAAGATATTCCCTCTACCGCAGCTGCTGATCATCAACAACCCCGTCTACACGTATGGACGAAGGACCACCCACCAGGTCAAATCATTGGCAACCCATCCGCTGGTATCCAGACTCGATCTTCCAAGGAATTATCTGATCATTGTCACTCAACATTTATGTCCTCGGTCGAGCCCCGAACGATCAAAGAAGCATTGCTAGAACCTGATTGGATATCCGCAATGCAAGAAGAGCTAGACGAATTCAAAAGAAACAAAGTGTGGAAGCTCATCCCGAAGCCACATGGTCACACCATTGTTGGTACTAGATGGGTATTCAAAAACAAGCTGGATGAATCTGGTGCGGTAGTCAGAAACAAGGCAAGGCTAGTTGCAAAGGGCTACAGTCAACTTGAAGTTGTTGACTATGATGAAACGTATGCTCCGGTGGCACGAATGGAAGCCATCCGAATCTTCTTAGCATACGCAGCCCACAAAAACGTCAAGGTACACCAAATGGACATTAAGAGTGCATTTCTCAATGGGGAACTAAAAGAAGAGGTTTATCTTCAGCAACCTCCAGGCTTTGAAAGTATTGAATTCCCATACCACAGGTACAAACTTGAAAAAGCAGTCTACGGTCTGAAGCAAGCCCCAAGAGCATGGTACGAGACTCTCTCTGAATTTCTTGTCTCGTCCGGATACAAAAGAGGAGTGATTGATCCCACTTTATTTAGAAAAGCAAATGGTGACCACCTTATGCTAGTACAAATATATGTGGATGATATCATCTTTGGATCGACTGATCAAGGAATGGTGGATGAATTTGCTAAGCTCATGACCAACAAATTCAAAATGAGCTTGAATAAAGAGATTAACTTCTTTCTAGGACTTCAAGTGAAACAAGTTCCACAAGGGATAGTCATTCATCAAGAGAAATACACCTCTGAACTGTTAAAGAAATATTCTATAGACAACTGTTCTTCGGCTAAGGTCCCCATGGCCTTCGGATATAAGATCTCTGCTGATCCCTCAGGCGAATCTGTGGATCACAAGACTTATAGAGGTATCATAGGCTCTTTGATGTACCTCACCGCAAGCAGGCCATACATTGTCTTTACAACAGGTGTATGCGCAAGGTATCAGGCTGATCCAAAAGTGTCACATATGACCGCAGCCAAACATATACTACGGTACCTGAAAGGTAGCAAGTCTCTTGGATTATGGTACCCCACATGCAATGATTTCAGCCTTCAAGCATTCACAGATGCGGATCACGCCGGATGAAAACTAGATCGAAAAAGCACTTCAGGTGGTTGTCAATTTCTGGGTGGAAGACTCGTCAGCTGGTTATCAAGGAAACAAAATTGTGTATCTCTGTCTACCGCAGAAGCTGAGTATGTGGCCGCAGCCAGCTGTTGTTCTCAAGTCCTTTGGATGAAAACTCAACTATTGGACTACGGATATAGAATGCTGCGGATACCGATCTATTGTGACTCTGAAAGTGCTATTGCTATTTCTCACAATCCAATTCAGCACTCCAAGACTAAGCATATTGAACTACGATATCACTTCATCAAAGACCACATCTTGAAAGGTAACATTGAACTCATCTTTGTCCATTCTCATGAAGAGATTGCTGATGTGTTCACAAAAGCGCTTGACTCCACAAAACTTAACACCTTCCTGCAAATGTTAGGAATGATGAATCCAGACCCGCAATTCTTTTTGAATTAATAGATACCGCAGACCATCCTTGGTCTCCGTTGCGGTTCTAACTGAAAGTTACTTATGATAGATGGTTTTGGTACCGCAGTCTATATACCGGAACCATATATCATACTTATCTTTCATGGGTCCTTATTGTTTGTTATTACTAACTTTTTATACAAGTGCTCTCCTCAGTTTCTTCTACTGCAGTATCCACCCATCCGCAATGACATCTGTTCATCCGCAATGACATCTGGTCATCCGCAATGCAATTTCCATCCGCTATCACATTGATAATTTCTCAACTGTTTCATCAACCATTGAATCATAGTGTGCTATTTAATGATCCTTCATTAAATATAACATTAAATAAAAAACATTCCTTGAGAAACTGTCTCATTCTCCTTTTTGAATAAACCTTGTGTCAGACCTATTTTAGGTATGATGACAAAAAGAACATTTTCCATAAACGCATCCTTAATCTGTCTTTTCCTCTTACCCAACACGTCCCATCCGTTACAACCTCTTTTCCCCTCACCACGCGATCACCTGACGTAATGATGTACGTCTGAGTTTTCATTAAATGCAAATCCCTTTTGGTAACATCTCAAAAACCTTTTTAAAACCATTTCGTCTTATGTGGCTGAGATTTAATTTCCAATTCAAAAGATTCCCCCCAAACGACCTTTTACCTCATCCTTTCTTTTACCTAGGGTAAAAAACAGTTACTGTTCAAATTCACCCCTATATAGACCCTTCTTCTTCCCCAAAAACACTTTACGCTTTCTAAACATTGAATCTTCCCTCTCAAATTCCTACAAGCACTCTGTTTTTCTACTCTTTCTCTCAAGCTCCTACAATGGTGAAATCAGGTGTTTCCAAGAAACAATCCAAAGCATCTGGATCAGTGAACCCTACTGGTTCAGACTCTCCCACGATTGCTTCAAGCAACTTCAGAGTTGTGTTTGAAGATCATTCATCCTACAATGCTCCGATCAAACTGATGATCAAGTTTCTGAAGAATCACCCCATGTTTGGCCCCTTCGATGCATTCACAGACGTTGTCCCAATCTCAACCTTATTCAAATGTGCCTTCTCAGCCTATCGCCGACTCGAAAACCCACAAGAAGTTCATCTTAACCTAGTTAACGATTCTTTGGTCATTCTGTCCAAAGAAAAGTTTATTTCTGCCATTAACCTCCTTGTTCATCCCTCCATCAAGATTTTCACCCCATCCTTGGCGGACGTTACTTCTGCACTTTACCAAATGGGATACCAGAAGAAGATTAAAGGTATTGGTGAATTCAAGAAAAACCAACTTCTTGCGGTCTGGCAATTTGTTTGCCACTTCGTCATCCGCAGTCTGTCCGGCAGAACCGGAGGCACGAACAATATGGGACTCAAACTTCTGGAGCTGGTGTGGAGTATCTTCACAGGTCATGACGTGAACTACGGGCAGATCCTATGGGATGACTTTATTCAATACATTCCCAAGGAGAGCCCAAGGGAGAACCCAACCGAACTCACTTTCGCAAGGTTCTGGTCCCTCTGCATTTCAGACCTCCATGCGGATGCAGGGATCGACATGGGCAGTGACATCAATTTCTTTGTCCCCAAGGATCTCAAAAGGTACAATCCCTCCTCTGATCAATCTATTTTTGGACCAATTCGAAGACTTCCTACCCACATTCTTTCCACTCTTGGTCTTGAGACTGCTGATGTCTCAGATCATATTGAGGCTACGGAAGGTATTGCCCCATACCTTCCTACCCCGCCTCTTCAAAACCCATCCGCAATCATCAACCCTGAAGGTACCGCAGTCCCTTCTTCCACTACTCTAACCAATCTTTCTCCAATAAGAAAGCAATTGGCCTCCAAGAAGAAACAAAGAACTCCCAAGAATGATGCTCCCAAAGCAACCACACCCTCCAAGAAACGTAAAACCAAACCAACCGCACCCACACATGATAGTGATTCTGATGAGGATGCGCAACCAATTGCCATCCTTAAGAAAAGAAAAACCAATACCACTGGCCATATGTGTGACCTGACTGATACCTCAGCCTCTCAAAAGGCTCCGGTAGTCCTTGGGGTGGCCGCAGACCCATTCAACACCACCATCGAATACCACTCAACCTCAGAAAGTGAGTTTGTTTCATCAATTCGTGGAGACTCCCCCCCATTTCAATCCCAAGAGGATGACACTGGTGCACGCCCTAAGGTCTCCAGGGCTTCCCGACTGCATTTCTTTTCACTTGAGGTGTTGCGCTCCATCCTCTTGAACGTAACCCAAACACTTCAGACACCTCCCCAACCGCAGGGCACTTCTTCCGCCCATGCTAGAACTGAGCCAAGGCCAAACTTGACTACGGGTCAAGGAGACCAAGGAAGCTCAGGAAATCCTACTCTGCTTACATCCGCAGCAGGTGGTTTAGGCACGGTGAGCACAAATGTGCAAGGATCCGTGGACCTGAAGGACACTTCGGTGCGATTTCAAGGTTTTGATGGGGATGAATCAAATGACTCATGGTTGAACTATACTCCGGTGACTGAGTCAGACATCAAGAAATATGCCGCTTTCAGGAGAGCATTCCAAGCATGCAAGGAACAATAGATCAAGCAACAACAACAAAAGGAACAAGAAATCCAGTCAGTGGCTAAGTATTGGGCAGATGCAATCAATAATGCCAATACCGTAGCCACCATTCTGAAGGTTCAAGACTGGATGACCAAGATGGCTGAGACAATCCTCAAAGCTCAAGCAACACGTGAAGGTGCAGGCCCCTCCAGAGTAACTCCAACTCCAACTCCAACTCCAACTACAAATCCAATTCCAACTCCAACAGTTCATGAATCACAAGACGAAGGAACCGCAATAGAAGTCAGTTCTGCTCCCACTTTCGGTCTTGATGATGATACCATTCAGGAGGTAAACAAACACTCTCCCTCTGATGATGACCTTATGATGTTCGATGAAGAAGAGGAATCCAGTGGCTCTCACCATTTTACTTCTAAGGCCAAAGAGAAAAAGAAAAAGAAGAAGAATGCTGTCACAAGAAAGGAAACTCAACCGCAACCAGAAGACACACCCGGACCGCAGTCACTAATCGAACGAATAGAGCGCTTGGAAACGCGTGAGCGATTGGCTGCTGAGAGAATTTCTCTCAAAGTTGAAATGGGAATCCGGTCCCTTGACAACAATCGCAAAGCAGATCACAAGGACTTCATGGCTGCTGTGGAACGCCTCATCTCTGAGGTGACCGCAATCAAGAAAGATCTCCAAGCAGCCATTGCGGATCAAGCCTCACAGTCTCAAAAACTGATAGCTGAGACTCACACTGCGTATGAGTCCACTATCTCAGTTCTTCAAGCCACAATCAATAGACTGCAACAATCCCTGTCCTCCAACTTCCATGGTCCCGAGATTCTTCAGCTCACCAAGGAAATTCATAGACTGCTCTTCAACTCCACCATTCCCAATAATCAACAGTTGGCCGATGCCCTTAAAGCTCAATTTCAAGACGTTTTTGCCAAAGTTGATGGCCTTCGTTAATGGCTTGAGGAAGCTCCTGGGTTGCGTTCCTCAAGAGGGGGAAGTGAAGAAGAAGTCCATCATTCACATCACTCCATCTCACAGCATCAGAGTCCCCCCATCATCACAGAAAAAATTCCTACACCGCAACCATCTCATCATACTTCACCTCATAACACTCCACCGCAAGAGGAGATCACTCCTAAAAAACCAGAGACTCCCCTTCACTTCAAAAACCTGGTTGAGCACATGTCCTCTCCAAGCTCAAATGACTCTCCTGCCACCACCCAAAGGAAAAAAGATTGGAAAGCAGCTAAACTGGCAGAGCTCATATGGAGAGAATGCGGTTTTGATACCATCATGGACGAATCCTTGATAAACTCTTGGATCAATCCTCACCGTAGACTACTGGATGAAGATTACAGACCTCACCTCACATATGCTGAACCCCCTTCGGATGGCTACTGGGATGTTCCAATCTCCCCAAATGCCAAATACTTCACGGTGTTCGAGCAATTCGACCGCAGCCTTCCAGACCACAAAAGACTGCCAATGACATTTGAGAGACTTAGTCTTTTTTATGCTAAGCATGCCTCTCCCATTGAGAAAATATGGTCTAATGATAGACCATCCGCAGTCAAGAACTACAAGATTTGGAAGTTCATGAAGGCTCACTTCATCCAGTCCACCCTCACTAGAAGGGGACACGACTATGTCCGCACCCAAGCTGACTTCCCTTGCATGAATCCGGAAGAAGTCTTTCTCATAGCTAAGGTGTTTTAGAACAAGTCGGAGAAGCATCCGAAGATGAAGATTGCGCTTGAAAGGGCTAATACCTTTTTGAAGGAAACGGTCTGTGATTTTGCTAAAATCGACGCATACATCTACCCCACCATTGCCAAGAAATATGATCTGCCTCCACTCGATCCTGCACCAATGCCTACCGAAGGCTATAAAGAAAGATCCTTAGGTGCAACCAATTTTCCTGAACTTGGAGTCATTTTCAAAAGGAAGATCGATAATGTCAAATACTTCATTCCTTTGACTGCCATGCATCGCCTCACCAGGAAGCAACTTGATATCTGCCGAACCGCAGTTGAAAAATCGAAGCACACTACTACAGAAGTCAAGTTCGAGATTTTAAGGAGAATCATCTGGTTGGAAAACATCAGGAAGTTTTGGTGGATCCTGGTCAAGTTTCTTAAACTTGATAGCTGAACAAAAGTTAAAGAGGTCACTTAGGGGGAAATTGTTGAATCATAAAAAGTGACTCTCTTGAACTTCAGCTACCGCAGCCGTCAAGCACCCGCAGTCGAGCTCCTTCATCAGCAACATCATCCGGAGTCCCTACCTACCGCAGTTATATTTACTAGATTACTTTACTTGTCTTTTATTGTAATACTCTCTATTGTCCAGTATGCCTTGCATGGCTACTCTTAGAGATGTGATCTAGTGTACTTCGTGAGTCTCTATAAATAGAGCTCATTCCCTTGTATTCAAAAACACGCATCTTTCTGTTCTGAATACACATCTCTGAAGTTATCTTTTCTATCTCTCTATCTTACTACGCATCCCTTCTTACTCTCAAATCTTACTAGAATACTACTGATTATAACCTCTCTTCGGAGCAAGTCTTTTGTGCTTTATCACTAAGTTTGATCGTCCTTATTAACTTGGTTTGAATGTATTCCTTGTTATGAACCAACTTATGTGTATACTTGATATAACAATTGTTGTCATTTCTATTTCTTTACTTTTCCGCAACTAACTCTCTAACTATCTAACTCTAACTTATTAATATTATTGTTGAGCTTTTAGATCCTTCGAGATTAACTATTCCGCAATATACTTGTTCTAATATTTGTTCAAGTGTGTCTGTAAGTTTTTCTCTCAACACTCCTCAAATTCAACACCTTCAGCTTCCAACTCTTCCTGTTTTTTTGTATAGGCCGCCTACAAAATAAAAATAATATAAGTTAAAAGATATCAAATTTATGAATGATATTATGGACTAGCTACAATATAAAAGTTTAACACTGAAATGAATATTACATGAATTTGTTTATCCTTTTCATTTGTGAAAGTGACTCCATCGTGATTCTTCGTGTGTGTATACAGGAACAATTCACTATGGGGTGGATCATGTCCTAATTTCCTCTTCTTCATAAATACCATATAAAATGTGAGATATACAGATAAACATATATAAACAATGATACGATGTACCATTAAAAAAATTACCAAGTCAGAAGCTATCTTCAAATGACTTGCGGATCCAGTGTTATGTGTAGGTTTTGCTACTCAATCAGCCACACCGTTACGCCTATTTTTCTTGTTCTACTCATATTTTAGCTTGTATTCATCTGTATTCCATTTTAATTGCTAGGAGTTCCAGACTTCCTGTGGAATATGAGCTGGTTTAAAGTCATGTTAGTTTCTTTTTGGGCTCCGCATGTTGAAGAGATATTGACCATAACGTTGTGTCGCTTTCCTTGCCCAAGCTTGCCTCACCAACGAGTCTATTGTTTCAGCCCAACAACATTTTTTCTAGACATTAACAGCATAAACATAAGTTTAAGTGTAAATGGTTACCAAACAACAATTTATCACATATAGTTAATTACCTGATACTCCTCCCAATATAATTCGCGCATTTCTTTGGTTACTTTTGATGGGTTTTGAGTATACAAACACTCCTATGGTGTACATGCAACCCTAGAAACCTTGGATCTATGTTTTCTCTATTATACATGCAAATAATCATTTTCCAAGGTTCTCAACCTAACTAGCATGTTATGGGGTACTTGTAATATAAAAACCTTAGTAGAATAACATACCTTTTCTTGTGGTTGATTGCATGGAGTCTTGAGAGCCTAGCACCAATAATGTGAATGCCTCAAGTGGAATCACAAATCACCAAAACACCTTGGAAAACTTGAGAGAATAGAAAGCACTTGTAGAAATCGGCCCACTCTTGTTCACTCACACACTAGTGCCATTTCATGTGCCAAAGACCTCTTTATATAGTATGGTGGATTAGGGATACATCGATGTAAACCCTAATACCCATGACCTTTCATTTCCATAGGATCCATGGGTTAAAAACTCCATGGACTATCCGTGCAAGCTTAACCCATCCTAAATGAACATTGGCCCATTATATATATATATATATATATATATATATATATATATATATATATATATATATATATATATATATAGTTTTAGGTTCTATGGACAACAAAAAACCCTAAAAAAACCCTAAAAATCGTAAAAATGCATAAAAAAATACTTAGAGATCACAAAACTTTTTTTTGAATATTTTTTATAAAAAATCGCAGCTTTTTATTAAATTTCGCTGAAAAAAAAAAATAAAAAATCAATTTTTTTTTTTTTGTAAAAAAAAAGTTTTTTTTTCAAATTGTTTTTCAACGAATTTCTTTAAAAACCTGCGATTTTTTCATAAAAAATGTCAAAAAAAAGTTTTGTGATCTCTAGGTATTTTTTTATGATTTTTGGGTTTTTTTTAGGGTTTTTTTGTTTTCCAAAGAACCCTTCCCTATATATATATATATATATATATATATATATATATATATATATATATATATATATATATATATATATATATATATATATAAGTGTCCATATTTAATTAGTCTCTTTTAATTCTTGATCAATACTAATTAAATAATATGATTTCATATTAATATATTATAACTTATAATATATTAATAAATCATAAATATACTATTCTCAAAAGATTATCCATACAAATTGTTTTGGTGAAGTGCAACCCAAATGGACCATGCCGGGTCTGGTCAAGTACATACCAAATATAGTTACGGACTTAGACACTTTATCCAACAATATCCCACTTGCATAAGTTTGATAACTATAGCTGCAAATATGACTTTAGGAACCGACCAGCAATCGTAGCTCTTAAAACTCTGTCGAACTATGAAGTGCCATTTTAGATAAGTGATCATATAATCATCGGTTCTAGATATCAGCTGGACAAATACATGGAACAATGTCATACTTATTATCCAGCAGTTTGTTTCTCGATTTTCGATTTGTTTGACATAGAACTAAACTGAACACATCAATTTGTTCTGACCGGGCCCGACACATAGATCAAAACAAAATCATCGAGGGGCCCAGATATCGCTTTTAATCCTCCAAGGACTAAAATGAACAGATAAACTTCGACTCATAGGCTTGTTCTAGTACTTGTTGAATTATACACAAAGGTACGTTTTATAACATCAAGTTACTAATGCGTTTTCGTACAATCAATGCACAACTAACTCATAGGCAACAACTCATATCTCTAGGTTTAAAGACTTATATGATATTACCGTCTCATTATCACTCGAGATAAATTCCATGAAGTGATACAGGTGAGCGTGGGTTTAATGCAATACTCAGAACTTATGAGCACTCTTGAATGTTGTAGCAACTCTTGCTATGTCCAACACCTTAGACATCTACAAGCCCAATTCATGATAGTCTGGATTCATACCTACTTCCAAAGTACGACTGACTGTGTAGAGTTTGGATAAAGTAATTATTCTGGAAGTCAAAACATACAAAGTTGAAACAATAGTAAACGATTGACACAAGATAGCAACACCTTACTTATAAATAAACAACAAATTTTATTTAATAATCAAATGTCAATTACATTTTACAAGTTTCAAAAATAGCTATATAATTTGTAAAACTAATATCGTCCTTCAGCCCGATGCGCCTCGCATACTGCAAATGCTTAACCCTAGTTAGTCCCTTCGTGAGGGGATCTGCTGGGTTCTCTTCTGATGATACCCTCTTTGCCACGAGGAGTCCTTCTTCTATTTTGTGTCTTATGATGTGATATTTTTTGTCAATGTGTCCTTCTTCTAAAACTCATAAGTGTGAACATTCATATCAACAATTTCAAGAATGATATAAACATATATAAAACTTGCTGATTGCAAAACTCGAATGATTCTAGTCCATTTCCAGTAGCAAAACTCCTATCACATTAAAAATTGATGAATGTTGTGAAATTTGATATTCTTTCTTTGAATGTAAGGGTAAAATGGTAATTCAGTCTAGAAAGGAATCACAGTTTATGAATACAACAGTTTATCCATATAGATGTTATCTATTTAGCCATTTTAACAAATAGTTGTTAATTCAGCATTGCTGGGAAGAAAAATTTGGAGAAGGCAGATCTTGAAGTGGCTTTGAAGGGTCTAAAAGACATGCTTATTACCAAGAATGTGGTATGCTGAAAAATTTTAATTCTCAATATAAAGATTATTGGCTAAAGTATGAAGTAGTTAGTTAGAAATGACAAATGTACCCTTTTGGAACAGGATGAGGAGATTGCTAAGAAACTTTGCGATTCTGTAACGATAAGCCTGGTGGGCAAAAACTTGCTCCTTTTACTAGGGTATCATCAATAGTTCAGGCGAGTGAACTCTGTCCTTCTTTGTCGTTTTATGATTACGTGATTTGTAAAATATGAGAGTGATATTGAGTGTAGTGCAGGGTGCAATGTGAAAATTGAAATTGACCTTTCTTTTGTAAAATTTAATTATTATATTAATTATTTATGAAATTCAAAAAGAAAAAAGACAAAAAAAAATATCCAAGCTGCTGACTTGTTTGTTTTGTGTAGGCTTAATTTGGTGCTAATGCTATGATTGATGATTTGGAAGAGAATTTGGCTATGATTATTGCTAACAGGACCATAGACGATGAATTGGTGCTTATTCATTTTGGAGATTGTTTGTGGAAGGAAACAAGTAATGTAAGTTCCATAATTCCGTTAAGTAATAAAAAAAATTTAAAAAAAAAGAATATTCATGTTTGATTATGAGGTTGTGACTACATATAACAAATGATTCAGATTATTGTTGCACACATTTTCTTCTTAGTTGCTGAAGCAAACTTTAAGGCGTATTCAGACAGTGCTAGACTGTCTCTCATTGGTGCAGATCACTAGAAGCATCCAATAACATATGCATATCTAGAAGCCATTCAGGTGGGCCCCACTTGTCAATAAATTCATGATTATATCACTACAAGAAAAATGCGATTTTGTTACAGAAGGAATCCGTTGCGAAAAGCTGAAATTCCGTTGCAAAAGATGATTTGCTATGGAATTTTCAACGGCCCATTTCCGTCCCTAAAAACGCTGTAGCGAGGGTTTGCAACGGAAACGATAATTCCGTCACAAATGTGACAACGGAATGAAATTCGTGGTAGGTGGTATTCCGCCGTGTATTCCGTAGTAGGATTTCATCACACAATCCGTGTAGTTATTCCATCACAAATTCTGTGGTGGTGATTCCCTAGAAAATTCCGTGGTGATGAATCCCTAGCAAATTCTGTGGTGGTGAATCCCTAGTAAATTACGTGGTGGTCATTCCCTAGTAAATTCCGTGGTGGTCATTCTCTAGTAAATTCTGTGGTTGTGATTCCGTAGCAAATTCTGTCGTGGTGAATCCCTAGCAAATTTTGTTTGATGACTTCCTAGAAAATTCTGTGGTCATGAATCCCTAGCAATTTTCGTGGTGTATATTAGATACCAGATTCCATATGGACCGATGGATAATTGATTTATAAATTATATCCAAATTATTTTATAGTAATATATGAAAAACAAAAATAACAAAAAAAATCAACAGATTATATCATAAAATAATACAATAATTATTTATTACATGGAAAAAGGAAAGTTGCTAATCTAAAATAAATACTCTACAATAAACATATATCAACACTTTATGACCTACTAGTGTTGTTGTTTTGTAAAGACATTAATAAGATCCATTTCCGTTTGTAGTTGTTTTTCAAGAAGTCCGACCCTTGCTTTGTTTTCTTCTTGTTTGGCATTCATCATTTCTTTAAACTCTTCGTTTTGCAGTTTTTGTTTAGCAACAAGCTCCCTCATTTCTTCTATTTCATCATTTTTTTCCGGAATGTAAGATACATCTGTTTTACCGTTCCTATTGGGAACCGCTTTTGCAAAAGAGCCTAATCCATAAAGTCTTCTTTTTTTGTCATGACCACCAACAACATCATAAAATAGCTTGTCCTCCTCAAATTCAACACCTTCAGCTTCCAACTCTTCCTGTTTTTTTGTATAGGCCGCCTACAAAATAAAAATAATATAAGTTAAAAGATATCAAATTTATGAATGAGATTATGGACTAGCTACAATATAAAAGTTTAACACTGAAATGAATATTACATGAATTTGTCTATCATTTTCATTTGTGAAAGCGACTCCATCGTGATTCTTCGTGTGTGTATACAGGAATAATTCACTATGGGGTGGATCATGTCCTAATTTCCTCTTCTGCATAAATACCATATAAAATGTGAGATATACAGATAAAATATATAAACATTGAAACGATGTACCATTAAAAAAATTACCAAGTCAGAAGCTATCTTCAAATGACTTGCGGATCCAGCGTTATGTGTAGGTTTTGCAACTCCATCAGCCACACTGTTACGCCTATTTTTCTTGTTCTACACAGATTTTAGCTTGTATTTATCTGTATTCCATTTTAATTGCTATGAGTTCCAGACTTGCTGTGGAATATGAGCTGGTTTAAAGTCATGTTTGTTTCTTTTTGGGCTCCGCATATTGAAGAGATATTGACCATAAGTTTGTACCGCTTTCTTTGCCGAAGCTTGCCTCACCAGCGAGTCTATTGTTTCATCCCAACAACATTTTTTCTACACATTTACAATATAAACATAAGTTTAAGTGTAAATGTTTACCAAACAACAATTTATCACATATAGTTAATTACCTGAAACTCCTCTCAATATAATTCGCGCATTTCTTTGGTTACTTTTGATGGGTTTTGAATATTCTAACACTCCTATGGTGTACATGCAACCCTAGAAACCTTGGATCTATGTTTTCTCTATTACACATGCAAATAATCATTTTCCAAGGTTCTCAACCTAACTAGCATGTTATGGGGTACTTGTAATATAAAAACCTTAGTAGAATAACATACATTTTCTTGTGGTTGATTGCTTGGAGTCTTGAGAGCCTAGCACCAATAATGTGGATGCCTCAAGTGGAATCACAAATCACCAAAACACCTTGGAAAGTTTGAGAGAATAGAAAGCACTTGTAGAAATCGGCCCACTCTTGTTCACTCACAAACTAGTGTCATTTCATGTGCCAAAGACCTCTTTATATAATATGGTCGATTAGGGTTACATCGATGTATACCCTAATACCCATGACCTTTCATTTCCATATGATCCATGGGTTAAAAACTCCATGGACTATCCATGCAAGCTTAGCCCATCCTAAATGAACATTGGCCCATTATATATATATATATATATATATATATATATATATATATATATATATATATATATATATATATATATATATAAGAGCCCATATTTAATTAGTCTCTTTTGATCGCTAAATTAATTCCAAATTAATTCTTGATCAATACTAATTAAATAATATGATTTCATATTAATATATTATAACTTATAATATATTAATAAATCATAAATATACTATTCTCAAAAGATTATCCATAAAAATTGTTTTGGTGAAGTGCAACCCAAATGGACCATGCCGGGTTGGGTCAAGTACATACCAAATATAGTTACGTACTTAGACACCTTATCCAACAGTCTCCCACTTGGATAAGTCTGATAACTATAGCTGCAAATATGAGTTTAGGAACCGACCACCAATCGTAGCTCTTAAAACTCTGTCGAACTATGAAGTGCCATTTTAGATAAGTGATCATATAATCCCCTGTTCTAGATATCAGCCGGACAAATACATGGACCAATGTCATACTTATTATCCAGCAGTTTGTTTCCCGATTTCCGATTTGTTTGACATAGAACTAAACTGAACACGTCTATTTGTTCTGACCGGCCCCGACACATAGGTCAAAACAAAATCATCGAGGGGCCCATATATCGCTTTTAATCCTCCAAGGACTAAAAGGAACATATAACCTTCGACTCATATGCTTGTTCTACTACTTGTTGAATTATACACAAAGGTACGTTTTATAACATCAAGTTACTAATGCGTTTTCGTACAATCAATGCACTCTTGAATGTTGTAGCAACTCTTGCTATGTCCAACACCTTAGACATCTACAAGCCCAATTCATGATAGTCTTGATTCATACCTACTTCCAAAGTACGACTGACTGTGGAGAGTATGAATAAAGTAATTATTCTGGAAGTCAAAACATGCAAAGTTGAAACAATAGTAAACGATTGACACAAGATAGCAACACCTTACTTATAAATAAACAACAACTTTTATTTAATCATTAAATTTCAATTACATTTTACAAGTTTCAAAAATAGCTATCTAATCTGTAAAACTAATATCGTCCTTTAGCCCGATGTGCCTCGCATACTGCAAATGCTTAACCCTAGTCAGTTCCTTCGTGAGGGGATCTGATGGGTTCTCTTATGATGATACCCTCTTTGCCACGAGGAGTGCTTCTTCTATTTTGTGTCTTATGATGTGATATTTTCTGTCAGTGTGTCTGGATCTGCCATGATCTCTCGGTTCATTGGCTAAGGCAACCGCACTATTGCTGTCACAGAAAATCTCCATAGGCTCCTTTATGGCTGGTACAACTCCAAAGTCTCCGATGAAGTTCCTCAGCCATGTCGGTTCCTTCGCCGCTTCACTCTCTGCTATGTACTCTGATTCACATGTCGAATCAACTACTGTATCCTACATGGAACTTTTCCAAGTAATTGCTCCTCCATTCATGGTAAAGACCCAGCCCGACTGAGAGCGGAAATTATCCATATCAGTCTGAAAGCTAGCGTCACTATACCCCACTACTCTCAAGTCATCACTCCCAGCAAGGGTAAGGACCCAGTCCTTAGTCCTCCGCAGGTACTTGAGAATGTTCTTCACCGCAGTCCAGTGAGCCTTGCCAGGATTCCCCTGATATTTGCTGACCATGCTCAAAGCAAAGGCCACATCAGGGCGGGTACAATGTCATAGCATACATGATCGACCTAACAGCGGAAGCATATGGTAATCGACTCATCTCAGCTATTTCAGCCTCTGTACTCGGACTCTAAGCCTTGCTCAGTTTGGCATTGCTTTGGATCGGTAAATCACCTTTCTTGGAATTCTGCATATTGAACCTTTTCAACACCTTGTCCAAGTAGGTGCTCTGACTAAGTCCAATTAGTCTTTTACTCCTTTCTCTCAATATCCTTATCCCTAGGATATAGGCACCTTCTCCAAGGTCCTTCATAGCGAAACACTTCCCAAGCCAGGACTTAATCTCCAGCAAAGTTGGGATGTCATTTCCTTTGATTAGTATGTCATCCAAATTTAGTACCAAACATCTAACTATACTCCCACTAGCTCTGACATATACATAGGACTCATCTTCGCTTATCGAAAAACCAAACTCTTTGAATTTCTCATCAAAACAAAGATTCCAGTTGCGAGATGTTTGTTTCAATCCATAAATGGATCTCTCAAGCTTGCACACTCTATCAGGGTACTCTGCTTTGACAAAACCCTCTGGCTGACTCATGTAAACATCCGCAGCCAACTTTCCATTAAGGAAAGCGGTTTTGACATCCATTTGCCATATTTCATAATCATGAAATGCAGCAATGGCTAGCATAATCCTAATAGACTTAATCTTCGCTACTGGTGAGAAGGTTTCATCATAGTCAACTCCTTGAGTTTGAATGAAGCCCTTCGCAACCAGTCACGCCTTATAAGTGTGCACTTTCCCATCCATGTCGGTCTTCTTCTTGAAGATCCATTTGCACCTGATTGTCTTACGACCCGGTACATTGTCAACCAAGTTCCAAACTTGATTGTCATACATGGACTGAATCTCGTTGTCCATAACCTCTTTCCATTTAGCAGACTCGGGGCCTGCCATGGCTTCCCTATAACTGTTAGGTTCATCCAAATTTACCAGTGTGCTATCACTGATAAATGTATCACCTTCCGCAGTAATATGGAAACCATAGTCATGCTCAGGTGCCTTCTTAACTCTAGTGGAACGCCTCAGAGGTACAGACTCGTCATTTGGTTCACCAGGAGTTTCCTCCTCAGGTTGATTGCTAGGGTTTGAGGTTCCTTCACCACTTGACTCTTGAAGCTCTTCAAGATCAATTTGCCTCCCACTGTTTCCTTGGCATATAAATTCTCTCTCGCGAAAGACCCCTCTCCTTGCCACAAAGACCACATTATCACTGGGTCTGTAGAAGAGGTAACCAAAGGATTTATATGGGTAGCCGATGAAAATACATCGCTCACTTCGAGGTTCGAGTTTTTCGTGAGTCTCGCGCCTCATGAAAGCCTCGCAACCCCAAATCTTGATGTGGTCTAAATTGGGAACTTTCCCAGTCCACATCTCGTGAGGTGTTTTGGCAACCTTCTTGGTAGGGACTAGATTAGCGCTAAATATTTAGTAATTCAAATTTATTAAATTTGTTCCAGATTAATAGATAGAGTATATACATATAACGTCAAGAAAGAACATAGACTAACGTGGTGTTCATAGCATAATTTTAATTTAAAATTATAAACGAGGATTAAACATTAATAAACTATCCATCTTTATGTTGTTATGTTTAAAACAAAGTTTATATATAAAAGACGTACAATTCATGTCAATATATATGGTAGTTGCTTATGGTGTCATGGTATCACCCATGGAACATATGGGTCATTGGTCAACATATGGTAATTGCTTATGGTGTACACATGGATGATATATGGGTCATTGGTCAACATGGTAGTTGCTTATGGTTTTCATGGATGACATATGGGTCATTGGTCAACATGGTAGTTGCTTATGGTGTCCATGGATGACATATGGGTCATTGGTCAACATATGGTAGTTTCTTATGGTGTCCATGGATGACATATGGGTCATTGATCAGCATATGGTAGTTGCTTATGGTGTCCATGGATGACATATGGGTCATTGGTCAACATGGTAGTTGCATATGGTGTCCATGGATGACATATGGGTCATTAATCAACATATGGTAGTTGCTTATGGTGTCCATGGATAACATATGGGTCATTGGCCAACATGGTAGTTTGTTATGGTGTCATGATATCACCCATGGATGACATATGGGTCATTGGTCAACATATGGTATGGATGAGATATGGGTCATTGGTCAACATGGTAGTTGCTTATGGTGTCATGGTATCGCCCATGGACGTCATATGGGTCATTGTTCAACATATGGTATTGATGACATATGGGTCATTGGTCAACATATGGTAGTTGCTTATTGTGTATACATGGATGACATATGGGTGATTGGTCAACATGGTAGTTGCTTGTGGTGTCCATGGATGACATATGGGTTATTGGTCAACACGGTAGTTGCTTATGGTGTCCATGGATGACATATGGGTCATTGGTCAACATATGGTAGTTGCTTATGGTGTCCATGAATGACATATGGGTCATTGGTCAACATTGTAGTTGCTTATGGTGTCCATGGAGGACATATGGTTCATTGGTCAACATGGTAGTTGCTTATGGTGTCCATGGATGACATATGGGTCATTGGTCAACATATGGTAGGTGCTTATGGTGTCCATGGATGACATATGGGTCAATTGTCAATATCGTAGTTGCTTATGGTGTCCATGGATGACATATGCGTTATTGGTCAAGATGGTAGTTGCTTATGGTGTCCATGGATGACATATGGGTCATTGGTCAACATATGGTAGTTGCTTATGGTGTCCATGGATAACATATGGGTCATTGGTCAACATATGGTAGTTGCTTATGGTGTCCATGGATGACATATGGGTCACTGGTCAACATGGTAGTTGCTTATGGTGTCCATGGATGACATATGGGTCATTGTTTAACATACGGTAGTTGCTTATGGTGTCCATGTATGACATATGGGTCATTGGTCACAATGGCAGTTGCTTATGGTGCCATGGATGACATATGGGTCATTGGTCAACATATGGTAGTTGCTTATGGTGTCCATGGATGACATATGGGTCATTGGTCAACATGGTAGTTGCTTATGGTGTCCATAGATGACATATGGGTCATTGGTCAACATATGGTAGTTGGTTATTGTGTCCATGGATTACATATGGTATATTGGTCAACATATGGTAGTTGCTTGTGGTGTCCATGGATGAGATATGGGTCATTGGTCAACATATGGTAGTTGCTTATGGTGTCCATGGATGACATATGGGTCATTAGCCAACATGGTAGTTGCTTATGGTGTTATGATATCACCCATGGATGACATATAGGTCATTGGTCAACATATGGTATGGATGACATATGGGTCATTGGTCAACATATGGTATGGATGACATACGGGTAATTGGTCAACATGGTAGTTGCTAATGGTGTCATGGTATCACCCATGGATGACATATGGGTCATTGGTCAACATATGGTATGGATGACATATGGGTCATTGGTCAACATGGTAGTTGCTTATAGTGTCATGGTACCACCCATGGATGACATATGGGTCATTGGTCAACATATGGTATGGATGACATATGGGTCATTGGTCAACATGGTAATTGCTTATGGTGTCATGGTATCACCCATGGATGACATATGGGTCATTGGCCAACATATGATATGGATGACATATGAGTCATTGGTCAATATATGGTAGTTGCTTATGATGTATACATGGATGACATATGGGTCATTGATCAACATGGTAGTTTCTTGTGGTGTCCATGGATGATATATGGGTCATTGGTTAACATGGTAGTTGCTAATGGTGTCCATGGATGAAATATGGGTCATTGGTCAACATATGGTAGTTGCTTATGGTGTCCATGAATAACATATGGTTCATTGGTCAACATGGTAGTTGCTTATGGTGTCCATGGATGACATATGGGTCATTGGTCAACATGGTAGTTGCTTATGGTGTCCATGGATGGCATATGGGTCATTGGTCAACATATGGTAGTTGCTTATGGTGTCCATGGATGACATATGGGTCATTGGTCAACATGGTAGTTGCTTATGTTGTCCATGGATGGCATATGGGTCATTGGTCAACATGGTAGTTGCTTATGGTGTCCATGGATGACATATGGGTCATTGGTCAACATATGGTAGTTGTTTATGGTGTGAATGGATGACATATGGGTCATTGGTCAACATATGGTAGTTGCTTATGGTGTCCTTGGATGACATATGGGTCATTGGTAAAGATGGTAGTTGCTTATGGTGTCTATGGATGACATATGGGTCATTGGTCAACATATGGTAGTTGCTTATGGTGTCTATGGATGACATATGTGTCATTGGTCAACATATGGTAGTTGCTTATGGTGTCCATGGATGACATATGGGTCATTGGTCAACATGGTAGTTGCTTATGGTGTCCATGGATGACATATGGGTCATTGGTCAAGATATGGTAGTTGCTTATGGTGTCCATGGATGAGATATGGGTCATTGGTCAACATGGTAGTTGCTTATTGTGATTGTAGTTGTATGTAGCAAATTTTTGTTCTTTCCAAGTGTTAAGTACATATAAAATACTATAAAACAAACAAAATATATTACCAATTCAAAACCATATCATTCAAACCATTTCTTACCAATTTGGTTTAATATCAATACATGAATACATACTTGTAATTTGATTAAATGCTAATATGTATTAATTTGTAATTTGGTTTATTATCAATACATAAATGTATTATTTTGGATTTGGTAATTTGGTTTAATATCAATACATGAATATATACTAGTAATTTGGTGAAATGTTTATATAAATGTATTACATTATGGATTATGATATATATGTTATTTTTGTCTTTTTTCATTTCAACAGTCAAAAGTCCACTGTTACCTATAAAAGATTATAGTATTTGAATAATGTGTTTTGACACAAATACCCTTAGTATTCACATATTTGGAATGATTTCAAGGGCAATTTGGTCTTTTTGCACTCTAAATCGTTAAGGCGCCATCATACCTCTGACGTCACGCCGACGTTTCAGTTCTTCAACCATTTAGAACATCTCAACTTTTACGGACGATAAATCTGCATACAAACACTAAAACCCCCAAATCGTCGAAGGATAATCGTTCTTAAAATCGATTATCTCCGATAATAGAGACTCATGTAGTCCTCGCGACCAGATCATCATAAAGTAAGGTCTTTTTCCATACGCGGTTACACTGACTTTCATAGTTACACTTAATTTTTTTAAAAAAAAATTGAAATCAACTACTCCAATGTGTATTTTGTAATTCTTAATAAACATCAACTAATGAATGTATATTTGATGAAATACAACTTTATTTATTTTTTATTTACTGTGTATTTAAATTTCTGAAGTTTAAAGAAGATGTATGAAGTGGGGGGTGATCCTCAAGTATTCAGAACAACATGCATTCACATGTTTGAAGGAATGGGTCCCAAAAATCTGAAAGCTGATTTATTTATACGCACATGTGCATTGCATAATAACATTGAAACCTTGTTCAGACAAGGAATTGTATGTGTAATTTCAGTAATTATATGTAATCTATACCATTTATTAATATTTAGTGTCATTGATGTTATATATTGATATTGTTATTCTGTCAATAGGATGAGTGCTTTTATTATGACAATTTTTATTTAGGATTGACTTTGTTGAGACAAGCAGCAGATGAAGATCATCTTGAGGCAATTTATTTGCTTGGAATGATCTACATTTCAAGAGGGCCTCATCAATGTGATGAAGGTATGTATGGTATATATGTAAATTAAATTTTATATATAGTTAATTAATGCATGTTTGTAGTTTTGGGTTAGTATTTAGGTGTGTTGTGTTGTATAATATTTACTGTTGTGTTGAAAATGATACATTTAATTGATGGTTATTTTAATGTGTAGGTTTACAATTACTTGATGCCTATTTTGGCTGGGCAGTTCCGGATGATGGGGAGTACACGGGTGTTGTTGATAGTGCCAAAGAGTTGTTGCAGGCTGTTGATGTTGTTCATAGACTTACAACGAACGACATCACATTCCAATGTGAACACCCACATCATTCTGTTAAAGGGGCATTTGTGATAGGCCATGAAGATGATGAGGATCGACAAAGATATTGCATGGTTTGTCGTTGGTATGTAGAGTATGGTAGATTTTGTATATTTCTTAAAAATATAAATGGTTGAAAATAGATCGGACTTTGAATATTAGTGTTCATATTGTATTGTATATGAAGTTGTATATAATTTTATTTTGGGTTTATGTTTACATCATTCTATTAAAAGGGCATTTTAGTAATTTTTTCTTGGTATGTTGTTTGAGTAGGATGAAGTATAGTTAAAACCCATGTTATTTTGGTGATGAAGTATAGTTAAGTGCTTTACCATTTTTCATATAGGCACGTAAGATTCGGATAAACAACAAGTATATATCTGACCTTTCCAAAATGTCATTCAAAAAAGTGAAATTACATAGTGTATACTCCTTATCAACGTTGCTATGGAATTCTGTAGCAACGGAGAGTAATTCTGTAACAAATGTCGTTGAAAACTTGCTACGACTTTTTGTTCCATAGAAATATTGGTAGTATAATACCAACGGATATGAAGTTGGTAGCATTTTCCCTAGCAAGTCCCATTCTCACTACCATAAATAAAATCTGTAGACAATGTGGTAGCAACATTGCTATGGAACGACATTCCATAGCATGATCCATTGCAGATTAACAACAAAAATACCTTCCATAACGACCTTCCCTAGAAAAATCACGTTTTTCTTGTAGTGTATTTACTTTTATTTCTTCCTACTAGAGCAATAACAAATATTGTGAATGTGGACAGAGGACAAGTAGTTTACGTCATTATTAAGATGTTGGACTCGAGTAATTGGTCATCCGGTAAGCTTAATTAGATGTGATCAAGAGATTGAGAATGTGTCACTTATCTATTGGAATAGGATTAGAAAAAGTATAAAGAAGATGTGTGGTTAAGGTTCTATGGCTATGTTTGGGGGGTCTGGAAACTATGCCTCCGCATTATATATTGCAGCTGCAAAAGCCAAAAAATTTGGAAAAGGTTGAAGCTGAGCTTCTTGATCTTGTTGCAGCCTCTAAAAAATCTCCAACTTTCTCACAGTTCATGAAGGATTTGGTAGTGCCAGCAGATACCCGAGTCAAGGCTATGACTTAGATATGTGATCAAGCTAAATTGTTATTCCTGTATGTGATATATAAATCTAATCAATTGGCCTAAAAAGACATGTATACCCTCCTTGTCTCTAAATGGTTTTTGTTTTAAGATTTATGCGTTTTATTAGATCACTTGGTATGATCAAGCGGTTTAACATCAATACACAAGACAACACTTGGTAAGTAAGTATACGTTTTTTTTTGTAATTTTTTCTCATAATTTGTGGTTTTTTTATGATGGTTGACAAATCTGGTCATGTTTTCACAGAGATCATCTTTGAGAATGATGTGTTGGTGCTTCTTGATTTCGTGAAAGTTGATTCATGTATCTTAATCCCTTCTAATGTTCCATTAGTTATTGATTATACTTTTCATGTCAAAGTTAGAGAAATTATTTGTATACATTATATTTGTGTATAATGAGATTATTGAATCTGATTCAGTTTAAATGTTAATACATTTATCATATGAAATGAATTGTTTTATTATTATTCGTAAATGTGTGTCGTAAATGCATATTGTAAATGATTGTTGAACTTTATGACACACAAATGTGTTTCATCTTCGTTTGTGATAGGGGCTTTAATGATACGCAATGCGAGTCATAAATACACGTTGTAAGGTTAAGAAACACAAATGTGTGGCGTATTTCTTTATGACAGGGCCTTCCTTGACACGTATTGCCTGTCTTAAACGTGCGTAAATTTACGTCACGCAAAAACTTGTTGTCTTTATTTATGAGAGGGCCTTCCATGACACGTATTGCGTGTCGTAAACGTGCGTCGTAAATGAGCGTCGTAAATTTACGACGCGCAAAAGCGTGTCGTCTTTCTTTATGACAGGGCCTTGCTTGACACGCATTTTTGTGTCATTTGTGCGTTTTACGACACGTAATGCGTGTCATTAAAGGCTATTTTTGTAGTAGTGATTGATGGTTTTGGAGGCTCCTGTAGCGTTTCTAGAAGCCTCCTGGTTGCATAGAAGGAAAAGATTTAAATTGGGATTAAATCTATTATTTAATCAATTCAGATTTTGCTTTGCTTGCAAGTTACCTAAACTATAAATAGGACCCCTAATGTCATTAATTTTCATTCATGCCTTTTCCTACAAGGATATGAACGAAAATTCCAACTCTCTCCTCTTCATTCTAGGGTTTTTATGGTTTTGGGTGTGAGCCATCAGAGGCACGAGATTTCTGTTGCTTGCTTTCTAGATCTTGTTCAAGAAGGATCATATTGATTATTTACAAAAATAATCGAAATGTATGTAAACCATAATCCCTTTGTGAATTTCGATAATAATAGGATTTTTCTTGGGTTCCTTGATGTTCATAATTTATAGTTATCAATAGAGAAAACTTAGATCCAAATATGTTGCATGTGAACTTAAGGGTTAAGTTTTTCCGTCACATGTCTTAATTATAACCTACAAAACCCATCAGTGGCATGAGAGCACTAAATTTTTTATTTGATTGTGTATAATAGTGAATAGATTAGGGTTTATAGAAATTAAACCCTAATGCCCATGATTTTCGAGTTGGATGGGATTTCTTGAACCCTAGCCTCCATAGTCCTAACTATTTCGAAAATGGGGGAGCCTTTTTAGGGTTTTATCTTGTTTACTTAATTATTATTTTAAAAATCTTAAAATTTGAATAGTTAAAACCTGATAAACTCGACCCTATTTTCGAAAATTATGGGGTTTGGATTAAGATTAAATTTGAATTGTTTTATTAATTGTTTAAATTAAATAATTATTTGATCCCTAGATGATTTAATTAATTATTTAATTAAAAGATAGAGTTAAATTATTATTCGTTTAATATTAATTAATTTAAAGGTATAATTTATATAATTAATATTCAAACCTTGTATTTTGAAAAAGTTTTAAAATACACCTTATATATTGTGACATCCTCATTTTCACGGCCAGAAAAGACCGATTTGTTTATGTTTTATTTTGAAAATTAGAGTATCCTTTTAAAGAAAAATGTTGCGGAATTTGTTCCAAGAAAAACACGATAAATACGTTATCAAAGCATTTCCGAAGAAATGTATTTTTACTCATTTTAAAACATTGGGATGTCATTGCCAATACAGAAACATAAGCATAAACAGAACTTACATTCGTTTACACTAATGATCTACATCTCCTTAATCTATCTGTGTAATGTAGCTTCATATCAACACCTGTGATACAAATAAACTTAGTGGGTCAGGTTGGAAAACCTGGTGAGTACATAGGGTTTTCAACCCACAATAATATAGTTATTATGTTTAAACATCAAACAATTAACCCAATTACCCATCCCTATTATCTTCTTTATTCTTAAGTATCTTCCCTATGAATCATCTATTCCTCATTATTTATTCCTAAGGATTGTCCTAAAGAATAGGCACGAAGTCCATCGTTTCCAGGGTTTATTCAACAGGCACTAAGTCCATAGTTGCCAGGGTTCATCCAACGGGTGCTAAGTCCATACCTGCCAGGGTTATCTCATTTATTGACAGTGTTATTTTCGGGAGTCCACCTGCAATACATGTTAATGGGTTTTTAGAGTACACCAGATGAACATTTCGTTCACAACACCTACAGGTTGCGAGCCTGCTAGTGTTCCACCGGACCGTCTACAATAGTCTGTGGTTGTCATCCATACTCTGCCAGATGATAGGGCCAACGCTTGGGTAAAGGCTTCTCTCATTTTTCACCTCTCACCCTCAACTCATGATCTATATCACCTTTCATCTCATCATCCAACTCATCTTTTATCTACCCATCTTTACCCATTGTAATTTATAGGTATAATAGTATTCATCCAACATATATAACAAGTATACAGATAATATGCACACATAGCACGTAATTTATATAAAATACTTCATATCTATGTGTAATATTAAAGTAACTATGCACTCACTTGTTAAAGTGATGACTCTAACTCGGACAGTGCTTCGCTTCTTAACAATATAATTTCCTTTGACGAAACATAGTTTCATTACAACTACATTTTAGTCTAATGTTTATCACGACTAATTATTAGTCTTAGTATTATTATTTATATAAGCGTTAAACAATACTTCTCAACCACTATGTACAGACAAGGGCCATACATGAAACACCGGAGGGCAGAACCATTTTGGCATTAAAGCACTTCTGAAATCCAACAACCCAGGCGACCCTTCAAACCAGATTCCCCGTACCACGAGTAGTTAAAAGATATTATAACGACACTTATATAAGTAATAATACTAGCCCATATATTTATTATAAGTTCATAATAACAATACTAAGTTTAAACATAAGCTATACTTAAAGTAGGGTAAGCATATATCACTTACCGGGGGTTTAGCTAGGAACCGAACTTTGTGGGGGCAGAACTTCTGATCTGAAATCTCTTCTTCTCAGAGCCTTCTAGCGCTCCAGGACTCGCCTCTAGCACTTAGGAAGTGCTAGGGAGGGGGAGAGAGGGTTTGGGGTAATGGGAGAGAAAGAGGTTGAAAGGTGTGAGTTTTGGGGGTTATTTACGCCTCTATTTATAGGCTGTCTAGGGATTCTAACGTTGTGAGACTTGGCTCTCACGTCGTGAGCTTTGCGTAGGCACCAAGGCGAAGCCTGGTGCTGACATGTGGCGCCGGACGCAGGTAAAACAACCAATCTTCAAAAATTCATAAATTTCGCATACGAGCTCTGTTTTTGACGTTATTTAAATCCACGCGTAGGTAATTTCAAGATCTACAACTTTCCTTTTTACTCCATTGGCTAATTCTTGACCGATTCTAAATTTAACATAATGATTAGATTACACTGTTAAACGACCGTGTAAAATTCATAACTTCTACATGTGGACTCCTTTTTTGTTTGTCTTTTTATCGTTGAACTCTTATTAATGAGACCTTCAATTCTCATAAAGGTTGTGTCGGCTAAAAATCGATCGATCTAAAATTCGAATTTCGGGCTGTGCACTGCTATGCTAAATCTTAGAAAAATCATAACTTCCTTATACGAAGACAGATTTGGACGTTCTTTTTATGCACGCTCTCGGATTAATGTATACTACGACTTTCGTTTAGATTGTTATGGATAAAAAGTAATTTATCAAAAATTCACTTTTTACGTTACGCGGTGCCGTGTCGGTTTAGCCGTAAAACTTCGACGGGCCATAACTTCTTTTTTATAACTCGGATTTCGGCGTTCTTTATATGTACGGAACCCTTGTGACATATACTATAACTTGGTTAAGATTGTTAATTCTAAATAATCTTCCATCAGAAAATCATTTTTGACGATTATTGTCTCTAAATTGACTAGCTCGAGTCTGCGGGCGTTACATATATACTATTAAAAGCTTAATATATTATATGTATAAGACAAGTTAGTCAAATCGCTAGTACACCTCATTCACGAAGCCATACTATAAGGAGGGTATAACGAAGCGGTCTATAAAATAACCGTCATTGGGTGTCCACTCTTACCCAACACTCCCTTGTATAGTGGCTGGTCGTTATCAAAACAGATTTGATACGACATAAATAATCTTATTAAAAGTGTAATGATATAAAAGTACTAGAACCTTCTTTTAAAATACCACTCTAGTTACTTTTGGAAAAATGCGAAAAGTATGTTAATTCATGAAAACAAACATCATGCTTTATATGTCGTTAGTGGAGGATATGTGGTTAACCGACACACTAATAAGAACTATAAAACGATATGATGGGCATCTAAAAAATTTTCATTGTCGATAAAGCGTGTGTGGTTAATCGGCATATCAATGTCAAATGATAAATGACATCGAGGTTGTCAAGCGAGTTTGTATAGTTATTCATATCTCGTTTTTGATCCTCGACATCTCAGTTACAAAAGTTAGAGAAAAATATGAAATTAAACATGTCATTGCTAAGATTCAATGAATCTCAACAGATCATGGAGTTTCATAAGATCGGAATTTGTAAAATCCTTACCTACATAAAATAGATTTGAATTTGACTACGACATCCTCTTCAAAGTCCGAATGGAAAATATAGATCCTAGCCACAATTTAAATTTTGGGTTAATAATTAAGGATTAAAATCAACTAACTTGAATTCTCTTTTCTACTAATTTTAGATGTCTTATGAAGATAGAAATGGTCTTCCTCATTCTTTTGGAAATGGTTTTCCTCAATCTTCTAGAGATGGTTTTCTAATTTCAAATCAAGGTGAGATTGTTTTCCCTTCCATAGGAAATGATGGAAATAGACATCATCTTTCCTCAACTCTTCCACCTCCTCCTCTTCCTCCTATGAATCTCCTAACGTCACGTTTCCCTCTAGTTGAAAGATATAAGACTAGTCAATCCATTTTGACATGTAAACACCAAGATGGAAGCTCTGTGTGTGCATGTTCTGAAAATGAAATCAAGCATAGAATTGGTGTCGTTTACCCAAAGGAGCAAGCCATTGACTTGGTTCTTCTTTCGCTTCCTAAGTCATATGGTCAGTTCGTTGAAAACTTTCATATGCGGAATCTCGATGTGACCCTAACTGATCTGACTGAGATGTTGATAACCGTAGAAGCATAAATGCTTAAGAGTATAACTAAAGTAGAAATACGTGAAGGATCTGATCCCAAGTTTCCATGAACATTAGCAATGGTGGTCTAGAAAAGATTTCTCTTCCCAATTGAAACCGGTCGTCCAAGATCAAATCGTTTGATCGCATGATAAAGAGAAAGGATAGTTATGTGATCATTCCATGTGTTGACCCCATAGAGTCCATTTATTTCTACTGCACATTGAAGGGGCATTGGAAAGGAAGCTGTCCAAAATACCTGAAAGATCTTAGAGATAGTAAAGTCAATTCTTTTTACTCTACTTCAAGTACATCAATTATCTGACTCCATTGTTTTATAATTTCCTATTCATAGACTCTTAATAAACGATGTGATGATCTGTGACAACCCTGAGAAATTCCGTCACTAATCACCATTAGGAAATAATAGGAAAATAAATATAATAGAAAGCATTGTAATATTCGATTTTTAAGATAAGAAGAATCAGATGTACTGTTATATTTATTGCTAAAAAACGTCCATTAGGCTCTAAAAATTAACGATTAAGTTCAATACTGAAAATGCATATGTTGTAATAAAGAAAACCAGAGATAACTTTTGTAGATGGTTTACCATCGGATATATGATATGTTCGTTTGTTTCGACACCATGTTTTATAATGTGTCCATCTAAAAAAACCAATATATTTTCACTATTTTTATTACTTAACATCCCTATTTTTTTTAAATGAAAACAACCGTGACCATAAAAGTTAAAATAGTCAAACTAAAAAATTTCATAATACCTTTTTTATTAATATATTATATTTCTAATATATAATATTTCATATATTCTAATATTCAAATTTAGGTTTTAGTAAATAACTGTGTCTTTTATAATTATGACATTATATTTTAAAATTTATCAAATTATATATTAGACATTTATTTATAATTTATATTTTAAAATCTAATTATAATCACAAAACTAATTTAAGCCATGGGTTTAAAAATTATAGTCACAAAATTAAATATTAATTAATATATTATAATATGAAAATTTTAAATTTTAATAAATTATTATGTCTTTAATAATTTATAACATAAAATATTTACTTATTATTTATATTTTAAAAATCGTGTCTACTTGTTGTTGCCATATAAAGACAAAAATACACTAATGGTCCGTATAGTTTCAAAAAGTTGTGTGTTGTCCTTCATTCCTATAAAATAATATATATATATATATATATATATATATATATATATATATATATATATATATATATATATATAACTTTAACTAATTTTATTTAGAAAAAATAGAAAAAAAAAAATTAAAGACCTTTTCACACATCATACTACCAACTCCTGCCCCTTATATTCATCGACACTCATTTCTCCCTCTTATTCTTCTTGTCCGACGTAATCGTCGATGCTGGTGTCCAAAAGTAACACCGCACTTCAATCTTTAATTCCCATGATCTTAATCCCTATTAGTTATCATTTCTCATATATTTATATCTAGACCGTGACGAACCCCCATACCTTTGCCTCTACCCCGACCCACTACAACAAAATAAAACTAATGCTACCTTTGCTAAAAGGTTGAATTATGGCTTGAAAAAGTTGTATAATGCCGAAAGCAACCTTTTACCAATGGTTGCATTAGGTAAAGTGCAATAGACCAAATGCAACATTTTCTTTAATGGTTGTAATTATTTTTTAGATGCAACCTATTTTTATACAATCTTTGTTAAAAAGAATAAACTTTTTTTATGCTTATATGCAACTTGTTTTACATTTATAAGCAACTTTTTTTTTTACTATTTTAGTTACAAAAACATAGCTTTTTTATAATAAATGGCAATATTTATTACCTATATCTAGTGAAGAATTTGAACATTTCTCAATGGTATGTACAACCTTTGTTGCATCTTTAATTACAAAAATTACAACCTTCTTTACAGTCAAATGTAATTAAAACTCTATTTTTGATACTTTTCTAACATTAATATTGTTGAATTAGGTGTTTAAGCCAATAACTAAATTGATATATACTTGAACTAAAAACAAAAGTCCTTTTAGGTTTCCCTCATAACTAGAAATAGCTAGAAATGATATTAGGAGAGAGCGAGAAATGTCTTGTTAATATATTAAGTGATTAATATATTAATTGTAAGGTACCAAAATTTATAACCAAACACTACAAGAAAAACGCGATTTTGCTAGGGTAGGGCACTATGGAACATATTTTCGTTGTTAATTTGCAATGGATCGTGATGTGGAATGTCGTTCCATGGTAAGGTTGCTACCACATTGTTTACGGAATTTATTTCCGGTAGCGAGCATGGGACTTGCTAGGGAAAATGATACCAACTCCATATCCGTTGATATTATGCTACCGATATTTCTATGGAAAAAACATTCGTAACAATTTTCCAACGAAATTTTTTACGAAAACACATTCCGTTTTACTATTGCTATGGACTTAATTATCATGGTTAATATGCAACGAAATTTTTCAATGGAAAACAATTTCATAGTTGCTTTGCTATGTAAGTACCATTCGTAGGTATTTGCTAGGGAATTTTGCTATGTAATTTGATTTCCTTTGCTTGTTTTGCTATGGAAAAAAATCTTAGCAAATTTGTGACAACATTTGTTATGAAATTAAATTCCATAGAAAAGTTGATAAGGAGTAGTTCAAGTTCATAGATATTTAACTATGGAAATTTGCAACGACAATAAAACTCGTGAAATTTTTAGTATTGAGAAATAATATGTTGCAACTTTTGTTACCAATTTTGCTAGGAATTAATTTTTTGTAAAGTATTTTACATTAATTATAGTGTTATATTATGAAATTATTTGCATAAATAGAGCGTCCAATCCAACTCCAATATTCGCAAATTGTCACAACTAGTAAATTTAGGGTCAATTAAAGTCTAGATTGTAACCATGTTCAATAAATGTACAATGTAACCTTGCTACAATGGACTCTTGCAAATAAAAAAAGGACATTATGTGCATACACATATAAGTAAACATTGTGAAACACGTTCGTAACAGATAGTTAAAAGTCAAGATGGACTAAAATACTTAAAACATGAATTAAAAAGGTAATGGGATTAAGGTTTTCGGCCATGACAACCCATGACCGAAATCATCCCTTGGTGGATGAGTTAAGGATCGAAAACTCTTCTAAGGTAGCACCTAGGACTGCAAACCCCATTTGATGGACCATCCCCAAACCAAAAACCCTAAGAAATAGCCCACTAAGGCCGAAATCATGCTAGGAATGGAGTATAGGACCGAAATCACCAAGGGAATGGGGGTGATTTTGGTCAAGAAAAAGAGTTTAGTGGGATTGCGGCCAATTAAGGTGGTATCCAGTGGGGGAATTTTCTATTAGATATGCTGTCCGTCAAAGATATACCTTGGGACGAAAGACTCAGCTTTACATAGCTTTACCCAGCAAACTACCATGCAACACCCTCAATTATCTAACATACATCCATACCCATTCCTTCCATTTAAACCACGACAGAAGACTTCTTCCATTTGCCAGCACTCTTTATTTTTCCTTCTTCCATTACCTTCCACACTCCAGCTTCATATTTCAAAATACTCTCAAAGAACAAGCTTGGTTCTTCCCAAAGATCTCCATCATCTAAGTGGTCCTTAGAGTTTAGTAAGTAATTTCGACAACCCCTAGTGTTGTTACAAATTATTATGTAAATTTCATCCTCATTTACACACAAATTCGTGTGTTAACCTTCTTATGGTATTATAAGCTTCAAGGAGTTCATCAAGAGCATCCTAGTGTTTATGCTCGAAATCTCTTCACCACACTTCAAATCATCAACCAAACTAAACGAAGGCGAGCTTCATACCCCCATCTTTCGAGTTTTTCATGCTTTATGGTTAACACTAATGTGAAATAATGTTTATCAAAACATGTTTATCTTATGAATATTGGCTAATTTCATCTTTATTATTTGAATGTGAAATAATATTTGCATAAGATATGGTTAACACTATTTTATCTACACAAAAAAAATCGTATATATAAGTTGACGCACAAAAATAAAACTCATTATGTGATACAAGTACCAACAATAAAATATGAGTTTTAAAACTACAAGTTTTGGTAATTCATTTCGCTAAAATAGCTTTTCTAGTAAAAATGATCGTATTTTAAACAATACTATTTTTGATGTTTTAAAACCCAAGGATATTACGTTATTTTTAGAATACATGTTACTACTAGACAAAATTACTATGGGCTATTTATATAAAGTTATAAATAGTTAACATAAAAGTTTACAAAACAAACTGTTGACAGAATAGTTGCATGTCATAAATAACATGTCATAAAACGTATGTCATGAAACTTATAAAATGTGGGTCGTAAACCGCATGTCATGAAACTCGTAAAACGCGTGTCATAAAATACATGTCACATATCTCCAATAGTGATATCATTTTATTATACAATAAAAGGGAGTCGTAGTTCGCGTAAATCCATTAATGTTCTAGTGAGGCATTCACTTCACCGTACCTACCTAGCGTACATTTTAAGTCATGCATTATAACCAGAGTCTCCTAGAGGGAGAGCGAGATAGTTGTGTATAGATCTATACAGGGATTGACAACCCCACACCTGAGATGTTCGCTACAGCTAGACGGGCCAGTCTAGGGTGACAAATATCTTACCAATTCTGACGCCCGAAGAACGTCGTATATGCATAACAGTCACATTTAGCATGGTTATAATAACTCACATAGAGATTAACAAATCTATATTGGTTTACGGGAAGCTTACACTTCACTAGTTTTATTAAATATAAAACTAAATATCATTTTCAATACACAATTACTTACATTTCTGGTCTTAGGGTTTAAGACTACAGTTTATTTATAAGAAAATATTTCTTGGAACTTACATACACTGTCATTTTACAAGGAAAGATACAAGAGTCATACATACATTTTTCTTAGTTTTGAATATAAGACTAACAACACATTTTATAGAAAATATCGGATTTTCTGAAAGTATACGAAAAATCATTTTTAACAGTTACAAATCCATTTTTATACAAAAATACTTATGAAATCACCAACTTTATAGTTGACGCTTTTCAAAATGACTTGTATTCTCAGGGAACCAGTAAAAGTTAATCAACTTTGTTTTGAGATCAAGTGATGCAGCATTATGGAATTTTACTTTTTGTCACTTTTGTGTGACTGATGAACAAGTACAATATGTAAACTATGTAATTTTTTATTCTCAATGTATGCCGCTTGGGTTGCTATGTTTCATTTATATTCAACTGTTATGATACTATACAATGATGTCATCCGCCCCCGGACGTTTCCGCCGTCCTGGTTCGGGGGTGTGACACAAACCCACAAGCGGAAGAAGATAAATTAGGGAAAATTGATGTTGTCGTCTTCAAGCAGTAACGTGAGGCTGTGCGGATGTGGACATGCAGTTGGAATGTGGACGACATGGACGTTAAGGAATCCTGCAAGGAGGTTCCTTGGTTGCTCAAACTACAATGACGAATACATAATTTGTGGTTTTTTTCGCTGGATTGACTCACAATTGCCGAAAAAGTGGTATAGAGAGAAGATGTAAGAGTTGAGAACTCAAGCCAATGGTGAAGATGCCATTTTAGATGCCCCCCCCCCCCCCCCCCCGACGCTCCTGTCAATGAAACCCCGACTCAAGTTGTTATTCAAGATATTAATGAACATGGTAATGGCTCTTGATTTGAAGGTGGTAAGGTTGGAATTATCAAGTTTATGATGGTATGTTTGGTCTGTTTCTTTGTTGGGATGTTGTATGCTTAATAAATTTTCTTATTGTTATTATGATCAATGGAGGAATTGTTATTATGATCAATGGAATTGATAAGCTATGGTTTGATTGATATGTTTTTGAATTGGTAATATATTTTGTTTGTTTATTGCATTTTATATGTCTTTAATAGTACATGAAATAATAAACATTTGTTATTATTTTTATGTTATCTTCAACAGTTTTTTTTACCATTTCAATGTAAAGAAACCGGATTATAACATAAACGTGTGGGGACACCAGTCTCGAAATAATGAGAGAAAAATATTGACGCTTCACGAAGCAAGTATGCGTTAACAACGGACCCTTCCACTCGAGCTTTATTTTTCACATCTTTTTTCAATTGATTTAGATATCTATAGTAAAGAAGATTTAAATTAGATTACAAAAATAGCAACATACATTTTGATGTAACATACAAACCTTTCAAATGGATACATCCACCGATATTGGACGGGACCAGCTATCTTCACTTCGTATCGCAAATGTATTGGTAAATGTTCCATGGAGGTAAAAATACCAGGGACAAAAATGGTCTCTAATTTACATAGAGTTATTGGGATCTCGGCTTCCATCCTTTCCATGTCTTTTGTTGTAATTGATGTTTCTGTTAATGTTTTGAAGAAAAGACTCAACTCTGTTAATGCTTCTCACACATATTTTTGCAACATCTCACGAAATGCAGTTGGCATCAATCTTTGCATAAAAACATGACAATTGTGGCTTTTCATTCAGAATAGTCTACACCCGGTTAAACCAACAGACCTCCCCAAATTAGAAACATAACCATCGGGGAAATGCAATTTCTCTACCTATTCGCATATGGATTTCTTTTGATTCTTGTCTAGAGCATAGTACGCTCTTTGATCATCTTCGACTCCTTTTTTCTTCCTACAATAGAGTTTCAGATCTCTTCTTGCTGCTACATTGTCCTTCGTCTTCGCTTTGACATCTATTATAGTGTAAAAAAAGTTCTCAAATACATTTTCACAATATGCATAACATCAAAATTATGTCTAATAAGGTTTGTTTTCCAATATGGTAAATCCCAAAATATTCTTTTCTTTTTCCAAACATGATCGCCACATGCTTTGTTTACATCATCAACATTTATTTTAGTCACTTTTACCAAACCTAATTGTTAAATTTCCCTTAAAGTTTGTTCACCATTCTTACTTGGAGGAGGACCTTCTGTCACTTCACGATTCCTCTTGAACTTATTTTTATCCTTTCTATATGGGTGATTTACCTGTAGAAATCTTCTATGGCAGTCAAACCATGACATCTTATTAGCATTCTTTAGTCTGAATGCTTGTGTATGTTTCCCACAATGTGGACATGCTAGCTTACCTGCTGTAGACCATCCTGAGAACATTGCATATGTTAGAAAATCGCTTATTGTCCACATCAAAACTGCTTGAAAATGAAATTTTTGTTTTAAAGATATATCATATGTTAATACGCCTTCATTGTAATGTCCCAAAAATCCAAGGTAACTTTTTTTATTTTTAAAACAATACATTATACAACCGAGTTGTTCCAAAACCGATCAAAGTGAATATATCATTTAAACATCAGAGTAATATCATTAATTTCCAATGCGGAAAACTCTGGGGGATGTTGTGTCATCACGTCGGGCCATTGTCCTTAGTACCAGATATACCTGAAACATAAATTGAAAACCGTAATCACAAAGCTTATTGAGTTCCCAAAATAACATGTAACATACAAACAGAGAATACCATGTGGCATACATATAGGTGTCATGGGCTACCCCATGGTCTTTACCTGGAGTGCCTTGGGCTATGACCAAGGTCTGATATCCATGTGTGATGGGCAACCCCCACGGTCTTTACCTGGAATGCCATGGGGTACCCCCATGGTCTGATATCCATGTGCCACGGGCTGCCCCCATGGTCTGATATCTAGGTGTCATGGGCTACCCCCATGGTCTTCATGCAAGCAAACATATAACACTATCAATCCACATGTCAGATGATTTCCCGAAATTGGTGCCTTTGACCCATTGATATAGTGAGAAGAGTCAGCTCAGAATAGCTGCACCGATCATTACTCTAAAAGCTATCTCTACCGGTCACCTATACAATTAACAGGAACCCAAATCTCAAACAATAAATCAAATTACCCAAAATGCCCTTAGCTCAAACTTGGTCAAAGTCAAAGTCAAAGGCAACCGAGTCAACCGGGTCAACTCAGTGAGTACATTGGGCGTACTCAACAGTTATGCGAGACGTACTACATGTTTGACCAGTGTCGAGGGGCTGACCACGTACGTGCAGTGTACCCATTGGTACGCCCAGCGTACACAGCTGCCATCCTCCCATTCAATTAAGAGCTTAATCCTTTAAGCAAATGAAGATAATATCAATTGACTATTGGCACTTCATTTTGTTATTTGTAAAATTTTAGGAAAACTACAAAAAAAGTCCTTACATATTAGCCTTATAATCGATTTAATCATTATATATTTTTTTATTCAAATAGTCCCAAAAACCGATAATTGTATTCAATTTAACCCTTATACCCGACCAACATGCCAACTAACATTCAAAAATTACACTTTTGGCCTAGATTTCAAATTTTCTTACGAGTTTGGTCCAAAATTTACACTTTTGGTCCAGATTTTTAATTTTATTACAAATTTGGTCCAAAATTTACCCTTTTGACCCGGATTTCAGAATATTGTTATGAATTCATCCTAACTTTAATTTTTTTAACAACTTTGTTTCAAATATGTTTTTCCTAATAAAATCATATTTATACAAAAAAGCATATTTTCACATAAAAATAATATATTTTATATATAATTTTTTTTAAAACGTTTTGATATACGAAATACGTATTTATAAAAATAGTTATTTATTATAAAATAGCCGTTTATAATATATATATATATATATATATATATATATATATATATATATATATATATATATATATATATATATATATATATATATATATATATATATATATCAGTGTTGCAAATATCGGCCTAGGCGGCCGATTAATCGGTGCCTAGGCGCTTGACGGTCCTCAACTGATGACGTTTATACCTAATCCGCCTCTCTAATCGGACGTGGTCAAAATCGGTCAAAGCCGGAGATTATCGGAGATAGGCGGGTCTAGGCGCTCTAATCGGTCAAAGCAGATCAACGAAAATTAAAAACTTTGAGGGGCTAAATTGTCAAAATGTAAAAATTGATAGTAGGGTTCCTTCCGATTAACCCATTCCATCGCATTCAATTTTTTTTCCATTTTGAAATTCTCTCTGTCAGACTGAACAAACGAAAATGCCGCCATGTTCTTCTCTATTCACGGCGTCACCATCTTCTTCTCCATTCACGATGCCACCATCTTCCTCGTCTGAAGTTCGTATGAAGCACATCGGTATTGTCTGAAGTTCATCGTCTTCTGCTGAAGCTTCTGTGTGAGGCTCCGACCCCTTCTGTTCCTCGTCTGGTGCCTTCTGCTCATATTCCGACTTCTCATTCAGGTTAGTCTCCAGTCTCCACTTCTAATTCTTTTATTTGCTGTACAAATTTCAATTTCTAGAAATTATTTGGGGAAGAAAATGGGAGGCTAATTTATGATTTTAGATTAATGTGATCCTTCTTCCATATGAGATTAATGACATACTTCTGATTTGAAATTATTTTTTGTAAAGAATATGTTAGTTTCCAGTTTCCAGTAAGTGAATTTTATAACATGGACTGGGTTGATGGTATCGATGAACCAGGTATTGTTCCAACCCTAATTGACCCCTCAGTCCTCCATAAAAACATACATTTCCATATGAATCATCGATTAAGTTCTTTTCCACTCAAATTGATTTTAAATTCAACGATACTGAGAATAGATTAGTGAAATTGGGGTTTCTCTTTTTTTTTGTGCCCTAACCTTCTGGTTCTGATTGAGATGAAAATGAGAAGATTCAAGTAAAAAATGAAAAGAATCATGAAGTTAGATTCACCTAAGCTTCAATTCTAATTTCAAAGTTCTTATGATCTGCAGAACACATGTTGTTTTATGCAAGTGAGAAGTACCCTTTGGAGGATAGTTATTTTACATACATATCTGAGCTACTTGATATTGTACTTTTCCTTCTTCCTTTTGGTACTCGAGTTCTTTCATAGAAGATGAATCACAAAGATGCATATAATGTTATGTTCTTGTCTAGCTTATTATCAGTTCTAATGATCACATTTACTCAAAATATTTGTTACCAACTTATAGCATGGGGGTCGTACCAATGCCTATACATCCTCTAAGCACACCAATTACTACTATGATGTTAATGCTGACTGTTTTGAAGAGGCTTTAGACAGGTACATTTCACTTGTTTTTGGCAATTCTTTAATTAGTTCATGGTATTCCCATTTTGTCCTTGTAGAATTCAACTAATCTGTTTTCTTATCGTGTCTTTTCTTGTATAGTTTTGCACAATAGTTTATCAAACCACTAATGTCATCTGATGAAACTACGAGGGATTTAACAAGTTGGTTGTTCAATTATTGTGTACTTTTATTGATAATCTTTTAGTGAGAACCTCTTTCCACTCTTGTATACAGAGAATCAGAAGACTGTTCCTGTAAAATGTGGTCACAAGCTGAGAATTACATGGCCAAGGACACCTAACATTCATCATTAATGTTATATTTATTAACTTGTTAATTTGTTTACTTATATTCTTAGGATTAATGTTATATTTATTAATTTTTTTCAATCATAAATGGTCCCCGATTAATCCCCGCCTAGCCGATTAATCCCTTGACCCCAGTCCACCGTCAAGCTACCGTCGAGCGATTTTTGCAACCTATATATATATATATATATATATATATATATATATATATATATATAATATATATATATATATATATATATGTTTTTACAAAAAAAAATATACAAAATGTTATTTGAGTGGATATAAATATGTTTGAACAAACAAATGTATACAAACACTTATTTGAGTGAATGTAAATATGTTTTTATAAAAGAAATGTATACAAACACTTACTTGGGTGCATGTAAATATGTTTTTACAAAAGAAATATATACAAACACTTAGTTGGGTGCATATACAAATATTTTTACAAAAGAAATATATACAAACACTTATTTGGGTGAATATATATATATATATGTATACACACACATACACACACACACACACACACACATATATATATATATATATATATATATGTCTAGGTTCATGTGTTTCTTACATTTACTGTGTGCTACAATGCACCAATAGGAATTTAGTAAAATTAAATAATTATTTAATTAAATAAAGATAGATATTAAATGATTTCCATAATTCTATGTATATTAAATGATATCCATAATTATAATTCTCTTTTTATGAAAATGATTAAATTTGTCATTAATGTCAGTAATAACATTCTTTCAGAATGAATTCACATCTAGGTTTTCCTGTATTTGTTCGTGTTTTGTTTATGGACCCACTCAGTTAAAATACAAAAAAGGTGCATAGAATATGAACAACGAGAGTGTATTCTACTATAATACACTCTCATTCCATTAGAATATACTTTCATTCTTCTTGAATAAACTGTCATTCTACTAGAATACGCTCTCGTTCTCCATGTTCCAGACAACTTTGTTGTATTTTGAGTGAATGGGTCATAAAACAAAAAACGAACCCGTACATGAAAACCTAGATGCAAATTTATTCTGAAAGAATATTATTGCTGTTATTCATGATGAATTTTATTAGTTTCCATAAAAAAGTAATTATAATTATAGATATCTTTTAATATACATATAATTATGGAAATAATTTAATATCTATCTTTATTTGATTAAATAATAATTTAATTTTTACTGAATTCTTATTGGTGCATTCAAGTACATAATAGATGTTAGAAACATTTGAACATAGATCTCTCTCTCTCTCTCTCTCCATATATGTATATATATATATATATATATATATATATATATATATATATATATATACACCAACTTTATAATAAAGGCATTTGTATTCAAGTACCTTTATATATACAATGCATGCAGACACATATTTTATAAAAATATATTCAAACACGTTTATATAAAAAAAACGTAAGATTTATTTATGTGAAATACGTTTTTATATATATATATATATATATATATATATATATATATATTATAAACACCAACTTTATAATAAATGCATTTGTATTCAAATACCTTTATATATACAATCCATGCAGACACATATTTTATAAAAATATATTAAAACACGTTTATATAAAAAAACGTAAGATTTATTTATGTGAAATACGTTTATATATATATATATATATATATATATATATATATATATATATATATATATATTATAAACATCAACTTTATAATAAATGCATTTGTATTCAAATACCTTTATATATACAATGCATGCTATATATACAATGCATGCAGACACATATTTTATAAAAATATATTCAAATACGTTTATATAAAAAAAACGTAAGATTTATTTCTGTGAAATACGTTTTTAAATATATATATATATATATATATATATATATATATATATATATATATTCTTATAAAAAGGGTTTTTTATATATTTATGTACATAATAAATACCTATTTTTATAAATAGGTATTTCGTATACAAATTTAAAGAAAAAATATTTTTATATTAGATATATAAGATTTTTTTATGTCGAAATATGTTTTTTTTTATTAAATATATGATTTTATAAAGAAAAAACATACTCGAAACAAAATTTTGAAATAAAAAATTGTAAACAAAACTAAAGTTAGGATGAATTCATAACAAAATTCTGAGATATGTGTCAAAAAGGTAAATTTTGGACCAAATTTGTAATTAAATTTAAAATCAGGGCTAAAAGAGTAAATTTTGGATCAAATTTGTAATAAATTTGAAATCTAGGCCGAAAGTGTATTTTTTGAAAGTTAGATGATTTGTTGACCGGGTAAAAGAGTCAAATTGAATACGACTACGGGTTTTTTAGACTTAATTGAATAAAAAAAGATATAAAGACTAAATCGATTATGAAGCTAATATGCAAAGATTTTTTTGTAGTTTTTTCCTAAAATTTTTAGTGACTAATAATAGTGATTTTAAAGCTTACCGGTTGAAATGAATGGAAGTACGCATGTTTTTGGAAACAGAAATTTGTATATATGTTACGGATTAAAATTCACATAAAAATATTTAAGATCCAATATTATCAGTTCCATATATTTATTATCAATACAATAATTAAATGAATTCAGGGGCATAATAGTCCATACATTCAATATTAAGCGGATACATCTTTGAATTCAGAAAGAATATGAACTAAAATATGGAGTATTGTTTGTTTCTTGGATAAGTTACAAACTAGGAGAACCTACTGCAGGTGAACCACTAAAATGATTGTAAACTTTTTGTAACATCCCGATTTCCAGAAGTGAAATTCTAGGGATTTTTATGCAAATAATGAGACCTACTCAACGAGTTGGTTGCTCCAACTCGTCGTGTAGAGAGTAGCCAACCCGCGTGGCATTTAGGACGTACTCGACGAGTTGGCGCACTGTAAGGAAACCCTAATTTTTAGGGTTTGCACCCTATTTAAGGAACATTAAGCCTCTCTCCTCAGCCTCCTCACTACTCTTTCACTTGTAGTAGAAAACCCTAAGTGACCTAACTTTAGTTTTGAGTGTTTGTGAGGCTAAGGGTGTGTAGTGGGTGCATCTCTTGAAGAATTGGAAGCTAGGAACGAAGAGGAGCTAGTAGATCCAGAAACACCACTTCATTTCCATCACTTTCTGGTAATCAAGTCTCAAACTTGACTAGTAGTTGATTAGATCTCTATCTTAGCATCTTTATGTGGTTTTTGGTCCAAATGAAATGACTCTAGGGATTTGGATGTCCCAAGTGAAGAAAACTTCAAATCTAGTGCCTAGAGGGACTCTCATTGCATAAAGGTGCCAACTTCATGGCCATGGAAGTCTCATGCAATCTCTAAGCCTTTATTTTAGCCTTTTTAGCTAAAAAGTGGCCACGAATGTGGATAAAGCTTAAAACTTTACAAGATTTTCTTGCCTCTAGAGTTCAGATCTTCAACCCCATGGGTTATCTTGCAGTTTTGGTGAAGTTTGGATTAAGACCTTGACCTTTTTGGGTTAGGGTTTGAGCTTAATCCCTTTAGGTGAGGTATAAACGGGTAAGGTTGGAAACTTTACGCTGCTGGTGGCATTTCCAGTCTGATTTCGAAGTGTAGAGCTTATGTCTGAAGAGTTGTGGCTTAATCCATTAAGAAGGGATTAACAGACTAAAGAACTCGACGAGTTGAGAGAGTTACTCGACGAGTTGGATTGGTTTGCCCCGATTCTATAAAGGGCAGGTCTCAACGAGTCTGAGGAAGACTCGACGAGTTGAATCGGTTTATCACGATTCTGAGTAGCATGGGAACTCGACGAGTTAGGAGATAACCCGACGAGTTCAGTCAACTCGGAGCATTGACTTTGACCGTTGACTTTGACTTTTACCCAAGGTTTACCTAGTTTGACTTTTGAGGGCATTTTGCACTAAGTGTTATTTTGGTATTGATAGTTCGGGGAGCCGAATGATTAGTAGTTCGGGAATTGCCAGTTAGCAGCCAGAGGGTTATCAACAGGTCTTCAGCAGTGCAAGGTGAGTCTCCTCACTATTTGCATGGGTCTACGGCCACAATGCCAACCCATTTAGTTTATGTATGGTAGGAAGACCCGGAGGTTAGCCCTAGGCATTGTATGATAGTATGTCATTCCGGATCAAGGTTCGATGTCGGGAGGTGCCCGAGGAAGGTTTATATGTATGTTATTCCGGACCAAGGTCCAATGTCAGGCGGTGCCCGAGGAATGTTTGCATGTTAGATTATACTTGTTGTCTATGTGATACTTGTATGTGCCTGGTAAGGAGGTGAGTGTGGGCGAGGTCCCGTATCTCATCACTAGTTGAGTTTGGATGAGGTTCCACATCTCATCATTAGCAGACCAGGGGTGGGGCGGGGCCCGAGATAGGAGAAAAATGAGTGTGGGCGGGGTCCCGTATCTCACTATCTGTAGGAGTGTGGACGGGGTTCCATGACTCATCAGTAGCAGGACAGGGGCGGGGCCCATGACAGGCGAGGCCTTAGGATAGGAAATAGATTTAGAGTATGATTGCTTATGAACTAGTATGTTTATGTTCTTTTATGTATAGCTGGCGAGGCCCAATGACAGGCGGGGCCTAAGAGAAATAGATTTGTATACTGAGGGGGGGTCGATGCGAGGTGGGACCTAATGCCAGGCGGGGCCTGATGCCGGACTTTGTCCGATGCCGGGCGGGGCCCGAGGTAGGGGCGGGGGCCCAGTATGTGGTTATGTGTATGGTATGTGGTAGGTTGGGGAACTCACTAAGCCTCGTGCTTACGGTTTTTAGTTTTTGTTTCAGGTACTTCCAATATCAAAGAGAAGAGCTCGGGATGACTACATTGCACACACCAAGACGTTTTAGCCTGGGATGTTTTACTCTCACATTTTGATATGAAACTCTGATAATAATATTTTGGAATACTGTGAATCATGTTTTGATGGAATCATTTGATAACTTATGGTTTTATTATTCAATGGTTTAAAAATGAAAATTTTGGACTGTATTTTTGGGATGTTTCAAGTTGGTATCAGAGCCTTAATTTGAGGGATTCGGGTACACACTCGGGTGTGTCTGAAATCAAACTGAGGACTTGGTATGAAAATTTTCAAAATAAAATCATCTTTATAAAAAGAACTTTGAAAATGAAAATGATTTTGGAAAAGAGAAAAGGGTGTGGTGCGTGGAATCAACCGAGCTCAAGTAAGCTCTCCTAAATTACCCATACAAGTTTATTATGTTTATGTTATGATATAAGTATGAGAACTGCATGCTAGATTAGGGCTAAGGATCTAGGAAGGATGCCTTGTATACCTATTGTATGAACTTATTTGAACTGCATGCTAGTACTGATTAGTCAATGATATGATGGCTTGAGTAGGTTATGCTTGTTTTGTGTACTCGATGTACGAATGCTGTTTTGAAAGACCCACACTTTCTAAACTTTCGTATTTATGAAAACATTGTTACTCAAAAACATGCTACATGCATATTCATAAAACAATATTTTACATTGATAATTTAGTTACATAAACTGGATACAAACCGACTATTAAGATTTTTACAAAGTTTTATATATTACATATTTTCCCAGGAATACATTACAAAAGTTATAATATTATCTATTCTACATCTTCTACCAGTATAAAACTATACTTGATGCTTATCACTTGCAATAGTTTAAACATTGAGAGGGATACACGGGTGACACTTAGTGAGTTCAATAACAATTACAATATAACATTATGCCATATACATATCAATATGACAAAAGCAAAGAGGGACAAGGAACAAGAAAGACAAGTGAGTATCATATGACAGACTTTCCATATCAACCAATAATCTGATTCAAAGATATACGATCAATGAGACATAACAATTTCAATACTTGATATACATCAATAAGACTTCAGCCCAAGTGACGTAGAAAATATAATTTCAGAATATCAACAGGCTTTCGGCCCTGTCTTTGTATTTTGCTATTGCCAAAGTGATGCTTATTTCATACACTTCATGTCCAAAGACTACATACCAGCACCCAAGTGATGCTTATGTCATACACTTCGTGGTCAAAGGTATAGCTCATTATCATAATAACATGGGAAAGCACATTGAACATATAACACATAACATAAAATTGTCCCTATATTGAACTCACCGTGAAATAACCGAGGATTAAATGATAATTTGGGCAGCACTACGGCTCTAAATATGACTTTTTGTGACGAAAACGGGAATTTTATATGAAAACCGGCCTTACACAGGCAGATTTTCGGCTTGTAAATATAATTTTATCGGGAACTTCGGAGCGTCAGGACTTGCTCCGGGTTTCGGGATTGATACCGGGACTTTAGGGGTTAATAGGGTAAATTTAGAGAGTGTATAGGGGGTAAAATGGGTGAATAATGTAACATAATCCGGCAGCCTTCGCATTCTATTTATAGGGGACCGAGGCTCGCATTACGCTGGGCGTAAGTCCTCGGTACGTTGGGCGTACTCCGAGGCGGCCAACTACGCGGGGCGTAGCCTCGTACGCAGGGCGTACATGCGAGGTGTCACTTGTTCGATTACCGGGCTCGGACGTGGTACGTAGGGCGAAGAGTGAGAGACGTGGCTGATTCCGGATCGCACACGTACGCTGAGCGTAGGCTCGTACGCTGGGCGTACGGCTCCGGATAATATTTCGATTTTTCATTTATTTTTATTTAATAACTTGTAAAATTCACATCTTTTGCGTACGAACTCCGTTTTTGACGTTCTTTATATGCACGCGTAGGCGAGAATATACTCTACAACTTTCGTTTAGACTCTATTGGCTAATTTTGATTTCATTATTATTATTATATTTTTAACGGGACGGGACAGGAAAAGTCTGTTAAAAATTTATAAGTTCTTCATCTGACGTCCGTTTTCTTCTGTCTTTTTACCGTAGAACTACAATCGACAAGATGTTCGTTTCTCGTTTAGGCTATGTCGGCTAAAAAGCACTCGATCTTTATTTCGAGTTTTTAGCTGTCTACTGCTATTCCAAAACTTAGAAAAATTATAACTTCCTCATACGAAGTCAGATTTGGACGTTCTTTCTATGAAAATTCTCGGTTTAATGAATACTACGACTTTCGTTTAGATTACTAAAGCTAAAAATTAGTTTATCAAAAACTCACTTTTTACGTCATTCGGCGCCGTGCCGGTTTTGTCACGGATCTTGATTGGTCATAACTTCTTCGTTATAACTCGGATTTCGATGAGGTTTTCGCCTAAATGTTTCTAACGAGATTCTTTACAACTTTCAATAATAAAATTCTACTTATTTCAAATTTTATATTTTCGTTAAATTTCACTATTTGACATTTGATCGGAATCTCATAAGGCTTCCAATATTTTCTGAGTGATTCTAAACATAATTTTACTTCATTTCTAGTAAAAACTATCTGTTAGAACTCAATACGCAATATTACATAATATTTCATAATATTATTTACTTTTAACATTTACAAAAGACGATTTCAAAACGCATATGTTACAAATACCTCCTCCTTTTGAGGATTTCGTCCCCGAAATTACATCGATTAAAATAAATGGGGATATTTCGATCTTATCTCATTCTTATTTTCCCAAGTATAATTTGGGCCTCGATGGTGTTTCCATTTGCCAAGCACCAACTCTACTTCTTTATTACATAGCTCAGTCGTTCTTTCGTTTACGATCCCTTCAGGCTCTTCTACATAAGTTAACTTATTATCCAGTTTCACATTGGATACCAGAACTGCTTCATCATATATGCTTAAACATTTATGCAGATAGCTCACATGAAACACATCATGAATACCTGCCAAATCGTCCGGCAATTCCAAGCGGTATGCTTGTTTACCAATTCTCTGGATGATTTTGAAAGGACCAACAAATCTAGGGCTTAGTTTTCCTTTCTTCCCAAATCGCATAATGCCTTTCCACGGGGATACCTTTAGCATTACGAAATCACCCACCTGGAATTCTATGGGTCGTCTCCTCTTTTCTGCATAGGACTTCTGTCGATCCTGGGCCGCTTTCATTCTTTCTCGTACAATTTGAATCTTTTCGGTGGTGTATTGAATCATTTCAGGGCCTCCAAGGATTTTCTGTCCTATATCACGCCAACATAATGGAGTACGACATTTGCGACCATATAATGCTTCATATGGTGGCATTTTGATTGAAGCGTGGTTACTGTTATTATAAGAAAATTCTACAAGAGGTAAATACTTATCCCAGTTACCACCGAACTCCAAGACGCATGCACGAAGTATATCTTCTACTGTTTGGATTGTTCTCTCCGTCTGACCATCTGTCTGGGGATGATAAGCCGTGCTGAGAGCGATCCAAGATCCTAATTCACGTTGCATACTCGCCCAGAAATGAGAAGTAAAGCGAGTATCACTATCAGAAATAATATTTAGTGGCACGCCATGTCTCACAATGATTTCATCTAAGTACACTTGTGCGTATTTCTCCATTGGAGCCGTTTCACGCATGGCGAAAAAATGGGCGCTTTTAGTCAAGCGGTCGACAATTACCCAAATGCTATCATGCTGTCTAGCAGTTTTTGGCAATTTGGTAATAAAATCCATGGATAGTTCCTCCCATTTCCACATAGGGACATTAATACCTTCTGGACTACCATATGGCTTTTGATGTTCCGCTTTGACTTGTAAGCATACTAAGCATTCCTGTACATATCTTCCAATGTCTCTCTTCAATCCAGGCCACCAATAATCAGCTCTTACATCATAGTACATTTTACTTGTACCAGGATGTATTGACAGTTTAGATTTATGGGCTTCATCTAAAATCTTCTGTCTTAATCCACCAATCTTTGGAATCGATAGCCGATTCTTAAATACCTTCAATCCTCGTAGATCATTAAGTAAAGCATCATTATAATGTATCATCCCTTCTTTCTTCACATTTTCTGGCTTTAAGGCCTCTTCTTGCCATTTCTCTAGTTCATCAAGAATAGTGAACTTTACTGTGGTGTGAGTAATAGTATAACACATACTATTACGATAAACCTTTCTGCTAAGAGCATCGGCAACAACATTGGCTTTTCCAGGATGGTACAGGATTTCACAGTCATAATCTTTGATCAGCTCCATGGCTCGTTGTTGTCTCATATTCAAAGTTTGCTGACTGAATATGTACTTGAGACTCTTGTGGTCGGTAAATAATTGGCATTTTGTACCAAAAAGATAATGCCTCCAAAGTTTTAGGGAAATACCACTGCAGCGCGTTCGAGATCATGAGTGGGATAATTCTTTTCATACTCCTTCAGTTGTCTTGAGGCATAGGCTATCACTTCACCACGCTGCATCAACACGCAACCTAGTCCTAACTTTGAAGCATCGCTATATACAGAAAAATCATTATCACCTTCTGGAAGTGATAAGATCGGAGCATGAGTCAAAAGATCTTTTAGAGTTGAGAAAGCTTTTTCTTGGGCTTCACCCCATTCGAATTTTCCTTCCTTTCTTGTAAGACTCGTGAGAGGTACGACTATACGCGAAAAATCTTTAATGAATCTCCGGTAATATCCCGCGAGACCCAAGAAACTACGAATTTCAAAAGCATTACGAGGCGCTTCCCAATTCTTAATGGCTTCGATTTTGGTAGGATCTACAGATATACCATCACCAGAAATCACGTGGCCGAGAAATTGAACTTGGCGAAGCCAAAATTCACATTTCGAGAATTTAGCATATAGTTTCTCCTTTCGAAGAAGTTCCAATACCGCACGAATATGAATAGCATGATCAGCTTCAGACTTCGAATAAATTAGAATATCGTCAATGAATACGATGACAGATTTATCGAGCATTGGGCGGCATACCCGATTCATCATATCCATGAATACAGCAGGAGCATTTGTTAAACCAAACGGCATGACAAGGAATTCATAATGTCCATATCGAGTACGAAAAGCAGTCTTCGGTACATCCTACTCGTGAACTTTCAACTGATGATAGCCAGATCTCAAATAAATCTTTGAGAAATAGCTAACACCCTGAAGTTGATCAAATAAATTATCAATGAGAGGTAGTGGATATTTGTTCTTGATAGTCACCTTATTTAGCTCACGGTAATAAATACACATTCGCATCGATCCGTCCTTCTTCTTGACAAACAATACTGGAGCACCCCAAGGAGAGGTACTTCGTCGAATAAAGCCTTTGTCAAGTAATTCTTGCAGTTGGATCATCATTTCTTTCATCTCAGCTGGCGGAAGACGATAAGGAGTCTTTGCAATCGGAGCAGCACCAGGCACAAGGTCAATTCGGAATTCTACTTGCCTGTCTAGAGGAAGTCCAGGCAAGTCATCGGGGAAAATATCAGGATATTCGTTAACAACGGGAACATAATTTACAGTTTTCTTCTCCTCTTTTGACACATCAACTGTGTAGGCCAGATAGATAGAACATCCCTTCGATATGAATTTACGAGCTTTGAGGAAAGAGATTATTTTTAAGATTCTTTGTTCACCGTAGACATAAATAGGATTCTCCCCTTTAATAGGAATGCGTACTATCTTTTCATAGCATAACAGTTCTGCATGGTTCTTTGACAACCAATCCATGCCGAGAATAATATCAAAGTTGGGCAAGGAGATAGGAATCAGATTAGCAAGGAAATTATAGCCTTCAATTTCTATGACACAATCCCTATAGATTTTATCAGCAAGTAATGATATGTTTCCCGCAGTATCTACGTGAAATGGTTGCGCGAATGTATAGCAAGCAATTTGAAAAGAATGCGCAAATTCATGAGACACAAAAGAATCTGAGGCACCAGAATCAAATAAGATGTGAGCAGGTCTAGAGTTGACAAGAAATGTACCCGTCACAACATTCGGGTCCTCGCGTGCCTCTTCTGTGGTAATCTGGAATGCACGACCCTTAGCTTTTGGCACCTCCTCCTTTTTAGTTGGAGTACTCTTTGATTGTTGAACAGGAGCTTGAATTCTCGCCGGTTGTTGAACAGAAGCTTGACTCCCCGTCACCTGACTAGTAAGAGTAGGACAGAAGCGCTTCCTGTGGCCAGTAATACCACACGCAAAACATGTAACATCCTTCATTGGGAATACGGGCTTCTTGTGGCCTATTTCTCCACATCCGAAATAGACCACAATTTCGACACAATGGCGATTGAAGAGAAAAAGATTGTGACCTACCGCGGCCACGAGAGGCATTTTGAGATTGCACTTGTTTACCGGAATCAGCTCGAATAGATTGAGCTGGTGGAATAGAGGAAACAGGAACAGTTCGATCGATACGTGGGTGCTTTGAAACAGAAAGAGTGGCACCACGTATCTCCAAGTCATGCTCGCGCTTTCGAGCATACTCAACATCTTTGTCAAAGGACAGAACATCCCGATTACTAATGAAATCGTGGATTTCATATCGTAATGCTTCCATGAATAACTGAATTTTATCATCTTCAGTTGGAATATACTTTGTAGCAAACCGTGCTTTTTGATTGAATTGTGTTTCATATTCATTTACGGTCATCCCTCCTTGCTTAAGTTCAAGGAACTCCTTCTCCAACCTTCTTCTCATATATATAGGACAATATTTTTCTAGTAAGCGAGTTTTAAACATTCCCCAAGACAAATTCTCCTGATCATACTCTTTAAGAGCTTCAAATGTTGCTTCCCACCAGACCAGGGCTTCTCCGGTGAACATTGCAGAAGCATAATTCGCTTTGTCCTCATTATCCACATGAGAAATACGAAATACTTTCTCTGTGTTCTGAATCCAAGTTAGAACAACACTAGGATTAATGGCACCTGAAAACTCCGTAGCACCACTACTTTTGAAATCTTTGAACGAGGGACACTTCACCTCCCCTTTTGAAGATTCTCAAGTGGCTTTCTCTTTGCCTTTATCATTATCCTTCTTGTGTTCTTCGAGAGTCTGTCGAATAATACCAGTAAGTTTACCCAAGAGTCGCTCCTCTCGAGGGGATACTGGAGTATTTACTTCACCAGGTTTAGGATCTCCACCCACTTCTGGTGTATGCCTACCTTCGTGTTCAGCCATTTTTCTAAAAATTTGGGGCAAAATAGTATTTAGAATAATAGGATTTATTATTACCTAATACTTTACTTAAATCTTTCCTATGGTTTGTATCCATATATTCCTAATGAATCCGTTCATATATTGAACTTCTAACGGTTTAAGTCTAAATACCAATCCGTGATATTTAGTTCACTTAAACTATTGCTCTGATACCATGATTGAAAGACCCACACTTTCTAAACTTTCGTATTTCTGAAAACATTGTTACTCAAAAACATGCTACATGCATATTCATAAAACAATATTTTACATTGATAATTTAGTTACATAAACTGGATACAAACCGACTATTAAGATTTTTACAAAGTTTTATATATTACATATTTTCCCAGGAATACATTACAAAAGTTATAATATTATCTATTCTACATCTTCTATCAGTATAAAACTATACTGGATGCTTATCACCTGCAATAGTTTAAACATTGAGAGGGATAAGCGGGTGACGCTTGGTGAGTTCAATAACAGTTACAATATAACTTTATGCCATATACATATCAATATGACAGAAGCAAAGAGGGACAAGGAACAAGAAATACAAGTGAGTATCATATGACAGGCTTTCCATATCAACGAATAATCTGATTCAAAGATATACGATCAATGAGACATAACAATTTCAATACTTGATATACATCAATAAGACTTCAGCCCAAGTGACGCTGAAAATATAATTTCAGAATATCAACAGGCTTTCGGCCCTGTCTTTGTATTTTGCTATTGCCAAAGTGATGCTTATGTCATACACTTCATGGCCAATGACTACATACCAGTACCTAAGTGATGCTTATGTCATCCACTTCGTGGTCAAAGGTATAGCTCATTATCATAATAACATGGGAAAGCACATTGAACATATAACACATAACATAAAATTGTCCCTATATTGAACTCACCGTGAAATAACCGAGGATTAAATGATAATTTGGGCAACACTACGGCTCTAAATATGACTTTTTGTGACGAAAACAGAAATTTTAGATGAAAACCGGACTTACACTGGCATATTTTCGGCTTGTAAATATAATTTTATCGGGAACTTCGGAGCGTCAGGACTTGCTTCGGGTTTCGGGATTGATACCGGGACTTCAGGAGTTAATAGGGTAAATTTAGAAAGTGTATAGGGGGTAAAATGGGTGAATAATGTAACATAATCCGGCAGCCTTCACATTCTATTTATAGGGGACCGAGGCTCGCGTTACGTTGGGCGTAAGTCCTCGGACTTACACGCGATATACTCTGTCACATAACTCTAATTACCACTCAAGGTAAAGTATAGTGAGAAGACTCACCTCGGGTGTCTCGAATAATCTCGCACACGAAAACACTGATCTAGCCCCCGCCTAATCACATAAACAGTACTCACAAATAAATAATGGCCCTCAAAGGCTAGATTAAAATCCATTCCTACAATCCCACAGAAGGGTAAAAGACCATTTTACCCCTCCCTGACCCAAAAGTCCAAATGTTGACCAAAACCCTAAAAGCCAACGAAAGTCAACAGGAGGCAGTACGCGACGCGTACCATCTCTGTACGCGGGGCGTACGCCGGCGATCCATAATCGGGGTCTCAACCCCTTACGCTACGCGTTCTGAGAGTTACGCCCAACGTAAGTCTCAGTTACAAACTTTCTTGGATTTTGGTCTTAAACGGTTAAGACATAAACTCAAACTCCAGATCTGACTTCTCTAAGACCACTTAATCCATCAGGTCGAGACCTTTAAGCCTTTGCATGGCTGTAAAGGTCCCTAATCACTCTAACACCTTTCCTTCTTCCTCATAAAGTCTAGATGTCATGCATGGCTCAATATTCACGTCCAAGATTGGATTTTTATGAACATACAACTCATATTACCCTGAAATATGGCAGATCTAGGCCAATGGAAACCATTTGCTCATAAAGTCTCCACCTTGGGACCAAAAACCCTAAAAATTGGTCCAAGAAGCACAAATCACAAATGACAAGGAAAGCTTTGAGCTTTTTACCTCAGAAAGAAGCTCCAACCTCTGTAGAACTCAGATCTACTCTTGTCCACCAACTTCTAGCTCCTAAAATGGCCTCCTCTTCTCTTTCACCACCTTGAAATAGCACTTTGAAGCTTAGAACACACACACACAAGCTAGGAACGAAGGGTAGCTCTCTATTAGGGTTTCACTCTCTGAAATGGTGGCTGAGGATAAGGCCTTAACATTCCTTTTATAGTGCACAAGCCACAAATTAGGGTTTGCATCTGGGCCCGCTACGCCCAGCGCAACCCTGGGTACGCCCAGCGTACCTAGGCGAGTCCGTGTCCAACTTAAGTGCATGAGTACGCGTAGCGTACTCTTCAGTACGCCCAACATACTCATTTGCCTTAATATTTCAATTAAGGGCTTAACTTGACAATCTTGGAAAAGGAGAAGGATTTAAGAGACGCACCTGAATTTCGGGATGTTACAATTCTCCCCCACTAGAACCAGACTTCGCATTCGAAGTCTCATGCTGCAAATAACTCCGGATGCTGCTCCTGCATCTCTGACTCCACCTCCCAAGTCAGCTCGGGCCCTCTCCGATGTTGCCACTGGACCTAAACCAGAGGCACCTCCTTGTTCCTCAGAACCTTGATCTTCCGGTCCAAGATCGCGATCGGTCTCTCAACATAATTCAGACTCGCATCCACCTGAATATCCTCCAGCGGCACCACTTCCGACTCGTCGGCTATACACTTCCTCAGCTGAGACACGTGGAAGGTATCATGAATCTGGCTCAACTCCGCAGGTAGCTCCAAACGATATGCTACCCTGCTCATCCTCGCGGTCACCCTGAACGTACCAATGTACCGGGGCCCCAGCTTGCCCCTCTTCCTGAATCGGATCACTCCTTTCCAAGGAGATACCTTCAGGAGTACGAAGTCTCCCACCTGGAACTCAAGATCGGACCGTCGCCTATCCGCATAACTCTTCTGGCGACTCTGAGCTGTCAACAACCTCTGCCTGACCTGTTGTATCTGCTCTGTCGTCTGAAGCACTAACTCAGTGCTACCCAGCACTCGCTGCCCGACCTCTCCCTAGCAGATGGGAGTCCGACACCTCTTCCCATACAACAACTCAAAGGGAGGCATACCGATACTCGAATGGTGGCTGTTGTTATAAGAAAACTCAGCCAACGGCAGATACGTGTCCCAACTTCCTCCGAAGTCCAACACACATGCCCTAAGCATGTCCTCGAGCGTCTGAATCGTCCGCTCGCTCTGACCGTCCGTCTGTGGGTGGTAGGCGGTACTGAAATGCAGCCTCGTACCCAACTCCTCATGGAATTTCTTCCAGAACCTGGAAGTGAAACGCACATCTCGGTCCGACACGATCGAGATCGGTACTCCATGCCGCGATACCACCTCTCTCACATACAACTCTGCCACCCTCTCAGCAGAAGAGCTCTCACTGATAGCAAGAAAATAAGCGCTCTTCGTCAGCCGGTCAACGATCACCCAAATTGCATCGACACCTCTCGCAGTCCTCGGCAATTTGGTGATAAAATCCATGGAAATCTGTTCCCACTTCCACTGGGGAATCTCAAGTGGCTGCAACTTGCCATGCGGTCGCTGGTGCTCGGCCTTAACCCTGTGACAGGTCAAGCACCTCTCCACGAACCACGCAACATCCCTCTTCATACAGGGCCACCAATAGTCTCTCTTCAGGTCCAAATACATCTTAGTGGCCCCGGGATGGATTGAAAACCTCGATCTGTGCGCCTCCTCCATCAAAATGGTACGTGCCCCGCCCTCAAATGGCACCCAAATCCGACCCTGAAAGGTCATAAGCCCTCGACTATCGGCAATGAACTCAGATACCTGCCCGATCACCCGTTCTCTCTTGTGGTTCTCCGGTCTCATGGCCTCTACCTGGGCCTCCCGAATGGTGTCCAACACCGGAGTCATCACCGTCAACCTCATTCAAACATCTCCTATCGGGGCACTCTGCGACCTACGACTCAAGGCATCGGCTACAACATTAGCCTTGCCCGGGTGGTACAGGGTCTCGCACTCATAATCCTTTACCACATCCAACCATCTCCTCTGGTGCATATTCAGGTTGGGCTGATCCATCAGATACTTCAAGCTCTTGTGGTCCGTGTATATGGTACACCGAACCCCATACAAATAGTGACGCCAGATCTTGAGGGCGAACACCACAGCCCCCAACTCCAGATCGTGCGTAGGATACCTCGTCTCATGAGGCTTCAGCTGCCTCAATGCGTATGCTATCACGTGCCCTCTCTGCATCAGCACCGCACCCAATCCCGATATCAACGCGTCACAATACACCACAAAATCCTCCATCCCCTCCGGAAGGGCTAACACTGGGGCTTCGCATAATCTATGGCGAAGTGTCTCGAATGAGGCCTGCTGCTCCGGGCCCCAACTGAAAGCCACGCCCTTCCGGGTCAACCTGGTGAGAGGAACAACAATCCTGGAGAAATCCTTGATAAATCTTCGATAATAGCCGGCCAACCCCAAAAAACTCCTGATCTCAGAAGGGGATCTCGGCACCTCCCAACTCATCACAGCCTCAATCTTGGCCGGATCGACCAATATCCCATTCTGGTTGACGAGGTGTCGTAGGAACTGGACCTCTCGTAACCAGAAATCGCACTTGGAGAATTTGGCGTAAAGCCTCTCCGATCTCAGAACTCCGAGGATCTCCCTCAAATGCTCCTCATGCTGCTCTCTGGATCTCGAATACACCTATATATCATCAATGAACACGATCACCGAACGATCCAACATCGGCCTGCACACCCTGTTCATGAGATCCATGAACGCCGACGGTGCATTGGTGAGCCCGAAAGGCATAACCACGAACTCATAATGCCCAGAACGAGTCCTGAACGCTGTCTTCTGGATATCCTCATCCCGCACTCTCATCTGATGATATCGAGACCTCAGATCAATCTTGGAGAACCAAGACGCTCCCTGCAACTGATCGAACAAATCGTCGATCCTCGGTAAGGGGTAACGGTTCTTGACCGTTAGCTTGTTCAACTCCCGGTAATCAATGCACATCCGGTTTGAACCATCCTTTTTCTTGACAAAAAGGATTGGCGCTCCCCACAGCGAGCTACTCGGCCGAATAAACCCCTTCCCCAGCAGCTCCTGCAGCTGTGAGGATAACTCCTGCATCTCTGGTGGAGCAAGGAGATAGGGCGCCTTGGCGATAGGCGTTGCCCCTGGAACCAAATCGATACGGAACTCTACCTACCTCTCGGGAGGCACTCCCGGCAACTCCTCGGGGAAAACGTCCGGGAACGCACGCACTATTGGGACCTCATCGACCGACCTCGGCCTCTCTGCATCTACTCTCATATCCACCACATAAGCCACAAACCCACTACAGCCCTGCTGTAGGCTCTGCCTCGCTCTAGCGGCCGAACAAAATGCTGACCCAAAACGGGTACCCTCACCATAAACCGTAAGAACTCCCCCACTAGGGTCTCGTATGGTCACCAGCTGTCGCTCGCAGTCGATAACCGCTCCAAACCTGCTCAACCAGTCCATGCCCACGATGACACATACATCTCCCATCGCAATCGGGACCAAATCAATCGGAAACTCACTGCCGAAGATATCGAGTACACATCCTCGAATCACATCAGTGGCATACACCGCTCTCTCGTCAGCTATGGAAACTCGCAGAGGTCAACTCAACGTCTCCCGACTGATACTGATGTGTTGACTGATGGCTAATGATACAAAAGATCGACTCGCACCCGAGTCAAATAACACCAAGGCAGGTACAGAACTCACAAGAAAAGTACCTACGCATATCATAATATAAGCATAATATCTCAAACATCAAATAAATACATGAAACAATAAATACCAGCCACGACATCGGGCGCTGCGCGGACCTCCTCCGCTGTCAACTGGAAGGCTCTTCCTCGTGCCTTCGGTGCCTCGGCCTTCACCGGCCGACTCTCGGTAGCTCGTACAGTAGCAGGGACAGATCCCTGTGATGCTCCCTGTGCTGACCCCCGCAGCTGCGGACACTCGGCCTTCCGGTGTCCGGTCTGGTTGTAGTGAAAACAGACTGCAAACCCCTTGGGGCAATCCTTGGCCATGTGCCCCTCCTTGCCACACTTGTAGCAAGACCCTGCCCTACAAATCCCCTCATGACCCTTGCCTCACTTGCCACAAGTGCGGCCCTTCTGGTTCCCTGATCTCGAATCGGCGGGCTTGGCCCGCTTGGCTGCCGGCTGGGACTGTGTCGGTCGCCGATCCCTCCCCTGAGACTCCACCTCCTCCCTAACCTGAGTCTCAAGCTCTATCTCCCTATGCCGAGCATTCGCCTGAAGCTCGGCAAATGTCCGGTACGACGAGTTCGCCACGAACTCACGGATGTCTCTCCTCAAAATGCTCAAATATCGACTCATGCGTGCCTGCTTGAAGACACTTGCTCAGGGCAGAACATCGCCCTCTCATGAAACATCCTGGTGATCACAGTAACATACTCGGTACCCTGCTTGAGGGTCAAGAACTCCTGGGCCAAACGTTCCCTTTCCACCGGGGGAACGTACTCATCCCGAAACACAGCGGTGAACCTCCCCGAGGTCACCGCGGCAAGCTCTGTAGAAGAATAGTGCGCTGTCACAAACTTGCACCAGTCCTTCGCTCCCCAGCGAAGCTGGTTCAGTGCGAACCGAACTCTCAGATGCTCCGGACATGAACTCGTATAGAAGCATCCCTCAATGTCAGAAATCCATCTCATCGCAGCAATCGGATCCTGCGTCCCATCAAGCTCTGGTGGCTTTGTGTTGCTGAACTCCCGGAACAGCAACGAATCACCACCCTAAGGTCTAGCAGCAGCAACAGCTGCGGTACCTGCAGCGGCTGCAGCCTCCGTAACCGCTGCGTATCTCTCATCAAAGGTCTCAATCAATGTGGTCTTAATAGACCCAAACATCTCCAGAATCTCTGCGCGGATAGCCGCAGCCACCTCCTCGTGGATCATCTGACGAAGCTCCTCGTCACTCACACCGTTGGTCCCTGGTCTGTGGCGTGTCCCAACCATGATGTCTCTGAAATACAACATAAGAAATATCAGAGACTCGCTCGAGAATACTCACACTCGGCAACTCAGCTCTACTTGTTCCTTAGTACCCTAAGGATTCTTACTTGGACTGCGCACTGATCGGATGTCTTCAGTAGTACGGGCCCAATACTACTGTCCACACCGCATCAGTATTCCCTCCAAGTCCTCCTCCTAGGATCCCAAATCCCAAGTACTCTACTCTCACTATGCATAGGTTACTCTCTAGCAGACCTCTCATAAGCTTCTCGCTACTATCTACTCACTCTCACGAATCAGACCACTCTAGTCCTAATAGGAGTACCTAGCCTACTCTAGCATGCATAACATATCATATCATATCTCATAAAGCATAATATAAGGGTATTTTGGGAAATCACCGTTTGGGCGCTGGCTGATCGTACACACTACTCTGCTCTGCTCTTTTCAAAACCTTTTATTCCTTTAGGAAAATTTTGTTTTATTTCGAAAAATTTCTCAAATCCTCAGTTTGAGTTCAAATGCGCCCGAAGGTGCATCCGAATCCCTCAAACCAAGGCTCTGATACCAACTTGTAACGTCGTAAATTCCAAAACAATTTTTCACTTTTAAAAATATAATTTCATTCATAAATATTATCAATCTCCATGTATCATATATCAAATCCATAAAATTCATCCCAAGATCTCAATACATAAAAACTCCACAAGTGTGTACTGATCATGTCGGCGCCTTCCCGCGATCCTCACTGGTACCTGAAACGCATAACACAAAACACTGTAAGCATAAATGCTTAGTGAGTTCCCCAAAATACCACATATACCACATATTAGCCACTCGAGGCTATAACTCTGTGGGCCCTCTGGCCCTAACTCTGTGGACCCTCTGGTCCTAACTCTATGGACCTTCCGGTCCTAACTCTGTAAACTCTGGAGTACATACAACATAAATCAAATAGAAACAATGCAGTGCAACACATCACATACATAACACGTGATATACTCTGTCACATAACTCTAATTACCACTCAAGGTAAAGTATAGTGAGAAGACTCACCTCGGGTGTCTCGAATAATCTCGCACATGAAAACACTGATCTAGCCCCCGCCTAATCACATAAACAGTACTCACAAATAAATAATGGCCCTCAAAGGTTAGATTAAAATCCATTCCTACAATCCCACAGAAGGGTAAAAGACCATTTTACCCCTACCTGACCCAAAAGTCCAAATGTTGACCAAAACCTTAAAAGTCAACGAAAGTCAACAGGAGGCAGTACGCGACGCGTACCATCTCTGTACGCGGGGCGTACGCCGGCGATCCATAATCGGGGTCTCAACCCCTTACGCTACGCGTTCTGAGAGTTACGCCCAACGTAAGTCTCAGTTACAAACTTTCTTGGATTTTGGTCTTAAACGGTTAAGACATAAACTCAAACTCCAGATCTGACTTCTCTAAGACCACTTAATCCATCAGGTCGAGACCTTTAAGCCTTTGCATGGCTGTAAAGGTCCCTAATCACTCTAACACCTTTCCTTCTTCCTCATAAAGTCTAGATGTCATGCATGGCTCAATATTCACGTCCAAGATTGGATTTTTATGAACATACAACTCATATTACCCTGAAATATGGCAGATCTAGGCCAATGGAAACCATTTGCTCATAAAGTCTCCACCTTGGGACCAAAAACCCTAAAAATTGGTCCAAGAAGCACAAATCACAAATGACAAGGAAAGCTTTGAGCTTTTTACCTCAGAAAGAAGCTCCAACCTTTGTAGAACTCAGATCTACTCTTGTCCACCAACTTCTAGCTCCTAAAATGGCCTCCTCTTCTCTTTCACCACCTTGAAATAGCACTTTGAAGCTTAGAACACACACACACAAGCTAGGAACGAAGGGTAGCTCTCTATTAGGGTTTCACTCTCTGAAATGGTGGCTGAGGATAAGGCCTTAACATTCCTTTTATAGTGCACAAGCCACAAATTAGGGTTTGCATCTGGGCCCGCTACGCCCAGCGCAACCCTGGGTACGCCCAGCGTACCTAGGCGAGTCCGCGTCCAACTTAAGCGCATGAGTACGCGTAGCGTACTCTTCAGTACGCCCAGCGTACTCATTTGCCTTAATATTTCAAATAAGGGCTTAACTTGACAATCTTGGAAAAAGGAGAAGGATTTAAGAGACGCACCTGAATTTCGGGATGTTACAAATTTTGATTTCATTTTTATTATTATATTTTTAACGGCCCGGGACAGGAAAAGTCTGTTAAAAATTCATAACTTCTTCATCTGACGTCCGTTTTCTTCTGTCTTTTTACCGTTGAACTACAATCGACGAGATCTTCTATTCTCGTTTAAGTTGTGTCGGCTAAAAATCACTCGATCTTTATTGTGAGTTTTTAGCTGTCTATTGCTATTCTGAAACTTAGAAAAATCATAACTTCCTCATACGAAGTCAGATTTGGACGTTCTTTCTATGAAAATTCTCGGTTTAATGAATACTACGACTTTCGTTTAGATTACTAAAGCTAAAAAGTAGTTTATCAAAAACTCACTTTTTATGTCATTCGGCGCCATGCCGGTTTTGTCGCGGATCTTCGATTGGTCATAACTTCTTCGTTATAACTCGGATTTCGATGAGGTTTTCGCCTAAATGTTTCTAACGAGATTATTTACAACTTTAAATAATAAAATTCTACTTATTTCAAATTTTTTATTTTCGTTAAATTTCACTATTTGACATTTGATTGGAATCTCATAAGACTTCCAATATTATCCGAGTGATTCTAAACATAGTTTTACTTCATTTCTAGTAAAAACTATCTGTTAGAACTCAATACTCAATATTACATAATATTTCATAATATTATTTACTTGTAACATTTACCAAACACGATTTCAAAACGTGTATGTTACATGTTTGCTTAGTGCTTTTAGGAGTTCTAGTTATCCTTGGCTAACTACTGCACAAATACGTTAAGTTACATATTAGGAGGACTAAATAATTTCAGAAGGTTAGGTTTAGCCCTATTTTACAGCTTTCGTTTGAGTCTAACCGTTGTAGGGAGAGACCTCTCATTTGAAGAATTATCTAGTCTTAGTAATATGTAATGGTATTCGTGGGCTAATTAGGGAGAGGTAGCAGGGACTTCTTTTGCAGCTGATGGCATAGAATGGGTCGGTGATTACCCTAGGGAAAGCCTAGGATGAGATTAGTGCTGGGAGCAGTAGTAGTAGAAGGGACTTTGTGGAGTCAATGCAATCCTTGAGGAAAGTACGGATACATTTGGAAGGTAGTATGGGCCCATACTACTGAAAGCAGAGGATCCGTACTCGATTCAGGGAAGGCTGAGATAAAACTAGGGAACTTGTAGTGCGTGTGTGATCCCTCAATAGCGAGGAGAATTTTGATGGTTGTTATGGTATGTTTGCAGCATGGTGACGCTACGGGGTAGACCAGTTGGCGGTTCTGGTGCCGGTGAGAGATCAGGCTCGGGTTCTGGAGTCGGGCAGCTCGAGGAACAGATGAGAGAGTCTATATAAGCTGAGATTACGCGCAATATATTGGACCAGACTGCTTTGATATTCGGTACGGTCAAGGAGGGCATCTTGGAGATTTTGGATGAGAGGCTGGGAGCCTTCCGCACTGAGATGGAAGCCATGATGGGGGCGCGCATACTGACATCCCCGGAGTTCAGAGCTTGCGGAACACCATATTATCATGGGGCTAGGGACCCCATTACTAGCAGCAAGTGGTTGGTTGATGTCGCCAATGCTTTTCGTACGAGCTGATGTCCCGATGGGGACAAGGTCCGACTCTCCTCCTATCTTCTGAAGGACAGATCACGTGACTGGTGGGAGGAGGTCGGACATGCCATTAGAGATGATGCAGCTCTTGATGCGATTGTTGGATTAGGTGTCTAAGCCCATAACTGTAATTGGTATGTACTTGAATTGATAGCAACACAGTCCTTTTGGGTTGCCCTTAAACCTAGCAACTGGACAAGGAAATTATGAAAGGAGAGATATTAATTTATAAGATTAATAAATTAATATAAATGATTTATTAATATGTTAAAAGATTAATATATTAATTAGAAATCGTTATGTTTAATTAGTAGTTAGCCATAAATTAATCAGAATTAATTTTGGGGTTAAAAGTATTAATTATAAAGTGCAGGGACAAGTTTGCAATTATCAGATAGTTGAGTGGAAGGCTCCAGAACCTCCTTGGAAGGAGGTGGACGAAATCTATAGGGGAAACCCTAAGGATTTCGTCCAAGGGGCTTTGGATAAGGCATTTGGATTAGCTTAGGCCCCAAGCAAAGGAGTATTAGGGTTTTCCCTAAACCCTAGATCCCTCAGCTATATAAGGAGCCTCCCAGCTCCTAAATTCGGCCACTCCTACCTTGGAAGAAACCATAGGCTGATTTTTGCATACCCTACCCTCTCTCCTTCAACTTTCCTTCTTGCTAGTTCTTGGGTGTGATTCCATTAGAGGCATTACATTTGTGGTGCTAGGCTTCCAAGAAGATCAAGTTCAAGAGGATTATCAATTGTTTGCTATAACAATTGAAAGGTATGTAACTCTTAAACCCTAGTTAGTTATTTTCGAAAATAGCCTCTATCCTCTAGGGTTCTTGTTTTGCAATTCAAAGTTATATGTTCAATAGTTAAAACATAGATCCAAGGTAGGTTGCATGTGAACTTAGGAATTGTTTTCTAGTTTATTTGTTTCACCTAAAACCCATCAGTGGTATCAGAGCCATTGTTTGTTTTAAATTGAATTGCTATAATAGTTGAATTGCAAATTAGGGTTTATAGCCATTAAACCCTAAAGGCCAAAATTTTCGATTTTAGGGTTTTGGTTCAAAGGGTTTTCGAAAAACCCTAGCCTCCATGAACCCTAATCAAAATTAGGGTTAGGGTTTTGGAAACCCTTGCCTCCTCCCTTAAAATTTCGAAATTTGCTAGTCCCTTTTAGGGTTTCTTTGTTTTGGATAATAGTTGCCTTATTGGATAATTGAGAAAAATAAGGAAATTATCCTATCCCCATATTTTCGAAATCTAGAAGGGATATGGATTAGGAATAAATTAATTGTTTAAGTTAATTAGATAATCCTTACAAGATTTAATAAATTAGTTAAAAGTTAATTAATAGATAAATATTAAATCTAGTTATTTGGTTTATTTTAAATTTAAAATTAATGACTTAATTTTCGAAATTTATATATAAACCCTAAAGTTGTAAAAAGTTTAAAACACACCTTATATATATATTATAATTAAAAGTTAAATATTATATATGTATAAGAATATGGTCAGTCAAATCGCTAGTATGCCTCATTCACGAGGTAGTCTATAAGGGGGTATAAGGAAACTGCCTATAAAATGGTAGTTGAATGGGTGTCCACTCTCACCCACCGCTTCCTTGATTAGTGGAGGGTCGTTAGCAGAACGGGTTTGATAGGACAACTACATCTCATTAAAAGTATAATGTTATTAAAGAAAGTACTAGAACATTATTTTACAAAATCCCAACTCTAGTTACTTTAGGAAAAATGTGAAAACTATGCTAATCCATGAAATTGCACATTATGCTTTATTGGTCGTTAGTGGAGCGTGTGTGGTTAACCAGCACACTAAAAGGCACTAATAAAGAGTAGTAATGGGTATCTCATAATTGTCATTTTGAGGTTACCAAGCACATTTGCATGGTTATTCACATCTTGTTTGTGATCCTCGGCATCCCAGTCACAAATAGAAGAGCATAATCTGAGATTAAAACATTCCATTGAATAGTTTCAATGTATCTCAAAAGAATTAGGAATTTCACTTCGTTTATTTCGTCTAATGGTGGAATTGGTGAATCGTCATTCACCTACCTTTATGAAATTTACACTTGGATCTCGGCATCCCATTTCTAAGTTGTGAATCTTCATAGTTGGATCCTAACCTTAGTATTATATCTTTGGGTTATTATATTGAGGTATCTTCAAATCTAACTAAAACTTTCTTTCCTTTAAGATGTCTACTCCTGGAAACACTTCTGCTTCATCATCCTCCAACCACAACTTCTCTTTGCTCAACGTTTGCTCCAAAGTCGTTATGGATGGCTCTAACTATAACGATTGAATGCGTAACATCAAGATGGCGCTTCGATTTGAGGACAAAGAATATGTCCTTGAAAGGGAGCTCAAAGCGCTTGATGAGTCTAAAGCTACTCCTGAAGAATATGCTGCCTACAAGAAACACTATGATGATGCTACTAAAGTGGCATGCATCATGGTCGCAACCATGTCCCTAGAACTGCAGAGGTACTATGAGGACTACTGGCCCTTTGAGATGAACAAGGACCTTATTGAAAAGTACCATAAGCGAGCTCGTCAAGAAAAGTTTGAAGTAGTCAAGTCACTCATGGCTTGCAAGATGAAAGAAGGGGAGTCGGTTGTGTCTCATGTGCAAAGAATGCAACGCTACATAGAGCGTTTGGTCAAGCTCAACATTCACTTTGATGAGGAATTGGCCATTGACATGGTCTTGAACTCATTACCTGATTGTTATGGTCAGTTTATTTTAACTTACCATTTGAACAACACTGAGCAGACACTGGCCCAATTGCACAACTTGTTGCAGACAGCTGAAGCAGGGATGAAGGGTAAAAGTATAGCCTCCACTCCTACAAGTATCCCTGTCTTGTCTATTGGACAGGGAAAGGGGAAAAAGAGGAAAGGTCCTCCTAAGAAAAACTGGAAGAACAAGGCTCAAGCTGGGTCATCTAGTAATGGCCCAAAGGCTAAGCCCAATGCTACCATTCCTCATGTTTCTGATCCAAAAGATGCAGATTGCTTTTATTGCAATGACAAAGGGCACTGGAAGAGAAGCTGTCCAAAATATCTACAGGATATCAAAGATGGCAAAGTGAAGCCATCTTCAGCAGTTATTTACACTATTTCTTCTAATAACTCATTATCTTCTCGTTCATGGGTCCTTGAAACAGGATGTGGTTTTCACATCTGTTCTGATTTACAGGGGCTAAAAGAAAGTGAGGAGATAGAGCGAGGAAGGATAAACTTGATCATGGGAAACAAGAAGTCTTCACCAGTGACCAAGATCGGAGTTTATCAACTTTTTCTTAGTAATGATGTTAGATTAGATTTATTAAATTGTTGCCATTCGTCTGAGATGACGAGAAACATTATTTCATTTCATGCATTGTTCAGACAAGGTTTTAAATATTCTTTTAATGATTTGAATGGTTCAATTTCTGTTTAAAAGAATGGTGTTTTTGTGTTTGAAGCTTTGCCTTGTGATGGTGTGTATGAAAAAGTGACTTGTGTTGATAGCTTAGGAAATAGTGTATTTAATATTTACTTGTCTAATAGTGTAGACAAGGCATATTTGTGGCATTGTCGTCTTGGACACATTAACAAGAAATGCATAGCCCAACTCCAAAAGGATGGAGTGTTGGAATCATTTGACCTAAAATCAGATGATATGTGTGAATCTTGTCTTTTGGGAAAGATGACAAAATTACCATTCACAGGGTCTTATGAAAGAGGTGAAGGTCTGTTGGATCTCATACATATAGATGTGTGTGGGCCCTTCAGATCAACTACAAGGGATGCTAATCAATTCTATGTGACTTTGACTGATGATTATAGCAGATATGGCTATATCTACTTAATCAAACATAAGTCAGAAACCTTTGAAAAGTTCAAAGAGTTTAAACATGAGGTCGAAAATCAATTGGGAAGGAAGATAAAGGTACTTAGATCTGATAGAGGCGGGGAGTATCTTAGTATCGAGTTCAACGACTATCTGAAAGAATGTGGGATAGTCTCACAATTAACTCCTCCTAGGACACCACACTTAAATGGTGTAGCTGAGAGGCGTAATCGAACCTTGTTAGATATGGTTCGTTCTATGATGAGTCATGCTTCGCTTCCTATTCACTTCTGAGGGTATGCCTTAGAGACAGCCGCCCACATCCTCAATCTTGTCCCTACAAAGAAGGTTGCCAAAACACCTCACGAAATGTGGACGGGGAAAGTTCCCTCGTTAGCACATATTAAAGTTTGGGGTTGTGAAGCTTTCGTAAGACGGGAGACTCACGACAAGCTAGCAGCTAGAAGTGAGAAATGTGTTTTCATTGGTTACCCAAAGCAGTCTTTTGGATATTTGTTCTACAGACCTAGTGAAAACGTGGTCTTTGTAGCACGAAGAGGAGTCTTTCTAGAAAGAGAGCTCATATTCAAAGAGGATAGTGGGAGCACCATTGACCTTGAAGAAATTCAAGAGTTAGCCAATGAAGGAACCTTAGATGACACTAGCACTCAACCAGAGGAAACAGTTCCTATTGAAACAGTTGATAACTCATTACCTCTTCGAAGATCCACTAGGGTGAGTGTGCCACCTGAGTTGTATGGTTTTCATATTACTTCAGACGGTGACACATTCATCAGTGATAGGACACTTGTAAATTTAGATGAACCAGTCACTTATAAGGAAGCAATGGCAGGCCTAGAGGCTTCCAAGTGGAAAGAGGCAATAGACAGCGAGATTAAGTCGATGTATGACAACCAAGTTTGGAATTTGGTTGATAGTGCACCAGGTCGTAAGACAGTTGGGTGCAAATAGATCTTCAAGAAGAAGACAGACATGGATGGAAATGTGCACACATTCAAGGCTCGACTGGTTGCAAAAGGTTTCACTCAAACCCCAGGGGTTGACTATGATGAGACCTTCTCGCCAGTAGCTAAGATTAAATCTATTAGGATATTGCTCGCCATAGCTGCCTTTCATGACTATGAAATCTGGCAGATGGATGTCAAGACTGCTTTCCTTAACGGGAAGTTGGCTGAGGATGTTTACATGAATCAGCCAGAGGGTTTTGTTGATGCAAAGTTTCCCAATAGAGTGTGCAAGCTTGAGAAATCTATTTATGGATTGAAACAAGTATCTCGCAGCTGGAATCTTTGCTTCCATGAGAAAGTTAAAGAGTTTGGTTTCACTAGAAGTGAAAATGAGTTTTGTGTGTATATCAAGGCTAGTGGGAGTATAGTAACTTTTCTGGTGTTATATGTCGATGACATATTACTCATTGGTAACGACGTTCCAACCTTGAAAGATGTTAAGTCTTGGCTTGGAAAGTGTTTTGCCATGAAAGACCTTGGAGAAGCTGCCTATATTCTTGGGATTAGAATATTGAGAGATAGAAAGAAGAGACTAATTGGACTTAGTCAGGGCACATACTTGGATAAGGTACTAAAGAGGTTTAGTATGGAAAATTCCAAGAAGGGACAGTTACCTATCCAAAGCAATACCAAATTAAGTAAGACTCAATGCCCAAGTACAGATGAGGAAATAGCAGACATGAGTCGTGTACCTTATGCTTCCGCTGTCGGATCGATCATGTACGCTATGACATGTACTCGCCCTGATGTAGCATTTGCTTTGAGCATGGTCAGTCGCTATCAGGGAAACCCGGGTAGAGCTCATTGGATAACTGTTAAGAATATACTCAAGTATTTGCGAAGGACAAAGGACTGGGTCCTTGTGCTTGGTGGCAATGATACTTTGAGAGTAGATGGTTACAGTGATGCCAGTTTTCAAACGGATAGAGATAACTTTCGTTCTCAATCTGGTTGGGTATTTTTACTGAATGGAGGAGCGGTTAATTGGAAAAATTCCAAGAAAGATACGGTGGCTGATTCTACTTGTGAATCAGAGTACATAGCAGCGAGTGAAGCGTCGAAAGAAGCAGCTTGGTTAAGGAACTTCATCGGAGATCTCGAAGTTGTTCCAACCATCCAGGAGCCTATGGAACTGTTCTGCGAGAATGAGGGAGCAGTTGCCTTAACAAAGGACCCGAGAGATCATGGTAAAACCAGACATATCGACAGAAAGTACCATTTTATCAGACATAGAGTAGAAGAAGGCCATCTTGTAGTAAAGAGGGTGTCATCTGAAGATAACCCAGTAGACCCCCTCACAAAGGGTCTGAGTAGGGCTAAGCATATTCAACATGCTCGGAGCATAGGACTGAAAGATGATATTAGTTTTAGTAGTTAGATTAGTTTTGTTCTGAAACTTGTAACAAAGTAAATGTAATTGACTTTTGGTGATTAAATAATAAAGTATTATTTATAAGTTTGGTTACTGCATTTTGTCGATTGTTTATTATTGTGTTTCATATTTTGCATGTTTTACTTCCCGAATAATAAGATTATTCAAACTCCACAGTCGCTCGTACTTTTGGAAGTAAGTAGTGAATTAAGACTGTCGTGAATTGGATTGCAGATTGTATGAGGACATGGCAATAGAATTGCTGCAATGTTCATGAGTACTCAGAAATTGAGATTTGAGTATTGGATAAACCCTCGCTCAGAGTATCACTTCATGGAATTCATCACGAGTAATACTGAGACGATAATATCTTATAATCTTGAAACGAAGATATATGAGCTGTAATTTACAAAGTCGGTTATACATTGGTGATACGAAAACGCATCAGTAACTTGGTGTTATAAAACGTATTGTCATGTATAATTTGATGAGTAAAAGATACAAGCATATGAGTCAACGTTTATTCGTTCCTTTTGCCCTAACCGGAAAAGCGATATCTGTGGGCCTCTCGATGATTTGGTGTTGACTTATGTGCTGGGCCCAGCCAGGACTAAATTGATGTGTTCAATTAGAAGTCCTACATCATCACAAATCAGAAATCGGGAAACATAGATTCTGGACAAAGAGATTGATTACGTTCCATGTCTTATGTCTGGGGATATCTTGCAGAACGAAGGATTATATGATCACTTATCTAAGGACACATAACTGACTGGGTCAGAGTTCAGCAGCAGCTTTTGGAAGCTACAATTTGATGGTCAAATTTAGAAGGCATACTAGCAATTATAGTTACATACTTATCCAAGTGGTAGACTGTTGGATTAGGTGTCTAAGCCCATAACTATAATTGGTATGTACTTGAGTTGATAGCAGCACAGTCCTTTTGGGTTGCCCTCAAACCTAGCAACTAGACAAGGAAATTATGAAAGGAGAGATATTAATTTATAAGATTAATAAATCAATATAAATGATTTATTAATATGTTAAAAGATTAATATATTAATTAGAAATCGTTATGTTTAATTAATAGTTAGCCAGAAATTAATCAGAATTAATTTTAGGGTTAAAAGTATTAATTATAAAGTGTAGGGACTAGTTTGCAATTATCAGATAGTTGAGTGGAAGGCTCCAGAACCTCCTTGGAAGGAGGTGGACGAAATCTATAGGGGAAACCCTAAGGATTTCGTCCAAGGGGCTTTGGATAAGGCCTTTGGATTAGCTTAGGCCGCAAGCAAAGGAGTATTAGGGTTTTCCCTAAACCCTAGATCCCTCAGCTATATAAGGAGCCTCCCAGCTCCTAAATTCGGCCACTCCTACCTTGGAAGAAACCCTAGGCCAATTTTTGCATACCCTACCCTCTCTCCTTCAAGTTTCCTTCTTGCTAGTTCTTGGGTGTGATTCCATTAGAGGCATTACATTTGTGGTGCTAGGCTTCCAAGAAGATCAAGTTCAAGCGGATTATCAATTGTTTGCTATAACAATTGAAAGGTATGTAACTCTTAAACCATAGTTAGTTATTTTCGAAAATAGCCTCTCTCCTCTAGGGTTCTTGTTTTGCAATTCAAAGTTATATGTTCAATAGTTAAAACATAGATCCAAAGTAGGTTGCATGTGAACTTAGGAATTGTTTTCTAGTTTATTTGTTTCACCTAAAACCCATCAGCGATGACGTGGAGTGACTTCTCGGCCAGGTTCAGGGCCGAGTTTGCACCAGTGATTGAGGTTCATCAATTAGCACGGGAGTTTCAGGATCTCCAGCAGACGACAGAGACGGCGGCGGAGATCACCGCCAAGTTCATGGAGAGGGCCCTTCTTGTTCCGTAGTATGTATCGGACGAGGAGATGAAGAAGGCCCGATATCACGAGATGTTGAGGAGCGACATCAGACAGTTTGTGATCACTCGAGCGAGAGAGAGGGAGATCGACTTAGAGGCGGACATGAAGAGGATGCCAGACGAGGTTCAAATATCCGCAGGATCGGGCAAGAGGCCCAAGCCATCAGATTCTAGATCGAGAGGTCATCAGGACCGTAGCCGCTGTGGCAAGTGCGGCAGGACACACGAGGGTGCATGTAGGAGTGGCAGTGGTGGGAATTCTGGCTTCTTCAAGTGCGGCAGAATCGGTCATTTTCGCAGGGATTGTACTGATACCACCACCCAGGGATCAAATCTGATATGCTTTCATTGCAGTCAGCGGGGCCCCAAGAAGGCCCAATGTCTGAGTTTGGTTACAGCGGGACAGGTGATAGCACCTGCCCCTGTGACACTGAGGATCACCAACGGCCGTCAGGGCCGAGCAGAGGCACCTACGGCGAAGAGTAGGGCTTTCCAGATGTCTACAGTAGAGCGCGCGAGCAGCTTCCGATGTTGCAGGTGTATATCTTTTACTTCCCTATCAGTCTTTATTTATGATTTTATTGTTATTGTCTTGCATCAATATGAGTAAGTGTATATTAGGGTTATATTTCCTGCTTATGAATGAGTTATATGCCATCTGCATATCATGATACTTAGAGTAGTAGTTCAGGGTCGTTACCTTTTAGAGTGGATTCTCAGAATGCGGTAGCTGTAGCAAGTGTGATTGGAACTCTGGAGGGGTTCCAATAGTCTTCAAAAGTTGCACGGATTTGGTATGGGTTAGTTTTGGATCACTAACAGAGCTAAGCGTTGGTTCCTAGTTGACTGATCATTTGATGGTAGGAAGGATTGGGAACCATTCCTAATCATGTGTGTTGTACGATGTTAGCTGAATCAAAGTGGGGGAGGATCGTTCAGGTATCCAAAAACAGAAGTAGAAATGGGACTAGGGTGAGCTTGCATTTCCACCGGAAAGGAAGACGGCTCAAGTGGTTGTTTGGGTTGAGGAGTGTGTAAGTTGGGAGTTTGGGAAACTTCCCAATTCTGGGTTCACATGTTCTTGGTGTTGATCGTTGTTTTTGGGAAATTGGGTTGAGGAAATTCCCGTCAAGAGGCGAGTTCAGCTAGGATGTTAAGTCGTGTGCATGCTCGACATGGAAAGTATTGTAAGACTGCGGGATAACCGTAGCATTCACCAGCAGCCAGACATCGAGGAAAGTGTTGTAAGACTGCGGGATAGCTGTAACATTCACTAGCAGCCAGATGGCATGGAGAATGTTGTAAGACTGCGGGATAGCAACAACATTAATTAGCTGCTAGATAGCGGAGTGTGGGTGGAGGCCCGTATCTCCTAGTTAGCGGAGTGTGGGAGAAGCCCGTATCTCCTAGCGGAGTGTGAAGCAGCTAGTTGACCGAGAGGTTCTAAGTCACTCACAGCGGGGTTAAATTATCTCAGAGTAATGATTTGACTCTGTTGCGCATATCTTGTATGAGTCCAACCGTTGCAGGGGTGAATCTTTAACTCGAAGGATTATCTGATCACACGTTGAGTTGGCTGTTCAGCATCTGGACATAGTAAGTGGAATCATTCAGTGGGTGATGGCAAAATGACCGACACTGGGAGTGGCTGGGATTTCAGTTACGGCAGAGGATTTATTCTTTATAGAGATAAAAGAGAGTTTTGTCGCTTATGTATAGTTGCCTTGGGAAGGCCATAGACTGCGCAGGGTAATGGGTGTACCCCTTAGGATGCCAAGTATAAGTACTCGGGGAGTACAGGCAGGATTGTCGGCTGTGGTGAGAGCAATGTACTCAGGGTTTATAGTGATTGGAGTGTTCTCAAGATTTTACCACCAAGGAGTAACATTTCGCTCAGGAAGGTAGGACGGAAGACCAAGTGAAGCGGTCCTTTCGAGAATTGGACCGAGCAGACAAGGTCATGCATCGTATAGGATTATTGCGAGATGTTTGCGGGGTAGGTGACTGTAGCGGACTTCGAGGACGAAGTCTGAGATAAGTGGATGAGAGTTGTAACATCTCGATTTCCAGAAGTGAAATTATAGGGATTTTTATGCAAATAATGAGACCTACTCGACGATTTGGTGGCTCCAAATCGTCGTGTAGAGAATAACAAACTCGTGTGGCATTTAGGACCTACTCGACGAGTTGGATGACCCAACTCGACGAGTTGGATGACCCAACTCGACGAGTTGGCGCTGTGTAAGGAAACCCTAATTTTTAGTGTTTGCACCCTATTTAAGGAACATTAAGCATGTCTCCTTAGCCTCCTTACTACTCTTTCACGTCCAGAAGAAAACCCTAAGTGACCTAACCCTATTTTTGAGTGTTTGTGAGCCTAAAGGTGTGTTGTGAGTGCACCTCTTGAAGAATTGGAAGCTAGGAACGAAGAGGAGCTAGTAGATCCAGAAACACCACTTCATTTCCATCACTTTCTGGTAATCAAGTCTCAAACTTGACTAGTAGTTGATTAGATCTCTATCTTAGCATCTTTATGTGGTTTTTGGTCTAAATGAGATGACTCTTGGGATTTGGATTTCCCAAGTGAAGAACACTTCAGATCTAGTGCCTAGAGGGACTCTCATGGCATAAAGGTGCCAACTTTATGGCCATAGAAGTCCCATGCAATCTGTAAGCCTTTATTTTGGCCTTTTTTAGCTAAAAGGGGACTATGCATGTGGATAAAGCTTGAAGCTTTACAATATTTTCTTACCTCTAGAGTTCAGATCTTCAACCCCATGAGTTATCTTGCAGTTTTGATGAAGTTTGGATTAAGACCTTGACCTTTTTGGGTTAGGGTTTGAGCTTAATCCCTTTAGGAGAGGTATAAATGGGTAAGGTTGGAAACTCTACCCTTCTAGTGGCATTTCCAGTCTGATTTCGAAGTATAGAGCTTAGGTCTGAAGAGTTGTGGCTTAATCCATTAAGAAGGGCTTAACAGACTGAAGAACTCGACGAGTTCAGAGAGGAACTCGACAAGTTGGATTGGTTTGCCCGGATTCTGTAAAGGGCAGGAGTCGACGAGTCTGAGGAAGACTCCACGAGTTGAATCGGTTTATCACGATTCTGAGTAGCATGGGAACTCGACGAGTTGAGTCAAATCGAAGCGTTGACTTTGACTTTGACTTTGACCGTTGATTTTGACTTTGACCCAAGGATGACCTAGTTTGAATTTTGAGGGCATTTTGGACTAAGTGTTATTTTGGTATTGATAGCTCGGGGAGCCGAAAGATTAGCAGTTCGGGAATTGCCAGTTAGCAGGCAGAGGGTTATCAGCAGGTCTACTGGTACAATGTCGTCCCATTTTGTTTATATATGGTAGGAAAACTCGGGGGTTAGCCCTAGGCATTGTATGATAGTATGTCATTCCAGATCAAGGTCCGATGTCGGGCGGTGCCCAAGGAAGGTTTATATGTATGTTATTCCGGACCAAGGTCCTATGTCGGGCGGTGCCCGAGGAATGTTTGCATGTTAGATTATACTTGTTGTCTGTGTGATACTTGTATGTGCCTGGTAAGGAGGTGAGTGTGGGCGAGGTCCCGTATCTCATCACTAGCTGAGTATGGACGAGGTTCTATATCTCATCATTAGCAGAGCAGGGGTGGGACCCGATATAGGAGAAAAGTGAGTGTGGGCGGGGGTGGGGGCCGTATCTCACTATCAGCAGGAGTGTGGACGGGGTTCCATGACTCATCAGTAGTAGGACATGGACGGGGCCCATGACAGGTGAGGCCTTAGGATAGGAAATACATTTAGAGTAGGATTGCTTATAAACTAGTATGTTTATGTGCTTGTATGTATAGCGGGCGAGGCCCATAGACAGGCGGGGCCTAAGAGAAACCAATTTGTATACCGAGCGGGGCTCGATGCCAGGTGGGACCTGATGCTAGGTGGGGCCTGATGCCGGACTTTGTCCGATGCCGGGCGGGGCCCGTGGTAGGGGCGGGGGCCCAGTATGTGGTTATGTGTATGGTATGTGGTAGGTTGGGGAACTCACTAAGCTTCGTGTTTACGGTTTTCAGCTTTGGTTTCAGGTACTTCCAGTAGCAAAGAGAAGAGCTCGGGATGACTACATTGCACACACCAAGACGTTTTAGCCTGAGATGTTTTACTCTGATATTTTGATATGAAACTCTAATAATAATGTTTTGGAATACTGTGACTCATGTTTTGATGGAATGAATTGATAACTTATGGTCTTATTATTCAATGGTTTAAAATCCAAAATTTTGGACTATAATTTTGTGATGTTTCACTTTTTATGATTGGTAGTCTATTTGCACCTGTAAATTAAAATTTGGTAAATTTGTAAAGTACATGTTTCCACCAGCATACATGCTCTGTTAGTTTCTTTTTAAATTTCACATCTCTATCTCGTGACAATCACTTGCCAAACTAAAGAACATTCTAATAATGATGTTACTTTCACTATAAAATAGTATTAATTATTTCATCTTATATCAGACAAACTCTGAGAAACCTATATTCTACAAAGTATTCTTGTAATCCTTCATTGTTCGTCTCACCATGCCAGCTCATAAACGTAAATAAGCATCAAATCAAATTTACATGATCGGCAAGAATTTTGTATAAAACAAGACATGCTTGCTGCTTTCTAGCTTAGTACATGAATCTGTAATGTAGTCTAGCTTCTAGACAACGTCAATGGGCCAGCTGATGCATGTTCTTATTACTTTCTTCTATAGCAACATGTTCTATCTTACTTTTACACCCTTTGCTAGCTCCGTTTATTTCAAAATCTCAAGTTTTACTTCAAACAATAACGAAATCCTATATAGAGGAAGTGCTGCGCCTTCTTCTGGAGCCGTACAATTGAACCCTGTGAACTATGTGTGCCAAGTAGGCCAGGCCATCTATGCTGATAGAGTTCAAATGTGGGATTCCAGCTCAGGGAAAGTCTCAGATTTCACTACGCGTTTCTCCTTCACCATTGACACCAACGATCAACTCAACTATGGAGACGGGTTTGCATTCTTTCTTGGCCCCGCGGATTTCCAAATCCCACCCAACTCTGCTGGTTCCTTTCTTGGTCTTTATAACTTATCTAATTATAGAGAGTCGTCCGAAAATCACATGTTTCATGTCGAGTTCGACAGTTTTGTTGACACTGATTGGGATCCTCTGTATGAGCATGTTGGGATAAACAAGAATTCCATCTTTTCAGCTAACACCACCGCTTGGAGTGCTGGTAATCACAGCGGAGATGTTGCTGACGTTACAATCTCTTATAGTGCTCAAACAATGATGATGATAGTATCTTGGACCTACAATAATCCTACTCCAGAAACTTCAAGCGTTTCATATCATGTTGACCTTAAGGAGGTTCTCACTGAATGGGTGACCATAGGCTTTTCCGCTGGCACTGGCAACCTTAAAGAGAAAAATACACTTTTATATTGGGAGTTCGATTCAAGCTTAAATGGTAAATGGCGAAACCCGGAAGAGAGATCAGGTATATCGACAGCTGGTTACTTAGTTCCTGGTGCCATAGGTGTGATCATAGGTATGGTCATAGCCACGATAATCGGTATTCCGGTGTTCATTCTTTTCAAGAAGGGTTGTTGGATCAAAGGTAAAGGAAGAAGAACCAAGAAATCGACACAAGAGAAAAATAAGTTGATCAAAACATCCAGTAGTGCTGATATTGAAAGTGAAGGAAGGTCGGCACCATTGAAATATTCTTACTCTGATCTGCTTTTGGCCACAAACGGCTTCTCCGATGATAATAGGGACGTCTTCCAATTCCACTTCTCCACGAGGTTGCGGTTAAGAAGATCTCAGAAGATTCTACACAAGGAGAAAATGAGTGTGCGGCTGAGGTGGCAACCATAGGCAAACTGAAACACCCAAATTTGGTGGAACTTGTAGGTTGGTGCGAAGAGCAGGGTAAGTTCTTGCTTATATACGAAATTATGCCAAATGGTAGTCTTGATACTTATCTCTTTGGCAATAAAAACCCTCTTGGTTGGTCCAATCGATATAAAATAGCTCAGGGTTTGGCATCTGCATTACATCACCTGCATGAGGAGCAAGGTGAAAAATATGTTATTCACAGAGATATCAAACCGAGCAACGTGATGTTAGACTCAGAGTTCAATCCGAAGCTTGGAGATTTTGGTTTAGCTCGACTAAAGGACAGCAATGAGCAAGGTTCAAAAACTACTAAACTGGCAGGAACCTTGGGGTACTGCGCACCCGAGTATGTCACTTCACGTAAAGCTAACAAGGCAACAGATATGTTTAGCTTTGGTGTCACTGCACTGGAAATTGGGAGTGGGAGAAGTGTGGAGAACCAAGTCTCTGACATGGATTTAGTTAAATGGGTTTGGCATTTATACGGACAGAAGCAACTTCTTTTAACAGTTGACAAGAGGCTATCGCAGGACGTTAATGAGAAACAATACAATTGTTTGATGACTGTAGGGTTGTCATGTACACACCCTGATCCAAGTAAGAGATTAACCATAGAAGGAGTAATTCATGCATTAAAAAATGTCATTCCACCTGAAGTCCCCGTAAATATGCCTACTCCCCGATATGACACACCCACTAATCATCCATCTAGTTCTAGAAACCAAGTCATAAAGATTATGCATTCATGATTTACAGATACAGCCCGAACTTTACGTTTGTAAATTTTTTCCCTAATCCCTTTAACGCCTGGTCCCATCTCCAAAAATAAGTCTAGGCCTCATATCAGATATCTACACAACTAGAAAAAACGAAAATACCTACAGCAAGATCCGTAGGTGTTCCGTAGGTATACGGGTTTACCTACGGAATTGTGACGAAATGGGTGCCGTAGCATAATTGCTCGTGGGTAATTCTTAGCGACGAAATTCCGACGGATTTCCTACGGAATTCCGACGGCCATATTCCGTAGGTAAATTACCGACGGAATACCTACGGCGAGAAATTGCGACGGAATTGCGACGGAATATCGACGACGGACACTTACCTACAGATTACCGACGGAAGTCATTTGCGACGAAATTGCGACGGAATACCTACAGAATATAGTACTGACGGAGTACCTACGGAAAAAAATACCGACAGAATTGTGACGGATTACCTACGGAATTCTCTTTTGACTGGTATGGACTTATTTACCGACGGGCGTGCTTACCGACGACATTTCCGTCGGTATTCCGTCGGTAATAGTCATTTTATTTAATTATTAAATTTAAATATAAAATATTTCCAGTTTTTTTTTTGTCAAATATGCAAGATAAGTAAACACAAACATAATAGCACTACAATTAAGGTTTCAAAATACACAAAAAGTGTTCCAAATACACCAAGTTTGCAAAATAAGTGGACACATTCATTTGTTCCATTGTCACAACATTCATACCAACTAAAAATTAACAAACATTCATTCCAAATACCAACATGCATAACTTATACACCATCCTCGGGTGGAGTATGAGGTGGAGTATGAGGGGGATCATTGGCTTGATTTGTTGTACCATTCATCATCCTCGCCATCCTTTCCATTTGTTGTACCATTTGTTCTTGGAATTGTCGCATGTTAGAAACTTCTTCACGTAACCTATCAACCTAAAAAATGATAATAACAATGTAATTGAATTTATTATAAAAAAATAGCAATGTACTTTTGTTTTTAATCAATTGTATCCATAATAACAAAATACTACTTAACTTGTAAACCATAATAACAATGTACTTTTGTTTATTATCAATGTAATCCATAAGCACAACAAACCACCTAACTTTTTAACCATAATAACAATGTACTTTTGTTTTTAATCAATTTTATCCATAATAACAACATACCTCTTTTTGTGTGTTGTTGTTGGATTGGGTGGACCGAGTAGATTCGGAAGATGTTATCCCAGAAACCACAAAATTGGCATCCGATGCTCCTATACCATAGATATGAACCTTCTTTTTTCCTCCTGTTCTCCAAATTTGGCTTTCAACCCATACCTCCGCATCGTGCCTATGGTTTGCCGGGTCTTCTCCATATTTCATCACTAACCCCTCTAGATATAAAAAAATTGAGACAGTCAATATAAAAAAATAATGTACTTTTGCATCTTTGGCTGTTTCAGAGCAATATTCTATATTTTCACGTTCGCCCTCGAAATATCTTTTCTTCGACTCACTGGTGCCATGTGTCTTCACGTATAGATCACAAAATTCGGGATCTTTACCCAGCTGTGCTTTCTACATAAAAGACAAAGTATAATTGATGCAGTCAGTGTTAAAAAAACAAGAATAATAAATTTTACAATTATGATACCAACCAATCTACGACGGTGCTCGGCATATCCTATGCTACCAGCCGTATGCCTTGATGTCTTCCCATTGGAATCAGGGGTGTTCCGGTTCGTCTGAGCAGCATCTGACGACTTTTGCCATTTCTCTGTGCTCCAATGCTGTTAAAAGAAATATATATTTAATAATATAATAACTAATAAAAATCAACAAAATAAAACAATAATATATTGTATCTCTTACATCACACAAGCGTGGCCACACAGACTCTGGTACCATATGGGGACGGTATTGATACATCTCTTGAAAGTATTTAGAAAAATCTTTTTTAAGTGGTAACCCATCACGTCGTGCCATTCTGGCAGATAACTTCCTCAAATCATTCATCCGGTCCCTATATCTTTCCTTGAGGACATTATTGAATGCTGTATATATCGCCTCATTCTCCGGTGTGTACCACCTATATTTTGTCTATAAAAAAATAAAAAGTATACTTAAAATAGAAAGTAAAAAGAAATGAGTTTAAGATACAATAATAAATATTTAATATACTACCCTAAAACGTGCAAACATCTGTTTACGAGTCTTTTCCGTGATGCTCTTATATGTAGGCCACACATCCTCCATACTCTGCCAAAAGAGATCCATAACCGCGTTGTGGACAGAATGATCACCAAACCTACAAAAAAAAATTATATAAGTGTAATTACAACATCAAAAATTAAATATTTAAAAGATGAAAACACTAACTTATCCCCTTATTTGTGGATAACGGGCAACGATGAGTCATCAAAATCACCAGCATTCGAGCCATGATCGCCCGGAATATCTCTGGAGGCGGAGCCATGTGGCGTCAGTGGTGTGTGTGGCATGACCGGTGTATCTGGCGTCGACATCTCTATGCCTCCACCCTCAAAAAAATAATCCTGAAACCCATCACCACCATGGGTTCTCAAAACTGTAGGTGAGGTCCGACAACCCCTTTGTGGGTGGAGGGGTGGGGGCGGGGGTGGGGGTGAGGGCTGGAACCCATAGCCTGTCTGTGTAAGTGGAGGTCGGGGCCAATAGCCTATCTGTGAGGGGTGTAATCGATGGCTCATCTGTTGGGGTTGGGGTTGGGGCTGGGACACATAGCCCATCTGTTGAGCCTGGCGCATAACCCCGACTAAGTCTGCTAGATGATCAGCCATGTTGGTTTGCGGAGCAATGACACCTTGACTATTGGAGCCTGCGACTCCAGTGATCATAGGCATGTCGATCGGTGTGAGCAACGTCGTATGACGTGGCTCGTCAGTAGAATTAGGGGATACCCTCCCCCTACGCCCCGTACTGCCAGAAGAAGGGTTGTTCTTCCGGCCTTTATCATTCTGTCCATTACCCGACATGCTGCATTTAATAGAACAAGAATGGTCAGATATATAATATAAGATTCATAAGTCCAGACAAAACAAATGCTTAAAACAACGAGATGTCCATACCAAACTCATTACAAAAACAATGTTTCATTATAAGGTTAAAAAAGACAATGCTCCTAACATCAACAAATACAATGCTCCTAACATAAACAAAAGATAATGCTCCTAATATTCGTCCCCCATCATCTTCATCTTCAAATTCTTCTTCTGAATAAAACAACTCGTTTTCATAATCTTCGTCTTCAGAACCTTCCTCTTCTTCGTCTTCCTCCCTAGATCCCTCATTCTCGTCATCAGATATTTTCTCATATGTATTTATAGTTGAGGCTAGGCACAACCGTTCTGCACGAGTTACAGTAACAGGTGACTCAAACCGTTCTTCACCCTGAAAGATTTCTTCTGCTTCCGTTTCAGCTTCGGTGACTTCAAATACCCCTCTTGGTTTTGTTTTGATAACCGCCCACTTATCTTTCATCTCATTTGCCATGTAAGGGTATGGTGTATAAAAGACTTGTTCTGCTTGTGATGCTAAACAAAATGGGTCGTCAGTTTGAAGTCGAGAGTTGGTTTTGACATCAATCAACTTCTTTTTGTTGACTATTACACCATCTTTATTATCAAACCAAATATAATTAAACAAAACAATAGTCGAGGGCCCGCTACTATAATACTCAACCTCTAAGATCTCTTACAATATGTTGTAGTCGTTTGACTCTTGTTCATCATTATACGTCTCCCCTCTCGCACATACTCCAAAGTTATTTGTAACATCCCAAGTTCGGAAGCAAGAAGTTGGAGGGTGCTAAGTGTAAATTATGGAAGCTACTTGACGAGTAGGTGTGCTACTCGTCAAGTCGGAGCGGGATTGATCGCGGGTTAAGTGGCCAACTCGCCGAGTCGGAAGACGTGCTTGACGAGTTGGTGCTGGAATGAGAAAACCCTAATCCCGAGGGTTGCACCCTATTTAAAGGACTTTATGTCCTTCTCCCAGCCTCCTATTCCCCCAGAGAGTTCCAGGAAACCCTACATTCGAGTGAGTCTCCATTAATAGAGAGAATAGAGCCTTGGAGGAGAAAATCTTGGAAAGGGGCTTGAAGATCAAGAGACTTGCTGCAAAGGAGTGGTGTAGATCCGGGATCTACTTCAATTGGAGCATATATTGGAGGTATTAATCTGTTGCTTGGGCTCTTTTGTATCTAGATCTATTATCATTTGAGATTTGGGGCATTTTTGGTATGATTGTGAGCTATTTCGAGTTAGAGGCTTAGATGTGAGGTTGCTACTTCAGATCTAGGCTTGTGATGGTCCATAATGTCATAAAGCTCCTGTCTAAGAGTTATTGGTGAAGCCCCTTTGTCATAAACCCTAGCCCTAGAGTGTTTTGGGCTTATATCTCCTTGGTTTCACGTAAAGTTTGCAACTTTATGTGAGGGTTAGGCTGTAGAAGAGTGGATCTATGGATTGGAGCCCCTGCATGGCTCGAAAAGCCTCTGTATGGATTGAGAACTGAAGAGACTCGGCGAGTCACATGGGTGTACTCGACGAGTTGTATGAACATGTGCATGGACTCGGCGAGTTGGAAGAACAACTCGGCGAGTCTGTTGAAGATTGCCTCGGACTCGGCGAGTCTGTTCTTAGACTCGGCGAGTCTGTTCTTAGACTCGGCGAGTCTGGTCGCAGAACCCAACCTCTTTTGGTTAAAACTTTGGATTAGTGAGTCGGTTGGCAACTCAGTGAGTTGGACAGGATGGGATTCCGAGATTGTTGAACTCGATGAGTCTTGGAGCGACTCGACGAGTTGAGTCGTGTTATGGGAGTTTTCTGAGTATAAGAACTCGACGAGTCGACGGGTTGAGTCGGCGAGTAGAGTCAACCAGGAAGGTTGACTTTGACTGAGGACTTTGACTTTGACAAAGAGTTGACCAGTTTGACTTCCAAGGGTATTTTGGTAATTTTGGTATTGGTTCTTTGGTAGTGTGATGTGGTGAAGTTCGTGTCGGTGGTCGGAGCAGCTTGGTCGTATCTCTTCAGTCGGCAATTACAGGTGAGTTATCCTCACTATATCAACATGGTCTACGGCACCAAGGCCGGCCCTTTATCGGATGGAAATTCGGGTATTGTTTGTTGTGTTATTGCTTTGCTAGATCTGCATCCCGGTATTTAGGGTAATCTTATGTTAGTGACCTGGTTAAGGTCGGTACCCGGTATATAGGGTAATCTTATGCTAGTGACCGGTTAGGTCAGAATCCTGGTTAGGATGTTGATATGTTATGTGATCTGTTAGATTTTTTGTCTGGTTAAGGATTTGTTATGCGATTAATTGTTTATGTGCAGATGGTTGTTTGACGGGGGTTGGGTTGAGGCGGGTCCTGCTTTGTGCTGTAGGCCAACATACCCAGGGCGGACCGGATATCCCGAAGGCCCAGCGAGCGGTCCGGATAGGCTGAAGGCCCCAAGAGGGCGGACGAGACGTGCCGAGGCTCGGAGAGTGGACCAGGCCGACTGAAGGCCCGGTGTGGGCGGACCAGTCATACTGTAGACTCAGAGAGTGGACCAGGTGGATTGAAGGCCCGATGCGAGGGGACCAATCACACTGTAGACTCGATGTACATGGCTAGACTTGGAGGGTGGACCAGGTGGACTAAAGGCCCGGTGTGGGCGGACCAGTCACACAGTAGGCCCGATGTGCATGGCTGTTCTACTTGTGATATGTTATGAGTATGTTTATGTGTGGTTGGTATTCTAGGGGTAACTCACTAAGCTTTCGGGCTTACAATTTAGTGTATTGTTTTAGGTACTCCAGGAGATCGTGGCAAGGCGAAGGAGTGATCGTACCGCTCATCATGTTTTAGGATTTATGTGATATGGTTCTGGGGGATACTCTGATGTTTAAACTATTTTTGAAAACGAGATGTATGAACTTAATGGTTTTTGAATGAATTTAAATGTTTTAATTTGGCTCAATTTTTATGGGTGTTACAAGTTGGTATCAGAGTCTTGGTTTGAGTGAATTGGAGGAACATTCGTGTGAATCCAGTCTCAAATCAAGGAGAGATTTTTGAAAATAGTTTTCAAAAGGTTTTCAAAATAAGTAAAGGAGGACGCAGAGGGTACGATCAGCCGGAGCCAGTAAGTAGACCCCAAAATACCATACAAGTTATTGATTATGTGATATGTTAGTACAACATGCTAGTACTAGGCTAGGGAATTTAAGGAATTGCATGATAGAATTGCCTGATTATGTGATGCCTACTAGCCTAGGGTTTTCCTTATATGAGATATTCAGCTTTCCTCTAGGAGTGAGGATTGAGCGCTCGCCGTGTGTGTGTATATGGTTAGAGTATTATGGTGATACTTGAGACAAATATGGGTAGGTGTGGAAGGTAGTATGGGCCTGTACTACTGAAGGCATAGGACCCATACGCGTATCAAGGAAGTCACAACTCTCTAGGGTATCAGTTATGAGATAGTTCCCCGGGCGGGTATATGATGTGTCTAAGGGTCTTGTTGGTGTATTGCAGTATGACGATTACGAGACGTTTCGGGGCAGGATCCGGTTCGGGATCGGGATCAGGAGAGGGTGGTCAGGATGGACCAGTACCACCCGAGGTCATTGGTCAGATGAGTACAGATGAGTTGGATGCCAGGATTCGCGAGATCCTGCATGATGAGGTTGCTGCCATGTTCAGGGCTGAGTTGCCAGAGATGTTTGGGTCGATCAAGACCGCCATGGTTGAGTACTTTGATGAGCGCTATGCAGCTCTTGCGTAGACGGCTGCCGCGACAGCTACAGTGGCTGTAGCAGCGGCAGGGGGAGGAACCGGTTGAGGTTTTCAGTATCGGGACTTCGATAATACGAAGCCCCCTACTTTCGATGGAGTTCAGGATCTGATCGTTGCTATGAGATGGTTGTCAGACGTTGAGGGTTGTTTGTTCACGTTTTCATGCCCTGCGGATCAGAGGGTGAGGTGTGCTCTGAACCTTTTGAGGCTCGGGGAGAAGGATTGGTGGAGGTTGACTACGGGATCTTATTCTGATGCGCAGCGGGCTGCGGTTACTTGGGATCAGTTCCGAGAGATGTTCAGTACTCGTTATGTTCCGCGGGTAGAGAGAGAGAGAGAGAGGTTGGCTCAGGAGTTCTTGGAGCTGAAACAGAATTCGGAGTCGGTGACGGAGATCACCAGGATGTTCACTGAGAGGGCGATGTTTTGGCCGGAGTTCGCGTCGGAGCAGGCTCAGATGTACCGGTATCTGAGTATGCTCAAGAGGGATATTAGAAAGTTTGTGTCGACGCAGAGATGTAATACCTTGTTAGAGTCGCAGGAGGCAGCCAGGCGGCGTGAGTTGGAGATTGAGTTGCAGTTGCGAGAGCAGAGGTAGGCCCTGGTGCAGTCGCAGCCGGCGCCGAAACGGTTCAAAACCGTTGACTCCAGGATTGGGGGTCAGAGCAGCCACACTTGTGAGAAGTGTGGGAAGGGTCATACCGGAGTTTGTAGGTCCGGTGGTGCATGCCGCAAGTGTGGGAGAGAGGGGCATTATGCGAGGGATTGCCGTCAGTCAACCCCGGTATAGGATATGAGGATTTGTTATCACTGCCATCAGGTTGGACACTTGAGGGCCAACTGCCCACAGTTTGCTGCTGCATCGGTGCAGGATCCAGCATCGGCCACTCTGAGGATTATAGGTGGAGGTCAGGGAGGAGCGGAGCCTCCGAGGGCTCAGGGACGCGCTTTCCAGCTTACAGAAGAGGAGGTCAGGGCAGAGCCGAATGCAGCTGCGGGTATGTTTCCATTTTGATATCTTGTTATCTTGTTGATGATGTGGTATTGTAAATTTGTTCGCCTTTTTCGCATGAATCATGGTATGATTGAGGATCTTAGTAGTTAGGGGTTGTAGTCGGTTAGCATCCAAGAGGATAGGTGATCGGAAGATTGGATATACGATCTCGTTGCTAGGAATAGCGACTGCGATGCAAGAAGTGTTCAGTTGGGATTCGAACTTCCTTGGAGTTCGGGATGTGCGATGTCAGGAGAGTGTTCTGCGGAGATTGCTCACCCGGAGGGATTTAGTTCCGGGAAAAGAGGGGGAACTTTATCAAGTAAGGTCGATCGAGTTACGCCGGTTTGTCAGCGAAAGTTAGTAGTTGGTACACTAAGTGGGGAGAATTGGAAAATTCTCCGGTGAAACAGCAAGTATCCAGGGTTGGTTAGTTGCTTAGATTTATCAGTGTTGTTTGCCGAGAGTGTGGCATGATTGGAGAAAGTGATAGACAAGTGGGGCAGGGAACAGACCATGGTTGCAGGTGAGGTAGTTGGTCGATGTGAGGCCTGGGTTTAGGCCATGGAAAGGATTCCGGGAATGGAACTGGAGTTCGGAACCCCAAGAGGGCTAGAACAGACTGCATGGGAGAGATTCCCGGGAAGGATGGTTCATGGTGACGTACGACAGTTTTGAGCGGTCCGGATAGACTGAAGGCCGGAAGGCGTACCAGTCAGACCGAAGGCTCGGGGAACGGTCCAGACAGGCTGAAGGCCCAGGAGGGCGGTCCAGACATGCTGAAGGTTCTGAGACTGGTCCAGATAGGTTGAAGGCCTGGTAAGGCGGTCCAGTCATGCTGAAGACTCTGTATGTGTTAGTAGATCTGTATGCGGAGAATGAGTGGCTGTGTCGCCATGCAATAGTAATCGATATGGTCTGGCCCCAAGTATTGATCATGATGATGAAGTTGGCTGGAGGTCGTGCGTGGGCCTTGTTAGTTATGTGATCGGATTCGGAGTATATGGGAGTTTGAGAATAGCAGTTGCTCTAGATGGATAATGTAGAGTGGAGTTTAGCTCTGTGGCACTTATAGGTGCGGTAAGGGTTGTTGAGTAGACTTCCTAGAAAGGGAAGTTATGTAGCTCCGGAAGGAGTTTGGGTCCTCTGAAAGGAAGGCAGTGGAGTAAATGGATGATCGAAAGTGCTTGGTAGTAAGCACTGGGATTGTACCAGATATATGGAAGCGCATACGGGTTGGATACCCGTTGAGGTTGTGGCAATGTTGGATGATGCGCAGGCATGTTTTCAGTCTCCTTGGAAGAGGAGGAGGAAAGTGGTTCCAGATTGGAGATTGGGACAGAGGAAGGTGAGACAGCAGGTTAACAGACTCGGGAGTAGTCTGGACTGGTGTTGAGGACTGTATAAGGATATTACAGTCGGAGGTCAAGGACCTAGAGATCGTGATAGGGAGGTGTGAGTGGGTTGCACTTCGTTGTGTCGAACCGAAGGGTTCGAGGGTGACGTAAGGACAAGGTCCTTAGTTCCAAGTATGGTTGTAGGCTTGAGTTATGTATGTGGAGGTATTCCAATCTGGGGTATTCCATCATGAGGATTCGTTCCAGGTTGCAAGTTATCAGGGTTAGCGCCAATCTTGGGCGAAGGAAGATGGATTAGTGTCTTGGCGGAGCTCAGTGGGTCTTGTGGTATCCAGTTTTCGCAGGTTGCGAATGAATGCGTAAGACGGAAGTAAGGCAGTGTCTTCAGGTGGCACTTAGTTGTTGAGTGTTGTCATCAGAGAAAAGAAGCTGGTGGCCGGCTTGAAGCAGTTATCAGGACCCTGCAAGGGAAGTGATGAATTTTAGGGATTCGATAACTGTGTTTGAAGGAATCTGGGTCGGTTTGAGATCAGTGGATGCATTGTGGGAGTATCATCCGGAAGTTTGTGTTGCCGCAGGCTTCGAGGACGAAGCCTAATTTAAGTGGGGGAGAATTGTAACATCCCAAGTTCGGAAGCAAGAAGTTGGAGGGTGCTATGTGTAAATTATGGAAGCTACTCGACGAGTAGGTGTGCTACTCGTCGAGTCGGAGCGGGATTGATCGCGGGTTAAGTGGCCAACTCGCCGAGTCGGAAGACGTGCTCGACGAGTTGGTGCTGGAATGAGAAAACCCTAATCCCGAGGGTAGCACCCTATTTAAAGGACTTTATGTCCTTCTCCCAGCCTCCTATTCCCCCAGAGAGTTTCAGGAAACCCTAGATTCGAGTGAGTCTCCATTAATAGAGAGAATAGAGCCTTGGAGGAGAAAATATTGGAAAGGGGCTTAAAGATCAAGAGACTTGCTGCAAAGGAGTGGTGTAGATCCGGGATCTACTTCAGTTGGAGCATATATTGGAGGTATTAATCTGTTGCTTGGGCTCTTTTATATCTAGATCTCTTATCATTTGAGATTTGGGGCATTTTTGGTATGATTGTGAGCTATTTCGAGTTAGAGGCTTAGATCTGAGGTTGCTACTTCAGATCTAGGCTTGTGATGGTCCATAATGTCATAAAGCTCATATCTAAGAGTTATTGGTGAAGCCCCTTTGTCATAAACCCTAGCCCTAGAGTGTTTTGGGCTTATATCTCCTTGGTTTCACGTAAAGTTTGCAACTTTATGTGAGGGTTAGGCTGTAGAAGAGTGGATCTATGGATTGGAGCCCCTGCATGGCTCGAAAAGCCTCTGTATGGATTGAGAACTGAAGAGACTCGGCGAGTCACATGGGTGTACTCGACGAGTTGTATGAACATGTGCATGGACTCGGCGAGTTGGAAGAACAACTCGGCGAGTCTGTTGAAGATTGCCTTGAACTCGACGAGTCTGTTCTTGGACTCGGCGAGTCTGGTCGCAGAACCCAACCTCTTTTGGTTAAAGCTTTGGATTAGTGAGTCGGTTGGCGACTCAGTGAGTTGGACATGATGGGATTCCGAGATCATTGAACTCGACGAGTCTTGGAGCGACTCGACGAGTTGAGTCGTGTTATGGGAGTTTTCTAAGTATAAGAACTCGACGAGTCGACGGGTTGACTCGGCGAGTAGAGTCAACCAGGAAGGTTGACTTTGACTGAGGACTTTGACTTTGACCAAGAGTTGACCAGTTTGACTTCCAAGGGTATTTTGGTAATTTTGGTATTGGTTCTTTGGTAGTGTGTTGTGGTGAAGTTCGTGTCGGTGGTCGGAGCAGCTTGGTCGTATCTCTTTAGTCGGCAATTGTAGGTGAGTTATCCTCACTATATCGATAGGGTCTACGGCACCAAGGTCGGCCCTTTGTCGGATGGAAATTCGGGTATTGTTTGTTATGTTATTGCTTTGCTAGATCTACATCCCGGTATTTAGGGTAATGTTATGTTAGTGACCTGGTTAAGGTCGGTACCCGGTATATAGGGTAATCTTATGCTAGTGACCGGTTAGGTCAGAATCCTGGTTAGGATGTTGATATGCTATGTGATCTGTTAGACTGTTTGTCTGGTTAAGGATTTGTTATGCGATTAATTGTTTATGTGCACATGGTTGTTTGACGGGGGTTGGGTTGGGGCGGGTCCTGCTTTGTGCCGTAGACCAACATACCCAGGGCAGACCGGATTTCCCGAAGGCCCAGCGAGCGGTCCGGATAGGCTAAAGGCCCCAAGAGGGCGGACGATACGTGTCGAGGCTCGGAGAGTGGACCAGGCCGACTGAAGGCCCGGTGTGGGTGGACCAGTCATACTGTAGACTCAGAGAGTGGACCAGGTGGATTGAAGGCCCGGTACGGGCGGACCAATCACACTGTAGACTCGATGTACATGGCTAGACTCGGAGGGTGGACCAGGTTGACTGAAGGCCCGGTGCGGGCGGACCAGTCACACAGTAGGCCCGATGTGCATGACTGTTCTATTTGTGATATGTTATGAGTATGTTTATGTGTGGTTAGTATTCTGGGGGTAACTCACTAAGCTTTCTGGCTTACAATTTAGTGTATTGTTTCAGGTACTTCAGGAGATCGTGGCAAGGCGAAGGCGTGATCGTACCGCTCCTCATGTTTTATGATTTACGTAATATGGTTCTGGGGGATACTCTGATGTTTAAACTATTTTTGAAAACGAGATGTATGAACTTAATGGTTTTTGAATGAATTAAAATGTTTTAATTTGGCTCAATTTTTATGGGTGTTACATTATTCGTCACACGACCCTCACCGTATTGTTGAGTGTGGAACTTATAACCATTTACAAAATACCCATTATGAAAATGAGCATGTCTCGATGGTTTCTCAACTATAATTTCTAAGTGTTTAGCACTTCGATCGGGTGTCTTATTCATTACCTAAAATGAAAACATACACACATTGTGTTGGTTAATGATGCGTAAATAATAATCAATACTAATGAACTGGTTCTACTTACTCTGTCTTCAAACCTTTCAGCAAAGAATTTATCTCTTAAATCTGAAACCGATTCATTTGGATTAGTTTTCATGACCAGCTCATCAAACTCGAGGATGTAAGGGTTAACTTCTTTACAATTAAGTAATATGTAGGTGTGCGCCTTGTGAAGGTCTTTATCACTCAAAGGTTTTCGTTTTCCACTTTTTTCATATAATCTTCTTGATGGGACGACAAAGATGCTAAGTGGAGCTTCTCCACTCGAAAACCTATGACTTTGCGGTGCGAAATTTCGTGCCTCTCGATTATGGCATGTATCAATCGTCGGGTCAAAATATAAAGAACAATAGGTAGCAAGTTCATTCACTAGATGTTCATTGACGATTGAACCCTCAACCCTTGCTTTGTTCCTGATTCTTTTTTTAATTATGCCCCGTTTCCTATATTTAAAAAGTATGAATGATATCTTAGGAATACCACAAATAACTTTAAAAATGTTGGATATATAATATTAAAATAGGGTGATTACCTCTCGTATTGATACATCCATCTGTATTGTACCAGACCACCAACAATAGCTTCATCTGCTAAATGTATGACCAGGTGTTCCATGGAATCAAAGAAGCCAGGAGGGAATATTTGCTCCAACTTGCACATGGTTTGATTAATACTACGTTTCATATCGAACAAGTCGCAAACATGCAACGTTTTCGAGCATAATACTCGAAAGTACATAGATATCTCTGATATGACCTCGTATATTTTTGTTGAAACAAACCCTCTTACGGCTAGGGGAAGCAACCGTTGCATAAACACGTGACAGTCGTGGCTTTTGAAACCATAAAAACTATAATCTTTGATGTTTATGCAGTTCCCGATATTAGATGCATACCCGTCAGGAAATTTGACATTTTTCAACCAAACACATACTTTTTTAACATCTTCCTTTTCCAATGTGTAGTCTCCAGGCTTCTTCCGAGTCTTCCTATTGTTTTCCATGATGGGGTTTAGTATAGGTCGGTCACAAAGCATCTCAATATCCTCTTTTGCCTTTATATTGTCTTTGGACTTTGGGGTGCCCATTGAAGTCTGAAACATATTTTCAAAAAAATTCTTCTCGATATGCATCAAATCGAGGCTGTGTCGGATCAACAGGTGACGCCAATATGGAAGCTCCCAAAAGATGCTCTTCTTTACCCAGTTGTGTGTAATACCAAAACCATGAGGTTTTATATAATTTGGACCATAAGGATAACCGTTGTATACAGTGGGGAAATGTTGGATTTTCTCCCAATATATATTCTCCGGTTGGGTACGGAATAGGCACTTCATGACCCTTCACTTTCTTGCCTTTTAAAAAATTAACTGTATCATTTCGGAATATGTGTCTTTCGGGTAGATGTTTTCTATGACACTCGGAATGATTATGTTTGGTGCATGCAATAAGGGCAAGCTAAAGTACCATGCGTGCTCCATCCGGATAGCATTGCATAAGAAGGGAAGTCACTAACTGTCCATAAAAGTACAACCTTCATCTAAAAATTGGTCATTCGATAGGCATCATATGTTTCAATGCCATCTGTGAACAACATCTTCAACTCGTCGATCAAAGGTTGTAAAAAAACATCCAAATTCTGTTCGGGGCTCTTCTTCCCGGGAATGATCAACGGAAGTTGTATGTACTGATGTTTAAAAGCCAACCAAGGGGGTAGGTTGTAAACAGTGATAAACACCGGCCAACATGAATAGGGAGTTGTGTTTGAATTATTAGGACTAAACCCATCGGTGCACAACCCGAGATGAATGTTGCACGTTTCTTTTGCAAAATCAGGAAAGGTTCTGTCAAAATGATTCCATGCTTTACCTTCACTGGGATGTATCATCGTTTTTGGATCTACTGGATGATCTGAATGCCAAGTTAAATGTTTGGCTGTCTTCCTTGAATAGAACAGCCTTTGAAGTCTCGGTCCAATCGGCATGTAAGTCAAGACCAAATTAGGAACCTTCCTCCCTTTGTCTTTGTATCTATTTTCGCCACATACTACACAATGATCCAGCTCAACAAACTGACCCTGAATAGCATGCAATGGTTTATACACACATGAATCCGTTGTGAAGGCAATTTTGGTGGCTTCAACATTTTCTTGGTCTCGTAGAAGCTATTAGGAGGCTTCTCGCCAATTGGTAGAATGTCTTTAACTATCGAAAGTAGTCTATCAAATGATGTGTCTGAAATATTAGATTGTGATTTCCAGTCCAATAATCTAGTGGTGGCAGAGAGTGTGGAAGATTTTGTACACCCGTACCATAAAGGCTCACTCGCTTGTTTCAAAATTTTATAAAAATTTTGGGCTTCAAGATTTGGGTGTTGTGGTGTTTGTTGATAATAAGAAGCTTCGGGTTGGTGCATGATTTCGATAACCATCTCCTCGTATCTACGATAATCATCAAAACCGCTATTGATGTGTTGAGTCGTTTCAGGATTTGAACTTTGACCCATGTGTTGAAGTGGTATTGGGTTCGAACATTGACCAACCTCTTGTAATGAATACATTTCGCCATGTAAATACCATAGTGAATAACTATTCATGAATGCTCGGCTAATAAGATGGTTAAATACCAATTCTCGAGAGTGGTAATAAATATTTTTGCAATTCGCACATGGACATCTAATTTCTAAAACTTCCACCCCATCCCTAATAATACGTTGGATGTTTGTTGCGTTCGAGTAAGCAAAATCCAAAAAAAAAATGACATAATGTGGCCATTGGGTATTAAACAAACGATTACTATCAAGTCTCTTCATGTACATCCATTCTCTATTAGACAACATTTCAATCTACAACTACTAATATACAATTGTTAGAACTCCAAAGTAAACATGATAGAAATATAACATGCCATTTAATCTAACATATAATCTAAAATAGAAACAATCAACAGTTTTAGTCTTATAAGCCATGTATAATTCATAATCTGTCACATGCAACAATACAACAACAAAAGTTCATAATCTGTCACATTTTTAGAATCTGTCCCAATTTTCCATTATACAATTCATAAATTAATAAAATATTCAAATCATTAATTCCACTGTTTCATAATAAGATATATGTTTTGACTTTGAAAGTAAAACCTTATACAACCAAATCTTGATACCAGATACTGTTACCCACCATATAAACAAACCAAAAAGAATTCTAATAATTTACTAAAGAATAAAAATGACTAGATTATGAAACATTAAAAAAAAAGAGCATAACTGAGGAAATTGTGAGGAAATTGTGAACGAGGCGACATGTGAATGGAAAACTGTAGAGTAGTGGGAAATTAGAGGAACGACCAAGTTATTTTAAGGGATTAAAATAGAAGCATTGGAACTAGTGGCAAATTCCTAATCATGGAACTTATGTGTTTATTTGACAGCTTTTGAAGTTATTTTTGGGGATTAAAATAGATGCATTGAAGTTATTTTAGGGTTTTACCTAGACAAGAAATCGAGCAAAGTGGTGTTCCACCAAAGGGAGAGATGCGCTGGGAGATACGCCGGGAGATGCGCCGGAGCTATGCCGGAAAAAACGCCACCGAACGGAGGGAAAAAAATCGGTAAAATGGGGAAGAAGGAGGAGGAGGCGTTCACTGTGTTGGAGAGGGTTAGTTCACAGATCGAATGTTTTTTTTTAATTAGTGTTTCAGTCTTCGAGCAAAAAGGCGTATATCTGATTTACATTAAAAACCTACCGACGGAATACCGACGGAACCGTCGTTACCGACGGATCTACGACGAAATACAAAAAATTCAAGTTTGGGGCAAGAATCAAACTTGGGTCACTCGTGGAAACAACCAACACAGATACCATACGGCCGGGCATGCCACATCCGAAAATACTCCTCCACTCCTCATTTTATACACTATGACTTTTCTTTATTATTATTATTATTATTATTATTATTATTATTATTATTATAATGAATAATAATAATTGTTTATCATTATTATTATTACTATTATGATATTTTATTATTATATTTTTTATTTTTTTTATATTCATATCTTATTATTATTATTATTATTATTATTATTATTATTATTATTATTTATACATACATACATACGCATACACAATTACACAAACATTCAAATATACCCATAGACACATACATTCATAGAGATTGGTCAATGTGTATAACCATGTTCACCTATAGATCCGTTACTCCTTTCACATAGTTACTTCTTTCACATACATTCACACATACACACATATGTACATATGCATACATACATGTATGTATGTATGTATCTATGAATGTATGTGTATGTATGTATATATGTGTATATGAATCTATGTGTGTGTGTGTGTGAATGTGCGTCTAAGAATGTATGTGTGAATGTATGTTTTTATAGGTATATATAAATGTATGTGTAAATGTGTATGTGTAGGTGTATGTATGTATATGTACATATGTGAATATGAATGTAATTTTAAAGTGTGAAAGGAGTAACGGATAAAAATGAGTACGCCACTATAAACATCTAGGTATCATGTATAACTCGGTGATATTATTGATAATCATGTATAATAGAGGTGCGAAAAAAACAAAGCGAAAAAAACGACGTCCGGTGCCCGAAATCTCGAAAAAAAAAAGTCCGTAGGTAATCCGTCGGAAATTACCGACGGAATAGCGACGGATATCCTCTTCCGTAGGTAATTACCTACGGAACAGGCCATCCGTCGCTATTCTGTCGGTAATTTCCGACGGATTACCTACGAATATTTTTTATTTTAGACATTTGGGGCACCGGACGTCTTTTTTTTCGCTTCGTTTTTTCGCACTTCTATTATACATAATTATCAATACTATTACCAAGTTATACCTAATATATATGTGTATAACCATGTGCACCTAGAGATCCGTTACTCCTTTCACAGAGTTACTTCTTTCATATACATTCACACATACACACATATGTACATATGCATACATACACATACACAATTACAAATACATTCACATATACCCATAAACACATACATTCATAGAGTTTGGTCAATGTGTTTATGTATGGGTATGTATCTATGAATGTATGTGTATGTATGTATATATGTGTATATGAATCTATGTGTGTGTGTGAATGTGCGTCTAAGAATGTATGTTTTTATAGGTATATATGAATGTATGTGTAAATGTCTATGTGTAGGTGTATGTATGTATATGTACTTATGTGAGTGTGAATGTAATTTTAAAGTGTGAAAGGAGTAACGGATAAAAATGAGTACGCCACTATAAAAATCTAGGTATCATGTATAACTCGGTGATAGTATAGATAATTATGCATAATAGAGGTGCGAAAAAAACGAAGCGAAAAAAACGACGTCCGGCGCCCGAAATCTCGAAAAAAAAAAGTTCGTAGGTAATCCGTCGGAAATTACCGACGGAATAGCAACGGATATCCTCTTCCGTAGGTAATACGTAGGTAATTACCTACGGAATACCTACGAAACAGGCCATCCGTCGCTATTCCGTCGGTAATTTCCGACGGATTGCCTACGAATATTTTTTATTTTTGACATTTGGGGCACCGGATGTCGTTTTTTTCTCTTCGTTTTTTTCGCACTTCTATTATACATAATTATAAATACTATTACCAAGTTATACCTAATATATATGTGTATAACCATGTGCACCTATAGATCCGTTACTCCTTTCACACAGTTACTTCTTTCACATACATTCACACATGCACACATATGTACATATGCATACATACACATACACAATTACAAAAACATTCACATATACCCATAGACACATACATTCATACAGTTGGTCAATGTGTTTATGTACGGATATATGTATGTATGTATGTATGTATCTATGAATGTATGTGTATGTATGTATATATGTGTATATGAATCTATGTATGTGTGAATGTACGTCTAAAATTGTATGTGTGAATGTATGTTTTTATGGGTATATATGAATGTATGTGTAAATGTGTATGTGTAGGTGTATGTATGTATATGTACTTATGTGAATGTGAATGTAATTTTAAAGTGTGAAAGGAGTAACGGATAAAAATGAGTACGCCACTATAAACATCTAGGTATCATGTATAACTCGGTGATATTATAGATAATTATGCATAATAGAGGTGCGAAAAAAACGAAGCGAAAAAAATGACGTCCGGTGCCCGAAATCTCGAAAAAAAAAAGTCCGTAGGTAATCCGTCGGAAATTATCGACGGAATAGCGACGGATATCCTCTTCCGTAGGTAATTACCTACGGAACAGGCCATCCGTCGCTATTCTGTCGGTAATTTCCGACGGATTACCTACAAATATTTTTTATTTTAGACATTTGGGGCACCAGACGTCTTTTTTTTCGGTTCGTTTTTTCACACTTCTATTATACTTAATTATCAATACTATTACCAAGTTATACCTAATATATATGTGTATAACCATGTGCACCTAGAGATCCGTTACTCCTTTCACACAGTTACTTCTTTCACATACATTCACACATACACACATATGTATATATGCATACATACACATACACAATTACAAAAACATTCACATATAGGCATAGACACATACATTCATAGAGTTTGGTCAATGTGTTTATGTATGGGTATGTATCTATGAATGTATGTGTATGTATGTATATATGTGTATATGAATCTATGTGTGTGTGTGAATGTGCGTCTAAGAATGTATGTGTGAATGTATGTTTTTATAGGTATATATGAATGTATGTGTAAATGTGTATGTGTAGGTGTATGTATGTATATGTACTTATGTGAGTGTGAATGTAATTTTAAAGTGTGAAAGGAGTAACGGATAAAAATGAGTACGCCACTATAAAAATCTAGGTATCATGTATAACTCGGTGATAGTATAGATAATTATGCATAATAGAGGTGCGAAAAAAACGAAGCGAAAAAAACGACGTCCGGTGCCCGAAATCTCGAAAAAAAAAGTCCGTAGGTAATCCGTCAGAAATTACCGACGGAATAGCGACGGATATCCTCTTCTGTAGGTAATATGTAGGTAATTACCTACGGAATACCTACGAAACAGGCCATCCGTCGCTATTCCGTCGGTAATTTCTGACGGATTGCCTACGAATATTTTTTATTTTTGACATTTGGGGCACCGGATGTCGTTTTTTTCGCTTCGTTTTTTTCGCACTTCTATTATACATAATTATAAATACTATTACCAAGTTATACCTAATATATATGTGTATAACCATGTGCACCTATAGATCTGTTACTCCTTTCACACAGTTACTTCTTTCACATACATTCACACATGCACCCATATGTACATATGCATACATACACATACACAATTACAAAAACATTCACATATACCCATAGACACATACATTCATACAGTTGGTCAATGTGTTTATGTACGGATATATGTATGTATGTATGTATGTATGTATGTATCTATGAATGTATGTGTATGTATGTATATATGTGTATATGAATCTATGTATGTGTGAATGTACGTCTAAGATTGTATGTGTGAATGTATGTTTTTATGGGTATATATGAATGTATGTGTAAATGTGTATGTGTAGGTGTATGTATGTATATGTACTTATGTGAATGTGAATGTAATTTTAAAGTGTGAAAGGAGTAACGGATAAAAATGAGTACGCCACTATAAACATCTAGGTATCATGTATAACTCGGTGATATTATAGATAATTATGCATAATAGAGGTGCGAAAAAAACGAAGCGAAAAAAATGACGTCCGGTGCCCGAAATCTCGAAAAAAAAAGTCCGTAGGTAATCCGTCGGAAATTACCGACGGAATAGCGACGGATATCCTCTTCCGTAGGTAATTACCTACGGAACAGGCCATCCGTCGCTATTCTGTCGGTAATTTCCGACGGATTACCTACGAATATTTTTTATTTTAGACATTTGGGGCACCAGACGTCTTTTTTTTCGGTTCGTTTTTTCGCACTTCTATTATACTTAATTATCAATACTATTACCAAGTTATACCTAATATATATGTGTATAACCATGTGCACCTAGAGATCCGTTACTCCTTTCACACAGTTACTTCTTTCACATACATTCACACATACACACATATGTATATATGCATACATACACATACACAATTACAAAAACATTCACATATAGGCATAGACACATACATTCATAGAGTTTGGTCAATGTGTTTATGTATGGGTATGTATCTATGAATGTATGTGTATGTATGTATATATGTGTATATGAATCTATGTGTGTGTGTGAATGTGCGTCTAAGAATGTATGTGTGAATGTATGTTTTTATAGGTATATATGAATGTATGTGTAAATGTGTATGTGTAGGTGTATGTATGTATATGTACTTATGTGAGTGTGAATGTAATTTTAAAGTGTGAAAGGATTAACGGATAAAAATGAGTACGCCACTATAAAAATCTAGGTATCATGTATAACTCGGTGATAGTATAGATAATTATGCATAATAGAGGTGCGAAAAAAACGAAGCGAAAAAAACGACGTCCAGTGCCCGAAATCTCGAAAAAAAAAGTCCGTAGGTAATCCGTCAGAAATTACCGACGGAATAGCGACGGATATCCTCTTCTGTAGGTAATATGTAGGTAATTACCTACGGAATACCTACGAAACAGGCCATCCGTCGCTATTCCGTCGGTAATTTCTGACGGATTGCCTACGAATATTTTTTATTTTTGACATTTGGGGCACCGGATGTCGTTTTTTTCGCTTCGTTTTTTTCGCACTTCTATTATACATAATTATAAATACTATTACCAAGTTATACCTAATATATATGTGTATAACCATGTGTACCTATAGATCTGTTACTCCTTTCACACAGTTACTTCTTTCACATACATTCACACATACACACATATGTACATATGCATACATACACATACACAATTACAAAAACATTCACATATACCCATAGACACATACATTCATACAGTTGGTCAATGTGTTTATGTACGGATATATGTATGTATGTATGTATGTATCTATGAATGTATGTGTATGTATGTATATATGTGTATATGAATCTATGTATGTGTGAATGTGCGTCTAAGATTGTATGTGTGAATGTATGTTTTTATGGGTATATATGAATGTATGTGTAAATGTGTATGTGTAGGGGTATGTATGTATATATACATATGTGAATGTGAATGTAATTTTAAAGTGTGAAAGAAGTAACGGATAAAAATGAGTACGCCAAAAAAACTCGGTGGCGTACTCATTTTTATCCGTTACTCCTTTCACACTTTAAAAGTACATTCGCATTCACATATGTACATATACATACATACACCTACACATACACATTTACACATACACTCATAGACATACATTAATACATACATCCACACATACATTCATACACACATTCACACATACATTCATAGAGACACATTCACACATACACATACATTCATATACACACATATACATACATACGCATACATTCATACATAATAATAATAATAATAATAATAATGTAAATAATGGTAATAATAATAATAATAATAATTGAAATAATAATAATAATTGAAAGAATAATAATAATAGTAGTAGTAGTAGTAAAATTTTAATAAATGACGGATTTGTGACGGATTTGTGACGGAAAGTATACAAATTAGTCTTTTTGTCAGTACCGTAGCTATTCCGTCGGTATTTACCGACGAATTTCCGACGGATGTGACATCCGTCAGTATTCTGTAGCTGTTCCGTCACAATATCGTGAGTAATTTAGGGCAACGTTTTCCGTCGGTATTTCGTAGGTAATTTACGACGGAATTTTTCCGTAGGTAATTTTCGTAGGTATTTTCATTTTTTCTAGTAGTGCTAGTAATCTTAATTAGTTATTATTTCTAATACTTTGCATGTTATATATAATGTTTATTACGTTTCGTTAACATTTTTTGTACACTGTGTAAGGTATATTTCTTTAGCAAGTTACAATGTGAATTCTAACTTTTCATATTAACAAACACTTGTATTTACAATCTATATGATAAACTAGGAGAATGTCCGAGCATTATGTAGGATACCGTTATTTAATTAAATATGTACATTTATATTTTATTAAACTAAGTAATTGCATTGTCGTTATTTAACTTTGAAATAATAATTTTAAAACAATTTTATAGAAATTCGATATTAACTATTGTAAGTATTTTTAACTATGTCAATTATAAACAACCATATAATATCAATTGGCTTTACACATGAACCATGTGTGAAAAAAAGTGAATATAATTTTCGATTTAATATTATTTTTAATTATTATTATAATTATTTAATTTAGATAATCATATATTCACATCATTTTATTGGCATTTATTACCAGATTGAATGTCTTATCGTATAATATTTGATTTACTATTATTTTTAACTATTATTAATTGTTTCTTGGTTGAAAAATAAATTATTTCCTTAATCTTTGGCTTCAGACATTATTATCAGTTCAATTATTAAAAAATATTTTTGAGGTAATAATATTATTTTTCAATCAATATAGTTTTTATTATTTTCATTGATTCATATTATTGTGCTACATATTTTAAACGTTTTTATAATCTCATTGGCATTTATTAGTAGGTTGCATGTGTTAGATATGATATTTATTATTATTATTATCGTTTCTTCGTTTAAAGATAAATTATTTCCCTAATATTTGGCCTCAAACATTGTTATTAGTTAAATTATTGAAAAAAGTAGGCGAATGCCAGCCCATTAGGTTGTTTTAAAATTTTAATTAAGTCATTTATATTTTATGTGTATTATTTATATAAGACAATGTGTATAAGGGTCCAAATTATTATATAAATGATGATTATTTAAGTAAATATTGGTAAGAGTAATTGAAATATATATTTTTAACTAGATATAATAAAAATTTATTAATTGCATTGAAATTCTATTTTAATATTCCAACTTTTCAAATTGTAATTGAATGTTATTAAAAAAACCATTGGAACCAATTAAGTTTTTCATTCATGACATTTAATTGATATTTATTAGACTCAATTAAATAAGATTAAAATATTAAAATTGTATTCAGAAAATTAAATTACTAATATAATCATTTTAGTTTTAGACTAAATATTATACCACAAACCTTAAAACCAATTATTAAAAACAAAATTATATTCATCTATTGTTTTGTGTTCAAAAAAATTAATGACATTTATGTGTATTAAATTACAATAACATAATTATTGAAAATAAACCAACAATGTTTTGTTTTTTCCAATAATAAAACTCAAATGATGATAACCAACTTTCATAAAAGTGTGAAAATAGATTTGATTAATTTACCCCAAAATAATAATTGTTCTTTGTATTGTATTTATTTATAATATCTTTAAGGAAAAAAGACATTTCAATCAAATCATTATATATTCAATGTGAATTTATAGATGCAATATGTGACACCATTTACACACAAACAAATAAATAAATAGAAGAAATTAAATTCAAAAGGGTTTAAAATATCTTCTTATGACGTTGCAAATCCATAATTTTATAATATCTTACATAAGTGGAAGCTTTTCAAACCATAATTCTTAAAGAAGATAAGAATGTTTTAGGGGTGTTGTAATAAGTGTTGGGTTTCATGTATTACAACGTCCTATGGTGCACATACAACCCTAAATGCTTTGGATCTAAGTTTTCTCTAGATATACATGCAATAAAATTTCCAAAGCATGAAGCCTACAACTAGCATACAATTTGACATATGAATCATAAAAATAAGTTAGACGATTACCTCTTGTTGTAGCTTGTTGAATTTTGGCCATTAAGAACTTAGCACCCCAAGTGTGATGCCTCAAACGGTTTACAACACACCATGAACTAAGGAGGACTTTGAGGGAGAATATGGAGCACACAAAATCGGCTATATGAACTCCAAGAACACTAGTGTCAGATTTTAGACTATGAGATAACATATATATATATATATATATATATATATATATATATATATATATATATATATATATATATATATATATATATATATATATATATATATATAGTGTAGGATTCCAAGGATCATGGGTAAACCCTAATCCATACACATAGGCTTATGATCCATAACTCATGTGGACTAACTCTTCATGGATGCTTACATAAACTTAGCCCATCATGGATTAATAGCCCAATCCTATATGTATCACTGATTTACATAATCAGTTCCTGTTAATTTAATTAGCTTCTTTTGATCACTAAATTAATTCCAAATTAATTCTTGATCAATAATAATTAAACAATATGATTTCACAATTAATACATTATACTTGTAATATATTAATAAATGATAAATAACCTCTTACTCAAATATTCATCCTATCAAATTCCTGGTGATATGCAACCCGAAATGGACCATGGTACTCTCGGGTCAAGTACATACCAATTATAGTTATGGGCTTAGACACGTAATCCAACAGTCTCCCACTTGGATAAGTCTAATAACTATAACTGCAAGTACGACTTAAACACCGACTAGCAATCGTAGCTCTTAAAAGCCGATGTCGAACTCTGACCAGTCAATGACGCGTCCTTTATATAAGGGATCATATATTTTTAGTCCTTTCTACAAGATATCGTATGAACTGAGACATGGATTATAATCATTCTCTTTGTTCATGTGTTGTTTCTCAATTTCCGATTTATGACGACTGGCTAATTGAACAAATCAAATCAATCCAGGCTTGGCCAAGCGCTTAGGGTTGTCATCACTAAATCATCGGGGGGCCCACAAATATCGCTTTTATTCCTCTAAGGGTAAAAGGAACAGATGAACTTCGACTCATATGCTTGCTCCATTTACTCATCAAATCACACACAGTGATACGTTTTATAACACCAAGTTACTGGTGCGTTTTCATATGTCAATGTGCAACCGACTTGTAAACTACAACTCCCATGTCTTGGTTTCAAGAATATAAGATATTATCGTCTCACGATCACTCATGATAAAATCCATGAAGTGATTCTAATGAGCATGGGTTTAATCCAATACTCGAATCTTATTCCAGGAGTACTCATGAACACTGCAACAAACTTGTTCCATGTCTTAAACACCTAGACATTCTACAGTAAGATTCATGACAATCTTGCCTCAATACCTACTTCCAAAGTATGGTTGACTGTTGATAGTTTGAATAATCTTATTATTCTAGAAGTCAAAACATGTAAATAGAAACACAAGAATAATCGAATCCAATATGGTCTCAGAACTTATGAATATAAATAAAACACCTTTTATTTAATCACCATATTGATTACATATTATTCATTGTATAATGTTTCTTTAATCAACTTAACACTTGAATTAAAACAATAGTTATCCCATGCTTCAAGCATGCACACTATGTTTACATATGGTCCTTTCTTTGTGAAATAGATCAATTGAATACATTTTCAATGAAACTCATTTCACAACTTCCAAATCTTTATCCCTAGTGTAAGAATACCAAATTCTTGCCACTATTAGTACGTGTTAGGTTCTAACCTTTATGCAATGATACTTTTGTAATGTCAATGCACCAAAGCCACAGAGACTTGGACAATGAAATTACAAGGTATTCCACTGGAGATTGATAACAAAACAATTACATGGAAGCGAAGTCTCAAATTCAAAGTACATTCCTTTGAGTATCCTTCTTGCATAAAAGTTTCTAACCTACACATAGATTCTTAATATCCAACTCCCATTATGGAAACATTTCCTTATTTTCCATATGACAACTCATTATTAATAGAGTCCTGTCTATTCATAATAATGTCAATATGGTCCATCCATTACAATACTTCCAATTGCCCACAAGCAACCAATCTTTGGCGAACCTTAGATTGTTCTTAGCAATTGTTTAACAAATTTAGTCATATCTGGTTCTGGTCCTTTTTCATTCTTAATTCCCTAGGCATTTTTAAAATTCAGAACACATAAATATTATAGCATATGCAATCGATCCTATACCCGAAGCATATAGGATACGACCCATAATGTCCTACATACAGACATGATACTTTACCATTCTCTTGCTATAATATTTCCATATATAGAATTTCCTTATGTTGAACTATTCCAACATAACATTCATATATATCATTGACTAAATTTGATAAAAATCTCACAATCTAAGCTTTTAGATTTGAAATGAAGTATGATTTCCTCTCCCTTAATTATAGCAAAACAACTTTTCAAACTCTGCAACTTTGCGAATTGAAACTTTCGTTTTCTATAATTAACATTGCTAACTCGCATCACTTAACATAATAATTGTGCTCCCACTAGCATAATAATTACATTCTTATTAGCATAACACTTATGCTCCCACTAGCTTTGACATGTATTCAGAAATCAGCTGGACTTCTAGAAATCAATACTTATTGACTTTCTTTCCAAAGTTCAGATTTTTGATACAAGATGCTTCGATAAGACTTTATCTTAGCTCATACACCTTTTATAAGAAATATCATATGTGTGTCTAAACTATTTCACAACTTACAGCAATAAGTTTTGAATGTTCGGACTATTTGCCATTTCTCACAATTCGAACTATGAAGAGAGATGTCGTAATCATAATCGAATTTGAGAATGCAATTAACACAACTGCTATCTCCTCAAAATCTTCTTAGTGAAAGTGTTTCCTCACACTCAGTTTCATGAATCGGAGAGAAACCATATGACACTTAGATTTTATGGTGTATGTGTTCCTATCCATGTGAATTTTTCATAACCATAATCATAAGACAAGGTTAGTGACAAATCGAAACTCATATGGACTAAACTTGTTCAATCTTAACTTCTTGCCACTTGGCAGCACAAGTGCCTACCATGTCTTCAAGTTGTTAAGCAGCTCATCCTTATTGATCAATGAACTTTCACTAATCAAGGTGCTTTGCCTTATGCAAACAATTGAGAACTCATAGAACTCGCATGCATAGTCAACTTTAACTAGAATGGGCACAGGAACAAGAATATGTCAACATGATAGGTTAAAAAAATCAAGTCGTGGGCTAGTGATTAATAATAGGGCCAGTCTTGATCAGTTCTTGAAACCTTTCAAGATCTTTAAGATTCCCACTGACTTCTTGATATATAAGTTTCTCTTTGTCAAGAAACTTTACTTGACAAACAAATATTCAAGAGTTAGTGCGGTTTCCTATCTAAATAAACACTTCTGACAATCGATCTTATTTGATCTTTGTTTTATCCAAAACATCATAACTTACCAATTTCAAATGTACAAGAGTAGAAAACATTTTACTCTACATTTGATAAGTGTTATAAATCTTTCTTAAGATTATGTCACTCAAGGCACAATCTTGGAGTATGACTCTAAGACTTGATTTTGAAACGAAATACGATTCACCTTTTGATTTAACCATTTCAACAATTCACGTTTCCTCTTCTTAGCCATACAAATGCACTAAGGTATCCTTAGAGGATCAATGGTGACATGGTTCCATAATCATAAGGATGATCAAATGTAACGACCCAAAAATCAGGGGTAAACATTTTCATTTTTAATATAACACAAACATAGATATCATTTATTCCAATCATTCCAAAACATTGTGAATTAAAAACATTTATCAGAGTTCATCCCAAAATCATTTATTGCGGAAAACATTGGTGTGTGCGCTGCGATCAAGCTGAGCCCTTCCTTTCCAAAACAAAGATACCTAAAACCATACATATAAGGATGCCATGGAAACCCCCACATGGTCTTAGCCCACTATCATACCAACCATACATATAAGGATGCCATGGAAACCCTCCAGGGTCTTACTCCGGGTGCCATGGGAACCCCCACATGATCTTAGCCCAATTCCATGGAAACCCTCACATGGTCTTGACTAAGGATGCCATGGAAACCCTCTAAGGTCTTACACCGTAGTGCCTCGGGAACCCCCCGAGGTCTTCCATGCAAGCATCACAAAGACAACTAGCATATCACATACCACATATTCAACTAGCATACCACATAACACGAAATCAGCTAGCATACCACATAACACGAAATCAACTAGCATATCACATAATGCATAATGGGCCAGCCTTGGTGCCTTAGACCCATTGGTATGGTGAGGAGACTCACCTCGAATGCAGAAGCTTCCCGAAAGAAATCCTTAGTTGCTGTCCTGTCCACTTCCCGAGCTATCAATAGCAATCAATATATCCAATTAGCAATTGGGTCCCATACCATAATCCTTAATCCATACATGGGGTAAAATTACCATTCTACCCATGGCCCAGTATGATCCAAAACTAAGACCCAAACTAAAACAAAAGCCCAACACAATAATATCCATAAAGCCATCAATTAGGGGTGAGCATATTAACCGAAAAACCGAACCATAACTAAATTAACCGATATAACCGAACCATTTTAACCGAACCATTACTAAAATATATGGTTCGGTTTCTAATTTTGGTTAACCGAATACATATGGTTCGGTTATGGTTTTCATCAAAAACTGAACCATTATAAACCGAACCGAACCAATAATATTAATAAATATTAAATATAATATTAAATATATGGTATGTAGTTATATTAGAAATTGAAAATTTAAACGGTAAGTATTTGGAGTTAGATAAGATAAGTAATCTTAAATCGATACTACAGTTATATATACACAATCATTCGCTTTTTATAATGATAGGCTTTGTGTTTTTCTATTTTTATAGAAAAATATGTTTATTTTTATGTCATCTTCGACCATTTTGGTTAACCGATATTAACCATTAACCATAACCATTAACCGATTAAATCTGTTAAACAAAACCAATATTAACCTGTCACACCCCCAAACCAGACGGCGGAAACGTCCGGGGGTGGAGGACTTCATTTGTAGTATCACAACACATGTAATATAGTAATCATAGTACAAACAACCATTGTATTAAAAAGTATAAATAATTACATGTGTTTCACTTTGTATACTGAAACCAAAAAAGTTGTACAAAAGATAAAGACAAAACATAAACTGCTCCATCTTCAAAAGCTCGGGTGTACCTGTCTACGGGTTCCCTGAGAATACAAGTAATTTGAAAAGAGTGTATCAACATAAATTTGAGTGAGTGCATAAGTATTTATGTTTTGTAAGAGTGTTTTCTGTTTCTTGAATATGTAAACTATTTCCAGAAAATCCTATATTTTCTGTTGTATATGAAAAGTAGTTGTATATGTATAAAACTGTTCTGTTTGTAAACCAATGTTCTGTATCTTGTAAACTGTATCGTGTAAACTATATTGTATAACTGCATCTTGTAAATTGTATCTTGTAAACTAGTACTTTGAAAATGTACTTAAGTTTAGGTAATTATACACTAACGTATTGTTAATACCTTTTTAATGAGTTATTATAACGATACTAACTAGATGGCCTGACCCAACACTATGTATGCGTTGAAAGTTGATGATAACAATTGTCACTCACAGGCGTGTATGCCTGACTGTAGCTAGCAGTCCGAGTGCGGGGTTGTTAATCCCAATATAGATCTATACACACATTGTTTCGATCCCCTGCTGGAGACTCTGGTTATAATATCAGGACTTTACTGTATCATTTAAAATGAACTAAACTAACTCTACTCTTTGACTCATAAAAGCGTATAACGTTACATGTACAACAGTTATGAAATCCCAATCATTCTAAAATGAATGATTGATAGTATATCCTTGAATTAGTCTTCTTAACATGTATTTGAATGAATGAATACACTTGAATAGTTTTGAATTAAACCTTTGTTTTTGTAAAACAATGTACTCTAGTATACTAGTATCGTGAATTAATGTTATGTGTATCATAAATTATACCTATTATAATTTATATGTACTTTCTGATTTGATAACGAGTATTCATGTATGGGATCCTTTACTCAACATGTACAAAGGGTAATTGAATCTAATTGAATAAACTTTTATACTTGTATACATATACAAATATATATAACTAAAATTTAAATGACACTTGGACAAACAACTGATACTTGTGATCCCACATCCAAACAAGGAAAAGGAACCAAAGTGGGTTGTCAGTCCTAAGTCTTTTAAACCTTATTTATATAAATATATGTATATTAGTATGATTTTTGGGGAAAAATATAAGTTTATCAAACATTTAAAAGAAGTTTCATATTTGGAAATCCATTTTGGTGACTTGATGTCTTTTTGAAATAACCACTTAAAACCACTTGATTTGATAAGATGTTTGAAACCATTTGTTTTGATAACTGTATTCCATTTGAAATCATTTGTTATAACACAATATCTTTGTGTTATACTTGTATTCCCCCCCCCCCTTAAAACAGTAAAAACTATGAAAATGTGGGGGTATGAACTCACCTGTTGTAAGTTACTCAAATGTAAGATTGGTGTAGGATGCTAAGTGTCAAGTGAAGACTTGAGCAAACACTGATCCTATTTGAACATATAATGACACATATATGTTTATAATTAGTGAATAAACAACAAATCATGAAAGGTAACACCATATTAGACTAGGAAACTCTAGGTTTTAAGTACTACAATCACATATGATTGCATACTAAGGGTGTATGGCTATTCTAATGAGTTTATGGCCAACATGGTAAGTCTTATATGAGTTTACGCCCTAGGGTTTATGGCCCTATGAGTTTATGGCCGTAAACTATAGTATCTTGTGCCATTTTGTGTTTTAAAGTCCTAGGTTCTTCCTTGAGGTGTTCTAGACTTAGTTCCAAGGCTTAGTAAGAGGTTTAGGGTTCATTTACACCCTTAATTAGGGTTTACGGCCCAAGTAGATTGCCTTGGCCGTAAACACCTTTTGATCTTGATTTCTTTATGTTTTCAAGTAGTATAATCAGTAAGTAGTACACAAAGGAAGGTACTCAAGGGATTAGAAGCCTTTAGGAGTGTTTAAAGTCAACATATGCTTCATTATGAGGGTTTACGGCCAAGGGAGATTGACTTGGCCGTAAACTCCCTTTGTTCTTGTCAATTGGATGATTCCTAAGTGTTCTTCAAGTATTTCGTGTATATAGCAAGCTTAGGAGAGAGGACTTACAATATAGAAGCTTGATAAGGTGATTAAAGTCCAAAAACACTAGTGTGTGCTCTTGGTGTTCTTGGTGAAATGAAGAACACTTGAAAATCTAGCAAAATGGAATGATTTCATGGATGAAATCATGTATAATCACTAGATAAGGAGATGTAACAAAAATTCAAGTGAAAGAATTCTTACATTTTTGGAAGATCAAAGTGAAGATCTTATGATACTTGAGAGAGAATCTTGGGTGTTCTTGACTAGAAATGGAAGAAATGAATGAAAAATGGTGTAAACTCATGCATATAGCATGAGTTCACGGCCTATACATGAGTTTACGGCCCAAGCATGTGTTGGCCGTAAACTCCTCTTAATGAGTTAAGAGTTTGATTAAGGCACAATGGACTCAAGTAGATACTTCCTAATATCCGATTCTTGAATACACTAGGCTTAGAACACTCAAACAGACTCTATACAATGCTAAAAGATAGCAGAAACTAGTTTGTCTTTGATTGAATTGACTGAAAGTACAAGATAGAAATTTCGGGTTTAGAGGGGTGGAGGCTGAAGATATTAGGGTTAGGTTATGAGATAAGTAGCTTAAATAGGGTCCAAGACCCTAAAATAGGGTTCTGATCTGACTAGCGTCCGCCCAACATATTTCTGGTACTCTCAGCGTACTCCGAAGAACATTCGCGACCATCCTGGTCAGTACGCCCGGCGTACTCCAGTGTACGCGCAACGTACTTCCTTCTTCACTAGTATGCTCCACGTACTCTTTTTGTATGCCTCGTGCACTCGGCTAAGCTTGAAAACTACAAAACTTCCGAAGGCCATAACTTCTTCGTTATAAGCCCGATTCCGACGATCCGTATATCCACGGAAAGGTGAAGAGAAGCCCTACACTTCTATCAACTCAAACCTTTTCTTAAGACCTTTCGCAAAAAAAATCCATTTTCCACAAAAGCCCGAACTGCCACTTTACCGAAATACCCCTAGGATCCAAAACACGAACCGCACACCCGGATCACTTCTAATACATCACCCGCACCCAAATGGGCCTAGATCTTACCTTCCCAAAGCCATAATCCTAATAATGACCGAGCTTCGAGCCACAGCCTCAGACTAGGAGTCAATTGGGACCAGAGCGTTACAACTCTCTCCCACTTAAATTAGATTTCGCCCTCGAAATCATGCCTCACCATCCCCGACATACCAGGCAACCTGAGCATCACCGCCACAAACCCAAGAATACCACAACCTTCCCAAGGCAACTGAAACCAACCCTCGTAGGGTTCTATAACCCGAAGATGAACGAATTCCTTGCAACCTGATCACATCTGCTTCATCTGAAATTTGAAGTTTCGAGATGGTCTGTCTCCCTGACAGACTGCCCACATCGAATCATCATCGAACTGATTCTATAAGAAAACCATCCTAAATAGAATACTTTCCACCCGTAATGGGCCTTATCCTAAAGCCCAATATTCTCCTTAGTCCATAACCTTGTCCCCAATTGGCCCACGAAGGCCCACAACAACCTAGTCTAAGAATTGGCCCAAAGTAAGGCCCACAAATGTGAAGTCCATTTCTATATTGGGCCACAAGGCCCAATAGGCCCAACTTTCCTAATATTGGCCCAAAGATACATTCAGGCCCAACAATCAGCAAATCCAGGTCCAAAACCATTAGGGCCCATAGGTCCGAAGTCCACTAAGGCCCAAGTCTTCCTGAGATCGTACGCCTAGCGTACCTCTTCTATACGCTTAGCGTACTGGGCAAATGGACTGTACGTGCAGCGTACTTCATAGTACGCCCAGCGTACAAACAGCTCATGCACAAAATCCATTAAGTGCTTAATGCTTCAAACCAAGGGACCAAATTACAGATCTGAGCTCTACCTAACGTTTTAATCCATAAAGTCACTAACTTGGTGACTTTGCATGCCCCAAACAAACCCTAACTTCAAAAATGGCATTCTACTTCCAAAAAAAGGGACCCTAACTCATGCATGAACCAATTAAGACCTTCAAGATGACAACTTTCTGTTTTAGGGACTCAAATAGCATCAAGGGTGGCTACCCCAAACCTAAGAATCGGATTTGAACCATAATGCTTCATCCTTGGGACCAAAAAGGAACCGAAACCCATACATGGTAGATCTAAGAGATGAATGATCAAGTTCCAAGATTTTTACCTTTATCAAGCTGAGAAAAAGTCCCAAAAGCCAGATCCATAAGCTGCTCCTTGATTCCCATCTTTGCAACAAGCTCCATCTTCTTGAATATAGGCCAAACATCCCAAAAATGGACTCCATAAGCTCAAAAATGCCACCATGGATGATATATGACGATTTCTAGGGTTTAGAGAGGTGGAGGCTGAAGATATTAGGGTTAGGTTATGAGATAAGGAGCTTAAATAGGGTCCAAGACCCTAAAATAGGGTTCTAATCTGACTAGCTACGCCCAACGTATTTCTGGTACTCCCAGCGTACTCCGAAGAACATTCGCGACCATCCTGGTCAGTACGACCGACGTACTCCAATGTATGCCTAGCGTACTTCCTTCTTCACAAGTACGCACCACGTACTCTTTGTGTACGCCCCGTGTACTCGGCTAAGCCTGAAAACCACGAAACTTCCGAAGGCCATAACTTCTTCGTTATAAGCCTGATTCCGACGATCCTCATATCCACGGAAAGGTGAAGAGAAGCCCTACACTTCTATCAAATCAAACCTTCTCTTAAGACCTTCCGAACAAAAATCCATTTTCCACAAAAGCCCGAACTGCCACTTTACCGAAATACCCCTAGGCTCCAAAACACGAACTGCACACCCGGATCACTTCTAATACATCACCCGTACCCAAATGGGCTTAGATCTTACCTTCCCAAAGCCATAATCCTTATAATGACCGAGTTTCGAGCCACAGCCTCAGACTAGGAGTCAATTGGGAACAGAGCGTTACAACTCTCTCCCACTTAAATTATATTTCGTCCTCGAAATCATGCATCACCATCCCCGACGTACCAGACAACCTGAGCATCACCACCACAAACCCAAGAATACCACAACCTTCCCAATGCAACTGAAACCAACCCTCGTAGGGTTCTATAACCTGAAGATGAACGAATTCCTTGCAACCTGATCACATCTGCTTCATCTGAAATTTGAAGTTTCGAGATGGTCTGTCTCCCTGACAGACTGCCCACATCGAATCGTCATCGAACTGATTCTATAAGAAAACCATCCTAAATAGAATACTTTCCACCCGTAATACCTTGAGGCTTCCAAATGAGAAAAATCACCAGTCAACTGCGGCTACCGAATAACAAGCAATTCCACATACGAACCCCAAATCACTGACGTCGCTCTAACTCTTCTTGCTGCCACATAGCTGCTTTCCTGAAGGACAGTTGGGACCTCCCTGGTCCCAACTTGTCTGCCAACTGTCCGAAACACCAGACACCTACCCCGATTGTTGAACCAATACACACGTACAACAGGTCTACATGGCCTCTAAAGGATACCTCGTCTGACAATAACTGCCCTATCTATACCGCTATTCATGGCTCCTTCAATCCATTGTTCGATCCGATCATGATAGGCTGACGACCTGTCGCCACTGAATCTGACGTAAAAAAGTGAATGCTACCAGAATAACTGTATTCTTGTATCATACCCGGTCTCCTTCGACCTACCGTTTGCTGATTCCAATTATGTTGTGACCTACTCACAACCTCGCGAACTGGCCCACCCTGGCCTAAGTCATCCGAACGAATCTGTGAATGCTACGACTACACCCTGAGCAATAACCGAACCAAACCGCCCCATACAAACCCCTACCATCAATGGCCCAATTTTCCAAATTGGGCCCAGAGCTTTCTAATGGGCCTTATCCTAAACCCCAATATTCTCCTTAGTCCATAACCTTGTCCTCAGTTGGCCCACGAAGGCCCACAACAACCTAGTCTAAGAATTGGCCCAAAGTAAGGCCCACAAATGTGAAGTCCATTTCTATATTGGGCCACAAGGCCCAATAGGCCCAACTTTCCTAATATTGGCCTAAAGATACATTCAGGCCCAACAATCAGCAAATCCAGGTCCAAAACCATTAGGGCCCATAGGTCCGAAGTCCACTAAGGCCCAAGTCTTCCTGAGATCGTACGCCTAGCGTACCTCTTCTATACGCTTAGCGTACTGGGCAAATGGACTGTACGTGCAGCGTACTTCATAGTACGCCCAGCGTACAAACAGCTCATGCACAAAATCCATTAAGTGCTTAATGCTTCAAACCAAGGGACCAAATTACAGATCTGAGCTCTACCTAACGTTTTAATCCATAAAGTCACTAACTTGGTGACTTTGCATGCCCCAAACAAACCCTAACTTCAAAAATGGCATTCTACTTCCATAAAAGGGACCCTAACTCATGCATGAACCAATTAAGACCTTCAAGATGACAACTTTCTGTTTTAGGGACTCAAATAGCATCAAGGGTGGCTACCCCAAACCTAAGAATCGGATTTGAACCATAAAACTTCATCCTTGGGAACAAAAAGGAACTGAAACCCATAAATGGTAGATCTAAGAGATGAATGATCAAGTTCCAAGATTTTTACCTTTATCAAGCTGAGAATAAGTCCCAAAAGCCAGATCCATAAGCTCCTCCTTGATTTCCAACCTTGCAACAAGCTCCATCTTCTTGAATATAGGCCAAACATCCCAAAAATGGACTCCATAAACTCAAAAATGCCACCATGGATGATATATGACGATTTCTAGGGTTTAGAGAGGTGGAGGCTGAAGATATTAGGGTTAGGTTATGAGATAAGGAGCTTAAATAGGGTCCAAGACCCTAAAATAGGGTTCTAATCTGACTAGCGTACGCCCAACGTATTTCTGGTACTCCCATCCTGGTCAGTACGACCGATGTACTCCAATGTACGCCTAGCGTACATCCTTCTTCACTAGTACGCCCCACGCACTCTTTGTGTACGCCCCGTGTACTCGGCTAAGCCTGAAAACCACGAAACTTCCGAAGGCCATAACTTCTTCGTTAAAAGCGTGATTCCGACGATCCTTATATCCACGGAAAGGTGAAGAGAAGCCCTACACTTCTATCAACTCAAACCTTTTCATAAGACCTTCCGAAAAAAAATCTATTTTCCACAAAAGCTCTAACTGCCACTTTACCGAAATACCCCTAGGCTCCAAAACACGAACCGCACACCCGGATCACTTCTAATACATCACCCGCACCCAAATGGGCCTAGATCTTACCTTCCCAAAGCCATAATCCTTATAATGACCGAGCTTCGAGCCACCGCCTCAGACTAGGAGTCAATTGGGAACAGAGCGTTACAACTCTCTCCCACTTAAATTAGATTTCGTCCTCGAAATCATGAATCACCATCCCCGACATACCAGACAACCTGAGCATCACCGCCACAAACCCAAGAATACCACAACCTTCCCAAGGCAACTGAAACCAACCCTCGTAGGGTTCTAGAACCCGAAGATGAACGAATTCCTTGCAACCTGATCACATCTGCTTCATCTGAAATTTGCAGTTTCGAGATGGTCTGTCTCCCTGACAGACTGCCCACATCGAATCATCATCGAACTGATTCTATAAGAAAACCATCCTAAATAGAATACTTTCCACCGGTAATACCTTGAGGCTTCCAAATGAGAAAAATCACCAGTCAACTGCGGCTACCGAATAACAAGCAATTCCACATACGAACCCCAAATCACTGACGTCGCTCTAACTATTCTTGCTGCCACATAGGTGCTTTCCTGAAGGACAGTTGGGAGCTCCCTGGTCCCAACTTGTCTGCCAACTGTCCGAAACACCAGACACCTACCCCGCTTGTGGAACCAATACACACGTACAACAGGTCTACATGGCCTCTGAAGGATACCTCGTCTGACAATAACTGCCCTATCTATACCGTTATTCATGGCTCCTTCAATCCATTGTTCCATCCAATCATGATAGGCTGACGACCCGTCGCCACTGAATCTGACGTAAAAAAGTGAATGCTACCAGAATAACTGTATTCTTGTATCATACCCGGTCTCCTTCGACCTACCGTTTGCTGATTCCAATTATGTTGTGACCTACTCACAACCTCGCAAACTGGCCCACCCTGGCCTAAGTCATCCGAACGAATATGTGAATGCTACGACTACACCCTGTCCAATAACTGAACCAAACCGCCCCATACACACCCCTTCCACCAATGGCCCAATTTTCCAAATTGGGCCCAGACCTTTCTAATGGGCCTTATCCTAAAGCCCAATATTCTCCTTAGTCGATAACCTTGTCCCCAATTGGCCCACGAAGGCCTACAACAACATAGTCTAAGAATTGGCCCAAACTGAGGCCCACAAATGTGAAGTCCATTTCTATATTGGGCCACAAGGCCCAATTGGCCCAACTTTCCTAATATTGGCCCAAAGATATATTCAGGCCCAACAATCAGCAAATCCAGGTCCAAAACCATTAGGGTCCAAAGGTCCGAAGTCCACTAAGGCCCAAGTCTTCCTGAGATCGTACGCCCAGCGTACCTCTTCTATACGCTTAGCGTACTGGGCAAATTGACTGTACGCGCAGCGTACTTCATAGTACGCCCAGCGTACAAACAGCTCATGCACAAAATCCATTAAGTGCTTAATGCTTCAAACCAAGGGACCAAATTACAGATCTGAGCTCTACCTAACGTCTTAATCCATAAAGTCACTGACTTGGTGACTTTGCATGCCCCAATCAAACCCGAACTTCAAAAATGGCATTCTACTTCCATAATAGGGACCCTAACTCATGCATGAACAATTAAGACCTTCAAGATGACAACTTTCTATTTTAGGGACTCAAATAGCATCAAGGGTGGCTACCCCAAGCCTAAGAATCGGCTTTGAACCATAAAGCTTCATCCTTGGGACCAAAAAGGAACCGAAACCCATAAATGGTTGATCTAAGAGATGAATGATCAAGTTCCAAGCTTTTTACCTTTATCAAGCTGAGAATAAGTCCCAAAAGCCAGATCTATAAACTCCTCCTTGATTTCCATCTTTGCAACAAGCTTCATCTTCTTGAATATAAGCCAAACATCCCAAAAATGGACTCCATAAGCTCAAAAATGCCACCATGGATGATATATGACGATTTCTAGGGTTTAGAGAGGTGGAGGCTGAAGATATTTGGGTTAGGTTATGAGATAAGGATCTTAAATAGGGTCCAAGACCCTAAAATAGGGTTCTGATCTGACTAGCGTACGCCCAACGTATTTCTGGTACTCCCAGCGTACTCCGAAGAACATTCGCGACCATCCTGGTCAGTACGCCCGGCGTACTCCAATGTACGCCTAGCGTATTTCCTTCTTCACTAGTACGCCCTACGTACTCTTTGTGTACGCCCCGTGTACTCGGCTAAGCCTGAAAACCACGAAACTTCCGAAGGCCATAACTCGTTCGTTACAAGCCCGATTCCGACGATCCTTATATCCACGGAAAGGGGAACAGAAGCCCTACACTTCCATCAACTCAAACCTTTTCTTAAAACCTTCCGAACAAAAATCCATTTTCCACAAAAGCCCAAACTGCCATTTTACCGAAATACCCCTAGGCTCCAAAACACGAACCGCACACCCGAATCACTTCTAATACATCACCCGCACCCAAATGGGCCTAGATCTTACCTTCCCAAAGCCATAATCCTTATAATGACCGAGCTTCGAGCCACAACCTCAGACTAAGAGTCAATTGGGAACAGAGCGTTACAATTCTCTCCCACTTAAATTATATTTCGTCCTCGAAATCAAGCATCACCATCCCCGACATACCAGACAACCTGAGCATCACCGCCACAAACCCAAGAATACCACAACCTTCCCAAGGCAACAGAAACCAACCCTCGTAGGGTTCTATAACCCGAAGATGAACGAATTCCTTGTAACCTGATCACATCTGCTTCATCTGAAATTTGAAGTTTCGAGATGGTCTGTCTCCCTGACAGACTGCCCACATCGAATCATCATCGAACTGATTCTATAAGAAAACCATCCTAAATAGAATACTTTCCACCGGTAATACCTTGAGGCTTCCAAATGAGAAAAATCACCAGTCAACTGCGGCTACCGAATAACAAGCAATTCCACATACGAACCCCAAATCACTGACGTCGCTCTAACTATTCTTGCTGCCACATAGGTGCTTTCCTGAAGGACAGTTGGGAGCTCCCTGGTCCCAACTTGTCTGCCAACTGTCCGAAACACCAGACACCTACCCCGCTTGTTGAACCAATACACACGTACAACAGGTCTACATGGCCTCTGAAGGATACCTCGTCTGACAATAACTGCCCTATCTATACCGTTATTCATGGCTCCTTCAATCCATTGTTCCATCCAATCATGATAGGCTGACGGCCCGTCGCCACTGAATCTGATGTAAAAAAGTGAATGCTACCAGAATAACTGTATTCTTGTATCATACCCGGTCTCCTTCGACCTACCGTTTGCTGATTCCAATTATGTTGTGACCTACTCACAACCTCGCAAACTGGCCCACCCTGGCCTAAGTCATCCGAACGAATATGTGAATGCTACGACTACACCCTGACCAATAACTGAACCAAACCGCCCCATACACACCCCTTCCACCAATGGCCCAATTTTCCAAATTGGGCCCAGACCTTTCTAATGGGCCTTATCCTAAAGCCCAATATTCTCCTTAGTCGATAACCTTGTCCCCAATTGGCCCACGAAGGCCTACAACAACATAGTCTAAGAATTGGCCCAAACTGAGGCCCACAAATGTGAAGTCCATTTCTATATTGGGCCACAAGGCCCAATTGGCCCAACTTTCCTAATATTGGCCCAAAGATATATTCAGGCCCAACAATCAGCAAATCCAGGTCCAAAACGATTAGGGTCCAAAGGTCCGAAGTCCACTAAGGCCCAAGTCTTCCTGAGATCGTACGCCCAGCGTACCTCTTCTATACGCTTAGCGTACTGGGCAAATTGACTGTACGCGCAGCGTACTTCATAGTACGCCCAGCGTACAAACAGCTCATGCACAAAATCCATTAAGTGCTTAATGCTTCAAACCAAGGGACCAAATTACAGATCTGAGCTCTACCTAACGTCTTAATCCATAAAGTCACTGACTTGGTGACTTTGCATGCCCCAATCAAACCCGAACTTCAAAAATGGCATTCTACTTCCATAATAGGGACCGTAACTCATGCATGAACAATTAAGACCTTCAAGATGACAACTTTCTATTTTAGGGACTCAAATAGCATCAAGGGTGGCTACCCCAAGCCTAAGAATCGGATTTGAACCATAAAGCTTCATCCTTGGGACCAAAAAGGAACCGAAACCCATAAATGGTAGATCTAAGAGATGAATGATCAAGTTCCAAGCTTTTTACCTTTATCAAGCTGAGAATAAGTCCCAAAAGTCAGATCTATAAACTCCTCCTTGATTCCCATCTTTGCAACAAGCTTCATCTTCTTGAATATACGCCAAACATCCCAAAAATGGACTCCATAAGCTCCAAAATGCCACCATGGATGATCTATGACGATTTCTAGGGTTTAGAGAGGTGGAGGCTGAAGATATTTGGGTTAGGTTATGAGATAAGGATCTTAAATAGGGTCCAAGACCCTAAAATAGGGTTCTGATCTGACTAGCGTACGCCCAACGTATTTCTGGTACTCCCAGCGTACTCCGAAGAACATTCGCGACCATCCTGGTCAGTACGCCCGACGTACTCCAATGTACGCCTAGCGTATTTCCTTCTTCACTAGTACGCCCCACGTACTCTTTGTGTACGCCCCGTGTACTCGGCTAAGCCTGAAAACCACGAAACTTCCGAAGGCCATAACTCGTTCGTTACAAGCCCGATTCCGACGATCCTTATATCCACGGAAAGGTGAACAGAAGCCCTACACTTCCATCAACTCAAACCTTTTCTTAAAACCTTCCGAACAAAAATCCATTTTCCACAAAAGCCCGAACTGCCATTTTACCGAAATACCCCTAGGCTCCAAAACACGAACCGCACACCCGAATCACTTCTAATACATCACCCGCACCCAAATGGGCCTAGATCTTACCTTCCCAAAGCCATAATCCTTATAATGACCGAGCTTCGAGCCACAACCTCAAACTAAGAGTCAATTGGGAACAGAGCGTTACAATTCTCTCCCATTTAAATTATATTTCGTCCTCGAAATCAAGCATCACCATCCCCGACATACCAGACAACCTGAGCATCACCGCCACAAACCCAAGAATACCACAACCTTCCCAAGGCAACAGAAACCAACCCTCGTAGGGTTCTATAACCAGAAGATGAACGAATTCCTTGTAACCTGATCACATCTGCTTCATCTGAAATTTGAAGTTTCGAGATGGTCTGTCTCCCTGACAGACTGCCCACATCGAATCATCATCGAACTGATTCTGTAAGAAAACCATCCTAAATAGAATACTTTCCACCCGTAATACCTTGAGGCTTTCGATTGAGCAAAATCATCAGTCAACTGCGGCTACCGAATAACAAGCAATTCCACATACGAACCCCAAATCACTGACGTCGCTCTAACTCTTCTTGCTGCCACATAGCTGCTTTCCTGAAGGACAGTTGGGACCTCCCTGGTCCCAACTTGTCTGCCAAGTATCCGAAACACCAGACACCTACCCGATTGTTGAGCCAAAACACACGTACAACAGGTCCACATGGCCTCTGAAGGATACCTCGTCTGACAATAACTGCCCTATCTATACCGCTATTCATGGCTCCTTCAATCCATTGTTCCATCCGATCATGATAGGCTGACGACCCGTCGCCACTGAATCTGACGTAAAAAAGTGAATGCTACCAGAATAATTGTATTCTTGTATCATACCCGGACTCCTTCGACCTACCGTTTGCTGATTCCAATTATGTTGTGACCTACTCACAACCTCGCGAATTGGCCCACCCTGGCCTAAGTCATCCGAACGAATCTGTGAATGCTACGACTACACCCTAAGCAATAACCGAGCCAAACCTCCCCATACACACCCCTACCATCAATGGCCCAATTTTCCAAATTGGGCCCAGACCTTTCTAATGGGCCTTATCCTAAAGCCGAATATTCTCCTTAGTCCATAACCTTGTCCCCAATTGGCCCACGAAGGCCTACATCAACCTAGTCCAAGAATTGGCCCAAACTGAGGCCCACAAATGTGAAGTCCATTTCTATATTGGGCAACAAGGACCAATAGGCCCAACTTTCCTAATATTGGCCCAAAGATATATTCTGGCACAACAATCAGCAAATCCAGGTCCAAAACCATTAGGGCCCAAAGGTCCGAAGTCCACTAATGCCCAAGTCTTCCTGAGATCGTACGCCCATCGTACCTCTTTTGTACGCTTAACGTACTAGGAAGATGGACTGTACGCGCACAGTACTTCATAGTACGCCCAGCGTACAAACAGCTCATGCATAAAATACATTAAGTGCTTAATGCTTCAAACCAAGGGACCAAATTACATATCTGAGCTCTACCTAACGTCTTAATCCATAAAGTCACTGACTTGGTTACTTTGCATGCCCCAAACAAACCCAAACTTCAAAAATGGCATTCTACTTCCATAAAAGGGACCCTAACTCATGCATGAACCAATTAAGACCTTCAAGATGACAACTTTCTATTTTAGGGACTCAAATAGCATCAAGGGTGGCTACCCCAAGCCTAAGGACAGTTCTTGAAGGAACCGAAACCCATAAATGGTAGATCTAAGAGATGAATGATCAAGTTCCAAGCTTTTTACCTTTATCAAGCTGAGAATAAGCCCCAAAAGCCAGATCCATAAGCTCTTTCTTGATTCCCATCTTTGCAACAAGCTCCATCTTCTTGAATATAGGCCAAACATCCCAAAAATGGACTCCAAAAGCTCAAAAATGCCACCATGGATGATATATGACAATTTATAGGGTTTAGAGGGGTGGAGGCTGAAGATATTAGGGTTAGGTTATGAGATAAGGAGCTTAAATAGGGTCCAAGACCCTAAAATAGGGTTCTGATCTGCCTGGCGGACGCCGAGCGTAATTTTGGTACACCCAGCGTACTCCGAAGAACATTCACGACCATCCTGGTCAGTACGCCCAACGTACTGCAATGTACGCCCAGCGTACTTCCTTCTTCACTAGTACTCCCTGCGTACTCTTTGTGTACGCCCCTTGTACTCGGCTAAGCCTGAAAACCACGAAACTTCCGAAGGCCATAACTTCTTCGTTATAAGCCCGATTCCGACGATCCTTATATCCACGAAAAGGTGACGTGAAGCCATACACTTCTATCAACTCAAACCTTTCTTAAGACCTTCCAAATAAAAATCTATTTTCCACAAAAGCCCGAACTGCCACTTTACCGAAATACCCCTAGGCTCCAAAACACGAACCGCACACCCGAATCACTTCTAATACATCACCCGCACCCAAATGGGCCTAGATCTTACCTTCCCAAAGCCATAATCCTTATAATGACCGACCTTCGAGCCACAGCCTCAAACTAGGAGTCAATTGGGAACAGAGCGTTACATCATAAAACACGATACTAAAGTACTCTCCCTTCCTTTCAGATTGGAGAAACTTTTATCTTTCTGTCTAATTTGATTCTTCTTATTCGATCTGTTATACATTGAAAATTTTCCAATGATTCAGAATTATACTTAATCTTATAAGCATAACCATATTTACTAAACTTTAGTAAATCACGACGAAGAGTCTTATCGTTCCTTGTGGTGGACCTGACCAGCGCACAACCATGTCTACCCGATCCCCTAGTCTTTCACTTCACTCACATATACATGTGAACAAGAAATTAGTCTTAATTTCCCAAAGACGAAGGTTCTCATTCATCATATAATACAAGTTGCATGATTCCAAGTTTCTATCCAATTGAGACTTGGTGATGAGAATCTTTCCTTATTTGGTAAATTTAGACACTACCACAAATGAAAGAATCAAATCCATTTTGCTAAAAATAGAAACATACAAACATCAATTTTCACAAATGCCATTGCAAGGATAAATATAAAATAAGACAAAAAATTAAAATTTTTCTTTATTTATAAAACGCGGAAAACTTGTCCTTACAATGCAATTACAAATGAAAACTATGTTATTACACATATCTAAGCAATATATCATAACACTTAAGCAACAACTCAAAAATCTGATCATCGAGCCATGCGATCGAAATCCATCTCTTCGCGATCAAAATGTAACTTTACATCATTTAATAAGAATTAATAAATGGGAACTTAATAGAGTTAGATAATGAACTTACCTGAAGTGGAACCATACAATTTGATTCTACCATCTCTTAGATCTCTCAGGTACTCAGGGAAGCTTCACTTTCAATGTCCCTTTTCTTGGCAATAGAAGCAAACAGACTCTTTCGGAATGGTACATGGGACAATCTTAGACTTAGCCTTTCCCTTTCCCTTGGAAAGTGAAAACTTTTCTAGACTTCCAATGTTTCCATTGTCACTGTCCATCGAAGTTTGGGAAGTATATCTTCCAATCAGGTTTTCTTTACAAGTACGCCAAATCATTTCTAATTCAACAGCAATAAGCAAATAGGTAAGATCGATAAGGGTCATGTCGCGGTTTGTTATATAGTAGTATTTAACAAACTCACTATACGACTCAGGAAGTGACTGAAGAACCAAGTCAACAGCCAACTTCCTTGGGAACACGATACCCAACATTCCCAACCTATCAATATGCAACTTCATGTCCAAGACGTGAGCACATACAGACTTTCCATCTTCATGTTTGCTTGCCAATAGGGCTTGAATAACCTTGAAGTTTTCAAGTCTATGACAATATGGGTCAGGGAGAATAATTGGAGGAGGTGGAGGAAGTGAAGCATGATTTCCAGGAACATCATCTTCATGAGGAAAGCTTTTTCCAAAAGATTCGGGAAGACCATAGTTGTCTAAACTAGACATCTACAAGGGAGAAATTCAAGTTTAGTTGATTTAAGTCCTTAATATAACACCCAAATGAAATATTAAGGCTAGGACCCAACACAATATTTTACAATTCGGAAGAGGGATGCCGTAATCCAATTGTAAAATATTCGAAGGTAGGTAAATGACGATTTACCAATTTCCACCATGAAAAATGAAAATGAACTTTAGGTTTTAAATGAATTGAAATTTTTAAATCCTTTGAGATTCATTGAACTTTTCAATGGCATGTTTAATCTCGATTATGCCCTCTCAAGTTTGTGATTGGGTTACTAAGGATACCAAACAAGGTCCGAATAACCATGCAAATTAGATTGGTACACTTAATGTTACAAATCATCCAATCAATGTGCCGGTTAACCACACACGCTCCATTGATCAATGATTAACATCTAGCTACCCTTTGCCACACATTGTCAATCCCAAATTAGTGTGCCGGTTAACAAGGTGCAAAGTGCAATTTCATGGAATAGCACCATTTTCACATTTTTCCTAACTAACTAAGATTGGGAATTTATAAGTGTTTAGTTACTTAGTATTTTCATTATACTTTTAATGGAAGTTTGTGTCCTGTCCTACCCGTTCATATACCGACCCTCCACCAGTCAAGGAAGCGGTGGTGAGAGTGGACACCCATGAAACCATCATTTTATAGGAAGTAACCTTATACCCCCCTTATAGACCGGCTTCGTGAATGAGGCCTACTAACGGTAAGACTGACCTTTAAATTATACATATATAATATATTAGACTTTTAATTTTATATAGTATAAGGGTGTATGTTAAACATTTAAAATAATAGGTGGTTTAATATATTAATAAATTATACTCTTAATTTAATTAAACTTAAACCATATGATTATGGATTTAATAATATTCTTTTAATTAAACATTTAATCAACTATTAATAAAGCACATAAGGGTTGAATTTTTAAACTTTTTAAAATTCTAAGGTTTTGGAATTAAAGTTTCATTAATGTAACTTTTCAAGTTCCAAGACTTGAGGGCAAGTTTTGTAACTTGTCAAAAACTTTTGACATTCATAACTTATGAACTTTTATATTCCATTAATGAGACCTTTCAAATTCCAAACTTGAGGACAAGTTATGAAACCTTTCAAGACTCTTTGAATTCAATAACTTACATTAGTTAATGGTTTCATAAATAAAGACTTTTCATTTTCCATAACTGGAGGACAAGTTATGGAACTTTTTCAAGAACACACATAGATTAAAATTAACTAATCCAATTATGATATGATGATTATTTACCAATTTGACCTTATTTGATTCATAGTACATGATAACTTCAAATTTAATAAATAACTAGCATATCACAAAAACAAGTAGTTATCTTAGAATTTGATAAACATCATGTTATTGGATGGGGATAGACATTACCATATCATTAAAACGAATTTTATGAACCAAAACAGTTTGTGGTAATGTTCCTAATCCAAAACAGGCCAAAAACTCGAAGATTCTGCCCACTGACTGTCCAACTCGTCGAGTGCACTTATGAACTCGACGAGTTCATCATCATAAGGCACCTACTCGTCGAGTTCATACATGGACTCGTCGATTAGGCCCTGGCAGAATCCAGTTTTGCAGTTTCTTCAGCTTTGAAAATTACACAGTTGCATCAATACAATAAAAAACCCTATGTCTCTGATACGACTATTGGGTTTTATGTATTAAAACATCCTATGGTGCACATACAACCCTAAATTCTTTGGATCTAAGTTTTCTCTAGTTATACATGCAATAAAATTTCTAAAGCATGAAGCCTACAACTAGCATACAATTTGACATATGAATCATAAAAATAAGTTAGAAGATTACCTCTTGTTGTAGCTTGTTGAATTTTGGCCTTTAAGAACTTAGCACCCCAAGTGTGATGCCTCAAACGGTTCACAACACACCATGAACTAAGGACGACTTTGAGAGAGAATATGGAGCACACAAAATCGGCTATGAACTCGAAGAACACTAGTGTAAGATTTTAGGCTATGGGATAACATATATATATAGTGTAGGATTCCAATGGTCATGGGTAAACCCTAATCCATACACATAGGCTTATGATCCATAACTCATGTTGGCTAACTCTTCATGGATTCTTACATAAACTTAGCCCATCATGGATCAATAGCCCAATCCTATATGTATCACTGATTTACATAATCAGTCCCCGTTAATTTAATTAGTCTCTTTTGATCACTAAATTAGTTCCAAATTAATTCTTGATCAATACTAATTAAATAATATGATTTCACAATTAATACATTATACTTGTAATATATTAATAAATCATAAATAACCTCTTACTCAAATATCCATCCTATCAAATTGTCCTGGTGATATGCAACCCGAAATGGACCATGCTACTCTCGGGTCATGTACATACCAATTATAGTTATGGGCTTAGACACCTAATCCAACAATAAGTACTTTTTGAATTAATTTATATCAACCAATAATGTCGTTAATGTCGTCAACTTATTGTTCTTTTTTATTGCAACACAATTCTTGATCATCAATGTGAAGAATATCTATAAAAATAATTCTTTTTTATCATAAAATTTATTGTTATTTTTATCTTTTTTTTGTTTGTTTGTTTACATGACACTTCAAACATATAAATTTATAGTTTTTCACATGTTATGCCTTGTATTTATTTCATTAATATGTAAATAACCCATTAAAAGTTAATATATGATCTCATTTTTCTTTCAAAAACACACTTCAAACACATTTATAGTCATAACACAACTCAAAAACATCAAAAATTACAACATTTTTCTTTTATCTTTAAATATACAACGTTTACCTAAAATTGACAATACATTTTCAGCACCTAACACATCAAAATTGACAACACTTTTCTTTTGCATATGATGTACAACATTGACACAATTATTCATCACCTCTAAATACCAATTCTGTTAGATCGACTCATATAGACAATAAACTTCAAATGGAATTTAAACAAAATTGAAGGAAAATAGATGTAGAAAGAAGAAAACAAACCTATTTCAAACTTCTCAATTCTCATGCAATGTAGATAACGAAAAGGAAAAAAGAAGACAACCAAAATGCTTATTATATACACAAAAATTTTCAATTAAATAATCGTTTAAATAACATAAGGAGAAGAGTTTGAGACTTTCAAATGAATATGGCTCAAGATAAATGACTTATCTCAATCATATTCATTTGAACGACCTCATTTATAAAAGATAGATAGATATATTTGTTTTGTGTTAACAATATTATTTTTAATTCAATGTGTTTTTTTTATTATTTTCAATGATTGGTATTCTTGGGTTGCATCTTTGAAACATTTTTATTATTATAGAAAAATAGATTTTTTATAACTTTTAGTTATTTTGACATTAAAAGAAAGGTTTTACATTTAATACTATATTTTAAAAAAATTTAACTGTTTAAAAAATCGTTTGTAGTAAGTTCAGTTGATATTTCCATTTATGCTTATTTAACATATATTTAAAATGGCAAATTATGTATATTATATCAATAGTTCAAAAGTTGCTATGTTAAAACTATACCATTTTACATAAAGTAATATATTTAAATTAATAAGGTAATTATATATATTAGTTTAAAGTTAAATACTTAGTTTTAAAAATAGAATAATAAATATGCTAATTATATTAAAGTCTCAAATTAATGTGGATTAAGATAAATATTTCATTTATGAAACAAACAAAACTAATAAATAAATACAATTGTTAGATATTTTTTCTTAAGATACTATATATATACAAGAAATAAAAAATACATATATACAATAAAAAAAATTAATAATGAAGTTTTTATTTACTTACATCCAACATCATTATGAATATCAATTTCATTTAACAATGAGCATATACATTCATTGAACTCATAATCTTTATCATATATAACTTTCAAGAATACTCACATAAACATAATAGAAAGTATTGAAAATGACATAGCTCATACAAATTGTCATCTTTCAAAGTCGCGTCTATATCTTTTGTGTTCAATATAAACACATGCACCCTAAAATAGAGTTTGGTGTGTTCTCATATAATTTTTCTCTCGATATTATTCTCCAAGCCCACAACGTCGAAAAAAATTATAAATACTATACATTTTCTTATAAGAAAACTTAGAAATCATTTATTAAAATCCAAAAATCACGATTTATCCATCAATGGTGCTTAAACACATGTAAAATGAAAATAACATATCGGTATTCTTTATGAAATAAAATTCACAATTGCTAAATATCATGAATATGGGTGTCAGCAGCGGTCATACCGGGTTCTTCCCTTTGTCTATCCCAGAGTATACTTAAAAGTGTTAAATATCAACATGTAAGCAAAGCTTAGTGAGGACATATAACTACACATACAATCACATGAATACGTAAGAATGTAACAAGTAATATAACCCCACGAAGAGGATTCATAAACATACCACCATGATCCTAATGTGTAGAAGGTTGAACGCCATAGAGAGGTTTCATAAAGATACCACCTTGACCCTAACGGGTACAAGGTTGAACTCCATGGAGAGGTTTCAAAAACATACCACCTTCACCCTAAAGGGTACAAGGCTAAATCATATGGATATGTTACATAAATATACCTTAATATACAAGCATATACACACATAAATACATAATGTCACATAAAGAAAATGAAACTCACATGTACTGTGTATGAAACCTATATTTGAAGCAATTATGAAGATGTATACTAAGAAACAATGTTGTAAAACTCGCCGAGTTGGCTGATTACTCGGCCGAGTACTCCCTACCCGGTCCCTTACCGAGGCGAGTTACAGAATCCGAGTACTCCCCGATCGGTCCGAACTGAAGTGAGCAGTGTTGTAAAACTCGTCCAACTCGGTGATTAATATGTATAATATATTTAATGATTTATTATTTAACACACACACCTGTGATTATTACTACACACACACACACACACACACACATATATATATATATATATATATATATATATATATATATATATATATATATATATATATATCTTAAATTTTTAGTAATTATTCACGAAGTTAGATCATTATGTGTTTTTCAGTTTTTTTGGTTATTCACATGTATCTAATTTTGTTATACATTTCAATCAACTTATGATTTTGACATATATAATTTCCCTAAAAATATTTAAACATGATTTAACGAATCTGAGTACTACCCGAATACTCGCAAGTACTCACGTGTACTCGCTACTCAACAGTCGATCGAACAGGTAGCAAGTTCTACAACCTTGCTAAGAAGTAAACCAAGATCCGATCAACCTACATAATTAATTTTTGGTTCATAACACCCATTCCTTACATAACTGTACTTGTTTAGCAATTTATTTAAATTTATATTTTTTGGAACAATAGTCTGTTCAAGCCATGATCTACCCCATAACATGCATTTTTCGAAAGTAGGCTGCTAAAGAAATATTAAAAATACTCTATCATAGTTTTATACAGATACTTAGCACACATGTATACGATTTTTCTACAATTTACTATCAATTTTACAAGTTGAAAACTCCAATCTACCAACTTACCGAACCAATTTGTAAAAAATGCATCTTTCGCCCAGTTAGGAGTTGAAACTAGGTCAAGTCATCTAGGAATAGAATAAATAGACTCACATATATTTATAAAGACACTAACCTCACTCTCAAACGATTCTTCTTTGATTTATTATGAATTTTTAAAAGCAATAGTTGCAAGTTGTCTAGTTGAGTTCGATAGCCCTAAACAAATTGCAATGTTCACATGCCTTATACTTAGAATCTTCTTATAAGGCCCAATAATGAACGAAATTAGACTCTCAAACGTTCTAATGACCCCAACCTTGCATTTCTGTAATTTCTACTATTTGTTATGCCTTTTACAAATTAATAATAACCTGTATGATCATAAACTCTATGGTAATGGTTTTTGATGAATTCGACATTAGGAAATGTTTTCTCACCATCGACCAGAATCAAATAATCCCCATCTTTTACCACAATAAATATTTGATTATCTATGTAGGATGAACCACATAAAGGAAATATTTTGATTGGGTCAAACAGACCAGATCATGAGTGAAATATCATGACCGGGTCGACTAGGCATGACAATTAGTGAATAGAAAATATAAAATATACAATATACATAACACCTTCGTCCATCCAATATGGCCATGCACTTCATTAAGATGTGGAACCTAGGAGCTAGATTTTCTTGAATAAGAAGATAAAAGGGCTTTTCTCGCTTATTTAGTAAAGTAAAGTTTTTTTGGGCTAATCTTGTAGTTGAAAACGACGTCGAGTTGACAAGGTGAGAGAGCGGGGGTATGGAAATGAGTTGGGCCACTCAGGCTAGCTGAGAATGTGGATCTGTCATTAATAAGTAACTCCAATAGCGCATGGTAACGATGGAACATGTGAATTCAAAACATTCTAGTGAAAAATAAATTCAAATGATTCATGGATTGCTATAACTATAAGCGTAAGTGAGACCTATCTAGACCAAATTGACATTTATATAGGCTTAACCTTCAAATGGGGACTTCTTTGATAAAAAGAACTTGAATAACTCCAAAGATGTATCCTTCCGGGTCATCATGTACTAAATCATGGGCAACAAAGAGGATTAGATATCCTGATAGCCACCTTTGGTAGTAGCGACATCTCCCTTTCTTATTAAAATGCATCCCCTTGAGACTTCTCACCCCAAGCACCCAACCATACGGTTAGGTTTCTGCCCCATACTTACAAATATGATTTTTAATTATTAAAGAAACTTAACAAGGAAGAAAACTTACTTATGGTTAAAAAAATTGAAGAATCTAAGCGCAAACTTGCACCAAAAGCAACTTCTCTTCTTCTTGGAAAACCAAACTTATTCGATAACCAATATCTAGAGCTCTTAACCATGAAAACAAAAAACCTACGATCAAAACCGTCATATATGACTTAGAAATCAGCTGTCCAAACATCATGATGATCCAACGGTTCAATCTCTGTACATCATCCAGACAATAATGTTATATCTTAAAAAATTGTGAAATCTAAAAATTCCGTTCCTTACCCTAGATGAAGCCCTAGACCAAACAGAAGAGGGATGGAAGCAAATCATCTTGGGTTTCATATTTATAGTATGTGTGCATTCTATTAGCCCCTTCCATCTTTGTTTCATTTTCTACTTTTTACCCATCCTTTTAATCGTTTCCATCACATACACTTATTATTTATAAAAAGAAAAGCGGAGGGGGGGATGTTTACATAACGCTATCTGTATGACATACTATATGAACTATATGTATCTAATAACCAAATGTGTGTCATGCATGCTAAGTAAGTACCATTACATAAAAGCTTTTGAGTTGTAGTGATTAATTAGTTGAAAATTTGAAGAATTTTACTATTAAAATATTTTTATGCAACAAAGAAATAGCATTGTGAGCTTTATTACTTTGCATCAATTTTTAATTAACTAATTAACTATCATAATCAAGAATTTTAAAAAAACTCTTTGCGCTAGCCAATCAGTCGACGGTGGTCACGGGATTAATCAGCGTAGGCGGGTCTAATTAGGGATTAATCAAAGACCGTAAATTATAAATGATTTTATTTTAAAATAAATAGTATTACCAATAACTTAACAAAATAACTAAATAACAAATCATCATACATTAAATACATAACCGAGATTAATATCGATGTGAAGAGAAGCAAGAAGTTGCTATCAATTCCATGAAAGAGAATAAAGACAGAGAAACCTAATGAAAAGTGTGAACTATGTTTTTTTGTTTATTTTTTGACTTTAATTTGGTATTTTTTCTGTTTTTGTTTATTATCTTACTTCTATTTTGAATGTTGTTGACAATTTTATTAATTTTTACCTTTTATTTTGATGACAAATTTTACCTAATTTGGACCAAGGCTGACTAAGATGACCGACAAGAATTGTAAGCTGTTAGAGACTATCTATCCTGCAGGCTTCGATTAGTTGGACGCCTAGACTGGTGTTTACAACACTGATCATAAGTAAAAGGACACCCGCAAAAGTATGGTATGGATTATGAGGAGTCTTTTGGTCTATTTGAAAATATGAAATTGTTTGCATTCCAATCACCATTTCTTCCATTTTTCAATGGAAGTCAAGAATGAATTATAGAATGGTTATCTTTTTGAGGAAGTGTACATGTCCCCCCCCCCCTCCCCCCCCCCCCCCCCCCCCCCCCGACTATTTCTAACCAGCTAGGTGAAGTTTTTTATATTCAAAAAGATTTTTATGGTCTTAAACATGACCCTCGTGTATGATTTAATAAATTCTCTACAATGATTAGTTCACTTAGATTTACTCCTATATGTACGAGTGTAGGTTGTATTCTTCTATCCTTATTTGATGACAACATGATTATAATCGAGAATAATCATGATGGTATAGAGTCTTTGAAGTTTGATTTGGATTATCGCTTTGCCATGAAAGACATGGACGTAATGTAATATATCCTAGGGATTGAAACTACACAATCTCTAAAGTGTTACCTTTTGTATTAAACAAAGTATATCTCTGATTTGTTTGAATATGCATTTCTCTCTGACTACAACAAGCGATACCCCTAAGAGACTATGACTGATATTCCCTAACTACCAGTGTCCACTTATGACCACGAAGAGTAAAAAATGATGTTGTCTCTCGATATTTAACATACGCTAAATATCAAGTTATGGGTGTCACCAATTGTGAGATTGTTTGGCTACATTTTTTTTCTTACAGATATGGGTGTTTACATTTCTCATCCTACGCCCTTGCATTATGACAATGACAATGTAATATTGATTACCATGAATTCAGTTTTTCATGAGCAAACAAAACATATTGAGATTGATTGTCATTTCACTCGTCATGACTTTCAATATGATTCTATCGCTCTACCACATGTTCCATCAGCCTTATAGAATCCTAATATGTATATAAAGGCCTTTTGTACTTCTCATTTTATTTATTTCTTTGTTTGACAAACTATGAATGGTTATCATTATTTCATTCTGAGTTGAAGGGGGTGTTAGCGTAATAAATATATTGGACTTATTTTACTTTTTTGAGTTTTTTTAACCCTTTATGTAGGTTATTCCTGGATAACTTGTCGTTTTATTGTTTCATTTCTCCTTCTTTGTATTCATACTTTTACTCAATAATAAAACCATTATAATCTTTCGTCTCTATTATATGTTAGTTTACATATGTTACACCACTTATGTGCCACCTAAATCTTACCGAGCTCCACACTCTCAATCCCCACAACACCCGTGAAATATATGTAAAATGTAGGGTTAATGACCTGGAAAGGTAACGTACTTTAGGGTTTGTCCACACTAAGGTAACGATGTTTTTTTTCGTATACATTTGACAATTTAACTTATTCAAATTAAGGTAATATGACAAGTTATTTTAAGTTTAAGCCGATTTAACAGATTATGTGGCATATTCATCCTCTGCTCATCACTTATTTAACCCAACGATTATGATTTTTTCCGTAGAGAGAATCGATTGGTGCCCTAAAATTTGGTTTTATCCACAATCTGGATTACATATTCTTTTAGTGACATTATTGATTCAAAATTTCATATTATCTGTTGATTAATGATTTAACAAATTCACATCAATGTTCGCTTTCAGTTCACATCGTATGTTGTTTGAATCAAGTGAACCAATTTGTTATTAAATTACAAAAAATTCTCATGTTACCAGTTCTCTAGTTGTATTCATGTTTCCAATTCTTTAATCAAATTATGATTTGAGTTTAAATGCATTCCTTCATGTATTTAATCTGGATTCTTGTCATTGTTCATTTTTCTAATGAACATCGAAGAACTTGATTATCATGTTGATAGGTTTCGAGCCTCATTAGATCAAACAAATGGAAGCAAAAACAAAAACTAATATGATCTAAACTCGAAACATATGGATCTAAACTCAACTAATCTATGCAACTTATAAAACTCAAAGGATAGAAAACCATACCTTAGACTTCTTTGTGGTTTTCTTTGGACGAAGCAGTTGATTACACTAGAGAACCCAATGGAGAGTTCCTCTTATGAAATCGCACACACAAAACAAACAAGAAACAAATCCAAGCAATCCTCTGACTATGAGCTTCAACAAAATCTTTATCTCGATTCTGTTCATCGACCACGACGTGGAGATCATTTGGCCACAACATGGGAATGACACTTCGAGATTTTTTAGGGTTCTGAGCATTCCAAACTTTGACACCTGATAGGTATATTACATAAGTATCAAAACCGGATTTCGAGCTCTCTATTTATAGAGATATGATTTGAAACTATAGAGAAAACTATCAAATATAATAATATTTATCTAATGGATTCAAACCATTATGAAATATTTGATATTACATTTATTTACTATTAATTAATTAACAAAACAACTCCCACAAATAAATATCTTTTCAGACCTACTTCATTTTTTTCTTATGTGTAACCTAAAAGTACATTGCTATTTATAGTAATATTGTTGGGCTTGTTATTGCTATGGGAACTATCTCCATCGGCTCCCACTTGGACCTAGGTATCAACAATTTATAGGTCCAATACTTTACTAGAAACAACAGTGAGTGGCAGTCCAATGTAACTACTGGACATATAGCAACTTTTATATAAATAGCCCTTTCACTAATAACTTCAAATTCCTTTGATCTTCATTATACCTTATTATGAACTAGAGACATGGATCAAAGGTCAATCTCATGGTTCAAGATTATGTTTCCCGATATTGACTTGTGATGCTTTCACAGACTGACTGTTGAATCTGACCTACTTAGTGTCAGCTTGGCCAATCATTTATTGTCAATCACTAAATCAACGAGGGACCCAGAGATATCTACCTCTCTATTTCTAGCAGAAGGATCAAACAAACTTTGACTATAGAGGTTGGTACTATTCCTCACACAATACGTAGCCAAACCTTGTAAAGATGTCAGTTACGAACAACGTTGGGGAAAAAACTGTTGGATTAAGGTGTCTAAGATCATAACTAACTTGGTATAAACTTGCAAATAGAAGCAATGTTCTTTTCGGGTTGCCCCTATAACCAGAAATAGTCAGAATAATATTAAGAGAGAGAGAGAGAGAAATGATTTGTTAATATATTATGTGATTAATATATTAATTGGGAATTGATAATTAATATGTTAATTTGTTATGTGATTAATAAATTAACATGATATTAATAGTTAAATAATTTATTTGTTAATTTATATGGTTAATAAATTAATAATAAATTAATTAGAATAAATTAATTTTTAATTAGAATTAATTAATCTGAAATTAATTTCGGATTAATTGGAATTAATTAAAGTTGCAAATGGTGGATTGTAAATGTTTAATAGTTTAACAAAAGAAGCAATTCTAGAACTCTCCATGACATTGACAGTTTTTTAGGGGTTCTTAGGGTTTTTGGAAGCCTCCTGGTTACAGACAAAGAATGGATTTGAACTAAGATTAAATCTATTATTTATTCAATTCAAATCTTGCTTCGTCTTCAAGTTACCTAAACTATAAATAGGACCCCTTGGCTCATTATTTTCATTCATACCTTTACCTACAAGCCTAGGAACGAAATTTCTATCCATCTCCTATCTATTTTCTTCATTCTAGGGTTTCTAGGGTTTTGGGTACAAACTATTAGAGGCACTAACCTTTTGGTGCTTGTTTTCCAAGGTTTTCAAGTAGGATATTAGTGTAATTATTTGCTACAATAATCAATAGGTATATAACCCTAATCCTATGTGTATTTCAATTATAACAGGTTACCATTAGGGTTCTTGATGTTCATAGTTTATTGTAATCAATATAGAAAACATATTTCCATATAGGTTGCATGTGAACTTAAGAGTTAAGCATTTTTCTGTCTCCTGCATAGATTTGTAACATATAAAAATATCAGTGGTATCAGCCTAGATCGTTTTATATTGATTGTGCACAATAGTTAATGAATCAAACTTAGGGTTTATAGAAATTAAACCCTATAGCCTTGAAAATTGGACTTGGCTAGGGTTTCTTGAGACCCTAGCCTCCACCTATTATTTTCAAAAAGTTCTAGGGTTCCCTGAGGGTTTGCTAGTTTCCTTAATTATTTTTTTTAAAGCGTTAAAAGTTCAATAATTAAAATTGGATTACCCCAAACCTAAATTTCGAAATTTAGAAGGGTTTTGGATTATAATAAAATTTGAATTACTTTATTAATTGTTTAATAGAAATAATTATTTAATCCCTAAATGATTTAAATTAATTTAATTAAAAGTTAATTAAAGATAAAGATTAGATCATAATTGGTTTTAATTAAATTAAATTAAAAGTTTAATTTAGATAATTAAAAGTTTAAACCTTGTATTTTGAAATGTTTTAAAATACACCTTATATATATATATATATATATATATATATATATATATATATGTATATATATATATATATATATATATATATCATTAAAATTTAATTACTATATGTACAAGACATAGTCAGTCAAATTTGGTACGCCTCATTCACGAAGCCATACTATATAGAGGATATAAGGAAATGGTCTATAAAATGACCATTGAATAGGTGTCCTTTTCACCTACTCTCCTGTGTGGTGGAGGGTCGTTAGTCGAGCAGGTTTTCATTATTATTCACATCTCGTTTGTGATCCTCGGCATCCCAATCACAAAAGTGAGACCATTATCCGAGATTAAACATGTCATTGATAAGACTTAATGAATCTGAAAAGATCTAGGAGTTTCATAAGATTGAAATTGATAAAATCCTTACCTACCTAAAATATATTTGAATTTGATTATGGAATCCCTCTTCAAAGTTCGAATAAAAAATATGGATCCTAGTCTTAATTTAAATTAAGGATTAAAATCAACTAACTTGAATTCTCCTTTTCCCACTTTTAGATGACTTATGAAGATAGAAATTATCTTCCTCATTCTTATTGAAATGGTATTCCTCCTCATTCTGAAGATGATCTTCCACTTTTTGATCAAGGTAAAAATGCTTTCCCATCTTCGGGTAATGGTGGAACTGGAAATCATGCTTCTTCAACTCTTCCACCTCCACCTCCTGTGACTCTCCCAACATCACATTTCCCTCAAGTTGAAAGATATGAGACAACTCAGTCCCTATTGGCATGTAAACATCAAGATGAAAACTTTGTGTGTGTGCATGTTCTAAAAATGAAATCGTACATTAAATAGTTGGATAAAATGGGTGTCATTTTCCCAAGGGAGCAAGTCATTTATTTGATTCTTCTCTCGCTTTCAAATTCATATGATCAGTTCATTAAAAACTTTTATATGAGGAATATCGACGTGGACCTAATTGATCTGACCCAAATGTAGATGGTTGCTGAAGCAGAAATGCTTAAGAGCACATCTGAAGTAGATATGCTTATAGGGTCTAATTCAAAGGTTTCCATGGACATTGGCAATGGTGTTCCAGAAAAGGTTTCTTTTCCCAATAGAAAGGGGTCGTCCAAGATCAAACCGTTTGATCATGTGGTAAAGAGAAAGACTAGTTCTACGATCGTTCCATGTGTTGGCCCTAAAGTGTCCATTTGTTTCTACTGCCAATTGAAGGACATTGGTTACGAAGCTGCCCAAAGTTCCTAAAGGATCTTAGAGATGGTAATGTCAATTCATATGACTCTAGTTCAGGTACATCAGTTATCCAACTCTATTATTTTAACAAATTCCCATTCATAGATTCTTAATACATGATGTGATGACCTCATTTTTATGGTATTGCAGGATCTAAGAGAAAGAAGAAAGCTTAAGCAGAGTGAGCTAAATATGACTATGGAAAATGGACTTTTGTCACATGGTTAGATGGTTAGAATTTGTAGCTATTCCTAAGTAGTTAGGATAATTTAATAGATTGCTATCAATCTTTAGAGATGTCTAAAAACATAGTTTTCTTTTTATGTGTTGTAAGGACAAGTTCCAATTTTTCATTTACTTTCTATAAAAGCGAAGTTTTGGTTTGTCTAATTGCCTTATTTTATATTTCCTTGCAATGAAATTTATGGAAGTGTTGGCTATGTTTCAAATATTAGCAATATTAATTGATGATTTGATTCTTATAATATCGCTTGTGGTATTGTCATAATTGACCAAGTGAAAATAAATCTCATCACCAAGTTTCAATTGGATAGAAACTTGGAGTCATACAATTCGAATTGCATGATGCATGAGAATTTTTTTCATTGGAAAATTATGGTTAATTCATGATTCTCCTGTTTATGTGAGTCATGTGAAGGACTAATGGATCTAGTACATGTTGATATGGACTCTTTAGATCCATCACAAAGGACGATAACTCTATTCTTCATGATTTTCTGATGTTTCGGTAAATAAGGTTGTGTTTATAAGATTAAGCATAATTCTGATACTTTGAAAATATTCAAAGAGTAGCAAAACGAATAAGAAGGCAAAAATATAGTAGTTTCTCCAATCTGAAAAGAAAGGAGTGTACTTTAGTGTCATGTTTTTTGATCATCTTAGTGATTATGGATTTATATCACAATTGATCCTCGAAGAACATCTTAGTGCAATTGTATGACTAAGAAGAGCAATTGGATATTGTTGTAAATAGTTCGATCAAGAGATGAGTCATACTTCATTCCAAATCAAGTTGTAGAGCCATGCTCTAGTAACTATGAATTATATCTTCAAACTTATTTCAAACTAAGAAGGTTGAAAAACACCTCAAAATATGTGGAGTATAAATGTTCTCTCACTCTAGCACATATAGAATTGGATTTGTGATGTTTTTGTTAATCGATAAACAAAAGATAAACTGAGAAATATTCTATGGATTGTTTTCTTGTCGAGAATCCACACGAACTTTTGAATATTTTTTTAGCTCATCAAGGAATGTTCCTCGAGAGAAAAAATCATATGTCAAGAAGTCAGTGGGAATGCTTATGAGTTCTATGTTTTCTGTGCGACCTAAAGTTGATAACCTGTGGTGTTTGATTGACACATTCTTATTTCTATGCACTTATAAACCTTTTCTTATGATTGTAGGTGGCAAGGTTTTTGCTCTAATTCTTAAGAATGATTATGAGGAAATACTTTTGTTGATAGATAATAAGATCTGATAAAGATGAATATGGATATTGGTGGTGTTAATCGCATTCTCAAATTCACAATTTGATTACGACATCCTTTTTCATATTTCGGATTGTAAGGAATGACATGGAATTGTTTAAACTTTCAAGAGATATATTTATCAGTCTTTAAGGGTTTAAACACACACATATATGCTATCCAATTAAGGTGTATAAGCTTAAGAAGTCTAATTAGAGACTTATCGAAGCATCGCATAATAGAAATTTGTACTTCTATAAGAAAGTCAAGAGTATTGATTTCTAGAAGTCCAGTTGATTTCTAGGTACATATCAAAGCTAGTGGGAGCATAACTGACTGTTATGCTAGTATTGCATGTTGACAATATTATTCGTAGAGAACAATGTACCCAATTTGCAATTTACAAAGTTTGGGAATTGTTTCGGTATAGTAGACTTAAGGGAGAGGGCACTCATACTTTGTTTTGAATCTAGAGGTTTAGATTATATAGTTTAATAGGACTTAGGTATATGGAAATATTATAGCAAGAGATTGAAAAAAAATCAAAAACTTATGTGAGACATAATGAATCGAATCCCATATGCTTTATATATATGATCGATTACATATGCTATAATATTCACTTATTCCAATTTTATAAATGCTCTGAGAATTTTGAGAAAAAAGACTAGAATTTTAATTGACTAGAGTTATTAATAAACTGTTAAGCACATTTTGAGGTTTACCAAAGACTAGTTGCTTGTGGATAGTTAGAAGTATGATATGATATAGGACGGACCATAGTGACACGTTTCTGGATTGAGATATTTCTTGGTCGGAATTGATGGTCATATGAAAATATAGAAATGTTTCCATAAAGAGATATGCTTGTAAAATCTATATGTGAGTTTGAAACATTAGTGCAAGAGAAGTAATCAAGGAGTGTACTTTGAAATTGAGACTTCATTATCATGGAATTGTTTCTAGTAACAAAGTTCCAATGGAATATTCTGTAACTTCATAGATCCAGTCTTTGAGACTTTGGAAACTCGATATCACAAGAGATCAATGCATGTAAAGTTCAAATTACACTTCATGTTGCATAGCGATAAGAATTTGGAACTGTGAAAAGAATATCCTGGAGTAATGTCCAGTCGAATTGTTCATAAAGGAAGGACCGTATAGAGGCATAGTATGCATGTTCATAACATGACATGACTGGTGTAATTTAATTCAAGTGATTAGTTGATTTCTCAGAAGATTATACAATGAATAAATTCATAATTGTTATGGTGATTAAATAATAAGGATTTATTTATATTCAAAAGTATGATACCACGTCAATTGTTTATTATTGTGTTTTAGTTTGCATGCTTTACTTCCTGGATGATTTGATTATTCTAACTCAACAGTCGCTCATACTTTTGGTCGTACGTAGTGAATTAAGGCTGTTATGAATTGAATTGTAGATTGTCTACGGGGATTAGACATTACAATAAGATTTCTACAATGTTCATGAGTACTTAGAAGAATGGGGATTATGAGTGTTGGGTAAACACACACTCAAAGAATTACTTCATGGATTCTATCACGAGTAATTCTGAGACCATAATATCTTTTATTCTTCAAACAGAGATAAATAAGTTGTGATTTACAAGTCAGTTATGCATTGGTATTGTGAAAACAAATCAATAACATGATGTCATAAATCATAGTGGCATGTATGATTTAGTGAGTAAGGGATACAAGTATATAAGTCGAAGTTTATTCGTTCCTTTTTCCTTAATAGGAAAAGTGATATCTTTGTTCCCCTCGATGATTTTTTGCCGACATCTGAAGTGCTTAGCCAAGCCCGAACTAAATTGATGTGCTCAATTAGTAGTCAGATTTCAGTCATCATAAATCAGGAAAGTGGGAAACAGAATCTTGGACTATGAGATTGATTCTAATCCATATCTCACATCCATACGATATCTTGTATAACGAAGGAATACCTAATCACTAATCTTAGGGTCAATGTCTGATTAGATTAGAGTTCAACAGTGGCTTTGGAAGACAATCTTTATTGTTTGGTTATGATTGCAATTGTAGTCATAGACTTATCCAAGTGGGAGACTACGGGATTATGATGTCTAAGCTCATAACTAAATTGGTATTAACTTGAAAATAGAAGAAAAGTCCTTTTTAGGTTGCCATCATAACCAGAAATAGCTAGAAATGATATTAGGAGAGAGAGAGAGAGATAGAGAGAGAGAGAGAGAGAAAGAGAGAGACATAAATGATTTGCTAATATATTATGTGATTAATATATTAATTGGGAATAGATAATTGATATGTTAATTTGTTATGTGATCAAAAGATTAACATGAGATCGATAGTTAAATAATTGATTTGTTAATTTATATGGTTAATAAATTAATAAGAAATCAAATAGAATTTATAATTATTAATTAGAATTAATATGGAATTAATTTGAGATTAAATTGAATTAATTAAAGGTGCAACGGGTGAATAGTAATTGTTTAATAGTTCAACAAAAGAAGCAATCCTAGAACCCTCCATGGCTTGGATGGTTTGGATGGGTTCCTAGGGTTTCTGGAAGTCTCCTGGTTGCAGATAAGGAAAGGATTTAAAATAGGATTAAATATATTATTTAATCAATTCAAATATTGCTTCGTCTGCAAGCCACTTAAACTAGAAATAGGACCCCTTTGGTCATTATTTTTGTTCATACCTTTACCTACAAGCTTAGGAACGAAATTTATATCCCTCGCCTCTATCTCGTCTTCATTCTAGGGTTTGTAGGGTTTAAGGTAGAAACCATTAGAGGCACCAAAATTTTGGTGCTTGCTTTCCAAGGTTTTTAAGAGGGATATTGGTGTGATTATTTGCTACAATAATAAAGAAGTATGTAACCCCAATCCTATGTATATGTATATTGTAATAGGTTACCATTAGGGTTCTTGATGTTCATAGTTTATTGATATCAATAGAGAAAACATAGATCCAAAAGGGCAGCATGTGAACTTAAGAATTAAGTAATTTTCCGCTTCATGCATAGATTTATAACATATACAACCTATAAAAAACCAAGATACAACAGATTGTAGAACAAAACCTCATGTATCTCCATTTGAAAAATATGAAAATAGTCGCCTAAATTTACTCATAACATATGGAGTAATATTTAAGCGTGGTTACTGCATTACTTAAAATCTCAATTTTCAAGTACTCATTAGTATTGATCGTAGGGCTTCGCAATGTTCATCTCCATGAACAATCTACCAATTCTATGACAATCTTAATTCACTACTATCTTCCAAGAATATGATTGATTGTCGAATGTTCGAATAATAAATTATTCTAGAAGGTGTTCTAAACATGCAAAAGTAGGAACACATATATTATGAACAAACATAATGAATTATTATTAATATTTACCAAATCAAAAATATACAAGAAGTTCCAAAAGAAGATCAAACTACAAACTATAATATCAAACCAAATAACTAGGAAATCTAATCCCAATAAACCTAGTATGAGCATCATGCTTAATCTGTGACAATTGTTTGGTGAGTGGATCTGCATGAATTTATTTAGAAGGAACGTGACTCAAAATAATGTCTCTATATTCAACTAACTTCCTTATAAGATGGAACTTTCTCATAATATGTTTGTGTACTTGTGATCTCGAGGTTCTTTAGTTAAAGCAATTGCACCCTCATTATCACAGAAGAACTCAATCGGTTCAACTATGCTTGGTACAACACCTAACTCGCTGATGAACTTCTTGAGCCACACTACTTCTTTGGAAGCTTCATTGGTTGCTATATACTCTAACTCTATAGTTGAATCAGCTATTGTCTCTTGCTTGAAACTTCTCGAAGTCACTGCTCCACCATTAAGTGTGCACACAAAACCCGACTGAGATCTTAAGTTATCTCTGTCAGTTTCGAAAATTGCATCCACATATGCTTTGATGCTTAGCTTATCTTTACCACCATAAAATAAGAACATATCATTAGTCCTCCTAAGATACTTCATAATGTTGTTTACTGTAGTCCACTAACTTCCACCAGGATTGGCCTGATAACGACTCGTCATACTAATGTCGTATGAGACTTATGGCCTTGTACATATCCTGGCATACATGATCAATCTTATAGTAGAATCATATGGGACTCGACTCATTCTATCTAGTTCTTCACTAGTACTAGGTTATTGGGTTTTACTTAAACTGTGTCATGTTGCATAGGTACAAATCCATTCTTAGATTCTTCCATCTTGAATTTCTTCAATATTTTATCTAAGTAAGTGCTTTGGCAATGTCATATTTGACGCCTAGATCTATCCATATAGATCTTGATACCAAGTATGTTGACATCTTCTTCCACGTTCTTCATAGTAAAACTTTTTCGAAGCCATGCTTTTACACTATTAAGTGTTGGAATGTCGTTTCCTGTGAGTAGAATTTCATTGACATATAAGAAGAGAAAGACAACTACTATCCCACTAGATGTAACATACACACAATGTTCATCTTCATTTCGTTAGAAACTAATATCCTTGATTTTCTCATCAAAACAAATGTTCCACCTAGGAGATGATTGTTTAAGTCCATAAATGGACTTCTTAGGCTTACATACCATATTAGGAGACTTGGACTGTATAAAACCTTCTAGTTGAGCCATGTAAACATCCTTAGTCTGTTTCCCATTAAGGAAAAAAGTTTTTTACGTCCATTTTCCATATTTCATATTCATGAAATGCACCTATGGAAAGCAGTATCCTAATAGACTTAATCACAGCTATTGGTGAGACGGTTTCTTCATAATCAATTCCTTTTATTATAATTATCAAATAAAAAATTATTAATCAAAAGGATAGGATCGATATTTGGCTTCACAATGCAAAGTGGATTAGCCGGAAATTAGAAAACAATGTTATTTAGGTGGGCCAACTATTGCCGATCTCAATCTATATGAGATTCCTAGAATACAGGATTTATTTACTTATGTCAATAACATGTTAATCTCTTACAATGAGATTCGGATCAAGAGACGCTTGAGAATCACGATTAACAAATACATTTCTTTGACTATGTTCTTCTTTTGACGAGCCGGTAAACCACACATGCTTATGTCAAAAAGAACATACCACAAGGCATAATTTATATGGGAAGCATAAGATTCACATTATATATATATATATATATATATATATATATATATATATATATATATATATATATATATATATATATATATATATATATATATATATAACGGGATTTTGTTTTATTACTTATAGAGTTAATACTTTTAACTTTGCATAATTGTCCTATCAAACCCTTTCGATAATTGCACTTCAAACGCAAGAAGGCGGTAAGGGTGGCGAGCAATGAATGCCACTTAAAAGTTGATCTCATTAGGAATCAAAGAGACCTACCTTAAACCTCCCTCATAGAAACAAGGTGGATGAGCCTAGTCATGGTAAAACTTACAATGCATATTAAGTAACATGCGAGAACATGGTGTTCATTTTAATTGGTATACATATAAATAATATTTTACAATATATATAACATAATTGAGGTTTCTATATCTTTAACTTCTATTGATTTAAAGTCAACAATTAAGAGCTCTAATATTTTGTCTTTTAATTTATCTTATAATTAAATCAAATATAACTTTATCTTTTAAAATACAGGCTAGTTTGTATGTGATTAAGATTGAAAAATATGAGCAACCAAAAATAAACATTAATTTAGAAATATGGAACTTCAGGTTTCATGATGTGGGGAAAGACCATCCACGTCGTGGCACACTGAAAACACACGATTGAATTTAATTAATATTTTAGGTTCTCAACAGCAATCCACAACGTGGTCTAGAAATGACCACGACGTGGTGATGAAGTCTATCACGACCAATATAGATACTACAACGAGGTGGAGGACTAGCCACGTCATGAGGAAGAGGCAGAACGACTAAAACATCGTTTTTCAAGCATAAACAAATTCAATTTTAATCAATGCAAATTTATATACTTTTAAAATGATTTAAAACAGAAACCCTACACATACAAACCCTAACATACTCAAACGACTCGAGTTAACCATGACTCTGATACCGCTAATGGGTTTCAAGCCTCATTCGGTCAAACAAATGGTAGCGGAAACAAAAACAAATCCGATCTAAACTAGAAACATATGGATCTAAACTGAACTAATCTATGCAATTTATAGAACTCAAAGGATAGAAAATATACCTTATACTTCTTTGTGGTTTTCTTTGGACGAGCTAGTTGATTAGACTATAGAACCCAAAGGATATTTCGTCTTCTGAATTCGCACCCAAGAAAAAAAGAAGAAACAAATCCAATCAATCACCTTACTATGTGCTTCAACACAATCGAAATCTCGATTATGTTAGTCGGCCACAACATGGACATTAACTAGCCACGTCGTGGGAATGGTAATTCAGGATTCTTTAGGGTTACGAGGATTCCGAACTTTGACAGCTGAGAGGTATATTTCACAAGTATCAAAACTTGATTTGGAGCCCTCTATTTATAGAGAGGTGATTTGAAACCCTAGAGATAACTATAAAATATAATAATTATTATCAAATGAATTCAAATCATTCTTGAATATTCCATATTCTCTTTATTTACCATTAATTAATTAAACTATTAATTAATTAACAAAACAAGTCCATCAAATAAATATATTTTTAGATCTGCTTCATTTTTGTTCTTGTGTGTAACCCAAAAGGACACTGCTATTTATAACAATATTATCGGGCTTGTTATGGTTATAGGCACTAATCTCCATCACATGTTTGATAACATGATTTTGATCTAAAAAATATATGTGGGTTGTTGATTTGAAGAAACTTGTCATATGGGAATCGATTTTGAGATATTCCAAGATTAATGGTGATTAGTGAATCAATTTGTGAATCGATTTTTGAAAATTCAATATGACGATGTAGATAAACAATACTTCTGGATTGAAATTGGTTTCTAGTTGTTGAAAATGTCAATGATATTCTTAACGACAAATTACAAGAATCTCTATATTACCACAAAATTCTAATTTTGACACTGAGTTATTTTTTCTCAATTACATCACTATATTTACAATTTGTGTAGAATACCAATATGTTATTAGACATATAAAAAGATTAAGTACTTAATGAGTTAAGTACTAGATGAGTAATAGATAATATATTTGATGAGATAAAGTGATAGATTGTCCATGGGACAAGTGTTTTGTGATGAGGTACATAACAAAATAAGAGATGTAGAGAAAGTTAATTCCTTCAGGGACAAAAGGTAGAGGTTCCTACGGGGACAAAAGATAGAGGTTCCTTCGGGGACAAGATCATGATTCCTCCTGGAATAGAGGTTGGTTCCTATAGGGACAAAAGATAGAGGTTTCTATAGGAACAAGTGTAAGGTTCCTCCGTGTGACATCCGCAATTTCATGGTCAGGATAGACCGATTTGTTTATGATTTATTTAAAAATCAAAGTATCCTTTTGAAGAATAATATTGCAGAATTTGTTCCCAAAATATGCTAAACATATTATCAAAGCATTTCTGAAGAAATGTATTTTAATCATATTAAAAACGTTGGGATGTCATCGTCAATACAGTATATAAGCACAAATGCATATCAGCAAGAATCACAAAGACAACAAGCACACAACAGACATATCAACAAGTGTCACAAAGACAACTATCATCCTACAAAAATAATCAGTGGGCCGGCATTGGTTCCTTCAACCCACGAGTACAGTGAAGAGAATCACCAAAACTACTCAATAAAAGCTTAACAACTACCTCAACAAGAGAACAACCAACCTAAGCTTACTAAAGCCAAATCGAAACCAACCCTTAGTGATATACTAAATTCTACCCAAGTTTAACCAAAAGTCAAATTGGTCAAAAAGTCAACGGTCAAGTCAACTTAGATGACCCCCATGTCGTGGCAATTCGTCTACCACGTCGTTGTCCAGTCCAAACAAAATAAACGCCATAAGTATCGCCACCATGTCGTGGCCTTCCTTGTCCACGCCTTGGTCTTCAATTTCAAAGTCTTTTCTTCAGTAAGAGCTTAATCCATAAGGACTAGAGCTAAAATCATCATATTTGATTCCTAATAGTTTCATAATGGATAAAGTTTGCAACTTTATCTGTGACAACCCGAAATTTGTATCTTGTAAAGTCAATCAATTCAATCAAAAGTCAGACTTGTTTCTGTTATCTTTTAGCCTTGTTTAGGGTTTGTTTGAGAGTTCTAAGCCTAGTACACACAAGGATTATGTGTTAGGAAGTGTTAGCTTGAGTTCATTGAGTTGCAATCGAGCCGGAAACACCAACAAAAAGGAGTTCACGGCCGTGAACCCATCCTTGGCCGTGAACATCCTCCATATATAAAAGAATTTGGCTCATTTTCTTCACTTCTTCAACTCTAGCCTTGAACACACCCAATTCTCTCTCAACTTTCTTCAACCGTGAACACTCTAAAGGCTTCCAATAATTAAGTATTTCATTCATCAACTTATTGTCCATTAGAAACACTTGATTCCCCATGAAACAAACACCACTTTGCATGAATCTTCAAGATTTCACGGCCGTGAACCCTTCATTGGGTCGTGAACCCTTCATTGGGCCATGAACCCTTCTTAGATGCAAGTATGCCCGTGAAACCTCCTTCCATGGCCGTGAACCCTTCAAAAGATCAAGGTTGGGCCGTGAACACATCATTTTTTCTATGGCCGTGAACCATTCTAAGGTCGTGAACACTCCATGTGTGGTCGTGAACACCCTTCATTCAATCATATGTGATTCTAACACTCCATTGAGAGCGTTTCCTAGTTCCTAAGGTTGTTTCCCTTACATGTTAGTTGTAATATACACTAATTGTATACATATATGTGTCATTATATGCTTAATAGGATCCGTTTGTACACGAGACTTCACTTGGCATACTTAGCATCCTATATCTATCTTTCATTCGAATCACTCACTACAGGTGAGTATACCCCTATAATCTATCTTTTAAATATTTTTAAATTCTTTTAAATGGGGAATACTAGTAGAACACAATGAAATTGTGTTAACCATTTACATGTGAAAACAACATCCGAAAGGATTTCTTATTCTCAAAACTTGTTGAAAACTCTTTTAAATATGTTATAAACTTCTTTTATATGAAATCATATTCGTCTATCTATTTACGTATAAGTATGCTTTAATAGACTTAAGACTATTGCTAGATACCTTGACTCCTATTCCTTCTTTGGTTGTGGGCTTGGGGTAGGATCACTAATCCGAATGTCGGTTAAATCATAGTTATACCTATTAAATACATATATGAATATTAAGCCCATTTTTAAGGTACATACTTAACTTAGTTGCTTATGGTTAGTAATTGAGTCTTTTCTACAAATCAGTATTAGTTAAACAATCATACTAGTAAACTATAATAGGTATAGTTTAGAGGATTACTACTTACTCCTTCTAGAACAGTCAAACTTACAAGAGTGAGTTCATACATGAGTCAGTTCTTACATACTATAACTAGAACAGAAAGGAACATACTATAACTAGAACAGAAAGGAACATATTATAACTAGAACAGAAAGGAACATACTATAAATAGAACAGAAAGGAACATACATACTATAACAAGAACAATGTAACATTAATGTGAGCCACTACTTCATGGCATGGCAATATACTTGTTGTGTCACGTTTTGTAACCAGCATCTCCTGGAGGGAGAGCGTGAGTTTGTGTATAGATCTATACGGGATTGACCGTCCTACACCTTGCTGCTAGCTACAGTGGGACCTGGAGGTCTACGGGTGACAAATATCATACCATTTCGACGTCTTTAGATCGTCGTGTTTTATACTAGTCAATCAAGCATGGTTATAACCTCATCACATTTTACCTTAATATACCTTATTGGTTTTAAGGTAGTTAGTACATTAGTAGTTACTTTATACAATACTACCGTACATCTTCATTTTTCCCATTACATTCATATAGTGATATTCTCACATAAAAAGTAATGCAAACTATTTTCTAGTAAAGATAGTCATAAACTTGGGAAAACATTCATTTTTACGAGAGAACAAACTTACAAAACAGTCGGGTCTTGGTAGATGACTACTTTCCATTTTAGTAGAAAATATAGTAGGAAGTATACAAACAATTACATCAAAACACTTACAAACATTTTCATCAAACTAATGAAAACATTTGACACTAAAATACTTATGAACTCACCAGCTTAAATGCGGATCTACTCTTTCAAAATAACTTGTATTCTAAGGTCATCAGTAGACAGGTACATATGGCCAGGTAAAGAGAAGATGGAGCGTATGCAACACTCGTCTTTATTTTGATTTCATATTTTGGTGTCTTTCAAACTTTACATAGAACACACTTGTATTAACTATATTATTAATGCAATGGATGATGTTGTTTCTTGTTTTACTATTGTGAATTGTTATGATACTGTACATGATGTCCTCCGCCCCGAATGTTTCCGTCGTTCCGGTTTGGGGCTGTGACAGATTGGTATATGAGCTTTGTTTATAGTGAATTGAGTATATCAACCCATAAAATATATACAACTATAAACACATCAGGATTAAAACACTCTGACCAAGAGTTTATATTTTTTAAATAATAAAATATTTTACTAAAGTATACATACATGCATTCATACTAGGATCAGTGTCATACTAGAACAGAACAAAAGTATTGTGGTTGTTGGACAGCACAAGTAGGCTTGGGGACATATAATCAGATCTGGGAGTGATATAGCCTGATCAACTATATCTTTCCGAGAAGTGATTAGCATGTGCCTAGGAATGGTTGTGGTGTTGCGGCAAGTCTAAAAACTTACCAACACTACTACAATGAAAACTTTAGAACATAACATAAACTTAAAATACTATAGAAGTATTTTGCGATACTATAATTACTTATGTAAAAACGAAAACGTCTTTATTAGTAGGTCAATAGTTGTTGACTGGATACGCTAAGGTTATACGTGGCTAAGGTGTCATAGACTTAGAATCTGTGATCTTTTCCTTACTTCTTGTTCCTTGTTTGGTTGTGGACTTAGAGTTAGGGTCACTCATTTGAAGGTCTATTCTATCTTGGTTACATATGACTGGTATGCACTATGCAAGTATTGAAGTAACTGGTAAGTATCATCTTATAATTATCATAGGTAGTACGTGTATTATATGTTTCTTACATCCTTTTCTCGCTTAGATAACATGGCTGGATTTCATCTCCCTGGCGACCCGTACTTTCCCGATCAAGGGCACCGTGGATAGCTTGAAGCAGAACCTGAAGAAGAGAACCTGGTGGTCCCAGCAGTAGAAGACCCCGAAGAAAGTTCTGAGGAAGAGAACGAGGAGGAATTCCAGGAAGACTCGGACTCAAAACCGGAGGTCTATAATCCACCCCAAGTTGTGCGGAATCCTAACCCTCGTCCGGCTTTTCAAGTCCCGACGCCTCTGTGGGCGGTAAACTTGGGAAGGTGGAGCAATGAACTGGGACGACCACCTCCCTACAACGGCGACCGAAGCTTTTACAATCTGAACGAGTGAGGCTCAACAGACAGAGTCCTTCCTATCTTGGTGCGTAAATTTTCTCGCAATGCTGAGCAGGGAAGAGCAAACTTCGACCAAGTCATGGAGATCCGCGCTAACTCCAGACTCAACACAGTTCGTCTTCGTCATCTGACCGATGACCAGAACTTGGAAAGGACTCGCACTGACGCCCTATATGTGGAACTGAATGCATGTCGATCTGAGGCTAGGGATCTTCGTCAGAACCAAGTGGATCTATAAAGGCGTATTTGGGAAACGGAGCAGCAGCTGGCTGAATCCAGGGCTGAATCAAGTACCAACTAGAACAACCCTCCTCTTGAGTAGAGCCTACTCTACTCTGTCTCTTGGAGATAAATTAGGTCTATGTATAGACTCTAGTATTAATTTCATGCTTATGTTAAGACCTCGATAACTCTTATGCATGCATACTATTTGATAGTGTAGCGGAGATGAGTTTCGTGAACCAAAAATTTGCACACTTAAACAAAAACCACGAGCACTTAAATAACCGTTCACCGTAGAAATGGCTAACGGAAATACTGAGAGCACTAGCCGTATATATATAGGATGTACCCTATCTCTAGATAGACATTCATTTCCAATCGACCTCATGCCGATCTCAATTAAAAGTTTTGACGTCATTATCGGCATGGATTGGTTGAGTCTTTATCGTGCTAACATCATGTGTTATGAGAATTTCGTTCGTCTTAATCTACCGTCTAACTAAACCCTAGTTATCTATGGCGACAAACCAGGCACGGACCATCGAATCATTTCAAGTATACAAGCCCAGAAGTACTTACGAAAGGAATGTTATGCATTCCTTGCTCATGTAGTCGATATGAGCCAAGAGGCGAAAGACATATAGAACATCCCAGAAGTATGCGAATTTACCGACATCTTTCCCGAAGAACTACCAGGATTACCACCTCAACGTCAAGTCAAATTCAGAATCGACTTAGTTCCAGGGGCTACCCCAGTAGCCAAATCGCCTTATCGACTAGCACCAGCTGAGATGCAGGAGCTATCTGGTCAACTGAACGAACTACTGAGCAAAGGGTTTATTAGACCAAGCTTCTCACCTTAGGGAGCACCGGTCTTGTTCGTGAAGAAGAAAGACGGATCGTTCTGTATGTGCATCGACTACCGAGAACTAAACAAGCTTACTGTCAAGAACCGATACCCTCTACCGTGCATAGATGACTTGTTGGACCAACTACAAGGGGCAAAATACTTTTCCAAGATTGACCTGAGATCCGGGTTTCACCAGTTACAAGTTTTTGAGGAAGATGTTCCTAAAACAGCCTTCCGAACTCGTTATGTATACTACGAGTTTGTACTGATGCCTTTTAGATTAACCAATGTGCCCACAGTCTTCATTGACTTAATGAACCGGGTGTGCCCTCCTTACTTAGATCAGTTCATTATTGTATTCATCGACGGCATACTTATCTACTCTCGTAACAAGGAGGAACATAGTCACCATTTACGTCAGATCTTAGAAACCCAACGAGAAGAGAAGCTCTATGCGAAGTTTTCTAAATGTGAATTTTGGATTCGAAGATTTGAATTCTTGGGTCACATGGTTAGCGAAGAGGGAATTCATGTGGACCCTTCCAAAATAAAGGTCATTGAGAATTGGTCAGCTCCAAATACGCCTACATAAATTCGTCAATTTATAGGCCTCGCTGGCTACTATCGCAGGTTTATTCAGAACTTCTCTAGGATTGCGAAACCACTTACTACATTGACCCAGAAATGTGTGACCTTTGAATGTGAAGAGAAACAAGAGAAGGTGTTCCAAACGCTGAGGCGAGCCTTATACAGCGCACTGATACTATCCCTCCCAGAAGGGATAGAAGATTTCGTGGTTTACTGCGATGCATCCAACCAAGGGCTTGGTTGTGTTCTTATGCAACGAGTAAAGGTCATCGCCTATGCCTCAAGACAGCTTAAGACACACGAAGTCAACTACACCAAACATAATCTTGAGTTAGGAGCAATGGTATTTGCTCTGAAGATCTGGAGACACTACATGTATGGTACGAAAAGCACTATCTTTACAGACCATAAAAGCCTTCAACACATATTCGACCAGAAGGAGCTCAATATGAGACAACGACGGTGGGTTGAGCTACTCAATGACTACAAATGAGAAATTCATTGTCATCCCGGTAAAGCAAAGTAGTAGCTGACGCCCTAAGTCGGAAAGAATACTCAGGTCGTAGAGTCAAAGCATTGACTATGACGATCCATTCACATATGTCCACACACATTAAGGAGGGTCAAGTAGAAGCCTTGAAGCCTGAAAATGTGGCGGGTGAATCCCTCAGAGGGATGGATGAGAACTTAAAAGTAAAGGGTGGCGGAGCCTTGTATCTCATGGATCGGATCTGGACACCGAAGCTTGGTGGTTTCAGAGACGTGGTCATGACTGAAGCACACAATACCCGATATTCCATTCACCCAGGTTCAGATAAGATGTATTTGGATCTCAAAAAGTTATACTGGTGGCCTAACATGAAAGCAGAAATTGCTACCTTCGTGAGCAAGTGTCTTACTTGCGCCAAGGTTAAGGTCGAATACCATAAACCCTCAGGTTTACTACAAACCGGAAATACCTGAGTGGAAGTGGGAGCGGATCACAATGGACTTCATAACCAAGTTACCCAAGACAACGGGTGGTCTCGATACCACATAGGTGATCGTAGACAGGTTAACTAAGTCCGCACACTTCCTACCTATCAAAGAAACCGACAAGATGGAGAACTGACAATAACTTACATTAGGGAGATTTTACGACTGCATGGTGTTCCCATATCTATTATCTCTTATAGAGATAGTAGATTCACTTCAAGATTCTGGCAGTCACTACAAAGTTCCCTAGGAACTAGGCTGGACATGAGTACAACCTACCATCCGCAAACCGACAGACAAAGTGAGAGGGTTATTCAAACTCTGGAAGATATGTTGCGAGCCTCTGTGATAGACTTTGGAAAGGCATGGGATACTCATTTACCCCTTGTCGAGTTCTCCTACAATAACAATTATCACACAAGCATAAAGGCAGCTCCATTTGAAGCCCTTTATGGCCAGAAGTGTAGATCCCCTCTGTGCTGGGCTAAAGTGGGTGATACGCAGTTAGCTAAAGGACAAGTTCCTAAAAGAACTCTCATGGGTTCGGAAAATCATTCAGGAAACGACTGAGAAGATTTTTCAGATTCGTGAACGATTGAAAGCCTCTAGATACCGACATAAAATCTAACCTTTGGAATTCTAGGTTGGTGACCGTGTTCTATTGAAGGACTCACTCTGGAAAGGCTTGATACGCTTCAGAAAGCGTGGGAAACTAAATCCAAGGTACATAGGGCATTTTGAGATTCTCTCTAGAATCGTCCTTGTAGCTTACAAACTTAAACTACCTCAAGAACTTAGTAACATACTGTTGGATTAATGTCTAAGTCCATAACTATATTAGGTATGTACTTGACCCGACCCGGCATGGTCCATTTGGGTTGTACTTCACCGGCACAATTTATATGGATAGTCTTTTGAAAATAGTATATTTATGATTTATATTAATATATTATAAGTTCTAATATATTCATATGGAATCATATTATTTAATTAGTATTGATCAAGAATTAATTTAGAATTAATTAAGTGATCAAAAAGAACTAATCAAATATGGACTCTTATATATATGGAATGGACCAAGTTCATTTAGGTTGGGCTAAGCTTTCATGGATGGTCCATGGAGCTTTTAACCCATGGATCCTATGTAAATGAAAGGTCATGGGTATTAGGGTTTACATGGATGTAACCCTAATCCTCCATAATATATAAAGGGGTCCTTGGCTCACAAAATTGGCACAAGTGTGTGAAAATAAGAGTGGGCCGATTTTAGTGTGCATACATATTCTCTCAAGTTCTTCCAAGGTGTTTTGGTGATTTGTGATTCCATTTGAGGCTTCCACACTATTGGGGCTAAGCTCTTAAAGCTTGAAGACATCAAGCTACATCAAAAGGTATGTCATCTAACTAGAACTTTGTAGTATAGGTGCTTCATAATATGCTAGTTAGGATGAAACCTTGGAATAGTTAATATTTGCATGTATAATAGAGAAAACATAGATCCAAGGTTTATAGGGTTGCATGTACACCATAGGAGTGTTAGAATGCTCAAAACCCAAAACATACACCCTACTTTCCACGTTTCGAACCTGAAACAGTGTCTATCCGATGAGACTCTTGTTATACCATTCGATGAAATTGAGATCAATGAGAGCCTCAACTTCGTGGAAGAAACAGTAGAGATCATGGACCGTGAGATCAAGCAAACAAAGCAAAGCCGTATCCCGATAGTGAAGGTTCGTTGGAATGCAAAGCGGGGACCCGAATTCACTTGGGAGCGTGAGGATCAAATGAAACTGAAATATCCTCATCTTTTCCCTTAGTTTATCTGTATTTGCTTAAACTCTAATTTCGGGACGAAATTCCCTTTAACGGGGGGATGATGTGACAACCCGAAATTTCTATCTTCTAAAGTCAATCAATTCAATCAAAAGTCAAACTTGTTTTTGTTATCTTTTAGCCTTGTTCAGGGTTTGTTTGAGAGTTCTAAGCCTAGTACACTCAAGGATTGTGTGTTAGGAAGTGTTAGCTTGAGTTCATTGAGTTGCAATCGAGGCGGAAACACCATCAAAAAGGAGTTCACGGCCGTGAACCCATCCTTGTCCGTGAACATCCTCCATATATAAAAGAATTTGGCTCATTTTTATCACAACTAGCAATTTGACTAGGAAATTCCATCCTCATGTAAGCAATAACTATTGTGAGACTTGTGCTAACACATTAAAAGTGTACATTATGGTTCCTAATGGACCATGTAAAGTTAGAATGCAAATCTCTCCAAGTATATGAAAGCTCTCCAAGTATATCGAATCTCTCCCAAATCTCTCCAAGTATATGAAATCTCTCCAAGAATATCGAATCTCTCCCAAATCTCTTCAAGTATGTGAAATCTCTCCCAAATCTCTCCAAGTATGTCAAATCTCTCCAAGTATATCGAATCTCTCCTAAATCTCTCCAAGTATGTGAAATCTCTCCGAAATCTCTCCAAGTATGTGAAATCTCACCCAAATCTCTCCAAGTATGTGAAATCTCTCCCAAATCTCTCCACGTATCTCAAATCTCTCTCAAATCTCCATATGTACCTTCCTCAGGCGAAAACAGCTCAAAACCGAAGGAGAAAACCCAAAAGGACACTCTTGGTCCGGAACCCTCTTGGTCCGGATACCTTTAGGGAACCAAGAAGGTTCTCACTTCGGATTTCAGCATGCTCCGGACAATCTCGCTTCGGATCCTCCTTGGTCCGGACTTCCCTTGCTCTGGAACTTGTGAATTGACTCCGGATGTAGGAAAAGAGCTTCGGAACTCGCCCAGCACCTCCGGAACTCCCTTGTACCCACTTCGGACCCTCGCAGACTTAACCCTTCTTCCCAGAATTTGAGATATAGCTTTGGAATTCAACATATGACTCCGGAGTTCACCTTTTGGCTCCGGATTTTGGACTATTTCGGGCCATTTCTTCATTTTGAGGCAATTTGATGTCGGGAATTCCTCTAAACTCTTATTTTTCATATCCTAAACCCCTTAAACCTTTATTTTATGCCAAATTTGATTATTTAAATCATATTTAAATAAAATAATATTTCAGATTTATAAATGTATTATTTTCAATCAAGATAAGAATAGGACAAGGACAAGGAGGTTTGACTTTGTGATTTGATATAATTCCTATTCCCCATGCAAATCATAGTAACCAAGGCATTACCCACCAGATAACAAAGCATGGACCATTAGATTTCCATACACCTAAGTCTCCCACCTTTTCTTTTATCCTCTTAAAGCAACGTCTGTGGAGGAGTTTTAGATTTCACCACTTCTATCTCTCTCTCATATTCTCTCAAAAACTCATGTCAAAAGCAAGAACAAGAGCTGGTTGAAAGCTAAATTTCTCAACTCCTCTCTAGAGTTTTTAAGTAAGTTTCTCCACTTATCTAACGTTTTATGTAATTTTCAAAATGAATCCATATTATTTTATTCATTATAATATGTGATGATCACCTTTAGGACAACATTCCTCCCAGGGAAGTTCCTCATCTCAGCCCAAAAGTTTAAGCTTGAAATCTTCACTCCATCACTCCAAATAACTCATCAACCAACTCAAGGTGAGCTTCATACCCCTACTTTTTCGAGATTTCTATTGTTTTGGGGGGAGAATACAAGTCAAAGTCTTGTGTAAATCATGATCTATATGCTTTTTGTGAATGCATGCAATCTTACATGTGCTTAAGTATGAAAACCCTTATAAATAGTCCAAAAACTCAAGATTCTGGTTAAGTCTCAAGAGTTTGGATTATATATCACAAATCACGTTTGGAATCAAGAACTAGTATGTTACCAAATACAAGTCACAAATTTTTATAAAAACAACTATAAGGATTTACTTCAAGATTTGCTTAAACAAGTTGTAGGACAAAATATTTTGATAGTGATTAAATTATGGAAATAATAATATTTTGGATCACTTTTAGCTAAGCATAAATACAAGGGTTATCTTGGAACAATACGTCATAATCATGACTTTTTACCAGATCAACCAAACTGTTTGTGATTATTTATAAATATTTATAATAAATAAGTATACGAAAATAGAGTTTTCATGACAAAATAATTTGCATGTCATAAACTGCTGTCGTAAAACCTTCAGGAACATAAGTAATGTTCTACATGTCATAAAACAGAAAATGCGTGTCATAACCTGCAGTTATAAATTTACACAAATTATAACTTGACACTTTTTCTCTTGACTAATATGGGCCTGAGCCGACAATTTATGGAAAGGAAGGACCGTTTTTGCCAATTTCGATAATGTTGGGTCATTTTGATAAACGTTCAAAGTGGCTTATTTCTCAATAAACGAAACGGAACGAACACGAGCACCCAGTTAACAAGCACAATAAACTATATGGAACGAGAACGATATTTCTATTCAATGAGTACGAACTTCATTATTTATCTAACAAATAATGGATCTCAATCGATTTCTCAAAAGGTTGTTAATATTCTAGTCAGACAAATCTCAAAAATACCTAAATTTAAAAATATTAGGGTACATCTAAAGTCATGTAAGGAGTTATAGCCAGAGTTTCCTGGAGGGAGAGCGGGAATTTGTGTATAGATCTATACGGGGTTGACACCCCGCACCTTCGCTGTTCGCTATAGCTAGACAGGCCAGTCTAGGGCGACAAATGTCTTTTCCAAAACGAGGGCGCCTGAGAAACGCCAAAACATGCTTCCATCATATTAGTATGGTTATAACGACTCACTAGAATATGTTATGCTATCTAGAAATTTATGTAAGGAAAACCTCATAAATAAATTTTGGCACGTTGTGTTGACTGTCCTACACATGATAGGTGATGGTCCGTATTTGTTGCGTTGACTGTCCTTTTTCATTGCGTAGAATGTCCACAATCGCCATGTTGATTCTTTCACCTAACAAGTATAGAGTCTCAATACTGCTATTTTACAAATTAAAAAGTGTAGGACTTTATGGAAAACATTTGTAAACGATTTTGAAAATGATAAACTAACACACACATATACGCAGTTGGAAATAGAACTTACGAATATTTTATAGCAGAAAATATAGTATTTTCTGGAGTAAACGATTTTCTACGATTTCGATAACGATAAACTAGAACGTACCCTCAATTTTACTCGATAAGAAAACAAGATTTACAACTATATTCTCTTTTTGAAAATTGGGGATTTTCTGGAAACGGTTGGTTATTACCACTCAAAGGAACTATTCCCGAACACAGTCCGCCTTTACAAATTACACTACTTTTCAAAATCACTCCTTATAAGGATGAACAAAAGTAACGACATTCACACATATATTCATGATTTTCAAAGCAAGACTTCAAACGATTTCATAGAAAATATCGGATTTTCTGAAAGTACAATGAGAACGATTCTAAACAAGTGTAAAATGAGAACGATTCTAAACAAGTGTAAAACTATCATATAGAAAAATGCTTATGAACTCACCAACTTTTTAGTTGACGCTTTTCAAAACGACTTGTATTCTCAGGGATCTAGTAAGCAGGTAACAAGGGACGCGGATGCAGGACTATTTAGATTTAGTTTGGAATTTTCTGCTTATGTCTCTTTTGTGTAACTCGAAGAACAAATACAATATGTAAACAATGTAAGTTTGTTATCTCAATGTATGATGTTTGGATTGCTCTTTTTCATTTAAATTCAATTGCTATGATATTGCACAATGTAGTCACCCGCCTCCGGATGTTTCCGCCGTCTGGTCCGGGGGTGTGACAATTTTCGTCACTTCTTCAACTCTAGCCGTGAACACACACCATTCTTGTCACACCCCCGAACCAGACGGCGGAAACGTCCGAGGGCTCGTGTGACTTAAATTGAAATATCATCACTATGAATATACATGAAACATAACATAAACATTACCATGCATTAATAAATTACAACCGTCATTGTTCACATCCAGTACATTGTTTACATTACATAATCCAAAACATAAATTGTTTATCAATTGACATCACACAAAAGACGTTCAGAAACACGCTTGATAATTCTTCATCCTAACGGTTACCTGAGAACACAAGTTATTTTGAAAACGGTCAACATATATAATGTTGGTGAGTTCATAAGCAAGTTTGGTGTAAAACGTTTTGTATTGTTTGTAAAACCCAGAAAATCCGATATTTTCTGAAACGAAAACTGTTTTAAAACAAAGTGTGATGATCCATAAGTATAAGTGTATATGATTTCAAAACCTGTAAAAGTGAAATGCCTTTCATAACAGTTTCTTGTATTATAGATGTTATAAGTAAAAAGGAATGATGTTGTTTTCCCCGGAAAACCCGATGTTTTCCTATATAAATAGCATGATAGTTTTGTATTATTGTATCGTCACCACGTATGAATATGAATTCCCATGATTACTTAGATGGTAATGGATATCTATGTGAGTCGTTATAACCATGCATAATAATGACTAATTCGCCTGTCTTCGCATTTTATTGAAATGCCGGTCTTGAATTAAGATTTTGTCACCGTAGATTGGCCGAGTCTAACTGTAGCGAACAGCTTAGGTGTGGGGGAGTCACCCCCGTATAGATCTATACACAAACTCTCACTCTCCCTCCAGGAGACTCTGATTATAACTAAAGACTACGACCGACACTTATTGGTGTCGCCCGTTATTTCTCACTAAATCCAAATGAATTTGAATAACATTGTTTTACGACCCGATTTATGTTTACTTGAATATAAGGTATGCCTAACAGACAAAGAAAAAAGGACAACGGAGGCCTACTGACTTTGTATGTTAATATAGGCTGTCGAGTATGCTATGGAAACGTTATAGCCCATTAAGCACATGTTGAATATTTAGGACCATATTAGCAATGCAATTGGGCCACTAGGGCCAAATAGCATATTGAAACTAATAAAGGCCCGTCGGGCATGCAATTGGGTCACCGGAAGCCCAATAAACATTTGTGGATATGTTGGGCCCAATAATCATGATATTGGGCCACATAGGCCCAATAGCACGAATAGAAGATATTTGAGCCCAACCATTGAATCATTTATAATTTATTGATCTTAAGTTCGTAATGCAGGTATTTGTTGTAAGTTAAATGTTCATTCGAAGTATTACAATACGTTAACGTTTGATTTATAACGAAGTTTTGATTTTATATATATATATATATATATATATATATATATATATATATATATATATATATATATATATATATATATATATATATAAACCATGCGTTATAAACTTTGATATTCTTAATCCAATAATTTAATAATTTCCCATTTGGTCCAAAAACCTTTAGTTTGACTATTGCAGCCCCTTAATCTATAAAAATGGCACTTTTAGTCCCTTTTTATGAAAATTTGACATTTTTGGCCCTTAAACCATTTTTCTTGACATTTTAGACCCAAACTTTATTTAAATAATGATTTCATCCCAAAACTATTATATTTGCCATTTCCAGCCCTTATTTATAAAAAGTTTACACTTTTGGCTCAAATTCCGTAACTTTTACAATTTTGACCCCAAAATCAAAAACTTTGCATTTTTAGTCCAAATTTTGCATCAAAGTCGTTGTCAGCCCTTAAAATAGTTTATTCACGTTTTAGACTCATAGTTTGTTAACTTTTCCATTTCAGTCCCTCAAATACTTCATTTTTCGCAACTTTGGGCCCAAAACAAGTGAGGCCCAAAGTTAAGCCCAATAAGCTAAAATTTATGTTTTTGACCCCTAGAAAAGTGTTCTTTTCAAGTCAGATTTTTATGTGAATGATACCATTTTACCCTTATAGAACCGAAAATATTATATTTTACCCCAAATCTTTGTTATTTTTACAAAAATGACACTTATGAGGATTTTGACTTTGTTTTCACTTCTTGAACCTAAAGACCCTTAGATCTTTGAAGTAAGTTTTTTATTATGTTATTTGTTTATGTATTCTTCACACTTAAGCCCTAGATTTCAAGATTTAGCAAATAATATCATGTTTTCTCAACATAACCCAAAGAAATCACATATAACAAGCATACACACATAGATCAACACATAGTACTTGTATTCTCCCCCAAAAACATGTAAAAATAGAAAAAAAGGGGTATGAACTCACCTTGCTTAGTTGCTCACGGTTTTGAAGAAGAAATGAAGAAGATTTTTGGTCCTAGCAAGCCTCCTTGAGTTGATTTCGAACTTAAGAAGCTTCTAAGGTGTTCATGGAGTAAAGCTTTGTAAGAAAGAGTTCTAGATGTTGTAATGGAAGAAGATGTTTGTGTTTGATAGCACTTACCAAAGATTGACAACACTTGATGAAGATTCTTGAATCCAAGCTAAATTTTCAAGATTTCTTTGAAGGAAGGAAGATGATGATCTTTGAGAGTAATGGAGAGAATTTGTGTAATGTGTGTGTGTGTGCTCCTCTCGGCCGAAGATAAGAAGAGAGGGGAGAAAGAGGAGTAAAATGACCATTATGGATGTATGTTGGTCCATGCATGGACATATGAAGTGTAATATGGAGGTAGCACCTCCCAAAGTCAACTCTCTCCCCATAATACTTCTTTTCCCTTTTTTTTATACTTGGGCCGATATTTTGGCTAGCAGGAAGGAGGTAATTTGATTTGGCCCACTTTTTATCTTGGTTCGAAATTATTAGGTCAAAAAAGAAGTTTTCGGTCCATTGGGCCTTTAGGGTAGTTTACGGCCCAATTTGCATAAAAGAATGAGTTTTATGGCCTATTAGGGCTTATTGGATTTGTTATGGCCCAACAAGGCCCATTAAAGGTAAAATAATCCATTTTAGGCCCATTATGGCCCAAAATGTTAAGTTTCATGAAAGTGGGTTGAATTAGAGCCCAATTAGGAGTTCTAAGCCCAAACTAGTCACATTGGAGACTTATTGGTCCATTAGGCCCAATAAGAAAATCCTAGTCCATATTGGACTTAAACCGGGATTTTTAGGGTTTCCAAATCTTTTGTTGACTATTTGAAGTGTTTGTATAGAGTGTTTGATGGAATTTTGTTGTTATTGAAGGTAAACTATTTGTTGTGCTCCAACAAGGCCCATTAAAGGTAAACTAATCCATTTCAGGCCCATTATGGCCCAAAATGTTAAGTTTCATGAAAGTGGGTTGAATTAGAGCCCAATTAAGAGTTCTAAGCCAAACTAGTCAAATTGGAGACTTATTGATCCATTAGGCCCAATAAGAAAATCGTAGTCCATGTTGGACTTAAACCGGAATTTTTAGGGTTTCCAAATCTTTTGTTGACTATTTGAAGTGTTTGTATAAAGTGTTTGATGGAATTTTGTTATTATTGAATAAACGTCATGTTTTCAAGTCATGGTTACAATTGTTTCCATTGATAATGCTTACATAAGGAAAGAATTTCCTAGCCAAATTTGCTAGTTGTGACATCATCCCCCCGTTAGAGGGAATTTCGTCCCGAAATTCTTTTGAAGATAGATTTGAGAATGCGATAATAAGTGAGGGTACTTTTGCTTCATCTGGTCTTCGCGTTCCCATGTGAATTCGGGTCCATGCTTTGCGTTCCATCGAACCTTCACAATCGGAATGCGACTCTGCTTAGTACGCTTCACTTCCATGTCCATTATTTCAACTGGTTCCTCTATGAACAGTAGATTCTCGTTGATTTAGATTTCTTCCAATGGGATGACAAGAGTTTCGTCGGACAAGCACTTTTTCAGATTAGAAACATGGAACACGGGGTGTACATTGCTGAGTTCAACAGGTAGTTGCAGCCTATAGGCCACTGGGCCGATTCGGGCAAGAATCTCGAATGGCCCAATGTATTGTGGGTTTAATTTTCCCCGTTTCCCGAAATGAATCACCCCTTTCCATGGAGAGACCTTTAACATCACCCGATCCCCGACTTGAAATTCCAAGGGCTTTCGCCGTTTATCCGTATAGCTCTTCTGTCGGTCTCGTGATGCTTGAAGTCGAGCTCTGGTTTGTACTATCTTCTCTATCGTCTCACGTATGATTTCTGGCCCTATTAAAGCATTATTTGGTGTCTGTCCTCTTGCTAGATGAGTGTCACCCACCTCATCCCAACACAACGGTGATCTACATTTACGCCCATATAATGCTTCGAATGGAGCAACATTAATGCTCGCGTGACAACTATTATTGTACGAAAATTCAATCAAAGGTAAGTGGGTATCCCACGACCTTCCGAAGTCTAGCACACATGATCGAAGCATATCTTCAAGCGTTTGAATGGTTCGCTCACTTTGTCCATCCGTCTGTAGGTGATAGGCGGTGCTCATGTCGAGTTGTGTTCCCATAGCCTTTTGAAGTGTTTGCCAAAAGCGTGAAGTGAATCTACTATCTCGATCTGAGATGATAGATATTGGTACTCCATGGAGTCTCACAATTTCCTTGATGTAGATTCTCGTCAATCGTTCCATCTTGTATGATTCCTTTATTGGCAGGAAATGGGCGGATTTCGTCAACCTATCGACTATTACCCATATAGCATCCAACCCATCAGTTGTCTTGGGTAATTTGGTCACAAAGTCCATGGTAATCCTTTCCCATTTCCACTCGGGTATTATCGGCTATTATAATAGTCCCGAGGGCTTTTGATATTCTACCTTCACTTTAGCGCAAGTGAGGCACTTGCTAACGTAAGTGGCAATTTATGCCTTCAGGTTAGGCCACCAATAATGTTGGTTGATATCCAGGTATAATTTATCTGAACCCGGATGGATGGAGTATCGTGTCTTATGGGCCTCATTCATGACTACCTCTCTGAATCCCCCAAGTTTAGGAACCCAGATTCGGTTCATGAAATAATATGTTCCATCCTCCTTGACTTCGAAGTTCTTATCCATCCCACGTAACGCTTGTTCTGTTTTCCATCCCACGTAACCCTTCGCTTATTCTGTTTTCTGTCTTCATGGCATCAGACTGGGCTTCTTTGATTTGTGAGAGCAGATGGGATTGAATGGTTATTGAAAGAGTTTTCACACGACGATTTGAGTATTCTTTCCGACTCAAGGCATCAGCTACCATGTTAGCCTTGCTTGGGTGGTACTTGATTTCGCACTCATAATCGTTTAGCAGCTCAACCCATCTTCTCTGCCTCATGTTTAACTCATTTTGATTTAAAATGTGTTGGAGGCTCTTGTGGTCGGTGAAAATGGTGCACTTTGTACCATAAAGGTAGTGCCTCCAAATCTTCAAAGCAAAGACCACAACTCCCAATTCGAGATCATGGGTGGTATAATTCACCTCATGTGTCTTTAGTTGTCGGGATGCATAAGCTATCACCTTCCCTCGATGAATGAGTACACAGCCTAAACCCTGATTCGAAGCATCGCAGTAAACTACGAAGTCCTCAGTTCCCTCTGGTAATGATAGTACTGGTGCACTACAGAGAGCTCGTTTCAGAGTTCGGAAGGCAACCTCCTGCTTTTCTGTCCAATCGAATGGTACGCCCTTTTGTGTAAGTGTGGTAAGAGGTTTGGCTGTCTTGGAGAAGTTCTGAATGAATCTTCTGTAATAGCCTGCGAGTCCCAGAAATTGGCGATTTTTTGTGGGTGTCATCGGAACTGCCCATCCTTCAATCGCTTTGATCTTAGAAGGGTCCACGTGTATCCCTTCTTGGCTGACAACATGACCTAAAAAGTTTACGCTACGGAGCCAGAATTCACACTTAGAGAGTTTTACGTATAAATTTTCGGCTCGCAGGGTTTCCAAGATTTGTCGGAGATGTCTACTATGTTCCTCTTTGCTTCAAGAATAGACCAGAATATCGTCGATGAAAACGATGACAAAGTTGACGAGGAATGGTCGGCAAACTCGATTCATCAGGTCCATAAATGCGGCAGGGGCATTTGTCAGACCGAAGGGCATTACAACAAATTCATAATGTCTATAGATAGTTCGGAAAGCGGTCTTGGGGATATCCTCCTCCCGGACCTTGAGTTGATGATAGCCGGATCGCAGATCTATCTTAGAGAAGTAATTTTCTCCTTGAAGCTGGTCGAATAGATTGTCGATTCGTGGAAGTGGGTAGCGATTCTTGATAGTGAGCTTATTCAGCTCTCTATAATCGATGCACATCCTAAAGGATCCATCCTTCTTCTTAACAAAAAGGACCGGAGCTCCCCAGGGTAAGAAGCTAGGTCGGATGAATCCTTTACTCAAGAGTTCACTGAGTTGGCTTGACAATTGTTGCATTTCCGCAGGAGCCAACCTATATGGCGATTTGGCGATGGGTGTAGCCTCTGGCAGAAGGTCGATTCGGAACTCGACTTGTCTTTCTGGGGGTATCCCCGGAAGATCTTCAGGAAAGACGTCAGGGAAATCTCAAGCCACTGGGATGTCTCAAATATTAATCTCTTCCTTGGATTTATCCACGATGTGAGCCAGAAACGCAAAGTCCTTCTTTTGTAGACACTTTTATGCCTTAATACATGAGATAAGACGAAGGTTCGTACTGGGTTTGTCTCCGTATATGATTAGGGTTTCGTGGTTAGGGAGATGATGGCGAACGGCCTTCTGGCGACACATAATTTCGGCATGATGGGGGCTCAGCCAATCTATGCCGATAATTACATCAAAACTCCTAATAGTTATAGGCATCAAGTTTATTTGAAATGTGTGGTGATTTAAGGTTAGGGTACATCCTACGTAGATTTCCCCAGTTGATTCTGTTTTCCCATTAGCCATTTCCACCGTAAAGGTTTTATTAAGCTTCTGGGGTTGTTGTTTTAGCAAATGTTTGAATTTATTACTCACAAAACTCCGCTCTGCCCCGGTATCAAACAGGATGCATGCATATGTGTTGTTAAGGAGAAACGTACCAGTGACAACAGCGGGATCCTGAACCGCTTCTCCTTGACCCATGGTCAGCACTCTCCCTGCTCCTCCATTCCCTTGGTTGTTGACATTGGGGCAGTTTCGACGGAAATTCCTAGTCCTTCCACATCCATAACAGGTGTGGCTAGCCCCAACATTGTTGCCTTGGTTGTTGTGGGTGTTGTTGTTGTTGTTGTTGTTGTTGTTGTTGTTGTTGTTGTTGTAGTTGTTGTTGTTGTTGTTGTTGCGGTTGTTGTTGTGGTTTCCCTGTTGCTGGTTCTGGGGAGGATAGGTCCTACAGTATTTTTCCGTGTGACCCTTTCGGTTGCAACTGGTACAATGCATCTCCCTGCATTCACCATTGTGATGGAGATTGCACTTGTTGCACTTTGGGAGATTTCCGGAATACTGTTTAGGAGCACTTAGGGTGGATGAGGCTGGAGCATGTGGTGTGGAGGGAACTTGGGTGGTTGCAGCAGGAACTGTCACTGTTTGTTGTTTCTTTGACGACTCGGTGCCTTGTCGTCCCTTCCACTTGTTATTCTTTCCCTTCTTGTTATCATTCTCCTTCTTGCTTTCAGTTTCCACTGCTTTCCCACCCTTCTTGTTGTTGTGGTCGTACAACTTCTTGGCAAACCTCTTGGCACTGTCGAATGTTTCAGGGTTTGCGGATATCACGTTCCCTTGAATTGGGGGGTTTAATCCCTAGATAAATCGTTCGATCTTCTTTCCTTCCGAGGAAATCATGCCAGGGCACAACAGAGACAGTTCACTAAACCTTGATATGTAGGCATCGATGTCAGAGTTTCGGACTGTGAGGTCCCATAACTCTTGCTCCATTTTCTGAACTTCGCTACGCGGGCAGTATTAAGCCATTAGCATTTCTTTCAATTCCGCCCATGGCATGGCATTAGCCACCAGAAGAGTCATAGCCTCCACGTGTCCATTCCACCAGGTGAGAGCTTGATCAACAAATGTACATGCTGTAAACTTCACCTTGACTTCTTCACGGCATCCGCATATCTCAAACACCGATTCCACCTTTTCAATCCATCTCTTCAGGGTTATCATTCCCCCTGTGTCATTAAAGGTTCGTGGCTTGGCGTTGGTGAAATATTTGTAAGAGCATGTCTTGATAGGTCCTTGGTTCATCTCGTTGTTTGAACTCCCGGCTCCCTGTCCGTTGCCTCCACCATTGTTCCAATTGTGGATCTGTTCCAGCGTTGCTGTGACTGCAGCAGATACAGCTGCTTGAAATGCAACTGAGTTCATTTCGGGTGGCGTCGGTGGTTGATTATTTTCACGGTTTGGTCTTTGCGGCATCTTGTTGTTATGGAACAGCAAGATGTTGAGTACGTATTGTAGTTAAGTTGGGAATTTCGTGAATTGATTGTGCATCTAAGGGATTTCATATGTTTACAACCAATAATAAGAATATAATACACATAGCAGATAACAACATCACGATAAAACACATAATATTTTCCACTAATAATATTCGCACTTTGATACGTGAAAATTTGCCCGAAAGAGCATACATAAGGGTACAAAGTTTGGCAGCATAATGACTCTATGAGTAGTGTAATCACTTAAACATGGAGTCGGTAGTACATAACATGGTAAGTATAAGAGAACATATCACTAGTAGTAGGTAAAGCTGGTCCTAATCACGACGATATGTATCAGTGGGTGGTGCTGTAGATGTGGATGCTCCCTGAAGTCTAGCCACCTGTCGCTCCATGTCCCGAAGTCGGGCCCCCCACATCTCCTGTCTCATGTGGAATTCCCTGATAACTTCCTGTGTTTCCTGCTCGGCCCTTGCAACCGTCTCTCGCATCTGATGCATGTGGTCAGCAGTGTTCTGAGCTAAGTTGTCAGTATCCCTCAATCGTCTCACCACAGCAGGAAGTGCTCGGTCTGCCGGTCCTCTATCCTTCAGATCATAGAATTCCATCGTCATGTCGTACGGGGGTCGCTGACCTTGCTGCCTACTCCACCTCCAGATGTCGACTCCCCATGGGGGTGTAGGGCCATTAGGGCCCATCCGATGTGCTGGCACCCTAAATGGAAATGGTGGGTTGATGACTACGGACTCTGCGTCCGAGTCATCGTCACTATTGTCACTAGATTCTTCCCCTCCAGAGTCAGCCACAGGCTCCGCAGGTCCATCTTCGATCCCATCCTCTTATTCCTCCTCAGGTTCTTCCTCAGACTCCTCTTCAGGTTCCTCCTCAGATTCCTCCTCTAGACATCCGTTATTCCCCTGATTAGGGAAATACGGATCTCCAAGAAGATGGAAGCCAGCCATACTGTCTGCAAGAGGGTATATATTTAAACCATCATTATTCCTAAGACATTTTAGTTGTTATTGAAGTTGGTTTGAAGTTCTCCTCTTGGTTAAGAAAAGGGTATGCGTTAGGTTTACTGACCATCGCGATCGCTCCAGGGCATGTGATAGTTGTATTCTAAAGGAAATGTACTTGATCAGGCTACACTCATTCCTAATACAACTGTGAACAGTCATGGCTTAACCGAGATGTCAGGAATTTTCCCAATGTCTTATTTGAATTGTTATTATCTTTATTTTTTTTTTCTAAGTCGTGCAAGTAAGAGTGTTTATTATTATCTTTTATTTGTTTTGTTTAGAGTTATTTAGTCCCTCTTTGGGTTTATAGTTGCATATCAATGTGTGGTTAGATATGCCAGTTCACTATAAGCAGAGCTCTGATACCAACGTGTCACACCCCCGAACCAGACGGCGGAAACGTCCGAGGGCTCGTGTGACTTAAATTGAAATATCATCACTATGAATATACATGAAACATAACATAAACATTACCATGCATTAATAAATTACAACCGTCATTGTTCACATCCAGTACATTGTTTACATTACATAATCCAAAACATAAATTGTTGATCAATTGACATCACACAAAAGACGTTCAGAAACACGCTTGATAATTCTTCATCCTAACGGTTACCTGATAACACAAGTTATTTTGAAAACGGTCAACATATATAATGTTGGTGAGTTCATAAGCAGGTTTGGTGTAAAACGTTTTGTATTGTTTGTAAAACCCAGAAAATCCGATATTTTCTGAAACGAAAACTGTTTTAAAACAAAGTGTGATGATCCATAAGTATTCGTGTATATGATTTCAAAACCTGTAAAAGTGAAATGCCTTTCATAACAGTTTCTTGTATTATAGATGTTATAAGTAAAAAGGAATGATGTTTTTTTCCCCGGAAAACCCGATGTTTTCCAATATAAATAGCATGATAGTTTTGTATTATTGTATCGTCACCACGTATGAATATGAATTCCCATGATTACTTAGATGGTAATGGATCTCTATGTGAGTCGTTATAACCATGCATAATAATGACTAATTCGCCTGTCTTGGCATTTTATTGAAATGCCGGTCTTGAATTAAGATTTTGTCACCCTAGACTGGCCGAGTCTAGCTATAGCGAACAGCTTAGGTGTGGGAGAGTCACCCCCGTATAGATCTATACAAAAACTCTCGCTCTCCCTCCAGGAGACTCTGATTATAACTACAGACTACGACCGACACTTATTGGTGTCGCCCGTTATTTCTCACTAAATCCAAATGAATTTGAATAACATTGTTTTACGACCCGATTTATGTTTACTTGAATATAAGGTAAGCCTAACAGACAAAGAAAAGAGGACAACGGAGGCCTACTGACTTTGTATGTTAATATAGGCTGTCGAGTATGCTATGGACACGTTATAGCCCATTAAGCACATATTGAAACTAATAAAGGCCCATCGGGCATGTAATTGGGTCACTGGAAGCCCAATAAACATTTTTGGATATGTGGGGCCCAATAATCATGATATTGGGCCACATAGGCCCAATAGCACGAATAGAAGATATTTGAGCCCAACCATTGAATCATTTATAATTTATTGATCTTAAGTTCGTAATGCAGGTATTTGTTGTAAGCTAAATGTTCATTCGAAGTATTATAATACTTTAACGTTTGATTTATAATGAAGTTTTGATTATATATATATATATATATATATATATATATATATATATATATATATATATATATATATATATATTTAAAAACCATGCGTTATAAACTTTGATATTTTTAATCCAATAATTTAATAATTTCCCATTTGGTCCAAAAACCTTTAGTTTGACTATTGCAGCCCCTTTATCTATAAAAATGGCACTTTTAGTCCCTTTTGATGAAAATTTGACATTTTTGGCCCTTAAACCATTTTTCTTGACATTTTAGACCCAAACTTTATTTAAATAATGATTTCAGCCCAAAATTGTTATATTTGCCATTTCCAGCCCTTATTAATAAAAACTTTACACTTTTGGCTCAAATTCCGTAACTTTTACAATTTTGACCCCAAAATCAAAAACTTTGCATTTTTAGTCCAAATTTTGCATCAAAGTCATTTTCAGCCCTTAAAATAGTTTATTCACGTTTTAGACTCATAGTTTGTTAACTTTTTCATTTCAGTCCCTCAAATACATCATTTTTCGCAACTTTGGGCCAAAACGTGTGAGGCCCAAAGCTAAGCCCAATAAGCTAAAAATTTTGTTTTTGACCCCTAGAAAAGTGTTATTTTCATAAAAGTCATATTTTTATGTGAATGATACCATTTTACCCTTATAGAACCGAAAATATTATATTTTACCCCAAATCTTTGTTATTTTTACAAAAATGACACTTATGAGGATTTTGATTTTGTTTTCACTTCTTGAACCTAAAGACCCTTAGATCTTTGAAGTAAGTTGTTTATTATGTTATTTTTTTATGTATTCTTTACACTTAAGCCCTAGATTTCAAGATTTAGCAAATAATATCATGTTTTCTCAACATAACCCAAAGAAATCACATATAACAAGCATACACACATAGATCAACACATAGTACTTGTATTCTCCCCCAAAAACATGTAAAAATAGAAAAAAAGGGGTATGAACTCACCTTGCTTAGTTGCTCACGGTTTTGAAGAAGAAATGAAGAAGATTTTTGGTCCTAGCAAGCCTCCTTGAGTTGATTTCGAACTTAAGAAGCTTCTAAGGTGTTCATGGAGTAAAGCTTTGTAAGAAAGAGTTCTAGATGTTGTAATGGAAGAAGATGTTTGTGTTTGATAACACTTACCAAAGATTGACAACACTTGATAAAGATTCTTGAATCCAAGCTAAATTTTCGAGATTTCTTTGAAGGAAGGAAGAGGATGATCTTTGAGAGTAATGGAGAGAATTTGTGTAATGTGTGTGTGTGCTCCTCTCGGCCGAAGATAAGAAGAGAGGGGAGAGAGAGGAGTGAAATGACCATTATGGATGTATGTTGGTCCATGCATGGAGATATAAAGTGTAATATGGAGGTGGCACCTCCCAAAGTCAACTCTCTCCCCATAATACTTCTTTTCCCTTTTTGTATACTTGGGCCGATATTTGGGCTAGGAGGAAGGAGGTAATTTGATTTGGCCCATTTCTTATCTTGGTTCGAAATTATTAGGTCCATAAAGAATTTTTCGGCCCATTGGGCCTTTAGGGTAGTTTACGGCCCAATTTGCTTAAAAGAATGAGTTGTATGGCCCATTAGGGCTTATTGGATTTGTTATGGCCTAACAAGGCCCATTAAAGGTAAACTAATCCATTTTAGGCCCATTATGGCCCAAAATGTTAAGTTTCATGAAAGTGGGTTGAATTAGAGCCCAATTAAGAGTTCTAAGCCCAAACTAGTCAAATTGGAGACTTATTGGTCCATTAGGCCCAATAAGAAAATCCTAGTCCATATTGGACTTAAACCGGGATTTTTAGGGTTTCCAAATCTTTTGTTGACTATTTGAAGTGTTTGTATAGAGTGTTTGATGGAATTTTGTTGTTATTGAATAAACATCATGTTTTCAAGTCATGGTTACAAATGTTGCCATTGATAATGCTTACATAAGAATAGAATTTCCTAGCCAAATTTGCTAGTTGTGACAATTCTCTCTCAACTTTCTTCAACCGTGAACACTCTAAAGGCTTCCAATAAGTAAGTATTTCATCCATCAACTTATTGTCCATTAGAAACACTTGATTCCCCATGAAACAAACACCACTTTGCATGAATCTTCAAGAGTTCACGACCGTGAACCCTTCATTGGGCCGTGAACCCTTCTTAGATGCAAGTATGGCCGTGAACCCTCCTTCCATGGACGTGAACCCTTCATAAGATCAAGTTTGGACCGTGAACACATCATGTGTTCTATGGCCGTGAACCATTCTAAGGTCGTTAACACTCCATGTGTGGCCGTGAATACCCTTCATTCAATCATAGGATCCGTTTGTGCTCGAGACTTCACTTGGCATACTTAGCATCCTATATCGATCTTTCATTCGAATCACTCACTACAGGTGAGTTCATACCCCTATAATCTATCTTTTCAATGTTTTTAAGTTCTTTTAAACGAGAGGAATACAAGTAGAACGCAATGAAATTGTGTTAACCATTTACATGTGAAAACAACATCCGAATCGATTTCTTATTCTCAGAACTTGTTGAAAACTCTTTTAAATATCTTATAAACTTCTTTTATATCAAATCATATTCGTCTATCTATTTACGTATAAGTATGCTTTAATAGACTTAGGACTATTGCTAGATATCTTGACTCCTGTTCCTTGTTTGGTTATGGGCTTGGGGTAGGATCACTAGTCTGAATGTCGGTTAAATCATAGTTATACCTATTAAATACATATATGAATATTAAACCCATTTTTAAGGTACATACTTAACTTAGTTGCTTATGGTTAGTAATTGAGTCTTTTCTAAAAATAAGTATCAGTCAAACAATCATACTAGTAAACTATAATAGGTATAGTTTAGAGGATTACTACTTACTACTTCTAGAACAGTGAAACATACAAGAGTCAGTTCATACATGAGTCAGTTCTTACATACTATAACTAGAAAAGAAAGGAACATACTATAACTAGAACAGAAAGGAACATACTATAACTAGAACAGAAAGGAACATACTATGACTAGAACAAAAAGGAACATACTATAACTAGAACAGAAAGGAACATACATAATATAACAAGAACAATGTAACATTAATGTGAGCCACTACTTCATGGCATGGCAATATAATTTTTGTGTCACGTTTTGTAACCAGAGTCTCCTGGAGGGAGAGCGTGAGTTTGTATGTAGATCTATACGGGATTGACCATCCTACACCTTATTGTTAGCTATAGTGGGACCTGCAGGTCTACGGGTGACAAATGTCATACCATTTCGACGTCTTTAGATCGTCGTGTTTTATACTAGTCAATCAAGCATGGTTATAACCTCATCACATTTTACCTTAATATAACTTATTGGTTTTAAGGTAGTTAGTACATCAGTAGTTACTTTATACAATACTACCGTGCATCTTCATTTTTCCCATTACATTCATATAGTGATATTCTCACATAAAAAGTAATGCAAACTATTTTCTAGTAAAGATAGTCATAACTTGGGAAAACATTCATTTTTACGAGAGAACAAACTTACAAAACAGTCGGGTCTTGGTAGAAGAATACTTTCCATTTTAGTAGAAAATATAGGATTTTCTAGGAAGTATACAAACAATTACATCAAAACACTTACAAACATTTTCATCAAACTAATGCAAACATTTGACACTAAAATATTTATGAACTCACCAGCTTAAATGTTGATCTACTCTTTCAAAATAACTTGTATTCTCAGGTTACCAGAAGACAGGTACAGATGGCCAGGTAAAGAGAAGACGGAGCGTATTCAAGACTCGTCTTTATTTTGATTTCATAGTTTGGTGTCTTTCAAACTTTACATAGAACACACTTGTAGTAACTATATTATTAATGCAATGGATGATGTTGTTGATTGTTTTACTATTGTGCTTTGTTATGATACAGTACATGACGTCCTCTGCCCCCAAACGTTTCCTTCATTCCGGTTTGGGGGTGTGTCATTATCCATTAGGAATGTCCAAACCACTAAGATCTAGACTCTAACTCTCAAAGGGACCAAAAATGCATCTTTCTTAACTTAATCCATTAAGTCCAAGTCTCCAACCTTTATATCTGGATCAACATGATGTTTAGATGGATAAAGTTTCCAACTTTATCCATAATAAAGTCATAAACTTTCAAGATCTAAACTTTAATACGCCAAACTGACCTAAAGGACCAACATAACTTGCATGGCCAAAAAGGAAGGCAAAATATCATAACTTTCCTAGTCCATGAGGTCTAAGAAGCTTTCTATACTAATCAAAAGATGTTTTAGTCCACTCAACTCCAAGATCACCTATAAAATCCAACAAAAGTGCCAAAAACCAAATGACAATATCTAAATAACTAGATAGCAAGACTGGAACTTTATACTTACAATAGTCCAGAAATGTAGTGTCTTTGATGGATCCAAACTTGAAGCATCATTCCTTGTAACTAAAAGGACCTTCTTCATCTTTAAAGTTCGTCAAAATATCATAAAAAGCATCCAAAAGAGGATATGGAAGAGAGGATAAACTCAAATCTTGAAGGTGGAGGCTAGGGTTTCTCCTAATGGGTTCTAGAGGTGATGGAGGCTGATAAACTGGCAAAAAAGTCATAACCTTCATCTTAAATACGCTAAAAACCCTAAAAATCAGGGGCTTGGGTCTGACTAATCATCGCGTCGTGGCACCGCTTCAGCGTGTCATTGCAACTGTTGTGTCGCGTCAATGCTCGTCGTGTCATGGCAACTGTTTTCACCCAAATGTAGCTCAACATCAAACAACGATAACTTCTTCGTTTTAACTCCGTTTTCGGCGATCTTTATATCCACGGAAAAGTATTGACGAGCGCCACACTTCTATCTAGTTACTTTTGGCTTAACACATGTCGAACTAAAGACCATAGTATATGTAATAAGCCTAACATAAACTTTTCCAATTTTACCCTTTGGCTCCAAAATAAAAACCAAGGGCTTAGATTACATAACCAATATTATCAACATCCAATAAGGTATACATCCTATTCCCTTGAAGCCCAAGGCCTTTACTCGATCCATTTTTTGTCCATAATCCTGAAATAAGAAACTTCTCAAAACATGATGTTACAACTCTTTCCCACTTAAATTGGATTTTGTCCTCAAAATTCGTCTTGGTTAGAATCTCTAAAAACAACGCCAACATATTCTACAAGCTCCCTCTAACCACTTTGAAATCAAGGCATCTATACAGAGAAGTCGAGAGATCACTCGGAAACCCACATTTGCAAAACAAACCCAATAACTTGAAAATACTCAACCACAACCACTATCTTTATCTCTCTAACTAGAAGACCCAAATCATAGCCAATCAGATGACTCCCAAAACCACTCAAAGCAGAAAACTTCTCAAAACTGAAACTACAACTAACTCCATCAATAAATTCCCAAAACCAGGAACCTCTAAGTCTAAACTCCAGGAACCGGGCCTTAAGACTGATGATCATCAATTCGACGTACCTACCTATAGTTCCTGACGAGGAGCACCACCAAACCAAGCAGAAAGAAAACTCAAAACATCTCGATCGTGAATTTTAGTCAATCCCAAATCCGGAAATTATGCCCAAAAACCTTGAATACACACTTGACTTCCTGACAAGTCATCACCAACCTACAGCTCCTACTAGCATAATGATGGTAAATCCAAGAATCTCTAGTTACATCCAAATCCCTAATCATCTCAGGTGTACAACCACTTGACAAATCATTTGAGAGATTAACAATGAACTTCATGACCTGAAGTTTGAGATCCAATACCCATCTCTCGTAATCAACGCTTAATAAAAGCCCACAAGAAAGTAGAGACCCACAAATAAAAACATCCAGCAAGAGACTTTCAATGCACAACTAATACTCTCAATATTATTTTATTATCCAGATGATCCAAACTAGTTGGTCACTGAGTCTCCCGACTCCAAAAAATTCTCTAACACCTAGCCATGCCAATAATAATAATGATTCGAGGCCTAAGAGTCTCAATCAAATGAATACCGGGTCCCACCCATATAAGTCATACAAATACAGGTTCATGATACATCGTGACACCCTCTAGCTACTAGAATGATAAGCTCACGTGTCACACCCCCAAACCAAGGATGGCGGAAACGTCCGGGGTGGAGGACTTCATGTATAGTATCATAATCACAATGGCAATAGTAATTCAAGCAAACACAACCAACATATATAATTGAAAAAGTTACATCATTGTATGAATTACATGTTTCCAAATCAATTACAATATGTTGACAAAAATATGAAATGTCTGACGCCTTAACGTCCCATCCTCAAAATGCACTTGGTTACCGGTTTAGTGATTTCCTGAGAATACAAGTTGTTTGAAAAAGTGTCAACACAAAGGTTGGTGAGTTCATAAGCTTTTGTTTTGCATTGATAAAAACCTCTCTCTTGTAAATGTAATGTTTGTTCCAGAAAAATCCGATATTTTCCTTAAAATGTGTGATGTAGTCTTATATCCAAAGACCAAAATGTATAAGTAACCTTTCTTACTTATAGAAAATAATGTAAGTTTAAATCGACATAAACGCGTTTGATTTCTATGAAATTCCCGTAAATTCCTATGTTTGTTAATACTTTCTGTGAGTTATTATAACCATACTATGACCTAGTTGGCCTGAAACGACGTTCTTCAGGCGTCGGAAATGTTATGACATTTGTCACCCAGACCTGCCGGTCTAACTGTTGCATGCAGTTAAGGTGTGGGTTTGTCAGACCCAATATAGATCTATACACAACTATCACGCTCTCCCTCCAGGAGACTCTGGTTACAATACAAGACTTATTTGTAAAGTGAAGCGAATGTCTCACAAAGTCATTAACGGAATTACATGTAGTGTAATGAAAATCCTCTTTGTATAAATGTACCCTTTTGAATTGTATGTATTATGTAATATATCATAAACTATACCTATTATAGTTTATCAAAACAAGGGTAGTAGTAATAATGTATGTAAACTATACTCAATATAGTTTATCCAATGTTTGTATGTAATGGATGTACTTTAATTATAACAAGTTGTTATTTCTATGCTTTATCTAGAAAAAATCCATTTGTTAACCGATGTATGTCTATATACTAAGACAAAAATGTCATATATTGCAATAACATATAATCACATAAAGATATACACCTTGCTCAACATGTTACAAGGTGAAATGAAATTGATAGCGTTTTTCTGTTGTTAACAATTTCTATTACTGTTCTTAGAAAATTTGTAGAAAAATCATCAAAGGTCCAAATCCGAATCCGTAAATTCTAAGAGTTTGGAAAATGAGTCTAGTTTGTTCATAAATTTTCTCACGATTTTTAGTGACCTCCAACTTAGGTGAAAACGTCCATAATCACATAGTGGTCCGGATTGGTTCTTGAAATGATAGGCAGTTTTGTAAAAATCACCATAAATTGTAGAAAAATCTTATGGAGATGTGAAAGTATCCATTTTAAAGCTAAGAACATGAACTACTTGCACCTTGTACAGTTTTTAAAACGAAAATGTCTAGGTTGTCCAAAATAGCCCGTGATTGATGTCCAACTTTTCTGATGAAAGCTGTTGGAAAAGTTTAGTTGTGTTCTTGATGATTTAACTTGTATTCCCCCCCTTAAAACTTAAGAAAACATGAAAATGTAGGGGTATGAACTCACCTTATGTGATTTCAGTAGATGAATGTTGGAGAAGGGAAGTGTTCAACTCAAGAACACTGGAAGATGCCTTGAAGATTTTCGAGAATCTAACATCAAAGTGATGGAGTTTGTGTAAGCAATCGATGATTGGAGTAGAATGGAGTGTAATAATCACAAGGTGGATGAATTATACTTACCAAGAGTAGAATAAAGCTTGATGATCAGCCTTGGAGTCTCGAAATAGAGAGAAAAAGTTTGAGAGAAAACTTGTGTTTGATTTTTGGTGAAATGAGAGCAAGTGAGTGAGAATGAGGAGAGAGGTTGATTTGCTCCAGCTCTTAGAACGTGGGAGGGGATGATGATTGATGGAAAATTACAAGGAAGTGACTAGGGATGGTGGGGAGGTGTGACTGGTCATAGAGTGGGTGTAGGTGGTTGCTTGTGTCATAAACTAAGGAAAAGTCAACACTCCACCTCTTGTACTTTACCCACTAAATCTTGGATAAGATTTATCCCGAAAAACGTGATTAATTAATAAATATGGGGCCTTATATGTTAAAATAAAGTTTTGTGTGAAAATCTCGCGTTAAAATAATTAAAATCGGGCATAGAACGCAAAACTAGTCGAAAACCGGGAAGAAAATGGCAACCTGCGAGACCTCTCGGTGCTAGGCCGAAGTTCGGTCCCAAGGCTGCTGGGCCCGAAGGCGAAATGAGGCGAAAGGAGTAAGAAGCAAAATGGACCGAAGGGTTCGGGTTCGGTTCGCGTGAGGTTCGGGCCCGAGAGGACCTTCGGGTTCGGTCCTTGCGAGGCTCGGTCCGAAAGGCAGGTTCGGTCCCTATAGGGGACTTTCGGCTCTAAGAGGCTTCGGCCCAAAAGGATGGGTTTCGGGTCCTTAAGCCTATTTTACTCGTTTTTACCCCGTTTTAAGCGGTTTTTGACCCGGTTAAGGGTCGGGATGGGCCAAATGATTACAAAAAGTTACGGGAACTTTTGAGAGAGATTTGGGAGAGATTTGGAATAGAGAGAGATAGAGTGAAGGAGATTTAGAGAGGTTCCATTTATGACCTTTTTGAGCATCCAGCTTCGCAACGCAAGGTCCGTAAACCCCGTTAAGCCATGATTTAGTGTCCTACACACTCCCGATGAGTGTGCAATAGTGTTTTATCGCTTTGTTTCATTGTTTAGCACTATCAAGGCTAAGGAAAATTAAATACCCGAATTTTCCAATTGATGTTTTCTCTTTAAATTAGCGAACTGTTCAGTAATTACATAGCGCAAACCCTAATATACAAGGGTTGACTGAGTTGACTGGTTTGACTTGTTGACTTAGTTTGACTTTCACTTGACCAGAATTTGACGGTTGTCACATCATCCCCCCGTTAGAAGGAATTTCGTCCCGAAATTAGCTTTTTGAATGGGACTTCAAGAATTTGGGAAGAGATGTGGATACTTTTGTTTCATCTGATCCTCGCGTTCCCAGGTGAATTCGGGTCCTCATTTAGCGTTCCAGCGGACCTTCACAATGGGAATACGACTTTGCTTTGTTCTTTTGATCTCTCGATCCATGATTTCTACCGGTTCTTCCACGAATTGGAGACTCTCGTTGATTTCAATTTCGTCGAGTGGTATTACGAGGGTCTCATCGGATAGGCATTTCTTTAAGTATGATACGTGGAAGGTAGGATGTACGTGATTTAGTTCTTGTGGTAATCGGAGTTTGTATGCCACTGGGCCGATCCTGGCAAGTATTTCGAATGGTCCGATGTACCTTGGGTTTAGTTTCCCCCGTTTACCGAAACGTATCATTCCTTTCCAAGGGGAAACTTTCAGTAGTACTCGATCACCGACCTGGAATTCCAAGGGTTTGCGTCGCTTATCCGCGTAACTCTTTTGCCGATCTCGGGATGCTTTCAGTCTTTCCCGAATTTGAACGATCTTCTCTGTGGTTTCTCTTATTATCTCCGGGCCAGTGAGGGTGCTATTAAGGACTTGTCCCTTAGCTAGTTGTGTGTCGCCCACTTCAGCCCAGCACAGAGGTGACCTGCACTTGCGGCCATAGAGGGCTTCAAATGGTGCAACCTTGATGCTAGTGTGATAACTGTTATTGTACGAGAATTCAACAAGTGGTAAATGGGTATCCCAAGATTTACCAAAGTCTATCACACACGCTCTAAGCATGTCCTCTAGCGTCTGAATGGTCCTCTCACTTTGCCCGTCAGTTTGTGGGTGATAGGCTGTACTCATGTCAAGCCTAGTCCCTAGGGATTTCTGTAGAGACTGCCAAAATCGCGATGTAAATCTACTATCTCTGTCAGAGATAATGGATATCGGCACGCCATGCAGTCGTACCACCTCTTTGATGTATGTTCTAGTCAACTTCTCCATCTTGTCGGTTTCCTTAATTGGCAGGAAGTGCGCTGATTTGGTCAATCTGTCCACGATCACCCATATGGTATCAAGCCCACCCGTGGTCTTAGGTAGCTTGGTTATGAAGTCCATGGTTATTCGTTCCCACTTCCACTCCGGTATATCAGGTTGTTGCAGCAATCCTGAGGATTTCTGGTATTCCACCTTGACTTTGGCGCAAGTCAGACACTTGCCCACATAGGTAGCAATATCGGCTTTCATGTTCGGCCACCAGTACAACTTCTTGAGGTCTAGATACATCTTATCCGAACCTGGATGGATGGAGTATCGAGTCTTGTGTGCTTCGTTCATGACGACGTCCCGGAACCCACCGAACTTTGGTGTCCAGATTCGGTTCATGAGGTAACGAACTCCGTCGTCTTTGACTTCAAGATTCTTATCCATTCCCCTTAATGCCTCATCCGTCACATTTTCTGGTTTCAAGGCCTCCAGCTGAGCCTCTCTGATTTATGTGGACAGGTGTGAATGGATTGTCATCGTTAATGACTTTACTCGGCGCCCCGAGTATTCCTTTCGACTTAAGGCATCTGCTACAATGTTTGCCTTACCTGGGTGATAACGAATCTCACACTCGTAATCGTTCAGTAGTTCTACCCATCGCCTTTGCCTCATGTTGAGCTCCTTTTGATTGAGAATGTGCCGAAGGCTCTTGTGATCGGTAAAGACGGTACACTTCGTTCCGTAAAGGTAGTGTCTCCAGATCTTTAAGGCGAACACTACTGCTCCCAATTCGAGGTCATGCGTGGCGTAGTTGACCTCGTGTGTTTTCAATTGCCTCGATGCGTAGGCAATGACCTTTCATCGCTGCATTAAAACACACCCAAGCCCCTGGTTTGATGCATCGCAGTAGACTACAAAGTCTTCGGTTCCCTCTGGCAGAGATAGGATCGGTGCGCTGCACAGGGCTCGTTTTAAAGTTTGGAAGGCAGCTTCTTGTTTATCTTCCCATTTAAACATCACACCTTTTTGGGTCAAAGTGGTGAGTGGTTTAGCGATCTTGGAGAAGTTTTGGATGAATCTTCGGTAGTATCCGGCAAGTCCCAAGAATTGTCGGACTTCCGTTGGTGTTGTAGGTTCTGACCAGTTTTCGATCGCTTTGATTTTTGAGGGGTCCACATGTATCCCTTTCTCGCTAACCACGTGGCCAAGGAAATCCACTTCTCGGATCCAGAATTCGCACTTAGAGAATTTAGCGTAGAGCTTCTCAGCTCTCAGCGTTTCTAACACTTGTCGTAGGTGTTGGCGATGCTCTTCCTTGCTTCGTGAGTAGACCAAAATGTCGTCGATGAACACGATCACGAACTTGTCTAAGTAGGGTCGACACACTCGGTTCATCAGGTCCATGAATACCGCAGGTGCGTTGGTTAACCCGAAGGGCATCACTACAAACTCGTAATGCCCATAACGAGTTCTGAAGGCTGTCTTGGGGATATCTTCTTCTTGAATTCGTAGCTGATGGTAACCCGACCTCAGATCGATTTTTGAAAAGTAGCTTGCCCCTTGAAGTTGGTCGAAGAGGTCGTCGATTCGGGGTAGAGGGTATCGGTTTTTGATGGTAAGCTTATTTAACTCGCGGTAGTCAATGCACATGCGAAAAGATCCGTCCTTCTTTTTCACAAATAGGACTGGTGCTCCCCAGGGTGAAAAGCTCGGCCTGATGAACCCTTTGCTTAACAGCTCGTTCAATTGACTGGACAATTCTTGCATTTCTGCCAGTGCTAGGCGATATGGAGCTTTGGCTACTGGGGTAGCTCCGGGGACCAAGTCGATTCAGAATTCGACTTGCCGTGCGAGGGGTACGCCTGGAAGGTCTTCGGGGAATACGTCAAGAAAGTTGCACACTTCTGGAATGTCTTTGATATCCTTCATCTCTTGTTTCTTATCTACTACGTGGGCTAAGAAGGCGTGGTATTCCTTTCGGAGATACTTTCAAGCCTTGACGCAAGAGATGATTTGTAAGTTTGCACTGGGTTTATCACCGTAGACGAGGAGGGTTTCGCCGTTTGGCAGATTGAGACGAACGGCCCTTTCGTAACATAGAATGTCAGCACGATGAGAACTTAACCAATCCATACCGATGATTATGTCGAAACTTTTTATTGTTACCGGGATTAGGTCTATTTTAAATGAATGATTATCTAGAGTGAGGGTACACCCTGAGTATATATCGCTAGCGCGCTCTGCCTTTCCGTTTGCCATTTCTACGACGTATGTGTCTTTTAGTAATTGGGGGTCTTGTTTAAGTAAATGTTTGAATTGATGGCTCACAAAACTCCTCTCCGCTCCACTATCGAAAAGTACGCATGCATAAGATTTATTGAGGAGAAACGTACCGGTAACCACCGTGGGGTCCTTGATTGCTTCTCCATGTCCCATGGCCAGGACTCTCCCTACACCACCAGCATTAGAAGCTTGTGCTTTGGGGCAGTTTCTCTTGAAGTGTCCTGCCTCTCCACAACCATAGCAGGTTTGGCTTGCCCCTGCATTGGCAACTTGGTTGATGGGTCGTGCTGGCGCCTTACAGAAACGAGCGGTATGCCCTTTCCTGTCGCAGTTTTTGCAGTACAGTTCCCGACAAGCACCATTGTGGTGGAAGTTGCACTTGTTGCACTTAGGGAGATTTCCGGCATATTGCTTCGGTGGTGCTGGAGTGGTAGCAGTAGTGGCAGCAAGGACAGCAACAGTCTGTTGCTTCTTGGCAGGGTCCTGTGTCGGTTGCTTCTTTTTATTGTTCCAAAATTTTCTTTTGTTGTTCCCTCTTCTTGACTGATCGTGGGTAGTGGTTATAGTGTTATGACTGGCTCGGTGGTCAATGAGTTGTTGTGCCAGTTCCTTGGCACTGTCAAAAGTAGTTGGCCTTGAAGCCAAAACACTACTTTGAACTTGAGGAGACAGTCCCCAAAGGTATCGCTCCACCTTCTTCTCCTCTGGAGTGACCATTGCTGGGCAGAGGAGAGCCAAGTCATTAAATCGGGTGGTGTAAGTTTCAAGGTCGGAGCCCGACATCTTGAGGTTCCAGAGTTCTTGTTCCAACTTTTGAACCTCACCTCTCAGGCAGTACTCCTTCATTATCAAAGCTTTCAAGTCTTCCCAGCTTATGGAGTTAGCCATCGCAAGAGTGAGTGACTTAACTCGACCGTTCCACCAAGTGAGCGCCCTACCAGTGAAAGTGAAGGCCGCATATTTGACTTTGCTTGCCTCAGGGCAAGCACATACTTCGAAGACCGCTTCAGTCCTTTCGAACCATTGCATTAGTGTGATGACTCCCCCGGTTCCATTGAAAAGGTCGGGTTTGCCATTTGCGAAATCCTTGTAGGTGCATTCCTTTGTGCGCCCCGAACTGTCGCCCTGGTTAGAGGGTGTAGCACCAGATCCAGATCCACCACTGCCATTTGTGCCGATTTGCGACATAGCTGCCGCCACAGCTGCTGCTACTCCAGCCTGGAACATTGTCGGATCAAATTGCGGAGGCGGCGGCGGAGGAGGTGGTGTTGCGCTGCTGGAAGGCCTTGGTCTTCTCCTTGGCGGCATAGTTCTGTCACAAGTTTTTAAAATGACAAGTCGGTAAGACTTCAATAGTAATAACGAGTCGAGTGTTACTTGTTTTATCTCATTTGTATTATATCTCGACTTTATTGCATCAGCAAGTAATTCATGGAAAAAGTTTATGCAATTAAACTTATGAATTAAATAGTGGTGACTCAAATGGAGTCATGTGTTCGGTTCCGTGTCTGACCCACTCCTAAGATTCATTGATAACTTTTAGTACACATTGTTTTGGAGAAAATTTGACCTCATAAAGGTCTACATTACATCAATGTAAAAGATAGTTTCGACAGCACAAAAGCCCCTTGAATAGTGTAATCACTTAATCACAGGGTTAGCTTACATGCAAAAAGAGTAGCACCCACGCATACTCATATACCTACTCTACGAGGATGTGCGAGTAGAATGAGTTCTACTTACGGTGATCGACCCCTGATGGTGCTTGGGACGAGGTCGATGCACCCTGGAGTTCAGCCAATCGTCGCTCGGCTGCAATCACTTTTTCCTCGAGTGCCAAGTATTTTTCTTGATACTCCCTTGCTTCTGCCCGAGCAGCGAGAAGGTCCTTGATGATTTGGTCCCTGAAGTAGGAGTCTCTCTCTAGGTCTCTGGTGCGGGTAGCAGTAGCTTCTATGCTGGCACTCAGCTCTCGAATTTGGTTCGTCGTCGCCCTACCGCGATCATCGATGTTAGTTATTTGTTGAATCATGACTGGAAGCGCTCTGTCAGCCGGTCCCCCGTGGCTGAGGTCGTAGTAACCTCGTTGATCACCAAATGGTGATCGTTGTCGTTGCCGACGGCCCCATCGCTCGATCACTGTTGCCCAACGGGGTTCAGGCCCGTTGTAGCCAAAGCGGTTCGCAGGCACCCTGGCGATGTAAGGAGGGTTGATGACTTCCTCCCCTGGTTCTTCTTCTTCTTCTTCGTCCTCCATTTCCTCTTCCTCCTCGGGTTCCTCTTCTTCCTCAACCTCTTCGGGGTCTTCCTCAGGATCTTCGGGGTCTTCCTCAGGATCTTCCTCGATCATCTCCTCGGGTTCTGTCTCGAGCCATCCAACGTTTCCCTCATTAGGGAAGTAAGGGTCTCCAGGTAGATGGAATCCCGCCATGTTGTCTGTTCGAGAATAGGGGTGTAAGAGGTATGAAATGAATCTAAAATGTCGAGTTATAAATTCTCAAAATACTCCTATAGTATTTTAAATGTTATGTTTGGTTCTTAGTGTATTCATTATAGGGTGATGTTAGGTTGTCAGGTTTGTTGTCCACTACGACCATCCCTCAATATATGCAGGTCACTTCTCGGACAGATATAGTTGATCAGGCTATATCCATCCCAGACTTGACCACATATCCCAAGGCATACTCGTAACGAACAACTCCTCCTCTTTTACTTTATGTTTTCCTAACTACGACTCTATGCGAGCATGTATGCATGTACTTATACTTTTTAACGAGAAACCGTTTACTTTCTAAAAGTATAGTCATTTGAAAATGTTCAAATCAGAGACTTTTAGTCCAAAATGTGTTTATAGTTTGTATATCTTATGTGGTTTGATATACTTAATTCACTATAAACCATGCTCTGATACCAATCTGACACACCCCCAAACCAAGGATGGCGGAAACGTCCGGGGGTGGAGGACTTCATGTATAGTATCATAATCACAATGGCAATAGTAATTCAAGCAAACACAACCAACATATATAATTGAAAGAGTTACATCATTGTATGAATTACATGTTTCCAAATCAATTACAATATGTTGACAAAAATATGAAATGTCTGACGCCTTAACGTCCCATCCTCAAAATGCACTTGGTTACCTGTTTAGTGATTTGCTGAGAATACAAGTTGTTTGAAAAAGTGTCAACACAAAGGTTGGTGAGTTCATAAGCTTTTGTTTTGCATTGATAAAAACCTCTCTCTTGTAAATGTAATGTTTGTTCCAGAAAAATCCGATATTTTCCTTAAAATGTGTGATGTAGTCTTATATCCAAAGACCAAAATGTATAAGTAACCTTTCTTACTTATAGAAAATAATGTAAGTTTAAATCGACATAAACGCGTTTGATTTCTATGAAATTCCCGTAAATTCCTATGTTTGTTAATACTTTCTGTGAGTTATTATAACCATACTATGACCTAGTTGGCCTGAAACGACGTTCTTCAGGCGTCGGAAATGTTATGACATTTGTCACCCCATACCTGCCGGTCTAACTGTTGCATGCAGTTAAGGTGTGGGTTTGTCAGACCCAATATAGATCTATACACAACTATCACACTCTCCCTCCAGGAGACTCTGGTTACAATACAGGACTTATTTGTAAAGTGAAGCGAATGTCTCACAAAGTCATTAACGGAATTACGTGTAGTGTAATTAAAATCCTCTTTGTATAAATGTACCCTTTTGAATTGTATGTATTATGTAATGTATCATAAACTATACCTATTATAGTTTATCAAAACAAGGGTAGTAGTAATAATGTATGTAAACTATACTCAATATAGTTTATCCAATGTTTGTATGTAATGGATGTACTTTAATTATAACAAGTTGTTATTTCTATGCTTTATCTAGCAAAAATCCATTTGTTAACCGATGTATGTCTATATACTAAGACAAAAATGTCATATATTGCAATAACATATAATCACATAAAGATATACACCTTGCTCAACATGTTACAAGGTGAAATGAAATTGATAGCGTTTTTCTGTTGTTAACAATTTCTATTACTGTTCTTAGAAAATTTGTATAAAAATCATCAAAGGTCCAAATCCGAATCCGTAAATTCTAAGAGTTTGGAAAATGAGTCTAGTTTGTTCATAAATTTTCTCACGATTTTTAGTGACCTCCAACTTAGGTGAAAACGTCCATAATCACATAGTGGTCCGGATTGGTTCTTGAAATGATAGGCAGTTTTGTAAAAATCACCATAAATTGTAGAAAAATCTTATGGAGATGTGAAAGTATCCATTTTAAAGCTAAGAACATGAACTACTTGCACCTTGTACAGTTTTTAAAACTAAAATGTCTAGGTTGTCCAAAATAGCCCGTGATTGATGTCCAACTTTTCTGATGAAAGCTGTTGGAAAAGTTTAGTTGTGTTCTTGATGATTTAACTTGTATTCCCCCCCTTAAAACTTAAGAAAACATGAAAATGTAGGGGTATGAACTCACCTTATGTGATTTCAGTAGATGAATGTTGGAGAAGGGAAGTGTTCAACTCAAGAACACTGGAAGATGCCTTGAAGATTTTCGAGAATCTAACATCAAAGTGATGGAGTTTGTGTAAGAAATCGATGATTGGAGTAGAATGGAGTGTAATAATCACAAGGTGGATGAATTATACTTACCAAGAGTAGAATAAAGCTTGATGATCAGCCTTGGAGTCTCGAAATAGAGAGAAAACATTTGAGAGAAAACTTGTGTTTGATTTTTGGTGAAATGAGAGCAAGTGAGTGAGAATGAGGAGAGAGGTTGATTTGCTCCAGCTCTTAGAACGTGGGAGGGGATGATGATTGATGGAAAAGTACAAGGAAGTGACTAGGGATGGTGGGGAGGTGTGACTGGTCATAGAGTGGGTGTAGGTGGTTGCTTGTGTCATAAACTAAGGAAAAGTCAACACTCCACCTCTTGTACTTTACCCACTAAATCTTGGATAAGATTTATCCCGAAAAACGTGATTAATTAATAAATATGGGGCCTTATATGTTAAAATAAAGTTTTTAGTGAAAATCCCGCGTTAAAATAATTAAAATCGGGCTTAGAACGCAAAACTAGTCGAAAACCGGGAAGAAAATGGCAACCTGCGAGACCTCTCGGTGCTAGGCCGAGGTTCGGTCCCAAGGCTGCCCGAAGGCGAAATGAGGCGAAAGGAGTAAGAAGCGAAATGGACCGAAGGGTTCGGGTTCGGTTTGCGCGAGGTTTGGGCCCGAGAGGACCTTCGGGTTCGGTCCTTGCGAGGCTCGGTCCGAAAGGCAGGTTCGGTTCTTGGGGCTTCCGCTCAGCAGTTCGGTCCCTATAGGGGACTTTCGGCTCTAAGAGGCTTCGGCCCAAAAGGATGGGTTTCGGGTCCTTAAGCCTATTTTACTCGTTTTTACCCCGTTTTAAGCGGTTTTTGACCCGGTTAAGGGTCGGGATGGCCCAAATGATTACAAAAAGTTACGGGAACTTTTGAGAGAGATTTGGGAGAGATTTTGGAGAGATTTGGAATAGAGAGAGATAGAGTGAAGGAGATTTAGAGAGGTTCCATTTATGACCTTTTTGAGCATCCGGCTTCGCAACGCAAGGTCCGTAAACCCCGTTAAGCCATGATTTAGTGTCCTACACACTCCCGATGAGTGTGCAATAGTGTTTTATCGCTTTGTTTCATTGTTTAGCACTATCAAGGCTAAGGAAAATTAAATACCCGAATTTTCTAATTGATGTTTTCTCTTTAAATTAGCGAACTGTTCAGTAATTACATAGCGCAAACCCTAATATACAAGGGTTGACTGAGTTGACTGGTTTGACTTGTTGACTTAGTTTGACTTTGACTTGACCAGAATTTGACGGTTGTCACATCACGATACTACACCGATATTGCCGTTATTCCATCACTATCCTCAAGACTCACAAACAGCTCCACAGGGGCCTAAAGGTAGTCAACCATCAACCCAACGACTTGCAGGAACCTAATCAACATCCCTCTCAATCACTAACCAAACACAACACGAGCCATCACCTTTTATAATGCACAATTCCTTTCACAGTACAGGCTGCTCCCAATGCAAAATCAGATGAAAACATGGTCGCAAACAACCAGAGAATGAGATAGGCGGTTGTACTCTTACTCCAGTTCGAAGGCTACTAACCAGATAAGAACCATACCAATAATTTGGACCAAGTGTTATCATGTTATCTTAATCTGTCCACATACCCCCTCATGACGATACTTGATGAAAGATTACAATATCTACCCTCAATGGAACCCATAACTAATCCCTAGATCTATTCAATTCCTTCTTCCTCACAACCTTACCCCAAAGGTGAAGTACAATTGGATCTAATGAAAGGACAAACCTTAACCGCTAATAGAAATGTCCTCATGAATTGCCGAAACAAAGATCCCACACCTTGATTGAAACTGAGCAGATACCACCAATACGTAACTAGCTCGATAAAACTTCTAAATTATCCAGAAATGTTGTTAAAACCCTGGTCGGATCAATCCAAATACCAACCTTGCCGACACGACATGCCAAAATTAGATTCTACGTAGATCTAAAGTCACATCTAAAAAACTGAACAACACTCCCCCGACATCCGAACTTCTAATAACCAAGGGCATCTGCCAAACTCGAGCCTTCTATGAAGAATAATTCCACAACTAACAATTGAGGGTAAACATACCTAGAAGCCAAAAATATACAACATACAAAACTTGATGATAGGTTGACGCATCCATTGAACTTCAACTGATACGGATCAAAACTTTGGAAGAACCACCGCTATTGACAATGAACGAAATGACCAAGATGGAGATTGCATTGACAACTAATCCAATGATCCAATACACTACTGAAAAAAGCCCATGTGGAACAAAACATACCAAACTCTGAAGTTGATTGACCGATAAACAATTACCAATCCTAGACTGTAGATTTAAATTTATACAAGGAGCTGACAAATCCCTCAACAATCGATACTCAACCTAACCAACCCAAATGCCTCTTGACCTACTCATCGGAATTCCCGAAAGGAACCACTGGCTACGACGAGCTCCTTTTCCAAAATTCTCCTGTCGTAAAGACAACTCTTGAATTCCTGAACACATACATTTGATGGCAATTTACTTTATACCCCCGTCTTAACCAAATCCTGAACCAAATTCTTATCCGAATCGCATATTCCCATGACCCATTATTCTAAAACCATAAACTCGAATAGCTCGATGACCCCCAAGAAAAATACCTAGTTCTCCCCTACTTAGGTTTCAAACTACGATGAACTAGCATTGCCAATAGACCAAATCTCAACCCGAGTCAACATGATACATACCATCACTGACTCTTGGAATGTATAACACAACACAAGATGATCTTCCTGATAAAGACAAACCAAACTCAAAGAGATTTTGAATCTAAAATGGAGACCCCAAAAAGTTCCCAAGCATAACCATCCCTATCATCAAGAATCCCATGCATATTCATAAGCACTAATTCTGAATGTCTATTCATAACACTGATTCTTTATCTAGAAACAAATGGGATACCATACACTTCGCCTATCGAACCCAGCAATAACTTCATCGCGAGAATTATTAATAAAATATAAGAGGCATCATTCTCATGGTCAGGATACATTAGAGACAACATGTTGTCGTTCCCGATGCACTTTCCATGATCACCTGAAACAATCAACTAGCACCTGAACTATCTAATATTCAAAGAAATCAGACCCTTGATCTCATCTCAAGGAAGCCATACCACAAGAATCCTCTTGTAAATTCCCAAACTGCCATATTTTCTGCCAAATACCGTAACTATCAAGTCCCACATTGTGTCTACCTCCCAATTCTGAAGTCATACGTCCGCTCTTTATTTTTCCTCTGAACACAGAAAGCTGGAAGAACATAATCATTGTCATAGATAGTGACATCCCAATCCATCTGCCAACCTCTTAGCCTCAGGCTGCAATCCTCGAGCCAATAATCACCATCACGCCCTTCTTGAGTCCCGCGACTCGGCTGGTACTACCTTGAGACCTCAAAATCTACTAACTCACCTAGGTATGCACAATTCGGACCCGAAAAAACATGGACACTAAGGCCCAACAATGACCAGACCCATCCTTAGTCTGAACAACCATAACCGATAAACCGATAAGGACGGAAAACATTGTAATGAATCATTGTGGCGACCATGCTATTTACTATCTAAAAACTCCTTATAAACCCTTTCGATTCCTCTTGTTCTCCATACGAATCCTATGTTTTCATTAAAACGGGCCCATACTACCTTCCACACCTATCTGTATTCATCCCAAGAACTGTCTCAAGATTCCTAAGTCACTACTTAAGTCTACTACCGTCAGATCCAATCATAAATACCTGCCCTCAAAGGAGTACACATCGCTAATCTTCCTAGATTCTCCTTTTGGGATATTTCTTCCGAAAATGCTTACACAAGCACATTCTAACATTCTTCCTAGGTCACTAGGAATTCCCATCCCACCTTTCTATCAGCTGTGGAAGAAACATTAACCAATGTCAACTAACTGTCTTACAAATGCAATAACATGCAATAACCATTAAATAATCTTTCGACTGAAAGTCCTGCACTACAACGGTTGGACTCAGACAAGAGATGAACAATAGTGCCAAAGAAAACATTCTAATACTATTTAATCTTTGTGGCATGCAACCTAACATATTCGCTTAATAGTTAATTAACATTAATATAGGTTTTATAGAACAAAGAAAGCAACATTCGAGAAGCAAAACCAACAGGCGCAAGGCATTATATAAATTAGGCAATTTTAACACTCACTCCATTCCAGAAGATCCTTAGCCTACACACTATCATACATCTCTAATAGTTCTCGTATTAGGCAAAAACAAGCATCTCTCCTAAGCAGACATTCTAGCATGCAACCCTGAGTAGATCCTTACTCTAACTTCTAGCATGTATATCATACCATACTACATATAACATATCAACATGTATGGGTATTTTGTGAATCAATTACTCGAGCTCGGCTGATTGTATGCATCACACCCATGTTCTTTAAATAAAAAACGTTTTTGGAATACTCATTTTCTTTTAAAAGATTTTATTAACTCCTTAGTTTGAGTTCCGACATACCGAGAGTGTGCCCCAATCCCTGAAACCAAGGCCTTGATACCAGCTTGTAACGTCCCAAAAAAATACCGAGTAAAAATTTCATTTTAAATAAGTCAAAACCATTCATTCATTATCCCAAAAGACGATCAGAGTAAAAGCGTTCTCAAAACATCGGAGTAAAATCATAAAAAATCAATGTGGAATAAATATCTAGGGGATGCGGTGCAATCAAGTCGGGCTCTTCCTTTTAGAACCATATGTACCTGAAAACATTTTAAACATAAATCGTAAGCATAAAGCTTAGTGGGTTCCCCAAAATACCGCATACAATACATACATATCAGCTCGAAGCTATAACGGGTCCATTTCACCTCCGAGTCCAATTCAACTTAATTAGTATTTTTCAACCGAACGAGTCTATTTTACCCCACATACATAAAGCATACAAGCATATCAACAAGAGTCACAAGGAAAACAAGCACATATAGGCATATCAGCAAGTGTCATAAAGATAACTATCATTCTACTAACATAATCTAGTGGGTCGACATTGGTGCCTTGAACCGAAGAGTACAGGGAAGGAAAAAGATCATAACTTTCATAGTCTGTGAGGTCCAGAAAGAATTCTAAAATGATTAAAAGATGTTGGTCCACTCAACTCCAAGATCACCCATAAAATGGACCAAAAGTGCCAAAAAAAACTCCAAATGACAAGATCTAAAGAGCTAGATAGCAAGATTGGAACCTTATACCTAAAATAGTCCATAAATGTAGTCTTTGATGGATTCAAACTTGAAGTATCATTCCTTGCAACCAAAAGAACCTTCTTGATCATTAAACTTCATCAACATATCACAAAAAACATCCAAAAGAGGAGAGAGGAGAAGCTCAAATCTTGAAGGTGGAGGCTAGGGTTTCTTCCAAGGGGTTCTAGAGGTGACCGATGCTGATAAAATGGCCAAAAAGTTGGAACCTTATGCTTAAATACATTGAAAACCCTAAAAATCATGGGCTTGGGCCTTACTGATGACCGTGTCGTGGCAATGCTCGTCATGCCGTGACGACGGATTTCACCCAAATCCACCTCAACTTCAAACAACCATAACTTCTTCGTTTCAACTCCGTTTTTGCCAATCTTTATATCCATGGAAAAGGTATTGACTAGCCACACACTTCTATTTAGTTACTTTTGGCTTAACACATGTCGAACTAAAAACCATAATCTATGCAAGAAGCCTAACATATAACTTTTCCCATTTTACCCTTTAGCTCCAAAACACAAACTAAGGGCTTACATTACATAACAAATATTATCAACGTCCATTAAGTTGTAAACCCTATTACATTGAAGCCCAAGGTCTTTATTTGATCCATTTATTGTCCACAATCCTGAGAAAAGAAACTTCTCGAAACAGGATGTTATAGTGTAAAGTCATGAAGTACAAACCCAAAGTTCACACTATAATAGATAGATATATCGAAGTAAAATAAACTTCAACATAGAAAACTATCCATGAACTTCTATAGAGAATTTGGGTCTTCAACATGAACTTCTGTATAGAAGCTTCTCCATCAGCCTTCTCTATGACATTCTCTTTTACCTTCTCAATCACCTTTTCTATTACCGTCTCTATCAGACTTCCCTATTGTTACGGGCAAAATCTTTAATATTGCTACAGGCTCAGGATCCTTAAACACGTCACATGATCTTGACTATTATTGTTAATATTTACTAAAACTTGCAACGGTTATATTCTACTTTCTTTTTCTCACATGTGCAGAATTAGTCAACTAAGGACTTATTATCAACGGAAAATCGTCTCAACCAGGCAAAAGACCTGGAATACCAAGTCAAACAACGTTCATATGCTGATTCTTGGAGAATCCCGGAATTATCAGACTTCTTGTTATTAGCATTAGACTATAAATAACACTTGTATTACACACACAAGGGACAATTAGCTCATCTACGATACTTGTACTGGCATTTACACATTCATCTCTGTAATTAACATTTTACATCAAAAAATCGTCAAGGAAGGTGATCATTTCACCTCCCAAGTCTTTGTGTCGGAGATCCTAGCAAGGATCAAGGGCTTTCCTTGTAAACCATTGTGTCACCTTGTCTACCATTTCATAGTTATTTTACCTTAAACATCACAGCCTCTCATACACTTTGGTTGATTATTGATTGTTTATTTTTTTGACCAAAACAATTTGGCGCCCACCGTGGGAACGTGGTGTTCGTAACCTTCAGAAAATCATGTCTAATCAACCAACCTTATCCTCATCCTCCATTCCCACTATTCCAACCAAAAACCTACCACCTCCTCTGATCGGACCCCCTAGTCAGAGGAAAGCACCCGATTCTAAGATAAACACCTCTCCGGTCGTCAGCCAAGGAAGTTTGGGATCTGGAGGACTCCAAGATCCTCCTGCTATGGTCTCTAATACTGAGATCCTTGCCACGATGAGGAAAATGAAACAACAGATGTCCCAAAAATAGGAGGACAACTAGACTCTGCTTAAGGAAGTTGAGACGATGAAAGCCGAGATCCAAAGATCCCAGGAGACAACACCCATGGTCATGCAGCTGAAGATCCTGAACTTTGATACCGCGGGATCCTCAGGGAACCAACACGAGAATACGATTCCTGCAACTGCCGCATAGCCCTGGGGGACAACTCCAAATAATCGACCATCTATGATCCATGATCTCGATGAACCTTTCACTACTCCTAGAAATCCCGATACTAGTAACTTCATAATTAACAATACTTTTAATACTAACTCTATGAACCTTGATGCAGGAATGAGTCCAAATATGGCCAAGGAACTTCACCAATTAAGGAAGATGATCTCAAGTGTGTCTGGGGCAGTGTTATCAATAGCGATAGCGAGGTAATAGCGACAACCTACCTATACATTATGTAGCGATAGAGATGAAATAGCGAAGGCTATTTCATTTTTAGCGAATTCTTACTGAAAATTAATACTACATTTATCTTCACCTAATTATCAATTATAGCTAATAAATAAGCTAAAAACCACGACTATTAGTTCGAATAAGTTGTAAAACATGCATATTACAAAAAAACAAGTGTTAATTTTAGATATATAATGCTTTCTTTGACTTAGTCAACTAAAAACCCTAAAAAAGGGTCTATTTATACCAGATTTAAAAAAATTAAAAATAAAAAAAACTAAACAGGTCGCTATGTCGCTATTCAGTCGCTATGAACCCCATAGCGACACTACATCGCCTCGCCTCGCTATTCGCTATATAGATCGCTATGGTCGCTATTGACAACACTGGTCTGGGGTATTTCAAGCTATACCGGAAGCACCTCCCACAAGCCACATGATCTCGAGATTTGCTCCAGCAATAGCTGTCACCGAAGTTCCAAATCACTTCCAAACTCCCAACATGAAGCCTTATGATGGAACTACAGATCCTGAGGAGCATGTGGCATTATACCGATAAAGGATGGGGGTCATTCCCATCCCCACCCACTTGAAGGAAGCTTGCCTATTCAAGGGATTAGGTTCAACCCTCACATGATCTGCTCTTAAATGGTTGCTGAATGTTTCTCCTTATTTTATTACATCATTTGCACATTTAGTTAACATCTTTAATAATCAATTTTCTTGTAGCAGAACATTCGAGAAGATCACCAGTGATCTCTATCGGGTGGTTCAGGATCCTAAATAACGACTTAGAGACTTTTTTAACAGGTTTGGCAGGGAAGCTCTGAGTATGCCCAAAATTGACATGGCGACTGCATTTGAGGCCTTTAAAATGGGCTTAAAGAAGGAATCTCCTTTCTACGAAGACCTCATAATGACTCCATGCAAAAGGATGGACAATGTTAGGAGCATAGCACTAAGGTTCATAAGGCCCGAAGAAGACAAGGAGATCCAAAAGAGAAGCAACCTACCAAGCTCATACGAGAACCCCAATAGGAAGGCCGACCCCTCGGCCCAAAAATCCTACAAATCAAAGCGCTATTCCAAACCAGATCATCACAGGTTTAATGGCCTTGAAGATGAAGGAGAGGAAGAAGAGCTTCCTAAGATCACTGAATATTTTTTTTCTGTGGATGTTTCAGGTCTGATATATGCTATGTAGGATCTTGTAGATAAGGCAAGATGGCCGAAGAAGGGAAACAAATCCACCAGCTGGAAGGAAAAGTCTAAGTGATGTGTGTATCATGAAGACTTCGGTCATATGACAGAAGATTGCATAGCTCTAAAGAAATCATTTACCTCCTACGCAAAGGACACCTCAAAGAGATCCTCGAAAGAAGAAAGAAAGATCCAAGGAGAACAGTTAAGATGGTCACAAGATCCCAGAAAAACCAAGATCCCCTCCCGCAGATGTCGAGATAATCAACGTCATCTTATGAGGTTCTAACATTTGTGGTACCTCTTATTATCAAGGTAAAAGGCATGCCAAGGTGTTGAAAGCAGAAAAGGAAGAAAGACCATGAAAGAATACTTCAATCACAAACGACAAGGAGATCACCTTTGATGAAGCAGACAGGGAAGAGATCCAGGATCCTCACCATGATGGACTAGTAATCACACTCTACATTGCCAACCACTTCATCAAAAGGATCCTTGTTGACGGAGGATCCTCAGTCAACATCATATTATTGGATGCACTGAAAAGAATAAACATCCCAGAGTCTGAAATAATCAAAGATCCTCAGTCCTCTTAGGATTCAGTGGCGAGATGAAACATACGATCGGAGAGATAAAGCTACTTATATACATAGAGGGGGTAAACTCTATGCAAAAATTTTGCGTGATTGACACATTATCCTCTTATAATGTAATACTAGGTAGACCATGGATCCACGAGATGAAGGCGGTTCCATAACCATACCACCAATGTGTGAAGATGCCCACTCCATGGGGAACAATGAAGATCACAGGAGATCAACAAGAACCAAAAGAATGCTACAAGACCTCGACAAAATCTACGACAAAACCACAGCAAGCATATCCAGTAAGGCAGGGGCACGAGACATACTGGAAACAAGAAAGCAAAACATAAAGGAAGTACCCCCGAACATCGAGGATCCTGAATCCAATGTCCTCATAGGATCTCGATACCCGAACAAATCGAACAAGACTTGTTGAGCTTCCTCGGAACTAGAAGCAAGACATTTTCATGGAAACATGAAGACATGACAGGTATAGATAAAAGCATTATAACTCACAAACTTAACATTGATCATTCTTTCAGACCAATAAACCAAAAGAGAAGGAAGTTCGCACCCGAAAGAAATCAAATAATCCAAGAGGAAGTGGAGAAACTCCTCAAAACAGGGATGATCAAGGAAGTAAAATTCCCAAGGTGGCTAGAAAATGTGGTCATAGTACAGAAAAATAACGACAAATGGGGAGTGTGTGTGTATTACACAGATCTTACCAAGGCTTGTCCTAAGGATCCATTCCCTCTACCATATATCGACTCTATGATAGACGCTACATCTGACCAAGAGTTATTAACATTTATGGATGCTTCAACAGGATTCCAACAAATTCAAATGGAGGCATCCGACCAAGAAGACACGACATTCATAACTCCGACAGGTATATATTCTGATACTGCAATTCCATTTGGTCTTAAAAATGCAGATGCAACATGCCAAACGTTAGTCAACCAAATGTTTAAAGAGAAACTGGGGGACACCATGGAAGTCTACATCGACGACATGGTGGTGAAGTCTATGAAAGCCTAAGATCATCTCAGGGATCTTAAAGAAGCCTTCGACATATGGGACGAATACAACATGAAGTTGAATCCGTCCAAGTGTCATTTCTGAATGAGATCAGGCAAGTTCCTAGGATATATATGCTAACCAAAAGAGGGATAGAAGCATGTCCGGAGCAGATCAAAGCAATCATCGAAGTAGAATCCCCATCTTTAACAAAGGACATTCAAAGGCTAGCTGGAAGAATAGCAGCCCTCAATAGATTCATCTCAAGATCCTCAGAAAGATGCAAACCTTTCTACGATATCTTGAAGAAGAATAAAATATTCGAATGGACCCATTGGGGCTTAGCCAGTCCATACCGATAATAACCTTATTCCCCCGCAAAGGTATGGGAACCAGATCTACCAGATAACGCTCCTCAAACAGTCGCAGGAGGCAATCTCGGTAGACCTCTGATGCTCGCACTGACCGGTCGTCCGCAATCTCGACCTCTAGAGGGCAATCCAACATGCCCAACGACTCAGGAAACTTCTTGCTAAGCGCAAGAGAGACAAACGATCGGGTAGCATCCGAATCAAACAATACCTGAACTGGGATACCGTTCACATGGAATGATCCTAAACAGAGCACATACATAACATATCAAGATCACAGCGCCATAAAATAAAAGCATAAGAAAGGAATCATACCCGTCACTACATCAGGTGCAGCGCGTGCCTCCTCAGCTGTCAACTGAAAGGAATCATACCTGTCAATATATTTAAGTTTAGCACCACTATTGGTGAAAACTCTAGATGGGGAACCGCTCCTCCTCTACCTCTCAATATCCTCAAACGCGGCGAGTGTTGTCCTAGCGAAGGATCTCAACGAAAACCAACATCCCGTCTACTATGAAAGTAAAAGTCTCCTAGACCCTTAGACCATGTATTTGTTGGATTTGGTGTCTAAGCCCATAACTATAATTGGTATGTACTTGACCCGAGAGTAGCATGCTCCTTTTGGGTTGCCTTCATCAATGAAAATTGATAGGATGGACTTTTGAGAATAAGGTTATTTGTGATTTGTTAATATCTTACAAGTATAATATATATTAATATGAAATCATATTATTTAATTAGTATTGATCCAGAATTAATTTGGAATTAATTTAGTGATCAGAATAGGCTAATTGAATATACGGGGATTGATTTGGTAAATCAATGATTCTTATAGTTTGGGTCAATGATCCATGGTTATTTGGGTGGGCTAAACCAACATGGATAGTCCATGGAGGCTAACCCATGGAGCCTAAGTAAGATGAAGAGTCATGGTGCATTAGGGTTTGCATGGATGTAACCCTAACACTTGCCACGGTATAAATAGACACCCCAAGAGCCAAAATCGGTTACACCTATAGTTCTTAGAGTTTGATATTGATTTTGAGCTAAGCAACTTATTCTCTCAAGCCTGCTTTTTCACTTGGTGTTTGTGACACATTAGAGGCATCACATTTGAGGTGCTAAAGCTTTTGAAGGCCAAGAACTGCAAGTCTTACTAAGAGGTAAGTTATCTAAATAGTTATTTTGTTCAAATGTATGCTTGTTAGGATGAATGCTTTGGAAAATCAAATTGCATGTATAATTATAGAAAGCATAGATCCAAAGAATCTAGGGTTGCATGTGCACCATAAGGTTGTTAGAGTGCTCAAAACCCATCGGTGGTATAAGAGCCTATGATTGTTTTCTGGTATACTTGATGCTTATTGCTTTTCAAAGTTGAAAAAAATCGATGTTCTGGCTTCTAACTAATGAACTCGCCGAGTCCATTGGCTGCCTCAACGAGTGCACTCAGTAAATGACCAACTCGACGAGTCAAGTTCTTGCACTCGCCGAGTTGATGGCTCTGGTTGCAGATTTTCGAGTTTTTTTCCAGAATTGTATTAGGATCATTACCACAAACTGTTTTTTGGAACATATAATTTGTTTTCTTGATATGGTAATGATCATGCTCATCCAATTAAAAGATAATTGTCGAAATTTCAAGATTTGTATTAGTTTATGTGATTAGGCTAATTTCTTGCAATTGTTGATATGAATTATCTTGACTTATTAGCATAACTAGATCATAGATAAATTATTTGATTATTTTTTTAATTTAAATATTTGATCTAAATGCCTTTAAATGAATTCCATAACTTGTCCTCAAGTCATGGGAAATGAAAACTCATAAGTTATGGAAATGAAAAGTTTTGAAAAGTTTCAAAACATGCCCTCAAGTTTTGGAATTTGTAAAGTCACACTTATGGTTACTTTAATTCCAAACCCTAGAATTTTAAAAGTTTGAAATTCAACCCTTATACTATTATAATATTAAAAGTTAATAGTTATATATATATATATATATATATATATGTGTATGTATGTATGTATGTATAAGACAAAGTCAGTCTTACCGTTAGTAGGCCTCATTCACACAGCCAGTCCATAAGGGGGTATAAGGTTACTGCCTATAAAATGGCAGTTTAATGGATGTCCACTCTCACCCACCGCTTCCTTGACTGGTGGAGGGTCGTTAGCCGAACGGGTAGGATAGGACACCAATTCTCATTATAAGTATAATTATAATTATAAAGTAACTAAACTTTTATTAAATTCGCAGTCTTAGTTACTTTAGGAAAAATGTAAAAATGGTGCTATCCCATGAAATTGCACTTTGCACCTTGTTAAGTCGTTAGTGGAGCGTGTGTGGTTAACCGGCACACTAATCTGGGACTGACAGTGTGTGGAAAAGGGTAGCTTGATGTTAATCCTAGATCAATGGAGCGTGTGTAGTTAACCGGCACATTGATTAGGTGATTTGTAACATTGGGTGTACTAGGCTAATTTGCATGGTTATTCACACCTTGTTTGTGATCCTCGGCATCCCAGTCACAAAATTGAAGGGCACAATCGAGATTTAAACATGCCATTGAAAACTTCAATGAATCTAAAAGGATCTAGGAATTTCAATCCAATTAAAACTTAATAATCAATTTCATTTTTAATGGTGGAAATTGGTAAATCGTCATTTACCTACCTTCGAATATTTTTCAATTGGATTACGACATCCCTCTTCCGAATTGTAAAATATTGTGTTGGGTCCTAGCCTTAATATTTCATTTGGGTGTTATATTAAGGACTTAATCAACTAAACTTGAATTTCTCCCTTGTAGATGTCGAGTTCAGACTACTATGGTCTTCCCGAATCCTTTCTTCATAAAGATGATATTCCACAAGACGATTATGGTGAAAGATTAATCCCTTCTTTGTGTTGTAGTGGAACTTCACTTCCTCCACCTCCTCTAATAATTCTTCCTAACCCACAAGTTCAAAGACTTGAAAAGTTCAAGGTCACTCAAACCCTATTGGCTAGCAAACACCAAGATGGAAGGTCTGTGTGTGCATATTTCTAGGAGATGAAGTCACACATTGACAAGCTGGGAATTTTGTGTGTCGTTGTTTCAAGGAAGTTGGCTGTTTACTTGGTTCTTCAATCACCTCCTAAGTCATATAGCAGGTTCTTTAAGGACTACTATATGAGAGATAACGACATGACCCTTATTGATCTAACATATTTGCTTGTTGCTGTTGAATCAACAATGATTTGGCGCACTGGTAAAACAAATTTGGTTGGAAGATCTACTTCCCAAACTTCCATGGACATTGACAATGGCAACATTGGAACTCCAGAAAAGCTTTCTCTTCCCAATGGAAAGGAATCGGCCATGGTCAAGTCATTTGACCAAATGGTAAAGAAAAGCTAAGTTTGAGATAGTCCCGTGTACCATTCCCAAAGAGTACATATGTTTCGATTGCCAAGAGAAGGGGAATTGGTTGCGAAGCTGTCGTATCTACCTGAAGGACCACAAGGATGGTAAAGTCAGAGTGTATGATTATGCTTCAGGTAAGTCCACTATCTAACTGTATTAAGTTCCTATTTGGATATTCTTAATACATGATGTAATGTAATTAAATTTTGATGTTTTGTTGGATCGAAGAAAAGAAAGGAAGCTTAAAGAAAGAGTAAGCTGATTCTGATCGTGAAGAGATGGATTTCGATCGCATGGTTCAATGATCAGAATTTTGAGCTGATGCTTTAGAGTTATGATAGATTGCTTAGGAATAGATAACAACATAGTTTTCATTTGTAATTGCATTGTAAGGGAAAGTTTTTCCGCAATTTTATAAAAGAAAATTTTCTGATTTTATTTTATTTTAAGTTTCCTTACAATGGCATTCGTGAAAATTGTTGTTTATGTGATAGCAATATTGGAAAATATTTTTGATTCTTTCGTTTGTGGTAGTGTCAAGATTTACCAAATAAGGAAAGACTCTTATCACCCAAGTTTCAGTTGGATAGAAACTTGGAATCATGCAACTTGTATTGTGTGATGAATGATAACTTCATCTTTGGGAAATTAAGACTAATTCCTTGTTCACATGTATATGTGAGTCAAGTGAAGGACTAGGGGATCGGGTACACTTGGTTGTACGATGTTCAGGTCCACCACAAAGGACGATAAGATTATTCGTTGTGATTTACTAAAGTTTAGTAAAATGGTTATGCTTACAAGATTAAGTGGAATTCTGGATCATTGAAAAAAGCTTCAATGTATGTCAGAACGAATAAGAAGAATCAAATTAGGCAGAAAGATAAAAGTTTCTCCAATCTGAGAAGAAGGGAGAGTACTTGAGTATCGTGTTTTTATGATCATGTTAGTGATTATGAAACCATATCACAATTGATCCTCTAAGGACATCTTAGTGCATTTGTATGGCTAAGAAGAGGAATCACGAATTGTTGAAATGGTTAAATCAAGAAGGTAAATCATACTTCGTTCCAAAATCAGGTTTTAGAGTCATAGTCCAAGATTGTAACTTGAGTGACATGGTCTTAAGAAAGGTTTATAACACTCATCAAATGTAGAGTAAAATGTTTCTTACTCTTGTACATTTGAAATTGGAAAGTTGTGATGTTTTAGGTAAGACAAAGACCAACTAAGACCAATTGTGTGAAGTGTGTTGTCTTGATAAGAAACCGCAATAATTCTTGAATATTTTTTTGTCAAGTAATGTTCCTTGACAAAGTGAATCTTATATGTCAAGAGGTCAGTGAGAGTCTTAAGGATCTTGAATAGCTTCAAGAACTAATCAAGATTAAAACTATTGTTAATCACTAGCACACGACTTAAGGTTTGTAACCTATCGTGTTGACATCTTCTTATTTTTGTGCCCATTCCAGTTGGTTGATTATGCATGTAAGTTCTATGAGCTCTCAATTGTTTGCATAACAACCTGGAAGCAATGGCAGGCCCTGTGATACCAAGTGGCAAGAAATTAAGATTGAACAAGTTCAGTCCGTATGGGTTTGGATTTGTCACTAACCTTGTCTTGTGATTATGGTTATGACAGATTCACATAGATAGGAACACATACACCATAAAATCTAAGTGTCATAAGGTTTCTCTCCAATTCATGAAAATGATTGTGAGGAAACGCTTTCACTAAGTAGATTTTAAGGAGATAGCAATTGTGTTATTTGCATTCTTAAATTCGATTATGATTACGGCATCCCTCTTCATAGTTCGAATTGTGAGAAATGGCAAAAGATCTAAACAGTTGAGACTTATTGTTGTAAGTTCTAAAACTGTTTAGACACACATATGAGCTATCTAAGGATAGGTGTATGATTTTGAGAAGCCTAGATAAAGTTTTATCAAAGCATCTCGTATCGGAAATCTGAACTTTGGTGATGAAAGTCAATAAGTATTGATTTCTAGAAGTCCAGCTGATTTCTGAGTGCATGTCAAAGCTAGTGGGAGCATAAGTACTATGCTAATAAGGATATAATTATTATGCTAGTGGGAGCATAATTATTATTGTAAGTGTTGCAAGTTAGCAATGTTAGTTATAGAAAACAAAAGTTTCAATTCACAAAGTTGCAAAGTTTGAAAATTTTGTTTTGCTATAATTAAGGGAGAGGAATTCATATTTCATTTCAAATCTAAAAGCTTAGATTGAGATTTTAATCAAATTTAGTCAAGGATATATATGAATGTTATGTTGAAAAGATTCGACATAAGGAAATTCTATATATGGAAATGTTATAGCAAGAGACTGGTAAAGTATCACATCTTTATGTGAAATATTATGTATCATATCCCATATGCTTTGGGTATAGGATCGATTACATATGCTATAACATTAATATGTTCTAATTTTCCAAATGCCTAGGGCATTAAGAGCGAAAAGGGACTAGAACGATATATGACTAAAATGGTTAAGCAATTGTCGAGGTCAATTTAAGGTTTACCAAAGATTGGTTGCTTATGGAGAGTTGGAAGTATATTGTAAATTTTGGAAGGGCCATATTGACATATTCTGAAAAGAGGCAACTCTTGTTCAGAAGTGATAGTTAAAATGGGAATATGGAAATGTTTCCATAAGTGGAATTTATTCTTTAAATCTGTGTAAGATTAGAAAACTTAATGCAAGAAGGATGTTCAAAGGATTGTACTTTGAATGTGAGACTTCGTTTCCATGGATTTGCTTTCCATTGGAATACTTTGTAATGTCTGTTGCCATGTCTCTATGACTTTTGTGCATAGTCATTACAAGAGGATCATTTCATATAAGTTTAAAATCTAACAGATTGTGAAATGAGTGTCATGGAAATGCTTTCAAATGATCTATTTCACAAAGGAAGAACCATAGACAAACATAGTGTGCATGCTTGGAGCATGACATAACTATTGTTTTAATTCAAGTAATAAGTTGATTAGTTGAAACATTATACAATGAACAATGTGTAATCAATATGGTGATTAAATAAAAGATGTTTTATTTATATTCATAAGTTCTGAGACCATATTGGATTCGATTATTATTGTGTTTCACTTTGCATGTTTTGACTTTCCGAATAACTAGGTTATTCAAACTATCCACAGCCGATCATACTTTGGAAGTAGGTATTGAGGCAAGACTGTCATGAATCTGACTGTAGATTGTCTAGGTGTTTTAGACATAGCACAAGTTTGCTGCAGTGTTCATGAGTACTCCTGGAATAAGATTCGAGTATTGGATTAAACCCACGCTCACTTGAATCACTTCATGGAATTTATCACGAGTGATCGTGAGACGATAATATCATATAAGTCTTCAAACCTAGATATATGAGTTGTTGAATATTAGTTGGTTGTGCATTGATAGTGCGAAAACGCATCAGTAACTTGATGTTGTAAAACGCACTGTTGTGTATGATTTGATGAATAGTTAGTACAAGCATATAATGTCAAACTTTATCTATTCCTTTTAATTCTTGGAGGATTAAAAGCGATATCTTTGGCCCCTCGATGATTAAATTCATTTGACTCATGTGTTGGGACCGGTTGGGACTAAATTGATGTGTTCAATTAAGTTCTCTGTCAAACAAATCGGAAATCGAGAAACAAACTGCTGGACAATAAGTATGACATTGTTCCATGTATTTGTACGGCTGATATATTGAAGAACAGAGGATTATATGATCCCTTATCTAAAGGACGGGTCAGTGAATGGGTCAGAGTTCGACAGCGGCTTTTAAGATCTACGATTGCTAGTCGGGTTTTAAGTGGTACTTGTAGTTATATGTCATAACTAGCCTTTTTGGCTAGGAAATTTCGTCCTCAAGTAAGCAAGGACTATTGTGAGACTTGTTCTAACACTTCTAAGTGTACAATATAAGTTCCTAATGAGCCATGTAGTGTTAGAATCTAAATCTCTCCAAGTATGCAAAATCTCTCCAAGTATATCGAATCCCTCCTAAATCTCTCCGAGTATGCGAAATCTCTCCAAAAATCTCTTCAAGTATGTGAAATCTCTCCCAAATCTCTCCAAGTATTTGAAATCTCTCCCAAATCTCTCCAAGTATGTGAAATCTCTCCAAGTATATTGAATCCTCCCAAATCTCTCCAAGAATGTGAAATCTCTCCCAAATCTCTCCAAGTATGTGAAATCTCTCCAAGTATATTGAACCTCTCCCAAACCTCTCCAAGTATGTGAAATCTCTCCCAAATCTCTCCAATTATATTGAATCTCTCCCAAATCTCTCCAAGTATGTGAAATCTCTCCCAAATCTCTCCAAGAATGTGAAATCTCTCCCAAATCTCTTCGTGCATCTCAAATACCTCTCAAATGTCTGTAAGTATCTTCCTCAGTCGAAAACAGCTCAAAACCGGAAGAGGAACCCCAAAAGGACCCTCTTGGTCCGGAACCGGACAATTTCGCATCTCAGCTTCGGAACTCCTTCCCTTCGGAAAGTGGCTCCGGAATGCCTTAGCTTCGGACTCCCCACTTCGGAACCATGAAAGAGCTTCGGAATATCCACCTTTGGCTCCGGAACCCTCGCAGGTTCGCTTCCTTCTCCCGGTTTTCGACCACTTTTGCGTTTTAAGCTCGTTTTTCATGATTTTCGCGTGGGATTTTCACCCAAACTTATATTTTGACATATAAGACCATATATATTCATATTTTAATCACATTTTGGGGGAAATATCAACTTAAGAACAATATCTAGTGGGTGAGATATTGAGACAGAGTGTTGATCTTTCCATGAAGTATGACTCAAGTTAACCCACATAGGACAACCCTCAGTTACTATTCATCCATACCTAGTCAACTATTTGTCCTCTCACACCTCTCCTCCAGCTGGTATCTTGATCAAAAGTTGGAAACCCCCATCTCTCCTTCCACTTTACTCACTCTCTCACCAAGAAACAAACACTTCTCTCTCATTTCCCTCTCAAGGAACTCGAGACTCCAAGGCTGCCTTTGAGCTTTTCACCCTCATTCAGTAAGTATTCTCATCCTACATTGAACATTTTTCACTCCTTCACTCAGATTATGAATCTCTCATAACAAAGGTCACCATAATTGTTCTTAGATCTTCAACTCTCCAAGCTCCCACCAACTGTTCTTGACTTGGAAACCCTTTCTCTTCAGCATTCATCTAAAGAAATCACTTAAGGTGAGCTTCATACCCCACATTTTCAATGTTTTAATGTTTTTGGGGGAGAGTACAAGTCAAATCTTGCCTAAATTCTTAAATGATTGCACATATACGTATGTTTGTATGTGTGTGTGAAATATTATTAAATTACTATTTTAGTAATATACTCATGAGCGTATGAATTCTCAATTTCATAACGAACAGAGGATACTTTGTACAAAAGAGCCTCCCAACTATTGGGTGTGTCCAACTTAACCCCTTTATCTATGCTTTCATGTCTAAAGATAAAAGTTATAATCGGAATCTTGATAAGTGGACACCATTTCTAGTAAATTTTCGAAAATGGAAACTTTGTGAACTATATGCAAACTATCAGGGGATATTTTATAGATATTCGATATAAAAGTTTGCGTCAAGAAAATATACAAATAGAGCCCTTATGATAGAAATATTTGCATGTCATAAGCTGCTGTCATAAAACCTCCAAGAACATAAGTAATGTTCTATGTGTCATAAAACAGAAAATGCGTGTCAGAACCGGCAATTATAAATTTATATAAATTATAACTTGACACTTTATCTCTTGACTAAAATAACTCATCTTTCAATAAACGAAAAGGAACGAACACGAGCGCCCAATTAACGAGCACAATCAACGATATGGAACGAGAACGATATTTCTACTCAATGAGTACAAATTTCATTATTTATCTAACAAATAATGGATCTCTAACGATTACTCAAAATGTTGTTAATATTCTAGTCAGAAAAATCTCAAAAGTACCTAAATATAAAAATATTAGTGTATGTCTAAGTCGTGGAAGGAGTTATAGCCAGAGTCTCCTGGAGGGGGAGCGGGAATTTGTGTATAGATCTATACGGGGTTGACACCCCGCACCTTCGCTGTTCGCTACAGCTAGACAGGCCAGTCTAGGGTGACAAATGTCTTTTCCAAACCGAGGGCGCCTGAGAAACGCCAAAACAGGCACTCCGTCAGATTAGTATGGTTATAACGACTCACTAGAATATGTTATATTAACTAGAAATTTATGTAAGGAAAACCTCATAAATAAATTTTGGCACGTTGTGTTGACTGTCCTACACGTGATAGGCGATGGTCCGCATTTGTTGTGTTGACTGTCCTTTTTCATAGCGTAGAACGTCCACAATTGCCATGTTTATCCTTTCTCCTAACAAGTATAGAGTCGTAATACTGCTATTTTACAAATTAAAAAGCGTAGGACCCTATGGAAAACGTTTGTAAACGATTTTGAAAACAATAAACTAACCCACACATATACATAGTTGGAACTAGAACTTTCGAATATTTTATGGCAGAAAATATAGGATTTTCTGGAGAAAACGATTTTCTACGATTTCGATAACGATAAAATAGAACGCACACTCAATTTTACTCGATAAGAGGAACAAGATTTTCAACCATATTCTCTTTTTGAAAATAAGGGATTTTTCTGGAAATGGTTGACTATTACTATTCAAAAGAACTATTCGCGTACACAGCTCGCTTTTACAAATCACACTACTTTTCAAATTACTCCTTATAAGGATGAATAAAAGTAATGACATGCACATATATATCCATGATTTTCAAGGCAAGACTTCAAACGATTTCATAGAAAATATCGGATTTTCTGAAAGTACAATAAGAACGATTCTAAACAAGTGTAAACGATTTTATACAAAAATGCTTATGAACTCACCAACTTTTTAGTTGACGCTTTTCAAAACGACTTGTATTCTCAGGGATCTAGTAAGCAGGTAACAAGGGACACGGATGCAGGACTATTTAGCTGTAGCTTGGAATTTTCTACTTATGTCTCTTTTGTGTAACTCGAAGAACAAATACAATATGTAAACAATGTAAGTTTGTTATCCCAATGTATGATGTTTGGATTGCTCTGATTCATTTATATTCAATTGTTATGATACTGCACAATGAAGTCACCCGCCTCCGGACGTTTCCGCCATATGGTCCGGGGGTGTGACATTATAGTTATTAGACTTATCCAAGTGGGAGACTGTTGGATTTGGTGTCTAAGCCCATAAATATAATTGGTATGTACTTGACCCGAGAGTAGCATGGTCCTTTTGGGTTGCCTTCATCAATGCAAATTGATAGGATGGACTTTTGATTATAAGGTTATTTGTGATTTGTTAATATATTACAAGTATAATATATTAATATGAAATCATATTATTTAATTAGTATTGATCAAGAATTAATTTGGAATTAATTTAGTGATCAAAAGAGGCTAAGTAAATATACGGGGACTGATTTGGTAAATCAATGATTCTTATAGTGTGTGTCAACGATCCATGGTTATTTGGGTGTGCTAAACCAACATGGATAGTCCATGGAGGTTAACCCATGGAGCCTAGGTAAGATGAAGAGTGCATGGATGTAACCCTAGCACTTGCCACACTATAAATAGACACCCCAAGAGCCAAAATCGGTTACACCTATCATTCTTAGAGTTTGATATTGATTTTGAGCTAAGAAACTTATTCTATTAAGCCTCCTTTTGCACTTGGTGTTTGTCACACATTAGAGGCATCACATTTGAAGTGCTAAAGCTTTTGAAGGCCAAGAACTACAAGTCCTACTAAGAGGTAAGTTATCTAACTAGTTATTTTGTTCAAATGTATGCTAGTTAGGATGAATGCTTTGGAAAATCAAATTGCATGTATAATTAGAGAAAACATAGATCCAAAGCATATAGGGTAGCATGTGCACCATAAGGTTGTTAGAGTGCTCAAAACCCATCAGTCTTCCCATCTCGAAAAGTTAATACTTGCATTGGTAACTACTTCCACTAAATTAAGACATTACTTTGAAACACATACCATACATGTAAAGAACAACTATCCCATTAAGAATGTGATGAGAAAACCAGAGATGTCAGGAAGAATGGCAAAGTGGTATGTGAAGCTGAGCACATTCGACATAAAATATGAGCCAATATCCTCTATAAAATCTCAAGCATCAGCAGACTTTGTGGTTGACCTCAGCGATGATCTACAAACTGAAGTAGAAGTAGAAGCTAAGCAACTCTTAGAAGAAGAAAACATGGGAAAATGGACACTATTCACAGATGGAGCATCAAAACAAAGAAGAACTGGACTAGGGATCATACTAAAGTCGCCACAAGGGGGGCATCCTGACCCAGGAAAAAAGCAGTTAGTTCAATGCAACCAACAATGAGGCGGAATACCAAGCACTCATCATGGGATTGAAATTGGTTAAGGATCTCGAAATCAAGGATCTTTAGGTATTCGTTGATTCGTTATTATTGACTAATCACTTTAATGGACCCTATGCAGTAAAAGGCGAAAGATCAGCACTATATCTCGAGATCCTAAAAAACCTAGCCTCCAAATTTGAAAACTTTAGTCAAGATCAAGTTCCCAAAGAAGAAAACACCGAAGCAGACACATTGGCTAACTTAGGATCTCCTCTAAGGATCCCACCAGAAATGAGGATCCCTATAACCCACATACTGACTCCAGCAACAGAAGATCCCTCCGAGAAACCAAACAACCCTGACTGAACAACGAATATAGCAGCTATCGGAGATCCTGACCCACAGATCTCTCCTCAAAGGGATCATGATGATCAAGATCCTCAATGAAATCCAGAATCATGGATCCAACCTATTATGGAATACCTCCAAAATGGCACGATCCCAAAAGAGGAAAAAAGCAACAGAGCATTCAAAACAAGGGTCTTGAGGGTTGTAATAATCCAAGGTAAATTATATAAAAAATCCATGGCAAGTCCATACCTTAAATGCTTAGAAGATCATGAAGCTGTAGAAGTTCTAAGGGATATACATGAAGGAGACTGCTGCAATCACACCGGGGGCAGATCCTTATGCTCTAAAGTGTAGAGAATAGGATATTACTAGCCAACCATGAAGAAAGACTCTTTCCTACATGCTCAAAAATGTGATGCTTGTCAAAGACATAGCAACATCCTACATCAACCAGCAGAACCTCTACATCCTATCATCTCCCCTTGGCCATTCATGAAATGGGGGATGGATATAGTAGGCAAATTGCCGGTAGCTCCTGAAGGAAAAATCCTTCATGCTAGTAATGACCGACTATTTCTCGAAGTGGATAGAAGTTGGGGCTTTTGTTCAGGGAAGAGACAAAGAGGTGGTCTCATTTATTAAACGCAATATCTTGACCAGGTTTGGGATCCCTGCCGAAATCATATGCGACAACGGATCACAGTTCATAAGCAAAAGGACAAGAGACTTTTGCATGAGTTGGGGAATCAAAATGATCATGTCCACTCCTGTTCACCCTCAAGCCAACAGTCAAGCAGAATCTAGCAACAAAATCATAGTCAATAACTTGAAGAAAATGTTAGATAAAAAGAAAGGAAAATGGGTAGAAGAACTACCTTTCATCCTATGGGCAGATAGGACCATTTCCAAAGTAGCCACATGTCAAACCCCATATTCCTTGGTGTTCAGAGCAGAAGAAATGATCCCTACTGAAGTAGTGATCCCGATAGCAAGATACCTATTTCAAAGTCAAGAAAACAACGACGGGATCCTGACCCAGGATCTTAATAATATTGATGAACTCAGGGACCTTGCCAAGATCTGCATCGCTGCTCATCAACAGAGAATCACCAAGGCATACAACAAGAATATAAAATTCAGATGATTCTAGATAGGAGACTTGGTATTAGGGAAAACATTCCAAAACACCAAGGATCCTAGTACATATAAACTGACACCTAAGTGGGAATGACCATATCTCATAGATGCTGAAGCAGGAAAGGGGACATACTGGTTAGCTACTCTCGATGGGAATATCTTGCCAAGATCCTGGAATGCTATACATCTTAAAACATATCATATGTAAGTAAGATCAGTCACTCTTCAACAAACTCAAGGTGCACATATTCTTTACCTTAACTATATTCATATATGAATATGGTGCGGTGGTGGTTGGTGGCGGTGGTTAGTGGTGGAGGGAAGTGGTGAATTCACATATGATTTATGAATACACTTACATTTGAAAAAAAAATCCAGCTTTTTTTTTTTAAATTGCAGTTTAAAAAAAATTAAAATTTTTTTTTAAAAAATTCATGTTTTCTGAATAAAATTAATAAAATCTTCATTTTTTTAAAAAAAAATTGATTTTTTTAAGAAAAAATCCGAAATTTAATTTATTATGTTAATTTTTAGAACATTTTATTAATATTCCCAATTACAAAAAAAAAAATTAAACATTAAATGAGATCGGTAAGATGACGATCATGCCCATAATAAATTAATTTTGATTTAACGCTCCACCTTTAGTTCTCAGGTTTTCGGAAAACTATAAGTCTCAACGGATCTCACCCCTATATATATATATATATATATATATATATATATATATATATATATATATATATATATTACTACTTTATAATGCATACATAATTGTGGATCCTATGGTTTTTAGGACCAATGTCTTAAAAATAAGGAGGTAGATTTTTGACCATTGGATTTTTTTTAGATGGTATAGATTAAAAGCTTGTGATCCATGTGATCAACAATAAACCAATAATAATCAAGTATTCTATACAACCCTAACTATAAAAGCCATCTTCTATAAAAACCTTAGACCCATTTCAAATTTCACCAGCCTCCTATTTCTCTTCCCCCTCATCTCAGTGTATTCCCTTCAACCCTAACTCATTGCCAAAAACGACGCCTTCATCCACCTCGCACCATCTCTCTAAAACCCCTAACACCCCGTTCCCGAGTTGAACTTAACGAGAGAAAGGAAAGGAAATGGGTGGAAATGAGAAGAAAATAAAAGAAATTGGTGTTCCCGAGTTTCATTAAAGGAGAGAAGTGGAAGGAAGTGGAGAGAAATGGGAAGATCATTTTCCCTCCTAACTTTCCTTCCGATTTGGGAGGATTTGGAAAAAAATAACAAAATGATTCATTTTCCTTCCACTTCTTTCGGACTCGGGAACACAAAAGAAAATTTTGTTTTCCTTTCCTTTCTCTTCTTTTCTCTCGTAACTTTCTTTTCTTTTCTCTTCTTTTCTTTTGTTAAACGCGGGAACGAGGCATAAATCTCCTACCACCACCGACAATGTCTTCATCCACCATGTCGGCACTTCCATCAGTTTTCACCGCACCTCCGAAGTCCCTTCCTCTCCTTCTTTGCCAAGAAAATCTCGCCTATTTACACATTGACTTCCGAAAAATACAACCACATTTCAATCTTCAACATCAGATCTGAAAATTCAGATCTGAAAACGGTCTCTTTCTCTCTCTCTCATGCATGTACTAACAAGTGGTTTGGTTTTTTCTTCTGATTATTCGAGCTTGAATTTGAAATATGACTTTTTAATCTCTATCATATATGTTTTTTGATGTAGTTATTTAAGCTAAAAGGAATATGAGATCTACAACACAACTAGAGCGTTGTTGGAAGGAACTACTCTATTTCCTGTAATCATTTTTTTTTTGTATATAATGTTGTTGAAATGTTTGATATCTTTAGAGAACGAGCAGAGTGTCTTCATGTTTTTTTGATATGGGGTTTTGATATTTTTATGTTTGTAATATTTTAATCATGTAGATGCATGCTAATATTGTTGATATACGGTTTGATGTGTTGATGCTGTGATATAAGAAAATTGTCAAAAGTAAATGGCGTTAATTTCAAATTTTGGTTTGGTGTTAAATGAATTTAATGTGAAGATTCTACTGTAACTTGATAAAGAAAAGTGTTTTTTTAGTAAAGCTAAAATATTATTATGAAAAACAACAACAAGAAGTTACAAAACGCAACTATATTTTACAATTCTGATATTCTCACTGAATTAGATTCATATTTTTAATTAACACAAATCATAGAAAATCGTTTTAATAAATATAATAAAAAATAAAAAAATGATCGTTATATATAAATTTTGATGTATTTTTTTATAGTTGCTACAATTCAAAATAAGTTAAACGTCAATATTATATTTACTAAGTAATATTCTAATAATTATCTTAACTTACATACACCTATTTTTACGATTTATATTAGTATGTTTAACAATTCAAATATTATCAACATTTGAAAGTTATTATTATTCATTTTGCTATGTTACAACTATTTTTCTAAATAACTAAAATTAGTAGTATAATATAAGTAGATAAATGTTTTCATAAGCTATGTTAATATATGAACAGTTGATTTTCTAAATTATTTTTTAAATATATATAAATAATAAGATAGTAAAGTTTTATTATTTATCAAATGAAATATTTTTATAAAGTTATTACTTTCCTGTGCAAAGTAAATTTTCATTTATTATTTTAACAATATGGTTAAAAAAAAGTGAATATGTGTTCGAATATAATTCAAATTTTCTAAATAAAATAATATAAGCAATGTTAGATAGTAAATTTAAACTCCCTGTGATCAAACGGGGGAATAAATATTGATAATCCATTTTGATCGTAAATTTAAAATTTGAAAAATAGCGATGCTAATGTTTCCATGTTACTCTTTATTAAAAAGTGTAAAATATAAGAAACTATATTCTTTTTTTAAATAATTATATTGTAATTTCAAGACTACCATGGTATCTTTTTTTTGGATAATGGTAAAAATATAAAAATTATTTTAAAAGTCAAATAATTTAATTTTAATTATTTTGTGTAATAAATGGAGATTAAAAAAAGTTAATTTTTTTTGAAGTACAATAAATAAATAATTAAAATTTTCTTGACTAATAGTTTTGAATTATTTTAATAAATTTTTATGATAAAAGAAACTTTAATAAAATATTATGGTAAAAACTTCAACTATTTCTTCATAACCATTTTTATATTTATATATTTACGTAATCCAATCTTAAAACAAACACAAAATCCTTCTATGTTGGGGTGATTTAGACTTTATTATTTTTTTTTATTTATCATAAATATTAATTTTTTTTATAACAAATAATTTAGTATAAAATGATTTTATTATTAATTTATAACTATATAACTATATTAAATTAATAATACCTTTATTTCGTGATAGATTATTTCTGGTTAAGAGTGAATTTGTTTATAAACTTCAACAATATTTCAACGATACTAACAAATGTTAGTTTTGATTTTTTTTAATTTTGTGTTTGTGATATATAAGATATCAGGTTAACAATGAAATTGTTAGCTAACTTATTTTATGTTATACATAAACAACATGTATCAAATTTTCTTTAAATTATATAACCATAATGAAAATAAGCCGCATTCTAAATATCATGTGGTAAGTTGTATTAACGGTCGACAAAATGTGTCTCTCACCTATAAATTTATGAAAATTGGAATCCCCGTTAGCTCTGTGATCTTCAAGCAATCAGGTACCACTCGAGATGAATGAAGATGTGGTTTAAACACAAACGCATTTACAGTGTGCGCCCTTAGAAAAAGGTATGATTATCCCCCCCCCCCCCCATCATTAATTATAATGTCCAATGGATTAAAGAAATACCATTGAAGGTATCTTGTTTCATATGGATGGTGAAATACGGTAGAATTCCAACTCCAACGGAGCTTTCAAAAAGAGGGATAAACTTGGAAACATTGACATGTCGTATGTGTGATGAGAAAGATGAGTGCCCAGATCATGCTCTTTTGCAAAAAAGTTTGCTGATGGGATATGGAGGTGGTGTAATGTGCAAACTGGTGGTTTCAACAAGGTGAACGATTTACAGGATTTTATTGCTATGTGCGGGTCGTGCCTAAAAAGAAGGAAAATCATTGTGGCCATTTGTTATGGTTTGTGATGATGTATCTGGAAAGCAAGGAATGAGAGAGTTTTCAGAAAAAAAAAATCCGGCTACCACTTGATAAAGTCATAGATATAGTCAAGTCTGTGACTTTTCTTTGGGTGAAGAAGACGGGATAAATGGCGGAGTTAGTTTGGTCAAATTGGTCTCAATGCCCTTTCTTTTAATCTATTATTGTTTCATGTTGTTTTCTCTTTGATATTGTTTTTGATTTTTTTTTCTGCCACTGACTTGTGGCTGTCTCTTTTTCTCATGTTCCCTTTTGTTTCATTAATATAATTTTATTGGTCGGTTCCAAAAAAAAAAATCTTTGAATAATGGTAGGGAGGAAATAAAAAAAAATGTTGTCATATGCAAAAACAATGATTTTGTGACGAGTTAAGGAAAAACATATTAGTAAAATATTAAAGGTTATTTTGAAGGTTTCGATAAAAAAAAAGAATACAAAAGGTTATTTTGAGTGTTCCTAATAAAATAATGAAAAATAATAATGAGTTTAAGTGAGAAAAAAACAGTTTTAAAAGTTGTAATAAATTTATAACTTATAAATGAATAATAAACAATTTTTATTTAAAAGTTTATCTATTAATTACTTTACATTTAAATCTATTTCTTATTATTATTATTTTTTTAAATATTAGTTACGTAATATTATAAAAGGAAAAATTCTTTTTATATTTTTGAAAATAACTCGTATTTAGTAGTGGTAAATTTGAAAAGAATTGCAAAATTATAGCTTTTTACGACGTTATAAAGATGACCACATATTTAGTAGTGGTAAATTTGAAAAGAATTGCAAAATTATAACTTTTTACGACGTTATGAAGATGACCACTTGAACTCGAATTACAGTCTGTTTTTTCAAAATAAAATCCCAAAATCAATGGTTATTTAACCAAAAAAATGTAACTTCAGATCATACAAACCAAAATCAAATAATTTTCAACCTAAAAAGACTTAACAAAATTATATAAATCAAAATCAAATGGTTTTTTATCAAAAAACCAAACTTGCATCAATATGGTTGTCTGTTTAGAAAGGTTGAAAAAATTATAAATTTAGATATATAATTTTTTCGATAAAAATAAATATAAAAAAAATGATAGTTGTCGCAATAGTATCTTCTGAAGTTTTATCAAAACAATGATTGTTTTTTTAACAAAATTGAAAATTGAATTATTAAATCGTAAACAATAAAAATAGTGGATTTTATCTTATTAACAATATTTTATTCGAGAAGACGACAACATAACATAACATTAATGATTTTATTTTAGAACAATTTTTTGTCTAGCTGAATCAGTATTCTCGCATGGAAAAACTTATTGATGTCTGAATATTCATCTTCATCAAAAGCAACTATTTGCCACCGTTGCGGATATTCGTTCCCAAAAAAGGAACTAATCGACGTCCAAACTAAATTATTTGCTGAAGAACTTATTCGCCGCCGCCACATCACTCTCTTTTCATGTGACCGCACAAAATAGATCAAATCAAGTTCCATTCATGTATAGTCTCGCAGAAAAAGTAACATCTTTTATTTTAAACGTAGTTCAATATTTTTCTATTTAATATAACATATTTTTACAAACAAATAAAATGAGAATTTATCGTCATTATGTTAAATGAAACTAATCGTCGTCCGTTGTCAGGTAAAGGGTAATAGACGTAAATTATTATTAGTTGACCGTCTAGAGACAACTGATCGCCGAAAGAAACAAATCGTCGGAATAAAACAAATCAAAAGGAAACAATTTGACGAACGCCGAAATAACACTAAGTTGCATTCAGAAACTAATCGCCGGAATGAAACAAATCGCCGCCGCCGCATCGCGCGGGTACGCTACTAGTATATATATATATATATATATATATATATATATATATATATATATATATATATATATATATATTAAAATTTATAAGGTTTGATTTGAAATAAATAAAGTATAAGGTCACTTAGGCTACTAGGAGTGGGCCACTCCTGTTATTAAGGGTGATAACGCCTAATAACGCCTACGTACACCGCCCCTTTGCACCGTTATTGCGCATTATAGGTTTTCCCGTTGCTTCCCGTTACCATCACAACAACTGGTAATAGTGTTTACTTTTTTTTTTGCTTTTTCTGGTAATAAAGACATTGGGCGTTGTCCACTCCTATCACTCTTAATGAAATTGAAAAGTAACATTTTTTTAATTTTGAATAACCGCAGTTTTATGAGGCAAATTCAATTTAATATTAAAAATAGTGAAATTTGTTATAAGTGACGTATATCAAATCAATCTTTTGTTCGTGTATTTGGAATTCAATTCGTGGTTTAGAATTAGCCTTTAGGGAGCTATCGATGTCAACTTCTTTTTATAACTATCTCCTGAAAGCATATAATGATAACGATTTTCATTTATGTTGCCATCAATATTGCTTTCTCCATTTCGTTAACCATTTTCTTCCTCGCTTCTCTTTAACCGACATATACTACGACCTTTCTTGTTTGATTTTGAAAAGCTCCAACATGTCACATGATTTCAACATACACCATTTGCTTTTAATTTGTTATACAAATTCCACTCTTATTACTTTTTCACACAAAGTATTTTCTTCAATGGGTAGAGTACAAACCATTTATTCCCTAAAATCCCACTTGAATTTAATCGAACATTTGGCAATAAGACCACATGAATTAATTCTATTGGGAAGTTTTGAATTCAACCTCACATGCTGAACGTAACATACACATAAGTCATCAATACAATTTATTAACCCATTTCCCATTTCTTTGAACAATTAAATATATCATTAATTTGAACCATGTTCCCTTCAATGCATCCCGTATCCCACTTTATTTTGAACATGTATATCGAAGGTTACTCTTGGAACAAAAAATTATTCTTCAAACACTTTTTAAGCTCCCTTCAAACAAAGCTTCGATATTAAAAAGACTTTTTAGGAACCCACTTCAAATTGAGAATTTGAGAAAATGTCTTCTACATTTGTTGCCCTTTTGAAAAATAAAAATTGAATATAGAATATGTTGGAACCTGAAAGTGAACCCCTAGCAATCCTAACTCCTTATTCCGAAGTGTGTGAATTCCGAAATGAAGAGTGGTCCGGAACCTGTCCGGACCAAGTAAGAAGGAGAGAAGAATGAAGGCATCCCGGAGTTGATCCTCATGTTCGGAATGCATGCTGATCCGGAACATCAATGTTTTGTCTTTTGTGCATTTATTACTTTTGTCTTATATTTGATGTAACGTTTCATAGGACTTAGTCTAAATTTGTATTTGGACAATCAGAATGTCAGACTTGTGTCTTTTGTCTGGTCCTATGTAAACACTTGGGTTAATCCGCTGTAACATTCACTCCTATTTATAGGAGCATTCAATACAAGTCAACCACGAATCTTTCACTTACTTTTGTTATTCTCTTTAAAAGTTTACTTCAAACATTCTTCTTGTTCTCCATTTATTATCTTTACTTTTGATCAGTTATTCTCATTGCTTATTAAATGACTTGATCATTTACTGAATACAATATCTAAGACTTGACTGGTCTTTCCAGACTTGACTTGAACCTTCATTAGCAAGCAGACATTGATCTTAAGCATTCACTCAAGGTTTGAGTTTCAAACCTTGTCCCTGCGCATCGATCTTGTTCTCACAATTGGTATTAGAGTTTGAGTGGTTGTCCTTTGAATCCATAAAGATCAGATTATAGTTGGTTTGAAATTACCTTGGTGTTTCAACCATTTATGTGCCAAGGATAAAAGTTCTTCTATATACCACTTTAGCTTGAAGATATCTTAACTTCAATGGCTGCTTCTAATTCTCAGCAAATGATTTCAATGCAAATAGCAAATAGTGTGGGTGGCCCTACACGTGCCCCATTACTAGTTGTGGAAGAATATGATCACTGGAAAGTTAGAATGGAAAGATTTCTAATTGCCAAAGAAAAAGGTGAAGAAATATGGAGATCCGTCACTGGAGGTCCACATGTTCCTGTAAGAACAATTGTAAGAGATGCAGCTGCTCAGCTCATGAGAGAAGATGAAACTCGTCCTACTCCTCTGATTGCAGATGATATTGAAAAGCATCATGCTGATCAAGTTGCTTTCTCTGAAATGGTGTTTGGTGTTCCTCCCTCACTCTTCGAGCACATCAAGTTGTGCAAATCTGCCAAAGAGATATGAGACACTCTTCAGGACCTAATTGAAGGTTCCGAAAACATGAAGGACAAGCGTCTCACCCCAGTTGTAAATGACTTCGACACCTTCACTACCACTCCAGCTGAATCTGTGGCCTCAGCTTCCAGCCGTTACCGAATCGTTGTGAACAACATGACTGCTCATGGGATTGTTCTAACTCCTTTGGAGTACAATCTCAAGTTTATTAACAGTATCGGCAAAGGATGGGGTAATGTGAAATCTTGTCTCCAAAGAAATGGTTCCTTGAACAAGTTGAAGCTCTATCAACTTTTTGATGAACTTCAAGGACATTAGTCAAATGTTGCTCAGAACATAAGGGAACTCTCTGGAGGTCCTCTTGCCCTTGTCAGTTCCTTTGAACCAAACATTCAGAACTCATCTACTTTGGATCCCTTCACACCCATTGTTCCATTGGTTCAAACATCCGCACCCACCTTACCCACACAAACCTGTCCGGTTGATGAATTTGAAGCCATGAACTCTGAACTCCGTTTCCAACAGGAGTTCGCCCTACTCTCAATGAAGTACAAACGTCCGTTAAACTCCTCTTACAAACCATACCAAAACCGATTCAATGCTCCTCACCATAACAATCCTCAACCTCACTCAGCACCGGAACCTAAACCAACTTCCGAAAATCCTCCAACATACAAACCAAACATCACTAAACCAAACAGTACTCCAGAACCCTCTCAGAGTTCCAAATCGGACAAACCAAAGATTGTGTGTCATAAGTGTGGACATGTAAATCATTTTGCCAAAGATTGCCTGGCTGATACTCCACAAAAACCAAAAGTCAAGGATTCGGCCTACTATGTCCGAAGAGCACAAGAAATGGCTGAAAGTGAGAAAGCATTTGTTACAACGGTTTCAAGAGATGTTGAAGGATATTGGTCATCTAGAGATGATGATGACATGGTAACTGGAAGAAACAAGTGTCTGATGGCAAGACAAACGGTTGAATGTGATGAATGATATTGGTCTTCTGGGTTCGAAGATGATGATGATGTTGCTGAACCTCACCACTGCTACATGGCCACCAACGATCCACCTGGCCGAAGCATCGTTCAGCAGGTAAAATCTATGATCTCTGATAATAATTTTGATTTATCTCTTTGTGAACCTTATCTGACCCATATCCAAACAGATATGAACACCATTTATGAAGCCTATGAGTCTGCCATAGAAGCCAGTGAGAAGAAGGATTGTGAACTAAATCGTCTTAGGTTACGTTTTGAAGATAAAAAATTGAAAATTGAGTCTTTAGAGCATGAGCTTGTAATGTCAAACAAGGAATGTATCATTTTGAAAGATAAATGTGAAATCACCTATTCTGAACGAAATGTTTTAATTGCTGATAACAAACGTCTCAATGCAAAAATAGACGCTTTACATAATTCTATTGATATGCTTGAAGCGGACATTCGGATGACTCACAACTTTCGTCATCCATGGTCTAAAGCACCTGGTCTCGGAAGCGAGTTTCCGAAACTAGTTGTCAGTCCCTTGAAGGAATTGCAAAATTTGACATTCATGGGAGAGGTTCCGAGTTTCAAACATTCGGACACCCCTGTTTCTCCCTTGTCTCCACTTCCTGAGACTACAGACCATTTTCAGTCCCTAATTCCTGAGTTCAAACCAATAGTTGTCACATGTCCCGATTCCACGTCTTTTCCGCCTCTGACAAACCTGGACCTGAATCGGACCACAGATTTTCATCACAGTCTTACAAATTGTGTAGACTATGTTCCAAAAAGTAATCATGTGAACAATTGTGTGATTGAAGAAATTAATCCTGTGACAACTGAAACCACTGCTTCTGAGTTTGTATGGGCATCCTTAAATGATAAAGTTGAAGTTTCAAGTTGTGTGTCCTCTGATTCTTATGAATCGGATTCTTTAGTCATCTCAAAAACTAAATTGGTTCCCATTACTCCTGAGTTTAAGAATCCATTTGTTGGACAAACCTCAAAATCCTCATCTCATCCTAAGAGAAAACCAATGCTGAATAGGAAGGATATTGTAGATCCCAAAGTAGAAGCTCGAAATGCACATAAAAAGGAAGTTAAGACTAGACAAAATTCCAGGTTCCTTGCAAACTCCAAACCAAGTTCATCCTGAAATTCTCATGCATCCACTCATAGTCAAAACTCTTTTGTTCCCACTAAGATTCTCAAAAGACCTTCCGAACCTCTTGGTCATGTAGAACCTAAGAAAGTCATCAGCTCAACTCAAGCTCAAGCTCATGTAACTGCCAAATCTGTCCGAAATACTCCAATAGAATCTCGGAATGCTTCATCTGTCCTTATTGCAAAATCTGATGGCACAATTTTTAAACCAAATCTTTCAAAAACCATTGTGTCATCAAGAAAATCCACAAATGAAAAAAATACATCTTTAAAATCTTCCAAGAAAAATTGTGTGTGGAAAGTCAAAGCTCCCATTGCTGAAACAACAATTCCGAAGGAAACAAATGATACCAACCCTCCGGACGTCAAAGGTCCGAAGAAGGCAGTTCGAAACCTTCAAGTCATTGAATATGACTATTGGATAGATGAAAAGACATTAGCATTCTGTCTGTTTCCAAAGAATTCCAAGAATATCACCCAGAAACACAAAGTTGTTCCTAAGTCACAATCAAAGTCCAAAGCCCGTGCCTACGTCCCAAAGTCTAATTCGGAGCCTAAAAACTTCATCACTCACTAATTTTGCAGGCACTTTATGCTTCGGAGCAAGAAACAATAGGGTATATTGATAGTGCTTGCTCCATACACATGACGGGGCAGAAATATTTTCTGCGAGATTTAAAGCTTTCTCCAAATGCTGGTTACGTGACGTATGACAACAACTCCAACTCTCAAATTTGTGGTTATGGAACTCTCACCAACGGAAACTTCTCTATTTCACATGTGTCTTATGTGGCTGATCTAAAACGTAATTTGATAAGTATTGCTCAGCTCACTGATTCAAATCGACGTGTGGAATTTTGCAAAAAGTACAGCTATGTAATGACCGAAGACCGGAAAGAGTGTTTAATCAAGTCGCTTCGCAACAAGAACATGTACCCGCTCGACATCAACATGATTATTGGCAAACCGCAACTCTGCCTTTTCTCCAAAGCTGTTCCTGACATCAATTGGTTATGGCACCGAAGGCTCGCTCACCTAAACTTTCGGTACATGAATGATCTTGTATTCGGCGAAATGGTGAGAGGTTTACCTCTTCTCAAATTCGAAAATGATCATTTGTGTGCTGTTTGTGAGTGTGGTAAGCAATCGAAAAAGGGTCATCCTGTTATCATCGAAAAGTCCATTTCGGAACCATTGGAGCTTCTACACATTGATCTCTGTGGACCATCCACTGTAGAAAGTCTTCATCATAAGAAATACATTCTTGTGATTGTAGATGATTTTACAAGGTTCACTTGGGTCTTCTTCCTACGGCTGAAATCCGAAACAGCCTTAGAGCTCATAAATTTCATCAAAGGAATAGAAGTTCTTACAAAACTCCCAGTTAGGAGAATCCGAAGTGATAATGGATCGGAATTCACTAATTCCACCATTGAGAACTTTCTCACAGACAAAGGAATCGACCACAACTTCTCAGCTCCTTATACTCCTCAACAAAATGGTGTAGTCGAAAGACGCAATAGAACTCTCGTTGAAGCTGCTCGATCTATGCTGAATTTCGCAAATATACCACTCTACCTTTGGGCTGAAGCCGTGTCTACTACTTGCTTCACTCAAAATCGGAGTATCATCAATCGGCGCCTCAATATGACACCATATGAAGCAATGAATGGTTGGAAGCCAACAATCTCGTTTCTACATGTTTTCGGATGCAGGTGCTTCATCAAGAACAACCGTGATCAGCTCACCAAGTTCCAACCTAAAGCTGACGAAGCCATTTTCCTTGGGTACTCTTCAAAATCGAAAGCTTACAGAGTTCTTAACCGGAGAACTCGTGTTCTGGAAGAAAGCTTTGACATTACTTTCGCTGACAACTTCGTTCGGAATTCTAGCCCTACTCACGTTACAACTCACATTATGGAGTCAGATGCTCCTCCGCCAGGATGTCCGAACCCTCAAACAATTCTTGAAGTTGACTTTGAAACTCTCTTTGGTCCTTCCGAAACCGCTCTTGATTCAGAATCTCGATCAAGACCATCTCTTATTCCAATTCCCTCTTCGGAAGCTCCAGTCTCTCAAAATGTCTCCGGTCCGATCCCCAGCCTATCTCCATTTGATTCCGGTCCATTTCAACTTCTCAGGTTGAGGGGGAGAATGCTAATTCCTCTCTTGAATCAAATGTGGAAGGCTTCCAAGATGCAGCTGCTGATTTCGATGATTCCAATCCACTCAACCATGATGAAAATGAAAACTTCTTTGAGTTCCCTTCTGATGATGATGTCAATCTCTCTGGTTCAGAAGTTCAGGGGGAGCATCATCCCAACATTCAAACCATTCAGGGGGAGCAAATCAATTCCACTGTTGAAATCGGGTCGACGGCTGCCCAAGATCTCCCACGATTACATGTTTGGACAAAGGATCATCCTCCGAACCAAGTAATCAGAAACCCCAATGCTGGTGTACAGACTCGCTCGGCCACTAATATTCAAAATGAATGTCATTTCTCAGCATTCATATCCATGGTTGAACCCAAATCCATCAAGGAAGCATTGGAGCATGCTGACTGGATTAAAGCCATGCAAGACGAACTGGCAGAATTTGACCGAAATGAAGTTTGGACTCTCGTGCCTCCCCCTCAGAATCATCCCATTGTCGGTACGAGATGGGTGTTTCGCAACAAACTGGATGACGTAGGAGTGACATTAGAAATAAAGCAAGGCTGGTGGCTAAAGGATTCACTCAGATCGAAGGGCTCGACTACGATGAGACCTTTGCTCCTGTTGCACGTCTTGAAGACATCAAAATTTTTCTTGCTTATGCTGCTCATAAAGGTTTCAAAGTTTACCAAATGGATGTTAAGAGTGCATTTCTTAACGGTGAACTTGACACTGAAGTGTACCATCAATAGCCCCCCGGATTCGTTAATCTTTCCTTTCCGAATTACTGTTACAAACTCCGGAAGGCTGTCTACGGACTCAAGCAAGCTCCTTGGGCATGGTACGAGACCCTCACTGATTTTCTCAAACGCTCCGGATTTCAAAGAGGAATCCTAGACCCCACTCTATTCCGAAGATCAAATGGAAAGCATCTCATGATGGTACAAATTTACGTGGATGACATCATTTTTGGATCTACGGATCCATCTATGGTTGCTGACTTTGCTAAACTTATGGCCAATCGATTCCAAATGAGCATGAATCGGGAGTTAAGCTTCTTTCTTGGCCTCCAAGTCAAACAGACTAACAGAGGAATCTTCATTCACCAAGAGAAGTACATTTCGGAACTCCTCAAGAAATACTCCATGGACACCTGTGCCTCCGTAAAGGTACCAGTAGACTTCGGACACAAGATCTTTGCCGACCCATCGGGTGCTCCTGTTGATGAAAAGAAATACTGCGAAATGATTGGTTCTCTGCTCTATCTCACAGCAAGTCGTCCGGATATTATGTTCTCTACATGCTTATGTGCCAGATTTCAAGTCAACCCAAAGAAGTCCCATCTTTTGGCTGTGATGCAAATTTTCCGGTATCTTAAAGGCACAAAAAGTATCGGACTTTGGTACCCAGTGAATGAGAGCTTCCTACTTCAAGCCTACTTGGATTCAAACTATGGTGGTCTTCAACTCGATAGAAAAAGCACTTCAGGTGGCTGTCAATTCTTAGGTGGTCGTCTGGTCAGTTGGTCATCCAAGAAACAGAACTGCATTGCACTCTCTACAGCCGAAGCCGAATACATTACTGCTTCCAGCTGTACATCTCAAGTTCTGTGGATGAAATCTCAACTTTTGGATTATGGTTACCGCTTTCAACGCATTCCTATCTATTGTGACTCTCAAAGTGAAATTGCGATCTCTCACAATCTAATTCAGCACTCAATGACTAAGCACATTGATATTAGGTACCATTTCATAAAAGATCATGTACTAAATGGTAACATTGAACTCATTTTTGTTCCATCTGACGATGAGATTGCTGATGTCTTTACCAAGACATTAGACGAAACCAAATTCAATGGTTTTATCAACAAGATGGGTATGATGATACCGGATCCTCAGTTCTTTCAAGAGACTTGTTCTCTTTGATAGACGTATTTGAAAGAAGTCTAGTTTCGATATCAAAATCTTTGAATCTCGGAACTACTTTCTCTCAGAATACTTAGGATCGTTTTACTTGTCTTTATCTCTGACCTTCACTTGAGTTTGTTAAACTGTACAGTTCACCTTGTTTGTTTGCTATTTGTAACCCACCTTGTCATGATGATCGGAATATACTTCATAATCGAATTCCGGAATTCCACCCCGGAAAAGGTGTCACATTATGCGCTCCGGACTTCCAAAACCTGCTCTGAAATTTCAACACTTGCTCCGGAATTGTCAAAAAATGTGCTCCGGAAATTTTCAAATGCTATCGGGAATCTTCAAAATGCACTCCGGAATTCCACAATGTGCTCCGGAATCTTTAATATATATATATATATATATATATATATATATATATATATATATATATATATATATATTGCTCCTGAAGGTTTCTTAAATTTCAGTTCGGAATGTTTTACAAATGTTGCTCCAGAATTTCTTCAAACTTCACCATTCCGGAATTTTTCAAACAAACGGAATCTTTGCTCCTGATTCAAAACTCACTCGGTTTTTCTTCGCATTGCGGACCCCTTTTCAAATAAGTATGCTCCGGAACACGACTCTTACCCTCCGGATCATACACTGTCCGGAACAACTCATCCGGAATACCAAAAGGCAATAAGGTGAAACGGTTTTCTCAACGGTTACTTTTCGGGAAGATCCTTATCCGATCCTCCTCGATTTGCGTGACACGATTGCACGCCCCATAAACTAGCCATCGAATTGACGGTTGAGTTCTCCATTTTTAGCCACAAATTACTTTGCCTTTCACCTTCCCTGTCAAATCAGATTCCTAAACATTAAATGCAACCCATTTGTTCTCGGATCCTAATCATCACCTTTCTAACCCGACCCATTTACCTTACCTATAAATACCCTTTCAAAAACCCTTTTACCTCTTTACGCTCTCTAAACCCTCAAATCTCCCAAATTCTCTCACTGTTCTTCGTGTTCTTCAAGAACTCATAACCTGCAACAATGGCGTCTTCTCAAGAACACACCCAAACTGTCTCTACTCCAAAGAAGTGTTGGGTTTTGAGCATTCTAACACTCCTAAGTGTACATGCAACCCTAAATACATTGGATCTATGTTTTCTCTATTATACATGCAAATATGAATATTCCAAGGTATTACCCTAACTAGCATACAAAACATTGATACTTGGGTAATAAAATCGATAGAATACATACCTTGTTGATGTAGCTTGACTCCATGAAGCCCGAGAGCCTAGTGCCCCAAATGTGACACCTCAAATGGTTCACACAACATCATCAACACTTGGAATGACCATGAGAAGAAGACACTCATGCTCAAATCGGCTAGCCCTCATATAAGTATCACTAGTGCCAATTTCTTGAGCTAAAGGGGTCCTTATATAGTGTGCACATTAGGGTTACTCCATGTAACCCATGACTTTACCCATTCCTTATGCTCCATGGGTTTTAACCTCCATGGAGTATCCATGGGTCACCACATGGGTTAAACCCAACATAAGGAATCTTGGATCATAAGCCCACATATATAAGAATGAATGATTTACACAATCAATCCCCATATATTTAATTAGTCTCTTTTGATCACTAAATTAAGTCCAAATTAATTCTTGATCAATACTAATTAAATAACATGATTTCATATTAATATATTAGAACTTCTAATATATTAATATGTCACAAATGTCTTCTTCTCATAAAACGGTCTATCCAAATGTTCCGATGCCATGCAACCCAAATGGACCATGCCGGGTCGGGTCTAGTACATACCAATTATATTTATGGACTTAGACACTAATCCAACAGTATCCCACTTGGATAAGTCTAAAACTATTATTGCGTATGACTTCAAGAACCAACTGGCAATCGTAACTCTCAAAAGCCGCTGTCGAACTCTGACCTTGTCGATGAACTCTAACCTTTGTCAATGACTTGTCCATTAGATAAGGGATCATATATTCCTCCATTCTAGATATCACATGGATTGAGACATGGATTGTAAATCATTCTCTCTGTCCGCTTGTTGTTTCCCGATTTCCGATTTATGACGACTGACTAATTGAACAAATCAAATCAGTCCAGGCCCGGCCGAGCACTTATATTTGTCATCACTAAATCATCGAGGGGCCCACAGATATCGCTTTTATCCCGAAGGTAAAAAGAATGGATAAACTTCGACTCATATGGCTTGTTCTACTACTTGTTGAATCATACACAAAAGCACGTTTTATAACATCGAGTTACCAAAGCGTTTTCGTGCAATCAATGTATAACCAACTCATAGTAAAAACTCATATCTCTAGGTTTGAAGAATATAAGATATTATCGTCTCATGATCAGTCATGATAAAATCCATGAAGTGATTCAAATGAGCGTGGGTTGAATCCAATACTCAGAACTTATGAGCACTCATGAGTGTTGTAGCACCTCTTTGCTATGTCCAACATCTTGGACATCTACAAGCCAACTCATGACAGTCTTGATTCATATCTACTTCCAACATATGACCGACTGTGGATGGTTTGAATAACTTAGTCATTTGGGAAGAATGACCTAGTTTATTCTAGAAGTCAAAACATGCAAAAATGAAACACAAGAATAATTGAATCTAGTATGGTATCAAAACCTATGAATATAAATAGAACACTTTTTATTTATCACCATACTGATTACTCATTATTCATTGTTTCGGTTTTATCAACTTTATACATGAATTAAAAAACACTAGTTGTCCCATGCTCCAAGCATGTACACTATGTTTTTCTAAACAATAGCTTTGCCATACACCAAGTATGCATACTAAGTTTGTCTGTGATCTTTACTTTGTGAAATAGATCGATTGAACATGATTCCAATGAATCTCATTTCACAATCCCAATTCCTTACCGCAAATGCAAGAATTCCAAATCCTGCCATTTACCAAAATTTGTTAGATTATAAACTTATATGCATTGATCCTCTTGTAATGATTATGCACAAAGTCACAAAGACTTGTCAACAGACATTACAGAGTATTCCAATGGAGATCAACTCCATGGAAATATCCTTCTTGCATTAAGTTTTTTTAATCTTACACAGATTTAATGAACAACTGCCACCTATGGGAATATTTCCATATTCTCATTTTGACTATCACTTCTGAATAAGAGTTGCCTCTTTTCAGAATATGTCAATATGGTCCTTCCAAAATTAACACTATACTTCCAACTGTCCCTGAGCAACCAATCTTTGGTAAACCTTAGATTGTCCTCAATAATTGCTTAATCAGTTTAGTCATATCCAATTCTAGACTTTTTCCCTCTTAATGCCCTGTGCATTTGGAAAATTTAGAAAGGATGAATATTATAGCACATGCAATCGATCCTATATCCGAAGCATATGGGACACGATTCATGATGTCTCACATAAAGACATCATACTAGACCAGTCCTTTTGCTACAATATTTCTATTTGCCAAGTTCTCATAATTCAAATTATGAAAAGGGATGTCGTAATCATAATCGAATTTTAGAACGCAAATAATAGACCCATATATAGAATTTTCTTATGTTGAGCCATTCCAACACAAAAATTCATATATATCCTTGAGTAAAGATGATTAAAACCTCAATCTAAGCTGTTAGAATTGAAATGAAGTATAATTTCCTCTCCCTTAATTATAGCAAAACAACTTTTCCAACCCCAGCAACTCCATGAATTGAAACTTTTCTTTTCTATAATTAACATTGCTAACTTGCAATACTTGTCATAATTATCATGTTCCCACTAACATGATGATTACTTATGCTCCCACTAGCTTTGACATGTATCCAGAAAATTAGTTGGACTTCTAGAAATCAATACTTTATTGACTTTCTTCCCATAGTTCAGATTTCTGATACGAGATTGCTTTGATAAGACTTTATCAAAATCATACACCTTATCTTAGATAGCTCACAGGTGTGTCTAAACAATTTCAGAACTATGAAAAGGGATGCCGTAATCATAGTCTCAATTGTTTAGACCTTTTCCATTTCTCACAAGTCCATGTTAGTGTGCCGGTTAACCACATACGCTCCACTAACGACTTTGAGAATGCAAAGATCACAATTGCTATCTTACTTAAAATCTACTTAGTGAAAGTGTTTCCTCACCATCATTTTCATGAATCGGAGAGAAACCTTATGACCCTTAGATTTTATGGTGTATGTGTTCTTATCCATGTGAATTTTGTCAAAACCATAATCGTTCTTATCCATGTGAATTTTATCAAAACCATAATCACAAGACAAGGTTAGTGACAAATCCAAACTCATATGGATTGAACTAGTGAAATCTTAACTTCTCGTCACCTGGCAGTACAAGGCCTGTCATTGCTTCCAAGTAGTTATGCAAACAATTGAGAACATGTAGAACTCAAATGTATAGCCAATTTTACTGGAATGGACACAAAAATGTCAATATGTCAACATGATAGGTTATAAACCTCACGTCGTGTGCTAGTGTCAAACTACAGGTTTTTATTCTTGATTATATCTTGAAATTCTTTCAAGATCTTTAGGACTCCCACTGTCCTCTTGACATATAAGACTCACTTGTCAAATATTCAAGAGATAGTGCAGATTCTTTATCAAGACAAACACTTCACACAATTGGCCTAAGTTGGTCTTTGTTTTATCCAAAACATCACAACTTACCAATTTCAAATGTACAAAAGTAGGACACTGTTACTCTTACATTTGATAAGTGTTATAAACCTTTCTTTAAGATATGTCACTCAATTTACAGTCTTGGAGTATTAATCTAAGACTTGTTTTTGGAACGAAGTATGACTCATCTTCTTGATTTAACCATTTCAGCAATTCTTGATTCCTCTCCTTAGCCATAGGAATGCACTAAGATTTCCTTAGAGGACTAATTGTGATATGGTATCTTAATCATTAAGATGATCACAAAACATGATACTAAAGTACTCTCCCATCTTTTTAGATTTGAGAAACTTTTATCTTTCTGCCTAATTTGATTCTTCTCATTCGTTCTGCCATACATCAAATCTTTTCCAATGTTTCAGAATTATACTTAAACTTGTAAGTATAATCATATTTACTAAACTTTAGTAAATCATGACGAATAGTCTTATCGATCTTTTGTGGTGGACTTGATCAGTGCACCAGAATGTGTACTCGATCCCTTAGTCCTTCACTTGACTCACATATACATGCGAACAAGGAATTAATCTTAATTTTCCAAAGATGAAAATTCTCATTCATCATACTATACAACTTGCATGATTTCCAAGTTTCTATCCAACTGAAACCTTGGGTGATGAGAATCATTCCTTGTTTGGTAAATTAGACATTACCACAAATGAAAGAAACAAATTCATTTTCCATTATTGCTATTAATGGAATCATATAAGCAACAATTTTTCCACAAATGCCATTGTAAGGATACTTAGAATAAATAAAATCAAAAATTTCCTTAAATTTTTAAAACTTTGCGGAAAAACTTATCCTTACAGTGCAAAAGCATATGAAAACTTGTTGTTATCTATTCCTAAGCAATATATCATAACTCCTAAGCAACATCTCAAAATTCTAATCACTAAACCATGCGATCGAGATCCATCTTCACGATCAGAATCAGCATATACTTCCTTTGAGTTTCTTCACTTTTCTTTGATTCTTAAAACATCAACATGTGACCCAGCCACATCATGTAACAAGAATCTCAGAATAGAAACTTAATAGAGTTAGCTAGTGGACTTTATCTGAAGTTGGGTCAAACTTATTGACTTGGTCAACCTTATGATCTTTCAGATAAATAGGCAGCTTCACAATCAATGCCCCTTCCTTGGCAATAGACACATATGGACCCTTTGGTAGGACTCTCTCAGACTTAGCCATTCTCTTTACCATTTGTTCAACCGAGTTGACTACGGCCGATCCCTTTCCATTGGGAAGAGAAAGCTTTTACTGGGTATCCAATGTTACCATTGTCAATGTTCATTGAAGGTTTGGGAAGTTGATCTTCTAATCAAATTTGCTTTACTAGTCCTCAAATCATTTCTGATTCAGCAGCACCTAGCAAATAGATAAGATCATTAAGGGTCATGTCATAGTCTATTTCATAGTAGTCCCAAAGGAACTCACTATGTGACTTAGAAAGTGATGGAACATCCAACTTTCTTAAGACTTTGACACCCAACTCTCCCGGCTTGTCAATATGTGACTTCATCTCCAAGATGCAATCACACATAGACCTTGCTTGCCAATAGGGCCTGAGTGACCTTAAACTTTTCAAGAACTTGTGGGTTAGGGAGAATAATTGGAGGAGGTGGAGGAAGTGAAGTTCCAAGAGATTTGGGAAGATTATAAATGTCTGAACTAGACATCTTTTGGGAGATATTCAAGATAGTTGATCTAAAGTCCTTAATATGACACCCAATATGAAATATTAAGGCTAGGACCCAAGACAATATTTTATAACTTGGAAGAGGGATGTCGTAATCCAAGCTATAGAATATTTGAAGGTAGGCGAATGACGATTCACCAATTTCCACCATGAAAAACGAAATAATTTTATTAGGTTTTAATTGGATTTGAAACTTCTAGATCTTTTGAGAGTTATTGAACTGTTCAATGACATGTTTCAATCTCGATTGTGCCCTTCAGGTTTTGTGACTGGGATGCCGAGGATCACAAAACAAGGTGTGAAGTTACCATGCAAATTACTTGGTACTCTTAAATGTTTATCACTCAACCGATGTGCCGGTTAACCACACACGCTCCACCGGCCTATGATAGACTTTAAGAAACCCTTTTCCTACTTTGTTAAAACCAGTTAGTGTGCCGCTTAACCACACACGCTCCACTAACAGCTCAAACAAAGTGCAAAGTGTAATTTCATGGATTAGCACCTTATTCACATTTTCCTAAGTAACTAAGATTGGGAATTTATAAGAGTTTAGTTACTCAGTATTTATCATTAATACTTTTAATGAAGGGAGAATTATAGTCCTTGTCCTACCCGTTCGGCTAACGACCCTCCACCAGTCAAGGAAGCGGTGGGTGAGAGTGGACACCCATTAAACTGCCATTTTATAGGAAGTAGCCTTATACCCCCCTTATAGACCGACTTCGTGAATGAGGCCTACTAACGGTAAGACTGACGTGCTCTTATACATATATATATTATTAACTTATAATATTATAAAGTATAAGGGTTGAATTTTAACTTTTAAAATCCTAAGGCTTCATTTGGAATTAAAGTATTCATCAAGGAAAACTTTTCAAATTCCAAAACTTGAGGGCAAGTTTTGAACTATGCAAAAACTTTTCAATTCCATAACTTATGTGTTTAAAATAGTTTTAATTAAAAACTCTTCAAGTTCCATAACTTGAGGACAAGTTATGGAAGACATTAAACCATTAAAAGAATGTGACTCTTCCTTCTTCATAACTTATGGAAAACTTTATGAGTTTTATGAATCTTAAATGTGACTTTTCACATAACTTGAGGACAAGTTACAAAAACACATTTTAGAATCAACTCTTAGATTAATTTGGATTGAAAACAACAATTTCACATAACATTCCTATTAATCTAAGCAACTCATAAGAACAAGATAATTCATTCAAACTTCTTTCATGTAATTAGCCTAATCATTAAACTAATACAAAACATGAATCTATTGATAATTATCTTTGAAATTGGATTAGCATGAACATTACCACATCAAAAACAGGTTTATAAGATCAAAAACAGCTTAGGGTAATGTTCATAGTCCAATTCCAGCCAAAAAACTCAAAAATATGCTGTCAGGGGCTCCTACTCGTCGAGTGTATGAACCTACTCGGCGAGTCCATCAGTGGACTCGGCGAGTCCAGTGCCCAGAACAGCAGAAAAACGATTTTTTCAGCATTTTTCAGCAATTTGCATCAAGTATAATTGAAAACAAGCCTAGGCTCTGATACCACTGTTGGGTTTTGAGCATTCTAACACTCCTAAGTGTACATACAACCCTAAATACCTTGGATCTATGTTTTCTCTATTCTACATGCAAATGTGAATATTCCAAGGTATTATCCTAACTAGCATACAAAACATTGATACTTGGGTAATAAAATAGATAGAATACATACCTTGTTGATGTAGCTTGACTCCATGAAGCTCGAGAGCCTAGTGCCCCAAATGTGACACCTCAAATGGTTCACACAACATCATCAACACTTGGAATGACCATGAGAAGAAGACACTCATGCTCAAATCGGCTAGCCCTCATATAAGTATCACTAGTGCCAATTTCTTGAGCTAAAGGGGTCCTTATATAGTGTGCACATTAGGGTTACTCCATGTAACCCATGACTTTACCCATTCCTTATGCTCCATGGATTTTAACCTCCATGGAGTATCCATGGGTCACCACATGGGTTAAACCCAACATAAGGAATCTTGGATCATAAGCCCACATATATAAGAATGAATGATTTACACAATCAATCCCCATATATTTAATTAGTCTCTTTTGATCACTAAATTAAGTCCAAATTAATTCTTGATCAATACTAATTAAATAACATGATTTCATATTAATATATTAGAACTTCTAATATATTAATATGTCACAATGTCTTCTTCTCATAAAACGGTCTATCCAAATGTTCCGATGCCATGCAACCCAAATGGACCATGCCGGGTCGGGTCAAGTACATACCAATTATAGTTATGGACTTAGACACTAATCCAACAAGAAGTCCATTGCCAAAAAGAACTCATCCAAGGGCTCTAAAGGATCATCCTCCTCCGCCGATCCAGAACCGTTCTTAAGAGACACTACACAACTCTTTTCTCTCAACCCAGTGGATTATGATGAATCGATAAGAGTGATGATCGAGTTCATATCAAATCACCTTATCGCCATTCCCATCACTAAAACTCCTGAACCTCCACTACCACTTCATCACCTCCATCGTGCTTTCACCAGCATCAGACTCGTCGATGGTGCTCTAGAAATACCAATTATCAGTGACAAAATCGTTCCCATCTACAAATCAACCTTTATCAAGGAGATTGGTGTTAAAGAAAACCCAAGGGGTTTCAAAGTCGTTGAACCAATGACTGAAGAGTTTCAGACGTTTCTCACCTACATCGGGTACTCTCAAGATTACAAAGCCAAAGATTTCAAGAAGACTGCTGTGGCTGGACTATGGACTGTACTGATGCATCTCATCCTCAGAGGGCTGTCCGGAAAGCATGGAGGAACGGACACCCTAAGCAAGGACTGGCTCAATGTCGTCTTCAGCATCTACTCCGGACGCGAGAATGCTGCTGATCTTCCGGAAGTCTTGTGGCAAGACTTTTGCAAGTTTGCTACCAAGAGGAAGCCGAATGAAATTTCAAGCCCTAGGTTCTGGGCACTGACGCTCCAACAAGTATTCAAGGCGCTTTTCGAACCACTTCCGGTTAACACCATCCCTCCGGAGGTATGTGTCACTTTCAAACTTGTAAAGGCTTATAGGATTCCAGACCAATCCTCTTTTGGTCCGGTCAGACGACTTTCGGACCACATGTTGGCCCTAATTCCTTCCGATTCCCCTTATTTAAAACATCACTTAGAGACATCGGTTGTGTTCGACCCAAAACAACCTGCGCCTGTCTCTGTTGAGCCCATCTCGGAAGAGGCCAAACCAACTACGTCCAGACCCAAGATCAAGAAACCAGCCAAACGAAAGGCTTCTCCCACCAAGCCTAAGACCAAAATGAAAACCAAAGTCAGTGCCCCCTCCCAACAGGAAGGCACCCATGACATTGCGGCTGATTCTGGCCATCCGCACACCCCACCTACCCACTCATCCGAGGCACCCCTCGATGTTTCAAAAGCACAAGCACACACTGACGGGGAGTCACCACATAATCCACCCTCACCCTCCCAAAAGGGTGATGCCGGTGTTGAACATAGTTCCTTGCAGACCCCTGGAACACACCCACGTGTCACCTTTGATATTACCATTATTTCTTCTACACGCACACACTCCGGAACCACTGTTCCGGACCCCAAGCTTTCCGGAGATGGAGTAGTCTCTCCGACTCCGGAAACCTCAACTGGTCTGATACCCGGAAGGCGTACAGGACGACCAAGTGTTAACGATCCCCTATGGGAAGATTTTATGAACAGGGCTGCATCTAAACGTCTGGATCTCACCAGAGCTCAAGTGGAGTCCACTCTCATCTCCATGAGGAACAGGGCCATCCAAAGCAACTTTCCCTATCTTCCTCCCACTGACGCCGATGCTATAAATGAGCTCACTTCGGAACTACCTCCCATCACAACTCATAAAAGCATCTTCCATACCGATCCGGAAGAAGAGATCTCTGAAGAAATCCTGCTGGATGAAGATGCAAAAACCATTCCGGACACACATCTCATGACTTCAGTTCACTACCAATCCAAGGCATCCATATCTAAGTCTGCTTATGACTTTGGATCCTCATCCTCTACCACTCCGGACGGAGGTTCAAACTCCAAACTTCAAGAAGATCATGATTCAACCAAACCGGGTCCTTCTACAAATCCCTTCTCACATCAATCTCCTCCGCAACACTCAGATTCCGATTCGGAATCATCAGCTGGTGACTATGTTGACCCCTTTTCTCTCCTCGAGATACGGACCAACGTCTCAGACACCATGAACAAAGTGTCATCTGTGGAGACATCCGTAACAGAGCTTAACACCAAATTGGATCAAAAAGTCTCCGGACTTGATTCCAAACTTGATGCCATTCTCCAGTCACTCTCCCGGTAGTCCGGACCATCTGTTCCTGATAGAGAAGCCCAACTTGATCAGTTGATCTCCATCCGACTCAAGAACACAATAGAGGAAGTTGACTCCAAGTACGACGTGTTGGTGGATAATTATCTCAACACCATTACTTCGATACTCAAGGTCCATGATGATCTAGTGTTTGCTACCAACGACCTAATCATGCAGACCCACGTTCGTCATGAGAAACAAATTCAACGGCTAGAGAAGGAGATCCGGAAGAAGGACAAGATGAACATGATTATTCAACAAGTCCTTATTAAAATTCTCCGCTCAACTTGGAATATCGTTGATGTTCCAAACCGGAAGTTTGATGAGATGATTGCCATCCTCAGCAACATGTTCAAGCACCTTTCTGATCAAGCCCCTACGGCTGAAGCCTACGATACTCTCACTCTTCAACTCTCCACCGGCCTTCAGAAAGTATTCTCCAAATTCGATGATCTCAAAGAGACTTTGCTGCTTGCACCGGTTCCGAAATTCATCGATGCAAGAGGGGGAGAAGGCCCAAGTAGACAATGGAAACCTGCCTCGGAGTTCGTACTCCAGGATGAAGATCTGGATTCAGATGAAGACGTTAAAATTGTCTTCGGAAATCTTGGGATCACTGAAGGAAGTGAAGATGAAGATGTATATGTTCCGGATGAAGCTCCCAAAGGAGTTCTTGGTCTTCAAGCTCCAAAGTTGATCATTCCGAAGGAAATGACTGAAGAACAAAAGAGGATTTGATCCGCAGTATCTTGGCCAACCTCTCTTCCGAACGCCTTTCAAAGAGTCGTTCAAATGGCTAAGGCAAAATCATTTCTTACTGCTCAAGCCTTCCAAGCCACTCCTTCCGTGCAGTCTCCCACTCCTATTCTGGAACCAAAAATCGCTCCAATCTACCAGGGCTCTCCCCTCCGGACCCCTGATGAAATTCCGGAAGAACCACTTCCAACTCCCACTCCGGAATTCACGATTGATGAAAACATGAAGCTGGTCATTGATGTGCTTCAAAGAGACAAAGGGAAGAAACCAATGACTTTCGAACCACAAGCCTTCCACTCCGGACCTCCTCCCAAGCAAAAACATGGATGGTCTCAGGAGGAAATTCATAAGGCATTAGAGGACAGCATCCGGATTCAAGCTTTAAAAGACAATCCCGATCCGATGCGTGGCATCTCTCCTATTTGCCGCGAAGGCATTCTTCAAGCACAAGAAATCATTCCGACCCTTTACTACGACCTTCCCACCAATGACACCGATCAGCTGGATCTTCCTCTGTCTCCTTACAGCAAATTCTACACCAAATTCGCTCCTCTTCATCCAACTGACAATCCGGAAGTGATCATCCGGACTGAGCGTGAAAGGCTCAAAACTTTCTATGTAAAAAACGCTCAACCCTTCAAGGAAGTATGGTCAAGGAAGAGGATTACCAAAGTTCAAGGCTTCGGAAGAAAAATATTGGTGAAATTTGAGCTGAACTGTCCCTTATTCCGTTTCCACCTCCTTCGGAACAAGCCAACTCCCCGGACCGTTACTAATGCGGATTTTCCTTCAATGAATCCGAACGACATCCTCACCTTAGCTGCTTACTTCAGAGAAAATTAAAAGGATGACATCAGTATGGGTGCCTACCACGCAACTCGCAGCTTTTTAAAAAATTATGTTGTAGAGTTCTGCCGATGTGACTACGAGCTTGCACACCTCTACGGAACAGAACAATTCGTTGCCAAGATCAACTTCTTTCTTCCGGAAGTTGAAATTCTTGCAGATGGTCCCATTGAAGAATCGGTTCTAGGGTTTGTCTACACAACCAGAAAGACAAACAATAAGGACTTCTTCCGAGTCCTTGACAAACACCTAGTTCCGACCAAAGCTCTGCAGAAGTTCATATTCCGGGCGTCCAAGTTTGATGCTCCAGAACAGGTCAAGGCAAAGTTCGTAAGTCAGCTGGCGTGGTACATTGCGGTGTGAGAATGGTTGTTCAGAGCCTACACCTTCATTAAGGAAGAAATTAACTAAGGTTACTGGATTGCTAAGTTCACTTAGGGGGAGATTGTTGGAACCTGAAAGTGAACCCCTAGCAATCCTAACTCCTTATTCCGAAGTGTGTGAATTCCGAAATGAAGAGTGGTCCGGAACCTGTCCGGACCAAGTAAGAACGAGAGAAGAATGAAGGCATTCCGGAGCCGATCCTGATGTCCGGAATGCATGCTGATCCGGAACATCAATGTTTTGTCTTTTGTGGATTTATTACTTTCGTCTTGTATTTTATGTAACGTTTCATAGGACTTAGTCTAAAGTTGTATTTGGACAATCAGAATGTCAGACTTGTGTCTTTTGTCCGGTCCTATGTAAACACTTGGGTTAATCCACTGTAACATTCACTCCTATTTATAGGAGCATTCAATACAAGTCAACCACAGATCTTTCACTTACTTTTGTTATTCTCTTTAAAAGTTTACTTCAAACATTCTTCTTGTTCTCCATTTATTATCTTTACTTTGATCAGTTATTCTCATTGCTTATTAAATGACTTGATCATTTACTGAATACAATATCTAAGACTTGACTGGTCTTTCCAGACTTGACTTGAACCTTCATTAGCAAGCAGACATTGATCTTAAGCATTCACTCAAGGTTTGAGTTTTCAAACCTTGTCCCTGCGCATCGATCTTGTTCTCACAGAATATCCAATATCATATGTTTGAGAATAAAATGAACTTCTAGACGCTTTGGTAGGCACGTAACATTATCAAATATCACATTGTACCAAAACATTAAACTTTTTCTCACTTCTCCAATATCGAACATTGTTATTATGTCGAATTTGAGAACCTTTGATATTTTTTGCTTTGAAATTTGAATTCATAGCAATATTTGAAGACCTTTTCTAAAGCACCCAAATTTTCTTGGATTTACTCTCCCCCGTCTTCTTATTTTTCGATTTTTATCATGCTTGAAGTTTGGAAACCAAGAGAATAGCAAATTTTTTCACAGCTTCAACATTGCATTTTTGTATCATATCATTTGGAGTTTGATATATTTTAACATCTTGAATTGTAGGATTTCTCTAATGCACCATTCCTTCAAATGAATAACAATAACATGGACAATATTTAGTTTGAGTTCCAATAGAACAAAACACTTTCACAACTTTAGGAGATTTGCTTTGAAATTCTTCATTTGACACATCAGATTTAGCGTGTAAATATTCTGAATCACAAGAATTTTCTAAAACACCTAGCTAACTCCTCCATGCCATGAGCATTTGGAGTTATCTCCTTTATGGAACATTAAGAACATCAAGCATGCTATAACCATCTTCAAGAACACCATTATAACTTCACGATAATATGCATAATATTCAACATAATGTTTCTTTGGTACAAACCATCTCTCATTAATTGCTTCTTCCATTTCGAATCAAATACCAAAAGGATCACTAAATCTTGGATATTTCAGGAGAGAGAAAATATCTTAAACAAATTCTATAGAGAGAGAGAGAGAGAGTAGATCTTAAACGAATTTTAAGAGATCTAGAATGATTCTATGAACAAAACATGAATCTCTTCAACAAAATCTCTTCCAAAACACGAATCAATAACAAATCTGAATAAATTTTCGAATAAGAAACAAGATCTGAAATTTTTTTCCAGAGAGTGAAAATTGAATCTGAATGAATCAAAGAATTGAATTCGATTTCTAGAACAAGATTTCCTTCCAGAAATAGAATACTTACACCAATGAAGAACGATGTAAGATTTACGAGTTCAAATTTTCATTTCAAATAGTTTTTGTTGAAATAGTTGCTTAAACCTCCAAGATTAAGCTCTGATACCACGTGTAGGATCCCATGGAAATGACATTGCAGAATTAAGAACAATCAAGCATGAATAAAATGATAATGAAATCAACACAAGGTGTAAATCATTATGTTTTAGCTCAATTAGTCTGGAAGGTAATCTCAAGTGTACAAATATGGAAATGTAAGAATTCTCTCTTTCTAACACTTAAGACTACGACACGATATATAGTAGTGCCCTCAACAGACTCAAAAAACATAGTGTGACTAAGACATAAAGTACAAACCCAAAGTTCACACTAAAATTGAGAGATATATCAAAGTAAAATAAAGTTCGATAGAGAGAACTATCCATGACCTTCTATAGAGAAGCTTCTCCATCAGCCCTCTCTATCACAATCTCTTATACCGTCTCTATCTCTTTCTCTATCACCTTTTCTATAAGCCTTCAATTGGGAAGCTTCCACATCTAAAATACCACATCATCAGACTCAATATTTATTGACTCAACAATATTAATCGACATGGGGATTGCATCCTTTGTAAGTGATGGTCAGACAATGACTTGAATTATCTATAGATACAATAGGATTATATTTCATCCACCAAGATGCATGGGGAGGAAAGATCAAACATTCATTCAGTCGATGGATAGATTAAGGGAATGTGTTTTCCACACCAGCTTCTACATATGAGGTAGGGTCAAGTGCTGCAAATGGTTTGTTTCATATGGTAAGATAAGGGTATGTGTTGTTTGGAATCAATAGAGTCATGTCAAGCTATTTGTTCCTAGTGAATAGTGTAACACCCGCAGATTCAGGCTAGTCAATTTAGAGACATTAAGCATCAAAAATGAGTTATTGATGTAATATTTTTTAGAATGGGTAATCTTAACCAAGTGTTAGTATATGTTACAAGGGTTCCGTACATATAAAGAATGCCGAAATCCGAGTCATTACGAAGAAGTTATGGCCCGTCGAAGTTTTACGGCAAAACCGGCATGGCACCGGGAGACGTAAATAGTGAATTTACGATAGATGACTTTTTGGGCTTAGTGATCTATACAAAAGTTGTAGTATATGTTAAACCAAGAGCGTTCATAAAAAGAACGCCCAAATCTGACTTCGTATGAGGAAGTTATGAATTTTCTAAGATTTGGCATGGCAGTGCACGACACGAAACTCGAATTTTAGATCGAGCGGTTTTTGGCCTACGTGACCTAAATGAGAGTTGAAGATCTCATTAATAGGAATTCAACGATAAAAAGACAGATGAAAACGGAGTCCGTATGAAAGAGTTACGAATTTTTCGCAGTCATTTAACAATATAATATCCTCATACTGTTATATTTAAGAACGGTTGAGAATTAGCCGATGGAGTCAAAAGTAAAGTTGTAGATCTTATTTTTACCTACGCGTGGATATAAAGAACGTCGAAAATGGAGCGCGTATGCGAAAGTTACGGGGCTTAGAAGTCGGCAGGGTGCTGCTGCAAAAGGGGTGACGTGGCACAATCTTGACCATTACTTTCTCTCCAAGGCTTGCCACTAGATGGTGACATGTGGCACCCTTCTCACTATAATCTCTCTCTAAAACTCCCAAAACTCCCCTTGCGCTAAAAGAAAGCCCCTGAGCGCTCGACGGCTCCGAGAAGAAGAGCTTTCGGCTCGGAAGTTCTGCCCCTGCAGAGCCCAACTTCTAGCCAAACCTCCTCATAGGTAAGATACGTCTACACTATTTTAAATATAGTTTTTATTTAAATATAGTAATGTTATTAGAACCTTATAATAAATATTTGGGCTATTATTATGAGTTATATAAGTGTCGTTATAATATCTTTTTAACCACTCGCGGTACGAGGAATCTAGTTTGGAGGGCTACTTGGGTTGTTGGATTTCAGAAGTGCTATATGCCAAAATGATCCTGCCCTCCGGTGTTCCATGTATGGCCCCTACCTATACATTGTGGGTGAAAAGTATTGTGTTAACGTTTATATAATAGTAATAATAGTTAGACTATTAATTAGTCTCGTCGAGCATTAGATTAAACTCTAGTGGTAATGATACTAGGTTCTGTCAAAGGAGTTGTTTAAAGTAAACGAAGTGCCGTCCGAGTACCGAGTCACCACTTTATCAGGTGAGTGCATAGTCCCTTTCATGAACATGATTTTAATACAAGTATTAATTATAGTATTAAATATCTGTTAAAGAGTTAAATATTTGTTAACGAGTTTATGCGTGAGTGCATAGTCCCTTTCATGAACATGATTTTAATACAAGTATTAATTATAGTATTAAATATATGTTAAAGAGTTAAATATTTGTTAAAAAGTTTATGTGTGAGTGCATAGTCCCTTTCATGAACATGATTTTAATACAAGTATTAATTATAGTATTAAATATCTGTTAAAGAGTTAAATATTTGTTAAAGAGTTTATGCGTGAGTGCATAGTCCCTTTCATGAACATGATTTTAATACAAGTACTAATTATAGTATTAAATATCTGTTGAAGAGTTAAATATTTGTTAAAGAGTTTATGTGTGGGTGCATAGTCTCTTTCATGAACATGATTTTAACACAAGTATTAATTATAGTATTAAATATCTGATAAAGAGTTAAATATTTGTTAAACAGTTTATGCGTGACTGCATAGTCCCTTTCATGAACATGATTTTAATACAAGTATTGATTGAAGTATTAAATATATGTTTATTTGTGAGCTATTTGATGTTGCCTGAAATACGTGTTAAATAACATACCTGATTATATATGATGATTTAGGATAAAGAGTAAACCTAAATTAATTATGAGGAATATTGGGTAGTATTTTCTTATGAGTACGAGTGAGTTCTACTCAGAGAATAGAACTTTAGTATATGTATTTGAACCGGGAGCATGGATTAGACATAATCATTGTCCCTAGTCCGAGAGTATGGATTGGACATAGCCAACTGTCATTAATCCGGGAGTATGGATTAAGACATAGTGAGTTGTCCTTAGTCCGGGAGTATGGATTAAGACACAGTCAGTCGTCCTCAGTCCGGGAGTATGGATAGGACATAGTCATTCGTCGTTAATCTTGGAGTATGGATTTCACATAGACACTTGTCCCTAATCCGAGAGTATGGAATGGGCACAATTATTGATCCGAGAGCATGAATTAGATCCGAGAGTATGGGTTAAGTAAGAGGTAAAATTTAAGGTCCGAGAGTATGGATAATCTCGTTGTAAGGATTAACGGGGTGGGGTAAGAGTTGCTTATGTATATATATGGTGAAATTGTATATTTTGTGAGTTCTAAATTATATGATATAACATTGTGGGATTGAAATCCCTATGTACTCACCAGGTTTCCAAACCTGACCCATTCAAGCTTATTTGTATCACAGGTGTCGATACAAAATACACTGAGAGATTAAGGAGATATAAATCACTAGTGAAAATGAATGTAAGTTCTGTTTATGCTTATGTTTCTGTATTGACGAAGACATCCCAAGTGTTTTAAAATGAATAAAAAAATACATTTCTTCGGAAATGCTTTGATAACGTATTTATCATGTTTTACTGGGAACAAATTCCGCAACATTTTTATTAAAACAAGTACTTTGATTTTTATAAAGCATAAACGAAATCGGTCTTTTCTGGCCGTGAAAATGGGGATGTCACGGTTGGTATCAGAGCATTAGTTTAAGAGAACTAGGAATATGAATTTATTTCTAGACTTAAACTTAGAATGCTAAGCAATGATTGTGAGGAGTGTGTCTAATAAAATTTAGGTAATACACCTGAATAGACACAAGCACTAGCTTATTTAGGGAAAATACTAACATGATTTTATGTGCTAAATGATTTATGATATGCATTATATGATCGGATCCATGGTCTGTTGCCGACCGGATCTGGAAACTTTATGTGTTCAGGTTTCTAAACGTTTAATTACGATATTAGAACTGGCATATAACTTTCCGGAGTGATAGGGAGATTTACACGTCAATCGTAAATAAAATATTTCCTATCTTAATTCTCGTCATTACACACCGAACGTCGGAATTGGTGTATAGATCGAAATGGCAAGAACCTGAAGTGGAGTCGGGAATGCGAACGGAAACAGGAATCAAGCTCCAGTGATTGAGCAAATACCTGTTGTGGTAGCCACTCCTGAGCCCATCACGATGGCCGGAGTACATGTGATGATCCAAATGATGTTGGATCGTCAAATGGAGGAAACCAGACGTTTGCTTCAACAGAATCAAGAGGAAGCTACAATACCAATCGAACAACCCGAACTGAATGATGAGCAGTCGGAAGGAGGGAACTACAGTGGGACCGTTGGTCAAGCCAACCCACCAATAGTTGGACGAAACAACCAAGATGACGGAGACAAGAGGAACAGATGCAAGTACAAGGATTTTCTAACTTGCAAGCCATCGACTATCACTGGAAAGGAAGATCCGATCGGAGTTATGGATTGGATATCGGAGATGGAGTTGGCCTTCATGATGTGTGGATGCAGAGGCAAGTTACATACCACATTTGCAGTACATCAGTTCCGAGGAGGCGTTGTGCGCTGGTGGAACACCCTGGGGAAGACTCTAAGCCCCAATGAGCCCCTGCAACTGACTTGGGCAGAGTTTTTGGTGCATTTCAAGCGCAAGTATTGCTCAGCCCAAAACCTGCTCGAGCTAGAGAACCAATTCCTAACTTTGAAGAAAGGGAGCATGTCCATCGATGAATACACCAACAACTTCACGGACAAAATGGAGTTTGCTTTGCGCCTTGTCCCAGACGAGCTGACAAAAGTCGACAAGTACGCAAAGGGACTTCCCTGGGAGTATGCGGTGCCGGTACGTCAGGGACCTACTCTAGAGGCAGTTATCTGGGCTGCCAAGTTTGTTGAAGATATGATCAAGGGAAGAGCCGCCAACAAGGTTGAAGTTGGCGATAAGAGAAAGTTTGAAGGATCCATAAGGTCCGACGAGAAGAGAAAATTCTCAAAGTCTGGAGAAGGAGCACAATGGTGTGACAAGTGAAGAAGGAAGCACATTGGGAGATGCTCTAAAGAAATGACCTGCTTCAAATGCGGGAAGACTGGTCATTATGCCAGCGAATGCACAACCAAGAGAGAAGTTTGCTTTAGGTGTGGTGAAGAAGGACACTACAAGCAAAACTGCCCATGGAGAGAAGAAGCTGCAAAGCCAAATGTGCCGCCAAAACCGAAGGCAAGAGCATTCCATATGATGCTAGACGAAGCAGCTGACAATGCAAGGAATCAGGAGTGAGGATGGATATCCGAAGATCAAGTTATAGTATCTTAAGGTCTAGCCTATTAGAGGCATAGTCTAGGATGAATTTGAACACCCATGTAATCGTTTCAAGGAATAATATAAAACCTTCGGTTTACTATCTGATGTGTTAAGCTGTTGTGTGATTTTCTTGTATGATGACTTGGAAAACTGCGAGAAAATACTTGGGACGAGTATGAGTAGGTGTGAATGGTAGTAGAGGCCTATACTACCGGAAGCACAAGACTCCCACTTGGATCAGGGAATGTCACAAGGTTACCAAGAAGCTAGTAATTGATTTCGTTTTATTCAAGTATGTCGTTACCATCGTTTCGGTAATGATTAAGAAGATGATTGTTGTTTCGACCCTAGTGTTCATATCAAATTGAGTCCGACTAAGATGAGTATGTTACGTGGTTCAGAGAACCAAGTTCGATGTAGCATCTAACCTAAGCCAAAAGATTGAAGTGAAAGATAATTGAAGCGGTCAATAGAAGTATCGCGCTAGTTAAAGAAGTTGGTAGCTAGAAATGCTACATGTTAAAATGTGATTATATCACATTAGAACATGAAGGAAAGTATAATCCATTCCGGAATTTGACTCTAAGAGACCTGAGTCTGAGCGTTGCAACATACGATGAGAGTTCATTAGAACGTGACCCATCAGTCTATCGTGGAAATCAAATAAACTTATCTTAAGTTTGTTAAGAAGAAGAAGGAGTCTCTCATAAAGAGCGAGTTTGTGACATGAAGGTCATGATTGAAAGTGTAACAAGACATAGAGAACGGGTGCAAGATCAAGCACCGCTTGCAGTCAAGAAGACCAGGAGTTAGATACGTATTCAAAGAAACATAGAAGTTATGATTATTACCTAGGATGAAGAGATAACGAATGGAGTCATTATACATCCCTGGTTCGTTGATGATTCCGGGACGTAATCATCCTAAGGGGGAGATAATTGTAACGCCCGCAGATTCGGGTAGTCAATTTAGAGACAATAAGCATAAAAAATGAGTTATTGATGGAATATTTTTTAGAAGGAGTAATCTTAACCAAGTGGTAGTATATGTTACAAGGGTTCCGTACATATAAAGAACGCCGAAATCCGAGTTATAACGAAGAAGTTATGGCCCGTCGAAGTTTTACGGCAAAACCGGCACGGCACCGGGAGACGTAAATAGTGAATTTACGATAGAGGACTTTTTGGCCTTAGTGATCTAAACAAAAGTTGTAGTATACGTTAAACCGAGAGTGTGCATAAAAAGAACGCCTAAATCTTACTTCGTATGAGGAAGTTATGAATTTTCTAAGATTTGGCATGGCAGTGCACGACCCGAAACTCGAATTTTAGATCGAGCGGTTTTTGGCATACGTGACCTAAATGAGAGTTGAAGATCTCATTAATAGGAAGTCAACGATAAAAAGACGGATGAAAACGGAGTCCGTATGAAAGAGTTACGAAATTTTCGCGGTCATTTAACAGTATAATCTCCTCATACTGTTCAATTTAAGATCGGTCGAGAATTAGCCAACGGAGTCAAAAGTAAAGTTGTAGATCTTATTTTTACCTAGGCGTGGATATAAAGAACGTTCAAAACGGAGCTCGTATGCGAAAGTTACGGGGTTTAGAAGTTGGCAGGGTGCTGCTGCAAAAGGGGTGACGTGGCACAATCTTGGCCATTGCTTTCTCCCCAAGGCTTGCCACTAGATGGTGACACGTCACACCAACTTCAGGCATACATCACCCTATAAATACAACCCCTTCCACCCTCATTTCTTCATACCTCCACCCTTCTTTCTCTACTCTCTCTCTAAACCTCCCAAAACTCCCCTAGCGCTAGAAGAAAGCCCCGGAGAGCTCGACGGGTCCGAGAAGAAGAGCTTTCAGCTCGGAAGTTCTGCCCCTGCAGAGCCCAGCTTCTAGCCAAACCTCCTCATAGGTAAGATACGTCTACACTATTTTAAATATAGTAATGTTGGTAGAACCTTATAACAAATATTTGGGCTATTATTATGAGTTATATAAGTGTCGTTATAATATCTTTTTAACCGCTCGCGGTACGGGGAATATGGTCTGGATTTCAGAAGTGCTATATGCCAAAATGATCCTGCCCTCCGGTGTTCCATGTCTGGCCCCTACCTGTACATTGTGGGTGAAAAGTATTGTGTTAACGCTTATATAATAGTAATAATAGTTAGAATATTAATTAGTCTCGTCGAGCATTAGACTAAACTCTAGTGGTAATGATACTAGGTTCCGTCAAAGGAGTTGTTTAAAGTAAACGAAGTGCCGTCCGAGTACCGAGTCACCACCTTATCAGGTGAGTGCATAGTCACTTTCATGAACATGATTTTAATACAAGTATTAATTATAGTATTAAATATCCGTTAAAGAGTTAAATATTTGTTAAAGAGTTTATGTGTGAGTGCACAGTCGCTTTCATGAACATGATTTTAATACAAGTATTAATTATAGTATGAAATATCTGTTAAAGAGTTAAATATTTGTTAAAGAATTTATGCGTGAGTGCATAGTCCCTTTCATGAACATGATTTTAATACAAGTAATAATTATAGTATTAAATATCTGTTAAAGAGTTAAATATTTGTTAAAGAGTTTATGTGTGAGTGCATAGTCCCTTTCATGAACAAATTTTAATACAAGTATTAATTATAGTATTAAATATATGTTAAAGAGTTAAATATTTGTTAAAGAGTTTATGCGTGAGTGCATAGTCCCTTTCATGAACATGATTTTAATACAAGTATTAATTATAGTATTAAATATCTGTTAAAGAGTTAAATATTTGTTAAAGAGTTTATGTGTGAGTGCATAGTCCCGTTCATGAACATGATTTTAATACAAGTATTAATTATAGTATTAAATATATGTTCAAGAGTTAAATATTTGTTAAACAGTTTATGCGTGACTGCATAGTCCCTTTCATGAACATGATTTTAATACAAGTATTGATTGAAGTATTAAATATATGTTTATGTGTGAGTTATTTGATGTTGCCTGAAATATGTGTTAAAGAACATACCTGATTATATATGATGATTTAGGATAAAGAGTAAACCTAAATTAATTATGAAGAATATTGGGTAGTATTTTCTTACGAGTACGAGTGAGTTATACTCAGAGAATAGAACTTTAGCATATGTATTTGAACCGGGAGCATGGATTAGACATAGTCATTGTCCCTAGTCCGAGAGTATGGATTGGACATAGCCAACTGTCATTAATCCGGGAGTATGGATTAAGACATAGTGAGTTGTCCTTAGTCCGGGAGTATGGATTAAGACACAGTCGGTCGTCCTCAGTCCGGGAGTATGGATAGGACATAGTCATTCGTCGTTAATCCGAGAGAATGGATTTCACATAGACACTTGTCCCTAATCCGAGAGTATGGAATGGGCACAATTATTGATCCGAGAGCATGAATTAGATCCGAGAGTATGGGTTAAGTAAGAGGTAAAATTTAAGGTCCAATAGTATGGATAGTCTCGTTGTAAGGATTAACGGGGTGGGGTAAGAGTTGCTTATATATATGGTGAAATTGTATATTTTGTGAGTTCTAAATTATATGATTTAACATTGTGGGATTAAAATCCCTATGTACTCACCAGGTCCCAACCTGACCCACTCAAGATTATTTGTATCACAGGTGTCGATACGAAGTTACAATCCACTGAGAGATTAAGGAGATATAAATCACTAATGAAAATGAATGTAAGTTCTGTTTATGCTTATGTTTTTGTATTGACGAAGACATCCCAAGTGTTTTAAAATGAATAAAAAAATACATTTCTTCGGAAATGCTTTGATAACGTATTTATCATGTTTTACTGTGAACAAATTCCGCAACATTTTTATTAAAACAAGTACTTTGATTTTTATAAAGCATAAACAAAATCTGTCTTTTCTGGCCGTGAAAATGGGGATGTCACAAATAGATGGAGAAACATTGGATCGAGCGACCACCATTTTCTATGGTATATGTTGAGTTATGTTTTGATGTCCTATAGATTCTTTGGATGCTTTAGTAAATGGGTTGGTTTGAACTTGTGAGCAAGTCGTATGATTAGATTGGTGGTTATCATTAGGGATGGTTATATTGTGTTGGGTTTGTTAGAACTGTTTCTTGACCATTAGAAAGAGGTTCTAGAAGTTTTGAGAAGGGAGAGGCTATATAACAATTCTCTAGACGCGAGTTTTAGTTATGCAAAGTTTGGTTATTAGGATACCTCATAAACCAAAATGGTAGCTTGGTCAACCCAGATGAGATCGAGGCGGTCATGCTGTGGGAGATTTTGAAGTCTCAATATGATATTTGGAGTTTCCTAGAGGCGAGCTGGTTATCATCTGTAGGTTTATATTTTTCGTTTTTTCATTGTGGAAATAAAAGGATGACATGTGGAAATAAAAGGATGGTTATCATCTGTAGGTTTATATCATCTGTAGGTTTATTTTTTACGTCACGGGCCAGAAAAATATTTGAATCGAGCATACGAGGTTATGAGTTTTGTCTATTTGTTACAAGGAAGGAAGGGTAGCCGACTATTCTCGTAGCATCAGGAAGGATTCTAGATTGGTCAGGTCGCAGGTGTGACATGAGTAGCTATCAAGATTAATTCTTCAGGAAAACGTGACTTTTTCGTGTCATAGGGAGCTATTGGTCAAGGAATTCACAGTGGTAAGTAATTTCATTAGGAGCGTTAGTTGTGTTTGGGAAAATCGATTACAATGCTCAGTTCGGGTATCAATTTTTGAAGGCATGGTTATCTCACATGGTTGATCGGTTATCAGTTATCAAGGATAGGCAGTTGTTGATCAATTTCAGAGTAAGGTATGTATGTTGTCTTCTTATCGGATTCATTCAGGTTATCGTCACTAGAGGGGGGGGGGGAGGGTGAGAAAAAAGTTGCTGAGAAGAAAAATTGCGAGATATGTTATAGTTGGTAAAGTGTCAGATTCTTTCCAAGTTTTATCAGTTATATCCATGCATCTGGGATGTGTGCTCTTGGTTATTAGGTTAGGGAGATATTGCTTCTAGTAGGCTAGAGTTCAACTATTATTTTGGAATGCTATAAGTTCAAGTTTCGGTGCAAGACCTGACCAATTCTTCAGGTGTGATCAGGCATGGGCGTAATCTTTAGATTTAGTATGTCGTGTCAGCATGAATGGTAGATTGGGTCAATCCGATTTGGGTTCAATCGGCGTTATCATGGGCGATTTTAGGAAATTTCTATGAGTTAGTTGGGAATTGTCGGAAATCTGTTTAGATTTTCCAAGGTTAGGAACCTTACTTCTCTTGATGATAAGAATACTGACATTAGTGGTTTCATGATCATAAGTTATGTGGATCCGATGGTAATATCAGTTTAGACACCAGTTGAATGTTGAAAGAAGGATTGAAATTCATTTGGTTATACTAAGGTATTCAATTGATATGTACTTCACTCTTGGGGTATAGTGAAAAGACAAGGAATGATGAAGATCATGGTGATTGGTCTGTTCTCTTAGCAAGATATGTTGAGGAAGCATGAGAAGTGATAGAATATGTAAGTAAGGACATAGTCAATCGTTGATAACCGACTAAATGGCATGATGTGTTCGGTTTATCGATAGGGGTAATGAGAGATATTGTGTAACATATCGTACTTTTCATAAATATTTAATATTTAAAACATTGGGAATGATATCAAAGTTTATATCCTTACTACCAAAAACTAGAGTTTCAAAAACTATAAAAAGTATTCCCAATAAAACATTATAGGTGTTATCAAATTCATATCATAACCGTACTAATCAAACAAGGATAAAATTGTGGAATACAAAAGCCTAGTACATATTCCTTGAATGCCTCTAAGCTCTTACTCTAATGCTTGGTACAAGAACTTTTTAAACGCATGGAAAGAATATTTGTCAGACTATAAGTCTGGTGAGTTATACATAATCATAAATAACATAAACATATATAATGTAATCTTGGCTTTTAACATAAGTACCCAAGCATCTATGTGTGTGTGTGTGTATATATATATATATATATATATATATATATATATATATATATATATACCGGCTGATAAAAAAACAAATCATCATCATCATTATCGTTTGTATTTCCATGCATAATATATCATACCCTTTGTAGGGATCCCATAATCATACTTGCGTTCATAGCATACACATCATACAACATAACATAATTGTCCACATATCATAATCTAACAAGGATGTAATCACTAATTACATCCAAACATTCACATACAATAATGATGTAATCGCTAACCACATTATTACATTCAAATGTTTACATATTTGATTCTACACATAAACATACTCTAAAAGAGAAGTATAAATGTTTGCCAAACCATACTAATCAAATCCTTTCTTGCTACAATCAAGTCCATATACATACATTAAGCCTTTCATACATGTCTTAATCCATTAAGACACTACTTGTGATTTTAGGCAACAAACTCATATTTTGGAGAAAAAAACCCTAACTTGACCATGCTTTGCTGAAATGTTTGCCAAACCATATTAATCTAGCTAACAAACACTTAACTTAACTAGATTACGCAATACAATCATCATCTTCTACATTTCCATTTCTAGGTTTTCAAACCCTAAAATCAAATCATGGATTTCAACCATGAAGACTTTATGTTAACCATGTATTAAGTTTCTTAACCCTTGATGGGTGCCGAAACCATCAAACAATAAGTCCTATTTGCACTTATATGATTTAAAAATAATAGTAATAGTGGAAAACAGGGTCGATCCTCAGGGACTTGGTTTTAATCAATAAATAAACCAAAATAATCATGTTTTTATTCAACTGCATAAAAAGTAAATATGCGGGGAGGGTTTTGAGAACGAGTAAAAATAAAATGAAATACGGTTAAATAAATACTAGAAACAAAAGTAAAAACAATCCGGTTTCAAGTTCTATTCACCTAATGATACAAGCTAATGATAAATTGATGTCAAATTGAATTCTAATCTAAGTTGGTACTTGGAAACATTAAGGAGCTCTAACACTTCCCATTCACCAAATTGTTTAACCAAAACAAGCTCTTTGAATTAAACCTAGCCCTTCTAATCTAATTTAAACGAGCTCTTAGAATTAGATTGAAAGATTGCATTAAGTTTTGTGTGAATGTTCCCAACAAGATCCAATGCTCTTCACAAGCTCGGAAGCATAAGAATGTGTGATTTTGTTTTACATTAAAATCATTCAATGGAAATGAAATTAATGTTTGTTACTTGTTTTAATTCACAAAACAATTATGGATTTTGTAAATCAAATAACTTGAATGATCTAACCCTAATTCAAGTGGCCAACATGAATCAAAATTAAAATCAAAATTTTTAATTAATTAACACAAAACCAAATTCACTAGATAGAATAAAAATTCAACATCAAATCATATGATCAACTACATAAAAAGGAAATTCAAACTATAAAACCGGATGTGTTAACTAAAATACGATAAATAAATACTAAAAGTACTAACTAGTTGATGATTGAATTAGCATCAAAAGACTGATTTAGACGTGTGATCATAGATTGTTACATGCAATGATTTTTATACAATTCCTAGTTTGGCCGTGGTTGTCAACAAGCTCTGACAATCCGTTTCGCCAAACACTCGATTAAAACAAGCTCTTTAACCAAGCTGCGAACTTATCTAACTAAAATGAAATTTCAATTAGAACTAACTTACTACAAAATTATCAAACGAGCAATTTGTAATTAGGTGAAAGTCGCATTAAAGCACAAACATAACACTTAACACAATGAACCCTCATGGAAGCTTGGAGAATTTACATTGTACTAATATGATTCTATAATACAAGTGTATTATTTGCTACTTAGACCAATTACGGATTCGATTAATTGATTATCAATTCATTATTAAAACCCTAACCGGGTTGCTCAAGCCCAACTAAAATTGTAACAACCAAATTAATGAAAATCAGAAATCATATGGATAGGAGTGTATTAAATCTAAATAACAATATCACAAAACGATCCAAAACAAAATCAAATGATTAAACCAATAAAAACATCAACCCGGTGATTTAGCCGTTTAAGACGGCTAAACCCCAGAAACTACAATTTAATCAACGAAAATTAAAACTTACTACAAGAAATTAAGATTGTTTTGATGCTCAATACATCTTAAGTCACCGTTTTCCTTCTTGCCTCTTTCTGTATTTTTTTTCGTTCGAGATGATGATGCTCAAATATATATGCCTACCCTTGTTTTTGTAACCCATCCCATCTCTCTCTTTTTTTTATCCATAAAGTTGCCGACGGTTCGTTTGAGTTAATTGCGCTTCATTTTTCCTTGGCAAAATCAGATAAAATGGGCTTCCAACATGGAAAATTTTCATAAGCTTAAATAAAATAACGATTGGGCTCTCAATATATTAACGAAATTGGGCTGCTGAAGCATTTCAACTTGGACTGGAATAAAATCAACAAGTGGGTTTCCACATTAATGTTTGCTGGACAGATTTTCCTTCTGTTGTTCACGAGGCCCAAAAGTGTATTAATTAATGTCAAAATCCGATCTCCACCGTTCATATTAAAGATCTGCGAGTTATGAAGACACCGGTAAAATTTTGGTTCGATCAGACTCGTTTACCCCTCGATCCGATCACTTTACGAAGACCGTGCATTGCTGCCAAATTTCCAAAAAATCATCTTTAAATCGCTTCGTTTTATTGCTTTATCGTGGATGTTGTCACGTGACTTCAATCGTGATTGCAAGGTCTTCCATGTGACTTGTATCCGTGCTCAAAAATATCATTACCTGCTGACATAAATCTGCACAAATTAAGCTTAAACGAGTAAAATTGTCCCAAACTAACGACGCAATGAAACATATGAAATGCATACTAAATATACACAATATATCGTGAAAATAATTAACAAAATGTACTAAAATGATACGTAAAAATGAACCTAACAAATCTCCCCAAGCTTAAACGTTTTTTGTCCTCAAGAAATAACAAGTCGGGAATGAACGGGAAAGAAGAAAATAAATAAATTAAACTAATAATTAAACTTTTCAAAACTATGCATGGAAAACAAAACATGATCAAAATTCACAACCTCATCCATATCAAACAGTTAGGAATATGTAAAAACACCACATGCTTTGAATCAACTTAGTCTTATCATAAAATTAAACATTACAAGATTAAGACTTAATTACTCCTTAACACAACCCAACAAAATCAAAAGTTAACAACACTTCTTCAAGGTTACCAGTATCGAGTTTGCAAATGGAACAAGAGACGGTCTTATTTTTGTGTTAAAGATGTGTCATAAAAACATGTTCAACGAATTTTGTTTTGCAAATTATATCAACGACCAAACCCAGCTATTTTGTTGACCAACAACAATCGTTTTCTAAAAATTCTTTTCTAAAGATTCCCTAGGATTTACCCAGATTGGTTACCTTATTCACACTACTTACACCGGCCCAAGTAGTTAACAATCAGTCCCGATGTCATGAGTTCAAGTCCAAGTCCAAGGGGATCTTTTGGCAGCCAAACATTTTTTCTAACTTGAGTAAATATAGTGATGCACATTATTCAATTAGAATACGACTAACATAAATATAAATATATATACCATCTAAATATATTTTCTTATAAATAAAGCTCGTGACTTTCTATAAAGTCCATGTAACGGACTTCCAACCAACAAATCCAGACCAGACGACCTTAGTGTGCTAGATTTAAAGGAATCCCTCGGGTCTACTTGTCCGAACTTCAAAGGCCACATAGTAGCTTTATTTGAATCACTTTTTTTTGTTATTATTAAGTTCATGACTTTCGATGGAACCCGTGTAACGAACTTTCAACCCAATCAGTCCAAAACAAGTCGGGTTTAAGCAATTAGGTGTAGAACACCCCTCGGGGTTTACTTATTCGAGTCCCAAAAGTCACAAATTAACTTAATAATACTTTTTTTACATTTAATAGCTAATACAATACTTAACACTCTTTTTAATTTATTTGCTAGGCTTATTTCTTTATATTTTTGTCCTTGACTTTTCCTATCATTGGGACATCACACGGCCTATTTACCGTGAGAGAATTCTAAGGTATTTTTCAGGGGACTAATGTTAACATGCAAGGACCCGTAGGTATAGTTAGAAACTTATGTCCCCAAGCAGGGTACTTAGAAGGGAATGGGTAGAAAAGACTTTATAGAGCGCTGGAAAGTTCGAGTCACTGAAATTTTCTATTATTTTTATGCTTTCCTTAGATTTAGAGTTTAGTTCTAATTGAGCATTTACGAACTGTAAGACCTGGTTTCCATAGCCTAACTTATACCAACAATTATGCTTTAGTATTGAAAACTTTTTCATTTTTTGTTTTGCACGGGTAGTTTCGGGAGGCGTGTAAGTGTGTGAGAATAGACTGCTTTCGGGATCTTAGAAAAGCACGAGCAAGTCTAATTTCAAAGCATGTGGATCATATATTCATTTTGACTGTTGTTCAAAGGTTTTGTTAATTGTTGGATCAAAAACATAAATGAAAATGGAAAATCTTTTTGTAGTAATTTTTTTTAAATGCAAGTTGCAAAGTGGACTAAAACAAAAATATTTTTGTGGTTTTCCGAAAAAAAATTTAAGCCCTAAAATGAAGATGCAAACTAAAAAAATGCAAATGCAATGCATACCCCTCCCCAATCTTAAGATGTAGCATCGTCCTCGATGCTTGGGAAGGAGTGGGACTTGAAACTACCCGTACGGGTCGTAACATAGACCGACTGGACATAGGGATGTCCCCGTAAAGGTGGTGGCAGATTTATGATAGAATCAAACATGAATCTAAAAGTCGAATGCACGCATAGACATGGATATAAGTCAACAAAATTAAAACTTGGTCAACCAAGGTCGACCATAGTCAAGTGATGTCGAATCGAGCAAAACCTAGTGACAAATGACAAAACAATACAACCTGTGTTTTCCTAAATTTCCACTAAAGCAATCAGATTCAATAATTTGAAGCAGAATACAGTCAACTTGATAAATCTTGCAAATTCAAAAGTTTGACTTTTATCAAGAACATAAAATTGGAATTAGATGTGCACCTTGATTTAATTGTTGATGCTCAAAATATTATTGTAATCTAAGGTGGTGCTCATGTGGGTCTCGTAACTGGGAATTGAGGATTGATGTTTTCGCTTGGACTTGAATATGTAGTCTTTGAATCCCTTGAATCCCATCAATCAATGTTTGCAGCCACAAAAATGTTTCATGTATGTTAATATCTGCAAAACTGACATAAAAATATTCAATTCAAGTCAACAGGGGTCTTGTTGTTGTAGCAGAGGGAAATGATACAGTTGGAGGCCATGTTTATGCAATTTGCAGCATGGGAAGTAGGTGGGTGAGGGCTCGACAAAGGTGGTAAGGTAAGATGAGGGAGTTGTGAAGTAACAATCTCTGGCGGTACTGTGTCAGCAAGCACTAATGGTGGTTGTCTCACGACAAGCAAAAGAGGGAAAGAGTGGGTGCTTTTGAGGTGGCTACAGACTGCTAATGGTGGTGGATTGGTGTTTCCCGGCAGGCGGCAAGCGAGAAAGCATATTGGAAAGGGTAGTCTTGGCCGACGCACCAGTGAGGGAGGAGTGACGGTGGATAAATTGCCACAAGGGCAAGATGTTCGGGGTTGACCTACGGAGAGAAAGGTCAGGTGGGTTGGCTGTGGTAAGCAGTCTTGTTGGAGTCAGGAGGTCAATAGTAGTGGAGGTACGGAGGCACCGAAGATGATAAGGGAAGAGGAATGAGATGAGAGAAAAGATGAGATGAGAGAGATAGTACCTGGTTGCTGGTTCCATTCGTTAGTGAAGGTAAAGAAATTCCCAAAAGCAAAGTGTGTCTGTGTGTATTTGAATTAGAGTGAAAAAGAATGACCTTTGGCATTTGTCATTTTAAATAAAGATTTTTTTAATATATATGCACATAAACCCACACAGACTACTTTCTTTGCATTTCAATTAAATTTCTATAAGTCTCAACCCACTCATATTATCTTGAATTATTTCAAAATTCACTCCTTTTTTAGCTGTTTGGCAATTGGACTCCAAAAAAAAAAAATCAACCAGATCTATTAATCTCTCTCCTTTTTTTCAATTACTTTTACAATGATTACTACGCATCAAACAATCAAAGATACACAACAATCTTGATATATGAATTGATTAAATGCACCAAGTCCCCGAGAACGGCGCCAATTTGTTAAAACCGCTGTCGTGCACGATTTAAACAAATAAAAATATAAATAAAACTGCTCTATTGCACTAACATGTAGTACTGGTAAGCAGGGTCGGATCCTCAGGGATACATCCTAAAGTTTACACCTCTTTGCGTAAGGCGTGAACTAATTCTTGATGAGTGCAATAAACATAAAGGGGGGGGGGGGGTTATTTCTGATAATTGGACTAATAAAAATCGAAAATGTCAAAAGAATAACTAAGTTTAAAGTGATGAAAATTCAAATAAGAGAAAACCATTCCAGTTCCGCGGTGACTCCCCTAATCATATAATTAATCATCCTTCAACACAATATTTGACTTTGCACTAGTTCAAACTGGTATTGAAAGTTCATTAACAACCACTAATGACCTCTATTACAAAAATTATTTAATCAAAATAAGTTCTTTGAATTAAACCTAACTTTTTACCAAATTAACCAAACAAGCTTTTCATTAACAAAGAAAAGTTGCATTAAACACAATGTAATGCCCGAGTAAAGTCCAATACCTCTCATAAGCTCGGAGGCGTAAAAATTTGTTTGATCAATCCATATTAGAGTGAACCCTAAATGCAGAATTAATCTAATATATGTCACTTTTTACCAATTAATCTAGACAATTGTGGATCTAAACAATTAGATGACTAGAATGATTCACAAACAATTTAAGTGGCCAACAGAAATTGAAATCAAAATCTAACACTCAATTAAACACAGAATTGATCAAATTAAACAGTAATCACATTCAAAAATAATGCCTAATGATTAATCATACGAAAAGGTTATGTCTTGCGAAACTGAAATCTGAGTTTTTAGCCTGACATGGCTAAAATCGGATTACAACAGTAAGAAATAGAGTCTAAACGATAGATGTTACTAAACAATGAAAAGAAATTGAATCGTCTCCTTTTGATCTACGTTCTTCACTTGAAACCCTCTGAAAATCGCCTTAGAATCGCCAGGAATTGCCAATTAGGGTTACTGGATGAGTATGGCGCTCTATTTATACGTCTAGCTCTAAAAACGCCGTACTTGCGATCGTATAGGGAGAACCTGCGATCGCATGTATCACCCAAAACGTACCACAGGCCTTTTAAATGAAGTACATTACCATTACGAAGCATTTTGGCCAACCTGCGATCGCAAGGGCACAACCTGCGATCACATGTACATCTTTTTTCCAAGTCTAATGAATTTTTGGCACGAAAAAACTACGAAGTGAAGCTGCGACCCAACCTACGATCGCATAAAGGCAACATGCAATTGCATGTTGTCATTTTCGCGTCTTTTGATCGTCGTTCCTCCTTCCAAGCAGTTCTTGATCATATCTCGGCATCCTCCCGCGGTCTAAACTCCAGTTAAGCTCCAAAACATCCACTCACGCATCCTGAACTCGTGCAATCATCCATGTGCTCCAAATTACCCTGAAAAATCATAATAAAAGTGAGCAGTACGGGCATTCTACAAAATAATCACGAAACACGAAATACATAAGAATAATCGGGAGTTAGTTAGCTTTTTATAACGAAATAACAAGGAAATTGTGCTAAAAGATGCATATAAAATGCATCCAACAACAAACATTATTAGCAAGATTACTTGGAAGAATCTAACATTAAAAGCCAAAAATCGGATTTCACCATTAACACCTTTAAAAACTTCAAAATGGAGAAACTAACACTACAAAGGTTTAAGGTGATCTTACCTTACCTCTACCAAAAGAAATAGCCACTTGAACCTTCTTGAAGCTTGAAATAGTCGGACACAAAGCTCTCCAAGAAAAGGGATGGATTTTTGAATAAATGAACCTTAAGTCTAAATTTAATCTATTCGAAACCGTGTCCTGTGCAAAATCGTATCGTGCCGTGGAATTCTTATTGAGTCACAATCATCTTTTATTCCATGCCGTAGCAACCAATTTTCATGGCAACCTACTTTTCAAGTGCACGCCATGGCACCCATATGTCGCGCCGCGGGCCAAAAGTACGTTGCCTATGACTTACAACAAAGAAATGAACCAAATCACCGCCTCGATCTCCGCATCACAGAATACCATTTATCGCATCGTGGTCATGTTGTATTCATTATTTCCATTCCTTTTTCAATCTCATTCCATTCCATACTTTCACTTAACAATTCCATTCCAGCATAACCCATTTTAATACATTCTAATGACTTCATAACACTTGATGATGGCATAAAACATAATCAAAAAATTACTAAAGTTTTAATATCATACAAATGGACACCCTTAGCATTAAAATGACATTCAATAATACAATAAACCTAAAAATATCGGTTCTTACAATCCATCTCCCTTAATAAGATTTTGTCCTCAGAATCTCATCGAGGGCTAAATTAGGGAATCTTCTTTTGTTTCCTGATTTGTGATGCCTTATAAGCTAAGAGGAATTAGATGCTATGTATTACTTGAAATCTATGTTGATGATGTTATTTGCTAAGTGTATGTTTAAAAATTAAATACGATTAGGGTCATATAACGTTAGAATGATTGATTTAGCCTTATTTCCTGTTCCTTGTCTGGTTATGGGCTTTGGGTAGGATCGGTTATTTGAAAGTCAATCTTATTCCGTATTGTGTATAATTTAGATGCATAAGGCAGCCAACAGTGTTAGTAGAAGTTCCTAGTATTGAAGAGGCTAGTGATACAATTCCTATGAGATCCTAGGGAGTGTTATAGTGAGATATGTATTCTATTTAACATAAAGCTTATGATAGTTGCCATGGTAAAGTGACTTAGAGGATTCATGATGGTTTTTGAGGAAACTACAGATAGGTGTGTAAGGTAGTATTGGGCCCGTATTACTGGAAGCACATGATTCGTACTCGAATTAAAGGAAAATCACGTAGATCCTCAGGATCTTGAAGTGTGAGAGTTCCTCAAGTATATTTTCATTGTTTATAAGTTTGAATTTCAGTATGGTGGTGAGCATTCGAGTAGTAGGTTCTGGTTCTGGCTCTGGTGCCGAACAGATTGATGAGAGGATACGCGAGTTCATCACATCTTAGATCACTCACAATATTTTCGATGCTACTCTTGTGATGTATGGTACAGTCAAGGAGGGGATTATGAAGTTACTAGATGATCATTTTGGGACCATTCACGCCGAGATTGAAGTTGGTCAGCTAGGGTCACATACTCTCTCTTTTCGAGAATTTAGGGCTTGTGGATACCTAGAGTTCTTCAATAATAAGGTCCCAATTGCTAGAAAACGAGGGATCAATGACAATGAGAATGCCTGGCGGATGAGTTTCTTCCTTGAGGGGTCGAAGGTGTTATTTGCATCAAGCCTTCTGAGGGATGGCACCTGCGATTGGTGGGAGGACGTTGGACACTTTTTGGGAGTTGAGGCAGTGGCGGCCATGACTTGGGATGATTTTGTGAAGAGATTCAGATCTAATTTTGCACCAGCTATTGAGGTGCAACGGCTGGTGAGAATGTTTCAAGACCTTCTCTAGGCTACAAAAACTGTGGCGGAGATCACTACCAAGTCTCAGGAGAGAGCTTTGATGGTTTCTTATATGTCGTGGATGAGGATATAAGGAAAACAAGATACCATGACATGCTCAGGGATGACATTTGGGAGTTTGTGAGCATGTCGAGCTGCAAGACTCTGGAGGACATGATTGCTAGAGCCCAAGAACAGGAGATGTAGTTGGAGCTTCGTACGAAGTGCAAGCCAAGACAGGTGTAGACAGCAGCGGGACAGGAGAAGAGGCCCAATACGTTTTATTCTTGTTCGAGGGGCTAGAAAGGCTAGGGGAATTGCAGCAAGTGTGGCAAGACGCACGATGGAGCCTATTGAGCAACAGGTTCAGGTTGTTTTAGGTGTGGTCAGACTGAACATTTGTGACAACCCGAAATTTCTAACTTGTACATTCTTCATTTTTATCCAAGTTAGCCTCATTTTGCTATTTTGTAATGAAGTTGTGGGTCTATATGAGTGTTCTAGGCTTAGTACAACCTAGATATGAGTCTTAGGAAGGATTAGAATGTGTGTAGCATCAATAAACCGTGCCAAAGACACCCAGCATGGTGTGTGCGGCCGCACATCCGAGTGTGCGGCCATCCAGCCGCACACAGCCAGCCGTACACCCTCCCAGCCGCACACCCGACCCTATATATTGGAGGAGAACCCTGCATTCACTCTTTTCCTCTTTTGGTTGCACTCAACTTGCTCTCTCTACTTTCTCTCTCTAGAAACTTCATCCAAAAACACTTTAAGGGTCTCAAAAACATGAAGTACTCCATCATTCAACTTGTTATACTGGTAAGACACCTTAATCTAAACCTAAAACTCTTCATGTTCTTCGTGTTCTTCATCACTTGAAGGTGTACGGCCGCACACCTTCATAAGGTGGCCGTACACACCTTAAAAACCCTCCAAAGTGAGAGTTTGATCCCCTATCTGCTAGTTGGACTTGGTATTGGCCTTGAAACACATAAAAATCGACATTTTGGGCAAGAATGAAGACTGTACGGCCGCACACCCCTGTGTACGGCCGCACAAACACTTTGTACGGCCGCACACCCCCATGTATGACCGCACACAGGTCTGGACGCACACCCTGACCATACACCTGGCCGCACACACATAAAAGTCGAGTTTGGTGGCCTTACACTCAAATCTAAAGCCCTACACTAATTTAGGGACTTCAATAGGTGTTTGTAACACTTAATTCTAAGTGTTTTCATGTCCCTAAGGTGTGTCCATGGGTCTATTAGTGGCTATATACCCTAAGTGTATTCATATATGTGTTATCACATGTTAAACTAGGATCCGTTTGTGTTCACGACTTCATTCGACACCAGACGATCCTATATCAATCTTCTTTCGAGTTACTCACTTCAGGTGAGTTCATACCCCTTAATCAACCTTTGAAATGATTTTAAATGCTTTTATGTGGGGGAATACAAGTTGAACTATTAAGTTATTATATCAATCACATGTGATTAATAACTGTCAATCAAATAGATTTTTGCATGTTAAACTGTTTTATCCAGCTAAAGGTTTTCAAATCTTGTTTCCAAATCTCTTTTAAAGTACTATAGTCCCTTTTTATATTACTAAACTTTTATCAAAGTCTTTTAAACTGATGTTCTTCTTAGATTCATGTCTATATAGATATAGTTATATAAGTAGGGTTTGAAGGACTTAGGACTGATAGCCCACTTTATTTCCTGTTCCTTGTTTGGTTGTGGACTTAGAGTATCCGGTTATTTGTCCGAGTTTCGTTGAAGTCCTAGTTATATATTTTGTATATCTGTTTAGATATTAAAGCTCTTACTCCAGTTCAGCGCCTTTGGGTAGCAAAGGTACATAGATAACCTCTCAAGTAAACTATAGTAGGTATACTTTAGAAACCAACCATAACTTTTATGAGGAGAAACTAGCTATATCAATATTCTAAAACATGTACTTTTAGTAAAAAGAAACGTATATAGCAATCAAAGCATGAGATACATCCTCATGATGCGGATTTCACCGTTGTCGAGTTGGTAACCAGAGTCTCCTGGAGGGAGAGCGGGCATTGTGTGTATAGATCTATACGGGACAGACCATCCCACATCCTGACTGCTAGCTACAGTCCCGACCGACCAAGCCAAGGGGTGACAAATGTCACATTCATTTCGACGCCAGCAGGTCGTCTTGTTTACATCCGTCAATCAGTATGGTTACCAGTATCTTCACATTTACCTTATAATTCACGGCCTTAAGGTAATTAGTACCACGATAGTTTCTACATATAAAACTACGGTATTATAATATTTTCCCTAATACATTAAACTTAGAACGTTTTTGACATAAAACGATAATGTAAAACTATATTTTGAAAATGATAGTAACATTTGGGAAAAATGCTCTTTAAACACAAAACAGTCGAGTCTTGGTAGAAGACTGCTTTTAGTAGAGAAACTCATCCTGTTAAACATGAATCAATCGAGTCTTGGTAGAAGACTACTTTTATTAGAAAATATAGGATTTTCTGGAAGGAATTCAAATACTCTATAAACTTTTATGAGATTATTTTGAGGAAAAACATGTATTTATATCAATGTCATTAAAATACTTATGAACTCACCAGCATTAAAATGTTGATCCTCTCTTTCAAAATAACTTGTATTCTCAGGTCGTCAGTAGACAGGTACACTCCGGGAGCTTTTGCGAAGTCAGCCTTGTACTGAGATGCATCTTATGTTATTCTCTATATCTATTTTGATGTTGTTGCTAAATGTAACCTATGTAAAAACTTATACTATTAATGCAATGGTTGTTGTACTTTGATTACTATACTGCATGTGTTGTGATACTTGACATGACGTCCTGCGCCCCAGAACGTTTCCACCGTTCCGGTTTTGGGGTGTGACAGATTGGTATCAGAGCATTGTTTATAGTGAACTCAGTATATCAAATCATAAAAGATATACAACCTACAAATACAATGGGATAAAAACACTCTGACCAAGAGTTATACTTTAAAATATAACCATATTTTACAAAAGTATAAATACATCCAGAATATATATACCATAACAAGTATCACAAGAAGAACAAGAATAAAAGTCTTTGGATGTTGAGCATTACCATCAAACCTGGGCAGTTATGTAATCGTAAGCTGGAATAAATGTAGCCTGATCAACTATATTTATTCGAGATGCGACCAACGTGTGTTTGGGAGTGATGGTGGTGTTGCAAGGAATCTGAAACTTACCATATAGGAATGCTAGAGCCGAACATAAAGTTTAAAATACTATAGGAGTATTTTATGATACTAAAAGACTAACAATAAACCTAAAAGCATGTTCAGAAGTTCTAGAATCAAACATGTAATTAAAATACTATAGGACTATTTTAGGAAACATAAATAACCTTGCGTGAAAACTAAAAAGCCCCTTATGGATCGGCCTATGATTACAGAGTGTATGATCCCAAGGTTATATATAGTGAGGATCTCATAGGCTAAGAATGTGTGGTTTCGCTCTACTTCCTTTTCCTTGTTTGGATGTAGATATAGAGTAGTATCACATATTTGAAGGCCTATTAGATCCAAGTTATATATGATTTGTGTACACTATGTAATTGTAGCAGGACTCGATATGGATCACCCACTAAAATGTTTTAGTAATCTTAAGATTCTTTAGACATTCCCATTCTCGCATAAACCCCTTTAGAAAACCTATTCTACTTCAGTAATCGACAGAGGAGTCGATAAAGACCCATAAAAGGTTCATTGAGAAAGATTCCCAAGTAGGAGATAAATGAACAATGATGAGACTATTGAAATTACCATGTGCCTATACCTTTTAGGGACATCGGTGGGAAATTCGCCTGAACTTCCGAGACTCCGGTCATCCATTATGAAGTGATGACGATCAGAGTCAGAATCAGAAGTAAGGTGGAGCGGAGATTCAATATGTCTACAGGAGAAGAGAACCCTATATAAGTACCCGAAGAAAACCAACGTTTATTCCAGTCAAGAGTAAACGGAGAACAGATGGAGCCAATGTATGAAACCCGAGAAGTGTTCTACCCGTATAAAGTCACACTAATAACCCCTAAAATTAATACAACTTAGTGAGTTAGTGGTTACACTACTCACACTATGTGTTAGGCAAATCGTTTTTCCTGTCGCTACTAAGATAAATAGATCGGATCACAAAATCTCGATTTAGAGTGTTTAGCCCTAAACTTTCATGAATCTTTTCTTGTGTAATCTTCGTTCCGAATTTCTTTCAAATCTTTTCAAAGCCGGAGAGTGAAGCTCTCCAATATAAAGATGACTTATTCGGAACGACACCCGATTTATGGCTTTCCGATACACTTACTTCTACCCTGTTACCAGGAGTGCATCATAGGGATGTAGGTCGACCCTTAGAGAACCATAGCTCAAAGTGCGGGAAAAATGTATGCCTATTATAGTAAATAAAGATACGTCTAGGGGTAACCATCGTTTCTCATCAACTTGTGTTCCTCATCGTGTAGGAAAAACCATGCCTCCGAAGAAACGTAACCAACCCGCTAGCAAGACACCGACTCTTCAGATCGATGAAGCTACATTCCAAGCTGCAGTTTCAGCAGCCGTAGCAGCTGTCATGGCTCACCTGAATGCTAACAACGCAAATGTTAGCAGGAGCACTATCAGGAATCCCGATCATAGCAATGGACAGCAGCAACCAGCATCGGTGTGTAAAGCCACCCAAGAACTCCAACCTAATCCCCTGAAAAGAAAGTTTGGAGACGAGAAGGGGAGTACCTCGACTCAAGGACCTTCCGAAGGGCAGCAAGCTGAGGTAGTCAATACCCCTGTCAACCCGCCTGTCTCGACACCAAGAAGACCATACCTAGGAAACTTCCCCCATTGCAGCAAGTGTAACTACCATCATTATGGAGTTTGTCGAGAACTCTTTTGTGTTAGGTGCAACATGAAGGGGCATACCGCTCGCAACTGCAGAACTCCGGTTGAGTTCATTACATCAACCACCGATGTTGGGACCAGTCCAATATGCCACCTATGTGGTGAAATTGGGCATTTCAAGAGGAACTGCCCAACTGAAAGAAATGAAAACGACACAGGAGGAGCTAACCCTAATACCTAGAGGAACATCAAGGAACCCGGTAGAATTTTGCTACGCTTCTCAACCTTAAGTAGCTAATCGAAAACTTTAAATAATCAATTTTAATTGTAATTACTCCCTCGTTAAGGCAAAAGTCGCAACACTGTTGTAAAACTTAAAAACCCATCAGTAAAGCTGTGATGGCTTAGTATATACGTTAAGGCCATTTATAATTAGGATTGATAGACCTCGAGTGAGTGATGCGGCCTTATCTCCTATTCCTTGTTTGGTTGTGGATTTAGGGCGGAGTTGCTCAGTCAACAATCCTTTTAATCTTAATTATACATGACTAGTGTATACTAGGCAGTTATAGAGAGGCCTCGTGATAAATCCGTTCATGAAAAGTACATTATTCCGAAACATCAGGACCCCCAACGTTCAGCGTCAATCATGTCGGTCCAAGTATCCACGATAGTAATACCATGAACGAAACCTGAGACGCTAAGAACTTGTGTGCCCTGTTCAACACATGGTCTTAACAAACTTCATTCCATATCGTGTCGATGTCTATTAATTTCGACACCACCGTCGGTCATGGTTCGACTTGGTTCGACCATGCAAAAATTCTTAGTGCTGTGTAAAAAGAACTTTCACCTTAGCGTAGGTATCAAATAAAGGTTCTTTCGAACCTAATAAGAAAACCTAATGCGAACCATCGGTCGTCTCTCTCATCCAACCTACAGAAGTACCCAGGAGAGGGGTACCGCGCGTTGTTAACCAGCCCCATTTGACATTAAAAAGCAAAAGGCACTGCAGATATTCCGGGAGACAATAACCGCCCGAGGCCTACTCAATAGATCCTCCAGAAAGACCACTTGCACCGCACGATCAAGTTTCTGAATCAAGAGAAAGGACTCATGGGATTAACTTACTACTACTGAGTATATGCATTAGAGTGGTATATAATTTAGGTCGATAAGATTTAAGATGTGTGCTTCCTCCCTACTACCTGTTCCTTGTTTGGTTGTGGGTTTGGGGTGGGGCCACACATCTGAACATCCTGTCAATCTCAATTATATACGACTTGTATACACTGAGTAATAGTGATTGAGCCGAGTATGAGGTCTACCACGAACCTTAAAATAAAACCCTTCATCATATACCCATAGGGAAGGAGCTGAAGTCAAGAAAACAATTGTGGGTTGAGCTACTAAAATGACTACAAATTCGAAATTTGTTGTCATCCCGGGTTAGGCCGACATGGTAGCTGACACCCTCAGTTAGGAAAAGTAACTCAAGATGTAAGAGTCAAAAACATTAACTACGACCGTCCATTCACGCCTGACCCCACAAATTAAGCATCTCAGTAGTGAGCCAAGAAACCCGGAAAGCTGTGACAGGTTAAACTATGAGAAGAATGGATGAGGAAATTAGAGATTCTGAGTGGCAGAGTCTTATGTCATCTAGATTTAATCTAGATAGAGAAACTCGGTAACATCGGAAGAGTAGTTGCAAGGGATGCTCACACTACTCAAGCACTTCGTTCATCCAGATACAGACGAGAAGTGCCTAGGTCGGAAAGAGTTGCGATAGTGCCTCGTCATGCGAGAAAGATTACCGTCGCCCTATAGATGATAGTCTGCATTCAACAAAGTTAATTCTAGGATGCTAAAAACCACATGATTACCTCCGCGACCAGGAATACTTGAGTAAAATAGACAGCAAGTTGCGTTAAGCTTTATAACCCAGGTCATAAAGAGATTGTGGACTCGACACCAGTCAAGGTGTTAGTCAACGAGTTATACGAGATCACGCGCTTCTTACAAACTAGAGGAAACATACACAATGGAGAATGGAGCCTGTCTTAGAGATTTGTTAGACTACTAGATGTTCCAAGGAACATTATCTCTAAGAGATAGAAGGACCACCTCCCGAGATAGTCAGTCACTTCAGAAAATCTCAAGGGCGAAGCTAGCCCTAATCAGGGACTGCTATCCATGCAACAACGAACCAAATGAGAGAAAGATTCATCTGATTAAGGATCATGCTGAGAAAGCATCTAATAGACTATGATGAAGTTAGAGTTATCTAATTGCAATCTGGTAGAATTCTTTATCACCCCGACATTTGAGGTGTTTCTGTTCGAAGCCCCTCATGAGTCAAAAGTGCAGGTCCTTTCTGCATTGGACTAAGGTAGATGTCGCGCAATCAATAGATGCCAACATATAGTGTTGAATCATGAAAAGTGACCCTCTTGAACTTCAGCTACCGCAGCCAACAAGCTACCACAGTCAAGCTCCCTCTTCAGCATCCGAAGTCATCAAAGCCAACCGCAGTCACTCTTTGTTACTTAGTTTATTTTGTCTTACTATAATTCTCTCTATTGTCCAGTATGCCTTGCATGGCTACTCTTAGAGATTGAATCTAATGTAACTCCTTGAGTCTCTATAAATAGAGCTCATTCTCTTTTATTCATTACGGATCTATCATTCTGAATACACATCTATGAAGTTATCTTTTCTATCTCTCTATCTAATTACTCATCTCTTCTTACTCACAAATCTTACTAGAATATAACTGATTACAATCTCTCTTCGGAGCAAGTCTTTTGTGACTTAATCACTAAGTTTGATCTCACTTATTAACTTGGCTTGAATGCAGTCCTTGTTGAGCTTTTAGATCCTAACTATCTAACTCTAAATATTATTGTTGAGCTTTTAGATCCTTCGAGATTAACTATTCTGCAATATACTTATTCTAACGTTTGTTCAAGTGTGTCTCAAAGTTTTTCTCTCAACAATTGGTATCAGAGCCATAGTGGTTGCTTTTTGAAAACGGAACTCTGATTTTCAAAGGGCCTTCTATACTACTGAAGCTCATTTCTTAAAAAAAACTTCAAAAAAATATGGCACAATCGTTATCTCTAAATGTTTCCAACAGTGTTGGTGGTTCTAATCGAGCCCCAATACTGGTAGCAAATGAATATCATCATTGGTCCCAAAGAATGGAAAGATACTTAAGGAGACTTGGTAGAGATGTATGGCGATCCGTAGAAGAAGGACCACATGTCCCAGTCCTTACACCTGTCCAAACTGACGGTGCTACAACCAGACTAGGAGGAGGTCAACCAGCCATGAACCGTCCCACCAAGGATGATCTCGATAAAATGGAAAATGATGTTGTTGCTTTTTATGAAATCTCCTGTGGAGTTGCTCCTGACAACTTCGATATTATCATAAATTGCAAATCAGCAAAAGAGATCTGGGAAGTTCTCAAGAATTTGTACGAAGGCTCAGAACAAGCACAATACAAGAAGCTTACTACCGCACTCAATGAGTTCAACAACTTCAAAGCTCATACTGGCGAAAGCTTGGAAGACTCCATCAAAAGATTAAACCTGATAGTCACCAAGTTATCCAATGCGGGCACCATCCGCAGTAACCATGAAACAAATCTTCAGTTTCTTAAAGGTTTGGGAAGACATTGGACTACGGCTAAGATGATAGTCCAAGGCGATAGAAAGATTCATTCTTTGTCACTCTACAAGCTCTATGGAGAACTGCAAGCACAAGAATCCGCCGTACTCAAAGACTGTGCTGACTTCGGAGGACCACTTGCTCTCATAGCACAAGATCCACATAATCAATCTTACTCTCCCTCGTATGACACTCCACCGCATTCATACGAAGCCGACTCAGAGTATGACGATGAAGAAGAATTTCAGAAGGCTATTGCTCTGGTTAGCCAACAGTTCAACCGTCTACCACCTCCCTCCTTCCGCAAGAATCAACAGTTCAACAAACCTCCATTCAATCGAAGCTTCAACCCACAGAATAACCATCCTCGATATCCCAAAAGTTCTCATCCACCACCGCAATCTCAAAATACTCAACCGAAGGAAGCACCGCAGTCCACTCAAACCACTAACTCCGGTACTACCTCTGAAGACAAGACTGATGTTGTGATTTGTCATAAATGCAACAAAGAGAATCACTTTGCAAGAGATTGTAAGGCCAATGTAGTAAAAGACAGAGCATTCTACCTTAGAATGGCTCAAGAGTTGGAAGATAAGGAAAAGGCAAGGGCATACGTAGCCCATGTCAAAAGAGACCATCAAGTTTGGTCATCCGGAGACGAAGATGAAGCCATCAGTAGTGTCAAAGGAAAAGGGAAAATCTGCATGCTGGCAACTGCGGATGATGATGGGTCTACAAAGCTGGACGAAAACTACTGCTACATGGCAAAGGATGGAACTCTAAGCATCGTTGAACATGTAAAACTTATGATCCAAACTCTAAACTATAGCATGCATGACTGTCAACCCTACATAGATGATCTTAATGACACGTGTGCTGCCGTCCTTACAGACTATAACAAAGCCTTAGATAAGAAGAACATTGCGTCCCAAGAGATGTTCCATGTGAGAGGACGACTGGATAACAAAAGACTCAAAATGGCTATGTTAGAAAAGGACATAGAGTTAGAAAAAGATGCAAGAATGTTGAGTGAAACACAATTAGAGATAGCTTTGAACCAGAGAGATTTAGCTCAGAGTGAAATTGTACGCTTAAATCTCTTAATCGAAAAATTGTTCAATGAAAGTGAAGCTATTGAAAATTTGGTAAACAATGGAACCGTGGACAATACATACAATTGGGGTTGGTCAAATGGATATCCTACCGCAATGGATTCCTCACCCCGGTTCAACAATGACAAGACCTTTCCTGAAGACATCAAAACTCACTTCGGTAGACTGCATAATCTAAGCAATAATTATGTCATTGAGGAAATTGTGCCTGAGGTTTCGGGTCACACATGTGATCAAATTCCTATCTGTGGCACCATTTACCCAAACTCTCAAACCTCATCCGTAGTTGATGAAGAAATTGTCATTGAGGGCCCCGAAGTCTCTAGAGACTTTCCATCTCTGTCCTCAGACCGTAGTGTCTCACACTGTAGTCAAAAGTCCCATAAAAGTCCCACTGAAGTCCCAACTCAGACTTACTCTGTGGTAGTCAAATCATCTCTACCGTAATCCTCAGTAAAAGGAACTGTGACTCTTCAGCCAATTCATCATGAATTACCCATAGAGAACTTTGAAGTGGGTCAATGCTCTCAGACCCCTGAGTCTTCAAGTTCGGATGACTCAAGCCCAGGTTTTCAAAATTTTTCTAAGAATTCCAGGAAACCGCAGTTGAACATCAAGGACTGCGGTTCCCCAAAAACTTTAGCAAAAAAGGCTTTCAAAGAGGAAGTTCGCTCCCGAGGCACAAATAGACAAACTTTTTCGAAAAACAAGAAGCATGTCAGATTTCCAAAGTCCAAAAGTCCAGAAAAATTTGTTTTCTCACACTATTTTTCGAAAAACTCTCCCATCAAGAAAACATACAAAAAGGAATGTACAGTTTCAACAGTCATTCCTAATTCATCTGACACAACCCAAAAGAGTGTAAAGTCTTTTCGAAACAATGGTTTTCAAGTTTATTCGTCAGATGATCCAAAATGGAAAGGTATCTTACCCACTCCAACACTTTTAAAGTCACATCAAAATTTTAACAAGTGGAAGGGTATTCTACCAAATCCAACAAAAAGGACACAAAGATCTACACGTGCTAAACCTTTTACAAAACAAACTTTTTCAAAACCCAACAACACTCATGTCAGAAATTACCAACCTCGGACCGGTCTCAAGCCTAACTCATCTTTTAGACCGCTGACCAAACGTGGTGTCAGAACAAAAGACAAAATATCAAATTGTCAATGTCAATGTAGCTGTCAAAAAGATTTATCATATGTCAAATCTAGTTGGAGTCAGCAACCTCGTAATTTCTCAAAAACACACAACACTCCAAAACTGCACAAACACCCAGGACTAGGATTAAAAGTTGACAAGAAACCAGTCCCTGCAACCTCGGACCATGCAACATTCAGAAACTCATCTGTTGTCCCAGGCTCCAAACTAGTTTGGATGCCTAAACTAACCGTGTAATTCTCAGGCTTTGTGCAAGGAGGAACAAGAAGAAGAATGGTTAATCGACAGTGCCTGCTCCTTGCACATGACCGGAAGGTTAGAATACCTTCGGGATTTCAGGCCAATTTGCAAAGGTGGAAATGTTACATTCGACAACAATGCGAATGGGATCATCCGAGGTTACGGTGTTCTCACTACGGGGAACTTCTCTATTCAAAAGGTTGCTTATGTAGAAAGCCTTAAACACAATCTCATCAGTGTTGGCCAACTATGTAAGGCAGCCCATCGAGTTGAATTTGATGATCAATTTTGTTATGTAATGACAAGTGATAGGAGCACATGTTTGATCAAGTCTCGATCCTGTAACATCCGGATTCCCAGGTATCTTATTTTATGTATGTATATTGAGTTTTGGAGAGGGACTCGGCGAGTAGGCGCTCAGAGTCGCCGAGTAGGATCGCGCATGGTTGGACTGGTTTAGTGGCGGACTCAGCGAGTACATACGTGGACTCGGCGAGTCCACACTGTTTAATGAAACCCTAATTCCCGGGGCCTGGGCCCTATTTAAGGACCTTTATAGCCACCATTTGCGGCTATCAGACCCCTGAGAAACCCTAGAGAGCAGAGAGAAGGCTTGTAGTGCAAGAGGAGGGCTATTTCATCATTCTAAGTGTGATTTTGCAAGAAAGAAGGAAGGAGGACAAACAAGGAAGGTTGTGGAGCTCAGATCTATCATCCATTTCATCAGAGGAGGCTACTAGAGGTACTAATCTGTGCTCAAACTCGTGTATTTGGTGTTTTAATTGAAACTAGGGTTTCCTTGTGCCTTCTTTGGTTTGGATTCGAAGTATGTGAGGTCCCAAGGTGGAGTTCTTTATAGATCTGGACCTTAAGAGGTCCAAAGAGTCCTATTCACATTGCTTTTTTTTCTCCATTAGAGATATGGCCCTAGGTTGCCATTTTAGGAGTTATTTCACCCAAAGAAGCTTTTTGGTCATTACATGAGTGTAAAGGTCAGACCTTTACGTGATTATAGTGGTTGGGAAGGCCAGATCTATGGATTAGATGAACAGATCTGACCTCAGAAGGTCGTTTGAGTGTGAGCATGGAATGTACTCGCCGAGTCCATGAGAGGACTCGACGACTTGAGTGGGGTTGCCCCGCGACTCGCGATCTGTGACGATCCATGGAGTATTGAGTTGACTCAGTAAGTTAAGAGAGGACCTGGGGCGAAGAGGGCAGGGGTGTACTCGCCGAGTCACCCTAGTGCACTCGGCGAGTCGGGTCAAAGTTGGCCGTTGACTTTTGTTGACTTTAGGGTTCTGTTCAGGACTGATTCAGGAGAGTTCAAGGAAGGGTAGAATGGCCTTCTACCCAGTTATAAAGATGATATGATGAGAGAACATTGATCAGAATGTTATTTGAATAATAGGAGGAGGCTAAGTCGAGACGTTGAGCACGAGAGTTGATCCGACTTCATTGAGGTGAGTCTTCTCACTATACTGTACCTGGAAGGGTACCTATGTGTGACCGGAAGGTCTTGTATGCTATGATGTATGTGCTATATGCGGTTATGTGATATGTATGTGCTATGTATGTTATGTATGCTAAGGACCGGAAGGTCAAGAGGTTACGGACCGGAAGGTCTACCGGGATGTGGGACGGAAGTCCCCTGAGACACAGGGATCGGAAGATCCTACAGATTTATGGCATGGAAAGGCAAATGTGGAGTATGTGGTATTTGGGGAACTCACTAAGCATTTATGCTTACCGTTGTTATGTTATGTGTTTTAGGTACTAGCGAGGACCGTGGAAAGGCGCCGGCGTGATCCGTACTCACTGAGAGGATTTATGTATTTAGAGATCTTGGGATTTATCTTTATGTTATCATGTGATACATTGGATTACTCTGATATTTTATGAATGAAAGTATGTTTTAGAAATGAAAAATTGTTTTGAAAATTCACGTTGTTACAAGTTGGTATCAGAGCCTTGGTTTGAGGGATTCGGGTGCATCTTTGGATGAATCTGAACTCAAACTGAGGAATTGAGAAAGTTTTTCATAAAATAAACAATTTTTCTAAAAAAGAGTAAAAGATTTTGGGAAAGGCAGAAGGAAGCAGTGTGTACGATCAGCCAGCGCCTGAACGGTGATTTCCCAAAATACCCTTACATTATGTGTTATGAGATATGTTATGATATGATATGCATGCTAGAATAGGCTAGGTATTCATATTAGGACTAGAGTGGCCTGATCTATGATGCCTTAGCCTAGGAAGGATTTTGCTGCTATGTGATGCTTGAGAGCGAGTAGGTAGCAGTGAGGAGCTGATGAGGGGTCTACCAAAGGGTAGCCTATGCCAGTGAGATATAGAGTGTTTGTGATCTGGGATTCAAGGAGGAGGACTTAGAGTGAATGCTGATGCGGTGTGGACGGTAGTATTGGGCCCGTACTACTGAAGACACCGGAGCAATGCGCACCCTAAGTAAGAATCCTTTGGGTACCAAGGAACAAATGGGGTGAGTTATCGAGTGCGAGTTTACTCGATCGATTCTCTGATATTGTTTATGTTTCAGAGACATCATGGTTGGGACACGTCACAGACCTGAGCCGAGTGGCGTGAGTGACGAGGAGCTTCGTCAGATGATCCACGATGAGGTGGCGGCGGCGATCAGAGCCGAGATTCCGGAGATGTTTGGGTCTATTAAGACCACATTGATTGAGACTTTCGATGAGCGGTATGCCGCGGTGACTGAGGCTGCGGCTGCTGCAGCTACCGCAGCTGTGACTGCTGCCAGGCCTCAGGGAGGTGACTCGTTGTTGTTTCGGGAGTTCAGCAACACGAAGCCACCCGAGTTTGATGGGACGCAGGATCCGATCGCTGCGATGAGATGGATTGCTGATATCGAAGGATGCTTCTACACGTGTTCATGTCCGGAGCATCTGAGGGTACGGTTCGCGCTGAACCAGCTTCGCTTGGGAGTGAAGGACAGGTGGAAGTTCGTAACGGTGAGCTTCACTCTTGCAGAGATTTCAGAGGTGACCTGGGAAAGGTTCACCACCATGTTCAGAGACGAGTATGTTCCCCCGGTGGAGAGGGAACGGTTGGTTCAGGAGTTCTTGACCCTCAAGCAGGGTGCTGATTCGGTTACTGTGGTTACCAGGAAGTTTCATGAGAGGGCGATGTTCTGCCCTGAGCAGGTGTCTTCTGAGCAGGCATGTATGAGCCGGTATTTGGGCATTCTGAGGAGAGACATTCGGGAGTTCGTGTCGAACTCGACGTACCGGACGTTTGCTGAGCTTCAGGCAAATGCCCGGAAGAGGGAGATTGAGTTGGAGACGCAGACCAGGGAGGAGGCCGAGTCTCAGAGGACGAATCGGCGGCCGACACAGTCTCAGCCGGCAGCCAAGTGGGCCAAGTCCGCTGATACGAGATCTGGAGGCCAGAAGGGCCGCACAAGCGGAAAGTGCGGCAAGGGACATGATGGGGTCTGTCGATCGGGGGCTTGCTACAAATGTGGCAAGGAGGGGCATATCGCCAAGGATTGCCCCAATGGATTCATGGTTTGCGTTCATTGCAACCAGACTGGCCATCGGAAGTCCGAGTGCCCGCAGTTACATCAGGGATCAGCACAGGGACCTGCACCTGCTGCTAGGGTTACCGAGGTTCGGCCGGTGAAGGCCGAGGCGCCGAAGGCTCGCGGGAGAGCCTTCCAGTTGACAGCGGAGGAGGTCCACGCAGCGCCCGATGTCGTGACTGGTATGTATTCCTTATTTATTTATGTTGAATTGAAATATTGTGCTTATATGATGATATGCGTAGGTACTTTTCTTGTGGGTTCTGTACTTGCCTTAGTGTTATTTGACTCGGGTGCGAGTCGATCATTTGTGTCGATTGCGTTTAGTCGACACATCAGTAGCAGACGAGAGGCGTTGAGTCGACCTCTATGAGTTTCCATTGCTGACGAGCGGGTGGTATATGCTACGAAGATGATACGAGGATGTGTACTCGAGATCTTCGGTGTTGAGTTCCCGATTGATCTGGTCCCGATAGCGATGGGGGATGTGTGTGTCATAGTGGGCATGGATTGGTTGAGCCAATTTGGGGCTGTGATTGACTGCGAGCGACAGTTGGTGACGATACGAGACCCCAGTGGAGGAGTACTTCGGTGTACGGCGAGGGTACCGGTTGTGGGTCGGCATTTTGTTCAGCTGCCAGAGCGAGGCAGAGTTTACAGCAGGGCTGCAGCGGGTATGTAGCCTATGTGATGGACACACGAGAGGCCGCTGAGAGGCCAAGTTCGGCGGATGACGTTGCGATAGTGCGTGAGTTCCCAGATGTTTTTTCCCGAGGAGTTGCCGGGTGTGCCTCCCGCGAGGCAGGTTGAGTTCCGCATTGATTTGGTTCCGGGGGCAGCACCTATCGCCAAGGCGCCTTATCGCCTTGCGCCACCAGAGATGCAGGAGTTATCCTCGCAGCTTCAGGAGCTGCTGGGGAAGGGGTTTATTCGACCGAGTAGCTAGCCTTGGGGATCGCCGATCCTTTTTGTCAAGAAAAAGGATGGTTCACACCGGATGTGTATTGATTACCGGGAATTGAACAAGTTGACGGTCAAGAACCGTTATCCATTACCGAGGATCGACGATTTATTCGATCAGTTACAGGGAGCGTCTTGGTTCTCCAAGATCGATTTGAGGTCTGGATATCATCAGATGAGAGTGCACGATGAGGATATCCAGAAGACGGCGTTCAGGACTCGTTATGGGCATTACGAGTTCGTGGTGATGCCTTTCGGGCTCACCAATGCACCAACAGCGTTCATGGATCTCATGAACCGGGTGTGTAGACCGATGTTGGATCGTTCGGTGATCGTGTTCATCGACGACATCTGAGAGAGATTCTCGGGGTATTGAGGACAGAGAGGCTTTATGCCAAATTCTCCAAGTGCAAGTTCTGGTTACAAGAGGTCCAGTTCTTAGGGCATCTCGTCAACCGTAACGAGATTTTGGTCGATCCGCCCAAGATTGAGGCGATTATGAGGTGGGAGGTGCCAAGATCGCCCACCGAGATCAGGAGTTTTCTTGGACTGGCCGGCTACTATCGGAGATTTATCAGAGATTTCTCCAAGATCGTCGTGCCTCTCACCAGGTTGACCCGGAAGGGTGTTGCTTTTTCATGGGGTCCGGAGCAGCATACCTCATTTGACACACTTCGCAAGAATTTATGCGAAGCCCCTGTGTTAGCCCTCCCGGAGGGGATGGAGGATTTTGTGGTGTATTGTGACGCATCGATATCAGGGTTGGGTGCGGTGCTTATGCAGAGAGGGCATGTGATAACGTATGCATCGAGGCAGCTGAAGCCTCATGAGACGAGATATCCCACCCACGATCTGAAATTGGGGGCAGTGGTGTTTGCCCTCATGATATGGCGTCATTATTTATATGGGGTTCGGTGTACCATATACACGGACCATAAGAGTTTGAAGTATCTGATGGATCAGCCCAACCTAAACATGCGGCAGAGGAGATGGTTAGATGTGGTAAAGGATTATGATTGTGAAATCCTTTACCACCCGGGCAAGGCTAATGTGGTACCCGATGCTCTGAGCCGTAGGGCGGAGAGTGCCCCAATTCGAGGCACTTGTATGAGATTGACAGTGATGAGCCCGGTGTTGGACACCATTCGGGAGGCCCAGGCAGAGGCCGTGATACCAGAGAACCGTAAGAGGGAGTGAGTGGTCGGGTAGGTGTCCGAGTTTGTTACCGATAGTCGTGGGTTGATGACCTTTCAAGGTCGGATTTGGGTGCCGTATGCAGGAGGGGCACGTACCATTCTGATGGAGGAGGCACATAGATCGAGGTTCTCGATCCATCCCGGGGCCACGAAGATGTATTTGGACCTGAAGAGAGATTATTGGTGGCCCTGTATGAAGAGGGATGTCGCGTGGTTTGTTGAGAGGTGCTTGACCTGTCGCAAGGTCAAGGCCGAGCACCAGCATCCGCATGGCAAGTTGCAGCCGCTGGAGGTTCCCCAGTGGAAGTGGGAACAGATTTCCATGGACTTCATCACCAAATTGCCGAGGACCGCGAGGGGTGTCGATGCAATTTGGGTGATCGTTGACCGACTGACGAAGAGCGCGCATTTTCTTGCTATCAGTGAAAGCTCTTCTGCCGAGAGGTTGGCAGAGTTGTATGTGAGGGAGGTGGTATCACGTCATGGAGTACCGATCTCGATTGTGTCAAATCGAGATGTACGTTTCACTTCCAGGTTCTGGAAGAAGTTCAACGAGGAGTTGGGCACTAGGTTGCATTTCAGTACCGCCTACCATCCCCAGACGGACGGACAGAGTGAGCGGACGATCCAGACGCTCGAGGACATGCTTCGAGCATGTGTGTTGGATTTTGGGGGAAGTTGGGACACGTATTTGCCGTTGGCTGAGTTCTCCTATAACAACAACCACCACTCTAGCATTGGTATGCCTCCCTTCGAGTTGTTGTACGGAAGGAGGTGTCAGACTCCCATTTGTTGGGAGAGGTAGGACAGCGCGTGATGGGTAGCACTGAGATAGTGCTTCAGACAACAGAGCAGATACAACAGGTTAGGCAGAGGTTACTGACGGCTCAGAGTCGTCAGAAGAGTTATGCGGATCGGCGGCGATCCGAGCTGGAGTTCCAGGTGGGGGACTTCGTACTCCTGAAAGTATCTCCTTGGAAAGGAGTGATCCGATTCAGGAGGAGGGGCAAGCTGGGGCCCCGGTACATCGGTCCGTTCAGGGTGACCGCGAGGGTGGGCAGGGTAGCATATCAGTTGGAGCTACCTGCGGACTGAGCCACATTCATGATACCTTCCACGTGTCTCAGTTGAGAAAGTGTATTGCCGACGAGTCGGCGGTAGTACCATTGGAGGATATTCAGGTGGATGCGAGCCTGAATTGTGCCGAGAGACCAACTGCGATATGGGATCGGAAGATCAAGGTTCTGAGGAACAAGGAGGTGTCACTGGTGCAGGTCCAGTGGCAACATCGGAAAGGGTCCAAGCTGACGTGGGAGCCGGAGTTGGAGATGCGGGAGCAGCATCCAGAGTTGTTTGTCGAGCAGGACTTCGAGGACGAAGTCTGATTCTAGTGAGGGAAAATTGTAACATCCGGATTCCCAGGTATCTTATTTTATGTATTTATATTGAGTTTTGGAGAGGGACTCGGCGAGTAGGCGCTCAGACTCGCCGAGTAGGATCGCGCATGGTTGGACTGGTTTAGTGGCGGACTCGGCGAGTACATACATGGACTCGGCGAGTCCACGCTGTTTAATGAAACCCTATTTCCCGGGGCCTGGGCCCTATTTAAGGACCTTTATAGCCACCATTTGCGGCTATCAGACCCCTGAGAAACCCTAGAGAGGAGAGAGAAGGCTTGTAGTGCAAGAGGAGGGCTATTTCATTATTATAAGTGTGATTTTGCAAGAAAGAAGGAAGGAGGACAAACAAGGAAGGTTATGGAGCTCAGATCTATCATCCATTTCATCAGAGGAGGCTACTAGAGGTACTAATATGTGCTCAAACTCGTGTATTTGGTGTTCTAGTTGAAACTAGGGTTTCCTTGTGCCTTCTTTGGTTTGGATTCGAAGTATGTGAGCTCCCAAGGTGGAGTTCTTTATAGATCTGGACCTTAAGAGGTCCATAGAGTCCTATTCACATTGCTTTTTGCTACTCCATTAGAGATATGGCCCTAGGTTGCCATTTTAGGAGTTATTTCACCCAAAGAAGCCTTTTGGTCATTGCATGAGTGGAAAGGTCAGACCTTTACATGATTATAGTGGTTGGGAAGGCCAGATCTATGGATTAGATGAACATATCTGACCTCAGATTATCGTTTGAGTGTGAGCATGGAATGTACTCGCCGAGTCCATGAGAGGACTCGACGAGTTGAGTCGGGTTGCCCCGCGACTCGCGATCTGTGACGACCCGTGGAGTATTGAGTTGACTCAGTGAGTCAAGAGAGGACCTGGGGCGAAGAGGGTAGGTGTGTACTCGCCGAGTCACCCTAGTGCACTCGGCGAGTCGGGTCAAAGTTGGCCGTTGACTTTTGTTGACTTTAGGGTTCTGGTCAGGACTGATTCAGGAGAGTTCAAGGAAGGGTAGAATGGCCTTCTACCTAGTTATAGAGATGAGATCATGAGAGAATATTGATCAGAATGTTATTTGAATAATAAGAAGAGGCTAAGTCGGGACGTTGAGCACGAGAGTTGATCCGAATTCATTGAGGTGAGTCTTCTCACTATACTGTACCTGGAAGGGTACCTATGTGTGACCGGAAGGTCTTGTATGCTATGATGTATGTGCTATATGCGGTTATGTGATATGTATGTGCTATGTATGTTATGTATGATAAGGACCGAAAGGTCAAGAGGTTACGGACCGGAAGGTCGATACGGGTAGGACCGGAAGGTCTACCGGGATGTGGGACGGAAGTCCCCTGAGACACAGGGATCGGAAGATCCTACAGATTTATGGCCTGGAAAGGAAAATGTGGAGTATGTGGTATTTGGGGAACTCACTAAGAATTTATGCTTACCGTTGTTATGTTATGTGTTTCAGGTACTAGCGAGGACCGTGGAAAGGCGTCGGCGTGATCCGTACACACTGAGAGGATTTATGTATTTAGAGATCTTGGGATTTACCTTTATGTTATCATGTGATACATTGGATTACTCTGATATTTTATGAATGAAAGTATGTTTTAGAAATGAAAAATTGTTTTGAAAATTCACGTTGTTACAGATCCGAAGGTACTATGTATCTTCTGGATGTCTCTCTGATCATAGGCAAACCGCAATTATGTTTCCTATCCAAAGCTGTGTCCAAAGTCAGCTGGCTATGGCACCGCAAGCTAGCTCATCTCAACTTCAGATACATCAACAATTTGGTCACTGGAGAACTAGTCAGAGGACTCCCTATTCTCAAGTTCAGCAATGATACTCTCTGTCCTGCATGTGAATGTGGGAAGCAATCTAAAGCTAGTCACCCCATGGTGATTGACTCTTCAATTTCTGAACCACTAGAGCTCCTTCACATTGATCTCTACGGTCCATCAATCGTAGCCAGTCTCCATCACAAGAAGTACATACTGGTTATAGTAGATGACTTCACACGCTTCACATGGGTTTTCTTCCTCAGACTCAAGTCAGAAACACCACAGATTCTCATCAATTTCATCAAAGAAATAGAACTTCAGATAAAGCTGCCAGTATGACGCATCCGCAGTGATAATGGAATCGAGTTTACTAATCATCTCCACAACAGTTTCTTGGTGTCCAAGGGCATCACTCACAACTTCTCAGCTGCCTGCACACCACAACAAAATGGGGTAGTAGAGAGAAGGAACCGCACTCTAGTAGAAGCAGCCAGATCCATGCTCAACTTCGCACACCTTCCTCTCTACTTCTGGGCTGAAGCTGTAGCAACCGCATTCTTTGTACAAAACCGAAGCATTGTGTGCAAACGCCTCAATAAAACACCGTATGAGGGCCTTAACAACCGCAAGCCAAATGTTCGCTTCTTTCATATATTTGGGTGTAGATGTTTTGTGATCAACAACAGAGATCAGCTTAACAAGTTTGCACCGAAGTCTGATGAAGGCATCTTCCTTGGATACTCCACTAACAAGGTTGCTTATCGAGTTCTCATTAGACGCACAAGGTTGATCATTGAAAGCTTCGATGTGAAATTTGATGACTATCACGTTCGCAACACCCCTCCATCCACTGAAACCACCGAAATCTTGGAAAGTGATATTCCTGCCTCTTCGGGTCCATTAAATCTTGTTGAAGTCAATTATGACGATCTCTTCGACCCTGTAGAAACAGCCAAGTTATCAGAAGTCCTTGTGTCTCAAGAAGCTCAACAACAATACGCTGATGTATCTGGTCCTTCACTATCCGAAGTAGCATCTCTCAATACTTCCACCTCGTCGGTTGAGGGGGAAAGCTCTACTCCGGATCAAGCAACAACCATCGAGGTTCCAGTACTTGATATAGCTCAAGTTCCCATCCGCAGATAATCATTACCATCAAACGTCTCTTCGGACTTGGATGATGAAAACATAGAGAACATTGACACAAGAACAGACTCTAGGATTATCACTCTTCCATCCGCAGTCCAGGGGGAACCTTCTCAGGTTCCAGAGGAACTCCCATCAGCAATCCAGGGGGAACCTGTTCCAAGTGCTCAAGAAAATTCCATTCTCGCCCAAACAATCCAAGATGATTCCGCAGGATGTTCTCAAGTCCAAGGGGAACTGACATCTCCAACCGTATAATCTTCTGATATCGAAGACATTCCCTCTACCGCGGCTGCTGATCATCTGCAACGCCGTCTACATGTATGGACGAAGGACCACCCACCAGGACAAATCATTGGCAACCCATCCGCAGGTATCTAGACTCGATCTTCCAAGGACTTGTCTGATCATTGTCACTACGCAGCCTTTATGTCCTCGGTCGAGCCCCGAACGATCAAAGAAGCATTACTAGAACCTGATTGGATACCCGCAATGCAAGAAGAGCTAGAAGAATTCAAAAGAAACAAAGTGTGGAAGCTCATCCCGAAGCCACATGGTCACACCGTTGTTGGTACTAGATGGGTATTCAAAAACAAGCTGGATGAATCTGGTGCGGTAGTCAGAAACAAGGCAAGGTTAGTTGCAAAGGGCTACAGTTAACTTGAAGGTGTTGACTATGATGAAACGTATGCTCCGGTGGCACGAATGGAAGCCATCCGAATCTTCTTAGCATACGCAGCCCACAAGAACGTCAAGGTACACCAAATGAACGTTAAGAGTGCATTTCTCAATGGGGAATTAAAAGAAGAGGTTTATCTTCAGCAACCTCCAGGCTTTGAAAGTATTGAATTCCCAGACCACTGCTACAAATTTGAAAAAGCAGTCTACGGTCTGAAGCAAGCCCCAAGAGCGTGGTACGAGACTCTCTCTGAATTTCTTGTCTCGTCCTGATACAAAAGAGGAGTGATTGATCCCACTTTATTTAGAAAGGCAAATGGTGATCACCTTATGCTTGTACAAATATATGTGGATGATATCATCTTCGGATCGACTGATCAAGGAATGGTGGATGAATTTGCTAAGCTCATGACCAACAAGTTCAAAATGAGCATGAATAGAGAGATTAACTTCTTTCTAGGACTTCAAGTGAAACAAGTTCCACAAGGGATATTCATTCGTCAGGAGAAATACACCACTAAACTGTTAAAGAAATATTCTATGGACAACTGTTCTTCGGCTAAGGTCCCCATGGCCTTCGGATATAAGATCTCTGCTGATCCCTCAGGTGAATCTGTGGATCACAAGACTTATAGAGGTATCATAGGCTCTTTGATGTACCTCACCACAAGTAGGCCATACATTGTCTTTGCCACAGGTGTATGCGCAAGGTATCAGGCTGACCCAAAAGTGTCACATATGATCGCAGCTAAACAAATTCTACGGTACCTGAAAGGAAGCAAGTCTCTTGGATTATGGTACCCCGCAGGCAATGACTTCAGTCTTCAAGCATTCACAGATGCGGATCACGCCGGATGCAGACTAGATCGAAAAAGCACCTCAGGTGGATGTCAATTTATGGGTGGAAGACTCGTCAGCTGGTCATTAAGGAAACAAAGTTGTGTATCTCTGTTTACCGCAGAAGCTGAATATGTGGCCACAGCCAGCTGTTGTTCACAAGTCCTATGGATGAAGACACAACTTATGGACTACGGATACAGAATGTTGCGGATACCAATTTACTGTGACTCTGAAAGTGCTATAGCGATTTCTCATAATCCTATTCAGCACTCCAAGATCAAGCATATTGAACTACGGTATCACTTCATCAAAGACGACATCCTGAAAGGTAACATTAAACTCATCTTTGTCCATACTCATGAAGAGATTGCTGATGTGTTCACAAAGGCACTTGACTCTACAAAGCTCAACACTTTCTTACAAATGTTAGGAATGATGAATTCAGACCCTCAATTCTTCTTGAATTGATAGGTACCGCAGACCATCCTTGGTCTCTGTTGCGGTCCTAACTGAAAGTTACTTATGATAGATGGTTTTGGTATATCCTGTGTACCGCAGTCTATGTACCGCAACCATATATCATATTTATCCTTCACTGGTCCTTATTGTTTGTTATTACTAACTTATTGTAAAAGTGCTCTCCTTAGTTCTTCTACTGCAGTCATACATCTACCCATCCGCAATGAATGATCCATCCGCAATAGCAAAGGATCCATCCGCAATGAAGTTTCCACCCGCAATCACATTGATAATTTCTCAACTGTTTCATTAATCCTTGAATCATGGTGTGCTATTTAATGATCCTTCATTAAATAAAACATTAAATAAAAACATTCCTTAAGAAACTGTCTCATTCTCTTTTTGAATAAACCTTGTGTCAGACCTATTTTAGGAATGATGACAAAAAGAACGTTTTTCCATAAACAAATCCTTAATCTGTCTTTTCCTCTTACCCAGCACGTCCCATCCATTACAACTTCTTTTCCCCTCACCACACGATCACCAGACGTGATGATGTACGTCTGACTTTTCATTAAATGCAAACCCTTTTTGGTAAAATCTCAAAAATTTAAACCGTTTCAAAATATGTGGCTGAGATTTCACCTCCCAAATCACAAGAACCCCCAAATAGTTTTTTACCTTATCCTTTTCACCTAGGGTAAAAAACGTTTCCTACTCCCTTAAGCCCCTATAATAACCCTTCTTCTTCCCCAAGAACAGTTTACGCTCTCTGAACATTGAATCCTTTCTCCATTATCGTACTCTGTTTTCTACACTTTCTCTCAAACCGCTACAATGGTGAAATCCGGTGTATCCAAGAAACAATCCAAAGCTTCTGGATCAGTGAACCCTACTGGTTCAGACTCTGCTTCAAGACATCCCACTCCTACAATAGCATCAAGCAATTTCAGGGCTATATTCGAAGACCATTCATCTTACAATGCTCCGATCAAGCTGATGATCAAGTTCTTGAACAATCACCCCCTGTTTGGCCCATTCGATTCGTTTACAGACGTTGTTCCCCTTTCAACCCTCTTCAAATGTGCCTTTTCAGCCTATCTCCCACTCAAGAACCCACAAGAAGTGCATCTTAACCTAGTTAACGATTCTTTGGTCATTCTGTCCAAAGAAAAGTTTCTCTCTGCCAGTAACCTTCTTGTTCATCCTTCCATCAAAATTTTTACTCCTTCCATGGCGGACATCAGTTCTGCACTTTACCAAATGGGTTATCAGAAGAAAATCAAAGGCATTGGAGAATTCAAGAAGAACCAACTGCCTGCAGTCTGGCAATTCGTTTGCGATTTTGTCATCCGCAGTCTATCCGGCAGAACCGGAGGCACGGATAACATGGGACTCAAACTCCTGGAGTTAGTATGGAGTATTTTCACTGGCCACGACGTGAACTATGGTCAGATTCTATGGGATGATTTTCTACAATACATTCCCAAGGAGAGCCCAAGGGAGAACCCTACCGAGCTTACGTTTGCAAGATTTTGGTCCCTCTACATTTCAGACCTCCATGCGGACGCAGGAATCAGCATGGGCAATGACATCAACTTCTTTGTCACCAAGGATCTTAAAAGGTACAATCCCTCATCTGATCAATCTATTTTTGGACCAATTAGAAGACTTCCAACACACATTCTCACCACTCTTGGTCTTGAGACTGCTGATGTCTCAGATCATATTGAGGCTACGAAAGGTATTGCCCCATACCTTCCTACCCCGCCTCTTGAAACACCATCCGCAATCATTACCCCTGGAAGTACCGCAGTCCCATCTTCCACTACTCTCTCCAATCTTTCTCAAAGAAGAAAGAAACTGGCCTCAACCCGTCAAGGCCCCCGCAACAACTCCAAGAAACAAAGAACCCCTAAGAAAGATGCTCCCAAACCAACCGCACCCTCCAAGAAACGCAAAACCAAACCTACCGCAACCATACATGACAGTGACTCTGATGAGGATGCGCAACCAATTGCCATCCTTAAGAAAAGAAAAAGCAATCCCACTGGCCATATGCGTGACCGGACTGATACCTCAGTCTCTCAAAAGGCTCTGGTAGTCCTTGCGGTGGCCGCAGACCCATTCAACACCACCATCGAATACCACTCAAGCTTAGAAAGTGAGTCTGTTTGATCACCTCGTGGAGACTCCCCCCAGTTCATTCCCAAGAGGATAACACTGGTTCTCGCCCTAAGGTCTCCAGGGCTTCCCGACTGCATTTCTTTTCCCCTGAGGAGTTGAACTCCATCCTCTTGAATGTCACCCATACACCTCAAACACCTTCCCAACCGCAGGGCACTTCTTCCGCCCTTGCCGGAACTGAGCCGAGGCCAAACTTGACTATGGGTCAAGGAGACCGAGGAAGCTCAGGAAATCCTATTCTGCTTACATCTGTAACAGGTGGTTTAGGCACGGTGAGCACAAATGTGCAAGGATCCGTGGACCCGAAGGACACTTCGGTGCGATTCAAAGGATTTGACGCTGAAGACTCTAATAACTCATGGTTAAACTATACTCCGGTATCTGAGGCAGACATCAAGAAATATGCCGCTTTCCGTAGGGCATTCCAAGCACGCAAAGAACAGCAAATCAAGCAACAGCAGCAGAAGGAACAAGAACTCCATTCTTGGCTAAGTATTGGGCAGATACAATTAACAATGCCAATACCGTAGCCACCATACTGAAAGTTCAAGACTGGATGTCTGATATGGCAGAAACTCTCCGCAAGGCTCAAGAAGCAACTGCTAATCAACATGCTTCCAAAGTCCCTTCAACTCCACCAGTTCAATACTCACAAGACGAAGGAACAGCAATAGAAGTCAGCTCTGCTCCCACCTTCGGTTTTGATGATATTGATCTACAAGAGGTAAACAAACCCTCTCCCTCTGATGATGATCTTATGATGTTTGATGAAGAAGAAGAAAAAGAAGAAGAATGATGTAACAAGGAAAGAATTTTTGAGACTACAAGCAAAGGTCGATCAAATTCTTGTTGCGGTCAAGCCAACTCAACCGCAACCAGAAGACACACCCTGCCACTACCCAAAGGAAAACTCGTGAGAGCGCTTGGAAACTCGTGAGAGATTGGCTGCTGAGCGTATCTCCCTCAAAGTTGAAATGGGAATCAGGTCCCTTGGCAACAATCGACAAGCAGATCACAAGGACTTCATGGCTGTTGCGGAACGCCTCATCTCTGAGGTGACTGCAATCAAGAAAGATCTCCAAGCAGCCATTGCGGATCAAGCCACCCAATCTCAAAAGCTGATAGCTGAGACTCACACTGCATATGAGTCAACTATCTCAGTCCTTCAAGCTACAATCAACCGCCTGCAAAGATCTTTGTCAACCAACTTCCATGGCCCAGAAATCCTTCAACTCACCAAGGAAATTCACAGGCTGCTCTTCAACTCCTCCATCCCCAATAATCAACAGTTGGCAGATGCCCTTAAAGCCCGGTTTCAGGAAGTGTTTGCCAAGGTTGATGGTCTCCGAAAATGGCTTGAGGAAGCTCGTGGGTTGCATTCCTCAAGAGAGGGAAGTGAAGAAGAAGAAGGCCATCACTCTAAAAGCCTCTCCCAACATCAAAGCTCCCCCATCATTACAGAAAAAATTCCTACACCGCAACCTATACTGCAATCCTCACCGCAACCATCTCATCATACTCCACCTCATCATACTCCGCCATAAAAGGAGATCACTCCTGAGAAACCAGAGAGCCCTCCTCACATCAAAAATCTGGTGGATCACATGTCCTCTCCAAGCTCAAACGACTCCCCTGCCACTACCCAAAGGAAAACAGATTGGAAAGCAGCTAAACTTGCTGAGCTTATATGGAGAGAATGCGGTTTTGACACTATCATGGATGAATCCTTGATAAACTCCTGGATCAATCCTCACCGTAGACTGTTGGATGATGACTACAAGCCATACCTCACATATGCTGAACCCCCCTCGGATGGCTACTGGGATGTTCCAATCTCCCCAAATGCTAAATACTTCACAGTGTTTGAGCTATTTGACCGCAACCTTCCAGACCACAAAAGACTGCCAATGGAATTCGAGAGACTTAACCATTTTTATGCTAAGCATTCCTCTCCCATTGAGAAAATCTGGTCTACGACAGACCATCCGCAGTCAAACACTACAAGCCTCAAAAGTTCATGAAGGCTGACTTCATCTAATACACTCTCACTAGAAGGGAACACGACTATGTCCGCACCCAAGCTGACTTCCTCTGTATGAATCCTGAAGAAATCTTTCTCATAGCAAAGGTGTTCCAGAACAAGTCGGAGAAACACCCGAAGATGAAGATAGCTCTTGAAAGAGCTAGTATGTTTTTGAAAGAGACTGTCTGTGATTTTGCTAAAATCGACGCAGACATCTACCCCACCATTGCCAAGAAGTTTGATCTACCACCACTCGATCCTACACCGATGCCTACCGAAGGTTATTAAGAAAGATCCTTAGGTGTAACCAACTTCCCTGAACTCGGAGTCATTTTCAAAAGGAAGACCGATAAAGTCAAATACTTTATTCCTATGACTGCCATGAATCGCCTCACCAGGAAGCAACTTGAAATCTTCCGAACCGCAATCGAAAGATCAAAGCATACAACTGCCAAAGTCAAGTTCGAGATTTTAAGGAGAATCACTTGGTTGGAAAACATCAGGAAGTTTTGGTGGATCCTGATCAAGTTTCTTAAACTTGATAGCTGAACAAAAAGTTAAAGAGGTCAATTACGGGAAATTGTTGAATCATGAAAAGTGACCCTCTTGAACTTCAGCTACCACAGTCAAGCTCCCTCTTCAGCATCCGAAGTCATCAAAGCCAACCGCAGTCACTCTTTGTTACTTAGTTTATTTTGTCTTACTGTAATTCTCTCTATTGTCCAGTATGCCTTGCATGGGTACTCTTAGAGATTGAATCTAATGTAACTCCTTGAGTCTCTATAAATAGAGCTCATTCTCTTGTATTCATTACGGATCTATCATTCTGAATACACATCTCTGAAGTTATCTTTTCTATCTCTCTATCTAATTACTCATCTCTTCTTACTCACAAATCTTACTAGAATATAACTGATTACAATCTCTCTTCGGAGCAAGTCTTTTGTGACCTAATCACTAAGTTTGATCTCACTTATTAACTTGGCTTGAATGCATTCCTTGTTATGAATCAACTTATGTGTATACTTGATATAACAATTGTTGTCATTTTCATTTCTTTACTTTTCCGCAACTAATTCTCTAACTATCTAACTATAAATATTATTGTTGAGCTTTTAGATCCTTCGAGATTAACTATTCCGCAATATACTTGTTCTAACGTTTGTTCAAGTGTGTCTCAAAGTTTTTCTCTCAACATATAGCCAGCATCTTCAATGATCCAGGAAAACTACGAAAGCGAACCAGTAGGATATACGAATCCCAATACAACCTGAGACTCCTAGGGACAAATCAGAAGGACTACACCTCCAATAAGAGAAAACTTTTGGAACTTTAGAATGGCGATCACGCCAAGTGATGATCTCACCATGGAAGTACATTATGTTCTACGTATTGAAACGTTCTATTTTCCCAAGAACTTAGGACCATGAGAGATTCTTGATAAGAATTGGTCCAGCATCCGTCAGTCCTCAACTACTTTAGGGATTCCATAAATTCCACCCTAATCTATCCACGTCTCAACGAATGGACCAGTAGTACCTGACAAAACTCTCATCATTTGTCTCGATTAGATCCATGGAAACCAGAGCCACGTTTGTTAAAGGAAACGGGAGGAATTTAGCTCAGTAAAGGGAACCGATGAAACCTTATCCCGTGTGGCCCAGAGATCGAGGAAGAAACTATATCTCGTAACAAAAGAAAATTTCGCTAAAACTCAGTATAGATCTGATTCCCCAAGGGAATGGGCGGATCAGATAGAGCATGAAGTATCCGCATCTTTCGCACCTATCCTTGAGTATTCGTTAAGATTCTAATTTCGGGAGGAAATTCCCTCTAACGAGGGGATAATGTGACAACCCGAAATTTCTAACTTGTACATTCTTCATTTTTATCCAAGTTAGCCTCGTTTTGCTATTTTGTAATGAAGTTGTGGGACTATATGAGGGTTCTAGGCTTAGTACAACCTAGATATGAGTCTTAGGAAGGGTTAAAATGTGTGTAGCATCAATAAATCGGGCCAAACACACCCAGCATGGTGTGTGCGGCCGCACACAGCCAGCCGTACACCCTCCCAGCCGCACACCCGACCCTATATATTGGAGGAGACCCCTTAATTCACTATTTTCCTCTTTTGGCTGCACTCTACTTGCTCTCCCTACTTTCTCTCTCTAGAAACTTCATCCAAACATACTCTAAGGATCTCAAAAACGTGAAGTGCTCCATCATTCAGCTTGTTATACTGGTAAGACACCTTAATCTAAGCCTAAAACTCTTCATGTTCTTCATCTTATTCATCACTTGAAGGTGTACGGCCGCACACCTTCATAAGGTGGCCGTACACACCTCAAAAACCCTCCAAAGTGAGAGTTTGATCCCCTATCTGCTACTTGGACTTGGTATTGGCCTTGAAACACCTAAAAATCGACATTTTGGGCATGAATGAAGAGTGTACGGCCGCACACCCATGTGTACGGCCGCACACCCCCATGTACGACCGTACACAGGCCTGGCCGCACACCCTGGCCGTACACCTGTCCGCACACACATAAAAGTCGAGTTTGGTGGCCTTACACTCAAATCTAAAGCCCTACACTCATTTAGGGACTTTAATAGGTGTTTGTAACACTTAATTCTAAGTGTTTTCATGTCCCTAAGGTGTGTCCATGGGTCTAATAGTGGCTATATACCCTAAGTGTATTCATATATGTGTTATCACATGTTAAACTAGGATGCATTTGTGCTCACGACTTCATTCGACACCCGACGATCCTATATCAATCTTTCTTTCGAGTTACTCACTTCAGGTGAGTTCATACCCCTTAATCAACCTTTGAAATGATTTTAAATGCTTTTATAGGGGGGGGGGAATACAAGTTGAACTATTAAGTTATTATCTCAATCACATGTGATTAATAAATGTCAATCAAATAGATTTTTGCATGTTAAGCTGTTTTATCCAGCTAAAGGTTTTCAAATCTTGTTTCCAAATCTCTTTTAAAGTACTATAGTCTCTTTTATGTTACTAAACTTTTATCAAAGTCTTTTAAACTGATGTTCTTCTCAGATTCATGTCTATATAGATATAGTTATATAAGTAGGGTTTGAAGGACTTAGGACTGATAGCCCACTTTATTTCATGTTCCTTGTTTGGTTGTGGACTTAGAGTATCCGGTTATTTGTCCGAGTTTCGTTAAAGTCCTAGTTATATATTATGTATATCTGTTTAGATATTAAAGCTCTTACTCCAGTTCAACGCCTTTGGGTAGCAAAGGTACATAGATAACCTCTCAAGTAAACTATAGTAGGTATAGTTTAGAAACCAACCATAACTTTTATGAGGAGAAAATAGCTATATCAATATTCTAAAACATGTACTTTTAGTAAAAAGAAACGTATATAGCAATCAAAGCATGAGATACATCCTCATGACGCGGATTTCACCGTTGTCGAGTTGGTAACCAGAGTCTCCTGGAGGGAGAGCGGGCATTGTGTGTATAGATCTATACGGGACAGACCATCCCACATCCTGACTGCTAGCTACAGTCCCGGCCGACCAAGCCAAGGGGTGACAAATGTCACATTCATTTCGATGCCAGCAGGTCGTCTTGTTTACATCTGTCAATCAGTATGGTTACAAGTATCTTCACATTTACCTTATAATTCACAGCCATAACGTAATTAGTACCACGATAGTTTCTACATATAAAACTACAGTATTATAATATTTTCCCTAATACATTAAACTTAGAACGTTTTTGACATAAAACGATAATGTAAAACTATATTTTGATAATGATAGTAACATTTGGGAAAAATGCTCTTTAAACACAAAACAGTTGAGTCTTGGTAGAAGACTGCTTTTAGTAGGGAAACTCATCCTGTTAAACATGAATCAGTCGAGTCTTGGTAGAACACTACTTTTATTAGAAAATATAGGATTTTCTGGAAGGAATTCAAATACTCTATAAACTTTTATGAGATTATTTTGAGGAAAAACATGTATTTATATCAATGTCATTAAAATACTTATGAACTCACCAGCATTAAAATGCTGATCCTGTCTTTCAAAATAACTTGTATTCTCAGGTCGTCAGTAGACAGGTACACTCCGGGAGCTTTTGCGAAGTCAGCCTTGTACTGAGCTGCATCTTATGTTATTTTCTATATCTATTTTGATGTTGTTGCTAAATGTAACCTATGTAAAAACTTTTACTATTAATGGAATGGTTGTTGTACTTTGATTATTATACTGCATGTGTTGTGATACTTGACATGACGTCCTCCGCCCCAGAACGTTTCCGCCGTTCCGGTTTTAGGGTGTGACAACATTTTTGTATGGATTTCCCTCGTGGAGCATTGATATGTTTCCACTTCAATCAGAAGGGCTACAAGAAGGCCGATTTCTCAAGATTGACGGGAGGAGCAGTGGCGACACCCGCAGCCACCTTGAGGATTACTGATGACCGCCAAGTCAAGGCGGAGTCTCCCATGGTGAAGAGAAGGGCATTCCAGTTGAAAGTAGAGGAGGCTCGAGCAACACCAGATGTGGTTACTATTATGTATCTTTACCATGTGTTTTACTGCTTACTTTGTGTCTCTTGTGCTTAGGAAGAAGTTTAGCGATTCTCCATGGACTTTGAATTATCCTTTGGAGGTGGAGATTCTTAATGATGGTTCAGTAAGTTCTTCGAGAGTTCATCGAGGATGTGTTATGAATATGTTCAGTGAGAGATATTCGATTGAACTAGTTTTGATTCTTCTGCGAGGATCGAAGGTTATTGTGGGTAAATAGTGGTTGGGCCCTAATGAGGCTATGATTGTGAGCGCCCGTCAGTAAGATTTCAAACCCCAAGTGGGGGAGGACTATTATTCATGGCGAGGGTGCTCATCATGGACCGAATTTTTGTTCGAATGCAAGAGCTAGGATGTATATTCAGTAGGGGTGATCTAGATTTCTGGCGTATATGGTGGATACATGAGTTTAGGGGAAGAAGACTGTGGACGACGTGGCCATCGTCCGGGAGTTCCCCGATGTGTTTCCCAAGGATTTTTCGGGAGTGCCTCCTAAGAGGCAAATTGAGTTTCGGATTGATCTGATTTTGGGTGGGTCGTTGATAGCCAAGACGCCCTATCGTTTAGCAATTCTGTAGATGCAAGAGTTGTCTACACAGCTGCAGGAGCATTTAGACAAGGGATTCATTAGATCGAGCAGTTCACCATGGGGAGCACCGATATTGTTTGTGAAAAATAAGGATGGATCACACAAGATGTGCATTAACTATCGGGAGTCAAACTAGCTGACAGTGAAGCACCGTTATCCACTTCCGAGGATTGATGATTTATTTGACGAACTTTAGGGTGCATCGTGGTTCTCCAAGATTGATTTGAGATCAAGTTACCATAAGATGAGGGTCAGAGATGAGGATATGCAGAAGACACCCTTCAGGGCTTCTTATGGTCATTACGAGTTTGTGGTGATGCCATTCAGGCTCAGCAACACATCGGCAGTGTTCATGAATCTCATGAACCAGGTTTGTAGGTCGATGTTGGATCAGTCAGTGATAGTATTCATTGATGATATATTGGTCTACTCTAAGACCAATAAGAGACATTAGAAGCATCTGTAAGAGGTTTTGGAGGCCTTGAGGTGGGAAAGGCTTTATGCCAAGTTTTCCAAATAGGAGTTCTGTTTGTGCATATTACATTATTTGGGGCACATCATCAACTAGAAGGGTATATTAGTCGATCCGATATTGTTGTTTCTTGGGTTAGCAGGTTATTACATGGGATTCATTCAGGATTTATCCAATATTGTTGTTTCATTGAGTCAATTAACGAAGAAGACTGTTACTTTTAAGTGGGGGGCTAAGTAGCAGGCAACATTCGAGACTTTGAGACAAAAACTGTGTGAGGATCCATTTTTTACCCTTTCGGAGGGCATGGATGACTTTGTGGTTTATTGTGATACGTCAATTTGTGGATTGGGAGTAGTGTTTATGTATAGGGGTCATGTGATTACTTACGCTTCGAGACAGTTGAAGCCTCACGAGGCGAATTATCCTACGCACGATCTGGAGCTGGGGATTGTGGTTTTTTGCCTCATGATTTGGAGACATTATATGTATGGGGTCAGGTGCATTACTTATACTTATCACAAGAGTGTAAAGTATCTAATGGATAAGCCAAACTTGAACATGAGGCAACACAGATGGTTGGATGTGGTGAAAGATTATAACTGCAAGATTTTGTACGATCCTGGGAAGGCCAATGTTGTGGTCGATGCCTTGAGTCGCAAGCAAACGAGTAGACCCATCAAAGATCTATGGTTTAGGATGGTTATCGTTTCACCATTGTTAGATCTTATCAAAAAGGAATAAGTAGAGGGATTGAAGAGGAAGAAATGGAAAGAAGAAAGAATCGGGGGCCATATTTCTTTATTGACAGGGATAGTCGTGGATTGTTGACCAAGTGTGGCAGAGTATGGGTCCCGGTTTCTGGTGGGCTTAGGAATACGTTATTGGAGAAAGCTCATAAGTCGAAGTTCTTGATCCATCCATGGTCAACGAAGATGAACCAAGACTTAAGATTGAGCTATAGGTGGCCCTACATGAAGAGGGTGACACCATGGTTTTTGGAGTGGGAAGAGATCACCATGGATTTTATTACGAAGTTGTCGAGCACGACACACGGGATTGATTCTATCTGGGTGATTGTTGATAGGTTAACCAAGATTGCTCATTTCATCCCAATCGCTAAGGGTATTTACGTTGAGACGTTGGCTGACATCTACATCAGGGAGGTAGTTGTTCAACACGGGGTACCAGATTTAGTGGGTTCTAATCATGATGTTCGTTTCACCTCCAGGTTCTGGAGGAAGTTTCATGAGGATTTGGGTACTCAACTACTTTTCAGCACCAGATACCATCCCCAGACTAACGGACATAGTGAGCTGACTATTCAGACACTCGAGGATATGCTTAGAGCATACATGTTAGATTTTGGTAGGAGTTGGGACACTTATCTTTCTTTGGCCGAATTGGAAGGGTTTTGAGCACAATAACAACCTTATGGTGCACATGCAACCCTAAATGCTTTGGATCTATGTTTTCTCTAATTATACATGCAATTTGATTTTCCAAAGCATTATCCTAACTAGCATACAAATCAATGGTACTTAAACAACAAAACCAGTTAGATAAGTTACCTCTTGTTGTAGCTTGTAAACTTGAACCTTTAAGAGCCTAGCACCCCCAAATCTGATGCCTCAAATGTTTCACAAAACACCACCAACAATGTAGGACTTGAGAGAGAGTGACTTGCACAAAAATCGGCTCTAATGATCTCTTAGAACCACTAGTGTCCGATTTTAGGAGCTAAGGGGCTCCTTTTATAGTGTGGCAAAGTCCAGGGTTACATCCATGTAAACCCTAATGAACATGACCTTTCATATTACTTTGGCTCCATGGGTTAAACCTCCATGGACTATCCATGGACTAACTTATTGGTTTAGCCCATCCTAAATAACCATAGGCCCACACTATAAGAATCATTGATTTACTAAATCAGTCCCCGTATATTTAATTAGTCTCTTTTGATCACTGAATTAATTCCAAATTAATTCTAGATCAATACTAATCAAATAATATGATTTCACATTATTATATTAGAACTTATAATATATTAATAAATCATAAATAACCTCTTCTCAAAATTCCATCCTATCAAATTGTTCCGGTGAAATGCAACCCAAATGGACCATGCTATTTTCGGGTCAAGTACATACCAATTATAGTTATGGACTTAGACACCTTATCCAGCAGTCTCCCACTTGGATAAGTCTAATAATTATAGCTGCAAGTACGACTTCAGGAATCGACTAGCAATCGTAGCTCTTAAAACCTCTATCTAACTTTGGCATGCCATGTAGATAAGGGATCATAGAATCCTCTGTTCTCAAGATATCAGCCAGACAAATACATGGAACATAGTCAATCTTATTGTCCAATATTTGTTTCCCGATTTCCGATTTGTTTGACATAGAACTTAATCAAACACATCAATTGAGTTCTGACCGGGCCCGACACATAAGTCAAAACAAAATCATCGAGGGGCCCAAGATATCGCTTTTAATCCTCCAAGGACTAAAAGGAACAGATAAACTTCGACAATATATGCTTGTACTAACTACTTGTTAAATCATACACAATGGTACGTTTTATAACATCAAGTTACTGATGCGGTTTCGTACTATCAATGTACAACCAACTCATAGTCAACAACTCATATATCTTGGTTTGAAGACTATATGATATTATCGTCTCACGATCACTCGTGATAAATTCCATGAAGTGATTCAAGTGAGCATGGGTTTAATCCAATACTCAGACCTTATGAGCACTCATGAATGTTGTAGCAAACTTTGCTATGTCTAATACACATTAGACAATCTACAAGCCAAATTCATAACAGTCTTGTTTCAATACCTACTTCCAAAGTATGATCGACTGTGGATGGTTTGAATAATATAATTATTCTGGAAGTCAAAACATGCAAAGGAAACAATAGTAAACAATTGACATAAGACAGTAACCTTACTTATAAATAAAAAACACATTTTATTTAATCATCAAATGTCAATTACATTTTATCTATTACAAGTTTCAAAATAGCTATCTAATCATTAAAACGAACATCGTCCTTCAGCCCGATGCTCCTCACACGCTGTAAGTGTTAAACCTTACTCAGTCCCTTCGTGAGGGGATCTGCTGGGCTCTCCTCTGACGATACCCTCTTTGCTACGAGGAGTCCTTCTTCTATTCGATATCCTATAAAGTGATATTTTCTGTCGATGTGCCTGTATCTACCATGATCCCTTCGTTCCTTGACTAAGGCAACCGCACTCTCGCTGTCGCAGAAAATCTCCATAGGCTCCTTTATTGCTGGTACAACTCCAAGGTCTCCGATGAAGTTCTTCATCCATACTGCCTCTTTCGTCGCTTCGCTTGCTGCTATGTACTCTGATTCGCACATTGAATCAACTACAGTCTCCTGCTTGGAACATTTCCAAGTTATTTCTCCTCCATTTAGGGTAAATACCCAGTCCGACTGAGAGCGGAAATTATCTCTGTCGGTCTGAAAGCTGGTGTCACTCTACCCTGTTACTCTCAAGTCATCACTCCCACCGAGGGTAAGGACCCAATCCTTAGTCCTTCGCAAGTACTTAAGAATGTTCTTAACCATAGTCCAATGAGCTTTACCAGGATTCCCTTGATATCTTCTGACAATGCTCAAAGAAAAGGCTACATCAGGGTGAGTACAAGTCATAACATACATGATCGAACCAACTACAGAAGCATATGGTACTCGACTCATCTCATCTATCTCAGCCTATGTACTCGGACTCTGAGTTTTACTCAGTTTGGTATTGCCTTGAATGGGTAAGTCACCTTTCTTGGAATCCATCATGTTGAAACTTTTCAACACCTTATCCAAGTAGGAACTTTGACTAAGTCCAATTGGTCTTTTACTCCTGTCTCTCAATATCCTTATGCCCAGAATATAAGTAGCTTCTCCGAGGTCCTTCATAGCGAAACACTTCCCAAGCCAGGACTTAACCTCCTGCAAGGTTGGGATGTCATTTCCTATGAGAAGTATGTCATCCGCATACAACACCAGAAAGCTAACTATACTCCCACTAGCCTTGACATACACACAGGACTCATCCTCGCTTCTCGAAAATCCAAACTCTTTGACTTTCTCATCTAAACAAAGATTCCATCTGCGAGATGCGTGTTTCAATCCATAAATGGATTTCTCAAGGTTGCACACTCTATTAGGATACTTTGCATTGACAAAACCCTCTGGTTGATTCATGTAAACATCCTCAAGCAACTTTCCATTAAGGAAAGCGGTTTTGACATCCATTTTCCGTATTTCATAATCATGAAATGCAGCTATGGCTAGCATAACCCTAATAGACTTAATCTTCTCCACTGGCGAGAAGGTCTGATCATCGTCAACTCCCGGAGTTTGAGTAAAGCCCTTCGTAACCAGTCGCGCCTTATATGTGTGTACTTTCCCATCCATGTCGGTCTTCTTCTTGAAGATCCATTTGCACCCGACTGTCTTATGTCTCGGTACATTGTCAACAAAGTTCCAAACTTTATTGTCATACGTGGACTGAAACTTGCTGTCCATAGCCTCTTTCCATTTAGCAGACTCGGGGCCTGCCATGGCTTCCTTGTAGTTGTTAGGTTTATCCAAATTTACGAGTGTGCTATCCTCGATAAATGTATCACACTTAGATGTTATATGGAAACCATATAACACAGGTGGAACATTAACTATACTGGAGCGCCTCAGAGGTACGGACTCGTCAACTGGATCAATAGGAGTTTCCTCCTTAGGTTGATTGCTTGTGTTTGAGTTTCCTTCACCGCTTCACTCTTGAAGCTCTTCAAGGTCAATTTGCCTCCCACTGTCTCCTTGGCATATGAGCTCTCTCTCACGAAAGACTCCTCTCCTCGCAAGGAAGACAACATTGTCACTCGGTATATAGAAGAGATATCCAAAGGAATTATGGGCGTAGCCGATGAAAATACAACGCTCACTGCGAGGTTCGGGCTTATCGTGAGTCTCACGCCTCACGAAACCTTGCAAACCCAAACCTTGATGTGTGCTAACAAGAGAACCTTCCTTGTCCACATCTCGTTAGGTGTTTTGGCAACATTCTTAGCTGGGAGTAGATTAAGGATATGGGTGAGGGTCTCTAAGGCATACCCCCAGAATGAGATAGGTAACGAAGCTCGACTCATCATGGAATGAACCATGTCCAACATTGTTCGATTGCACCTCTCAGCCACACCATTAAGATGTGGTGTCCTAGGTGGCGTTAATTGTGAAACAATCCCACATTCCTTAAGATAGTCTAGGAACTCGATACTGAGATTCTCACCACCCCGATAGGATCGGAGCATCTTTATCTTCCTGCCCAGCTGATTCTCCACTTCTTGCTTAAACTCTTTGAATTTATTAAAGGTTTCTGACTTATGCTTGATTAAGTAGATATAGCCATATCTAATGTAATCATTAGTAAAAGTCAAATAGAAGCGGTTAGCATCCCTTGTGGCGGTCCTGAAGGGCCCACACACATCGGTGTGTATGAGATCCAACAAACCTTCACCCCTTTCACAAGTACCAGTGAAGGGTGATTTGGTCATCTTTCCAAGCAAACAAGATTCGCAACTGTCATCCTGATGGGTTTTGAGCATCATAACAACCTTAAGGTGCACATACAACCGTAAATGCTTTGGATCTATGTTTTCTCTAATTATACATGCAATTTGATTTTCCAAAGCATTATCCTAACTAGCATACAAAACATGGGAACTTGTATAACAAAAACTACTTAGATGACATACCTGTTCTTGTAGCCTGATTCCTTGGACCTTTAAGAGCCTAGCACCCCAAATTTGATTCCTCAAATGCTTCACACAACACCACCAACAATGGAGGACTTGAGAGAGAAATGTCTTGCACCAAATTTACCTATAGCTATTCCAAAGACTACTTAGGTGCCGATTTTAGGAGCTTAGGGTCTTCTTATATAGTGTGGCAAAACTAGGATTACACCATGTAAACCCTAATATGCATGACCTTTCGCATTCCTTGGGCTCCATGGGTTTAAACCTCCATGGATTATCCATGGGTTGTCACATTGGTTTAGCGCAACCTAAAGAATTATGGATCATTGGCCCACATTATAAGAATCAATGATATACACAATCAATCCCATATATTTAATTAGTCTCTTTTGATCACTAAATTAATTCCAAATTAATTCTAGATCAATATTAATTAAATAATACGATTTCATATTAATATATTAGAACTTATAATATATTAATAAATCATAAATAACCTCTTCTCAAATGTCCATCCTTCAGATTGTTTTGGTGCCATGCAACCCAAATGGACCATGCCATTATCGGGTCAAGTACATACCAATTATAGTTATGGGCTTAGACACTAAATCCAACAGTCTCCCAATTGGATAAGTCTAATAACTATAAGTGTAAGTATGACTTAAAACACCAACTACCAATCGTAGCTCTTAAAAGCCTCTGTCGAATTGTGACCTGCCATTTTAGATAAGGGATCATATAATCCTCTGTTCTCAAGATATCAGCCGGACAAATATATGGAACATAGTAATTCTTATTGTCCATCATTTGTTTCCCGATTTCCGATTTGTTTGACATAGAACTTAATCGAACACATCAATTGAGTTCTGACCTGGCCCGACACATAAGTCAAAACAAAATCATCGAGGGGCCCTAGATATTGCTTTTAATCCTTCAAGGACTAAAAGGAACAGGTAAACTTCGACTCATATGCTTTTACTAACTACTCATCAAATTGTACAGAACAACACATTTTATAGCATCAAGTTACTGAAGCGGTTTCATACTATCAATGCACAACCAACTCATAGTCAACAACTCATATCTCTTGGTTTGAAGACTTATATGATATTATCGTCTCACGATCACTCGAGATAAATTCCATGAAGTGATACAAGTGAGCGTGGGTTTAATCCAATACTCAGACCTTATGAGCACTCATGAATATTGCAGCAAACTTTGCTATGTGTAATACAATTCAGAAAAATCTACAAGCCAAATTCATGACAGTCTTACCTCAATACCAAATTCCAACGTATGATCGACTGTGGATAGTTTGAATAATGTAATTATTCTGGAAGTTAAAACATGCAAAGTGAAACAATAGTAAATGTTTGACACAACATAGTAACTTTACTTATAAACAAAAAGCACATTTTATTTATCGTCAAATGTCAATTACATTTCAACTATTACAAGTTTCGAAAGCTATCTAATCATTAAAACTAATATCGACCTTCAGCCCGATGCGCCTCCCATGCTGTAAGTGCTTAACCCAACTTAGTCCCTTCGTGAGGGGATCTGTTGGGTTCTCATCAGACGATACCCACTTTTCTACGAGGAGTCCTTCTTCTATTTGATGTCTTATGAAGTGGTATTTTCTGTCGATGTGCCTGGATCTGCCATGATCCCTTGGTTCCTTGGCTAAGGCAACTGCACTCTCGCTGTCACGGAAAATCTCCATAGGCTCCATTATAGCTGGTACAACTCCAAGGTCTCCGATGAAGTTCTTCAGCCATATTGCCTCCTTCTCCACCCTGCTTGCTGCTATGTACTCTGATTCACAAGTTGAATAAGCCACTGTCTCCTGTTTGGAACTTTTCCAAGTTGTTGCTCCTCCATTCAGAGTAAAGACCCAGCCCGACTGAGAGCGGAAATTATCTTTGTCGGTCTGAAAGTTGGCGTCGCTATACCCCACCACTCTCAAGTCATCACTCCCACCGAGGGTAAGGACCCAGTCCTTAGTCCTCCGTAGGTAATTGAGAATGTTCTTTACTGCAGTCCAATGAGCCTTGTCATGATTCCCTTTATATCTGCTGGCCATGCTCAAAGCAAAGGCCACATCATGGCGAGTACAAGTTATAACATACATAATCGAGCCAACAGCGGAAGCATATGGTATTCGACTCATCTCAGCTATCTCAGCTATCTCAGCCTCTGTATTCGGACTCTGAGATTTACTCAGTTTAGCATTGCTTTGGATCGGTAAGTCACCTTTCTTGGAATCCTGCAGGCTGAATCTTTTCAACACCTTATCCAAGTACGTACTTTGACTAAGTCCAATTAGTCTCTTACTCATGTCTCTCAATATCCTTAACCCAAGAATATAGGCAGCTTCTCCGAGGTCCTTCATAGCGAAACATTTCCCAAGCCAGGAGTTAACCTCCTGCAAGGTTGGGATGTCATTTCCTATGAGAAGTATGTCATCCACATACAATACCAGAAAGCTAACTATGCTCCAACTAGCTTTGACATATACGCATGACTCATCATTGCTTCTCGAAAAACCAAACTCTTTGACTTTCTCATCAAAACAAAGATTCCATCTGCGAGATGCTTGTTTCAATCCATAAATGGATTTCTCAAACTTACACACTCTATTAGGGTACTTTGCATTGACAAAACCTTCTGGCTGACTCATGTAAACATCCTCACCAACTTTCCATTAAGGAAAGTGGTTTTGACATCCATTTTCAATATTTCATAATCATGAAATGCAGCTATGGCCAACATAACCCTAATAGACTTAATCTTCGCTACTGGTGAGAAGGTCTCATCATAGTCAACTCCTGGATTTTGAGTAAAGCCCTTCGCAACTAGTCGCGCCTTATAAGTGTGCACCTTTCCATCCATGTCGGTCCTCTTCTTTAAGATCCATTTGAAGGGTTTTGAGCATTCTAACACTCCTATGGTGTACATGCAACCCTAGAAACCTTGGATCTATGTTTTCTCTAATATACATGCAAATTTGATTTTCCAAGGTTCTCAACCTAACTAGCATGTTATGGGGTAATTGTAATATAAAACTTTAGTAGAATAACATACCTTTTCTTGTAGTTGATTGCTTGGAGCTTCAAGAGCCTAGTACCAATAATGTGGATGCCTCAAGTGGAATCACAAATCACCAAACCAACTTGGAAACTTGAGAGAATAGTATGCACTTGAAGCAATCGGCCCACCTTTGTTCTCACACATACTAGTGTCATTTCATGTGCCAAAGAACTCTTTATATAGTATGGTGGATTAGGGTTACATCCATGTAAACCCTAATATCCATGACCTTTCATTTCCATAGGATCCATGGGTTAAAAACACCATGGACTATCCATGCAAGCTTTGCCCATCCTAAATGAACATTGGCTCATTCTATATATATAGGATTCCATATTTAATTAGTCTCTTTTGATCACTAAATTAATTCCAAATTAATTCTTGATCAATACTAATTAAATAATATGATTTCATATTAATATATTATAACTAATAATATATTAATAAATCATAAATTTACTATTCTCAAAAGATTATCCATACAAATTGTTTTGGTGAAGTGCAACCCAAATGGACCATGATGGGTCGGGTCAAGTACATACCAAATATAGTTACGGACTTAGACACCTTATCCAACAGTCTCCCACTTGGATAAGTCTGATAACTATCGTTCCAAGTATGACTTCAGGAACCGACCAGCAATCGTAGCTCTTAAAAATCTGTTGAACTAGGAAGTGCCTATTTAGATAAGTGATCATATAATCCTCTGTTCTAGATATCAGGTGGACAAATACATCGAACAATGTCATACTTATTGTCCAACAGTTTGTTTCCCGATTTCCGATTTGTTTGACATAGAACTAAACTGAACACATCAATTTAGTTCTGACCAGGCCCAGTACATAGGTCAAAACCAAATCATCGAGGGGCCCAGATATCGCTTCTAATCCTCCAAGGATTAAAGGGAATAGATAAACTTCGACTCATATGCTTGTACTACTACTTGTTGAATCATACACAAAGGCATGTTTTATAACATCAAGTTACTGATGCGTTTTCTTACAATCAATATACAACCAACTCATAGTCAACAACTCATATCTCTAGGTTTGAAGACTTATATGATATTACTGTCTCACGATCACTCGAGATAAATTCCATGAAGTGATACAAGTGAGCGTGGGTTTAATCCAATACTCAGAAGTTACAAGCACTCATGAATGTTGTAGTAACTTTTGCTATGTCCAACCACCTTAGACATCTACAAGCCCAATTCATGACAGTCTTCATTTATACCTACTTCCAAAGTATGACTGACGGTGGAGATTTTGAATAAAGTAATTATTCTGGAAGTCAAAACATGCAAAGTTGAAACAATAGTAAATGATTGACACGAGATAGCAACACCTTACTTATAAATAAACAAAAACTTTTATTTAATCATCAAATATCAATTACATTTTACAAGTTTCAAAAAAAGCTATCTAATCTGTAAAACTAATATTGTCCTTCATCCCGATGCGCCTCGCATGCTGCAAATGTTTAACCCTAGTTAGTCCCTTCGTGAGGGGATCTGTTGGGTTCTCATCTGACGATACCCTCTTTGCCATGAGGAGTCCTTCTTCTATCTTGTGTCTTATGAAGTGATTTTTTCTGTCAATGTGTCTGTATCTGCCATGATCTCTCGGTTCCTTGGCTAAGGCAACCGCATTAATACTGTCACAGAAAATATCCATAGGCTCGTTTATAACTGGTACAACTCCAAGGTCTACGCTGAAGTTCCTCAGCCATATCGCCTCCTTCGCCGCTTCACTCGCTGCTATGTACTCTGATTCACATGTCGAATCAGCTACTATCTCCCGCTTGGAACTTTTCCAAGTAATTGCTCCTCCATTCATGGTAAAGACCCTTCCCGACTGGGAGCGGAAATTATCCCTATCAGTCTGAAAGCTAGCGTTACTATACCCCACTACTCTCAAGTCATCACTCCCACCCAGGGTAAGGACCTAGTCCTTAGTCGCCCGCAGGTACTTGAGAATGTTCTTCACCGCAGTCCAGTGAGCCTGGCTAGGATTCCCCTCATATCTGCTGACCATGCTCAAAGCAAAGACCACATCAGGGCGGGTACAAGTCATAACATACATGATCGAGCAAACAGCGGAAGCATATGGTAATCGACTCATCTTAGCTATCTCAGCCTCTGTACTCAGACTCTGAGTCTTACTCAGTATGGCATTGTGCTGGATTGGTAAGTCACCTTTCTTGGAATTCTACATGTTGAACCTTTCCAACACCTTGTCCTAGTAAGTACTCTAACTAAGTCCAATTAGTCTTTTACTCCTATTTCTCAATATCCTAATTCCTAGGATATAGGCAGCTTCTCCGAGGTCCTTCATAGAGAAACACTTCCCAAGCCAGGACTTAACCTCCTCAAAGGTTGGGATGTCATTTCCTATGAGTAGTATGTCATCCACATACAGTACCAAAAAGCTAACTATACTCCCACTAGCATTGACATATACACAGGACTCATCTTCGCTTCTCGAAAAACCAAACACTTTGACTTTATCATAAAAAAACGATTCCAGCTGCGAGATGCTTGTTTCAATCCATAAATGGATCTCTCGAGCTTGCACACTCTATCAGGGTACTCTCATTGACAAAACCCTCTGGCTAAATCATGTAAACATCCTTAGCCAACTTTCCATTAAGGAAAGCGGTTTTGACATCCATTTGCCATATTTCATAATCATGAAATGCAACAATGGCTAGCATAACCCTAATAGACTTAATTTTCGCTACTGGTGAGAAGGTTTAATCATAGTCAACTCCCTGAGTTTGGGTGAAGCCCTTCGCAACCAGTCGCGCCTTATAAGTGTGCACTTTCCCATCCATGTCGGTCTTCTTCTTGAAGATCCATTTGCACCCGACTGTCTTACGACCCGGTACATTGTCAACCAAGTTCCAAACTTGATTGTCACACATGGATTGAATCTCGCTGTCCATAGCCTCTTTCAATTTAGCAGACTCAGGGCCAGCCATGGCTTCCCTATAGTTGGTAGATTCATCCAAATTTACCAGTGTACTATCACTGATAAATGTATCACCTTTCGTAGTAATATGGAAACAATAATAATGCTCAGGTACATTCCTAACTCTAGTGGAACGCCTCAGAGGTATGGGCTCGTCAGTTGATTCAACAGGAGTTTCCTCCTCAGGTTGATTGTTAGGGTTTGAGGTTTCTTCACCACTTGACTCTTGAAGCTCTTCAAGGTCAATTTGCCTCCCACTGTTTCCTTGGCTTATAAATTCTCTCTCGCGAAAGACCCCCCTCCTTGCCACAAAGACCACATTATCATTGGGTCTGTAGAAGAGGTAACCAAAGGATTTCTATGGTTAACCGATGAAACGACATCGCTCACTTCAAGGTTCAAGCTTGTCGTGAGTCTCGCCTCTCACGAAAGCCTCACAATCCCAAATCTTGATGTGGTCTAAATTGGGAACTTTCCCAGTCCACATCTCGTGAGGTGTTTTGGAAACCTTCTTAGTAGGGACTAGATTAAGGATGTGGGCGGCAGTTTCTAAGGCATACCCCCAAAATGAGATTGGTAACGATGCTCGAATCATCATGGAATGAACCATGTCCAACAAGGTTCAATTGCGCCTCTTAGCCACACCATTAAGTTGTGGTGTCCTGGGAGGTGTCAATTGTGAAACAATTCCACTTTCCTTAAGATATTCAAGGAACTCTGTAATAAGATACTCTCCACCTCGATCGGAACGAAGCATCTTAATGTTCCTGCCCAGCTGATTCGTCACTTCTTGTTTAAGCTCTTTGAACTTGTCAAAGGTTTCTGACTTATGCTTGATTAAGTAGACATAATCATATCTATTGTAATCATCAGTAAAAGTCACATAGAAGCGGTTAGCATCCCTTGTGGCGGTTCTAAAGGGTACACACACATCTGTGTGTATGAGGTCTAACAAACTTTCACCCCTAGCACAAGTACCTGTGAAGGGTGACTTTGTCATTTTTCCAAGTAAACAAGATTCGCAACTATCATCTGACTTTAAGTCAAATGACTCCAAGACTCCAGCCTTTTGGAGTTGGCCTATGCGCTTCTTATTGACATGTCTAAGACGACAATGCCACAAGGATGCCTTATCCAAACTAGTGGAAGAATCGATATGCAACACATTATTTCCTAAGTTGTCTATAACCGACATAGTTTCATATACACCATCACAAGGTAGTGCTTTAAAATAAAGAACATTATTATAAAAAGCATTAATACTACCACATTCATTATCAAATGAAAAAGTATACCCTTGTTTGTACAAACCGTGAAAAGATATAATATTTCTCACCATTTCAGACGAGTAACAACACTTATTCAAATATAACATTAACCCACTACTTAGCAACAAAGAATAAACTCCAATCTTGGTGACAGGTGAAGCTTTCCTATTCCCCATGATCAAGTTTATCTTTCCGTGCTCCAGATCCTCACTTCTTCTTAGGCCCTGCACATCAGAACATATATGAATACCACAACGTGTATCAAGGACCCAAAAATTAGTATGCGATGAGTTATTAGACAATATAGTGTAAATACATGCATGGGTAGGTTTGACATTCCCATCCTTAACATCTTGCAGGTACTTGGGGCAGTTTCATTTCCAGTGCCCATTATCATGACAATAGAAACATTCAACTTCCTTTGGGTTGGAAGAAGGAGTGACGAAACCACCTTTGGTTCCACTCGAAGAGGAGCCATCAAGAGACTTTCCATTGGTACCCTTCGAAGGGGTCTTCCTCTTCTTACCTGTACTTTGCCCGATTGCCAGAACAGGGGCGGTGTTAGGAGTAGGAGTAGTAACCACCGATTTACCTTTGACACCACTTTCAGCGGTCTTCAAAAGTCCTTTAAGCTTGCTGAGTGTGACCTCCTCCTTGTTCATATGATAGGTCATTCGGAATTGATCATAATAAGTAGGTAAGGAGTGCAGTATGATGTCAATAACCAACTCCTCGGGGAAGTTCACATTCAACTTCAGCAAACGGTCCACAAACCTTTATGTTTTCTGCATGTGGCCCGTGATGGGTTCACCATCCTTAATTCGGGTTGTTATCATGGAAGAGATGATTTCATACCTTGTAGGGTCGAATTTTATTGTAATATATCGAATCTGTGTAATTGTCTTTTTCGTATGATCATTATGTATTTTACTAAGGCATCAGTTTGTACGAAGCACGAATGTCTAGCCTTAGTATATTTTTTGTACTTTTAGCCTCCTATAAATAGGAGCTGAACATAGAGTAGATGATAGAGTTTTTCCCAGTTTCTATTATCTTTTGTACTCGTGTTCATTGGAAGTAATGAGAGCTTAAACCAGACCTTATTTACTTCTCGAGTTCATTCATACTCTGATTTTGATTCACATACTCGATTAATATCTTCTACAATTCTTCTACAATTGGTATCAGAGCAGGAATCTATACTGCTAAGATCTGATTTTCAATTGAATCGCTAGTTTTTAAGTCACGAGTTTGTCTCAAAAGTTTCCGCACTGTTAGATTCTAATAATCAACTCTGATCTTCAGTTTTGATTTGATTCTATGTTTGAATTGTGTAATCGAGTAATCGTCTTTGAATTTCTGATCATTTCAGTCATTTAATTTCAAGTTTCTTCAAATTTTTCTGAAAAATCTCATCCGTACATTAATGGCGAACTTCAATATGAACACAATGACTTCATTTTCTCATCTGTTAGGATCTTCTACGAAGATTCCTATGTTGATTCTGGAGTGCTATGATCAGTGAGCTGATCGAATGGAGGATTACTTGAACGAATTGGACGAGGAACTCTGGAGCTGCATAACTGGAATCGCTCAACCTCCACCGAATGTTCAACATATTGGATCATCTGGAACAACACCTGCAGTTTCTGATCAACTCACAAGGATGAAGAACAATGAAAAGCGTTGTCTGAGGGAGTTGCGAGGTGCTTTGCCACCTGTTGTTTATAATTACATCTGTGGTTGTAAAACTGCAAAAGATATCTGGAATACTCTTAAGGAAAAGTATCATGGGAGCGAGAAAACAAAAATCAACTATGTTAAACAATGTCTTGTGGAGCTGAAAGAGTTCAGACAAAAGGAGAGTGAAACGATTGAAGTTTACTATGATCGTCTTAATGAACTGATCTATAGGTGCAATCTTTATGGAATCATAAGGTCATCAATGAAGTTCAATCTCACTTTTGTGATGGGACTTCGTAAGGAGTGGAGGAATGTTAGCATGATGGTGAAGAATCAACAAAGCTTCGATACTTCATCTCTGAATGATGTGTACAATTAGTTGAAAAATCACGAAAGTGAAGTGAATGAGATGGCTGAAGAGTCGAAACTAAGTTTTGATGGTCCGTTAGCTTTAGTTTCAAAGGTGTCTGAGAAAGAAACTGTTGAGAAAGATGATTCTGATGAAGAAGGTTTCATAATGAATTCTAATGATGAAGCGATTGCTTTTTACTCGAACAACCGAGATAAAAAGTTTTTCAAGAAACCTTTTAATCCTAAGGCGAAACAGAGTGATGTGAAAGGAAGTTTCGTGAATAAGTTTGGGGGTAAGGAGAAGAAGAAATTTGAGAAGAATGATGTGAAAGCAGCTGAAGCCAAAGTTGAGAAGAAGTTAAGGGAGATTCGGGCATTGACTGTCATTATTGCAACAGAGCAAATCATTTGGGTAATGATTGTATGCTTCGTAAGAAAAAGGAGAAAAAGAACAGGGTCAAGGACGAAGTTTATTATGTTGAGATATTCGAAGAAGTACGTGCTAATACGAAATGGTTATCTGTGACATCCCCTAATTTCTCGGCCAGAAAAGACCGATTTAATTTATGCTTTTAAAACAAAATCAAATTAATCCTTTTAAAAGATGTTGCGGAACTTGTTCCCAAAACAAAACATGATGAAAGTTTATCAAAACCTTTCTTTAAGAAATATATAGTTTCATTTTATATCAAAACCTCGGGATGTCATGTTCCGATACAGATCAAAAGCATAAACAAGACCTTATAAGCCTTACAACAGTTATTTACAACTACTGGCCTATAATCCAAAAATCTCTCATCATCATCCGACTATGCTCGGGGTCCACTACCTGTAATATAAAAAGCTGAGTGGGTCAGGCTTGGAAGCCTGGTGAGCATATAGGGTTTTCAACCCACAATAATAATAAATCTATTAGATTCATCAGTCAACAATAACCCTGATTACCTATTCCCGTTATCCTCACTTTACGTCCCTAAACACCTATCAGAAGGGACCTAGCCTAAGGAATATCATCGGGATGGACACTACTGCTAAGGGGACTCCTCAGGCATACATGTCCTAAAGGCAACCATGAGGGGGATGGATTATGCCAATGAACATATAGTTCACCAACACCTACATGTTGCGAACCTGCTAGTGTTCCACTGAACTGTCTAGAAAGGTCCGTGGTCGTCCTCTCTACTCCGCTAGACGACTACAACAACAACAACAACAACAACATCCAGGCCTCTCACCATTTTAACACACATCGACTATTTCGTCTACCCATGTTTTACCCAACATATTTGTAGATAAAAGACATATACAGTTTAAAACATGTATAAAACATCTATTCAACAGTCTCCTCAAATAAACAATTAATATAATTACACATAGCACGTATTTTATAGAAAATACTTCATATCTAGGTGTAAGATGAAAGTGACTACACACTCACATGATTTAATGATAATCGGGCAGCACTTCGTTTCCTAAAACGATCGTTTCTAATAAAACCGGGAGTTTTATTGAGAAACCGGGCTCTGCGAGGGTTGGGCTTCAAAATCGAAAAGAAAAATTTCTCGGGCTTCTCGGGCACTTCGGGACGTGTTTTGGGTGTTTGGTATAATACTGAGGCTTTGGGGGAAGTTGGAATGAAAGAAATATGGGTATAGGGGTGTAAAATGACAAATTTCCAAATTATCCCCGGGAGGTCTCGCACCCTTCTATTTATAGGGGCGAGGCTTCTGATCCAAGGACTGAGAAGCGGACAGGTGTCAGCAGATGCGAAGGGAAGGCTGATGGCTAGCACGTGTGAGGGTCAAGGTGTGGGCTTCTGATTGGACCGAAGTCTATGGTCCAAGGGGTGGAGAGGTGGCGCCTGCGAAGCTCGGACACGTCAGGAGGGCACGCATCGGACGGAGGCGAGGCGGCTTCGGATGCGAGGAGTCACCGGACACGCGTCCTGCTTCGATTGGGCCTCCCTTCGGTCGAATCAGCAGAGAGCACGTGGCATGCATGCGAGAATCCGGGTGACGTGGCCGAAGTCTCACCATGCGGAATTTCTCGGATTTTGTTCTTTTTCTTGATTTTTGTGCCAAAACTTCTAAAATCCATAACTTTCGCATACGGGCTCCGTTTTTGACGTTATTTATATGCACGTGTAGGTAAAATTATGCTCTACAACTTTCGTTTAGACTTCGTTGGCTAATTTTGACTTTAATTTTAATATTGTTATTTTTAAAAGACCGGGACAGGAAATCCGTTAAAAATTCATAACTTCTTCATCCGACGTCCGTTTTCGTTTGTCTTTTTACCGTTGTACTACTATTGACGAGACCTTCGATTCTCATTTAGGTTGTGTCGACTAAAAATCACTCGATCTAAAATTCGAGTTTTAGTTGTCTACTACTAAGCTGAAACTTAGAAAAATCATAACTTTCTCATACGAAGTCAGATTTGGGCGTTCTTTTTATGCATGCTCTCGGTGTGACGAACACTACGACTTTCGTTTAGATCACTAAGGCTAAAAAGTAGTTTATAAAAAACTCACTTTTTACGTCATTCGGCACCGTGCCGGTTTTGTCGTGGAACTTCGACAGGTCATAACTTCTTCGTTATAACTCGGATTTCGGTATTATTTATATATCCGGAATCCTTGTCATGACCACTACAACTTTCTTAATAGATATCGGCTTTATCTAATATTTGTTTTTGACGCTTATTTTTATTCTTAATTAATTAAATCCTAATAATTAAGCATAAAACACATAATTCACATAATATTCACATAATTCCTTTTCATTTCTTCAAAATAAGTTACAAAGGTTAACCTAGACAATTATGTCAATATTAATGCCTAGCCTAGAAACACGGGCGTTACAATTCTCTCCCCCTTAGGATGATTCCGTCCCCGGATTCACACATCAGCAAACAACTGCGGGTAGCGACTCATCATGTCACCCTCGGTTTCCCAGGTGAGATTTGGCCCATTCGTATGTTTCCAACGCACGAGCACTAAATCGACTATCTTGTGTCGCAACTTCTTAGTCTTACGGTCAACGATTGCCTCAGGTTCTTCAATTAACCTCTTGTTTTCATCCAACCTTAATTCAGAAATGGGAATTATGTCGGGCACATGTCCTGTGAATTTTCTCAAGTAACACACATGAAAGGTATTATGAATACCCTCTAGTTCTTCTGGTAATTCTAGCTTGTAAGCTTGATTCCCAATCATCTGAAGAACTTTAAACGGTCCAATAAACCTTGGACTCAATTTTCCCCTCTTACCAAATCTTATAAGTCCCTTCCACGGCGAGACTTTAAGTAAAACCGAATCTCCAACTTCGAATGATATCGGTTGTCTTTTCTTGTCAGCATAGCTCTTTTGACGATCTTGAGCAGCTAACATCCTTTCCCTAATCACTTTCAATTTTTTAGCAGTCTGATGGACTATTTCGGGTGCCATAAACTGGTTTTCCCCAGCTTCCAGCCAACATGACGGCGTTCGACACTTTTCTCCATACAAAGCGTGATAAGGTGCCATCTTGATGCTTGAGTGGAAACTATTATTATAGGAAAATTCTACTAGAGGTAAGTGTTCATCCCAGTTACCTTGGAATTCCAGGGTACATGCTCTCAGCATATCCTCCAACATTTGAATTGTTCGTTCGCTCTTACCATCGGTTTGCGGATGGTAAGCTGTACTCAAACACAACTTGGTACCCAATTCCTCTTGTAGACTCCTCCAAAACCTTGAGGTAAAACGGCTATCACGATCTGATACAATCGTTAACGGAACACCGTGAAGCCTCACAATTTCCTTCACGTATGAATTCACAAGTTTATCCATAGACCATTTCTCGTTGGCTGCTACGAAATGCGCACTCTTAGTGAAGCGACAACGACCACCCAAATCATGTCGTGACCGTTCTTTGTTCTGGGCAGTTTAGTTACGAAGTCCATGGTGATGTCTTCCCATTTACCCATGGGTACATGTAAAGGTTCTAAACTCCCATACGGTTTCTGATGTTGTGCATTAACCCTAGCACATGTTACACACTCGGCTACATACTTAGCAACATCGAGCTTCATCGTCGGCCACCAGTAATAGGGTTTTAGATCCCTATACATTTTTGTACTGCCGGGATGAATCGAGTAGATTGTTTTGTGAGCTTCTTCCATCAGAAGATCTCTTACTCCTCCCGTCTTAGGTACCCAAATCCTATCTTGGAATACCTTTAGTCCTTGACCGTTTGTATCAAACACTAACGTTTTTCCCAAACGTTCTTTCTTCCGGTCATTTTTCTCTAAAGCTTCCTCTTGATCTTTCTTTATACTTTCCACAATTGTCGAGACAACTTCAATTTTCAACGCTCTTGGCCTTTTCTTTTCAAGGTTTACCTTCCAACTGAGAGCATCAGCAACAACATTTGCTTTACCAGGGTGGTAAAGTATCTCACAGTCGTAGTGCTTGAGTAACTCTAGCCAGCGTCGTCGCCTCATGTTCAATTCCTTCTGATTAAATAGATATTGTAGACTCTTATGATCAGTGAAAAGTTTGCATTTAGTACCATAAAGATATTGCCTCTATATCTTTAAGGCGAATACTACCGCTGACAACTCCAAATCATGAGTGGGGTAGTTCTTTTCATGCTCTTTCAATTGCCTCGATGCATTATTACTTTATCCCTTTGGGTCAGAACACAACGTAACCCAACTCCGGATGCATCACTATAAACTGCAAAGTCATCAACAACTTCAGGTAACGAAAGAATCGGTGCTTCACACAATTTCTTCTTTAACTTCTCAACAGCTTCCTTATGCTTCTCATTCCAAGTATAAGTAGCTCCTTTGTGGGTCAAAGCTGTTAATGGAGTAGGGATCGAAGAAAAGCCTTGGATAAATCTTCGATAATATTCAGCTAATCCTAAAAAGCTTCGAATCTCCGTAGGACTTTTCGGTTGTTCCCACTTCATCACAGCTTCAATCTTCGCTGTGTCAACCATATCCCTTCTTGGTTAACGACATGACCTACAAATTGGACTTCTTGAATCCAAAATTCACATTTGGAGAACTTTGCATACAGCTTCTCCTTTTTCAGAACTTTTATCACTTCACGCAGATGCTTGTCATGCTCCTGCTTGCTTTTTGAATAAATCAAGATATCATCTATGAAAACTATCACAGATTTATCAAGGTATGGTTTACAAACCCTGTTCATCAAATCCATGAAAGCTGCTGGAGCACTGGTTAGTCCGAACGACATAACCAAGAACTCATAGTGTCCATATCTTGTTCTGAACGCAGTCTTCTCAATATCCTGCTCTCTTACCTTTAGCTGATGATATCCTGAACTAAGATCGATCTTCGAGAAATAGCTCAAACCTTGCAACTGATCGAACAGGTCATCAATCCTCGGCAACGGGTACTTGTTCTTTATTGTTGCCTTATTCAGCTCTCTGTAATCGATGCACATTCTCATGCTCCCGTCTTTCTTCTTTACAAATAACACCGGGGCTCCCCAGGGTGATGAACTAGGTCGAATAAAACCTTTGTCCAATAACTCCTGAAGTTGTGTCATAAGCTCTTTCATATCTGTCGGTGCTAATCGATACGGTGCTTTTGCTATTGGCGTCGTTCTTGGTAACAAGTCGATACGGAATTCCACTTGTCGATCAGGGGGCAATCTAGGAAGATCTTCGGGAAAGACTTCCGGATAGTCACACACCACCGGAATATTCGGCACCTCTTTCTTAGCCTTCTTAGCATCGATCACAAATGCTAGATATGATGTACATCCTTTGGCCAAACACTTTCTGGCTTTCATTAAGGAAATGATTCCAGAGTTTACTCTGCGTTTGTCTCCATACACCATAAATGACTCTTTCCCTGGCGGGTTTACTTTTACTATCTTCTTTCTACACAATATTTCGGCATCATTGGCGCTAAGCCAATACATTCCTAGAACTATGTCGAAACCATTTAACTCAATAGGCAATAATTCCTCGTGGAACTTATTCCCATTCAAGTCAATGAGGATGTTTTTCATACGATGGCTAACAGGTACAAACTTGCCACTAGCAATCTCGACTGTTAAAGCATTAACTAATCTTTCTACAGGCAAAGCTAGTTTTCTACAAAATTCATGCGAAATAAAGGAGTAATTGGCTCCAGAATCAAACAAAATTTGGGCAGGAAATTCGTTTACGAGAAAGGTACCTGAAGCGACATCGGGTTCTTCTTTCGCAGCTTCAAGTGTCATCTGAAAGGCTCTCGCCTTCGGCTTTGGTGGAAGATTGGGCTTTGCTGCATCTTTCTTCTTTGGGCAATCCTTCAAAATATGCCCCTCTTCATTGCACCCAAAACAGACGTTTTTATTGAAGGTGCATTCATTGGCATAATGCCAAGGCTTTCCATATTTGTAACAAGTGACTTCCACGCTGCATTTCCCAGCATGTTTCTTGTTACACTTGTCACACCACTTGGCTTCGGCTCCTCCTCCGAATTTCCTCGAACCAGTCTTCGAGAATTTATTATTTTTATTGGAACCTGAAGTTCCTTCAAACTTTCTCTTTTCGCCAACTTCAACCATGCTGGTGGCTCTCCCCTTTATCATGTCTTCAACAGACTTGGCAGCCCAGACAGCTGCCTCCAAAGTATGTGCCTGACGTACTGGCACCGCATACTCCCATGGAAGTCCCTTTGCGTATCTGTCAATTTTTTTCAGCTCATTTGGGACAATACACAAAGCAAACTCCATTTTGTCTGTGAAGCTAATTGTGTATTCATCAACGGTCATACTACCCTTCTTCAACATCAGGAATTGGTTTGCTAACTCTAGCATATTTTGGGCCGAGCAGTACTTGCGCTTGAAGTGCACTAGGAACTCTGCCCAAGTCAGCTGCAGTGGCTTATTAGGGCTTAGGGTTTTTCCCAGAGTGTTCCACCAACGAGCAGCACTACCTCTGAACTGACGCACTACAAATGTGGTTTGTAACTTGCCTTGGCAACCACATGTCATGAAAGCCAATTCCATTTCCGAGATCCAATCCATTACGCCGATAGGATCTTCTTTTCCAGTGAAAGTTGATGGCTTGCAAGTCATAAAGTTTTAATACTTACATCCATTTCTCTCCACTCTATCCTCGTGGTTATTCCTCCCAACCACAAGCGGTTCACTATGACCAACAGATCTACTATTGTTTCCTTCTTCAGACTGACTGTCGTTTAATTCAGGTTGTTCAACAGGAATTGAAGGTTCATCCCTGTTGTTCATCAATATTTTCCTCATTTCCTCCCTTTGTTTAGCCATCATTGACTGAATCATGGCTCGTACTCCAGCCATGGTGATGGGCTCTGGTGCAACTCCTACTATAGGCACATGTTCCACCACTTGGGGTTGAGGTTGTTGGTTTTTGTTTGCATTTCCAGCTCCACTTCGAGTTCTTGCCATTTTAATCTATATTCCAAATAAGGCGAATTTAGGTCTTTATTCACGATAGATAATTAAATTCCCGTTATCACTCCGAAACGTTTACATGTTAGTTCTGATATCGTAATCGTACGCTTATAATCCTACACACATAAGGTTTCCAGATCCGGTCGACAACAGACCATAGATCCAAACAATTAAAGGCACATATGGCAAACATATAGCATTTAGCACATAAAAGCATTTTAGGCATCTTTCCTAAAATAAACTAGTGCTCGTGTCTAAAATATGGTAGACACTCATCTCACAATCATCACTTAGCATTCTAAGTTTAAGTCTAGAAATCCTACAAATTCTTAGTTCGCTTAAACTAATGCTCTGATACCAACTGTGACATCCCCTAATTTCTCGGCCAGAAAAGACCAATTTAATTTATGCTTTTAAAACAAAATCAGAGTAATCCTTTTAAAATATGTTGCGAAATTTGTTCCCAAAACAAAACATGATGAAAGTTTATCAAAACCTTTCTTTAAGAAATATATAATTTCATTTTATATCAAAACCTCGGGATGTCATGTTCCGATACAGATCAAAAGCATAAACAAGACATTATAAGCCTTACAACAGTTATTTACAACTACTTGCCTATAATCCAAAAATCTCTCATCATCATCCGACTATGCTCGGGGTCCACTACCTGTAATTTAAAAAGCTGAGTGGGTTAAGCTTGGGAGCCTGGTGAGCATATAGGGTTTTCAACCCACAATAATAATAAATCTATTAGATTCATCAGTCAACAATAACCTTGATTACCCATTCCCGTTATCCTCACTTTACGTCCCTAAACACCTATCACAAGGGACCTAGCCTAAGGAATATCATCGGGATGGACACTACTGCTAAGGGGACTCCTCAGCCATACATGTCCTAAAGATAACCATGAGGGGGATGGAGTACGCCAATGAGCATATAGTTCACCAATACCTACAAGTTGCGAACCTGCTAGTGTTCCACTGAACTGTCTAGAAAGGTCCGTGGTCGTCATCTATACTCCGCTAGACGACAACAACAACAACAACAACAACATCGAGGCCTCTCACCATTTTAACACACATCGACTATTTCGTCTACCCATGTTTTACCCAACATATTTGTAGATAAAATACATATACAGTTTAAAACATGTATAAAACATCTATTCAACAGTCACCTCAAATAAACAATTAATATAATTACACATAGCATGTATTTTATAGAGAATACTTCATATCTAGGTGTAAGATGAAAGTAACTACACACTCACATGATTTAATGATAATCGGGCAGCACTTCGTTTCCTAAAACGATCGTTTCTAATAAAACTGGGAGTTTTATTAAGAAACCGGACTCTGCGAGGGTTGGGCTTCAAAAGCAAAAAGATAAATTTCTCAGGCTTCTCGGGCACTTCGGGACGTGTTTTGGGTGCTTGGTATAATACCGGGGCTTTGGGGGAAGTTGGAATGAAAGAAATATGGGTTTAGGGGTATAAAATGACAAATTTCCAAATTATCCCCGGGAGGTCTCGCACCCTTCTATTTATAGGGGCGAGGCTTCTAATGCAAGGGCTGAGAAGCGGACAGGTGTCAGCAGATGCGAAGGGAAGGCTAATGTCTAGCACGTGCGAGGGCCAGGTGTGGGCTTCTGATTGGACCGAAGTCTATTGGTCCGAGGGGTGGAGAGGTGGCGCCTACGAAGCTCGGACACGTCAGGAGGGCACGCGTCGGACGGAGGCGAGGCGGTTTCGGATGCGAGGAGTCACCGGACACGCCTCCTGCTTCGATTGGGCCTCCCTTCGGTCGAATCAGCAGCGAGCACGTGGCATGCATGCGAGAATCCGGGTGACGTAGCCGAAGTCTCACCATGCGAAATTTCTCGGATTTTGTGCTTTTTCTTGATTTTTGTGCCAAAACTTCTAAAATGCATAACTTTCGCATACGGGCTTCGTTTTTGACGTTCTTTATATGCACACGTAGGTAAAATTATGCTATACAACTTTCGTTTAGACTTTGTCGGCTAATTTTGAGTTTAATTTTAATATTATTATTTTTAACAGACTGGGACAGGAAATCCGTTAAAAATTTATAACTTCTTCATCCGACGTCCGTTTTTGTCTGTCTTTTTACCATTGTACTACTATTGACGTGACCTTCGATTCTCATTTAGGTTGTGTCGGCTAAAAACCACTCGATCTAAAATTTGAGTTTTTAGCTGTCTACTGCTAAGCTGAAACTTAGAAAAACCATAACTTCCTCATACGAAGTCAAATTTGGGCGTTCTTTTTATGCATGCTCTTGGTTTGACGAAAACTACGACTTTCGTTTAGATCACTAAGGCTAAAAAGCAGTTTATCAAAAACTCACTTTTTACGTCATTCGGCACTGTGCCGGTTTTGTCGTGGAACTTCGACAGGTCATAACTTCTTCGTTATAACTCGGATTTCGGTATTCTTTATATTTCCGGAATCCTTGTCACGACCACTACAACTTTTTTAATAGATATCGGCTTTATCTAATATTTATTTTTGATGCTTATTTTTAATTCTTAATTAATTAAATCCTAATAATTAAGAATAAAACACATAATTCACATAATATTAATATAATTCCTTTTCATTTATTCAAAATGAGTTACAAAGGTTAACCTAGACTATTATGTCAATATTAATGCCTAGCCTAGAAACACGAGCGTTACATTACCTTTGGTTGCTCAAGGCGAAGGAGAGGAGGATGACACTTATCAGATCTGGTCTTCTGGATCTGATGATGAAGAGATGTGTAATCCTACCCATGGTGCTATGTTCACAAAGTTTGAGGAGGATGAGGACGAAAAGGTGACTGGTCGGTGTTTCATTCCCAAATCAGGAGACAAATCACCAATGACAATTAATGTACGTGTTATTCTTCAGTCTTTTAAAATTCCTTTACAAGCTTATGATTCTAAAAAAATTAAATTTGATGATACTATTGCTTACATTGATACAATTGTGGTGTCTGCTAGTAATGAAGCTAAGAAACTGAACATCCAGTTGCTAGAGACCCAGAAATTGTTAGATTCGAAAAAAAGCAGGGTAGAGTATTTGGAATTACAATTGAACAATGTCAATAATGATAGGGAAAATCTAGACAAAAATGTTCGAATGTTACTCGCACAAAGAAACATTTACTGTAATTCTGCAAAGCGATTGTATGGGAAATTAACTTCATTGCATCTTTCGTCTGACATTAGCAAAGAACAGCATAGGAAATTGTTGCCTTTTCTTGTTTTCGAAAGAGAGAAAATTGATAGTTTGTCCTATGATTGTGAGAAAACTATAGCAGAATTCGATAAAGTGCCTGATAATCGATTTGCTTATGGCATCGTTAAGATAGACGAATATTTGAATGCTGATGAACTTGTTGAGATAGTGAATGATACTTTGACCAAAAGTAAACAAATCAAAATTTTGAAAAGAACTGAGAATTCGAAACTTGACTCTCAATAAAATTTTGCTGATGTCGATGATAATTCTGATAGTTTTAGCGAAATCAGTGAAATTGAGGAGGAGGAAGTATCGATTGTTCTCAGTTATCTGTCATTAATGTCACATCTAAGTCAAAAGCTAAAGAAATTTGTGATGATTCGATGGTTAAGGATGACACTGATAGACCCTCTACTTCGAAAGTGTGTGACTTTGATAATGTGAGTGTAAGAGACAGTCAAACCGATAGTAGTGATGATGAGAACGAAGAAAAAGTTAAGAATGATTCGACCAATTCTGAGCCAGAAAAGAATGTTTCGAATGAAACATCCATTCCAAGGGCGGTAGTTGATCAAGTGTATGGAGACACTGAAAATTTCGAAAAAATCGTATCTGAAAAAAGAACACATTATTTGGAAACAAATACTGTTGCGTATTCAAATTTAAGTGCACAGATGATGTTGTATTTCCGAATCAAGTGTTTGTCAATACTGGAAATGTTGATAACATCAAACCTGAGTTCAACAAAATGGTCGAAGAAGATAACAACAAAACATCAGACGAAGGATTCTTGTCAAACCAAAGCACAACCAAAAACAATCTAACAAAGAATTCGTATGTTTTTCAAACACAAAAACCACAAAGAAAATGGGTTGATAAACAAGAAATTACAAAAGAGGTTTTGAAACAAGAATTTTATGGCACAAATGAAAATCTAAAACTTAATTCACAAGAATTTAAGGATCTTGTTGAAAATTTTTCGAAAGAAAACGGAATTTCAAAAAGACAGGCACGAAAAAGATTTTTTTGGCGAGTTGTGTCCAATGAAAAACAATCAAACTTACCAACCAAGAAAATCTCTAAAAATGAGTTGCCTAAATCAGTGAAAACAAAGATTTCAACTTGTTCAGAAAAAAATGGAAAATCCCGCTCAACCAATTTCGTCTGATACTGAAAAATCTTCTACAAAAACTTCAAAATCAACATCTTCAAAGAATTTTCAAACTAATGTGCAACAAAAGAATTTTCAATCACAAAATCAACCAAAGTTTTCAACTCCAAATTCGTCCTTTTCAAAACCAACAAACAAACAAAACCAATTTTCATCAAATAGAACAAATCAAACTTTTGAGAATGTTCGAAAATTTAACAATGATCGACAATTTGAGAATATTCGAAAATTTGACAATGTTCGAAAATTCGAAAGTGGTCGAAAATTCGAAAATGATTGAAAATTTAAAAATGGTCGAAATTTTGAAAATGTTCGAAAGTTTGCAGACCATCAAACAGTTGTGCATGAAAAATCCACAAAAACTGCAAAGTTTATTCCATAGGAACCAAATTTTCCGAATCATTCAATCCACAAAGCCAATAAAGTATCGTACACAAAAGGTTCATCTGGGAGAAAAGAATCAATCATTAGCTTGAAAACAAAGGGAGAAAGTATCAATCGGGAAAGTTTTCTCAACATGAAATCCAGAAGGAATATGAATAATATTTGAATGATACTTCATCTGGAAGTTCATTTTCGAAAGAATCAAATACTCCAGTTCAAATATGGCAACCAATCCCAAAGGAAAGACACACTGAGAAACATGAGAAGAATATCAGTGAAAATCCAAAACTATCGAAAAATTATTTTTCGGCACCTTTAATTGATGATGCCGACTTAATTGACTCTTTCAAAACAAAAGTTCGAAATTGGGCCTTCGGTTCTAAATTTCATTCGCTTTTTTAAACTAATGACCAATGACCCAAACAGCCTTGGGTACCTAAATTCTTTTAATAAATGCAGGTACTATGTGACGAGCAATACGATGAGAAATGGTACATTGATAGCGGTTGCTCACGTCACATGACCGGAAGAAAGGAGAACTTGAGCGATTTTCGAAGTTTGGAAAATGCTGGTGTAGTGAAGTTCGGGAATAATCACAAGTGTCAAGTCAAAGGATATGGAAAAGTAACGAATGGACAATTTACTCTAAATCGTGTTGCATATGTCGAAGGTCTTCAACATAATTTGATAATTGTTTCACAACTTGTTGTGGGCACTGGTAATCAAGTTGTGTTTATAGAAGAAGGAAGTATCATTTCCAAGGTTGATAAGAATGAAGTTTTGCTGAAATCAAAAAGATATGGCGATATGTTCACCCTTGACATCAAACCTATTGTTGGGAAACCCTCAGTTTGTTTGCTTTCGAAAGCTTCATCTGATGTCAGCTGGTTATGGCATCGACGTTTATCACATTTAAACTTTCGAAATCTCAATAAGGTGGTGCTAGACGATCTTGTTTGAGGTTTACCTGTTCTAAAGTTTGATAATGATACTTTGTGTGCAGCCTGTGAACAAGGGAAACAACATCGCAAAGGGCAACCAATTGTCATAGATTCGAAAACTATTCAGCCGCAGGAACTTCTTCATATTGAAATTTGTGGACCATCAACTGTTGAAACTCTCAACAAGAAACGGTACATTTTGGTTTTTGTTGATGATTTTTCACGATTCACTTGGGTGTATTTTCTCAGGTTAAAATCTGAAGTCGCTCAAACAATGATCGAGTTTATAAAGAAAATTGAGACAAGTCTGAAAAATACAGTTCGAAAAATCAAAAGTGATAATGGTTCGGAGTTTAAAAATAATGTGCTCGATTCGTTCTTAACCGAGAAAGGAATTTCGCATAATTTCTGATCACCATATACACCACATCAAAATGGTGTGGTTGAAAGGAGGAATATGTCTCTTTGTGAAGCAGCAAGAACAATGTTGACATATGCGAATCTTCCTCAATATCTATGGGCAGAAGCAGTTTCGACAGCATGCTTTACTCAGAATAGATCTTTTATTCATCGTCGTTTCAATATCAGTCCGTATGAAATCATAAATAACCGAAAACCTAATGTCAAATTCTTTCATGTGTTTGGCTACAGGTGTTTTATCATGAATCTCAAAGATAATCTTTCAAAATTTCAAGCTAAGGCTGATGAAGGAATATTTTTGGGATACTCCAATAATTCGGTTGCATACAGAGTGTTGAATAAACGAACAAGAAAAGTTGAAGAAACGTTTAACCTCACTTTTGATGACTACTATGTGAAACAAGTTGACAAACAATTCGAACAAAAACCAATTCTTAATGAATCAAATGATGAATCTGAAAGTTCTAGTTCATTTGATTTTGATTATGATTTAATTTTTGGTGTTCCAGATAGAGCTGATGATGCTGAAGTACATGCTGCTAATAATCAAACTCCTGAATCTTCGAAACATACTGATGATTCGAGAATCACATATGATACTATTGCTAATGGCGAAAGTATGCTTGATGCTCAAGTGGAGGGGGAGCACTTGAATATTCCTTCAAATGTTGAAGGGGAGCATCCTTTCGAGGGGGAGAATAGCAGTGTAAATGAAAGTTTCGAGGGGGAGCATCAAAATGAAAATTATGTCGAGGGGGAGCATAATGAAAATGAAACCGTAAATCTTAATGAAAATGATGAATTTCATGAACTAAATGATAATAATTTTGTTGCATGATCCGAAAATGAAGAAATGTTCAAAGATGCACCTTAGACTTTGATCCTGCATATACACCATTGGAAAAGTGGACAAGAAATCATCCGAAAGAGCAAGTCATTGGAAATCCACAAGATGGAGTTTTGACTAGAGCTCAAATTCGTGCAAAGAATGAGGTACTGAATGCTCGACAAGAATTTTGCATGTTTAATGTTTTTATCTCGAAAATTGAACCAAAGATTGTTAAGGTTGCAATGGAACACTCAGATTGGGTTATTGTAATGCAATCTGAAATGGTTGAGTTTGATAGAAACAAGGTTTGGAGGTTAATTCCTAAACCTGAAAATGTTTTGATTGTTAGATTAAAATGGATTTTTAAAACAAAACCAACAAGGATGGAAATATTGTTCGAAATAAAGCATGATTAGTCGTTAAAGGATATTCGCAACAAGAACGTATAGATTATGAAGAAACATTTGCCCCTGTCGCAAGACTCGAGGCTGTTCGAATATTCTTGGCTTATGCAGCTCACAAAGACTTTGATGTCTATCAAATGGACGTGAAATGTGCTTTTCTCAATGGTGAACTCGAAGAAACTGTTTACGCTGAACAACCTCCAAGTTTCATAAACAAAGAATATCCTGATCATGTGTATATTTTAGATAAAACAGTATATGGGTTAAAACAAGCACCAAGAGCATGTTATGCAACTCTTACCAGTTTCTTAAAACAATCTATATTTAAACAAGGATTTGTTGACCCCACATTATTTCGAAAGAAAGTTGGGAATCATCTAATGCTTGTTCAAATTTATGTCGATGATATTATTTTTGGCTCTACTGACCCTGCTTTGTGTAGTGAATTCGAAAATTTGATGAAAAGCCAATTCGAAATGAGCATGATGGGTAAAATCAATAATTTTCTTGGTTTAAACATTCATCCAAGCCGAGACGGAATTTTCATCAATCAAGAAAAATATACAAAGAATTTGCTCGAAAAATTTGGAATGAAGAACAGCACGAAGTTAAGAGTACCAATGGCGGTTGGAACGAGGCTAAATCCTTCGTTAGATACACCTGATGTTGATCTTACTTTATATAGGAGCATGATAGGTTCATTGCTTTATCTTACTGCAAGTAGACCTGATATCATGTTTTATATATGTAATTGTGTTAGGTATCAAGCAAATCCAACAGAACCACACACGAGTGCAGTGAAAAAAAAAATTCGTTATCTCAAGGGGACAACTTCGTTAGGACTGTGGTATCCTGCGAAATCAGGATTTTTCGTTCAAGCTTTTTCAGATGCAGATCTGGGAGGATGTACAGTTGATCGAAAAAGTACAAGTGGAGGATGTCAACTGTTAGATGGGAAGCTTGTAAGTTGGCAGTCGAAAAAGCAAACTTGTGTTGCAATTTCTACAGCAGAAGTTGAGTATGTTGCAGCTGCCGCTTGCACTTCGCAAATTATTTGGATCCAGAGTCAATTGCGTGATTATGCAATTAATATGAAAAAGATTCCATTGTATTGTGATTCACAAAGTGCTATACACATTTGTCATAGTCCAGTACAACATTCGAAAACCAAACATATTGCTCTTCGTTATCATTTTATTAAAGATCATGTAGAAGATGGCAATATTGATGTTCATTTTGTAAAAACAACTGATCAGCTTGCTGATATTTTTACAAAAGCATTGGATGAAAAATCATTTGTTTGAATTTTGACAGGATTGTGAATGATCGAAGCAAGTTCTGTTCTAGGATTGAATTCTAAAGAATGACAATGAATTGTTATGCAAAAGTGTCGATTTAGAGGCTGACAATATTAACCATTCAGAGGTTACTGTTCACGTTTAGCGCTTCGACACGCTTCGTTTTCGACTTTTGGGAAAGCAAAATTTCGTTTGTTTGGTACATTTTTAAGTTTTCGTTTAGTTTTTAATTTCGAAAAATTGGATAAACCAAAAATATTTTCGTTTGTTATTTGTTTTAATTTTCGAAGAACTTAAAAACACATAAATATTTTTGTTCTTTTCAAAAACATAAAATACCAAAAAGATTTTTGTTATTCTTGTACTTTGTTATTTCTTTCTATGTGCATAATTCACGAAAGTTTAACAAGGGTCATGCTTGCGTTTCTAGGGTAAGGTAAAATTTCGAAATCTTTGTACTAGTTAGACTGTCCCTAGAAGCATGGTGTAGCATGTCTACCCAAGCCTCCATTGACTCAATGTGTGATTACGAAAAGCCTTAATGAAATTTTTCACTACAACAATTGCTTCCCAATCAGGCTTGCATTCACATTAGTCTACAGATCTACCTAATTCTTCTCACATTAGTTAAGAGTTTTTTGTTTAGTCCAAGAATAACAGAGGTACAATTGAATTCGTGAAACAATCTTTTTCATCTCAAACTTCTAACACATCTCACACACAATGACATATGTCCAAGAGGTCATTGATCAAACCAATCATGACTTAGGCATATCAAAACTCTGTGTTTATGATCTTGAATCATGAGGCCGTGATGAAAGTGAAACCCAATTTTCTAAACTTTTAAGGAATTGACGGGGAACTACGTTCCAGCTTTCACGAAACATTTGTTTCCGTACCAAATTTTCTAAACTCCAAATCATATTCAATTCTTTTGCGTGATCTTGATCAAGTTGTCGAAACCCACGATATTTGTTACGCAACAGAATCCAGCTCAAATTTTTTTCTTGAATATGATTTCCAGGTGAGTTTCATTTGAGATTCGAAGTTACTTTCAAATTAATCCAAAACATACTTGTCACTGACTACACTGGTGAAACAAGTAATTTCGGTTACAATTACTCACCTTATGTTTAGGTTGATATGTAATGACATTTTTAAGCCACCCACAAAGCCTTGAACGAGCTCCATCTTCTCAAAACCTGGCACCGGTACCTGTCTACTGGTGACCTGAGAATACAAGATATTTTGAAAGAGTTTATCAGCTTTAAAGCTGGTGAGATCATAAGTATTTTAGTGTCATTGTTTGTATGAAAGTGTTTGTAAGTACTTGATGTATAAGTTTGTAAATGTTTGTAAATGGTTGTAAATGTTTGTAAATGTTTGTAAATGGTTGTAAATGTTTGTAAATGCTTCTAAATGTTTGTATCTCCTAGAAAACCCTATGTTTTCTACTAAAAGTAGCCTTCTACCAAGGCATCAAATGTTTTAATGAAAATGTTTCTATGTGTATCTCTCGTAAGAGTATGTACGTTCCCAATTCTGACTATCATTAACCAAAAATATAGTTTTTATATTACTGATCATTGTGAGAAGATCACAAAGTGAATGCAATGGGGAAATAAAATAGTACTGTAGTGTTGTATTAAGTAACTATTGTTGTACTAACTACCTTAAACCAATTGTTACTTAAAGTACCATGTGATATGCTTGTACCATACTACCGACTAAAAACACAACGATGAAAGACGTCGGAAGAAATGACATTTGGCACCCGTAGACTTGCAACTCCCACTGTAGCTAGCAGCAAGGTGTAGGATAGTCAATCCAATATAGATCTATACACAAATTCAACGCTCTCCTTCTAGGAGACTCTGGATACAAAACGAGCCATGGCAGGTGATGCCATGCCCCGTTACGTGGATCACATAACTGTTGTAGTGTTCTTGTATATGTATTGTATGTACTAGCTGTATTGTATGTTCTCTCTCTCTGTCTAGTATGTATGTATGTTCTCTCTGTTTCTCGTAATAGTATGTTCTCTTATATAATGTATAGTATGTACTAGCTGTATTGTATGTTCTCTCTGTCTAGTATGTATGTATGTTCTCTCTGTTTCTCATAATAGTATGTTTTGTTTGTTTCTCATCACTATATGTTATGACTCATGAATGAACTGACTCATTGTATGTTTCATTGTTATAGTAATACTATTTGTAACTTCCTAAACTATACCTATTATAGTTTACTAGCAATGTTATTTGTATAAATGAACATGTTTATATACCTTTGCTACCCAAAGGCATTGAACTGAAAGAAGGAACTTTTGTATCTATATACATATACATAATATATAACTAAGATTTAAACGACCTTCGGACAAACAACCGATACCCTAAGACCACAACCAAACAAGGAACAGGAGGTAGGGTGAGTTATCAGTCCTAAGTCCTTTGAATCCCACTTATATAACTATATCTAAGTAGATACACATTTAACAAAATATATTAGTTTAAAAGACAAAGAAGTTTTGTAAAACCTTTTGAAGAGTTTAAATAAACATTGATGACTTGTTGTCATTTCATAAAACGATTTCAAAGCAGTTTGGCATATAGAAACAAGTTTGATAAAGAGTTTAACATGTAAAGGAGTTTGATAAGCATTTGAAGTAGTTTGTTTAATAACACTGTTTGAAAAGTAAGAAAATCCATATGTTTGATAGTCATTAATCACATGTGATTGATATAATAACTATAATGTATCTACTTGTTTTCCCCCCCATAAAAGCATTTAAAATCATTTAAAAGGTTGATTAAGGGGTATGAACTCACCAGTAGTGAGTGGTTTGGATGAACAGATAGTATAGGATGCTAAGTGTCAAGTGAAGACTTGAGCAAACACACGGATCCTATTTACCATATAATAACACATATATGTATCCAATTAGTCAATTAACAACTAATTTATCAAGTAAAGACACCCTAAAACATGGATAACACTTTGATTCAAGTGCTAGAAGTACCAAGGGTTGCATCTAAGGGTTGTATAGCCACTTAAAGGAGTTTTCGGTCCAAAGAGGTTTTCGGTCCAAATGGTTCTCGATCCAAATGGTTCTCGGTTTCTAGGGTTTTCGGTCCATGAGGTTAAGACAGAAAACTCATGGTATTTGGTGCATAAGGTGATTTTCAAGGGCTTTCAAGTATTTATAGGGGTTCTAAGTTTCATCCAAAGCCTTATGTGAGTTTAAGGTCTTATAGGCACCTTTCTTTAGGGTTTTCGGTCAAGAGAGATGCACTTGACCGAAAACACCTATTGTTCTTGAGAAATGGATGTTTTCAAGGCCCTAAATAAAGTATCCTTACTAGATAACAAGTATAGGAGATGGATACTTACAATATGGAAGCAAAGAAGGGTGTTTTCGGCCCAAAACACAAGTGTGTGTTCTTGGTGTTCTTGGTGTTCTTGAAGATCTAACCCGAAAGAGATGATTTCATGGATGAAATCAAAGGGTTGTACTAGATAAAGCTTTGTAACAACAAATCAAATGGAAAGAATTCTTAGAATTTTGAAGATCAAAGTGAAGAACTCGATGATACTTGAGAGAGAATGGATGTTTCTAGCTTTGAAAAGGAAAGAATGATCCAAATGATCATGAAATTTAAATGGAGGATGGGGTTTTCGGTCACCTTGACCGAAAAATCTAAGGTCTTGACCGAAAACTCCTTTTTGAGGAGGTTTTCGGTTTGCTTCATGACTAGAACTTCAACGAATTCATCCTAACACGGATTCCTTTGATGTACTAAGTTTCGAATACTCGAATAGACTCCAAATAGGGCTAAAAGTTAACAAACAAGACTAACTCTGATAAATTTGAGTGTTTGTACAAGCTAGAAATTTCAGATTGTCACATCATCCCCCCGTTAGAGAGAATTTCGTGCCGAAATTAGAGTTTAAGCAAATAAGTAGTTACAATAACTAAGTAAAAAGGTGAGGATATACCCGTTTCAACTGATCCTCGCGCTCCCGAGTGAATTCAGGTCCTCATTTGGCGTTCCAACGAACCTTCATTATCGGGATTTGGCCTTTTTTCGTTTGCTTGACCTCTCGGTCCATGACCTCTACAGGTTCTTCCACGAAGTTGAGGCTCTCATTGATCTCGATCTCGTCGAGTGGGATTACAAGAGTCTCATCGGACAGACACTTTTTCACGTTCGAGACGTGGAAAGTAGGATGTACGTTACTAAGTTCGCGAGGTAGGTTGAGTCTGTAAGCTACAGGGCCGATTCTGGCGAGAATCTCGGAAAGCCCTACGTAACTTTTCTGTCGGACTCTAGAGGCTTTAAATCGTCCATTAATCTGAACGATCCTCTCTATCGATTCCCTCTAACTCTAGATCGTGTATTTCATAGCTGGCTTCGAGTGTCTTAAGCTGACGGAAGGCATAGGTAATGACCTTACCTTATTGCATCAATATGCAACTGAGCCCTGGATTTGGATGCATCGCAATGGATTACAAAGTCTTCTATTCCTTTTTGGGAGGGATAGTATCGGTGCGGTGCACAAGGCTTGTTTTAGCGTTTGGAATGCTCTCTCCTGCTTCTCTTCCCAGGCAAAGGCCACGCCCTTCTGGGTAAAAGTCATATGAGGCTTCGCAAATCGAGAGAAGTTCTGAAAGAACCTACTATAGTAGTCTGCGAGACCTAGAAATTTAAAAATTTATATAGGTGTCTTTGGATCTGCCAGTTCTCAATGGCCTGGATTTTGGAAGTGTCTACATGAATTCCCTCTTCACTAACAACGTGACCAAGGAATTTGACCATTCGGATCCAAAACTCGCATTTAAGAGAATTTCGCGTAAAGCTCCTCTGGTCGTAATGTTTCCAAGACCTGCTGAAGATGTTGACCATGCTCCTCCTTACTACGAGAATAGATAAGTATGTCATCGACGAAGACGATGACGAACTGATCCAAGTAAGGACAACACACCCTATTCATTAAGTCCATTAATACTGCGGGCGCGTTGGTTAATCCGAACGGCATCACTACGAATTTGTAGTGTCCATAACGAGTTCGGAAGGCTGTCTTCGGAACATCCTCCCCTTGGCACTCGTAATTTGTGATACCCAGATCTTAGGTCGATTTTTGAAAAGAAGTTCGCCCCTTGAAGTTGGTCGGACAAGTCGTCAATACGAGGCAAAAGGGTAACGATTTTTGGTGGTTAGTTTGTTGAGCTCCCTGTAATCGATGCACATACGAAATGATCCGTCTTTCTTCTTGACGAACAAGACCGGAGTTCCCCAAGGTGAGAAGCTTGGTCTTAAAAATCCCTTGCTAAGCAGTTCGTTAAGTTGACCGGATAGTTCTTGCATCTATGCAGGTGCTAGACGATAGGGCGATTTGGCTACTGGGGTAGCCCCTGGAACTAAGTCGATCCTGAACTCGACTTGACGTTGAGAAGGTAATCCTGGGAGTTTTCTGTTCTATCTGAATCTCTTGTATCGATCGGTGGGAAAGGCATTTAATTGGCTCCTAAGTTTATTCGCATGGCAGTGCGATCACTCGTATTCTGGAGCAGTCTTCGTCCTGAAGTTCTTTTCTGGCAGTCATATTTGCTTCATCAATCACGGCTTCGCGTACACGAGTCGTATATGATTAAGATTGAAAAGGTCGTCGAATAAATAATTCTTCTCTAATCTCACATCCAAACAAGGAAAAGAAGTTAAAGCAGAATCATCAATTCTAAGCCTGTAGAACCTTGATTATATACCACCCTTGCGTATACATTCCTCAGCGATAGCTTAACCGTATGGGTCTTCGGATTGAACTTGACGTACTGTACGAGTGGTATTCCGGGGAGGTTTCTTCGGGAAGGATACGAAATATAAGATACCCTTCGCATGAGTATCTCGGAGTTCTGGAATGACGGTTTCTCTAGAAAGGACTATGGTGAAAAGGATTTTCGCACGAGACTGGCATTGTGAGGATCGATTTGACTCATGTTACATGATACTGTTGGACTACTCGAAATAAAAGGTGTTAGACAAGATTATAGAGATGTTACAAAAACATAATGGTGCAACTTGACTGAGTTTCAGTACTTTAGCTTTATCTTACAAGACTGCTGCAGTGAACAAGGTATACTACAAAAGCAAGTACACGCAGCACGAGAGTCCCTTGACTGACGGGATCTCGCAAAAGATATGACTCGAGTTGCACTAGTTTTTAGTAGTTTATAACTTTAATATAACGAGAACGCCTTAGAATTTCAACGTGGGTCCGGAGTAGTCTCTCCTTCAGCAGTGATCCTTAGTATCTTCCCGTCTGCGCCAGAGTTCTTTGTTATTGGGCAATCCTTCTTAAGATGTCCTATCTCACCGCATAAATGGAAAATCTGGCTTGCACCAGCATCGGTGGTGGATGTGAGGTGTCGGGTCGGAGTTATGTGGACACGAGCGCTTATGTTGTTCTTCACTTTTGGACAATCCCTTTTATAGTGCCCTGTTTCACCACCACCATAGCAAGTCGGGCTGACCTTGATGTTAGTGATTTGGAAGACGGTTTGTGCCGGCGCCCTACAGACACCAATAGTGTGCCCCATTTGATTGCAATTTATGCATTGCGGATCACGGCAAACTCATGTATGATGAAAAGTACACTTTATACACTTCGGGAGTTTTCCCTCATATGGTCTGAACGGTGTTGAAGTGGCAGGGGTTGCAACTTGTTGCTGTTGCTTGGCAACTTTTTGAGATCGTTTGCGCTCCTTGTAGGCTTGACGCCTTCGTTTCTTACCCTCTGCTTTGCGGCTTTGGGTGCTCGTAACAGTTATCATTTGTTGATTTCCCGGGTGGTTACAATAATTTGAACTGTCAACACCTTTTACAGCCTTGCTTTTGTTACTAGTGTTGAGGTGTGCAAGGACAGCTGTCACGGCAGCTGTTACCGCTGCTTGGAAGGTGGCGGCGTCTATATGAAGGATCGGGGTTTTGTCGTTCGACTGATTACCTCTAGATGACGACATGATTCTGCTATTTGACAAGAAAAGGAGTTTGTGAGTGATTATGGTCGGCCCTAGATGTATTCTACTCATTCATGTATATGTAAAGTTTTTGTTTTGTTAAACTGTTCTCGATGGTTTGACCTACATCCCTATGATGCAGTACTGGAAAAGAGTTGAAGTAAGTTCGTAGAATGTTCACTAGACAATTGCTATTTTGAACTAGACTATCATTGGTTGGTGGATAACCGGATTCAACCTTTGACAAGAATTGGAAGTGATCCTTGTGCTAATTCACCATAGCTCAATAATTTGACGACGTGAGGTTTAGATAGGATTCTAACGATAGCAGAACGAAAGTATTGAAAAAGGATTGGCACAGAAATTAGCCGACTGTCAATATCATTGATATTTAAGATGTAATACGTTTGGGAAAAATGACCTTGGGGTAGGTCTTACATCATATCCGAAGTAGAAAAAGTTTGGACGGCATACTGGCCCTACTAGAAAGTACTTACAGTACAGGGTTAGTTACATAGAAAAGTGCTACTTGGAGCATAGATTGGAAGACTATTCTTTCAACCAATGAAAGAAAGGTAGAATATCTCCTACTGGTGATGGTTATCCCTTGGGTGAGCCCTTAGCTCAGCCAGCTGACGCTCCACATCAAGTAGGTGCCTTTCGTACACCCTTTGGCGTACTCGGAGCTCTATGACTTCAGCTCGAGTTTCAGCTAGCTCTTGTTGCAGGGTCTCGTGGTCTCCCCTAGATCTCTCACGAGCATCTTCCAGATGAATGGTGCGGATGGTATGCATCCTCGCATTGGCATCATCTTTCGTGATTCGATGGAGAGCTGTCCTGCCCTGAATCTCGTTTTGGGCCACTCTGCGGACCAGGATTGGCAAGACTCTGTCTGCTGAGCCTCCTTCGCTCAGGTCATAAAAGCTTTGGTCTCCGTTGAATGGTATGGGCTGATTCTGTTCTTGGCTCCATGTTTCCAAGCTTTCCACCCATGGAGGCGTCGGGCCTTGAAAAGCCGGACGACGGTTAGGATTTGGGACAGGAGCCACCGGGGGTAGGTTCTCAACTTCAGGCTCGGAGTCAGAACCATCTGCAAAGCCTTCAGCCTGGTGATCATCCACAAGGATTGGGTGATCATTTTCTGGCTCTGCTTGAAACCCTCCTCCATTACCTTGGTTAGGGAAGTATAAGTCGTCGTGGGGATGGAGTCCAGCCATGTTATCTACGCGAGAATAGGGGTATAAGAAATAACTAAATAAAAGTACTAATTAGGTAGTTATAAGGCCTTTTTAGTTTGCACATAAGTAAATTATAGTAACACAAAATACTCCTATAGTATTTTAGGTTTATGTTTTGTTCTAAGGTTTTCGTTGTGGTATTGTTGGTAAGTTTTTAGACTTGTTTCAACCTCACAACCACTCTTAGGCACATGCTAGTCACTCCTCGGATAATATAGTTGATCAGGCTATATCTTCCCAGATTTGATTATATGTCTCTAAGTCTACTTGTGCTGTGCAACAATCGTAATACTTTTGTTCTGTCCTAGTGACACTGATTTTAGCATGAATGCAGGTAGGTATACTTGGTTAAATATTTTATTATTTAAAAGTATAAACACTTTGTCAGAGTATTTTTTAAATCCCGCTGTGTTTATAGTTTGTATATCTTTTATGGGTTGATATACTCGATTCACTATAAACAATGCTCTAATACCAATCTGTCACACCCCAAAACCAGAACGGTGGAAATGTTCGGGGGTGGAGGACGTCATGTATAGTATCACAACAATGAATAGTAGTAAACAAGCAACAACATCATCCATTGCATTAATAATATAATTTAATACAAGTGTGTTCTGTGAAGTGTATAAGACACTAAAATGTAAATCAAAATAAAAGATGAGTCTTGAACGAGCTCCATCTTCTCAAAACCTGGCACCGGTACCTTTCTACTGGTGACCTGAGCATACAAGTTATTGTGAAAGAGTTTATCAGCTTTAAAGCTGGTGAGATCATAAGTATTTTAGTGTCATTGTTTGTATGAAAGTGTTTGTAAGTACTTGATGTATAAGTTTGTAAATGTTTGTAAATGTTTGTAAATGTTTGTAAATGGTTGTAAATGTTTGTAAATGTTTGTAAATGTTTGTATCTCCTAGAAAACCCTATGTTTTCTACTAAAAGTAGCCTTCTACCAAGGCATCAAATGTTTGAATGAAAATGTTTGTATGTGTATCTCTTGTAAGAGTATGTATGTTCCCAATTCTAACTATCATTAACCAAAACTATAGTTTTTACATTACTGATCATTGTGAGAAAATCACAAAGTGAATGTAATGGGGAAATAAAATAGTATTGTAGTGTTGTATTAAGTAACTACTGTTGTACTAACTACCTTAAACCAATTTTTATTTAAAGTACCATGTGATATGCCTGTACCATACTACCGACTAAAAACAGGACGATGAAAGACGTCGGAAGAAATGACATTTGGCACCCGTACACTTGCAGGTCCCACTGTACCTAGCAGCAAGGTGTAGGATAGTCAATCCAGTATAGATCTATACACAAACTCAACGCACTCCTTCTAGGAGACTCTGGATACAAAACGAGCCATGACAGGTGATGCCAGCCCCGTTACGTGGCTCACATAACTTTTGTAGTGTTCTTGTATATGTATTGTATGTACTAGCTGTATTGTATGTTCTCTCTCTGTCTAGTATGTATGTATGTTCTCTCTGTTTCTCATAATAGTATGTTCTCTTATATAATGTATAGTATGTACTAGCTGTATTGTATGTTCTCTCTGTCTAGTATGTATGAATGTTCTCTATGTTTCTCATAATAGTATGTTTTGTTTGTTTCTCATCACTATATATTATGACTCGTGAATGAACTGACTCATTGTATGTTTCATTGTTCTAGTAATAGTATTTGTAACTTCCTAAACTATACCTATTATAGTTTACAAGCAATGTTATTTGTATAAATGAACATGTTTGTATACCTTTGCTACCCAAAGGCATTGAACTGAAAGAAGGAACTTTTGTATCTATATACATATACATAATATATAACTAAGATTCAAACGACCTTCGGACAAACAACCGATACCCGAAGACCACAACCAAACAAGGAACAGGAGGTAGGGTGAGTTATCAGTCCTAAGTCCTTTGAATCCCACTTATATAACTATATCTAAATAGATACACATTTAACAAAATATATTAGTTTAAAAGACAAAGAAGTTTTGTAAAACCTTTTGAAGAGTTTAAATAAACATCGATGACTTGTTGTCATTTCATAAAACGATTTCAAAGCAGTTTGGCATAAAGAAACAAGTTTGATAAAGAGTTTAACATGTAAAGGAGTTTGATAAGCATTTGAAGTAGTTTGTTTGATAACACTGTTTGAAAAGTAAGAAAATCCATATGTTTGATAGTCATTAATCACATGTGATTGATATAATAACTATAATGTATCTACTTGTATTCCCCCCCATAAAAGCATTTAAAATCATTTAAAAGGTTGATTAAGGGGTATGAACTCACATGTAGTGAGTGGTTTGGATGAACGGATGGTATAGGATGCTAAGTGTCAAGTGAAGACTTGAGCACACACACGGATCCTATTTAACATATAATAACACATATATGTATCCAATTAGTCGATTAACAACTAATTTATCAAGTAAAGACACCCTAAAACATGGATAACACTTTGATTCAAGTGCTAGAAGTACCAAGGGTTGCATCTAAGGGTTGTATAGCCACTTAAAGGAGTTTTCGGTCCATAGAGGTTTTCGGTCCAAATGGTTCTCGGTCCAAATGGTTCTCGGTTTCTAGGGTTTTCGGTCCATGAGGTTAAGACCGAAAACTCATGATATTTGGTGCATAAGGTGATTTTCAAGGGCTTTCAAGTATGTATAGGGGTTCTAAGTTTCATCCAAAGCATTATTAGAGTTTAAGGTCTTATAGGCACCTTTCTTTAGGGTTTTCGGTCAAGGGAGATGCACTTGACCGAAAACACCTATTGTTCTTGAGAAATGGATGTTTTCAAGGCCCTAAATCAAGTATCCTTACTAGATAACAAGTATAGGAGATGGATACTTACAATATGGAAGCAAAGAAGGGTGTTTTCGGCCCAAAACACTAGTGTGTGTTCTTGGTGTTCTTGAAGATCTAACCCGAAAGAGATGATTTCATGGATGAAATCAAAGCGTTGTACTAGATAAAGCTTTGTAACAACAAATCAAATGGAAAGAATTCTTAGAATTTTGAAGATCAAAGTGAAGAACTCGATGATACTTGAGAGAGAATGGATGTTTCTAGCTTTGAAAAGGAAAGAATGATCCAAATGATCATGAAATTGATATGTAGGATGGGGTTTTCGGTCACCTTGACCGAAAACTCTAAGGTCTTGACCGAAAACTCCTTTTTGAGGAGGTTTTCGGTTTGCTTCATGACTAGAATTTCAACCAATTCATCCTAACATTGATTCCTTTGATGTACTAAGTTTAGAATACTCGAATAGACTCCAAATAGGGCTAAAAGTTAACAAACAAGACTAACTCTGATAAATTTGAGTGTTTGTACAAGCTAGAAATTTCGGATTGTCACAATACACAAGCTGTTGATTATCTCTCTTGATAATTAACGACACAACCTTTGCCCGGGGTTTATCTGCCTTTGTGTCGAAATTTTATTTTTCCGCATCACAGATCCTAACTTTTCGTTAGTTTGCTTCTTATCTTCTTTCTTTGGCACACTGCACTCACGAAATCCTTGAGGTTCTGAGTATTACCAACTCTGGCTGATGATTTCGAAAGTCTGGAAAATGACTTCGTCTTTAATCCCAAAGATGAAAGAGCCCAACCTCCATGCCGAAGGTTTTCGATCTTATGCAATTGGTACTAACGAACAGTCTGATGTGACGGTTTAGTAACATGGCCCGAGTTTCAAGGCACTTAATATAGACATGGCGCGTTTAACGGCTAGTGGTGCGACTTTCAAGGACATATGTGGCGTACTCTTTCTAGAAAACGTTTGGAATTCAATAAGGGTTACATATAAAAGGAAATCCTACTCTGCTTTTACAATTACGCGTTCAAAATTCTCAAACGATCAAAAAGCCCTAATTTCTCTGTTCTTCAAGATCTTCTCAAACCATAATCAATGGCGGCTGATCCCACCTTTTCTACTGAAGAAGTTGTTTCTCAACCATCAATGAAGATCCAAAGTACCAACTATCAGGTTGAAGGCAATGTCTCATTGTATCCAGAAGAACTCAAGATGCTGATTGTTGGTCTTAAACATTCAGGTCTGGCAACTGCAATGTTCAATGCTTTTGCAGTTCCATTGTCATGGCTCTCTATGGCTGGTTACACTGCTTCTTACAGCAAAGCCACTGATCTGATTACATTCAATCTGGTGAATGAAAAGCGAATTCGTCTCTCTCGAAGATGTTTACTCAAATCTTGGTAATTCCAAATTCCCCTCCATTCTTCAAACCTACTGCTGATCAAGTGATGTTCATGTTTAACGAGCTGGGTCATCAACCACCACTCGTTAAGATCAGTGATTTCAAGAAATCCGGTCTTCCGTGCAGATAGAATTTTCTGTTTGGGATATACCTTCGTTGCTTAACAGGGCGAAGTGTAGGGTTGGATAAGGGCGAATGGAAGTTTATGGGATGCTAGCAGGGTTGTATTATGATCTAAATGTTGATTATGCTACTCAAATTTGGAAAGAGTTTATCAAAAGTTTGGGAACACGAATGTGGTGAAAGGAATTTCGTGTGCACGTTACTGGAGCCTGGTTCTTCAGTATGTGTATGAAAAAGAAGGTATTCCAGTTCCTGCTGATGAGGCTAAGGCAGAATTCGCAAAGTATCACTTTCCAAAGCAAGTTGCAGATGATTCAGATGAATTCCAAAACGTTGCATGAATTCCTGATGGGATGTTGAAGAAGGTTGATCCCACAAATTCAATGTTGGTGGCATACTTGCAACATGTTAATCCTTCAATCGAAACTGGAGTCTTGCTGAAAACCAGTGATGAAGGGTCATCTAAGAAGTCAAAGAAATCAAAGAAGGTTCCTGAAGAGACTGTTGTTCACGAAAGTCCCAATAAACAATCAAAGACAAAGTCTCATAAGAAGATTGCAAGTGAAACGGAGAAGCCTCGGGAGAAAGTAGTTCCTGAATCTTCGAAGGAATTAATCCCTTCGAAATCAGGGGTGTTCAAACGGTTACAAACATTTACATATCAGAAACGAACTTCATCAAAAGATCAGTCTCCACAGTTCGTAAACCTCAGCTTAACCGCCAAGGGGTAAAAGTTCGTGAAATACCTGCTCCTGTTTCCCCATCTTCCAAAAAGCGAAGAGCTGAGGATGTGGCAAAGCATATTAACATGAAGAGGAAGAAACAAAATATGATTGTTCGTGAAGAATCATCTGATAGTGAGGTAGTTCCAGAATCTCCTTTGGGTTCGAATTCTCTGAAGGTATCCCAACCACTCATTCTTGAAACTGTTTCGACTCCAACAACCACGGTTCCAATCGACGTTGTTGTATCTCAACCTATTCCAACAACAGTTCCAATTTCACGAATTATTGAAAATGTATCTAATACGGATGCACATATTGTGGTGAGTGTTCCTCTTGCTTCTCAAGGTAATCCTGAACCTATTACCAGTTCCTTCGTTCCATTACCACCATTTATAACACCAGTTTCCACTACCACAACTTCACCAACTGTGGACCAAGTCTTAAACCAACCCTTCACTGTACTCTTTCCATCACAATCCACCGATCCACCAAAACCAACTTCCGATGATGAAACAGATGGAGGCGGTTTCGGAGGAACATTTGATGATCTTCATTTCGATTCAGAAGAAGAAGATATAGCAGATCATATGTTGATGTCTGGTAAGCAATTCAAGATCCTAAATCGTAAACTCAATGCCATTTTTCAATCACAAGCTGATTCAGGAGGAAAGAACTCAGTGTCTGGCATTGAAGTAGATGTGATGCTCAAAGCTGTGGAGCTTCGCATGCAAAAGCAGTTGGATGTTATGGATAAGAACAACGAGTTACGAGTCAAAGCTCATGCTGATTCGTTGAACTCTGAACTCAAGGATCTTCGTTTGACAACAAAAGAACGTCATGGTCTTTTTGTTAAAGATGTGAAGAATGTTCGGGAAGATGTGAATAGAAAGCTTGAGGAGTTGAAGGTTGAGGTTTCCAAAGACTTACACGAGCTAAATTCCAATTATTGAACACTTCAGTTCAATGTTGATACTATTGTTGGTGCTGTACGAACCATTGTTGAATGGTGGAAAGCTTTAACTCCGAAGTTTGATGAAAAGGATAAAGTTGATGCTCAGCAGTTTGAAAAGATGGGTGTTATGCTTGGGGAGTTAAAGCAGTTAGTGTCGAAGCCAGCTCCTACTTCATTGTTAACTCCTGAGTTTTTAACTCAGAAGTTACATTCGTTGGATCAGACTATTCAGAAGGCTGTGGCTCCCATTTCGAAGTTTGCTCACATGTTACCAACTGGTGCCCCACCTGTTGTCACAGGGGTGCAAGGGGGAGAAAATAAAGTTACAGAAAGCAAACCTTCGAGAGTTTCAAAAGTGATTGATAAGCTGAAGAATATTCAGAAGCCGAAGAAGATTGTTACTACTACTGGTGAAGTAACGAAGGTTGTTTCTACTCAAGTCACAAATCCAATTGTTTCAAAGGCAAATACAACTGAAGCAATCAAAACAACAACAAGACCCATTCTGAAGGGAATTGTATTTAATGCACCAACTGAAGGAGGAAGTTCTAGTTCGGCAAAACCAAAAGTCTCTGAAGGTGATAGAGATAAAGGGAAAGTGATTGTTGTCGAAAAGTATAAGGAAGAGAAAAAGGCCGAAATTGAAGCTGAAATGGAGAAGCAAAGACAAATTCAAAGCATATTGAGACTTCGTAAAAGTGATCCACCTGGTATGGAGAAGGGAGATCCAAAGAATCTCTACAGTTATGAAAACATTGAAGCAAGGGTTGCTTACAATCATATGCATGCTTTTGAGAAGAAGCCGAAGAAAAGCTACTCTATCATTAACACTTATATGAGTCAGCTTGATTTCCCAATAAATGAAATGATGTTTATAATGGCTCAATATAATATTGTGGAGAAGTTCGATAATGAGGATGATTATATTCATATGAAACTTCGGTCTCATGCAGTCGTTGGAAAAGAACGAGAGGAGATTTGGTCGTTGGTGAAGATTAAGAAAGTTATCAGCATAACAAAGGATGTGATGTTCGAGAATATGATACAAAACTTTCGGTATCATGTTGTAAGAGCGAACAACCAAGTCTGTGATTTCTTTGTTTCTGATTTCCCTTTAATGAACTTGAATGATCTGATTCAAGTTGCATTGATTCTGAAAGACATAGAGGTTTCGCAACTTCAGGGAACCGATAAAGACGTTTTGAGGCTTGGTCTTGGACATATCAAAATCTTCATAGACAATTACTATGATTGTCTGGCATTGACTGATGTGGAATTAGCATCAGCAATGGGAAAGGAAGTCAATGTTGCAATGGAATTACCGAAGACTCAAGCTGAATTAAAGAAGTATGCTGATGGGGAGATTTCGTTAAAACCTTTTGGCATGGTATTTGCTGGAAAAGACAAGAATGGTAAAGCAAAGAGATTTTTGTTCCAGACTTCAGAGATCGAAAGATATACCACTTCTCAATATACGAACTTTATTTTTCGTATGAATAATTGCAAGAAAAACAACGATGGTGATAAGGCGGAGTTGAGGAAGGTTATAACGTGGTATTCTGAGATACGAAGGATGATGCAATTTGTTGCACAGATTCTCACGAATTGAGATTTTCGACATGATTACAATGGGGGATATTGTAGGGTCGAATTTTATAGTAATATGTCGAATCTGTGTAATTGTCTTTTTCATATGATTATTATGTATTTTACTAAGGCATCAGTTTGTACGAAGCATGAATGTCTAGCCTTAGTACATTTTTTGTACTTTCAGCCTCCTATAAATAGGAGCTGAACATAGAGTAGATGATAGAGTTTTTCCCAGTTTCTATTATCATTTGTACTCGTGTTCATTGGAAGTAATCAGAGCTTAAACCAGACCTTATTTACTTCTCGTTTTCATTCATACTCTGATTTTGATTCACATACTCGATTAATCTCTTCTACAATTCTTCTACATACCTCTCTTGACGAGCACTTTGATGGTATCTTTCCATCAGGTCCATGTGCATCTGAAAAGGGTAAAATTCCTCATAGGACTTCTAGAGTTCAGCTATCATTGTGGCCAACATGATACATGCCACCTTGGTGACATCTCTCTCATGAGTCCTAAAGTCAGCGATCTCCTGCGGAGTAGCAGTAGAGTCAACAATTTCTTTTAGCTCCTTGTCAAGGACATATTCCTTGTGCTCGTAACGCGTGACCATCCTGATGTTCCTGATCCAATCATTAAAGTTTGAACCAGCAAAGATGACTCTCCCACAAAGGTTCATGAGAGAGATGGAGCTTGTTGGGTTTGAGCCTGAAGCAGCATTGTTGGAAGACATCTGAAAAGAAGAAAGACAAGTTTAGATTAGATAAAGAATCCTTAAGAAGACACCCAAATGTAATATTAAGGCTAGGACCCAACACAATATCTTATAACTTGGAAGAGGGATGTCGTAATCCAAGCTATAAAATATTTGAAGGTAGGCGAATGATGATTCACCAATTTCCACCATGAAAAAAGAAATAAATTATTAGGTTTTAATTGGATTGAAACTCTTAGATTCTTTTGAGATTCATTGAGCTTTTCAATGGCATGTTTAAATCTCGATTGTGCCCTATCAAGTTTGTGAGGATGCCGAGGATCACAAACAAGGTGTGAATATGTCACACCTCCAAACCAGACGGCGGAAACGTCTGGGGGTGGAGGACTTGAATTGTAGTATCACAACACATGCATCATAGTAATCAAAGTACAAACAACCATTGTATTTAAAAAGTATAAATATTTACATGTGTTCAATCATTGTATATTGAACCAAAATATAGTTATACAAAAGAAGATATGACTCAACAAAGCTCCATCTTCTCAAAAGCTCGGGGAGTACCTGTGTATTATTTCCCTGAGAATACAAGTAATTTGAAAAGAGAGTATCAACATAAAGTTGAGTGAGTGCATAAATGTTTATGTTTGAAAGAGTATCTCTGTATTTTGTATATGTAAACTGTTCCATAAAATCCTATATTTTCTGTTTGTATATGAAAAGTAGTTTTATTCCCATAAAACCGTTCTCTGTGTATTAATGTTTTGTATTTGTATTACTTATGAAAACTTGTAACTGAGAGTGTGCCTGGCTCCACCAGCTGTTATTGAAAACTGTATTGAATCTTTGTATTTTGTATTATGTGAACTAGTACTTTGAAGGTGTACTTTCGTTTAGTTATTTATACACTAACGTATTGTTCATATCTTTTTAATGAGTTATTATAACCATACTATGACTGATGGCCTGAAACAAACGCTTTGTGGGCGTTTAAACTGGTGATAACAATTGCCACTCATCTAACTGTAGCTAGCAGCCTGAGTGCGGGGTTGTCAATCCCGATATAGATCTACACACACTTGTTTCGATCCCCGGCTGGAGATTCTGGTTATAATGTCAGGACTTTTCTATGTTGTCTAAAATGAATTAAACAACCTGAATCTAGTGTCTCATAAAAAGCATATAAACGTTACATGTATATTAGTTTGAAAACTCAATCATTCTGAAATAATGATTGACAGTATATTTTTTGAATCAAAACCCAATAATTCTGAAATAATGATTGACAGTATGTCCTTGAATTAGTATTTCCAAACATGTATTTGATAAGTGTAAACCTTGATTTGTTCTGTATCAAAACCCTAGTTTCTTGAGTATTCTAGTATACTTGTATCATGAATTATTGTTCTATGTATAAAATATACCTATTATCATTTATATGTACTCTCTGATTGTGTATTTAACCATGTTTGCATGTAATCCCTTGCTCAGCATATTACAAAGGTATTTAAACTGATGAAATAACTATTATATTTATATACATATACAATTTTATATATAAGTAAAATTTAAACGACACTCGGACAAGTAACCGGTACTTTAAGCCCACATCCAAACAAGGAAAAGGACCCAGAATGAGTTATCAGTCCTAAGCCTTTTAAATCTTATTTATATATACGGGGGTATGAACTCACTTGATAGATGGTGAACCGGACAGAGTTTTGTTTCACGAAAAGGAGTTTATTTGTCAAGAAACCGGCTCAAATTGGGCAGAGTTTCGACAGGAGAGAGGTTACTTCTCGGGATTCTCGAGGCTTCGAGGCTTGCTTAGGGTTCGAGACTTGATACCGGGGCTTTAGGGGTTGTATATGAGCTTAGGGGAGTGGAAAATGTGAAAGAGAATGATATTTGGGGTGAAAAAGTGTAAAAAATCTGGAACCCTCGCATGCTTTATATAGTCCGAAGGTTCGGACCCGAAGCTACGCGAAGGTGACACGCGTCGGACAGGTGGCGAGGCGAGGGGGCTTCTTCGGACCGGAGGCTCGCTACTGGCTGGCTCGGATTGGACCAACCCTCGGTCCAATGGGAAGGAGACACGTGCGAAGGGGAGGGTCCGAGGTGTGTGCGAGGGGTGTCTCCGGGGCATCTCCTGCGAAGCTGTTCTCTTCTAAGTGGACCTCAGCTGCGGTCCAATCAGGAAGTGCCACGCATGGGTTCGGTCCACTCAGCAGCTGCCACGTGCGAGGGTGACGTGGCATGCGAAATTGCCCGGTTTTTCCATTTTTTTCTTTATTTTTGTGCCAAACTTGCAAAAATCATAACTTTCGCATACGAGCTCCGTTTTTGGCGTTCTTTTTGTGCACGCGTAGGTAAAATGATACTCTACGACTTTCGTTTAGACTTCGTCGGCTAATTTTGAATTTATTTTTAATATTATTATTTTAAACAGACCGGGACGGGAATTCGTTAAAAATTCATAACTTCTTCATCCGACGTCCGTTTTCGTCTGTCTTTTTACCGTTGTACTTCTACCGACGAGACCTTCAATTCTCGTTTAGGTTGTGTCGGCTAAAAATCGCTCGATCTTTATTTCGAGTTTTTAGTTGTACACTGCTATACTGAGACTTAGAAAAATCATAACTTCCTCATACGAAGTCAGATTTTTCCGTTCTTTTTATGAAAGTTCTCGGTTTAACATAAACTACAAATTTCATTTAGATTGTTAAGGCTAAAAAGCCTTTTATCAAAAATTCAGTTTTTACACTGAACAGTGTTTTGTCGGTTTTGTCGCGGATTTTCGATTGGTCATAACTTCTTCGTTATAACTCGGATTTTAGTGTTCTTTAAAGCCTTGTTACAATCTCCATCACTTGGTTCATCCCAATCGAGATTGCTAAATAATTTATTTTTGAGGGTCAATTATGTAAATATGCACATTATGCTAAAATTTCTCTTTGTTATTATAAAAAGAACTATACATTGACCTAAACTATTACATAGGTTTGAAATTACGATTTGTTACATTATCCCCCAGTCAGAGAGAATTTCGTCCCGAAATTAGTATTTCAGGTAGACTAGGGAAAAAGATGTGGATACTTCTGTTTCATTTGATCCTCCCGCTCCCAAGTGAATTCAGGTCCCCGTTTTGCATTCCAGCGAACCTTCACTATCAGGATACGACTTTGTTTGGTTTTCTTAACTTCCCTGTCTAGAATCTCTACGGGTTCTTCCACAAAGTTGAGGCTCTCGTTTAACTCGATTTCCTCGAGTTGGATCAAAAGAGTCTCATCAGATAAACACTTTTTCAACTTTGAAACGTGGAAGGTAGGATGAATGTTATTTAGTTCTTGGGGTAGTCGAAGTTTGTAAGCTACAGGACCAATTCTAGCAAGAATTTCGAAGGGTCCTATGTACCTTGGACTCAATTTGTCACGCTTTCCAAAGCGTATCATGCCCTTCCAGGGTGAGACCTTTAAGAAGACGCGGTCACCAATATGGAATTCCAAGGGTTTTCTTCGTTTGTCAGCGTAGCTTTTCTGTCTATCTCTGGAAGCTTTAAGTCGCTCCCGAATTTGTGTGATTTTCTCGGTGGTTTCTCGAATGATTTCCGGACCAGTGAGAGCACTATCAGGAGTTTGACCTCTAGCTAGCTGCGTGTCACCCACTTCAGCCCAACACAGAGGGGATCTGCACTTGCGACCGTAGAGAGCTTCGAATGGAGCAGCGTTAATGCTAGTGTGATAACTATTGTTATAAGAGAATTCAACAAGGGGTAAGTGAATATCCCATGCTTTTCCAAAGTCTATCACGCAAGTTCGCAACATGTCTTCTAGTGTTTGAATCGTCCTCTCACTTTGTCCGTCGGTTTGAGGATGGTAGGCTGTACTCATGTCCAGCCTAGTTCCCAAAGAGTTTTGTAAAGACTGCCAGAAACGTGAGGTGAATCTACTATCTCGGTCCAAAATAATAGATATTGGTACACCATGCAGTCTAACAATATCCCTGAGGTAAGTTCGGGTTAGTTTCTCCATCTTGTCGGTTTCTTTTATTGGTAAGAAGTGTGCGGATTTGGTTAATATGTCGACGATTACCCAAATAGTATCATAACCACCCGAAGTCTTAGGTAATTTGTTTATGAAATCCATTGTAATCCGCTCCCACTTCCATTCAGGGATTTCAGGTTGTTGTAATAAACCTGAAGGTTTCTGGTATTCTACCTTAACTTTGGCACAAGTAAGACACTTGGCCACAAAGGTAGCGATTTCGGCCTTCATGTTAGGCCACCAATATAGTTTCTTAAGGTCCAGATACATCTTGTCTGAACCTGGATGAATGGAGTATCGGGTTTTGTGTTCTTCATTCATAACCACGTCTCTGTAACCACCGAACTTTGGTGTCCAGATCCGGTTCATGAAATAATAAACTCCATTATCCCTAACTTCGAAGTTTTTATCCATTCCTCTCAGGGTTTCACCTGCCACGTTTTCGGGTTTCAAGGCTTCTAGTTGAGCTTCTTTGATTTGTGTGGACAGATATGAATGGATTGTCATGGTCAACGACTTTACTCGGCGTCCCGAGTATTCTTTTCTGCTAAGGGCATCAGCTACTACGTTTGCTTTACCAGGGTGATAAAGAATTTCACATTCGTAGTCGTTTAGTAGCTCCATCCATCGTCGTTGTCTCATGTTCAGCTCTTTCTGATTGAAGATATGCTGGAGACTTTTATGGTCCGTGAATATTGTGCATTTCATGCCATATAGGTAATGTCTCCAAATCTTCAGAGCAAACACCACCGCTCCTAGTTCAAGGTCGTGTGTTGTATAGTTGACTTCATGCGTCTTAAATTGTCGTGAGGCATAGGAGATAACCTTTCCTCTTTGCATATGTACACACCCAAGCCCTTGATTTGAAGCATCACAGTACACTACAAAGTCCTCTGTCCCTTCGGGTAGGGACAGGATCGGTGCACTGCACAAGGCTTGTTTGAGCGTTTGGAATGCGGTTTCTTGCTTCTCTCCCCAGTTGTAGCTTACACCCTTTTGTGTCAGGGTGGTAAGTGGTTTAGCGATTCGGGAGAAGTTTTGGATGAACCTGCGATAGTAGACAGCAAGACCTAAGAATTGTCGGATTTCTGTAGGAGTCGTGGGTGCTGGCCAATTTTCAATTGCTTTGATTTTGGAAGGGTCCACGTGTATTCCTTCTGAACTGACCACGTGACCTAGGAATTCAACCTTCCTAATCCAAAACTCGCACTTTGAAAACTTCGCATAAAGTTTTTCGGTCCTAAGGGTTTGTAATATTTGACGAAGATGTTGGCCATGTTCTTCTTTGCTTCTTGAATAGACAACGATGTCGTCGATGAAGACTATGACGAATTTGTCCAGGAATGGACGACACACTCTGTTCATTAGATCCATGAACACAGCAGGTGCATTCGTCAATCCGAATGGCATCACAATAAACTCGTAATAACCATAACGAGTTCTAAACGCGGTCTTGGGAATGTCTTCCTCCAAAATCCGTAATTGGTGATACCCGGATCTTAAGTCTATCTTCGAGAAGTAGCTCGCACCTTGAAGTTGGTCGAACAGATCGTCAATGCGAGGTAGAGGGTATCGGTTCTTGATGGTAAGTTTATTCAGCTCGCGGTAGTCTATGCACATGCGGAATGATCCATCCTTCTTCTTTACGAACAAAACTGGTGCTCCCCAAGGTGAGAAGCTTGGTCTTATGAAACCTTTACTAAGGAGTTCGTTAAGTTGGCTGGATAATTCTTGCATTTCAGAAGGTGCAAGACGAAAGGGGATTTGGCTATAGGGGTAGCTCCAGGGATTAAGTCGATTCGGAATTCGACTTGTCGTTCGGGAGGTACTCCTGGAAGATCATCGGGAAAGATATCGGGAAAGTTGCGAACCTCTGGAATGCTCGCGATATCTTTTACTTCTAGCTTTTTGTCTACGACGTGAGCTAAGAAAGCACAGTACTCTTTGCGAAGGTACTTCTGTGCCCTGATGCAAGAAATGATCCTAAGGTTCGTTCCGGGTTTGTCGCCATAGATAACAAGAGTTTCGTTAGTTGGTAAGTTCAAACGAACAGCTCTTTCATAACATAGGATGTCGGCATGGTTGGGGCACAACCAATCCATACCTATTATGATGTCAAAACTTTTGATAGAGACCGGCATAAGGTCTATTGGAAAAGACAAGTCATTCAAGGTAAGGATACATCCTATGTATATATCATTGGTGGATTCAGATTTCCCGTTAGCCATTTCTACTGTAAATGTTTCATTGAGTGGTTGGGAGTTTTGATTTAGTAGGTGTTTAAAATTATGGCTCACGAAGCTGCTCTCAGCACCACAATCAAATAGAATGCATGCATAAGTATTATTGAGAAGGAACGTACCCGTGACCACAGCAGGGTCTGCCACCGCTTCTTCATGACCTAGGGCTAGTATTCTCCCAACTCCACCGACATTTCTAGCTTTTGGGCAATCCTTCATGAAGTGCCCCACATCACCGCATTGGTAGCATGCTCGGCCTACTCCAGCGGCAAGTGCTTGGTTAAGTGGTTGGGGTGGCATTTTACAGAATCGGGCAGTATGCCCTTTCCTGTTGCAGTTACGACACTGTAGGTCTCGGCAATTTCCATTGTGGTGAAAATTGCACTTGTTGCATTTAGGGAGGGTACCAGCATAGGGCTTTGTTGGTGCAGAATTATTGGGAACAGCAGTAGGTACAGTAGCGGGTATAGTAGCAGGTACAGTAGTAGCATGGACTACCACTACTTGTTGCTTCTTTGCTGGTTCCAAAGGAGATTTGCCCTTCCCCTTATTCCAAACCCTTTTCTTGCTGTTGTTGTTGTTCTCCTTGGGTTGTTCTGGAGCAGAGACCACAGAGTTTTGACGGGCTCCGTGGTCGATAAGAGATTGTGCCAGTTCTTTGGCACTGTCAAAAGTAATAGGCTTTGAAGCTAAAACACTTGACTGAATTTGGGGCGACATACCCCAAATATATCTCTCAATCTTTTTGCTCTCGATAGGAACCATATCCGGGCAAAGAATTGCCAGATCACAGAACCTATTGGTATAGGTTGATATATCAGAACCAACCATTGTAAGAGCCCATAGATCTTGCTCCAGTTTTTGTATCTCCCCTCGCGGGCAGTATTCCCGCATTAACATGGCTTTTAGGCTCTCCCAGCTGATGGAGTTAGCCACAACTAGAGTAAATGACTTAATGTGGCCATTCCACCACGTTAGAGCCCTATCAGAAAAAGTACAGGCAGCAAATTTAACCTTGCTACCCTCAGGACAGGAGCAAATTTCAAAGATTGCTTCCGTATTTTCTATCCACTACCGTAGTGCCATAACTCCCCTAGTCCCATTAAAGGCCATGGGTTTGGCATTAGAGAAATCCTTATAAGTGCATTCTCGCGAATGCCCATGACTTTCGCCATGGTTAGAAGGATGTGCACCGACTCCCGACCCACTAACACCAGGAGTATGAACGTGAGACATGGCAGTCGCTACAGCCGCCGTGACCGCCGCTTGAAACATAGCGGGATCGAATTGATGAGGTGGTGGTAGGGGTGGCGTCGGTGCTTCATTGGTGTTGATACGTCTTGGATTTCTACGAGGAGGCATCTCTTGCTATAAAAGTCAAATAGATAAAAAGATAGTGAGATATCAAGAAGGAATATGAATTTGATATCTCTGAACTAAACACTTAATTCAACATGAATCTTACAAAGAATTGGAAATAGAAATCCACTGCAAGTACAACTTGCAACAGGATAATATGAAATTGAATGGTTATTTTTCAAAAAGTATGAATGTACCTGTCAACTGTATTGGTATATTAAGTATATAAGGTCCAGAAAACTTGACCTTAAAGCATGATTATAATATAATCCAATACTGAGAAAGTGTCGACATCAAACCGACCTACTGAAAATAACATTTCCGCGGTCGTAGTGAAAGCATGAAAAATAACACTGGAATGTTTCTGTGATCCAAAACTTTGGAATAAGATGATTATGAAAACTGTAATAACTCTTGTTGAAGTAAAGTGCTTATCGTTTTATTGATACTTAATTTGTACATAACATAGAAAGTAGTATACACATTCGATATAGAAAGTAGAAAGTAGAAGTAGTGCGAACACTACTTGCGATGGTTTCTACGACGATTGCTAGGTTCTGCTTCGTCTTGCGCTTTCCAACACCTTTCTTGGGCAGCTTGGTGCTCCCTCAGTTCTCTGATCTCTGATTCAGCAGCACAAAGTTGCCTTTGAAGGGCTTCAGTATGGTGTTGGGTGTCATCTTGCATCTCGTCAAGACGAAGGATATCTGTAGTGTTTTCCTGCGCAACCGCATTCACCTCTAGGATTCGATTGATCGACATCCTTGATTGATCGAACTGTCGGGCTATTCGGTTTACTATAACTGGAAGAGCTCTGTCACCAGTTCCTCCTCTAGATACGTTATAGAAACCTCATGCCATTCCGTATGGAGGGCGTTGGCCGTCTTGTCGACTCCAATGGTTTATGTATTGGCCCCACTCAGGTATTGGTTCTGCGTCCTCTTGCCTCTGGGGACGCTCCCCAGGGTTGCATACTTGTGGCTCTGTATCCGTACCACTTGACTCGCTGTCCTCAAAGGGTTCTTCATCTGAGTCTGTGATCCATCCTGCATTCTGTGGATTGTAGGGGTCTCCCGGTAAATTGGGTGTAGCCATAGGTTCTGTATTAGAAATAAGATTAGTAAAATACTCTGCATAGTATTTTAATCTTTGTATTCTGTTCTATGGTTCTTCTGAATATGTATGGTAAGTTTTAGACATGTCTAAACACTACTATCACTCCCAAACACATGTTGGTCATATCTCAAATCAATATAGTTGATCAGGCTATATTAATTCCAGATATGATTACATAACTGCTCAGGTTTGACTATAGTGCTCAACATCCAAATACTTTTAAGTTCTTATGATTGTGATATTATACTTGTAAGTATGAGTGTGCTCTTATGACTGTGATACTTTACTTGTGAGTGTTAGTATACTTCTTATAAAAATACTTAAATCTTTAAAAGTATACTTGTAGTCAGAGCTCCTTGCCCCGATGTATTTATAGTTTGTATATCTTTTATTGATTGATATACTAAGTTCACTATAAACAATGCTCTGATACCAATCTGTCACACCCCCAAACCAGACGACGGAAACGTCTGGGGGTGGAGGACTTGAATTGTAGTATCACAACACATGCATCATAGTAATCAAAGTACAAACAACCATTATATTTAAAAAGTATAAATATTTACATGTGTTCAATCATTGTATATTGAACCAAAATATAGTTATACAAAAGAAGACATGACTCAACAAAGATCCATCTTCTCAAAAGCTCGGGGAGTACTTGTGTATTATTTCCCTGAGAATACAAGTAATTTGAAAAGAGAGTATCAACATAAAGTTGAGTGAGTGCATAAATGTTTATGTTTGAAAGAGTATCTCTGTATCTTGTATATGTAAACTGTTCCAGAAAATCCTATTTTTTCTGTTTGTATATGAAAAGTAGTTTTATTCCCATAAAACCGTTCTCTGTGTATTAATGTTTTGTATTTGTATTACTTATGAAAACTTGTAACTGAGAGTGTGCCTGGCTCCACCAGCTGTTATTGAAAACTGTACTGAATCTTTGTATTTTGTATTCTGTGAACTAGTACTTTGAAGGTGTACTTTCGTTTAGTTATTTATACACTAACGTATTGTTAATATCTTTTTAATGAGTTATTATAACCATACTATGACTGATGGCCTGAAACAAACGCTTTGTGGGCGTTTAAACTGGTGATAACAATTGCCACTCATCTAACTGTAGCTAGCAGCCTGAGTGCAGGGTTGTCAATCCCGATATAGATCTACACACACTTGTTTCGATCCCCGGCTGGAGATTCTGGTTATAATGTCAGGACTTTTCTATGTTGTCTAAAATGAATTAAACAACCTGAATCTAGTGTCTCATAAAAAGCATATAAACGTTACATGTATATTAGTTTGAAAACTCAATCATTCTGAAATAATGATTGACAGTATATTCTTTGAATCAAAACCCAATCATTCTGAAATAATGATTGACAGTATGTCCTTGAATTAGTATTTCCAAACATGTATTTGATAAGTGTAAACCTTGATTTGTTTTGTATCAAAACCCTAGTTTCTTGTGTATTCTAGTATACTTGTATCATGAATTATTGTTCTATGTATAAATTATACCTATTATAATTTATATGTACTCTCTAATTGTGTATTTAACCATGTTTGCATGTAATCCCTTGCTCAGCATGTTACAAAGGTATTTAAACTGATGAAATAACTATTATATTTATATACATATACAATTTTATATATAAGTAAAATTTAAACGACACTCGGACAAGTAACCGGTACGTTAAGCCCACATCCAAACAAGGAAAAGGACCCAAAATGACTTATCAGTCCTAAGCCTTTTAAATCTTATTTATATACATATATATATATATATATATATATATATATATATATATATATATATATATACAAATATGAATTTTGGGGAAAAATATAAGTTTATAAAAGAGTTTGATGTTTTGAGTATTTTTAGATAATTTAATGTTATTTTATCATGATTTGAATCATGATTTTATAACACAAAGTTCTTGTGTTATGCTTGTATTCCCCCCTTAAAACAGTAGAAATTATGAAAATACGGGGGTATGAACTCACTTGCTAGATGGTGAACCGGACAGAGTTTTGTTTCACGAAAAGGAGTTTATTTGTCGAGAAACCGGCTCAAATTGGGCAGAGTTTCGACAGGAGAGAGGTTACTTCTCGGGATTCTCGAGGCTTCGAGGCTTGCTTAGGGCTCGAGACTTGATACCGGAGCTTTAGGGGTTGTATATGAGCTTAGGGGAGTGGAAAATGTGAAAGAGAATGATATTTGGGGTGAAAAAGTGTAAAAAATCCGGAACCCTCGCATGCTTTATATAGTCCGAAGGTTCGGACCCGAAGCTGCGCGAAGGTGACACGCGTCGGACAGGTGGCGAGGCGAGGGGGCTTCTTCGGACCGGAGGCTCGCTGCTGGCTGGCTCGGATTGGACCAACCCTCGGTCCAATGGGAAGGAGACACGTGCGAAGGGGAGGGGTCCGAGGTGTGTGCGAGGGGTGTCTCCGGGGCATCTCCTGCGAAGTTGTTCACTTCTAAGTGAACCTCAGCTGCGGTCCAATCAGGAAGTGCCATGCATGGGTTCGGTCCACTCAGCAGCTGCCACGTGCGAGGGTAACGTGGCATGCGAAATTGCCCGGTTGGCGTTCTTTATATGCACGCGTACGTAAAATCATACTCTACGACTTTCGTTTAGACTTCGTTGGCTAATTTTGACTTTATTTTTAATATTATTATTTTAAACAGACCGGGACGGGAATTCGTTAAAAATTCATAACTTCTTCATCCGACGTCCGTTTTCGTCTGTCTTTTTACCGTTGTACTACTACCGACGAGACCTTCAATTCTCATTTGGGTTGTGTCGGCTAAAAATAGCTCGATCTTTATTTCGAGTTTTTAGCTGTACACTGCTATATTGAAACTTAGAAAAATCATAACTTCCTCATACGAAGTCAGATTTTTCCATTCTTTTTATGAAAGTTCTCGGTTTAACATAAACTACAACTTTCATTTAGATTGTTAAGGCTAAAAATCCTTTTATCAAAAATTCAGTTTTTACACTGAACAGTGTTTTGTCGGTTTTGTCGCGGATTTTCGATTGGTCATAACTTCTTCATTATAACTCGGATTTTAGTGTTCTTTATGTTTTTGGAAACCTTGTTACAATCTCCATCACTTGGTTCATCCCAATCGAGATTGCTAAATAATTTATTTTTGAGGGTCAATTATGTAAATATGCACATTATGCTAAAATTTCTCTTTATTATTATAAAAAGAACTATACATTGACCTAAACTATTACATAGGTTTGAAATTACGATTTGTTACAGAATAACCATGCAAATTAACTTGGTACCCTTAACTTTATCACCTAATCAATGTGCCGGTAAACCACACGCGATCCACCGATCTATGATAAACATTACGTTACCCTTTGCCACACTTAGTAGTCCATGTTAGTATGCCGGTTAACCACACAGGCTCCACTAACGACTTGGTAAGGTCAAACTGTAATTTCACGGGTTAGCACCAAATTCACATTATCGTAAAGTAACTAAGATTGAGAATTTATAAAAGGTTTAGTTACTTTATATTTATCATTATACTTTTAACGAGAATTATAGTCCTTGTCCTACCCGTTCGGCTAATGACCCACCACCAGTCAAGGAAGCGGTGGGTAAGAGTGAACACCCATTAAGTTGCCAATTTATAGGCAACAACCTTATACCCCCCTTATAGACCGGCTTCGTGAATGAGGCCTACTAACGGTAAGACTGACTTTATCTTATACATATATATATTATTAGCTTATAATAGTATAAAGTATAAGGGTTGAATTTTAACTTTTAAAACTCTAGGGTTTGGAATTAAAGTGTGTGTGAGACTTTACAAATGCCTAGACTTGAGGGCAAGTTTTGAAACTATTCAAGACTTTTCATTTTTATAACTTATGAGTTTTAAAGGTTTTAAAGAAAATACTTTTGGAATTCCATAACTTGTGGACAAGTTATGGAGTGCATTAATTGGCATTTAGATCAAGAATTACACTAACAAATAATTTGCAAATAATTCCTATGATCTACAAAAACTCATAAGCATGAACATTCATATCAATAAATTTCAATAATCATATAAACATATATAAAACTTGAAACTTTGATAATTATCATTGAAATTGGATTAGCATAATCATTACCTCATCAAAAACAGATTTTACAAGTCCAAAACAGTTTAGAGTAATGATTCTAGTCCAATTCTAGCTACAAAACTCGAAAATCTGCACACAGGGCCTCCTACTCGTCGAGTGCAAGAACCTACTCGACAAGTAGGATGAGTTTTCACTTGGACTCGTCGAGTCCCCCCATGGACTCGGCGAGTCCACTGAACAGTGAGCAGAATTTCGACATTTTTCATCAATCCGCATCAAGTATAATGAAAACAAGCCTAGGCTCTGATACCACTGAAGGGTTTTGAGCATTCTAACACTCCTGTGGTGTACATGCAACCCTAGAAACCTTGGATCTATGTTTTCTCTAATATACATGCATATTTGATTTTCCAAGTTTCTCAACCTAACTAGCATGTTATAGGGTACTTGTAATATAAAACTTTAGTAGAATAAAATACCTTTTCTTGTAGTTGATTGCTTGGAGATTTAAGAGCCTAGCACCATTAATGTGGGTGCCTCAAGTGGAATCAAAAATCACCAAACCAACTTGGAAACTTGAGAGAATAGTATGCACTTGAAGAAATCGGCCCACCTTTGTTCTCACACACACTAGTGCCATTTCATGTGCCAAAGACCTCTTTATATGGTATGGTGGATTAGGGTTACATCCATGAAAACACTAATACCCATGACCTTTCATTTCCATAGGATCCACGGGTTAAAAATTCCATGGACTATCCATGCAAGCTTAGCCCATCCTAAATGAACATTGGCCCATTATATATATATATATATATATATATATATATATATATATATATATATATATATATATAAGAGTCCATATTTAATTAGTCTCTTTTGATCACTAAATTAATTCCAAATTAATTCTTGATCAATAATAATTAAATAATATGATTTCATATTTATATATTATAACTAATAATATATTAATAAATCATCACTTTACTATTCTCATAAGATTATCCATACAAATTGTTTTGGTGAAGTGCAACCCAAATGGACCATGCCGGGTCGGGTCAAGTACATACCAAATATAGTTACGGACTTAGACACCTTATCCAACACCATTTTCACCCGACTGTCCTACGACCCGGTACATTGTCAACCAAGTTCCAAACTTGATTGTCATACATGGACTGAATCTCGCTGTCCATCGGCTCTTTGCATTTAGCAGACTCGGGGCCTGCCATGGCTTCCTTGTAGTTTTTAGGTTCATCAAAATTTATCAGTGTGCTATCACTGATAAATGTATCACCCTCAGATGTTATATGAAAACCATATAACACAGGTGGAACACTAAATCTAATGGAACACCTCAGAGGTACGGACTCTTCAATCGGCTCAACAAGAGTTTCCTCCTCTGGTTGATTGCTAGTGTTTGGGGTTCCTTCACCGCTTGACTCTTGAAGTTCTTCAAGGTTAATTTGCCTCCCACTGTCTCCTTGGCCTATGAGATCTCTCTCACGAAAGACTCCTCTCCTCGCCATGATGACAACATTGCCACTCGGTCTGTAGATTAGATAACCAAAGGATTTACTTGGGTAGCCGATGAAAATACACCGCTCACTCCAAGGTTCGAGCTTGTCGTGAGTCTCGCGCCTCACGAAGGCCTCACAACCCCAAACGTTGATATGGTCTAACAAGGGAGCTTTCCCTGTCCACATCTCGTGAGGTGTTTTGGCAACTTTCTTAGTTGGGACTAGATTAAGGATATGGGTGGCAGTCTCTAAGGCATTCCCTCAGAATGAGATAGGTAATGAAGCTCGACTCATCATGGAACGAACCATGTCCAACAAGGTTCTATTGCGCCTCTCAACAACACCATTAATCCGTGGTGTCCTAGGTGGCGTCAATTGTGAAACAATTCCACATTCCTTAAGATAGTCTAGGAACTCGATACTAAGATACTCACCACCCCGATTAGATCAGAGCATCTTTATCTTCATGCCCAACTGATTCTCCACTTCTTTCTTAAACTCTTTGAATTTCTCAAAGGTTTCTGACTTATGCTTGATTAAGTAGATATAGCCGTATCTACTGTAATCATTAGTAAAAGTCACATAGAAGAGGTTAGCATCCCTTGTGGCGGTCCTAAAGGGCCCACACACATCGGTGTGTATAAGATCCAACAAACCTTCACCCCTTTCACAAGTACCAGTGAAGGGTGACTTGGTCATCTTTCCAAGCAAGAAAGATTCGCAAGTGTCATCCGACCTTAAGTCGAATGACTCCAAAACTCCAGCCTTTTGGAGTTGGCCTATGGGCTTCTTGCTGACATGTCCAAGACCACAATGCCGCAAGCATGCCTTATCGAATTCATTGGAAGAATCAATATGCAACACATTATTTCCTAAGTTGTCTACAACCATCACAGTTTCATATACACCATTACAAGGTAATGCTTTAAAATAAAGGACACCATTATAAAAAGCATTAATAGCACCACATTCATTATCAGATGAAAAACTGAATCCTTGTTTGTACAAACCATGAAAGGAAATAACATTTCTCGCCATTTCAGACGAGTAGCAATAATTATTCAAATCTATCTCTAACCCACTACTCAGCAATAAAGAATAAACTCCAATCTTGATGACCGGTGAAACCTTCCTATTCCCCATGATCAAGTTTATCTTCCCGTGCTCCACATCCTTACTTCTTTTTAGTCCCTGCAAATCAGAACAAATGTGAATTCCACAACCTGTATCAAGGACCCAAGAACAAGAATGTGATGAGTTATTAGACAGAATAGTATAAATACCTGCATGGGAGGCCTTAACCTTCCCATCTTTGACATCCTATAAGTATTTGGGGAAGCTTCACTTCCAGTGCCCTTTATCGTGACAATAGAAACACTATGCTTCCTTAGGAATGGAAGAGGGAGGAGAACCACCATCCTTGGTCCCACTTGAAGAGGATCCATCATGAGACTTTCCCTTGCAGCCCTTGGAGGGAGCCTTCCTCTTCTTCCCTTTCCCTTGTCCAATTTCCAGAACAGGGGAATTAGCTGTAGGAGTGGTTACAACAGATTTTCGTTTGAGACCACTTTCAGCAGTCCTCAAAAGGCCTTGAAGTTTGCTCAGAGTAACCTTCTCCTTGTTCATATGATAATTCATACGAAACTGATCATAACAGGGAGGTAGAGAGTGTAGAATGATATCTATGGCCAACTCTTTATCTTTGTTGTAATCATGGAGCATATGATTTCATACCTCTCCTGACGAGCACTTTGATGGTATCTTTCCATCAGGTCCTGGTGCATCTCAAAAGGGTAGAAGTCCTCATAGGACTTTTGGAGTTCAGCTGACATAGTGGCAAGCATGATACAAGCTACCTTAGGGGTATCCTTCTCATGTGCCCTAAACTCAGCAATCTCCTGAGGAGTAGCAGAAGACTCATCGATATCCTTAAGCTCCTTATCGAGGACATATTCCTTGTCCTCATAGCGAGTGACCATCCTGATGTTCCTAATCCAGTCATTGAAATTAGTACCATCAAAGATGACTCTCCCATAAAGGTTAATGAGAGAGAACGAGCCAGTAGGGTTTGAGCCAGAAGCAGTGTTGGAAGACATCTGAAAAGGAAAAGAACAAAGTTTAGACTAGATAAGAGTCCTTAATATAACACCCAAATGAAATATTAAGGCTAGGACCCAACACAATATTTTACAATTTGGAAGAGAGATGCTGTAATCCAATTAGCAAAATATTTGAAGGTAGGTAAATGACGATTTACCAATTTCCACCTTGAAAAACGAAATTTGATATTAAGTTTTAATTGGATTGAAATTCGTAGATCCTTTGAGATTCATTGAACAATTCAATGGCATGTATAAATCTCGATTATACCCTTTAGTTTTGTGACTGGGATACCGAGAATCACAAACAAGGTGTGAACAACGATGCAAAATGTGCTTGGTACTCTCGATGTCATTTATCACCCAATCAATGTGCCGGTTAACAACACACGCTCCATTGATCTTATGATAAACATCAAGCCACCCTTTGTTACCCTTACTAGTCTAAGTTAATGTGCCGGTTAACCACACACACTCCATTAACGACTTGGCAAGGTGCAAAGTGGAATTTTCATTGATTAGCATCAATTTCACATTTTCCTAAAGTAACTAAGATTGGGAATTTAATAAAACATTTAGTTACTTTATTATTATCATTATACTTTTAATGAGAATTATAGTCCTATCCTACCCGTTCGGCTAACGACCCTCCACCAATCAAGGAAGCGGTGGGTGAGAGTGGACACCCATTAAACCACCATTTTATAGGCGGTAACTGTAACACCTGGTTCCTGGTACGTATTTAAATTCAAGTATTTTGGTGTTCCACTCTGTGACTCGACGAGTTGGAGGCCCAACGCGTCGAGTAGACTCGACATTGTGCGGGGGTTTTAGTGATCTACTCGACGAGTCGGGGGACCGACTCGACGCGTAGGAGCTGTCTGGACAAAACCCTAATATTTAGGTTTGCACCCTATTTAAAGAACTTATAACACCCTAACACAGCCTCCATTGTTCATCCCAACCTAGAGAAAACCCTAACTCGAACCCTAAGCCTCTATTGTGTGTTCTTGAGCTTGTTGGTACCCTTTTGTGTGTTTTGAAGTTGGAAAGGAGGAAGGAAGCTTGGGAGTTCAAGTAGAAGCTGGAACCTTGACCATCTAAATCTTAGATCTTGATTTGGGGCTATTTCCTACCCATTTTATGAGCTTAGAGAAGCTACAATCGTATTTTGTGTGTGTGCTTGGAGTTTCACTTCAGATCTAGAGCTATTGGGGGTCCTTATGGCATAAAGGTGCCAACTTTGTTGCCATAAGCACCCCATGTATCTTGTAGACTTCTTTTTATGGCTTTTGAGCCAAAAACCCCCATGCATGTACGTCAAGATTGGAACTTTACGTATAAAATGGACCCTAGGAGGTCAGATCTATGGTTTTGATGCATTGATAACCATTACAATCGACTGTATAGTTTTGGAGAAAGAGAGAGTCGGCGAGTCGCTTGGGTGACTCGGCGAGTGGGGACGCATTTTTCCCCAAACGTCTTCTGGAAATGGTTTTGGTTGAGTGGAAGGAACACTCAGCCTGCTAGGGGTTTGTTTTGGACCTGGAAATCATAGGACTCGACGAGTGGATGAACAGACTCAGCGAGTTCAAGACAATGTCCCAACCACGTGAAGATGGACTCGACGAGTTCAAGGAGTACTCGGCGAGTCACAGACTGAACATCTTCGTATGGATGAAGATGAACTTGACGAGTTCAAGGACGAACTCGGCGAGTCAGTTGAAGATAGTCCAATGTGTTGTGGACATGGGGACTCGGCAAGTTGGTAGACCAACGCGACGAGTCGAGCCAACCAGAAGTTGACTTTGACCAAGGTGTTGACCTTGACTTTGTCTTGGACTAGAGTTGAACCTTGTAAGGGTTACGAGTATGGATTGATAAGTTAGAAAAGTTGTTGTGTAGGGACCGAGGATTCAAGGAGAGTTGGTTTTTATACCGAGATCAGTGCAAACACTACACGACTTGGAGGTGAGTTTCCTCCTAGTAGAAGTGGGTCTACGGCCATAATGCCGGCCCACAAGTAAGAGTGTTGGATAGATGATTGTCTTTGTGATAATTATCTAGTGTTGATATGAGATATGTTTATTGTGCCTGATATGATTATTGTGCTAGATATGTTGACTGTGTTTGATATGTGTTAGCAATAGTAGGGGATTAATAGTCCCCGGTTACCGGTTGAAAGATACCGAAGGGGAGGGTAGCTCCCAGTTACCGGTTGAAAGATACCGAAGGGGAGGTTAGTTCCCGGTTACCAATTGAAAGATATCGAGGAAAGGAGCCCAGCTCCTGGCTATGCTCGACAGTTAGCAGTTGAAAGATACCGAGGTTTTGCATTATTTGGTATGGGTATGATGGGGGGAACTCAATAAGTTTTGTGCTTACGGTTTTTAGTTTTGGTTTCAGGTACCTCTTCATCTAAGGAGAAGGATCCGGCAGGGTAGCTGCGCATCACACATTCACATATGATATTCTGCATTTTAGAAACATGGGATTGTACTCTGATAGTATACTATTTACTATTATGGTTTGAGACTTATGATTTGTGACTTATTGATTGAAAGGATTCCAATGCTTTTGTTCCGTTAACTATTTTTACAAGTAACATACTTTAAAACAAAAAAATTTGGGTCTCAATTTTGGGATGTTATAGTAACCTTATACCCCCCTTATAGACCGGCTTCGTGAATGAGGCCTACTAACGGTAAGACTGACTTGATCTTATACATACATATATATATATATATATATATATATATATATATATATATATATATATATATATATATATATATATAAAATTAAGCTTATAATACTATAAAGTATATGAGTTGAATTTTAAACTTTTAAAATTCTAGGGTTTGGAATTAAAGTATCTTAAGTGACTTTACAAATTCCAAAACTTGAGGGCAAGTTTTGAAACTATTCAAAACCTTTCATTTCTATAACTTATGAGTTTTAATGACTTTTAAGGAAAAGACTTTTGGTTTCCATAACTTGAGGACAAGTTATGGAATCCATTAAAAGGCATTTAGATCAACAATTAAACTAACAAGAAGTGTTAAATAATTTTTATGATCTAGACAAACTCATAAGCAAATATAATTCACATCAACAATTTTCAAGAAATTATATAAACTAATATAAATCTTGAAACTTTGACAATTATCTTTTAATTGGACAAGCATGATCATTACCTTATGGAAAAAATAGGTTTCAAAGGTCAAAAAATATTTTGGAGTAATGATCCTAATCTAATTTCTTGCCAAAAGTTTAAATTCTGCCCCCTGGAGCACCAACTCGGCGAGTACATGAACTGGACTCGTCGAGTTGGTCATTTAACAAAGGGACTCGGCGAGTTCACTCAGCAGAAGGTAGAAATTCGATTTTTTTCACTTTGAAAATCAATACAACATCAAGTATAATAGAAAACAATCCTAAGCTCTGATACCACTGAAGGGTTTTGAGCATCCTAACAACCTTAAGGTGCACATACAACCCTAAATGCTTTGGATCTATGTTTTCTCTAATTATGTATGCAAAAATATTTTCCAAAGCATTTCCCTAACTAGAATACAAACATGGGTAATTGTATAACAAAAATGTAGGTAGAACACATACCTTTTTCTATGGCTTGATTCCTTGGACCTTTAAGAGCCTAGCAGTCCAAATGTGATGCCTCAAATGCTTCACACAACACCACCAACAATGGAGCACTTGAGAGAGGATTACTTGCTTCACAAATTCGGCTAGCACTCTTCTAAGCTCACTTAGGTGCCGATTTTGGTAGCCAAGGGGTTTCTTATATAGTGTGGCAAAACTAGGGTTACACCATGTAAACCATAATATGCATGACCTTCCATATTCCTTAGGATCCGTGGGTTTAAAACTCCATGGAGCATCCATGGGTTTTCACATTGGTTTAGCCCAACCTAAAGAATTATGGATCATTGGCCCACATTATAATAATGAATGATTTACCAAATCAACCCCTTATATTTAATTAGTCTCTTTTGATCACAAAATTAATTCCAAACTAATTCTTGATCAATACTAATTAAATAATATGATTTCATATTAATATATTAGAACTTACAATATATGAATAAATCATGTATATCCTCTTCTCAAAGGTCCATCTTTACAAATTGTTCCGGTGCCATGCAACCCAAATGGACCATGCTACTCTCGGGTCAAGTACATACCAATTATAGCTATGGGCTTAGACACTAAATCCAACACATTCCATTTTTAAAATGTATGAATTCCAATCCCAAGAAGAAATTTAGAACACCTAAATCTTTGATTTTGAATTTGTCATCAAGAATTTGTTTTAGATAGTTAATTTCTTCAACATTATCTCTTGTCACCAAGACATCAACAACATAAACTACAACAATAACAATGGTACTACCAAGTTTCTTGGTAAACAAAGAATGATCATTCTTTGATCTGATGAACACTTTATTTGCTATTCCTGAGAAAAGTTAGGCATACTATTATCTTGATGCTTGCTTAAGACCATATAGTGATTTTTTGAGTTTACATACCAAAGAAGAAGATGTAGAAACCATACTAGGAGGTAATTTCATATAAACTTCTTCATGCAAATATCCATGAAGAAATCCACTATTAATATCAAATTAATGAATCTTCCAATCTCTTTTAACAACCAAATTGACTAAACATCGAACAATATTGAACTTAAAAACAGGAGAAAAGGTTTCAAGATAGTCAGTACCTTCTTTTTTAGTACTATTAGCAACAAGATAATCTTACTCCTTTTACACAGGAGATTGGACATTTTCTTTTAGGAATACGAACAACTTCCCAAGTACTATTAGCAGCAAGAGAATCATACTCCTTTTGCACGACTTCTTCCTAAAGATGATTTCCTTTTGCTTGATTATAATATATGGGTTTAATGATTTTGGAATTGACAGTAAAGTACATACAAAAAGTCTCCCACTTAGACCATGCTATTTTCGGGTCAAGTACATACCAATTATAGTTATGGACTTAGACACCTTATCCAACAGTCTCCCACTTGGATAAGTCTAATAACTATAGCTGCAAGTATGACTTCAGGAACCGACTAGAAATCGTAGCTCTTAAAGCCTCTGTCGAACTTTGACATGCCATTTAGATAAGGGATCATAGAATCCTCTGTTCTCAAGATATCAGCCAGACAAAGACACGAAACATAATCGATCTTATTGTCCAGTATTTGTTTCCTGATTTCCGATTTGTTTGACATAGAACTTAATCGAACACATGAATTGAGTTCTGAATGGGCCCGACACATAAGTAAAAAAATCATCGATGGGCCCAAGATATCGCTTTTAATCCTCCAAGGACTAAAAGGAACAGATAAACTTCGACAATATATGCTTGTACTAGCTACTTGTTAAATCATACACAATGGTGCGTTTTATAACATCAAGTTACTGATGCGGTTTCGCACTATCAATGTACAACCAACTCATAGTCAACAACTCATATATCTTGGTTTGAAGACTATATGATATTATCATCTCACAATCACTCGTGATAAATTCCATGAAGTGATTCAAGTCAGAGTGGTTTAATCCAATACTTAGACCTTAGATTGTTATTACTATATAAAAATCAAATGTATGTTTTGTAACCCTTATTATGTAATTTTTATTATATACTAGCTATCTAGGGTTTATACATCGTTTTTCACATGGTATGTTCAAATAGAGAAAACGTAGATCAAAGTTAGGGATGCATGCACACATAGGATTGTTTGTTGTGCTCAAAACCCATCAGTGGTATCAGAGCGTAGGTTTAGTTTTCTATTGCATTGATATTAATGTGAAATTGAACAAGGAGGAGAAAGTAGAATCGTCATTCTGCTCATCACACACGTCGTGGAACTCTTCCAACACAACGTGATGATTGCTCACCACGGCGTGTTGAGCTGTCAGATCCTAAAATTTCGATTTTTTCACTTATCTCATGGATTGATTAGGATAATTACCTTAATATTGTTTTATTTGGATAAAATTGAATATTTTAAAAATGTAATTTGATATCCTTATCTTGAATTCATGATTTGTTTTATTTTTTAAATTAATTAATTGAATAGTAATTTTGAAATTTTAAAATATAACCTAGTATTTTTGAAAAGTTTTAAAAATACAACCTTCTATTATATATAACATTAAAAGTCTAATATTACTATATATATAAGACAATTCAGTCGAACCGCTAGTACGCCTCATTCCCGAAACCAATCTATAAGGCGGTATAAGGAAATTGCCAATAAAATGACGATTGAATGGGTGTTTACCCTCCCCCACCGCTTCCTTGATTGGTGGAGGGTTGTTAGCCGAACGGGTTTGATAGGAAACTTGTATCTCAATAATAAGTTTAATGATCTATAAAGTAACTAAATACATTTTTTTATAAAATTCCCAATCCTAGTTACTTTAGGAAAAATGTGAAATTATATGTTAATCCATGAAATTTCACATTGCACTTTATTGGTCGTTAGTGGAGCGTGTGTAGTTAACTAGCACACTAATAGGGACTAATAAAGAGTGGCAATGGGTATCTCATAAATTATGATTGATTAATGGATCGTGTGTGGATAACTGACACATTAAAATCAGATGATAAATGACATCGAGAGTACCAAGCTAATTTGCATTATTATTCACATCTTGTTTGTGATCCTCGGTATCCCAGTCACAAATGGCAGAGCATAATCGAGATTAAACATGCCATTGAAAAGTTCAATGATTCTAAAAAGATCTAGGAATTTCATTCAAAACCTAATTCGTTCAAATTTTGTTTTTGATTGTGAAATTGGTAAATCGTCATTTACCTACCTTTATATAATTTGCAATTAGATTACGACATCCCTTTTCTAAGTTGTAAATTATTTAGTTGGATCCTTGCCTTGATATTTCATTTTGGTGTTATATTGAGGATTGTTCTTATCTAACTAAAACTTTCTACTCTTTCATATGTCTACTCCTACTGATGATTTTGGTTCCTCTTCCAACAACAACAAAAACAACTTCTATCTATTGAACATCTGCGCAAAGGTGTAATTGGATGGCACCAAATACAACGATTCGATGCGCAACATCAAAATGGCGCTTCGTTTTGAGGATAAGGAATATGTCCTCTAGAAGCCACTCGATGAGATCCATGAAACGAAGGCCAATCCTGAAGAAATAGCTGCCTACGAGAAACAATATAGGGATGCAACAAATGTTACTTGCATCATGGTGGAAACCAGAATTGTAGACACACTATGAGGATTACTGGCCGTACCAGATGAACAAGGACCTTATGGAAAAGTACCATAAGCGAGCTCATCAAGAAAGTACAAGGTGGTAAAGTCGCTTATGACGTGCAAGATGAAGGATGGTGAGTATGTAAGAAACCACGTTTCAAGAATGCAACGATATGTGGATAGGCTCATCAAACTAAATGTGAATTTTGATGAAGAGTTGGCAATCGACATAGTGTTGAACTCTCTGCCAAGTTGTTATGATCAGTTCATATTGACCTATCATTTGAACAACAATGAAACTACTTTATCACAATTGCACAACCTCCTTCGAACAGCTGAGGTGGGAATGAAGGGAAAAGGTGTTGCGTCCACTCCTGTTGCTGCTCCTATTTTGGCCATTGGTCAAGGAAAGGGAAAAAGAGGAAAGGTCCTCCCAAGTTGAACTGGAAAGGAAAGTCCAAAGCTGGGTAATCTAGTAGTGGACCCAAAGGAAAGTCCAAAGCTGGGTGAAGTCAAACTCGGTATCTATTTACACTATTTTATCTAATAACTCATCATATTCTCATTCGTGGGTCTTTGATACAGGATGTGGGTTTCACATTTGTTCTGAATTGCAGGGGCTAAGAAGAAGTGGGAATGTGGAGCATGGAAGGATGAACTTGATCATGGGCATCAGGCGGTCTTCACATGTTACCAATATTAGAGTTTATAGCTTAGTGATTAATAGTGGGTTAGGGTTAGATTTATTGAATTGTTTCTTCTCGTCAGAGATGACAAGAAACATCATTTCATTTCATGCTTTATTTAAATAAGGTTTAAGATATTCTTTTGATGGTGTGTTTTATTTTGAAGGTTTACCTTGCGATGGTTTGTATGAAACTATGATGATTCTAGACAATTTAGGAAATAGTGTTTTTCATATTGATTCGGCTCATGGTATAGACAAAGTGTGTTTGTGTCATTGTCGTCTTAGACATGTTAACAAGAAACGCATGACCCAAGTCTAAAAGTATGGAGTGTTGGAATCATTTTACTTAAGGATAGATGATACATACGAGTCTTGTTTACTTGGAAAATGACAAAACCACATTTCACTGGTTCTTGTGAAAGAGGTGAAGGATTGTTGAATCTCATACACACAGATGTGTGTGGTCCCTTCAAATCCACCACAAGGGATGAAAATCAATTCTATGTGACTTTTACTGATGATTATAGCAGATATGTTTATATCTACATAATCAAGCATAAGTCAGAAACTTTTGAGAAATTCAAAGAGTTTAAATAAGAAATCGAGAATCAATTAGGCAGGAAGAGAAAGATGATTAGATCTAATAGAGGCGGTGAGTATCTTAGTATCGAGTTCCATGACTACCTCAAGGAATGTTGAATAGTTTCACAATTGACTCCTCCTAGAACACCACAACTTAATGGTGTGCCTGAGAGGCGTAATCGGACCTTGTTGGACATGGTTCGTTCCATGATGAGTCGACTTTCACTTCCAATCTCTTTCTAGGGGTATGCCTTAGAGACTGCTGCCCACATTCTTAATCTTGTCCCAACAAAGAAGGTTTCCAAACACCTCACGAAATGTGTATAGGGAAAGTTCCATCGTTATCACATATCAAGGTTTGGGGTTGTGAAGATTTTGTTAGACGAGAGACTCACGACAAGATCAAACCTCGAAGTGGGGGATGTATTTTCATCGGCTACCCATGGAAATCGTTTGGATATTTGTTCTATAGACCTAGCGAAAACGTGGTCTTAGTAGCACGAAGGGGAGTCTTTCGAGAGAGAGAAGTCATATGAAAAGAGGACAGTGGGAGTACCATTGATCTTGAAGAAATTCAAGAGTCAAGCGATGAAGGAACTTCTGACAATACTAGCACTCAACTTGAGGAAGAAATTCCAGTTCAACCAATTGGAGAATCGTTACCTCTTAGACGTTCCAATAGAGTTAGAATGCCACCTGAGTTTTATGGCTTCCATATTACTAAAGATGGTGATACATTTATCAGTGATAGTATACTGGTAAATTTGGATGAACCTTGTAACTACAAGGAAGCTATTGCGGGCCTTAAGGCTGCCAAATGGAAAGAGGCAATAGACAACAAGATCAAGTCCGTGTATGAAAACCAAGTTTGGAATTTGGTTGACAATGTACCAGGTCGTAAGACAGTTGGGTGCAAAAGGATCTTCAAGAAGAAGACCGACATGGATGGAAATTTGCACACTTTCAAGGCTCGACTGGTTGTGAAGGGCTTTACTCAAACCCCTGGGGTTAACTTGTTGGATTTAGTGTCTAAGCCCATAACTATAATTGGTATGTACTTGACCCGAGAGTAGCATGGTCCATTTGGGTTGCATGGCACCAAAACAATATGATGGATGGACATTTGAGAAGAGGTTATTTATGATTGATTAATATATTATAAGTTCTAATATATTAATACGAAATCATATTATTTAATTAGTATTGATCTAGAATTAATTTGGAATTAATGTAGTGATCAAAAGAGATTAATTAAATATATGGGGATTGATTGTGTAAATAATTGATTATTATAATGTGGGCCGATGATCCATAATTCTTTAGGTTGGGCTAAACCAATGTGACAACCCATGGATAATCCATGGAGGTTTAAACCCATGTAGCCCAAGGAATATGGAAGGTCGTTCACATTAGGGTTTACATGGTGTAACCCTAGCTTCGCCACACTATATAAGAAGACCCTAAGCTCCTAAAATCAGCACCTAAGTAGTCTTTGGAAGAGCTATAGCCGAATTTTGTGCAAGACATTTCTCTCTGAAGTCCTCCATTGTTGGTGATGTTGTGTGAATCATTTGAGGCATCACATTTGGGGTGCGAGGCTCTTAAAGGTCCAATGAATCAAGCTACAAGAATAGGTATGTCATCTAACTAGTTTTTTTTATACAAGCACCCATGTTTTGTATGCTAGTTAGGATAATGCTTTGGGAAATCAAATTGCTTGTATAATTAGAGAAAACATAGATCCAAAGCATTTAGGGTTGTATGTGCACCTTAAGGTTGTTAGGATGCTCAAAACCCATCAGTGGTATCAGAGCCTAGGATTGTTTTCTATTGGTTTTCAAAGTTGCAAAAATCGAATTTCTGCATTTTGTGAGGTGAAATCGTCGAGTCCAGTTGGTGACTCGCCGAGTCCACTCAGAAATGGACCAACTCGGCAAGTCCAGTTCATGTACTCGCCGAGTTGGTGGTCCTGTGTGCAGATTTTTGAGTTTTGGCTAGAAATTGGATTAGGATCATTAACCTAAACTGTTTTTGAACCATGAAATCTGTTTTTTCATAAGGTAATGATCATGCTTGTCCAATTAAAAGATAATTGTTATAATTTCAAGATTTGTATTAGTTTATATGATTAGGCAAATTTCTAGAAGATTGATGATATGAATTATCTTGTGCTTAGGAGTTTAACTAGATCATGTATGAATTTTTGATTATTGTGTTAATTAAATTAATGATCTTAATGGTTTTAACGGACTCCATAACTTGTCCACAAGTTATGGAAAACCAAAAGTCTTTTCCGTAAAAGTCATTAAACTCATAAGTTAAGAAAATGAAAAGTATTGAATAGTGTCAAAACTTGTCGTCAAGTTTTGGAATTTGTAAAGTCACACTTATGAACACTTTAATTCAAAACCCTAGAATTTTAAAAGTTTAAAATTCAACCTTTATACTATTATGATATTATAAGTTTAATAATATATATATATATATATATATATATATATATATATATATATATATATATATATATATAAGACAAGTCAGTCTTACCGTTAGTAGGCCTCATTCACGAAGCCGGTGTATAAGGGGGTATAAGGTTGCTGCCTATAAAATGGCAGTTTAATAGGTGTCCACTCTCACACACCGCTTCCTTGACTGGTAGAGGGTCATTAGCCGAACGGGTAGGATAGGACATTAATTCTCGTTAAAAGTATAATGATAATTATAAAGTAACTAAAATTTTATTAAATTCCCAATCTTAGTTATTTTAGGAAAAATATGAATTTGATGCTAATCCATGAAATTGCACTTTGGACCTTGCCAAGTCGTTAGTGGAGCGTGTGCGGTTAACTGGCACACTAACATGGACTAGTAAGGGTGGAAAAGGGTAGCTTGGTGTTTATCATAGATTGGTGGAGCGTGTGTGGTTAACCGGGACATCGATTAGATGATAAATGACATCAAGTGTACCAAGTTAATTTGCATGGTTATTCACACCTTGTTTGTGATCCTCGATATACCAGTCACAAACTTGAAGGGCATAATCGAGATTTAAAAAAGCCATTGAAAAGTTCAATGAATCTGAAAGGAATCTAGGAATTTCAATCCAATTAAAACTTAATAATCAATTTCATTTTTCATTGTGGAAATTGGTAAATTATTATTTACCTACCTTCAAATATTTGCAAGTTGGATTACAGCATCCCTCTTCCAAATTGTAAAATATTGTGTTGGGTCTTAGCCTTAATATTTCATTTGGGTGTTATATTAAGGACTCTTATCTAATCTAAACTTTGTCTTTATTTCTTTTCAGATGTCTTCCAACACTGCTTCTGGCTCAAACCCTACTGGATCCTTCTCTCTCATGAACTTGTGTGCGAGAGTCATCTTTGATGGCACTAATTTCAATGACTGGATTAGGAACATCATGATGGTTACTCGCTATGAGGACAAGGAATATGTCCTAGACAAGGAGCTTAAGGAAATCGATGAGTCTTCTACTACTCCTCAGGAGATTGCTGAGTTTAGGACTCATGAGAAGGATGCCACTAACGTTTATTGTATCATGTTGGCCACTATGACAACTAAACTCCAAAAGTCCTATGAGGACTTCTAACCTTTTGAGATGCACCAGGACCTGATGGAAAGATATCATCAGGGTGCTCGTCGAGAGAGGTATGAAATCATCGCCTCTATGATAAAAACACAGATGATGGATGGTGAATCCATCACGACCCACTTGTAGAAAATGAAAAGGTTTGTCGACCGTTTGCTAAAATTGAATGTGAATGATATGAGCATATTTAGTTATAAAATTCATGCATTATCTTAATACTTTATGTTGTTTTTATCTCATTTAATAAACAAAAGGTGCTTAATTAGCTTAAATATTTCATTTTCAGCAACAATTACATGCTCGGATGGAAAAGGAAGCGAAACTAGCGATTGGAAGCTTGGATCTTGGATTTTGAAGAAAGAAGGATGTTGCTGGACAGCTTGACCCCTCGTCAGTCTTTTAGCCATATCTCATGAACCGTAACTCCGATTGACGAGATTCAAATTGTTCTGAAAACTAGACACAATTTCGGACGACTTTTGTGTTTTGAGAAAATGTTGATTCCAAACGGACTCGGCGAGTAGGGTCGACTACTCCGCGAGTCGTATCGAACTTTCGCGATTCTGGACGCGCTGACTTGCCGTACACGGGTTTTAAGTGACGGACTCGCCGAGTAGGTCACTGGACTCGCTGAGTAGCCTCTGTTTTGTGAAAACCTATATAAAGGGACTTTGAGATCGAGATCCTAACTTCTCTGGAACCCTAGGAGGCTGAAGAAACGATTGGAGGTGCTGCTAGGTCGTGAGGAGCTGTAGAATCAACCCTAGATCCAATTATGAAGAGAATCAAGACAATTTTGGTTTATTCTTAATAATCTTTTTATTGAATCATGTTTGCATACTTTGATTTCGTTTTTGAGTTTATGTTTACTGTAATCATGAGCTAAAACTCTTAAACTTCTGTTTGGGGATACAAAATTGAGACTATGGTTTGATTATTGGTAGGATTAATTCAATATTGGTGATTTTGTTGATTATTAGCTTGTTAAAGAACCTTGTGTGTGAATGATAACTATTTTTCTGTTGATAGGAAGATAATTAAATAGTATGAACATCTTTTAATTGTCAACCTCATATGTTTATGTGACCACTTTATCATATGTCTAGGAATAACGAACGTGAAACTAGAATTAATAGAAAATTAGGTAAATTCATGTGTGAGCTTGTTTGATGACCATCAACAAGAGGTTAATTAAAGGACCAAATTAGTTAACCATTACAAGTCTAAATTAACCCGAATAAATAACCTAGTGAATTGAATTAAATTAGACAACTGGCCACTATTTGAGTTAGTTTGTTCTCTAAGGATTAGTGCAGCGAACGTGAATCTAATCACTTGAATCGGTAGCCAATAGAAGAATCAATCCATTGCACTATTGCCATAATATCAACCATAGGATTAATTGAGTTGAACTAAATAGAAGTTCCCTTCATTATTGAATTTAGTTGAATCTTTGCTTATCTAGTTTCTAGTTAATTAGACTAAGTGTTAGTTAGTAAGTTTCTAGTCTTGGAAAACTAGAGAAAACCCCCTTTCTATTACTTGTTTTATTTAGATAATATTAGCATTTATTTTAATTGTTTACCGTTCCCTATGTTCGATACCCTACTTGCTTGAACTATATTACTAATCGATAGGTACACTGCCTTTCGTGTGTTTATTTTGTGTCTAAGTTAGTAGGATTAAAACTAGTTGGTTTTACACACATCAGTGAACTTCGATGAGGAGCTGGCTATAGATATCATTCTACACTCCTTAACTCCATGTTATGATCAGTTCCTAATGAGCTATCATATGACCAACGAGGAGGTCACACTTAGCAAACTTCAAGGGCTTTTGAGGACTGCTGAAAGTAGTCTTAAAGGTACAAATGTTGTTCCTACTCCTACAGCTACTGCCCCTGTCTTGGAAATTGGACATGGGAAGGGGAAGAAGAGGAAGGCTCCCTCTAAGAGCCGCAAGGGAAAGTCTCTTGATGGATCCTCTTCAAGTGGGACCAATGCTGGTTCTGGTGCTCCATCTTCCATTCCTAAGGAAGCGGAGTGTTTCTACTGTCATGATAAAGGGAACTGGTAGCGAAGCTGCCCCAAATACTTGCAGGATGTCAAAGATGGGAAGGTTAAGGCCACCCATGCAGGTATTTATACTATTCGATCTAATAAATCATCACATTCTTTTTCTTGGGTCCTTGATACATGTTATGGAATTCACATTTGTTCTGATTTACAGGACCTAATGGAAAGATACCATCAGAGTGCTCGTCAAGAGAGGTATCATGCTTGCCACTATGTCAGCTGAACTCCAAAATTCCTATGAGGACTTCTACCCTTTTGAGATGCACCAGGACCTGATGGAAAGATACCATCAGAGTGCTCGTCAAGAGAGGTATGAAATCATCTGCTCCATGATTACAACAAAGATGAAGGATGGTGAACCCATCACGACCCACTTGCAGAAAATGCAAAGGTTTGTGAACCGTTTGCTCAAATTGAATGTTAACTTCGATGAAGAGTTAGCCATAGATATCATTCTACACTCTCTACCTCCCTGTTATGATCAGTTTCATATGACTTATCATATGAACAAGGAGGAGGTCACTCTGAGCAAACATCAAGGCCTTTTGAGGACTGCTGAAAGTGGTCTCAAAGGAAAATCTGTTGTAGCCACTCCTACAGCTAATGCCCGTGTTCTGGAAATTGGATAAGGGAAAGGGAAGAAGAGGAAGGCTCCCTCCAAGGGCTGCAAGGGAATGTCTCTGGATGGATCCTCTTCAAGTGGGACCAAGGCTGGTGCTGCTGCTCCCTCTTCCATTCCTAAGGAAGCATAACGTTTCTATTGTCACGATAAAGGGAATTGGAAGCGAAGCTTCCCCAAATACTTGCAGGATGTCAAATATGGGAAGGTTAAGGCCTCCCATGCAGGTATTTATACTACTCTGTCTAATAACTCATCACATTCTTGTTCTTGGGTCCTTGATACAGGTTGTGGAATTCACATTTGTTCTGATTTGCAGGGACTAAAAAGAAGTAAGGATGTGGAGCACCGGAAGATAAGCTTTCTCATGGGGAATAGGGAGGATTCATCTGTCACCAAGATTTGATAATGAAATTGGTGCTATTAATGCTTATTATAATGGTGTTTTTTATTTTAAAGCATTACCTTGTAATGGTGTATATGAAACTGTGATGGTTGTAGACAACTTAGGAAATAATGTGTTGTACATTGATTCTTCCAATGAATTGGATAAGGCATTCTTGTGGCATTGTCGTCTTGGACATGCCAACAAGAAGAGCATAGGCCAACTCCAAAAGGCTGGAGTTTTGGAGTCATTCGACTTAAGGTCGGATGACACTTGAGAATCTTGCTTACTTGGAAAGAAGACCAAGTCACATTCCTTACTTGTGAAAGGGATGAAGGTTTGTTGGATCTCATACACACCGATGTGTGTGGGCCTTTCAGAACCGACATAATGGGTGCTAACCACTTCTATGTGACTGTTACAAATGATTACAGTAGATATGGCTATTTCTACTTAATCAAACATAATTCAGAAACCTTTGAAAGATTCAGAGAGTTTAAGCAAGAAGTGGAGAATTAGCTGGGCAGGAAGATAAAGATGATACGATCTGATCGGGGTGGTGAGTATCTTAGTATCAAGTTCCTAGACTTTCTTAAGGAATGTGGGATTGCTTCACAATTGACGCCACCTAGGACACCACAACTTAATGGTGTGGCTGAGAGGCGCAATCGAACCTTGTTGGACATGGTTCGTTCCATGATGAGTCGAGCTTCGTTACCTATCTCATTCTGGGGGTATGCCTTAGAGACTCTGAGGCTTTCGTGAGGCGTGAGACTCACAACAAGCTCGAACCTCGTAGTGATCAGTGTATTTTCATCGGCTACCCACAGAAATCCTTTGGTTATCTTTTTTACAGACCGAGTAACAATGTTGTCTTCCTTGCGAGGAGAGGAGTCTTCGTGAGAGAGAGCTCATAGGCCAAGGAGACAGTGGGAGGCAAATCGACCTTGAAGAACTTAAAGAGTCAAGCGGTGAAGGAACCTCAAACACTAGCGATCAACCACAGGAGGAAACTCCTGTTGAGCCGATTGACGAGTCCATACCTCTGAGGCGTTCCAGAAGAGTTAGTGTTCCACCTGTGTTATATGGTTTTCATATAACATCTGAGGGTGATACATTTATCAGTGATAGAACACTGATAAATTTGGATGAACCTAACAACTATAAGGAAGCCATGGCAGGCCCTGAGTCTGGTAAATGGAAAGAGGCGATGGACAGCGAGATTCAGTCCATGTATGGCAATCAAGTTTAGAACTTGGTTGACAATGTACCGGGTCGTAAGACAGTCGGGTGCAAATGAACCTTCAAGAAGAAGACCGACATGGACGGAAAGGTACATAATTATAAGGCGCGACTGGTTGCGAAGGGCTTTACTCAAACTTCAGGAGTTGACTATGATGAGACCTTCTCACCAGTAGCGAAGATTAAGTCTATTAGGGTTATGTTGGCCATAGCTGCATTTCATGATTATGAAATATGGCAAATGGATGTCAAAACCGCTTTCCTTAATGGAAAGTTGGCTGAGGATGTTTACATGAGTCAGCGAGAGGGTTTTGTCAATGCAAAGTATCCTAATATAGTGTGTAAGCTTGAGAAATCCATTTATGGATTGAAACAAGTATCTCCCAGATGGAATCTTTGTTTTGATGAGAAAGTCAAAGAGTTTGGCTTTTTGAGAAGCGAGGATGAGTCTTGTGTATATGTCAAGGCTGGTGGGAGTACACTTAGGTTTTTGGTGTTGTATGTGGATGACATACTACTCATAGGAAATGTCATTCCAACCTTACAGGAAATTAAGTCCTGGCTTGGGAAGTGTTTCGCTATGAAGGAACTTCGAGAAGCTGCTTACATCCTAGGGATAAGGATATTGAGAGACAGGAGTAAGAGACTAATTTTACTTAGTCAAGGTATATACTTGGAAAAGGTGTTGAAAAGATTCAACATGATGGATTCCAGGAAAGGTGACTTACCGATTCAGAGCAATGCCAAACTGAGTAAAACTCAGAGTCCGAGTACAGAGGCTAAGATAGCTAAGATGAGTCGAATACCATATGCTTCCGCAGTTGGTTCGATCATGTATGCTATGACTTGTACTCGCCCTGATGTGGCCTTTGATTTGAGCATAGTTAGCAGATATCAAGGGAATCCTGGTAAGGCTCACTGGACTGCAGTAAAGAACATTCTCAGGTACCTGCGGAGGACTAAGGACTGGGTCTCAGTCTGGCTGGGTATTTACCCTGAATGGTGGGGTATAGTGACGCCAGCTTTCAAACCGACAGAGATATTTTCCGCTCTCAGTCTGGCTGGGTATTTACCCTGAATGGAGGAGAAATTGTTGACCCGAGAGTAGCATGGTCCATTTGGGTTGCATATCATATAACATAAAAGCATAAAACCTTCGGCTACAGTATAGTTTCTTCTCTTTCATTTTCTTCCACTCAACTTTTCCTTCTGAGAAAAGCGCCCCAAAACTTCTCTTTTTTCCTTTCCTTCTTATCCGTTTTGGTCGCCGCTTGCCGCTCTCCTCGTCCAATACAATTTCCTTCGCTTTTCCTTATTTCCTCTGCTCCAGCCTCTCGCTACTACCAATCAGATGCAGTGGCTTACGTTTGAAGCTGCTACTTGAACGCAAATATGTGACCTCCTTCCAAACCAGGTTCCAGTTCCTTCCACCGCTCTCCTTCTACCAGCTCCATGTGCCTCCTGCTTCGATCGTCTAGCGTTTCTCATGAATTTTGTGGTAAGAAGCAAAATTTCAGGTTATTTGTGTTGCCCTGATTCATTCTTTCTATGTTCTATGGCGGGTGCTTCAAAGCCCTAAATCCCTCTTCTCTCTCTTATCTCCACGAAATCAAATCGACGACTCACTTGCCGCAAGAACAAAGGGGAACCAGAAAACACCGAGTCCACCACACCGGTTGATTTCGAGTGCTGAGGCTAAGGGCTCCGTAATACCCACGAACTTGACTCAGGCAGTTTTCTCAACACAGGTTGACTAACTCAATGTTTAACATGTGATTGAATTATGAAGCATACTGTGTTGTCGCGGTTGAATATGTTGGTAGAGAGGTTCCTGTGGCTTTTCTTTAGCGAGCGAAGGAGGATTTCACTAAGAAATATGGAGGTAGGAAAGCTGCTACAGCTGTTGGTAGTAGTCTCAACAAAGAATCCGGGTAATACTCCATTTTGCTTTGATTCTCTAATCTCTAATATCCCTCCTGTATTACTAATATCTACTCACACATCATTGTCTTCGGTCCCAAGCTGAAAGGAACATATGAAATATTGTGTAAACCATCCACAAGAGGTCAGCAAGCTTGCAAAGGTGAAAGCCTAGGTTTCAGAAGTCATGGGCGTGATGATGGAGAACATTGAGAAGGTAAAACTTATTAGCTGTTTGATTAGATAATGGAACATATTACCGTTTTTATGTGTTGTATCATCATCGTCATTATTATTATTATTATTATTATTATTATTATTATTATTGTTATTATTATTATTATTATTATTATTATTATTGTTTGCAACATCTTTAATCTGTACGTTCTTCACCGTGGAGAAAAGATTGAGCTTCTGCTGGATAAAACAGAGAACCTCCATTCTCAGGTCAGTAAATCTATGCACATATTATTAAAATCATGCTTGAAATGGAAAAACTGAATCTTACATGTCGTGTCATGTAAAGAATGTTAGATTGTTAAGGCCTTAGCTGATTGCATGATTGATGCAAAATAAAACTTAGATATATCAAAATTTTACCAGTATCCTTTTTTTAAGTCTTTTATCACTGTAAAAGTCACACTTACTTTGATCCTTAAGGAACAGTATTGATCATTGTGCCACATGTTAGTTACATCCTATGGGAGCGGATTTCTTGGCTCGAAGCTATAAATCAGGATCTGTCGCAAACTTCATGAGAATTACAGCAGAGGTGTCACTATTGATCATCAATCTGTCTCTAAAGTATGTAAAAGTTTGTAACTTTCGTCAACATTTAACGGCTTAAAAAGGGTTTGCAAAGTATCAACTGATCAGATTATGAAATGAGTGAAAGTGGTAAGCTTAAAAAAAATTTTACAAATGTAAAATTATTTGTATTTAATCTTTTTTTTAATGAGAATATACATAGGCGATTCTGGTATGATATAGGAAGAAACAACAAAAGAATTGGAAGTTCCCTTCTCCAAGACTCCATGAATAAAGGGTTACAATCAGAAATGAGACATTTTGAAGGATCGGATACCATGACTCTTAAGCAACATTTTGGAAAGAAATTAATGGAACTTGAGGATTAAAACACGGGCAATTCGGGTAAAAACATACGCATAAAAACACTATAGTTTTAAAGTTGGATTAAAAATTTTTAAAAAAGAATTGATGATTGACGTTTTCTTGCTCATTTTTTACAATTGTTGCAGTTAAACTCAAGTCTCTTGAATCACAGGTTAATAATTATAAATGTTTGTCTTTTAGCCATTTGATGAATATCTAATTAACATGTTCTTTTTTTTGGTTGTTGCTTCAAGGTCTTTGAAGATAAATACCCTTCAAGTAATATTAGTTTCTTGCTGATCATGAATCTGCTGTTTTTGGCCCGTATACCAAGTATCATGTAAGTAAATCATAAAGCTCATACTAAAATTATTATTTAACTAAAATCACAAAACTTAATTTCCAAATAAATTCATGAATAAAAATTGATTAAATTGCAATTTTTCATTCCATTCTAGAGTCAAGTGAAGGATTAACAAAGTGGAATGAGTCACATTCCAAAGTAATGGAATGAGTGATTCCATTCCGTTTCTGATTCCATGAAATCAAGAGGTAAATTTATAGAATCAAAAGTTAAAAATTAACTCTCCAAATGCAATGCATGTGTATGACTAAGTTTCTGACTGGTCTTTTTTGTGTAGGAATCTTCCATCACCTCTATTATCAGGTATGAAAAAATATTGTAAGTTTACGAAAAAAAAATTACCCACCTTTTTAATATAACCATAAAAGTCTTTGGTCAAAATGCCGTGTGTTGACCTGCAGATAAATTTTCAACCTGTGTTGAGATTCGGTGAATAATTAAAAAACATTTGCAGAAAATAGCAATGTAATTTACTTTTTTTTGTCGTAATAATATTGTAATCTTATTTTTATTATATGATTATCTGCCTTCACACTTTGTCCGAGACCATGCCAGAGAGCATTGTGTGTTCCTTGGTCTCTAAAAAATAAAAAATAATCGTATATCTCTTTTTTTCTACATATTTTTAATGTTGATTAAACATTCACTACAATACTAGCATTGGTAAAGTAAAAGGTAGGTTGGCAGTTTTTAACCACGGATATTTTTTTTTCCATTCAAACCATCAAAATGATTTGATTGGAAATAAATCACAAGTAGATAAACTAAAAAAATTTCCTAAAATGTAACTGTTTTTCTGTAAGTATAGTGACAATTTAGTTATTGCTCAGAACATATAACATGATCATTGACTTTATTTTGTTTCCTTTTTGTGGTTATATTGCAGCTCATTTAATGTCCTGTGTACGGACTACTTCTTTTGTTTCCCATTAAATTATGGCTGGATGAATTGGTTGGTAGTCTAAACATGAGTAAAGGACCAATTTACCCTTCTATGCTTATAAAAATTGATACATATTTCTATGATTGTATGCCTCTGTTCTTTTGGTTCTATTTGTGTGTATCTATGTGTGAATTTGCGTATACGCCTTTCTTTTTGTTTAGCATATGTGTAATCTAAGTTGATCAAAATATAATCAACTTTAGGAATCTACTTCCTCTGTTGTCCATTCTTATTTATGTTTTGTTGTAGGTATTTGGAGCAAAGGTCTCCCAAAGGCTTTGCAAAACTTGATTTCAAAATATCCGTACTCATCAGATATCGTCCCCACACAAATCTTTTAGGTATGTTTGTTATTTATGCTTTTTTTTTGCTAGGAAGAATGAAAGATGGGTTGGGCTTATTGAAATTTTCATAATTTATTTGATTCCACACATCTACAGGAAGTTCTTTTTCTAATCGCGGTGGTGAGAGTTTAATTTCAACCATATGATCATGTTTTACTCGATACGATCTTTGTATCCTAGAAGTTGGATTTTTCTCTGTTGGAACTTGTCATCTGATTTCTCTATAACTTTCTGATGTTATATTATTATATAATTATATTTACTACATGTTACCCTTGTATGATAAGATAAATATTGGTGTAATTGTATTCACTAAGAAGGAAAAGAAGAATTGTATTATTGACAAGTGATCTTTATTTATTTTTCTTTTCCAGGGCGATGTAATTGCATGCTGTCATATTCTCCAACAACACCAGATGAGTTTTTCATGTTCTTAATCTTATTGAAATCTTTCACCTAATTTTAAAAAGTGGTTCATTATCTTGATTGAACTATAATTCTTATTGCAGGCTTATGAGGCTAGGTTGTTTTGATTTAACAATGGACATGGTGGAGGGGGTGCTTTCATCTGCTGAGGAGGTGGTTGATTTATGGAATAATTTTTTCTGTTGGTTGACTCCATTCGAAGGGTGTCACGAAAGTAATATGTTGTTAAAAGTGCAGTTTTTATTAGAATGGATGAGAGGGTGATAAATCACCAATGGAATTCTGATTAGAAATGGGCGATGTGTCTAACATGTAGATAAACACACATAAATTGAGGTCACTCTCTCACACACACACTACTGTTTGAACATGCCATGACTTGATAGATCCAAAAGATAGGTTGATTGGTTTTTATTCTTGATAAAAAAAATATAGTAAATGGAATGCCTGATCAGTTTGTATTGTGCAGGAACTTGGCTGACCATATGTAAATAGTAAACATGTATGTATACAGGTAAAAAGTGTAAAGTGGTTATTTCTTGCAATTTACCCTTTTTAATAACAAGATTGACTTAGCAAGGCAGCTCAATTCCAGGGGAGATGTCATCGTGGCAAGATTATGTCCTTGTATTGCGCTGGCGGCAGATCAAGTGGGAAGGCTCATGAAATTTTTCCTTATCGTTTGCTACAACTTGAAATTAGGAAAAAAAAAAAGGAACACAGCGCCAAAGGCGCATCTAATTCCCATCTAGTTAATATGAAATCATATTATTTAATTGGTATTGTTTAAGAATTAATTTGGAATTAATTCTATGATTAAAAGAGACTAATTAAATATATGGGGATTGATTATGTAAATCATTCATTCTTATAATGTGGGCTTATGATCCATAGTTCTTTATGTTGGGCTAAACCCATGTGGTGACCCATGGATGATCCATGGAGGTTTAAACCCATGGAGCATGAGGAATATGGAAGTTCATGCACATTAGGGTTTACATGGTGTAACCATAATCTTGCCACACTATATAAGACACCCCTTAGCATCCAAAATTGGTTAATACATACACACATCTGTTCTTTGGAAGAGCTAGACGAATTTGAGTGCAAGACACCTTCTCTCAAGCTATCCTTTCTCCTAGGTGTGTTGTTATTCCATTTGAGGCATCCACACTATTGGTTCTAAGTTCTTAAAGGTCAAAGGTTTCCAGCTACAACAAAAGGTATGTCATCTAACTAGAATTTTGTAGTATAGATACTCCATTGTATGCTAGTTAGGATAATGCTTTGGAATATTAAAAGTTTGCATGTATATTAGAGAAAACATAGATCCAAAGCATTTATGGTTGCATGTACACCTTAGTAGTATTAGAATGCTTAAAACCCATCAGTGGTATCAGGGCCTAGGGTTGTTTTCCTATATACTTGATGCTACTTGCTTTCAAATGCTTAAAAAGTCGATTTTCCGCTATCTGCATAGTGAACTCGACGAGTCCACTGACAAACTCACCGATTCCACCCTATAAACTGACCAACTCGCCGAGTCAGTTCATGAAATCAACGAGTTGGTGCTCGTGGATGCAGAATTTTAAGTTTTAAGGCTGGAATTGGACTAGGATCATTACACTAAGCTGTTTTTGAACTTATTAACCTGTTTTTGATGTGGTAATGATCATGCTTATCCAATTTAAAATATAATTGTCAAAGTTTCATATTTTGTATTAGTTTATATGGTTAGGCTAATTACATGAAATTTGTTTGATATGAATTGTCTTGTCCTTATGAGTTTAATTTAGATCATAGACAAATTATTTTTTAAGTTACAATAGTTGATGTAAATGTTTTTTTTATGAATTCCATAACTTGTCCTCAAGTTATGGAAAGTGAAGAGTCACATTTTTAAATGTCATCTTCAATGGTTTTATGTCATCCATAACTTGTCCTCAGGTTATGGAACATGAAGTGTCCTTTTCATAAATGTTTTATGAACTCCATAACTTGTCCACAAGTTATGGATTTTCAATAGTTTTTTCATTAAAACCTATATTAAAATCATAATTTATGGACTCCAAAAGTTTTTGAATAGCTCAAAACTTGCCCTCAAGTTTTGGAATTTGTAAATGCAAAGTCTTACTTTGAAACAATTAGTTCCAAACCCTAGAATTTTAAAAGTTTAAAATTCAACCCTTACACTATTATAATATTAAAGGTTTAATATTTATATATATGTATAAGAGTAAAGTCAGTCTTACCGTTAGTAGGCCTTATTCACGAAGCCTGTCTATAAGGGGGTATAAGGTTACTGCCTATAAAATTATAGTTTAATGGGTGTCCACTCTCACCCACCGCTTCCTTGACTGGTGGAGGGTCGTTAGTCAAATGGGTTCGACAGGACATTTAATTCTCATTAAAAGTATATGAAATACTAAGTAACTAAACACTTATAAATTCCCAATCTTAGTTACTTAGCAAAAAATGTGAATTTGGTGCTAACCCATGAAATTGCACTTTGCACCTTGTTAAGTCGTTAGTGGAGCATGTGTGGTTAACCGACACACTAATTTGGGATTGATAGTGTGTGGCAAAGGGTAGCTTGATGTTGATCATAGATCAATGGAGCATGTGTGGTTAACCGACACATTGAGTAGGTGGTTTGTAACATTGGGTGTACCAAGCTAATTTGCATGGTTATTCACACCTTGTTTGTGATCCTCGGCATCCCAGTCACAAATTTGAAGGGCACAATCAAGATTTAAACACGCCATTGAATAGTTCAATTAATCTCAAAGGATCTAGGAATTTCAATCCATTTAAAACTTAATAATTAATTTCGTTTTTCATGGTGGAAATTGGTAAATCGTCATTTACCTACATTCAAATATTTTGCAATTTAGATTACGGCATCCCTCTTCCGAATTGTAAAATATTGTGTTGGGTCCTAGCCTTAATATTTCATTTGGGTGTTATATTAAGGATTAAAATCAACTAAACTTGAATTTCTCCCATTATAGATGTCTAGTTCAGACAACTATGGTCTTCCCGAATCTTTTAAAAAGAAAAACTTTCTTTATAAAGATGATTTTCCACAAGACGATTAAGGTGAAAGATTAATCCCTTCTTCGTGCTGTAGTGGAACTTCACTTCCTCCACCTCCTCCAATTATTCTCCCTAACCCACAAGTTCAAGGTCACTTAAAGCCCTACTGGCAGGAAGGAAAGTTTGTGTGTACTCATGTCTTGGAGATGAAGTCACATATTGATAGGCTAAGAGTATTGGGTGTCGTTGTCTCGAGGAAGTTGGCTGTTGACTGGGTTCTTCAGTTACTTCTTGAGTTGTATAGTGAGTTCATTGAGGACTAGTATATGATTAATCACGACATGACCCTTATTGATCTTGCCTATTTGCTTGTTGCTACTGAATCAGCAATGATTTGGAGCACTGGTAAAGCAAATTTGAATGGATGATCTACTCCCCAAACTTCCATATCATATTGACAATGGTAACATTGGAAGTCCGGAAAAGCTATCTCTTCCCAATGGACAGGGATCGGTCATGGTCAAGTCATTTGACCAAATGTTAAAGAGAAAGGATAATTATGAGATAGTCCTGTGTACCATTCCCAAAGAGTCCATATGTTTTTGTTGCCAAAGGAAGGGGCATTAGTTGCGAAGCTGCCATATTTACCTGAAAGATCATCAGGACGGTAAAGTCAGAGTGTATGACTCTACTTCAGGTAAGTCCACTATCTAACTCTATTAAGTTCCTATTTGGAGATTCTTAACACATGATGTAATGTAATTACATTTTGATGTTTTGAAGAATCGAAGAAATGAAAGGAAGCTTAAAGGAAGAGTATGCTGAGTCTGATCGCGAAGAGATGGATTTCGATCGCATGGTTCGATGATCAGGCTTATGAGCTGCTACTTAAGAGTTATGATAGATTTCTTACGAATAGATAACAACATATTTTCACTTGTATTTGCATTGTAAGGATAAAGTTTTCCGCAATTTTGTAAATAAAGAAAATTTTTGAAATTTATCTTATTTTTAAAATTTCCTTACAATGGCACTTGTGAAAAATTGTTGCTTATATGTTTCCATTAATAGCAATATTGGAATATGAATTTGATTCTTTCGTTTGTGGTAGTGTCATAATATACCAAATAAGGAAAGATTATCATCACCCAAGTTTCGGTTGGATAGAAACTTGGAATCATGAAACTTGTATTGTATGATGAATGAGAATTTTCGTCTTTGGGAAATTAAGACTAATTCCTTGTTCACAAGTATATGTGAGTCAGGTGAAGGACTAGGGGATTGGGTACACTGGGTGTGCGCTGGTCAGGTCCACCATTAAGAACGATAAGACTATTCGTCATGATTTACTAAAGTTTAGTAAATATGGTTATGCTTACAAGTATAAGTATAATTCTGAACATTGGAAAAGTTTCAATGTATGGCAGAACGAATGAGAAGAGTCAAATTAGGCAGAAAGTTAAAAGTTTCTCCAATCTGAAAAGATGGGAGAGTACTTTAGTATCATGTTTTACGATCATCTTAATGATTATGAAAAACCATATCACAATTGATCCTCTAAGGCCATCTTAGTGCATTTCTATGGCTAAGAAGAGGAATCGTGAATTGTTGGAATGGGTAAATCAAAAAGCTGAATCATACTTTATTCCAAATCGAGTCTTAGAGTCGTACTCCAAGATTGAGCCTTGAGTGACATAATCTTAAGAAAGGTTTATAACACTTATCAAATGTAGAGTAAAATGTTTTCTACTCTTGTACATTTGAAATTGGTAAGTTGTGATGTCTTGGATAGGACAAAGACCAACTAAAACCAATTGTGTGAAGTGTCTTTCTTGATAAGAATCTGCACTAACTCTTGAATATTTATTTGTCAAGGAATGTTTCTTGACAAAAGAATCTTATATGGCAAGAGGTCAGTGGGAGTCTTAAAAGATCTTGACAAGTTTCAAGAACTAATCAAGAATAAAACTATTATTTATCAATAGCACACGACTTGAGGTTTGTAACCTCTCGTGTTGACATATTCTTGTTTATGTGCTCATTCCAGTTAAAGTTGACTATGCATGTGAGTTCTATGAGTTCTCAGTTGTTTGCATAAACAACTTAGAAGCGTTGGTAGGCCCTTATGCTCCCAGGTGCAAAGAAATTCAGATTGAACAAGTTCACTCCATATGAGTTTAGATTTGTCACTAACCTTGTCTTGTGATTATGGTTATGACAATTTCAGATGGATTGGAACACATACACCATAAAATCTAAGTGTCATAAGGTTTCTCTCCAATTCATGAAAATGATTGTGAGGAAATGCTTTCACTAAGTAGATTTTAAGGAGTTAGCAGTTGTGATATTTGAATTCTCAAATTTGATTATGATTACGACATCCCTTTTCATAATTCGAATTGTGAGGAATGGCAAAAAGCTAAACATTTGAGACTTGTTGCTATTGTTGGGTTTTGAGCAATTCTAACACTCCTAAGTGTACATGCAACCCTAGAAAACCTTGGATCTATGTTTGTCTAAGATACATGCAAAATACTTTTTCCAAGGTTCATAAACCTATCTAGCATACATGGAGAACTTTATAATAAAAGAGATAACTAGAAATATATACCTTGTTGTTGTTATGATTCCTTGAAACCTTGTGAGCCTAGCACCTCAAGTGTGATGCCTCAAATGCTTCACACAACACCAAGTACACTTGGAATAAACTCTAAGAGAATAAGAACACTTGGATTTTCGGCTATCCCTCTTTGATTCACACTAGTGGCCGAAAATGGTGAATAATAGCTTCTTTATATAGTATGTTACAATCAGGGTTACACCATGTAAACCCTAATTGTCATGACCTTTCATTTCCATGACCCATGGGTTATGTAACCCCCATGGAGCATCCATGGAGCATCTTATGGGTTTAACCCAACTTGATAATCCATGGATCCTTGGCCCACTATATAAGTTATGGATGATTGACACAATCAACCCATATATTTAATTAGTCTTCTTTTGATCACATAATTAATTCTAAATTAATTATTGATCAATACTAACTAAATATTATTATTCTTATTATTAATATATTAGAGCTTATAATATATTAATAAACCATAACTGTCTTATTTCTCTCATTTAGTCTATCCAAGTGCATGATGCCATGCAACCCAAATAGACCATGTCGGGTCGGGTCAAGTACATACCAAATATAGTTATGGACTTAGACACTATATCCAACAGTCTCCCACTTGGATAAGTCTAATAACTATAGTTGCAAGTATGACTTCATGAACCGATCAGCAATCGTAGCTCTTTCAAGGTCTCTTGGAACTGAGAAGATGATGGTGTGCCATTTTAGATAAGTGATCATATAATCCTCTGTTTTAGATATCAGCCGGACAAACACATGGAACAATGTCTTTCTATTGTCTAGCAGTTGTTTCCCGATTTCCGATTTGTTTGACATAGAACTTAATTGAACACATCAATTTAGTTCTGACCGGGCCCGGTACATGGGTGAAAACAAAATCATCGAGGGGCCCAGATATCGCTTCTAATCCAAGAAGGAACAAATAAACTTCGACTCATATGTTTGCTCTACTACTTGTTGAATTACACACAAAGGTACGTTTTATAACATCGAGTTACCAATGCGTTTTCGTACAATCAATGCATAACCAAATCATAGGTAACAAATCATATGTCTAGGTTTGAAGACTTATATGATATTACCGTCTCACGATCACTCGAGATAAATTCCATGAAGTGATACCAGTGAGCGTGGGTTGAATCCAATACTCAGAACTTATGAGCACTCATGAGTGTTGTAGCCCCCTTTGTCCAACATCTTGGACCTCTACAAACCAACCCATTACAGTCTTGATTCATATGTACTTCCAACATATGATTGACTGTGGAGAATTTGAATAATATGATATATACCATAACATAGTTATTCTGGAAGTCAAAACATGCAAAAAGAAATACTAGTAAATGATTGACAAGAGATAGCAACACTTTACTCATAACTAACAACTTTTATTTATCATCAAATGCCAATTACATTTTACATATTTCAAAATTATCTAACTTCTAAAAACTAATATCATCTCTTAGCCGTATGCACCTAGCATGCTGAAGATGCTTAACCCTACTCAGTCCCTTCGTGAGGGGATCTGTCGGGTTCTCATCTGATGATACCCTCTTTGCCACGAGGATTCCTTCTTCTATTCGATGTCTGATGAAATGATATTTTCTGTCGATGTGCCTGGATCTCCCATGATCCCTTGGTTCCTTTGCTAAGGCAACTGCACTTTCACTATCACAGAAAATTTCCATGGGCTCCTTAATAGCTGGTACAACTCCAAGGTCTCCGATGAAGTTCCTTAGCCATATAGCCTCCTTTGCTGCTTCACTTGCTGCTATATACTCTGATTCACAAGTGGAATCAGCCACTGTATCTTGCTTGGAACTTTTCCAAGTAATTGCCCCTCCATTTAGGGTAAAGACCCAGCCCGATTGAGAGCGGAAATTATCCCTATCAGTCTGAAAGCTAGCATCACTATACCCCGCTACTTTCAAGTCATCACTCCCACCAAGGGTAAGGACCCAGTTCTTAGTCCTTCGCAGGTACTTGAGAATATTCTTTACTGCAGTCCAGTGAGCCTTGCCAGGATTACTCTGGTATCTGCTAACCATGCTTAAAGCAAAAGCAACATCAGGACGAGTACAAGTCATAGCATGCATGATCGAGCCTACAGCGGAAGCATATGGGAATCAATTCATCTCAGCTATCTCTTCATCTGTACTCAGGCTCTGAGTTTTACTCAGTCTGGCATTACACTGAATAGGTAAATCTCCTTTCTTGGAATTTTCCATACTGAACCCCTTCAGCACTTTGTCCAAGTAGGTACTCTGACTAAGTCCAATTAGTCTTTTGCTCCTGTTTCTCAAAATCTTTATCCCGAGGATATAGGCAGCTTCTCCTAGGTCTTTCATAGCGAAACACTTCCCAAGCCAGGATTTCACTTCCTGCAAGGTTGGGATGTCATTTCCTATGAGCAGTATGTCATCCACATACAGTACCAAAAAGCTAACTACACTCCCACTAGCCTTGACATATATACACGATTCATCTTCACATCTCGAAAAGCCAAACTCTTTGACTTTCTCATCGAAGCAAAGATTCCATCTGCGAGGTGCTTGTTTCAATCCATATATGGATTTTTGAAGCTTACACACTCTATTAGGGTATTCTGTACTTACAAAACCCTCTAGCTGAACCATGTAAACATCCTCAGCCAACTTTCCATTAAGGAAAGCGGTTTTGACATCCATTTGCCATATTTCATAATCATGAAATGCAGCAATGGCTAACAGAACCCTAATAGACTTAATCTTGGCCACTAGTGCAAAGGTCTCATCATAATCAACTCCCGGAGTTTGAGAATAACCCTTTGCAACCAGTCGTGCCTTATAAGTGTGTACATTACCATCCATGTCGGTCTTCTTCTTGAAGATCCATTTGCACCCTACTGTCTTACGACCTGGTACATTGTCAACCAAGTTCCAAACTTGATTGTCATACATGGATTGCATCTCACTATCCATAGCCTCCTTCCATTTAGCAGACTCAGGGCCTGCCATGGCTTCCGTGTAGCTGTTAGGCTCTTCCAGATTTATCAGTGTATTATCACTGATAAGGGTATCACCTTCTGCAGTAATATGGAAACCATAATAATGTTCAGGTGCATTCCTAACTCTGGTGGAACGCCTCAGAGGTATGGACTCTTCAGTCGGCCAAACCTTGATGTGGTCTAGATTTGGAACTTTTCCAGTCCACATCTCGTGAGGTGTTTTGGCAACCTTCTTTGTAGGGACTAGATTAAGTATATGGGCGGCAGTCTCTATGGCATACCCCCAAAATAAGATTGGTAGCAAAACTCGACTCATCATGGAACGAACCATTTCCAACAAGGTTCGATTGCGCCTCTCAGCTACACCATTCAACTGTGGTGTTCTGGGAGGTGTCAATTGTGAGACTATCCCACATTCCTTAAGATAGTCAAGGAACTCGGTACTAAGATACTCACTACCTCGATCGGATCGAAGCATCTTAATGTTCCTGCCCAACTGATTTTCCACTTCTTGCTTAAACTCTTTGAATTTATCAAAGGTTTCCGACTTATGTTTGATTAAGTAGACATATCCATATCTACTAAAATCATCAATAAAAGTTACATAAAAGCGATTAGCATCTCTAGTGGCGGTTCTGAAGGGTCCACACACATCTGTGTGTATGAGATCCAACACACCTTCACCCCTAGCACAAGTGCCAGTAAAAGGTGACTTTGTCATTTTCCCAAGTAGACAAGATTCACAACTATCATCCGACTTTAGGTCAAATGATTCCAATACTCCATCCTTATGGAGTTGGCCTATTCGTTTCTTGCTTACATGTCCAAGACGACAATGCCATAAAGATGCTTTATCTAAGCTAGTGGAAGAATCAATACACAATACATTATTTCCTAAGTTATCTTCAACAGATACAGTTTCATACACACCATCACAAGGTAATGCTTTAAAATAAAGAACACTATTATAGAAAGCATCAATACCACCACTTTTATTATAAAAATAAAAGGTGAAACCTTGTTTATACAATGCATGAAAGGAAATAACATTTCTTGCCATTTCTGGCGAATAACAACATTTATTCAAGTCTAATGTAAACCCACTATCTAGTAACAAGGAATAAACTCCAATCTTGGTGACAGGTGAAACTTTCCTATTCGCCATGATGAGGTTTATCTTTCCATGCTCCAAATCCTCACTTCTTCTTAGTCCCTGCAGATCAGAACATATGTGAATTCCACAACATGTATCAAGGACCCAATACTTAGAATGAGGTGAGTTATTAGACAATATTGTGTATATACCTGCATGGTTGGGTTTTACTTTCCCATCCTTAAGATCTTGCTGGTATTTAGGGCAATTTCGCTTCCAGTGCGACTTTTCATGGCAATAGAAGCATTCAGCCTCATTAGGGTTAGCAGAAGGAGTGACAAAACCTTTCTTGGTTTTGCTTGAAGAGGAGCCTACAAGGGTCTTACCCTTGGTACCCTTAGAAGGGTTCTTTCTCTTCTTGCCTTTGCCATGCCCGATTGCCAAGACATTAGCCGCAGTAGGAGTAGGAGGAGTAGTACCACCCGACTTACCCTTAAGACTACTTTCTGCAGTCTTTAAGAGTCCTTGAAGTTTACTAAGTGTAACTTCTTCCTTATTCATGTGGTATGTCATTCTAAATTGATCATAACATGAAGGTAAGGAGTGCAAAATGATATCTATTGCTAGCTCCTCAGGAAAGTCAACATTCAGTTTCTTCAAGCGATCCACAAATCTTTGCATTTTCTGCATGTGGGTCGTGAGGGACTCATTGTCCTTCATTTGGGTGGTTATCATGGAGGAGATTATTTCATACCTCTCTTGACGAGCACTTTGATGGTATCGCTCCATCAAGTCCATGTGCATCTCAAAAGGGTAATAGTCCTCATAGGACTTTTGGAGGTTAGCTGTCATTGTGGCAGTCATGATACATGCTACTTTGGTAGCATCCCTTTCATGTGTCTGAAATTCAGCAATCTCCTCTGGGTAGCAGTTGACTCGTCAATCTCCTTCAGCTCCTTATCAAGGACATATTCTTTGTCCTCATAGCGAGTGACCATCCTGATGTTTCTGATCCAATCCATAAAATTGGATCCATCAAAGATGACTCTCCCACAAAGGTTCATGAGAGAGAAGGAGCCAGTAGGGTTTGAGCCAGAAGCATTGTTTTTGGAAGACATCTGAAATGAAAGAATAAGTTTAGATTAGATTTCAGGATAGTCCTTAATAAAGCACCCAAATGCTATATTAAGGCTAGGACCCAACACAATATTTTATAACTTAGAAGAGGGATGCCGTAATCCAAGCTATAAAATATTTGAAGGTAGGTGAATGACGATTCACCAATTTCCACCATAAAACGGAATAAATCTTATTAGGTTTTAATTGGTTTAGAAATTCCTAGGTTCTTTGAGATTCATTGAACTTTTCAATGGCATGTTTCAATCTCGAGTGTGCCCTTCAATTTTTGTGACTGGGATGCCGAGGATTACAAAACAAGGTGTGAAGTAACCATGCAAATTACTTGGTACACTTAATGTATTACCCCTCAATCGAAGTGCCGGTTAACCATACACGCTCCAACGATACTATGATAAACATTAAGTCACCCTTTGCCTACCTTGATAAGTCCAAGTTAGTGTGCCGGTTAACCACACACGCTCCACTAACGACTTAATCAAAGTGCAAAGTGTAATTTCATGGATTAGCACCTTATTCACATTTTGCTAAAGTAACTAAGATTCGGAATTTATAAATGTTTAGTTACTTTAGTATATTCATAATACTAATTATGAGAATTTATAAGTCCTTGTTCTACCTTTTCGGCTAACGACCCTCCACCGATCAAGGAAGCGGTGGGTGAGAATGGACACCCATTAAGCTGCCATTTTATAGGCAACAACCTTTTACCCCCCATATAGACCAGCTTCGTGAATGAGGCCTACTAATGGTAAAACGACTTTTATATTATACATATATAATTATTATTCACTTATAATATTATAAAGTATAAGGGTTGAATTTTAATATTTAAAATTCTAAGGGTTGGAACTAAAGTTTTAATTATGACTTTACTTGTTCCAAAACTTGAGGGCAAGTTTTGTAAACTTTCAAAACTTTTCATTTCTCATAACTTATGATTTTATTAGAGTATTAAAATGAAGACTCTTCATTTTCACAACTCTTGTGTTCTTTTAATGGTTTTAGTTCAAGTGTGACTCTTGGTTTTCCATAACTTGAGGACAAGTTATGGACTCCATTAAAACACATAATGATCAAGAATTAACTAACATGGAGGTTACAAATAATTCCTATGATCATCTAAATTCATAAGTTCAAGAACATGATTATCAAGAATTTCAAGAATCATAACATCATGGAATTTTGATATTCGCCATTGTAAATGGATTAGAACAACCATTACACCATCTAAAACAAGTTTAATAACACCAAAACAGTTTAGGGTAATGTTTCTAGTCCATTTCCAGCAGCAAAAGTCGAAAAACTGCATTCTGAGGTTCCTACTCGTCGAGTGCACGAACCTACTCGACGAGTAGGATGAGTTTTCACATGAACTCCGCGAGTTCATCATGCAGACAGCACAAAATCGACTTTTTTCACTATTTTGCATCAATTATCAAACAAGCAAACCTGGCTCTGATACCACTGTTGGGTTTTGAGCAATTCTAACACTCCTAATTGTACATGCAACCCTAGAAAACCTTGGATCTATGTTTGTCTAAGATACATGCAAAATACTTTTTCCAAGGTTCATAAACCTATCTAGCATACATGGGGAACTTTATAATAAAAGAGATAGCTAGAAATACATACCGTGTTGTTGTTATGATTCCTTGAAACCTTGTGAGCCTAGCACCTCAAGTGTGATGCATCAAATGCTTCACACAACACCAAGTACACTTGGAATAAACTCTAAGAGAATAAGAACACTTGGATTTTCGGCTAGCCCTCTTTGATTCACACTAGTGGCCGAAAATGGTGAATAATAGCTTCTTTATATAGTATGTTACAATTAGGGTTACACCATGTAAACCCTAATTGTCATGACCTTTCATTTCCATGACCCATGGGTTATGTAACCCCCATGGAGCATCCATGGAGCATCTTATGGGTTTAACCCAACTTGATAATCCATGGAGCCTTGGCCCACTATATAAGTTATGGATGATTGACACAATCAACCCATATATTTAATTAGTCTTCTTTTGATCACATAATTAATTCTAAATTAATTATTGATCAATACTAACTAAATATTATTATTCTTATTATTAATATATTAGAACTTATAATATATTAATAAACCATAAGTGTCTTATTTCTCTCATTTAGTCTATCCAAGTGCATGATGCCATGCAACCCAAATGGACCATGCCGGGTCGGGTCAAGTACAAACCAAATATAGTTATGGACTTAGACACTATATCCAACAGCTATAAGTTCTTAAATTGTTTAGACACACATATGAGCTATCTAAGGAAAGGTGTATGAGTTTGAGAAGCCTAGATAAAGTCTTGTCAAAACATCTCGTATCAGAAATCTGAACTTTGGTAATGAAAGTCAATAAGTATTGATTTCTAGAAGTCCAACTGATTTCTGGGTACATGTCAAAGCTAGTGGGAGCATAAATGTTATTATGCTAGTGGTAGCATAATCAATTATGATGAATGTTGCAAGTTAGCAATGTTAATTATAGAAAACAAAAGTTTCAATTCGCAAGTTGCAGGGTTTGAAAAGTTGTTTTGCTATAATTAAGGGAGAGGAATTCATACTTCATTTCAAATCTAAAATCTTAGATTGAGATTTTAATCAGATTTAGTTATATATATATATATATATATATATATATATATATATATATATATATATATATATATATATATATATATATATATATATATATATATATATATATATATATATATATATATATATATATATATATATATATGAATCTTATGTTCAAAATGGTTCAACATAAGGAAATTATATTTATGGATGTGTTAATTGCGTTCTCAAAATTCGACTATGATTACGGCATCCCTTTTCATAATTCGAATGATGAGAACATGGCAAATAGAAATATTACAGCAAAAGACTGATCAAGTATCATTTCTTTATGTAAGACATCATGAATCGTGTCCTATATGCTTCGGGTATAGGATCGATTACATGTGCTATAATATTCATCCGTTCTAAATATTTTCCAAATGCCTAGGGAATTAAGAGGGAAAAATAGATAGAACCGGATATGACTAAAGTGGTTAAACAACTGTTAAAGGACAATCTAAGGTTCACTGAGGATTGGTCACTTAAGGGCAGTTGGAAGTATAGTAATAGATGGACTATATCGACATTATTATAAATAAAAAGTATTCTATCAATAATGAGTTGTCATATGGAAAATATGGAATCTTTTCATATTGAGTGTTGGATATTAAGAATCTGTGGTTAGAAACTTTTATGCAAGAAGGATGTTCAAAGGAATGTACTTTGAATTTGAGACTTTGCTTCCATTGAATTGTCCTGTAACAATCTCCAAAGGAATACTTTGTAATATCGTTTGTCAAGTCTCCGTGACTTTTGGCACCAAGACATTACAAAGGAATCATTTAATGATAGTTTAGAATCTAACACATTCTGGCAGTGACAAAAATGTTGAATTCTTACACTAGTGATAAAGATTTGGAATTGTGAAATGAGTTTCATTGAAGATGTGTTCAATTGATCTATTTCAAAAAGCAAGGACCATAGACAAACATAGTGTGCATGTTTGGAGCATGGCATAACTATTGTTTAGACAAACATAGTGTGCATGCTTGGACCATGGCATAACTATTGTTTTAATTCAAGTATTAAGTTGATTATTCGAAACATTATCCAATGAATAATGAGTAATAAATATGACTCAAAAAAAGTTTTTGGGCCATATAGGATTAGTATTATTATTGTGTTTCACTTTGCATGTTTGAAGGGCCCTGTGAATGGTTTGGTCTAGGCTTTCATTGTTTTTGGTTTAGTTTGAGTCTGTAATACGTTTTGGGGATTGTTTAGGTGATATCAGTCAGAATATGTGTTTACGACCGTAAACCCTGTTTACGGTCGTAAACCCCGTTTGCAGTCTTGTCGAGTATAAATAGTAGAGGTGTTGGTCTTTGTGTAGTTGTTGATGCCATTACGTTTACAGAGAGTCCTATCGAGTTGTACCTGACGTTTTTCTGAATACAAACGTGTGCAAGCTTGATTTCTTTTCATCTTATTCTTCCATTCGTGATTTTTTGTTGCTTGACTACTGGTAAAGATCCTTTTCAGGACCTTACAATTAGTATCAGAGCAAGAACCGGTGTTGAAGCTTCATTCAATCGACTTTTGGACTGTTTTCAACCGAGATTCTTATTTTTCGAGCCTGGTTTTAGTGTTTTCGTGGTCAAGAGAATTGAATCTACTGCAAAAACGTGTTTCTGAAGGCTTTCTGGAAGTTTACTGCCAACCGTAAACCCTATTTACGGTTGTTAAATCAAGATCTTGAAGAACCGTAAACTCTGAATCTTCAAAAACTGTAAACCAATCTTCCTTTACCGTAAACACATAAACCGGAATCGTATAAACCGTAAACTGCTCAACCGTAAACACAGTTTACGGTCGTAAACAGCAAAATCATAAACTAAGTTTACGGTCGTAAACCTTCAACCGTAAACACTTGTTTGAACTTAATTTGCTTAATTTGCTTCAATTTCAAATGGAATCTCAAAGTCAAAATCATTTCCATGAACTTGACACTGTCATGGGCACTACCACGCGTATTCCAAGATTGATGTCTGCAGATGGTTTCCCTGAGTGGAAGTATAGAATTGAAAAATACATCAAAATGAAGGACTTTAAGGTCTGGAGAAGCATTCTCAGAAGACCTGTCAGGATCACTATTACAGTTGGAGGACAGGTAATTAACAAGGCTGTTGAGAACTACACTGATGAGGAGTTTGAGAAGATTGAAGAGCAGGAAAGGGCTTTAGCCACTTTAACCATGGCATTATCTCCAGATATTGCTCAAGGTTTTCGTGAGTACACTTCAGCTAAAGACCTATAGGAAGCCCTAATTGAGGTTTATGAGGGCAATGAAGATATGAAGGAGAGTCGCCATGACATGTTGAGGCAAAAGTTCAACCTGTTCAATTACATTCCAGGAGAAACCCTTGAGGCTCAGCTGCAGCGATTCACAACTCTCACCACTGACATGAACATATCTGGGATTTTCTTAAACAAGTCAGAAATTAACAAGAAGCTTCTTAATGCTTTTCCCAGATCATGGGACATGAATGTTGCTGTGATTAAGAAAACTAAGGATCTAAACCGCCACTCTTTCTGAAATCATGGCAATCATCAAATCTTGTGATATTGATGACAAGCAGAGAGAAATAAACCATGTGAACTCGTACTCCACTGCAAACCTTGGAATCTCATCCAACAATGCTCTTTCATCAATCATGACTTCCTCAAGACAAGCTTTTGCTGCTTAACAACCTCAGATTCAAACCTTTGCAGCTGCATCATCCATTCCTCACCCTCAAAACCAACCATTTGTCGCTCCACAAGCTGTTCCCCATCCAAATGTGCCAGTTGTAGCCTCTTCCTCAAACACGAAAGACACTGATGAAAATCTGGCTCTAGCCATTGGACTTGTGAACTGCTATAATGCCTTTGTAGCTGGAGATCTTCCACCTCAGCTGTCATTTGCTGACCTAGATCAGATTCATCCTGAAGACGTGGAAGAGATGGACATCACATAGCAGATTGCTATGGATGTTTTCAGGCCCAAGCAATTTGCTAAGAAGACAGGGAAGAGCAACTAGGGTATGAATGCTGACAAGAAGGTGGGATTCAACAAGGGCACGCTGCGATGTTTCAACTGTCACGAGCCGGGTCATTTTGCTCGTGAGTGTCCAAAGCCAGATCGCAGAACGAACAACAACATGACGATGGTTGCAGTGGGAAACAACCGTGCAGGCGCTGCGGCTAATGGTGAAACTGCTATGGTCGCTCAATCTTTTGACTGGGAGGACCAGATTCAGGCCTTGAATATCTCAGGGCCAGAAAATGCCCACCTAGCTTAGATTGATGATGCTGCCTTGAAGAATGATGTTGTTGATCCCGAAGCAGAGATGATGGAGCTGCAACTTGCTCTAATGGTGTCTACTTCTTCCGAGCCCAAGAAAAGCAAGGTAAACCTACCATCTTGTTCTCATGCATGTAAAGAATATGTTAAAGTTCTTCGTGATGAAATCCAATTATTACGAAGAGAATTAGAGGACCTTAGATATGAGGGCTACCAACTTAGGAAAGGACAAAAGCCCCTTAAAGCCCAGCTAGAAGCTAAAATAAAAGATTTTAGAAGAATTCAAACAGAATACAGTGAAAAATATGAGCTTTATGATTATGTTAAGAGACAAAATGATGAGCTAATTACTGAGCTTGATACATTAAAGAAAGAGTTTGATTCTGCAAACTTTGCTTTTCAAAAATTTGATGGATCAAGCGAAGTAGTTGCCACCATGATTGATCACTGCATGGATTTTAAATGAAATCAGTCTAAGGGTTTAGGATATGATAGTGTACCTCCTCCTTATAATCATACATATCTGTATCAACCCTTGTCCAAAGATGATATTGCCAATGAATCTTTTATAGTTTATGGCAAGCCATCTGGTTTCATTTCAGGAGGATTTATAAATGTTGAAAGTACTGATGCTTCTACTTCCTCTGCAGATCAACCTTTAGATCAGGCGAAGCATGGAGTTGGTGTTTCTGTTTCTGTTTTTAATTCTGAATTTTCTGTTTCAAATGAAAACGTTTATGTTTCTGATGTTAAGACTGATAATGCTTCGTGTGATGCTTCCACATCTGATTCTGTTGCATTTAATTTATTTGATATATTTGATGAACTGTTTAGTAATTCTGATGCTTGTGATACTCATGAAACACCATCAATTCCACAAGCCACAACAACTGAGACACCTTCACTTATCTCTCAATCTATTCCTCATGCATGTTCTTCTGAGAAGAGTAAGAGTGTTTGTCAAGAAAATAAATCTGAGAAATGCAGTACAAGTTCAAATAATAAACAGATTTGTTTTGATTATGGTGTTGGTGGTCATATAGCTAGGAATTGTGAAAATAGGATCTTTGTGAACTATATGTCACCAAGAGGAGAGAACGAATCTCGAGGAAGGTCTTTAATTAGAAAATCCTCCAGACCTCGTTCTCGAAGTGATGATTGGAAAGATGATCGAAGCAGAAAAAGGGCTGTTTTTCTAAAGAACAAAAAGGTTTTTTCTAACAAATCTCAAAATAGTTTGCCAAAACCGAACAAGGCTTCGCCAAGATCGGTTTCGTCAAAAGGCAGTTCTGGATCTTCAACCACTTCTGGTAGAACCTCCAGAGGCTCCGTGCAAACTCATAAGAAATATATTTCAAAACCTCCGGAGAATGTTGTGAAACCTAAATATCATTGGAAGCCCAAATCAATTTCCAATCCATCATTACCATCCTCTGAAGTGATTGGGAGTGAGGATCCTAATTTGAAATCATTAAATGTTAATTCAGAGAAAGTGAAAAGGAAACCCAGGACAGTGATGACCTGGGTTCCCAAATCTAAATGATCCCGCTCATTTTGCAGGGACAGTTGCGGAGGAATGTCGTCCGTCCTTGGTACGTCGACAGCGGCTGCTCCCGGCATATGACAGGAGACATCTCCCAGTTGAGCGAAATTCAATATTTTAATGGGGGCTATGTTTCCTTCGCGGGCGGAGATGGTGGCAAGATCACTCAAAGAGGAACTGTCACAAATGGAGTGTTGAGATTTGAGAATGTCAACTTTGCTCCCGAGTTAAAGCACATCTTGTTGAGCGTTTCCCAAATTTACGACAAAGGCTATTCTACCCATTTTACCGATAAAGAATGCATGATTCTCAAGCCAGGCATTGTCATCCCGGAAGAGTGGATTCTCGTCAAATCTAAGCGGGATGGGAATGCTTACATTATTGACATGAACAGTAACCTACCTGAACAAGTCACCTGCCTATTTTCTAAAGTCTCCGAACAAAATGCATTGTTGTGGCACCGACGACTCGGTCATGCTAACGCGAAAAACCTGAATCGCCTTGCTAAGAATGAGATGGTCCGAGGCTTACGTGTCAGAGACTTTATTACATTTGAAAAATGTGTTTCTTGTGCCCTTGGTAAACATCATAGAAAACCACACCTGCCCAAGAAAGTCAACTTAATCGGTCAGGTGCTCCAATTATTACATATGGACTTATTTGGTCTGGTCAACGTCCTGAGCATCAACAGAAGCTCGTACTGTCTAGTTGTGATCGATGATTTCTCTCGATTTACGTGAGTCTTCTTCTTATCCAACAAAGCGGGGGTTGCTGATCTGATAAAAAAGTTTGTGGTGATGATTGAGAAGCAAACCAACAACCAAGTGAAGGCGCTTCGCACTGACAATGGAACTGAGTTCAAGAATGCAGTTCTTGACCATTTTTGTGCAGAAAAGTGGATCGTGCGTCAATTCAGCTCTACTCACACGCCTCAACAGAACGGTGTTGCTGAAAGGAGAAATAGAACTTTAAAAGACGCTGCAAGGACTATGCTCTGTGATTCAAAGTTACCTATTTTCTTTTGGGCCGAGGCGATTAACACTGCTTGCTACGTGCAGAATCGTGTTCTAATCAACAAAGCACAAATGAAGACACCGTACGAGATTCTCTATGGTCACAAGCCTTCAGTCAGCCATTTCTGTGTATTCGGTTGCCCTTGCACCCTTCTTCACTTGGAATCCAACCCTAAATTCAATGCCAAAGCCGATGATTGTTACTTTATAGGATATGCTGCGCGCACCGCGTATAGGGTTTACAACAAAAAGACTAAGCAGATTGTTGAATCCTATGACGTACGCTGGTTGGAGGAGAATGAAACAGATGCTCGAGTGGGTCCTGACTGGTTATTCGATTACACATCACTTTTCAAATCCTTAAGTGTGTCTTCAGATGGCTTGAGTGGGTCCACTTCTGGTTTGAAGATTGTTTCTAAAGACGAAGACGAAGAAGTTGTCTACTGACCTCCAACAGTTGAGGGGGAATCCTCTGCTCCATCTGGGGGAGAGTCTTCTGCTCCACCTGAAGGGGACTCATCTGATCAACCTAATAGTCCAGAGTCTAAAGTTTATGATGGAACTCCTAATGCTGATGCTACACCTCTTACCCCTATTGAAAGAGAGTTCATGTCTAGAGATGCTTCCGCTGTCAATCCAACTTTCATGGAACTACTCTTTCCCGAAGAAATTGTAATGAGTTTGTAGCAGATTCATCCAATGTGGATCAATCAGCAAATGATGGAGGTTTCAACATCCACACTCTTCCTGTTTCAATCAATGATATCAGCCAAGACATACCCTCTCGAATTCAGCGTGATCATCTGATCGATAACGTCATTGGTCAGCTGGGTGACGGCGTTAAAACTAGAAGTCAGAGTGGAGATGTCAATGCATGTCTCTGTTCTTGCTTTATATCTCAAATAGAGCCGAAGAATGTTGAAATGGCTTTGAATGAGCCCAGCTGGGTAGATGTGATGCATGAAGAGCTTAATCAGTTTGAAAAGCTCGGGGTGTAGAAGTTGGTTGAGTTACCAAAGGGCAAAAGGTCTCTCGACACGCGTTGGGTCTATCGCAACAAGCAAGATGATTCTGGTGTAATAGTGCGCAATAAAGCAAGGTTGGAGGTTCGCGGGTTTCGACAGGTTGAGGGTCTTGATTATACTGAGGTTTATGCTCCCGTGGCTCGATTGGAGGCAATCCGTATCTTTCTCACATATGCTTCCTACATGAACTTCACGGTCTACCAAATGGATGTCAAGACTGCCTTCTTGTATGGCAAGGTGAAGGAAGAAATTTATGTTGATCAACCCCCTGGGTTCGTTAACTCCAATTTTCCTAATCATGTCTACAAGTTGGACAAGGCGTTGTATGGGTTACATCAAGCTCCTCGAGCATGGTATGCGACTTTAGCAAAGCACTTGCTCGAGCATGGATACTCTCGCGGCACTATTGATCAAACTTTATTCATCAAGCATGTTGGTAATGATCAGATACTAGTTCAGATCTACGTTGACGACATTATCTTCGGGTCTACCAGTCCACAACTTTGCAAAGATGTTGAAGGCGTGATGAAAAAGCGGTTTGAGATGAGTTCACTGGGTGAAATGACCATGTTTCTGGGGCTTCAGGTCAAACAGAATTCAACCGGAATCCTGCTACATCAAGCTAAGTATGTGGAGGATATTCTTGAGAAGTTCGGGTTTCAAGACGCGAAACCTGCATCGACACCAATGGCTGAAAGACCCCTGCTGAATCCAGATACTGAGGGCAAATCCGTAGATCAGACTCACTACAGATCAATGATCGGATCGTTGATGTATCTCACTGCAAGTCGTCCCGACATCATGTTTGCAGTGTGTCAATGTGCTCGCTATCAGGCTAATCCTAAACTCTCTCATCTTATTGATGTCAAAAGGGTTTTTCGGTATATCAAAGGCAGTCCAAAATTGGGTCTTTGGTATCCGAAGAATTCTGAATTTGATTTATATGCTTTTGCTGACAGTAATTATGGAGGCTGTGAGCTTGACAGGAAATCAACATCAGGAGGGTGCCAATTTCTTGGTGATAGGCTAGTGTCGTGGCAATGCAAGAAACAGCATACCGTCTCTACTGCTACAGCAGAAGCGGAATACGTTGCTGCCTCTGCCTGCTGTTCTCAAGTTATCTGGATCCAACATCAGCTGTTGGACTACGGTTTGAATTATCAAGAAACCCCAATTCACTGTGATAACGAGGCCGTAATTCAAATCACTAAAAATCCGGTCCAACATTCCAAAACCAAGCACATTGATATCAAAATTCACTTTATCAAAGATTGTTATGAGCGCTCGCTCATTAGGCTAGAACATGTTCACACTGACAATAATGTGGCGGATCTATTCACCAAGCCTTTTAACAAAGCTCGATTCGATGTGCTTGTGGGATTTTTAAAAATTATTCGTTTTGAGGATTAATTTTTTGTTATTAATTAGGTTAGTTTAAATTTGAGCATTTTAGTCATTTCATTCTCTCCCATGCACAAATTTAGGGGGAGAAATAAACAAAAACCAATCAAAAATTGAAAAATACAAAAATCCAAAATTTCAGAAACATCAAAAATATTGTCACTAACTGTTTTGCTTGTTGATATTGTACTGGGAAGTGATATTATCAAGTGATAACAGGAAATCTGAGTCTGCGTAACGTACCCAAAGTTGAAGGGTCTATGCTCTGGTTTGATGCGTCGGTAGGCACGAAAGATTTTAAATGGACTTGACTAGGCAGAGTTGAACTTAAGGAATTCATAGACTTAACAAATCTTGACCTAGTTAGATCCGTTTAGCCTGACAACACGACGCTTCGATAGGTTGAGCAGGGAGATATATATGGGAATCTACTCGTCACATTAAAGAACCTGTACTTGGAACCGTGGATTAACTTTTCCTCGATGTGCGGATTCTGTCCTTAATTCCGGTATTGATGGGGCGACTGGTAAATTCCGATGAGTTAGGTCTGTAGAAAATTGTTTTCTTTCTCTATCTGTCTGTTAGTCATATGTTGCCTCCTTTGCGTGATTAGAAGAGATCCGACCTGGACAGCAACATCTGCAAATCTATTTCTCTGCAAATTATATTGATGAAATTCTTCCTATCTGTTAGCCATATACTGTCTCCTTTGCGTGACTCACAATCCGACCTGGTACACAGTATATGCACCATTCTTCTTCTCAATCCCTCTGAAAGCTATAACTAATAATAATCTAAATCTATCCTCTCTATGAATAATTGTCTGCTCACCCGATGTAAGGAGTATTCTGGAAGTTCTTGATTACTGGAGTATATCAGGAAATGGGAACCATGTTCTAGTACAATTAACAATTGAACACTTATAGATTGTCTATAGATCTCGCTGCTCAATTTAGGTGGACAACAATATCCCTGGTCGTCGTCAGCTGAATGGTCCTTAAGATATAGTATCTAGGAACTTAGGATCGCTTTGTCTTACAATTATTAGTATGTCCTAAAATTGTCACAATTTTTCGTGTTTAAGTGGACCACAATACCGACGATCGACCAGATAAAGATGTGAAGATGAAAGGTACCGACAAGTGGATTAAGGCTGTCTAACAACTTTAATTCCAGCATCACATGAAAATTTTCAGTAAATTTTGAGATAAATTTTGTCTTCGTTTACTTTATTTTTATTTTTATTTTTATTTTTATTTTTAATTTTATTTTAATTTTATTTTACATATTTTTTAATTGTCAAAAATTTATTTTTTAAATATCTTAATTCTTAAATTTTGGAAATTAGTTTATTTTATTTTTTTTTGTTTTAATTTTAAATTTTTATTTTTATTTTTATTTTAATATCCTCAAAATGTTTGTTTTTTTTTTTAAATTTAATCGGGATTAGGACTGTGATTTTAACTGTGTGGGAGACAGGTAATTTCGAAGGAAGTATAAAAGGAGGGGCTTACTACCGTAAACCCTTTTTCACTTCCATCTCTCCCTTTTACAGCCGCAAGCTTACTTTCTCTCTCTACTCTCTCTCCTCGAAAATATTTCTTGAGTTTTTGTGAAATCGACCTAGTCCACTTCGAAGGTATGTCAAAACCGACTGGGAATATGCTTTCTGTTCATCGATCCGACCAAAACTGGAGGAGTAATCTGTGTTTAAAAGTTCGTCGGCGTTTACTGTTTTTGAGGGGTTTACGGTTTGGGATATTCAAGAACCGTAAACTCGGTTTGGCCTTACAACCGTAAACTCGGTTTGGCCTTACGACCGTAAACTCGATTTTGGCCTTACGACCGTAAACTCGGTTTTGGCCTTTCGACCGTAAACTCCAATCTTTTGTAGTCAAACTATTTTTTTAAAGGCCAAAATAAAATTGATTAATTAAGAAAACTTAAAGCTTTAAATTGTTAAATACTTTGTTTTCTTACTTGGCCTGTTTAGTGTAGATCAATGGCGAATCTTAAGTTTGCAGACATGCACAACCTGGCGATTGTCTTGGATGATCCTCCGGTCACTCATGCAGAATTCAAATCAATGATCTACAGACTGAGAGAGTGTTGCTTGTCTTGTGCCATCACAGTGAATCCCATCATTTATCAGAACATTGTCCGGGAGTTCTGGCAAACGGCCAAGATGTCAAAACAAAATTGTGCGTTTGCTATTAAAGCTGAGGTCAAGGGATGCAAGATCGTAATCACCGAACAGTACATCAGAGACACATTGTTGATCAATGATCAACCCGATTTCCCTACTGAAATTGGGATTGATGATGTTCAAAGGATTCTCAGCAGGATGGGATATGAGGGCATCTACCCTCCCACGGTGAAGAAACTTCTACCTCCCTACTGGAGATTTCTGGCACATGTCTTCGTAAGGTGCATTTCGGGGAGGAGATCAAGAGCTGATGAGATCTCGCTCCGGAAGACAGGGGCAATCGTTTCATTGTCTGCTGGCATAAAATTCAATTTCTCGAAGTTCATTCTAGATGAGTTTTTGGTGAACATCAATGCTATTTCCCGGGGAACCAGAGATGCATTCTTGTTATACCCAAGATTTATTCAGGTGTTCATCGACAACCAGTTCCCGGAGATGCTAAAAGATGGTGACAAGCTGGATATAAAGTCACTAGGTCCACACACGGTTGGTCTCATCAAACAAAATCGAAAGGGCAAAGTCATTTTCCAGGGCTTACATCCTATCGAGAAGTTCGGAAAATTTGCTGAAATCGATGAATCCTCTGAATCTCACGGGACGTCAGACAAGGTGTCATCTGAGCCCACTTCCTCCGAGAGGGTTGTTTCTGAAGATGTCATCACTGTCTCAGATCATGGTAAGGAAGAAAATCCAGCACCCAACGTACAAGTAGCTGAGGAACACGAATTGACATCCGTTCGGGTACAAAAAGATTACCATGAGGGGTCTGGATCGTAAATTGATTTGTATGAAGACCTCGACCTCACATGTTTTGATAAAGATGAAATTCCTCTCAACTTTGGTAGTAACGAAGATTTTATGACTGGCGTAAACCTCAACACGCTACTTGACAATGTCGATGAAGTTGCTCATCCAGCAACAGAGACAAGGGAAAATGAAGATGTTCTCGAAGCTACGCCTCCTCCTATCAATCCATCGGCGGAAATAGCAATTCCTATGGTGACAGTATCAGGGACTCCTCCCCTTGATATTGTTTTACCTACTTCTGAGCCTTTGGAAAGTGATCATACGTCTACACAAGCCTCTCCTTCACCTCCAACTAAAAGACGAAGACTCGACCCTAGACAGGGAATTATTGATTTAAGTGTGCTTCAAAGTTTTACAGCTTCACCAACAACAACCCTAGTTATAGTCTCATCTGAACCCATCAGTGAAGGTCCTAGTACCTTCTATGAAGCTGGCGGATCTTCATTCTCCATGGATGTCTCTCCTCCTAGGCCAGAGCATGACGCCACCTCTGTTAAGTTAGCCAGGCTCTTGGCCAGAGAACAATTTTCAACACCTCCCTCACATGGCAAAGGAATTTCTATCGAGGGTGGTAGCACAGGAGAAGAGAGTCTGTCACTTCTTGGGCTTCAGAAACAGATCGATGCTCCGAGCCAGAAAAACGTTGAGTTGGATCAGAGAAATATTGAGCTTGATATCAAGGTCATAGACCTTCAAACTGAGAATACAAAGCTCAATATTCAAGTGGCCGAGCTTACCGAGGATAAAGTTCTGAAGACAAAACAGATTACGGATCTTCAGACACATTTTGGCCTACTGACTGCCAGCTACTACGATTTGAAGAAGAAGCTGGAAGATAAATTTGGGGACGAATTCAAGTCATCCGTTGATGAGCCATAGATTTATCTTCCCAACCAAGATGCTCCCATTGCTCCGCAACCTACCAGAACCACCACTGTCGTGAATCGTTTTGAAGAGGAGCCGGCTCAAGCTCCAAGTGTAATGGCTTTAAAACGCAAGAAGTTGGCCAAGTCAGCTGAAAAGGGTCAACTTTTATTTAAAAGGAGCGCAGATCATCAAGCACCCTGGGATAAACCTCAGATCACCGTTACAGATCTGGGTGAACACCGTTTCAGAGACGTCTATGGTGATCTGTCTGGAATCATCTCGTGGGTATTCCATGACACTATGAATATGTTTATGGTGAGAAGGAAGAGCGGCGCTAATGAATTATACAAGGATGCTCACGATTTTCACTCCTTTACTAGGATTGATCTTACGGAGCTGTCTAAAGCTCCATTCTCTAATCCATCAAACAATCCCGGGGCGACTCAATTCAAGACATTTTTGGATGATCAAGTGGCTAAAGGATTCCCTTCGATGAAGACTGTTGAGTCTATAATCAAGATCTATCCTAACGTCATTGATCCCAAAACTAGTCAGCCTCTTCGATCTGTGATGTGGCCCGCTACTGCTCAAGTAAAGCAAGTTCATGTGCTCCAAAATTATCCAGATGGATCTCTTGCATCCATGCAATATTGGGTGTATGATGAATCCACAACTGCTGCTGTCATCAAGCTTAAGGACGACTGTATCCGTTTATATGACAAGAGGGATTTGCTTCAATTTGGCAAGTGGGATATTCATCAACTGTCCGTTCATCAGATCGTGGTGGCTGAAGAACTTTTCGAGTCTGCTGCAAAAGAATACATGTCGATGGTGGCTGAGATTATAGAGAAGAAAATGTGGAACGGAGCGATGGGAAAATCTGATGTACTGGTGGTCGACAAGAGCTGAGTCCAAGCTAGCACCAAACCAAGGTGGAGATTGAAGGGCCCTGTGAATGGTTTGGTCTAGGCTTTCATTGTTTTTGGTTTAGTTTGAGTCTGTAATACGTTTTGGGGATTGTTTAGGTGATATCAGTCAGAATATGTGTTTACGACCGTAAACAGAGTTTACAGCCGTAAACACCTGTTTACGGTCGTAAACCCCGTTTGCAGTCTTGTCGAGTATAAATAGTAGAGGTGTTGGTCTTTGTGTAGTTGTTGATGCCATTATGTTTATAGAGAGTCCTATCGAGTTGTACCTGACATTTTTCTGAATACAAACGTGTGCAAGCTCGATTTCTTTTCATCTTATTTTTCCATTCGTGATTGTTTGTTGCTTGACTACTGGTAAAGATCCTTTTCAGGACCTTACAATGTTTTGACTTCCTGAAAAAAATAGATTATTCAAACCATCCACAGTCGATCATACTTTGGAAGTAGTTATTGAGGCAAGACTGTCATGAATGGGTTTGTAGTTTGTCTAGGTGTTTTAAACATAGTTGCAGTGTTCATGAGTACTCTTGGAATATGATTCGAGTATTGGATTTAACCCACGCTCATTTGAATCATTTCATGGATTTTATCACGAGTGATCATGAGACGATAATATCTTATATTCTTGAAACAGAGAGATATGAGTTGTAGTCTACAAGTAGGTTGCACATTGATGATATGTAAACGCACCGGTAACTCGGTGTTATAAAACATATCGTTGTGTGTGATTTGATGAATAGATAGAGCAAGCATATGAGTCAAATTTTATCCATACCTTTTACCCTTGGAGGGATAAAAGCGATATGTCTGGGCCCCTCGATGATTTAGTGATGACACCCCTAAGTACTTGGCCAAGCCTGGACTGATTTGATTTGTTCAATTAGTCGGTCGTCATAAATCGGAAATCGGGAAACAACAGACGGACAGAGAGAATGATTTTAAATCCGTGTCTCAGTCCATACGATATGTAGAATGGGGAATAGATGATCCCTTATCTAATAGACGCATCATTGACTAGGTCAGAGTTGGACAACGACTTTTAAGAGCTACGATTGCTAGTCGGGATTTTGGAGTCGTACTTGTAATTATAGTTATTAGACTTATCCAAGTGGGAGACTATTGGACTAGGTGTCTAAGCCCACAACTATTATTGGTATGTACTTGACCCGAGAGTAGCATGGTCCATTTAGGTAGCATATCATCAGGACAATTTGATAGGATGGACTTTTGAGAATAGGTTATTTATGGTTTATTAATATATTATAAGTTCTAATATATTAATATGAAATCATATCATTTAATTGGTATTGATCAAGAATTGATTTGTAATTAATTCTGTGATCAAAATAGACTAATTAAATATATGGGGATTGATTATGTAAATCATTCATTCTTATAATGTGGGCTTATGATCCATAGTTCTTTATGTTGGGCTAAACCCACGTGGTGACCCATGGAGGTTTAAACCCATGGAGCATGAGGAATATTAAAGGTCATGCACATTAGGGTTTACATGGTGTAACCCTAATCTTGCCACACTATATAAGAAACCCCTTAGCATCCAAAATTGGTTACTACATACACACATGTTTTCTTTGGAAGAGCTAGCCGAATTTGAGTGCAAGACACCTTCTCTCAAGTTATCCTTTGTCCTAGGTGTGTTGTGATTCCATTTGAGGCATCCACACTATTGGTGCTAAGTTCTTAAAGGTCCAAGGTTTCCAGCTACAACAAAAGGTATGTCATCTAACTAGAATTTTGTACTATAGATACTCCATTGTATGCTAGTTAGGATAATGCTTTGGAATATTTAAAGTTTGCATGTATATTAGAGAAAATATAGATCCAAAGCATTTAGGGTTGCATGTAAACCTTAGGAGTGTTAGAATGCTCAAAACCTATCAGCAATAACTTGGAAAAGTTCCAAGTAGGAGACAGTAGTTGATTGAATGTGCGAATCAGAGTACATACTAGCAAGCGAGACGGCGAAGGAGGCAATATGGTTGAAGAACTTCATCGGAGACCTTGGAGTTGTACCAGCTATAAAGGATCCTATGGAGATTTTTTGTGACAGTGAGAGTGCGGTTTCCTTAGCCAAGGAACCAAGGGATCATGGCAGATCTAGGCACATTAACAGAAAATATCACTTCATAATACATCGAATAGAAGAAGGACTCCTCGTAGCAGAGAGGGTATCGTCAGAGGAGAACTCAATAGATCCCCTCACGAAGGGACTGAGTAGGGGTAAGCACTTATAGCATGCGAGGCGCATCGGGCTGAAGGACGATATTAGTTTTAATGATTAGATAGTTTTGAAACTTGTAATAGTTGAAATGTAATTAACATTTGATGATTAAATAAAAGGTGTTTTTTATTTATAACTAATGTTACTATTTTGTTTCAATTATTTACTATTGTTTCATTTTGCATGATTTCACTTCCAGAATAACTATATTATTCAAACTGTCCACAGTCGATCATACTTTGGAAGTAGGTATTGAAGCAAGAATGTCATGAATTTGGCTTGTAGATTGTCTGAAGTGTATTAGACATAGAAATGTTTTCTACAACATTCATGAGTGCTCATAAGGTCTGAGTATTGGATTAAACCCACGCTCACTTGTATCACTTCATGGAATTTATCTCGAGTGATCGTGAGACGATAATATCATATAAGTCTTCAAACCAAGATATATGATTTGTTGACTATGATTTAGTTGTACATTGATAGTGCGAAACCGCATTAGTAACTTGATGTCATAAAATGCACTATTGTGTATGATTTAACAAGAAGTTAGTGCAAGCATATATTGTCGATGTTTATATGTTACTTTTAGTCCTTGGAGGATTAAAAGCGATATCTTGGGCCCCTCGATGATTTTGTTTTGACTTATGTGTCGGGCCCGGTCAGAACTCAATTGATGTGTTCGATTAATTTCTATGTTAAATAAATCGGAAATCAGGAAACAAATGTTGGACAATAAGAATGACTATGTTTCATGTATTTGTCTGGCTGATATCTTGAGAACAGAGGTTTATATGATCACTTATCTAAAATGGCGCGTCATAATTCGATAGAGGCTTTTATGAGCTACGATTGTTAGTCGGTGTTTTAAGTCATACTTACAGTTATATTTATTAGACTTATCCAAGTGTGAGACTGTTGGATTTAGTGTCTAAGCCCATAACTATAATTGGTATGTACTTGACCTGAGAGTAGCATGGTCCATTTGGGTTGCATGGCACTAGAACAATCTGAAGGATGGACATTTGAAAAGAGGTTATTTATGTTTTATTAGTATATTATAAGTTCTAATATATTAATTTGAAATCATATTATTTAATTAGTATTGATCTAGAATTAAATTGGAATTAATTTAGTGATCAAAAGAGACTATTAAATATATGGGGATTGATTGTGTAAATCATTGATTCTGATAATGTGGGCCAGTGATCCATAATTCTTTAGGTTGGGGTAAACCAATGTGACAACCCATGGATAATCCATGGAGGTTTAAACCCATGGAGCCCAAGTAATACGGAAGGTTATGCACATTAGGGTTTATATGGTGTAACCCTAGTTTTGCCACACTATATAAGAAGACCCTAGCTCCTAAAATTGGCACCTAAGTAGTCTTTGGAAGATCTATAGCCGAATACATTTCTCTCTCAAGTCCTCCATTGTTGGTGGTGTTGTGTGAAGCATTTGAGGCATCACATTTGGGGTGATAGGCTCTTAATGGTCCAAGGAATCAAGCTACAATAATAGGTATGTCATCTAACTAGTTTTTGTTATACAAGTACCCATGTTTTGTATGCTAGTTAGGATAATGCTTTGGAAAATCAAATTGCATGTATAATTAGAGAAAACATAGATCCAAAGCATTTAGGGTTGTATGTGCACCTTAAGGTTGTTAGGATGCTCAAAACCCATCATAACTATGATGAGACCTTCTCACCAGCAGCTAAGATTAAATCTATTAGGGTAATATTGGCCATAGCTACGTTTCATGACTTTAAAATTTGGCAGATGGATGTCAAAACCGCTTTCCTTAATGGAAAGTTGGATGAAGATGTTTACATGAGTCAGCCAGAGGGTTTTGTGGATGCTAAGTACCCCAGTAGATTGTGTAAGCTTGAGAAATCAATCTATGGATTAAAACAAGCTTCTCACAGATGGAATCTTTGCTTTGACGAGAAAGTTAAAAAGTTTGGTTTCTCTAGATGTGAAGATGAATCTTGTGTATATGTCAATGCCAGTGAGAGAATAGTGAACTTCCTGGTATTGTATGTTGATCACATACTTCTTACAGGAAACGATATTCCAACTTTACAAGAAGTTAAGTCTTGGCTTGGAAAGTGTTTCGCTATGAAAGATCCAGGAGATACTGCTTTTATTCTAGGGATAAGGATTTTGAGAAATAGGGTTAAAAGACTAATTGGACATAGTCAAAGTACATACTTGGATAAGGTACTAAAATGTTTTAGTATGGAGAATTCCAAGAAGGTTCAATTACCAATAAAGAGTAATACCAAACTGAGTAAGACTCGGAGTCCGAGTACCGATGCAGACGTAGCAGAAATGAGTAGAGTTCCATATGATGGCTCCGTTGGATCTATCATGTATGCTAGGACATGTACTCGCCCTGATGTGGCTTTCGCTTTGACCATGGTTACTCGTTATCATGGGAATTCGGGTAGAATTCATTGGATAGAAGTCAAGAATATTATTAAGTATCTGCGAAGAACTAAGGATTGGGTCCTTGTGCTTGGTGGCAGTGATAACTTAAGAGTAACTGGGTATTGTGGCGCCAACTTTCAAACAGACAGAGACAACTTTTGTTCTTAATCTGGCTGGGTGCTTACCCTTAATGGACGAGCGGTAACCTGTAAAAGTTATGAACAAAAGACGATGACTGATTCTACATGTGAATCACAGTACATAACATCAAGCGAAACATCGAAGGAGGTTATATGGTTGAAGAACTTCATCACAGACCTTAGAGTTGTTCCAGCCATCAAGGATCCAATGGAGATTTTCTGTGATAATGAAGGGGATATTTCCTTAACGAAGGAACCAAGAGATCATGGCAGATCAAGGCATATCGACAGAAAATACCATTTCATTAGACATAGAGTAAAAGAAGGTCACCTCATCGTTAAAAAGGTATTGTCTGAAGAGAATCCAACAGATCCCCTCACAAAGGGTCTGACTAGGATTAAGCATGTTCAGCATGCTAAGAGCATTGGTCTGAAGGATGATATTAGATAGATATTTAGAAACTTGTAACAAAATAAATATAATTGACATTTGATGATTAAATAATAGAGAATTTTTAATGAGTATTGTTTACTATTTTTGTCAATTCCTTATTATTGTGTTTTAATTTTGCATTTTTTACTTCCAGAATAATTGGATTCTTCAAAACACCCACAGTTGATCATACTTTTGGAAGTAAGTAATAAATCAATACTATCATGAATTGGATTGTAGATTGTCTAAAGAGTTTTAGACATAGCAATGGTTTTGCTGCAATATTCATGAGTACTTTGAAACGGTGATTTAAGTATTGGATTAACCCACGCTCGATTAATTACTTCATGGAATTTATCACGAGTAATTCTAAGACGATAATATCTTATAATCTTTAAACGGAGATATATGAGTTGTTGTTTACAAGTTGGTAGTGCATTGAAAATATGTAAACATATTAGTAACTTGATGTTATAAAATGTATTGTTGTGCATGATTTGATGAGTTAATAGTGTAAGCATATAAGTCAACGTTTTTCTGTTCCTTTTTCCCTAACCGGAAAAGCAATATCTTGGGCCCATCGATGATTTGGTGTTGACTTATAGTGTCTGGCCCGACCATGACTAAATTGATGTGTTCGATTAGTAGTTCTTTGTCATTACAAATCAGAAATCGGGAAACAAATTATTGGACAATGAGATTGAATCTGTTCCATGTCATTTTTCCACATGATATTTTGTAGAATGGAGGATTATATGATCACTTATCTTAAGACAAGTAACTGAGTAGATCAGAGTTTGATAGCCACTTTGAGAGCTACAATTTGATGATCGATTTAGAAGGATATATTGGCAACTATAGTTATTAGACTTATCCAAGTGGGAGACCGTTGGATTAGGTGTCTAAGCCCCTAACTATAATTGTTATATACTTGAACTGATAGTAGCATAATACTTTTGGGTTGCCCTCAAGACTAGCATCTAGGAAGGATGATTTTGGAGAAAGAGGTTGATTTATTAATTTGATTTATAAATTGAATTAAGTAATTTATTAATAGATTATGAGAATAATATATTATTTAGAAATAGTAATATTTAATTAATATTTAATCAAAAAGTAATTAGAATTAATTATAGGATTAAAAGAATTAATTAAAAGTGCAGGGACTCAACTGTAATTGTTCAATAGTTGACCAAGATAAAATCTAGATCCCTCCATAGGCTATGGACGGTTTTCCTAGAGCCTTAGGGTTACTAGAATAGTCTCTAATGGATAATCAGAAAAGTTGATAATTACCCAGTTTAAGATTATCTTGGACTTTGGCTTATCTAGGGTTTCCTATCTGCACTATAAATAGGGATACAACCCTAATATTGTCGGCCACTTCTTCCTAAAGAAAACCAGCCGAAATTTTGCCTCCTCTCTCTTTCTCCATAATCTTTTTCAATTGCTAGTGTGGGGTGTGAGCCATTAGAGACGTCACGATTGTGACACTTGTTCTCAAAGTCTCAACAACACTAAAGGATTTAGATTGTTATTATTATATATCAATCAACAGTGTGTTTTGTAACCCTTATTATGTAATTTTGATTATATACTAGTGTTCTACGGTTTCTACATTGTTGTTCACATGGTATGTTCCATTAGAGAAAACGAAGATCAAAGTTTGGGTTGCATGCACACGTATGATTGTTTGTTATGCTCAAAACCCATCACTTATGATATGAGGAGAAGAAGGAACTGCTAGATGCTGATATTATTGACGAGCATTTTGGTCATTTGGTAAAACAGAGTTGGGAATGAATTCTTGATGTGGAATTTGTGTATGTGGAATTCAAATCATCAAAAACATGCAGAAGATAAGACCCATAAGTTTCAATTGAATGGCCACTATGCAAAGGAAAAATATCCTCAACAAATTTGACATTTCTTGAAATAGAAATATCATTTGTTTTAATAGTCAAGACTTTGTACCCTTTTTCCCAAAAGGATAACCAAAAAAAATACAAGGTTCAACCCTTAACATAAACTTGTCCATGTTAGTTGAAATGGTGGAAACATAACAAAGACAACCAAAAGATTTGAATGTTGACAAATTGGGTGGTTGCTTGAATAACATTTCATGAGGAGTTTTGTTATCCAAAACTATTGAAGGAATTCGCTTAATTATGTAGGTTGCAGTAAGAACACATTCTCTTCAATATGCTTTGCCTAATGAATATTGAAAAAATAAGGGTCAGGAGACTTCAAGAAGGTGCATATATTTCCTTTCAACCACCCCATTTTGTTGGGGTGTATGAGAACAATATTTCTTATGAGATATTCCATTTTATTGAAAAACATTGAATACCTTCATTGCTTTATCCCAATTCAAAAGTATTATATATCCTTATAGTCTTGATTGTTGTAAATGGTTTTGAACAAATCTCACAAATGCTTGTATAAGAATGAAAGCACCACTCTTATGATTAAGGAAATGTACCCAAGTACACCCAGAATAATCATCCACAAGGGTTAAAAAATATTAGAAACCATTACGAGTATGAACTTTGTTTGGCCCCCAAACATCAACATGAACCAATTCGAATGGTTCATTTGTAATGGTATTACTATCTGTGATTAATAGTTTTTGTTGTTTAGACAGATGAATTATAGTAAATGAAGTAAAATTGATACGAATACAATCTTTAGGAACTAAACAAAGAGTCATCATCTTGTATAACGGATGATGTCCTAATCTACTATGTCACAGATTGGGAATATTATTCTTGTTACATGATTGGAAACTGTTTAAAGGATGATCATCTAAACTTCGGTTCTTCAAAATATTGTAATCCCTTATGTAAATATGTTTCACTTTTTTTTTCCAATGATGAAGTTACTCTTGGATAAAGGGCCCTACATAGCACAAAACTCATCAGTGAAAATTACCCAAACATTAAGTTGAGAAGTAATTTTGGCAACTGAAATGAGATTGTGCTTGAAATCTAAAACATATAGAACTTGATCCAACATAATCGTGTCAATAGGAAAACTTCCACTATGTGAAACATGAATCGATTGGCCATTTGGTAAACCAATCAAATGAGGCCTTGTGAAATTCATTAGATAAGAAAACATAGATTTAGAAGAACATGTATGATAAGTTGCTCTTGAATCTATAATCATGATGTGGATACTTGACTAGAATCATCAATAACATTGAAAATATACTAAATATGTTGACCAAAAGAATCAATATAGTTACCTCCACTGTCCATAGCACCATCAGTAATTACATCATTGACATGTGCAGACTCATTGTTGTTGTTCCTTAACATTTGCATCAGCTTTTTACATTGCTAAAGAGATATGGAATTGGTGTTATCACATACATTATTGACTACTGATTCATTCTTCTTATGCTTGGTAAGATTGAAATTTGCAAGAAGTCCAATCAATCTATAGCAATTGGATTTGATGTGCCTTGATTTCTTGCAGTGAGAGAAACGGAGATTCTTCTAGCAAGAACTGTTGACATTCATAGCCATTACGTCAATAATAATATTTGGATTAGTTGTAATTTTTCGTTGCCTCTCTTCATGAATAAGAAGTGAATGAACTGTTGTGATGTTAGGTAGAGGATTCATTATTAAGACTTTTCCCCTAATCACCTTATAAGAATCATTAAGCCCTATAATTAATTGAATTAGCCTGTAACACCCCGTTTATTAAATAAATAAGTAGATAAAAATTAATATGAATAGTAACCCTAAAATCCATAATATTTAGTGGGGTGTTGGTTTTGGGGAGCCAAATGTTATAACTTGGATTATTCGGGGGCTAAAGTGTAACTTTGGGATTTAATTTGTAAAGATTTTTAGAAAACACGGGGTGTTTTGTATCATTTAGAGCTAATATGAAAGGATTTATGGAAGCAAGGGCTAAAGAGTAAATTCTGGACCTAAATTGAAAAGGATTTGTAGAGGGGGGGTTGATTAGTAAAATTTAGACTTAATTTGTAAAGGGTTTCAGGAGGCAGGATTAAATGGTAAAATATGGGATCTGATTCGAAATGATTTTCATAGAGAAGGGCCATTTATGCCATTACGGCATGAAGTTTCATTGAACAGGGTATATAACCCTTCGGGTAACCCTAACCCTAGCATGTTTTAGCCGTCTCCATTCACCCTCCTTCGATCTACGGCACCGCACCACCACCTCCGTTGAGGTCGCCAAACACCGAAGCTGCCATGGTTTCACTCGTTCCGATCAGTCAAGCCGTCGAGCGACGTCCTTTCGGCGAGAACAAGTCGACAATGTGGATGATAGGTGTGTCCGCCACTCACTTTCCTTCTTTTTCTTCTTCTGCCCTCCGTCGTCATCTCCCTATGGTTGCGCAACCCAACGATTGCCAATTCGTAGCCACTGTCGTCGTTGGGGAGCTCACTGTCGCCATCGCTACTTCGCTGCTAGTCATTCTGTCAAGGTGTTCCGACCGTCGCTCCCAGTCGCATATTCTCTCCGTCGCTGCCACCGTTGTGCCGCTGCTGTTGCCGCCTTTCTGTGTCACTTCCACCACCGTGCGCCACCAGGTGGGTGGTTGGGGTCGTTTTTTGAACATATATAGTGTGTATTTTGCTATGAGTGGGTGTTGTGTGAGGGTTTATTGGCCGGAAAACCAAGAAAGCCACCGCCACCGCCACCACCGTGAGGTGGTGGCTGCCACCATGTACCACCGTGTGTGTGTGTTCGTCTTAGTGTGTGTGTGTGTTATTTGAGAGTTTACATTGTAAAGTTGTAATCATTCAGAATAATAATAAGAAAACTGAAAACCACCACCGTGAGGTGGTGGCTGCCGCCACCAGCCGCCGTGTTGGGTGGCGTTGTGTCTTGTTTGTGTTTTGATTCATTTGGGATGCTTGGACAAAATGGACTAGAACCATAACCACCACCGTGAGGTGGTGGCCGCCGCCGTGAGCCGTCGTTGACCACCACTAGCCGAGGTGGTAGTGGTTGGTGCCCGACAAGCGAATCCCTAATGGGCCTAGTGAAACCCTAATGGGCCTAGTGGAACCCTAATGGATCGAAGGACTTAGCTTTTGGGCCTATTGGGTTGGGATTGGGTTGGAAACCCTAATTAGGGTTTAGAACACCCTAATTTTAGATATATTGGTTTGGACTTATCGGGACCCACATTTTGGGCCATTAGAATGGAATTGTGAATTGCACCAAATCACACCATATGATTTATCTAGTAGAGCGATGGACTTAATGGATTAAGTCCTTAATGGGTTAAGTAAGAAACACTTTACCCAAATCGTCATTTTATGTGAAAACCCTAATTTCACTTGGGCTTTCAGTTGGGCCTTTCTATTGGGCTTTGGTGATTGGGATATTGATGGGTCATCCAAGAACAATCATATGGACTAGAATATTTTCATGGGCTTTAGGGTAAGGCCCATGTGAGTTTCAGGCCCAATTTGGAAAATTAGGCTATAGATGGGCCATAGTTGGGCCTTTATGATTATGAGATATCGGGCCATTAGAAATGCCAAATGTTTGGACTGGACTAAATAGTTGGGCCTTAGAATAAGACCATGTAAAGGTTTGGGCCCAATTTGGAATATTAGGCCATATGTTGGGCTTTGATTCACAGTTTGACATTTAGGGCTTTGGATTGGGCCTTGAGCTTGAATCAAGCTAAGTTAGGGGTAGAGTAGTCTTTTACCCCAAGCATGGACTTATGCATATATGTTGGAACCTAATTATTAATTGGGTATTGTTTTGATGTTGACAGTTCGGGAATCTGTCATCCAGCAGTCCGGGTTTTCGTCTGCGGGACTTCAGCAGTGCGAGGTGAGTTACCTTCCAGTAGAAGTGGGTCTACGGCCACAATGTCGGCCCACTAATAAGAGTTGTTGATTAGATAGTTGTCTTTGTGATTATTATCTAGGTTTGCTACTACCTGATATGTTTTATGTGCTAGCATGATATGATGTTATGTGATAGTGGTAGTAGGGGGAATAGTCCCCATGTTACGGTTGTAAGGACCAAAGGGGTAGGTCGGGCACCCCGGTATCCCTGACAGTATGTTTATGTTATGGTATGTTATTATGTGGTAGTGGTAGGGGGTGAAATAGTCCCCGTAACCGGTTGAGATACACCGGAGGGTAGGTCGCGCACCAAGATATGCCTGACATGGGGTATGTCGGGCACCCCGGTATGCCTGACAGTGGGGTAGGTTGAGCACCCCGGTATGCTCAGCAGGGTAGGTCGAGCACCCAAATATGCTTGATAGGGTAGGTCGGGCACCGAGATATGCCTGGCAGTACGTGATTTGTATGGTATGTGGTATGATGGGGGAACTCACTAAGCTTCATGCTTTCGGTTTTCAGTTTTGGTTTTAGGTACTAGTTTTCAAAGGAAAGGAGGCGGCTCGATCGCAACGCATCAAACTATGATTTTCCGCACATGAGATCTTTGGATTACTCTCTGATATTATTTTAATGTAGTTGGTTTGATGATTGACACTTTGGTTTTGACATGGAACGTTATTATGGAAGTTTTCTTATACTATTCGTTTTATAATAACTTAATTAAAATGAAATTTTTGGTCTTGAATTTTGGGATGTTACAAGTTGGTATCAGAGCCTTGGTTTGAGTGATTCGAGCACACTCTCGGGTGTATCTAAAATCAAACTAAGGACTTGGTATGAACATTTTCAAAAGTAAAATCATTTTATAAAAAGAAGTTCGAAAATAATTTGAAAAGAGAAAAGAACTTTGAAAAGAACATGGTGTGTAATGCGTGCAATCAGCCGAGCTCAAGTAAGTTTTCCCCAAGATGCCCATACATGTTATGTTATGATATGTTATGATTATGAGAACAACATGCTATATTAGGGTTAAGGATCTCGCAAGGATGCCTTATATGCCTAATGTATGTTCTTGTAGATCTGCATGCTAGTACTGATCAGTCAGTGATAGGATAGCATGTTTAGGTTATGCCTGATTGTATGAGCCTTCAAATTACATGCTAGTACAGATTCCTGATTAGAGGATAGAATGGTTTGATTAGAGTATGATTGTTAGATTTCCATTGTCTGAATGTTGTTTGCTTTGTGCTATGTGGGACTCTTAGTGATGTGAGTTAGCTACTAAGTGAATGTGATAAGTCACATGGGACACAGGTCGGATAATCTCAGAGTGATGGACTTGAACCTATTGCGCAACTCTTGTTTGAGTCGAACCGTTCTATGGATGGGTCATTTACTCGAAGGATTATCTGATCTCTGTTGCATGTGGTTATGTTCATGAGGTAGCTAGTTGACATTACTGGGAATCTTTCAGCATCTGAGGACTGGGTGGTTCGGGAACCTAGGAAAGTCTACGATATGTTTTAGTGGGCTAGTAGTGAGGTTTAGTGAGAATTGGATGTATTAGTTTGAGGAAGTGACTTGGAGGATTCGGGAGGATTTCTGAGGAAAGTATGGATAAGTGTGGAAGGTAGTATTGGACCCGTACTACTGAAAGCATAGGATCCATACTCAAATCGGTGAGAGTCTTGGAGAATCTGAGAAGCTTCGGGGAGGAGTTTGTGACCCGGTTTGGGGACAGAGGATGTTCCAAATGTTGCAGCTCAACCATTGGCAAGTGAGCCAGTGAGCGTGACCCTGGAGGATATGACTTCTAAGTCCGAGGATGCGAGATCGATTTGGAGCACTTTGAGAAGAGAGAGTCGTGCCAGGTTCATATAGTATAGGGTCCCGGGGAGAGACCCAGGACTTCTGATCATCGGGTGAAAGGCCAGCAGGGCCAGAGCCAGTGCAACACGTGCGGGAAAGTACACAAGGGAGTTTGAAATTCCAGGGGTTTTGTCTACTACAAGTGTAGCAGGGTTGGTCATGTCAGCAGAAGGAGTCAGGCCCTGCAGTGTCAGACAGGAGAAGTCAGAACTCTAGCAGGCAATGTTGTGGGTATGTGACATTGCCTTCTTTCAGTTTTATCTGCACATGGTTGTGGGAATTGTGCTATGGTTTGGGATACTGTAGTAGGATGAGAAAGGGTATCCCTGGTTTATTTCTTTGCTCTTGTTGGGTTAGATCGTCAAATATTGTCATATGCCAATTGCATACCGTGAATTACTACTCGTTAGTGTAAGATTTCTTCCCTTTTGCTGGTTCTAGGGGTTCAGTGTTCTATCGGATCATAGTACAGATTTGTCGCGGGGCAGTTAGGGACTCATCTGAAGCCCAAAGACTGTGAATCCTTAGAGTCCTTCAATAAGGAGGATCCTACTGTTAGTTCCTGTCATCGATATCAGAAGGGAGTTTTGCACCATGCTCTCAGGATGGTCGGAGTTAGAGGTGCACAAAACCTGAATCCGATCCGATCCGATCCGGATCCGAATCCGATCCGGTTTCGCTTACATCATCAAAAATCCGATCCGGTCAAAATCCGATCCGAATCCGGTCAAAATCCGATCTGGTTCCAACCAAAATCCGAATCCGATTCTAATCCGATTTGAAACCGGTTTAAACCGATTTTAGTGGGTTTTAATCGGATTTTGGGGCGGATTTGGATCCGGTTTTTAGCGAATCCGGTTTACGATCCGGTATCAAATCCGATTTGGAATATAGGATTAGGATCCGATTGAAAATCCGGTTTTAAATCCGATCCGATCCGGTTTGGTCAAAACCGGTTTCGACCCAATCCGGTTTCGGATTGGATCCGGTTTTGAATAGTGAAACCGGTTTTTGTGTGCATCTCTAGTCGGAGTATCTCTAGAGAAGGTGATAAGGATTCCTTCGGATATTATGGATGTGTTATTTGCTACTGCTTCCAAGTAGATATCTGGAAATTGTACCACTTGGGAATTTTGATTGAGTTTGGACAATTCAGATCTCAAGTCGGTTGTCTGCTACTGTCTGGGTTATCAAGGATTTCATATGCCAATCTGCATGCCGACAAGTCCTTGATGAACCTACAGAGGGACGTACCCCGCGGAGTGAATTCTGCGTGTACCGTTATCATTCTGGATCTTTGTCGGTATATGTGCAGGAGTATTAATTAGAGGATATTTAGGTAGGGTTAGAGCGATAGTTCTCCAGTGAAGCTAGAGTTCAGTGGTGCTCCGAGATTGGAAGTGGGAACGAGGATTCGTCACCGAGGGTGAAGATTAAGGCCTCCAGTTGTCAGCATGGGAGGTGGAGTGAGATGTCAGACTTGACCAGGTTTCAAGAGTACTCTTCCATATTTCAGAGGATAGGCAATCTTAAGGTTTAACAGGTGACTGATCGCTAGCATTGGTAAGTACAGGTTGTTATCAGTGGATTATTAGAAAGCAAGAAGGATTGGGAATCCTTCAATTCTCATGTACTGTGAAGACTTAGTTGAATCTAAGTGGGGGAGAATCGATCAGGTATTCAGAAGCAGAAATTGGTGTCAAACTAGGATGAGTTTCGCATCATCGTCAGGTTAGAAGGCGGTTGGGTGGCCGTCTAGGTTGAGAATTGGGTAAGTTGGGAGTATGGAAAATATTCCAACTTTTGGTTCATGTTTTCCTAGGCAACAGATTGCAGGTGTCGGGAGCCAGGTTAGAGCTCCATTTAGGACTCAAGTTCAGTTGAGTGTCAGGTCGAGTGCGTGTTTGACCAGTATGGAAAGTGTTGTAAGACTGCAGGTGTAGTCGTAGCATTCACAAGGTTGACAGATAGTGCCAGAGTGTTGTACGTCTGTGGGTGTAGTCGTAGCATTCACAAGGTTGGCAGATAGTGCCAGAGTGTTGTAAGTCTGCGGGTATAACCGTAGCATTCACAAGGTTGGCAAATAGTGATAAAGTGTTGTAAGTCTGCAGGTGTAGCCGTAGCACTCACGAGGTTGGCAGATAGTGCTAGAGTTTTGTAAGTCTCTGGGTGTAGCCGTATCACTCATGAGGTTGGCATATGGTTCTAGAGTGTTGTAAGTATGCGTCTTTAGTCATAGCATTCACGAGGTTGACAGATAGTGCTAGTGTGTTGTCAGACTGCGGGTGTAGTCGTAGCATTCACTAGTACCCACCAGTTCGGGTGTAGCAGTGAGGGCGTGGTAAATCCACAGATTGGTTTATGGATTCCCCCAGATGGATTAGATCTGGTTGAGCCAGTGATAAGACTGTATGAGCGCCACTACAGTTATGAGATCAAGGAAGCAATGGGCTGCTTAAGTTCGTTTGTGATATAAGGCTACCATTGGTCATGTAACATTCACTTTTAGCCTTGGATTTGATGACGTCTGGATTTGACACATGGACCGATTGGTTGGAGACCCGGAAGGTCTCGGTATACTTTGGAAAGCAGTCATGTGGCAGCATATTGCTTCAGGCACTTTAGTGTTCGGACAGTTTCAGCGTTTGGGCAGTAATAGTGTTTGTGTTTTGGGTTGAAAATACGGACAGAATAACAGCTTACTTGGGTTATGCTAAGTCACTCACAATGGGATTAAATAATCTCAGAGTGGTCGATTTGATCCGATTGTGTAGCTCTCGTTTGAGTCTAACCGTTGCAGGGATGGATCTTCTACTCGAAGGATTATTTGATCCTTCTGTCAAGAATAAGTGCTCTATAGTTGACTAGGGTCAGTGATTTTGTTCCTAATGGTAGCATCGGAATAATCAGGGCAGAAAGTGTGCATATGGTCGGTCACTCGAGGAAGTTTAAGCTTGGTAAAGCTCAGCATGGGTGGTCTGCCAGGGAGTAAGACCATCTCGAGACTACAGATTTTAGATTGCGTAAATGTGATTGTTGCAAGGAATGTGTTCATCTGTGGATTTTAGAACCCCGTAAGAGTTGGTTTTGATTTTCTTAGGAAGGTTGGGGTTATGCTCGGAATTGTGGCCATATCGTTCAAGTTGTCGGGCATGTAAAGAATGATAAGGAATGATTTCGAGGATAAAATTTAATTTAAGTGGGGGAGAGTTGTAACACCCCTTTTATTAAATAAATAAGTAGATAAAAATTAATATGAATAGTAACCCTAAAATCCATAATATTTAGTGGGGTGTTGGTTTTGGGGAGCAAAATGTTAAAACGTGGATTATTCGAGGGCCAAAGGGTAACTTCGGGATTTAATTTGTAAGACAGTGGGTGTTTTGGTATCATTTGGACCTAATATGAAAGGATTTATGGAAGCAGGGGCTAAAGAGTAAATTCTATACCTAAATTGAAAAGGATTTGTAGAGGGAGGGGCTGATTAGTAAAATTCGGACTTAATTTGTAAAGGGTTTTAGGAGGCAGGGTTAAATGGTAAAATATGGAATCTGATTCGAAATGATTTTCATAGCATGTTTCAGCTGCCTCCATTCACCCTCCTTCGATCTCCGGCGCCGCACCACCACCTCCGTTGAGGTCGCCAACCACCGAAGCTACCATGGTTTGACTTATTTCGATCAGTCAAGTCGTCGAGTGATGTCCTTCCGGAGAGAACAAGTCGACGATGTGGATGATGCGTGCGTCCGCCACTCACATTCCTTCTTCTTCTTCTGCCCTTCGCCGCCATCTCCCTATGGTTACGCAACCCATCGGTGTTTCCGTCACCGTCGAAGACGTGGGCGATGTAGCAATCGCCGGGGGAACCAATTCATAGCTGATGCCGTCGTTGGGGGGCTCACTGTCGCCATCGCTGCTTCGCTACTAGTCATTTCGTCAAGGTGTTCCGACCGTCGCTCCCAATCATATATACTCTCCGTCGTCGCCGCCGCTCTGCCGCTGCTGTTGCCGACTTTCTGTGTTGCTTCCGCCACCGTGCGCCACCAAGTGGGTGGCTGGGGTCGTTTTTTGAACATATATAGTGTGTAATTTGCTGTGAGTGGGTGTTGTATGAGGGTTTATTGGCCGGAAAACCAAGAAAGCCACCGCCACCACCGTAAGGTGGTGACTGCCACCATGTACCACCGTGTGTATGTGTGTTCATCTTAGTAAGTGTGTGTGTGTATTTGAGAGGTTGCATTGTAAAGTTGTAATCGTGTCAGAATAATAAAAAGAAAACTCAAAACCACCACCAGGCGCCGTGTTGGGTGGCGGTGTGTCTTGTTTGTGTTTTGATTCGTTTGGGATGCTTGGACAAAATGGACTAGAACCATAACCACCACCGTGAGGTGGTGGCCGCCGCCGTGAGCCGCCGTTGACCACCACTACCCAAGGCGGTAATGGGTGGTGCCCGACTAGTGAAACCCTAATGGGCCTAGTGGAACCCTAATGGATCGAAGGACTTATCTTTTGGGCCTATTTGGTTAGGATTGGGTTGGAAACCCTAATTAGGGTTTAGAAAACACTAATTTTGGATATATTGGTTTGGACTTATCGGGACCCGCATTTTGGGCCTTTGGAATAGAATTGTGAATTACACCAAATCACGCCATATGATTTATCTAGTAGAGAGATGGACTTAATGGATAAAGTCCTTAATGGATTAAGTAAGAAACACTTAACCCTAATCGTCATTTTATGTGAAAACCCTAATTTCACTTGGGCTTTGAGTTGGGCCTTTCTATTGGGCTTTGGTGATTGGGATATTGATGGGCCATCCAAGAACAATCATATGGACTAGAATATTTTGATGGCTTTAGGGTAAGGCACATGTGAGGTTCGGGCCCAATTTAGAAAATTGGGCCATAGATGGGCCATAATTGGGCCTTTATGATTATGAGATATCGGGCCATTAGAAATGGCAAATGTTTGGACTGGACTAAATAGTTGGGCCTTAGAATAAGACCATGTAAAGGTTTGGGCCCAATTTGGAATATTGGACCATATGTTGGGCTTTGATTCACAGTTTGACATTTAGGGCTTTGGATTGGGCCTTGAGCTTGAATCAAGCTAAGTTAGGGGTAGAGTAGTCTTTTACCCCAAGCATGGACTTATGTATATATGTTGGAACCTAATTATTAATTGGGTATTGTTTTGATGTTGACAGTTCGGGAATCTGTCATCCAGCAGTCCGGGTTTTTGTCTGCGGGAATTCAGCAGTGCGAGGTGAGTTACCTTCCAGTAGAAGTGGGTCTACGGCCACAATGTCAGCCCACTAATAGGAGTTGTTGATTAGATAACTGTCTTTATGATAATTATCTAGGTTTGCTACTACCTGATATGCTTTATGTGATAACATGATATGATGTTATGTGATAGTGGTAGTAGGGGGAATAGTCCCCATGTTACTGTTGTAAGGACTGAAGGGGTAGGTCGGGCACCCCGGTATGCTTGACAGTATGTTTATGTTACGTTATGTTATTATGTGGTAGTGGTAGGGGTGAAATAGTCCCCGTAACCGGTTGAGATACACCGGATGGTAGGTCGGGCACCCAGATATGTCTGACATGGGGTAGGTCGGGCACCCCGGTATGCCTGACAGTGGGGTAGGTTGAGCACCCCGGTATGCTCAGCAGGGTAGCTCGAGCACCCAAATATGCTTGATAGGGTAGGCCGTGCACTCAGATATGTCTGGCAGTACGTGATTTGTATGGTATGTGGTATGATGGGGGAACTCACTAAGCTTCGTGCTTACGGTTTTCAGTTTTGGTTTCAGGTACTAGTTTTCAAAGGAAAGGAGGCGGCTGGATCGCAACGCATCACACTATGATTTTCCGCACATGAGATCTTTGGGATTACACTCTGATATTATTTTATGATAACTTGTTTGATGATTGACACTTTGGTTTTGATATGGAACGTTATTATGGATGTTTTCTTGTAGTATTGGTTTTATAATAACTTAATTAAAATGAAATTTTTGCTCTTGAATTTTGGGATGTTACATAGCCTTTCTTCTTCCAATAACATATGAATCTCTGATGCAGATCCACATGAACAATTAGGAATTTCATGAATCATCTTCAGTTCATTCCAGATCCTCTTAATTTTGGTAAAATACAAAGAGAAATCATCGGATCATTGATTAATTCAAAACAATTATTTCTGAACTTGATAAATCAAGGCTCCCTTTAATTTTTCGTACCTTTGATTTAATTTTGACCAAATTTCTTTAGCTGATTGCAAGAAGAGAACACAGTCAACTATATCTTTAGACAACGAATTCAAGATCCAACTTATCACCATTGAATTCACTCTATTCCAATTATGAAAGAGATCAAATGTGATAGTTGGTCTTTCAATAATTCCATCGACAAATCCAAACTTATTTTTCGCAGATAGTGCAAGAATCATAGATCGTTTCCACATAGAAAAACCATTTCCATAAAAACTTTTGAAGCAAGCACTGTACTCGGACTATCAGAAGGTCCTAAGAATAGAGGACCCGAAATCTCAATAGATTAGAAGAATTACTTTGCAAATGGGATGAAGTAGCCATGTAGATTGAAAGATTGAAGAACAAGAATCAATCTACGATAAAAAAAAAAATAGAAATAGACTGAAGAACAACAATCAATCTGTGAATTGAAACGAAAAAATTTGAGCGTTTACCGGTCTGATATCATGTTGAAATAGACAAATTGCAAAAGTGATTTTTCATTAATTATTGAACAATCAACTATATATATATATATATATATATATATATATATATATATATATATATATATATATATATATATATATATATATATATATATATATATATATACTTACCATCTAACTAACTATTATCAACTAACTCTACTTAACTAATGGTTACAAAATAACTTCTGATCACTTTCGTTGCGATTCCGATTTGGTCACTTTCGTTCCGATTCCAATCTTCCCAATTGTTCACTTGCGATCCGAGCCGATGCGATCCATTCCGATCCTTCGGAAGCCATCGGAATTCTAACATTTCACTTGCGATCCGATCATTGGAATTCTAACGTTAATAAAATAACTCTAACAAAAACATGGTCCATGACGAAATTGAAGGCGAATCTGATATTGGAACTAACTCATAGTAAGGGTAAATCAATCTCCACAACTTAATAATAAATCCGCATCTGACACGGATACTCGACACATGTGTACGAATTGCCAAGTCAACTTTGTACCTTACTCCGCAGATGCACCTAACACACCCTACCACACCTTTATGTATTTTATGGCGAAACTGATAAAGGAACTGCCTCTTGAAATATCTTTTTCCCGGAACGCTGCAATAAGGTCAAAACATAGATCATAGTTCAGAGTCCACAACTCTATAAAAAACATAATGTTGGCAAATCAATTTAAAATCTTAAATAAAGTAGTACTATGTGGGATGCTCTATCGGTGTTATTTGGTGTGGGAGGCAGTATAGTGGATGATTGAATCAAAGAAAGAAAATGACACTATGATAAGTTTTATGTACAATCGCACTATGATATGTTTTACCAAGTACATAACTATATCGAAAACTAGTTCTCTCGTGTTTAGTCTTTAAACGTTTAAGAAAAACTCGATTACGTATTTTTACAAACTGCGGTTTATTATAGAACTCATATTTGATTATTTTCAAAGCTTTCTTTATATATATAAAAAACAGATGATAATCATATCATTGCCGGCATCCTCCTTTTTGTGTTTGCTAAAATACTCCGTGGATAAGAATAAGATGGCGGTGCATTATTAGGTGCATGAAACTGAACCATGTACTAAGTACAAGTATTTTGATCTGATTCTATTTGAATTAGAACTTTGTTAAATATATTTTATATAGATTCATATCTAATAGGAAATAACTACGTTACCAGTAATGGTGTGGCTTTGTTGGTTGAGGACCCACCAATATTAAGGTCATAAGCTCTCCCATAATTAAACAATAATCTTCACCTTTAAAATCAATTTATTTTCCAATAAAAATAAGGTGAAATTTTATTAGAAGATATGCATATCATGATATCAAATAGTCGGCATAGGATCAAAGTCGAAGCTTTGGTTAAAGCCGCAAGCCTCTGGTTCTGGAGCACTTATCAAAAAAAAAAAAAAAAAGGATTTCGGCAAACAACATGAATATGATAGCCGAAAACGATGTTTAGCTAAAACATTTACAGTAGCATATCAATGATAAAAACACCTCCAAACGTATCTTTTGAGTTTTGAGGTGTCGATAGCAAGAATTTATTTATTTATTGATTTTTTTAATTTTTTTTTAAGAACACTAAACACACACCCACTAAACTTAAGTGTTATTTATTTTTTTCGAAGCGAAAAATACACTCTTTTTGAGGTGTTGATAGCAAGAATTTATTTATTTATTTATTTATTGATTTTTAAGAACAACAAACACACACCCACTAAACTTACGTGTTGTTTGTTTTTTCTAAAAAACTAATTCTGACCACTTATTGATGCGTCGTGCAGCACTTGGCCCTTCGCAACTGTTTGTTTTTCAGAAGACTTCCGACTTAAAAATTGTTGCGTTTGTGCTGCATGGCGTATCACTTGACCATTTGCTTCAAACATCTTCACACCTTACTATAACTTATGGCAGCAGTTTGTAAATGTTAAAACACAAACAAACTTTTTATTACATGTTGCAGTCGTCTGGTCCCCCTCTTCTGCTACAGAGGGTTGCAGAGGTGACCAGCAAACTTTACGCATTTTCGCTTCGAAAAAATAAACGGCACCTTACTCTTATTTCTAGACCCTTTGTCCACTACAGGACTTGAACCCTCAACCACTTAGGAGAGGGACACATTCCAATACATCTGATCAGTGGCGGACTCATGATTTCGTAGTAGGTGTTGCCAGTGACACATTTTTTCTGAAGTAATGACACAATAGTATAGACAACTAAAAATTCAAAAAAATTTATGTTGCGTCCGAAATATAAGGGTTGCTGGTGTCATTATGGGCACCATAGTGGAACCGCCCTCGCACTTGGTACCGCTAGGCTACAAGCTCTTTTGTTCAATTTATTTTATCCTCGATAACAACAATTACATATGTGAGTTTGATTTTCCGGGATATCCACAAGTAATCTCTCTCAAATAACGAAGATAAGATGCATCTTACTAGATTGAGACACTTTTAACAATTTAATTAGTAAATAATACCTAATTGAATAACTTAACTCGACAACCTGATTAAAAATGATCGAAAACCCTCCAACAAGTTCACACTATACATGACAAGAATATGGCTAAGATGGGTGACACCTATGTGGGTGACATGATCAACAACGACGACACCAAGTTGGACACGCTTGGTATCACTTCTATTGATCAGGTCACCGTTATAGGTGTCCCCCTCATTGCACATATCTCATAATCAGTGTTCTTGTTATGAAAAGTAAAATTGCTTTCAATTCAGTACTGGACAAATACAAGTGTATAAATTGAAACAAATAAAATGGAGAAAAGAATGGGAATAAGCCTATTCAAAAAATAAATAATTTGGAAATAGATATACACAAAAAATAAGTGGAAATTATCCCTTATCATTGACCTCCCCCCCCCCCCCCTCAAGCGAACCGGTGGTGAAGAAATGTGTAACCTGTCTTTAAACTATTGGAAAAGAGAACGTGGTAACGGTTTGGTAAAAATGTCATCCACCTAGAGCTTGGTAGGAACGAACTGAGTATGCAGCTTTCCGAATGAAAAGAGCTCTTTAACAAAATAATAATCTATGTCTATGTGTTTAGCACGCTTATGAGATACTGGATTCTAACTAGGAAAAACGACACTCAAATTATCATATAATCAAGTTGGACGACTAGGAGACAAATCATGTAAATCACGAAGGAGATGGGTGACCCAAATAAGTTTAGTTGCGGTGTTAGTCATAGCCCTATACTCAGATTCACAACTTGATCGAGAAACTGTAGGTTGCTTTTTGGCACTCAACGAGACGAAATTCCCACTAAGAAAACTAGAGTATCCATAAGTAGAATAACGTGTCCCGATGCAATGATCCCAATTGGTATCGGAGGAACAAAGAAGAGAAGGCGATTGGATATTTGAAAAACTGAGCGCATAGTCAATAGTACCTTAAACATAACGGAGAATCCGCTTCACCATATGAAAATGAGCTATAGCAAGAGCAAGTAAAAACGGACTCGCCCGATTTACGTCATAGGATAAATCATGACGTGTGATGGTAAGGTATAGTAAAGCACCAAATAAGGAAAGATACTAGGTAGGATCATTATAAGGAGTCTCACTACTTACGAACAAGTCATTTGTTCCCATTGGAGTGGCCACCAGTTTAGCATCAAGAAGACCCGCGTGAGTAACGATATCATGAGCGTATTTGTATTGACTAAGAAATAGACTTGTAGGAGTATAAAATACTTCAAGTACCAAAAGATAACTAAGAGTGCCCATATCCTTAATAGCAAATTCAATGTGTAGGCGAGCTATGAAACCTCAGATATATGACTAATCATTTTCGGCGACGATGATGTCATCTATATAAACAAGCAAGTAGAGAATGCATGGATCTATAGTTCAAATAACAAGAGATGTATCTTCTCCGCAGTTATCTTCAACTTTAATGGAGATGTGAATGACAAGGGAGCCCTTAGTTTTCGACTTGGAGGAAAATATCGTGTGTGCTCAATTGTTGAATTAGCATAGAGGAGTGGACTTTATGATCGTTTGGATGCTATCACCTCTACTTTTACAACTTTTAATGAGTCATTTGTTGATCTACCAGAAGAACTATTTATTCAAGACCTTTGGTTTTGTTTAGAAAATGGTACATACAACACGGATGATAATCCAACAAGCCTTATAAGATCTCCAGTACATAGATTTATTCACAAGCTGATCACTTTTTCTATCAATCAAAGGGAATCCTGGGGCATTCTGAATATAGGAATATCTTGTAATATCCCATATCATTTGGCTTTATTTCTTTTTGAGAAAGCGGTCAATATGCCTTCTAGAGCACCCGTTTATGGAGGTCATTTTGTGACAAAGTTAGCTCGGTGTTATAGGATATTGGAAGAACTAGTTGCTAAGATGCTTTCAAAGATTGAAGGGTGTTTACTGCTACCCGAATCTTTTGTAGAAGACAGAATCATTTACGACATGGGATAAAGTTACTATTCAGTACCAATCGATGATCTAATTGGGATGATTAAAGAATATGAAGTTCAAGCAAAGCAATTTGAGAGTGAGAATAAAAGGATGCAAGAGCCTCAAGATAAAGAAATCATGGTGGACCCTTTTCAAAAAAAGTTGGATTGTACATAGATAATTTGAGGGGATAACTAAACTACATGGGACAATGTATGGATGCTTTGTTTTCACACTTTAACATTGAAAAGCCAATTGATATGCCACAACAATTCCCATACATTCCAACTTGGGAGGAGTTGTGGGGAGTCAATGATATGTGATCATACACGAGTGGAGGACATAGTGTTGACGAAGAAGAATGATGACTACCCTTTTTTTTAATTCTTTTTTATTTTTTATGTGTAAACCGAATTGTGCAGTTTTTTCTTTGCTTCACTCAAGGAATTTGGTCTAATTTTGTTTGTGCAGATTATAACTTATTGCGAGAGAGGTTATCCAAGAACGAGAGTAGACATAGGGAGCCACTTTGTTTTCATAAGTGTGGGTTGGAGAGAAATATAATGGAAATAATGATGACAAGTGTTTTCGACGATTGTCACATCATGGCCGATATTCCCAAACTGTGGGGGATTACTTATTCGAGAATATTCTTCTATGTAGTTGAAATTTTCCTACGGAATAGATTCTACTAATTGCAACAATTTGCAATTTACACCCCACCTTTTGAACAATGACACTCTTGATTTATGTCGACGTATTAAAAAGCAGCAGATCCCCAACTATTAGTTTACAAGATGATGATGATGAAATTTAGCGCACAACTATCGATTTGATCTTGCCACTACTACCCAGGGAAGTCTATTCCTTTTTCTCCCTCTTTATTGTTCTTATTGTTTTAATTTATCTTTTTCATATAATGAGGACATTGTATGAAATAAGTGGGGTAGAGGGTCGAAAAAGGATTTTCAAACATAAAAGTTGAAAAATGCTAGGAATTAAATTTTTTTGTATAGAATTGCAAAAATAATCTAATTTTAATAAAAAAATATAGTTAATTTTAAATTTTTTGATATTATTGCATTTGGACTAGTTTGCTAGTGTTATGTGGGATGATAGAATACGAACTCTAAGATTTAGTTGAGCCAATATGTTATAGTGTATTTGTGGCTTCCCAGTGTTAGTGAAATCATGAGACAAAAACGCAATATTGTGTAGTTTAAGGGACATAATATGTTTAGCATCGTGTACCATAAATATATCTAGGAAAGATTAAGTAGTCATTGCACTTTAGACTGATGTTTTTAACCAATAAGGGTTGAGGTTAAGTTATCTTGCTTAAGCATATGTTTTTCTTTTAGGATTTTAGTTTGAGAGAAAAAAAGTGAATTATGAAAAAAAAAAACAAAGAAAAAAATAGAAAAAAAAGATTGTCAATTTTTTTGAGTGAATAAAAAGCTTATAAAGCATGAAGATCAAGAAGAAAAGTTCAAAAGATCCAAATATGGAAGATTCAAGTTGAAGAAAGAGAAGAATAAGGAAAATTTGCAAAAAGATGAAGGCGTTTCATTCTTAGTTGTATTTTTTCTTTCTAGGTTATTTTATTATATATATATATATATATATATATATATATATATATATATATATGCTTGCGAACATAACAAAAATACCTTGAGGTTAAGAAAGTCTTCTGGGATATATTCGGAGGGACGCATAAAATGAACGTTGTTCAAAATAAGTGGGAAATGTTTATGAGGATTGTATGTATTTAGGGTTTGGGAAGTAATTAGGTTTTAGACAGAAATGCATGCATTGAGGTGATACGTAATTAGTGAGTTCAATTTGAATTGTTTTGTGTGATGTTGGTGGGAAATGTTCTATGTGATGTATTAAAATAAGTTTTGCTTGAAGGCAAGAAAATGCAAGTGTTGGGTATTTTGATATTGTCATATTTATACATATTTTTATGAGTTATTTCATTATATTTTAGTGGTATTTTGGTATAAATACAAGGAATTTTGGTAATTATTTGTATAGATAATATATTTCAGCCAGAACATGTAACATCCATGAAATTTCATAAAAATTTAAAACTTTTAAAACATTTAAAACCCAATAGTTATTACAATTTGTTTTCAAAATAGTTTAAACATCAGAGTATCCCTAGAATCAAATCATGAAAATATAAGGAGGTGGACGATCTCGCCTTCGCCTTCCCGCGATCATCAGAAGTACCTGAAACATAATCAACAACTGTAAGTCCGAAGCTTAGTGAGTTCCCCCAAAATACCAACGCCATACAGATATAACCATATCATAAAAAAACACACCATGCATAATCAGACATCAGCCTGACTGGACATCCTCACATGCCATCAGTCTATCTGGACCGCTCTCCGAGCCATCGGCACGTCTGGACTACCTCTCAGGGTCTTCAACCTATCTATACCGCTCGCCGGGCCTTCGGCCTGACTAGTATGCCCTAGCCGGGTCTGTAGTCTATCCGGTCCACCCTAGGTATCTTGGCCTACAGCACAAAGCAGGACCCGCCTCAACCCAATCCCCCAAACCAACAAACATGTGCACTTAATATCAGACGCTAGCTAGCAAGTATATATAGTCATACAAATGTAACAGATCATTAATCATGGCAACGATCCTAAAACCAGGATACCGATCTAACCGATCACTAACATAGCAACCATCCTAAAACCAGGATATTGATCTAACATATCACTAACATAGCATAATCCTATAACCAGGATACCGATCTAATAGATCACTAACATAGCAACCACCCTATAACCAGGATACAAATCATAAAGGGTTGGCCTTGGTGCCGTAGACCCTGTTGATATAGTGAGAAGCACTCACCTCACAATGTCGAACTGTAGTGATAAGATCAAACTCCTGAATCACAGTCACGAACTCCACCACCTATAATCACCATAGGACCAAGTCCATCAGAATCTAAAATTACCAAAATACCCTCAAAAGTCCAACTGGTCAACCCTTGGTCAAAGTCAAAGTCAACTGGTCAACCCTTGGTCTATGTTGACCCAACTCGTCGAGTGCAGCTAGCAACTCGTCGAGTTCCTTAAGAACTCAGGAAATCATAAAAACCCTAACTGACTCGCCGAGTTTCCAACCAACTCGTCGAGTCCATGAGTGTCCAAATGCCGGGAAAACCCTAACTGACTCGTCGAGTTCATGCAGAACCAATACAGGAAATCTTCATCCGACTCGTCGAGTCGGCTATGCGACTCGTCGTTTCCCTTCAGTCCATTTCTCATACAGACGTTTTTAAGCTACCCAAAGCTCCATATTGCAGATCTAACCTCCTAGGGCATGGTTTTCACGTAAAGTTACAAACTTTACGTACATGCATGGTCCTAAATGCCAAAACCAAGCTAAGGGAAAGGTTTAGCCCAAAGAGAAGGGCCAATGCTTGCTAAATTAGATAACTTTATGGCTATAGGGACCAAGAGGAGTCCAGATCTGAAGTTACAACTTCAGACCATGCCCAATACCCGAATTGGCTCACAAATATGCTATAAATGGCCCTAAACCTTTGCATGAAGAGATCTAGCTAAAGATAAGTCAAGGTAAAGACTTGTTACCTTCAAAATGATGCCAAGATGAATTAGAGTTAGATCCACAAGCTTCTCTTTGCTCCAAGCTCCTTAGACTTCAAACCTTCTTCACAAAATACACCAAAATCATGCTTTAAATGTCACAATCACTCAAGAACAAGGTCTAGACTGTTTAGGGTTTCTTCTGGCTGTCAAGAGGTGGTAAGGGGCTGGAGGAAAGGACTTAAGGTCCTTTAAATATGGTGCAAACCCTAAAAATTAGGGTTTCCATGCACATACTCTACTCGTCGAGCCGGGGTCCTCCGACTCGTCGAGTAGGAATCATAGACCACGCGGGCCAACTAGGTTCGACACGATGAGTTGGGGCCTCCAACTCGTCGAGTTCCCTCAATAAAATGAACATAAAGCTTTTGAAAATTATACCAGGGAGTCGGGGTGTTACAAATCTCCCCCACTTGAACTAGACTTCGTCCTCGAAGTCTGATGCGGTGAATAACTCGGGGTAATGCTCCCGCATCTCTGTCTCCGGCTCCCAAGTCTACTCAGATCCCCTCCGATGTTGCCACTGTACCTTTACCAAAGGTACTTCCTTGTTACGTAGAACCTTCACCTTCCTCACAAGAACAGCCACTGGCCTCTCCATGTAATTCAGGCGCTCATCGACCTGAATATCATCTAATGATACTACTGCCTCCTCATCCTGATTGCACTTCTGCAACTCTGAGACATGGAAAATATTGTGGATCCGACTAAGCTCCTCAGGAAGATCTAATATGTACGCTACCTTGCCAACCCTGGCAGTGATCCTGAATGGCCTGATGTATCGGGGACCCAAGCTTCCCCTCTTCCTGAAGCGAATCACACCCTTCTAGGGTGAGACCTTCAGGAGTACCATGTCACCAACCTGAAACTTCAACTCAGATCGGCGCCAGTCGGCGTAACTCTTCTGTCGACTCTCTGCGGTCTACAACCGCTGTCTAATCTGCTGAATCATCTCGGTAGTCTGCAGAACTACCTCGGTCCGACCCATCACCCTGTCACCAACCTCGCCCCAACAGACTAGGGTGCGGCATCTATGTCCATACAACAGCTCATAAGGTGGAGCACCAATACTGGAATGAAAGTTGTTGTTATAGGAGAGCTCTACAAGGGGTAGGTAGGAGTCCCAGCTCCCTCCAAAGTCAATAACGCAGGCTCTCAGCATATCCTTGAGATTCTGTATGGTCCGCTCACTCAGGTCGTCTCTCTGCGTATGATAGGCTGTACTGAAGTGCAACTGCGTGCCCAACTCCTCGTGGAACTTCTGCCAAAAACGGGAGGTAAACTGAACATCACGGTCTGAAACGATAGAGACGGAACCCCATAGTGAGCGACAATCTCGCCTATATACACATCGGCCAGCTTCTCGGCCGATTAGCTCTCCCGAATGGGCAGAAAATGGGCACTCTTGGTCAATCGATCCATGATGACCCATATAGTGTCGAACCCCTTTTCTGTTCTCGGAAATTTGGTAATGAAGTCCATCATGATCTACTCCCATTTCCACACGGGAATCTCTAGAGGCTGCACCTTTCCATGCGGCCCCTGGTGCTCACCCTTGACCATCATGCATGTCAAACACCTCTCAACGTACCAAGCGATCACCCGCTTCATGCACGGCCACCAGTAACTCGATCGCAAATCCTGGTACATCTTGGTAGCCCCTGGGTGAATAAAAAGCAAGACTTATGAGCCTCCTCCAATATAGTCTGTCTGACCCCACCAGACATCGGAACCCAGAGCCCACCGCAACGGGTCAATAATCCCCGACTATCCTGCACAAATCGGGTGTTCTCACCCCTAATCCTCTCAAACTTCCAATTCTCCTGTCACATACCCTCAGCCTGAGCTTCCCTGATCAAACTCACTAGTGCATAATCCACTGATATATCCTCATACATGTCACTGGAGCAGAAGATCCAGCTGAATTGCGGCTCAGAGCGTCCGCAACCACGTTCGGTTTACCGGGATGGTAAAGGATCTCGCAGTGATAATCCTTGACCACGTCAAGCCACCTGCGCTGCCTCATGTTCAGGTTCTGCTGATCCATGATGTGCCTTAGACTCTTGTGGTCCGTGTAAATGGTACAGCGGACCCCTTAGAGGTAATGTCTCCAAATATTAAAAGCGAACACCACCACTCCCAACTCCAGATCATGAGTAGGGTATCTCGTCTCATGCGGCTTCAACTGCCGCGATGCGTAGGCTATCATCCGTCCTCTCTGCATGAGGACTGCTCCCACTCCTGTGAAGGATGCATCACATAACACTACAAAATCCTCAACTCCCTCCAGGAGAGTAAATACTGGCGCCTCACATAGTTGTTGTCTGAGGGTCTCAAACGCCCTCTGCTGCTCGGGGCCCAAACAGAAATCCACCCCCTTCCTCGTCAGACGAGTGAGGGGTACTGCAATCTTGGAGAAATCCTATATGAATCTCCGGTAGTACCCTGCCAATCCCAAGAAGCTCCTAATATCCGAGGGAGATTTCGGAACCTCCCACTGCACAACCGCCTCGATTTTGGCTGGATCGACCAAAATCCCCTCCTGGTTAACGAGATGCCCAAGGAACTGAACCTCTCGTAACCAAAACTCACACTTCGAGAACTTGGAATAAAGTCATTCTCGCCTCAAGACTCCCAATAGCTCTCAAAGATTCTCCTCATGCTGCTCTCGAGTCTTAGAGTACACCAAGATATCGTCTATGAACACGATGACCGAGCAATCGAGCATCGGTCTGCAGACCCGATTCATCAGGTCCATAAATACTGCTAGCGCATTGGTGAGTCCAAACGGCATGACCACGAACTTGTAATATCCATAACGAGTCCGGAACGTGGTTTTCTCCACGCCATCCTCCCTAACCCTGACCTGATGGTACCTAGACCTCAGGTCTATTTTGGAGAACCAAGATGCTCCCTGCAACTGTCAAAAAGATCATTTATCCTCGGGAGTGGATAACAGTTCTTCACCGTCAACTTGTTCATCTCCCGGTAGTCAATGCACATCCGGTGTGAACCATCCTTCTTCTTCACGAAAGAGAATCGGTGCTCCCCACGGAGAACTACTCGGATGAATGAACTGCTTGCCCAACAGTTCCTGCAGCTGTGATGACATCTCCTGCATCTCTGGTGGTGCCAATCGGTACGGCGCCTTGGCGATAAGGGCCGCACCTGGCACTAGTTCGATCCTAAACTCGACCTGCCTCTCCGGAGGCACTCCGGGTAACTCCTCTAGGAACACATCAGCAAACTCCCTGACAATTGGAACCTCTAAAACTAAAATATGATCCCTGACCCGCGTATCCACCACATACGCTAAATAACTTGCACACTCGTGTTGAATGTACAGCCGAGCCCTAGCAGCCGAACAAAACCTTGATCCCAATCTGGTTCCCTCGCCGTAGACAATCAGTTCTCCCCCACTTGGGGTTCGAACTACCAACCGCTGACCCTCGCAGTCAATCATGGCACCGAAGCGACTAAGCCAGTCCAGCCCACAATCACACATACATCCCTAATGGGAATCGGAATCAGGTCTATCCGGAAAGATATCCCGAAGATCTCCAATATGCAACTGTGACAACCCGAAATTTTCAATTGTATAATCTCTACAGTTAAACACTTCATATAATATTCAAAAACATTTCAGTACATTTTCGGCCGGATTTAAGTCTGTTTGGGTGTTTTATTTTATTTTTCGTCAAACGATTAAATAAAGGGAAGTGTCGTTATTAGAGTTGTGTAGCAAAACAAAACAATCAACACCTTAGCTAGGTGTTTAAGGCCAAACAAGAGTTGTTTGGGCCGTAAACACCATTTTCCCAAGAACTCATGCATATAGCATGATTTTACACACCTTTTTCCTCATTTTCCACTTCCCACCTCAAGAACACCAAGCTTTTTCTCTCAAGTATCATAAGTTCATTTCTTCAAATCCGCCAAAATGTAAGTATTTCCTTCCTAGATTCGTTCATACAACACTTGATCTAGTGTTTATACATCATTTCATCCATGGATTCTTGGTTTTTACTTAGATCTTCAAGTGTTCTTCAAAACACCAAGAACACACACTAGTGTTTTTGGGCTCTAATCACTCTTACAAGCTTCATATAAGTAAGTGTACCCTTCCTACCTAGTTACTTACTTATTATACTTGTTAATCCTTTGGAAAATCATCAAAATCCCCAAGAACATATGTGTTTACGGTTTGGGCATACATAAGTTTACGGCCGTAAACTCATGGGCTTACGACCGTAAACCCAAGTGTTTACGACCGTAAACTCTCAAGGATGGTCCAAGGACCGTAAACTCCAATGAGGGGTCCTTTTGTGCCCTAACCACTTCCTAAGCCTTTGATTCGAACTTAGAACCCTTCCTTGTGAGATATAGGACCTTGAAACACACAAATGCACCATTACCATGAGTTTACGGCCGTAAACTCATGGGGGAAATGGTCCAACAACCGTAAACACATTTGGGGTTCCCATTTGAGGAGTAAACTCCAAGGTGAGGCCATACTCTCCTTAGATGCAACCCTTAGCACTCCTAGCACTTGAAACAAAGTGTTTTCTCATATTAGAGTGTCTTTACTTGCTTAATTAGTGATTAAATAACTAATTAGATACATTTATGTATCACTACATGTTACATAGGATCCGTGTGTGTGTTCAACTCCTCACTTGACACCTAGTATCCTACCCGGCACTTCCATCCAATCCACTCACTACAGGTGAGTTCATACCCCCTTAATTAACCTTTTAAATGATTTTAAATGCTTTTACGGGGGGGGGGGGGGGGGAATACAAGTTGAATATTTGTAGTTATTGCTTTAATCATATGTGATTAATAACTAGAACAGACTACAAGATTTGCTTCTGCTTTCAAATTAGCATCAAACTTTGGGATTTTCAAGTATTTCAAACCTTTTATCAACTCTTTAAATGCCAAAACTGTTTTCAAACTCTTTTAAACTTGCTTTATTTTCAAACCCATATCTATACTAATAAATTTATATAAGTAAGACTTGAAGGACTTAGGACTGATAGCTCACCTTATTTCCTGTTCCTTGTTTGGTTGAGAACTTAGGGTATTCTGTTATTTGTCCGATTTTCGTTGAATTCTTAGTTATATATCATATATATTTGTGTTGGATATAAAAGTCTTCACTTCAGTTCAGTACCTTGTGTATCAGAGGCATGCAACCAACATTACTATTTAACTATAATAGGTATAGTTAAGGATTATTACTCATTACCTCTATTACAGTGACGCCTATCAGAGTCAGTACGGTTATGAGTCAATACATGCTAAATACTATACAAAGAGAATACTATATACTATACAAGGGAACACTCCATACATTATACCAGAATATACATTATACATTATACAAGAGAATACACTATAATTAGAATGTGACATACTACTTCTCGATACGACACTTCACAGTGGTATCACCGTGTAACCAGAGTCTCCTGAAGGGAGAGCGGGCATTGTGTGTATAGATCTATACGGGACAGACACTCCCACATCCTGACTGCTAGCTACAGTCCCAGCCGAAAGGCCAAGGGGTGACAAAATGTCACATCACTACGTATGACTCGGAGGGTCATCAGTTATTCGATCGTCAATCAGCATGTTTACATACGAGTTCACATTCAAACCTTTAATTACACATTAAGAATTAAAGGCCAAACAGGCTCCCCGAGGTGTATTGTACATTTAATACTACCTGGAGTCTGCATTTTATTTCATTTAGCCGGCAGTGCCACTGCTGAAGTAAAACACTATTTTTCCCAATTACTTTACATAAATGAAGTTTAAAACTATATTTTCATACTAATAGTTTCACTGGGAAAACTTTTACATTTTCAAAGGCGCAAACACGCAAACAACCGGGTCTTGGTAGAAGACTACTTTTATTGGAAAACATAGGGTTTTCTAGGGAGTATACTATTTTCAAACATTGAAGTCAGTTATTATACTACATTGTTGTAAACATTTTTATACAAGCAATGACACTAAATACTTATGAACTCACCAGCATTAAAATGCTGATACTCGCTTTCAAAATAACTTGTATTCTCAGGTCATCCGTAGACAGGTACAGATGCAGCTTTTGAGTAGATGGAGCGCATACGAGACTCCTCTTTTATTTTGATTATACTTTTGGTGTCTTAAAACTGTACAGAACACGCTTGTATTACAATTATTATATTAATGCAATGGATGTTGTTGCTTGTCTTTACTATTATGCATTGTTATGATACTGTACATGACGTCCTCCACCCCAGAACGTATTCCGCCGTTCTCGGTTTTGGGGTGTGACAGCAACCCCGATAGATCTAAGAAGCGGAAATCCCGTGTTCGTTGGCGATAGAGATTCGCAACGGACAGTCTAGCTCTCCTACTGGCAAACCGAACTCCCTACTAAATGTCTGAAAGACAAACGACCGACTCACCCCCGAGTCAAATAATACCAAATCAGGTAAGGAGTTTACTAAAAACGTACCTAATCACAGGTACAAACATATAACCATAAAACAAATATAATCAGTAAGATAAGAGATAGAAACATACCAGCAACCACGTCTGGTGCTGCCCTGGCCCCCTCTGCTTTAAGCTGGAAGGCGCGTCCCTGAACCCTCTGGAGAGCTGCTCTACCCTGACTCCCGTCAGTAATCCTTAGTGTAGCCGGCGCTGGAGCCTGCGCCGGCCTGGCAGCGAGCTATGGACAGTTGGGCTTCACGTGACCAACCTGATAACAGTGGTAGCAGATCCTAATATCTGGAACCGGGGCTAGCTGGCAACAATCCCTCGCAAAGTGCCCCTCCTTCCGCATTTGCGGCATGCGTGACCCAATCTGCAAACCCAGAGTGACCCTTCCCGCACATGGCACAAGTACGGCCCTACTGTCCTCTCGACCTAGAATCAGTGGTCTTGGACCGCTTTGGCGCCGGCTATTACTGTGTCGGGGCCTGCCGTTTCTCCTTTACCTGCAACTCAATCTCTAACTCACGCCGCCTAGCGGCCTCCTGTAAATCCAGAAGCGTATCACAACAATGGGTCGCTACAAACTGTCGGATGTCAGTCTTGAGCATGCTCAGATAACGTGTCATTTGAGCCTGCTCAGAAGCAAACTCCAGGTAGAACATCACCCTCTCCGTGAACATATGGGTGATCTCTGTCACCGTCTCACCATCCTGTCTCAACTCCAAGAACTCCTGAGCTAACCATTCCCGCTCGACCCATGGAATGTAGTGGGCGCAGAACATATCCCTGAACTGCTCCCAAGTAACCGCAGCTCTCTCTGATCATCATAATACGATCCGGTCATCAACCTCCACCAGTCCTTTGCCCCATACCTCAGTAGGTTCAGGGCACATCTGACCTTCTGGTCAGTAGGACATGAACACGTGAAGAAACACCCTTCCACGTCAGATAGCCACCTCATGGATTTGATGGGGTCCTTAGTCCCATCAAAAGTAGGGGTCTTTGTGTTTTTGAAGTCCCGATACTAAAAATCCCGACTAGCTCCTCCCCATGCCGCCGTTATAGCTGTTGCGGCAGCTACCTCAGTGAGGGCTACATAACGCTCATCGAAATACTCCACCATGACGGTGTTGATAGACCCAAAAATCTCCGGTAACTGAGGCCGGAACATCACCGCAACCTCATCATGCAGGATCTCCCAGATCCTAGCGTCCATCTCGTCTGGCCCCATATGGCCGATAGTCTCAGGCACTGCTGGTGCCTCCTGTCCGCCGCCTCCTGATCCTGACCCGGATCCAGTCACAAATCGTAGAGTGACCACCATGCTGAAAATATACCAGAAAGATATCAGATATTCCATATAATAATTCAGGAACCAACTCCCAACAAAACCCTAGGGGTTGTGACTTCCTTGCTACGCGTATGGGTCCTGTGCTTTCAGTAGTACGGGCCCATACTACCTTCCACACCTACCCATATTTTTCTCAAGTATCATAACAATGCCCTAACACTATACGTAACCATGACATGCGCTCAATCCTTACTCCTAGAAAAAGGCTAAATATCTCATAACTGGCGGACTGATACCACACAACCTGTCCATGACACTTCCACCAACCCTGCAGCACCAGTGTATGCTAGTCATACATAACGTTGGACCCTATAGACTTTCGAATACATGATCCTACCCTAAGCCCTTCATCAAACAAGAACAGGAAATAAGGCCAAACCAAACACTCTCAGGCTATAAGATCTTAATTATGTACAACCGTGATGCATACACTAAGCAACTACAGTAATGATGTCAATTTCATATAAGGAAAAACCCTAGGCTATCAGGCATCATATAATCATGCATTTCTATCATGCAATTCCTAAAGATTCCTAGCCTAGTACTGGCATGTTGTTCTAACATATCACATAAATCAAATAATCTGTAAGGTATTTTGGGGTCTACTTACTGGCTCCGATTGATCGTACACTTGCATCCTCCTTTATTATTTTGAAAACCATTTGAAAATTATTTTCAAAATCTTGTCCTCAGTTTGAGATTGGATACATATGAGTGTTTTCTCCAAGTCACTCAAACAAAGGCTCTGATACCAACTTGTAACATCCATGAAATTTCAAAAAAATTTCAAACATTTAAAACCCAATAGTTATTACAATTTGTTTTCAAAATAGTTTAAACATCAGATAATCCCTAGAATCAAATCATGAAAATATAAGGAGGTGCACGACCACGGCTTCGCTTTCCCGTGATCATCAGAAGTACCTGAAACATAATCAACAACTATAATCCTGAGGCTTAGTGAGTTCCCCCAAAATACCAACGCCATACAGATATAACCATATCATATAAACAAACACAACATGCATAATGAGCCATCAGCCTGACTGGACCGCCTCACAGGCCATCAGTCTATCTGGACCGCTCTTTGAGCCATCAGCACGTCTGGACCGCCTCTCAGGGCCTTCAGCCTATCCGGACCGCTCGTCGGGCCTTCGGCCTGACTAGTATGCCCTAGTCTGGTCTGCAGTCTATCCGGTCCGCCCTGGGTATCTTGGCCTACAACACAAAGCAGGACCTGCCTAAACCCAATCCCCCAAAACAACAAACATGTGAACATAATATCATACGCTAGCTAGCAAGTACAGATAGTCATACAGGTCTAACAGATCACTAATCATGGCAACCACCCTATAACCAGGATACCAATCTAACCGATCACTAACATAGTAACCATCCTATAACCAGGATACTGATCTAACAGATCACTAACATAGCATAATCCTATAACCGGGATACCCATCTAACAGATCACTAACATAGCAACCATCCTATACCCAGGATACAAATCATAAAGGGCCGGCCTTGGTGTCGTAGACCCTGTTGATATAGTGAGAAGAACTCACCTCACAATGTCGAACTATAGTGATAAGATCAAACTCCTGAATCACAGTCACAAACTCCACCACCTATAATCACCATAGGACCAAGTCCATCAGAATCCCAAATTACCAAAATACCCTCAAAAGTCCAACTGGTCAACCCTTGGTCAAAGTCAAAGTCAACGGTCAAAGTCAACAGTCCATGTTGACGAAACTCGTCGAGTTCCTTAAGAAATCAGGAAATCATAAAAACCCTAATTGACTCGCCGAGTTTCGAACCAACTCGTCGAGTCCATACGTGTCCAAATGTCAGGAAAACCCTAAGTGACTCGTCGAGTCTTTTTACTGACTCGCCGAGTTCATGCAGAAGCAATAAAGGAAATCTTCATCCGACTCGTCGAGTCGTGTATGCGACTCGTCGATTCCCTTCAGTCCATTTCTAATCCAGATGTTTTTAAGCTACCCCGAAGCTCCATATTCCAAATCTAACCTCCTAGGGCATGGTTTCCACGTAAAGTTGCAAACTTTACGTACATGCATGGTCCTAAATGCCAAAACGAAGCTAAGAGAAAGGTTTAGCCCAAAGAGAAGGGCCAATGCTTTCTAAATTTGATAATTTTATGGCTATAAGGACCAAGAGGAGTCCAGATCTGAAGTTACAACTTCAGATCATGCCCAATACCCGAATTGGCTCACAAATATGCTATAAATGGCCCTAAACCTTTGCATGAAGAGATCTAGCTAAAGATAAGTCAATGTTACGACTTGTTACCTTCAAAATGATGCCAAGATGAAGTCGAGTCAGATCCACAAGCTTCTCTTTGCTCCAAGCTCCTTAGACTTCAAACCTTCTTCACAAAATGCACCAAAATCACTCTTTAAATCTCACAAACACTCAAGAACAAGGTCTAGACTGTTTAGGGTTTCTGCTGGCCGTCAAGAGGTGGTAAGGGGCTGGAGGAAAGGACTTAAGGTCCATTAAATATGGTACAAACCCTAAAAATTAGGGTTTCCATGCACATACTCTACTCGTCGATTCGCGGTCCTCCGACTCGTCGAGTAGGAATCATAAACCATGCGGGCCAACTAAGTTCGACACGATGAGTTGGGCCCTCCAACTCGTTGAGTTCCCTTAGTAAAATTAACATAAAGCTTTTGAAAACTATACCTGGGAGTTGGGGTGTTACAGATGAAGACATTTTTGAAGAAAAGGGACTAAAATAGACAAAACTGGATGGTTGAGGGTGAAGTTTGTGAATAAAGAACAAAGAAGCATCAAAAACATGTCTCAGGGCAATAACCACGATGCGGTAAACTCTGGACTACACTGTGGCATATGGAATGATCTCGTATAAGTTATAGTATCTTGCCGATTACGAGAAGGAAACTATTACCACGACATCGAAAGCAATTGGCAACAGTGTGGTGGCTAATTTATGACTATTTTTCCTCTTATATAAAGGGCAAACTAGAAGACCACAAGGACGAAATTTTTGGAGAGAATACTTTTGAGAAACCCTAGAATACCTGATTACAACCAGGAGGAAGAGAGAAGAAGAGTAATTAGCAAGAAATCGACCCAAGCATTCGGTTTGCATGATGTTTAGTCTAATATACTATTCGATTTGTTTTTTTTATATTACATTCATGGGCTAATATCCTTATCCTTCATTTAGTGTAGATGAACCTCAATTTAGTATGAGTTAATATTAGATATATGGATTATTAATGTTTGGTTTTACTTGTGTTTGCTAGATCAATCCTTACATGTTAATGTTTATATCTCTATTACCTTGCCTTTAAATTTTGTGTAGTTAACTGGCCATTGATTGCATGAATTTGTATTCCTAGTAGTTTATGACCATTAAATTGCTAAAGTTAGAGGTTGACCATGTCCTAGTATAGGTAATAAAGTTAGTAGCTTAATTGTGTTAGAGAACATTATTTGACTATAATAATTTATAGTTTGTTTGAATTAACCATAGGAAGACAAACCTAGATCTAGTCATTCATAGTCCAAACATTAAATAAAATCAATTAAGTGTCCTTAGTCTACATGAACATTGAGATTAAGTGTCAAAAGTTGAAGTAAGTTAATTAGTCTGACCATGATAGTTACTGATTGGTAACCAACAGAAGTAATGCAAAGTTGAAATTACTCATAGGAAAGGAAGGGGATTCGAAGCTAAACGAAAGTGTCTTAATTCTCTCGTTAAAAATCGCTTTAGTTCCTTTCTAGTTAATAGTTAATTAAATTTTTTCTAAACTTGCAAAATCAGATAAAAACCTATTTTCATTAATTTTTATTTTAATAATTAGATTAATTTTTTGCAACTTTAATTTCCAAATTGACTTCATTCCCTATGTTCGATCTCATACTTACTTTACTACACTACTACGTGACTAGGTACACTACCTAATTTGTCTTTTTGTTTAGTCAAATAGATAACGGTTATACATTTAGAGCTTTCAGAAGTGTATATATATAAAACACAACCATCACGTTACAACAGATATGTCTTTTCCTTGATGACCCTATTGAGCCTCACTTTACCACCATCAAGTGTATTATATATTAAGTTCAGTGGATGCCATGCATGTCGACATTGCACCAACGTGTATTGCATGTATCTCGGTTACAACCTTATCTCCTAGTCATCCAAGTGTCAAACCATTATGTCCGTTTCTAGCATTGGAGTGGAATAAAAGGGTGTAACCAATGTCATTGTCAAAACATTTTTTCTTCAAACTCTCTTACATGAGTTTCATTGTGAGTTGTCAAAAGAAACAATTATTTATTTTGATAATATTAACATTCTCTATTTCAACCAATCATGTTTAGCACTAGCGCATGAAGCATATTGAGATTGTATTCACTTTGTCCGGAACAAGATCACCACATGGAAGATTCATGTTCTTCATGTTCCTTCCTGCATTTAGTATGTTGATACTTCACTAATGGACTATCATAGTTGCTTTTCACTGATTTTTTTTATCTAACTTGAGTGTTCATCTTCGCCCTCCCCCTCAAACTATGACCCCATATTTATGTTGTACATTCAAAAGTATTTATAGATGTATATCCCAATCCTTGTTTTGTATAGTTAATCAAGTATAGGCCCACTATATCTATATTTATTCTCGCCTAATGATCAATGATAACTCATGGAAAAATGTAACCTTAATTGTTTCTTTGTATTTATTTTAGTTGTTATTATACATTTATGATTTTAATACTACAAATAGAAATAGTGATGACATTAATAGGAACGACAATAGGCAACACCATAGGTGACAATATTGCCTATGATAAGAACATTAAGGCCAAAATTACTAGGGTATACACCATTAGCGTTAATAAAATAGTAATACTGGTGACACGAGTGGAACGACAAGTGAGTATTGGTGATAATGTATTTCCCCTTTATTGCCCTTATTTTTGTAGTAATATCAAGGGTGGGCCATAGTGGGAGCCCAGGGTAGCCCGTGCTACCCCCAAAAATTTTCCTATAATTGTAATATTTTCGACAAAAAAATTAGATTGGTGCTACCCTGAAAAAAATTTCAGTTACCCATAAATTTATAAGTCCATGGATTTTAGGTAGCCCAAAGTGATTTAGTATTGCCAAAAAACAAGCTCAATACCCAATATGATAATTTAATTACTCACTTAACACTACTACATTCTTTCATTTGTTTTAACAAACTTGAAAGAAGACAGAAGGGGTTGAATCCTCTTTTGCATCATACGACCCGCCTTATATCGAATTGAAAATTAAACACAACAAAAGCAAATTAACGGTAACCCTCCTCTCATATGGCGTCCAACAACCTCTTCGGATCTCTCATGGCCTCCACTGAGCTCTCTCCTACCATCATATCTCACAATGAAACAAATAAACAGTTTGCTTTAAGGTTATTTCAAATTTCAATTACATGTTGTGAATGTGCTGAAAACTAGAAAAAAATGATTAATTAGGTCTATTAGAATAGGGTTAATATGTAGTTATTATATTTTATTGAAACTTGAAATAAAACTTTTGTTGAAATCTTTCATTGTAGGTTGCAAGAATAAAGCAAGTAAGCTTCAAGCAAGTTTAGGGTTAGTTCATTTATTTGTCATTTGTTGAAAACTTGAAATTAGCAATTATATTTACTTGATTAGGGTTACTACTTAGCCATTCCTTGTTATTAAATATTATATATTATTTTAGCCAGGTTTAATCCCTAATATTATTATCTAATCTAATTCTTTTCCTAAACATAGATGATAAGGTGTAGCTGATATGTGCATATTTAATCATGTATTTAGTGTATATTCCTAATACTTTTAGCTACAATTGTGTTTAATTTAGGACGAAAGGTATTTAATATGTTTAATTTATGTTTTGTATCAGCGAAGACAGACTCGGAATGAAAATGAAGCAAATGAGGAGCTGCAAGTGGGAAAGAGTGGTCTAAGACAATTAAAGGCGAAAGAGGCAAGATTTCTAAATTCCATGGCGTGGGGATTCCTTGCCACACCATGGTGAGCGGAAGATTCACAATCATATGAATTCTGGCCAATTTTCTAGAGAAAGAATTATGGAAAGTATAAATATTCGATCATTAGGTTGAATTCAAGGACTTCTGGCCGGTTATCTAGAGAAAGATTGCGACAAAAAAGACTCTGGAAAACCGTAGGAAGATCAGAAATCAATTGGAGCTCAAGATTTGAAGAGATCTAGAAGAAAACAACATTTATCTATTCGGTTTGCTAGCTTTAACCATGTCTAGTCTTATTTACATTGGTTTAATGTGTGTTTATAATATGATGAGGGGCTAAAAACCTTTTACTTTTGTTGGTGAAGATGACCCCTTTGAACTATGAGATGATTTCAATTTTATGATTAGTTATGGTTGGTTTTTCTAGTGTTAATAAATCAAAACCTTACATGTTTTAGTTCTAGTATTTGATTGCCTTGATATGATTTTTGTCTAGTAGAAGATCAATCTATTTGCAAGAACTTTATTTACCTAGTGGTTTATGATCATTAAGTTGCTAGATCTAGGGTTAAACAGATCTTTAGGTAATTAAAGCTAGCAACTATAACTATGTTAGAGAGCATAATTGATCCATAATTTGTGTTTGGTTGCTTGAATTGATCATAGGAAAGTAACTATTAGATTTATCGTACATAGCCAAATTCATCTTAATATCAATTTCGTGTTACTTGTGAATGATCAAAACATAGTAGTCATAAAGTGGTAATGACTAGGTATTTGACCATAATAACTATTATCTTAATAATTTGGTAACCAATAATAATTATTTAATAAGAAATCAACCATAGGGAAAAGGGGAATTCGAATCTAACAGAAGTACTCATTACTATTGAATTTAATTTGTTTTCTCTGATATTTGGTAGTTGTTAGAATTAAGTTCTTATGATCTTGTAAAATCGGTAAGAACTCCATTTAAAGTTTGTTTCTTAGTATAACTTTTAGTAATTGTTTCATTAATTATATTATGTTCCCTGTGATCGACACCCTGATAGGTTTTATAGGTTACAAAAAATATGTGGCAGAAAAACAATTGAACATCAAGAACCCTAGGAATAGTCTAGTATTTTCGAAATTCATAAAGTATTTTAGGGTTTACATTCCTTTTGATTATTGTAATAAATAATCAAACAATTCCTTGTTGAACAAGCTTCAGAAAGCAAGCACCAGAAATCTCGTGCCTTTAACGGTTTGTACCCAAACCCTAGCAATAGAAAACTTGAGAGGAGAGGGGAGGGAGGAGTTGATTATCGGCATTCTCTTCTTGAGAAGGTCAGTCTGAATTATGAGCCCCAAGGCTCCTTATATAGTTGAACAAGGAAACCCTGGATAACTCTAATTTGAATATAATATTATTAACTTAAATTAGGTAATTATCCATATACCTGATTATCCTTAAGGATTAATCTTGAAACCTAAGGAGGATTCAAATTTTTTTCCATCCCTAAATTTTTCAAGAATCCTTCTCTTCTTCAACTATTGAACAATTACAACTTAGTTCCTTGCACTTTTAATTAATCCAATCAATCCAAAAACATAATTGCAATTAATTTGTGATTAATTATTAATTAAATAATATTATTTCTAATTAATATATTAAACTTATATATTAATAAATTATTTATTTCTATTTATTAATCTTATAATAAACCAATAAATCAACCTCTCTCTCCAAAAAGCCATTCTGTCAATTACTAGTTTTGAGGGCAACCCAAAAGGACTCTACTTTTAATTCAAATATATAACAATTTAGTTATTGTCTTAGACACCTAATCCAACAATTTCCCACTTGGATAAGTCTATAACTACAATTGCGAGTATAACTTCTAAATCAAACAGCAAAGAGTGCTTTCCAAAGCAACTCTAGACTCCGATTTGATCAGATATCGGTCCTAAGATAAGTGATCAAGTATTCCTTTGTTCTACAAGATATTATATGGACATGAGACATGAATTATAATCAATCTCTAGTCCAATATTTTGCTTCCTGATTTCCCGATTTGTGATGATCTCATAAGACTTACTATTTGAACACATCAATTTATTCCTGGCTAAGCCCAACATTATAGTGTCAACACCAAATGCCCGAGGGGCACAAAGATGTCTCTTTTTCGTTAGGGCAAAAGGAACGAATAAATTTTGACTCATATGCTTGTATCTTTTACTCACCAAATCATGCATGACACTACGTTTTATAACATCTTGTTACTAATGCGTTTACATAACACCAATGCACAACGGAATTGTAAATTACAACTCATATATCACCATTTTAAGAATATAGGATGTTATCATATCAGAATTACTTGTGTTATAGTCCATAAAGTAATTCTCTAAGCGTGGGTTTATCTAATACTCAAATCTCCATTTTTCTAGGTACTCATGAATATTGTAGCAACCATTGCAATGTCTAATCTCCATAGACAATCTACAATCTATTCACGACACTCTTGATTCATTACTTACTTCCAAAAGTATTAATGAATGTGGAGTTTTGAATAATCAAATTATTCAGGAAGTAAAACATGCAGATCGCAACACAAGAATAAATAATTGAAAAAGGCAATAACCATACTCATAAATAATCTCTATTATTAAATCACCAAAATCAATTACATTTATTCTGTTACAAGTTTCAAAAATATCAACTAAATACTAAAAGTAATATCATCTCTCAAGCTTATGCTCCAAGCATGTTGGTTATGCTAAACCCTACTCAGAGCCTTTGTGAAAGGATTTGTAGGATCATCTTCTGAGGATACTCTCTTCACTATAAGATTACCTTCTTCAACCCTATGTCTAATGTAATGGTACTTTCTGTGGATATGCTTGGATTTACCATGATCCTTGGGTTCTTTGGTCAAACAATCGTGCCTTCATTATCACAATTAAATTTCCAATGGCTCCCAAATGGTCGAGACTACTCCGAGATCTCCGATGAAATTCTTCAACCAAGCCACCTCCTTTGATGCCTCACTCTCTGTGATGAAATCTGATTCACGAGTATAATCAGCCACCATATCCTACTTGGAACTCTTCCAAGTCACTGATCCACCATTTAACACAAACAACCAACCTAACTGAGAATAAAAGTTGTCTCGGTCCGTCTGAAAGCTGGAGCCACTATATCTAGTTATTTTTAACGTATCACTGCCTCCAAGGACTAAAATTATATTGTCGTCCTTCGCAGATAATTAACTATGTTCTTTATAGCAGTCTAATGAGCTCTACCAGGATTTCCTTTAAAACGACTAACCATGCTCAAAGAAAAAGACGCATCAGGGTGAGTATATGTCATAATATGCATGATCTAACCTACAATAGAAGTATATGGGACTCAACTCATATCAACTAGATCTTCATTTGTACTAGGGCTTTGAGTCTTACTCAACTTGGAATAACTCTGAATTGCAAGTTCCCCTTTCTTAGAATTTTCCATACTAAAACACTTAAATATTTTATCCAAGTAAGTACTTTCACTGGGACCAATAAGTCTTTTCTTTCTTATCCCTCAGATTCCTTTTCCTAAGAGTATAGTCAGCTTTCCCTAAATCCTAAATGGTGAAACACTTCCCGACCCAAGATTTCATTTCTTGCAAGTTTGGAATGTCGTTTCGCATAAGGATTATGTCATCAGGATACATGTAACGTCTGGCTCCTGGTATGCATTTAAACTTAGAAATCATTCACTTTCTTAGAGCAACTCGACGAGTTGGTAGCCTGAGACTCGTCGAGTAGAAATTTAATGAGGCGGCGTATTTTAGGAACCAACTTCACGAGTTGGGAGGCCTCAACTCGACGAGTAGGCTGGCAGAGATGAAACCCTAATTTCTGGGGTTTGCACCCTATTTAAACACCTTAAACCGTTCATTTTGGCCTCATTTCCAGCCTCCACTGTCCTATACCTAAATCTCGAAACCCTAAAGCTACTTTGAGAGATTGTGATCCATTTTGAGTGTTTTTAGTGGGTGTTGAAGCTCTTGGAAGAAAGAAGAGTTTGGAGACTCAAGAAGGAGCATATAGATCCAAAATCCTTGCCTCATCCATGTCACTTTTTTGGTATAAAAATTGAACCTTACTTTGTAGTTGATTAGATCTTCTTTTAGGGTTATTTTGTTTGGTTCTTGTCCAAATATCATGATCCTTAGGAGTTGGACGTCCCAAATCGGTTAACACTTCAGATCTAGGACATTGAGGGATTTTATGGCATAAAGGTGCCAACTTTATGGCCCTGGAAGTCCCATGCAACCTTTAGACCATCATTTTGGCCTTTTGGAGTTTCTAATGGCCATGCATGTAGAGAAAGCTGGAACTTTATGTGATCTATTAGTCCCTAGAGTGCAGATCTATGACCTCAGGGTCTATCTTGTAGTTTTGGTGGTCTTTGGATTTAGATTTGAGCCTTTTTAGAGTAAGGGTTTGACCTTAATCTCTTTGGGAATGGTATTAATGGGTAAATTTGGAAACTTTACCCTTATAGAGGCATTTCCAGTCGAGATCTGAAGTATAGGGTTTAGATCTGAAGAATAATGGCTTAATGAGTTAAGAAGGGGCTAACAGACTAAAGAACTCGATGAGTTCATAAAGGAACTCGACGATTTGAATGGAGGTGTCCCAATTCTATTTGATGAGGAAGAATTCGACGAGTTGGATCGCAAAATCATGATTCTATGATTCATAGAAACTCGGCGAGTTGTAGGGTAACTCGACGAGTTTAGTCAACTCGGAGCATTGACTTCGACTTTGACTTTGACCTTGACCTTGATGTTGACTTTGACTTTGACTCGAACTTTGTCCAAAGTTGACCAGTAAGGGGCTATGAGCATGAAATGGTATCTAAGAGCTCGTTTTGGTTTAGGGGACTGAGTAGAGCTGATTCCGGAGCAGAGACGGTTCAGCTATCATCTGACATTCGAGGTGAGTCTCCTCTTGTTTGAACGGGTTGAAGGCACCAATGTCGGGAGGTGCCCGAGGAATGTTTATATGTTTTCCGGACTATGGTTCGAAGTCAGGTGGTACCCGATGACTATGTGCATGTTTGATTATACTTGTTGTCTGTGTAATACTTGTATGTGCCTGGATAGGGAGGTGAGTGTGGGCGGGCTCCGATATCTCATCACTAGCTGAGTGTGGACGGGGTTCCATACCTCATCATTAGTAGAGTAGGGGCGAGGCCTATGGTTGGCGAGGCCTTAGGACTGGAACGTATAGTACTATGTATGATTCCTTATGTACCCGCGTGATTATATGATATCGTTTGTATGTGTATAGCGGGCGAGGCCCAGGGACAGGCGGGGCCTGGAATGAACAGATCTGTATACCGAGAGGGGCTCAATCCCAGGCGGGGACTGATGCCAGGCAGAGCCTGATACCGAGCGGGGCCCGAGGTCGGGCGGGGGCCAGGTATATGTGATTATGTCTATGGTATGTGGTAGTATGGGGAACTCACTAAGCTTCATGTTTACGATTTACAGTTTTGGTTTCAGGTACTTATGGTAGCAAAGGGAAGACTCGGGATGACTGCATTGCACACACCATGATGATTAGCCTGGGATGTTTACTCTGATGTTTTGATTTGGAAACTCTGATAATAATGTTTTTGAGATACTTTAACTTATGTTTGATGGAATGCTTTTATAACTATGGCTTATTTAATAATTAAAAATGAAATTTTTGGGACCGTATTTTATGAGTGTTACAATACAACACTAGGAAAGTTACTATACTACCATTAGCTTTGACATACATGCAGGACTCATCCTCGCTCCTAGAAAAACATTACTCATTCACTTTCTCATGGAAACAAAGATTCTTGTTGTGAGATGCTTGTTTCAATCCACAAATGGATTTTTCAAGCTTACACACTCTATTAGGAAACTTTGCATGTGCAAAACCCTCTGGCCGACTCATGTAAACATCATCAGCCAACTTCCCATTAAGGAAAGCAGTTTTGACATTCATTTTCCATATTTCATAATCATGAAAGACAGCTATGGCAAGCATTATCCTAATAGACTTGATCTTACCCACTGGTGAAAAGGTCTCATCATAGTCAACCCAAAAGGATAGAGTACATTCCTTTTCAACCAGTCATGCTTTGAATGTGTGTACTTTCCCATCGATGTTGGTCTTCTTCTTGAAGATCCATTTGCAACCTATTGTCTTTCGACCAGGTTCATGATCAACCAAATTCCAAACCTGGTTGTCATACATGTACTGAATCTCGCTGTCCATTGCCTCTTTCCATTTGGAAGCCTTAGGGCTTGTCATTGCTTCCTTGTAGTTAGATGGCTCATCCAAATTTACCAGTGAAATATCACTGATAAACATGTCACCAGACGTTATATGGAAACCATAGAACGTTTGCAGCATGCTAACTCTACCTGATCGGCAAAGAGGTAATGAACTGTCAATGGGTTCAATATGAGTATCATCCTCTGGTTGAGAGATAGTGTCTTCTAAGGTTCCTTCATTGGTTGATTCTAGAATTTCTTGCAGATCAATAGCACTTCCAATGTTCTCTTTGAATATGAGTTCTCTCGCATGAAAGGCTCATCTTTAAGCTATGAAGAACATATTATCACTAGGTCTGTAGAACAAGTATCCAAAAGACTTTTTTTGTTAACCAATGAAAATACACCTCTCACTTCTAGGTTCTAGTTTATTGTGAGTCTCTCATCTAACAAAAGCTTCAAAGCCCTAAACCTTGATGTGGCCTATAGAGGGAACTTTCCCTATCCACATCTCATGGGGTGTTTTAGCAACCCTCTTTGTAGGGTCAAGATTAAGAATATGGTCGACTGTCTCTAAGGCACACCCCCAAAAAGAAATAGGAAGAAAAGCTCGACTCATCATGGAACGAACCATATCTAACAAGGTTCGATTTCTCCTCTCAGCCACACCATTAAGTTGTGGTGTCCTAAGAGGAGTCAAATGTGAAAATATTCCACATTCCTTGATATAGTCATGGAACTCGATACTAAGATACTCTCCACCTCTATCAGATCGAAGCATCTTTATCTTCCTACCCAGTTGATTCTCGACTTCGTGTTTAAACTCTTTGAACTTTTAAAAGGTTTCTGATTTATGTTTGATTAAGTAGATATATCCATATCTGCTATAATCATCTATAAATTTCACGTAGAATCAATTGTCATCCCTTGTGGTTGATCTAAAAGGTCCACATACATCTGTGTGTATGAGATCCAACAAACCTCCACCTCTTTCTCAAGATCCAGTGAAATTTGTGATCTTACCCAAAAGACAAGACTCGCATTCATCATCCGACCTTGAGTCAAATGATTCCAACACTCCATCCTTTTGGAGTTGGGTGATGCTTTTCTTGTTAATGTGTCCAAGACAACAATGCAACAAGCATGCTTTGTCTACATTATTAGACGAATCAATATTTAATACACTATTGCCTAAGCTATCAACACAAATCACAGTTTCATACATAACATTACAAGTTACAGCTTCAAACAAAAAAAAAACACTATTTTTATAAGCTAAATTCGAACCAGTTTCATGTCATTTCTGAAGAATAGCAACAATTAATCAAATCTATCCTAACATCACTACTAAGCATAAGACCATAAGTTCCAATCTTGGTAACGAGAAAAGGTCGACTGTTTTCTAAGATCATATTTATTCTTCCATGCTCCACTTCTTCACTTTCTCTTAGCCATTGCAAATCAAAACAAATGTGAAATCCACATCGTGTATCAAGGACCCAAGAACGAGTTACTTATGAGTTATTGACTTGAATAGTATATATACCTGCTGACGCTGGCTTGACCTTGCCATCCTTGATGTCTTGCAAGTATTTAGGGCAGCTTCTTTTCTAATGGCCGTTTTCAGTACAGTAGTAGCAAGTGGCCTCTTTGGGGTTACTAGCAGTAGGAATGTTTGAACTGGGCTTTGTCTTTGACCCACTTCTAGATGATCCAACTTGGGCCTTGCCCTTCCATTTCGATTGAGCTTTAGCCTTCCTCTTCTTTCCTTTGTTTTTCCCAATGGCAAGGACAGGAGCACTTGTAGCTAAAGGGACTTGATTCTTTTTCATCCTTGATTCAACTGTCTGCAACAAGTTATGGAGTTGGGCCAATGTGGTCTCTGTGTTGTTCAAATGATAAGTCATTATGAACTGATCATAACAAGATGGCTGGGAGTTAAGCACTATGTCAATAGCCAACTCCTCGTCAACGTTCACATTTAGCCTTTCAAGACGCTCCACGTATCTCTGCATTCTCTGCACATGATTGCAGATAGACTCTACCTCCTTTAATTTGCAACCCATTAACGCTTTGGCGACCTCATACTTTTCTTGATGCGCTCTCTTGTGGAACTTTTACACAAGATCCAAGCCCATCTCGTAAGGCCAGTAGTCTTCATAGAACTTTTGCAACTCAGGTACCATGGTTTCAACCATGATGCAAGCAACCTTTGTTTCATCGTCATAGTGTTTCGTATAGGCATCAATCTCTTTTGGAGTAGCGGTTGAATCATCGATTTTGACAAGAGCTTTATCGAGGACATCTGCTTTGCCCTCGTATCGAAGAGTCATCTTGAGATTTCACATCCAATCCATGTAGTTTGGACCAAAGTGTAGTTATTGTTGGAGGAAGATTGAGTAGTAGTAACATCTCCTCGAGTAGGCATCTATATGAAAGAAGTAGTTTTAGATAGTTGATATAAATCCTTAATATTTTTGCCCATAAATAATATTCAAGGCTAGGATCCAAGATAACCATTCACAAAAAAAGGATGTCGTAATCTTATTGCGAATTTATGAAGGTACGTAAAAACAATTTACCAATTTCAAACAAAGAAATTCCTAGATCTTTTCAGATTCATTGAGTCATATCAATGGCATGTTTAATCTCAGATTATGCTCTTCTATTTGTATCTGGGATGCTGAGGATAACAAACAATATGTGAATAATCATGCAAACATGCTTGGCACCCTCGATGTCATTGATCATTTCCAATTATGTGTCGGTTAACCACACAAGCTCCATTAATAATGATAATTTTCGAGATGCCCATCATTTCTCTTTAAAGTCCCCATTAGTGCGTCGATTAACCACGAACACTCCACTAACGACATATTAAAGTATGGTGTGTGTTTTAATGGATTATCATATTTTTCACATTTTTCCTAAAGTAGCTAGAGTGGGATTTTAAAAGAAGGTTCTAGTATTTTTATATCATTATACTTATTAGTGAGATTATGTACTATCAAACCTGTTCGACTAACGACCCTCGACCACACAAGAGAGTTGTGGTTGAGAGTGAATACCCATTCAACGGCCATTTTATAGGTCGCTTCCTTATACCCTCTTTATAGCATGGTTTCGTGAATGAGGTGTACTAGCAATTTGACTGACTTGTCTTATACATATAGTTATTAAATTATATATATATATATATATATATATATATATATATATATATATATATATATATATATATATATATATATATAAAAGGTATATTTTTAAACTTTTCAAAATATGAGGTTTAAATATTAATTATTTAAATTAAGTCTTTTAATTAATTAGTATTAAACCAGTTATGATTTACAGTTAAACAATTAATAAAATAATTCAAGTTTAATCCTATTCCAAACCCCCTAATTTTCGAAAATAGGGTTTGGGTTTATCAGGTTTGTGGGAACAACAAATAAGATCATTTGATTCTATAAAATAATGTAAATCAAGACAAGAATAATGAAGATCAAATGTGTGTCGGATGCTTAGATTAATAAACTTTAGAAGAGTTCAACGTGGACTTCTCTGTGAAAGCGTACAACGGAGTATAGGGTTTTACAAGCGTTAGCCCTATCAATGCATGCATGCGCTCTATATATAGGCTAGACTATTAATATAAAACTGAGAATGGACAGGCCCCATTCCAGAATAAATAAACCTATACAAGTACATAATTGACACGACACAAATAAGCCCAACAATCTCCCCTTTGTGTCAATTTGTGAAGGAGATTCTTCATTGTTGTCTCCTCTGCACTTTAAACAGTTTCGGAATCGAATTCAAAAGGAAATTTCTGACAACTAGATACCACTGGATCATATCTGCGAAGCACTTCTGATCAGCAACATTATTTACTTTACAAGCTACAGTCAATCCCATGATAGAGTTCAGAGCTGTAGTTGAGTATAAGTGTTTGTCTAGCAAGAAGAACATACTCTTTTGAGCCTTTTGTCCTTCATTTCGTTGCTACACCATGCTCCAATTGTCTTTTTGAATTTTACCCAACTTACGCTTGGATAGATCCTTCAGTTCCTCTTCAGGTTTCAGAATCGGCCTTTTCTTCAGAACGGACGTGATTTCTACATCCATCTTAGCGACTTCATGAATGTAAAAAATTAGCATCCTCTTCAAATGAGCTACGATTGGCTCGTACTTCTGTTCATCTTTCGACAAAATCAAGAACAAAGAGATCCAATCGTATGGATTCATGCAAGGTAAATCAGCAAGAGTGAATTCATCTTCAACACGACTAGCTCCTCGGAATCCTTTGAACTTAATATTTATGAAGTGTTCAGTCGGAATTGGTGCATAAACCTTCACAGCAACTATCTTCTGCGAACTCCAAGTCTGATATTGAGGCTTTCCATACTTAAGATAGAAATAGAAGAGCATATGATTAACATCATAGTTCGAGAGTGGAGCTTTCTCAATCTTCTCAAAGCATAGGAACAGAAAAGCCCCGGGAGTGATCGGAAAATCAAGTTGAGAATCAGAAGTATTATCTAGATCAAAAGATATGAAAGGCTCCAACTAGTGAGTTCTCGGATTATCAACAGCTTCATTTTGAATTCTTTCCATAGTCCAAGGTGGAAAAAGCGACTTCTGAGTTTCAAGGATGACTTTCGCAATTCTAGCTTCAGCCTCCTTTGCTTCTAATTCTTTTTGAAGTTTCACAATATCATCAAGCTCCTTGTCCCGTTTCTTTCTCACAGCTTTTTCACCTTCAGAGAGCTCTTGTTCGTCTCCATCATCTTTAGAAACATTCTCTTTTCCTTTACCTGATGTAGAAGCTTCATTACCCTTCTGATCATTGGGATTCGATTTTTTCTCAGCTTCCTCAATCTTTTTCCTGGGATTTTCTTTTTCTGTACTATTTCCCCCTTGTTTTGGAAGAGCATCACTTTCCGAAACACCTTCAAGTCTGTCTAGCATCGAAAAAACGGTTTGAGCTTGTCTGAAAGATGTTGTCGTACCGAGTCTATGAGCAAAGAATCACGAGTCTCCACAACATTGCGCAGACATTGATTAATCTTCGAAACATAGCTTTTCATAACCGTTTTATCAAACTCCAAATCATCCAGATGCCTATTGGTATAATGCAATTTAAACGAAAGAACCTTGACCTTCTGAGTCTTTTCAGCCAGTTTCTCCATGAGATTGTTCTCTCTAGCAAGGTCTTTCTGAAGCTGTTCTATTTTCGAAACAACAGAGGCATTTAATTCTTCGTTGGCAAGCTTGATGTCTGAATAAACACGGGAAAGTGACTCTTTTTCAGTTTGTAGAGTAGAACCAAGACTTGCAATAACCTTATTTACTCCTGCAATATTTTCATCAGAAGAGCGTCTCAATTCAGCCATGAACTTTGTAACTTCATCATGTAGTTTTGCGACTTTCTCGGTCGTTGCAGGGATGGTTTTCTCATAAGCTTGAATAGCCTTCTTAGAGTCTTCAAGGACAGTTGCATTCGCCTTAGTGAGGATCTCAACCGTTGCTTGATGAGACTTCAGTATGTACTCAAAGTTAGACGAAGATTTGGAAGACTCCAAAAGAGAATCCAACTTTTCATTGAGTACTTTAAACTGCCTTTTCGTCATTAGGGCATGTTCATCATCACTGGTTTGATGGAAGGTGAAGGGATTGAAAACAAACTCTTGATCATCACCAAAAACGATATATGGATCATCATCACGAAATGGTGAAGCTGTAGATGTGCTTGGACCAATAGTAACACAGAAATTGACATTTTCCCCCGTATCAGATACGTTGACAGTGACTTCTGCTGTACTCACGGCTACTGTATTTGTTGTAGCAGTTGAATCGGTAAAGAATAGAGTGGAGAAAGGGACAAGGATCTGTGGAAGAGAAACACCCATAGACTTCTTCGGTAGTAGTGGAGGAATGGAAGTGATCGGAATAGTTATGGCAACAGGAGAGGATGGTGGAGTATGCACGTGAATGAAATCATCTGTAAGAGGAACAGAAGTAGATAGTGGATATGATACCTTCGGAATTGATTCAGTTGGAGTGGGATCCGACACCATTGGTTCCAAAGTGGCTGCTGTATCCTCAGCTTGATTCTAAACTGGATCATCCTGACGAATATCCGAGTGAGTTCTGGATTCCGAAGCCTCCTAAACAACCAGAGATGGTGATCTCGGTTTCCGAGCTTGCTTTTTGACCTTCTTCGGAGTTTTTACCGATTCCGAAGGAGCAACTTTCACTTTTCTTTTTCCTCCCCTTTTTGCTTTGTTTCCTTCTTCTATAGCCTTCCTGAGTTCTTCTGACATGGGGCGAACTCCAGATGATGGATGTTTGCGATACTCACTTACAATCACATTATCATATGGTACTTTCCGCAACATAGCTTCCGGAATCGAACAAACGAAGCCGAATTTGCTAGCTTCAGAAATCATGAAATACGATGTTTGTAGTAACGGAATAGCTGCCATGACAAAGTCATCCTTCAGTGGAACCTGGAAGTGGGTTAAGGCATATTTACCAATAATAGACTAGAAACGAGCACAGGAGATCTCGGAGTGACGAGAAGTGGAGACTATGCTTTGAATAAGTTATGCCCAGAGAATAGAACCATAATCCAAGTTAACTCCGGTGTAGAGACCATAGATTAAAGTGTAAAACAGCTTACTTGCACTGTCAAATCCAGCAACCCTTTCAGAAAGACTCTTGAACAAGAGAGTGAACAGACCATTCCAAATATGGAGGAAGATTGGGCTTCCAGAACTTTTACAGCAATGAGATATACCAAATGTATCCCATCTGGTAAAACATCTCAATGAGGGCAGAGGAAGGAATCGAGTCTGGATCAACAAGTCCTTCAGTAGCAGTAAACCATAACCTTATGCAAAAACGGGATTTGGAGATCGAGGTCTTATGAGAAGCAACCTCGAAGGTAATAACTCTCTCAGTCTGACTATAGTTGGTAGAGGAATACTCCCTGGAAAGATGACCAAAGGGAACAGATTCTGCCATGGTCAAAGCTTGAGTCAGTGACGAGAAACGCAGACACTCAATCATCGGCCGTAGGGCTTCATTGTATCGAGACGAGTCAAGATCAAGGGTAAGATTCTGGTTTGGCTTCACATTCAGCATCATGACGGAGGCGGATTGATCAGCAAAAGAAGTTGTCTCAGATGATCCGACCATTGTAGTAGCGAAGAAGACGATGAATGGTGGAGAGAGAAAAGGGTTTTTGCCTTGAGAATTTTGAATACTTTGTGAGAGGTGAGAGAAAATAAACCATCGAAAACCCTTATATACATCATGATAGGTGAGAGAAAATCACGGCTTGACATTTCCATATCCTGGTAAATCAGCCTTCAAGGACCTGACGACTGTATGTGTCAAGTAGTGTTGTAGCTAACACGCGTGATGTCAGGCATTTGAAAAGACCTTCCTAATTTGAAATTTATCTCCAAGTAACCATCGTTATAGTTTTCATCCATTCAGAATAATCAGCCAAGTCACCATAACCTGTTCTCAGAATGAAAGTAACCACTCGAAATTAAAACCATACTTTTGAAAAATCATAAAGATTTTTGTGCAAGAGTGTGCCAAAGATAAAGAAATAAATCAATTATATTTGTGGGATTCTGTGATGTCAAAATAAAATTGACATGAAATCAGATGGATCCCGGGCAACGATCTCATCCTTCAGAGTCAAGAGAGACTCGTAAGTGCTTGTGTGGTATCCCGTTGAATTACAATCAACTATTTGTTAAGAAATAGTGAAAGACTTCTTTTAAGTAAGCTGCAAGGGTGGCTTAAGCTCCAATCAGATTCCGAAACTTGACATATGTCTAAAAATCAGAATGAAGTACTTGTTTTACCAGTGTATCCATAAGAACAAGTATGGTTTGAATATTTTGTAAGCGACTGGATAATATGGAAATCTCAAGAAAAATAAAAACTGGATCTATTAGGAAGAAATGTCTTGGGTCAAGAACATTTCATTAAGACCACTCAAAAAGAAAAAAAAAAGAGATTTCAAATAAAAATAGGTACAAACCATAAAGGTTTAATGCGTCAATCCTTTGGTGAAAATATCTAAAACATTTGGTTGTTCACCGTCAATTCAGAAATTGGTTTCAGATTTTGGGTCTCACTCAAAATTGTGGTGATAACGATTTCAAGATCATCGACACAAATGTTGTATAACCATAAACCTCAGTGGTAATGTTGAGAGTATCAAGGGTTACAAGTATGAAAGCGAGTGTGATGGAGAAATTATAGGTTGCTTCCGAAGAAGATTATGTACCTCTGCTATAAACGAATGACAAAGCAGTCAACTCTTAACTCAGTGTGAGAAGAGTAAGGTAGCTCAATGACTTATGTGAATAATTAGCCTGATTGGGAAGAAATGATCGGAATGAAAGTTTCATTAAGGCTTCAAACATCAAGTCTCAAAGGCTTGGGACAACATGCAGTAGCATGCTTTTAGGGACACTTAACTAGTGCATAGATTCGAAATTATATACCTGCCCCATCAATCTGAATTAAGGTAATAATAAATATGTACCTAAATTAATGTTCACTCCTCAAATGAAAAATATTTTTGGTATTTTCAATTTTCAACAAAAATAAAACAAACTAAAGAAAAGTAAAAAAAAAAATTGTGATTTTTGATTTTCTGAAAAAGACAAAACAGAAAAAAATTAAAATATTTTTTCAAATTTTGGGTTTTTCTGAAAAATAAACAAAAACAGAAATAAAGAAAATATTTTTGTGAGTTTTGGATTTTCTGAAAAATAAATAAAAACAGAAATAAAGAAAATGTTTTTGTGATTTTTGGTTTTCTGAAAAAGAAATAAAAACATAAATGAAAATTCAGACATACAAATGAACAGTATCTTCCAAACCATTCTGAAGCTCGGAATCAATCGGAAGACATTTAGTGTACATAGGATACAACTCATTTCGAAACCCTGGATGAACAGTAGATTTCGAAGCATTCCGAAGCTTGGAACCAATCGAAATTTTAAAATGAATTCCAAACCATTCTGAAGCTCAGAATATTTCGGAATGTGAACAGTAATTTCCAATTACAAAGGGGATTTTGGAACTGAGTCCGCTTCGATCTTTCCTAGACCTTGAAGAATTCAAGTGAACGTAGGTTCAGGTAAGGCTTTCGTAAAGATATCAGATAGTTGATCAGAGGATCTAACAAAGGGTACTTCAATGTTTCCGTCCTCTACATGATCCTTTATTAAGTGATATCTCAGCACAATATGTTTCGTCTTTGAGTGTTGCACTGAACTATGACATATTCTGATTGCACTTTCTGAATTATAGTATAGAGGGATCCTTTTCATATTAATCCCATAATCTCTAAGCTGACTTTGAATCCATACTACTTGAGAAGTGCACGAGGCAGCTACAATATACTCAGCTTCAACAGTGGATAAGGAGACCCATGTTTGCCTCTTAGATTGCCAACTAATTAGTTTGCCATCCAGAAACTGACATCCCCCAGCTGTAATTTTACGATCAAGACCGCATACACCAAGATCAGCATTAGAATACGCTTGGACAAAGAATCCGAAGTTAGAAGGGTACCATATTCCAAGTGAGGTTGTTCTTTTGAGATATCTGAATATGTTCTTCACAGCTACCATATGTGGTTCATGGGGATTCGCCTAAAACCTGGCACAATAACAAACTGCAAACATAATTTCAGGTCGATTCGAAGTTAGATACATTAAAGATCCAATCATATGCCGAAATAATGTTAGATCTGGTGATGTCTTGTCCAAGGATGGAGTAAGCTTCAATCCGAACGCCATTGGAACCTTGACCTTTGAATCACGCACCATGCCAAATTTCGCTAGTAAGGTCTTCGTGTAGGTTTCTTGGTTGATAAAAATGCCCTCTGAACTCTGTCTAATGTTTAAACCAAGGAAAACGTTAATAGGACCCATTAAGCTCATCTCTAATTTAGTTTCCATTAGTTTTCATAATTCAGCTGTTAATTTTGGATTAGTGGATCCGAAAATAATATCATCAACGTAAATTTGGACGATCATTAGATGTTCATAATCTTTCTTACGATAGAATGTTAGGTCGACCGATCCTTGTTTAAATTTGGATTGTTTCAGGAATCGAGTGAGGGTTTCATACCATGCACGAGATGCTTGTTTTATACCATACACATCCTTATCCAAAATAAATCAATGATTTTAATATTTTTCATTTACGAAACCCGGTGGTTGTTCTACATAGACTGTTTCCTCTAGTTCACCGTTCAGAAATGCACATTTCATATCCATTTGATAGACTTCGAAATTTTTGTGTGTTGCATAAGCAAGGAAAATCCAAACAGATTCCAGCCTAGCAACCGATGCGAACGTTTCTTCATAGTCTATACATTCCTCTTGGCAATACACTTTAACAACTAGCCGAGCCTTGTTTCGGATCACGTTTCCTTCCTTATCTATCTTATTCCGAAACACCCATTTTAATCTGACCACTGACGCATCCTTCGGAGTTGGGATCAATCTTCATACTTAGTTACGCTCAAATTCGTTAAGTTCTTCCTGCATAGCTTGCACCCAATCTGCATGATCAAGAGCAATCTTCATAGTTTTAGGCTCTATTTTGGAAAGAAAAGAATTAAACATGCAAAATTCTACTTTTGAGAATAATGTGGTTTGTTTGTCCTTTTGTTGAGCTCTTGTAAGAACGTCCGAAGATGAGTCTCCAATGACTTGAGATTTTGGATGATCTTTGGTCCACTTTGCCATAGGTGGACATTTCTGATCATATGTTGGATTGATTTCATGAACAACATCCTTAAATTCCTATTGTACATCAAAATCATCATTTGGAATCGAATCCTCCCCCTGGAAATCTGCATGTGACTCCATATTCAGAGTTGGATCCTCCCCCTGGAGTGTAATATCAGTGTGGACTTCTGAATTGGAATTCTCCCCCTGAACAGGTGCATCGGTTTTGGAGGTTAAAGTAGAACCCTCCCCCTGAACTGGAGCATTAGTAGGTTGTGGTTGAGGTGGAACTTTAGAAGCCTTCGGAATTGGTGGCTCTGTTCCAAGATATTTAGCAGCCTCATCAATTATTTTCTTTAACTCATCTTCCTTATTATCCTTCTCTTTTGATTCTGAAGAAATGGCTTTTTCAGGCTCATCAAACAAATTCATGAATTCCTCATATCTGTTCATAAGAGGAATCGTCTGGGAAGGTGTTGATGGAAAAGATTTCCTTACACTGGCAATCTTCTTTCTAGGTTTTTTTCATGTAGTTATCATCAAAGGTCACATAGTAGGTTTCTTCAATCTTTCTTGATTTCTTTTTCAAGACCCTATATGCTTTTGAAGTTAAGGAATAACCCAGAAAAATTCCTTCGTCAGCCTTCACATCGAATTTGGTACGTCATTTGTTAGAATTGAAAATGAAGCACCTGGAGCCAAATACATGAAAGAATTTAACATTAGGCTTTCGATTATTCAAGATTTCGTAAGGAGTAATGAGAAATCTTTTGTTTGTGAAGGATCTATTCTGTGTGAAACAAGTAGTTACAATAGCGTCAGCCCATAAGTAGAGTGGAAGATTCACAAATGATAACATCATCCTTGCAGCTTCGCAAAGAGAGAACTTTCGCCTTTCAATGACACCATTCTGCTATGGAGTGTAGGGTGATGAGAAATTGTGAACAATTCCTTTTCGGGTCAAGAACTCTTCAAACGTTTGGTTTTTGAATTCTTAACCGTTGTCACTGCATATTTTCCGAACAGACTTTCGTAGTTGTAGTTAAACCTGCTTGATGAAGTCGATCAAGTTCTACGTTTCTTCAGATTTCTGTTTAATAAAAAATACCCATGTAAATCTAGAAAAATCATCAACAATAACTATAATGTACTTGTTACCGCTAATGCTTTCAATAGCAGATGGTCCTCATAAATCGATATGCATCAATTCGAGTGGTTCAATAATCTTGGTGTTAATTATTGAAGAGTAACTTTTTCTGATTTGCTTTCCGAGCTCACAAGCAGCACACAGATGATCCTTTTCAAATTTCAGAGTAGGTAGACCACGAACCAAATCACCAATTACCAGCTTGTTAATGTCCTTGAAATTCAGATGGGAAAGCCTTCTATTGCATGGCCAACTATGGTCCGAAGTTTCTTTAGTAATCATGAAAGTGGATGGTTTCCCTTTGATCGGATTCAAGTCTAATGGATACATCTCTCCCTTTCTTTTAGACTTCAGAAGCACTGCCTTTGTTTTCTTTTCAATAATCTCAGAGCCTTCATCATCGAAAGATACCTTCAGACCTGTACCAACAACTAACTACAAAACACTTATCAGATTGGGTTGCAGTCCTTCAACATATGCTACCTTCCGAATGGAGAATTCGCCGTTCATTATCATTCCATAGCCTTTGATTTCACCAGTAGCGTTATTTCCATACTTTACTCTTCCACCATCAGATAGTGATCTATACTCTCGTAATTCTTCCTTTCTTCCTGTCATGTGACGTGAACAGCCACTGTCAATATCCCATTCCGAATCGTACTATTCGTCATGCATAACCTGCAAGAATTAGAGAGATTTAGGAACCTAAATGTTCTTGGGTCCTTGTGAGGATTTCTTAGGTACAGGAAAGGTGTAACCACCCAAAAATCAAGGGTAAAATTTTCATTTTTATATAGTCAAAACATAGATATCATTTATTCCAAACATCCAAAACATCGTTACTTAAAACATTTATCACGGTTCATCCAAAAAATCATTCAATGCGGAAAACATGGGTGTGTGCACTACGATCAATCTGAGCCCTTCTTTTCCAAATCGATGATACCTTAAACCAATAAACAAAACTACAAGCACGAAGCTTAGTGATTTCCCCAGAGCATACCCCACACAATCCACATAACCACATAATCCACATTAGCTATAACAGCTACATAAACCATATCAATCAGATAACCATATCAATCACATAACCATGCATATAAATATATACGGATGTCGTGGGCTCCCCCCAGGGCCTTACTCCAGGATGCCATGGGCTCCCCCATGGTCTTACACCTAAGTGCCATGGGCTCCCCTCATGGTCTTCAATAGGAAAGCCATGGGCTCTCCACATGGTCTTACATCCAATTGCCATGGGCTCCCCCCATGGTCTTCCATGCGAGTATCACAAAGACAGCTAGCATATCACATACCACATAGTCAATAGCATACCACATAATCACTATCATAACACATATACATGCATACCATACATAACAGTAGTGAATCTACAATAAACACTACAAGTAACTGAATGGGCCGGCCTTGGTGCCTTAGACCCATTGGTATGGTGAGGAGACTCACCTCTCGAATGCTGAACTGGTAAGCTGAAGTGAAATATATCCCACACGCTCCTCCTTCTCAACTGCCTTAGAATGGTGACCAATACAGTGTAGATGTTGGATCCAATGCCTCCCTTCTTGTTCCTTCTTCTAAATCCCTTCTTTAACACTCCAAGTTTGCTAAACCAAGCTCTTCTTCTCACTCAAGGGGGTTTACGGCCGAAAACTACTTTCGGTAGGGAGATAAGGTGTTAGGGGAGGCCACAAGGGCAGTTAATGATCTTTATATAGGGGGCAAACCCCGAAATTAGGGTTTTCTCTTTACAGCTCCAACTCGCCGAGTCGGGCCTTCCGACTCGCCAAGTCCATGCACCAAAAACCCTGAAATTAACTAAATCAAATAATACCTGGAACAGGTGTTAGAGATCTCCCCCACTTGAACTAGACTTCGTCCTCGAAGTCTTTTGCGGTTACCCCTCTCGGATACTCCCCACGCGTCAGGCCCTCGACTTCCGCTATCTATCACCTACCGTGCATACATTTCATAACGGTTATATGCGATGCATAACTCCTCTGCTCGGTCCAATCCTCGAAAGACCGCTTCTATTGGCCTTCCGTCTGGTCTTCCTGAGCGAAAGCTAACCCTTAGAATTAAAAAATCTTGAGGGTGCTCTAATCACTTTCAATCCTGGATACATCACTCTTACCCAACCGACAATCCTTCTGGCACTCCCCGAGTACTTACACTTGACATCCAAGGGGTCCACCCTTTACCCTACGCAGTCCACGGCCTTCCCAAGGCAGCTGTTCATACGCATCAACCCAGTGTTGGTCACTACGTTGCTACTTACTAACTGCTCCCACTTACTATATGCCGGTGCTGAACACCCAACTCAACGTGCGGATTAGATAATCCTTCGAGTAAAAGACTCATCCCTACAACGGTTAGACTCGGACGAGAGCTGCACAACAGGGTCAGATCAACCACTCTGAGATTATTTAATCCAATTACAAACAACTTAGTGTATAACCCAAATATAAGCGACTTCACACACGAATCCCAAGTCACTGAACCCATCTCGACTCTTCTTGCTACCACTTGCTGCTCTCTAAAGGCAGCCGAGACCTCCCTGATCTCACCTTATCTACCAACTGCTCGAAACATCGGATACCTAGCCGATTGCTGGACCAGGACACACGCACAACATTCCCACATGACCTCCGAAGGATACCTCGTCTAACAATAATTGCCCTATCTATACCGCCACTCATGTCTCCTTCAATCTATTTGATCCATCAGAAGCTTGGATTGGTTTTATTTCTTTTGACCTTCAAACTAAAACATACATGTATGATATATATATATATATATATATATATATATATTAGTTTACTCTTCTTGATCTTGCGGGCATTTTCTTTCTTAATGATCATCTAAGTAATTGCTTAAGTGGAAGTTACGATTTTTTTTCATACATACACTTAAACACATATTTGTTTATTTGATTTTGTTATTGACTATAAAAAGTCAAGATTTAATAATTTGGTTTAATTTCGGATGATCGGTTGTGTTGAAGGATTTATTGTTTGAATAAATAAATATTTAATTATTTTTCAGACAACTTAAGATTATGCATAATAAAGCAAATTTCGAAGTCATTTTTTTAACCCCATATATTTTGATTCGACCTTCCTATGATTTTTTTTATATTGTATTTTTAAAAAATAAACTAATTGATTTCTTTTATTTGTTTATATAAGGAATTGATCGAATAGACTTTATGACTTCCTTTTATTCTTCGTGAATTCAACCACTGTATTTCAAATTGTGGGGATTAAATATTTTTCGTTTGACAATGAAATTAAATTTCATTTTGAGTATAACATAAGATGAACTTCAAACTTTCTTTTTATTTTCGTTTGCAATTTAATTCAAGTCTCATAAACGTTGTATGAAACCTTTTTTATTAAATTGGTTATTTTAATATGGTCAGCTTGTATGATAATGTTTTTCATTGTATTATCAAATTTTGGTGTCATGAAAACATGCGATAGTGTTTATGGAATTTTATAAACATAATTTGGGTTATTGATAAATTTCATTTATGACATGTTCTTTATATTAAGGGTAAATTAATTGACACAATATATCGCCTGAGTGATCTCTTTTGTGAAAATTAACTTACAAAGAACTTAAATTTTATGGTTTGTGTTTATTAATGCGGGTATTAATCGACCCAAAGGTAGGTTAATATTTTGTCGGATAAACACATGTTTGAACATAAATATGCGGCAATTTTTAGGTTACATGTCATTAATAAGTCAATCCAGAGAGGGTCTTATTAATTGATACGATATATTGTCAATTCTTATTATCAAAATTTATAGTTTATGTGTTTATTAATGCGGGTATTAGCCGACCCAAAGGTCGACTGATATTTGGCCGAATAAGCATATATGTGGTGATAAACATGTGACGATTTTTTGGTTCCATGTGATTAATAATTCAATCCAAAGAGGGGCTTATTAATTAACATGATTTATTGTCAATGTTTATCTCTAAAACAAGGATATCTATTGCAAGTTAGTATTACTGTCCAATTACTTGTTATTAATGTTGTGTTGATACGTTGTAACGATGTCATAAATTGAATTTATTGATTACGGTTTATGGAATAATGAGAATAAAAAGAGATTTGCTTATGTTCGAATTATGGTATTAAATCTGCTAACATTGATCACATTTATGATTCATGTACTCAGTGAGATTAACTTTAAGGAATGGAATGTGGGCATTATGTTAGTTCTCAGCTGCAAGGATATTAACCTTGTATTCTGGATATATCAACATTATTTGAGGATGTTGAGTGTGGGGGAGAAGCAAGGTTAAAACATTGTCCTTAAGGAGGAATCAATCTTGATTCCTATTATTGATTTTGATAGTATGTAGATTATCAATCAGTGATCGACAATGTTATTCAATCTCCTATTCATAATACACAAACTCAACAACCTAAACTTTGGATACCCTATATGTGGTACCAATGTTTCATCAATTTATTATCTCTTTTGGTTTTGAGGTAAATACAGTAGATGATTTTGTGTATCACAGATTGATGAGAGTAAATTTATCTTTCTGGTTTTGGTTAGATATCTACGCAACCCAATTTTGGATCATAAGAAAGCAACCAAATGGATTTTGAGATATCTATATATATAAAAAAAGGCTATATGCTCAACTATAGTAAATCATATGTTTTAGAGATCATTTTTATTAAAAAAATGATTTTATTAGATGCCAAAATGCTTATCGATCTATATCAGGATACTTTTATATTTTAGCATGATGAGCCATTTCATGGAATAGACTTCGGTAGCTTCTTCCATAATGTCAGAATAATTTGTAGCATGGAATATGGTTGCAGAAATTTGTCACGAGGCTACACATATTGGTATTGAAAGACCACTAAAGTTGTGATAATAAGTCAGCAGTGTTATATTCTTATAATAGAAGTTCTAATAAGTCAAAGCGTATTGACATCAAGTTTCCTTCTGTTAATACAATAGTGCAAAATGGAAATATATATTACACATATGAACAAACTCCAAAAAAGCGGATGCGCTCAAATGGGGATTACCTCCCTAAGTCTTTCATGAGCATACTATACACTTTGGTGTGATATTTGGTTTTAGTGGGAGTTTTATGGTTCTTTATGTGTTGTTTAACAACAATTATGTTTTTTGTACATAATTAAGAATTTGGTTAACTCCATTATTAGTTGCACTTATTTGAAGTTTGATCTCACTTCATGTTAAAGAGGAACTCGTTGGAAATCTATTTAGATTTTAAAACCACACATCATATTTATTCTATGTCATTAGTTATATATGTATATGTGACCATTGATAGGTTTAGTTACGTAAAATGTAACGAAGACCGCTTCGATTCTATACTATTATGATTAGTAGACGAGATTCTTTAAGGGTATCAATATTAAGATAACATTCATTAAAGCGCTTAGACAGTTATACGTACATTTATATATTTTTGGTCCAGTGGGAGATTGTTAGATAATTATGGGGCCACATCATATATATATATATATATATATATATATATATATATATATATATATATATATATATATATATGCTTAAGTTATTTTGTTTTTACTAACTTATGTGTGCCAGAATGCACAGATCTGGACCACCGGATGGAATAGAATCAAAGATTATGATCTGAGGGTCTATGATATTACAATAGGGTAACATGTACCATATAATCACACAAATTTCAGCATAAGGGCATTTTAGTCAATTATCCTATATTAAAAAAGGAAATTTTCAGATTTTTAGGGATAATTACTTCATTTATTTTAAAAAATCTGAATATTTTAAATTAATTCACATTTAAAAATCCGAATTTTATTCTGTCAGAATGACAGAATCCCAACCATAAACTAGTAAATATATTTTCGATTTTATTCTTGCAGAATATATTTCCAATGCAGATATTTTTGATAATTAACCTGATTTAAGAATTCTAGATATTGTTCATATACATCCAAGTTGGGTCTATGATTTTATTCTTAATACACATCCGAAATACAAAAAAAAAATACAAATTCATACATATTCTTACGGACTAATATCCTTATACATTTTAATATAGTTATACATATTCTAACAGAATATCATCAAAAATGAATAAAATTCTTAAAAAATAGCATTCTTGAATATACAATTATTGAACAAATACACTTGATCTTCTCCAGTGGTCCATATAATCTACTTGATCTTCACATATATATACTTGTTGTTGAACTCGATTACAAACATTTCTCTTGTATGATCAATATTGAATTCATTCTCCATGCAATTCTGAAAGAATAAGATACATTACTCGTTAGTTTTACCAATTAAACAAATATACTTGTTGTTAACAAACATTCTCAAAAGACATTCTAACAGAATTCATTTATATAAATAAATTCTAACAGAATACATTACAGAATGCACTTAAATCGTAGTCTTTTCTTCTATATGCATAAACATTCTAAAGCATGTATAAATGTATTCTGTCAGAATTACTAGCAACATATTTTTATGTAATATTTATATTCTCATAGAATGAACATGTGTTTGCATTCTGATATGAAAAAAAAAATCTCCAACTTAACCCTTTTCATGCAAATTCCGACAAAATGTCAGCTTAACCCTTTTCATTCATTTGAATAACAGGAGCAAAGCATATTTAATCTAACAGGAGCAAAGCATATTTAATCTAACAGGAGCAAAGCATATTTAATCTAAGTCTAGTCTAGCATAAAAAGTAATCTAATGCAAAAATACTTGGAAGAATATTTCTTAAGCTAATTATATATATTCCACATTTGAGATTCAAACCCCTTGATACTTACATGTAAATTAGATAAAACGTTTTTGTTATTAAAATCTAAATTAAAAGGTCTCTCGGTGAAACTTACAATTTGTCTCATACAAATTGATTTATTAGAAAACGCATTTGAAATATAGCCTAGAAACGTCGGTTTTTATGAAATGGAATAAAAAAAATAGTTGCATCCTTTTTTCTGCTTCATACATTGATTGGGTTTATAATCGGTGCCCAAAGAATTTCGAGGGAAATTGAATACCAGCCGAATTAATAACAATCAATTTCCATGATATTATTGACATATAAAAAACCTGATAATTTCTTTGATAGACCAATTTTCGGAAGTTAATCACAATTTAGATTAGTTTACCTCTCCTCGACAACATATGAAGACGATGGCGCTGGTGATCGACGATGGTATTGCGCGGCAATGGTTGTCAGACTTGGGAGGGGAAACAAGGAATACGACAATGTTGATGGTGATGAACATCCGTGTTTTGTAGGGTTAACAAACAAATTAACCTAATTTAAAGGGTATTAAATGTTTTAAATATTTACCATAATTAAGGGTAGCAAAAATTACTATTACACCATTTCATGATTTATTATTGAATTAATTTTTTTCTTAATTTTGATTGGTTGACAGAGGCACACAATATTTATTGAAAACATTTGAACTTAATTATCTCTCTCTCTCTCGCTCTCGCTCTCTCTCTCTCTCTCTCTCTCTCTCTCTCTCTCTCTCTCTCTCTCTCTCTCTCTCTCTCTCTATATATATATATATATATATATATATATATATATATATATATATATATATATATATATATATATATATATATATATAGGAGTATGATCAAATGAGAACACGAAAAAGGTTGAGAACGCGAGAACAGTTCTGGACCCTTCAAATTTCAAAATCAGAGGCAGAAATTAATTTGACATTTGTTTAATTTCCAACTAATTTAAATATTTTTTAAATTTCAAAAAATAGGAAAAGGGTATGAAGGTAATTGTCTTTTTGATTCTTTCCACAAAATTAGCAACTATTATATGGAAATTAAACTCAGTCAACCTTATTAAAATGAAATCAACCAAATTATCACAAACCCTATCACTCTGTCTCTCATACCTGCCGTCTTCATCATTCTCCCGTCACCACCATCTTCGTTTCATCAGTTCCGGCCAAATCACGACCATAAAATCACGCCAACATACAAACCGTCACCATACAAGACCGTCGGACCACCACTGGTTCAACACGGGTTCACCAGGACCCTCCTTCAACATCTCCCAACCACCATCTACCCTTTCAATCCTTTGTTCTTCATCTCTCCTTTCGTGAAAACAGAATAGGGTTTGAGTATGGAATGGATTTGAAACTAGAAATCCACCACCAAAACCCCGATCCCCAAATCACAGATAGCTGTTGTGGCGGCTGACACGAAGCAGTCTTCACCTCCAGTTGCATCAGGGTTTCATCATGTTGTTTACGGATGGATTGTTGTTGACTAATGGCGGTGCTAATGTGATGGGGGAGCCGATGCCTAGGGCTCAATGGGACTCGGGGCTATTCGTGTGTCTCGGTCGAAACGATGAGTTCTGTAGCAGCGATCTTGAAGTCTGTGAGTTCCTCTTTCCCTTTCTTATCATTTCTTTGAAAACGAATCGATTTCTTCTCTTGATCTAGATTAGGAATTCCTAATTATTGAGAATTTGGGTTTCTATTATTCGATCATCTGCTTTTCGAAATAGCTTGAAACAATTGTATGAATCTAACTATGCATCAAAGAACATGAAACCTATATCATTTTTGAGCATATGCTTTTTAGTTTTGGTAGGGACACTCTGGTCTTCAATTTTCATTTAAGTTTTTTGAATCGTAGTTTTAATATATGTGAATCTAGTTTTATTCATTTATGAATGTGACTATGTAAATTTATCAGTAGCCACGACAATGCAGGTGAGGGGAAAAAGCCAAGAGGCTGCTGCCTCTTTTGATTTCACCGAAAACACAACCCCATCCTGGTGGTTATTCTTGGCAGGGAACGAAGAAGAAGAAAGCGAAAGCAGCAGAAATCAGTTCATCAATTTCAACAGAAAAAAGTGGGTTCAATGGAGGTTTCATGGGTCTTGATTTACTCGAAATTCAACAACTAACGATGACTAGAATGGTAATTTTTTATAGTTGTTCTTGGTCTTTGATTTCACCAGCAAGTTAAGCACTAAAAGGGTACTTTTGGTGTGGTAATACTTGACAAAAAGGAATGAGAAAAGAGATGAATTAAGGGCTGAAACGAAAGGGCAACAACTATTTTCTTATATTCATTTGTGAATATCAATATATTTATGTGTAAATTTATGTTTGAATGACTGTATTTATTTATGAATAGCAGGGTATTCATGAGTGATCAAGAAGTGTATTTATTTATGATTAGGAGTATTCATTTTATGAAGAAATGATAATTTTTACACTTTTTATTTTGTATTTATTTATGAATAGCAGTGTATTCATTTGTGAATATCAGTGTATTTATGTGTGAATGACTATATAATTATACATAATTGTTTCTTTAACATTTTTGCAGATACAATGAATAAACATGCATATAGAGGGAGGTGGGAGATTTACCAAATAAAACATCGACACCAATACCTCTTTCGGAAGGAGCGCAAATGTATTTTATTCATTTATGATTGTAATTGTAGTACTAGTTTCCGTGTCAAAAAAATATATATTGTAACTTATTCATTTACTATTATAATTATATTCTTATATGAATAGAGATGTGTTTTATTTATTTATATATGAGTACGATTTTAGTTGATTTTATAAACTTTTTGTCGGGTTTTATTCATTTATGATTTTACAAGTGTATTCATAGATATAGTAACTGAGTTAATTCATTTATAATTTACCATTTTATTCATTTTAAAATGAAATGTATAAAACATTATTTATGAAGATATTTTTTTAAAAAAAATAAATGAGGTAAACCGATAAATTATTCATTCTTTTGATATTTGATTGCTAAAAATGAAACATAAAAATGAAAAATGAAATGAAAAAAAAAACGTTTTTTTAGATAGACATTAAACCATGATTTTATTAATTATTGGTTCATTAAAAGAATAGGATCTAAACAATGAGATATTTTGGGTAATTGTCATCATAATCACTAAAATTTAGGAAATCATAATTTAATTAGATGGTAAAATTCCATTTATGCCCTCAAAAAATGATTGGTCTACAACTGTTCTCGCGTTCTCAACCTTTTAGGTGTTCTCATTTGATCCTCTCCCTATATATATATATATATATATATATATATATATATATATATATATATATATATATATATATATATATATATATATATATATATAATGTTATCATTAAATCCAGTTATTATGGTAAGAATATAAATTGTTGCTGGACCGATTTATAGGATATTTACTAACCTTGTGGGTTGAGTTCCCGGTTTGACTCAAGATCCTCAAGATTCCTTCCATCTCTCACAATAGGGTTTATCTCCATCTATAAATACATGTGATGAGGAGCAAATCAATACACACGAAATATACATGTAAATTCTTTTAGGGTTTGCTGAAGGATTTTAGATAGAGCTCTTGAGATCAACTGGAAAACCTAATCCTAGTTCTTCCGATCCGAAGATCATAATGAAATCAGGTATGTAATCGTTTTTTAATGTTTAAGTTTTCTTTTAATCAGATTCGGGATTAAAGATCCAAAGTTTATGTTTCCGCGTTTATGTTTTTGGTTATCAAAATAACCAACAATTTGTATCAGAGCCAACTCGAATCTCTTATCAGAAGCTTGGATTGGTTTTAGTTCTTTTGACCTTCAAACTAAAACATAGATGTATGATATATGTTAGTTTACTCTTCTTTATCTTGTTGGTGTTTTCTTTCTTAATGATCATCTAAGTAATTGCTTAAGTGGAAGTTATAATTTTTTTATCATACATACACTTAAACACATATTTGTTTATTTGATTTTGTAATTGACTATAACAAGTCAAGATTTAATAATTTGGTTTAATTTCGGATGATCGGTTGTGTTGAAGGATTTATTGTTTGAATAAATAAATATATAATTATTTTTCAGACTACTTATGGTTATGTATAATAAAGTAAATTTGGAAGTAATTTTTTTTAACCCCGTATATTTTGATTCGACCTTCCTGTGATTTTTTTTTTTTTGATATTGTATTTTTAAAAATAAACTAATAGATTTCTTTTATTTGTTTATATAAAGAATTGATCGAATAGACTTTATGAATTCCTTTTATTCTTCGTGAATTCAACCACTGCATTTTAAATTTTGGGGATTAAATATTTTTGGGTTGACAGTGAAATTGAATTTCATTTTGAGTATAACATAAGATGAACCTCGAACTTTCTTTTTATTTTTATTTTTGCAATTTAATTTAAGTCTGGCAAACGTTGTATGGAACCGTTTTATTAAATTGGTTATTTTAATATGGTCAGCTTGTATGATAATGTTTTTCATTATATTATCAAATTTTGGTTTCATGAAAACATGCGATAGTGTTTATGGAAATTTATAAACGTATTTTGGGTTATTGATAAATTTCATTTAGGATATATTATTTATATTAAGGGTAAATTAATTGACACAATATATCGCTAAAGTGATCTCTTTTGTGAAAATTAATTTGCAAAGAACTTAAATTTTATGGTTTGTGTTTATTAATACGGATATTAATCGATCCAAAGGTAGGTTAATATTTGGCCGGATAAACAAATGTTTGATGATATATATGCGGCAATTTTTGGGTTACATGTCATTAATAAGTCAATCCAAAGAGGGACTTATTAATTGGTATGATAAATTGTCGATTCTTATTATCAAAATTTATAGTTTGTGTTTATTATATTAGCCGACCCAAAGGTCCGCTGATATTTGGCCGAATAAACATATATGTGGTGATAAACATGTGGCGATTTTTTGGTTCCATGTGATTAATAATTCAATCCAAAGAGGGGTTTGTTAATTGACATGATTTATAGTCAATGTTTATCTCTAAAACAAGGATATCTCTTGCAAGTTATTATTACTGTCCAAAGACTTGATATTAATGTTGTGTTGATACATTGTAACGATGTCATAAATTGAATTTATTGATTACGGTTTATGGATTAATGAGCATAAAAAGAGATTTGCATATGTTCGAATTATGGTATTATATTTGCTAACATTGATCACATTTATGATTCATGTACTCAATGAGATTAACTTTAAGGAATTGAATGATGGCATTATGTTAGTTCTCAGCTGCAAGGATATTGACCTTGTATTCTGGATATATCAACATTACTTGAGGATGTTGAGTTTGGGGGAGAAGCAAGGTTAAAACATTCTCCTTAAGGAGGAATCAATCTTGATTCCTATTATTGATTTTGATAGTATGCAGATTATGAATCAGTGATCGACAATGTTATTCAATCTCCTATTCATAATACACAAACTCAACAGCCTAAACTTTGGATATCCTATGTATGGTACCAATGTTTCATCAATTTATTATCTCTTTTGGTTTTGAGGTAATTACAGTAGATGATTTTTTGCATCACAGATTGAGTGAGAGTAAATTTATCTTTCTGGTTTTGGTCAGATATCTATGCAACCCAAGTTTGGATCATAAGAAAGCAGCCAAATGGATTTTGAGATATCTATATATAACAAAAGGCTATATGCTCAACTATAGGAAATCATATGTTTTGGAGATCATTTTTATTAAGAATATGATTTTATTAGTTGCCAAAATGGTTACCGATCCATATCCGGATACTTTTATATTTTAGCATGATGATCCATTTCATGGAATAGACTTCGGTATCTTCTTCCATAATTGCAGAATAATTTGTAGCATGGAATATGGTTGCGGAAATTTGTTACGAGGCTACACATTATTGGTATTGAAAGACCACTAAGGTTGTGATAATAAGTCAGCAATATTATATTGCAATAACAGAAGTTCTATTAAGTCAAAGCATATTGACATCAAGTTTCATTCTGTTAATACAATAGTGCAAAATGGAAATATATATAGCACATATGAACAAACTCCATAAAAGCGGATCCGTTCATAAAGGGATTACCTCCCTAGGTATTTCATGAGCACACTATACACGTTGGTGTGATATTTGGTTTATGTGAGAGTTTTATGGTGCTTTATGTGTTGATTAACAACCATTATGTTTTTCTGTACAGAATTAAGAATTCGGTTAACTCCATTATTAGTTGCACTTATTTGAAGTTTGATCTCACTTCAATTTAAAGAGGAACTCGTTGGAAATCTATTTAGATTTTAAAACCACACATCATATTTAATCTTTGTCGTTAGTTATATATGTATATGTGACCATTGATAAGTTTAGTTACGTAAATTGTAACAAAGACCGCTTTGATCCTATACTATTATGATTAGTGGACGAGATTATTTAAGGGTACCAATATTATGATAACATTCATTAAATTGCTTATACTCTTACACGTACATTTATATATTTGTGGTCCAGTGGGAGATTGTTAGATAATTATGGGACCACATCATATATATATATATATATATATATATATATATATATATATATATATATATAATGTTATCATTAAACCTAGTTATTATGGTAAGAATATAAATTGTTGATGGACCGATTTATAGATTATTTACTTACCTTGTGGGTTGAGTTCCCGGTTTGACTCAAAATCCTCAAAATCCCTTCAATCTCTCACATTAGGGTTTATCTTCATCTATAAATACATGTGATGAAGAGCAAATCAATAAACACGAAATAACATGCAAATTCGTTTAGGGTTTGCTGAGGTATTTTAGAGAGAGTGTCACACCCCGAAACCGTGATGGCGGAATCGTTCCGGAGAGGAGGACGTCATGCGTAGTATCACAACAATTGTATCATAGCAAGCATAGTAAACACAACCAGACATTGAATACATATATGAAAAAGGTTTACATTGTTTAATACATAGTTTTAAACATATCAAAAGTAAAATGGTAAAGATGTGACTCTAACGCTCCGACTTCTCCGAACTCTTGGAAGTACTTGTCTAGTAATTCCCTGAGAATTCAAGCAGTTTTGAAGAATATCAGCATAAAGCTGGTGAGTTCATAAACATTTAGTTTTGGTGAAAAAATGTTCTGTGATCCTTTTGAAAAGTGTTCCTCCAGAAAATCCTATATTTTCCTATGAAAAGCGTGTTTGAAAACCCATTTCTTCCATGACTTCCAGTTTCGTACAGAATAGGTACAATCCAATGAGTCGTGGAATGAATATGAATATCCGTTGGTTGTAAAACAATCCGTTTTGAATAACCGGTTTATCCCGGAAAAATCCTATATTTTCCCTGAAGTTTGAAGCTTGATTATCCGTTTTAAACTAAGGTTTGCAAGTATCTACCATACTCGTGTATATAAAAGCAGTTTTCTTTTAAAACCCTGGTTACACCCAGAGAAGTATATTAGTCTTAAAAACTAAATCAAAGAAAACCGTGATGAACTAAGTCCTAAAGATATTATTATTAATACCCTCCAGTAATTAAATCGGTTATTACTTTGAGGTTAGTTCACTTGATTCATTATTACAAAAGTAAAACTCTGCTACCTAGGTTATGAGTTTCATGACCATAACTGACTGGATATGGCCCGCAACGGCCGATATCCTTAATGACTTTGTCACCCGCAGACCTGCCGGTCCAACTGTAGCTAGCAGTGAGGTGCGGGATTGTCAGTCCCGTATAGATCTATACACAACAGTCACGCTCTCCCTACAAGAGACTCTGGTCACGAGTGCTAGTCCTGCACTCTGTTTCCTGTGGTGAGTGTTACCAAGGACGTGTCTCAAACTTAGCCTAGCAAATTTACAAGTAATAATACTGAAAATCCTGTTTATGCTTTGCACGAATCCTTTATAAAATAATTCATTTTACTTTATGATTCAAAAGTTCGTTACCCTAGTTTGGAAAACTGTTTCCACGTGTTGATTTCTTAATCGGTTGGTAAAACTGTTTTCCTTGTTAAAAGCATACTGAAAATATAATTATCTTAAGCAAAATAACATATTTTGAGCATAAGTTTCCTTATGCTTTTGCTTGTATTCCCCCCCCCCCCCTGAAAACGTTAAAAACACGGAAAATGTAGGGGTATGAACTCACCTTTGGAAGATGTTTCGAAGGTAGATTCGCGTAAGGACAAGAAGTTCCACGACTGAATTACCGAGACACAACGATTCCTAAATCACACATAGAGACATATATAGCCATGAATATCGTGTTTAGAAGCAACTAAATGCAAGGGAACCCCCTTAGGGACTAGGAGACACTTGAACCAAGTGTTGGAATCACATGTGATTCACCCAAGGGAAGTGTACGGCCCATATGAAGTGTGTGCGGTCGTGGGTGTGCGGCCAGGTGGCGTGTGCGGTCGTACAGAGGGTGTGTGCGGCCGTACACAGGGGTGTGCAGCCGTACACCCTTCATGTATGCTCCAAGAGTCGATTTTTCAGTGTTTTAAGGTTCAAACCAAGTCCAACTAGAAGATAGGGAATCAAACTCTCACTTTGGAAGTTCTTTGAGGTGTGTACGGCCACCTTATGAAGTGTGTGCGGTCGTACACCTTCATGTGATGAAGAACATGATGAACTTTGATGATTAAGGGCTTAGATCAATGGGTCCTTTATGTATGATAAGCTAGGTGATGGAAACTCACGTTTTTGAGGCATTGAGAGTGTTCTTGGATGAAGGTTTTAGAGAGAGAAGGTAGAGAGAGAAAGTAGAGTGCATCCAAATGAAAAGAATGAGTGAAGGGGTCACCCTATATAAATAGGGATGAGTGTGCAGCTGGAGGATGGGTGTGCGGTCGTACACTCATGTGTGCGGCCGTACACTCATGTGTGCGGCCGTACACACCTTCCAAGAGGGTGTATGGCCCGGTTTTCTCACTATGGGACGTGCTGACTCATTCCTAAACTCAACCTTGGTCAAATGCAAGCTTAGAACACTTAAACGAACCCTCAAACAGTGCCAGAAGTCAACAAAACGTGTTTAACTTTGATTGAATTGACTAAGTGTGCGAGATAAAACTTTCGGGTTGTCACATCATCCCCCCGTTAGAGGGAATTTCATCCCGAAATTCAAGAATAAGAATATAACTCATGGTCTTAGAAAATATGGAGGTACTTAAGGTTCATGGGACTCTCGTGCTCCCAAGGGAAACCAAGTTCCCGTTTGACATTCCAACGGACCTTCATTATCGGGATGTGACGTTATTTCGTTCGCTTGACTTCTCGATTTGCGAGCTCGGATGATTCTCTCACAAAGTGTAGGCTCTCGTCTAACTCGAGGTTGTCGAGGGGAAGTCGTAGGTGTCTCATCGGACGGACACTCATTTCGGGTTGAAGCGAGGAAGGCGGGATGGACTTTGTTGAGTTCTCGGGGTAACTGGAGTTTGTATGCTTACGAGACCGACCCTAGTAAGGATCTCGGATGGTCCTTCGTATTCTTGGAAATCAGGCTTTTCCAGGGTGAGACTTTTAAAAGGACATGGTCACAAATCTTGGAATTCCAAGGGTTTTTGTCTCTTATTGGGCTAGCCCTTTCGTACGATTCCTTTTCAATCGTCCACCGGACGATTTCAGGACTCGTGAGGATACTGTTGGGGACTTAACTCTTGACTGGATACGTGTTGCCTACCTCAGCTCAGCACAGAGGGGGTCTGTACTTATGGCTGTAAAGGGCTTCGAACAGTGCAGCCTTGCTACTGGAAAGGTCGCCGTTGTTGCAAGAAAATTCAATTAAGGGTAGGTGGGTGTCCCACGACACATCTTCAATTGTCCGGATGGTTCCCTTACTTTGTCCTTCTCTTTGTGGATGGTACTCTTCTTATGAATACTTTCAGGTTTCGAAGAGAGATGAATTTTTCGAAGTTCGCATCTGGTTTGTTGTCAGTAGCGACGGGAGTTTCGCGATCGAACGATTTAGGACAAAAGGGTTTGATATGACATAGACCCAGTAGGACAAAACAGGGTGTCGTTGTAGAATCGTGCGTTAAGTTAATTCGGGAGGATCGTTTTGTTAGTACATTGGTGTCCCTAGATGAACGTTTCTGGTGTTTTCGGTGTTTGACTTGATCTTGGTGGTTACTACTAATACGAGGGTCCCGATGTTTTGAAATTATAAACTCTCGATGGAATGGTTCACACTAGATTTTCCTATGATTGCTTAGCGCATACAAGTCATGTATAAACACAACTGACTCCAATGAATACACTAGGCTACCATAATTTTACCCATTAGGGCATCAACTTTTAAAAGTGAATGGTGATTTAATTTGGACGGAAAGAAATCACGATTATGAATAATTTTTGAGGTTTTTTTGAAAACGTACCCAGAACACTGTAGGGTTCTTTGATGCTTCCCATCTTCTGAGGTCAGAATCCTCCGGTCTCCTCATCGTTCTTCTCTGTTGGGCAGTCTCTTTTGAAATGTCCCATTTCGCCGCATGCACAACACATTTGAACTATGCGAAGCGAGCTTCCTTGCCATCCTTAGCCCTTGGACAATTTCTTTCGAAATTTCTGGGTTCGCCACAATAGTAGCAAACCTGATCCATCTTTACACCAAGAATCGAGGTGTTTGGTTGTGCAGGTGCCCTGCAGTATCGTGTGGTGTGTCCTTGCCTGTTGCAGTTCTTATAATGAAGTGTTCGGCACTTTCCTACGTTGTGGAAGTTGTATTTCTCGCAATTTGGGAGTTTTCCAGCATATTGCCGCACTGGCGTTGGCACTGGTTGGGCGGATGTGGTGGCTGTAGGAGTTAGCTCGGGTTGTTGTCTCTTAGCAAGTTTCTGAGATGACTTGTACTTCATCCCGGTCCAAAATTTCCGTTTGGCGCTCTTAGGTTTGGGAGTTGAAGTGTCCTCCTGGATAAGCCTTTGTTGGTTTCCCAGTGTGTTGCTACAATTCGAGGTGTGGATACTTTTCCCATTCTCATTTGGGTTGTTAGTGTTAAGAACAGCTAGGGCGGCTACTACGGCTGCTGTGACAGTAGCTTGGAACGTAGCTGAGTCCATCTGGAGGACTGGTGTCTTACTGGTGGGTTGGTTACGTTTCTTTGATGGCATGATCCTGCTACATGTCAAGAAAAGAAGCTTGTGAGCAACAATGGTTTCCTCTGGATGTACCCTAAATGTTTATTTATGCATTGGGATTTCCCGTTTTGCTATCTGAGTCTCAGTGATTCGACCCACATCCCCATGATGTGGTCTTAGCAAGGATAGAATAGATTTGAGCACACAAAGTTCACATACAATAAGTTTACGAACTCCTGGTTACTCAGCTCATCGGGCTGGCTGAGTAACTCTCACATTTTCGTCGGCTCTTGAAGATATGGAGATTTAGCTATAAGGGTAGTTCCGAGGATCAAGTCGATACGAGATTCAACTTGGCACTCAGAAGAAATCCTTGGAATATCTTTGGGGAAGACATCGGGAAAGTTGCAGACTTCGAGGATGCTCTCGAGGTCTTTAACTTCTTGCATCATTGACAATATGAGCCAGAAATGCATAGCATTCCTTCCGTATATGCTCCTAGGCTTTGACGCATGAAATGATACGAAGGTTCGAACAGACTTCACCAAGGGTAAAATTGAGACGAATCGCGTTCTCAAAACAAAGGTCATCGGCACGATGGGAGACTCATTCGTCCTATGCCGATTAGGACATTGAAGCTTTTCATCGAGACTGATATGAAATTGATGGAGAAAAGGAATAATCGTCTAAGCACATCTTATGATTCATGTTTTGAGGACAAAACAGTGATGGGACCTTGATAAAGTTGCTCAATTTGAATGCTACCGTTCCAATGTATACTTTTTGACAATGATAATCTTTGACTGAAATATAATAGTTGCCACCATTGTCGATATTAAGATTACACAGAGTTTGGAAAATTTGATCTAGGAGTAGGTCTACAACATACCAATAGAGGAACAATTTGACAACATAAAGAACTAGTGAATCGGTACTTGCAAGACAAGAATGTCTACAGAGAAAGGAGCTACTTGGAACATAAATAGGAAAGCTATTCTTTAAACCAAGAGGACGGACAAGTAGAATATCTCCTACTGGCGACGGGCATTCCTCGGGCGGAACCTTAAGTTAGCCAGCTGGCGCTCCATGTCAAGCAGGCGGCTCTCGTATACTGATTAGCGTGCTCGGAGCTCTACGACCTCAGCTCGAGTTGCAGCTAGCTCTCGCTGTTGGGCTTCGTTGTCTCTCAAAATCCTCCCATAAGCAACCTCGAGACTGTGAATACGGTTTTTGTTGGCATCCGAGTCTGCCTCAAGTTCCACAGTTTGTTGAATGGCCGCCACGTTCATTTCGACATTGTGGGCCACTCGACGGACTATGATTGGAAGGGCTCTATCTGCGGAGCCTCCTCCGTCCACAATGTAGAAGCGGCGATCCCCATTGTAGGGGCGGGGTTGGCCTTGTTCGTGACTCCACCTATCCAGGCTTCCGACCCACATAGGCGTTGGGCCTTCGAGTACAAGTTGAGGGTTGGGATTTGGTATTGGGGCCACTGGGGGTAAGTTCTCGACTTCTGGTTCCGAGTCAGTCTCTTCAGGAAATGGTTCGGCAATGCCATCGTCAAAAGGGATTTCATGGTTTCCTTCTGGCTCTGGTTCGATCCATCCACCATCTCGTTGGTTGGGAAGATGGAATCCAGCCATGCTATCTACGCGAGGCGAGGGTAAAGGAATAGTTAATAGGCATCGGATCTAATAATACTTCCAATGTATTACAGCTGCATAATTGATTCTTGAAAGATGGATCCTTGGGTAAGTTTTCGGCTTAGTCGTTATAGCATCCTAAAATACTCCTATAGTATTTTAATCCTTATGTTTGGCTCTAGAACTCCTCTAGTACCTAAGTAAGTTTTAGACTTGCTGTAACACCATAGTCACTACCAAGCACATGTTGGTCATGTCTCGACTGAATATAGTTGATCAGGCTATATTCACCCTAGACATGATTACATAACTGCCCAGGTTTAATCGCGATGTCCAACATCCAAATACTTTTGTTTTGCTCTACTTACGACATGGATTCTAATACTCGGGTATACTTATATACTTTTATAAAAATACTTGTATTTTGAAAGTATACTTTTAGTTTAGAGCATTTAGGCCCCTCAGTATTTATAGTTGTATACCATGTAAGGTTCGGTATACTTAGTTCGCTATAAACAAGGGCTCTGATACCAATCTGTCACACCCCGAAACCGTGATGGCGGAATCGTTCCGGGTTGGAGGACGTCATGCGTTGTCACAACTAGGAATTTTGATGCCTTGTAACAACAACAATGATAACATTTGTGAACCAAAAATGTGAAAGCATGTATGATGCTTATTCAATAACAACAAACTTCCATCAAACACTTTATACAAGCACTGCAAATAGTCAACAAAGAATTGGAAACCCTAGAAACCCCGGTTTAAGTCCATTTTGGATTAGGATTTTCTTATTTGGGCCTAATGGACCAATAAGCTTCCAATTTTACTATTTTGGGCTTAGAACTCCTATATGGACTCTAATTGGACCCACTTTCATTTATTTTAACATTTTGGGCCATAATGGGCCCAGAATGAAATAAAATACCCTAAGGGGGCCATAACAAATCTAATTAACTTAAAAAGGCCATAAGACTCATACTTTGATGTAAATTGGGCCCACATCTTGGACTTAAGCACAAAAAGCCCAATTTCTTTTCTTCCTTCCCCTTCTCTCGGCCCAACTACACAAATGGGGGGAAGAGTTGACTTTTTACTTGCCACCTCACAATTGTACATGGGGTATCTATGCACCCTTCCCATATTTCCAAGCATCCATCACTTCACACTCTCTTCTCCTCTCTCTTTTCTTCTTCGGCCGAGAACCACAAAGGGAAAGACACACACACACACACAATTCACTCAAACACTCTCAAAGAACACTCTTCCTTCTTCTTCATCAAAAATTTCGAGATCTAGGAGCTTTCAAGTAGGATTCTCCCTAAGAGTCATCATCTAAGGTAAGTTGATGCTTAAATTCATGATCTAGCTACTTCATTTCATCAAAAATCTCTTCTAAATCTATTCAAACTCGTGATCTTGCATCTTAGAACACATCTAAGCCAAAGATCCACCAAGAAGCTTGTTAGGCCGAGATTTGCATCAAACTTCTTCCATTTTTCTTCTAAACCGAATCCACAAACTCAAGGTAAGTTCATACCCCTATCTTTTCGGTTTTCATAAGTTTTATGGGGGATAATACAAGTAAAATGTGTAGATCTATGTGTATGTGTATGCTATGTATGATTCTATGCATGTATGTGTGATTTTATGTGCTTATGTGTTGAATATGTAAACAAAAAGGGAAGAAAACTCGAGATCTGTGGCATGAGTAAGAAAACAAACAAGAACTAAGGTATATTACACTAAACAAGTCAAGAAAATTACCCTCCAAGATTATGATAAACATATTGTAACATAAAACTAATTTTTGGGCTTAAATTGTCAAATAAACAAAAGTTGAGTTAAAAATTGTCATTCACGGTTTTCTTAAGGGTCAAAAGAGTCAAATCGGTTAAAACGAATGTTTTTATGAATATTATGCTCTTCAAAGGACTTGAAATGTAAATATTAGCTTAATGGGCTAATTTTTGGGCTTTTCGGCCCATTAAGCCCAAAGTTGCGAAAATCATGACTTTCAAAGGGCTGAAATGGTAAATTCTTCAAAACAGGGGATAAAAAGTTAAACAAAACTATTTCAAGGGTTAAAATGCTTTTCTTTTCCAAAAAGGATCAAAAATGTAAAGTTTTTGGATTTTGGGTCAAAGTTGTAAAAATTGCGAAAAGTTTGGACTTTAACCGAAAAACAATTTTGATGGAAGGTCTGAAACTGCCAAAGAATAAGTTTTGAGCTAAATATATCATTTGAACAAGTCTATGATTCAAAAGTGTCAAGAAAATGGTCTAAGGGTTTAAAATGTCTTTTCTTTTGTATAAAGGACTAAAATTGTTATTTTTATTAAAGAAGGGCTGAAAAGGTCAAACCAATATTTTGAACCAATTATTTTATTTTAAGATATTTGAGTCAAAAGAATACAAATTTACAACTTACGAAAACAGAATGAAGAATATACCTATATTGTTAAAAAAACATCATTATAAGCAACCGAACGGTCTCGTGCCGAACCAAAAATAACAATCGTTCAATAAAACCTTCCGATAATTATGCAATACCTAAAACAAGTAAACATTCAAACTTTGGGCTTGAAAGTTCCAATCATGCTGGTTGGACCTTTGTGATCCATTAACATGACCGTTGGGCCCAAGGGATAATGGTAACCAATGTTATCGGGCCTTCTATGACTCAATTCCATATTAAAAGGGACCTTCAATGGCTTTTAAGTGCCATTGGGCCTTAGTGGCCCATGAGCATTGCTAGTAAGGTCCAAGTAATCAAATGCGAAATGGGCCATTGTGTCCTTCGTATACCCAACAGCCTAAAATAACTCACGGAAGTAGCAGGACTTTGTATTCCTCTTCTCCTCGTTTGCTAGGCTTATGTGTAATCAAAGTAAACAAATTCAGGTCGTTAATCAATAGTAATCAAGGTGGTTTGGATTAAGTGAGTAATAACGGACGACACCTCTATGGGTCGTTCGTAGTTGGTAGTTATAACCAGTCATTACCATGCATGGTTACAACGACTCATAAAAATTTGATAATATCTGACACCACCCGAGTAATCAAGGAAGAGTAATCAAAAATCATTTGTTGTGGCGGTGTAGCAATTCGTAAACAAGTATATTTCGCGTTATCGAAAAACATCGGGTTTTTCGAGGAAATCAACACCACTCGCTTGTAATTTCTATAACTATAATACAAAACTCCCTTTTATATACACGTTTTGAAATCATTCATGCATCAACTTATGGATCTTCACAGTTTGATAAACTATTGCCTTTCAGAAAATATCGGATTTTCTGGGTTTTACAAACTACACAAATCATTTTTATCACAACCTTGCTTATGAACTCACCAACATTTCATATGTTGACGTTTTTCAAAATAACTTGTATTCTCAGGTAACAGGTAAGCTGAAGGGTAATGTCAAGTATGTTAGGATATTATGTTTTGAAAACTCTCAAACAATTTAGGGTTGTGGACGTGTAATATTTAAAACAATGTACTGGATGTGAACAATATCAGTTGTAATGTATTGATGCATGGTGATGTTTATGTTATGATTCATGTATATTCATTGTGATGATATTCAATTTAAGTCACGCGAGCCCTCGGACGTTTCCGCCGTCTGGTTTCGGGGGTGTGACAGGTTGGTATCAGAGCTCTATTTATAGTGAACTGGCATATCTAACCACACATTGATATGCAACTATAAACCAAAGAGGGACTAAAACAACTCTGACCAAAACAAAATAAAACACAACGATAAAACATCTTTACTTGTGCGATATAGGAAAAAGAACATAATACCAAATCAAACAAAATAATGCTGACATCTTGGTTAAGTCGGGACTGTTCTTAGTTGTAGTAAGGAGTGGATGTAGCCTGGTCAACTACATTTTCTCCGAAGTACAACTATTACATACCCCGGTGAAAACCTCGATGGTCGGTAGACCTAAAAAAAACATACCCTTTGTTACCAAGAAAAGAACATCAACTCAAATTGCATAATAACTAAAACATATTAGTAGTAATAATAGTTTACTCATACACCTCCTCTCAGTCACCATGGAAGGAGAACACCAGGGCATTCAGTTTCATCAGGTCTTAGTGGCCCACGGGATGATCGAGGATGAGCCTGAGGGAGATCAGGGAGGGGCACACGGCGTGGGTCCTGACGAGTACACGGACACAGACTACGAGTTTGATGGGACCGACGACGACATGGACAAAAAACAAGACTCAGGCAAGGATTCTGCCACATCACCTACCAGTGAGATGCAGCAGGACCACCCCACCCCCCCCCCCCAGGAAACCCCTCGAGGGAGAATCGCTCTCCGGAAGTTGAGATTGCTGCTCTGCGGCAACAGCTATTCGCCATGGAAACACGAGCAGTGCAAGCGGGACAGGAGAGAGATGAAGTCATTAGAGAAATGACTGAGATGGCCCAGTTGTTGGCACAACACTTTGGTATATGACCTCACTACCGTCGTCGAGCGCTCCTTAGAGTGTGAGGACTAGTCATATCTATCCATAGTATTATGCTTATGTGACCTATGCTATGTACCATCGACTCTATGTTTAAGTTATTACACTACTCATAGAGCCGTTACGCTGCCGAACTTGCACCACTAATGTGTGCTCCTTCGAGCAAATTTTCATGTAACAAAAATGTGGATAATATTAATGGAAAATTTTATGTGTTCTATTGTGATGTTGTTATCTGTTATGTGTTATGTATCCATGATTGTATGTTAACATGCGGAACCACTTAAGTATACACAATACACCTAGTTTTTAGGACCACAATCTCACAAAAATCATAGGCGCTCAACATCTTTCCGTTCCATGACAGAAAGATGCCCCAACGACCAACCCCTGGAAACCCTGGACCAACCCCACCCGAAGTCAACTCAGCTGCATTCCAAGCAGCTGTATCTGTTGCGGTTACTGCAGCCATGGCGCAAATCCACCAAGGGAACAATGGTGGAGTCAATGGGCAAGGGGCTGGAAGTTCGAACAACGGAATAAATCAAGGACCTACCAAGACATGCTCCTACAAGGACTTCACCAACGCCAAGCCACGAACCTTTAATGGCACGGGTGGAATGATAACCCTAAAGAGATGGATGGAAAAGGTGGAATCAGTATTTGAGATATGTGAATGCCCCGAGGAGGTGAAAGTGAAGTTCGCCGCATGCACATTCGTTAGACCAAGCTCTCACTTGGTGGAATGGACATGTAGAGGCCATGACTCTCCCCGTAGCCAACGCTATGCCGTGGGCGGAGTTGAAAGAAATGCTGATGGCTAAGTACTGCCCGCGAGGCGAAATTCAGAAAATGGAGCAAGAGTTATGGAATCTCACCGTCCGAAACTCCGACATAGATGCATGTATATCAAGGTTTAGCGAGTTGTCATTGTTGTGCCCTGGCATGATTACTTCAGAGGGAAAGAAAATCGAACGATTCATCTGGGGATTAACCTCCCCAATTCAAGGAAATGTAATAGCTACAAACCCTGAAACATTCGACAGTGCCAAGAGGTTGGCCAAGAAACTATACGATCACAACAACAAGAAGGGCGAGAAGCCAGTGGAAACTGAGAGCAAGAAGGAGAGTGACAACAAGAAAGGAAAGAACAACAAAAGAAAAGGGCGACAAGGCTCAGAGTCGTCAAAGAAGCAACAGACAGTGACAGTCAATGCTGCAACCACCCAAGTACCCTCCACACCACATGCTCCAGCCTCAGCTAATCCAAGTGCCCCTAGGCAGTATTCTGGGAATCTCCCAAAGTGCAACAAGTGCAGTCTCCATCATAATGGTGAATGCAGGGAGATGCATTGTACCAGTTGCAATCAGAAGGATCACACGGCAAGGTATTGCAGGACCTATCCTCCCCAGAGCCAACAACAAGGAAACAACAACAACAACAACCGCAACAACAGCAACACCAACAACAGCGGCAATAATGCAGGATCAAGCCCCACCTGCTATGGATGTGGAAAGACTGGGCATATCCGTCGAAACTGCCCCAACATCAACAACCCTGGGAACAGAGGAACAGGAAGGGTGCTAGCTATGGGTCAAGGAGAAGCGGTTCAGGATCCCGCTGTTGTTACCGGTATGTTTCTCCTAAACCACACTTATGCATGCATCCTATTTGATACTGGGGCAGAACGAAGTTTTGTGAGTAATAAATTCACACACTTGTTCAAACAACAACCCCAGAAGCTTAATGAAACCTTTACGGTGGAAATGGCTAATGGGAAAACAAAATCCACTGGGGAAATCTACATCGGATGTACCCTGACCTTGAACCATCACGTCTTTCAAATAAACTTAATGTCTGTTTCCATTAGGAGTTTTGATGTGATTATCGGCATGGATTGGTTAAGCCTCCACCATGCTGAAATTATGTGTCATGAGAAGGCCGTTCGCCTTCGCCTCCCAAATCACGAAACCCTAATTATATACGGAGACAAACCCAGCACGAACCTTCGTCTTATCTCGTGCATTAAGGCATATAAGTATTTACGAAAGAAGGACTTGACGTTTCTAGATCATATAGTGGATAAGTCCAAAGAAGAGATCAATATTCGAAACATCCCTGTGGCTTGCGATTTCCTGGATGTCTTTCTGGAGGATCTTCCAGGGATACCCCCAGAAAGACAAGTCGAGTTCCGAATCGATCTAGTGCCAGGAGCTACTCCCATCGCCAAATCGCCCTACAGATTGGCTCATGCGGAGATGCAAGAGTTGTCCAGTCAACTCAGCGAGCTTTTGGACAAAGGATTCATCCGACCCAGCTTCTCACCTTGGGGAGCTCCGGTTCTCTTTTTTAAGAAGAAAGACGGTACCTTTAGGATGTGTATTGACTATAGGGAACTTAACAAGCTCACTATCAAAAACCGCTATCCACTTCCGAGAATCGACGATCTATTTGACCAACTCCAAGGAGCAAGTTACTTCTCTAAGATAGACCTGCGATCTGGATACCACCAACTCAAAGTCCGGGAGGAGGATATCCCCAAAACCACCTTCCGAACTCGTTATGGACATTATGAATTTGTCGTAATGCCCTTCGGTCTAACGAATGCCCCTGCCGCATTCATGGACCTAATGAATCGAATCTGCCGACCATTCCTTGACAACTTTGTCATCGTTTTCATCGACGATATCCTCGTCTATTCTCGAAGCGAAGAAGAACACGGCCGACATCTCCGACAAATCCTGGAAACCCTGCGAACCGAAAAGTTATACGCAAAACTCTCTAAGTGTGAGTTTTGGCTCCGTAGTGTGAACTTTTTAGGTCATGTTGTTAGTCAAGAAGGGATACATGTGGATCCTTCTAAGGTCAAAGCCATTGAAGGATGGGTGATCCCAACAACACCCACAGAAATTCGCCAATTTTTAGGCCTCGCAGGCTACTACAGGAGATTCATTCAGAACTTTTCCAAAACAGCCAAGCCACTTACCTCGCTTACACAAAAGGGCGTACCTTTTGAATGGACAGATAAACAAGAAGCTGCATTCCGAACTCTGAAGCAAGCACTCTGCAGTGCACCGGTGCTATCACTACCGGAAGGAACAGAAGACTTTGTAGTTTACTGTGATGCATCGAATCAGGGTTTGGGCTGTGTACTCATGCAACGTGGAAAGGTGATAGCTTATGCGTCCCGACAACTAAAGACATATAAAGTGAATTATACCACCCATGACTTGGAATTAGGAGCTGTGGTCTTCGCCCTGAAAATTTGGAGGCACTACCTTTATGGTACCAAGTGCACCATTTTCACCGACCACAAGAGTCTCCAGCACATCTTAAATCAAAAGGAGTTAAACATGAGGCAACGAAGATGGGTTGAATTGCTGAACGATTACGAGTGCAAAATCAAGTACCACCCAGGTAAAGCTAACGTAGTAGCTGATGCCTTGAGTCGGAAGGATTACTCGAATCGTCGTTTGAAGACTCTCTCAATAACCATCCAATCCCACCTGACCTCGCAAATCAGAGCAGCCCAGTCGGATGCCATGAAGGCAGAAAACAGGACGAGCGAAGCGCTACGTGGAATGGAAAAGAATTTCGGAGTGAAGGAGGACGGAGCATATTACTTCATGAACCGCATTTGGGTCCCTAAACTTGGGGGATTAATAGAAGTAGTCATGAATGAAGCCCACAAGACGCGACACTCCATCCATCCGGGTTCAGATAAAATGTACTTGGATGTCAAGCAACATTATTGGTGGCCTAACATGAAGGCAGAGATTGCCACTTACGTTAGCAAGTGCCTCACATGTGCTAAAGTAAAAATGGAATATCAAAAGCCCTCGGGATTACTACAGCAACCAGTAATTCCCGAGTGGAAATGGGAAAGGATTACTATGGACTTTGTGACCAAGCTACCCAAGACGACTGATGGTTTAGATACCATATGGGTAAGAGTTGATAGATTGACAAAATCCGCTCATTTCCTGCCAATAAAAGAATCATACAAGATGGAACGTCTGACAAGGACCTATATCAAGGAAATCGTGAGACTCCACGGAGTGCCAATATCTATCATCTCAGATAGAGATAGTAGGTTTACTTCACGCTTTTGGCAATCCCTTCAGAAAGCTATGGGAACACAACTTGACATGAGCACTGCCTACCACCCACAAACGGATGGTCAAAGCGAACGAACCATTCAAACCCTTGAACATATGCTTCGCGCATGTGTGATAGACTTTGGAAAGTCGTGGGATATCCACTTGCCTTTGATCGAATTCTCGTACAATAACAGTTATCACTCAAGCATCAAAGTCGCTCCTTTCGAGGCATTGTATGGGCGTAAATGTAGATCACCGTTGTGTTGGGCAGAGGTAGGGGACACCCAGTTAGCAAAAGGACAAACATCAGGCAATGCACTAACGGGACCAGAAATCATACGCGAGACGACCGAGAATATAATTCAAATCAGATCCCGACTGCAATCATCACGAGACAGACAAAAGAGCTACGACGATAAGCGGCGAAAGCCCTTGGAATTCAGAGTCGGGGATAGGGTGTTATTAATGGTCTCTCCTTGGAAAGGGGTGATTCGTTTTGGGAAACGGGGAAAGCTAAACCCTCGATACATTGGACCCTTCGAGATTCTTGCCCGAATCGGTCCAATGGCTTATAGACTGCAGCTACCCGCTGAGCTCAGCAGTGTACACCCCGTGTTCCATGTTTCCAATTTAAATAAATGCTTATTCGACGAAACTCTCGTCATTCCATTAGAAGAAATCAAAATCAACGAGAATCTCCTGTTCATCGAAGAACCAGTCGAAATCATGGACAGGGAGGTGAAGCGTACTAAGCAAAGTCGCATTCTGATTGTGAAAGTTTGATGGAACGCGAGATGCGGACCAGAATTCACATTGGAACGTGAAGACCAAATGAAGCAGAAGTACCCACACCTATTCTCGCATTCTCAAATCTAGCTTTCAAAAGAATTTCGGGACGAAATTCCCTCTAACGGGGGGATGATGTCACAACTAGGAATTTTGATGCCTTGTAACAACAACAATGATAACATTTGTGAACCAAAAATGTGAAAGCATGTATGATGCTTATTCAATAACAACAAACTTCCATCAAACACTTTATATAAGCACTGCAAATAGTCAACAAAGAATTGGAAACCGTAGAAACCCCGGTTTAAGTCCATTTTGGATTAGGATTTTCTTATTTGGGCCTAATGGACCAATAAGCTTCCAATTTGACTATTTTGGGCTTAGAACTCCTATATGGACTCTAATTGGACCCACTTTCATTTATTTTAACATTTTGGGCCATAATGGGCCCAGAATGAAATAAAATACCCTAAGGGGGCCATAACAAATCTAATTAACTTAAAAAGGCCATAAGACTCATACTTTGATGTAAATTGGGTCCATATCTTGGACTTAAGCACAAAAAGCCCAATTTCTTTTCTTCCTTCCCCTTCTCTCGGCCCAACTACACAAATGGGGGGAAGAGTTAACTTTTTACTTGCCACCTCACAATTTTACATGGGGTATCCATGCACCCTTCCCATATTTCCAAGCATCCATCACTTCACACTCTCTTCTCCTCTCTCTTTTCTTCTTCGGCCGAGAACCACAAAGGGAAAGACACACACACACACACAATTCACTCAAACACTCTCAAAGAACACTCTTCCTTCTTCTTCATCAAAAATTTCGAGATCTAGGAGCTTTCAAGTAGGATTCTCCCTAAGAGTCATCATCTAAGGTAAGTTGATGCTTAAATTCATGATCTAGCTACTTCATTTCATCAAAAATCTCTTCTAAATCTATTCAAACTCGTGATCTTGCATCTTAGAACACATCTAAGCCAAAGATCCACCAAGAAGCTTGTTAGGCCGAGATTTGCATCAAACTTCTTCCATTTTTCTTCTAAACCGAATCCACAAACTCAAGGTAAGTTCATACCCCTATCTTTTCGGTTTTCATAAGTTTTATGGGGGAGAATACAAGTAAAATGTGTAGATCTATGTGTATGTGTATGCTATGTATGATTCTATGCATGTATGTGTGATTTTATGTGCTTATGTGTTGAATATGTAAACAAAAAGGGAAGAAAACTCGAGATCTATGGCATGAGTAAGAAAACAAACAAGAACTAAGGTATATTACACTAAACAAGTCAAGAAAATTACCCTCCAAGATTATGATAAACATATTGTAACATAAAACTAATTTTTGGGCTTAAATTGTCAAATAAACAAAAGTTGAGTTAAAAATTGCCATTCACGGTTTTCTTAAGGGTCAAAAGAGTCAAATCAGTTAAAACGAATGTTTTTATGAATATTATGCTCTTCAAAGGACTTGAAATGTAAATATTAGCTTAATGGGCTAATTTTTGGGCTTTTCGGCCCATTAAGCCCAAAGTTGCGAAAATCATGACTTTCAAAGGGCTGAAATGGTAAATTCTTCAAAACAGGGGATAAAAAGTTAAACAAAACTATTTCAAGGGTTAAAATGCTTTTCTTTTCCAAAAAGGATCAAAAATGTAAAGTTTTTGGATTTTGGGTCAAAGTTGTAAAAATTGCGAAAAGTTTCGACTTTAACCGAAAAACACTTTGCTGGAAGGTCTGAAACTTCCAAAGAATAAGTTTTGAGCTAAAAATATCATTTGAACAAGTCTATGATTCAAAAGTGTCAAGAAAATGGTCTAAGGGTTTAAAATGTCTTTTCTTTTGTATAAAGGACTAAAATTGTTATTTTTATTAAAGAAGGGCTGAAAAGGTGAAACCAATATTTTGAACCAAATGTTTTATTTTAAGATATTTGAGTCAAAAGAATACAAATTTACAACTTACGAAAACAGAATGAAGAATATACCTATATTTTTTAAAAAAACATCATTATAAGCAACCGAACGGTCTCGTGTCGAACCAAAAATAACAATCGTTCAATCAAACCTTCCAACAATTATGCAATACCTAAAACAAGTAAACATTCAAACTTTGGGCTTGAAAGTTCCAATCATGCTAGTTGGACCTTTGTGATCCATTAACATGACCGTTGGGCCCAAGGGATAATGGTAACCAATGTTATTGGGCCTTCTATGACCCAATTCAATATTAAAGGGACCTTCAATGGCTTTTAAGTGCCATTAGGCCTTAGTGGCCCATTAGCATTGCTAGTAAGGTCCAAGTAATCAAATGCGAAATGGGCCATCGTGTCCTTCGTATACCCAACAGCCTAAAATAACTCACGGAAGTAGCAGGACTTTGTATTCCTCTTCTCCTCGTTTGCTAGGCTTATGTGTAATCAAAGTAAACAAATTCAGGTCGTTAATCAATAGTAATCAAGGTGTTTTGGATTAAGTGAGTAATAAAGGACGACACCTCTATGGGTCGTTCGTAGTTGGTAGTTATAACCAGTCATTACCATGCATGGTTACAACGACTCACAAAAATTTGATAATATCCGACACCACCCGAGTAATCAAGGAAGAGTAATCAAAAATCATTTGTTGTGGGGGTGTAGCAATTCGTAAACAAGTATATTTCGCGTTATCGGAAAACATCGGGTTTTTCGAGGAAATCAACACCACTCGCTTGTAATTTCTATAACTATAATACAAAACTCCCTTTTATATACACGTTTTGAAATCATTCATGCATCAACTTATGGATCTTCACACTTTGATAAACTATTGCCTTTCAGAAAATATCAGATTTTCTGGGTTTTACAAACTACACAAATCATTTTTATCACAACCTTGCTTATAAACTCACCAACATTTCATATGTTGACGTTTTTCAAAATAACTTGTATTCTCAGGTAACAGGTAAGCTGAAGGGTAATATCAAGTATGTTAGGATATTATGTTTTGAAAACTCTCAAACAATTTAGGGTTGTGGACGTGTAATATTTAAAACAAAGTATTGGATGTGAACAATATTAGTTGTAATGTATTGATGCATGGTGATGTTTATGTTATGATTCATGTATATTCATTGTGATGATATTCAATTTAAGTCACGCGAGCCCTCAGACGTTTCCACCGTCTGGTTTCGGGGGTGTGACATGCGTAGTATCACAACAATTGTATCATAGCAAGCATAGTAAACACAACCAGACATTGAATACATATATGAAAAAGGTTTACATTGTTTAATACATAGTTTTAATCATATCAAAAGTAAAATGGTAAAGACGTGACTCTAACGCTCCGACTTCTCCGAACTCTTGGAAGTACCTGTCTACTAATTCCCTGAGAATACAAGCAGTTTTGAAGAATATCAGCATAAAGCTGGTAAGTTCATAAACATTTAGTTTTGGTGAAAAAATGTTCTTTGATCCTTTTGAAAAGTGTTCCTCCAGAAAATCCTATATTTTCTTATGAAAAGCATGTTTGAAAACCCATTCCTTCCATGACTTCCAGGTTCGTACAGAATATGTACAATCCAATGAGTCGTGGAATGAATATGAATATCCGTTGGTTGTAAAACAATCCGTTTTGAATAGCCGGTTTATCCCGGGAAAATCCTATATTTTCCCTGAACGTTGAAGGTTGATTATCCGTTTTAAATTGAGGTTTGCAAGTATCTACCATACTCGTGTATATAAAAGCAATTTTCTTTTAAAACCCTGGTTACACCCAGAGAAGTATATTAGTCTTAAAAACTAAATAAAAGAAAACCGTGATGAACTAAGTCCTGAAGATATTATTATTAATACCCTCCAGTAATTAAATCGGTTATTACTTTGAGGTTAGTTCACTTGATTCATTATTACAAAAGTAAAACTCTGCTACCTAGGTTATGAGTTTCATGACCATAACTGACTGGATATGGCCCGCAACGACCGATATCCTTAATGACTTTGTCACCCGCAGACCTGCCGGTCCAACTGTAGCTAGTAGTGAGGTGCGAGATTGTCAGTCCCGTATAGATCTATACACAACAGTCACGCTCTCCTTACAAGAGACTCTGGTCACGAGTGCTAGTCCTACACTATGTTTCTTGTGGTGAGTGCTACCAAGGACGTGTCTCAAACTTAGCCTAGCAAATTTACAAGTAATAATACTGAAAATCCTGTTTATGCTTTGCACGAATCCTTTATAAAATAATTCATTTTACTTTATGATTCAAAAGTTCGTTACCCTAGTTTGGAAAACTGTTTCCACGTGTTGATTTCTTAATCGGTTGGTAAAACTGTTTTCCTTGTTAAAAGCATACTGAAAATATAATTATCTTAAGCAAAATAACATATTTTGAGCATAAGTTTCCTTATGCTTTTGCTTGTATTCCCCCCCCTGAAAACGTTAAAAACATGGAAAATGTAGGGGTATGAACTCACCTTTGGAAGATGTTTCGAAGGTAGATTCGCGTAAGGACAAGAAGTTCCACGACTGAATTACCAAGACACAACGAGTCCTAAATCACACATAGAGACATATATAGCCATGAATATAGTTTTTAGAAGCAACTAAATGTAAGGGAACCCCCTTAGGGACTAGGAGACACTTGAACCAAGTGTTGGAATCACATGTGATTCACCCAAGGGAAGTGTACGGACCATATGAAGTGTGTGCGGTCGTGGGTGTGCGGCCAGGTGGCGTGTGCGGTTGCACACAGGAGTGTGCGGCCGTACAGAGGGTGTGTGCGGCCGTACACAGGGGTGTGCGGCCGTACACCCTTCATGCATGCTCCAAGAGTCGATTTTTCAGTGTTTTAAGGTTCAAACCAAGTCGAACTAGAAGATAGGGAATCAAACTCTCACTTTGGAGGTTCTTTGAGGTGTGTACGACCACCTTATGAAGTGTGTGCGGTCGTATACCTTCATGTGATGAAGAACATGACGAACTTTGATGATTAAGGGCTTAGATCAATGGGTCCTTTATGTATGATAAGCTAGGTGATGGAAACTCACGTTTTTGAGGCCTTGAGAGTGTTCTTGGATGAAGTTTTTAGAGAGAGAAGGTATAGAGAGAAAGTAGAGTTCAGCCAAATGAAAAGAATGAGTGAAGGGGTCACCCTATATAAATAGGGATGAGTGTGCGGCTGGAGGATGCCGTACACTCATGTGTGCGGCCGTACACACCTTCCAAGAGGGTGTATGGCCCGGTTTTCTCACTATGGGACGTGCTGACTCATTCCTAAACTCAACCTTGGTCAAATGCAAGCTTAGAACACTTAAACGAACCCTCAAGCAGTGCCAGAAGTCAACAAAACATGTTTAACTTTGATTGAATTGACTAAGTGTGCGAGATAAAAGTTCCGGGTTATCACAGAGAGCTCTTGAGATCAACTGGAAAATTCAACTCTAGTTCTTCAGATCCGAAGATTATAATGAAATCAGGTATATAATCGTTCTTTAATGCTTAAGTTTTCTTTTAATCAGATTCGAGATTAAATATCCAAAGTTTATGTTTCCGCGTTTATGTTTTTGGTTATCAAAATAGCCAATATATGTAGTTAAAATTGTCCCCTCTTTGTGAAACAATTTGTAAGTAGAAATAGACAGGTTGAAGTTGGTCTAAAAGGTCGTTGATGAGATGAAAAATTAACATATTGTAGTTAAAGCTTTAGTTTCGGATATTAATTTTTGTTATGGAGTATATATTCGGCTATGAAGCCTAATGTAGGTTTTGAAGTAGATGGATAAACTAATATAGTATCCTACTTTTATTTTGTAAGTATGGTATCTTTGTTCCATGTGTGTGAGTGTGTTTGTTTTTTCTTGTTAAAGTATTGTATTTTAAAATTACAACGAGATGATTGGTTATACTTTGAAAACGACCATCTAATTATAGCATTATATTTTTATAATATAGTGTTTTAATAAAAAAATTTAAAATAAATATATAGTATTAAAATTTTGAAAAAAAAAAGGTTATAATAACATCGTGTTTTTACGGTATAATAGTTTAATAAACAAAAACTATAATTATTAAGAAAATAATCTTATTATATATTATGTTTTAAAAAATGGGCTAACTCAAAACTTTTTTCTGGATATGTAACGGATGATATGCCATTGTCTGATGATGAAAGAAACGTGGCGTTATGTCTGATGGATGAAAACGTGGCACACTTCGTTTCATAAAGACGTACAGCCGATATATACTTTAATTTTCCGGATTCATTAATTTTCAAAGCTATTTCTTGTCCATAATAATTGAGCTCCCGAGGAAAAGCCAGCCCATGCTTTCACTTATTAATAATAAATGATAATTGACGCAATTGGTCGATGTTTATTTCATTTTTTTCAAATATTATCACCAATCTTTGATACTTACACTTAGAGCCCCCTCCATTTTTACATTGTTAGAATTATTGTGAAAACAAGCAAGACTGATCCTTAAACATCCATTCAAAGATATAGAAGGATGAATAAGGTGAAGCTAAGTTAAAGAACTACAATAACAATCTACTTGAACCTGATTTTTAGCTGGCACTAAAGATTTATTTCTCCTTGTTGGTGAATTGTTTCAATATATATATATATATATATATATATATATATATATATATATATATATATATCCGGTAAGAAATATTTTTTGGTAGGAGGTAAAAAAAATTTTCAACATATTTTTTTGAAGAACAAAACGAATAAATCACTAGCTGAATAAAAAATAACATGATTTACAAAAAAAATTCTCAAAAAAAAAACATCTTGATTAAAAACTAAAATGATTGGTCCAGAATCAATCCTACATGCACACAACAGATAATAAAAACATTTGAACCTAGCTCTCTCTCTCTCTCTCTCTCTCTCTCTATATATATATATATATATATATATATATATATATATATATATATATATATATATATATATATATATATATATATATATATAATTTAAGCAAAAGTTTCAATTAAATCCGTTTATTTGTCATGTCTTGAAATCGATCAATCAATGATATTGTCATCAAGAATTTGTAGAAACGCATATTTCTCAATCAAAGTGACTAAACAATCATTTAAAACTTGATCATCCATGCTATTCCGTAAGTTATTCTCTCTACACTTACTCTATCAACTTGAAAAATAATCTTATGTTGTTATTCTATCACATACATTAAAAACATGATACAATTATTTTAGTTTGGAGTATAATAACATAGAGTTTGTTTACACATAAATTCTTTTATATATATATATATATATATATATATATATATATATATAACAATTTTTGGGGGATGCTACAGTGCCCCCAATGCCCCGTGGAGCTTTGCCACTGCTTCTCATTCTCTGTTCTTGTTATCAAAACTTCCGAGTCTTATCCAATTGAGGATTCCGGAGTACCAGCGAAATACTTCGATTTGAAAGTGATAATCACGATTCTCAGTATTGCAAGTGCTTTTACTCCCAAATTTCTAACACTCCTTTCTTTATAATACGACACATAAAGCATGATGCTAAGCGAGCAAGAACTTAAAGAGCCAAAGGGTGAACACATAGGGGGGGGGGGGCAAATTGAAAAACATGGCGGAATTAATAAAATTAAGACAGAATATACCTGAATGATGTGTCGGAATGGATTGACGATGGATTGATTGTCTGGGTTTGATATGTTTATATGAATATATGAATATGTTTGGATAGGGTTCTGCTATTCAGAAATAGACGAGCTATTTCAACAGAAGAAGATTGAGAACAACTCAAATCTTAAACACTCAAATTTAGCTTATCTATTCCATATGGGCAAAGGCCCTATTTATAGGCTCAAAGGAGCCGGTTACATAATTGAATTGCAATCGTATGATTGCAATACGACAAACATATTTACAATATAGCCCCCTAGACTATTGAGGGTTACACACTTTATATCATATCCTACAAACTAGACATCATATTCGATAGTGACATATAACCTATCGACATATGACACTTAATCTACAGAGAAAATACAAATTATAAAATACATCCTTCCACAACGCAAGGACATGTGTCTTCAATAATGTCTTCAATAATAATGGATTTATATGTCATTGCTTACGTCATTCCGGGGGGGGGGGGGGGGGGGGGGTTGGTTGAAGAACATAAATGGTTATTAATCTATGATGCAAAGAAAACTGAACTTTTTTGTTACTAGTTCCAAATGAATGCTTGGATAACAAGTATTTCATGGAAAGACGTAGTGTAGTTCACATATTTATTTATCAAAATAAAGAGTAGCTAAGATGGTCTTAGAATTATTTTTTAAAATAAGATGGTTTTTTTTGCTAATTGACAAGCATGATCATTAAAGAGCTGATAAACTGTTTAATTTCGGCTTCCATTTAGCAGTATTTTCACTATTCTGTCTTCTTGTTTGGCTTTGGGTGCTCTCTAACTCCAAAATGTGAACATAACCTTTATATACCCATACAAATTAAGAAAATATTGATTTAAATGTAAAGGGTGCAGCTGCTAATTCGTGGGGGACTGTTTTTGCAGAAAAAAGAAGTATGAGGGGAAATTGTGTAAATTTGTTCCCTACTTACGCTTTTTAGTTTTTATATTGCAGTTATCCAAGCCAATATATTATATATGACCTTCGATGGACTTTTAGAAATCTCCGATTTTGGAAGCCAATTATTCCAGAGTTACTTGCAAGCATATATAGACCTTAGACCTTCTTCCTACCATATCCTTATACCAATCCAAAACATTTTAATTTCTCTTCTTTGGTCATGGCGATTTCTTACAAACAAAACTCTGCCTGTGGAGTTCGTTCCATAAGTTTCCCTACAACATCCCACCCAATCACTCATCGGATCGAGAATGAGCTTACTGACATCAAGACATGGGTATTATCATCATGGTCTTCATCTTGTAAGCCCACTACCGAAGCGGTTTCTGAGAGTTTATGTAAGTTGTCACCATTGTATGGACTCCTTCAAGAGCTTATCAATTCTTTATCTTCTATCCAAAATGAAAAGTGGGTTGATGAGCTAATGGATGGACTTGTCGGCTTCTTGGATGTTTGTGGCATCATGAGAGATATCGTGTTAGAATATAAAGGTCATGTTGTTGTCCTTCAGTGCGCTTTAAGGAGGAGAAAGGGAGTTTCAACCCTAGAAAAAAGCATTGTACAATACAATAGTTTTAGGAAGAGAATTACAAAAGATGTCAAGCGTTTGATAGCAAGTTTCAAGCAATCAATGGCCGGAAAGTTAGACCATCAACATGATCACGATCATGAGGTGGTGATCAAAACCGTAAAGGAAGTTACGGATGTGACTGTTACCATTTTCGAGTCACTCTTGAAGCTTTTTTTGATAGAAGATTCAAGAGCGACAACGGAAAATAAATGGTCGATAGTGGTATCAAAATTATTCCAAAAATCCAGAGTGACATGTGAAGAACATCACCATCTACAACAAGAACAACGTTCGAGAATAACTTATGATTTCGAAAGTTTAGACGTTGTATGTCCCACTCGATCCATTAAAGATGGATTGTGGTCTTGGTCAAATGGTAAATGTCAATTGGAGACGATGGAAGCTCAACTAGGAAGAATTGAAGATAGTTTGGAGAGTATATTTATGACATTAATCAGAACAAGAGTATCTCTTTTGAACATTGGTTCCCACATGAACTAAAAACTTGTACTTAGTTATGTATAAAATCACAAGTATAAATAGAAACCGACAATTCCATTTGTTGTTTTTAATACCTGGCTTAATTCTGATGGGTTTTCTGGTCGAAAACGTGTGGGAAGATGTGTATCGGTTTTGGTTCTAATTCGAAGTGGAATGTTTCAAATGAATGTTTAAAGGTATTAAAAGTACGATGATTGAATGATATCATTGTACTCATGATCTTTAGGAGTAAGCTAGGAATGATAATTAGGCTCGAGAAAGTAGATGAAAAAACTGATTAAGGGACGGCAACCAAATTTGATGATGGATTATCTTTTAAAAAAGACAAAACTGCACAAATGGTCCCTATGGTATGTCAAAAATTGTCACTTTGGTCCAAAAAGGTTTCGACTAGCACCACAGGTCCAAAGTTTTCATTTTGTTGTGAGTTTGGTCCAATCTGTTTTAAATTTTTATAAAATGACGATTTTGCCCTTTGTATTTTCATTTTTTATTTATTTTTTAAATTACAAAAACTAAAAAAGGAAAAAAAAATCTATTTGTATTATCACCCCCACCCCATATTTTTCTCTCTCCCATTCAGAAAAAGGAAACACCACCAGATTCTGGTGGCTGCCGGAGCACCGTCGTCTGACCACTAAAACCACCGCCGACGTCGGAACCCTAGAACTATCCAGCGCCGACTTCGCCGGAGAAAAAAAAACTGAGATCTGAACCTCCAGAGACCATCATTCTTCTTTCTTTCTGCTGCTACGATGGCCATCTCTCTCTCTCTTTCTCTCCCTTCTACTGTTATGAACCGCCTGTCGGACCATCCAAATCACCACCGATGACGAAGATCTGAACATCTCGCCGCCACGATGGAGATCTGGATCTGCTGGTTGTTCGACAAGAAAAAGAGAGAGAAAGAGGGTGAAAACAGATCTGAAAACTTAGGGTTTCGTAAAACTAGAAGGGTGGCGGCGCTAGTGTGACATCCCCTAATTTCTCGGCCAGAAAAGACCGATTTAATTTATGCTTTTTAAAATCAAATCAGAGAAATCTTTATAAAAGATGTTGCGGAATTGGTCCCCAAAACAAAATATGATAAAAGTTTGTCAAAACCTTTCTTTAAGAAATATATAATTTCATTTCATATCAAAACTTTAGGATGTCATGTACCGATACAGACCAAAAGCATAAACAAGACATTATAAGTCTTTCAACAGTTATATACAACTACTGGCCTATAATCCAAAAATCTCTCATCGTCCTCCGACTATGCTCGGGGTCCACTACCTGTAACATAAAAAGCTGAGTGGGTCAGGCTTGGGAGCCTGGTGAGCATATAGGGTTTTCAACCCACAGTAATAATAAACTTATTAAGTTCACCAATCAACAATAACCCTGATTACCCGTTCCCGTTATCCTCACTTTACGTCCCTAAACACTTTTCACAAGGGACCTAGCCTAAAGAATATCATCGGGATGGACACTACTGCTAAGGGGTTTCCTCAGCCATACATGTCCTAAAGGCAACCATGAGGGGGATGGAGTACAGCGACTAAACACCCAAGTTCATTAACACCTACAGGTTGCGGGCCTGCTAATCTTTCCCACTGGACTGTCTAGAAAGTCCGTGGTCGTCATCTAAACTCCGCTAGATGACTGAATCACAAATCACATCGAGGCCTCTCATCACTTTATTTTATCACACACCAACTATCTACCCATGTTCTACCCAACATATTTGTAGATAAAAATACTTATACAGTTTAAAATTTGTATGAAACATCAACTCAACAGTCACCTCAAATAAACAATTAATATATTTACACATAGCACGTATTATAAGGTAAATACTTCATATCTATGTGTAAAATGAAAGTGACTATACACTCACTTGATTTGATGATAATCGGGCAGCAATTCGTTTCCTAAAACGTTCGTTTCTAATAAAACCGAGAGTTTTATTGAGAAACTGGGCTCTGCAAAGGTCGGGCTTCGAAACCGAAAAGATAAATTTTCCGGGCTTCACGGGCACTTCGTGGCGTATTCCGGGGGTTATAATCAATAACGGGGCTTTGGGGGATGTTAATATGAAAGAAATATGAGTTTAGGGGCTAAAATTGACACTTTTCCAAAATATACCCGGGAGGTCTCGCACCCTCCTATTTATAGGGGCGAGCCTCCTGATCCAACGGCTGAGAAGCCTCCAGGTGGCGAAGATCCGAAGCTCGCACGGGGATGGCTCGCACGAGGGTTGCATGTGCGAAGGGGCTGCTGGCCTCTTGTGATTGGACCGAAGCCTAGGTCCGAAGTAGGGGCATCCGTGGCAGCCTTGCGAGGGTTTGGACATGTGCTAAAGGGTACGTGTCGCCTTCTCAGTGGACCACTTCGGATCAGCTTACGAGATCGGATGACTCAGCAGCTCGGACACGTGGCTCGCATGACTCACCAATTTCGGATACGTGGCACGTTCTAAGCGAGGGTGACGTGGCAAAAACGTGACTATGCGAATTTTCTCGATTTTTGTGCAAAAACTTCTAAAATCCATAACTTTCGCATACGAGCTCCGTTTTTGACATTCTTTATATGCACGCGTAGGTAAAATTACGCTCTACAACTTTCGTTTAGACTTCGTCGGCTAGTTTTGAATTTAATTTTTATATTATTATTTTTAACAGACCGGGACAGGAAATCCGTTAAAAATTCATAACTTCTTCATCCGACATCCGTTTTCGTCAGACTTTTTACCGTTGTGCTACTAATGACGAGACCTTTGATTATCGTTTAGGTCGTGTCGGCTAAAAATCACTCGATCTAAAATTCGGGTTTTTAGCTGTCTACTGCTAAGCTGAAACTTCAAAAAATCATAACTTCCTCATACGAAGTCAGATTTGGGTGTTCTTTTTATACCTACTCTCGGTTTAACGAACACTACGAGTTTTGTTTAGATCACTAAGGTCAAAAAGTAGTTTATCAAAAACTCACTTTTTACGACATTCGGCCCGTGCCGGTTTGCCGCGAAACTTCGACAGGTCATAACTTCTTCGTTATAACTCGGATTTCAGCATTCTTTATATATCCGTAATCCTTGTCACGCCCACTACAAGTTTCTTAATAGATATCGGCTTTATCTAAAATTAAATTTTGACGCTTATTTTTATTCTTGATTAATTAAGCCATAATAATTAAGCATAAAACACATAATTCACATAATATTCACATAATTCCTTTTCATTACTTCAAAATGAGTTACAAAGGTTAACCTAGACTATAATGTCGATATTAATGCCTAGCCTAGAAACACGGGCATTACAGCTAGGGCTTTTGCTATGTAGACACCTCGTCGGAGAAGAAGAGAGACGAGCGGTTTGATGGTTCCGACGTCTGAAACTAGAGTTTTATCGAGCCACAGACATCATCGTCATCGCCGATGACGAACATATCGAAGGCGTCGTCAGATGAGAAGATAAAAGACAAAGGCGGTTTCCGACAGATCTATGTCGTCCTTAGGAGGGTTTCTTGTTCGCCGGAAAAACGATTTCTCAGATTTTGCAATTGATTTCTCGATTTCTGGCAAACCCGACTCAGTTCATCTATCTTCTCAGTTCGTCCTTCGCCCTTCGCCCCTTTCTCAGATCTATGGCACCAGAAACCCTAGCCTCAAACATCGAAACCCACTTCGTCGGAAGCCTCCATCGTCGGTGGTGGTGGCTGGTGGTGAAGGAGATGAGCAACTTTTTGTGTGAAACGAGAGAGAGAGAGAGAGAGAGAGAGAGTTTGCATTTTATTTTCTTTTTTCTGTTATAAAAAATTATAAAAATAAAATAAAAAAGGAAAATTTTCTTTTTTATTTTTCTTTTAATCAGAAAAAATCTTTAAATAATAAAAAAACTGAAAAAGGAAAAAGCAAGGGCAAATTCGTCATTATGAAAAAGTTCATAGCAAATTGGACCAAACTCGCAACAAAATAAAAAGTTTGGACCTTTGGTGCTAGTCCAAATATTTTTGGACCAAAGTGGCAATTTTGAGCAAACCACGGGGACCATTTCTGCAGTTTAGTCTTTAAAAAAATGTTCGATATAGAAAAGAAAGTAATAAAGCATCTACGTCAAAAATAAAATAAAAACCAAAATCGGATATTGATGTGATGAAACTCGAAGCTTTTCATGTATTTTTAATGGAAATTTCGAGAAAAAATTACAATATTTTGAGAAAAGTTTTAATAAAGTCCTAAATTTAATTTTTTTAACAGAAAAGTCCCGACTATTTAACTTTTTGAATAGAAAAATCCAAAAACCGGCTAATTTATTCATTTTAGCTCTTCTTGACTTGTTCAGCAGGTCATGCGACCAAATCGTTAACTTTTGTAAAATAATAAGATTTTTTTGCAGATTTTGTCAAAATTTGTATATAATGTATAGACGTACTTTTTATGTATCTATATATATTTTTACGTATTAACGTATTTTAAGTTTTTATATGTATATGTTTACGTATTTTTATTTATTTTAAATATATAAACGTATTTTTTTTACGTGTTTATATGTATGTTTAACTATTTTACATATTTTTTTTATGTATTTTTATGTGTTATTTTTTTATGTATTATATATATATATATATATATATATATATATATATATATATATATATATATATATATATATATATATACACGTATTTATGTATTTTTTTTAAAGTTTATTATATAGATGCTTATGTATTTTAAATGTATAAATATATTTTTTTATGTATTTATGTATTTTTTTAAGTATTTTAAATATTGTTATGTATTTTTATATGTTATTTTTATTTATTACATATTTATATGTATTTTTACGTATTTATGTATTTTTACGTATTTATGTATTTTTAAAGTATTTTATATAGATGTTTATTTTTGTGTATTTTTTTTACGTGTGTGTGTGTGTGTGTATATATATATATATATATATATATATATATATATAATTACTTTACATATTTTTTTTATTTTTATGTGTTTTTTTTATTTATTACGTGTTTATATATATTTATGTATTTTTTTAAAGTTTTTATATACCGATGGTTATATATTTTTATGTGTTTTAAATGTATAAATGTATTTTTTTTTATTTAGATGTTTACGTATTTATATGTATAAACGTCTATATAAAAAAAATACATTTTAATAAACTAAGTGTGGAATATTAATAGCCCAACATTGTTCATTTATGTGTCTCGGATCATTATCTTCATTGAAATATGTTTATTGAAATGGGAGTCTCATTCCGCATTCATACTTTGTTGTTGTTCATTTATATGTTATTTTTTATAAAATCTCTTCACATCATAGAGTGAAATACGTTTGAAAAATTACGAAATCTTTGATAAATCCCAAGAGTTCTTTAAAAATACATAAACATCTATATAAAAAAATACGATTATACATTTAAAGTACATAAAAATACATAAACATCTATATAAAAAAAAACTTTAAAATACGTAAAAAAATATTTGAAATACAAAAAAATACATATAAATACGTAAAAAAATACATTTATACATTAAAAATACATAAACAACCATATAAAAAAACTTTAAAAAATACATAAATACATATAAATACGTACCATATAAAAATAACGCATAAAAATACATAAAAAATATGTAAAATACTAAAAGTACATATAAATACGTCAAAAAATACGGTTATACATTTAAAATTCATAAAAATATGTAAACATATACATATAAAAACTTAAAATATACGTAAAAATACGTAAAAAAATACGTTTATACATTATATACAAAATTTGACGAAATGTACAGAAAAGTCTCATTACTTTGCAAAAGTTAACGACTTGGTCTCATGAACTGCGGAACAGCTTAAAAGGGATTAAAGTGAATAAATTAACCGGTTTTTTGGGCTTTCCTATTCAAAAAGTTAAATAGTTGGGACTTTTCTATTCAAAAAAATAAAATTAGGACTTTATTAAAAATTTTCTCAAAATATTGGGACTTTTCTGCAAATTTTCTTATTTTTAAAGCAAACATAGATCTATGTCAACTTTGATTGCATCACCAAATAGGTGTGGATAACTGAACCCAAGAAATTGTTAAAAAAGAATCAGACAAATTTATATAAATGTTCAATTTCATTTATCAATAATCAAAAACTCAGTCCCTAAATTTTTTTTATATGAATGGTCTCTATGGTTTCGTTTTCTTTCATGGTTTGTTGGGATGAGTCATGAGAGTGGGACGAAACCGGTACCAACCGGTACCGTTCACAATTTACCAAAAACCGAATTTGATCGAAAGTCAATCCCGAATATTGAACCGAATTAACATTATTGGTACCGGTACCGATAATGATATCATTTTTCAGTACTAACATCGGTAACGACAGTACCAAATCCCAAATTTTATTATTTTAGAGTACCAATTATCGTATCATATGTTTAAATTTAGTATGATTTGGTGTTGATACCGGTTCTGGTAAGAGATCGAAATTTGGTATTAACTGTTTACCCCTATTGGTTGGTCTCTAATCTATGTAAAAAGACTTTTCTGCTCTTTTTAGTTTCTTTTACCGGATTTTCTTTTAGTTACATGTAAAAAAATAAATAAACCCCCACCTCACCCTATTCTCTTTCTTTCTCTCACACATTCTCTTTCTCCTCATTTTTCTCTCTAACATTTACTGAACCTCATCGTGCAATGTTAAATCAAGGACTCCAAATAGGTATTGAAGTGGTGGAACTGGTTCTCAGCTTCTAGCAAAACTTAGGTAATATGGTTTGTGATTTGAAATCATAGAAATGACGAGCATATGGGTTTTGTCTTATATGGTGAGCGATAAAGGTAGGTGGTGCAAATCGGAACTAAATCAGAGCCCAAGCCCTTTTGTTCTAGAGACCTACACCATCGTCTTACTGTTGAAATTGGAACTAAAAATGTATTGCCTCAAAGAGATGGGGAAGTTAAAATCGAAACTAAACTCTAGATAAAAAAAAATGGGGAATATGAGACTAGAACTTCAGTTTAAGACATTTAAATCGAAACTTCACCAATGTCGGTTTCCTAATGTGTTCATCTCACTGTCGACAGCCTTCAAATTAGGGGTGACAATTCATGGAACATCACGATAAAAATACATCACACAAAACGATGAAATTAAATTTCAAATTCATGTCGTGTCAGCTATAAAAATCATGACGTTGTTTCGTATTCAAAATTTAACACGAAAATAATGACACGGTATTAGCATGTGTTTGCCTTGTTTTATCATATTTTTATTGTTTTTCATGTGTATAATTAATTATATATGAATTAAAAAACTAAAGTTTTATTTTATTTATCTTTTTGTTGTTTGTCATATTGGTAGTATTTATGGTGTTTTAATTTGGTTGTTATTAGGTGTGTCAAACCCAACAAATAATAGAGGTACAATAGACTCAAAATACACTGTTTTAATGCACTAAAAAATAGTACAAGGCAAACATGGTCGAACCACAGAGACACGGGATAAAAGTCTATACCTTTTGCACAAGGTACTTTGGTCACAAAGGGGGTTTTCTTTGTAAAAGTCTAGTAATGGAAATAACAATCTACTAGGAGAACATGCATAAAATGAAATAAACTTGTAAAGAGGTTGTTGAAAGGGTTCCAGTTCTAGTTCTCAATGTTGACATTTAACTTGATTATGACTTGATGTAATTCATGATTGTTATTCTATGTTGGTATTGAAAGATATTAACATGATCTAATACCTCTCGCTTGTCAAATTATCTAACCAAAACATGCTCTTTGACTAAACCTAGCTTTACTAATTCAACCTAAATACACTCTTAGATTGTATTGAAAAACTGCATTAAGTTTTGTACAAGCTTCCCAACAATTTTCATTTCTTCTCATACGCTCGGAAGTATGAAAACATGTGATATATGTTATACAATAAGAAAACTTATTGTTTGTTTCCAATTATTAACTTAATTGAACTATTAGGTGCCCTAAAAGTTAATTAGCTACAGAAAAATTTAATTCATGAAGGTGGCCAATCAAACACAAATCAAATTCAAGGGTTCTAATTTAAACAAAAACATAATCACTAGAATAAAATCACAAATCAAACATCAAATCACATGATTTAAGTCAAATAATCAACATGTTTTGAACAAGAACTAGAAACTAGGGTTTCTTAGCCACACATGGCTAAGAACAAATCAACCAACAAAAAAGATGGAAATGGAAGTGTTTAATTCTTACAAATGGAAATCAAAAATGTTTGCAATGATTTGGTCTTCTCAAAAGCTCCAAGAAATCTCCCACAATCCCCTTAAATTTCTCCAGAAACTGTCTATTCTTGTAAAATGGTGACTTCTCCTTTTTTTTTAATAATTGCTCACTTGCCTAACTCAAGGCCTTGCGTTTTTAGCATGGCCGTGCCTTTTTGCCCATGTGTTTTTTAGCATGGTCATGTGTTTTTAGCATGGCCATGTGTTTTTCAAGAACTCCAATAATTCTTCAAACTTTGCTCTGTCGGTGTGACACGAACCGTGTTTCAAACGTAGTCCTTTGCTATGATGATATGCAACGACTCGGGTTATGTCTTCATGTTTTCTTCAATGGCATGATCGGTTCATCTTCTCTTCACGCTCCAATGCTCCAAGCTCGCCTCCATAGTTCCAATGCTACAAGCTCCAAGCTCGCTCCATAATTCCAATGCTCCAAGCTCCATAACGCCTACAAAATTAATCAAAAATAGTGAAATGCCAAACATTTCGAATAAAACATGCAAGTGCCCAAATAATTAACTAAGTACAAGACTTATGAAGTAAAATGCAATGAAAAAATAAAAATAGACGTGTAAAATAAGTACATAAAATGCACCTTTCAGTTGGTTTGGTGTTAGTAAAGCAAAATAAGACTTCTTGTCATTTCGTTTTCATGTTATATAAAATATTGATTTGACATGCCATGTTAGATAAAAAACACGACACATTTGCATGTTTTGTCACCCCTACTTAGAATCCACTAGGGAAACCATTTAGTATGTTATTTTCTTGACCACCACAAGAAAACACCTCTCAAATAGGGAAACTAAATTTGTGTTGTTCACTAAAGTTAAAATAATACTATTTGTTGTAAGGGGATCTTCTGTAATACCAAGAAAGTTGCTTATTTATGTACATTTAAAAATAGGGATGAGTATACGATTTGTTGGGCTGGATTCTACAAAAAAAAAAGGACAGGATCGGACCCAGATCGAACCGAATATTCTTATAGCTAGGCCAGTTTTGGATTTTGCTTTTTACAATAATCGGGTTTTGCGTTTTGACCGGATCAGACTCGGGATAAGACTTTATAAGATTTTTAATTCAGACCGGACCGAAAACCAAAGATTATTAGCATTTTTCAAGCGACATACATTGAATGTTGACATTTTTGTGACAAAATGTTAAAAACCACTTTGACATTTTTGTAACAAATAAATTTTAAAACTAAATATATGTCATTTTCAAAAAAATCACACCGACCAAACTTGAAATTTACCGTAAGTGTTAATTTTTATAAAACCAAATTAGATAAATGGCATTCACGTTTTATAAAAAGTCATATATTTAGTCTCCAATATATTTTTTTGGTGAAGATGGTGTATATGTGGTTTTAAATTCTTGCGATTGGTCCTTATGGTTTTGGTATTCGGAACCAGACCAAAATTGTAAACAACAATGCCAAAGTCTAATTTTGTCCAAAACCCAAAATCCGGTTTATAAAAGAAATTAAAATGGACAAAGAAGTCATTTTTTACAGCTGAAATTAATTTTAAAAATATATATAAAAAAAATTAAAATTGACAAAGAAGTCATTTTATGCGCCATAAGGACCAAGATTTTGAACCATTCATTTTTATTAACACCAATATATTCTTTTGTTTTAAACCATTTTATTTAACTCTCATTTACCATAACGACTTCCGAGAAACATTTTTGTGAAGAACAATATATACATGGCTTGGTTTATTTTCTTCACGAAATATAATATTTATAGAATTATTCAAAGCTTCCAAATTGTCACCATGGATTCCTTCTTCTTGATTATATTGGAAAAATTTTATAATTCTTTTCATGAGGACCACCCATTTAGTCAATGTCTTTCGATCAGTAGTTCTTAGATCAATGTCTAAGATCTGATTATCTTCCACACTGTAGATAGCCCGGACATCATATCATTTTTAGTTGGTTCGCGCCGCATTGGTCAACAAAGTTTCCTGTAACATTTACTTATTGAGATGTCTATGACCTGTCACTCTAGTCGATTGGTTAACGAACCCAGTACATCGAGCAAGGATGTTCTTGCTTAATAGAAGACTTCGTTAGGTTTTTCGACTCCACGGTATGGATACATCAGTGATTCTTTAGCATATCAGAGATTTTTCTATCATAGTTCTTATCACTACTTTGGTATATGATTTGACAATTTAGCGACAGAATCAACCGGTTACAGATTACTCGAGAGTATTTATTTTACTCTTATATGTAACACCTGTTCCAGGTAGTTATTTGATTTAGTTAATTTCAGGGTTTTAGTGCATGGACTTGGTGAGTTAGGGGTGAAACTCGTTGAGTAGGGGCATTTAATCATGGACGCGGATCAGGACCAACTCGGCGAGTCGGAAGACCCGAATCGGCGAGTTGGAGCTGTAAAGATAAAACCCTAATTTCGAGGTTTGCCCCCTATTTAAGGATCATTATCTGCCTTTGTGGCCTCCCTTAGCACCTTATCTCCCTACAGAAAGCAGTTTGCGGCCGTGAACACCCTTGAGTGAGAGTAAGAGCATTTGTGAGTGATTTTGGTGGATTGTGAAGGATTTTTAGAGCTTGAAGAAGAAGGAGCAAGGAGAGAAGCAGTAGACCCGACATCTACACGGTATTGGCCACCATCTTGAGGTACAAAATCGTGACCTTGAGCTCTAGTTACTTATATCCCTTTTCTTGGAAGTAAATGACCATTTTTGGTGCAAAATGGAGTCATACTCGAATCTGGACTTATCACAAGGATATGGTTCCAGATCTGGACCTCTTTAGGTCCCCAATGACATAAAGTTGTCTCCTTTAGGAAGTTCAATCCCTTTCCATGCATTAAAACCTTGTATGAAGACTAGTTTTGGTGTTATGGCCATGTGAGGCCTTGCATGCACGTAAAGTTTGCAACTTTACGTGACATCTACACTTGGAAGGGCCAGATCTGAAGTTTGGGACTCTAGATCCCACTGGAAAAGTCCGAAAACGAGAAGAACTAAAGGGACTCACCGAGTCCTTTAATCGACTCGACAAGTCGGCCAAAGAGTTTATGGCCAAGAGTCTACGGCCAGGGGTTTGCGGTTGAGGGTTTGAAACCGCAAACATTATGGAACTCGACGAGTCACTCAAGTGACTAGGCGAGTTGACGAGTTATGTAAGGAACTCGACGAGTGACTGGTTGTACTCGACGAGTTGAGATCAACATTGACTGTTGACCTTGACTGTGAACTTTGACCTTGACAGTTGACCTTGACCAGGGTTGACTCTGAGGGAATTTATGGAAAGTTGTTAAGCTAATCACTTGATGATTATAGGCAGTTGAGAAGAGGCAGCATGGGGCATATCTGATTTCAGCTTACCAGTTCAGCATTCCAGAGGTGAGTCTTCTCACCATACCAATGGGTCTAAGGCACCAAGGTCGGCCCATTTCATACTAGTTGGTATACTCGTTGTGTAGAGGTGTGTGGCATGATTTTATTGTAATATGCGGTAGAGATAGCCTTCATGGATATGGTAGAGATAGCTTTTATAGCTAACGATAGAGATAGCCTTTATGGCTAATGGTAGAGATAGCTTTTACAGCTAACGGTAGAGATAGCCTTTATGGCTAATGGTAGAGATAGCTTTATAGCTAAGATGTTATGTGGTATGTGGTAGAGGTAGTCTTTATGGCCGTTATGATATGTGCTATGTGATTTGTGCTTGGGGTATCGTCTGAGGGAACTCACTAAGCATTAGCTTACAGTTTGTGGATTTGTTTCAGGTACATCGGAGCCCAAGGGCAAGGGCAAAGCTTGATGGCGATGCGTTCACTCTCTCGTACTTTTGTGGGACACTCTGATGTTTGGAATAAAAGTTGTATTTGAATTATGTTTTGAAAACAATTATAACTGGATTTCTTGATATTGGAAATGTGTTTAAGTATTCAAAAATGAAAATTTTCTTTGTAAAAATTGGGTCGTTACAAGTTGGTATCAGAGCCTTGGTTTGAAGGATTCGGGCACAGTCTCGGGTGTGTCAGGACTCAAACTAAGGAAATGGTAAAAAAATGGTTTTCAAAATAAAAGCTAAAAACTTTTAAGGAATGGAAAAGATGAGAGTGCAACGCGCGTGATCAGCTGAGTCAAGTAAGTAGTTCCCCAATATGTTAGCCATGTTATACTGATATTTGAGCTATGATAATCGTATGGAACTTGCTATGTGTATGCTTTTAAAATTATATACGGTTAGGAGCTTATAGCCTTAGAATGATTGATTTGGCCTTATTTCTTGTTCCTTGTCTGGTTGTGGTCCTAGGGTAGAATCTCTTATTCGAAAGTCTATTTGATCCTTTTATGTGTATAATTTGCATGCATAAAGGCAACCTGTCATGATTGGTCTGTTTGATGCGGGTAGAGCAAATATTAGGACAACCTGGGGTTTGGGTTAAGCGGTGGCTTGTGGTATATGATTTATTGTGGGACGAATTGGAGTTGTCGGCTAGAGCTTTGGGGAAATGTACAGGTAGGTGTGGAAGGTAGTATTGGGCCCGTACTACTGAGAGCACAGGACCTGTGCCCGAACTAGTGCTAAATCTGACAGCTTTAAGGAGGACCGATGTGGGAAGATCCCTTATATAAATGTCCTAATTATTATGGTTTATGACATTCCAGTTCAGCATAGTGATGACACGATTTGGGACGGGGGGATCAGGATCAGAATCAGGATCAGGATCCGGATCGGGCAGCGGAGCAGAGCCCGTTGATGAGAGGCTGCGTGAGATCATTGCAACTGAGGTTATGAAGGGTATCCATGATGCTACCACAGTGATCTTTGGGACGGTCAAGGAAGGTATAATGGAGATCATGGAGGAGAGGCTCCGGTCATTCAGAACTGAGATTGTTGCAGGCCAGATCGGAGCCCGAACTCCCTCGTTCCGGGAATTCAAGGCGTGCGGAGCACCGAAGTTCCTCGGGGTCAGGGACCCCATCGTTAACCGACGTTGGGTGGCGGATATTGAGAACGCCCAGCGCACGAGTTCTTGCCCGGATGCGGCCAATGTGGGTTTTGCCTTGTGTATGCTGAGAGACAGAGCCCAAGATTGGTGGGGAGAGGTGGCTAGCCAGGTGGGAGCGGCTGGTGTGGCTGAGATGACGTGGGCCGAGTTTTTTCGGCGATTCGATGAGGAGTTTGCACCACCTATTAAGGTGCAACGACTTGTGAGGGAGTTTCATGACCTTCAGCAGACTACTGATACTGTGGTGGAGATCACCGCCAAGTTTCAGGAACGAACTTTGTTGATTTCACAATACGCTACCGATGAGGATATACGGAGGACGAGATATCATTCCATGTTGAGGGATGATAACTGGGAGTTTGTGAGCTTTACAGGGTGCAAAACCCTGAATGAGATGGTAGAGAAGGCCCGCGAGCGGGAAATGGAGTTGGACTTCCGCACCAAGCGGAAGCCGGAGCAGGCAAAGGTAGCGGTGGGTCAGGCTAAGAAGCCTAAGACCTCAAACACTTCCAGTAGGAGTCAGCAGGGTCGGGGCCGGTGTGCCAAGTGCAGTAGGGTGCACAGTGGAGCTTGTCGTGTCACAGGCTCGGGATGCTATGCATGTAGCCAGCAGGGCCACTTGAGCAAGGACTGCCCCAAAGTTGCAGGGAGGGGGAAGAGATGTGGCGGCGCCTGCGCCCGCCACTTTGAGGATTACCGATGGCCACCTTGCCAAGGCAGATGTTCCGACAGTGAAGAGTCGTGCATTCCAGTTGACCACCGAGGTGGCTCGAGCAGCACCAGACGTTGTGGCTGGTACATAACTATTATTCTCTACTCACTATATTTTGAACGACTTATATATATATATATATATATATATATATATATATATATATATATATATATATATATATATATTATGCTTGTATAGGGACCTTTTTGGTCAATGGTATGTCGGCTCATGTTTTGTTTGGTTCGGGTGTTACCCGATCGTTTGTGTCTCTTGCGCTTAGCAAGAAGTTCTGGGACGCACCGGGAACTTTGGATTCCCAACTCGAGGTAGAGATTGCGGATGACCGCATTGTGAGTGTTGCGAGGGTGTATCGGGACTGTGTCCAGAATGTGCTTCGTGAGAGATTCCGTGTCGACCTAGTTCCGATACCGTTGCGAGGGCTGAAGGTGATTGTCGGGATGGATTGGCTTGGGGCCAACGGGGCAATGATCGATTGTGAGCGCCAGTTGGTGAGGGTTCGAACGCCAAGTGGGGGAGAACTGGTGATACATGGTGATAGGGCCTCGCAGGGGCCGACTCCCTGTTCGGCTGCGAGGACTAGGAGATTTCTACAGCAGGGATGTACAGGATTTCTGGCCTATGTCTCGGACACGAGGGTAGAGACCATTGCAGAGGTGGGCAGTGTGCCGGTTGTGCAAGACTTTCAAGATGTTTTCCCCGAGGAGTTACCGGGAGTGCCTCCGGAGAGGCAAGTTGAGTTTCACATCGATTTGGTGACTGGTGCCGCTCCAATAGCAAAGGCACCATATCGGTTGGCACCACCTGAGATGCAGGAGTTATCTACGCAGCTTCAGGAGTTGCTAGACCGAGGGTTCATACGTCCGAGCAGTTCCCCGTGGGGAGTACCCATCCTTTTCGTGAAAAAAAAGGATGGATCGCACAGGATGTGCATCGACTATAGGGAGCTGAAAAAACTAACGATGAAGAACCATTATCCGTTGCCAAGGATCGATGATTTTTTCGATCAGCTGCAGGGTGCGTCTTGGTTTTCCAAGATTGATCTTCGGTCGGGATACCATCAGATAAGGATTCAGGATGAGGATATACCTAAGACGGCTTTCAGGATTCAGTATTGGCATTATGAATTCGTGGTGATGCCGTTTGGGCTCACCAATGCCCTAGCAACGTTCATGGATCTTATGAACAGGGTGTGCAGACCAATGCTGGATCAGTCGGTAATCATTTTTATTGATGATATCATGGTCTATTCTAATACAAGGGAGCAGCATTTGAGGGAGGTACTGGAGACCCTGAGGGCGGAGAAGCTTTATGCAAAGTTTTCCAAATGTGATTTCTAGCTGCGGGAAGTATAGTTTTTGGGACATATCATCAATCAAGAGGGCATTTCGGTTGATCCATCCAAGGTTGAGGCTGTGATGCAAAGTTCTCCAAATGTGATTTCTAGTACTACCCGAGGGGTTAGACGATTTGGTGGTATACTGCGACGCATCGATTTCAGTGTTAGGTGTTGTACTGATGTAGAGGGGGCATGTGATAGCTTACGCCTCGAGGCAGTTGAAGCCTCATGAGGCGAATTACCCCACTCACGACCTGGAGCTGGGGGCAGTAGTGTTTGCCCTTAAGATTTGGAGGCACTATTTGTACGGAGTGCGGTGCACTATTTATACAGATCACAAGAGTTTAAAGTATTTGATGGATCAGCAGAACCTCAACATGCGACAGTGGAGATGGCTGGATGTAATGAAGGACTATGATTGTGAGATCTTATACCATCCCGGGAAGGACAACATGGTGGTTGATGCCTTGAGCCGCAAGGTGGCAGGTTCCTCGATTGGGAACGTTTGTTTGAGGATGACCGTGATCTCTCCATTGTTGGATTTGATAAAGGAGGCCCAGGTCGAGGGGGTGAAGAAGGAGAACTGGAAGATAGAGCGGATTCGAGGCCAGTATCCTTTGTTCGTTAAGGATAGTCGTGGTCTTTTGACGCAGTGTGGTCGAGTATGGGTACCGATGACTGGAGGAGTGAGACAGAGGATATTGGAGGAGGCACACAAGTCCAAGTTCTCTATTCATCCAGGGGCTACAAAAATGTATAGAGACTTGAGACTGAGTTATTGGTGACCCTGCATGAAGCGGGAGATCGCCTAGTTTGTGGAGCGGTGCTTGACTTGCAGGAAGGTCAAGTCCGAACATCAGGGGCCTCACAGAAAGGTTCAACCGCTACCCATTCCCATGTGGAAATGGGAAGAGATCACTATGGACTTTATCACGAAGTTACCTAGGACGGCGAGAGATGTGGACGCCATATGGGTGATAGTAGACAGACTGATGAAGAGTGCCCATTTCATTCTGATTTCCGAAAGTATATCCGCAGAGAAGTTGGCGGATATTTATGTACGGGAGGTGGTGGCGAGGCACGGGGTGCCCGTATCGATAGTCTCCGACAGGGATGTGTGGTTTACATCTAGGTTCTGGAAGAAGTTCCACGAGGAACTGGGCACCCAGTTGCATTTTAGTACAGCGTACCATCCCCATACAGATGGCCAGAGTGAGAGAACGATCCAAACACTTGAGGATATGCTGCGAGCATGTGTGTTGGATTTTGGAGGGAGTTGGGATACGTATCTCCCACTAGCAGAGTTTTCGTATAATAACAACTATCACGCCAGTATCGACCGAGCTCCATTCGAGATGTTATATGGTTGGAGGTGTAGAACCCCGATTTGTTGGGACGAGATTGGACATCGGGTCATGGGGAGCACTTTCGTAGTGCTCAAGACTATCGGGCTGATTCAGCAGGTACGCGACCGGTTGCGGGTCGCACAGAGCCGTCAAAAAAGATATGCTGACCGACGGCGATCATATATTGAGTTTCAGGTGGGGGATTTCGTGTTGCTGAAGGTGTCGCCCTGGAAAGGGATTATCAGGTTTCGGAAGAGAGGCAAGCTAGGGCCTCGGTATATAGGCCCGTTCAGGATCACGGCCCGGGTGGGCAAAGTGGCATATCACTTCGATCTACCAGAGGAGCTTAGCCAGATTCACAACACCTTCCACGTGTCTCAGCTTCGGAAGTGTGTCATTGACGAGTCCGCAGTCGTTTCGTTGGACGACATTTAGGTGGATGAGAGCCTGAACTATATCGAGAAGCCGATTGCGATTCTTGATAGGAAGACCAAGGGTCTTCAGAATAAGGAGATAAGATTGGTAAAGGTGCAATGGCAGCATCGAAGGGGCTCCGAATGGACCCGGGAGCCGGAAGAGGAGATGCGAGAGCACTACCCGGAGTTGTTTGGGTCAACAAACTTGGAGGACGAAGTCTAGTTCAAGTGGGGGAGACTTGTAACACCTGTTCCAAGTAGTTATTTGATTTAGTTAATTTCAGGGTTTTGGTGCATGGACTCGGTGATTTGGGAGAGCAACTCGTCGAGTAGGGGCATTTAATCATGGACGCGGATTAGGACCAACTCGGCGAGTCGGAAGACCCGACTCAGCAAGTTGGAGCTATCAAGAGAAAACCCTAATTTCGGGGTTTGCCCCCTATTTAAGGATCATTATCTGCCTTTGTGGCCTCCCTTAGCACCTCATCTCCCTACAGAAAGCATTTTGTGGCCGTGAACACCCTTGAGTGAGAGTAAGAGCATTTGTGAGTGATTTTGGTGGATTGTGAAGGATTTTTAGAGCTTGAAGAAGAAGGAGCAAGGAGAGAAGCTGTAGATCCGACATCTACACGGTATTGGCCACCATCTTGAGGTACAAAGTCATGACCTTGAGCTCTAGTTACTTAGATCCCTCTTCTTGGAAGTAAATGGCCATTTTTGGTGCAAAATGGAGTCATACTCGAATCTGGACTTATCACAAGGATACGGTTCCAGATCTGGACCTCTTTAGGTCCCCAATGTCATAAAGTTGTCTCCTTTAGGAAGTTCAATCCCTTTCCATGCATTAAAACCTTGTATGAAGACAAGTTTTTGTGACAACCCGGAAATCTCTATCTCTAAGTTACCTCGATCATTGAAAGTCAGACTCATTTCTACTATCTTTTAGCATTGTTTAGGGTCTGTTTGAGTGTTCTAAACCTAGTACATTCAAGGTTTGGGTCTGGGGATGAGTTCTTTCTAGTTCATCGAGTCGCATTCAAGCCGAACACTCCTTCAAGAGGAGTGTACTGCCATACACATGGGTGTACGGCCGTACACCCATCTATGGCCGTGAACTCGCCGCATGTGCATCATATTCCTTCCTTTCTCTTCAAGAACTTTTAACCTTAGTGTATAATTGAGGTTGGAGAGATTGAATCAGCCCGGAAAGACCGCTCACAAGGTGTGTACAGTTGTACACAGGTCTACGGCCGTACACCACCCTCTATATATATATATATATATATATATATATATATATATATATATATATATATATATATATATAGTGCTCATTTTTCTCCTCATTTTTCCCTCCTCCCAACCAAGATCACTCCCATTCTCTCTCAACTATTATCGGCCGTGAACACCCCAAAGGCTCCAAAACGTAAGTGTTTTATCCTTAAACTTATCATACTTGAAAGACCTCTAGATCCAAGACTCGATTCTTCATGTTTCAGCCTCACCTTCATGACCTTGAAGGGTGTACGGTCGTAAACACTTCATAGGTTGGCCGTACACACCTTAAAAGACCTCCAAAGTGAGATTTCTTTCCCTATCAACTAGTTAGACATGTTAAAGCCTTGGCTCCAACCTTGAAACATCATAGAACTCATGATCATCAAGAGTGTACGGTCGTACACCCTTTCTATGGCCGTACACCCTTGTTAGGGTGATAACTTTGAACCTAGAACACTTCCTAGACATTTGTTATCCATTAGAACTCTAGAACGTTTGAATCCCTATGAATCAAGACCCAAATGTCACCATTCTTGGAGTGTGTACAGCCGTACACTCATTGGTCGTACACTCTCTGGCCGTACACTCTCTTGAGTGGCCGCAAACCCCTTTTAGTCAATCACATGTGATTGTAACACTTGGTTTCAAGTGTTTCCTAGTCCCTAAGGGTGTTTCCTTGCATACTAGTCGTCCAAAACGCTAATTACATGCCTATATATGCCATTATATGTCATTTAGGACTCGTTTGTGTCTCGTGAATTTATTCGTGGAACTTCTCATCCTTACGCGAACCTTCATTCGAAACGCTTACTACAGGTGAGTTCATACCCCTATATTTTCTGAGTTTTTAATGTTTTCAGGGGGGAATACAAGTAAAACCACAAGTAATCTTGTGTTTAAAAATATAATGTGGTTTATTATATTTCTCCTATCATCAGTATACATTGAACACATAACTTACTAAACGTGATGAACATAGTTACTACTAGACTTGAAATTAGTTTTACAAAAAATGTTAAGATACAAATATTGTGAAAACAGTTTTCAGAAACAAAGGAAACAAACTTATGAATTATGGAATAAAAGATGTTATTTTATAAGGATTCATGTTAATAACATAAAGGGTTTTCATAGTATTATTAGTGAATTCGTTGAGAGAACTACAGTGTGAGACGCCTTGTAACCAGAGTCTCCTGGAGGGAGAGCGTAAGTTTGTGTATAGATCTATACGGGAGTGACAATACCGCACCCTGACTATTAGGTATAGTCACCCTAGGGTGAAAAACGTCATTTTTATCGACGTACGTCCGAGTACGTCGTATTGTTGATCGTCCATAGTATGGTTATAAGAATCCACAGGTGAAACAACGACTCGTTCACATAATAATACACCTAACAAATAGACACTAGGGTTAGTAATCATGTGATCACTTAGTATATACACTAGGGTCATATGAAATTAACATCCAACTTTCAGTGGGATGTGTGATCTCCGCCTCATTTCCTGTTCCTTGTTTGGTTGTGGGCTTAGGGCGGAATCACCCAATCGACTGTCTGTCCGATCCAGATTTCTATAACTCGTATGTGCTAAGTGATCGCATGAGGGTATTCACACTACGGTATTCATACTACGGTATTCACACTACGGTATTCATACAAAGGTTTTTCATACAAAGGCTTTCATGCAAAGGTTTTCAAACAGAACCATGCTTAAACAACATAAGTATGGTAGATACTTGTACTCTACGATTTTGAAACAGATAATTCAACAACTTACACTTAGGGAAAATATGGGATTTTCCAGGGTAAACATCAGTACTTTATAAACAGTTGGTTCATTATTCAACTAACGAATATTCATTATTAACTCCATGACTCCTTAGTTTATGCATCCAGGTTACATATGAAGAATATTTGATAGACTGTGGAATGTGTGGTTTCCGCCTCATTCCCTGTTCCTTGTTTGGTTGTGGGTTTAGGGCAGATCCACACAATTACCTGTCTAACCGATATTGGTTTATACGTAACTAGTATGAACTGAGAAGTCATAGAAGGAATGGGTTAATCATGCTTACATAAGAAAATATTGGATTTTCTTGAGGAACACTTTCAACAGATACAATTAACTTTGTAAGTATCTAGTGAATACTTCAGGATTATGTACATGAGGATCCAATAACTAGTAGAATGTGTGGCCTCCGCCTCTTTTCCTGTTCCTTGTTTGGTTGTGGGCTTGGGGCAGAACCATACAGTCGATTGTTTGTGCGATCTGGATTGTACATAAGTTGTATACACTAAGTTCTTATAGGAGGAACTAGTAAGAATCATTTTTACTTAACATTCAATACATCGGAAAATATAAGTTTTTCTGGAGGAACATAATGTACTTTTACAAAGAACAAAGAACGGTTTTCCTAAAACAAACACTTATGAACTCACCAGCTTTATGCTGATACTCTTTCAAAACCTACTTGTATTCTCAGGACATTAGTAGACAGGTACACGCGCAGATTCAAGAATACGGAGCATAGTAGATTCGAGTCTTTATTTATATTTACTTTTGAAAACATTCATGTATAAGTCAAATGTAATGTAAACATTATACTAGTAATACAATGGTTGTTGTTGCTTTGATTACTATTATTCAATTGTTGTGATACTATACATGACGTCCTTCGCCCCCGTACGTTTCCGCCGTTTTGGTTTTAGGGTGTGACAGATTGGTATCAGAGCATTATTTATAGTGAACTTAGTATATCAACCAGTAAAAGATATACAACTATAAATACAATGGGGCCGGAGTGCTCTGACTAAAAGTATACTTTTAAAATATAAGTATTTTACGAGAAGTATATTAATAAGCATACATACTAAGAACAAATATCACAATAAGAACAGATAAGAACAAAACAAACAAAAGTATTTAGATGTTGGACACTACAGTCAAACCTAAGCAGTTATGTAATCATATCTGGAATAAATATAACCTGATCAACTATATTTATTTGAGATATTGTGACATCCCCATTTTCACGACCAGAAAAGACCGATTTTGTTTATGCTTTATAAAAATTAGAGTATCTTTTTTAATAAAAATGTTGCGGAATTTGTTCCCAGTAAAACATGATAAATACGTTATCAAAGAATTTACGAAGAAAAGTATTTTTATTCATTTTAAAACAATTGGGATGTCATCGTCAATACAGAAACATAAGCATAAACAGAACTTACATTCATTATCACTAGTGATTTATATCTCCTTAATCTCTCAGTGTAATGTGACTTCATATCAACACCTGTGATATAAATAAGCTGGAGTGGGTCAGGTTGGGAAACCTGGTGAGTACATAGGGTTTTCAACCCACAATAATATAATTATTATGTTTAATCATCAAACAATCAATCAACCCAATTACCCATCCGCATTATCTTATTTACTCTTAAGGATCTACCCTAAGAATTAGCTATTCCTCGTTCATTCATTCCTAAGGATCATCCAAAGGAATCGAGACGAAATCCATCGTTGCCAGGGTTTACTCAACAGGCACTAAGTCACATAGTCGCCAGGGTTTATACAACAGGCACTAAGTTATATAGTCGCCAGGGTTTATATAACAGGCACTAAGTCTCATAGTCGCCAGGGTTTAGGCACTAAGTCTCATAGTCGCCAGGGTTTATACAACAGGGTACATCTGGTGAACACGCAGTTCAAAACATCTGGTGAACACTTAGTTCAAAACATATGGTGAACACTTAGTTCAAAACATCTGGTGAACACTTAGTTCAAAAATACCTAGTGAATACGTAGTTCAAAAACACCTACAAGTTACGAGCCTGCTAGCGTTCCACTGGACTGTCTAGAATAGTCTGTGGTCGTCATCTATACTCCGCTAGATGGCTAGATCATCTTAAACATTGAGGCCTCTCATCATTTTATCACACATCAACTATTTCATCTACCCATGTTTTACCCAACATTTTCCTAGATATAAAATACATATACAGTTTAAATCATTTAAAACATGTATAAATCGTTCATCCATCATAGATATCAAGAACACAGATAATATGCACACATAGCACGTAATTTATATTAAATACTTCATATCTATGTGTAAGATGAAAGTAACTATGCACTCACTTGTTAAGGTGGTGATTCCGAACTCAGACAGCGCTTCGCTTCTTAAAAATAATTTCCTTCGACGAAACTTACAAGGGGGTTTTAGCTAGGAGTCGGGCTCTGCAGGGGCAGAACTTCGTCCCTGAATCTTTCTAGGAAAGATTCGTGCAGCGCTTCAGCGCTCACATTACTATACTAAAACTACAGAAAGAGAAGTCGAATCACGAGGAACCAAAATGCTCGGGGGATAAGAAGAGAAAGACTCTTGAATCAAGAGAATGGTGCAAGAAATATGAGAGCCCAAGCCTCTTATTTATAGTAATTGAATTTACAAAAACTACCCTCCATAATTACTTAATGACTTTATAGTTATATAAACGACTAAACACTCATTCATAATACTATTTTAAATAGATTTAACGATATTTGGACTAAACTAATGTCGAAAGTACTCAACACTAGTCTTATAATAACCGCATCGTCGATACCTTTCTAATGATATATACATTTGTATATATATGTGTACGTATATATGATTTATACTTTATTTTAATACGTAAATATGCTATTAAAATTTGTAACTCGTTCATACGAACTCCATTTTTGACGCTCTTTATATCCACGCGTAGGTGGAGACGTACTCTACAACTTTCATTTAGACTTTGTCGGCTAATTTTGACTTTATTTTTAAAGTTATATTTTTAACAGGCCGGGACAGGAAAAGTCCGTTAAAAATTCATAATTTCTTCATCTGACGTCCGTTTTTGTCTGTCTTTTTACCGTTGCGCTACTATTAATGAGATCTTCAATTCTCATTTAGGTTGCGTTGGCCAAAAATCGATCGATATAAAATTCGAATTTCGGGCTGTGCACTACTATGCCAAATCTTAGAAAAATCATAACTTCCTCATACGAAGTCAGATTTTGACGTTCTTTTTTTTTATGTTCTCGGTTTAACGTATGCTACAACGTTTGTTTAGATTACTAAGGCTAAAAATTCTTCTATCGTAAATTCACTATTTACATCTCCCGGTGTCGTGCCGGTTTTGTCGTAAAACTTCGACGGGCCATAACTTCTTCGTTATAACTCGGATTTCGGCGTTCTTTATATGTATGGAACCCTTGTAACATATACTATGACTTGGTTAAGATTATTCTTTCTAAATAATCTTCTATTAAAAAGTCATTTTTGACGCTTATCGTCTCTAAATTGACTATCCCAAATCTGCGGGCGTTACAGATATGACCAGCATGTGTTTGGGAGTGATGGTGGTGTTGCAACGAGTCTAAAACTTACCTAACTCCATACACAAAAGTATCCATAGAAAAAAATATAAAGATAAAATACTATAGGAGTATTTTAGGCACTATAACAAACTTGAATGAGAACTAAAAGACCTTTACTGGCAGGTCTATAGTTGCGAAGTGCATGCTTCCAGGGTTATATATAATTGGGATCTTATAGACTCAGAATTGGTGATCTACGCTCTACTACCTGTTCCTTGTTTGGTTGTGGTTTTGGAGTAGGATCACTTATTTGAAGGTCTATTTGATCTTGGTTATATACAGCTTGCATGCACTGCTTGACTATAAGAGTACCCCATTTGGATCATCAATAACTATAAGAAGAAATGTTTACTTAATCTGATAAGATTCTTTAGACATCCTCATTCTCGCGCGAACAACCTAGATAGAGATAGCCACTCCACTACAATCACCAACAGAGAAGTCAATGAGGAATAAGAGAGGGTTCATAAAGTGGATTCCGAGAAGGAATCATACGAGGATGCAAATCTTCCATCTGGAAGTGATGGAGATCTGTCGTAGCAACCGAATCATGATCTACACAGAGAATAGGAAAACCATAAAAGAGTCAGGAGACAACAAATCCCCACAACTGAATTCAGGACCTTCATAACTAGGACATGAAACCCCTCCCGAGGCGCGCAAGGTGGTAGAGCACCATATATGTCACACTAATAATTAACTAACTAATATGATCTAGTGAGTTAGTGATTACACTGCTCACACTATGTGTTGGGCTTATCGCCTTTATCATATCAGCTAGTAACAGTAAACCAAATTCCATAACTTCATTACGAGGGTAGTCACTATCGAATTCATAAGTCTATGCTGCATAGACCTCTGTTATGAATTACTTCAAACGCCAGAACATGAAACGCTCAGAACCGAAATAACTTTGATTCAGATAACACACGACTTGTAACCACTACGGACTTGCCCTCGTTTCGTCTTTTAAATCTTTTGGCAGCAATATGTCGCCGAAGAAGTAGAACAAAAACAAAAACAACGCACCACCGCCGCCACCACTTCCTCAGAATGACCCGGTTGTCTTTCAGGCGGCAGTAACAGCCGCAGTGACAGCTGTCATGACTCAAATCCGTGCAAGCGATACCGGAGGATCGGGTAGCGGTACCAACAGCTTTTACCACGGACACACAAGGGAGTGCTCATACAAGGACTTCATGATTTGTGGACCCAAATCCTTCGATGGAAATGGGGGAGACATCGCCCTAATGCGATGGTTCGAAAAGACAGAATCGATTTTCGAGTTATGCGCGTGCCCAGAAGGGAGCAAAGTGAAGTTTGCTGCCTGCACATTCTCTGACAAAGCCCTTACATGGTGGAATAGCCATGTCAAGTCATTGACTCTCCCTATAGCAAACGCAATGGGCTGGGAAAATCTAAAGGAAATGATGTTGGAAGAATGCTGCCCAAGGGTCGAAGTACAGAAACTAGAGCATGAGCTGTGGAATCTTACCATGGCAGGCTCAGACATAGAAGCTTATACCGACAGATTCAGCGACTTAACTGCACTATGCCCGGGGATGGTTACCCTAGAGAGCAAGAAGGTAGAGAGATACATATGGGGACTGCCTTCTCCAATCCAAGGAAACGTATTAGCAGCGAAACCTCTTACGTTTGATAGTGCCAAACACCTGACTCGAACATTGGTAGACTACGGGATCCGCCAAGGCATAATGGACCCAGTTCAGAAGCCAACCGAAGGAGGTGATGACAAACAAAGGTCCAAGAGCAGGAAAAGGAGACAATCAACATAAGAAACCTCCGAGGGACAACAGACGGGTGCAGCCTATGCTGCGACGACACCAACCACATCAACACCAGGTAGTCGCTACGCTGGAACCCTTCCTAAATGCAATAAGTGTAACTTCCATCATACCGGAAGGTGTCGGAAGTTGTATTGCAAGAACTGCCTCCGAAGAGGACACACCATCCGCTTATGTAGGGCACCGGCACGACCAATCTCTCAGGTTCCATTTGAGGAATTGAGTCAGACCTGCTACGAATGCAAAGAACCAGGACACTACAGGAGAGATTGTCCACTGGCCAGAAACCCTAATGTAGAAAGATGGGTGCTAATGATCACTGCAGGAGAGTCTACCCCGGAACCACATGAGAACAGCGGTACGTTTCCCAACCAAATCCTAACTATAATAGTTTCCTCCTCGTCTAAACTAAGCACATAGTTTATATATAGAAACTAAATACTCTTTCTAGTAAGCTATAAGGACTTGGTGTAAACATTAGGGCCATATATAATTAGGAACCAATAGACTTAGAGTGCGTGATTCCGCCTTATTTCCTGTTCCTTGTCTGGTTGTGGATTTAAGGCAGAGTCACTCAGACGACTGTCTTATCACTCTTAATTATATATGACTTGTAGACACCAAGCGATTATAGAGAGACTGGATAGGGATCATAATATCAAGTAGTATTCACGAAAACAATCTTTCGGTTAATACGCACGTAAGGCAATACAAAACTATCGTAGTAGTAAATCAGGATCAAAACAGAAAGCCCCAGAAATATACACCCAGATGCACCGATGGTCTAACGAAGCACTCTTTCCGAATTAACTTAACACGTAATTCCACATCGTCATCCCGTTGAGTCCGACTGATTCTGCATTATACCAAACCCACGTGTCACCGAGGAGACCCTTTGCCTTAAACCGACCGAATAACAAAACTCTCTTCATTCATAACGACAAACTAGATGCGAACCTCGAAATTTCTTCTCTCACTTCAAACCCCCAAAAATATTCATGCGAGGAGTATGGTATTCTCTTGTAACCTTCCTTAAGTATTCCCAGCAGACCATTTTGGAAACACCAATTGCGCAGCAAGTCAAGTTCAAGTACAGAGGCTAGGGACAGATACGGTTAGCCTATCAATGTTAAATGTACATGCGAGGGTGGCATATAATTAAGATTCTACGGACTTAGGATATGTGTTTCTGCCCTATCTCCTGTTCCTTGTCTGGTTGTGGACCTGGGGCAGAGCCACCCATCCGACCGTCTTATCAATCTTAATTATATACGACTTGTGTACACGAGACAATGATAGATGAACCAGGTATGAGTCCTACCATGAATTTCAGGACAAAGGCTGCTCAGGACCACAAAAGGGCATTCTACCAGTCGTATGAACGTAGCCAGGCAAGTCGAACCTACACACCATTCGCAGACCGGAACAACAGATACAACAGTGATGATCCGTTGAATCACCCAGCGAGGATCTGAATTCACTGGAGAATGCGAGGTTTTTATGAAACTCAAGTACCCTACCGATCCTAAAGAAGTATCTAACCAATAAGACACTTGTGATGCTCCTCATCATTTTCTTTCAAGCCCATGATTTGTATTCTCTGCTTGAATTTCGGGAAGAAATTCCCTCTAACAGGGGGATGATGTGACAACCCGGAAATCTCTATCTCTAAGTTACCTCGATCACTGAAAGTCAGACTCGTTTCTCTTATATTTTAGCATTGTTTAGGGTCTGTTTGAGTGTTCTAAACCTAGTACATTCAAGGTTTGGGTCTGGGGATGAGTTCTTTCAGTTCATCAAGTCGCATTCAAGCCGAACACTCCTTCAAGAGGAGTGTATGGCCGTACACATGGGTGTACGGCCGTACACCCATCTATGGCCGTGAACTCGTCCCATGTGCATCATATTCCTTCCTTTCTCTTCAATAACTTTTAACCTTAGTGTATAATTGAGGTTGGAGAGATTGAATCGGACCGGAAAGACCACTCACAAGGTTTGTATGGCCGTACACAGGTCTACGGCCGTACACCACCCTCTATATATATGTAGTGCTCATTTTTCTCCTCATTTGTCCCTCCTCCCAACCAAGATCACTCCCATTCTCTCTCAACTATCATCGGCCGTGAACACCCCAAAGGCTCCAAAACGTAAGTGTTTTATCCTTAAACTTGTCATACTTGAAAGACCTCTAGATCCAAGACTCGATTCTTCATGTTTCAGCCTCACCTTCATGACCTTAAAGGGTGTACGACCGTAAACCCTTCATAGGTTGGCCGTACACACCTTAAAAGACCTCCAAAGTGAGAGTTCTTTCCCTATCAGCTAGTTAGACATGTTAAAGCCTTGGCTCCAACCTTGAAACATCATAGAACTCATGATCATCAAGAGTGTACGGCCGTACACCCTTTCTACGGCTGTACACCCTTGTTAGGTTGATAACTTTGAACCTAGAACACTTCCTAAACATTTGTTATCCATTAGAACTCTAGAACCTTTGAATCCCTATGAATCAAGACCCAAATGTCACCACTCTTGGAGTGTGTACGGCCGTACACTCTCTGGCCGTACACTCTCTTGAGTGGCCGCAAACCCCTTTTAGTCAATCACATGTGATTGTAACACTTGGTTTCAAGTGTTTCCTAGTCCCTAAGGGTGTTTCCTTGCATACTAGTCGTCCAAAATGCTAATTGCATGCCTATATATGCCATTATATGTCATTTAGGACTCGTTTCTGTCTCGGGAATTTATTCGTGGAACTTCTCATCCTTACGCGAACCTTCATTCGAAACGCTTACTACAAGTGAGTTCATACCCCTATATTTTCCGAGTTTTTAATGTTTTCAGGGGGGAATACAAGTAAAAGCACAAGTAATCTTGTGTTTAAAAATATAATTTGGTTTATTATATTTTTCCTATCATCAGTATACATTGAACACATAACTTACTAAACATGATGAACATAGTTACTACTAGACTTGAAATTAGTTTTACAAAACATGTTAAGATACAAATATTGTGAAAACAGTTTTCAGAAACAAAGGAAACAAACTTATGAATTATGGAATAAAATATATTATTTTATAAGGATTCATGTTAATAACATAAAGGGTTTTCATAGTATTATTAGTGAATTCGTTGAGAGAACTACAGTGTGAGACGCCTTGTAACCAGAGTCTCCTGGAGGGAGAGCGTGAGTTTGTGTATAGATCTATACGGGGTTGACAATCTCGCACCCTGACTATTAGCTATAGTCAACCTAGGGTGACAAACGTCATTTTTATTGACGTACGTCCGAGTACGTCGTATTGTTGATCGTCCATAGTATGATTATAAGAATCCCCAGGTGAAACAACGACTCGTTCACATAATAATACACCTAACAAACAGACACTAAGGTTAGTAATCATGTGATCACTTAGTATATACACTAGGGTCATACGAAATTAACATCCAACTTTCAGTGGGATGTGTGATCTCCGCCTCATTTCTTGTTCCTTGTTTGGTTGTGGGATTAGGGCGGAATCACCCAATCGACTATCTGTCCGATCCAGATTTCTATAACTCGTATGCGCTAAGTGATCGCATGAGGGTATTCACACTACGGTATTCACACTACGGTATTCATACAAAGGTTTTCATACAAAGGTTTTTCATACAAAGGCTTTCATGCAAAGGTTTTCAAACAGAACCATGCTAAAACAACATAAGTATGGTAGATACTTGTACTCTACAATTTTGAAACAGATAATTCAACAACTTACACTTAGGGAAAATATAGGATTTTCCAGGGTAAACTCAGTACTTTATAAACAGTTGGTTCATTATTCAACTAATGAATATTCATTATTAATTCCATGACTCCTTAGTTTATGCATCCGGGTTACGTATGAAGAATATCTGATAGACTGTGGAATGTGTGGTTTCCGCCTCATTCCCTGTTCCTTGTTTGGTTGTGGGTTTAGGGCAGATCCACACAATTAACTGTCTAACCGATATTGGTTTATACGTAACTAGTATGAACTGAGAAGTCATAGAAGGAATGGGTTAATCATGCTTACATAATAAAATATTGGATTTTCTTGAGGAACACTTTCAACAGATACAGTTAACTTTGTAAGTATCTAGTGAATACTTCAGTATTATGTACATGAGGATCCAACAACTAGTAGAATGTGTGGCCTCCGCCTCTTTTCCTGTTCCTTGTTTGGTTGTGGGCTTGGGGCGGAACCATACAGTCGATTGTTTGTTCGATCTGGATTATACATAAGTTGTATACACTAATTTCTTGCAGGAGGAACTAGTAAGAATCATTTTTACTTAACATTCAATACATCAGAAAATATAAGGTTTTCTGGAGGAACATAATGTACTTTTACAAAGAACAAAAAACGGTTTTTCTAAAACAAAACGCTTATGAACTCACCAGCTTTATGTTGATACTCTTTCAAAACCTACTTGTATTCTCAGGACATTAGTAGACAGGTACACGCGCAGATTCAAGAAGACGGAGCATAGTAGCTTCGAGTCTTTATTTATATTTACTTTTGAAGACATTCATGTATAAGTCAAATGTAATGTAAACATTATACGAGTAATACAATGGTTGTTGTTGCTTTGATTACTATTATTCAATTATTGTGATACTGTACATGACGTCCTCCTCCCTCGAACGTTTCCGCCGTTTCGGTTTAGGGGTGTGACAGTTTTGGTGTTATGGCCATGTGAGGCCTTGCATGCACGTAAAGTTTGCAACTTTACGTGACATCTACACTAGGAACGGTGTGACAACCCGGAATTTCTATCTTGTGAAGTCAGACTTGTATCTGTTACCTTTTAGCCGTGCTAAGGGTTATTTTGTGAGTTTTTAAGCCTCGTACACTTAGGACTTGATGCTATGAAGTGTGAGTAACGAATCTATGACTTTCAAATTTAGCCAAGAACATTCATCAAGGGTGTTCACGACCCAAACTAGTTTCATGGCCTTGAACCCATGTTTGGCTGTGAACCCCTCATCATAAGTATAGATTTCCTTCATTTTTCTTCATTTCTCACATCTTTCATCCAAGAACACTCAAACTCTCTCAAGTATCATCAAGGGAATCCATCCTTTCTCTTCAAAAACGTAAGTGATTCATCCCTTTTACTAGTTAATCTTCTTGATCATATGAATCCTATGAATCACATCCTTGAATTCATCACTTTTCCTTCAAGATCTTCAAGTCTTCATCTTTTCACCAAGAACACCAAGAACACACACACGTGTTCTTGGGTCGTAAACACCTTCAAGACTTCCATTAAGTAAGTATCCTTTCCATATACTTGTTATCCATTAGGAGCTCTTGAATCCCCATTAAACTAACACGTTTTAAAGCATCATCTTCAAGAGTTCACGGCCGTGAACCCTTCATGCGGCCGTGAACCCTTCAAGTGATCTTGTTAGGGTCGTAAACCCTTCTTAGACCAAGCTTTGGCCGGAAACACTTAAGCATTCTTGGTCGTGAACACTCCTTAGCCGTGAACACATCCTTGTGTGGCCGTGAACTCCTTTCATACAATCATATGTGATTGTAACACTTCATTTCAAGTGTTTCCTAGTACCTAAGGTTGTTCTCTTACATGATTAGTTGTTATATACACTAATTGTATGCCTATATATGTGATTATATATCTAACAGGATCCAATTGTGCTTCGGGACTTCATTTGTGATCTCAAGCATCCCATATCTATCTTTCATTCGAGTCACTCACTACAGGTGAGTTCATACTCCTAACTTATCTTTTAATGATTTTAAATACTTTTATGGGGGAATAAAATTAGAAAACAATATAGTTGTATAATCAATAACATGTTATTTATAACTATCAAAACAAGAGATTCCTTATACTTCAAAACTATATTACCAAACAAACTGTTTCAAATCCTTTTATAAACTGACATTAAGTCATCAATAATCATTCAAATGGTTAAAAATCTTTTTATATGATAAACTCTTTAAATGTTTTAAAAAACTCTTTTAAACTTATATATTGTCAAAATCATGTCTATATAGATATAGTTATATAAACAAGGTTTAAAGGGCTTAGGACTAATAATTCGCTTTATTTCCTTTTCCTTGTTTGGATGTGGACTTAGGGTATCGGTTGTTTGTCCGAATGTCGTTTAAATCTTAGTTATATAATATGTGTATGTATGTAGATATAAAAGTACTTCAAATCAGTTGGGTAGCAAAGGTGTACAAACATGATCAGTCATTTAATTACATAGCTTACTAGTAAACTATAATAGGTATAGTTTAGGAGGTTACTACTTACTATTTCTAGAACAATGAAACTTACATGAATTAGTACTTACAGGAGTTAGTTATTACCTAAGTTAGTTCTTACATGAGTCAGTTCATATATGAGTCAGTTCAAACATACAATAACTAGAACAAGAGGAAACATACAACAACTAGAACATGAAGAAACATACATTAACTAGAACAAGAAGAAACATACAATAACTAGAACAGAAAGGAACATACAATAACAAGAACAGGAAGAAACATACAATAACAAGAACAGGAAGAAACATACAATAACTAGAACATAAAGGAACATACATCATTTTACAAGAACAAGATAACATTAATGTGAAACCACTACTTCACGGCATAGCAATATACTTGTTAGGTCGCGTTTTGTAACCAAAGTCTCCTGGAGGGAGAGCGGGCATTGTGTGTATAGATCTATACGGGACTGACAATCCCGCATCCCGACTGTTCGCTACAGTTTGGCCGACAGGCCATGGGGTGACAAATGTCACATCAGTTTCGACGCCAGTAGGTCGTCGTGTTAAACACTCGTCAATCAGTATGGTTATAACCACATCACATTTTAACCTTAATTAAACAAATTGGTTTTAAGGTAGTTAGTGCTTCATTAGTTACTTATTACAACATTACTGTACACTGTAATTTCCCCATTACATTCATATAGTGATCTTCTCACATAAAAGGTAATGTAAACTATTTTCTGGTAATGATAGTCATATACTTGGGAAAACACTCACTTTTACAAAAGAACAAACATACAGAATAGTCGGGTCTTGGTAGAAGACTACTCTCCATTTTAGTAGAAAATATAGGATTTTCTAGGAAGTATATAAACTTTACATCAAACATTTACAAACTTTACATCAAACACTTACAAACATTTTCTTCAAACTTATACAAACATTTGACACTAAAATACTTATGAACTCACCAGCTTTAATGCTGATCTACTCTTTCAAAATAACTTGTATTCTCAGGTCACCAGTAGACAGGTACACTGGACCAGGTTTTGAGAAGACGGAGCATGTTCAAGACTCGTCTTTTATTTTGATTACATATTTTGGTGTCTTTCAAATTTACACAGAACACACTTGTATTAATTTACATTATTAATGCAATGGATGATGTTGTTGCTTGTTTTACTATTGTTCATTATTATGATATTGAACCTGACGTCCTCCGCCCCCGAACGTTTCTGCCGTTCTGTTTTGAGGGTGTGACAGATTGGTATCAGAGCTTTGTTTATAGTGAATTGAGTATATTAACCCATAAAAGATATACAACTATAAACACAACGGGATTAAAATACTCTGACCAAGAGTTAATACTTTTAAAATAATAAAATATTTTACTAAAGTATGCATACATGCATTCATACTAGGATCAGTGTCATACTAGAACAGAATAAAAGTAATTGGATGTTGGACACTACAGTTAAACCTGGATAGTTATGTAATCATATTTGGGATCAATATAGCCTGATCAACTATATTTATTTGAGATATGACCAACATGTGTTTGGGAGTGATTATAGTGTTGCAAAAGTCTAAAACTTACCTAAGTACCAGGAGAATTCTTGAATCAAACATAAAATATAAAATACTATAGGAGTATTTTAGAAATACTATAACAACAAACCTGAAAACTTATCAACTTCATATAATTAGAAGTTCAAGAATCAAACATATAATTAAAATACTATAGACATATTTTAGGTACCATGAATAACTTAAAGGGATTGTTAAAAGACCTTTGTGGTAGGTCTATAATTACTAAGTGTATACTTTAGGGTTATATGTAGTTGAGGTTTTATAGACTCAGAATAGGTGATTTTTACTCTACTTCTTGTTCCTTGTTTGGTTGTGGTTTTAGAGTAGAGTCACTTATTCGAAGGTCTATTCAATCTGGATTATATATAATCTGTACACACTTCGTGATTATAGAAAGACCAGAAAGGATCATCTTCATAAAAAAAATTTAATTTTTATTTATCTCATAGATTCTTTAGGACATTCCCATTCTCGTATAAACCACTTAGATAGATGTAGCCACTCCAGCAACCAATAGAGGAATCAACGAGGACCCAGCAGAGTTTCATTAGGAGGATTCTGAGAAAGAAATAGATGAGAAGTAAAGAAACTATATAAGTCATTTAGTGCCCTTATCTTGATAAGGACACCTATGAGAGGTTCGCATGAACTTCCAGGATTCGAGCTCTTCATTATGAAGTAACGGGGATCAGTGTTAGAATCGGAAGTAAGACAGCGCAGGGATTCAATATACCTACAGAAGAGAAGGAAAACATATAGATACCAGGAGAGAACAAACCATTACCACCCAGATTAGAACAGAAAACAGAGGAAAACCATGCGTGTTCCATACAAGTGTTTGAGTGCCGTTTCGTCATAGTAATAACTAATAAACTAATGCAACCTAGTGAGTTAGTGAATACATTATTCGCATTAGGCTTTAAGCTTATCATCTTTTTCTGTCATGGATAACAACAATAAAACGGATCACAAAATCTCAATTGAGAGTGATTATTTCTCAAATTCATAAGTCTATTTTATGTAGACTCTATTATGAACTACTTTCAAATCTTTTCGAAAGCTAGAACATGATATCCTCCAACCAAAGATAACTTAGTTCGGATGACACCCTCCTTGTGACCATTCTAGAAACTTACTTCCACTCCTTACCAGGTCTACATCATATGGATGTAGGTTGAATCATCGAGAACAGTATAACAAAACGAAAAAGTTACATTCACATAAATGATTAGGATACATCTAGAGCCAACCATAAACGCTCACGAACTCATTTCCTTATCATGTAACAGAATCATACCTCCGAAGAAACGAAACCAACCCGCTGGCAAAACACCAATCCTTCAGATAGATACGGCTACCTTTCAAGTTGCGGTCTCAGCTGCCGTAACAGCTGTCATGACTCACCTTAACGCTAATAACGCAAATGGTAGTGGAATTATTATCGGAAATCCCAATCAAGGTGATAACTGTTGGGGTACAAAGTTATTCATGATTGACTTTGTAATTGTTTGACTTTTGTAAAACCCACTTGCATGTGGTGCATTAGCCTTTAGACCCATGTGTTAGTGAGAGTGAGAGAGAGACATGTAAACACCTCTATAAAGAGTGGGTTCATACCACTTGTAGAGGTGTGCTTGAGAGGTGTAAAAGTGAGTGTGTAAGTGTGTGTTATTTATTTAGATGTAGATCTATGTCCCTTTTTGTAACACCATACATATTCAATACATCTCTTGAACACCCAAATCACCATGTTCATTGTGCAAACTTTAATTCCGCATGCCAAACCATGTTCTTATGTCACAACAATTGGTATCAGAGCGGGTCTGCAAGATCAACGTGATTTTTGAAGAACGATTTTCGGCTTGGCAGATTTTGTCACAATTTGAAGCAAGTTTGGTGAGTCTCTCTCTATGATCTCTCTTAATTTTGTTGAATCGTGCGTTGTGTTTTTGATTTTTGATCGTTTGATTCGTTGGATCAAATTTTTCTTGAAAACCCCATTGATGATCCAATAATTTTTTTTAAGATCAAGTCCAACCAAAAACAAAATCAAATTTTCGTCACTGTTCATTAAATCCGATATTCGAATCCCAAAACAATTTCCATTGCTTAAATGTTCATCAGATTGTATTTTAAGCCCAAAATTGTGATTGTTTGCTATTCATTCTTCAAATGTCCAAGCCCAATTAAAATTCAACTTACTGTTCATGATCACGATTTGAGCCCAACATTTGAGTTGTTACTGTTCATGTCTGATTTCTTTGAGCCCAAATTCAGAATTATCTACTGTTCATGAAGCCTAAAATATCATTTAATCATAATCGGAAACACTTCGTTCATTCTTGTTCTTCACTCGTTTCCAGTTATTGTATTCTCGATTGATTTTGATAGCGAATGAGATTTCATCTTGTTGTTTTTAACAATCGATGTGTTTTTCTTTGTCTTGTGAATCGATTAAGTTTGTTGTGTTCAATCACAATAATCGATTATGATCAAGATATCAATTGTTGATTCAATTGAAGAGTCAATTTGAAAGTCAAAGCTCGGTTCTTATGGTTCTAAGATTCAAAATCGAAAAAGATTCAGATGAAGATGGGTTCATTTTGAGTTTTGATGATGAGTTTTTGATGTGTCTGAATTTGATTTGGATAGTTTTTAGTGTTGATATGGATCTGTTTTGGATTGAGAACAAAAACGAGAATGAAGAACTGTGAGCGATGGTTTGAAATTGAATGATCAAGAACAATTGACGAACATATGAAGAACAGATGAAAATTGTTTGAAATTCGATGTTTGATCTGAAAAGTGTGTTGAAGAAGACGATCTGTGTTTGTTAATTGATGGGTTGAAGAGTCAAAATTTGAAAGTCAAAATTGTATCTAAAGTCTAATGACGATGGTTTTAATGTCGATGATTGATTATTTTGATTTCGAATGTCTTGATTTGGAATCATCGACTGGAAGCATCGATGTGATACGTTTGGAGTCACTGGAATTTGATGTCGAGTATTTCACTTGGGGTCGATTGACGAACAGATGGTCGATGTTTGGTCTGATGTTGACGAAGCTTTTGTTGGAGTCGATTGTTTAGGAATGAAGGCTTGATAAAAGAATCGATGAGCAAAGAAGCATATGGGTCGAATGATTTGGTGATATATCGATGAACGAACAGATGGATGAACAGGAACAATTTTGGGGAAGAAGAACTTGAATTAAGAAAGATTTGGGAATCGATGTTGGCTAATGAAGTTTGATGCTGATGAAAAAAGAAGGGTTGTCAAGAGTCGACGATCTGGGTATGTTGGGGTCGATGATTTTATTGATTGGGTTTAAAACAAGAATCGTTGATTTTGAGAATTTCGAATGATTGATCGATGCTTGATAACGAATCTGTGACTTTAAGAACGAAGGATTTTGAGGATACGATGGGTCGATTCAGAGGTTGGATGAATGGCTAAGAAGTTACTGTTCATTACTGTTCATTGGATAGGCTTCGAATGCTTCGAATTCGTGTGTTTGGGAAAATTTTCGTATGAAGAGGAGAGAAAATTTTGGGGAAGATGAACATGCGAAGAGGAGAGAGAAAATGGTTTAATTTCATACGAAGAGTGTTGGTTAATTTCATACGAAGAGTGCTGTAATTTCGTATGAATGGAAGAAGAAAACAAACAGTTACAATTTTGGTCCCTGCTCTTTTAACGAAGTGGAATAAATGGTTCAGCCCTTCGTATGATTGATCAAGTCTTCGTATGTTTTGCTCAAAAAGCAGATTTTTCGAATTCAGCCCCTGAAATTTCGAATGTTTGGCAAACTCCACAATTAATTGAAGTTTCGAATGTTTGACACTTTTCACCCAAATTCGGAAATTTTCTGAAATTTCGAATGTTTGGACAACTCTTCGTATGTTTGGAACACAAATGGCAGAATTTTCGAAAATAGTCCCTGAGGCTTCGAATGTTTGGCGGTTCATACCCAAATTCGAAAAAGGACTGTTTTTGCTGAAAATTGAAGAAAATGCATTTCAGGCCCCTGCAGTTTGTGCAAATTGACGCTTTCTACCCAGATTTGGAAAAGGGGGAGTGTTTTGCATATTTTGCTGTTTTAGGTGCACCGGGTCACTGCAGAATTTTGAAATTGACAATTTCTACCCATTTTTGAGAAATTTTGTCAAAGGCGATCCGTGAACGAAGCTAAAAATTCAATATTTTTTGGATTTTCCGGATTAAAGCACAAAGTTTATGCCACATGTTAAGGGGGACTTTTGACACGAAAAATTCCGAATAGAGCACGTTCTTTTTCCTTGGGAGTTTTATAATCAAATTTCGATTATAAAAAGGGGGAGAAGTTTTATATGAAATTCGAACTTGAATTTTTCATATTACGCGGATTTGAAGACCGAAGTGATCTTGAAGTTTTGAAGCTTACGAAATGATGCAATTGGAAGTTCAGAAATGATTTATTTTCGAAATGGATTTGGTTTTATTGAAGATTTTTGGGATGTGTTTTTATGCGCAACTTTTGGGTGATTATTTGGAGTTAATCATTCGTTGCTGCTCGGTTTGTATGGTTTCACATCCTAGAGCCCAAATTGAAGAATCATGGAAGAATTGAAGATTGAAGTTCATTTCGACATGTGTCACGTTTGAGGCTCGGGTCGCGTAGTTGCTCGATTTTGGAAGAATTGAAGTGGGTCATTCATTCCTAACTTTGAGGGGGAGAATGTTGGGGTACAAAGTTATTCATGATTGACTTTGTAATTGTTTGAGTTTTGTAAAACCCACTTGCATGTGGTGCATTAGCCTTTAGACCCATGTGTTAGTGAGAGTGAGAGAGAGACATGTAAACACCTCTATAAATAGTGGGTTCATACCACTTGTAGAGGTGTGCTTGAGAGGTGTAAAAGTGAGTGTGTAAGTGTGTGTTATTTATTTAGATGTAGATCTATGTCCCTTTTTGTAACACCATACATATTCAATACATCTCTTGAACACCCAAATCACCATGTTCATTGTGCAAACTTTAATTTCGCATGCCAAACCATGTTCTTATGTCACAACAATAACCAAGTACAACAACGAGTGCCTACTTGCAAAGACACTCCGAGCCTCAAATCTAAGAACAAGAAACAGATATTCTGGGATAAAAAGAAGGGCAAACCACCTCAAAAGTTAGCTAAGAGACAACAACCAGTGGCAGCCTCTGCGGCCACGACATCTGTTACTCCTACTACCATTCCTACTAATATCCCGGTTACCCCTATCCCAGCAAGGCAGTATGAAGGAAATCTACCCAAGTGCAAAGAGTGCAGCTTCCATCACCTGGGAGTCTGTCGATTGATGCATTGCAGGAATTGCAACAGGAACGGGCACACTACCCGTTTCTACAGAATCCCGATCTGACACATTACTTCGACCACCAATGTTGGAACCAGTCCAATATGCCACCTTTGTGGTGAAATAGGACATTTCAAGAGGGACTGTCCAACAGAGAAGAATAGCAGGGGAGCAGGAGGAGTTTGACCCCAGAATATGGGGAAAGCATCAAAGAACCCTGCTATAATTTTGGTACGCTTCCAAAACCCATTAATTAATTATAATTATAATAACTCTCTCGTTCGAACCAAATCACTGCACTCGTATAAAACTCGGAACCCTAACAGGTAAAGCTATGATGGCTTAGTGTATGCATTAGGGTCATCTATAATTAAGATTTGTAGACTTTGAGTGAGTGATTTCGCCTCATTTCCTGTTCCTTGTTTGGTTGTGGATTTAGTGCAGGGTCACTCAGTCAACTGTCTTTCCAATCTTAATTATACATGGCTGGTGTACACCAAACGGTTATAGAGAGACCTAGTAGGGGTCATTTCATGAAAGTTCATTGTTTCAAATTATCAAAACCCACGTTTTGTTGTAATTGTTAATTTTGATAAAATAGGGTTCGTAGTAATCATTTCTTCTTCCAATTAACATAATATCTGATTCATCAAGAAGTTCCGACATCATCATCCGACATGGTTTGGGCTTGGTCCTTACCATGCAAAATTTATGTGTTGTGTAAAAGAACTTTTCCCTTAAATCAACCGTCAGATGAAATTCTTCCGATTCATAATCAAGTTAACCAAGGCAACAGGTGGACTTGATTGCTATTTTGGGTGATCGTCGTCAGATCAGCCAAATCCGCACCCTTCCTACAATTTTAAGGAATCAGGCAAAATAGAGAAGTTAACTAGGATGTGTGTCCGATAAATTAGTTAGACTGCAAGGTGTTCCAATATCTGTTATCTCCGTTTGAGATAGTAGAATCATCTCACAGTTCAGGCAGAGCACTTCAGAAATTTGTGGAAACTAGGCCAGTCATGATGCATAGCCTACCATCCTTAAATCAACAGACATAATGAGAGAACGATTCAACCATTAGATGTTGTGCGGAGAGCATATGTGATAGACTTTGGTAGAACAAGAATACCCACTTACCAACTAGTCGAGTCCTTGACCATGCTAGCAGTTAAAGTTGCTCCATTCGAAACCCTCTTTGGTCGCAAGTACAGATCCTATCTGCACTGGATTAAAGTAGGCGACACGCAACTAGCTAGAGGTCAAATTTCCAGACGGCACCTTCGTTGGTCCGGAATTCATCCGAGAAACTACCGAGAAGAGAGTACGGATCCAGGAGCGACGTGAAGCTCCCAGGGTCAGGCATATAAACTAACGCCTTCGATAAGAGAAAACCCTTGGAATTCCAGGTTGGTGACCTCGTCAGGTGAAGGTCTCACCCGGAGGGGCAGAATACGCTTCGGAAAGCATGGAATACTAAATCCAAAGTACGTAAGATCATTTGAGATTCTTACTAGAGTTGATCCAGTAGCTTATAGACCACGACTACCTCGGAAATCCAATAGCACACACCCTACTTTCCACGACTCTAACTTGAAAACTGGTCATCTGACGAGACTTTTGTAATCCCACTCGCTTTGATCGATGTAAGCGAGAACCTCAACTTTGTGGAAGAATCTGTAGAAACCCTAGACAGCGTAGTCGTTAAGACTAATCGGATCCCTATCCCGATAGTGAAATTCCGCTTAAAAGGCATAGCGAGGACCTGAATTCACTTAGGAGCGCGAGGTTCAAATGAAACTGGACTATCCTCATCTTCTCCCTTAGTTTATCTATAATTGCTTAAACTCTAATTTCGGTACGAAATTCCCTTTAACGGGGGGATGATGTAACAACCCGAAATTTCTATCTTGTGAAGTCAGACTTGTATCTGTTACCTTTTAGCCGTGCTAAGGGTTATTCTGTGAGTTTTTAAGCCTCGTACACTTAGGACTTGATGCTATGAAGTGTGAGTAACGAATCTATGACTTTCAAATTGAGCCAAGAACATTCATCAAGGGTGTTCACGGCCCAAACTAGGTTCACAGCCGTGAACCCATGTTTGGTCGTGAACCCCTCATCATAAGTATAGATTTCCTTCATTTTTCTTCATTTCTCACATCTTTCATCCAATAACACTCAAACTCTCTCAAGTATTATCAAGGGAATCCATTCTTTCTATTAAAAAACGTAAGTGATTCATCCCTTTTACTAGTTAATCTTCTTGATCATATGAATCCTATGACTCACATCCTTGAATTCATCAATTTTCCTTCAGGATCTTCAAGTCTTCATCTTTTCACCAACAACACACACACATGTTCTTGGGCCGTAAACACCTTCAAGACTTCCATTAAGTAAGTATCCTTTCCATATACTTGTTATCCATTAGGAGCTCTTGAATCCCCATGAAACAAACACCTTTTAAAGCATCATCTTCAAGAGTTCACGGTCGTGAACCCTTCATGTGGTCGTGAACCCTTCAAGTGATCATGTTAGGGCCGTAAAACCTTCTTAGACCAAGCTTTGGCCGTAAACACTTAAGTATTCTTGGCCGTGAACACTCCTTGGCCGTGAACACATCCTTGTGTGGTCGTGAACTCTTTTCATACAATCATGTGTGATTGTAACACTTCATTTTAAGTGTTTCCTAGTACCTAAGGTTGTTCCCTTACATGATTAGTTGTTATATACACTAATTGTATGCATATATATATGTGATTATATGTCTAATAGGATCCAATTGTGCTTTGGGACTTCATTTGTGATCTCAAGCATCCTATGTCTATCTTTCATTCGAATCACTCACTACAAGTGAGTTCATACCCTAACTTATCTTTTAATGATTTTAAATGCTTTTATGGGGGGGGGGGGGTACAAATCGAAAACAATATAGTTGTATAATCAATCACATGTGATTTATAACTATCAAAACAAGAGATTCCTTATACTTCAAAACTGTATTACCAAACAAACTGTTTCAAATCCTTTTATAAACTGACATTAAGTCATCAATAATCATTCAAATGGTTAAAACTCTTTTTATATGATAAACTCTTTAAATGTTTTGCAAAACTCTTTTAAACTTATATATTGTCAAAATCATGTCTATATAGATATAGTTATATAAACAAGGTTTAAAGGGCTTAGGACTGATAATTCGCTTTATTTCCTTTTCCTTGTTTGGATGTGGACTTAGGGTATCGGTTTTTTGTCTGAATGTCGTTTAAATCTTAATTATATATTATGTATATGTATATAGATATAAAAGTACTTCCAATCAGTTCAATACCTATAGGTAGCAAAGGGGTACAAACATGATCAGTCATTTAATTATAGAGCTTACTAGCACACTATAATAGGTATAGTTTAGGAGGTTACTACTTACTATTTCTAGAACAATGAAACTTACATGAATCAGTACTTATAGGAGTTAGTTATTACCTAAGTTAGTTCTTACATGAGTCAGTTCATATATGAGTTAGTTCAAACATACAATAACTAGAACAAGAGGAAACATACAATAACTAGAACAGTAAGAAACATACATTAACTAGAACAAGAAGAAACATATAATAAATAGAACAGAAAGGAACATACAATAACAAGAACAGGAAGAAACATACAATAACAAGAACAGGAAGAAACATACAATAACTAGAACAGAAAGGAACATACTTCCTTTTACAAGAACAAGATAACATTAATGTGAAACCACTACTTCACGGCATAGCAATATACTTGTTAGGTCACGTTTTGTAACCAAAGTCTCTTGGAGGGAGAGCGGGCATTGTGTGTATAGATCTATACGGGACTGACAATCTCGCATCCCGACTGTTCGCTACAGTTTGGCCGGCAGGCCAAGGGGTGACAAATGTCACATCAGTTTCGACGCCAGCAGGTCGTCATGTTAAACACTTGTCAATCAGTATTGTTATAACCACATCACATTTTAACCTTAATTAAACAAATTGGTTTTAAGGTAGTTAGTGCTTCAGTAGTTACTTATTACAACATTACTGTACACTGTAATTTTCCCATTACATTCATATAGTGATCTTTTCACATAAAAGGTAATGTAAACTATTTTCTGGTAATGATAGTCATATACTTGTGAAAACACTCACTTTTACAAAAGAACAAACATGCAGAACAGTCGGGTCTTGGTAGAAGACTACTCTCCATCTTAGTAGAAAATATAGGATTTTCTAGGAAGTATACAAACTTTACATCAAACATTTACAAACTTTACATCAAACACTTACAAACATTTTCTTCAAACTTATACAAACATTTGACACTAAAATACTTATGACCTCACCAGCTTTAATGCTGATCTACTCTTTCAAAATAACTCGTATTCTCAGGTCACCAGTAGACAAGTACATTGGACCAGGTTTGAGAAGACGGAGCATGTTCAAGACTCGTCTTTTATTTTGATTATATATTTTGGTGTCTTTCAAATTTACACAGAACACACTTGTATTAAATTACATTATTAATGCAATAGATGATGTTGTTGCTTGTTTTACTATTGTGCATTGTTATGATACTGAACCTGACGTCCTCCGCCCCCGAACGTTTCCGCCGTTCTGGTTTGGGGGTGTGACAAAGGGCTAGATCTGAAGTTTGGGACTCTAGATCCCACTAGAAAAGGCCGAAAACGAGAAGGAATAAAGGGACTCGTCGAGTCCTTTAATCGAATCGACGAGTCGGCCAAAGAGTTTACGACTAAGAGTCTACGGCCAGGGGTTTGCGGTTGAGGGTTTGAAACCGCAAACATTATGGAACTCGACGAGTCACTCAAGTGACCCGGCGAGTTGACGAGTTATGCAAGGAACTCGACGAGTGATTGGTTGTACTCGACGAGTTGAGATCAACATGGACTGTTAACCTTGACTGTGAACTTTGACCTTGACCAGGGTTGACTCTGAGGGAATTTATGGAAAGTTGTTAAGCTAATCACTTGATGATTATAGGCAGTTGAGAAGAGGCAGCGTGGGACATATCTGATTTCAGCTTACCAGTTCAGCATTCCAGATGTGAGTCTTCTCACCATACCAATGGGTCTAAGGCACCAAGGCCAGCCCATTTCATACTAGTTGGTATACTCATTGTCTAGAGGTGTGTGGCAAGATTTTGTTGTAATATGCGGTAGAGATAGCCTTCATGGCTATGGTAGAGATAACTTTTATAGCTAACAGTAGAGATAGCTTTTATGGCTAATGGTAGAGATAGCTTTTACAGCTAATGATAGACATAGCCTTTATGACTAATGGTAGAGATAGCTTTATAGCTAAGATGTTATGTGGTATGTGGTAGAGGTAGTCTTTATGGCCGTTATGATATGTGTTATGTGATTTGTGCTTAGGGTATGCTCTGAGGGAACTCACTAAGCATTAGCTTACAGTTTGTGGATTTGTTTCAGGTACATCGGAGCCCAAGGGCAAGGGCAAATCTTGATGGCGCAACGTGCACTCTCTCATACTTTTGTGGGACACTTTGACGTTTGGAATAAAAGTTGTATTTGATCTATGTTTTGAAAACAATTATAACTGGATTTCTTGATATTGGAAATGTGTTTAAGTATTCAAAAATGAAAATTTTCTTTGTAAAAATTGGGTCGTTACATTATATTTTATTGAGACCCTTCATACATCTAGAGAAGCATGTGAAGCTTCTGATATCTGACATTCTCCGACTCTATTTATTTATTTTTGATCTTATTGCATTAGTGATAAAAAAAATAATGGGAAAACATTACACTAGCATCCGCATCTGATTTTATGATTTTTTGATATTAGATTTTTGACACCTCTAAAGAAGATGATTTATTTAGTAATGTGATGTTGCACTGATTTTTGATCTTCACTGATCAAATTTTCGACATTACTAGATTTTTCACGAATCCTAACTATTTATTATTAACACTCGATATTACGATGATTCATATTTTATCAACATATTATTCTTTAGAGGATTTTTGGGTGTATTAATATTCGAGAACTAGAAATGTTTCATACTTTTGAAGTTGAAGTGTGATTTGATCATGGGATCTTTAGTTCAACAGTTATTGCCTTATTGGTACACTCTGAACTTGATCCGATTACTGATTAACTCTGTGGATATGAATCACACTCTTGAGCATCAAAGAAGCATAAATGTAAGTGCTTAGAAGACATTGACTATATAGATTGCATTGCTTATGTTCAGATATCACAAACGCTTCAGAGTTTTTAGAGAAATTTCAGCATTTGGTTCTCTTTATGTATATGTATTTTTTCCTTTATCATTTTATTTGTATCCCTCATAATTTGCGAGTATTTAGGGGGAGAATGTTGAGCAAGAAATGCTCTACAATTTTTATGATGATATCTATGTGAGAATGTTTCTTTTTTGTTTGTAAAGATTCCCTTCTCCTCGATAAAGAGATAGGGTTTCTAGATCAGTTAGTTTAAATATGTAGTCCTATAGTTAGAGAATAGATGGGATCTTGTCCATCCCAAGAATTAAGAGTATTTTTCATAATTTTAATTGTCTTTCTATGAAATCATTGGATTGCTCATTTTTCTGTTCTTTATTTTTATAATCATTAAGATTTATTTGTTTCACACCTAGCAAATTTATAAGCGGGATCTTACAAAAGTAAGCTTACGGTTTTCAAAATTGGAATTTAAAATACTTATAATTTATTGAATTAGGGGTACCTGAATTCTTTTCTATTGTCAGTGGAGATTAGTATGAAATTGAGGAGATGAATTAGAAGTTATATGCATGCTATGGTTGGAGTGGTGATTGCGAATAAAGCTCATATATATATATATATATATATATATATATATATATATATATATATATATATATATATATATATATATATATATATATATATATATATATATATATACTAGCCGTTTACCCGCGCCAAGCGCCGGGTGCGAATATTTCTCCGAAAATAATTTCTAGAGACGATTAGTTCTTATGTGCAAATAGTTTATTCCAGCTAAACGATTATTAATAAGAGTCATGGTAGCAGAAACTAAATCATAAAGAATTAAAAATGAAAATTTGGGATTCATTTAAAATGTACATGAACACATGATTGTTTGTGTATTATTAATTGTGCAACATTTCTTTATACACCACATTCGATGTATAGATTTCACTGTTGTTGAATTGTTCGTCAGACTTCACTAATACTTCTGTAGTGTCATATGATATCCCTCTGGATATGTATTTTTTTAACGCCTTCATTTCATTTTTGCCATTTATTGTTTTTATATATAATAAATGAAACGTTCATATAACTTGTTAAACTTTAAAACTTCATTATATGACTTGAATTTCAGTTAAAATAAAGTTTATTGCAAAAAATAAAATAATATTATTTCTTGTAATAAGTTTCAATAAAATAGGAGTGTTATACAATGTTCAAAAAGGCGTGTGAGAACACTAAACATTAAAAAAAAAAATAAACTATTAATTGACCATAGAGGGGTTATTTGAAGGGCATACTACTTTCATTTAGTATTGTTACATTTTATTACAAAATAATGAACATACATTGCTATTTCTTGCATTTGACAACAACATTACAATTAAATGTGCATTTTTTATTGGACCTTCCTTGCGTTTCAGCTCTGCATCAATAGTTTGCAACTTTACATATTCTAAACTAACAATACAACATGAAATTTAAGTTAAATACATGAAATGAAAACATAGTGTTTGTGTACTATAGCATCCTACTTTCACCCATGAATGGACATTGTTAAAATTATGGGTTGGTGTTACCAAGGGCAAGACCCAATTTCAAAATGCTTTAGAAAGGTACATATGTCTCTTTTCACAAAATTGCCCTTTTCAGCTAACCATTCTAGATCCCTTTCAAATTTATTTGAACTCTCAAATAAATAAATAAAATAAAAATCCAAAACATTTCACTAAAGTTTATTTTTTTCCTTTCCCGTGTAATTTACAAAATTAACCAAACGGCCCTTGGCAATAAAAAACATCCAAAATGTAAAGCAATACCTATAAAGGAGGAGCAGACGCCTGGTTGTAGCAATAATGAAAAAAAGAGGATAAGGTGTTACCACTTACCTTGAGCATTTTTAATAGTTTAATGGGTTAATAAGGTTATAAGGTGTTACTTGAAGCATTTTAATAAGGTAAGCATTACCTACATGGAAACTAAAGACACACCCTTTTTCTTTTCCATGAACAGATTACCTGCAAGGAATAGGACTCGTTTATTTTAATACTAAAACAATGGTAAAAAATTATGAATAAGTCAAGAGAATATTACCTCACATCAAAGTACATTTTCATGGACCAAACTTTTATATATTTATTTATCTGCTAAAAGTGCCTTTAATGACTATCTGAATCTCCAAAATTGGTCCTAAAACCAACTGAAAATTTAATAAAAACAAATTAATTAGCTTACACAATTAAGACTTTACCTGCAAAATACATTAAACCTGAAGCAAGGGTAGTTTCGTCCTAAAAATTGAAATTAACATCATATAATATTAAAATCAACTAAAGGGAAAATTCTTCCAATTTGATAGAGTGACAAACTTTAATTTAAACCTTGTGATAAAAAGGAATAAAACAACAAACTTTTTGACATATCACTCGAACATCTACACAACAGGGTAAAATGTAACCAAATACATACCATTTTAAACAATTACTTTTAAAAAATAAATCTGTAATTCAGAGTATAATCATGAAAAAGATTTACCTCACTAAGAATTAGGTGAAGAGAATGAGCTATATAGCAAACTTCCATTCTATTCGGTGATTATATGAAAAACAAACAATCTAGGAATGAAAATTAACAAAGTGGAGGAAATCAATTACCTGATCTGCCACCTGGACTCTTTTTGTCACATTGACAACCCTTAATACCTATAAAAAGACAACAAATGTTTGACAAACTTTTGGAAGACGTATACTGAAAAAAGAAGTGAAATTCTAGAATCAGGAAAGTAAATGCAAAAATGAAAGGGGATGCATCATGCATTAGTTTTAAAATGCGTGAAAGCATTATTTGTAGATATATGAACAAACATGAAGGGAAAACCATGGATCAGTAGAAAAAATGATGATTTGTGCATAGAAGCTCACCAGGCTACATGTAGCAGCAATAAAGAGAGCCAGAGCAACAAAAATGCCAGTCTACAACTTTTCCAACACCCATACTTTTGACCTACATGAAAAATAACCCTTGAATGTTACTGGGAAGTAGCCTATATGACTTCAGACTAATTTCAAAAAATTTGTATTTATATACTTCAAAATGATCCTTTTATGACAGTAAATATTACAGAATTAAAAGAACACACAAAGCTTTTTTTTTTAACTGAAATGACATTGTCCCATTTGAGAAATATGACCATATCCACTTCTTTGGGCACCATGATCTTCCACCATATTGCAATATCATGCCTGCGTATAGGGAAACCAATAAGATGCAAGAATAAAACAGTTAACTCCCTATATTGATAGTGAAAGTAAAGGAAGTTTCTATTTTCCAAATTCACCCTCATCTTCCTTTAATACAAATAGATGAAAAAAAAACCTAGGTTCCTTTACTCTTTATTAAAGTAGTAATATTTAAAGATTTATCACATTAACCTTGGTACCACTCATTTCTTTTTCCACTATTTAAAGATTTATCACTTTGAACCCCTTGCATCATCCCGTGATGCTTAATTTTTCAACCTGAGAATATGATCTTAAACTCGTGGTTATTCATGTCAAATTGAGCATTCTTTGTTACATTTACCACAATAATAAAATCAAACGATATGATACTACTCAAGAAACATATGTATTTACCTCTATTATAGCACATGCATCATCTCCCTCGTCCTTGTTCTCTGTCACCCAACACAAAAACAACATTTTCAGTAAGAAAATCATAAACATATATTAGGGTATATCTGATTTTTCCTTTTCAGTGTTCGTCTTTCTTTCAATCTTTCTATTAGAAACCTTAAAAAAATAAAATATCAATAATTCATCCTTTCATATGCTTTAAGGTCAAATAGAAATGAAATGGCAACAATAACGTTGCATTATAAGATAATTATCGACTTTTCTTGCACTAATTCATCTATCAGGAGAGATTTTGAAATGGAGCAAAATGAAATAATGCTTATTAAGAAAATGAAACAAAGTTACACATGAGTTATTTGAAAGCAACAATACCTCAATATTATTGGTTGTTTGTTATCTTTATGTAGCCATTTAATGTTTTTTTTATCTCAAGCGTCTACATAAAAATACAAGATACATAAAGTTCTTCCCCTGCATTGACAAAACCACAAGAAAAAATTAATCGCATAGATGAAAAATATGGCCTGACCCATTACTGATTCGATTAAAAAAAGGAAATTTGTGGAGGAGATAAAGGGACTACAGTGGGTGAGTAGGGAACCGATGGTTGTCTTGCTGGGTTTTTAATGATGAAATTGAATCGTGAGAGGGTTAGTAACAAAAATCATCTCCTTAAGAGAGGAATCAGGGGAGAAAGAGATAAAGAGATAGAGAGTGAGAGAGTAAGAGAAAGTTTACCTAGAATTTATCAAAACAGGCAATGGAGAGGACGACAGAGTTAAGAAACACCATACAAATCCGGTTCTTTGTCTTCTTCATCATCTCGATGAATCGACCCTCAAAAACTATTAAAACGAAACCAAAACAATTTTGGTGAGTAGCAGGGTTTTTGTTTTCTCGATCGAGAGAAAGTGAAATGGAGAAGAGACCAACAGAAATATAACACTATAGGCAGAAAGAAAAGGCGACATAAGGGGATGCAACAGATTCAATTGATTTTGACCAGTTCAATGTGTTGAATTTTTCAATAGTTGACCGGATAGTATTTAGGTATTCTGAAAATGCATAAATTGATTGTATATATTGCTTTAAGGTGTGTACCTCTTAAAATTCAGTCTTTGACTAAATTTGCATAATAAGTAGTAAAGATATATATATATATATATATATATATATATATATATATATATATATATATATACAGAGAGAGAGAGAGAGAGAGTTAGGTTCAAATGTGGATTGACATCTATTGTGCGGACGTGTGGACAATGCTATTCTGTGAGAATGGCAAAGAAAATATGTTGTTTGGTAATGTGAATACGTTCAATCTTACATAACTATTGTCATTATCATGCATTCTCACTAATCAAATCGTCTATAAGGTTATTATAGACTTTTTTTTTATTATTCTCATTCTATCAAAATGTTTTTGTCAGAATGTTTATTGAGTCGTATTCTGTAAGAATAAAAATGAGTAAAAAACGATGCGTGAGAACAAAAATGAATAAGAATTAGTGAAAATGCATGAAAATGACGATAGTTATGTGAGATTGAACGTATTCACATTAACAAACAACCTATTCTCTTAGTAATTCTCATAGAATAGCATTATCCACACGTCCGCATAATAGTTGTCCATCCATATTATATATATATATATATATATATATATATATATATATATATATATATATTAAATTTTCAAAAAGATTGAGAAAAGGTGATTCATTTTTTATATTACTAGGTGTAAGACCCATGTATTACATGATTTCATTTAGAAAAAAAAATAAATATGGAATTTTAAACATTTGAAAAGTTTGAGTTTATAAGAAAAATTAGAAAAATATTGAATTATTAAACTTAAAGTGTTTTTTCTCTTTTAAATTTAAACAAATATTTTAGATAAATAAACAAAGAAAACTAATGGGTTTTAATTTAAAATTTTTGAAATTAGAAGGAAAGTCAATTAATAAAATTGAAATGCATTTACTATTATATTTATTGCAATTAATACATTTAATTTAATTAAATATTATGTGAAATTTAATAAAAATGAAACAATCATAAAATGCCATGTGGAAAAAATTTAATTAAAAATAACAACAAAATGACATGTGGCTAAATTAATGAAAATGTGACATGTGGCAAAAGGATTTTCATTTATTAGAGTAAGATGTTTTATTTAGCCATGGAATGTCTTCATGAAGCAATTAATGAAACCGAGTGTAAAGTGATTCTTAAAGGAGTTAAATTGGGACCTGGAGGGCTTGAAGTTTCACATCTGTTTTCTGTTTTCTGCATACTTTTTTTTTTGAAACGGCAAATGATTCACCGGAAGCCTCTACCCAATATTTCAGAGTAGACCCCGAGTTCGAGCTCCGCAAAGCGTGCAAACCCAACCTCCAAGGGGATTTCCAGGGAAAATTCCCCCACGCATGGGGTATATTTGCAAGAGGCGCACAAATTGTGCGTTACCGGGTTTGAAACCCCGACCTTAAACCCACATAGGGATGTAAACCCAATGCATCAAGCCAGTGTTTACATGATGTTATCTTTTTAGGGGTGTTTTCTTTTGATAATGCAAGAAGTATAGTTTGTATTTTTAAATTCTCTTGTCTTGAGTTTGTTTATAAATCGTTTTAGATGAAATCAATCTCTTTAGGTTGGATATTGCTCATGATAAGGTGGGAAACTTAGTTGATATTCTTAATTGTGGAGTTGCTAAGTTTCTATATAATTATTTTGGACTTCTATTTGGATGTACTATGGTGAGGGGTACATAACAATCATCCAAAAAAAAGGTTGTAGCATTTAAAATTGACGACTCTCTCAATATGTTGAATAGGCATCAATGTAATTTTGGGAGACAAAATTGGAGAAAAATGATATGAATGATATGGACGAAGGCTCTAGCATGGAAACAAGTTAAAGGATTATGAATGGGTATCTTTATGTAGTAATTCAGACTCTTTTTGTGAAATTGATATGGAGGCTTTTATGCATTAGTATGATTCATAAAAGTGATTCATAATTAGAGTGGTTAGTTTAGTATTGATTAATGGCTAAAGTGTTGGAAATTAACGAATTTTTTACAAAACAATTTAAGCAAACAATTCATGAGCACATCGGAAATTATAATCTAAAGCTTTTTGTGTTGAAATAAAACACTGGTTGTTAGGATCGTTATAGCTCAAAGAGTAATATTAATGTGTAAGATATAATCAACTGAAAATGCAAGCAACAATATAAATTAAATAAAACATACACAAAATTGTTCAGTTCCATCCCTTTTGTGTGTCAAAAATTGGATGTTTTGTTCAAAAAGTTTTGGAATTCCATTGATGATTTAAAAGGTTTCATTTACAATTTGGTCAAAAAGTTATCTAAAAACATTTAAAATGACAAATTTATCCTTTTAATTTAGTTTTTTAGTCTCTCTCTCTCTCTCTCTCTCTCTCTCTCTCTCTCTCTCTCTCTCTCTCTCTCTCTCTCTCTCTCTCTCTCTCTCCATAGAATAAATAAAAATCATAATAAAAGCAACGAAAAATGACAAAACAGTCATTCTAACTCATTTAAATTCCTTTAGCACCAAAATTATAACAAAACTTTTATTTTGGACCATTAACACAACTCCAAAACTTTTTGGACCAAATATCCAATTTTTTGACATACAACACGGAACCAAACTTGCAATTTTGTCTAAAGCATATAAAAAAATGTTGTTTCTTATCAAAGTTTTCTTGCAAGAAAATAATAAATTTATGAAGTGGAGATGGATTTCTTGGATGCATGGGAAGTAGAGATGTTTTCGTGGTGGGTCGATTTTTGTGGTTGTACATACGGGTGAGCATTTGGACATGTGGACCGGACCAGATCGTTTTTTGGACCCCCGGGCCGGTTCTCGTTTCTAGGATTTCAGCAAAACCGGTTTGGTTTTCCTATCGGTCCGGCCCGGCCGGTTCCGGGTAAAAATCGGTTTTGGACCGGCTTATTATAAAAAAAATTATATTTTGTAAAATTCTTTAATCAAGCATATCTCATTTGTTTTAAGTCGGATTCACATAATTTAGAGTTTGTAGATGATTTTAGACTATAATTTTGTTGTTTTTGATATTATATTTGATGAGTTGCAATCCTTCAAAGATGAGATATCAAAGCTAAAATATTTCAGCAAAAAATTTAAACTTTTGTATTATGTGAAGTATTTTAAACAAACATATCTCATTCGTTTTAAGTCGGATTAACATACGATTTTTTTTAATGTGTAATGTAGAGTTTGTAGATGATTTTAGACTATAATTTCGTTGTTTTTGGTATTATATTCGATGAGTTACAATCTTCAAAGATGAGATATCAAAGCTGAATTATTTCAGCTTTTCAGCAAAAAATTTAAAGTTTTATATTCTATGAAATTCTTTAAACAAACATATCTCATTCGTTTTAAGTCGGATTGACATGCGATTTTTTCCAACGTGTAATTTAGAGTTTGTAGATGATTTTAGACTAGACAAAACTTCAAAAATGGTCCCTGTGGTTTTCAAAAATATCAAGTTTAGTCCCTAAGTTTAAAAAACCTCACAGATGGTCCCTATGGTTTCAAAATTTTTAACAAATGGTCATTTTCGCTAACTCCGTTAACTTTTGGTCATTAAATGAAGGGCATTTCTGTCTTTTCACTACCACAGGGACCATTTATGAAGTTTTGCCCTTATTTAAAATAATAATAATAATAATAATAATAATAATTTAATATTAAAGGTCCCTCTCTTTCTCTCTCTCTCTAATGCCCCATCGTTACCACCACAACATCATTTATTTCTTTTTTATGAACCCTAAAAATACCACTGCCACCTCCATACTCTAATCACATTCTCAGCCCACTGTCACCGGTGATATCCTTGGCCGGAACCACCCAATTGGGGCCTCTCGTCTCCGCCACCCCTGCACATTTGGATTCCAGACAACAGCCAAATCGCAACCGCTCATCTCCTCCACCCCTATGTCCCTCTCTCGTCTCTTTCTACCTTCTAAGAGTTAACGATGGCGAGGGTCAGTGGTAACAGACGAATGATGGGGTTTCAGATAGAAAAAATCTGAGCAGATCCGAGTAAATGTAGAGGAAGGGAGAAGTGGCACCGAGGATCGATAGTAGCAGAGTGAAGATCGGCAGCAGACTGCAAATCGGCGGCAATGGATTAGGGGAAAAACAAACCTGCAAATCAGTTTTCGGTTAAAGAAGGGAAAATCGGAAACGGGTATTTAACCAGGTTCGATGGTAGTATTTGGTCGGCGACGTGGAAGACCCATCATTGACGGTAAGAACATCTGCACCATTGTTCGATTTATGGAGGTTAAAACCGAGTCAGATTGGTCTTCCATCGATTTGAAGGGTCTCAAACCTCAATTTGTTGGTTTACGTGTCTCTACAATCAGCCAGAGGAATGGTGTATCTAGTACCAGCATCTGATAATCGATTTTCTCATATGATAATCGATTTACTCGTTTTTCAAATTCTTTGTTGATATTCTTGATTAAATCGATTTTGTGAGTCATAGTTCATGTATTGATTAACAAAATGGAAATTTTCAAATACAGGATGGATATGATTTCAGAAGTGTATATTATCGATGAAGTAAGAGATGAGTTTGGATGATGATTGATATGAATCTGTTTATTTGGATAAATTAAAGATATTATGATTGCGTAATTGATAATTGATCAAGATGAATTTAGACCCAGATGTTGGTTTGAAATCAATATACCGACATGATAGTATCCGTGATCAAAAATTGGATTGAAAGTCTGAATCAACGATACTGTTGCTATTGTCAAATTAAAAGTCAAAATTAACTTCAGTATTTTTATTTAGGTTTGTTGTGAAAGAAAAAAGGATTTTGATTCAAAATTGACTTCAATATTTGCGTTTGTTCATGTGTTCATATAAATCTAAAACAATGGTGTAATCGGGGAGAGAGAGAGAGAGAGAGAGAGAGAGAGAGAGAGAGAGAGAGAGAGAGAGAGAGAGACCTTTAATATTAAATTATTATTATTATTATTTTAAATAAATGCAAAACTTCATAAATGGTCCCTTTGGTAGTGAAAAGACAGAAATATCCTTCATTTAACGGCCAAAAGCTAACGGAGTTAGCGAAAAAGACCATTTGTTAAAAGTTTTGAAACCACAGGACCATCTGTAAGGTTTTTTGAACTTAGGGACTAAACTTGATATTTTCAAAAACCACAGGGACCATTTTTGAAGTTTTGTCTTTAGACTATAATTTTGTTGTTTTTTGTGTTATATTCAATGAGTTACAACCTTCAAAGATGAGATATTAAAGTTGAAATTTTTCAAATTTACAACAAGAAATTTAAACTTTTGTATTCTGTGAAATTCTTTAAACAAGCATATTTCATTCACTTTAAGTCGGATTGACATGCGTTTTTTACCAACATGTAATTTAAAGTTTGTAGATGATTTTAGACTATAATTTTGTTGTTTTTGGTGTTATATTCAATGAGTTACAATCTTTCAAACAAATAGTATAATGTATAAATAATCAAAGTTTGACCGGCCCAAATGGCACAATAAACGAAAATGTATTCATTTTTACGAGTTGTACCGTATCAAAACAAAAAAAGTATTCATTTTAACAAGTTGTAACGTATCAAACCCAACAACATATTCGTTTTAACGAGTTATATCAAACCCAAAAACGCGTTTTAACAAGTTGTGTCATATGCATATAAAGTTTTACCGGTCCAAACGGGTCCAAGAACCGGAAAACCCGGACCTGGACCCGATAAGTCTCATCCAGTCCGGTCAATGGTCCACGATATTCTCCGAAACCGGTCCGGTCCAAGAGCCGGTCCGGTCCGATCCAAATGCTCACCCTTAGTTGTACATGGATTAGGGCACAAATAAAAATATAAAGTGTACACAATAGTGTTTTTTGAACACAAACATAACTTAAATTGCATCTCAATTTGTTTATCCCATATTCTATAATTCTCATAGCTGTGATTGTATCGATATATATATATATATATATATATATATATATATATATATATATATATATATATATATATATATATATATATATATATATATATATACACGTCTACACATTTGGTTATTCTGAATCACCAAATAGTGTGCTAAGATGACAACTATTGATACCTAAAAATATTCCTGCAAATTAAATTTACTTAATTACCCTTGACTGTGTAAAGGAATGATAGGAGGAAATGGGTAAACTCACAGAAAATAAACAGATGAACTGAAATACATCAATAGGGGGCCTTACATGAAAATAGGCTTTATATATTTAGACAAATTCATATTAAAAGTAACAAAACCCAAACAGGTCATAGAATATAAGAATACCACAACAGATATATCAAGACAAGAAGATTATAAATTTATTACAGAAAGAAAGTTTATGGTATTTCTCTGATGTGTGTAGGTAATACAAGGCTTTCAACATACGTACCTCCAATGGTGAATCTAGTTGGACCCCTTAGGATCCTTACATTTCTGCATACTCTCTCATCAACATTGTATATAATAACTCCATCTTCATCACCCAAAACAATATCCCGATTGCTGTCTTCAACTGAACAAATAGGCTTCACATTATCTATATCGACTCCATGGATGGAAACCTTGGTCCAAGACATACCAACTCCATACTCCTCCATCACCCACAAATCATTACCCAGTTGATTAAAAAGACACAGCTTCCCACCAATAACAACAAGCTCGTTGAAAACAGCTTTGTAGTTATCAATCGAATCAGGTAATTCGATTTCCTTGAACTTCTCGTTAGCTAAATTAAACGCAATAATGGTTGATGAGTAATTGGGTCGTGTGCTTGTTAACCAGTGAAGGCTCCCATTGACGAGAACCCCACTAACGAGATGGCCCACAGCATGATCATAAGGAGAATTAGGCAATTTCCTCCATGAATTGTTGCTCAGGGTATAGACATTGATGAACATATCGGTGCAATCAGGATTATGCTCGTTGTCGGTGTCCCAGAAAGAAATAGCGATTACTTTGTAATCGTCGGTGGATGAATCGTAACCAAATCCATACATTTCAAAACTCTCACTAATCGGGAGTGCAAAACGGGAAAGGGGAAGTTTCGATATCTTACGTGTCGTTGGATTCATCAGATAGAGTCTGTCATATTCGTCTATGGCTAAAACGAGCCCGTTGCACGACCCCAAGATACCTTCCCACCTGATCGAAGGTGGCCTGAAAGTTATTTCATTTCCGGTTGCGGGTATTTCGTCATTTTTGAGATGTGGAACGATTTCGTTGATATCGATTGAGTAGAGGCATTTTGTATCGGAAACGAGAATCAATTTACTGGTTTTATGGTGGTTGTGTTGATGGAGATGGGTTTTGATGAATTGGGGATCGGAAATTAGCGAGCACCATTGTTTTGATACGGATTTGAACCGGCCGAGGGATTTCTCCGGCAGGCGCCGGAGTATTGCTTCGATAATATCCGGCGGAAGATTATTCATTGCAGACATCTACGACAGCGGTGGAGAGGCGAGGTATTTTCTAGGGCTAATGGAGGAGATTCCGACGTTGCCGTTTGAATGGAAACTCTACATATTTTACGTTACAGAGATGATCTCCCGTATTAATTTTTTGGGTAAATTACACGGATGGTCCCTATGGTTTAGGGTAATTTGCGTGTTTGGTCCCTAAAAACTTTTTTTAACTCGGACGATCCCTAATGTATATTTTTGTTGATCGCTTGGTCCTCGTCTGACCTAAAAAGACTATTATGCCCTTATTAATTTCTTTTTTAATTTTCTTTTATTTATTTATTAATTTTAAACTAAAAAAATAAAAATAAAAAACAATCTCTTCACTAACCCACCCCTCCCCCTTCCTTTTTCATGTCCCCTGTTTCCTTCCTTCCCTTAGCTCTCTTAAAAGAAAAAATGGCGGACCCTAAAACTCTCGATCCTCTCTCTGCTCTACTGATGAACTCCGGCGTACACTACACCGGAAATCGTTCGTCGGAAAGGCTACGATGTATCGAAGGCGGATGCGTGGTCACTCCGACGATTCTTCCTCACCCTCCTTTATTTCTCGTCCAAGTATTTTCCGGCGACCCTAGAACTCCCACCACCCCCGCTCTGACGCGCCTAGCTAGGGTTTTGAGTCTACCGATCGTCTGGGTGTGAGATCGAGGCTGTCTATGCAGAGCTGCGGAGGCTACCACCACCCCAATCTTCCTCATTTGATGTGAAATACACCCAAAAAAAAGAAACCTTTTAAGCTTCTTTCTTTGCAACTCAGAATCATCACCAACATACCTGCAAGCTCTGGGAAGATCATTATTCACGGTAGGGTTCATGGTTTACAAAACCATGTTCTGATTTTGCTAAACTCTTGGTTCTAATTTTGCTAAACTCTTACAAGAAAGCATTAGGGTTTCAAATTTTCTAATTTTGCATCTGCATATTTTTTTGTGTGTAGCTTAAAAATTGGTGTTAAGATTTCTTTTTCTGATTTGGATTTTTGCATGTAGCTTGAGTTTTGGATTTTGATTTCAGATTCATTTTAGTTTTGGATGATATCATTTGATTTGGTGTGGTGAGGGTTATTCAGAACGAGGACAACAAAGAGGGGTTTTCGGTGATGGTTATGCATATTTCCTGGTGTACATTTTCCGGTGGTAGTGGTGGGTATTGTTCTTAAATGAGAGAGAGAGAGAGAGAGAGAGAGAGAGAGAGAGAGAGAGAGAGAGAGAAAGAGAGAAAGGGTCGGGTGGTATAGGTTCTTGAATCAGACCAATGTTTATCTGGTTAATATGTTTTCCACATTTAATTAATCATTTTTTTAATAAACTGATAGTTTAAAAAATGTAAAAGAAATCAATAAGGGTAAATCAGTCTTTTTAGATGGGACAGGGACTAAGCGCGCAACAAAAATGTAAAATAGGGATGGTCTGAGTTAAAAAAAGTTCTTAGGGACCAAACACGCAAATTACCATAAACCATAGGGACCATCCGTGTAATTTACCGTAATTTTTTTGTATAAAATAAATTTTGTATTTTCATTTAGAAAATTAGTATAGCAAAATGTATTTGATTTAATTAGGCTGTAAACATCAATCATAATTGTTTTTGATAATTATTATCATATAGCCAAAAAAATCACGATGAGCATTTGCAAAAACTGTTTTCTATTACTTTTTAAAAAAAAAATATCAAAATCAACATCGTTTTGGACATCAATACAAAAAATATTCACCCGTGATTAAAAAAATAGTCTTTTTGTAATAACTGCTCTGAAGATGTTTTCAGGAATAAGAGAAGACGGTGCTCTTTCATAAGCTCTTTGGCTATTTGCTTGCGATAAAGAAAGAGTGAATTGATCCGAGCCAAGTAGTCCGGCTAAGCCGGAAAGAAAGAGTTAGATCCTCTTTGAGATGAAATGCGGCAATGTCCTAATCAAACCAGGCGCAATGTCAATGATTTCGCTCAAGGCTCAAGGCATAAAGGCTCTTATTCCTTCTGCATTGGTCTCGGAGGGCCCTCGCTCTAAAGGGTTGATGGTAGCTATCCTGCTCTGTCAGAGATAATTGGAATGGAATTGGTGTGGTTCGCTAGCTCTTTCTTTTGAGACGAATGTATTCCGAATAAAGGAAGGCGGTCGTGATAGGGAAAGGCCTTTCCTTATTACCAGGAAAGATAAAATGGGCCAAATCGCCTGCTAAAGAAGAATCTCTTAGGGAATCGATCTAGACTAGATGAGATGTTAGTGCCGTTAAACTAGCTGCCAGAACAAGTTCAAGAGATGAGGATCCAGGTAGTGAAGTCACCCTCGGGGGAAGAATCATTCCATTCACTTGTGAAACTACTAAGAAGAATAGCTTTTCTCTGAATCCACCACTCACTCTCTTTCGGGTAGGTTTAACGAGAAAGTAAAAGCAATATCCTCAACCTAGAAAGAGAACTCCGAGATCTTATTTTTCTTCTTAACAACCCGAAGGCGAACTAATTCGTCTTGGTGCAGCTCCTAGTCCTGATCGATTGGCTACTGGGTGTTCACTTTTTCATGTTGACTATGAAATTCAGAGACCGTATTACGAAAATCAAAATTCGTACAAAAATGATTCACCTATGATTAAAAAAAATATAAACTATCTTTTCATGTTGACTGTGAAATTCATAGACCGTATTACGAAAATCAAATTTCGTACAGATTAAAGGATGTTATCTTATAAGAGATTGTAAACAATAAAGAATTGATACACATTAGACGATTTGATATAAACTTTGATATTGAAATTCTCGTAGATATAGATTTCCTAGAAATATATAAATTGGCCATAGAGATGGTAGGTTTAGGCGACAAACCTAATATCAGTCTGTCATTCCAACTCTGTACAATGAAATATGTTATACATATAGCCTATGAGGGTTATGTAAAGCGTTTAAAGAAGATTATTAAGTATGTTTCAACTCATGTGTTGATTTTAGTGTTATTAGGTCATTTTGTGTGATTGGAACTTAAATGTGAACTAAGGGGATTCGTAATTTGTACTCTAATATATGCATGGGGGTTCGGGGGCAGCGCCCCTGGGTCTGGGGTATCCAAAGGGGCATCGCCCCTTTGGCGGGGTCTAGGGGCAGCCTAGCGGGGTCCAAGGGGTCAGTTTTAGAAACCACTTATTTCCTCATTAATTCAGGATTCCCTTGACTTGTTTCAAAAGCAACCCATAACGACCAACTCTAAGAGGAAACCCTACATATCGTTTTCTATATAAACGACTCTCTTTTTTTGTAGAGAAAGAATGACCATTTTTTAGCTCTCGTTTTTCTTCATACAAAGGCCATTTTTGGTACGTCGGATATACCGTGTTGTTGTGACCAAGAATATATAATCGGTCGATTGCATATCCAAAAGCCGATTAGTAAATGAGCTACAAATTTACAGCGATAAAAGGGGGCTATAAATTTACAACGACAAAGAAGCTCTTTAGTGCCAACTAAAGAGCTTCTTTGTCGTAAATTTATAGCTCCTTTTTGTCGTTGTAAATGGCACTAGGATCATATACTATATTATAAATGGAGCATCATGTATCATGTATCATATCTATCTATCTAGATATCTATATCATTATCATTATATATACTTATAAATGAGACATTTTTCCAATCTCGTCATGCATTTGAAATCCCGACACAAATTTCCAAGAACCTCATGCATTTGAAACCCCCACACTTTTTCACATTCAAAGTAATTAATAACACATCACACACTTTATATAACTAAAATTTTAAAGTTGTGAATGGAATTAACTATGGATGGTGATTTTAGAGCATGACATGAAGGAACAATTGATTTTGCTCGGACTTATAAATATCTTCCCAAATGAAAATTTGGCAATAATGTTGAATGAAAACCTGCTCCTACATGGTGATTAAATCTTTTATGTCATTCATTTAATACCTTCCACTCCTTTAGTTTGTTCCTGTTTCATGATAATTAAATCCTTTTAGATCATTCATTTCATAACTTCTACTCCTTTAGTTTGTACAATTTCAAATACTCTAAACGGGTTATGAATATATGGCAGGTGTTATAGGATAATATAAATCGGGGATGAACTAAAGCAGAACATATACCTTATGTAACACCCAGAATCCAGGAGGCCAAGTTAGGAAAGGAAAAACCCTAAGTCAATGAGTCAACTCGTCGAGTCCAAGGAAGAACTCGACGAGTCGGAGCGAGTTTCCGTGTCATAGGTTAAGTGGCCGACTCGGCTAGTCGGGGGACCGACTCGGCGAGTCTGGTCTGGGTTGGGAAACCCTAATTTCGGGACTTGGTGCCCTATTTAAGCATCATATTCTCATTCCCTCAGCCTCCCTAATGCTCTCTCAAGTCCAGAACGAAACCCTAGTGCCTCCCATGAGATTGTGAGCCATTATTGAGCATTTTTTAGTGTTTTGGAGCTTGAAGAAGAAGGTGAAACCTTGGGGATACAAGAAGAGACTAGTAGATCCAGAAACCTCTTTTGTCCTTCTCTATTTTCTGGTAAGAAAGCTTCAACCTTGATCATTATGCTCTTAGATCTCTTCCTTTCACCTTTATGGGGTTTTTGGTCCAAGAAGTATGCTTTATGAGTCTTGGATGTCCCAAGTTGATTATACTTCCAGATCTAGAGTGATTAAGAGTTGGGGAGGCATAAAGGTGCAAACTTTATGCCATTGAAGTTCCATGAAAACCCTAAGGATAATATTATGGCCTTTTAAGCCCCAAAAGGCCATGCATGGATATAAAGGTTGAGGCTTTACATGCTTGTTGGGTATATAGGACCTAGATCTGGGCTCTCCTATCTTGGATTGGAGTAATAAGGGTTTTGGACAAAGATTCATGTCTTAAGGAGCTAGGGTTTTGAGCTAAACCCATTAAGAAGGATTAGGAGTGGGTGAAATTGAAAACTTTACCCTTAATAGGTCATTTCCAGCATATAGACGAAGTTTGGGGTTCAGATCTGAGGTGTAGGGGCTTAATCCATTAAGATAGCCCAACAGATAGGAGGACTTGGCGGGTCCATGGAGGGACTCGACGAGTCTAAGTGAGTTGTCCCGTTTTTTGTTATGGAAGAACTCGGTGAGTCAGGGAACTTGGCGAGTCAGGGTCTGAATCGACGAGTTGGTTTAGGATTTCTGAGATCTGGGTTTTAGGACTCGGCGAGTTGAAGGAGGAACTCGGCGAGTTGAGTCAACTCAGAGTGTTGACTTTGACCATTGACTGTTGACTTTGACTTGGTCCAAGGTTGACCTAATGGACTTTGAGGACATTTTGGGACTAAGTGTTATCTTCGTATTGGTAGCTCGGTGAGCTAAAGGAGCAGCGGTTCGGGAGTTGTCAGATAGCAGCCATAGGTGTTTCAGCGGGATTTCAGCAGTGCAAGGTGAGTCTCCTCACTGTGTGAATGGGTCTAAGGCCACAAAGCCGACCCATGTAGTTTACGAGTAGGAAGACCCGGGGGTTAGCCCTAGGCACTGTATGCTAGTATGATATTCCGGACCAAGGTCCGATGCCGGGCGGGAGCCTGAGGAATGGTTGTATGTTAGATTATACTTGTTGTCTTTGTGATACTTGTATGTGCTTGGTAGGGAGGTGAGTGTGGGCGTGGTCCCGTACCTCACCACTAGAAGAGTATGGACAAGGTTCCATATCTCATTAGTAACAGAACAAGGGCGAGTCTCGAGATAGGAGAGAGGTGAGTGTGAGCGGGGGCCCGTATCTCACTAACAACAGGAGCTTAGACGGGGTTCCATGACTCATCAGTAATAGGACAGGGGCGGGGCTCAAGATAGGCGAGGCCTTAGGACAGGAATACAGTAGAGTATGTTTAGCTTATGTGTTATTTGCTATGATTATATGTTTGTATATGTTTAGCGGGCGGGGACTAAGAGAAACAAATATGTATACCGAGCGGGGCTCGATGCCAGGCGGGGCCTGATGCCGGGCGGGGCCTGATGCCAGAGCGAGTCCGATGTCGGGCTAGTCCCGATGCAGCGGGGCGAGGCCCACTATGTGGTTATGTGTATGGTATGTGGTAGGTTGGGGAACTCACTAAGCTTCGTGCTTACGGTTTTTAGTTTTGGTTTCAGGTACTTCCGGTAGCGGAGGGAAGAGATCGGGGTGATCGCATGGCACACACCATCGGTTTTTAGCCTGGGATGTTTTACTCTGATAATTCGATATGAAACTCTGATAATGATGTTTTGGAACAAAGTGACTTACGTTTCGGTGGATTGGTTTGATAACTTATGGTTTATTTATTTGAATTAGAAATGAAATTTTTGGTCATGATTTTTGGGATGTTACAAGTTGGTATCAGAGCGTTGGTTTGAGGGATTGGGATACACTCTCGGGTGTGTCTGAACTCAAACTGAGGACTTGGTATGAGAATTTTCAAAAGAAAATAAATTTTTATAAAAAGAACATAAGAAAAGAGGAAAAGAACTTTGAAAAGAGAAAAGGGTGTGGTGCATGCAATCAGCCGAGGTCAAGTAAGTACCCATACAAGTTTTTTATGCTATGTTATGATATGCTTATGAGATTTGCATAATAGACTAGGACTAAGGATCTAGGAAGGATACTTTATGTGCCTATTATATGTGTATGAGCTTTATGAATTGCATGCTAGTACAGATTCCTGTGTAGGAAATAAAACAATTTGATTTGGATTATGTGGATATTTACTTTCCCTTGTCTAAATGCTGCTTGCTTTGTGCTTTGTGGGACTCTTAGTAATGTGAGCTAGCTATTAAGTGAATATGCTAAGTCACATGTGGCACAGGCTGGATAATCTCATAGTGATGGATTTAACCCCATTGTGTAGCTCTCGTTTAAGTCTAACCGTTCTAGGGATGAGTCTTTTACTCGATGGATTATCTGATCTCTGTTGCATGTGGCTATGTTCATAAGGTAGCTAGTTGACATTAATGGGAAGTTCTTCAGCAGCTGAGGACGGAGTGAGTTGGAGGATACTCTAGGGCAAGCCTAGGATGAGATTAGTGTTGGGAGCTGTGGTAATAGTAGTGAAAGGGACTTGGTGGAGTCGAGTCAATTCTTGAGGAAAGTACGGATATATGTGGAAGGTAGTATGGACCTGTACTACTGAAATCAGAGGATCAGTACTCGATTCAAGAAGGGTCGAGATGAGACCGGGGAGCTACTAGTGTGTGTGTGTGTGTGTGACCCCTGGTTGGAGATGAGTATTCTGATGGTCGTTATGATTTATTTTCAGCATAGTGACGTTGCGTGAGAGACCAGTGGGTGGATCAGGCACCAGAGAGGGATCAAGCTCGAGTTCAGGAACTGAGCAGCTCGAGGAGCAGATAAGGGAGTTTGTATCAGCTGAGATTACGCGCAATATTCTAGACCAGACTCTCGTGATCTTTGGTACGGTCAAGGAGGGCATACTAGAGATTTTGGATGAGAGGTTGGGAGCCTTCCGAGCTGAGATGGTGGCCATGATGGGAGCGCGGTCGCTGACATTCCGTGAGTTCAGAGCTTGTGGAGCTCCGGATTATCATGGGGCTAGGGACCCCATTGCTAGCAGCAGATGGTTGGCTGATGTCGCCAACGCCTTTCGTTCTAGTCGGTGTCCCGAGAGGGACAAGGTCCGACTCGCCTCCTGTTTTCTGAAGGACAGAGCGTGTGATTGGTGGGAGGAGGTTGGACATGCTATGAGGGATGATGCCGTGTTAGACGCGATGACATGGAGTGATTTCTCGACCAGGTTCAGGGCCGAGTTTTCACCGGTGATTGAGGTGCAACAGCTAGCACGGGAGCTTCAGGATTTGCGACAGACGACGGAGACTGTGGCAGAGATCACCGCCAAGTTCAGGGAGAGGGCTCTTCTTGTTCCACAGTATGTGGCGGACGAGGAGATGAAGAAGGCCCGATATCACGAGATGCTGAGGAGTGACATCAGGCAGTTTGTGAGCAGGTCCAACTGCAGGACTTTGGAGGATATGATTGCTCGAGCTAGGGAGAGGGAGATCGACCTGGAGTACAGGAAAAGGAAGGCTGAGACAGAGCAGACGACGGGGGTTTCGGGCAAGAGACCCAAGGGGTCAGACTCGAGGTCGAGGGACTACCAGAGCCGCAGCCGATGCAGGAAGTGTGGCAGGACGCATGAGGGTGCGTGTAGGAGCGGTAGTGGTGGTGATTCTGGCTGCTTCAAGTGCGGACGGACTGGTCATTTTAGCAGGGATTGTACTGCTACCACAACCCAGGGATCAGACCTGATCTGTTTCCATTGTGGTCAGCGGGGCCACAAGAAGGCCCACTATCCGAGTTTAGTTCCAGCAGGACGGGTGATAGCACCTGACCTTGCAACTTTGAGGATCACTGATGGCCGTCAGGGCCGAGTAGAGGTGCCCGCGGTGAGGAGCAGGGCTTTCCAGTTGTCTAAGGTGGAGACGCGGGCAGCATCGGACGTTACAGGTACCTTTTGATTTCATGTCAGTTTTTATTCATGATTATATTGTTATGGTATGACATCTATGTTAAGTGAATGTATGCTATGATTTATTCCTGTTTGCGTTTGCATTATATGCCATCTGCATACCACTGAAATTTAGAGTAGTGGTTCAGGGAGGTTACCTTTTAGAGCGGGTTCTCGGGATGCGGTTGTTATAACAAGGATGATTGGAACTCAGGAAGTGTTCTGTTAATCTTCAAGAGCGGATCGGATTTGGTATTAGTGAGTCTTGGATCACTAGCAGCAGTAAGCGTTGGATTACCAGCAGATTGGTCATTGGATGATAGGAAGGATTGGGAACCCTTTCCAAGCTGTGATCTATAAGGAATTAGCAGGAGCAAAGTAGGGGAGAACCCTCCAAGTATTCAGGAGTAGTAGCATGCTAAACCTGGATGAGTTCTTGACCTTCGAGAAGGAAAGGAAAGCAGTCTGGGGGGCTGTGTGGGGTTAGAGGAGTGCATGAGTTGGGAGTTTGGGCAACTTCCCAACGTTGAGTTCGTGCATTGCATTGGTTGATGGCTGGTCGGGGAAAACAGATTGAAGATTCGTCAACAGAACTCGAGTGAGTCAGGATGTAGATTGTGTGAATGTCCGGCATGGGACGTTTTTGTTGGATTAGGTGTCTAAGCCCATAACTATTATTGGTATGTATTCGACCCGAGAGTAGCATGGTCCATTTGGGTTGCATATCATCAGGACAGTTTGTTAGGATGGACTTTTGAGAGAAGAGTATATATATGATTTATTAATATATTATAAGTTCTAATGTATTAATATGAAATCATATGTTTTAATTAGTATTGATCAAGAATTAATTTGGAATTAATTTAGTGATCAAAAGAGACTAATTAAAACTATGGGGACTAATTATGGTAATTAGTTATATTTATATGTGTTGGGCTTATGATCCATGTTGGACCAAGTTTATGTATGGATACATAAAGAGTTGGGCCACATGAAACATGTATCATAAGACCCATGGATACGGGTTTGGGTTATACCCATGACTCTTAGAATTCAACACATATAAATACATATGTTATGACCTAAAACTACCAACCACTAGTGTGTGTGCATGTTCTTGGAGTTCATGAAGGTTTTAGAGTGCATGGAGATTCTCTCTCAAGTCCTACCTTTGTCCTTGATGTGTTGTAACTTCATTTGAGGCTTCCACACTATTGGGGCTAAGTTCTTAAGGCCAAATACATCAAGACTTCCAGCCACACAAAAAGGTATGTTACTCTGTCTAGTATTTTATGTAGTTTGTATGACTATTGCATGCTAGCTATAGGTTCAATACCTTGGAAACCATTTGCATGTATAATTAGTGAAAACATAGATCCAAGGTATTTAGGGTTGTATGTGCACCATAGGATGTTGTATTATACCAAAACCCAACAGTGGTATCAGAGACAAGGCTTGTTTTCATGTTATACTTGCTGAAATGGCTGAAAAATCGAAAATTTTGGCTGTCTGGGCACTGGAATCACCGAGTCCACTGATGGACTCGCCGAGTCCATGAAGAAATTCATCCAACTCGTCGAGTTGGTTCATGCACTCGACGAGTTGGACCCCCTGACAGCATATTTTCGACTTTTAAGGCTAGAATTGGACTAGAAACATTACCCTAAGTTGTTTTTGATCTTATAAACCTGTTTTTTGTGTGGTAATGTTCATGCTAATCCAATTCAAAAGATAATTGTCAATAGATTCATGTTTTGTATTAGTTTAGTGGTTAGGCTAATTACATGAAAATTGTTTGACTTGAATTATCTTGTTCTTATGAGTTAGTTTAGATTAAAAGAAAAGTTATGTGATAATTTGTTTTCAATCCAAATTAATCTTAAAGTTGTTCATAAAATGTGTTTTTGTAACTTGTCCTCAAGTTATATGAAAAGTCACATTTATGATTTTTAAAACTCATAAGATTTCCATAAGTTAGGAAAAATGAAAAGTCTTATTTTCTTGAATGATTTTAAAGTCTTCCATAACTTGTCCTCAAGTTATGGAACTTGAAGAGTTTATCCATTAAACTACTTTAAACTCATAAGATATGAAAATGAAGAGTTTTTTTTTCCTTCAATGTTTTAAAGTCTTCCATAACTTGTCCTCAAGTTATGGAACTTGAAGAGTTTTTTGTTATTAAAACTACTTTAAATTCATTAGTTATGGAATTGAAAAGTTTTTGAATTGTTCAAAACTTGCCCTCAAGTTTTGGAATTTGTAAAGTTTCCCCTCATGAATACTTTAATTCCAAGTTAAGCCCTTAGAGTTTTAAAAGTTCAAATTCAACCCTTACACTATTATAATATTAATAGTTAATAGTTATATATATGTATAAGAACAAAGTCAGTCTTACCGTTAGCAGGCCTCATTCACAAAGCCAGTATATAAGGGGGGTATAAGGTTACTGCCTATAAAATGGAATTTTAATGGGTGTCCACTCTCACCCACCGCTTCCTTGACTGGTGGAGGGTCGTTAGCCGAACGGATTTGACAGGTCTATAATTCTCCCTTCATTAAAAGTATTAATGATAAATACTAAGTAACTAAACACTTATAAATTCCCAATCTTAGTTACTTAGGAAAATGTGAATTTGGTGCTAACCCATGAAATTTACACTTTGTACCTTACCAAGTCGTTAGTGGAGCGTGTGTGGTTAACCGACACACTAACATGGACTAGTAAGAGTGGCGAAGGGTAACTTAATGTTTATCACAGATCGGTGGAGCGTGTGTGGTTAACCGGCACATCGATTATGTGATAATATTAAGGGTACCAAGTGAATTTGCATGGTTATGTTGGATTAATGTCTAAGTCCATAACTATATTTGGTATGTACTTGACCCGACCCGGCATGGTCCATTTGGGTTGCACTTCACCGGCACAATTTATATGGATAGTCTTTTGAGAATAGTATATTTATGATTTATATTAATATATTATAAGTTCTAATATATTAATATGGAATCATATTATTTAATTAGTATTGATCAAGAATTAATTTAGAATTAATTAAGTGATAAAAAAGAACTAATTAAATATGGACTCTTATATATATGGAATGGGCCAAGTTCATTTAGGTTGGGCTAAGCTTTCATGGATGGTCCATGGAGCTTTTAACCCATGGATCCTATGTAAATGAAAGGTCATGGGTATTAGGGTTTACATGGATGTAACCCTAATCCTCCATAATATATAAATGGGTCCTTGGCTCACAAAATTGGCACAAGTGTGTGAAAATAAGAGTGGGCCGATTTTAGTGTGCATACATATTCTCTCAAGTTCTTCCAAGGTGTTTTGGTGATTTGTGATTCCTTTTGAGGCTTCCACACTATTGGGGCTAAACTCTTAAAGCTTGAAGACATCAAGCTACATCAAAAGGTATGTCATCTAACTAGAACTTTGTAGTATAGGTGCTTCATAATATGCTAGTTAGGATGAAACCTTGGAATAGTTAATATTTGCATGTATAATAGAGAAAACATAGATCCAACATTTATAGGGTTGCATGTACATCATAGGAGTGTTAGAATGCTCAAAACCCAACAGTGGTATCAGAGCCATGGGTTGTTTTCTATTATATTGATGCAAATGTTTTATTTTCAAGTTGAAAAAAAAGGAAAAAAAAACATGACGTTTGTCAAATTTTAAGATAATTACTTGTTTTTGTGAAAAACTAATTATTTGTAAAATTTGAATCATTTGCTATATGAGTTGAATTAGGTCAAATTTAGTAAAAGATAAAATGATATGATTATTTTATTAGTTTTAAAAGTTTGATCTAAAGAGTTTTTTGAAACCTCCATAAGTTATGGATATGAAAAGGTTTTTAAAAAAATTGATTCAAAGTTTTTTATGGAGTTACAAAACTTGATCTTAATGTTTTAAAGAATTCCATAACTTGTTCTTAAGTTATGGAACATGAAAAGTTTCATCATAAAACAAGTATTTAACTCAATAAGTTATGGAATCCAAAAGTTTTCAAGAGTTACAAAACTTTCCCTCAAGTTTTGGAATTTGGAAAAAGTTTTTTTATGATAAAAAAAAGAATTGAATTCTAAAACTCTTGGGTTCATAACTTAAACAATTAATTAAATGGTTTTAATTTTGAATTTAATAATTGGAATTATGATGTTTTTATTGAATAATTCAATTAACTCTTATGGACTTTATTAATAGATAATTAAAGTGTTTAATTAAAAGAGAATTAATAATTCCATAATGACATGGTTTAAATTTAATTAAATTAAGAGTATAGTTTAATTAATAGATTAAACCACCAAGTATTTTAAATGTCTAAAATACACCCTTATACTATTATAATATTAAAAGTTTAATATATTATATGTATAAGAGCAAGTCGTCTTACCATTAGTAGGCCTCATTCACGAAGCCGGTCTATAAGGGGGGTATAAGGTTACTGCCAGTGTCCACTCTCACCCACCGCTTCCTTGACCGGTGGAGGGTCGTTAGCCGAACGGGTAGGACAAGGACTATAATTCTCCCTTCATTAAAAGTATTAATGACAAATACTAAGTAACTAAACATTTATAAATTCCCAATCTTAGTTACTTAGGAAAATGTGAATTTGGTGCTAACCCATGAAATTACACTTTGCACTTCCTTAAGTCAGTTAGTGGAGCGTGTGTGGTTAACCGGCACACTAGCTTGATTTAACAAGGTAGGCAAAGGGTAACTTAATGTTTATCATAGCATCGGTGGAGCGTGTGTGGTTAACCGGCACATCGATTGAGGGGTAAATATTAAGGATACCAAGTATATTTGCATGGTTACTTCACACCTTGTTTTGTGATCCTCGGCATCCCAGTCACAAAACCAGAAGGGCACACTCGAGATTAAAACATGCCATTGAAAAGTTCAATGAATCTCAAAAGAATCTAGGTGTTTCAAAACCAATTAAAACCTAATAATACATTTCGTTTATCTTGGTGGAAATTGGTGAATCGTCATTCACCTACCTTCAAATATTTTATAGCTTGGATTACGGCATCCCTCTTCCAAGTTATAAAATAGTTTGTTGGGTCCTAGCCTTAATATATCATATTGGGTGTTATATTAAGGATTTAAATCAACTTTACGTGAATTTCTCCCATTGTTGATGTCTGGTTTAGACAACAATGATCTTCCCAAACCAAGCTTTCCTAATGAATATGACTTCCCGAGTTTGGCTCATGGAAGTCATACTTCTCTTCCTCCACCTCCTCCAATTATTCTCCCTAACCCACAAGTTCAAGGTCACTCAAGCCCTAATGGCAAGCAAGGTCTATGTGTGATCACATCTTAGAGATGAAGTCACATATTGACAAGCCGGGAGAGTTGGGTGTCAAAGTCTTGAGAAAGTTGGATGTTCAATCACTTTCTAAGTCACATAGTGAGTTCCTTTGGGACTACTATGAAACAGACTATGACATGAACCTTAATGATCATATCTATTTGCTTGGTGCTGCTGAATCAGCAATGATTTGGAACGATAGTAAAGCAAATTTGATTAGAAGATCAACTTCCCAAAAACTTTATGGACAGTGACAATAGTGACACTGGAAATCCAGAAAAAGCATTCTCTTCCCAATGGAAAGGGATTGGCCATAGTCAACCCGGTTAACCAAATGGTAAAGAGAAAGGCTAAGTCTGAGATAGTCCCATTACCAAAGGGTCCATATGTTTATTTTGCCAAAGGAAGGGGCGTTGATTACAAAGCTGCCAAATTTACCTAAGGATGTTAAAGTCAATAAGTTTGACTCTACATCAGGTAGAGCCCATTATCTAACTCTGTTAAGTTCTATTCTGAGATCCTCATTACATGATGTGACTGGGTCACATGTTGATGTTTTAAGAATCAAAGAATAGAGAGAAATCTTAAAGGAAGTATATGCTGATTCTGATCGCGAAGGTGGATTTCGATCGTATCAGAATTTTGAGCAGTTGCTTAAGAAGTTATGATATATTGCTAAGGAATAGATAACAATAATTTTCCATGTGGATTGTAAGGATAAGTTTTTCCGCAAAAGTTTTAAAATAAAAGAAAATTGTTTAATTTTATTTATTTGAAGTATCCTTACAATGATATTTGTGGAAAATTGTTGCTTATATGATTCCACTGACAGCAATATTGGAAAATGGATTTGATTCTTTCATTTGTGGTAGTGTCTAAATTTACCAAATTAGGAAAGTTCCTCATCGCCCAAGTTTCAATTGGACCGAAACTTGGAATCATGCAAGTTGAATAGTATGATGAATGAGAACTTTCAAGCATTGGAAAATCAAGACTAATTACTTGTTCACATGGATGTGTGAGTCAAGTGAAGGAGTAAAGGGATCGAGTACACATTCTTGTGCACTGGTCATGTCCACCACAAAGCTCGTTAAGACTATTTGATTTACTAAAGTTTAGTAAATATGGTTATACTTACAAGTTTAAGTATAATTCTGAAACATTGGAAAAGTTTCAATGTATGGCAGAACGAATGGGAAGAATCAAATTAGGCAGAAAGATAAAAGTTTCTCAAATCTGAAAAGATGGGAGCGTAATTTAGTATCATGTTTGTGATCATCTTAATGATTTAGAAATCATATCACAATTAGTCCTCTAAAGGTCATCTTAGTGCATTCTTATGACTAAGAAGAGGAGTCATGAATTGTTGAAATGGTTAGATCAGGAAGATGAGTCATACTTCGTTCCAAAACAATTCTTAGAGTCATACTCCAAGATTGTAACTTGAGTGACATATCTTAAAGAAAGGTTTAAAACACTTGTCAAATGTAAGAGTAAAAGTGTCGTACTGAGTTAAAGTTGGCTTTGCATAGGAGTTCTGAAAGTTCTCAATTGGTTGCATAACAACTTGGAAGCAATGGCAGGCCCTGTACTGCCAGGTGGCAAGAAGTTAAGATTGCATAAGTTCAGTCCATATGAGTTTGGATTTGTCATTATCCTTGTCTTGTGACTATGGTTTTGACGATTCACATGGATAAGAACACATACACCATAAAGTCTAAGGGTCATAAGGTTTCTCTCTGATTTATGAAAATGATGGTGAGGAAACACTTCCCCCAAGTAGATTTGAAGCAGATGGCAAAAGGTCTAAACAATTGAGACTATGATTACGACATCCCTTTTCATAGTTCTGAAATTGTTTAGACATACATGCATGCTATCTAAGGAAAGGTGTATGATTTTGATAAAGTTTTATCAAAGCATCTCGTATCAGAAATCTGAACTTTGGTAAGAAAATCAATAAAGTATTGATTTCTAGAAGTCCAGCTGATTTCTGAGTATATGTCAAAGCTAGTGGGAGCATGATAATTATTGTTAGTGTTGCAAGTTAGCAATGTTAATTATAGAAAACAAAAGTTTCAATTCGTGAGGCTGCAGGGATTGAAAAAGTTGTTTTGCTATAATTAAGGGAGAGGATATACTTCATTTCAGTTCTAAAGGCTTAGATTGAGACCTTAATCATCTTTAGTCAAGAATATATATATATATATGAATTTCATGTTGGATTGGTTCAACTTAAGGAAATTCTATATATATTGCGTTCTCAAAATTCGATTATGATTACGACATCCCTCTTCATAGTCAAATTTTGAAAAACATGGCAAATAAAAATATTATAGCAAAAGACTGGTCTGGAATCATGTCTTTATGTGAGACATCATGAATAGTGTACCATTTGCTTTGGGTACAGGATCGATTGCATGTGCTATAATATTTGTCATTTCTAAATTTTTCCAAATGCCCAGAGGCATTAAGAAGGGAAAAGGTCTAGAATTGGATATGACTAAAATGATTAAGCAATTGTCGAGGACAATATGAGGTTTACCAAAGATTGGTTGCTCAGGGACAGTTGGAAGTATAGTGCTAATTTTGGAAGAACCATATTGACATATTTTGAAAAGAGGCATCTCTTATTCAGAAGTGATAGTCAAAATGAGAATATGGAGTTGTCTCCATAGGTGGAAGTTATCTGTGTAAGATTAGAAAACTTAATGCAAGAAGCATGTGCAAAGCAATGTACTTTAAATATGAGACTTAGTTTCCATGGAGTTGATCTCCATTGGAATACCTTATAATGACTGTTGACAAGTCTTTGTGATTTTGTACATATTCATTACAGGAGGGTCAGTGTATATAAGTTTAAAATCTAAACAGATTTCGATAAATGATAGGAATTTGAAATTCTCACATTTTTTCGATAAGGATTTGGGAGTGTGAAATTAGAATCATTGAAATTATGTTCAGTTGGTTTATTTCACAAAGTAAGGATCATAGACAAACATAGAGTGCATACTTGGTGTATGGCAAAGCTATTGTTTAAGAAAAACATAGTGTACATGCTTGGAGCATGGGACAACTAGTGTTTTTAATTCAAGTATAAAGTTGATAAAACCGAAACAATGAATAATGAGTAATCAGTATGGTGATAAATAAAAGTGTTTATTTATATTCATAGGGTTTGATACCATATTTGATTCATTTATTCTTGTGTTTCACTTTGCATGTTTTGACTTCTAGAATAACTAAGTCGCTCTTCCTGAATGATTAAGTTATTCAAACCATCCACAGTCGGTCATATGAGTCGAAGTTTATCCATTCCTTTTACCTTCGGGATAAAAGCGATATCTGTGGGCCCCTCGATGATTTAGCGATGACACATGTGAGTGCTTGGTCAAGCCAGGACTGATTTGATTTGTTCAATCAGTCAGTCATTATAAATCGAAAATCGGGAAACAACAAATGGACAGGAGTGATTATAATCCATGTCTCAGTCCATATGATATCTAGAATGGAGGAATATATGATCCCTTATCTAATGGACAAGTCATTGACAAGGTCAGAGTTCGACAACGGCTTTATGAGCTACGATTGCCAGTTAGGTTTTGAAGTCATACTCAATAATAGTTTTAGACTTATCCAAGTGGGAGACTGTTGGATTAATGTCTAAGTCCATAACTATATTTGGTATGTACTTGACCCGACCCGGCATGGTCCATTTGGGTTGCACTTCACCGGCACAATTTATATGGATAGTCTTTTGAGAATAGTATATTTATGATTTATATTAATATATTATAAGTTCTAATATATTAATATGGAATCATATTATTTAATTAGTATTGATCAAGAATTAATTTAGAATTAATTAAGTGATAAAAAAGAACTAATTAAATATGGACTCTTATATATATGGAATGGGCCAAGTTCATTTAGGTTGGGCTAAGCTTTCATGGATGGTCCATGGAGCTTTTAACCCATGGATCCTATGTAAATGAAAGGTCATGGGTATTAGGGTTTACATGGATGTAACCCTAATCCTCCATAATATATAAATGGGTCCTTGGCTCACAAAATTGGCACAAGTGTGTGAAAATAAGAGTGGGCCGATTTTAGTGTGCATACATATTCTCTCAAGTTCTTCCAAGGTGTTTTGGTGATTTGTGATTCCTTTTGAGGCTTCCACACTATTGGGGCTAAACTCTTAAAGCTTGAAGACATCAAGCTACATCAAAAGGTATGTCATCTAACTAGAACTTTGTAGTATAGGTGCTTCATAATATGCTAGTTAGGATGAAACCTTGGAATAGTTAATATTTGCATGTATAATAGAGAAAACATAGATCCAACATTTATAGGGTTGCATGTACATCATAGGAGTGTTAGAATGCTCAAAACCCAACAGTGGTATCAGAGCCATGGGTTGTTTTCTATTATATTGATGCAAATGTTTTATTTTCAAGTTGAAAAAAAAGGAAAAAAAAACATTTGTATCAATATAATAAAAAAATTGATGCAAACATTCTAACATTTGCATCAACATTTGCATCAATATAATAGAGAAAAAACAACATTTGCATCAATATAATAAAAAAATTGATTCAAAGTTTTTTTTCCTTTTTTTTCAACTTGAAAATAAAACATTTGCATCAATATAATAGAAAACAACCCATGGCTCTGATACCACTGTTGGGTTTTGAGCATTCTAACACTCCTATGGTGTACATGCAACCCTATAAACCTTGGATCTATGTTTTCTCTATTATACATGCAAATATTAACTATTCCAAGGTTTCATCCTAACTAGCATATTATGAAGCACCTATACTACAAAGTTCTAGTTAGATGACATACCTTTTGATGTAGCTTGATGTCTTCAAGCTTTAAGAGTTTAGCCCCAGTAGTGTGGAAGCCTCAAATGGAATCACAAATCACCAAAACACCTTGGAAGAACTTGAGAGAATATGTATGCACACTAAAATCGGCCCACTCTTATTTTCACACACTTGTGCCAATTTTGTGAGCCAAGGACCCCTTTATATATTATGGAGGATTAGGGTTACATCCATGTAAACCCTAATACCCATGACCTTTCATTTACATAGGATCCATGGGTTAAAAGCTCCATGGACCATCCATGAGAGCTTAGCCCAACCTAAATGAACTTGGCCCATTCCATATATATATAAGAGTCCATATTTAATTAGTTCTTTTTTATCACTTAATTAATTCTAAATTAATTCTTGATCAATACTAATTAAATAATATGATTCCATATTAATATATTAGAACTTATAATATATTAATATAAATCATAAATATACTATTCTCAAAAGACTATCCATATAAATTGTGCCGGTGAAGTGCAACCCAAATGGACCATGCCGGGTCGGGTCAAGTACATAACAAATATAGTTATGGACTTAGACATTAATCCAACAGTCTCCCACTTGGATAAGTCTAAAACTATTATTGAGTATGACTTCAAAACCTAACTGGCAATCGTAGCTCTTAAAGTCGCTGTCGAATTCTGACCTTGTCAATGACTTGTCCATTAGATAAGGGATCATATATTCCTCCATTCTAGATATCATATGGACTGAGACATGGATTATAATCATTCTCTCTTTCCATTTGTTGTTTCCCGATTTTTGATTTATGATGACTGACTAATTGAACAAATCAAATCAGTCCTGGCTTGGCCAAGCACTCACATGTGTCATCGCTAAATCATCGAGGGGCCCACAGATATCGCTTTTATCCCGAAGGTAAAAGGAATGGATAAACTTCGACTCATATGGCTTGTTCTACTACTTGTTGAATCATACACAAAGGCACGTTTTATAACATTGAGTTACCAATGCGTTTTCGTGCAATCAATGTATAATCAACTCATAGTAACAACTCATATCTCTAGGTTTTAAGAATATAAGATATTACCGTCTCATGATCACTCGTGATAAAATCCATGAAGTGATTCAAATGAGCGTGGGTTGAATCCAATACTCAGAACTTATGAGCACTCATGAGTGTTGTAGCACCACTTTGTCCACCAAGTTGGACCTCTACAAACCAACCCATGACAGTCTTGATTCATATCCACTTCCAACATATGACCGACTGTGGATGGTTTGAATAACTTAATCATTCAGGAAGAGCGACTTAGTTATTCTGGAAGTCAAAACATGCAAAGTGAAACACAAGAATAAATGAATCAAATATGGTATCAAACCCTATGAATATAAATAAACACTTTTATTTATCACCATACTGATTACTCATTATTCATTGTTTCGGTTTTATCAACTTTATACTTGAATTAAAAACACTAGTTGTCCCATGCTCCAAGCATGTACACTATGTTTTTCTTAAACAATAGCTTTGCCATACACCAAGTATGCACTCTATGTTTGTCTATGATCCTTACTTTGTGAAATAAACCAATTGAACATAATTTCAATGATTCTAATTTCACACTCCCAAATCCTTATCGAAAAATGTGAGAATTTCAAATTCCTATCATTTATCGAAATCTGTTTAGATTTTAAACTTATATGCACTGACCCTCCTGTAATGAATATGTACAAAGTCACAAAGACTTGTCAACGGTCATTATAAGGTATTCCAATGGAGATCAACTCCATGGAAACTAAGTCTCATATTCAAAGTACATTGCTTTGGACATGCTTCTTGCATTAAGTTTTCTAATCTTACACAGATAACTTCCACCTATGGAGACAACTCCATATTCTCATTTTGACTATCACTTCTGAATAAAAGATGCCTCTTTTCAGAATATGTCAATATGGTCCTTCCAAAATTAGCACTATACTTCCAACTGTCCCTGAGCAACCAATCTTTGGTAAACCTCAGATTGTCCTCGACAATTGCTTAATCATTTTAGTCATATCCAATTCTAGACCTTTTCCCTTCTTAATGCCTCTGGGCATTTGGAAAAATTTACAAATGACAAATATTATAGCACATGCAATCGATCCTGTACCCAAAGCAAATGGTACACGATTCGTGATGTCTCACATAAAGATATGACTCTAGACCAGTCTTTTGCTATAATATTTTTATTTGCCATGTTTTCAAAATTTGACTATGAAAAGGGATGCCGTAATCATAATCGAATTTTGAGAACGCAATATATAGAATTTCCTTAAGTTGAACCAAATCAACATGAAATTCATATATATATTCTTGACTAAAGATGATTAAGGTCTCAATCTAAGCCTTTAGAACTGAAATGAAGTATATCCTCTCCCTTAATTATAGCAAAACAACTTTTTCAATCCCTGCAGCCTCACGAATTGAAACTTTTGTTTTCTATAATTAACATTGCTAACTTGCAACATTAACAATAATTATCATGCTCCCACTAACATGATGATTATTAGCATAACACTTATGCTCCCACTAGCTTTCACATGTACTCAGAAATCAGCTGGACTTCTAGAAATCAATACTTTATTGACTTCCTTACCAAAGTTCAGATTTCTGATACGAGATGCTTTGATAAAACTTTATCAAAATCATACACCTTTCCTTAGATAGCATGCATGTGTATCTAAACAATTTCAGAACTATGAAAAGGGATGCCGTAATCATAGTCTCAATTGTTTAGACCTTTTTCCATCTGCTTCAAATCTACTTGGTGGAAGTGTTTCCTCACCATCATTTTCATGAATCGGAGAGAAACCTTATGACCCTTAGATTTTATGGTGTATGTGTTCTTATCCATGTGAATCGTCAAAACCATAGTCATAAGACAAGGATAATGACAAATCCAAACTCATATGGACTGAACTTATGTAATCTTAACTTCTTGCCACCTGGCAGTACAGGGCCTGCCATTGCTTCCAAGTTGTTATGCAACCAATTGAGAACTTTCAGAACTCCTATGCAAAGCCAACTTTAACTGGAATGGGCACAGAATATGTCAACACGATAGGTTATAAACCTCAAGTCGTGTGCTAGTGAAGAACCTCAGGTTTTATTCTTGATTAGTTCTTGAAATTCTTTTTAGGATCTTTAAGACTCCCACTATCCTCTTGACATATAAGACTATCTTTCCAAATATTCAAGAGATAGTGCGGATTCTTTATCAAGACAAACACTGCACACAATTGGCCTTAGTTGGTCTTTGTTTTATCCAAAACATCAAAACTTACCAATTTCAAATGTACAAGAGTAGGACACTTTTACTCTTACATTTGACAAGTGTTTTAAACCTTTCTTTAAGATATGTCACTCAAGTTACAATCTTGGAGTATGACTCTAAGAATTGTTTTGGAACGAAGTATGACTCATCTTCCTGATCTAACCATTTCAACAATTCATGACTCCTCTTCTTAGTCATAATAATGCACTAAGATGACCTTTAGAGGAATAATTGTGATATGATTTCTAAATCATTAAGATGATCACAAACATGATACTAAAGTACTCTCCCATCTTTTCAGATTTGAGAAACTTTTATCTTTCTGCCTAATTTGATTCTTCCCATTCGTTCTGCCATACATTGAGCGTTGTGCTAATAATAATCATGTAAGTGGGAGCATGATAATTATGATAAGTTTTGCAAGTTAGCAATGTTAATTATAGAAAACAAAAGTTTCAATTCGTGAAGTTGCAGGGGTTGAAAAGGTTGTTTTGCTATAATTAAGCGAGAGGAAATTATACTTCATTTCAAATTCTAAATAGCTTAGATTGTGAGATTTTGATTGAATTTAGTCATGATTACATTATTTGCGTTCTAAAATTCGATTATGATTACGAAATCCCTTTTCATAATCTGAATTATTAGAACATGGCAAATAGAAATAGAAATATTATAGCAAAAAGACTGGTCTAGTATCATATCTTTATGTGAGACATCATGAATCATGTCCCATATGCTTCAGATATAGGATCAATTGCATGTGCTATAATATTCATCATTTCTAAATTTTCCAAATGCTCAGGGCATTAAGAAGGGAAAAGTCTAGAATTTGATATGACTAAAATGATTAAGAAATTGTCGAGGACAACCTAAGGTTTACCAAATATTGGTTGCTCATGGACAGTTGGAAGTATATTGTTAATTTTGGTAGGACCATATTAACATATTCTGAAAAGTGGCAACTCTTGTTCAGAAGTGCTAGTCAAAATGGGAATCTGGAAAGGTTTCCCTTAGGTGGAAGTTGTTCTTCAAATCTGTGTAAGATTAGAAAGCTTAATGCAAGAAGGATGTTCAAAGTAATGTACTTTGAATTTGAGACTTCGTTTCCATGGAATTGCTCTCCATTGGAATACTCTGTAATGTCTGTTGGCAAGTCTTTGTGACTTTGTGCATTGTCATTACAAGAGGATCAATGCATATAAGTTTAGAATCTAATAGATTTCGGTAAGTGGCAGGAATTTGGAATTTCTACATTTACAATAAGGATTTGGGATTGTGAAATGAGCATCATTGGAATCATGTTCAATTGGTCTATTTCACACAGTAAGGATCATAGACAAACATAGTGTGCATGCTTGGAGCATGGCATGACTATTGTTTTGATTCAAGCATAAAGTTGATTATTTGAAACATTATACAATGAATAATGAGTAATCAATATGGTATTTAAATAAAAGGTGTTTTATTTACTCTCAAAGGTGCTTGGGACCACAGAGTGATTAATATTATTTTTGTGTTTCACTTTGCATGTTTTGACTTCCAAAATAGCTAGGTTATTCTTTCCGAATGACTAAGTTATTCAAATTCTCCACAGTCGGTCATATGTTGGAAGTAGGTATGAATCAAGACTGTCATGAATTGGGGTTGTAGATGTCTAAGGTGTTGGACATAGCAAAAGTTGCTGCAACATTCATGAGTGCTCCTGGAATGAGATTCGAGTATTGGATTAAACCCACGCTCACTTGTATCACTTCATGGATTTTATCTCGAGTGATTGTGAGACGATAATATCTTATATTCTTCAAACCTAGAGATATGAGTTGTTAACTATGAGTTGGTTATACATTGATTGTATGAAAACGCATTAGTAACTCAATGCTATAAAACGTGCCTTTGTGTATGATTCAACAAGTAGTAGAACAAGCATATGATTCGAAGTTTATCCATTCCTTTTACCCTTGGAGGGATAAAAGCGATATCTGTGGGCCCTCGATGATTTAGTGATGAAAAATGTAAGTGCTCGGCCGGGCCGGGCCTGGACTGATTTGATTTGTTCAATTAGCCAGTCGTCATAAATCGGAAATCGGGAAACAACTGATGGACAGAGAGAATGATTATAATCCATGTCTCAATCCATATGATATCTAGAATGGAGGAATACATGATCCCTTATCTAATGGACGCGTCATTGATTTGTTCAGAGTTCGACATCAGCTTTAAGAGCTACGATTGCTAGTCGGCTTTTGGAGTCATACGCAATAATAGTTTTAGACTTATCTGTCACACTCCCAAACCTGAACGGCGGAAACGTTTGGGGGCGGAGGACGTCATGTTCAGTATCATAACAATTGAATAGTAAAGAAAGTACACACCACCATAACATATATTTGAAAATTTTACATGATTGTATCTATTACATGTTTTAAAAGTCAAATACAGAATGATGAATTCCAAAAGATGATGTTAACACAAGACCGTTAATCTCCAAAAGTAGTTGTTAACCCTGCTCAACGGTTTCCTGAGAATACAAGTTATTTCAAGAAAAAGTGTCAACAATCAAGTTGGTGAGTTCATAAGTAGTGCTTTGTGAAAATGTATGCCATTCGAAAGTTCGTGTATGTTTTCCAGAAAATCCGATATTTTCTTATGAGTGTATGAAATGAGTATGAATGATTGTTGTATAAATCGTGTGTACTTGAACCAGGAAAATCCTATATTTTCCTAAAAGTGAAATGCAGTCTCAAATGACCAAGACCGTACCCTGTAAGCAACTATGACATGCTCAAAAAGAATGATGTATATTCTTATTATAAAACAAATTATAAGAAGATTTGTATTTGAATGTGAAAAGAACTGCATCTGTTACTTTTCCTGTGAAAACGTAATACCATAATAATCGTCTATCCAGTAAGTTTTCATAACCGTACTATCATAATTTGCCTGTAGCGACGTTCTTCAAGCGTCGAAATGTTATGACACTTGTCACCCCGGGGACTGTAGCTAACAATCAGGGTGCGGGATCATTAGTCCCGTATAGATCTATACACACTTGCCACGTTCTCCGGACAGGAGATTCTGGTTATAAAACAGGACTTCTAGAGGTACCTTAATAGGTATAGTGAAGATGAATGACCCACAGATTCTTAATTAAGTTACGTATTAAAATGAATATGTTTGTCCCTGAAATAATTACCCTTTTTCCCAATATAGACAAAGGTGTAATTAAGAGGTGTATGTTCTTGTATGTATAAGAATGATATAGTGAAAATAGTTACCCTTGATATGATGCAAACGTATAAATAAAGACTTATGATATTTATAAATATGTTTCATCCCGAGAGGGTAAAGTAGTCTAAGATGTTTTGCAGGTTAACAGATCCATATGATAGTCATGAAATTAATATGAAATGTATATCAAAAGATTTATGTTTACACACGGGATTAACCAGGTGTTTACTTGTATTCCCCCCCCTTTTTAAAGTGTTTAAAAGCATTTAAAAGTATTTGAAAGTGTGGAAATAGGGGTATGAACTTACTTGGTAGGTTGAAGAAGGTGAGAAAAAGATCGAGCAGAACTTCGACTGGAGAAGGATGATTTCTCGGGATTCTCGTGAATCTTGGGAATCTCGGGAATCTCAGGAATCTCGGGAGCGTAACACTTACTTCGAGACTTGGATGTGAAGACCGGGGCTTCAGGATTGCTTCGAGGGTTTAAACGCAGAGTTTCGGCACGAGAAAGAAGAGAATTGAGCAATGAAACCCGGAACCCTTTGAGCTCTATTTATAGCCCAATTTTTGGGTCCCACGTCTTGGCAAAAGGGTTGCCCACATCGTGGAGTCGATCTTATCCTCTTCCATGGACGAGACGTCTGCTGCCAAGCCTGAAAACCCATCAGTCATGGTCCCACGTTGTGGTCATCTTTGCTACGTCGTGGCCAGCCTGACAGCCTCAGATTTTGTGTCTTGAACTTGTAAAATCCGTAACTTCCGCGTACGAGCTCCGTTTTCGACGTTCTTTACATGCACGTGTAGGTGAGATTATGCTCTACAACGTTCGTTTAGACTCCGTCGGCTAATTTTGACTTTATTTTTAATATTATATTTTTAACAGGCCGGGACTGGAAAAGTCCGTTAAAAATCCCTAACTTGTTCATCCGACGTCCGATTTTGTCTGTCTTTTTACCATTGTACTAGTATTGTTGAGATCTTCGATTCTCGTTAAGGCTGCGTTGGCTAAAAGTCGCTGGATCGCTATTTCGAGTTTTTAGCTGTCTACTGCTATGTCTGAAACTTCGAAAAATCATAACTTCCTCATACGAAGTCCAATTTGGGCGTTCTCTTTATGTACGTTTATGGTTTAATGATATCTATGACTTTCATTTAGATACCTCAGGCTGAAAAGTATTTTATTGAAATTTCGTATTTTACGCTTAACAGTGTCTTGCCGGTTTTGTTGCAGATTTTCGATTGGTCATAACTTCTTCGTTATAACTCAGATTTTTGTGTTCTTTATATTTTTGAAAACCTTGGTACGATATCTACCACTTAGTACATTTACATTGAGGTTTTTGAACATTTCATTTATGACGTTATTCCTATTATATTAAGATAGGTTACCAAACTTGACTTTGGATCGTTATATTGATTCGAAATATCGGGTTGTTACATCATCCCCCCGTTAGACGGAATTTCGCCCCGAAATTAATTACAAAGTAAAAGTTTATGGACTAGGGAAAAGATGCGGGTAATTTTGTTGCATCTAATCTTCTCGCTCCCAAGTGAATTCGGGTCTCCGCTTAGCATTCCAGCGAACCTTCACGATTGGTATGCGACTCTGCTTAGTTCGTTTGATTTCCCTATCCATGATATCGACCGGTTCTTCCACAAAGTTAAGATTTTCATTCAGTTCGATTTCCTCGAGTGGAATCACGAGAGTTTCGTCGGACAGACACTTCTTCAGGTTAGATACATGAAACACAGGATGTACCTTGCTAAGTTCGATTGGAAGCTGAAGTCTATAAGTTACTGGACCAATCCTTGCAGTAATTTCGAAGGGTCCAATGTACCTTGGGTTTAGTTTTCCACGCTTCCCGAAGCGTATCATGCCCTTCCAGGGGGAGACCTTCAGTAGAACGCGGTCACCAACCTGAAATTCCAAGGGTTTTCGTCTTTTGTCGGCATAGCTCTTTTGTCTATCTCTTGAGGCTTTCAGTCGCTCTCGAATTTGAACGATCTTTTCAGTGGTTTCCCTTATGATTTCCGGACCAGTGAGAGTGCTATCAGGGACTAGACCTTTCGCCAACTGCGAGTCGACCCACTTCCGGCCAGTACAGAGGTGATCTGCACTTGCGACCGTAAAGGGATTCGAATGGAGCAGTCTTGATGCTAGTGTGATAACTGTTGTTATAAGAGAACTCGACCAATGGCAAGTGGATGTCCCATGCTTTACCGAAGTCGATTACACAGGCTCGCAACATGTCTTCAAGGGTTTGGATTGTTCTCTCACTCTGCCCGTCAGTTTGTGGGTGATAGGCTGTACTCATATCTAGCTTAGTACCTAAGGCCTTCTGTAGCGTTTGCCAGAATCTTGAAGTGAATCTACCGTCTCTATCCGAGAAGATAGATATCGGTACACCATGAAGTCGCACGATCTCTCGGATGTAGGTTCTTTTTAGTTTCTACATCTTATCGGTCTCTGTGATTGGCAAGAAGTGGGAATATTTGGTTAACCTGTCGACGATCAGCCAAATGGTATCGTGACCACCCTGCGTCTTGGGTAGTTTGGATATGAAATCCATGGAAATCTGCTCCCACTTCCACTCAAGTATTTCGGGCTGATGGAGTAGACCTGAGGGTTTCTGATGTTCTACCTTGACCTTGGCACAAGTCAAGCACTTGCCCACATATGTAGCAATTTCTGCTTTCATGTTTGGCCACCAGTAGAGTTGTTTGAGATCCAGATACATCTTATCTGAAACTGGGTGCACGGAGTATCGGGTCTTGTGTGCTTCATTCATAACTATCTCTCTGAATCCACCGAACTTCGGTGTCCAGATTCGGTTCATGAGGTAACGAACTCCGTCACTCTTGATCTCAAAATTCTTGTCCATCCCTCTAAGTGCTTCACCTGTCAGGTTTTCGGGTTTTCAGGCTTCCAGTTGAGCTTCCTTGATTTGCGTTGACAGGTGTGAATGGATCGTCATGGTTAGTGATTTCACTCTTCGACCAGAGCACTCCTTACGACTAAGGGTATCTGCCACCACATTGGCTTTTCCCGGATGATAACGAATCTCACATTCGTAGTCGTTGAGTAGCTCAACCCAACGTCTTTGCCTCATATTGAGCTCTTTTTGATTGAATATATGTTGAAGGCTCTTGTGGTATGTGAAGATGGTGCACTTTGTACCGTATAGGTAGTGCCTCCAGATTTTTAGGGAGAACACCACTGCTCCAAGTTCCAAGTCGTGAGTGGCGTAGTTGACCTCATGAGTTTTTAGTTATCGTGAGGCGTACGCAATAACCTTTCCTCGCTGCATTAGTACACAACCCAAACCTTGATTGGATGCATCGCAGTATACTACAAGTCTTCTGTCCCCTCTGGAAGAGACAAAATTGGTGCACTGCACAGGGCTTGCTTCAAGGTTCGGAATGCAGTATCTTGCTTTTCCCCCCAGTTGTAGGTTACACCCTTCTGAGTCAGGGAAGTAAGAGGTTTTGCAATTTTGGAGAAGTTCTGAATGAACCTACGATAATAGCCAGCAAGGCCTAGAAATTGGCGAATTTCGGTTGGCGTTGTTGGTGCAGACCAATTCTGGATAGCTTTGATCTTGGAGGGGTCCACGTGGATTCCCTCTTCGCTGACCACGTGACCTAGTAAGTCCACCTTCCTAATCCAAAACTCGCATTTTGAGAATTTCGCGTACAACTTCTCAGTTCTTAGTGTCTCTAAGACTTGTCTCAGGTGCTGACCATGTTCCTCTTTACTTTTAGAATATATGAGTATGTCATCTATGAATACAATCACAAATTTGTCCAGGAATGGAAGACATACCTGATTCATTAAGTCCATGAACACGGTGGGTGCATTGGTCAGTCCGAACGGCATCACTACGAATTCGTAGTGACCGTATCTAGTTTGGAAGGCCGTCTTAGGAATATCGTTCTCTAGGACTCCCAGCTGGTGATATCCCGATCTCAGATCGATCTTGGAAAAGTAGTTTGCTCCTTGGAGTTGATCGAATAAACCGCCTATTCGTGGCAGGGGGTATCGGTTCTTAATGGTAAGTTTGTTGAGTTCTCGGTAATCGATGCATATTCTGAACGATCCATCTTTCTTTTTCACGAAAAGCACTGGTGCTCCCCAAGGTGAGAAGCTTGGTCGGATGAATCCTTTGCTGAGAAGTTCATTCAGTTGACTGGATAGTTCTTGCATCTCTGCTGGGGCTAAGCGATATAGCGCTTTGGCCACATGGGTGGCTCCAGGAATTAAGTCGACTCTGAATTCGACTTGTCTTGCAGGCGGTACTCCTGGAAGATCCTCAGGAAAGACATCAGGAAAGTCACAAACGTCAGGCACGCCCTTGATGTCTTCTACTCCTCGATTCACATCCACAACATGTGCCAAGAATGCGTAGCATTCCTTGCGTAGATATTGTTGAGCCTTGATGCAAGAGATGATACGAAGAGGGGTGCTAGGTTTGTCGCCATAAATAACGAGGGCTTCGCCATTTGGCATATTAAGGCGAATGGCCTTATCGTAACATAAAATGTCCACACGATGAGAACTTAGCCAATCCATGCCTGTGATAACGTCGAAACTTTTTATCGAGACTGGCATGAGGTCGATTGGAAAGGATTTATTGTTTAGTAAGAGGGTACAATTTAGGTATATTTCCTTAGCACCTTCTGTTTTCCCGTTATCCATTTCTACTATAAAAGTTTCACTTAATGATTGAGGGGTTGGTTTGAGTAGATTCTTAAAATTATGGCTCACGAAACTCCTCTCCGCTCCACTATCAAATAATATGTATGCATATGAGTTATCGAGGAGAAACGTACCCGTAACAACAGTGGGGTCTGCAACGGCTTCCTCCTGGCTCATTGCGAATACTTGGCCACTTCCCCCAGCATCCCTGTTGTTTGCCTTCGGGCAGTCCCTTCGGGAGTGCCCTGTTGCTCCACACTCGTAGCAGGTGCGGCCTATTCCAACGTTTGCAGCTGGAGCGGCTGGTTGGGCTGGTTCTTTGCAGAAGCGGATGGTGTGTCCCTTCCTGTTGCACCTAGTGCAATGCATCTCACGGCAGGGTCTGTGGTGATGGAAGTTGCATTTACTGCACTTCGGTAGGTTGCCGATGTATGGCTTTGTTGGTGCAGGGGCGGTCGGGACAGTAACAGCGTGAGCTGCCACCATTTGTTGTTTCTTAGGGTTTTCCTGCGTGGTTTGCCCCTTTCTCTTGTTCCAGGGTTTCCTTCGGTTTTCTACCTCCTTTGGCGGGTCAACAGCAACTGTAATGGTACCCTGTTTAACTCCGTGGTCGATTAATCGTTGTGCCAGGCGCTTCGCGCTGTTGAATGTGACTGGGTTGGAAGCCAAAACATGCCCTTGAATCTGGGGCGACATCCCACAAATGTATCTTTCCACTTTCTTTGGTTCTGGGTTGACCATGCCCGGGCACAGGGCTGACAAATCACTGAACCTGGCCGTGTAGGCGACTAGGTCAGAACCAACCATTTTCAGGTTCCATAGTTCCTGCTCCAGTTTTTGAATTTCGCCCATCGGGCAGTATTCTTCTAACAGTAGGACTTTCAAGTCCTCCCAGCTCATGGCGTTGGCGACTAGATGAGATACGGATTTCACATGGCCCTTCTACCATGTGAGGGCTCGGTCCGTGAAGGTGCAAGCAACAAACTTGACCTTGCTTGTTTCTTGGCATGCACAGATCTCAAAGACCGTTTCGGTCTTTTCGAACCATTGCATAAGTGCAATGACCCCTCCAGTGCCGTTGAACATTTTTGGCTGTGCGTTTGAGAACTCTTTGTAAGTGCATTCCCTGACATGACCATGACCAGTGCCATGGTTAAGGTGATTGGTACTACTTCCGGCCCCTCCATTGCCGTTAGAGTTTATTTGTGACAGTGCAGCTGCTACTGCTGCGGTGATATCAGCATGTACCATAGCGGGATCGAAAGTTGGAGGTGGTGGCGGTGGCGTTGGTGTTGCATTTCGGCGAGCTGACCTACGAGGAGGCATCTAGCTGCCAAAGAAATAACAATGAAGACAATAAGTCTTTGATGTTTGATAGTCGTGTGATAATGAGTTAGCTATTTTAACATTTCATGAATTGGTTTTTACTTAAACAAGGTTTTGAGGTTGATTCATAATGAGAGTTTATATATATTAGATAAACTTATGAATTTGAGTGATATGCAAAGGATTAACACACAAAAGAAGTATTTCCTTATATATTAAACATATACTTGGTTACATTCCAAAGTCAGGAAAATTCGACCTTTCTAAAGGTCTCTGATTACCAAACGTTAAAGATAAGTAAGACTTTTTGCCGAGGTCCTAATCCATAACAAAATTTTGGGAGTTGGGCAAGTACTACTTGTGACGCGGGTTGCGCTTGGAGCTTGACTCCGCGTCTGATTGCTTTACTCCCATGAGACGCCTATGAAAGATAGCTTGCTGCTCCCTCATTTCTCTTATCTCGGAAAGGGCTGCATTCATTTGGTCCTGGAGTGTGTCGGTGTGAAGTTGGGCAACCTCCTGCAACCTATCCAGGCGACGGATATCGGCTGCGTTACCTTGTACCTCTACGTTGGCTTCGCGAATCTGGTTCGCTTGGACTCCTGATTGGTAGGATTGGTTGGCTATTTTGCCCACCATGACTGGGAGAGCCCGGTCAGCTGAACTTCCACCACTGACATCGTAGAAGTCCCGACACATGCCGTAGGGAGGGCGCAATCCTTGCTGTTGACTCCAATGGTGAATGTGGCTTCCCCATACGGGAGTTGGTCCCTAAAAACCTCTTCAAACCGCAGGAGGTCGGACGGCTGGTGGATTGTTTATTTCTGGTTCTGAGTCTGTCCCATCAGAGCCTTCCTCTTCCTCGTCTTCCATGGGTTCCTCGTCCTCTTCTGGGTCATCTTCTACCCATCCTCCGTTGCCTTGATTGGGGTAGTAGGGGTCTCTGGGTAGATGGAATCCAACCATTGAGTCTATACGAGAATAGGGTTAAGAATTTACTATAAACTAAAGCATATACTGAACTGTCAAAGTTGAAACTTATTGCATTTACCAAATACTCCTATAATATTCTAAATGTTATGTTTGATTCAAAAAGGTTATGCTTTTGGTAACTTTTTGGACTTGTTGTCCACTGCAGCTACTCCCTGGCATATGTTAGTCGGCTCTCGGACAAATATAGTTGATCAGGCTATATTCATCCCAGTTCCGATTACATGTTCCAAGGCATACCTGCACTGCACAACTCATCTATAATCTTTCTATATTGTTTTCAATATGATACTGACCCTGGTATATGTTGTATGCATGTATACTTTATAAAAAATTCATTTTAAAAGTATAACTCTCAGTCAGAGTGTTTTTGCCCAGTTGTGTTTAAAGTTGTATATCAAAAAAAAAATAAATGGTTTTGATATACTTAGTTCACTATAAACAAAGCTCTGATACCAATCTGTCACACCCCCAAACCTGAACGGCGGACCCCAAACCTGAACGGCGGAAATGTTCGGGGGCGGAGGACGTCATGTTCAGTATCATAACAATTGAATAGTAAATAAAGTACACACAACCATAACATATATTTTAAAAGTTTACATGATTGTATCTATTACATATTTTAAAAGTCAAATACAGAATGATGAATTCCAAAAGACAATGTTAACGCACGACCGTTAATCTCCAAAAGTAGTTGTTAACCCTGCTCAACGGTTTCCTGAGAATACAAGTTATTTCAAGAAAAAGTGTCAACAATTAAGTTGGTGAGTTCATAAGTAGTGCTTTGTGAAAATGTATGCCATTCGAAAGTTCGTGTATGTTTTCCAGAAAATCCGATATTTTCTTATGAGTGTATGAAATGAGTATGAATGATTGTTGTATAAATCGTATGTACTTGAATCAGGAAAATCCTATATTTTCCTAAAAGTGAAATGCAGTCTCAAATGACCAAGACCGTACCCTGTAAGCAACTATGACATGCTCAAAAAGAATGATGTATATTCTTATTATAAAACAAATTATAAGAAGATTTGTATTTGAATGTGAAAAGAACTGCATCTGTTACTTTTCCCGTGAAAACGTAATACCATAATAATCGTCTATCCAGTGAGTTTTCATAACCGTACTATCATAATTTGCCTGTAGCGACGTTCTTCAAGCGTCGAAATGTTATGACACTTGTCACCCCGGGGACTGTAGCTAACAGTCAGGGTGCGGGATCATTAGTCCCGTATAGATCTATACACACTTGCCACGTTCTCTGGATAGGAGATTCTGGTTATAAAACAAGACTTCTAGAGGTACCTTAATAGGTATAGTGAAGATGAATGACCCACAAATTCTCAATTAAGTCACGTATTAAAATGAATATGCTTGTCCCTGAAATAATTACCCTTTTTCCCAATATAGACAAAGGCGTAATTAAGAGGTGTATGTTCTTGTATGTATAAGAATGATATAGTGAAAATAGTTACCCTTGATATGATGCAAACGTATAAATAAAGACTTATGATATTTATAAATATGTTTCATCCCGAGAGGGTAAAGTAGTCTAAGATGTTTTGCAGGTTAACAGATCCATATGATAGTCATGAAATTAACATGAAATGTATATCAAAAGATTTATGTTTACACACGGGATTAACCAGGTGTTTACTTGTATTCCCCCCCCCCCTTTTAAAGTGTTTAAAATCATTTAAAAGTATTTGAAAGTGTGGAAATAGGGGTATGAACTCACTTGGTAGGTTGAAGAAGGTGATACAAAGATCGAGCAGAACTTCGACTGGAGAAGGCTGATTTCTCGGGATTCTCGGGAATCTTGGGAATCTCGGGAATCTCGGGAGCGTAACACTTACTTCGAGACTTGGATGTGAAGACCGAGGCTTCGGGATTGCTTCGAGGGTTTAGACGCAGAGTTTCGGCACGAGAAAGAAGAGAATTGAGCAATGAAACCCGGAACCCTTTGAGCTCTATTTATAGCCCAATTTTTGGGTCCCACGTCGTGGCAAAAGGGTTGCCCACGTCGTGGAGTCGATCTTATCCTCTTCCATGGATGAGACGTCTGCTGCCAAGCCTGAAAACCCATCAGTCATGGTCCCACGTCGTGGCCATCTGTGCCACGTCGTGGCCAGCCTGACAGCCTCAGATTTTGTGTCTCGAACTTGTAAAATCCGTAACTTCCGCGTACGAGCTCTGTTTATGACGTTCTTTATATGCACGTGTATGTGAGATTATGCTCTACAACTTTAGTTTAGACTCCGTAGGCTAATTTTGACTTTATTTTTAATATTATATTTTTAACAGGCCGGGACTGGAAAAGTCCGTTAAAAATCCCTAACTTCTTCATCCGACGTCCGATTTTGTCTGTCTTTTTACCATTGTACTACTATTGTTGAGATCTTCGATTCTCGTTAAGGTTGCGTTAGCTAAAAGTTGCTGGATCTCTATGTCGAGTTTTTAGCTGTCTACTACTATGTCTGAAACTTCGAAAAATCATAACTTCCTCATACGAAGTCCGATTTGGGCGTTCTCTTTATGTACGTTTAAGGTTTAATGATATCGACGACTTTCATTTAGATACCTCAGGCTGAAAAGTATTTTATTGAAATTTCGTATTTTACGCTTAACAGTGTCTTGCCGGTTTTGTTGTGGATTTTCGATTGGTCATAACTTCTTCGTTATAACTCGGATTTTTGTGTTCTTTATATTTTTGAAAACCTTGATACGATATCTACCACTTAGTACATTTACATTGAGGTTTTTGTGATGGGTTTTGCGCATTCTAACACTCCTAAGTGTACATGCAACCCTAAATACCTTGGATCTATGTTTTCTCTATTATACATGCAATTATGAACTTTCCAAGGTATTACCCTATCTAGCATACAATACTTGATACTTGGGTAATCAAATGGATAGAATACATACCTTTGTTTGATGTAGCTTGTCTCCATGAAGCTTGAGTGCCTAGTGCCCCAAGTGTGACACCTCAAATGGTTCACACAACACCAAATGCACATGGAATGACTTGAGAGAAATGGAACACTCCTTGAAATCGTCTAGCCCTCATATTCACACATTAGTGCACGATTTCTTGAGCCATGGGATTCTTTTATATGGTGGCTATTAGGGTTACACCATGTAACTCATAACTTTACCCATTCCTTATGCTCCATGGATTTTAACCTCCATGGAGTATCCATGGGTCACCCCATGGACTTAGTCCAACATAAGAAATCTTGGATCACAAGCCCACATATATAAGAATGAATGATTTACACAATCAACCCATATATTTAATTAGTCTCCTTTTGATCACTTAATTAATTCCAAATTAATTCTTGATCAATACTAATTAAATAACCTTATTAATATATTAGAACTTATAATATATTAACCAACCTTAAGTGTTATTTCTCTCATTATAGTCTATCCAAATGCATGATGCCATGCAACCCAAATGGACCATGTCGGGTCGGGTCAAGTCTTACCAATTATAGTTATGGACTTAGACATTAATCCAACAGTCTCCCACTTAGATAAGTCTAAAACTATTATTGCGTATGACTTCAGGAACCGATCAGCAATCGTAGCTCTCAAAAGCTTCTGTCGAACTCTGACCTTGTCGATGAACTCTGACCTTTGTCAATGACTTGTCCATTAGATAAGGGATCATATATTCCTCCATTCTAGATATCATATGGACTGAGACATGGATTATCAATCATTCTCTCTGTCCATTTGTTGTTTCCCGATTTCCGATTCATGATGACTGACTGATTGAACAAATCAAATCAGTCCTGGCTTGGCCAAGCACTCACATGTATCATCTTTAAATCATCGAGGGGCCCACAGATATCGCTTTTATCTCGAAGGTAAAAGGAATGGATAAACTTCGACTCATATGGATTGTTCTACTACTTGTTGAATCATACACAAAGGCACGTTATATAACATCGACTTACCAATGCGTTTTCGTGCAATCAATGTATAACCAACTCATAGTAACAACTCATATCTCTAGGTTTTAAGAATACAAGATATTATCGGCTCATGATCACTCGTGATAAAATCCATGAAGTGATTCAAATGAATGTGGGTTGAATCCAATACTCAGAACTTATGAGCACTCATGAGTGTTGTAGCACCACTTTGTCCACCAACTTGGACCTCTACAAACCAACCCATGACAGTCTTGATTCATTTCTACTTCCGACATATGACCGACTGTGGATGGTTTGAATAACTTAATCATTCAGGAAGAGCGACTTAGTTATTCTGGAAGTCAAAACATGCAAAGTGAAACACAAGAATAAATGAATCAAATATGGTATCAAACCCTATGAATATAAATAAACACTTTTATTTATCACCATATTGATTACTCATTATTCATTGTTTCGGTTTTATCAACTTTATACTTGAATTAAAAACACTAGTTGTCCCATGATCCAAGCATGTACACTATGTTTTTCTTAAACAATAGCTTTGCCACACACCAAGTATGCACTCTATGTTTGTCTATGATCCTTACTTTGTGAAATAAACCAATTGAACATTATTTCAAGGATTCTAATTTCACACTCCCAAATCCTTATTGAAAAATGTGAGAATTTCAAATTCCTATCATTTATCGAAATCTGTTTAGATTTTAAACTTATATGCACTGACCCTCCTGTAATGAATATGTACAAAGTCACAAAGACTTGTCAACAATCATTATAAGGTATTCCAATGGAGATCAACTCCATGGAAACTAAGTCTCATATTCAAAGTACATTGCTTTGGACATGCTTCTTGCATTAAGTTTTCTAATCTTACACAAATAACTTCCACCAATGGAGACAACTCCATATTCTCATTTTGACTATCATTTCTGAATAAGAGATGCCTCTTTTCAGAATATGTCAATATGGTCCTTCCAAAATTAGCACTATACTTCCAACTGTCCCTGAGCAACCAATCTTTGGTAAACCTCAGATTGTCCTCGACAATTGCTTAATCATTTTAGTCATATCCAATTCTAGACCTTTTCCCTTCTTAATGCCTCTGGGCATTTGGAAAAATTTAGAAATGACAAATATTATAGCACATGCAATCGATCCTGTACCCAAAGCAAATGGTACACGATTCATGATGTCTCACATAAAGACATGATTCTAGACCAGTCTTTTGCTACAATATTTTTATTTGCCATGTTTTCAAAATTTGACTATGAAGATGGATGTCGTAATCATAATCGAATTTTGAGAACGCAATATATAGAATTTCCTTAAGTTGAACCAATCCAACATGAAATTCATATATATATTCTTGACTAAAGATGATTAAGGTCTCAATCTAAGCCTTTAGAACTGAAATGAAGTATATCCTCTCCCTTAATTATAGCAAAACAACTTTTTCAATCCCTGCAGCCTCACGAATTGAAACTTTTGTTTTCTATAATTAACATTGCTAACTTTCAACACTAACAATAATTACCATGCTCCCACTAACATGGTGATTATTAGCATAACACTTATGCTCCCACTAGCTTTGACATGTACTCAGAAATCAGCTGGACTTCTAGAAATCAATACTTTATTGACTTCCTTACCTAAGTTCAGATTTCTGATACGAGATGCTTTGATAAAACTTTATCAAAATCATACACCTTTCCTTAGATAGCATGCATGTGTGTCTAAACAATTTCAGAACTATGAAAAGGGATGCCGTAATCATAGTCTTAATTGTTTAGACCTTTTGCCATCTGCTTCAAATCTACTTGGTGGAAGTGTTTCCTCACCATCATTTTCATGAATCGGAGAGAAACCTTATGGCCCTTAGATTTTATGGTGTATGTGTTCTTATCCATGTGAATCGTCAAAACCATAGTCAAAAGACAAGGATAATGACAAATCCAAACTCATATGGACTGAACTTATGCAATCTTAACTTCTTGCCACATGGCAGTACAGGGCCTGCCATTGCTTCCAAGTTGTTATGCAACCAATTGAGAACTTTCAGAACTCCTATGCAAAGCCAACTTTAACTGGAATGGGCACAGAATATGTCAACATGATAGGTTATAAACCTCAAGTCGTGTGCTAGTGAAGAACCTCAGGTTTTATTCTTGATTAGTTTTTGAAATTCTTTTTAGGATCTTTAAGACTCCCACTGTCCTCTTGACATATAAGACTATCTTGCCAAATATTCAAGAGATAGTGCGGATTCTTTATCAAGACAAACACTTCACACAATTGGCCTTAGTTGGTCTTTGTTTAATCCAAAACATCACAACTTACCAACTTCAAATGTACAAGAGTAGGACACTTTTACTCTTACATTTGACAAGTGTTATAAACCTTTCTTTAAGATATGTCACTCAACTTATAGTCTTGGAGTATGACTCTAAGACTTGTTTTGAAATGAAGTATAACTCATCTTCTTGATTTAACCATTTCAACAATTCATGACTCCTCTTCTTAGTCATAAGAATGCACTAAGATGTCCTTAGAAGACCAATTGTGATGTGGTTCTTTAATCATTAAGATGATCACAAAACATGATACTAAAGTACTCTCCCATCTTTTCAGATTTGAGAAACTTTTATCTGTCTGCCTAATTTGATTCTTCCCATTCGTTCTGCCATACATTGAGACTTTTCCAATGTTTCAGAATTATACTTAAACTTGTAAGTATAACCATATTTACTAAAATTTAGTAAATCATGACGAATAGTCTTAACGAGCTTTGTGGTGGACTTGACCAGTGCACAAGAATGTGTACTCGATCCCTTTAGTCTTTAACTTGACTCACACATCCATGTGAACAAGTCTTAATTTTCCAATGCTTGAAAGTTCTCATTCATCATACTATTCAACTTGCATGATTCCAAGTTTCTATCCAACTGAAGCCTTGGGAGTGAGAATCTTTCCTTATTTGGTAAATTATGACACTACCACAAACGAAAGAATCAAGTCCATTTTTTTTTCAAATATTGCTATCAATGGAATCATATAAACAACCATTTTTCACAAATGCCACTTGTAAGGATATTTAAAATAAATATAAAATTAAAAACTTTTATTTTATTTCAAAACTTTGCGGAGAAAACTTATCCTTATAGTGCAAATGCATACGGAAAAACTTGTTGTTATCTATTCCTAAGCAATATATCATAACTCCTAAGTACCAGCTTCAAAATTCTGATGCGATCGAAATCCACCTACGCGATCAGAATCAGCATATACTTCCTTTAAACTTTCTCTCTATTCTTTGATTCTTAAAACATCAACATGTGACCCAGTCACATCATGTAATGAGGATCTTAGAATAGAAACTTAACAGAGTTAGATAATGGGCTCTACCTGAAGTAGAGTCAGACTTATTGACTTTAACATCCTTAGGTAAACTTGGCAGCTTTGCAATCAACGCCCCTTCCTTTGGCAAAATAAACATATGGACCCTTTGGTAATGGGACTATCTCAGACTTAGCCTTTATCCTTACCATTTGGTCAACCGGGTTGACTATGGCCAATCCCTTTCCATTGGGAAGAGAATGCTTTTTCTGGATTTCCAGTGTCACCATTGTCACTGTCCATAAAGTTTTTGGGAAGTTGATCTTCTAATCAAATTTGCTTTACTATCGTTCCAAATCATTGCTGATTCAGCAGCACCAAGCAAATAGATATGATCATTAAGGTTCATGTCATAGTCTGTTTCATAGTAGTCCCAAAGGAACTCACTATGTGACTTAGAAAGTGATTGAACATCCAACTTTCTCAAGACTTTGACACCCAACTCTCCCAGCTTGTCAATATCTGACTTCATCTCTAAGATGTGATCACACATAAACCTTGCTTGCCATTAGGGCTTGACTGACCTTGAACTTGTGGGTTAGGGAGAATAATTGGAGGAGGTGGAGGCAGTAAAGTTCCAAGAGATTTGGGAAGATCATAGATGTCTGAACTAGACATCTTTTGGGAGATATTCAAGATAGTTGATCTAAAGTCCTTAATATAACACCCAATATGAAATATTAAGGCTAGGATCCAACAACCTATTTATAACTGGAAGAGGGATGCCGTAATCCGAGTTATAAAATAGTTGAAGGTAGGTAAATGACGATTTACCAATTTCCACCATGAAAAACGAAATAATGTAATTAGGTTTTTAATTGGATTTGAAACTCCTAGATCTTTTGAGATTCATTGAACTTTTCAATGGCATGTTTCAATCTCGAGTGTGCCCTTCAGGTTTTGTGACTGGGATGCCGAGGATCACAAAACAAGGTGTGAAGTAACCATGCAAATATACTTGGTACCCTTAATATTTACCCCTCAATCGATGTGCCGGTTAACCACACGAGCTCCACCGATACTATGATAAATATTAAGTTACCCTTTGCCTACTTTGTTAAATCCAGGTTAGTGTGCCGGTTAACCACACACGCTCCACTAACGGTTTAAACAAAGTGCAAAGTGTAATTTCATGGATTAGCACCTTATTCACATTTTCCTAAGTAACTAAGATTGGGAATTTATAAAAAGTTTAGTTACTTAGTATTTATCATTAATACTTTTAATGAAGGGAGAATTATAGTCCTTGTCCTACCCGTTCGGCTAACGACCCTCCACCAGTCAAGGAAGCGGTGGGTGAGAGTGGACACCCATTAAACTGCCATTTTATAGGCAGTAACCTTATACCCCCTTATAGACCGGCTTCGTGAATGAGGCGTACTAACGGTAAGACTGACTTGTTCTTATACATATATTTATTATTAACTTATAATACTATAAAGTATAAGGGTTGAATTTTAACTTTTAAAATTCTAAGGGCTAACTTGGAATTAAAGTATTCATGGGGAAAACTTTACAAATTCCAAAACTTGAGGGCAAGTTTTGAAAATATTCAAAACTAATTAATTCCATAACTTATGTGTTTAAAGTAGTTTTAATTAAAAAAAAACTCTTCAAGTTCCATAACTTGAGGACAAGTTATGGAAGACTTTAAACTAATAAAAGAATGTAACTTTTCTTTATTTTTGTAACTTATGGAACTAATTAAGGTTACACATTTTATCATTTAATGAAGTGACTCTTGAACCTCCATAACTTGAGGACAAGTTATGGAGTCATAAAACCATTTAATGAGGACAAGACTCTTCATTTTTGTAACCATTGCCAACGTTTTATGAGTTTTATGAAACTTAAATGTGACTTTTCATATAACTTGAGGACAAGTTACAAAAACACATTTTAGAATCAACTCTTAGATTAAAACGGATTGAAAACACATAATCAATTAACTTTTCTATTAATCTAATAAACTCATATGAACAAAGATAATTCACATCAAATTTTTTTTTTCAAGTAATTAGCATAACTTTTAAACTAATACAATTCGATTTTTCAGCTAATTTTGCAAGTATAACAAGAAAACAAGCCTTGTCTCTGATACCACTGATGGGTTTTGCGCATTCTAACACTCCTAAGTGTACATGCAACCCTAAATACCTTGGATCTATGTTTTCTCTATTATACATGCAATTATGAACTTTCCAAGGTATTACCCTATCTAGCATACAATACTTGATACTTGGGTAATCAAATGGATAGAATACATACCTTTGTTTGATGTAGCTTGTCTCCATGAAGCTTGAGTGCCTAGTGCCCCAAGTGTGACACCTCAAATGGTTCACACAACACCAAATGCACATGGAATGACTTGAGAGAAATGGAACACTCCTTGAAATCGTCTAGCCCTCATATTCACACATTAGTGCACGATTTCTTGAGCCATGGGATTCTTTTATATGGTGGCTATTAGGGTTACACCATGTAACTCATAACTTTACCCATTCCTTATGCTCCATGGATTTTAACCTCCATGGAGTATCCATGGGTCACCCCATGGACTTAGTCCAACATAAGAAATCTTGGATCACAAGGCCACATATATAAGAATGAATGATTTACACAATCAAACCATATATTTAATTAGTCTCGTTTTGATCACTTAATTAATTCCAAATTAATTCTTGATCAATACTAATTAAATAACCTTATTAATATATTAGAACTTATAATATATTTGTTGGATATAGTGTCTAAGTCCATAACTTTATTTGGTATGTACTTGACCCGACCCGGCATGGTCCATTTGGGTTGCATGGCATTGCAATACTTGGATAGACTAAATGAGAGAATAAGGCACTTATGATTATTAATATATTATAAGTTCTAATATATTAATAATAGTATTATTTAATTAGTATTGATCAAGTATTAATCTAGTATTAATTTGGTGATCAAAATGAGACTAATTAAATATCTAGGGTTGATTATGACAATCATAAATTCTTTTATGGTGGATTAATGATCCATGATTTATGGGTTTGGTTATAACCATATGGAGCTCCATGGATAGTCCATGGGAGTTACAAACCCATGGGTCATGAGAAATCAAGAGTCATGACAATTAAGGGCATTCATGTGTAAACCCTAATTGTGACAACACTATAAAAGAAACCCTATGGCTAGCAAAATGAAGACCTAGTTGACCTAGTGTTACTAGAGAGGGCATAACCGATTTTGAGGCTAAGTGACATTCTCTCAAGTTATTCCAAGTCTTGTGGTGTTGTGTGAAGCATTTGAGGCACAACATTTGGGGTGCTAGGCTCACAAAGTCTTGAAGGAATCCAAGCAACAACAAGGTATGTATTTCTACTAGTTTTATGTTCTATGTAATCCCCATACCATGCTAGTTAGGAAATAACCTTGAAAAAGAAATTTGCATGTATATAGAGAAAACATAGATTCAAGGTTATTAGGGTTGCATGTACACTTAGGAAGTGTTAGAATGCTCAAAATCCCATCAATATTAACCAACCTTAAGTGTTATTTCTCTCATTATAGTCTATCCAAATGCATGATGCCATGCAACCCAAATGGACCATGCCGGGTCGGGTCAAGTCTTACCAATTATAGTTATGGACTTAGACATTAATCCAACATTTTGAACATTTCATTTATGACGTTATTCCTATTATATTAAGATAGGTTACCAAACTTGACTTTGGATCGTTATATTGATTCGGAATATCGGGTTGTTACATTATCCATGTGGGAGACTGTTGGATTAGGTGTCTAAGCCCATAACTATTATTGGTATGTATTCGACCCGAGAGTAGCATGGTCCATTTGGGTTGCATATCATCAGGACAATTTGTTAGGATGGACTTTTGAGAGAAGAGTATATATATGATTTATTAATTTGGAATTAATTTAGTGATCAAAAGAGACTAATTAAAACTATGGGGACTAATTATGGTAATTAGTTATATTTATATGTGTTGGGCTTATGATCCATGTTGGACCAAGTTTATGTATGAATACATAAAGAGTTGGGTCACATGAACCATGGATCATAAGACCCATGGATATGGATTTGGGTTATACCCATGACTCTTAGAATTCAACACATATAAATACATATGTTATGACCTAAAACTGCCAACCACTAGTGTGTGTGCATGTTCTGGGAGTTCATGAAGGTTTTAGAGTGCATGGAGATTCTATCTCAAGTCCTACCTTTGTCCTTGATGTGTTGTGACTTCATTTGAGGCTTCCACACTATTGGGGCGAAGTTCTTAAGGCCAAATACATCAAGACTTCCAGCCACACAAAAAGGTATGTTACTCTATCTAGTATTTTATATAGTTTGTATGACTATTGCATGCTAGCTATAGGTTCAATACCTTGGAAACCATTTGCATGTATAATTAGTGAAAACATAGATCCAAGGTATTTAGGGTTGTATGTGCACCATAGGATGTTGTATTATACCAAAACCCAACAGCTTTCAGATTAGTATTCGGTGGTTGAGACAACATGGAGAGTGTGGTAAGACTGCAGGATAGCCGCAACATTTGTTAGTAGCCAGTTAGAGGAGTGTGGGCGAAGGCTCGTATCTCTTAGTTAGGAAGGTAAGGTTCAGGAAGGGATAGATTGTTGAGATTTAGTATGGAGTTGGCCTGCATAGCCTTGAGAGGTGAGACCTTGGGAGAGGCCGCTCCAAGATATAGTTTGGGCGAGACTCGTGGGCGAGGCCCGTGTGATTATATCAGTGCAGGTGGGACCTAGTAGAGACCTTAGGGTCGAGTTAGGGGATCGAGGATCCCAGAGCGTATAGAGTTCAAGTGGCAAGGTAGATAGTATAGTTTTAGTTAGCTGAAGTTTCCTTTGGAGTCGCTGGGAGCGACCGAGAAATTGAGTTGGGGTTCAGTAACCGGTGGGAGTCTGGTGACCCAGGTAGCGGCAGATTAGTTGGGACCAGGGTGGTCTCGCTCCATCCTGTTTTGGACTTGTAAAATCTGTTTTTCAAAATGATAATGATTATGTTAACCCATTTTTGCATGACTTTTATCAATTTTCAAGTATTGTATATAGTTATATGATTTCTTGAAATTGCTTGACATGAATTTGTGTTCTTATGAGTTTTTAGAAGATCATAGGAATTATATGTAACCTCCATGTATGTTTAATTCATGATCTTAATGGCAATGATGGTGTCCATAACTTGTCCTCAAGTTATGGATAACCAAATGTCACTTCTTTAAATTGTGATTAAAGAACTAAAGAAGTTTCATAAAATGAAGAGTCTTCATTTTTATGAACCATTAAAACTCATAAGTTACAAATTGAATAGACTTGGAATAGTTTCAATTCTTGCCCTCAAGTTTTGGAATTTGAAAAGTCTTACACTTTAATACTTTAATTCCAAATTAAACCTTAGATTTTTAAAAAGTTTAAAAATCAACACTTATACTATTATTATAATTTTATTATATAGATATGTATAAGAATATGTCATTCTTACCGTTAGTAGGCCTCATTCACGAAGCCGGTCTATAAGGGGGGTATAAGGTTGTTGCCTATAAAATGGTGACTTAATGGGTGTCCACTCTCACCCACCGCTTCCTTGATCGGTGGAGGGTCGTTAGCCGAACGGGTAGGATACGACTTTAAATACTCGTTAAAAGTATAATGAATTATAAAGTAACTATACATTATAAATTCCGAATCTTAGTTACTTTAGGAAAATGTGAAATTGGTGCTAGCCCATAAAATTACACTTTGTACCTTACCAAGTCGTTAGTGGAGCGTGTGTGGTTAACCGGCACACTAACATGGACTAGTAAGAGTGGCAAAGGGTAACTTGACCTTATTATAGATCGGTGGAGCGTGTGTGGTTAACCGGCACATCGATTAGGTAATATTGTTGAGGGTACCAAGTCAATTTGTATGGTTATTCACACCTTGTTTGTGATCCTCGGCATCCCAGTCACAAACTTGAGAGGGCACAATCGAGATTCAAACATGCCATTGAAAAGTTCAATGTATCTCAAAAGATCTAGGAGTTTCAAAACCAATAAAACCTAATATTTCGTTCTTATGGTGGAAATTGGTAAATCGTCATTTACCTACCTTCAAATATTTTATAATATGGATTACGGCATCCCTCTTCCAACTATAAATAGTTTGTTGGATCCTAGCCTTAATATTTCATTTGGGTGAATTATTAAGGATTCCTAATCTAATGAAACTTGTCTTTCTTTCCTTTCAGATGTCTTCCAACAATGCTTCTGGCTCAAACCCAACAGGCTCCTTTTCCCTTATGGACTTGTGTGGTAAGGTCATCTTTGATGGATCCAATTTCAATGAGTGGATCAGAAACATCAGAATGATTACCCGCTATGAGGACAAAGAATATGTCCTCGATAGGGAGCTTAAGGTTGTGAGTGAAGCCACTGCTACTCCTGAAGAGTTTGCGGAGTTTGTTGCACATGAAAAGGATGCTACTAAAGTAGCATGCATCATGATGGCCACCATGACTCCTGAACTTCAAAAATCCTATGAAGATTTCTACCCCTATGAGATGCACCTGGATCTGATGGAAAGATACCATCAGAGCGCGCGTCAGGAGAGGTATGAAATCATCTCCTCCATGATAACCGCAAGGATGAAGGATGGTGAACCCATCACCGCTCACTTGCAGAAGATGCAAAGGTTCGTTGACCGGTTGCTGAAGCTAAATGTTGACTTTCCTGAGGAAATGGCGATTGACATCATTCTCCATTCCTTACCTCCAAGTTATGATCAGTTTCGTATGACTTATCATATGAACAAGGAGGAAGTCACACTTAGCAAACTTCAAGGACTCTTAAGAACAGCTGAAAATGGCCTTAAGGGTAAAGCGGTTGCTACTTCTACTCCTTCAACAGCCCCTGTTTTGGCTATTGGGCAGGGAAAGGGTAAGAAGAGGAAAAACCCTTCGAAGGGTACCAAGGGTAAGACTCTTGATGGTTCCTCTTCAAGTGGGACAAAGAAAGGTCCCATTACACCTTCTTCAAACCCAAAGGAAGCACAGTGCTTCTATTGCCAGGATAAGGGACACTTCAAGCGAAGCTGCCCCAAATATCTGCAAGATCTAAAGGATGGGAAGGTTAAACCCACCCATGCAGGTATTTACACAATATTGTCTAATAACTCGTCTAATGCTAATTCTTGGGTGCTTGATACAGGTTGTGGTATTCACATCTGTACTGATTTAAAGGCACTAAGAAGAAGTGAGCAAGTGGAGCACGGGAAGATAAACTTAGTCATGGGCAACAGGAAAGCATCACCTGTTACCAAGATAGGAGTTTATTCTTTATTGCTTAATAATGGGTTAATGTTAGATTTGAATAAGTGTTGTTACTCGCCCGAAATGGCGAGAAATATTATTTCTTTTCATGGCTTGTACAAACAAGGTTTTTCATTTTCATTTGATAATAAAAATGGTGCTATTAATGTTTATTACAATGATGTATTTTACTTTAAAGCATTACCTTGTGATGGTGTATACGAAGCTGTGAATGTTGTAGACAATCTAGGAAATAATGTGTTGTGTATTGATTCTTCCGATAGCTTGGATAAAGCATCCTTGTGGCACTGTCGTCTTGGACATGTTAACAAGAAGCGCATAGGCCAACTCCAAAAGGCTGGAGTCTTGGAATCATTTGACCTCAAGTCAGATGATAGTTGCGAGTCTTGTTTACTTGGAAAAATGACAAAGTCACCCTTCACAGGTACTTGTGATAGGGGTGAAGGTTTGTTGGACCTTGTACACACGGATGTGTGTGGGCCCTTCAGAGTTGCTACAAGGGATGCTAATCGCTATTATGTGACTTTTACTGATGATTACAGTAGATATGGATATATTTACTTAATCAAGCATAAGTCAGAAACCTTTGAAAAGTTCAAAGAGTTTAAGCAGGAAGTGGAGAATCAATTGGGCAGGAACATCAAGATGCTCCGATCCGATCGGGGAGGAGAGTATCTTAGCATTGAGTTCCTTGACTATCTTAAGGAATGTGGGATTGTCTCATGATTGACACCTCCCAGAACACCACAGTTGAATGGTGTAGCTGAGAGGCGCAATCGAACCTTGTTGGATATGGTTCGTTCCATGATGAGTCGAGCTTCGTTACCAATCTCTTTCTGGGGGTATGCCTTAGAGACTGCCGCCCATATCCTTAATCTAGTCCCTACTAAAAAGGTTGCCAAAACACCTCACGAGATGTGGACTGGGAAAGTTCCCAATTTAGACCACATCAAGATTTGGGGTTGTGAAGCTTTCGTAAGGCGTGAGACTCATGATAAGCTTGAACCTCGAAGTGAGAGGTGTATTTTCATCGGCTACCCACAAAGATCCTTTGGTTACCTCTTCTACAGACCCAGTGATAATGTGGTCTTTGTAGCAAGAAGAGGAGTCTTTCGTGAGAGAGAATTCATAAGCCAAGGGGACAGTGGGAGGCAAATTGACCTTGAAGAGCTTCAAGAGTCAAGTGGTGAAGGAACCTCAAATGCTATCGACCAACCTGAGGAGGAAACTCCTGTTGATCCGATAGATGAGTCTGTACCTCCAAGACGTTCCACTAGGGTGAGGAACACACCTGATTTTTATTATGGTTATCACATCACCACTGAAGGTGATACATTTATTAGTGATAGTACACTAATAGATTTGGATGATCCTAATAATTACAGGGAAGCCATGGCAGGCCCTGAGTCTGCTAAATGGAAGGAGGCTATGGACAGCGAGATTCAGTCCATGTATGACAATCAAGTTTGGAACTTGGTTGACAATGTACCAGGTCGTAAGACAATTGGGTGCAAATGGATCTTCAAGAAGAAGACCGACATGGATGGGAAGGTACATACTTACAAAGCGCGACTGGTTGCGAAGGGCTTTACTCAAACTCCGGGAGTTGACTATGATGAGACCTTCTCACCAGTATCTAAGATTAAGTCTATTAGAGTATTGTTAGCCATAGCTGCATTTCATGATTATGAAATATGGCAAATGGATGTCAAAACCGCTTTCCTTAATGGAAAGTTGGCTGAGGATGTTTACATGGCTCAACCAGAGGGTTTTGTCGATACAAGATACCCTAATAGAGTGTGTAAGCTTGATAAATCCATTTATGGATTGAAACAAGCATCTCGCAGATGGAATCTTTGCTTTGATGAGAAAGTCAAAGAGTTTGGCTTTTCTAGGAGTGAGGATGAGTCTTGTGTGTATGTCAGGGCTAGTTGGAGCATAGTTAGCTTCTTGGTGTTGTATGTGGATGACATACTTCTCATAGGAAATGACATCCCAACTTTGCAAGAGGTTAAGTCTTGGCTTGGGAAGTGTTTCGCTATGAAGGACCTTGGGGAAGCTGCCTATATCCTAGGGATAAGGATATTGAGAGATAGGAGTAAGAGACTAATTGGACTTAGTCAAAGTACTTACTTGGATAAGGTGCTGAAGAGGTTCAGTATGCAAGATTCCAAGAAAGGAGAATTACCAATCCAGAGTAATGCCAAGCTGAGTAAAACTCAGAGTCCGAGTACAGAGGCTGAGATAGCTGAAATGAGTCATATACCATATGCTTCCGCTGTGGGCTCGATCATGTATGCTATGACTTGTACTCGCCCTGATGTGGCCTTTGCTTTGAGCATGGTCAGTAGATATCAAGGGAACCCTGGCAAGGCACACTGGACAGCGGTAAAGAACATTCTCAAGTATCTGCGGAGGACTAAGGATTGGGTCCTTACCCTCGGAGGCAGTGATGACTTGAGAATGGAAGGATATAGCGATGCTAGCTTCCAGACTGATAGGGATAATTTTCGCTCTCAGTCAGGCTGGGTCTTTATCCTAAATGGAGGGGCAATTACTTGGAAAAGTTCCAAGCAGGAGACAGTAGCTGATTATACTTGTGAATCAGAGTACATAGCAGCAAGTGAAGCAGCTAAGGAGGCGATATGGCTAAAGAACTTCATCGGAGACCTTGGAGTTGTACCAGCTATAAAGGAGCCAATGGAAATTTTCTGTGACAATGAAAGTGCGGTTGCTTTGGCTAAGGAACCGAGAGATCACGAGAGATCTAGGCACATTGACAGAAAATACCATTTCATCAGACATCAAATAGAAGAAGGACTCCTCGTAGCTAAGAGGGTATCATCAGATGAGAACCCGGCAGATCCCCTCACGAAGGGACTGAGCAGGGTTAAGCATCTACAGTATGCGAGGCGCATTGGGCTGAAGGATGATATTAGTTTCAATAATTAGATTCCTGAAACTTGTAAAATGTAATTGACATTTGATGATAAATAAAAGTTGTTATTTATTTATGAGTAAGGTGTTACTATCTTGTGTTGATTGTTTACTATGTTTCAATTTTGCATGTTTTTACTTCCAGAATAATTATGTTATTATTCAAACCATCCACAATCAGTCAAACTTTGGAAGTAAGTATTGATTTAAGACTGTCATGAATTTGGCTTGTATGATTTGTCTAAAAGTGCTTTGGACAATGCAATGGTTGCTACAACATTCATGAGTACTCATAAGGGCTGAGTATTGGATCCAACCCACGCTCACTTGCATCACTTCATGGAATTTATCTCGAGTGATCGTGAGACGGTAATATCATATAAATCTTCAAACCTAGAGATATGAGTTGTTGACTATGAGTTGGTTATTCATTGATTGCACGAAAACGCATTGGTAACTCGATGTCATAAAACGTGCCTTTGTGAATAATTCAACAAGTAGTTAGTACAAGCATATCAGTCGAAGTTTATCTGTTCCTTCTAGAAATAGAAGCGATATCTGGGCCCCTCGATGATTTGGTTTTGACCTATGTACCAGGCCCGGTCAGAACCTAATTGATGTGTTCAATTTAGTTCTATGTCGAAACAAATCAGAGATCGAGAAACAAATGCTGGACAATAAGTAAGACCATGTTCCATGTGTTTGTCCGGATGATATCATGAGAACAGAGGATTATATGATGACTTATCTTAAATGGCGTATCATCATCATCTCAGTTCCGAGAGACTTTGAAAGAGCTACGATTGCTAGTCGGATTTTGAAGTCATATTTGCAAATATAGTTATTAGACTTATCCAAGTGGGAGACTGTTGGATATAGTGTCTAAGTCCATAACTTTATTTGGTATGTACTTGACCCGACCCGGCATGGTCCATTTGGGTTGCATGGCATTGCAATACTTGGATAGACTAAATGAGAGAATAAGGCACTTATGATTATTAATATATTATAAGTTCTAATATATTAATAATAGTATTATTTAATTAGTATTCATCAAGTATTAATCTAGTATTAATTTGGTGATCAAAATGAGACTAATTAAATATATAGGGTTGATTATGACAATCATCAATTCTTTTATGGTGGATTAATGATCCATGGTTTATGGGTTTGGTTATAACCATATGGAGCTCCATGGATAGTCCATGGGAGTTACAAACCCATGGGTCATGAGAAATCAAGAGTCATGACAATTAAGGGCATTCATGTGTAAACCCTAATTGTGACAACACTATAAAAGAAACCCTATGGCTAGCAAAATGAAGACCTAGTTGACCTAGTGTTACTAGAGAGGGCATAACCGATTTTGAGGCTAAGTGACATTCTCTCAAGTTATTCCAAGTCTTGTGGTGTTGTGTGAAGCATTTGAGGCACAACATTTGGGGTGCTAGGCTCACAAAGTCTTGAAGGAATCCAAGCAACAACAAGGTATGTATTTCTACTAGTTTTATGTTCTATGTAATCCCCATACCATGCTAGTTAGGAAATAACCTTGAAAAAGAAATTTGCATGTATATAGAGAAAACATAGATTCAAGGTTATTAGGGTTGCATGTACACTTAGGAAGTGTTAGAATGCTCAAAATCCCATCAATATTAACCAACCTTAAGTGTTATTTCTCTCATTATAGTCTATCCAAATGCATGATGCCATGCAACCCAAATGGACCATGCCGGGTCGGGTCAAGTCTTACCAATTATAGTTATGGACTTAGACATTAATCCAACATTTTGAACATTTCATTTATGACGTTATTTCTATTATATTAAGATAGGTTACCAAACTTGACTTTGGATCGTTATATTGATTCGGAATATCGGGTTGTTACATTATCCAAGTGGGAGACTGTTGGATTAGGTGTCTAAGCCCATAACTATTATTGGTATGTATTCGACCCGAGAGTAGCATGGTCCATTTGGGTTGCATATCATCAGGACAATTTGTTAGGATGGACTTTTGAGAGAAGAGTATATATATGATTTATTAATTTGGAATTAATTTAGTGATCAAAAGAGACTAATTAAAACTATGGGGACTAATTATGGTAATTAGTTATATTTATATGTGTTGGGCTTATGATCCATGTTGGACCAAGTTTATGTATGAATACATAAAGAGTTGGGTCACATGAACCATGGATCATAAGACCCATGGATATGGATTTGGGTTATACCCATGACTCTTAGAATTCAACACATATAAATACATATGTTATGACCTAAAACTGCCAACCACTAGTGTGTGTGCATGTTCTTGGAGTTCATGAAGGTTTTAGAGTGCATGGAGATTCTATCTCAAGTCCTACCTTTGTCCTTGATGTGTTGTGACTTCATTTGAGGCTTCCACACTATTGGGGCGAAGTTCTTAAGGCCAAATACATCAAGACTTCCAGCCACACAAAAAGGTATGTTACTCTATCTAGTATTTTATGTAGTTTGTATGACTATTGCATGCTAGCTATAGGTTCAATACCTTGGAAACCATTTGCATGTATAATTAGTGAAAACATAGATCCAAGGTATTTAGGGTTGTATGTGCACCATAGGATGTTGTATTATACCAAAACCCAACAGCTTTCAGATTAGTATTCGGTGGTTGAGACAACATGGAGAGTGTGGTAAGACTGCAGGATAGCCGCAACATTTGTTAGTAGCCAGTTAGAGGAGTGTGGGCGAAGGCTCGTATCTCTTAGTTAGGAAGGTAAGGTTCAGGAAGGGATAGATTGTTGAGATTTAGTATGGAGTTGGCCTGCATAGCCTTGAGAGGTGAGACCTTGGGAGAGGCCGCTCCAAGATATAGTTTGGGCGAGACTCGTGGGCGAGGCCCGTGTGATTATATCAGTGCAGGTGGGACCTAGTAGAGACCTTAGGGTCGAGTTAGGGGATCGAGGATCCCAGAGCGTATAGAGTTCAAGTGGCAAGGTAGATAGTATAGTTTTAGTTAGCTAAAGTTTCCTTTGGAGTCGCTGGGAGCGACCGAGAAATTGAGTTGGGGTTCAGTAACCGGTGGGAGTCTGGTGACCCAGGTAGCGGCAGATTAGTTGGGACCAGGGTGGTTTCGTTCCATCCTGTTTTGGACTTGTAAAATCTGTTTTTCAAAATGATAATGATTATGTTAACCCATTTTTGCATGACTTTTATAAATTTTCAAGTATTGTATATAGTTATATGATTTCTTGAAATTGCTTGACATGAATTTGTGTTCTTATGAGTTTTTAGAAGATCATAGGAATTATATGTAACCTCCATGTATGTTTAATTCATGATCTTAATGGCAATGATGGTGTCCATAACTTGTCCTCAAGTTATGGATAACCAAAAGTCACTTCTTTAAATTGTGATTAAAGAACTAAAGAAGTTTCATAAAATGAAGAGTCTTCATTTTTATGAACCATTAAAACTCATAAGTTACAAATTGAAGAGACTTGGAATAGTTTCAATTCTTGCCCTCAAGTTTTGGAATTTGAAAAGTCTTACACTTTAATACTTTAATTCCAAATTAAACCTTAGATTTTTAAAAAGTTTAAAAATCAACACTTATACTATTATTATAATTTTATTATATAGATATGTATAAGAATATGTCATTCTTACCGTTAGTAGGCCTCATTCACGAAGCCGGTCTATAAGGGGGGTATAAGGTTGTTGCCTATAAAATGGTGACTTAATGGGTGTCCACTCTCACCCACCGCTTCCGTGATCGGTGGAGGGTTGTTAGCCGAACGGGTAGGATACGACTTTAAATACTCGTTAAAAGTATAATGAATTATAAAGTAACTATACATTATAAATTCCGAATCTTAGTTACTTTAGGAAAATGTGAAATTGGTGCTAGCCCATAAAATTACACTTTGTACCTTACCAAGTCATTAGTGGAGCGTGTGTGGTTAACCGGCACACTAACATGGACTAGTAAGAGTGGCAAAGGGTAACTTGACCTTATTATAGATCGGTGGAGCGTGTGTGGTTAACCGGCACATCGATTAGGTAATATTGTTGAGGGTACCAAGTCAATTTGTATGGTTATTCACACCTTGTTTGTGATCCTCGGCATCCCAGTCACAAACTTGAGAGGGCACAATCGAGATTCAAACATGCCATTGAAAAGTTCAATGTATCTCAAAAGATCTAGGAGTTTCAAAACCAATAAAACCTAATATTTCGTTCTTATGGTGGAAATTGGTAAATCGTCATTTACCTACCTTCAAATATTTTATAATATGGATTACGACATCCCTCTTCCAACTATAAATAGTTTGTTGGATCCTAGCCTTAATATTTCATTTGGGTGAATTATTAAGGATTCCTAATCTAATGAAACTTGTCTTTCTTTCCTTTCAGATGTCTTCCAACAATGCTTCTGGCTCAAACCCAACAGGCTCCTTTTCCCTTATGGACTTGTGTGGTAAGGTCATCTTTGATGGATCCAATTTCAATGAGTGGATCAGAAACATCAGAATGATTAGGCGCTATGAGGACAAAGAATATGTCCTCGATAGGGAGCTTAAGGTTGTGAGTGAAGCCACTGCTACTCCTGAAGAGTTTGCGGAGTTTGTTGCACATGAAAAGGATGCTACTAAAGTAGCATGCATCATGATGGCCACCATGACTCCTGAACTTCAAAAATCCTATGAAGATTTCTACCCCTATGAGATGCACCTGGATCTGATGGAAAGATACCATCAGAGCGCGCGTCAGGAGAGGTATGAAATCATCTCCTCCATGATAACCGCAAGGATGAAGGATGGTGAACCCATCACCGCTCACTTGCAGAAGATGCAAAGGTTCGTTGACCGGTTGCTGAAGCTAAATGTTGACTTTCCTGAGGAAATGGCGATTGACATCATTCTCCATTCCTTACCTCCAATTTATGATCAGTTTCGTATGACTTATCATATGAACAAGGAGGAAGTCACACTTAGCAAACTTCAAGGACTCTTAAGGACAGCTGAAAATGGCCTTAAGGGTAAAGCGGTTGCTACTTCTACTCCTTCAACAGCCCCTGTTTTGGCTATTGGGCAGGGAAAGGGTAAGAAGAGGAAAAACCCTTCGAAGGGTACCAAGGGTAAGACTCTTGATGGTTCCTCTTCAAGTGGGACAAAGAAAGGTCCCATTACACCTTCTTCAAACCCAAAGGAAGCACAGTGCTTCTATTGCCAGGATAAGGGACACTTCAAGCGAAGCTGCCCCAAATATCTGCAAGATCTAAAGGATGGGAAGGTTAAACCCACCCATGCAGGTATTTACACAATATTGTCTAATAACTCATCTAATGCTAATTCTTGGGTGCTTGATACAGGTTGTGGTATTCACATCTGTACTGATTTAAAGGCACTAAGAAGAAGTGAGCAAGTGGAGCACGGGAAGATAAACTTAGTCATGGGCAACAGGAAAGCATCACCTGTTACCAAGATAGGAGTTTATTCTTTATTGCTTAATAATGGGTTAATGTTAGATTTGAATAAGTGTTGTTACTCGCCCGAAATGGCGAGAAATATTATTTCTTTTCATGGCTTGTACAAACAAGGTTTTTCATTTTCATTTGATAATAAAAATGGTGCTATTAATGTTTATTACAATGATGTATTTTACTTTAAAGCATTACCTTGTGATGGTGTATATGAAGCTGTGAATGTTGTAGACAATCTAGGAAATAATGTGTTGTGTATTGATTCTTCCGATAGCTTGGATAAAGCATCCTTGTGGCACTGTCGTCTTGGACATGTTAACAAGAAGCGCATAGGCCAACTCCAAAAGGCTGGAGTCTTGGAATCATTTGACCTCAAGTCAGATGATAGTTGCGAGTCTTGTTTACTTGGAAAAATGACAAAGTCACCCTTCACAGGTACTTGTGATAGGGGTGAAGGTTTGTTGGACCTTGTACACACGGATGTGTGTGGGCCCTTCAGAGTTGCTACAAGGGATGCTAATCGCTATTATGTGACTTTTACTGATGATTACAGTAGATATGGATATATTTACTTAATCAAGCATAAGTCAGAAACCTTTGAAAAGTTCAAAGAGTTTAAGCAGGAAGTGGAGAATCAATTGGGCAGGAACATCAAGATGCTCCGATCCGATCGGGGAGGAGAGTATCTTAGCATTGAGTTCCTTGACTATCTTAAGGAATGTGGGATTGTCTCACGATTGACACCTCCCAGAACACCACAGTTGAATGGTGTAGCTGAGAGGCGCAATCGAACCTTGTTGGATATGGTTCGTTCCATGATGAGTCGAGCTTCGTTACCAATCTCTTTCTGGGGGTATGCCTTAGAGACTGCCGCCCATATCCTTAATCTAGTCCCTACTAAAAAGGTTGCCAAAACACCTCACGAGATGTGGACTGGGAAAGTTCCCAATTTAGACCACATCAAGATTTGGGGTTGTGAAGCTTTTGTAAGGCGTGAGACTCATGATTAGCTTGAACCTCGAAGTGAGAGGTGTATTTTCATCGGCTACCCACAAAGATCCTTTGGTTACCTCTTCTACAGACCCAGTGATAATGTGGTCTTTGTAGCAAGAAGAGGAGTCTTTCGTGAGAGAGAATTCATAAGCCAAGGGGACAGTGGGAGGCAAATTGACCTTGAAGAGCTTCAAGAGTCAAGTGGTGAAGGAACCTCAAATGCTATCGACCAACCTGAGGAGGAAACTCCTGTTGATCCGATAGATGAGTCTGTACCTCCAAGACGTTCCACTAGGGTGAGGAACACACCTGTTTATTATGGTTATCACATCACCACTGAAGGTGATACATTTATTAGTGATAGTACACTAATAGATTTGGATGATCCTAATAATTACAGGGAAGCCATGGCAGGCCCTGAGTCTGCTAAATGGAAGGAGGCTATGGACAGCGAGATTCAGTCCATGTATGACAATCAAGGTTGGAACTTGGTTGACAATGTACCAGGTCGTAAGACAATTGGGTGCAAATGGATCTTCAAGAAGAAGACCGACATGGATGGGAAGGTACATACTTACAAAGCGCGACTGGTTGCGAAGGGCTTTACTCAAACTCCGGGAGTTGACTATGATGAGACCTTCTCACCAGTATCTAAGATTAAGTCTATTAGAGTATTGTTAGCCATAGCTGCATTTCATGATTATGAAATATGGCAAATGGATGTCAAAACCGCTTTCCTTAATGGAAAGTTGGCTGAGGATGTTTACATGGCTCAACCAGAGGGTTTTGTCGATACAAGATACCCTAATAGAGTGTGTAAGCTTGATAAATCCATTTATGGATTGAAACAAGCATCTCGCAGATGGAATCTTTGCTTTGATGAGAAAGTCAAAGAGTTTGGCTTTTCTAGGAGTGAGGATGAGTCTTGTGTGTATGTCAGGGCTAGTGGGAGCATAGTTAGCTTCTTGGTGTTGTATGTGGATGGCATACTTCTCATAGGAAATGACATCCCAACTTTGCAAGAGGTTAAGTCTTGGCTTGGGAAGTGTTTCGCTATGAAGGACCTTGGGGAAGCTACCTATATCCTAGGGATAAGGATATTGAGAGATAGGAGTAAGAGACTAATTGGACTTAGTCAAAGTACTTACTTGGATAAGGTGCTGAAGAGGTTCAGTATGCAAGATTCCAAGAAAGGAGAATTACCAATCCAGAGTAATGCCAAGCTGAGTAAAACTCAGAGTCCGAGTACAGAGGCTGAGATAGCTGAAATGAGTCATATACCATATGCTTCCGCTGTGGGCTCGATCATGTATGCTATGACTTGTACTAGCCCTGATGTGGCCTTTGCTTTGAGCATGGTCAGTAGATATCAAGGGAACCCTGGCAAGGCACACTGGACAGCGGTAAAGAACATTCTCAAGTATCTACGGAGGACTAAGGATTGGGTCCTTACCCTCGGAGGCAGTGATGACTTGAGAATGGAAGGATATAGCGATGCTAGCTTCCAGACTGATAGGGATAATTTTCGCTCTCAGTCAGGCTGGGTCTTTATCCTAAATGGAGGGGCAATTACTTGGAAAAGTTCCAAGCAGGAGACAGTAGCTGATTATACTTGTGAATCAGAGTACATAGCAGCTAGTGAAGCAGCTAAGGAGGCGATATGGCTAAAGAACTTCATCGGAGACCTTGGAGTTGTACCAGCTATAAAGGAGCCAATGGAAATTTTCTGTGACAATGAAAGTGCGGTTGCTTTGGCTAAGGAACCGAGAGATCATGGGAGATCTAGGCACATTGACAGAAAATACCATTTCATCAGACATCAAATAGAAGAAGGACTCCTCGTAGCTAAGAGGGTATCATCAGATGAGAACCCGGCAGATCCCCTCACGAAGGGACTGAGCAGGGTTAAGCATCTACAGCATGCGAGGCGCATTGGGCTGAAGGATGATATTAGTTTCAATAATTAGATTCCTGAAACTTGTAAAATGTAATTGACATTTGATGATAAATAAAAGTTGTTATTTATTTATGAGTAAGGTGTTACTATCTTGTGTTGATTGTTTACTATGTTTCAATTTTGCATGTTTTTACTTCCAGAATAATTATGTTATTATTCAAACCATCCACAATCAGTCAAACTTTGGAAGTAAGTATTGATTTAAGACTGTCATGAATTTGGTTTGTATGATTTGTCTAAAAGTGCTTTGGACAATGCAATGGTTGCTACAACATTCATGAGTACTCATAAGGGCTGAGTATTGGATCCAACCCACGCTCACTTGCATCACTTCATGGAATTTATCTCGAGTGATCGTGAGACGGTAATATCATATAAATCTTCAAACCTAGAGATATGAGTTGTTGACTATGAGTTGGTTATTCATTGATTGCACGAAAACGCATTGGTAACTCGATGTCATAAAACGTGCCTTTGTGAATAATTCAACAAGTAGTTAGTACAAGCATATCAGTCGAAGTTTATCTGTTCCTTCTAGAAATAGAAGCGATATCTGGGCCCCTCGATGATTTGGTTTTGACCTATGTACCGGGCCCGGTCAGAACCTAATTGATGTGTTCAATTTAGTTCTATGTCGAAACAAATCAGAGATCGAGAAACAAATGCTGGACAATAAGTAAGACCATGTTCCATGTGTTTGTCCGGATGATATCATGAGAACAGAGGATTATATGATCACTTATCTTAAATGGCGTATCATCATCATCTCAGTTCCGAGAGACTTTGAAAGAGCTACGATTGCTAGTCGGATTTTGAAGTCATATTTGCAAATATAGTTATTAGACTTATCCAAGTGGGAGACTGTTGGATATAGTGTCTAAGTCCATAACTTTATTTGGTATGTACTTGACCCGACCCGGCATGGTCCATTTGGGTTGCATGGCATTGCAATACTTGGATAGACTAAATGAGAGAATAAGGCACTTATGATTATTAATATATTATAAGTTCTAATATATTAATAATAGTATTATTTAATTAGTATTGATCAAGTATTAATCTAGTATTAATTTGGTGATCAAAATGAGACTAATTAAATATATAGGGTTGATTATGACAATCATCAATTCTTTTATGGTGGATTAATGATCCATGGTTTATGGGTTTGGTTATAACCATATGGAGCTCCATGGATAGTCCATGGGAGTTACAAACCCATGGGTCATGAGAAATCAAGAGTCATGACAATTAAGGGCATTCATGTGTAAACCCTAATTGTGACAACACTATAAAAGAAACCCTATGGCTAGCAAAATGAAGACCTAGTTGACCTAGTGTTACTAGAGAGGGCATAACCGATTTTGAGGCTAAGTGACATTCTCTCAAGTTATTCCAAGTCTTGTGGTGTTGTGTGAAGCATTTGAGGCACAACATTTGGGGTGCTAGGCTCACAAAGTCTTGAAGGAATCCAAGCAACAACAAGGTATGTATTTCTACTAGTTTTATGTTCTATGTAATCCCCATACCATGCTAGTTAGGAAATAACCTTGAAAAAGAAATTTGCATGTATATAGAGAAAACATAGATTCAAGGTTATTAGGGTTGCATGTACACTTAGGAAGTGTTAGAATGCTCAAAATCCCATCAATATTAACCAACCTTAAGTGTTATTTCTCTCATTATAGTCTATCCAAATGCATGATGCCATGCAACCCAAATGGACCATGCCGGGTCGGGTCAAGTCTTACCAATTATAGTTATGGACTTAGACATTAATCCAACATTTTGAACATTTCATTTATGACGTTATTCCTATTATATTAAGATAGGTTACCAAACTTGACTTTGGATCGTTATATTGATTCGGAATATCGGGTTGTTACATTATCCAAGTGGGAGACTGTTGGATTAGGTGTCTAAGCCCATAACTATTATTGGTATGTATTCGACCCGAGAGTAGCATGGTCCATTTGGGTTGCATATCATCAGGACAATTTGTTAGGATGGACTTTTGAGAGAAGAGTATATATATGATTTATTAATTTGGAATTAATTTAGTGATCAAAAGAGACTAATTAAAACTATGGGGACTAATTATGGTAATTAGTTATATTTATATGTGTTGGGCTTATGATCCATGTTGGACCAAGTTTATGTATGAATACATAAAGAGTTGGGTCACATGAACCATGGATCATAAGACCCATGGATATGGATTTGGGTTATACCCATGACTCTTAGAATTCAACACATATAAATACATATGTTATGACCTAAAACTGCCAACCACTAGTGTGTGTGCATGTTCTTGGAGTTCATGAAGGTTTTAGAGTGCATGGAGATTCTATCTCAAGTCCTACCTTTGTCCTTGATGTGTTGTGACTTCATTTGAGGCTTCCACACTATTGGGGCGAAGTTCTTAAGGCCAAATACATCAAGACTTCCAGCCACACAAAAAGGTATGTTACTCTATCTAGTATTTTATGTAGTTTGTATGACTATTGCATGCTAGCTATAGGTTCAATACCTTGGAAACCATTTGCATGTATAATTAGTGAAAACATAGATCCAAGGTATTTAGGGTTGTATGTGCACCATAGGATGTTGTATTATACCAAAACCCAACAGCTTTCAGATTAGTATTCGGTGGTTGAGACAACATGGAGAGTGTGGTAAGACTGCGGGATAGCCGCAACATTCGTTAGTAGCCAGTTAGAGGAGTGTGGGCGAAGGCTCGTATCTCTTAGTTAGGAAGGTAAGGTTCAGGAAGGGATAGATTGTTGAGATTTAGTATGGAGTTGGCCTGCATAGCCTTGAGAGGTGAGACCTTGGGAGAGGCCGCTCCAAGATATAGTTTGGGCGAGACTCGTGGGCGAGGCCCGTGTGATTATATCAGTACAGGTGGGACCTAGTAGAGACCTTAGGGTCGAGTTAGGGGATCGAGGATCCCAGAGCGTATAGAGTTCAAGTGGCAAGGTAGATAGTATAGTTTTAGTTAGCTGAAGTTTCCTTTGGAGTCGCTGGGAGCGACCGAGAAATTGAGTTGGGGTTCAGTAACCGGTGGGAGTCTGGTGACCCAGGTAGCGGCAGATTAGTTGGGACCAGGGTGGTCTCGTTCCATCCAAAAGGCGAATAAGAGACAGCAAGACCGTCAGGCAGGAGTAGGGATAAGGAATTCACGCATGGAGTAGTTAGTTGGCTGAGAGGTGTTAAGCAGCTAACAACAGGATTAAATAATCTCAGAGTGAGTGGTTTGACTCTGTTATGTAGCTCTTGTATGAGTCTAACCGTTGCAGGGACGAGTCTTTTACTCGAAGGATTATCTGATCCATTCGCTGGGATGGGTCTTCAGCACCAGGATATAGTAAGAGGAAGTGTTTAGTGAGTATCAGTGGTAGTGACCAGCACTGGGAGTGGTTGGAGAGGTGGATACAACGAGAGGTATATCCTTCACAGGGAAAGAGAAAGTTGTTGTTTTGTATGGAAAGTTGCTTTGGGAAGGCCAAGTATCGCGCAGGAAAAAGGGGTGAACCCTTTAGGACGTTTAGCATAAGTACTCAAGGAGTGCCTGAGGGATTGTCAGTGGGGTAGGTGCGATGTACCTAGGTTTGCTAGTGGTTAGAGTGTTCTCAAGGTTTACCTCCAAGGATTGGTTTTTGTGGAATGACTGGGCGGAAGACCATTGAAAGCGGTCCTCCGAGGATTGGACCGGGAGGGCGAAGTACGTATCGTGTGGGGAAGTTGTAAGCGGATTGTAAGGAAGTTGCCCATTGCGGACTTCGAGGACGAAGTCCAGTTTAAGTGGGGGACAGTTGTAACACCCAGAATCCAGGAGGCCAAGTTAGGAAAGGAAAAAACCTAAGTCAATGAGTCAACTCGTCGAGTCCAAGGAAGAACTCGACGAGTCGGAGCGAGTTTCCGTGTCATGGATTAAGTAGCCGACTCGACGAGTCGGGGGACAGACTCGGAGAGTCTGGTCTAGGTTGGGAAACCCTAATTTCGGGACTTGGTGCCCTATTTAAGCATCATATTCTCAGTCCCTCAGCCTCCCTAATGCTCTCTCAAGTCCAAAACAAAACCCTAGTGCCTCCCATGAGATTGTGAGCCATTATTGAGCATTTTTTTTAGTGTTTTGGAGCTTAAAGAAGAAGGTGAACCCTTGGGGATACAAGAAGAGATTAGTAGATCCCGAAACCTCTTTCATCCTTCTCCATTTTCTGGTATGAAAGCTTCAACCTTGATCATTATGCTTTTAGATCTCTTCCTTTCACCTTTATGGGGTTTTTGGTCCAAGAAGTATGCTTTATGAGTCTTGGATGTCCCAAGTTGATTATACTTCCAGATCTAGAGTGATTAAGAGTTGGGGAGGCATAAAGGTGAAAACTTTATGCCATTAAAGTTCCATGAAAACCCTAAGGATAATGTTATGGCCTTTTAAGCCCCAAAGGGCCATGCACGGATATAAAGGCTGAGGCTTTACGTGCTTGTTGGGTATATAGGACCTAGATTTGGGCTCTCTTATCTTGGATTGGAGTAATAAGGGTTTTGGACAAAGATTCAGGTCTTAAGGAGCTAGGGTTTTGAGCTAAACCCATTAAGAAGGATTAGGAGTGGGTGAAGTTGAAAATTTACCCTTAATAGGTCATTTCCAGCATATAGACGAAGTTTGGGGTTCAGATCTATGGTGTAGGGGCTTAATCCATTAAGATAGCCCAACAAACAGGAGGACTCGGCGAGTCCATGGAGGGACTCGATGAGTCTAAGTGAGTTGTCCCGTTTTCTGTTATGGAAGAATTCGGTGAGTCAGGGGAATGACTCGGTGACTTGACTCGGTTTAGCACGAGTCTGAATAGCCAGGGAACTCGGCGAGTCAGGGGCTGAATCGACGAGTTGGTTTAGGATTTCTGAGATCTGGGTTTTAGGACTCGGCGAGTTGAAGGAGGAACTCGGCGAGTTGAGTCAACTCAGAGTGTTGACTTTGACCATTGACCGTTTACTTTGACTTGGTCCAAGGTTGACCTAATGGACTTTGAGGAGATTTTGGGACTAAGTGTTATGTTGGTATTGGTAGCTCGGGGAGCTAAAGGAGCAGCAGTTTGGGAGTTTTCAGATAGCAGCCATAGGACTTTCAGCGGGATTTGAGCAGTGCAAGGTGAGTCTCCTTACTGTGTGAATAGGTCTAAGGCCACAATGTCGGCCCATGTAGTTTACGAGTAGGAAGACCCGGGGGTTAGCCCTAGGCACTGTATGCTAGTATGATATTCCGGACCAAGGTCCGATGCCGGGCGGGAGCCCGACGAATGGTTGTATGTTAGATTATACTTGTTGTCTTTGTGATACTTGTATGTGCTTGGTAGGGAGGTGAGTGTGGGCGTGGTCCCGTACCTCACCACTAGCAGAGTATGGATGGGGTTCCATATCTCATTAGTAACAGAACAGGGGCGAGTCCTGAGATAGGAGAAATATGAGTGTGGGTGGGGGCCCGTATCTCACTAACAACAAGAGCTTGGACGGGGTTCCATGACTCATCAGTAACAGGACGGGGGCGGGGACCAATATAGGCGAGGCTTTAGGACAGGAATATAGTAGAGTATATTTACCTTATGTGTTATGTGCTATGATTATATGTTTGTATATGTATAGCGGACAGGGCCTAGAGACAGGCGGGGCCTAAGAGAAACAGATCTGTATACCGAGTGGGGCTCGATGCCAGGCGGGGCCTGATTCAGGGCGGGGTCCGATGACGGGCTAGTCCCGATGCAGCCGGGCAAGGCCCAGTATGTGGTTATGTGTATGGTATGTGGTAGGTTGGGGAACCCACTAAGCTTTGTGCTTACGGTTTTCAGTTTTGGTTTCAGGTACTTCCGATAGCGGAGGGAAGAGCTCAGGGTGATCGCATGACACACAACATTGGTTTTTAGCCTTTGATGTTTTACTCTGATAATTCGATATGAAACTCTGATAATGATGTTTTGGAACAAAGTGACTTACGTTTCGATGGATTGGTTTGATAACTTATGGTTTATTTATTTGAATTAGAAATGGAATTTTTGGTCATGATTTTTGGAATGTTACACCTTAGAAATGAATCTAAGTTGTCTGATCATCGGTCGGTGAAGGCAATATTTTCTACCGGAGTTAAAGTCTCAAGATAAAATATCAAAACCTTTGCATTTCAGATAGGTTTCCATAACTATATTTGTTCCAATATTACCAAACGTTGCAGGCAATAAGTAAGTTCTCTAATCTTTTTCAATAATTTTTAAAATATGTGATTCAACACATGTAGGGTTTACTTAAGAAACTAAATGCATACGACCACAAATGAGAACCCATATTTAATCAATTATCGAATAATTACATTAGATACGAATGTGTACTTAAACATTACATTTACAATTTTAAACTAATAATAATTTTGCATTATTTATTAGTATAAATTATTTCTAAATCAAAAAATATACATACTATTCAATTGCATACAACCTTTATGTACAACCTATTAAGAATAGATTAAATCATGTCAATTATAATGTAATAATTTTGTTAATAACATTATGTTAGCATCTTATTTGTTTTAAAATCATAACTTCTCAATTAACCATATGCTTAAAAAGAATTTTAACTATTTATTTTACCATAATATATATAATCATATTAAACTACATAATTATTCCACAGTGCAACGCGCGGGCATTCGCCTAGTATATTTATAATAGAAACATTTTTTTCAACCATATTCATTTGAAACCCCCAACTTTTCAACTTTTCATTAAATCAATACATTAAATCTAATATTATTCTAATTACATTACTAATTCTTTATTCTCAATATAATATACTTAATTTTTTAATCTAAATATGATGTTAAATTCCGAACATAATTTTTATAATATATTCAAAACCTATTTTTTCTATATAGTTAAAAAAGTTAAAATATAAGATCTAAATCCAAATGTCAAATTAACAAAAAAAAAAAAATAGATAGTTTAAATATTAACAAAAAAAGGTTGATTAAATATTACTTTTTATAATAATAACTTTTTCTCCAAAATAGATAGTTTAAATTAAATTAAAAATATTAAAAGTTTAAATATAATATTAAATATAAAACATGTAGTAAAAGATAATTTTAAAATTCATTAAAAATAATAAATGGTATAAATAAAATGTTAAATATAAAACCTACATCGTAATTTCAAATTCACACACAACCTATAGATATATATTTCATTGAAATAATATCACATAAAATACGTCTATCTAAATTGAATTTATTTTTATTTTTACGTGGAACGGCTATTGAAATAATGCGACTTTGAATAAAATAATATGAGATCTATTATTTGATACTCATAAATCCATTACGAAAGTAATTCCGTACACTCATATTTGATAATGCTTATCATTTATTTAAAATACATAGAATGTTACTAACAAGCATATATTTATTTTAATAACATATATTTATTAATATTTTAATTATAATTGCTCAACGTGCGAAATATCGCCTATTACTATATTATAAATGGGACATTTTTCCTTTTACTACATCCATTTGAAACTCCAACTCTTCATATTTCCACATAATATACTTTTATTAACTTAAACTAGGTGTAAAACTCGTCTATGGGTTGATTAAAAAAAATAAATATTAATAATAAACATTAAGTATTTTTTTAAATAAAGTTTTGAAATAAGGAATGAAAAAAAAACGTATTAATTACAATTACTATCACATTTATTACATTTAATACTTGTATGAATATATAAATATTATGTAGCGTTTTAATTTTAAAAATTGGAAAACCCAAAAACTGACATGTGGATATATTTTATTTCAAAAATATTATAAAATGACAAGTGTCAAAACTCATGATATATTGACATGTGGTAAAATGGATCTTCATTTATTATAATTGATGTGTTGAATTTTATAAACAGTATCATAAGTAAAAGACTTCTTGAATTATCAATATAATATACTTAATTTGTTGACTTCAATATATTATTAAATACATGACCTAAATTAAAATATAAAACAAACTTACAAATATAGTGTAAAATTCAAAACCTAAAGTAAAATATCAAATAAAGTTTAAAAAATTTGGCGTATATTTTTAAAAATAGTTAAACGAAAAATATTGAATACGATATTTCCACATAATATATTTTTATTAACTTAAATATGTTGCATATTATAAATACATAGACCTAAATTAAAATATAAAATAATTTAATTTATTAACTTCTTAAATTATCAATATAATATACTTAATTTGTTAACTTCAACATATTATATAATACATGACCTAAATTAAAATATAAAATAAACTTAAAAATATAGTGTAAAATTTAAAACCTAAAGTAAATATCAAATAAAGATTAGAAAAAATTATATGTATATTTTTTAAAATAGTTAAAAGAAAAATATTGAATACGATAAATGTAAATGAACCTAAATCTAAATATCGAATTAACTAAAAGATGAAGTGGATTGCATAAAATCACAAATCGTTAGAAAAAATACACTTAGAATACATGAAATGGATTAAAGTTGATGACCTGAAACCTGATTTTTATCAATTGAAAACTGATCCGAAACCGCTTTGAGGAATTAAACTGAACTGCCAGACTAGTACCGAATTGTATAAAAACTGGAGGATCATAATTTTTACTATGATTTTTTCCTGTTTTAAAAACATGTTCCATTATAAAATGCCTAGTAGTTGTGTCTATTTACCAAGCTAATGGGATTGATGTTTTCTACTCACATTTGTTAACATTAATGTAACACCCAAAAATTTCAAACCAATTTAAACTTTTAAAACATGTCAAGTTCATCAAAACATTACAACTTTGTTTTCAAAATATTATTTATCAGAGTATTCCCAGAAACATAAACATAATATGAGGAGCTGTACGATCACGCCTTCGCCTTGCCGCGATCCCCTGATGTACCTGAAACAATAAACTGAAACTGTAAGCCCGAAAGCTTAGTGAGTTACCCCCAAAATACCGACACACATACAATCCACATAACCATGTCAGCAATAACATATCATAACAAACTGAACATAACAGCACATAACAGGTCCACAACCCTACATATTGTAATACCCACAAGCCCACAGTACGAGTCTCCCTTAGCCCGTAACTGGAATGCTCCCGAGCCCACAGTACGAGTCTCCCTTAGCCCGTAACTGGAATGCTCCTAGGGTTTGTTGGCTACCTCACGAAGCAGTACAACCTTAACCCATCCCATATAACAAACACATAACATAACCACTGAGCATGCAATAATCATATAACATCACAGGTAGTCCTACAGGTCTACCTAACTGCCATAACCACTATCATGCGACACTAACTCATACTCAACATCTAACACTGCTAGGATAACATATCCAATGGGCTGGCCTTGGTGCCTTAGACCCCTTAGTATAGTGAGGATAACTCACCTTGCAACTGTCGTCTGAAACTAGAAAGCTCAACTCCCAGATCGCCAACACGAACTTCACCACCTATAGATACCATAAAACCCCATTTTCATAAATCTCCAAATTACCAGAATACCCTCAGAAGTCAACTGGTCAACCCTTGGTCCGAGTCAAAGTCCACAGTCAAAGTCAACAGTCCATGTTGACTCGACTCGTCGAGTGCAGTTCCCCGACTCGTCGAGTCCTTCCTGAACTCGAGAAGTCGTGAAATCCTTGATTGGCTCGTCGAGTTCCCCTTTAACTCGCCGAGTTTATACGTGTCCAAGAATTGGGAGAAACCCTAGCCGACTCGCCGAGTCTTCGAACGACTCGCCGAGTTCAAGGCAATCTTCAACGGACTCGCTGAGTTGTTCATCCAACTCGTCGAGTTCATGGCCATCTTCCACGGGCTCGCTGAGTTGTTCCTCCATCTCGCCGAGTCCTTGCAGACCTTCATCCATGCAGACGCTTTTTAAGCCATGGCAAGGTTCCAGATTACATATCCTAGCTTCTAAGGCATGTTTATCACGTAAAGTTGCAAACTTTACGCACATGCAAGGCTCTAAAGGCCCTAAATGACCAATCTAAGCTTCCAATGGAGCTTTGCACCTTGGGAGAGTCTCTTTCTTGCACAAGCTGGAAACTTTACGGACTAAGAAGCCTAAGAGAGCTCAGTTCTGAAGTTACAACTTCAGATCTTAGCTTGCACACAAGAATGGCTTCCAATCATACCATGAAAACCCTAGAATTGTCCAAAGAGGGGATCTAGAATGAAATGAGGTCAGGGTAACGATTATACCTTCCAAAAGATGCCCAATTAGGTAGATTTCAGATCCCACAAGATCCTTGCTTCTGAATACTTGCTCTCCAAGCTCCCTTCTCCACAAAATCCTCTTCCAAGCTCAAAATACACAAATGGAACACACACACACTCGATTAGGGTTTGAGAGGGACAAGAGTCAGTAAAAGGGGAGGCTGGGGGAGGCCAATGATCCTTTAAATAGGGTGCAAAACCACGAGATTTAGGGTTTCATCTGCCAGCTCCTACTCGTCGAGTCCCTTCTTGGACTAGGCGCGTAGGTAATTAAAATACGTGGACCAACCCGCTGCTACTCGACGAGTAGGGCAATCAACTCGTCGAGTAGCCCTTGAAATCAAGAAACTCACACATTAAATCAATACCTGAGAATCGGGGTGTTACAATTCTCCCCCACTTGAACTAGACTTCGTCCTCGAAGTCTGCTGCAACGAATAACTCCGGGGTAATGCTCCCGCATTTCAGCCTCCGTCTCCCACGTCCACTCGGACCCCCTCCGATGCTCCCACTGTACTTTCACCAAAGGTATCTCCTTATTCCTCAGAATCTTCATCTTCTTCTCCAGTATGGCCACAGGCCTCTCTACGTAATTCAAACGTTCATCAACCTGAATATCATCCAACGGCACAACCTCCTCTTGACCCATAATGCACTTTCGCAGCTGCGAAACGTGGAAAGTGTTGTGTATCCGACTAAGCTCCTCAGGCAGCTCTAGCCTGTAAGCCACCTTGCCAACCCTGGCAATGATCCTGAACGGCCCAATATATCGGGGACCCAACTTTCCCCTCTTCCTGAAGCGGATCACGCCTCTCCAGGGCGAGACCTTCAGGAGTACCATGTCACCGACCTGAAACTCTAACTCCGAGCGGCGCCGGTCGGCGTAACTCTTCTGCCGACTCTGAGCGGTCTGCAGCCGCTGCCTAATCTGCTGAATCTTCTCGGTAGTCTGTAAGACCACCTCCGTCCTACCCATCACCCTGTGGCCAACCTCACCCCAACAAACCGGGGTGCGACATCTCCGCCCGTACAACAGCTCGAATGGCGGGGCGCCAAGGCTAAAATGATAGCTGTTGCTGTAGGCGAACTCCGCAAGCGGTAGGTGAGAATCCCAACTCCCACCGAAATCAATGACACACGCCCTCAACATGTCCTTGAGGGTCTGAATAGTCCACTCGCTCTAGCCGTCTGTCTGCGGGTGGAATGCTGTGCTGAAGTGCAACCGCGTGCCCAGCTCCTCGTGAAACTTTTGCTAGAAGCGGGAGGTAAACTTGACATCCCGATCAGAGACAATGGAAACGGGAACCCCATGGCGAGACACGATCTTGCGAACGTACACTTCGGCCAATTTCTCGGCCGATGAACTCTCCCGTATAGCCAAGAAATGGGCACTCTTGGTCAATCGATCCACGATGACCCATATAGCATCAAACCCCTTTGCCGTCCTCGGCAACTTGGTAATAAAATCCATCGTGATCTGTTCCCATTTCCACATGGGAATCTCTAGAGGTTGCAGCTTTCCATGCGGCCTCTGATGCTCGGCCTTGACCATCCTACAGGTCAAGCACCTCTCGACGTACCAAGCGATCTCTCGCTTCATGCACGGCCACCAATAGCTCAAACTCAAATCCCGGTACATCTTGGTGGCCCCCGGGTGAATAGAGAAATGAGACTTATGAGCCTCCTCCATAACCGTCTGCCTAACCCCACCAGACATCGGAACCCAAACCCGACCACATCGGGTCAATAGTCCCCGACTATCCTGCACGAACCGAGTATTCTCACCCTTGATCCTCTCTAACTTCCAATTCTCTGGTCTCATGCCCTCTACCTGGGCATCTCTGATCAAACTCACAAGCAGAGAATCCACCGCTATCCTCATACATACCGCAGGGGTGGAAGACCGAGCTGACTTGCGGCTCAAAGCATCCGCAACCACATTCGCTTTACCAGGGTGGTAAAGGATCTCGCAATCGTAGTCCTTGACTACATCCAGCCACCTGCGCTGCCTCATGTTCAGGTTCGGCTGATCCATGATATGTCTCAAGCTCTTGTGATCCGTGTAAATGGTACAACGGACCCCATAGAGGTAATGTCTCCATATCTTGAGGGCGAACACCACCGCCTCCAGCTCCAAGTCATGCGTAGGGTATCTCGTCTCATGCAGCTTTAGCTGCCGCGATGCGTAGGCTATCACTCATCCTCTCTGCATGAGGACTGCCCCTAAACCTGTGATGGATGCATCACAGAACACCACAAAATCATCAACTCCCTCCGGGAGTGTCAAGACTGGCGCCTCACACAAACGCTGACGGAGGGTCTCAAACGCCCTCTGCTGCTCGGGACCCCACCGGAAATCCACCCCCTTCCTCTTCAGACGAGTGAGGGGTACTGCAGTCTTGGAGAAATCCAGTGTGAGCCTCCGGTAGTACCCTCCCAATCCCAAAAAACTCCTAATATCTGAGGGAGATTTTGGAATCTCCCACTGCATAACCGCCTCGATTTTGGCCGGATCGACCAAAATCCCCTCCTGGTTAACGAGATGTCCGAGGAACTGGACCTCTCGTAACCAAAACTCACACTTCGAGAACTTGGCGTACATCCGTTTTCGTCTCAGAACTCCCAACAGCTCTCGCAGATGCTCCTCATGCTGCTCTCGGGTCTTGGAATACACCAAGATATCATCTATAAACACTATGACTGAGCGATCAAGCATCGGTCTGCAGACCCGATTCATCAGGTCCATGAACACTGCTGGCGCGTTGGTGAGCCCAAACGGCATCACCACGAACTCGTAATGTCCATAACGAGTTCGGAACACGGTCTTCTCCACGTCCTCCTCTCTGACCCTGACCTGATGATACCCAGACCTCAAGTCTATCTTGGAAAACCAAGATGCGCCCTGCAACTGATCAAAGAGATCGTCTATCCTCGGGAGTGGGTAACGGTTCTTCACCGTTAACTTATTCAACTCCCGGTAATCAATACACATCCGGTGCGAACCGTCCTTCTTCCAGACAAAAAGTATCGGCGCTCCCCATGGAGAACTACTAGGTCGAATGAACTGCTTGCCCAGCAGTTCCTGTAGCTGCGACGACAGCTCCTGCATCTCTGGTGGTGCCAATCGGTACGACGCCTTAGCGATAGGGGCCGCACTTGGCACCAGGTCGATCCTGAACTCGACCTGCCTCTCCGGAGGTATCCCTGGCAACTCCTCCAGAAATACATCTACAAATTCCCTGACCACCGACACATCGGAGACCGAAATCTGATCCCTGACTCGCGTATCTACCACATACGCTAGATAACCCGCACACCCGTGCTAAATGTACTGCCGAGCCCTGGCATCTGAACAAAACCCTGATCCTACTCTAGTGCCCTCGCCATATACAATCAGTTCTCCCCCACTTGGGGTTCGAACTACCACTCGCTGGCCCTCGCAATTAATCATAGCACCGAACCGACTGAGCCAATCCATGCCCACAATCACGCACACCTCCCCCATGGGGATTGGAATCAAATCTATCGGAAAGGACACCCCGAAAATCTCCAAGTCACACCCTCGATAAACTGAAGAAGCAGAAACCCCGTGTTCGTTGGCGATAGACACTCGCAACGGACACTCTAACTCGCCTACTGGCGCACTGAACTCCCTACTAAAAGACTGAGATACGAAGGACCGACTCGCCCCCGAGTCAAATAAAACCAAAGCAGGCAATGAGTTCACTAAAAATGTACCTAATCACAGGTACAACAGATAAGCATACAATAGATATAGAAAACGAGATAAAGGATAGAAACATACCAGCAACGACATCTGGTGCTGCTCTGGCCTCCTCCGCTGTAAGCTGGAAAGCACGACCCTGAGCCTTCAGAGGCTCTGCCCTGACTGGTCTCCCATTCGTGATTCTCAAAGTAGCCGGCGCTGGAGCCTGCGCCGGTTTGGAGGCGAGTAACGGGCAGTTGGCCTTCAAATGGCCAACCTGATCACAATGGTAACATAACTTCATACTCAGTATCGTAGCGGCTTGGCGACAATCCTTCGCATAGTGCCCCTCCTTGTCACACCTGTGGCACCCACTACTGGCCCGACAAATCCCGGAATGAACCCTGCCGCACTTTCCACAAGAGCGGCTCGGCTGACTCCCAGACCTCAAATCAGCGGTCTTAGACCGCTTCGGTGCCGGCTGCGACTGTGTCGGGGCCGGCCGCTGCTCCCTCAGCTGCAGCTCAATCTCTAACTCCCGCCGTCTGGCGGCCTCCTATAACTCCAGAAGCGTATCACATCGCTGGGTAGATACAAACTGTCGGATATCAGTCTTGAGCATACTCAGATAACGGGTCATCTGAGACTGCTCGGAATCAAACTCTAGGCAGAACATTGCCCGCTCAGTGAACATACGGGTGATCTCCGTCACCGACTCCCCATCCTGTCTCAAACTCAGAAACTCCTGTGCCAACCGCTCCGGCTCAACCCGCGGAATGTAACGAGCGCGAAACATGTCCCTGAACTGCTCCCAAGTAAGAACAGCTCTCTGATCATCAGTGTACGACCCAGTCGCAAGTCTCCACCAGTCCTTGGCCCCAGACCTAAGCAGGTTCAGAGCACACCTGACCTTCTGGTCAACAGGACACGAGCAGGTGAAGAACCCCTCCACATCTGAAATCCATCTCATAGCCCTGATGGGATCCTGCGTCCCATCAAAAGTAGGGGGCTTCGTGTTATCGAAGTCCCTGTACTGAAAACCTCTACCAACTCCTCCCCCTGCCGCTGATACAGCTGATGCAGCTGCTGCGGCGGCTGTCTCTGCAAGGGCTGCATAGCGCTCATCAAAATACTCCACCATGGCGGTCTTAATCGACCCGAACATCTCCGGTAACTGAGCCCGAAATGCAGAAGCAACCTCACCATGCAGGATCTCTCGAATCCTGGCATCCAACTCCTCCGTGCCCATCTGCACCACCGACTCAGGTGCTGTCGGCCCCTCCTGGCCTCTGTCCCCTGATCCTGATCCCAAACCGGATCCAGCCACAAAGCGCCTCGTCATCACCATTCTGAAACATACCACAAGATATCAGATAATCCATATAAATAACTGGGAGCCAACTCCCTACTAACCCTAGGGATTGTGACTTACTTGACACGCGTATGGGTCATGTGCTTTTAGTAGTACGGGCCCATACTACCTTCCACACCTACCCATATTGGTCTCAAGCATCATCACAATGCCCTAACTGAATACACAACATGTCGAGCGCTCAATCCTCGCCCTAGAGGAATGATAAACATCTCCTAACTCGCCTCCCGGCCTCACTCGACCCACCTATCCATGAAACTTCCACCAACCCTGTAGCACTAGTGTATGCTGGCCATATATAACGCTGGACCCTATAGACTTTCGAATATCCAATCCTACCCTAAGCTCCCAATCAAACAAGAACAGAACATAAGTCCAAATCAAACATTCTCAGGCTATAAGATCTTAATTACGTATAACTGTGATACATACACTAAGCAACTACAGTAATGATGTCAATTTCATATAAAGGAAACCCTAGGCTGGCAGGTATCATGAAATCAGACAATTCTATCGTGCAATTTCTGAAGATCCCTAGCCTAGTACTAACATGTTGTTCTAACATATCACATAATCAAATCACTTGTATGGTATTTTGGGGTCTACTTACTGGCTCCGGCTGATTGTACACCCTGCATCCTCCTTTATTTATTTTGAAAACCTTTTTGCAAAATCATTTTGAAAATCCTTTCCTTGATTTGAGACTGGAGTTACACGAGTGTTCCTCCAATTCACTCAAACAAAGGCTCTGATACCAACTTGTAACACCCAAAAATTTTAAACCAATTTAAACTTTTAAAACATGTCAAGTTCATCAAAACATTACAACTTTGTTTTCAAAATATTATTTATCAGAGTATTCCCAGAAACATAAACATAATATGAGGAGATGTACGATCACGCCTTCGCCTTGCCGCGATCCTCTGATGTACCTGAAACAATAAAATGAAACTGTAAGCCCGAAAGCTTAGTGAGTTACCCCCAAAATACCGATACACATACAGTCCACATAACCATGTCAGCAATAACATATCATAACAAACTGAACAGAACAGCACATAACGGGTCCACAGCCCTACAAACTGTAATACCCACAAGCCCACAGTACGAGTCTCCCTTAGCCCGTAACTGGAATGCTCCCGAGCCCACAGTACGAGTCTCCCTTAGCCCGTAACGGGAATGCTCCTAGGGTTTGTTGGCTACCGCACGAAGCAGTACAACCTCAACCCATCCCATATAACAAACACATAACATAACCACTGAGCATGCAATAATCATATAACATAACAGGTAGTCCTACAGGTCTACCTAACTGGCATAACCACTATCATGCGACACTAACTCATACTCAACATCTAACACTGCTAGGATAACATATCCAATGGGCTGGCCTTGGTGCCTTAGACCCCTTAGTATAGTGAGGATAACTCACCTTGCAACTGTCGTCTGAAACTAGAAAGCTCAACTCCCGGATCGCCAACACGAACTTCACCACCTATAGATACCATAAAACCCCTTTTTCATAAATCTCCAAATTTCCAGAAAACCCTCAGAAGTCAACTGGTCAACCCTTGGTCCGAGTCAAAGTCCACAGTCAAAGTCAACAGTCCATGTTGAATCGACTCGTCGAGTGAAGTTCACCGACTCGTCGAGTCCTTCCTGAACTCGAGAAGTCGTGAAATCCTTGATTGGCTCGTCGAGTTCCCCTTTAACTCGCCGAGTTTATACGTGTCCAAGAATTGGGAGAAACCCTAGCCGAATCGCCGAGTCTTCGAACGACTTGCCGAGTTCAAGGCAATCTTCAACGGACTCGCCGAGTTCTTCATCCAACTCGTCGAGTTCATGGCCATCTTCCACGGGCTCACCGAGTTGTTCCTCCAACTCGCCGAGTCCTTGCAGACCTTCATCCATGCAGACGCTTTTTAAGCCATGGCAAGGTTCCAGATTACAGATCCTAGCTTCTAAGGCATGTTTATCACGTAAAGTTGCAAACTTTACGCACATGCAAGGCTCTAAAGGCCCTAAATGACCAATCTAAGCTTCCAATGGAGCTTTGCACCTTGGGAGAGTCTCTTTCTTGCACAAGCTGGAAACTTTATGGACTAAGAAGCCTAAGAGAGCTCAGTTCTGAAGTTACAACTTCAGATCTTAGCTTGCACACAAGAATGGCTTCCAATCATACCATGAAAACCCTAGAATTGTCCAAAGAGGGGATCTAGAATGAAATGAGGTCAGGGTAACGATTATACCTTCCAAAAGATGCCCAATAAGGTAGATTTCAGATCCCACAAGCTCCTTGCTTCTGAATACTAGCGCTCCAAGCTCCCTTCTCCACAAAATCCTCTTCCAAACTCAAAATACACAAATGGAACACACACACTCGATTAGGGTTTGAGAGGGACAAGAATCAGTAAAAGGGGAGGCTGGGGGAGGCCAATGATGCTTTAAATAGGGTGCAAAACCCCGAGATTTAGGGTTTCATCTGCCAGCTCCTACTCTTCGAGTCCCTTCTTGGACTCGGCGAGTAGGTCATTAAAATACGTGGACCAACCCGCTGCTACTCGACGAGTAGGGCAATCAACTCGTCCAGTAGCCCTTGAAATCAAGAAACTCACACATTAAATCAATACCTGAGAATCGAGGCGTTACAATTAATCATAATAATTCCACCAGTTTAATGCAAGAATGTCTTTTCAGTGATCCTTTAGGCAAGAATGTCTTCTTCAATGGTGTCATTGGGGAAGAGTTACAACTCAACTTGTATACCTTTTACATAACAATTATATAATCTACAAACATATTTTATCTATAACAATTGGGTGATTTACAAAACTATAATGTAATGTCGCATATAGATTTTATTAACACAAATTCACATTAAAAGTAACAAAAACAAAGAAAATTACATGTTTTTGGTGTTTTACAGTTCATATAATGGATTTAGTAGATACAAGGCTTTCAACATAGGTACCTCCAATGGTGAATATGGTTGGACCCCCTAGGATCCTTTCATTTCTGCATACTCTCTCATCAACATTGTATATAATAACTTCATCTTCATCACCCATAACAATATCCCTATTTCTATTTTCAATTAAACAAAGAGGCTTCACATCATATATATCGACTCCATGGATGGAAATCTTAGCCCAAGACATTCCAACCCCATACTCCTCCATCACCCACAAATCATTACCCAGTTGATTACAAAGACAAAGTTTCCCACTAATAACAACCAGAGCATCGAAAACAACTTTTTCATTATCAATCGAATCAGGTAATTCGATTTCATTGAACTTTTCATTTGCTAAACTAAATGCAATAATCGTTGATGAGTAACTAGGGTGTGTGCTAGTTAACCAGTGAAGGCTGCCATTGACAAGAACCCCACTAACATGATGGCCCACAACATGATCATAAGGAGAATTAGGAAATTTCCTCCATGAATTGTTGCTTAAGCTATAGACGCTTACGAACATATCGGTGCAATCAGGATTATGCTCGCTGTCAGTGTCCCAGAAAGAAATTGTAATTACTTTGTAATCATCGGTGGATGAATCGAAACCAAATCCATACATTTCAAAACTCTCGCCAATGGGGAGTGCTGAGTAGAAGCTCAACAAGGATCTTTCCTGATGAACTCTTGGAGTTTTTATAAGGTATAAACTTTATAGGATCTTGATTATGCAAGGATCCTCAGAAATTCTATTGCTACTATCACGCAAGACAATGATGTAAGCAAAGAAGTATAAAACAACCATAGATAAAATAAGAAGTTGTACATCAATTCCATAAAAAACAAAAATTGTCGTGTACAAAATCATGTTAAGAGTTTTTGTCTAATAGGCCTAGACCATGGCTCGATCATCATTGGTTGAGGTCTTCTCCTCCTCATTCGCCTTTGGCTGCTACCCTTCAAGATCTTCATTGGTGTTAACAGGTTCACCCTTTAAATTAGCTAAGGCTTCACGCCACCTGGCCGGATTCTAGGATCCTGTGTTGGCCACATCTTCAGCTAATTTGATCTTAGTTTCCAAAATAGCCATGCAGGCGCTGGCCTTCACTTCAGCGATCACCTCTGCCATCTCTGTGTCGTGCTCCTCCTCTTTCTCGGCCTTTTCTTTGCTCAAAAGTTCCACTCATTTCAATAGATCCTTATTGATCTCCTTCCACGCTTTCTCTTTCTCCCTTAAAGCTTATTTAGACTTTTCAGCCCGGATCCTCAAGTTTGTGGAAACATGATCAAAAACCTAGAACACGAATGACATCTGAAAGAGTGAAAGGGAAAAAGCGTAAGGAACAAGAGTAACACTAATGCTTATAACTTGAAAAAAGGAGACCAACTTCTAGAGTGCATCCTCAACTCTAAGATTTTCCAAGCTCAAGCTTGTAGCTTCAGAAGTTTTTTCTCTTCCGGGATCCCAGAGACTTCATAGTCAGATCGGGATAAGACTTTTTTGAGGAAACGAAGGAGCTAATATTTTCTTTCTTCATCAGCAAATGGCCACTTGACATGGCCGTATCGAGGCTAGAAAGGGAGAAATGAGCATTGACGCATGTGGCTTTAGATCCTGGGAAAACCAAAGAAAGCTTTAAAATTTTCCAAGACGAAAGATGAAAGTACTCAAGGATCCTTAAAGGTAGCCATGGGGATGATAGTGGTTGAGCTTTCTTGATGATTTGAAGGATCAAGCTTGAATGTCCTGTCAATCTCGAGAAGAGAAAAGAAGTTCTTGACCCTATCTTCAGTGTCTTCTGCACGGGGAATTAACTCGTCGAACTTGAAAGTTGCAACAAAAAACAAACAGAATAAGAAATGTAAATATTGGGATTATCAATATAAAGATAAGAAACCCTACCCTTTTTAACCCAGTATTGAGGTAAAAGATTTCCATTGGGATTCGAGTCGCGTTTCATAGAACAGTATCCTCTTTTCCAAGCACCATTGTTATGCTTGGATTTCAAAACAAAAGGTGATCTATCGGTTTTAACTTTCAACAGGAAAACATGAATTTCCAAAAGTCGAAATGTCGTAAACATAAGTTAGCTCTTTTCGACCTATGTTGAGACCCATGTAGCGATTCAGATGATCAATCCAATAAAGGATCCTCCAAATCGCTGGCATGGCTTGGATATATGAAATATTGGTAATTTTGAAAAATTCAGAGAAAATTATAGAAAAGGGATAAGTAAGGCCTAAGGTAAATGGATACTCAGGAAAACAAACCCAACGGGAGAAGTAAACCCTAATGTGCATGGCTTTTCATATTCCATGATCCATGGACTATCCATGGAGCACCTTATGGGTTTTAGCCCAACTCAATAAGCCATGGATCATTAGCCCACTATATAAGAATGAATGATTTACACAATCAACCCCATATATTTAATTAGTCTCTTTTTGATCACCAAATTAATTCTAAATTAATTCTTGATCGATACTAATTAAATAATATTATTAATATATTAGAACTTATAATATATTAATAAACCATAAGTGTCCCTTCTCTCATTTTTTCTATCCAAGTGTTGCAATGCCATGCAACCCAAATGGACCATGCCAACCGGGTCTAGTACATACCAGAAATAGTTATGGACTTAGACACCTTATCCAACAGTCTGCCACTTGGATAAGTCTAATAACTATAACTGCAAGTATGACTTCAGGAACCGATCAACAATCGTAGCTCTTTCAAAGTCTCGCGGAACTATGATGATGATGATACGCCATTTAAGATAAGTGATCATATAATCCTCTGTTCTAGATATAAGCCGGACAAATACATGGAACAATGTCATACTTATTGTCCAGCAGTTTGTTTCCTGATTTCCGATTTGTTTGACATAGAACGTAATCGAACACATCAATTTAGTTCTGACCGGGCCCGATACATAGGTCACAACAAAATCATCAAGGGGCCCATATATCGCTTCTAATCCAAGAAGGAACAGATAAAATTCGACTCATATGCTTGTTCTACTACTTCTTGAATTATACACAAAGGAACATTTTATAACATCGAGTTACCAATGCGTTTTCGTACAATCAATGTATAACCAACTCATAGTCAACAACTCATATCTCTAGGTTTGAAGACTTATATGATATTACCATCTCACGATCACTCGAGATAAATTCCATGAAGTGATACAAGTGAGCGTGGGTTGAATCCAATACTCAGAACTTATGAGCACTCATGAGTGTTGTAGTAACTCTTGCTATGTCCAACACCTTAGACATCTACAAGCCAACTTCATGAAAATCTTGATTCATATCTACTTCCAACATATGACTGATTGTGGAGAATTTGAATAATATGATATACCATAACATAATTATTCTGGAAGTCAAAACATGCAAAATGAAATGATAGTAAACGATTGACAGAAGATAGCAACACTTTACTTATAAATAAACAACAACTTTTATTTATCATCAAATGTCAATTACACTTTACAAATTTCAAAGCTATCTAATTTTTAAAACTAATATCATCCTTTAGCCCTATGCGCCTCGCATGCTGAAGATGCTTAACCCTACCCAGTCCCTTCATAAGGGGATCTGCTGAGTTCTCATCCGATGATACCCTATTTTCCACGAGGAGTCCTTCTTCTATTCGATGTCTGATGAAATGGTATTTTCTGTCGATGTGTCTGGATCTTCCGTGATCCCTTGGTTCCTTGGTTAAGGCAACTGCACTTTCACTATCACAGAAAATCTCCATAGGCTCCTTTATAGCTGGTACAACTCGAAGGTATCCAATGAAGTTCTTTAGCCATATAGCCTCCTTTGCTGCCTCGCTTGCTGCTATATAATCTGATTCGCAAGTTGAATCAGCCACTGTCTCCTGCTTGAAACTTTTCCAAGTAATTGCTCCTCCATTTAAGGTAAAAGCCCAGCCTGACTGAGAGCGGAAATTATCCCTATCAGTCTGGAAGCTAGCATCACTATACCCTACTACTCTCAAGTCATCACTCCCACCGAGGGTAAGGGCCCAATCCTTAGTCCTCCGCAGGTACTTAAGAATGTTCTTTACCGTAGTCCAGTGAGCCTTGCCAGGGTTCCCCTGATATTCTGCTGACCATGCTCAAAGCAAAGGCCACATCAGGACAAGTACAAGTCATAACATACATGATCGAGCCTACAACGGAAGCATACGGTACTCGACTCATCTCAGCTATCTCAGCCTCTGTACTCGGGCTCTGATTCTTACTCAATATGGCGTTACTCTGGATCGGTAACTCTCCTTTCTTGGAATTCTGCATGCTGAACCTATTCAACACCTTATCCAAGTAGGTACTCTGACTAAGTCCAATTAGTCTCTTACTCCTGTCTCTCAAAATCCTTATCCCTAGGATATAGGCAGCTTCACCAAGGTCCTTCATAGCAAAACACTTCCCAAGCCAGGACTTCATTTCCTGCAGCGTTGGGATGTCATTTCCTATGAGTAGTATGTCATCCACATACAATACCAAAAAGCTAACTATACTCTCACTAGCCTTGACATATACACATGACTCATCTTCGCTCCTCGAAAAGCCAAACTCTTTGACTTTCTCATCGAAACAAAGATTCCATCTGCGAGGTGCTTGTTTCAATCCATAGATGGATTTCTCAAGCTTACACACTCTATTAGGGTACTTTGTACTAACAAAACCCTCTCGCTGATTCATGTAAACATCCTCAGCCAACTTTCCATTAATGAAAGCGGTTTTGACATCCATTTTCCATATTTCATAATCATGAAATGCAGCAATGGCTAACATAACCCTAATAGACTTAATCTTTGCTACTGGTGAAAAGGTCTCATCCTAATCAACTCCCGGAGTTTGAGAAAAGCCCTTTGCAACCAGTCGCACCTTATAAGTGTGTACGTTACCATTCATGTCGGTCTTCTTCTTGAAGATCCATTTGCACCCAACTGTCTTACGACCCGGTACATTGTCAACCAAGTTCCAAACTTGATTGTCATACATGGACTGTATCTTGCAGTCCATAGCCTCTTTCCATTTAGCAGCCTCAGGGACTGCCATGGCTTTCGTGTAGCTGTTAGGTTCATTCAGACTTACCAGTGTGCTATCACTGATAAGTGTACCACCTTCTGCAGTAATATGGAAACCATACTAGTGCTCAGGTGCATTCCTAACTCTCGTGGAACGCCTTAGAGGTACAGACTCGTCAGTCGGATCAATAGGGGTTTCCTCCTCAGGTTGATTGCTAGGGTTTGAGGTTCCTTCACTACTTGACTCTTGAATTTCTTCAAGGTCAATTTGCCTCCCACTGTTTCCTTGGCTTATGAACTCTCTCTCGTGAAAGACACCTCTCCTTGCTAGAAAGACCACATTATCATTGGGTCTGTAGAAGAGGTAACCAAAGGATTTTTGTGGGTAGCCGATGAAAATACACCTCTCACTTCGAGGTTCGAGCTTGTCGTGAGTCTCGCGCCTCATGAAAGCCTCGCAGCCCCAAATCTTGATGTGATCTAGATTGGGAACTTTTCCAGTCCACATCTCATGAGGTGTTTTGGCAACCTTCTTTGTAGGGACTAGATTAAGGATATGGGCGGCAGTCTCTAAGTCATACCCCCAAAATGAGATTAGTAGGGAACCTCGACTCATCATGGAACGAACCATGTCCAACAAGGTTCTATTACGCCTCTCAGCCACACCATTCAACTATGGTGTCCTGGGAGGTGTCAATTGTGAGACAATCCCACATTCCTTAAGATAGTCAAGGAACTTTGTACTAAGATACTCACCACCTCGATCGGATCAAAACATCTTAATGTTCGTGCCCAACTGATTCTCCACTTCCTGTTTAAACTCTTTGAACTTTTCAAAGGTTTCTGACTTATGCTTGATTAAGTAGACATATCCATATCTACTATAATCATCAGTAAAGGCATATAGAAGTGGTTAGCATCCCTTGTGGCGGTTCTGAAGGGTCCACACACATCAGTATGTATGAGATCCAACAAACCCTCACCCCTAGCACAAGTACCAGTGAAGGGTGACTTTGTCATTTTCCCAAGCAAACAAGATTCACAAATATCATCCGACTTTAGGTCAAATGACTCCAAGACTCCATCCTTTTGGAGTTGTCCTATTCGTTTCTTGCTTACATGTCCAAGACGACAATACCATAATGATGATTTATCCAAGCTAGTGGAAGAATCAATACACAACACATTATTTCCTAGGTTATCTACAACCGACACAGTTTCATATACATCATCACAAGGTAATGCTTTAAAATAAAGAACATTATTAAAGAAAGCATTAATACCACCACATTCATTATCAAACGAAAAGGTAAAACCTTGTTTGTACAAACCATGAAAGGAAATAATATTTCTCGCCATTTCAGATGAGTAAAAACATTTATTCAAATCTAACACTAACCCACTACATAGCAACAAAGAATAAACTCCAATCTTGGTGACAGGTGAAGCTTTCCTATTCCCCATGATCAAGTTTATCTTCCCATGCTCCACATTCTCACTTTTTCTTAGTCCCTACAAATCAGAACATATATGAATACCACAAACCTGTATCAAGGACCCTAGAATTAGAATGGGGTGAGTTATTAGACAATATAGTGTAAATACCTGCATGGTTGGGTTTCACTTTCCCATCCTTAACATCTTGCAAGTACTTTGGGCAGTTTCGCTTCCAGTGCGACTTTTCATGGCAATAGAAGCATTCAGCCTCTTTAGGGTTGGCAGAAGGAGTGACAGAACCTCTTTTGGTTCCACTTGAAGAGGAGCCATCAAGGGACTTTCCCTTGGCACCCTTCGAAGGGCTCTTCCTCTTCTTCCCTTTACCTTGCCCGATTGCCAAGACAGGGGCAGCGGTAGGAGTAGGAGTAGTAACAACTGATTTACCTTTAAGACCACTTTTCGCGGTCTTCAAAAGTCCTTGAAGCTTGCTGAATCTAACTTCCTCCTTGTTCGTGTGGTATGTCATTCAGAATTGGTCATAACACGAAGGCAAGGAGTGCAAAATGATGTCAATTGCCAACTCCTCGGGGAAGTTCACATTCAATTTCAGCAAACGGTCCACATACATTTTCATTTTCTGCATGAGGCCCGTGATGGGTTCACCATCCTTCATCTAGGTTGTTATCATGGAGGAGATGATGTCATACCTCTCTTGACGGGCACTTTGATGGTAGCGGTCCATCAAGTCCTGGTGCATCTCAAAAGGGTAATAGTCCTCATAGGACTTTTGGAGCTCGGCTGTCATTGTGGCCAACATGATACATGCCACTGTGGTGGCATCTCTATCATGAGTCCGGTATCAGCGATCTCCTCAGGAGTAGCAAACGACTCATCAAGTTCCTTGAGCTCCTTGTCGAGGACATAATCCTTGTCCTCGTAACGAGTGACCATCCTGATGTTCCAGATCCAATCCATAAAGTTGGAACCATTGAAGATGACTCTTCCACAAAGGTTCACGAGAGAGAAGGAGCCGGTAGGGTTTGAGCCAGAAGAAGCATTATTTGAAGACATCAGAAAAGAAAGAAGGACAAGTTTAGATTAGATATAAAGATAGTCCTTAATAAGACACCCAAATGTAATATTAAGGCTAGGACCCAACACAATATTTTATAACTTAGAAGAGGGATGCCGTAATCCAAGCTATAAAATATTTGAAGGTAGGTGAATGACGACTCACCAACTTCCACCATGAAAAACGAAATAAATTATTAGGTTTTAATTGGTTTTGAAACTCCTAGATTCTTTTGAGATTCATTGAACTTTTTAGTGGCATGTTTCAATCTCGAATGTGCCCTTCAAGTTTTGTGACTGGGATGTCGAGGATCACAGAACAAGGTGTGAATTAACCATGCAAATTACTTGGTACTCTTAATGTTTATCACCTAATCGATGTGCCGGTTAACCACACACGCTCCACCGATCTATGATAAACCTTAAGCCACCCTTTGCCTACCTTGTTAAGTCCAGGTTAGTGTGCCGGTTAACCACACACACTCCACTAACGACTTAAGCAAAGTGCAAAGTGTAATTACATGGGTTAGCACCATATTCACATTTTTCCTAAAGTAACTAAGATTGAGAATTTATAAAAACATTTAGTTACTTTATAACCATCATACTTTTAATGAGGATTTAAATTCATTGTCCTACCCGTTCGGCTAACGACCCTCCACCAGTCAAGGAAGCGGTGGGTGAGAGTGGACACCCATTAAGCTGCCATTTTATAGGCAACAACCTTATACTCCCTTATAGACCGGCTTCGTGAATGAGGCCTACTAACGGTAAAATGACTTGATCTTATATATATATATATATATATATATATATATATATATATATATATTATTAACTTATAATATTATAAAGTATAAGGGTTGAATTTTAACTTTTAAAATTCTAGGGGTTGGAACTAAAGTTTTCTAAATTGACTTTACATGTTCCAAAACTTGAGGGCAAGTTTTGTAACTATTAAAAACTTTTCAACTTCATAAATTATGAGTTATTAGTTTATTAAAATGAAGACTCTTCATTTTATGTAACATGTGTGTTCATTAATGGACTTTAAAAGGAGTGACTTTTGGTAATCCATAACTTGAAGACAAATTATGGATTCCATTAAAACACATAATGATCAAGAATTAAGCTAACAAACTATTTGCAAATAATTCCTATGATCTACTAAAACTCATAAGTTTATGAACATTCATATCAACAATTTCAAGAATCATATAAACACATATAAAACTTGAAATTTTGATAATAGCCATTGTAAATGGATTAGCATAACCAATACACCATCTAAAACAAGTTTTATAAGACCAAACAGTTTAGGGTAATGATTCCAGTCCATTTCCAGCAGCAAAACTTGAAAATATGCATTCAGGGCCTCCTACTCGTCGAGTGCAAGAACCTACTCGACGAGTAGGATGAAATAACACATGGACTCGTCGAGTCCTCCCATGGACTCGGCGAGTTCACTTAGCAGAATGCAGAAATCTTGAGTTTTTTTCAACAATTTGCATCAAGTATCAAGAAAACAAGCCTAGGCTCTGATACCACTGAAGGGTTTTGAGAATTCTAACACTCCTAAAGTGTACATGCGACCCTAGAAACCTTGGATCTATGTTTTACTAAGATACATGCAAATTTGATTTTCCAAGGTTCTTAACCTAACTAGCATGGCATGGGGAACTTTGAAACATAAAAGCTAGTAGGAAAACATACATTTCTTGTTGCTTGGATTCCTTGAGAACCTTGTGAGCCTAGCACCTCAAGTATGATGCCTCAAATGCTTCACACAACACCACAACTCTTGGAATAAATTTGAGAGAAGTTCACACACACTCAAAATAGGCTAACCCTCTTGTTCTTTCTTAGTGGCCGATTTTGCTAGCCATGGAGCTTCTTATATAGTGTGCCATATGTAGGGTTACTCCATGTAAACCCTAATGTGCATGGCTCTTCATATTTAATGATCCATGGGTTCATAACCTCCATGGACTATCCATGGAGCACCTTATGGGTTTTTAGCCCAACTCAATAAACCATGGATCATTAGCCCACTATATAAGAATGAATGATTTACACAATCAACCCCATATATTTAATTAGTCTCTTTTTGATCACCAAATTAATTCTAAATTAATTCTTGATCAATACTAATTAAATAATATTATTAATATATTAGAACTTATAATATATTAATAAACCATAAGTGTCCTTTCTCTCATTTTGTCTATCTAAGTGTTGCAATGCCATGCAACCCAAATGGACCATGCCAACTGGGTCAAGTACATACCAGAAATAGTTATGGACTTAGACACCTTATCCAACAGTACTTGCATTTGAACTGCACCAAAAACTTTGCCCATGTCAGTTGTAGGGGCTCATTAGGGCTCAGAGTTTTCCCCAGAGTGTTCCACCAACGAACCGCGCCTCCTCTGAACTGGCGCATTACGAATGTGGTCTGTAACTTGACTCTGCAACTACACGTCATGAAGGCCAATTCCATCTCCGAGATCCAATCCATAACTCCGATCGGATCTTCCTTTCCAGTGAAAGTTGATGGCTTGCAAGTTATAAAATCTTTGTACTTGCATCCATTTCTCTCGACTTCGTCATCTTGATTGTTTCTCCTAATCACCGGTGGATCAGCTTGACCAATGGTCCTACTGTAGTTCCCTTCCTCAGATTGCCCGTCATTCAATTCCGACTGTTGAACAGGCACCGTCAGTTCTTCTTGGTTCCTTTGAAGTAAACGCCTTGTTTCCTCCATTTGACGATCCAACATCATCTGGATCATCGCTTGTACTCCAGCCATCGTGACTGGCTCAGGAGCGGCTACCACAACAGGTATTTGCTCAATCACTGGAGGTTGATTCTTGTTTCCATTCGCATTCTCGATTTCACTTCGGGTTCTTGCCATTTCGATCTATACAACAAATCAGACGTTCGATTGTTAATGAAGAGAATTAAGATAGGAGAGATTTTATTTACGATTGACGCATAAATCTCCTTATCACTCCGAAAAGTTATATGCCAGTTCTAATATCGTAATTAAATGTTTAGAAACCTGAACACATAAAGTTTTCAGATCTGGTCGGCAACAGACCATAGATCCGATCATATAACGCATATCATAAACCATTTAGCACATAAAAGCATGTTAGGCATTTTCCCTAAATAGGGTAGTGCTTGTGTCTATTCAGGTGTATTACCTAAATTCATTAGACACACTCCGCACAATCATTTCTTAGCATTCTAAGTTTAAGTCTAGAAATAAATCTATATTCCTAGTTCGCTTAAACTAATGCTCTGATACCAACTGTGACATCCCCATTTTCACGGCCAGAAAAGACCGATTTTGTTTATGCTTTATAAAAATCATAGTACCTCTTTATAAAAATGTTGCAGAATTTGTTCCCAGTAAAACATGATAAATACGTTATCAAAGCATTTACGAAGAAATGTATTTTTTATTCATTTTAAAACATTTGAGATGTCTTCGTCAATACAGAAACATAATCATAAACAGAACTTACATTCATTTACACTAGTGATCTACATCTCTTTAATCTCTCAGTATAATGTAACTTCGTATCGACACCTGTGATACAAATAAGCTTGAGTGGGTCAGGTTGGGAAACCTGGTGAGTACATAGGGATTTCAATCCCACAATGTTATAACATATATATATATATATATATATATATATATATATATATATATATATATATATATATATATATATATATATATATAATTTAGACCTCACACAACATACAATTTCCCCATATATATAATCAACTGTTACCCCGACCCCGTCAATCCTTACAACGAGACTATCCATACTCACGGACCTTAAATTTTACCTCTTACTCCCGGATCTAATCCATGCTCTCGAGTCCATGATTGTGCCCATTCCATACTCTTGGATTAGGGAGAATTGGTCTATGTATAAATCCATACTCTCGGATTAATGACAGATAAATATGTCCTGTCCATACTCCCGGACTAAGGACAACTGACTATGTCTTAATCCATACTCTAGAATTAAGGACAACTGACTATGTCTTAATCCATACTCTCGGATTAAGGACAACTGACTAGGCCTTAATCCATACTCCCGGATTAACGACAATTGACTAAGTCCAATCCATACTCTCGGACTAGGGACGAATGACTATGTCTAATCCATGCTTCCGGATCAATGACATGTTTAAGGGTTCTATTCCCCGTGTATATCTCACTCGTACTCATAAGGAGATACTACCCAATAACCCTCATAACAAATTTTTAGGTTTACTCATTAACCTAAATCATTATAAATAACCAGGTATGTTCTTTAACACGTAATTAAGACAACATCAAATAACTCGCACATAAACATATATTTAATACATTCAAACAATACTTGTATTAAAATCATGTTCATGAAAGGGACTATGCACTCACTTGTTAAGGTGGTGACTCTACACTCGGACAGCGCTTCGTTTACTCAAAACAATTTTCCTTCGACGAAACCTAGTATCATTACCATTAGAGTTTAGTCTAATGGTGTGAAGAAAATATGAAGGATTCACCCTTTATTTATAGGGGTTTTATCGTAGAGTAGTCCCTAAGTTTCGTCCGTATCTTCCGCGTACGAGCTCCGTTTTCTACGTTCTTTATATCCACACATTGGTATTTTACGAGTACTATAACTTTCATTTAGACCCCGTCGGGTAATTCTTATTATGTCTCAGATTTACAAAACTGTATCGTATTTATCGCGCTCGAAGAGTAAAGACTAAGTTTCGTCCATATCTTTAACATACGAGCTCTATTCTCAACGTTATTTATATCCACGCGTTAGTATTTATGAGTACTACAACTTTCATTTAGACCATGTTGGCTAATTCTCATTCTATCTCAGATTTACAAAACTGTATCGAAATCCCCGCGCTCGAAAAGTAGAGACTAAGCTTCGTCCATATCTTTCGCATACGAGCTCCGTTTTCGACGTTCTTTATATCCACGCGTAGGTGGGATCATAATCTACAACTTTCGTTTAGACTCCATCGGCTAATTTTGACTTTATTTTTACAGTTATATTTTTAACAGGGCGGGACAGGAAAAGTCCGTTAAAAATTCATAACTTCTTCATCCGACGTCCGTTTTCGTCTGTCTTTTTATCGTTATGCTACTGATAATGAGATATTCAATTCTAATTTAGGTTGCGTTGGCCAAAAACCACTCGATCTAAAATTCGAATTTCGGGTTGTGCACTGCTATGCCAAATCGTAGAAAAATCACAACTTCCTCATACGAAGGCGATTGATAAGGCTAAAACTTCGTCCATCATAAATTCACTATTTACGTCGGGCAGTGTCGTGCCAGTTTTGCCGTAAATCTTCGACGGGCCATAACTTCTTCGTTATAACTCGGATTTAACATATACTGTAACTTGGTTAAGATTACTCCTTCTAAATAATCTTCCATAAAAGACTCATTTTTTATGCTTATTGTCTCTAAATTGATTAGCCCGAATCTGTGGGCGTTACACTGAGTCTTCTCACTGTACGATGTTAAATGCTAGACTGTCTTTTTGATTGTGCATGAAAGTCTATGGTTGGACAACAACATTGTATTGAAGATTGTGTTTGGATCACCACACTTGTATGAAAAGCTGTGGTTTGATCATAACACTTGTATGAAAGACCATGGCTGGACAATAACGAGAAAGGCTGCAACTGGGTTGTAGCAAGGAAGTGACTACAAGACTATGGTTGGATCATAACATTCATATGGGTTGAAATATACACCTAGGGATGAGCCCAATTTTATGTATGATATGTGATATTTTGGGAAAAGGACTAAGCTTTGTGCTTACAGTTTAATGTTTAAATGTTTCAGGTACTCCTTGTTCTAAATGATAGGACTCGACTTGATTGCATTGCATCTACCGGTTCTATGCCAAATCTTAGAAAAATCATAACTTCCTCATACGAAGGCAGATTTGGGTGTTCTTTTATGCATGCTCTCGGTTTAACGTATATTTTGACTTTTGTTTAGATTGATAAGGCTAAAATTTCCTCCATCATAAATTCACTAATTACGTCGCGCAGTGTCGTGCCGGTTTTGCCGTAAAACTTCGACGGGCCATAACTTTCTCGTTATAACTCAGATTTTGGCGTTCTTTATATGTACGGAACCCTTGTAACATATACTATAACTTGGTTAAGATTACTCATTCTAAATAATCTTCCATAAAAAACTCATTTTTGATGCTTATTGTCTCTAAATTGACTAGCCCGAATCTGCGGGCGTTACACCGAGTCTTCTCACTGTACGATGTTAAATGCTAGACTGTCTTTATGATTGTGCATGAAAGTCTATGGTTGGACAAGAACATTGTATTAAAGAATGTGTTTGGATCACAACACTTGTATGAAAAGTTGTGGTTTGATCATAACACTTGTATGAAAGACCATGGCTGGACCATAACGAGAAAGGCTGCAACTGGGTTGTAGCAAGGAAGTGACTGCAAGACTATGGTTGGATCATAACATTCATATGGGTTGAAATATACACCTAGGGATGAGCCCACTTTTATGTATGATATGTGATATTTTGGGAAAAAGACTAAGCTTTGTGCTTACAGTTTAATGTTTAAATGTTTCAGGCTCCTGGTTCTAAATGATAGGATTCGACTTGATTGCATTGCATCTACCGGTGTTTTTCCACATTATCTATTTTATGGTCTTATACGGATGTTTTAAAAAATACTTTTATACTCTAATTATATTATGGATGAATGAATTGTTTTGGTTGTTGAAAAATGAAAATTTTACTTTGTATTTTTGAGAAGTTACAAGATTGGATGTCTAAGGTGTTGTTTGTTTTAAAAAACCTCTTTTGACCTTTTATTGATGCGCCGCGTAGCACTTGGTCCTTCACAACTATTTGTTTTTTAGAAGACTTCTGATTTAACTGTTGCACATGTGCTGCGTGGCGCAACAGTAGACCATCTGCTTCAAACCTCTTCGCACCTTACTTTAACTTACTGCAGAAGTCTGAATATGTTAAAAAACAAACATATTTTTTATTACATGTTGCAGACGTTTGGTCCACCTCTTCTGCTACAGAGGGTTGTAGAGGTGGTCTGCAACTTCAAACATTTTTGGTTCGAAATAACAAACAATACCTAAGTTGTAATCCGGACAAATGTCTGCTAACTTGATGATACTAGTTTATAACAACTAACCAACAAGTTTTAAAAAAAATACCCAACAAAATCCTAAAATATTATTTTCCGAAATTTCAACGAAATCATAAAAGTGTCTGTTGTATTCGTAAACTAAATTATGATACTAACATTTAACAATTAACAACTTTAACAACTAAAGGAGAGGTTAAAAAAAAGCCTGCTAAATCTTAAAATATTATTTTCTGAAACTTAACGAAATCATATATGTGTCTGTGTTCTAATACATATATTATATGTGTACCACTTTTGATGAGGGAATCTGTACATAGGGAAACTTGAAAGCCATGGACCTGAATGGAGACAAGTCATGGTCGTCGTCTTCACCCTATTATCGATGGAAACATGACGTGTTCTTAAATTTCAGAGGTGTAGACACTCGTAAGAACTTTGTATCGCATCTCTATGCTGCACTCATCGGACAAAGAATCAAAGTTTTTAAGGATGAGAAGACCATCCGAATTGGAAGAAACATTTTCTTATCTATTTCAAAAGCCATAGAGGAATCGAGAATCTCGGTTGTCGTTTTATCCCAAAACTACGGAGAGTCAGTTAACTGCTTAACGGAACTCGAGAAAATTTTTGAGTGCAAACGGTCAATGGGCCGGTACGTTATTCCGGTCTTCTATCATGTTCAACCATCGGAGGTAAAGCGCCAAAGTGGTTGTTTCGGGGATGGATTTGCAGTTCATGGAAATCATATGAAGCTATCAATATGGAGAAATGCACTCATTCAGGCTACAAATATTGCCGGAATAGAAGTACACGGGTAACATTATTTCTCTCTAATAATTATAATATTTGTGTATTCTGATTAGAGATTAGAGACTTTTACAATTTGTCTCTAAAATATATTTGAGCGAACTGAAAATTTAAAATTTTGGTGGTCACTCATATCAAATCATGGATACCATGTATTTAATCTATCCGTTGACATTTTATTTGGACAGGTAATAGTTAGTCATTTTCAAAAGGATATATCTCTTCCTTAATTTGAGATTTCTATAAGTTCAAGATCAAATAATGAGCTTTTAGTTAACTCAATTGGTAATCATTGATTCATCCAGAATCATAGCCTGAGAAGCATTTTGGGTGATGAATCATATGAAAATTAATGATCCAATGAAGAAGACTTTGACAATGCCCAGAACCTGTTCGATAAAATTCCCCATTGAAATTTCTTTGAATCATATTGATGTTTGCACAAAATGTGCAGGAATGAATCAGATTGCATAGAAAGAATTGTTGAAACTGTTATGAGAGAGTTGGGTCCAAGAAGGTTCCCTCTCCGCTCATTGTTACCAAAAGCATCGGGTAAATTGTACACATCCCTCTTTGAATGTCCATGGCCCACATACCACACTAAAATTACCAAATCTTTAATTTTAATGTCCCTTTGTATTAAGTTATTGACGATATTTACATTTGTTGCAACAGCGTATTGGTGTTCATTAAACTTTCTTATGGCCAATCGGCACACTAGGGCTCCACAAGCTGATACTGCAGGAAACGTATCTACTAATCATAAAAAGAAACCTAAAAAAGAAACTACCGAAGTTTATGATCCATTAAACAAAAGCGTTCATATCGGAAGCTTGAATAAAGAAGTTGTTGTCATAAGAGAAATCAATCCGGAATCCGAATCAAGTTTTTTGAAAGAAGTAAGTTAAAGTTGGAAACTATATATTGTATTTGTTTTTTCCTGCAATTGAATTGTATATTATCTATGATTCATATGTTATATCTTTCATCAAGCTGTTAGTACGTTCAAGAATGAAGCATGCAAATGTGGCTAAGCTCTTTGGTTATTGTATAAGAGACAATCGTCGTTTCTTGGTTGAAGAACATTGGACACAGGGAACGCTACACCAAATTTTGCATGATGATGCAGGAAATTCTGTGATTAGCTGGACGCAAAGGGTAACAATTGCATATGACGTGGCAAAGGGATTACAGTATTTGCATAATCAAAACCTATTTGCGCACATTGATTCCAGCAACGTGCTTTTGTTTGGTAACTTTAATGCAAAGATTTCAACTGGATCATCAGCAAGTGAAAGTTATTGGGCTCCAGAGTAATGTGCCTCAACCCATCACTAAATCTGTTGTTAATTAATGATAAGCTGCCATGACATATTATGCATCACAACACATATTTTTGCCTGAGTTTTACTCGTCGTTTGAACGGTGCATGGTTTCTCAGAGGCTTCTTGTTCTATATATTTCTTGGTTGAAATACTAGTATTGCTAGCTAATGTGTTCTTATGTGGTAGATATAAGGGAAGAGAGCTCACAATGAAAGGGAACGTGTATAGCTTTGGGGTTCTTCTATTTGAGCTTCTTACTGGAAACAAGCCATCCAAAGGAATCGTTAAATCCGTAAGAAACTGGTTGATGTTCGGTTAATGTTATTGTCGTTTCTGCTAAACTTATGTATCTTATGGCTTCTGTCAAATAGGTCTTGCCAGCTGGAAAAGTAGACAACGTTGGATCATTAGTGGACCCAAAGCTTAATGGAGAATTTACGTCACGTGAAGCTAAAAAGGTTTTTCCTTTTCCTATTCTTGAAAGTGTATTGCTAAACCTCCCTATGGTATTGCCTATTGTTATTTGAAATGGAATTTCCTTAGCTAATATCATGAAAAAAGGCTTGTGGCTTTCTCTTTTGGCACATGGTTTTCGCGTTAAAATCATTTTGCAGTATTGGCTTCTTTAAGAAAATAAAGAGTAGAAGCCAACATGGCTCCATTTTTAATGACATATCACAACACATGAACCCTTTTTCTCTTCATTACTCAATATTAGATTCGATCATTGATTATTTTTCTTCTGACTGTTGTGTAGTTGGCATTCACAATGTTATTGGCTACAATGGATCAACCGAGTGATCGGCCAGACATGAACACCATTGTTGAGTACTTTAATAAGTTATTAGCAGTATAGTAAGCTAATTCATCTTCATTATCAGGTCAAATGAACAGACACTAAGCAAACTGATTGAAATTAGCTCCCATAGAAGAAGGAAGTTGTAAATCGTTGATTCTTGTGTTGTACATCTTTTAATGGGAAGGAAATTGATATAACAAAATTTAAGTAATTGTCTCAACTAATCAACTACAAAATATACTAATTGCTTGAAGAGACTTTGCTGACATGGCTCGTTACCGTAAATCTGTCCAAGTTCGTCTGTGGATCGATTGGCTTAACTTCATGTTTGGACTGACCAAGAGCCTAGTTAAACGAATTGTACTGACTTGAGCTGTAACGTCCCATTTTCATAAATAAAATTTCCATTTTTAATTAAGGCAAAAACATCATTTTCATGAAACCCATGTTAAGAAACACTCATTTGTTCCAAAATGCAATTGCTTGAAAATCAGAGTAATGTAATAAATGTGTAATCTCCAGTGTTACTGATGAGTGTGTACAGTCATGCTTTTGCCTTCCCATGATCACAACTGGTACCTGAAAAACATTTTATTCCACAACTTTAAAACTAAACTTAGTAAGTTCCCCAAAATATCATATATACAACACAACATAATAATCAGTTATGAGTTATCGCAAAATGTGGGACTATCAACAGTCATGAGGATTATCAGTAGTCCAAAATATTACATACAACACGGCAAAATAAATAGCTATGAGTTATTAGCAACCATGTTGGTTATCAGCAACCATGCGAACTATCAGTAGTCCTGGGGTTATCAACAACTCAATAAGTACACATAACAACAATCAACAAATAAGACTTCACTAGTCTAGCGTTTATAGCACTATGACATACGTAATAAAGTGAGAAGACTGACATGATTCGAAGATCTAAGGAAACACAACAACACCCTCACCCTCTCTCTACACTCATTGGTCCCCGTGAACCAACTAGCACCAAAAAAAAGATACATCCTTAATCAATAACCCAAGTGCTTCAAGTTTGACCTAAAGTCAAACTAGTCCAAAATCAACGATCAATGGTCACCAAAAGTTAACGACCAATCGAGTCAACGCTCACCACGGCGTAGAGACTTCTTGGCCACACCGTGGGCATGTTAAGACAAAACAGTCAATATGCAGGACATCACCATGTTGTGGGACCTCCTTAGCCATATTGTGGACATGTTTGGACAAAATTTTGAAGTTGGACTCCACCAGGTCGTGGCAAGTCCTTGTCTATGCCATGGTTGCTGGTAGATTTTCCATTCCTTCATTAAGAGATTAATCCTTACAAATCAAGGATCAAAACTTCATATCTAGTCCTTCTCATTGGCATAATGGATAAAGATTCCAACATTATACATTATAACCTCACTCCAAATCAAGATCTACAAGATTAAGTGAAAAAATGGCTTAAATACTTCACAAAGCATTCATGGTTCCAAGGACAACGTCAAGCTACCAACTTTCTAACAAGAAGAGGTCCAGAGGACAATCCTCAATTCTTAGAAGGGGCTGGAGTCAACTCAACTCCAAGCACACCATAAAAAGGGACCAAAAGCATAAAAATGAACCAACAACTAGATCTAACAAACTAGAAGCAAATGATGAAGCATTATACTCACAATGGTCTAGTAATGAAGTAACTTTGTTAGTTCCACACTCGAGCTCTTCACCAAAATACTTTGCAAGCAACTTGATCTCCAAGTTCCACCCCAAGACATGAGAAATGATCCTGTAAAGGCTTGCAGACTGAATTTATTTCCTGATGGGTACCAAAGACCCAATGCTTTAATCCCATTGAGAAATTTGAAGTGAAAGTTTGTATCGATAGGATACACTTCAAGTATAATAAACAACAACAAGCTAACTAAGAAAATAAAGAATAGAAAAAGTTAAGAATACAAAATAATCAAAAGTTGTCTTTCACCAAGAAATGGGTTGTTTTCACCAAGAAAACAGGTTGTCACAAAGACATTCACCAAGATGTTAACATTAGGGTTTCATCCTAATGTTGAACATATACTAAACTATACTAGTATGTCCCTTCAATTAAGGGATTGTATCTAATCTATACTAAGAACCGATCCTTATCACCAAGATATCGAATCTGCTATCTATTCTCTCTCTCTGTATATATATATATATATATATATATATATATATATATATTATTACATGATATACAAAGATTACATAAGATTACTATCTACAAGCTGACGTTGATAGGGCTTAAGGCGTTGGCACATGTGCTGATGTTGGCGTTGGCGCTGGCAGGCAGTGTATATTGTGTTTGACTCATCAGATCCTAAGGTGTGACCTTACAATCTCCCTATCTGATGATGTCAAAACTAATCTTCAATAGATTCTTCAGCTCGTGCTCCCCCTAAGAGTAAGATTGAAACTATAAGTTCTTCAGCTTTAACAAATGCTCCCCCTGAGAAAGTGTGACTTCCCATTTTTATTATCAGCATTAGAGGCAATGTTTATGAGTTGCAGCGGGCGTATAGAAGATGATCTGATAGAATTTTGATATCAACTATTATCTTGGCTCCCCCTTAGATTAGCTTCTCTTCCTCACCTTAGATTTTTCTTCTCTTCAAATCAATAACTATGAGTACTAGAATCAATGCGCAAGGACAAGGTTTGAAAACTCAAACCTTTAGTTAATCTTTAAGATCAACGTCTGCTCTTAATATAAGGTTACAGTCGAATTTGGTAAACCGGTTAGGACTTGAAGGTTGGTATTTAATAAAGTATTCAAGATATAAATGAAGAAAACTTAGAGTATAATCAATTCAAAGATATTTGAAGAACAAGAAGAATGTATTGAAAGAACTATGACTTGAAGGAAAAGTGAAGGTGATGCGAAGAGAATATTTGCTATTCTTGGAGTAAAACTTGAATTGTTCACTTGTCATTAAATGGTGAAACATTCACTCCTTACATAGTGGAGGAGGAACATAGTACAAACCGGACAACACTCGTAGGACTGGATAATAATCAGTGTTTGACAAACTATTATCTAAAAGATACAAGAAAATAAGTTCTATGAACTGTTACATCAAGAATATGACAAAACGCATTAAATGTGTAAACAAGCTTCGGATCTCGGAAGTGCTTGATGTCGAACTCCATCATCAATCTCGGAACTTCATCACATCTCAGAATCAACTAACATCGAAACTTGATTGCTTGAGATTGCTAGAGGTTCACTTTTCATGATTCAACAATCTCCCCGTAAGTGAACTTAGCAATCGTGTCAGCTTAAATGGCTTCTTCATTAATAAACAGGTAAGCTCTTAGAGCCAATTTCAGACTTCTAGGTACCATTGTAGTTGGATGATAAATTTATTTTTCACATGCTCCGGAGCATCTGACTTGGCTTCATTGGAGATGAACTTTTGGAGGATCTTGGTGGGAACGAGGTGCTTGTCAAGGACTCGAAAGAAATCCTTTCTAATTGTGTTCTTTTGCAATTAGATATATTCGATCACAAGTTCCTCAATATGCCCTTCTGCCAGAATTTCTACTTCTGGAAGCTTGTAGTCGGTCTTAGCCAAAAGTTATCCAGTTCCGAACAGATGTGCAAGCTCTAGATCACATCGTCAAAACTCAGCAACATAATCTTTGAGGAAGTTCATTGCGGCACTGTAAGCAGCGATGCTCATTTGATAATTCTGGTGAATTCTGAAGTGGGCAGCAATCATGAGAATGTCATTCGAATTAATGGATGGAAAGTCTGTGTCCATGATGGTGACAGTTGTTGTTTTGTGTTGATTAATGTAGTACCTGTACATCATGCAGTTCATGTCATACTTGCTCTGAACCTTTCCTCCAAACCCAACAATTTTTGAGATTCTCTTCTGAGACCACACTTCTTTTTGAGGTTGTGCGTTTACATAGTAGAATGTATTCAATCTCTCTCTCTCTCTCTCTCTCTCTCTCTCGGTTTTGATGATTGTTTGAGGATAATCATCTGGGTGGAGTGGAGAAAACTTGACATAATACCTTCCGAAGGGCGATAATGGGAGATCCATTTGGTCTGCATCTTGCATGGGTAGATCATAATACATGAATGGCATAATGTCTAGACCATGGATTATCCCTTCACGAAAAAGTGGGGATATGCCTAGCATTGGATTAGGGTTGTCTTTTAGATCTTAGATCCGAATTCTCTCTTAAAGGGCTTGATCGATTTGGGCTTGTGACCATCCTTTGGACTTGTTGGATGTCCATTCAGTGTTGTGAGGTTCTGAGACAGGATTTTTCCCTTTATCTTGATGTTGCTTGTTCAAGTCAGAAATGACTTTTTGAATGTTTGGGTGATAGTGAACTCTGGTGGAGGTGGAATTAGAGGCTCTTCTAGGATGTCATCAGGTTTCTGAAGAGGAGAACCTTCATCAATGGGAACTATTCTTGGAGAGGGGATAAGAGGAAGCATAGAACGGGTAGCTCGGAATGCGTCGATTGTGAGCTTAGTCTTGACTTTGGCCATTTTGCGGCTTCGTTGAAGAACTTCTGCTAACGATGATGGCCAATTGACAACAGACCATATCCTTTTCTCTTCCTTTGAAAGAACCTTAGTCGTAAACTTTCTTGGAGCTTGAACTCAATCACAACATTGGTGATGTACTCAACTTCATCTTCATCATCTTCATCATCATCATCATCATCATATTTGGATGGAGGGTCCATGGACACAACCTGAATGTCATCGTCGCCAGATTCATCTCGGAGACTGAACTCTGAGGCAGGTTTCCATGAAATGATATGACCCTTTCTGCTTGGTCCTTCTCCCCCTCTTGCATGGGATGGCCCGACATCCGAGGCAAGTCTGGATGTTTCTTTGACTCCGGACAGCCTTTCGAATACCTTTTGGAATCTTATGTTAATTTTCTTTGAAAGGGCATCATAGTCATCAGTTGTGGGAGATTAGGCCTTCAAGTGATCAAATAATGAACTGAGGATAGAGAGCATCTCATCGAACTTGTTATTTGGAACGTCGACTATGTTCCAACAAGCTTGGAGGAGTTTATTGAGGACCTGCTGGATTATGAGATTGAGTTCATCCTTCTTCTTAATTTCCTTCTCCAACCTTTAAATCTGCTTCTCATGTCTGACATGGGTTTGCTTGATCAGCTCATTTGTGGCACTAATCATGTCTTCATGGATTTTGAGCATAGTAGAGGTGATGTCGATATGGTGATCCAGACTGAAGTTATATTTCTGCTCAATTTCTTCTAAAGTATGCTTGAAACATAGGGATATGAGTTGATCGAGTTGTTCTAGCCTTTCTACATCCCAGGGTCCAGGTTGCTTCACTTCGAACAAGGACTTGAGAATAGCGTCAAGCTTGGTATCGAGACTGGAGACCTTGGCAATAATCTTGGAATCTAGCTTCGCCACAGATTGGTCAAGTGAATACACCTTAGAGACAGTTGCATCCATGCTGTCTCGGAGTTCCAACAAGGCGAATGGATCAACAATATTTTCGTCTGATGATCCAGTGTCCGAGGTGAAACTCTCAGACTTGTCTTTATCACCACCTTGGTTGACTGGAGGTTCGGAAGGAGCAGGATTGTTCTCTGTTTGATTTTCTTTGAGAGGGGTTGTTTCTATTTCACCTCCACATGTTACCTGGACTTTGTTATCTATCTGATTTTCTTCATCAACATACTCCGATGAAGATGACGTTAGTCCAAAATCATAGACAGGTCTTTATGATGAGGGCTTTTGTAGAGAGTGAAATGAAGAGAAGAGCATAGGAGCGACAACGGATGGATTGTCATCATCAAACATGAACTCTATGGAATGTTCTTTGTCTGAGTGAGGGTGAAAAGCATCGTGATAAGGAGATTTCGGAGGATTATTGTAGTGGAAGGAGCTTCTCTTGATGCAAACTCTTGATCTGTAACTTCGTAAGTTGGAGCAACAAATGGCTGGTTACTCCGGATGGCTCGATTCCTCATTGAAATAAGAGTTGATTCAACATGTGAACAAGTGAGCATTGGATGTCTCGTGTGAGCCCTGTTGACAAAATCTATCCAATCTTTATCATTAGAATCGGGTCGTCCTCTACCTTAGCCAAGTATCAGACCATAGTAATGTTGACGAATGAATGATCACCAGTCCCAGGGAATAATTTATGGGGTTTAGTTTGATGGGTTCATGTTTTCTAGAAGTTTCCTGCTTTATGTGGTCATCATTGTGATATAGAGTCTTCCAGTTGACAATAGTAAGGTGGTTGTTTAAGTTCTCAGGCAGAGCAGTTGGGTTTCTTTCCTTGGTTGAGGGCAGAGTGTTAATGTTCATTCTTTCTGAGGAATAAGTGACTTCTGCTGCGGTGGGGTTTGGATGGTAGGGTTGGGAGGCGGTCATCGGCATAGGATGATTCTTCAGTGTTAATCGAAATACATGAAGTTTGGGCATGATCGACTAGCATGGAAGAGTAAGTAGTAAGGATTGATTTCGAGGACGAAATCTAATTTAAGTGGGGGGAGATTTGTAACACCCTGTCTCAGATCATATCATAATTTGGGGCCTGGACCCAAAGATCAGTTATAATAAGGCTTTGGGACTTGGGGGGAGAGAGAGATTTAGGCCCCTTTGGATGTAGGTAATTTAGATTAAGTGATCTAAGAGTTCGGTTGGGGCTTTGGAGCCCATGGGTATAACCGTAAAGTGATAGTTCGGTGCATTTATAAATTTTGGATTTATGTTTGGAAAGTTTTAAGGCAAATGAGACTTGATAGGATTGTAGAGCTTCTTATTACTTTTCCATGGTTATAAAGATCTTCGAAAACGGAGTTGGAACAAAGAAATTATGATCATTTGAAGTTATGAAGGTTTTGGGGCTTAGTCTAGTACGTTGGGGGTATCTGGAGTACACTGGGCGTACTAGGCATATATGAAATGCGCTGGGCATACTTGGAGTACACTAGGCGTTCTAAGGCATTCATGGAGTACGTTGGGCATACCTAGAGTATGTTACGCATACGCGGCCAGTGCCCAAACCCTATTTTCGTGGTTTAAGCCCTATTTACGCTCCTTAACTTCCCCAAACCCATTCCATTCTCAGCCTCCACCTCTCCAACACCCTCCCTTGAAACCCTAACCCTAGTTTGAGCCTTGCGAGCGAAAAGAATGTGTTTTAAATGCTTTGGAGTGTTCTTGATGCATCCTGGAGAAGAATGAGCTCACTGGAGAAGTGATTGATGCATTGGAGCCTATGGATCCAAATTTACTCACCTTGATCTTTCTTCTAGAGGTATAAAGTTTGAATCTCGATGATGCATTTGATAGATCTAGCTATTGTTGTGTGGTATGAACTTTCGGTCACTTTAGTGCATAAAGTTTAGATCTTGAAAGTTTGTGACCTTGTTATGGATAAAGTTGGAAACTTTGTCCATCTAAACATCATATTGGCTCAGATCTAAAAGATTGAGACTTAGACTTAACGGATAAAGTTGAAAAAGATGCACTTTTGGTCCCTTTGAGACTTAAAGACTGGATCTTGGTTGGTTCGACCATTCAATTGGATAAAGTTGGAAACTTTATCCATTATGGAGTTATTAGGAACCGTAAAAGTAGAATCTTGATGTGTTATATTGGACCATGCATGAGTTAAGGGTCTTATTATGTGTTTAAATCGTCAAAAACAAGTATTGGGTTCCATTGGGACATGCCAAGGAGTAAAGTTTCCAACATTACGTGTTAAGACATTATTTAGGATCAGATCTGAAATGTGGACTTAGTGGCTTAACCAATTAAGCACTTAATGGTGAGATTGGGCTGCTATGGAGTACGCTTGGCGTACCCAGCGCGTACGCAGTGCGTACTGGCCAAAGGTGGCGTTCACCGGGCGTACGTCTGAGTACACTAGGCATAATCAGCAGATGTTGACTTTTCGTTGACTTTTGTGATTTAGGCCATACTTTGACTATTAAGGTTTTGGGCCTTTTTGGGCCACTAGCCTTTCTGACTTTCGACCAAGTGAGGGAAGGGTAAAATGTTCTTTTACCCTTGGTATTGGAAAAATGAGCTAGATTCCCGGTTATAGTTTATGGCCTAATTATTAATTGAGGTTGTAATTGATTGGTTAGCGCAAGGATTCTCCGGTTCAACAACCCTAGCATCTATTTGGCTGACAGCAGAATAAGGTGAGTCTCCTCCTAGTGTTTAGTGGGTCGAAGGAACCAATGTCGGCCCATGATTTATTATGATTAAGATGTTAGTTGTATGTGTGACTCTTGCATGTGTATTATGATTAGCATCTATTTGAATGTCACCAGTGTTTAGTGGGTCGAAGGCACCGGGCGGGGCTTGATCAATGTACCGGGCGGGGCCTGATGAATGTATCGGGCGGGGCCCGATTCCGGGCGGGACCTGATGTATGTATGTTTGCATGATATGTATGGTATGTGATATTTTGGGGAACTCACTAAGCTTTGTGCTTATGGATTATGTTTAAAATGTTTTCAGGTACTTCTGGTTCGAATGGAAAGGGCCTGACATGACTGCACCGCATCCACCCATGTTTCCGCATTTTGTGATTTTGGGATTGTACTCTGATAATTATTTTACTCTAATATACTTTTTAATGTTAAATCGATTAAAGATGTTTATGGTTGTCTTAAAAATGAAAATTTTACCTTATAATTATTGGGTCGTTACAATATTTGTGTATTTTTATATACTTTAAATGTATAATCATATTATTTTTTATGTTTTTATGTATTTTTACTTCAAGTTGTCTTCACTATTTCATCTAATTCCTATAGCCTCTTCGAGTATGTCTAGATCGTTTTGTTACATACCCACATATTTAAAGATTTTCCCATTCGCATATCTTGAAATTAAACATTGAATTAAAAAACAAAATAATAATTTATGCCTTTAGGCATAACGCAACCGTCTTAGGGATGTTGAAATTAGAGAAAAATTTATTGACCATGAACAAACTATATATCCATCACAAATTCTGAATTTATCGAAAGGAATTTAAGTATGTAATAGGATTTCTAAGGTTCTTTACCTAATACCAAGGCTGTAAAAAAACATCGGTGGACTGAGATTAAGGTACTAATGGGTTAGGCGTGGATTAATCGGAGAATTACTCAAATACCATTAATTATATATTACGAAAATTAATCAAAAAATAATAAATATAAGTTTAAACCAAAGAATATAAATATACAACAATGCTTTTCCTTATACAAAATATGCAACAATGTTTTTAAATAAGGTTGAATTAAACAATGAGTTAATATGAAATCGTTAAATGTTTGATGTTCCACCACACACATCTTCATCTTCTCTACATGAGACTTGGGGGCTCCTTGGAGACAAATGAGACTCGTGAATTGTCCGTATCTACATATATTATTATTTTGTTTTTTTAATTTGATGTTTAATTTCAATATAATCGAATGAGAAAAGTTTAAAATATGTTGGTATATAGGAAAACTATTATGACGTACTCGACGAAGCTGTGGGAATTTGATAAAATGGTGAAGATGACTTGAAGTAAAAAGTATAATTAATACATAAAAATAATACGGTTCTACATTTAAAATACATAAAAATACATCAATATCTATATAACAAACTTTAAAAAAATACATAAATACGTAAAAATACAGATAAATACGTAATACATAAAAAACACTTAAAAATACATAAAAATATGTAAAATACTTAAAAGTATGTATAAATACTTGAACAAATATGTTTATACATTTAAAATACATAAACATCTATATAAATAAATATATAAAATACACAAATACGTAAAAATAAATATAAATACATATTCATAAAGAATAATACATAAAACTACATAAGAAATATGTAAAATACCTAAACATACATATAAATACGTAAAAAATATGTTTATACATTAAAAATATATAAAAATATGTATATATATATATATATATATATATATATATATATATATATATATATATATATATATATATATATATATATATACAAAAATACGTAAAAATATACGTTTATACATTATATATAAATTTTGACAAAATCTACAGACCAGTCTTATTATTTTTGAAAAAATAACAATTTAGTCTCATGACCTGCTGAACAAGTCAAAAAAGAGTAAAGTAATTAAATTAACCAGTTTCTTGTGATTTACTATTCAAAAGGTTAAATAGTCGGACCTTTATGTTAAAAAAAATAATTTAGGAATTTATTAAAAAATTTTCAAAATATTGGGATTTTTCTGAAGATTTCCATAAACTAACAAACAAAAGTTTAAAAAACCCTAAATTTATTATATAGAATCCAACTCATATGTAGAAACTGCATATGAAAATAAGGCAAAAAAATAAAGAAATAATTATATGGAAACATAGATAAACTCGAAAGTTTAAAAAAGTCGTATCACAAAAAAGACATTTTATAAAGATTAAAGTTGAAAGGGTGAAAAGATATTTTTTAAAATTGAAGTGGTGACTATAGGAAAAACAAATTATATATATATATATATATATATATATATATATATATATATATATATATATATATATATATATATATATATATATATTATTGAAATTGAATATTTTAATTTATAAAATTAAAGAATTAAAAGTGATATATTATAAAGTAGTTGTTTAGGTAAAAAAAATATTTTACAAAATAAAGAGACTAAAAATATAATTTGACAATTTAAAGCATAATAAGATAATAGCAATATAAACTTAATTAGCATAAGAACTTAAATTGCCAAAACCAAATTAAATTGCCTAAAACCAAAGTTGGTGCCCACAGACTTTGGTTTAATAAGAATATAGTTAACTAATGATACTTCAAATTCCATCCACGATGTCAACCCTTCTTCCCCTTTTACACGTATACGCTGATAGGAAGGGCTTCTAGATAAGAGTTATTTATATAACTACCATAGTTTTTCTTTTGGAAACCGCAAAACATTATATAAATAACAAGACCGGACAAAAGCAAGAAGCTCATGAGAGGGGAAAGAGTGCAAAATAGAGAAAGAAGACAATTATAAAAGTTTGACAATTAGAAAAAAACTAAGAGCAAGAGAAAGGATAACAATTCCATTCCGCCTACCTATCCACACCTTCCCCCAGTATTTATGTTGCATTTCAACGAACCCTATTATGTACGTGGTCTTAACGTGTGGAATTAAAAAGTGATCAATATTAATTAATTACAACCGTTTTTCGGTTTTTTTAAATGGCAAATCTAATGTACTCTAAAATTAAATTTTTAATTTCATAATAAACGACAACATGATTTGAACATTCGACCTCAAAAAAAGAAAAAACAACATTTATGCCGTTCACCACTAAGTGACAACTATACCCGATTTGATCAATAATTTTGTACCAAAACCAAAATTACTTGACGATTTAATATATGGTGAATCCGAAAAATGTTGTTAGTAATTGATAATAAAACATAAGAAAACATGGATCGAATAAAGCTCATGTAATAATAATTGATAAAATAGATACAAAACAGATAGGGTTTTGCTAATGAAAGAGAAAAATGAAATTATAATGAAAGTATTAGCCAGTATAAAATATTAAGAACCAATAAAAAAAGTGTTGGACAATATAAATATAACTATGATCATATAAAGGAAATCAACTAAAATAGAGTATTTTTTGTTTCCAGGATGAATTACAAATAGAAAAACTTTATTGTAACTGTAACTGAAGTACTAAAATAATTCGAAATATTTTTTGTTTGGTATATAGTCTATTTTGACGCGTAACAGTTCATAAAATTGTAGGGTACATGCTTGCACCAGCATGTCAAATATGTTGTTTTAGATTGTTTCCAAAAATGACTTGAAATCGTAATGAACTTTTAATTTTGTTAGCATTTAGTCAAATATGCCGTGTTAGATTGTTTCTAAACCTATGTTATAAGTATATTCCTAAAGCCACAACAATCTTTGTTTTTTCAATTTCTATGTGATTAAACTCGTTTGTATTGTACTTCTAAGTGTTGTTTCAACTACTTTAGACAATTAAGGTATATCACACGATTAATATAACATTCTTACTTTTCTGAATATGAGTCTTTGTGCTTATTCTTAATAACATTTAGATCAATTTACAGATTAATGGCTTGAAAGGGTTAGAAACTTTCAATTTTATTCATATTTAGTAATTAAACTTTTTTTCTTTTTGATTTACACCTAAATTATTTGAAATTGTTTACATTTTACCATTATGATCCGAATTGGTGATAAGGGTAAAATGTAAAAATTTCAATTAATTTAGAGGTAAATCAAACACCAAAAAAATCCAATGACTAAATATCAACAAAATTAAAACTTGGTTACCCTCACAAGTGATCATCCCTTCTAAATTTCATCTCTATCTCATGGGAATATTTGTTAAAACTAAAAATGTATTAATATTTTTCATCTCACACAAACTCTGAAAAACCTATATGATTGTAATCCTTACTGTAATTCTCACCATGCCGGCTTATAAACTTAAATAAGCATTAAATAAAATTTAGATGGTCGGCAAGGGTTGTGTATAAAGCAAGACATATTTGCTATAATGTGTACCTTGGTACGTGAATCTGTAACTCAGTCTAGCTTCTACTCCTGCTGCTCGACAATGTCAATGGGCCAGATGCACGTTCTTATTACTTTCTTTTATACCAACATATTGTATCTTACTTTTTCACCCTTTGCTACCTCGGTTTACTTCAAAATCTCAAGTTTTGGTTCTAACAATAACGAAATCCTATATAGAGGAAGTGCAGTGCCTTCTTCTGGAGCTGTACAGTTTACTGATGTGAATTATGTGTGCCAAGTAGGCCAAGCCATCTACGGCGATAGAGTTCAAATGTGGGATTCCAGCTCAGGGAAAGTCTCAGATTTCATTACGCGTTTCTCCTTCACCATTGACACCAACGATCAATCCACCTCCAACTATGGAGACGGGTTTGCATTCTTTCTTGGCCCCGCCGATTTCCAAATCCCACCGAACTCCGCTGGTTCCTTTCTTGGACTCTATAACTTATCTAATTATAGAGAGTCGTCCCAAAATCAAATGATCCATGTCGAGTTCGACAGTTTTGTTGACAGGGATTGGGATCCTTTATATGAGCATGTGAGGATAAACAAGAATTCCATCTATTCAGCTAACACCACCGCTTGGAGTGCTGGTAACCACAGCGGAGATGTTGCTGAGGTGACAATCTCTTATAGTGCTCAAACAATGATGATGATAGTATCTTGGACCTACAATGCTCAAACCCCTCCGGAAACTTCAAGCGTTTCATATCATGTTGACCTTAAGGAGGTTCTGACTGAATGGGTGATCGTAGGCTTTTCCGCTGGCACCGGCATCCTTGTAGAGAAAAATACACTTTTATACTGGGAGTTCAATTCAAGCTTAAATGGTAAATGGTTAAGCCCCGAAGAGAGATCAGGTATATCAGGTGACTTGGTTCATGGTGCCATAGGAATGATCATTGGTATGGTCATAGCCATGGTTATTGGCATAGTGATATTCATGATTTTCAAGAAGGGTTGGATAATAGGTAATGGAAGAAGCACCAATGAAGCCACACAAGAGGAAATTAAATTGATCGTAATACCCAGTAGTGCTGATAAAGAAAGTGAAACAAGGCCTGCACCAGCACCACTGGAATATTCTTACTCTGATCTCCAATTGGCAACAAACGACTTCTCCGAAGACAACAAGTTGGGTGAAGGAGGTTTTGGCGGTGTCTACAAGGCACGTCTTCCAATTTCAGTCCACCAGGAGGTTGCTGTCAAGAAGATATCAGAACGTTCTACACAAGGACAAAACGAGTACGCAGCTGAGGTGGCGACCATAGGCAAACTGAATCACCGAAATTTGGTGGAACTTATAGGTTGGTGCGAAGACGAGGGTAAGTTCTTGCTTATATACAAAATAATGCCAAATGGTAGTCTTGATTCTTACCTCTTTGGCAATAAAGGCCCTCTTGGTTGGTCCAATCGATATAAAATAGTTCAGGGTTTGGCATCTGGATTACATCATCTTCATGAGGAGCAAGGTGACAAATATGTCGTTCACAGAGATATCAAACGAAGCAATGTGATGTTAGACTCAGAGTTTAATGCAAAGCTTGGAGATTTTGGTTTAGCTCGACTTAAGGACAGCAATGAGCAAATTTCAAAAACTACTATAGTGGCAGGAACCTTGGGGTACTTCGCACCTGAGTATGTTATTTCACTTAAAGCTAGCAAGGCAACAGATATGTATAGCTTTGGTGTCACTGCATTGGAAATTGGGAGTGGGAGAAAGGTGGAGAACCAAATCTTGAACATGGACTTGGTAGAATGGGTTAGGCATTTATACCGAGAGAAGCAACTTCTTTTAACAGTTGATAAGAGGCTATCGCATGACGTTAATGAGGAACAATACAATTGTTTGATGACTGTAGGGTTGTCATGTACACACCCTGATCCAAATAAAAGATTAACCATTGCAGAAGTAATTCGAGCATTAAAAACTGTCATTCCGCCTGAAGTCCCCGAAAATATGCCTACTCCCCGATATGACACACCCACTAATCATGCATCTAGTTCAGAAAGCAAGTCATAAAGATTATGCATTCATGATTTACAGATACAGCCCGAACTTTACGTTTGTAAAATTTTTCCCAAATCCCTTTAACGCCTGGTCCGATCTCCAAAAATAAGTCTTGGCCTCATATCATATAATCTAGTCTTGAGTGGTTCTTAAGTATTATTTCTTATACTTTGCATGTTATAATGTTTATTAAGTTTCTTTAACATTTTTTGTACACTGTGTAAGGTATATTTCTTTAGCAAGTTACAATGTGAATTCTAAGTTTCCATATTCAAAAGCACTCATATTTACAATGTACGGAGTATATGATAAACTAGACGAATGTACATTTATATTTTATTAAACTAAGTAATTGCATTGTCATTATTTAACTCTGAAATAATAATTTTAAAACAATTGTATAGGAAGTTGATATTAAACATTGTAAGTATTTTTAACTATGTCATAAGGAAAATACCTTATAAACATCCATATAATATCAATTGCCAAATCAGCTTTACCCATGAACCATATGTGAAAAAAATTGAATATAATTTTCGATTTAATTTTATTTTTAACTATTATTATAATTATTTAATTTTGATAATCATATATTCAGATCATCTCATTGACATTTATTAAGATTAAATGTCTTACATACATAATATTTGATCTGAAAGGTCTATTATACTCAATAGTCATATTGAAGTGATATTGTTAATTAACATATGATACTAATGGGTCACACTAACAACAACTTGATATAAATGATTATTTATTAGAAATTGATTTTAATAAATATTCAATAAAATTCTTATAATTAAATTGGAAATTATTTATTTTATGGAAATAATAAGTTTCATTAGCAAGTAATATAACATATTATTTCAAAATGTATGAATTAATAAGTCATGTACAACATTTTGGAATATGTAAGTTTTTTGTCTTTTAGCAAAATAACAATTTTATATCTTATAAACTTTGAGTTTATAAAATATAAACTTCTTCTTCTCTTTTTCTCCATTATGGCCGAAAATGAGTTAGTGATAAAGAGCAGTGGCTTTCCAATTTGTTTAATCAGTAGAAATGAAGCAGCATGCATGGAAGACAAGTAGGTTTTAAGGACATGCTTGTCTAATGTGTAAGGACCTAATGGTTAAAGACTTCACTTTAAGACAATATAAATTCGAGGCTCCCACTCTTGAATTGGTTGGTTCTTTCTTGCTTCCCAGAACTGTAACCTCCATAGAGGAGGTTGCTCTCTCTCTCTTTTGTTCATATTTTCTTGAAGATTACTTGCTATTACATGCCCTCTTTAAGTTCATATTGGCTATGAACTTAAAGCTTAAGGGTTTAAGAGTTTATGGACTAGTATCTACATCAAGTTGAGTCATTATTGGTGTCTCAAAGGTTTCTAATTCTTCATCAACTTCCAAGCCTCCAAGAGGACCCAAAAACATGCCAAGGAAAATTATGTTTCATGCATCTTCTGTCATTTAAAGTTTTCTTAGAAAAACAAAGGTTGTTATGTGTATGTTGGTGTGTATTATGTGCATCAACTTGCCAAGGACCATTATGTTTTTTGTGTTGTCGTGTTTGTTGTTTTGTTATAAAAATGGTTGTAATAATTTATTTATTCATATGGTATGTAACTGTTAAATAGATTAGTACGAAGATGTAACAAGAAATGAAGTTGGAGCCATTTTTTGAAGACAAAATGGCAAATTTTTGTGACTACATAAGTGCTAGGCAGAAAGATGACACTTTCTGTAAAGTGTCATGAATGCTATCAATAGTAGCCTTTTCGTTAAAGGGTTGTTGACCTAATGCAACACTTTCTGTAACCCTTTTCGAAAAAGTGTTGCATGTGGCTGAATTTTTCCTTTAAAGAAGATTTCTCAATCTTTTGCAATCAATGGGTGTTTACTCAAGTGAGAGCTTTTACAACAACATTACAAGAAGATTTTTGGTCCCCTTAAATGTCTCTTTAGGAATGGACTTGGCATTTTTGTGTTGGCTCACAAAAATGTCATTAGTTTGGTTTTCAATATTGGACATAAGATGTAACAAGTTACTATTTTAAAAATAAAATCCAGTTTTATAAAATCGTTAACAACAACAAATTTTGAAATACTCCATTATAAGTTTCAAAATGGTGATTTTTGTAACTTATACAAACTCCAAATATATAAGTAATAAAATGAAGTTTTATTACAGATATAAAGGTTCAAATGCACTCAAACTTAATATCGGTTATTAAAATTGAATTGCGTCAAATTATATAAAAACTAGCTTTTTATATAGAACCTTTAAAAGTGATTTTCTTTTGAAAATTGATACCATGGTTTATTATATGCATGTAATAAACATGATATCATATGTTTTTAAACTAGAATTATAAAACATATAAAGACCCTTTTACAAAGCTCAAATCTTGCAATCCTTTTGAAGAACACTCGCACACCTCTTGTATGCACTAGTGGAATAAAGGATACCTAACCGCTTAGTGATATCTTGTAACACCAGGTTCCTGGTATGTGATTAAAGTTATAATTCATTCATTTTTATTAAGCAACTCGACGAGTTGGTAGCTCCAAACTCATCGAGTAGAGGCTAAAACGGGCGCGGGGTTTAAGTTACCTACTCGACGAGTTGGGAGCCCCCGACTCGACGAGTAGGACTGCTAGAGTGAAACCCTAATTTTCAGGGTTTGCACCCTATTTAAGCATCCTAATCTCTAAAGGGTGGCCTCATTTGCAGCCTACATCACCCCAAACCCTAGCTACGAAACCCTAATCCACCTTTGAGTGTTTTGAGCCATTGTTGTGTGTTCTTGGTGATTTTGAAACTTGAGAAGGAAAGAGAAACCCGGGGATTCAAGAGAAATCCAGTAGATCCGGAGGTTGAGTTGCGTTTTTTACTCACTTGAGGTATAAAGTCGATACTCTGGCTTTCCGTTGTTTAGATCTTCATTTAGGGTTGTATTCGGTTACTTTTGGGCCATATTGAAGTCATTTTCGGGATCAGAGTGTATCATGAGGTTTTGAATTCAGATCTAGGCACTCATGAGCTTGTGAGGCTTAAAGTTGCTAGCTTTATTAGGCCATAACCCTTCTCCATGCCCTAGATCTCTTTTATAGTCTAGTTTTGGTGTTTCTAGCTCATAACACCATGCGTGGACGTAAAGTTAGCAACTTTACATGTCATGCTAGCCTAAGGAGACCAGATCTATGAGTTAGAAGCATTGTACTCAATGGAATCGACTGAATGAGTGATGACTAAGAGAAACTCGACGAGTTGCTCATGCAAGTCGGCGAGTTGGATCGTGACCCCTACTTTTCTGACTCCGGATCAACTCAGTGAGTCTAGGAGACGACTCGATGAGTTGGTTAAGTTCTCCTAGTTGAGAAGACTAAGGAACTCGTCGAGTCCAAGGAAGAACTCGTCGAGTCCAAGGAAGAACTCGACGAGTAAAAATCCATCGAGTTGAAGGATAACTCGACGAGTTGGATCGTGACTTCAGAGATTTCTAATTTATGGAACTCAACGAGTTGATAGATCAACTCGGCGAGTTGGGTCAACCAGGATATTGACTTTGACCAGGATGATGACCTTGACTTTGACTTTGACCAAAGTTGACCCTAAAGGGGTTATGAGTATGAAAAAGGGTAATTAAAGGAAATTTTTATGTGTAGGAGGTTGAGTGGATTGATTCAGAGCCGAGGACAGTTCAGCTACTACACAACATTTGAGGTGAGTTACCTTCCAGTAGAGGTGGGTCTAAGGCACCAATGTCGGCCCACCAGTAGGTGATTATGCTTGAGATGATTGTCTTTGTGATAATTGTCTGGTTTGCCACTATCTGATATGATCTATGTGCTAGGATGCTATGATATATGTGTTTGCAGTAGTAGGGCTGAAATAGTCCCCGAATACCGGTTGAAAGAGATCGTAGGGGTAGACAGTACCCTTGTATGCCTAGCAGCATGTTCACGATATGTTATTATGTGGTAGTCGTAAGGGGTGAAATAGTCCCCGGAACCGGTTGAGATAAACCCAAGGGGTAGGTCGGACACCCCGGTATGTCTGACAGGGGTAGGTTAGGCACCCCGATCTGCCTAACAGGAGTAGGTTGAGCACCCTGGTATGCTCAGCAGGGTAGGTCAGACATCCAGATATGCCTGACAGGGGTAGGTCGGGCACCCCGGTATGCCTGATAGTATGTTATTTGTATGGCATGTGGTATGATGGGGGAACTCACTAAGGTTCGTGCTTACAGTTTACAGTTTTGGTTTCAGGTACTTCGTTTTCAAAGGAAGGAGCCGGCATGATCGCAACACATCACACTATGTTTTCCACACATGAGATCTTTGTGATTACACTCTGATATTGTTTATGATAACATGTTTTGATTATTGACACTTTGGTTTTGACATGGGATGTTATTATGGATGTTTTTATACTAAATGGTTTTATAATAACTTAATTAAAAATGAAATTTTTGGTCTTAAATTTTGGGATGTTACAAGTTGGTATCAGAGCCTTGGTTTGAAGGATTCGGGCCCACTCTCGGGTCTGTCTGGACTCAAACTGCGGACTTGGTATGAAAATTTTTAAGAGAAGCTCATTTCATAAAAAGAATATTGAAAAGAATTTAAAAAGTTAAAAGTACTTTGAAAAGAACAAGGTGTGTGATGCATGCAATCATCCGAGCTCAAGTAAGTTTTCCCCAAGATACCCAGACATGTTATGTTATGATATGATATGATTATGAGAACTACATGCTAGATTTGGGCTGAGGATCTAGGAAGGATGCCTTATATGCCTATTGTATGTGCTTGTAGACCTACATGCCAGTACTGATCAGTTAACGATAGGATGGCCTGTTTAGGTTATGCTTGATTGCATGAGTCTTAGAATCTCATTCCATTATAGATTCCTAATAAGAGGATAGAATGGTTTGATTGGAGTATGTTTGTTATATTTTTCCATTGTCTGAATGTTGCTTGCTTTGTTCTTTGTGGGACTCTTAGCAATGTGAGCTAGCCACTAAGTGAATATGCTAAGTCACATGTGGCACATGATGGATAATCTCAGAGTGATGAACTTGGCCCTATTGCACAACTCTCGTTTGAGTCCAACCGTTCAATAATTGAGTCTTTTACTTGAAATATTGTCTGATCTATGTTGCATGTGGCTATATTCATGAGGTAGCTAGTTGACATTACTAGGAATCGGGGGTTCGGGAACCTAGGAAAGCCTAGGGTATGCTTCAGTGGGTTAGTATTGAGGTTTAGTGAGACTTGGGTGCATCAGTTTGAGAAGTGACTTGGAGGATTCGGGATGATTGATGAGGAAAGTATGGACAAGTATGGAAGGTAGTATTGGGCCCGTACTACTGAAAGCACAAGATCCATACTCTAATCAGTCAGCTTCTTGGAGAATATGAGAAGCTTCGGGGATGAGAATCCATGAGTATGTTTTGATCAATGGACTCGAGGGAAGGACTGTTAAATTAGGTGTCTAAGACCATAACTATAATTGGTATGTACTTGACCCGAGAGTAGCATGGTCCTTTTGGGTTGCCTTCACCAAAACAATTTGATAAGAAGGATATTTGAGAAATAGGTCATTTGTGATTTAGTAATATATTATAAGTATAATATATTAATTAAGAAATTACATTATTTAATTAGTATTGATCAAGAATTAATTTGGAATTAATTTAGTGATCAAAAGAGACTAATTAAATTAACGGGGACTAATTATCTAAGTTAGTAATACATATGGTGTGGGCTATTGATCCATGACGGGCTAAGTTTATGTAAAAACCCATGAAGAGTTATTCCACATGAGTTATGGATCATAAGCCTAAGTGTAAGAATTACAGTTACATGTGACTCTTGGATTCTTACACTATATATGTAACCCCTTAGGCACTAAATCGGTTACACAAGGTTTCTAAGAAGTGTAGAACCGATTTTGAGTGCCTTCAAGCTTTCTTTTATTGTCCTCCTTTGTTCGTGGTGTTTGTGACTTATTAAAGGCATCACATTTAAGGTGCTAAGTTCTTAATGGCCAAATACATCAAGCTACAACAAAGAGGTAATCATCTAATCTATTTTTATGATTCAAATATCAAATTGTATGCTAGTTGTAGGCATCATGCTTTGGATAATTTTATTGCATGTATAGCTAGAGAAAACTTAGATCCAAAGCATTAGGGTTGTATGTGCACCATAGGGATGTTAGAGTACATAAAACCCAATAGTGGTATCAGAGCCATGGGTAGTTTTCTGTTATATAGTTGCATTGGTGAATTGTTCAAAGCTGAAAAAATGAAATTTTGCACTCTGCCAGGGTGAACTCGGCGAGTCCACTCATGAAATCGACGAGTTCATCATGAACTCGACGAGTCCATTATCCGACTCGACGATTTTAATAGTCTGTTGGCAGAGTTTTGGGTTTTTTTTGGCTAGAATTGGCTTGGATCATTACCTTAAACTGTTTTGTATCATAAAATATATTTTTCTGATATGGTAATGGTTATCCCATCCAATTAAAAGATAAATTGTTAAATCATGAAATTATTACTAGTTTATATGATAAGCAAATCGTTTGTAATATTTTGATTTGAAGTTATCGTGCTTTAAGAGTTGCATTAAGTCAAATTTGTAAAAGATAAAATTATGATTATTTTATTGGTTTTAAAATTTGATTTAATTGTTTTGAAGAGCTACAAAACTTGTCATCAAGTTTTGGAACTCAAAAGTTTTTTATGGAGTTACAAATATTGTCATCAAATTTGGAACTCAAAAGTTTTTCAAGAGTTACAAAACTTGCCCTCAAGGTTTGAAAGTTGAAAAGTCACATTTATGGAACATTAAAAAGTTTTCAAAAGGTACAACTCTTGGGTTCATAACTTAAAAATTAATTAAATAGTTTTAATTTTGAATTTTATGTTTAGAACCTTGATGTCTTTTAATAGTTCAAATTGCCTCTTATGGATTTTATTAAGTTAATTAAATGTTTAATTAAAAGAAAAGATTAATAAATCCATGGTTTAAGTTTAATTAAATTAAGAGTATAATTTATTAATAAAATTAAACCACCAAGTATTTTAAATGTGTAAAATACACCCTTATACTATATAAAAGTAAAAGTTTAATATATTATATATGTATAAGTAAAAAGTCAGTCTTACCGTTAGTAGACCTCATTCACGAAGCCAATCTATAAGGGGTATAAGGATACTGCCTATAAAATGGTAGTTTAATGGGTGTCCACCAAGTATTTTAAATGTGTAAAATACACCCTTATACTATATAAAAGTAAAAGTTTAATATATTATATATGTATAAGTAAAAAGTTAGTCTTACCGTTAGTCGGCCTCATTCACGAAGCCAATCTATAAGGGGGGGGGGGGGGGGTGGTTCAAGGATACTGCCTATAAAATGGTGGTTTAATGGGTGTCCACTCTTGTAACACCGTAAATTTTCAAAACAAAATTTTCATTTTTAAATAACATATTTCTCATAACACATTTTATAAAATTTCGTTTATTTAAATTACAAAACGCAACCCATGTTTGTTTGATTAATAATCCATGATCCTCGAAGCACAACTCTTCCTCTGGTGTGTACAATCAAGCCGGTGCCTTCCCGCGATCCTGAGAAAAACCTAAAACACATAACACATAACACAGTAAGCACGAAGCTTAGTGAGTTCCACCAAAATACCACATACAACATATTAGCCACTCGCGGCTATAAGTCTGAAAGACCCTCTGGTCAATGTGTCTCTGTGGGACCCTCCAGTCCCACGACTCTGATGGACCCTCCAGTCCCACGACTCTGATGGACCCTCCAGTCCCACGACTCTGATGGACCCTCCAGTCCTAACTTTGTAACTTTAAATAACATATATCATAAATCATAGAGACAATATGCAGTAATATCACAATACTCAAATAAACACATAAGATACTCTAGTCACACAACTCTAATTACAACTCTAGGTATGTATAGTGAGAAAACTCACCTTGCTAGTAGCAAGCAATTTTCCTCGAACCCGAATCTCGAACTAGCCATTACCTAACACATAGGGGAAACATCTCTAATTAATACTCAATTCTCGACTCTAAATAATCAAATGTTATCATTCTCTCTCTAGCTCTTGAACTGGGTAAAAGACCATTTTACCCCTATATGATCTCCATTACTCATGTTGACTAGAACCCTAAAGTCAACAGAAGTCAAATTCGAGTCAACAGTCCATGTTTGACCCGGATCGTCGAGTGCACTCTTGCTACTCGTCGAGTCCCCTTGATTCCCCAGAAGCCTCAAGAAAGTCCAGCTCTACTCGTCGAGTTGACCCCCAACTCGCCGAGTTATCGCACAATCAGATCCATCGGGACAAACCCGCACCGACTCGTCGAGTCCTTTCAGACTCATATCTCATTCAGGCATTTTCAAGGCAGAGGACCTTCCCAAACTCTAGATCTACACTCCTAAGGTTCGTTAATCACGTAAAGTCACAGGCTTTACGTTCATGCATGGCATTTTGAGCTTAAAATTACAAAACACACCCCAATAAGGGTTTCTCACTCAAGGATCACTCTTATGATTGGATAAAGCAGGGGCCTTTGGACTCTAGGGACCTCTCATGGTCCAGATCTGAAGTCAACCCTCTCAATGAGCATGAAACACTCACGGTCCTCATATTTGGGTGGAAAAACGTTTGATTCACAAAATCATGAGATCTATACAAAATAATGAGAAAGGTGCAAGCTTTATACCTTTCCTGGAAGCTTTGATGTGAGACAACTTCAGATCTAGCAGCACCCTCTTGTCCCTTGGCTTGGAAATCCTCTCTTCTCTTCACAAGATGCACCAAATACTCATAAATAGCAAGGCACTCTCTCTCTCTCTCTATGCTTAGAGGTCGTTTAAGGTTTGGTCTCAAGGAAGGGCAGCCACAAATGAGGCTATAACTGCCTTTAAATAGGTCCCAAACCCGAGAAATTAGGGTTTCTCTGCCCAGCACCTACTCGGCGAGTCAGCTCTCTGACTTGTCGAGTCCAATCATTAAATCCCACACGGCACCCGATCGTACTCGGCGAGTTGGACTCCCAACTCGTCGAGTCACTCCATAAACATCAAAAATTCAACCATACAATAACATACTTGAAATTCCGGATGTTATAATTCTCCCCCACTTGAATTAGATTTCGCCCTCGAAATCACTCCTCAACCACACATAGATTGAACTCAATAACCCGAAAAACACCACTGAAAGGATCTCATACCACACCGATATATTTCTCCAGGGACACCTGAATCCAAACAGGAACTCCCAAATCCGGAACAAAACTAACCCTTCTGTCGCTAAGATACCCCTTTCTGACCTTCGTCTAGAAACTCTAGTGGCCTAGCCCGCTGTCGGACCGTCCACTCAAGATATCACCATGTTATTCGCTCCTCGAATAACAGACCCTGATAACTCACTGCCCCTCTGATTCTCACAAGACAAAATACAACAATCGGCTACCGATCACTCATACCAGACATACTAAACGATCTGAATCACACTCCAAGGAACGAAGGGGGGGGGGGGGGTTCGCACCCTAGCAGGGACTCTTCTATTGAACTGCTATCAGAACCCATCCGAACAATGAACTCTCAACACCGTGTCCTCGGACACAAGAAAATGATCATGCTTACTCAGCAGTGTCCTCCGACATCTAACAAACATAAATCCCAGATCCTTCCTCAGATATCCCCCTTTCAACACTGAGCACTAGGTCATCTCCCCCCGACCCAGCAATTGAACCTCCAAAGGTTACTCAGCATGCTCCAAAACGTCTCATTGACTTCCTTCTCACAGTAACCATCTGTAACAACGTAAATTTCCAAAACAATTTTTCACTTTTAAAAATATAATTTCATTCATAAATGTCATAAATCTCCATGTATCACATATCAAGTCCATAAAATTCATCCCAAGATCACAATACATAACAACTCCACAAGTATGTACTAATCATGCCGGCGCCTTCCCGCGATCCTCACTAGTACCTGAAACACATAACATAACAACTGTAAGCATAAAAGCTTAGTGAGTTCCCCAATATACCACATACGCACATACACCACTCAAGGCTATATAAGACCTTCCGGTCTCTGTGTCTCAGGGGACTTCCGTCCCATAATCTTGGTAGACCTTCCGGCCCTACCCGTATTGACCTTCCGACCAATTTCACCCTGACCATCCGGTCCATATCATCCTGACCTTCCGGTCCACATCATTCATAACATACCTAACACATACATATCACATAACAGCATACAGTACATACACCTCATAGCATACAAGACCTTCCAGTCACACATAGGTAGCTTTCCAGGTACAGTATAGTGAGAAGACTCACCTCGGGTAACTCGGATAATATCACACACGGATATACTGATCTAGCCCCCGCCTAATCACATAAACAATATCCTCAAATAAATAATGGCTCTCAAATAAATAAGGCTAGATTAAATCTCTTTCTACCAACCCACATAAGGGTAAAAGACCATTTTACCCCTCCCTGACCTAAAAGTCTAAATGTTGACCAAAACCCTAAAAGTCAACGAAATTCAATAGGGGGCAGTACGCGGCGCGTATCAGCTCTTGTACGTGGGGCGTACTCCGACGATCCAGAATCGGGGTCTCAAACCCTTACGCTGCGCGTTCTGAGAGTTACGCCCAGCGTAAGTCTCAGCTTCAGCCTTTCTTGGATTTTGGTCTTAAACGGTTAAGACATAAACTCAAACTCTAGATCTGACTTCTCTGAGATCACTTAATCCATAAAGTCGAGACCTTTAAGCCTTTCCATGGCTGTAAAGGTCCCTAATCACTCTAACACCTTTCCTTCTTCCTCATAAAGTCTAGATCTCATGCATGGCTCAATATTCACGTCCAAGATTGGATTTTTATGAACATACAACTCATATTACCCTGAAATATGGCAGATCTAGGCCAATGGAGACCATTTGCTCATAAAGTCTCCACCTTGGGACCAAAAACCCTAAAAATTGGTCCAAGAAGCACAAATCAAAATGACAAGGAAAGCTTTGAGCTTTTTACCTCACAAAAAAGCTCCAACCTCTGAAGAATTCAGATCTACTCTTGTCCACCAACTTCTAGCTCCTAAAATGGCCTCCTCTTCTCTTTCCCCACCTTGAAATGGCACTTTCAAGCTTAAGAACACACACACAAGCTTATGACGGGTTTTTGCTCTCTTAGGGTTTCACTCACTGAAGTATGGTGGCTGGGGATAAGGCCTTAACATTCCTTTTATAGAGTACAAGCCTCAAATTAGGGTTTGCATCTGGGCCCGCTACGCCCAGCGTAACCCTAGGTACGCCCAGCGTACCTAGGCGAGTCCGCGTTTAACTTAAGCGCATGAGTACGCGCAACGTACTCATTTGCCTTAATATTTCCTTTAAGGGTTAAACTTGGCAACTTGGAAAAGAAGAAGGGTTTAAGAGACGCACCTGAATTCCGGGATGTTACAATTCTCCCCCACTTGAAATAGATTTCGCCCTCGAAATCGCTCCTCAACCACATAGATAGAAACCAACCACTCAAAAAGTACCACTGAGAGGTTCTCACATCAAAACAATATCTTTCTCCATGAATACCTGGATCCGACCAGGAACTCCAAATTTGGAACAAAACCGCCCCCTCTGTCGCTAAATTACCCCTTTCTGACCTTCCCAGACTCGGGAAACTCTAGTGGCCTGGCCTGCCGTCAGACCGCCCACTCACGCTATCACCATGATACTCGCTCTTCGAACATCAAACCCTGATAACTCACTGCTCCTCTGATTCTCACAAGACAAAAATCCGACAATCGGCTACCGATCACTCATACCAACGTACCAAAACAGTCCGAATCACGCCCCAAGGAACGGAAGGGTTTACATCCCACCAGGGCTCATCCACTGAACTACTATCAGGATCCATCCGAACAATAAACCTTCAACATCCTGTTCTCTGACACAAGAGAATCATGCTCGCTCAGAAGTCCTCAGACATCTAAAATCATAAGCCTCAGCTGCATCCCTCGTATCCCTTTTTAACACTGAGTAGCAGGTATGATCTCGACCCAATAGTTGAACCTCCAGGGTCATCCGTTGCATTATCCCAACCGTCTCCATGGTTTCCTTCTTACTATAACCACATCGGACCAATGTGACACACAAGTAACAAAGTTCGCTTAACTCTAAGCGAATGCTACCTTCCCAACTGGGGATCGACTCAACCCCGACCTCTGTCATCTGTTACTCATCGTTCCATGCGACTTGCGGTACCTCCCGTACCCGAGTACTGACCCACACAGGTCTAAGACATCAGATGACAAACAATACTCCTCAACATGGAATCCACCTCAGAATCCAGAATCTCATCTCGCCTATCCAACGCACCACCAGATCCAAACTCAAACTCGAGAGTTCGGTCCGACCCAGAGTTGGAACCACTCGTCCCAACGAAGCACTCAACTCAGAACTCATTTCCCGCAACCCATGCATACCTCACTTGTCCCATTCTTTCGGATTGCGATAACCACACCTTACTCAGACCATAATGACTCCCTATCATTGAGGAGACCCCGGTCTCGCCCCTAGTCCAACCACCAGGTTCCCAAAAACTCATAAATTAGGGCCACCCCATGCCTAAAACTCTTCTGCGCCATGCTCTGATCAAAGAGTACTTTATCATGACAACTTCTCGCTGACTAGTGTGAGCTACGTTTTCCCGTAGTATCACATCAACTTCTCACTGACTGGTGAGTACTACGGCTTCCCGCGTTATCACCACAACCTCTCACTGACTGGTGAGTACTACGGCTTCCCGTAACATCACAACAACCTCTGACTAGTGAGTACTACGACTTCCCGTAGCATCACAACAACCTTTGACTATTGAGTACTACGGCTTCCCGTAGCATCACAACAACCTATGACTAGTGAGTACTACGGCTTCCCGTAGCACCACAACAACCTCTAACTAGTGAGTACTCCGGCTTCCCGTAGCATCACAACAACCTCTGACTAGTGAGTACTACGGCTTTCTGTAGCATCACAACAACCTCTGACTAGTGAGTACTACGACTTCCCGTAGCATCACAACAACCTCTGACTAGTGAGTACTAAGGCTTTCTGTAGCATCACAATAACCTCTGACCAGTGAGTACTACTGCTTTCCGTAACATCACAACAACCTCTGACTAGTGAGTACTAAGGCTTCCCGTAGCATCACAACAACCTCTGACTAGTGAGTACTACGACTTTCCGTAGCATCACAACAACCTATGACTAGTGAGTACTACGGCTTTCCGTAACATCACAACAACCTCTGACTAGTGAGTACTACGGCTTCCCGTACCATCACAACAACCTCTGACTAGTGAGTACTACGACTTTCCGTAGCATCACAACAACCTCTGACTAGTGAGTACTACGGCTTCCCGTAGCATCACAACAACCTCTGACTAGTGAGTACTACGACTTTCCGTAGCATCACAACAACCTCTGACTAGTGAGTACTACGGCTTCCCGTAGCATCACAACAACCTCTGACTAGTGAGTACTACGAATTTCCGTAGCATCACAACAACCTCTGACTAGTGAGTACTACGGCTTCCCGTAGCATCACAACAACCTCTGACTAGTGAGTACTACGGCTTTCCGTAGCATCACAACAACCTCTGACTAGTGAGTACTACGGCTTCCCGTAGCATCACTATATCTGGCGGCAATCGTCATAACAAAACACCCTTCCCTGCTACGATCCATCCTCTTGGACAATCTCACTTGTTGTCATTAGCCGAAAGGGATCCCACTGGAGTCATCGATACTTGACCCACCACTTGCCGTCTCCACTCAAGACTCAAAATTATCCGAAACCCAATGCATTAAATTCGGATACCTCGATACCCTACATAGGACCTCACGACGTCTCGTCTCATCCACTGATCTTCCTGTTCCACAACCTGTAATTGGTTGTCTAATCAACTTCTGCCCTTCCCAAGCTGAATAACAGCCCCATCATTGAACTAGAATTTCTGAACCGCCGAACTCACCCTACGAGCCAACCATCTCGAATTCACCATTATGACCTTGAAGAATTCCCGTTCACCCCAAGGTCTCCGATCGACGACCACTTTCCATGGAGACACTCATCCTTTTCAAACATAACACATGTATTATCTCGCTCTGCACCTCGTCTCAATCACAAACAACCTTGGGCTCAATGGATTCGCACCGCCGGTCTCTATATCCAGATCTCTAACCATTCTTGATCGAATCTCTGATTCCCTCAATAAAATACCCGGTTCTCCCCCACTTAGGGTTCGAACCATCCCCAATCGGCGTACCAGCAATCTATCACACCTACTTTTTCCACCAGTAAACATCGCACCTACTCTTGGAAGGTGCTACGCAACGCTCGATGATCTCCCGACAGAGATCGAGCAGCTTCAAATGCCCTGAAACTCAGATGAAATCCTCAGAACTTCCCACCATGACTGCCTCTAGTCATTCAAAATCACACACCATTCCATCACCGGACCTCTCAACTGTCCAGTATTAACCCTGACTCTTAGTCTAGAAGTAATGATCTACCGTAATCCTCATCATCGACTCCTCAACCAACGTTCCATCACGTCACTTATCATAAGAGCAGAAACCATATTTCCACTCTTAATACTCATCAAAGACAATAAGGGCCACCGCCCTGATATACTCCTCTTGATCATCTGACGCTGCAGCTAACACATGCCCTACTATACTCAATTAGGGTGTAGCCTGGTCCTTGACCATCTCAGTCCCCACTGACGACCTGTTCAAGCTATATCTTTACCTCGCGACAGACCTACTGCCATATACTCTGGTTGGAGATCACCATCCGTGCAATCCCACAGGGCTCACCCCCAAACTCAAAAACCGAAATCTCATCACCTCTTACGTCTCCCACAGGAAATGGAAATAGCACCACTCGGGTCTCAGAAAGTGACCTCTCCACTATCGGCCGGTCGCCCAGCCCAGACCGTATTCTCCCATATTGCACCATCCCTACTCATCCCTAAGTCTTGCGACTCCAACTGGCATATCACCCACAATCCCTCGAAGCTCACTCAATTTCCCTTTTCAAGGGATGCTCCACTAAAACTTGTTCATCAAGGCCTTCTGGCCCCATACTCATTCACCTCTGATCTCAGTCTAGACAATCCCCACGGAATAACCGGTAAAAACCAGAAATACTAACCGCCACATGTCATGGTACTCAAACCGCGTGGCCACCTCTCGATCTGCTATGAATCATGGTACCTGCACCATGTTATCTCCTCTTAATCTTCTACGAATCATGGTACTCGAACCATGTTCCCTCTTCTCATTCCACCTCATATCATGGCACTCGAACCATGACATCACCTCTCGACCTGCTACAACTCATGGTACTCGAACCATTTCATCACTTCTCAACCCGCTACTTATCATGGTACTCGAACCATGACATCACTTCTCAATCCGCTACTCAAAATCCTCCGGATTAGCCTTCCGGATCGCCGCGGTCATATCGTCATGAATCATACGGCGAATCTCATCATCACTAACACCGCTGCTCTCCGGTGTGTGTGGTGTACCAACCATGATGTCTCTGAAACACAACACAAAGATACCAAAGACTCGATCGAGTATACTCGCACTCGATCGCCCAACCCTACTTGTTCCTTGGTACCCTAAGGATTCTTACTTGGACTGCTCACTGATCTGGTGTCTTTAGTAGTACGGGCCCTATACTACCGTCCACACCGCATCGGTATTCACCCCAAGTCCTCCTCCTAGAATCCCAGATCACAAGTACTCTACACGTCGCTAGCATAGGCTACCCTTTGGTAGACCTCTTATAAGCTCCTCACTGCTACCTACTCACTCTCAAGCATCACATAGCAACAAAAATCTTCCTAGGCTAAGGCATCACAAATCAGGCCACTCTAGTCCTAATATGAATACCTAGCCTACTCTAGCATGCATAACATATCATATCATATCTCATAATACTTAATGTAAGGGTATTTTGGGAAATCACCGTTCGGGCGCTGGCTGATCGTACACACTGCTCCTTTCTGCTTTTCTCAAAGTCTTTTACTCTTTTAGAAAAATTGTTCCTTTTTATGAAAACTTTCTGAAATCCTCAGTTTGAGTTCAGATACGCCCGAAGGTGCATCCGAATCCCTCAAACCAAGGCTCTGATACCAACTTGTAACAACGTAAATTTCCAAAACAATTTTTCACTTTTAAAAATATAATTTCATTCATAAATTTCATAAATCTACATGTATCACATATCAAATCCATAAAATTCATCCCAAGATCACAATACATAACAACTCTACAAGTGTGTACTGATCATGCCGGCGCCTTCCCGCGATCCTCACTAGTACCTGAAACACATAACATAACAAGTGTAAGCATAAAAGCTTAGTGAGTTCCCCAATATACCACATACGCACATACGCCACTCAAAGCTATATAAGACCTTCCGGTCTTTGTGTCTCAGGGGACTTCCGTCCTATAACCCTGGTAGACCTACCGGCCCTACCCGTATTGACCTTCCGGTCCATTTCACCCTGACCTTCCAGTCCATATCATCCTGACCTTCCGGTCCACATCATTCATAACATACCTAACACATACATATCACATAACAGCATACAATACATACACCTCATAACATACAAGACCTTCCAGTCACACATAGGTACCTTTCCAGGTACAGTATAGTGAGAAGACTCACCTCGGGTAACTCGGATAATCTCGCACACGAATATACTGATCTAGCCCCCGCCTAATCACATAAACAATATCCTCAAATAAATAATGGCTCTCAAAGGCTAGATTAAATCTCTTTCTACCAACCCACAGAAGGGTAAAAGACCATTTTACGCCTCCCTGACCTAAAAGTCCAAATGTTGACCAAAACCCTAAAAGTCAACGAAAGTCAACAGGGGGCAGTACGCGGCGCGTATCAGCTCTTGTACGCGGGGTGTACTCCGGCGATCCAAAATCGGGGTCTCAAACCCTTACGCTGCGTGTTATGAGAGTTACGCCCAGCGTAAGTCTCAGCTTCAGGCTTTCTTGGATTTTGGTCTTAAACGGTTAAGACATAAACTCAAACTCTAGATCTGACTTCTCTGAGATCACTTAATCCATAAAGTCGAGACCTTTAAGCCTTTGCATGGCTGTAAAGGTCCCTAATCACTCTAACACCTTTCCTTCTTCCTCATAAAGTCTAGATCTCATGCATGGCTCAATATTCACGTCCAAGATTGGATTTTTATGAACATACAACTCATATTACCCTGAAATATGGCAGATCTAGGCCAATGGAGACCATTTGCTCATAAAGTCTCCACCTTGGGACCAAAAATCCTAAAAATTGGTCCAAGAAGCACAAATCAAAATGACAAGGAAAGCTTTGAGCTTTTTACCTCAGAAAGAAGCTCCAACCTCTGAAGAATTCGGATATACTCTTGTCCACCAACTTCTAGCTCCTAAAATGGCCTCCTCTTCTCTTTCCCCACCTTGAAATGACACTTTCAAGCTTAAGAACACATAGACAAGCTTATGACGGGTTTTTTCTCTCTTAGGGTTTCACTCACTGAAGTATGGTGGCTGGGGATAAGGCCTTAACATTCCTTTTATAGAGTATAAGCCTCAAATTAGGGTTTGCATCTGGGCTCGCTACGCCCAGCGTAACCCTAGGTACTCCCAACGTACCTAGGCGAGTCCGAGTCCAACTTAAGCGCATGAGTACGCGCAGCGTACTCTTCAGTACGCCCAGAGTACTCATTTTCCTTAATATTTCCTTTAAGGGTTAAACTTGAAAACTTGGAAAAGAAGAAGGGTTTAAGAGACGCACCTGAATTCCGGGATGTTACACCATCTCAGCCCACCGTGACACACAAGTCATGAAACTCGCTTTACCCCAAGCAATTACTATAATCCCAAGTGAAATCATCTCACCCTCGACCTCTGTCGTCAACCACCCATTAGTCCCATGCGTCTTGCGGTTTTCCCATACCAACGAACTGGCCCACTCAGGTCTTAGACAACAGATGAAAAACAATACCCCCTCCAAAATGAATTCCATCTCTTGAATACGAAATCTCATTCCGCCTACTCAATACACCAACAATCTGTTCCACAGACTGTCTCCACCAGGTACATCACACTTACTCTTGGATAGTACCACATACACTCGATTGAACCTTCCAGTAGAGAACAAGCAACTCCAAACATCCCGAACCTCAGATAAAATCCTCGAAAACCTCCCAACTTGTGCTATCCAAAATCTCATATTAACACACTACCGGACATCTCAACTGTCCAGTAGTAGTCATGACTCTCAATCTAAGAATAATGAATTCTCACACTCCTTATCTTCTACTCCCCAACCAACGTCCCTTTAGGCTAATTATCATGAGATCAGAAGCCCAAATCCTACACTTGATACCCATCACAGCCAACGAGAGCCACCGCCCCAATATACTCCTCATGACCACTGAACGCTGCTGCTAACACCTGCCCTACTATAATCAATTAGTGTATATCCTTGTCCTTGACCACCCCAGTCATCACTGATGACCTTCGCATACTATAATACTACCTTGCGGTAGACATACTGCCCATATACTCCGGTGAAAGATTGCAGCCAATGCTACCCTACAGGGTTTTACCCCCAAGCTCATAAACCGAAAGTCTCAATATCTCTCCTGTTTCCCATAGGAAATGGAAATAGCACCACTCAGGTCACAAAAATGGGGATCTCCACTATCGGCCGGTTGCTTAGCTCAGATCGTATTCCCCATAAAGCACCATCCCTACTCATCCCTGAGTATTGCGACTCCAACTGGCATCTCACCAAAAATCCCTCGGAACTAACTTGATTTCCCTCTCAAGGTATGCTCCATTGAACTCGTTCGACGGGGCCCTATGGCCCCATACTTTATCGCGTCCGATCTCAGTCTAATCAATCACGACGGGATAACTGGAAAAAAGCACAAGCACTATCTGCTACGAATCATGGTACTCAACCCATGTTATCTCTTCTTAATCTGCCTCAAATCATGGTACTCGAATCATGACATCACATCTCGATCTGATACCAATCATGGTACTCGAACCATGACATCACCTCTCGATCTGCTACAAATCATGGTACTCAAACCATGACATCACCTCTCGATCTGCCACTTAAAATCTCCAGAATGCTCCCTGTATTGAGTATGGGTCCTCTGCTTTCAGTAGTACGGGCCCATACTACCTGCCACATCTACCCATACTTTCTACACAGACCATCCCATAGTTCCTAAGTAGCTGCTCAACCTTCTCGATCGCCAATCCCGCCACACGTGTTCGCTTCTCTGTGAAATGCTCTACTGTAACACCCAGAATCAGAAAGACCAAGAAAAAAAAGGAAAGGCTCTAAGTCAAGAGTCAACTCGTCGAGTCTAGGGAGGAACTCGACGAGTCGGAGCGGGATCCGGGGCATAGAGTACGTGACCGACTCGGCGAGTCGGCTAGTGGACTCGGCGAGTCTGGTCTGGACGAGAAAAACCCTAATCCTGAGGGTTGTGCCCTATTTAAAGAGCATTACATCCCTTCCCCAGCCTCTTGGCTACCCTTTTGAGATCCAGAAACCCTAAATCGCGAGTGAGAGTCCTTAGAAGCAATTTGGAGCTTAGATAAGTGGGTTTATGAAGAGATCTTGAAGATCAAGACGCTTGGATCAATTGGGAAGGTTGTTGCTTGTGGAAAGTGCCTTAGAAGGGCCAGTAACAGTGTAGGGTAAAAGGGTAAACCCCTTGCGAATCAAGGGTAAGTGTATCAGGAGTATCGGTATGATTACCGGTTGGATAAAAGTGTTGTACTTGAAGGTAGTAAGTAACGGGTTATTCTGAAGATGACATCTTCAAGGTTTGGATCGGGTGGGCAGAGTGTGTACCTTGGGGTAAAGTGGCAACCAGATGGTAAGGTAGTTGGCAGTGGCAGACTTCGAGGACAAAGTCTAGTTTAAGTGGGGGAGTGTTGTAACACCCAGAATTAGAAAGACCAAGAAAAGAAAGGAAAGGCAAGAGTCAACTCTTCGAGTCCAGGGAGGAACTCGACGAGTCGGAGCGGGATCCGGGGCATAGAGTAAGTGACCGACTCGGCGAGTCGGCTAGTGGACTCGGCGAGTCTGGTCTGGACGAGAAAAACCCTAATCCCGAGGGTTGTGCCCTATTTAAAGAACATTACATCCCTTCCTCAGCCTCTTGGCTACCCTTTTGAGATCTAGAAACCCTAAATCGTGAGTGAGAGTCCTTGGAAGCAATTTGGAGCTTAGATAAGTGGGTTTGTGAAGAGATCTTGAAGATCAAGATGCTTGGATCAAGGGGGTTTGCAGAGATTTGGATTAATCTTCAGTGGGAGGTCATCTTGGAGGTAATAAGCTGTTACCTTCACCCTTTTTGCATCTAGATCTATTCTTGAATGAGATTTGGGGCTATTTTGGCAAGATTGAAGTCTATTTCGGGTTTGGGGCTTAGATCTGAGATTGCTACTTCAGATCTAGGGTTGTGATGGTCCAGAATGTCTTAAAGCAGCAGTCAATGAGTCATTGGTGAAGCCCCTTTGTCTTAAACCCTAGCCCTAGAGTGTTTTGGGCCTATATCTCCTTGGTTTCACGTAAAGTTTGCAACTTTATGTGGGGGATAGACTCTAGAAGAGTGGATCTATGGATTGGAGCCCTTGCATGGCTCGAAGAGCCACTGTATGGATTGAGAACTGGAGAGACTCAGCGAGTCACATGGGTGTACTCGACGAGTTGTATGAATATGTGCATGGACTCGGCGAGTTGGAAGAACAACTCGGCGAGTCTGTTGAAGATTGCCTATGACTTGGCGAGTCTGTTCTTGGACTTGACGAGTCAGGTCGCAGAAGCCCCAACCTCTTCTGGTTAAGACGCGGATCAGTGAGTTGAGTGGTGACTCGGTGAGTTGGACAGGATGGGACTTAGAGATCGTTGAACTCGACGAGTCCTGGGGTGACTCGGCGAGTTGGGTCGTATTTTGAGAGCTTCTGAGTTTAAGGACTCGGCGAGTCGAGTCAACTGGAAGGTTGACTTTGACCAGGCCTTTGACTTTAACCAGAGTTGACTTAGTTTGGGTTCTAGATTTCAGTTTGGAGCTAGGTGTTTTATTGATATTAGTAGCTCGGGGAGCTAGTGGAACAGCGGTTCAGAAAAGTGGTCGGACAGCAGCCAGAGGGTTATCAGCAGGTTCAGCAGTGCGAGGTGAGTCTCCTCACTGTTTGTATGGGTCTACGGCCACAATGCAGACCCATTTGGTTTATGTATGGTAGGAAGGCGCGGGGGTTAGCCCTAGGCATTATGCATGAAAGACCAGGAGCCGGCTCCTGGCACACAGTATGTTATTATGTATGATAGGAAGACCCGGGGGTTAGCCCCAAGCATTATGCATGAAAGACCAGGAGGCGGCTCCTGGCACACAGTATGTTATTATGTATGATAGGAAGACCCGGGGGTTAGCCCTAGGCAATATGTATGAAAGACCAGGAGGTGGCTCCTGGCGCACTGTATGCTATTGTGTATGAAAGACCAGGGGGTGGCTCCTGGCACACTATATGCGGAGTGGCCTAGTAGAGTAGTATGTATAGTTGTCTTTGTGATACTTGCATGAAAGACCAGGGGGTGGCCCTTGGCACTTGTCTGTAAGACCCAGGGAGTGGCCCCAGGCTTGACCAGGAAGACCACATGCGGCCTGTGGCATAACCGCAAGACTATGTTTGGCACATAGCACCTTTGCAAGACTATGTTTGGCACATACCACCTTACTTGATTATGGATATGTTGGTTATGTACGGCTCTTGGCTATGTATGGCATGTATGGATCAGTTGGTTTGTATGGTATGTGGTATCTGGGGAACTCACTAAGCTTCGTGCTTACGGTTTTCGGTTTTGGTTTCAGGTACTTTGTTTTCAAGGAAAGGAGCCGGCTCGATCGCAGCGCATCACACTACGTTTTCCGCACATGAGATCTTTGGGATCACACTCTGATATGGTTTTATGATAATATGTTTTGATTACTGACACTTTGGCTTGACACGAGATATTATTATGAATGTTTTTATACTGATGGTTTATGTAACAACTTATCTACAAATGAAATTTTTGGCCTTGAATTTTGGGGATGTTACAAGTTGGTATCAGAGCCTTGGTTTGAGGGATTCAGACATACTCGTAGGTGTGTCTGAACTCAAACTAAGGGCTTGGTATGAGAATTTTCAAAAGGAAAACCATTTTTAAAAAAAAATGAAAAAAATGAGTTTGAAAAGAATCTGAAAGGAGAAAAGGACTTTGAGAAGAACAAAGTGTGTGATGCGTGCAATCAGCCAAGCTCAAGTAAGTTTACCCCAAGATACCCATACAAGTTTATATTATGTGTATCGGTTTCAGTAGAACAACATGCTAGAATAGGACTAAGGATCTAGGAATGATGCCTTATGTGCCTGCTTTTTGTGCTTCGGCTTATGAGGATTGCATGCTAGTATTGAGTAGACAGTAATAGGACAGCCTGTTTAGGTTATGCCTGATTATATGAGCTTAGCATTGCATGCTAGTACAGATTCTTGTTGTGTGGATAGGATTGCTTGATTATGTTCTGGTTAGATTTCCCTTTTGTCTGAATGCTACTTGCTTTGTGCTTTGAGGGACTCTGAGTGATGAGAGTAGTGCTGGGAGCAGTGTTAGTAGTAGTGAAAGGGATTTGGTGAAGTTGAAGCAACCCTTGAGGAAAGTACGGATAGATGTGGAAAGTAGTATGGGCCCGTACTACTGGAAGCAGAGGATCCATACTCGAGTCAAGGAGGGCCGAGATGGAACCAGGAATCTTGGATAATGTGTGAGACCTCTCGGGGTATGTTTTGATCCGGACATTTATGTGTTTATCTCTAGTATGGTGACCATGCGACATGGAGCAGGAGGCTCAGGATCTGGACCAGGATCGGGCTCGGGCGCGGGATCCGAGCAAGTTGATGATGGGTTACGCGAGTTCATCACGTCTGAGATTACGAGAGGCATCCTTGAGGCGACCCCGGTCATTTTCGGGTCGATCAAGGAGGGGATCATTGAGCTGATGGAGGATCGCCTCCGAGCTTTCAGGAGTGATTTGGCGTCTGGCCAGGCGAGTACGCGCACACTGTCCTTCAAGGACTTCAGAGGGAGTGGTGCGCCGGATTTTCACGGGGTGAAGGACCCCATTGCTGCCAGAAGATGGATCGCAGACATTGAGTCTGCACAGTTGATGAGCTTCTGCCCGGAGGGGTCGAAGGTCCGCTTTGCGGCGGGATGTTTGAGAGACAGAGCCAGAGATTGGTGGGAGTCGGTTGGTGACTCATTGGGAGCCTCGGTCGTCGAGGCTATGACCTGGTCAGACTTTGTGACCAGGTTTAGGGCGGAGTTTGCACCGGCGGTGGAGCTTCAGCAGCTGGCCAGAGAGTTCCTAGACATGAGACAAACGACAGAGTCGGTGGCGGAGATTACTGCCAAGTTTCAGGAGAGGGCCTTATTGGTGCCTCAGTATGCAGGGGATGATGAGATGCAGAGGACTCGCTATCATGACATGTTGAGAGCTGATATTCGGGAGCACGTCAGCTTCTCGGCATGCCCGACCCTGGACTCTATGATTTCCAGGGCGCGAGAAAGGGAGATTGATTTGGAGCACATTGCGAAGAGAAGGTCGGACCAGACGTATACTTTGGAGGGTCCCGGGAAGAGACCCAAGACTTCAGATTAGCGATTAGTAGGTCGGCAGGTCCAAAGTCAGTGCAGCACGTGCGGGAAACCACACGAGGGAGTTTGTCGTTCCAAGGGTTCAGGCTGCTACAAGTGTGGCAGGGTGATGGTCACATCAGTAGGGACTGCCCACGGGGGGCAAGCCCATTATGTTTTCACTGCAATCAGGTGGGACACAAGAAGGCCGACTGCCCGACGGTGAGGGGAGGAGCAGGGAGTGCGTCTGCCCCGACAACTTCAAGGATTACGGATGGGTGAGAGGGTAGGGCCTTGCAGTGACAGATGAGGGAGATCTGGATTACAGCAGGGAATGTTGCAGGTACGTATCTATGGCTATTTTCGATTCTATGTGTATTAGGGTTGTTCTTACCCCAGACTCAGGTGATAGTATGTATGAGTTGTCTCTCTTCTTGTATTCGGATTGTACTTTCAGAATTGTCATATGCCAATTGCATATCGGGAACTATTAGTAGCTAGTGTAGGGTCATCCCTCACTTCGGGTTCGAAGTGTCCAGTACTATCTAGATTATGACCAAAAGCGGTATTTGGAGCGGACTAGTAATGGATCGCTAGCGACATCAAGGCGATGGTAGTTATCATGACTTTTATGCAAGGGAGGAAGGAATGGAAATCCTCGGGTTTTCGCGTGCAGTAAAGACCTAGCTGAAGCTAAGTGGGGGAGAAACAATCATGTTATGGGAGTAGAAGCGGTTTTGGAACTAGGATAAGTTCCGCTCTCCTGTCAGGAAGAAAGACGGCCCAGGTGGCTGTATGAATTGAGGACAGTGTGAATTGGAAGTTTGGAAAACTTGCCAATTGTGAGACCTCATTCTCGAGATGTCTGGTAGCAGATTGCAGAGGAATCGGTTGGGAGTTCCAGTTGGGACATGAGTACCACTTGGGGATACTATATTGTGCTTGTATGCTCGACTATGGGTTAGTCGTAGCATCCACCAGCAGCCGGTTGGTGTGGAAAGGTGTTGTCAGACTACCGGATGGCCGTAGCATTCACCAGTTGTCAGATAGTAAGAAGAGTGTGGTAAGACTGCGGGGCGGTCCGTAGCAATGGTTAGCAGATAGCGTCGAAGTGGGGTGCGACTGTGGTGTGGCCCGTAGCAATCGTATGTGAGGATAGTTAGACTGCGGTGTGGCCCGTAGCATTAGTTTAGTAAGACTGCGGTGTGGCCCGTAGCATTAGTTTAATAAGACTGCGGTGTGGCCATAGCAATCGTATGTGAGTATAGTTAGGCTGCGGTGTGGCCATAGCACTGGTTTAGCAAGACTGCGGGGTGACCCGTAGCTTTAGTTGGCTGGCAGCGCAGAAGTGTTGTAAGACTATATGGGTGGCCGTAGCATTCACTAGTTGACAGAGCGAGTATAGTAAGACTACGGGGTGGCCTGTATCATTCTTTGGTCCCTATTCGCTAGTGCGAATGTATCAGGTGTGTGATTCAGTGGCAGGGTTTTTCAGATAGTTAAGTTCAGGACGGGGCAGCCGCCCGGATGTGAGTGGGCCACATTATGATTGGGACCGGAAGGCGGTAGGTCATTGGAGACCAAGACTGGCGTAAGACTGCGGGTAAGCCGTGGCATTCATTAGTAGCTTAGTTCGCTGAGTGTGGGCGGGGGCCCGTATCTCCGAGGTGGCATGGGGGAAACCGGTATTCTGGGTAATGGTAGATCAGTTGGGACCAGGGCGGTCTCGGTTCATCCGGTAGGCGGATGGGAGTCAACAGGACTACAGGCAGGAATGATGGTAAGGGATTCGGTGTGAAAAGCCGTGAGCTGATCGGATGATGCTAAGCTGCTCATCGCGGGATCGAATGACCTCAGAGTAAAGGATTTGGCTCGGTGACGCCGTTCTCGTCTGAGCCTTAAACGTAGCAGAGAGGGATCTGCTACCCGAAGGATTGTCAGAATTCTCACGATTGGGTGGAGCTTTCAGTATTGGAGCATTGTATGGGGGTTATTCCGTGAGTATTGGTATGATGGTCGGCACTGGGAGTGGCCGGGATTGCGGTTTCAGCAGAGGATCGGTCCTCGAAGGAAATTGGGAAGGTTGTTGCTTGTGGAAAGTGCCTTAGAAGGGCCAGTGACAGTGTAGGGTAAAAGGGTAAACCCCTTGCGAATCAAGGGTAAGTGTATCAGGAGTATCGGTATGATTACCGGTTGGATAAAAGTGTTGTACTTGAAGGTAGTAAGTAACGGGTTATTCTGAAGATGACATCTTCAAGGTTTGGATCGGGTGGGCAGAGTGTGTACCTTGGGGTAAAGTGGCAACCAGATGGTAAGGTAGTTGGCAGTGGCAGACTTCGAGGACAAAGTCTAGTTTAAGTGGGGGAGTGTTGTAACACCCAGAATTAGAAAGACCAAGAAAAGAAAGGAAAGGCAAGAGTCAACTCTTCGAGTCCAGGGAGGAACTCGACGAGTCGGAGCGGGATCCGGGGCATAGAGTAAGTGACCGACTCGGCGAGTCGGCTAGTGGACTCGGCGAGTCTGGTCTGGACGAGAAAAACCCTAATCCCGAGGGTTGTGCCCTATTTAAAGAACATTACATCCCTTCCTCAGCCTCTTGGCTACCCTTTTGAGATCTAGAAACCCTAAATCGTGAGTGAGAGTCCTTGGAAGCAATTTGGAGCTTAGATAAGTGGGTTTGTGAAGAGATCTTGAAGATCAAGATGCTTGGATCAAGGGGGTTTGCAGAGATTTGGATTAATCTTCAGTGGGAGGTCATCTTGGAGGTAATAAGCTGTTACCTTCACCCTTTTTGCATCTAGATCTATTCTTGAATGAGATTTGGGGCTATTTTGGCAAGATTGAGGTCTATTTTGCGTTTGGGGCTTAGATCTGAGATTGCTACTTCATATCTAGGGTTGTGATGGTCCAGAATGTCTTAAAGCAGCAGTCAATGAGTCATTGGTGAAGCCCCTTTGTCTTAAACCCTAGCCCTAGAGTGTTTTGGGCCTATATCTCCTTGGTTTCACGTAAAGTTTGCAACTTTATGTGGGGGATAGACTCTAGAAGAGTGGATCTATGGATTGGAGCCCTTGCATGGCTCGAAGAGCCACTGTATGGATTGAGAACTGGAGAGACTCAGCGAGTCACATGGGTGTACTCGACGAGTTGTATGAATATGTGCATGGACTCGGCGAGTTGGAAGAACAACTCGGCGAGTCTGTTGAAGATTGCCTATGACTTGGCGAGTCTGTTCTTGGACTTGACGAGTCAGGTCGCAGAAGCCCCAACCTCTTCTGGTTAAGACGCGGATCAGTGAGTTGAGTGGTGACTCGGTGAGTTGGACAGGATGGGACTCAGAGATCGTTGAACTCGACGAGTCCTGGGGTGACTCGGCGAGTTGGGTCGTATTTTGAGAGCTTCTGAGTTTAAGGACTCGGCGAGTCTTCGGGTCGACTCGGCGAGTCGAGTCAACTGGAAGGTTGACTTTGACCAGGACTTTGACTTTAACCAGAGTTGACTTAGTTTGACTTCTAGAGTTCAGTTTGGAGCTAAGTGTTTTATTGATATTAGTAGCTCGAGGAGCTAGTGGAGCAGCGGTTCAGAAAATGGTCGGACAGCAGCTAGAGGGTTATCAGCAGGTTCATCAGTGCGAGGTGAGTCTCCTCACTGTTTGTATGGGTCTACGGCCACAATGCCGACCCATTTGGTTTATGTATGGTAGGAAGACCCGGGGGTTAGCCCTAGGCATTATGCATGAAAGACCAGGAGGCGGCTCCTGGCACACAGTATGTTATTATGTATGATAGGAAGACCCGGGGGTTAGCCCTAGGCATTATGCATGAAAGACTAGGAGGCGGCTCCTGGCACACAGTATGTTATTATGTATGATAGGAAGACTCGGGGGTTAGCCCTAGGCAATATGTATGAAAGACCAGGAGGTGGCTCCTGGCGCACTGTATGCTATTGTGTATGAAAGACCAGGGGGTGGCTCCTGGCACACTATATGCGGAGTGGCCTAGTAGAGTAGTCTGTATAGTTGTCTTTGTGATACTTGCATGAAAGACCAGGGGTGGCCCTTGGCACTTGTGTGTAAGACCCAGGGAGTGGCCCCAGGCTTGACCAGGAAGACCACGTGCGGCCCGTGGCATAACCGCAAGACTATGTTTGGCACATAGCACCTTAGCAAGACTATGTTTGGCACATAGCACCTTACTTGATTATGGATATGTTTGTTATGTATGGCATGTATGGATCAGTTGGTTTGTATGGTATGTGGTATCTGGGGAACTCACTAAGCTTCGTGCTTACGGTTTTCGGTTTGGTTTAAGGTACTTTGTTTTCAAGGAAAGGAGCCGGCTCGATCACAGCGCATCACACTACCTTTTCCGCACATGAGATCTCTGGGATCACACTCTGATATGGTTTTATGATAATATGTTTTGATTACTGACACTTTGGCTTGACACGAGATATAATTATGGATGTTTTTATACTGATGGTTTATGTAACAACTTATTTACAAATGAAATTTTTGGCCTTGAATTTTGGGGATGTTACATCTACTCTGTCAGCGTACTCATCTGACTAGGTTCACCCTCCCCTAGGCTCTTCCTAGGTTCTCACACTTCTCCGCCATCAGCTGCTAAAGAACTCCTAATGATGCCAGCCATCTACCTCCTGAATATCGTCATATTCACTTGGTAGCTGACTCCCATCATCAAGAGTTCCACAAAGCACGAAGCTAGCAGCATTCGGGCATCGAACAATCTTTACCAACATGTAAAACCACTCTAGGTTATTACCCCACTTGCTCTACTTACACTCAAAAGGTATCACCGAACTCAAGCAACTCTGCCCCACGCGGGTATCTAACTACTCTCTCCGTAGTCCCCTACAACGCTCATCTAGGTATCTCTTCCTAGATTACTCCCATACTCAAAGCTCTCTCTCTTTAATGGATTCCTACTGGATACTCTTACTTCGCACATAATCAAAGGTAAATCACAGATAGCAGCAACTCCTAGGCTAAGACATCACAAATCAGGCCACTCTAGTCCTAAAATATGAAATACCTAGCCTGTCCTCTAGCATGCAAAATATCTCATAAAATATCTCATAAATATCTCATAACACAAAGTAAGGGTATTTTGGGAAATCACCGTTCGGGCTCTGGCTGATTGTACACACTGCTCCTTCTCGTTTTTCCCTTAGAAACTCTTGCTCGTTTTAGAAAATCATTTCCTTTGAAAATTTTTCTCAAATTCTCAGTTTGAGTCCAGATTTACCCGAAGGAGCATCCGAATCCCTCAAACCAAGGCTCTGATACCAACTTGTAACACCGTAAATTTTCAAAACAAAATTTTCATTTTTAAATCACATATTTCTCATAACACATTTTATAAAATCTTGTTTATTTAAATTATAAAATGCAACCCATGTTTGTTTGATTAATAATCCAGGATCCTCGAAACATAACTCTTCCTCTGGTGTGTACAATCAAGTCGGTGCCTTTCCGCGATCCTAAGAAAAACCTGAAACACATAACACATAACACGGTAAGCACGAAGCTTAGTGAGTTCCCCCAAAATACCACATACAACATATTAGCCACTCGAGGCAATAACTCTGAAAAACCCTCTGGTCAATGTGTCTCTGTGGGACGCTCCAGTCCCACAACTCTGATGGACCCTCCAGTCCCACGACTCTGATGGACCCTCCGGTCCTAACTCTATGGAACCTCTGATGGAACCTCCGGTCCTAACTCTGTAACTGTGAATAACACATAGCATAAATCACAAAGACAATATGCAGTAATATCACAGTACTCAAATAAACACATAAGATACTCTAGTCACACAACTCTAATTACCACTCTAGGTATGTATAGTGAGAAAACTCACCTTGCTAGCAGCAAGCAATTTTCCTCGAACCCGAATCTCGAACTAGCCATTGCCTAACACATAGGGGAAACATCTCTAATTAATACTCAATTCTCGACTCTAAGTAATCAAATGTTATCCTTTTCTCTCTAACTCTTGAACTGGGTAAAAGACCATTTTATCCCTCTATGATCTCCATTACTCATGTTGACTAAAACCCTAAAGTCAACAGAAGTCAAATTCGAGTCAACAGTCCATGCTTGACCCGGCTCCTCGAGTGCACTCTTGCAACTCGCCGAGTCCCCTTGATTCCCCAGAAGTCTTAGTAAAGTCCAGCTCTACTCGTCGAGTTGACCCCCAACTCGCCGAGTCATCGCACAATCAGATCCATTTGGACAAAACCGCACCGACTCGTCGATCCAGGCCATGGACTCGGCGAGTCCTTTCAGACTCATATCTCATTCAGGCGTTTTCAAGGTAGAGGACCGTCCCAAACTCTAGATCTACACTCCTAAGGTTCATTAATCACATAAAGTCACAGGATTTACATTCATGCATGGCATTTTGAGCTTAAAATGCCAAAACACACCCCAAGAAGGGTTTCTCACTAAAGGATCACTCTTATGATTTGATAAAGCAGGGGCCTTTGCACTCTAGGGACCTCTCATGGTCCAGATCTAAAGTTCAACCCTCTCAATGAGCATGAAACACTCAAGGTCCTCATATTTGGGTGGAAAAACCCTAGATTCACAAAATCATGAGATCTATACAAAATAATGAGAAAGGTGTAAGCTTTATACCTTTTCTGGAAGCTTTGATGTGAGACAACCTCAGATCTAGCAGCACCCTCTTGTCCATTGGCTTGGAAATCCTCTCTTCTCTGCACAAGATGCACCAAACACTCATAAATAGCAAGGCATTCTCTCTCTCTCTATGCTCAGAAGTCGTTTAGGGTTTGTTCTCAAGGAAGGGCAGCCGCAAATGAGGCTATAAGTGCCTTTAAATAGGTCCCAAACCCGGTAAATTAGGGTTTCTCTGCCCAGCACCTACTCAGGGAGTCACCTCTCTGACTCGTCGAGTCCAATCATTAAAGCCCACACGGCACCCGATCCTAATCAACGAGTTGGACTCCTAACTCGTCGAGTCACTCCATAAACATCAAAAATTCAACTATACAATAACATACTTGAAATTCCAGATGTTACAACTCTCACCCACCGCTTCCTTGATTGGTGGAGGATCGTTAGCCCAACGGGTTTGATAGGACACTTAAATCCTCATTAAAAGTATAATGAAATACAAAGTATCTAAACACTTTATAAATTCCCAATCTTAGTTACTTTAGGAAAAAATGTGAATTTAATGCTAACCCATGAAATTGCACATTGCACCTTATTGGTCAATTAGTGCAGCGTGTGTGGTTAACCGGCACACTAATGTGGACTAATGTAGGATGGCGATAGGTAGCTCGGAGATTATCGTATATCAATGGAGCGTGTGTGGTTAACCGACACATTGATTAGGTGATAGATGTCTTCGAGAGTACCAAGCTAATTTGCATGGTTATTCACACGTTGTATGTGATCCTCGGTATCCCAGTCACAAACTTGAAGGGCATAAACGAGATTAAACATGCCATTGAAAAGTTCAATGAATCTCAAAAGATCTAGGAATTTCAATTCATTTAAAACTTAATGTTCATTTTTGTTTTTCATGGTGGAAATTGGTAAATCGTCATTTACCTACCTTGAAATATTTTGCAATTGGATTACGAAATCCCTCTTCCAAATTGTAAAATATTGTGTTGGGTCCTAGACTTAATATTTCATTTGGGTGTTATATTAAGGACTTAAATCAACTAACTAGAATTTCTCCCTTGTATATGCCTAGTTCTGACAACTATGGTCTACTTATCCTTTTGGGAAAAAGCTTTCTTTATAAATATGATATTCCACAAGACGATCGAGGTAAAAGATTAATCCCTTCTTCATGCTGTAGTGGAACTTCTCTTCCTCCACCTCCTCCAGTAATTCTCCCTGACCTACAAGTTCAAAGACTTGAAAAGTTTAAGGTCACTCAAGCCCTATTCGCTAGCAAACACCAAAATGGAAGGTCTGTGTATGCACATGTCTTGGAGATGAATTCACACATTGACAGGCTGGGAATGTTAGGAGTCGATGTCTCAAGGAATCTGGCTGTTGACTTGGTTCTTCAGACACTCCCTAAGTCATATAGCGGGTTCATTAAGGACTACTATATGACATACCACGACATGACCCTTATCGATCTTACCTATTTTCTAATTGCTGCTGAATCAGAAAGGATTTGGCGCATTAGTAAAGAAAACTTGATTGGAAGATCTACTCCCCAAACTTCCATGGATGTTGACAATGGTAACATTGGAAGTCCAGAAAAGCTTTCTCTTCCCAATGGAAAGGGATCGACATGGTCAAGTCATTTGACCAAATGGTAAATAGAAAGGCTAAGTCTGAGATAGTCCCGTGTACCATTCCCAAAGAGTCCATATGTTTCTATTTCCAAGAGAAGGGCATTGGATGCGGAGTTGTCGTATCTACCTGAAGGATCATAAGGATGGTAAAGTCAGACTGTCAGAGTGTATAACTCTGCTTCAGGTAAGTCCTCTATCTAACTCTATTAAGTTCCTATTTGGAGATTCTTAATACATGATATAATGCAATTACATTTTGATGTTTTGTAGGATCGAAGAAAAGAAAGGAAGCTTAAAGTAAGAGTAAGCTGAATCCGATCGCAAAAAGATAGATTTCGATCGCATGATTCGATGATCAGATTTTTGAGCTACTACTTAGGAGTTATGATAGATTGCTTAGAAATATTTAGAAACATAGTTTTCATTTGTAATTGCATTGTAAGGAAAAGTTTTTCCGGAATTTTGTAAATAAAGAAAAATTGTGATTTTATCTTGTTTTATATTTCCTTGCAATGGCTTTTGTGAAAATTTATGTTTGTATGTTTTTATTCTTAAGCAATGGATTTGATTCTTTCGTTTGTGGTAGTGTCAAAATTTACCAAATAAGGAAAGATTCTGATCACCCAAGTTTCAGTTGGATAGAAACTTGGAATCATGCGACTTGCATTGTGTGATGAATGAGAACCTTCATATTTGGGAAAATAAGACTAATTCCTTGCTCAAATGTATATGTGAGTCAAGTGAAGGACTAGGGGATCAGGTACACTTGGTTGTGCGCTGGTTAGGTCCACCAGAAAGAACGATAAGACTATTCATTATGATTTACTAAAAGTTTAGTAAACATGGTTATACTTACAAGATTAAGTGTAATTCTGAACCATTGGGAAAGTTTCAACGTGTGACAGAACGAATGAGAAGAATCAAATTAAGCAGAAAGATAAAAGTTTCTCCAATCTGAAAGGAAAGGAGAGTACTTGAGTATCGTTTTTTGTGATTATCTTAGTGATTATGAAACCATATCACAATTGATCCTCTAAGTACATCTTAGTGCATTTGTATGGCTAAGAAGAGGAATCTTGAATTGTTGAAATGGTTAAATCAAGAAGATGAATCGTACTTTGTTCCAAAATCAAGTCTTAGAGTCATACTCCAAGATTGTGCCTTGAGTGACATGATATTAAGAAAGGTTTATAACACTCATCAAATGTAGATTAAAATATTAATTACTCTTGTACATTTGAAATTGGTAATCTGTGATGTTTTGGATAAAACAAAGACCAACTAAGACCAATTGTCAGAAGTGTTTGTCTTGATAAGAAACTGCACTAACTCTTGAATATTTGTTTCTCAAGTAATGTTTCTTGACAAAGAGAATGTCAAAAGGTCAGTGGGAGTATTAAAGATCTTGAAAAGTTTCAAGAACTAATAAAGAGTAAACCTATTGTTAATCACTAGTGCACGACTTGAAGTTTGTAACCCATCGTGCTGACATATTCTTGTTTGTGCCATTCCAATTGCTTGACTATGCATGTGAGTTCTATGAGTACTCAATTGTCTGCTAAACAAACTTGGAAGACATGGTAGGCACTGTGCTGCCAGGTGGCAAGAAATTAAGATTGAACAAGTTCAGTCCATATGAGTTTGGATTTGTCACTAACCTTGTCTTGTGATTATGGTTATGTCAAATTCACATGGATAGGAACACATACACCATTAATATAAGTGACAAATGTTTCTCTCCGCTTCATGAAAATGATTGTGAGGAAACACTTTCACTAAGTAGATTTTAAGGAGATAGCAATTGTGATATTTGCATTCTCAAATTCGATTATGACTACGACATCCCTCTTCATAGTTCGAACTGTGAGAAATGGCAAAAGGTCTAAACATTTGAGACTTATTGATGTAAGTTCTAAAATTGTTTAGACACACATGTGAGTTATCTAAGGAAAGGTGTATGAGTTTGAGAAGCCTAGTTAAAGTCTTATCGAAGCATCTTATATAGGAAATCTGAACTTTGGTAAGAAAGTCAACAAGCAATGATTTCTAGAAGTCCAACTTATTTCTGGGTACATGCCAAAGTTAGTAGGAGCATAATTGTTATGCTAATAAGAATGTAATTATTATGCTAGTAGGAGCACAATTATTACGTTAAGTGTTGCAAGTTGGCAATGTTAATTATATAAAACAAAGTTTCAATTCGCAAAGTTGCAGAGTTTGAAAATTTGTTTTGCTATAATTAAGGGAGAGGAATTCATACTTCATTTCAAATCTAAAATCTTAGATTGAGATTTTAATCAAATTTAGTCAAGGATATATATGAATGTTATGTTGAAAAGATTTGACATAAGGAAATTCTATATATGGAAATGTTATAGCAAGAGACTGGTAAAGTATCACGTCTTTATGTAAAACATTATGTATCGTACCCCATATGCTTCGGGTATAGGATCGATTACATATGCTATAATATTCACGTCTTCTAATTTTCCAAATGCCTAGGGCATTAAGATGGAAAAGGGGCTAGAATGAGTTATGACTAAAGTGGTTAAGCAATGGTCAAGGATAATCTGAGGTTTACCAAAGATTAGTCGCTTGTGGACAGTTGGAAGTATAGTATAAAATTTTGGAAGGACCATATTGACATATTCTGAGAAGAGATAACTCTTGTTCAGAAGTGATAGTCAAAATGGGAATATGGGAATGTTACCATAAGTGGAGGTTAATAATAAAATCTTTGTAAGATTAGAAAACTTAATGCAAGAAGGATGTTCAAAGAATGTACTTTGAATATGAGACTTCGTTTCCATGGAATTGCTCTCTATTGGAATACTTTGTAATATTCTTCGCCAAGTCTCTGTGACTTTTGTGCAAAGTCATTTCAAAGGATCATTGCATATAAGTTTGGAATCTATCTGATTATAGTAAATGGCAAGAATTTGGTATTCTTACATTTACGATGAGGATTTGGAATTGTGAAATGAGTGTCATTGGAAATATTTACAACTGATCTATTTCACAAAGTAAGGACCATAAGTAAACATAGTGTGCATGCTTGGAGCATGGGATAACTATTTTTTTAATTCAAGTATTGAGTTGATTAGTCGAAACATTATACAGGTTTGGTTTCAGGTACTTCGTTTTCAAAGGAAAGGAGTCAGCATGATCGCAGCGCATCACACTATGTTTTCCGCACATGAGATCTTTAGAATTACACTCTGATATTGGTTATGATAACATGTTTTTATTATTGACACTTTGGTTTTGACATAGGATGTTTTTATGGATGTTTTTATACTAAATGGTTTTATAATAACTTAATTAAAAATAAAATTTTTGGTCTTAAATTTTGGGATGTTTCATATCTTTTGATGGCCGGGGTGTCTTCAAGATTTCTATAAACAAGTTATAGGCCGATTACACAATCTTTTCAAATTGGACGATTTGATCTGAAATCTTTTGTGATAAAGGATACCTAAGGAAGAGAGTTCTGAGGCATAGATAGGATCAAACATGTCTAAATAAATTTGTTATTAGAGATCCCATAAATCTACGAATTATATAGCAAGATATAACTGATAATCGATATCTACCGGGTCGAATTCAAATTAATGAGATAAAGGAGACCTAAACATTTATTCTTTTTGCAAATTGGATCCTGGACTTTGAATTAATGTTTTTGGAAACTAAAAGGGTATTAATTATTGAAGATTAAATATTGAAAATACAAAATGAATTTTATTAAAAATTTTAGATGAGAACGAAATCCAATATCACTACTATTCATCAATATGATCTTGAAAATCAACGTGAACATTTAATATTCGATGTGTACAATATTATCCAATGGACGCGTGTTTTGAAAGAAAATATACAAAAGGATAATATGTTGTACATTCTAAGAGGACCCATTCCTGAACAACCTGATATCAAGGACCTACCGAATCATAATGTTTGGTGGAAGCATTGCAATAATTATGATGATGTTTCTAAAGAGATATTGTATTCAATTATTCCAAAACTCTGGGAGGAACTGGAAGGCTTAGAAGCATATTATATGTTTCGTCAGGTTCAACAAATATTCCGAAGATATAGTGATTTTTGGTATGAACCAGCTCATACAAAGGAAAAATGCAAGGCTGAAATGAGTCACCCTGTGTGTTCTAATAGGCCATCGGTTCATGGAGAGAGCTCCTCTAAGCGCAAGAGATACAAAAAGGCACACATAGATGGATCTTGTTTCTTCTACAAAGAAACTGGACACTGGAAGAGGAAATGTCCCTCTTATCTGATAAGAAAGTCTGGAAGAGACTAGTACTTCAGGTATCTACTATGTAGAACACATACTTTTCATATAACACTTAAGTACTTGGTACTTAATGTTTATCTAATATTTGTAAATGGCTTGCATATATTTATTGAAGAGTAACCAAGATGATCACAATCAAGTTGGAACTACCCTCTCAGAGTTTAGTTGATTATTTATGCTTAGAACATAAATTATTGTCACACCCCCAATCCGAATTGGCGGAAACATTCGGGGGCGGAGGAAGTCATGTCAAGTATCATAACACATGCATTATAGTAATCAAAGTACAACGAACATTTCATTAATAATGTATAATTTTTTACATAAGTTCAAACATTAGCTACTCAACATCAAAAGTAGATATAGTAAAAGACGAAAGACCCAACACGGTACTAGGCTATCTTCTCAAAAGCTCCTGGAGTGTACCTGTCTACTAGATTCCTGAGAATACAAGTTATTTTGAAAGAGAGCATCATCATATAATGCTGGTGAGTTCATAAGTACTTAGTTATGGTTGTTTTAGCTTCTAAGAAAATGATTGAGTTTGCTCCAGAAAGTCCTATACTTCCTATTTTACAATTGAAAAGTAGTTTTACTCCATAAAACCATTCTGATTAAGTGTTATTGTACTTATAGCATATTTAGACAAATTTTAACTCTCCATAAAGTTATGAGGTAAATGTTTTCCTTTTCGTCTGTTAAAAGCAGTTTTAAGTTCCATATAACCGTTTGGCTTATGGAGGGACATGGTTAATACAAAGTAGTTTTAAGCATACGCTACTGTTATAATGACAACCCTATGATTTAGTTGGTTTAATTAGGGTTATAATGTGATAAGATTGTAACCATGCTAACTGACAAGAATGAACACGACGTCCTTCTAGCGTCGAAACTGAATATGTGACATTTGTCAACCCTTGGCCTTGCCGACTGGGACTGTAGCTAACAGTCGGGGTGTGGAATTGTCAGTCCCGTATAGATCTATACACACAATGCCCGTTCTCCTTCCAGGAGATTATGGTTACAAAACGTGACACAATAATGTATTGTTGTACCATGAAGTAGTATCTCACATTTTAGTTATGATGTACATGTTATCGTGTGTATGTTCCTTATGTTTCTTGTAAATGTATATGTATATGTATATGTATATGTTCCTTCTGTTTCTTGTAAATGTATATGTATATGTATATGTTCCTTCTGTTTCTTGTAAATGTATATGTATATGTATATGTTCATTCTGTTTCTTGTAAATGTATATGTATATGTTTATGTTCCTTCTGTTTCTTGTAAATTTATATGTATATGTATATGTTCCTTCTGTTTCTTGTAAATGTATATGTATATGTATATGTATATGTTCCTTCTGTTTCTTGTAAATTTATATGTATACGTATATGTTCCTTATGTTTCTTGTAAATGTATATGTATATGTATATGTTCCTTCTGTTTATTGTAAATGTATATGGATATGTATATGTTCCTTCCGTTTCTTGTAAGTGTATATGTATATGTATATATTCCTTCTATTTCTTGTAAATGTATATGTATATGTTTATTGTTCCCTAAACTATACCTATTATAGTTTATATAGTATGTTTGTTTTGTATCTGATTTGTAGAAAAGACTCAATAGCTCAGCGTTTACAATTGGGTTAAGTATAACTTTAAAGGTAAAATTTAAAATCCATAAATGTATTTAGCATGTATAATTATGAGTTAATCGACAGGCGGACTAGTGTATCCTACCCTCAGCCCACAACCTAAAAAGGAACAGGAGTCAAGGTCATTAACATTAGTCCTAAGTCCATTAAAGCATGTTTATACTTGAATACATAAAGGAATGTGGTTTGAAAGCATAAGAGTTTGAAAAGAGTTTTTTAAGTAGTTTGAAAGTGGTTTAATAGTGGTTTGAAAATGGTGCTAACATGATGTTAACAGTGTTTTGAAAGTTGCACAGTTCTAATGTTTGTAAGTTTATATCTATAACATAATACCACAATTTTATTGTGTTCAACTTTTATTCCTCCCCTAAAAAGCATTTAAAACAGTTAAAAGGTTGATTGTAGGAGTATGATCTCACCTGATTGTGAGTGACTTGGAAATAAAAGATAGATATAGGGTGCTTGAGTTCACAATTGAAGTCCCAAAGTACAAATGGATCCTATTAGGCATATAATCATATATATGTGCATACAATTAGTGCCAATAATAACTAGTAAGCTTAATAAACAACCTTAGGAAGTAGGAAACACTCTCTATGAAGTGCTAGACCCACCAAGTGAAGGCTGAAGGATGATCACGGCCAACTCCATGAGTTCACGGCCTCATGACGTGTTCACGACCAAATATCCTATGAAGGGTTCACGACCCTATGAAGGGTTCACGGCCGTGTTCCCTTGAAGATATTGAAGCTGGTGATGAATGTGATGAATTTATGGATGAAATCGAAGCACTTCATGAGAATAAGATCAACAACAAGTGAAAGGGATGAATCACTTACGTTTTTGTAGAGAAAGGAGGTTTTCCCTTGAAGATACTTGAGAGAGAATGGGTGGTTCACTGTCAGGAGATGAAGAAAAACGAAGCAATCTCATATATATAGGGGAGAGATCACAGCCAGGAGAGAGTTCACGGCCGTGAACCTCATATGATGGGTTTCTTGGTTCGGGTGGAGCCTTCTGATCTCAAGTTAATACTTCATAACACTCAATCCTTAAGTGTAGAAGGCTTATAAACCTATGAATGACCCTTAACATAACTAGAAGGTAGCAGAAACAAGTTTGAACTTTTGATTGATTTGCTTGACTTACAAGATAGAAATTTCGGGTTGTCACATCATCCCCCCCCCTGTTAAAGGGAATTTCGTCCCAAAATTAGGTCTAAGGAATATACATGGACGGAGGTGAAAGGTACGGATACTCATGTTCCATTCGATCCTCCCGTTCTTAAGTGAAATCAGGTCCTCGCTATGCATTTTAGCGGACCTTTACTAACGGGGTACGGTTTCGTTTTCGTTCTCTAAACTTTGCTGATTATGGTTTCTTCAGATTTCCTTCACTGAATAGGATTTCTACGGATTTCCTCGAATTTGATTTCTACGGATCTCCTCACAAAGTTGAGGCTCTCGCTTACTTTGATTTAAACGAGTGGGATTATAAGAGTCTCGTAGGACAAACACTTTTTCGAGTTACAGACGTGCAATGTAGGGTGTATGTTATTGGGTTCTCGAGGTAGTCGGGGTCTATAAGCTACTGGACTGATTCTAGTATGAATCTTGAATGGTCCTAAGTATCTTGGATTTTGTATTCCATGCTTCCGAAGCATATTATGCCTTCCCAGGGTGTGACCTTCACTTGACATGATCACCATCCTGGAATTCCAAGGGTTTTCCCTTATTGAAGGCGTAGTTTTTATGATTGATTTTGGAAGCTTTATGTCGCTTTCGGAGTCGTACTCTCTACTTGGTAGGTTCTAGAATGATTTTCGGACCAGCGAATGTGTCGTCTGAATTTTGACCTCTAGCTAGTTGCGTGGCACCTACTTTAGTCCAGTGCAGAGAGGATCTGCACTTACGACCAAGGCAGGTTTTTGAATGGAGCAACTTCAAATGCTAGAATGGTAAGGGGACTCGACTAGCTGGCGAATTGGTATCCCATGCTTTACCAAGGTCGATCAAATGCACTCTCGGCATAATTTCTAATGGTAGAATCGTTCTCTTAGTCGGTCTGTCGTTTTATGGACGGTAGGCTATGCTCATGTCTAGCCTACTTCCCAGAGATTTCTGAAGTGACTGACTGAACAGGGAGATGGTTCCACTATCTCAAACGGAGATACCAGATACTGGAACACCGTGCAGTCTAACTAATCTCTCAGACACGCATTCTGGTAGTTTCTTTATTGTGTCTGTTTCCTTGAATTCGCAGGAAGTGCACGGACTTGATTAATCTGTCGACGATCGCCCAAAATGATATCGAGTCCACCTTTTGCTTTGGGTAACTTGATTATGAAGCCCATCGCAATTCGCCACCCCTTCTACTCAGGTATCTCCGGTTGTGCTGGTAATCATGTGGCTTTTGATATTCTACTTTTAACTTTGGTGTGCGTAAGACACTTGCCTACAAGGCAGCAATACTCTTTTTCGCATGTCAAGCTACTAACATAACTTTTTGAGGTCTAGACACCTCTTGTATGAATCTGAATAAACGGAGTGTTGAGTATTGTGGGATTCTTTCATGACAACGTCTCTGAAACCACCAAACTTCGGTGTCTGGATCCAATCCATGTGGTATAAGACTCCGTCACTCCTGACTTCTAATTTCTTATCCATCCCTCTCCGGGTTTCACCTGACACATTACCAGGTTTCTAGGATTCCTGATGAGCCACCTTAATTCATGTGGACAGATGTGAATGGATGGTCATAGTCAATGATTTGACTCTATGACCTGGGTTACTCTTTCCGAATAAGGGCGTCAGCTACTACATTGGCTTAACCGGGATGATAACGAATTTCGAATTCGTAGTCATTCAGTAGTTCAACCCACAGTCGTTTTCTCGTGTTCAAGCTCTTTCCCGTCGGATATATGATGAAAGGTTTTACTTCTTCATGATAAGACTCCTACTTGGCTTGTTTATCACTACTTTGTGTATACAAGTCGTATATAATTGAGACTGACAAGATGTTCAGATGGGTGGCTCTGCCCCAAGTCCACAACCAGAAAAGGAACAGGAGATAGGGTGGAATCACAAATATTAAACCTTATTGATCTAAATTATATACCACTCTCGCGTATACACTTGGCAATAATAGATTAAACCCATGAGTTCTTATTCTCTATTCACGAACTTGACCATGCTGTACGAGTGGTCTTTCTAGGGAATCTATTCGGTATACCTCGGGTGGTTACTGACTTTTGGGATATCTTCAACGCTTTTCACTTGAAGTCTATTACCTACAAGGTAGGCTAACAAGGCGTGGTACTCCTCTCTTGGGTATTTTTGAAGCTTGGATGCGAGAGACGACATGAGGGTTCGTATTAGGTTTGCCTTTATAGATTGGAGGAAATTTATTTGACGGTTGACTAGGGTGAAAATTCTTTTACACAACACATAAATTTTTGCATGGTGAGGGCCAAGCCAAACCATGACAGTTGACGATGTCGGAACTCCTCGACATAATAGGCATTAAATCGATTCGGAAGGAAAGATTATCAGGACGATGTGCCGAAATAATCACATATGATTTTAGTACTTCCGACTTTGTCCATGGTTTTACTACCGCGGACTTTTAAACCGAAAATAACGAGCACTAACAATTTGAGGGTTCAGATGATTTGGAATAATGTATGTTCATGAAGATGATCCCTACTAGGTCTCTCTATAATCGTCTGGTATATACTAGTCATGTATAATCAAGATTGGAAAGACAGTTGACTGAGTGACTCTGCCCTAAATCCACAACCAAACAAGGAACAGGAAATGAGGCCGCATCACTCACTCTAGTTCTACAAATATTAATTATAAATGGCCCTAACGTATACACTAAGCCATTATAGCTTACCTACTAGGGTTCCTAGTTTTATAACAGTGGTGTGATTTTGTTTTAACGAGGGAGAAATTAAAATTTTTAATTAATTATTAAGGTTGGGAAGCGTACCAAAATTCTAACAGGGTTCCCTGATGTTTCTTCATGATCCGGGGTTAAGCTCCTCCTGCGTCCTCGTCATTTCTTTCTGTTGGACAGTCCCTCTTTAAATATCCTATTTCACCACATAGGTGGCATATTGGGCTGATCACAACATTGGTAGTTGAAGTGATGTGTCGGATTAGAATTCCGCAGAAACGGGTAGTGTGCCCCTTCTTGTTGCAGTTCATGCAATGCAACACTCGGCAGACTCCCAGGTGATGGAAGCTACACTTCTTGCATTGGGGTAGGTTTCCGGCATACTGCCTAGTTGGGGTACGGGTAACTGGGGCAGCAGTAGGAATGGTAGTAGAAGCAATAGATGCCGTCGCCACAGAGGCTGCCACTGTGTGTTGTCTCTTGACCATCTTTTGAGATGATTTGCACTTCTTTTTATCCCAGAACAATCGTTTCTTACTCTTAGGGTTGAGGTTCGGTGTGTCTTTACAAGCAGGCACTTGCGGCAGTAGTTGGTTATCACTACGATCAGGATTTCCGATAACGTTTACGCTAACATTTGCGTTGCTAGCATTAAGGTGAGCCATGACAGCTGCTACGACTGCTGTAACTGCAACTTGAAACGTAGTTGAATCTATCTGAAGGATTGGTGTTTAGCCGGTGGGTTGGTTACTTTTCTTTGGAGGCATGATTCTGTTACACGATGAGGAAACAATCTTTTGAGCGACGATGGTAGTTTCTAGATGTATTCTAATTACTTATACACACATATAAAATTTTCCGCGTTTTGATCCATGGTTCTCAAAGTTTCGACCTGCATCCCTATGATGCAGTCCTGGTAAAAAAATGGTAGAAATAACTCTTTAGAAAAGGTTACAAACCGGGTGTCGTTTGAACTAAGTTATCTTTAGATCGGTGGATATCACTCTCCAACTTCGAAAAGGGTTTGAAAGCAATTCAGAACGGAGACTACATAAGAAGGACTTATGAATTTTTAGAAATAATCACTCTCAATTGAGATTTCGTGATTCGATTTCCTGATATTAGTCGTGACGGAAAAGACGATAAGCCTAACACATAATGTGAGCAGTGTAATCAGTAACTCACTAAGTTGTATTAATTTATTAGTTATTAAGGTGACACAATAGGTACATAAACACTTCTCATGTATCATCCGTGACCTCCCTCTGTTCTCTGTTTTACTCTGGGCGATAATGATTTTGGCTCTCTCCTGCGACCTATACAGTATCCTTCTCCTTCACAGGTATATTGAATTTCTGTGCCGTCTTACTTCCGATTCTGGCACTGATCCCCATTACTTCATAATGGAGAGTTTGAATATTGGAAGTTCAGGAGAACTTCTCACCGATGTTCCTAATAAGGTAAAGGCACATGGCGAGTTCTATAGTTTCTTTACTATTCATCGGTTTCCTTCTCGGAAATCTTCCTAATGAACCTCTTCTAGATCTTCGTTGACTCTTCTGTCAATTGCTGGAGTGGCTACATCTATACAAGTGGTTTATATGAGAATGGGAATGTCTAAATAATCTTAAGAGGTTAATAAAACATTTTATAGGTGTGAGCCTCGCCGGGTCCTTCTAGAATCACATAGTGTATACAAATTATATATAGCTCAGATCTAATAGACCTTCGAATATGTGGTACAACTCTATATCCACATCCAAACAAGGAAAGGGAAGTAAAGCGAAACCAAACATCCTGAGTCTATAAGATCTTTAATATATATAACTTTGGAAGTATACACTCTGCAATTATAGACCTATCAATAAGGGTATTTTTGTTTTCCAATAAGTTATTTATGGTATCTAAAATACTCTTATAGTATTTTAGTTACATGATTGATTGTAGAATTTCTTGATAAGTTTTTAGGTTTGTTGTTATTATATAGTGTCATAAAATACTCCTATAGTATTTTAAACTTTATGTTTGCTTCTAGGATTCCTTTATGTATATGGTTGGTAAGTTTTAGACTTGTTGCAACACCACCATCACTACCAAACATACATTGGTTGTATCTCAAATAAATATAGTTCATCAGGCTATATTTATCCCAGATATGATTACATAACCACCCAGGTTTGACGGTAATGTCCAACATCCAAAAACTTTTATCTTGTTCTTCTTGTGATATTTTTTCTAGTGTGTGTATATATATATATATATATATATATATATATATATATATATATATATATGTATATATATATATATATATATATATATATATATATATTCTGAATGTACTTATACTTTTATAAAATATTGTTATATTTTAAAGTATAACTCTTGGTCAGAGTGTTTTTATCCCAATGTATTTCTAGTTGTATATCTTTTATGAATTGATATACTGAGTTCACTATAAACAATGCTTTGATACCAATATGTCACACCCCCAAACCGAATTGGCGGAAACATTAAGGGGCGCAGGACGTCATGTCAAGTATCACAACACATGCATTATTATAATCAAAGTACAAAAACCATTTCATTAATAATGTATAAGTTTTTATATAAGTTCAAACATTAGCTACTCAACATCAAAAGTAGATATAGTAAAAGACGAACGACGCAACACGGTACTAGGCTGTCTTCTCAAAAGCTCCAGGAGTGTACCTGTCTACTGGATTACTGAGAATACAAGTTATTTTGAAAGAGAGGATCAGAATATAATGCTGGTGAGTTCATAAGTATTTAGTTATGGTTGTTTTAGCTTTTAAGAAAATGACTGAGTTTGCTCCAGAAAGTCCTATACTTCCTATTTTACAACTGAAAAGTAGTTTTACTCCATAAAACCGTTCTGATTAAGTGTTATTGTACTTATAGCATATTTAGACAAATTTTAACTCTCCATAAATTTATGAGGTGAATGGTTTCGGTTTCGTCTTTTAAAAGCGGTTTTAAGTCCCATATAACCGTTTCGCTTATGGAGGGACATGGTTAATACAAAGTAGCTTTAAGCATACACTATTGGTATAATGACAACCATGTAATTTAGTTGGTTTAATTAGGGTTATAATGTGATAAGATTGTAACCATGCTAACCGATAAGAATGAACACGACGACCTTCTGGTGTCGAAACTGAATATGTGACATTTGTCACCTCTTGGCCTTGCCGGCTGGGACTGTAGCTAACAATCGTGGGTGTGGGATTGTCAGTCCCATATAGATCTATACACACAATGCCCGGTCTCCCTCCAGGAGTTTATGGTTACAAAACGTGGCACAACAATGTATCGTTGTGCCATGAAGTAGTATCTCACATTTTACTTATCATGTACATGTTATCGTGTGTATGTTCCTTCTGTTTCTTGTAAATGTATATGTATATGTATATGTTCCTTCTATTTCTTGTAAATGTATATGTATATGTATATGTTCCTTCTGTTTCTTGTAAACGTATATGTATATGTATATGTTCCTTCTGTTTCTTGTAAATGTATATATATATATGTATATGTTTCTTCTGTTTCTTGTAAATGTATATGTACATGTATATGTTCCTTCTATTTCTTGTAAATGTATATGTATATGTATATGTTTTGGATTAATGTCTAAGTCCATAACTATATTTGGTATGTACTTGACCCGACCCGGCATGGTCCATTTGGGTTGCACTTCACCGACACAATTTATATGGATAGTCTTTTGAGAATAGTATATTTATGATTTATATTAATATATTATAAGTTCTAATATATTAATATAGAATCATATTATTTAATTAGTATTGATCAAGAATTAATTTAGAATTAATTAAGTGATCAAAAAGAACTAATTAAATATGGACTCTTATATATATGGAATGGGCCAAGTTCATTTAGTTTGGGCTAAGCTTTCATGGACGGTTCATGGAGCTTTTAACCCATGGATCCTATGTAAATGAAAGGTCATGGGTATTAGGGTTTACATGGATGTAACCCTAATCCTCCATAATATATAAAGGGGTCATTGGCTCACAAAATTGGCACAAGTGTGTGAAAATAAGAGTGGGCCGATTTTAGTGTGCATATATATTCTCTCAAGTTCTTCCAATGTGTTTTGGTGATTTGTGATTCCATTTGAGGCTTCCACACTATTGGGGCTAAGCTCTTAAAGCTTGAAGACATCAAGCTACATCAAAAGGTATGTCATCTAACTAGAACTTTGTAGTATAGGTGCTTCATAATATGCTAGTTAGGATGAAACCTTGGAATAGTTAATATTTGCATGTATAATAGAGAAAACATAGATCCAAGGTTTATAGGGTTGCATGTACACCATAGGAGTGTAGTATACTAAAACCCAACAGTGGTATCAGAGCCATGGGTTGTTTTCTGTTATATTGATGCAAATGTTTTATTTTCAAGTTGAAAAAAAAAGGGAAAAAAAAACATGACGTTTGTCAAATTTTAAGATAATTACTTATTTTCTGAAAAACGAATTATTTGTAAAATTTGAATCATTTGTTATATGAGTTGAATTAGGTCAAATTTAGTAAAAGAGAAAATGATATGATTATTTTATTAGTTTTAAAAGTTTGATCTAAATGTTTTAAGGAGTTACATATTTTGTCATAAAATTTTGGAGCTCAAAAGTTTTTTTTAAAGTTGTGATCTTAAGGTTTTTGAAACTTCCATAAGTTATGGATATGAAAAGGTTTTAAAAAAAATTGATTCAAAGTTTTTATGGAGTTACAAAATTTGGTGTTAATGTTTTAAAGAATTTCATAACTTATTCTTAAGTTATGGAACATGAAATGTTTCATCATAAAACAAGCATTTAACTCCATAAGTTATGGATTACCAAAAGTTTTATGTTTCCTTGATTTATGAGTTAGTTTAGATTAATGAAAAAAAATTGTGTTTTAGGTTTTTTCAATCCTAATTAATCTGGAGGTAATTCATAAAATGTGTTTTTGTAACTTGTCCTCAAGTTACATAAAAGGTTACATAAAAAATGAAGAGTCTTTTTCATTAAATAGTATTATGTAAGAGTCACTTCTTTAAAAGTGTTATTAAAGAATAAGAGGTTACATAAAAAATGAAGAGTCTTCATTTTAATGAACCATTAAAGTCATAAGTTATGAAATGAAAAGTTTTGAACAGTTTCAAAAACTTGCCCTCAAGTTTTGGAATTTGTAAAGTTTTCACTTATGAATACTTTAATTCCAAGTTAAGCCCTTAGAATTTTAAAAGTTAAAATTCAACCCTTATACTTTATTATATTATAAGTTAATAATATTTATATATATGTATTAGAGTAAAGTCGTCTTACCATTAGTAGGCCTCATTCACGAAGCCGGTCTATAAGGGGGGTATAAGGTTACTGCCTATAAAATGACAGTTTAATGGGTGTCCACTCTCACCCACCGCTTCCTTGACTGGTGGAGGGTCGTTAGCCGAACATGTAGGACAAGGACTATAATTCTCCCTTCATTAAAAGTATTAATGATAAATACTAAGTAACTAAACCTTTTATTAATTCCTAATCTTAGTTACTTAGGAAAATGTGAATAAGGTGCTAATCCATGAAATTACACTTTGCACTTTGTTTAAACCATTAGTGGAGCGTGTGTGGTTAACCGGCACACAAACCTGGATTTAACAAAGTAGGCAAATGGTAACTTAATATGTATCATACTATCGGTGGAGCTCGTGTGGTTAACCGGCACATCGATTGAGGGGTAAATATTAAGGGTACCAAGTATATTTGCATGGTTACTTCACACCTTGTTTTGTGATCCTCGGCATCCCAGTCACAAAACCTGAAGAGCACACTCGAGATTGAAACATGCCATTGAAAAGTTCAATGAATCTCAAAAGAATCTAGGAGTTTCAAAACCAATTAAAACCTAATAATACATTTCGTTTATCTTGGTGGAAATTGGTGAATCGTCATTCACCTACCTTCAAATATTTTATAGCTTGGATTACGGCATCCCTCTTCCAAGTTATAAAATAGTTTGTTGGGTCCTAGCCTTAATATATCATATTGGGTGTTATATTAAGGACTTAAATCAACTTTACGTGAATTTCTCCCATTGTTGATGTCTGGTTTAGACAACATCGATCTTCCCAAACCAAGCTTTCCTAATGAATATGACTTCCCGAGTTTGGCTCATGGAAGTCATACTTCTCTTCCTCCACCTCCTCCAATTATTCTCCCTAACCCACAAGTTCAAGGTCACTCAAGCCCTAATGGCAAGCAAGGTCTATGTGTGATCACATCTTAGAGATGAAGTCACATATTGACAAGCCGGGAGAGTTGGGTGTCAAAGTCTTGAGAAAGTTGGATGTTCAAACACTTTCTAAGTCACATAGTGAGTTCCTTTGGGACTACTATGAAACAGACTATGACATGAACCTTAATGATCATATCTATTTGCTTGGTGCTGCTGAATCAGCAATGATTTGGAACGATAGTAAAGCAAATTTGATTAGAAGATCAACTTCCCAAAAACTTTATGGACAGTGACAATGGTGACACTGGAAATCCTTAAAAAACATTCTCTTCCCAATGGAAAGGGATTGGCCATAGTCAACCCGGTTGACCAAATGGTAAAGAGAAAGGCTAAGTCTGAGATAGTCCCATTACCAAAGGCTCCATATGTTTATTTTGCCAAAGGAAGGGGCGTTGATTGCAAAGCTGCCAAATTTACCTATGGATGTTAAAGTCAATAAGTTTGACTCTACATCAGGTAGAGCCCATTATCTAACTCTGTTAAGTTCTATTCTGAGATCCTCATTACATGATGTGACTGGGTCACATGTTGATGTTTTAAGAATCAAAGAATAGAGAGAAATCTTAAAGGAAGTATATGCTGATTCTGATCGCGAAGGTGGATTTTGATCGCATCAGAATTTTGAGCAGTTGCTTAAGAAGTTATGATATATTGCTAAGGAATAGATAACAACAATTTTCCATGTGGATTGTAAGGATAAGTTTTTCCGCAAAGTTTTAAAATAAAAGAAAATTGTTTAATTTTATTTATTTGAAGTATCCTTACAATGACATTTGTGGAAAATTGTTGCTTATATGATTCCACTGACAGCAATATTGGAAAATGGATTTAATTCTTTCATTTGTGGTAGTGTTTGAATTTACCAAATCAGGAAAGTTCCTCATCACCCAAGTTTCAATTGGACCGAAACTTGGAATCATGCAAGTTGAATAGTATGATGAATGAGAACTTTCAAGCATTGGAAAATCAAGACTAATTACTTGTTCACATGGATGTGTGAGTCAAGTGAAGGACTAAAGGGATCGAGTACAAATTCTTGTGCACTGGTCATGTCCACCACAAAGCTCGTTAAGACTATTTGATTTACTAAAGTTTAGTAAATATGGTTATACTTACAAGTTTAAGTATAATTCTGAAACATTGGAAAAGTCTCAATGTATGGCAGAACGAATGGGAAAAATCAAATTAGGCAGAAAGATAAAAGTTTCTCAAATCTAAAAAGATGGGAGAGTACTTTAGTATCATGTTTGTGATCATCTTAATGATTTAGAAATCATATCACAATTAGTCCTCTAAAGGTCATCTTAGTGCATTCTTATGACTAAGAAGAGGAGTCATGAATTGTTGAAATGGTTAGATCAGGAAGATGAGTCATACTTCGTTCCAAAACAATTCTTAGAGTCATACTCCAAGATTGTAACTTGAGTGACATATCTTAAAGAAAGGTTTAAAACACTTGTCAAATGTAAGAGTAAAAGTGTCATACTCTTGTACATTTGAAATTGGTAAGTTGTGATGTTTTGGATAAAACAAAGACCAACTAAGGCCAATTGTGTGAAGTGTTTGTCTTGATAAAGAATCCGCACTATCTCTTGAATATTTGGCAAGATAGTCTTATATGTCAAGAGGATAGTGGGAGTCTTAAAGATCCTAAAAAGAATTTCAAGAACTAATCAAGAATAAAACCTGAGGTTCTTCACTAGCACACGACTTGAGGTTTATAACCTATCGTGTTGACATATTTTGTGCCCATTCCAGTTAAAGTTGGCTTTGCATAGGAGTTCTGAAAGTTCTCAATTGGTTGCATAACAACTTGGAAGCAATGGCAGGCCCTGTACTGCCAGGTGGCAAGAAGTTAAGATTGCATAAGTTCGGTCCATATGAGTTTGGATTTGTGATTATCCTTATCTTGTGACTATGGTTTTGACGATTCACATGGATAAGAACACATACACCATAAAATCTAAGGGTCATAAGGTTTCTCTCCGATTCATGAAAATGATGGTGAGGAAACACTTCCACCAAGTAGATTTGAAGCAGATGGCAAAAGGTCTAAACAATTGAGACTATGATTACGGCATCACTTTTCATAGTTCTGAAATTGTTTAGACACACATGCATGCTATCTAAGGAAAGGTGTATGATTTTGATAAAGTTTTATCAAAGCATCTCGTATCAGAAATCTGAACTTTGGTAAGAAAGTCAATAAAGCATTGATTTCTAGAAGTCCAGCTGATTTCTAACTACATGTCAAAGCTAGTGGGAGCATAAGTGTTATGCTAATAATCATCATGTTAGTGGGAGCATGATAATTATTGTTAGTGTTGCAAGTTAGCAATCTTAATTATAGAAAACAAAAGTTTCAATTCGTGAGGCTGCAGGGATTGAAAAAGTTGTTTTGCTATAATTAAGGGAGAGGATATACTTCATTTCAGTTCTAAAGGCTTAGATTGAGACTTTAATCATCTTTAGTCAAGAATATATATATGAATTTCATGTTGGATTGGTTCAACTTAAGGAAATTCTATATATTGCGTTCTCAAAATTCGATTATGATTACAACATCCCTCTTCATAGTCAAATTTTGAAAACATGGCAAATAAAAATATTGTAGCAAAAGACTGGTCTAGAATCATGTCTTTATGTGAGACATCATGAATCGTGTACCATTTGCTTTGGGTACAGGATCGATTGCATGTGCTATAATATTTGTCATTTCTAAAATTTTCCAAATGCCCAGAGGCATTAAGAAGGGAAAAGGTCTAGAATTGGATATGACTAAAATGATTAAGCAATTGTCGAGGACAATCTAAGGTTTACCAAAGATTGGTTGCTCAGGGACAGTTGGAAGTATAGTGCTAATTTTGGAAGGACCATATTAACATATTCTGAAAAGAGGCATCTCTTATTCAGAAGTGATAGTCAAAATGAGAATATGGAGTTGTCTCCATAGGTGGAAGTTATATGTGTAAGATTAGAAAACTTAATGCAAGAAGCATGTCCAAAGCAATGTACTTTGAATATGAGACTTAGTTTCCATGGAGTTGATCTCCATTGGAATACCTTATAATGACTGTTGACAAGTCTTTGTGACTTTGTACATATTCATTATAGGAGGGTCAGTGCATATAAGTTTAAAATCTAAACAGATTTCGATAAATGATAGGAATTTGAAATTCTCACATTTTTCGATAAGGATTTGGGAGTGTGAAATTAGAATCATTGAAATTATGTTCAATTGGTTTATTTCACAAAGTAAGGATCATAGACAAACATAGAGTGCATACTTGGTGTATGGCAAAGCTATTGTTTAAGAAAAACATAGTGTACATGCTTGGAGCATGGGACAACTAGTGTTTTTAATTCAAGTATAAAGTTGATAAAACCGAAACAATGAATAATGAGTAATCAGTATGGTGATAAATAAAAGTGTTTATTTATATTCATAGGGTTTGATACCATATTTGATTCATTTATTCTTGTGTTTCACTTTGCATGTTTTGACTTCCAGAATAACTAAGTCGCTCTTCCTGGATGATTAAGTTATTCAAACCATCCACAGTCGGTCATATATTGGAAGTAGATATAAATCAAGACTGTCATGGGTTGGTTTGTAGAGGTCCAAGTTGGTGGACAAAGTGGTGCTACAACACTCATGAGTGCTTATAAGTTCTGAGTATTGGATTCAACCCGCGCTCATTTGAATCACTTCATGGATTTTATCACGAGTGATCATGAGACGATAATATCTTATATTCTTCAAACCTAGAGATATGAGTTGTTACTATGAGTTGGTTATACATTGATTGCACGAAAACGCATTTGGTAACTCGATGTTATAAAACGTGCCTTTGTGTATGATTCAACAAGTAGTAGAACAAGCCACATGAGTCGAAGTTTATCCATTCCTTTTACCTTCGGGATAAAAGCGATATATGTGGGCTCCTCGATGATTTAGCGATGACACATGTGAGTGCTTGGCCAAGCCAGGACTGATTTGATTTGTTCAATCAGTCAGTCATCATAAATCGAAAATCGGGAAACAACAAATGGACAGAGAGAATGATTATAATCCATGTCTCAGTCCATATGATATCTAGAATGGAGGAATATATGATCCCTTATCTAATGGACAAGTCATTGACAAAGGTCAGAGTTCATTGACAAGATCAGAGTTCGACAGCGGCTTTAAGAGCTACGATTGCCAGTTGGTTTTTGAAGTCATACTCAATAATAGTTTTAGACTTATCCAAGTGGGAGACTGTTGGATTAATGTCTAAGTTCATAACTATATTTGGTATGTACTTGACCCGACCCGACATGGTCCATTTGGGTTGCACTTCACCGACACAATTTATATGGATAGTCTTTTGAGAATAGTATATTTATGATTTATATTAATATATTATAAGTTCTAATATATTAATATGCAATCATATTATTTAATTAGTATTGATCAAGAATTAATTTAGAATTAATTAAGTGATCAAAAAGAACTAATTAAATATGGAATCTTATATATATGGAATGGGCCAAGTTCATTTAGGTTGGGCTAAGCTTTCATGGATGGTCCATGGAGCTTTTAACCCATGGATCCTATGTAAATGAAAGGTCATGGGTATTAGGGTTTACATGGATGTAACCCTAATCCTCCATAATATATAAAGGGGTCCTTGGCTCACAAAATTGGCACAAGTGTGTGAAAATAAGAGTGAGCCGATTTTAGTATGCATACATATTCTCTCAAGTTCTTCCAATGTGTTTTGGTGATTTGTGATTCCATTTGAGGCTTCCACACTATTGGGGCTAAGCTCTTAAAGCTTGAAGACATCAAGCTACGTCAAAAGGTATGTCATCTAACTAGAACTTTGTAGTATAGGTGCTTCATAATATGCTAGTTAGGATGAAACCTTGGAATAGTTAATATTTGCATGTATAATAGAGAAAACATAGATCCAAGGTTTATAGGGTTGCATGTACACCATAGGAGTGTAGTATACTAAAACCCAACAATATGTTCCTTCTGTTTCTTGTAAATGTATATGTATATGTATATGTTCGTTCTGTTTCTTGTAAATGTATATGTATATGTATATGCTCCTTCTGTTTCTTGTAAATGTATATGTATATGTATATGTTCCTTCTGTTTCTTGTAAATGTATATGTACATGTATATGTTCCTTCTGTTTCTTGTAAATGTATATGTATATGTATATGTTCCATCTATTTCTTGTAAATGTATATGTATATGTATTTGTTCCTTCTGTTTCTTGTAAATGTATATGTATATGTATATGTTCCTTCTGTTTCTTATAAATGTATATGTATATGTATATATTCCTTCTCTTTATTGTAAATGTAAATGTATATGTTTATTGTTCCCTAAATTATACCTATTATAGTTTATATAGTATATTTGTTTTGTATCTGCTTTGTAGAAAAGACTCAATTTCTCAACATGTACAATTGGGTTAAGTATAACTTTAAAGGTAAGATTTAATATCCATCAATGTATTTAGCATGTATAATTATGAGTTAATCGACAGGTGGACTAGTGTATCCTACCCTAAGCCCACAACCAAACAAGGAATAAGAGTCAAGGTCATTAACATTAGTCCTAAGTCCATTAAAGCATGTTTATACTTGAATACATAAAGGAATATGGTTTGAAAGTAAAAGATTTTGTAAAGAGTTTCGTAAGTAGTTTGAAAGTGGTTTGACAGTGGTATGAAAATGGTGCTAACATGATGTTAACAATGTTTTGAAAGTTGCACAGTTCAAATGTTTGTAAGTTTATATCTGTAACATAATACCACAATTTTATTGTGTTCAACTTTATTCCTCCCCTAAAAAGTATTTAAACAGTTAAAAGGTTGATTGTACGGGTGTGAAGTCGCCTGATTGTGAGTGACTTTGTGACAACCCGAAATTTCTATTCTGTACAACCATTCACTTCAATAGAAGTCAGAACTGTTTCTGCTAACTTTCAAGCTTTTTGGAATCAGTTTGAGTGTTTTAAAGTTAGTACTTCAAGAGACAGCTGGAGAGAGGATGCCCTAGGGTTTATTGTGCAACAATAAAGTCCCAAAACTCCAAGAGTTTGGAGTTTACAGCCTAAACATGGTGTTTACGGCCGTAAACTCTAAGGAGTATAAATATGACACTTAGTCATTTTTATCACTTTTTCACCTTTTCAAGACTAGAACTCAAGATCCTCTCAAGTATCATCCGATTTTCCTTCTTGATCTTCAACTGTGTAAGTGTTTCTTGCACTAATAAGTTGATATCTTACTTAATCTAGTGATCTTACATGATTCCATCCGTGACATCATTCCATTTGTGTAGATCTTCAAGTGTTCTTAGTTTCACCAAGAACACACACTAGTGTTCTTGGACTTTTAACACCCTTACAAGCTTCTATATAGTAAGTACTCTTACCTTGGCTTGTTATAAGGCTTGTTACACTTCTTAATCATCTAGAAAACACAAAGAAACACAAGATCAAAGGTGTTTACGGTCCAAACATGTTCTTGGACCGTAAACCCTAATGCAAGGGCCATTGGGTGCCCTAGTCCCTTACCAAGCCTTGGATACTAGTCTAGATCCCATCCTTGAAGTGCTTAGGACCTTAAACATCAAAAATACCATGAACCATTAGAGTTTACGACCGTAAACACATGGAGAAATGGTCCATGGGCCGTAAACTCCATAAAGGGGTGAAATGATGCCACAATCACTTCCTAAGGCTTAGACTTGAAGTAGGATGCTTCTTTATGGCTTATGAAACTTCAGAACACAAAATGGTAGAAGTACCATGGGTTTACGGTCGTAAACTCATGGGTTTACGACCGTAAACTCCATGAGAGTTGGTCCCAAAACCGTAAACTCCAAAAGAGTTTACCCTTGGACTTTAAACTCAAATGCAAGGCCCTACAACCCTTAGATGCAATCCTTAGTACTTATAACACTTGAATCAAGGTGTTTTTCATGTCCTAGGGTGTCTTAACTTGATTAATTTGTTATTAAATGACTAATTGGATACATATATGTGTTATTATATGTTAACTAGGATCCTTGTGTGTGTTTAATTCTTCACTTGACGCTTAGCATCCTATACCATCCGTTCATCCAAACCACTCACTACAGGTGAGTTCATACCCCGTAATGAATCTTTTAACTGTTTTAACTGTTTAAGGGGGGGGGGGATACAAGTTGAACACAATGATAATTGTGTAAATGTTTGTTATAAACATCTTTCAAAATGTTACTTATGTTATTTATAAGTTGTCAAAACATTTCAAAAACTCTTTTAAAAGTTATGTTACTTTATAGTTATACAAAACTCTGTTTTTAAAGTACAAGCATAACTTAGTAGATAAACGAGTCTTTTCAGTAACAGTTCAAGTAGAACATTAGTAAACTATAATAGGTATAGTTTAGGAGAATGCTATTCATTACTTCTAGTACAATGAAGCACATAAAGAGTCAGTTCTTACATGAATCAAACAATACCATACAGAACGTATAGTGAAGAGAATCAAACAATACCATACAGAGAGAACGTACAATATACAGTACAAAACAAACAAGTTAGGTTGCTATAGCATGAGAACACACATACATGATCTAATTATACCAATGAATCACTAACTCATTGTTTTAAACAAAAGGTGATAGTTATATTGGGTATACATGATCATATACTTTAATGTGAATTACATGGCTTGCAAGAATTTGCAGAGGTCATGTTTAGTTCCCCTAATCTCCTAACAGGGAGAGCGTATAGTAAGGGTTCTAGCCTTCACATTATAACCGTAATAAAACAAATATGTTTTTAGGTTATTAGTACATCCGCATGTCATTATAAACGACAACTGTGTACTTACATTTCCCATCACTTTCATAAAGTGACAGTACCACTTGAAAGTCAAACTCAAACTATTTTCGAGTCGAAATAGTTATAAACTAGGGAAAATATACATTCTTACAAATGAAAAACGGAACAGTCGAGTCTAGCAGATAACAGAAGATGCCTTGGTAGAAGGATACGATTAAAAGAAAGGACCATAATGCTAGTCTTATGATTCCTTAATGTATACATCACAGGATATATATATACCAATAGGGTCCGACAGGTAATAGGATGTGTGCTCTCCGCTTCATTTCCTGTTCCTTGTTTGGTTGTGGGCTTGGAACAAATTCACCCAATCTATTTTCTACACGATTCTATATATATGTATGCTTAGTATACATTAAGTCATCATAAGGGTACCAGGTATGGGTCAGGTTATAGGACATAGAGTCAAAGCACAGTTTTTCTAGTACAAAACATACTTTCCAAAATCAGTACTTTTGGTATACAAAACTAGAAACTTCCCAGTAAAGTGTTTAATCCATTTTATTAAACCAGTACAATTTAAAGGACCTTAGGTGAGTAACTCCATAATAACTTAGTTTATACATCATGTTTATATATAAAACTAATACCCAATAGATAGTTGGATGTGTGCTTTCTGCCTTACTTCCTGTTCCTTGTTTGGTTGTGGGCTTAGGGCAGATTCACTCAATTAACTTTCTATCCGATATTAGATTATATATATCAGTATAAACTAAGATATTATAAAAGTAGTCACTGTGATCACCATTTTATTATAAGAAATAAGGGTTTTCTTAAAGAACTTTTCATTAGATACAAAGGAACCATCACAACTAACTCCATGAGTAACAAGTGAATACATCAGGGTTATATATGACGACGATCTAACAAACAATGGGATGTGTGCTATCCGCCTTAATTTATGTTCCTCGTTTGGTTGTGATCTTGAGGCAGATGCGCACAATCGATTGTTTGTTTACTCTGAGTCTTATATAACTTTTACCCACTTAGTACCCATAGAATGGGTTGTAGTGTCATTTTACTTAAACTTCCATCAAAGTAGGAAATATATGATTTTCTAGAGGAACAGGCGAACTTTTCAAAACAGAACTTACAACTTACACCATTTTTACATATACATTTCCAACAACACTTTACAACTTACTCACATCACTAAAATCTTATGAACTCACCAGCTTAATTGCTGATCAACTCTTTCAAATAACTTGTATTCTCAGGAGACTATTAGACAGGTGCTCGTGCTGGGGATTCAGAAGATGAAGCATTATAGCTTCAAGTCTTGTTTATGAATTCTATGTTTTGTGAACACACGCATTGTAAACACTTTCTTTCGAAATAAAATGGTTGTTCATTACTTGCTTACCATATACATATCTCTTGATGCTAAACATGACGTCCTCCACCCCTGAACGATTCCGCAATTCCGGTTTTGGGGTGTGACAGACTTGGAAATGAAAGATTAATATAGGATGCTTGAGTTCACAATTGAAGTCCCGAAGTACAACTGGATCCTATTAGGCATATAATCACATATATGTGCATACAATTAGTGCCTATAATAACTAGTAAGCTTAATAAACAGCCTTAGGAAGTTGGAAACACTTTCTATGAAGTGGTAGACCCACCAAGGGAAGGCTGAGGGATGATCACGGCCAACTCCATGAGTTCACGGCTCATGAGATGTTCACGGCCCTATGAAGGGTTCACGGCCGTGAACCCTAGAAGATCTTGAAGGTGGTGATGAAAGTGATGAATTTATGGATGAAATCGAAGCACTTCATACGAATAAGATGAATAACAAGTGAAAGGGATCAATAACTTACGTTTTTGAAGAGAAAGGAGGTTTTCCCTTGAAGATACTTGAGAGAGAATGGGTGGTTCACTGTCAGGAGATGAAGAAAAATGAAGCAAACTCATATATATAGGGGAGAGATCACGGCCAGGAGAGAGTTCACGGCCGTGAACAGGGTTTGCGGCCGTGAACCTAATATGATGGGTTTCCTAGTTCGGGTGCAACCTTCTGATCTCGAGTTAATACGTCATAACACTCAATCCTTAAGTGTATAAGGCTTATAAACCAATGAATGATCCTTAACACAGCTAGAAGGTAGCAGAAACAAGGCTAAACTTTTTATTGATTTGGTTGACTTACAAGATAGAAATTTTGGGTTGTCGCAAATTACTTGTAATATAAAACAATATTTGTTTTGGAACAATGTATGTTTTAATTTAGCATGTGTAAATTTATGACCCAATTATTTTATTCAAATGTTTGATCATTTACTTAATCACTTTTCATAACGATAATATTCATATTCTAAAATGATTAACTTTTATATAAAGGATGAATTAAATCTTACTTGGTATGATTTACTTTTTAATCGGTAGATTATCCTCTAATCCTTTTGGGATAATACTTCAATCACTATTAATTGTATCTTGAATACAAATACCAACTAACATGTAGATTATACACTTTATAAGATTTAATATAGAAAGGCTCCATCCTCATCTTACCTAATGTTTTATGGATTTGAAGTCGATGTTGGACTAAAGCTTCTAAACCTAAAATGTACTAAATGCATATTTGTGTGATACTCTAAATTTGGCTTAGATTATCATATGCAAACCCACCAAGAATAAGTTCTCTCATTCTTATGAAAGTTAAGTTAGTAGAAAGCAAGCTTCTAATCACAAAGTAAGTGGGAGGTATATGGAACTTGAAGCAGCTCAAGAACCATAACCTTATGTAGTAATAGTTGGCACTAGTTTTAACAAGGATTGTTAAACTTGAATAATAGCTAGTCATAATCACAAATTGTTCACATTAGTGGTAGAAATCATCTCTGACTTGAGAAATGTGGAATCTCTCATTAATGATCTTTTATTGATGGTTTCTGGAAAATCCATCAAATACCATGATGCTATGTCAGATCTCGAATCTGATAAATGACTTAGAGTCATGAACATGAGATGTATTCCATGTATGAGAATAAATAATGGGCTTGATTAAAATTTCTCCCTATAGCAAGGCTAGAAGGAGTAAATGATTATTCTAGAAAGAATAAATTCATTGGATAACTATACACATTTAAAGCAAGACTTGTAATAAAAGAATTTTCTCATACTCATGTCATTTACTATGGTCCTTATCATACTCATGACATCAACTATGATCAAGCCTTTTTAACAAGTAGCTATGACTAGATCAATAAGGATATTGTTTACTATAAACTTATATTCTTAATATGAGATATAGTACATAGATTTCAAGAAAGACTGCTTTTCTTAATAGATATCTACTAGAAGATATCTATATAGCTTAGCCTGGAGTTTTTCTTAATCCATGTTATCCTACACAAAATGTGTAGAGCTTGAGATCCACTTGTGGATATAAAGCAAACATCTCAATGTTATAATCATCATTTTAATGTAAAATGACAATGTATGTTTTTACGTCAAAATGAATAGAACATGTGTGTGTGTGTTTACTAAGAACTAGTGGGAGCATAGTGAAATTACTACTCTCTTATGAATGAGACATACTTAATCATTTGAAATCGCATTCTGACTAAGCAAGGTTGTTTTCACCTTGAATCGGAAAGTGTTTCTAAAATGAAAGACTTAGGAAGGAGAAGATACATTTTTGGAATGTGAAATCTATAAGGAATAGATAAAATGAATGTTAAAAGTTTCATGTCCTTATACATATATTGGCAATATCTTGAAAGGGATCAATGATTTTGCTATATTTATACATATTTTTAGGCAATATTTGGATTCATTTTTATATTTATATTGGTTATTTGCAAAGATAAATGGTACTTATAAGATTGAATTGTATTTTGCAGCCAAAATGAGTCATCTTGAAGCATAAGGACCAAAAGAGACAACTAGCAGAACTTTGGAGGATTAACGATTTTAAAAGAAGAAAATCCCAGCGAAACGCTAAATTCATGACGTGTATATCGAGTCCACGACGAGGAGTTGGTGATTCTAGAAGATGAGTACAAGGGAAGTCAGGATCCTTGCCCGATGAGGATTTCTCCTAATTCACGACGTGAAGTTCAAAAATCATGAAATCTATATAAATCCTTGGTGTTTACGAATTGAGGAGGTTGGCTGGAGATTGAAGGATTCTGAAAACAATTTCTGGAGGAGTTTAAGGCAGAAGAATTAAGCTTTAACATCCAAGGAAGAAGAAGGAGTAGAAGATCATTACTTTCTCTTTTAATTTGGTACAATTTACTATGTTTTTAATAATTAAGATTGTGTGTTTGATTCTAGCCATGAGTAGCTGAGTCTAGCTACTTCTGTTTAGTTAGATAAAACTTGAACTCATGGATTACTTAATTGATTATGGATTTTCTAGTTGGTTATATGCTTGTGTTTGATTGTTAATACCTAGGATGCTAATATTTGATACTTGAATTTCTTGAATTCATGTTCTTTGTAGCTTAGTGAATATTAATTTTCATGAACTTGACGCCTAGTAACTTAGTGACCATTGAATTGCTAGAGCTCGGATCGAACCATCTTAGTTAAGTGATTAAAGTATGAAAATTTGGCTGTGCTGGAGAACATTTATTGTGACTACAATACTGTTTGCTTAATCAATCTTATATAGCTCCAATCATAATTAATAATTGTAATTGTGTTAAATTATGCGTGACCATGCATAGCTCTACATGAATTAGTTAATCATTAGTAAATTTGGATTTAAATTACTAATAATATATTAATTGGTAACCAACATGAATTATCCATAATTAATAGCTAACCATTGAGGAAAAGTGTATTCAAACTAAACAAAAGTATTTTTATTAATTGATTGAATTTGATAAGTTGAGTAGTTAAGTTTGTCTGAACTTGCAAAATCAGATAAAAACCATCTAAGCTCTTACTTAGATTTTTAGGTAAATTTAGTAGCAATTAGATTAAATAACTAAATCCGTTCCTTGAGATCGATACCCGACTTACCGAAATTATTCTTTAATTTTACTAGGTACACTTCCTATGTGCATTTTAGCTAGTTAAGTTCGTTAGGTTATAAATTTAAAACTAGTAGGTACTTCTTTGCACATCAAGTTTTGGGCGCCGTTGCGGGGAACGACTATTTAGTTTAGAATTTATTTTCTTTAGGTTAATAGATCCTTTTTGTGGGGTAAAACCTGCAAAAAGTTAATTTACAGCTTTAGATTTTTGTTCAGAACTAGACTCACGACATGAGCCTTAAGCTCACGATGTGAATTCAGTAGTTCTTGTTTTTTTGTTTTCAATTTATGGATTAGATTTTCTGCGACAACACGAGGTGGTGCTCTTTACCACGTCATGGTGAACAGTCAGTAGGCATTTCTATTTACTTTTTGTTCAATTTTACGTTTTTATTATTGTTTTTATTGCAATAGTTCATGACCCGACGATCCAACAGACCTTTGGTACCACCACTTGAAGATCCAGAGTCAGCCCTTTGTAAAAAGACGGATAAGAACATATGAGAAACCAATCCACCAAATAAATTTCCTTTCAAAGATCTTAATTCAATTTTTGGAAAGAAAAGAGGGAAAAACGTGGGTGAGTCAAAAATTCTTCGAAGGACAAAAACAAAGTTGAAGGCTTTGGCCATAATCCTAATCCACAAGAATCTGACTACGAGTCTGATCCCGAATTTAAATTAGAAGGAACCGAACCTGAGGATGAGCCAAAAGATATTGTGGCTGACATTGTTGATATTTCGATGGGAGCGTATAAAAAGAGAATCAGAGATGATATTGGTCCTGGCTTTGTGCAACCAGCAATTCCCGCCACTGCCACATTCGAGCTAACATATTCTTTCCGCGCTTAAGGATGTTCCATTTTCCGGGAAAGATCATGAAGATGATTACAAACATCTAGATGAAGTCAATTATATAGATGATTGTTTCAATAACTCAAATGTTCCAAGAGAGACAGTATTGTTAAGAATGCTTCCAGTAACTTTCAAAGGAGATGCTAATCACTGGTTGAAGGCACTTCCACCTGGTGCCATTACTACATGGGCACAAATGCGCGAGCAATTCTTAGAACAATTCTTCCCACCATAAAAACTAGCTAAACTCAAGAAGACGATTGCCAACTTTGAGCAACAACCGGGTGATTCACTTTATGAAGATTGGGATCGCTATAAGGGGTTACTTAGAAATTCCCCCCAAAATGATCTTAATGTGCAACAAGATGCCTCAATATTTTATGATGGGGTGAATGTTATGACAAGGCAACTCCTTGATTGTCAAGGAATGCTAACTAAGAAAAATCCTGCCAAAATCAAGGAATTAATTGAGGAGTTTTCCAAGCATTCTCGTGAGTATCATAATCCTAGACATGATGGGGCTTAAGGAATTGGGAACTGGGCTTCTGAACACATGGCAGCTGTTAGAGCCAGGATTCTCAAAGCATTTAGGATCCTCAAACCTCATCAGATATTCTGGATCCTCAAATATCTCAAGATCCCAACTATTACCGTTATTATTATTTATTAACATTTATAATAGTTGTATTTCGTTCTAAACTAACACCTGTGCAGAAGTAGTCAAGAGAAGATTTATTCTCAACTATGCTAAAGACCCGGAATACCAAGTCAATCAACGTTCACAAAGCTGGTCATAGAGGATCCCAGGAAGATCGGACATCTTGTTAGCTAGTTTAGACTATAAATTGACACATGCATCTCGCACACAACACACTCTACTCACTCTTAGCTTACTCTATGAAAATTTTCACTTGTTCGTACTAAAATACTCTCTGTAATCATCATTTTATATTAATAAAATCAACAAGGCATGTGATCATTATCACCTCCCAAGGTTTTCTGCCAGAGATCCTAGCAAGGATCAAGGGCTTTACTTGTAAACAATCGTGTCATTCACTTTACCTTACTCTATTTTATAATTCGAACATCACAGCCTCTCATTCATTTTGGTTGATTTATACATGTGTAATTTTTGACCAAAACCATTTGGCGCCCACTGTGGGGACGTGGTGTTCAAAATCCTCGAAAGATCATGTCTACACAACCGATCCTTTCTTCATCCTCCGCTCCTTCCATTCCAACCAAAAACCTACCACCTCCTCCGAGTGGACCCCCTGGTCAGAGGAAATCGCCTTAAACTTCTAAGAAAAACATCCCTCCGCTCACTAACCAAGGAAGTTTGGGATCTGCAGGACTCCAGGATCCGACTGCTTTGGTCACTACTCCTGAACTCTTCTCTATGATGAGGAAAATGACGCAACAGATGACTCAGCAGGAAGATGAGAATAGAACACTACTTAGAGAAGTGTAGAGGATGAAGGTGGAATTTTAGAGATCCCAGGAAAGGACGCCCACAGTTGTACAACCAAGGATCCTGAACTTCGACAATGCAGTATCCTCAGAAAATCATTAGGGGAACACAACCCATGCTACTGCTGCGTCGCCCTGGGGGACAACTATGAACAATCCATCATCTATGATCAATTATCTCAATGAGCCTTTTAATTCTCCTAGAAACCTTGATTCTAGTAACCTCTTAAACAGTAATACTATCAATACTAACTCTATGAATGTTGATACAGGATTAAGTCCAAACATGGCTAGGGAAGTTCAACATTTGAGACAGATGATATCAAGCATACCCGGGGTAGTTCAACCCTTACAAGAAGCATCTCCAACAAATCACAAGATCTCAATATTTGACACTGCAATAGCCGATACCAAAGTTCCTAAATGCTTCCAGACTCCTAGCATGAAGCCTTACTATGGAACTACGGATCCTGAAGAGCACGTAGCAGAATACATAGAAATGTTGGAGTTCATTCCCATCCTAGTGTACTTGAAGGAAGCTTGCCTATGCAAAGGGTTTGGTTCAACCCTCACAGGATCAACTCTTAAATGGATGCTCAATGTTCATCCCTATTCTATTACTTCATTTGCACATTTAGTCATTATTTACAATAACCAGTTTTCTTGTAGCAGAACCTTCGAGAAGATCACTAGTGATCTTTACTGGGTGGTTCAAGATCCTAAGGAACGACTTAGGGATTTTGTTAACAGGTTTGGCAGGGATGCTATGAGTATCCCCAACATTGACATGGCGACTGTTGTAGAGGCCTTCAAGATGGGTCTAAGGAAGGGTTTACCCTTCTACGAAGATCTCGTGATGACCCCATGCAAGAGATTGGACAAAGTTAGGTGCTGAGCATTAAGGTTCATAAGGATTGAAGAGGATAAAGAAGTCCAGAAGAGGAGCAATCCTCCAAGTCAATACGAGAATCCTAATAGGAAGGCCGAACCCTCAGCTCCAAGATCCTAGAAATCGAAGCCCTATTCCAGACCATATCATCACAGGGTTAATGCCCTGGAAGATGAAGGGAAGGAAGTGGAACCTCCTAAGATCACTGACTATTGTTTTTCTTTGGATGTCTCTGGTTTAATCCATGCTTATGCAGGATCTCAGAGATAAAGCAAGGTGTCCAAAGAAGGATAACAAGTCCACCAGTTGGAAAGACAAGTCCAAATGGTGTGCTTACCACGAAGATTTCGGTGACATGACGGAGGATTGCATACCTCTAAGAAAGGAGATCAACTATCTCCTTAGCAAAGGACATCTTAAAGTGATTCTCGAAAGAAAAGAAAGAAAAGTCCAAGGAGAACAAACAGGATGGTCACCAGATCCCGGAGAAACCGGGATCTCCACCCTAAACGCCAAGATAATTAATGTTATCTTAGGTGGATCTAACATTTGTGTTACTTCTTATTCTTAGGCTAAAACACATGCCATGGTCTCTAAAACATAAAAGGAGGATAGACCACGAAAGAATAACTTGGTTAGCAATGAAAAGGAAATCACGTTTGACGTGATGGACAGGGAAGGGATTCAGGATCCTCACCATGACGAACTCGTGATAACACTATACATTTCCAACCACTTGGTAAGAAGGATCCTTGTTGACAGAGGATCCTCGGTCAACATCGTACTTTCAGACTCACTAAAGAGGATGAACATCCCAGAATCAGAGATAATCAAAAGATCCTCAGTCCTTATAGGATTTAGAGGAGAAACAAAACACACCATTGGGGAGATAAATCTACCAATATACATAGAAGGGGTAAAATTTTTGTGTTATTGACACTTTATCTTCATATAATGTGACATTAGGTAGACCACAGATCCACGAGATGAAAGTGGTTCCATCAACATATCATCAGTGTGTAAAGATGCCTACTCTATGGGGAACTGTGAAAATCATGGGAGATCAACAAGATTCAAAGGACTATTATAAAACCTCTATGAAGCCAACGACGAAACCCCGGCAAGCCTAGCAATTAAGGCAGGGGGCACGACTGTTGGGTTTTGAGCATTCTAACACTCCTATGGTGTACATGCAACCCTATAAACCTTGGATCTATGTTTTCTCTTTTATACATGCAAATATTAACTATTCCAAGGTTTCATCCTAACTAGCATATTATGAAGCACCTATACTACAAAGTTCTAGTTAGATGACATACCTTTTGATGTAGCTTGATGTCTTCAAGCTTTAAGAGCTTAGCCCCAATAGTGTGGAAGCCTCAAATGGAATCACAAATCACCAAAACACCTTGGAAGAACTTGAGAGAATATGTATGCACAATAAAATCGGCCCACTCTTATTTTCACACACTTGTGCCAATTTTGTGAGCCAAGGACCCCTTTATATATTATGGAGGATTAGGGTTACATCCATGTAAACCATAATACCCATGACCTTTCATTTACATAGGATCCATGGGTTAAAAGCTCCATGGACCATCCATGAAAGCTTAGCCCAACCTAAATGAACTTGGCCCATTCCATATATATAAGAGTCCATATTTTATTAGTTCTTTTTGATCACTTAATTAATTCTAAATTAATTCTTGATCAATACTAATTAAATAATATGATTCCATATTAATATATTAGAACTTATAATATATTAATATAAATCGTAAATACACTATTCTCAAAAGACTATCCATATAAATTGTGCCGGTGAAGTGCAACCCAAATGGACCATGTCGGGTCGGGTCAAGTACATACCAAATATAGTTATGGACTTAGACATTAATCCAACAGTCTCCCACTTGGATAAGTCTAAAACTATTATTGAGTATGACTTCAAAAATCAACTGGCAATCGTAGCTCTTAAAGCCGCTGTCGAACTCTGATCTTGTCAATGAACTTTGACCTTTGTCAATGACTTGTCCATTAGATAAGGGATCATATATTCCTCCATTCTAGATATCATATGGACTGAGACATGGATTATAATCATTCTCTCTGTCCATTTGTTGTTTCCCGATTTTCGATTTATGATGACTGACTGATTGAACAAATCAAATCAGTCCTGGCTTGGCCAAGCACTCACATGTGTCATCGCTAAATCATCGAGGAGCCCACATATATCGCTTTTATCCCGAAGGTAAAAGGAATGGATAAACTTCGACTCATGTGGCTTGTTCTACTACTTGTTGAATCATACACAAAGGCACGTTTTATAACATCGAGTTACCAAATGCGTTTTCGTGCAATCAATGTATAACCAACTCATAGTAACAACTCATATCTCTAGGTTTGAAGAATATAAGATATTATCGTCTCATGATCACTCGTGATAAAATCCATGAAGTGATTCAAATGAGCGCGGGTTGAATCCAATACTCAGAACTTATGAGCACTCATGAGTGTTGTAGCACCACTTTGTCCACCAACTTGGACCTCTACAAACCAACCCATGACAGTCTTGATTCATATCTACTTCCAATATATGACCGACTGTGGATGGTTTGAATAACTTAATCATTCAGGAAGAGCGACTTAGTTATTCTGGAAGTCAAAACATGCAAAGTGAAACACAAGAATAAATGAATCAAATATGGTATCAAACCCTATGAATATAAATAAACACTTTTATTTATCACCATACTGATTACTCATTATTCATTGTTTCGGTTTTATCAACTTTATACTTGAATTAAAAACACTAGTTGTCCCATGCTCCAAGCATGTACACTATGTTTTTCTTAAACAATAGCTTTGCCATACACCAAGTATGCACTCTATATTTGTCTATGATCCTTACTTTGTGAAATAAACCAATTGAATATAATTTCAATGATTCTAATTTCACACTCCCAAATCCTTATCGAAAAATGTGAGAATTTCAAATTCCTATCATTTATCGAAATCTGTTTAGATTTTAAACTTATATGCACTGACCCTCCTATAATGAATATGTACAAAGTCACAAAGACTTGTCAACAGTCATTATAAGGTATTCCAATGGAGATCAACTTCATGGAAACTAAGTCTCATATTCAAAGTACATTGCTTTGGACATGCTTCTTGCATTAAGTTTTCTAATCTTACACATATAACTTCCACCTATGGAGACAACTCCATATTCTCATTTTGACTATCACTTCTGAATAAGAGATGCCTCTTTTCAGAATATGTCAATATGGTCCTTCCAAAATTAGCACTATACTTCCAACTGTCCCTGAGCAACCAATCTTTGGTAAACCTCATATTGTCCTCGACAATTGCTTAATCATTTTAGACATATCCAATTCTAGACCTTTTCCCTTCTTAATGCCTCTGGGCATTTGGAAAAAATTTAGAAATGACAAATATTATAGCACATGCAATCGATCTTGTACTCAAAGCAAATGGTACACGATTCAAGATGTCTCACATAAAGACATGATTCTAGACCAGTCTTTTGCTACAATATTTTTATTTTCCATGTTTTCAAAATTTGACTATGAAGAGGGATGCCGTAATCATAATCGAATTTTGAGAACGCAATATATAGAATTTCCTTAAGTTGAACCAATCCAACATGAAATTCATATATATATTCTTGACTAAAGATGATTAAGGTCTCAATCTAAGCTTTTAGAATTGAAATGAAGTATATCCTCTCCCTTAATTATAGCAAAACAACTTTTTCAATCCCTGCAGCCTCACGAATTGAAACTTTTGTTTTCTATAATTAACATTGCTAGCTTGCAACACTAACAATAATTATCATGCTCCCACTAACATGATGATTATTATCATAACACTTATGCTCCCACTAGCTTTGACATGTACTCAGAAATCAGCTGGACTTCTAGAAATCAATACTTTATTGACTTTCTTACCAAAGTTCAGATTTCTGATACGAGATGCTTTGATAAAACTTTATCAAAATCATACACCTTTCCTTAGATAGCATGCATGTGTGTCTAAACAATTTCAGAACTATGAAAAGGGATGTCGTAATCATAGTCTCAATTGTTTAGACCTTTTGCCATCTGCTTCAAATCTACTTGGTGGAAATGTTTCCTCACCATCATTTTCATGAATCGGAGAGAAACCTTATGACCCTTAGATTTTATGGTGTATGTGTTCTTATCCATGTGAATCGTCAAAACCATAGTCATAAGACAAGGATATTGACAAATCCAAACTCATATGGACTGAACTTATGCAATCTTAACTTCTTGCCACCTGGCAGTACAGGGCCTGCCATTGCTTCCAAGTTGTTATGCAACCAATTGAGAACTTTCAGAACTCCTATGCAAAGCCAACTTTAACTGGAATGGGCACAGAATATGTCAACACGATAGGTTATAAACCTCAAGTCGTGTGTTAGTGAAGAACCTCAGGTTTTATTCTTGATTAGTTCTTGAAATTCTTTTTAGGATCTTTAAGACTCCCACTATCCTCTTGATATATAAGACTATCTTGCCAAATATTCAAGAGATAGTGCGGATTCTTTATCAAGACAAACACTTCACACAATTGGCCTTAGTTGGTCTTTGTTTTATCCAAAACATCACAACTTACCAATTTCAAATGTACAAGAGTAGGACACTTTTACTCTTACATTTGACAAGTGTTTTAAACCTTTCTTTAAGATATGTCACTCAAGTTACAATATTGGAGTATGACTCTAAGAATTGGTTTTGGAACGAAGTATGACTCATCTTCCAGATCTAACCATTTCAACAATTCATGACTCCTCTTCTTAGTCATAAGAATGCACTAAGATGACCTTTAGAGCACTAATTGTGATATGATTTCTAAATCATTAAGATGACCACAAACATGATACTAAAGTACTCTCCCATCTTTTTAGATTTGAGAAACTTTTATCTTTCTGCTTAATTTGATTCTTCCCATTCGTTCTGCCATACATTGAGACTTTTCCAATGTTTCAGAATTATACTTAAACTTGTAAGTATAACCATATTTACTAAACTTTAGTAAATCAAATAGTCTTAACGAGCTTTGTGGTGGACATGACCAGTGCACAAGAATGTGTACTCGATCCCTTTAGTCCTTCACTTGACTCACACATCCATGTGAACAAGTAATTAGTCTTGATTTTCAAATGCTTGAAAGTTCTCATTCATCATACTATTCAACTTGCATGATTCCAAGTTTCGGTCCAATTGAAACTTGGGTGATGAGGAACTTTCCTGATTTGGTAAATTTAGACACTACCACAAATGAAAGAATCAAATCCATTTTCCAATATTGCTGTCAGTGGAATCATATAAGCAACAATTTTCCACAAATGCCATTGTAAGGATACTTCAAATAAATAAAATTAAACAATTTTCTTTTATTTTAAAACTTTGCGGAAAAACTTATCCTTACAATCCACATGGAAAATTGTTGTTATCTATTCCTGATATATCATAACTTCTTAAGCAACTGCTCAAAATTCTGATGCGATCGAAATCCACCTTCGCGATCAGAATCAGCATATACTTCCTTTAAGATTTCTCTCTATTCTTTGATTCTTAAAACATCAACATGTGACCCAGTCACATCATGTAATGAGGATCTCAGAATAGAACTTAACAGAGTTAGATAATGGGCTCTACCTGATGTAGAGTCAAACTTATTGACTTTAACATCCTTAGGTAAATTTGGCAGCTTTGCAATCAACGCCCCTTCCTTTGGCAAAATAAACATATGGACCCTTTGGTAATGGGACTATCTCAGACTTAGCCTTTCTCTTTACCATTTGGTCAACCGGGTTGACTATGGCCAATCCATTTCCATTGGGAAAAGAATGCTTTTTCTGGATTTCCAGTGTCACCATTGTCACTGTCCATAAAGTTTTTGGGAAGTTGATCTTCTAATCAAATTTGCTTTACTATCGTTCCAAATCATTGCTGATTCAGCAGCACCAAGCAAATAGATATGATCATTAAGGTTCATGTCATAGTCTGTTTCATAGTAGTCCCAAAGGAACTCACTATGTGACTTAGAAAGTGATTGAACATCCAACTTTCTCAAGACTTTGACACCCAACTCTCTCGGCTTGTCAATATGTGACTTCATCTCTAAGATGTGATCACACATAGACCTTGCTTGCCATTAGGGATTGAGTGACCTTGAAATTGTGGGTTAGGGAGAATAATTGGAGGAGGTGGAGAAGAGAAGTATGACTTCCATGAGCCAAACTCGGGAAGTCATATTCATTAGGAAAGCTTGGTTTGGGAAGATCATTGTTGTCTAAACCAGACATCAACAATGGGAGAAATTCACGTAAAGTTGATTTAAGTCCTTAATATAACACCCAATATGATATATTAAGGCTAGGACCCAACAAACTATTTTATAACTTGGAAGAGGAATGCCGTAATCCAAGCTATAAAATATTTGAAGGTAGGTGAATGACGATTCACCAATTTCCACCAAGATAAACGAAATGTATTATTAGGTTTTAATTGGTTTTGAAACTCCTAGATTCTTTTGAGATTCATTGAACTTTTCAATGGCATGTTTCAATCTCAAGTGTGCCCTTCAGGTTTTGTGACTGGGATGCCGAGGATCACAAAACAAGGTGTGAAGTAACCATGCAAATATATACTTGGTACCCTTAATATTTACCCCTCAATCGATGTGTCGGTTAACCACACACGCTCCAACGATACTATGATAAAAATTAAGTTACCCTTTGCCTACCTTGTTAAGTACAGGTTAGTGTGCCGGTTAACCACACACGCTCCACTAACAGCTTCAACAAAGTGCAAAGTGTAATTTCATGGATTAGCACCTTATTCACATTTTCCTAAGTAACTAAGATTGGGAATTTATAAATGTTTAGGTACTTAGTATTTGTCATTAATACTTTTAATGAATGGAGAATTATAGTCCTTGTCCTACCCGTTCGGCTAACGACCCTCCACCGGTCAAGGAAGCGGTGGGTGAGAGTGGACACCCATTAAACTGCCATTTTATAGGCAGTAACCTTATACCCCCCTTATAGACCGGCTTCGTGAATGAGGCCTACTAATGTTAAGACGACTTGCTCTTATACATATAATATATTAAACTTTTAATATTATAATTGTATAAGGGTGTATTTTAGACATTTAAAATACTTGGTGGTTTAATCTATTAATTAAACTAGACTTTTAATTTAATTAAACTCAAACCATATATTTATGGATTTAATAATACTCTTTTAATTAAACGCTTTAATTAACTATTAATAAAGTCCATAAGAGTTAATTTGAACTATTCAACAAAACATCATAATTCCAATTATTAAACTCAAAATTAAAACCATTTAATTAATTGTTTAAGTTATGAACCCAAGAGTTTTAGAATTCAATTCTTTTTTTTTTTCATAAAAACTTTTCTCAAATTCCAAAAACTTGAGGGCAAGTTTTGTAATTCTTGAAAACCTTTGGATTCCATAACTTATGGAATTAATGGTGTTTTATGATGAAACTTTCCATGTTCCATAACTTAAGAACAAGTTATGGAATTTTTTAAAACATTAACACCAAATTTTGTAACTCCATAAAAACTTTGAATCAATTTTTTTTTTAAAACTTTCATATCCATAACTTATGGAAGTTTCAAAAACCCTTAAGATCACAACTTTAAAAAAAACTTTTGAGCTCCAAAATTTTATGACAAAATTTGTAACTCCTTAAAACATTTAGATCAAACTCTTAAAACTAATAAAATAATCATATCATTTTATCTTTTACTAAATTTGACCTAATTCAACTCATATAACAAATGATTCAAATTTTACAACTAATTCGTTTTTCACAAAACAAGTAATTATCTTAAAATTTGACAAACGTCATGTTTTTTTTTTCCTTTTTTTTCAACTTAAAAATAAAACATTTGCATCAATATAACAGAAAACAACATGGCTCTGATACCACTGTTGGGTTTTGAGCATTCTAACACTCCTATGGTGTACATGCAACCCTATAAACCTTTATACATGCAAATATTAACTATTCAAAGGTTTCATCCTAACTAGCATATTATGAAGCACCTATACTACAAAGTTCTAGTTAGATGACATACCTTTTGATGTAGCTTGATGTCTTCAAGCTTTAAGAGCTTAGCCCCAATAGTGTGGAAGCCTCAAATGGAATCACAAATCACCAAAACACCTTGGAAGAACTTGAGAGAATATGTATGCACACTAAATCGGCCCACTCTTATTTTCACACACTTGTGCCAATTTTGTGAGCCAAGGACCCCTTTATATATTATGGAGGATTAGGGTTACATCCATGTAAACCCTAATAACCATGACCTTTCATTCACATAGGATCCATGGGTTAAAAGCTCCATGGACCATCCATGAAAGCTTAGCCCAACCTAAATGAACTTGGCACATTCCATATATATAAGAGTCCATATTTAATTAGTTCTTTTTGATCACTTAATTAATTCTAAATTAATTCTTGATCAATACTAATTAAATAATAGGATTCCATATTAATATATTAGAACTTATAATATATTAATATAAATCGTAAATACACTATTCTCAAAAGACTATCCATATAAATTGTGTCGGTGAAGTGCAACCCAAATGGACCATGCCGGGTCGGGTCAAGTACATACCAAATATAGTTATGGACTTAGACATTAATCCAACAACGACATGTTTTGGAAACGAAGGAGAAATACATGAAGGAAGTGCCCCTGAGCATCGAGGATCTTGAAGCCAAAGCCCTCATAGGATCTTTAACACTTGAGCAAGTCGAGCAAGACCTGTTAAACTTCCTTCAAACCAGAAGCAAGACGTTCACATGGAAACACGAAGATATGACAGGTATAGACAAAAGTATTATCACTTACAAACTTAATATTGATCCTTCTTTCAGACCGATACATCAAAAGAGAAGGAAGTTTGCACTCAAAAGGAATCAGATCATCCAGGAAGAAGTGGAAAAGCTCCTCAAGACAGGGATGATCAAGAAGGTGAAGTTCTCCAGATGACTAGCTAATGTAGTTGTCGTATAAAAGAAGAACAACAAGTGGAGAATATGTGTAGACTACATGGATCTTAACAATGCTTGTCCTAAGAATCATTTCCCTCTACCACACATTGACTCCATGATAGATGCGACGGCTGGCCAAGAAGTCTTAACCTTCATGGATGCTTCAGCACGCTTCCAACAAATCCATATGGAACCATCCAATCAAGAAGATATAACATTTATAACACCAACAGGTATATATTGTTACACTGCAATGCCTTTTGGTCTTAAAAATGAAGGTGCAACATATCAAAGCCTGGTGAACTGGATGTCTAAAGACAAGTTGGGGGACACCATGGAGATCTACATTGACAACATGGTGGTGAAGTCCATGAAATCTGAAGATTATCTCAGGGATCTCAAAGAAGCCTTAAATATTCTATACGAATACAACATGAAGTTGAATCCATTTAAATTCCACTTCGGGATGAAGTCGGTCAAGTTCCTTCGGTATATGGTAACCAAGAGAAGAATAGAAACAAGCCCGGAGCAGATCAATGCAATCATCGAGCTGAAATCTCCATCTTCAACAAAAGACATCCAAAGGCTAACCGGAAGAGTAGAAGCACTCAACAGGTGATGGGTTTTGAGCACTACAACATTCCTATGGTGCACATTTTGGATTATTGTCTAAGTCCATAAGTATAATTGGTATGTACTTGACCCGATTTGGAATGGTCCATTTGGAGTTGCATGGCATCGAAACAATTGGATAGACAAAATAAGAAAAAGGATACTAAGTGATTTATATTAATATATTATAATTTCTAATATATTAATATGGAATCATATTATTTAATTAGTATTGATCAAGAATTAATTTATAATTAATTTAGTGATCAAAAGGAACTAATTAAATATGGACTCTTATATATATATATATATATATATATATATATATATATATAGGATGAGCAAAGTTCATTTAGGTTGGGGTAAGCTTTCATGGATAGTCTATGGAGTGTTTAACCCATGGATCCTATGCAAATGAAAGGTCATGGGTATTAGGGTTTACATGAATGTAACCCTAATCCTCTACACTATATAAAGAGGTCTATGGTTCATGAAATGGGGTTGAGTACTGGGCACTAGAGTGTGTATACACAAAGAGGGAAAAAACCAATTTCATGAGTGTGAACCTAAGTATCCTTATTCTCAAGTTATTCTTAGGGTTCTTGGTGTTGTGTGAACCATTTGAGGTGCAACACTTGAGGCACTAGGCTCTTAAAGGTTCAAGACTTCAAGCTTCATCAAAAGGTATGTCATTCTACTAGATACTTGTATTGTATATAATTCTTCTTATGATAGTTAGGGTGAAACCTTGGAATATTGAATATTTGTATGTATAATAGTGAAAACATAGATCCAAGGTTTATAGGGTTGCATGTACACCATAGGAGTGTTAGAATTCTCAAAACCCTTTAGTGGTATCAGAGCCTAGGCTTGTTTCCATTCAGGGACTCGACGAGTCCATGCCTAAACTCATCCAACTCGTCGAGTTGGTTCATGCACTCGACGAGTTGGACCCCGTGACAGCATATCTTCAAGTTTTAAGGTTGGAATTGGTCTAGAATCATTACCTTAAACTGTTTTGGACTTATAAAACATGTCTTTGATGTGGTAATGATTATGGTAAACCAATTTCAAGGTTATTATCAAAATTTCAATTTTATGTGTGTTTATATAATTCTTGAAATTGTTGATATGATTGTTCACACACTTATGAGTTTTGGTAGATCATAGGAATTATTTGCAAAGTGTTGTTAGTTAATTTTTGATCTAAATGTGTTCTAATGGAGTCATAATTTGTCCTCAATTTATGGATTATCAAAAGTTATTTCTTTTAAAGATCCATTAAAATTCATAGGTTACACAATTGAAGAGTCTTTCTGTCTTATGAACTCCATAACTTGTCCTCAAGTTATGGATGTTCAAGAGTCTCTTCATTAAAGTTTTTAAAACCTTAATTAAACTCATAAGTTATGAAAATCCAAAAGTTTTTGAATAGTTCAAAACTTGCCCTAAAGTTTTGCAATTTGTAAAGTTTCCTCTCATGAATACTTTAATTCCAAGTTAAACCCTTAGAATTTTAAAAGTTAAAATTCAACCCTTATACTTTATAGTATTATAAGTTAATAATATATATGTATAAGAACAAAGTAAGTCTTACCGTTAGTAGGCCTCATTCACGAAGTCGGTCTATAAGGGGGGTATAAGGTTACTGCCTATAAAATGGCAGTTTAATGGGCGTCCACTCTCACACACCACTTCCTTGACTGGTGGAGGGTCGTTAGCCGAACGGGTTTGACAGGACTATAATTCTCCCTTCATTAAGTGTATTAATGATAAATACTAAGTAACTAAACACTTATGAATTCCCAATCTTAGTTACTTAGGAAAATGTGAATTTGGTGCTAACCCATGAAATTACACTTTGCACTTTGCTTAAGTCGTTAGTTGAGCGTGTATGGTTAACCGACACACTAACCTGGATTTAACAAGGTTGCAGAGGGTGGCTTCAGGTTTATCATAAGATCGGTGGAGCATGTGTGGTTAACCGGCACATCGATTAGGTGATAAAAATTAAGAGTACCAAGTATATTTGCATGGTTATTCACACCTTGTTTTGTGATCCTCGGCATCCCAGTCACAAAACTTGAGAGGGCACAATCGAGATTGAAACATGCCATTGAAAAGTTCAATGAATCTCAAAAGATCTAGGAGTTTCAAACCAATTAAAACCTAATTTCTATTTCGTTTTTCATGGTGGAAATTGGTGAATCGTCATTCGCCTACCTTCAAATATTTTCTAGCTTGGATTACGACATCTCTCTTCCAAGTTATAAAATATTGTGTTGAGTCCTAGCCTTAATATTTCATGTTGGGTGTTATATTAAGGGCTTAAATCAACTTACTTGAATTATCTCCCATTGTAGATGTCTGGTTTAGAAAACTATGATCTTCCCAAAATCTCTTGGAACAAGCTTTCCTAATGAAGATGATGTTCCTGTTGGATTAGTGTCTAAGTCCATAACTATTTTGGTATGTACTTGACCCGATTGTGAGCATGGTCCTTTTGGGTTGCCTTCACCATATCAATTTGTAGGATGAATTAAGAAGAGAAAGGTTTAATTATGATTTATTAGTATATTATGAGAATAATATATTAAATGAGAAATCATATTGTTTAATTAATATTAGTCAATAATTAGTTAAGAATTAATTTAGTGGCTAAAAGAGATTAATTAAATATAGGGGACTGGACTGCAGTTATTGGATAATTGAGTTATTAGGCTAGGGAATTCTAAAGGAACAAGGGGTGAACGAAATTATGATGGGAGCCCATCATATTTTCGTCCATGGTCTTATTCCAGAAGGTTCCATGGGCTGCTTAGAGTTTAAGCTGTCCATTAGGGTTTTGACTGAAACCCTAGCAGCCCACACAAGTATATAAAGGACCCCTATGGCCCCAAAAATGTGTGGATCTGATTCCTAAGGGTTCTTACACGAATTTTGGGTGCCTCTCTTCTTCTCTTCTTCATCCAGTTGCTTAGTGGTGTTTGTGACTCCATTAGAGGTACTACACTTGTGGTACTTGCTTTCAAAGCTAAGGAGATTCAAGGAACTAGTTGTTATTACTATATAACAACAAAAGGTATGTATTCTATTCTTCTATGTGGATTTCGAATATAGTAGTAGCATGTTAGGTTTCTTTTTGTGTTCATAAAGTTGTATAACTAATAGTGAAAACATAGATCCAACTCTAGGGTTGCATGCACACATAGGATTGTTTGTATAAAACATATCAGTGGTATCAGAGCCATTGGTTTTTGTTTTCAAATAGATTCTATACAAAAGTATGACTTTGAAATATTAGGGTTTATAGCCCATAAACCCTAAAGGCATGATTTTCGAAATTAGGGTTCATAAACCCTAAATTTCGAAATTTGGTTAGCGTTTCCCAAATCCTTTCCTTAGCCTCCAAGATTTTGAATTCTAGGGTTATCCAACCCTAGGATTTCGAAATTGCCTCCTTCCCCAAGATAAGATCCTAAATTTTAGGGATTCGGATAATGCCATATCTTGTAATTATCTCTTAATTGTTTAAATATGGTAATTAAAGATTTTTTGGATTATCCCATCCCAAATTTTTCGAATTTTAGGGGATAAAGGGATTAGGTTAAATTAACTGTTTAATTTAATAGATAATCCTCCAAGATTTAATAATTCAAATTAATTGTTTTGTTTTGGATAATTATTAAATCAATGTTTTATTATTTAAGATTTTAAAATTAAAAGGTTTTAATTTTCGAAAATTTTAAATATGATTAAAAACCCTAGTGTTTTTTGAAATTTGAATTGTTGAAACTAATTGTTTTGAAAAGTTTCAAAACTTGCCCTTAAGTTTTGGAATTTAAAAGTTGATTAAAAGATTAATTTTGAAATGTTAAATTCTAAAACCCTCGTATTTTGAAAAAGTTCAAATTACACCCTTATGGTTTTATTTATTAATTAAGGTGTATAATTAAAGGAGATTTTATAGACCCATAAAGTTTTGGTTTACATTTAATTAAATTAAAAGTATAATTTATTAAATTAGACCACCTAGTATTTTAAAAGTGTAAAATACACTCTATACTATATATAACATTAAAAGTCTAATATTATATATATCTATGAGTAAAAAGTCAGTCTTACCGTTAGTAGGCCTCATTCACGAAGCTGGTCTATAAGGGGTGTTTAAGGAAATTGCCTATAAAATGGCGATTGAATGGGTATCCACTCTTACCCATCGCACTCTTGACTAGTGGAGGGTCATTAGCCGAACGGGTAGATAGGACGAAACCTTCCATTATAAGTATAATGAAGTACAAAGTAACTACATGCTTTTACAAATTCCCAAATTCTAGTTACTTTAGGCAAAATGTGAAATTATATGCTAATCCATGGAATTACACTTCGTACCCTTGTCAAACGTTAGTGGAGCGTGTGTGGTAAACCGACACACGAATTTGGGATTGACATTGGTGGCGAAGGGTGGCTCGATGTTTAACATAGATCAATGGAGTGTGTGTGGTTAACCGGCACATTGATTAGGTGATAGTATCATTGAGTGCATCACGTAGATTCGTATGGTTATTCACACCTTCTTTGTGATCCTCGGTATCCCAGTCGCAAGTTTGAAGGGCATAATCGAGATTAAACATGCCATTGAAAAGTTCAATGAATCTCAAAAGATCTAGGAGTTTCAATTCATTTAAAACTTAAACTTCTTTTTCGTTTTTCATGGTGGAATTTGGTAAATCGTCATTTACCTACCTTCAAATATTCTGCAACTAGATTACAGCATCCCTCTTCTAGGTTGTAGAGTATTATGTTGGATCTTAGCCTTGATGTTTCATTTGGGTGTTACATCAAGGATTCTTATCAACTAACTTGAATTTTCTCCCGTTTTGTAGATGTCTAAATCTTACAATGGTCTTCCCAAGTCCCTTGGAACAAGCTTTCCAAATGAAGATGACGTTCCACGATACGATCAAGGAAATGAGAGTCATGCTTCACTTCCTCCACCTCCTCCAATTATTCTCCCTAACCCACAAGTTCAAAGGCTTGAAAAGTTCAAGCTCACTCAAGCCCTATTGGCAAGTAAACACGAAGATGGGAAACCTGTGTGTGCACACGTCTTGGAGATAAAGTCACACATTGACAGGTTAAGGATGTTGGGTGTCGATATTTCAGGTGAGTTGGCTGTTGACTGGGTTCTTCAGTCGCTTCCTGAATCATATAGTGAGTTCGTTAGAGAGTATTATATGATGGACCATGACGTGACCCTCATTGATTTGACCTATTTGCTTATAGCTGCTGAATCAGCAATGATTTGGCATGCTGATCAAGCAAATTTGTCTAGTGAATCAAACTCCCAAACTTCAATGGACATTGAAAATGGTGACATTGGAAATCCAAAAAAGGTAAATTCTGAGATAGTTCCTTGTGTCATTCCAAAAGAGTCCATTTGCTTCTATTGCCAAGAGAAGGGGCATTGGAGACGAAGCTGCCCTGTTTACCTGAGAGATCTAAGAGATGAGAGAGTCAAGACGTATGGCTCTACTTCAGGTAAAATCCATTAACTAACTCTATAAGTTCCTATTCTTTGATTCTTAATATGTGATGTGATAAAATTACATTTTGAAGTTTTGCAGGATCTAAGAAAAGAGAGGAAGCTTAAGGAAGAAGCGTGTTGAATCTGATCATGAAGAAATGGATTTCGATCGCATGGATTCGAAGATCAGATTTTTGAGCTGCTACTCTAGAGTTAGGATAGATTGATAAGAAATATGTAATAGCGTAGTTTTTCAGTTGAATTGCATTGTAAGGACAAATTTTTTCCGCAATAATATAAATTTTTATTTTATCTTATTTATTTATCCTTGCAGTGGCATGTATGAAAAAATTGATGTTTGAATGTTTCTACTGTTAACAATAATGGATTTGATTCTTAATTATGTTATTTGTGGAAATGTCAAGAATTTGCCAGATAAAGGAAGATTCTCATCGCCCAAGTTTCAATTGGACAGAAACTCGGAATCATACAACTTGGTTGCGTGATGAATGAGAAACTTCATATTTGGAAATTAGACTATTTTTGACAAAGTTTCAAGAGAAGGACTAGGAGATCGAGTACACTAGGTTGTGCGTTGATCAAGTCCACCACAAGAGTGATAAAGATATTCATCATGATTTACTAAAGTTTAGTAAATATGGTTATACTTATAAGATTAAGTATAATTCTGAGTTGATTGAAAGAGTTTCAATCAATAGCAGAACGAATAAGAAGAATCAAGTAGGCAGAAAGATAAACGTTTCTCCATTCTAAGAAGAAGGGAGAGTACCTTTTACTGTATTTTATGATAAGTCTTAATGATTAAAAAAAACTATTTCTCAATTGGTCCTCTAAGTGAGTCTTAGTGCATTTGTATGTCTAAGAAGAGGAATCGAGAATTATGGAAATAGTTAAATCAATAAGTCAATCATACTTCGTTCCAAAAATCAAGTCTTAGAGTCATACTCCAAGATTGTGACTTGAGTGACAAGTCTTAAGTAGGTTTGTAACACTTATCAAATGTAGAATAAGAAAGTTTCTTATTCTTGTACATTTGAAATTGGTAAGTTGTGATGTCTTGGATAAGACAAAGACCAACTAGAACCAATTGTGTGAAGTGTTAAACTTGATAAGAAGCTACACTTACTCTTGAGTATTTGTTTGTCGAGAAATATTCTTGACAAGAGAAACTCAAATGTCAAGGAGTCAGTGGGAGTCTTAATGGTCTTGAAAAGTTTCAAGAACAAACCAAGAATAAACCTAGTTGATCATCACTAGCACACGACTTAAGGTATATAACCTATCGTGTTGACATTATCTTGTTTCTGCGCCATTCCAGTTGAGTTAATTGTGCATGTGAGTTCTATGAGTTCTCATTTGAATGCACAAAGACAAAGAACCTTGATCAATGGAAAGTACATTGATATGTAGGGGTGAGTTGCTTGGAAGACATGGTGGGCATTCGTGCTACCATGAGGCAAGGAATCGAGTTTGAACGAGTTCAGTCCATATGAGATTGGATTTGTCGCGAGCCTTGTCTTACGATTATGGTTGTGGCAAATTCACATGGATAGGAACACATACATCATAAAATCTAAGTGTCATAAGGTTTCCCTCCTTCATGAAAATGATTGTGAGGAAATGCTTTCACTAAGAGAGATTTTAAGAAGATAGCAATTGTGAAAATTGTATTCTCAAATTCGATTATGATTACGGCATCCCTTTTCATAGTTCGAATTGTGAGATTTGGCAATTGGTCTGAACATTTGGGACTTAGTAACATAAATTCTGAATTGTTTAGACACACATGTGAGCTATCTAAGGCAAAGATGTATGAGCTTAAAAAGCTTAGATAAAGGCTTATCAAAGCATTAGGTGTTAGAAATATGAACTTAAGGAATTCAATAAGCATTGTTTTCTGGAGGTTCAGTTGCATTCTGAATACATGTCAAAGCTAGTGAGAGCATAAGTGTTATCCTGGTAAGAAAATAATCATCATGTTAGTGGGAGCATGATTATTATGGTAAGTATTGCAATTTAGCAATATTAATTATAGAAAACAAAGATTCACTTTGCAAAGTTGCAATGGTTGAAAAGTTGTTTTGCTATAATTAAGGGAGAGAATATTATACTTCGTTTCAAAATTCTAAAGCTTAGATCGAGAAATGTTAATAAATTTAGTCAAGGATACATAGTGCATTCTCAAAATTCGATTATGATTACGGCATCCCTCTTCATAGTTCGAATTATGGGAACAGGGCACATAAAATATTATGGCAGAAGGCTGATAAAGTATCACGTCTTTATGTGAGACATTATGCATCGTGTCCAATACGCTTCGGGTATAGGATCGATTGCATATGCTATAATATTTTACCATTCTAAAATTTTCCAAATTCCTAGGGCATTAAGAGGGAAAAAGGACTAGAACTGGATTTGACTAAAATAATTAAACAGCTATCAAAGGATGATCTAAGGTTCGCCAAGGATTGGTCACTTATGAGTAGTTGGAAGTATAATATTGGATGGACTATATTGACATTATTATGAATAGATAAGATTCTTTTAAGAATGAGTTGTCATATAGCAAATATGGAAATATTTCCATAAATGGGATTTGGGAATTAAGAATCTATGTAGATTAGAAACTTTTATGCAAAAGGATGTTCAAAGGAATGTACTTTGAGTGAGAGACATCACATCTATAGAATTGTTTTGTAACAATTTCTGATAGAGAACTTAGTAATTTCATTAGCCAAGTCTTGGTGACTTTTGTGCTATGACTTTACGAAAGGGTCGTTGCATAAAATGTTAGAATCTAACATATTCTAATAGTGGCAAGAACCTTGTATTCTTACACTAATGATAAGGATTAGGGATTGTGAAATGAGTTTCATTGGGAAAGTTTTTCAATTGATCTATTTTTACAAAGTATGGACCATAGGAAACCAAAGTGTGCATGCTTGGAGCATGGGACAATTGTGGTTATAATTCAAGTAATAAAGTTGATTTTCCGAAACATTAAACAATGAATAATGAGTAATCAATATGGTGACTAAATAAAAGATGTTTTATTTATACTCAAGAGTTTGGGGCCATGTAGGATTGAGTATTATCGTTTTGTTTCACTTTGCATGTTTTGACTTCCAGCATAACTGGGTTATTCAAACCTCCACAGTCGGTCATACGTTGGAAGTAGGTATGAAGCAAGACTGTCATGAATCTGTCTGTAGATTGTCTAAAGTGTTTAGACATAGCACAAGTTTACTGCAGAGTTCATGAGTGCTTTAATAAGATTAAAGTATTGGATTAAACCCACGCTCACTTGAATCACTTCATGGATTTATCACGGGTGATTAGTGAGACGATAACATTGTATATTCTTGAAACCGAGACGTGTGAGTTGTTATTTGCTGGTCGGTTGCACATTGATGATAAGTAAACGCACCAGTAACTTGGTGTTATAAAACTTATTGTTGTGTGTGATTCGATTAGTAGGTGCAAGCAAGCACTTGAGTCGAAGTTTATCCATTCCTTTTACCCAAAGTGGGATAAGAGCGATATCTGTGGGCCCCTCGATGATTTAGAGATGACACCCTAAGCGCTTGGCCAAGCCAGGACTAAGTTGATGTGTTCAATTGTAGTCTGTTGTCAGTCGTCATAAATCAGATGTCGCGAAACAGTACATAGGCAGAGAGAATGATTTAAATCCATGTGTCGCGTCTATACGATATCTTGAGAATGGAGGAATATATGATCCCTTATCTAAAGGACACGCATATCTGATAAGATTAGAGTTGACAGCGGCTTTTGAAAGCTACGATTGCTGATCAGTTTCTGAAGTCATGCAAAATAGTTATTAGACTTATCCAAGTGGGAGAATGTTGGATTAGTGTCTAAGTCCATAACTATTTTGGTATGTACTTGACCCAATTGTGAGCATGGTCCTTTTGGGTTGCCTTCACCATAGCAATTTGTAGGATGAATTAAGAAGAGAAAGGTTTAATTATGATTTATTAATATATTATGAGAATAATATATTAAAGGAGAAATCATATTGTTTAATTAATATTAGTCAAGAATTAGTTAAGAATTAATTTAGTGGCTAAAAGAGATTAATTAAATATAGGGGACTGGACTGCAATTATTGGATAATTGAGTTATTGGGCTAGGGAATGCTAAAGGAACAAGGGGTAAACGAAATTATGATGGGAGCCCATCATATTTTCGTACATGGCCTTATTCCAGAAGGTTTCATGGGCTGCTTAGAGTTTAAGCTGTCCATTAGGGTTTTGACTGAAACCCTAACAGCCCACGCAAGTATATAAAGGACCCCTATGGCCCCAAAAACGTGTGGATCTGATTCCGAAGGGTTCTTAGACGAATTTTGGGTGCCTCTCTTCTTCTCTTCTTCATCCAGTTGCTTAGTGGTGTTTGTGACTCCATTAGAGGTACTACACTTGTGGTACTCGCTTTCAAAGCTAAGGAGATTCAAGGAACTAGTTGTTATTACTATATAACAACAAAAGGTATGTATTCTATTCTTCTATGTGGATTTCGAAAATAGTAGTAGCATGCCAGGTTTCTTTTTGTGTTCATAAAGTTGTATAACTAATAGTGAAAACATAGATCCAACTCTAGGGTTGCATGCACACATAGGATTGTTTGTATAAAACCTATCAGTTCCGTGGTTGGGTCATGGAAATCATACTTCACTTCCTCCACCTCCTCCAATTATTCTCCCTAACCCACAAGTTCAAGGCCACTCAAGCCCTATTGGCAAGCAAGGTGTATGTGTGCTCACATCTTGGAAGATGAAGTCACATATTGACAAGCCGGGAGAGTTGGGTGTCAAAGTCTTGAGGAAGTTGGTTGTTGACTAGGTTCTTCAATCACTTTCTAAATCACATAGTGAGTTCCTTTGGGACTAGTATGTAACAGACTATGACATGACCCTTAATGATCTTATCTATTTGCTTGGTACTGCTGAATCAACAATGATTTGGAGCACCAGTAAAGCAAATTTGATTGGAAGATCGACTTCCCAAACTTCCATGGACATTGAAAATGGTGACATTGGAAATCCAGAAAGCTTTCTCTTCCCAATGGAAAGGGATCGGCCATAGTCAACTCGGTTGACCAAATGGTAAAGAGAAAGGCTAAGTCTGAGATAGTCCCGTGTACCATTCCCAAAGGGTCCCAATGTTTCTATTGCCAAAGGAAGGGGCATTAGTTGTGAAGCTGCCAAATTTACCTAAAAGATCATAAGGATAGTAACATCAAAAAGTTTGACTCTACTTCGGGTAAAATCCACTATCTAACTCTGTTAAGTTCCTATTTGAGATTCTTATACATAATGTCACTAGGTCACATGTTGATGTTTTAATAATCAAAGAAAAGAGGAAGCTTAAAGGAAGAATATGATGATTCTGATCGCGAAGATGGATTGCGATCGCATGATTCGGTGATCAGAATTTTGAGCTGTTGCTTAAGAGTTATGATATTTTTCTTAGGAATAGATAACAACAAGTTTTCATATGCCTTTGCATTGTAAGGATAAGTTTTCCGCAAGTTTTTTAAAATAAAAGGAAAAAGTTTTAATTTTATTTATTTTAAAATTCCTTACAATGGCATTTGTGAAACAATTGTTGTTTATATGATTCCGTTGTTGCAATATTGGAAAATGGCTTTGATTCTTTCGGTTGTGGTAGTGTCATAATTTACCAAATAAGGAAAGATTCTCATCACCCAAGTTCCAGTTGGATAGAAACTTGGAATCATGCAACTTTTATTGTATAATGAATGAGAATTTTTCATCTTTGGGAAATTAAGACTAATTCCTTGTTCACATGTATATGTGAGTCAAGTGAAGGACAAAGGGATCGGGTACACTTGGTTGTGCGCTGGTCAGGTCCACCACAAAGATCAATAAGGCTATTCCTCATGATTTACTAAAAGTTAGTAAATATGGTTACACTTACAAGTTTAAGTGTAATTCTGAAACATTGGAAAAGTTTCGATGTATGGCAGAACGAATGAGAAGAATCAAATTTGGCAGAATGATAAAAGTTTCTCAAATCTGAAAAGATGGGAGAGTACTTGAGTATCATTTTTTGTGATCATATTAATGATTAAGAAACCATATCACAATTGGTCCTCTAAGGACATCTTAGTGCATTCTTATGGCTAAGAAGAGGGGTCATGAATTGTTGAAGTGGTTAAATCAAGAAGATGAGTCATACTTCGTTCCAAAACAAGTCTTTGAGTCATACTCCAAGATTGTAACTTGAGTGACATATCTTAAAGAAGGTTTATTACACTTGTCAAATGTAAGAGTAAAATGTGTTCTACTCTTGTACATTTGAAATTGGTAAGTTGTGATGTTTTGGATAAAACAAAGGCCAACTAAGGCCAATTGTGTGAAGTGTTTGTCTTGATAAGAATCCGCACTATCTCTTGAATATTTGTCTGTCAAGGAATGGTTCTTGGCAAGAGAGTCTTATATGTCAAGAGTACAGTGGGAGTCTAAAAGATCCTGAAAGAGTTTCAAGAACTAATCAAGAATAAAACCTGTAGTTTATCACTAGCACACGACTTGAGCTTTGTAACCTATCGTGTTGACATATTCCTATTTATGTGTCCATTCCAGTTAAAGTTGACTATGCATCTGAGTTATACATGTTCTCAGTTGTTTGCATAACTACTTGGAAGAAATGGCAGGCCCTTGTGCTGCCAAGTGGCAAGAATTTAAGATTGCACAAGTTCAATCCATATGAGATTGGATTTGTCATTAACCTTATCTTGTGATTATGGTTTTGACAAATTCATATGGATAGGAATTCATACACCATAAAATCTAAGTGTCATAAGGTTTCTCTCCGATTCATGAAAATGATGGTGAAGAAACGCTTTCACTAAGTAGATTTTAAGTAGATAGCAATTGTGATATTTGCATTCTCAAAGTCGTTAGTGGAGCATGTGTGGCTAACCGGCACACTAACATGGACTTATGAGAAATGGCAAAAAGGTCTAAACATTATGATTATGGCATCCCTCTTCGTAATTGTTTAGACACACATGTGGGCTATATAAGGAAAGGTGTATGATTTTGATAAAGTTTTATCAAAGCATCCCGTATCGGAAATCTGAATTTTGGTAAGAAAGTCAATAAAGTATTGATCTATAGAAGTCCAACTGATTTCTGAGTACATGTCAAAGCTAGTGGGAGCATAAGTGTTATGCTAATAATCATCATGTTAGTGGGAGCATAAGTGTTATGCTAATAATCATCATGTTAGTGGGAGCATGATAATTATGATAAGTATTGCAAGTTAGCAATGTTAATTATAGAAAACAAAATTTTCAATTGGGAAAAGTTGTTTTGCTATAATTAAGGGAGACGAAATTATACTTCATTTCAATTCTAAAAGATTAGATTGAGATTTTAATCATCTTTAGTCAAGAATATATATATATATATATATGGATTTTATGTTGGAATGGTTCAACTTAAGGAAATTATATATATATTGCATTCTAAAATTCGATTATGATTACGGCATCCCTCTTCATAGTCGAATTATGAAAACATGGCAAATAAAATTTATTGTAGCAAAAGACTGATCTAGGATCATGTCTTTATGTGAGACATCATGAATCGTGTCCCATATGCTTCGGGTATAGGATCGATTACATGTGCTATAATATTTATCCTTTCTAAATTTTCCAAATTCCTAGGGCATTAAGAGGGGAAAAAGTCTAGAATTGGATATGACTAAAATGATTAAGCAATTGTCGAAGACAATCTAAGGTTTACCAATGATTGGTTGCTCATGGACAGTTGGAAGTATAGTGTTAACTTTTGAAGGACCATATTGACATATTCTAAAAAGAGGCAACTCTTGTTCAGAAGTGATAGTCAAAATGGGAATATGGAGATGTCTCCATAGGTTGAAGTTATTCAATCTGTGTAATATTAGAAAACTTAATGCAAGAAGGATGTTCAAAGCAATGTACTTTGAATTTGAGACTTCGTTTCCATGGAATTGATCTCCATAGGAGTATTTTGTAATGTCTTTTGCCAAGTCTTTGTGACTTTGTGCATAGTCATTACAAGAGGATCAATGCATTTGAGTTTAGAATCTAACAGATTTCGGTAAATGGCAGGTATTTGGAATTCGTACATTTACGATAATGATTTTGGATTGTGAAATGAGAATCACTGAAATTATGTTCAATTGATCTATTCCACAGAAGTAAGGATCATAGGCAAACGTAGAATGTATACTTGGTGTATGGCATAACTATTGTTTGGAAAAAACATAGTGTGCATGCTTGGAGCATTATGCAATGAATAATGTGTAATCAATATGGTGATAAATAAAAGGTGTTCTATTTATATTCATAAGTTTTGAGACCATATTGGATTCGATTATTCTCGTGTTTCGCTTTGCATGTTTTGACTTCCAGATAACTAGGTCTTTCTTCCCGAATGACTAAGTTATTCAAACCATCCATAGTCGATAATACGTTGGAAGTAGGTATTAAGGCTAGACTATCATGAATTGGGTTTGTAGATGTCTAAGGTGTTGGACATAGTAAGAGTCCTACAACATTCATGAGTGCTCCTGGAATGAGATTCGAGTATTGGATTCAACCCACGCTCATTTGAATCACTTCATGGATTTTATCACGAGTGAATCATGAGACGATAATATCTTATATTCTTCAAACCTAGAGATAAGAGTTGTTAACTATGAGTTGGTTATACATTGATTGTACGAAAACGCATTGGTAACTCGATGTTATAAAACGTGCCTTTGTGTATGATTCAAAAAGTAGTAGAACAAGCATATGAGTCGAAGTTTATCAATTCCTTTTACCCTTGAAGGGATAAAAGCGATATCTGTGGGCCCCTCGATGATTTAGTGATGACACCCCTAAGTGCTTGGCCAAGCCTGGACTGATTTGATTTGTTCAATTAGTCGGTCGTCATAAATCGGAAATCGGGAAACAACAAATCGACAGAGAGAATGATTATAACACATGTCTCAGTCCATATGATATCTATAATGGAGGAATATATGATCCCTTATCTATTGGACAAGTCATTTGACTAGGTCAGAGTTCGGCAGTGGCTTTAGGAGCTACGATTGCTAGTCGGGTTTTGGAGTCATACGCAATAATAGTTTTAGACTTATCCAAGTGGGAGACTGTTGGATTAGTGTCGAAGTCCATAACTATAATTGGTATGTACTTGACCCGATTTGGCATGGTCCATTTGGGTTGCATGGCATCGGAACAATTATAAGTTCTAATATATTAATATGGAATCATATTATTTAATTAGTATTGATCAAGAATTAATTTAGTGATCAAAAGGAACTAATTAAATATGGACTCTTATATATATATATATATATAGGATGGGCCAAGTTCATTTAGGTTGGGCTAAGTTTTCAAGGATAGTCCATGGAGTGTTTAACCTATGGATCCTATGGAAATGAAAGGTCATGGGTATTAGGGTTTACATGAATGTAACCCTAATCCTCCATACTATATAAAGAGGTCTATAGTTCATGAAATAGGGTTGAGTACTAGGCACTAGAGTGTGTATACACAAAGAGGGAAAAACTGATTTCATGAGTGTGAACCTAAGTATCCTTATTGTCAAGTTATTCCAAGGGTTCTTGGTGTTGTGTGAACCATTTGAGGTGCAACACTTGAGGCACTAGGCTCTTAAAGGTTCAAGACTTCAAGCTTCATCAAAAGGTATGTCATTCTACTAGATACTTGTATTGTATATACTTCTTATTATGCAAGTTAGGGTGAAACCTTGGAATATTGAATATTTGCATGTATAATAGTGAAAACATAGTTCCAAGGTTTATAGGGTTGCATGTACACCATAGGAGTGTTAGAATGCTCAAAACCCTTCAGCATATGCAACCCTATGCTTTGGAGCTAGGTTTTTCTCAAGTTATACATGAAAATTAATTATCCAAAGCATGAACCCTAATCTAGCATACAATCTTCGAAATTGATAACTTAATCATGGTCTAAAGAATACCTTTTCTTGTAGCTTGTTGATCTTGACCTTCAAGAGCTTAGTGACTCAATTATTGCACCTCTAATGGAGTCACAAACACCAAGTAGCAATGGAGGAATATGAGAGAGAGGAGAGAGGCTCTAAAATCGGCTAGGGTTCTCTATGAAACATAGGTGCCGATTTTGGGAGTCACGGGGTTCCTTTTATAGTTGAGGCTGCTAGGGTTTTCAACTTGGAAACCCTAATTCCCTTGCTTAGGCCCTAAGTAATCCACAAACCCCCATATGATAGACCTTGGAATAAAACTCTATGGACTCCCCATATATTTCCGTCCACCCCTTATCAATAGGTCCCATTAGCCCAAATTACAACTATTACTGATTTACATAATCAGTCCCCGTTATTTCAATCAGTCTCTTTTGATCACCAAATTAATTCCAAATTAATTCCTGGTCAATACTAATTAAATAATATGATTTCTCAATTAATATATTATTCTTAAAATATATTAATTAATCATAAATCAACCTCGTTCTCCAGAATTCATCCTATCAAATTGCTATGATAAAGGCAACCCAAAAGGACCATGATACTATCGGGTCAGGTACATACACATTATAGTTATGGGCTTAGAGACCTAATCCAACAGTCTCCCACTTTGATAAGTCTAATAACTATAACTGCAAGTACAGCTTCAAAATCCGATTAGCAATCATAGCTCTCAAAAGCCGCTGTCGAACTCTAACCATGTCAATGACGCGTCCTTTAGATAAGGGGTCATATAATCCTCAGTTCTCAAGATACTATATGGACAAAAACATGGAATGGAGTCATACTCATTGTCCAACTATTTGTTTCCCGATTTATGATTTGTTTGACATAGAACTTAATTGAACACATCAATTAAGTCTTGACCGGGCCTAACATATAAGTCAACACAAAATCATCGAGGGGCCCAGGATATTGCTTTTAACCTCTTAGGATAAAAGGAACTTATAAAATTTGACTTATATGCTTGTACTATTTACTTGTTAAATCGCACGCAATAATACTTTTTATAACATAAAGTACTGATGCATTTACGTACTATCAATGCACAACCAACTTGTAAATTACAACTCATATATCTCAGTTTAAAGACTATACGATATTATCGTCTCACAATCACTCGTGAGAAATTCCATGAAGTGATTCATATTAGCGTGGGTTTAATCCAATACTCAAATCCTATTTCAGGACTACTTACGAACGTTGCAGCAAACTATTGTTATGTCTAAGCACTTAGACAATCTAGAGGCCAATTCATGACAGTCTATCCTCATAACTTACTTCTAAAGTATGATCGACTGTGGATAATTTGAATAATCCTGTCATTCAGGAAGTAAAACATGCAAAGGTAAAACACAAAATAAATTAATGACAAAAGACAGTAACCTTTACTCATAAATAAATCTTCCATTACTTAATCATAAAATGTGAATTACATTTATTTATTACAAGTTTCTAATTATCTATCTAATCACTAAAACTAATATCGTCCCTCAGGACAATGCTCCTAGCATGCTGAAAATGTTTAACCGTACTCAGTCCCTTCGTAAGGGGATCTGTTGGGTTTTCTTCTAACGATACCCTTTTGACTACGAGGAGTCCTTCTACCCGATGTCTGATGAAGTGATATTTTATGTCGATGTGTCTGGATCAGCCATGATCCCTCGGTTCCTTGGTTAAGGCGACCGAACCTTCATTATCACTGAAAATTTCCATAGGATCTTTTATGGCTGGTACAACTCCAAGGTATGCAATGAAGTTCTTTAACCATATTGCCTCCTTCGACGCTTCGCTCGTTGCTATGTACTCTAATTCGCACGATGAATCGGCTACGGTCTCCTGCTTGCAACTTTTCCAAGTCACTGCTCCTCCATTTAAGGTAAATACCCAGCCCGACTGAGAGCGGAAATTATCTCGGTCGGTCTGAAAATTGGCGTCACTATACCCTGTCACTCTCAAGTCAATAATCCTACCAAGGGTAAGGACCCAGCCCTTATTCCTTCGCAAGTACTTAAGAATGTTTTTTACTACTATCCAATGAGATTTACCAGGGTTCCATTGATATCGACTAACCATGCTCAAAGAAAAAGCCACATCAGTGCGAGTACATGTCATAGCATACATGATCGAGCCAATAGAGGAAGTATATGGCACTCGACTCATTTCTGCTATCTTGGCATCGGTACTCGGACTCTGAGTCTTACTCAGTTTGGTATTGCTCTGGATAGGCAACTCTCCTTTCTTGGAATTCTCCATGTTGAAACGTTTCAACACCTTGTCCAAGTAGGTACTTTGACTAAGTCCTATTATCCTTCTACTCCTATTTCGCAAAATCCTTATCCCCAAAATGTAAGAAACTTCTCCTAGGTCCTTCATAGCAAAACACTTCCTAAGCCAGGACTTAAGCTCCTGTAAGGTTGGAGCGTCATTTCCTATGAGAAGTATGCCGTCCACATACAACACCAGAAAGCGAACTATACTCCCACTAGATTTGACATATACATAGGACTCATCCTCGCTTCTCGAAAATCCAAACTCTTTGACTTTCTCATCGAAACAATGATTCCATCTACGAGAAGCTTACTTTAATCCGTAGATGGATTTCTTAAGCTTACACACTCTATTAGGGTACTTTGCATCTACAAAACCCTCTGGCTGATTGTTGTAAACATCTTCAGCCAACTTCCCATTAAGAAAAGCGGTTTTGACATCCATCTGCCATATTTCATAATCATGAAATGCAACAATGGCTTGCATAACCCTTATAGACTTGATATTGGCTACTGGTGAGAAGTTCTCGTCATAGTTAACTCTTGGAGTTTGAGTAAAGCAGTTCGTAACCAGTCGTGCCTTGTATGTGTGCACTTTCCCATCCATGTCAGTCTTCTTCTTGAAGATCCATTTACACCCGACCGTCTTACGACCTGGTACATGTTCAACCAAGTTCCAAACTTGATTGTCATACATGGACTGAATCTCGCTGTCCATTGCCTCTTGCCACTTCGCAGACTCTAGGTCTGCCATGGCTTCCTTGTAGTTGTTAGGTTCATCTAAATTTATTAGTGTATTGTCACTGATAAACATATCACCTTCAGCTGTTATATGGAAACCATACAACATAGGGGGAGCACTAACTCTATCGAAACGTCTCAGAGGTAAGGACTCGTCAACTGGTTCAATAGGAGTCTCATCCTCAGGTTGAGTGCTAGTGTTAGAGCTTCCTTCATCGCTTGATTATTGAAGCTCTTCAAGATCAATTTTCCTCCCACTATCCTCTTGGCATATGAGTTCTCTTTCACAAAAGACACCCCTTTGTGCTACGAAGACCACGTTCTCAATAGGTCTATAGAACAAATATCCAAAGGATTTATATGGGTAGCCGATGAAAATACAACGCTTACTACGAGGTTCAAGCTTGTCGTGAGTCTCTTGTCTTGCGAAAGCCTCGCAACCCCAACCTTGATATGTGCTAATGAGGGTACCTTCCCTGTCCACATCTCATGAAGTGTTTTGGTAACCTTCTTAGTTGGGACTAGATTAAGGATATGGGCGGCAGTCTCTAAGGTGTACTCCCAGAAGGAGATAGGTAGCGAAGCTCGACTCATCATGGAATGAACCATGTCCAAAAAGGTTCGATTGTGCCTCTCAGCTACACCATTAAGTTGTAGAGTCCTAGGTGGCGCCAATTGTGAAAAAATTCCACATTCCTTAAGATAGTCGTGGAACTCGATACTAAGATACTCACCACCTTTATCAGATCTGAGCATCTTTTTCTTCCTGCCCGATTGATTTTCCACTTCTATCTTAAACTCTTTGAACTTTTCAAAAGTTTCTGACTTATGCTTGATTAAGTAGACATATCCATATGTTAGGTCATATTTTGTTGGTTTAAGCTAGGCATCAATCTGTATAGGTCTTGATAGGGTTTTGGTCATGTAATGTTTGGGTGTACGGTTGTATTTGCGGCTGTGTAGGTGTTCACGGCCTTGAACCTGTTTACGGTTGTGAACTGTGGTGGGTCTTGTTTCCCTATATATGGGTGTCAGAAGTGTCAGATGAACAGTAGTTGTATGTGTGTTATCCAAGTGTACCTGACGTTTGCGGCCCTTATAAACGTGTGCATTGTTGGATCGATCTTGCTTCTCCTTCTTCTTATTCTTATTGATTACATCTTGATTGTATGTTTGATCACTAGTTGGTTCCAGATTTGGGGACTTACAAATTGGTATCAAAGCCAATCTAGTGTCAAACTTGTTCAAGTTGTGTTTACGGTTGGACGATTCTTCATTTTCGTGATTATTCAAGCTTGGTTGCTAGGTTTCTGCATTTGATCGTGAAGTTCAAGGCCAAAGGAATCGAAATCAGCTCAAAATCATCTGTTTTGATCATAATCTGGGTGTTTACGGTTTCATCTGTTGAATTGTTTACGGTCGTGAACACTGTGTATGGCCGTGAACCACTCATCTCAATTGACCGTGAACCTCTCATTTAACCGTGATCAACTCATTGGACCGTGAACCATTTGTTGACCGTGAACCATTCATTAACCGTGAATCATCTCCTGTGTACGGCCGTGAACCCTTCTTGGCTATAAAACCTCTTTCGTTTTCGGTCACATTTTCATTTCAAGTCTTGTTTTTCAATCAATTAAGAAAAAATTTTAAAAAAATGGATTCCCAAAACTTTACAGTTCATCAGGAGTTGGACTCAATCATGGGAACTACTACACGAATCCCACATCTTCTGTTAGTTGAAGGATTCCCAGAATGGAAGTACAGGATGGAGAAGTACATCAAGATGAAGAATTTCAAGATTTGGCGCAGCATTCGGGGGGTCCAGTTAGAGTCACTACTACTCTTGAAAATGGAGCCATTGTTGACAAAGAATTTGAAAACTACACAGATGAGGATTTCTAGAAAATCGAGGAACAAGAGAAAGCTCTTGCAACACTAACAATGGCCTTATCTCCAGAAATTGCACAAGGATTCCGTGACTATACCTTAGCTAAAGCTCTATGGGAAGCGTTAATTGAAGTGTATGAGGGAAATGAAGATATGAAGAAAAGCCGTCAAGACATGCTCAGACAGAAGTTCAACATGTTTAATCACATTCTTGGAGAATCATTGGAAGCTCAACTACAACGATTTATCACACTTACCACTGAGGTGAGTTCTGCTGGAATTTCAGTGCCAAAATCAGAAATTAACAAGAAGCTGCTAAACTCTCTTCCAAAATCATGGGACATGAATTTCTCTGTCATCAAGAAAACAAAGGATCTCAACCGACTCAGTCTTGCGGAAACAATGGCAATTGTTAAAGCCTATGATCTTGATGACAAGCAAAGGAAAATCAACCACATGAACTCTTACTCTACTACAAATCTTGGGATTTCAACAAACAATGCATTTTCATCCTTTACCACTCAACAAAGTCAAGCTTTTGTTGTTCAACAACCACCATCCCATGTTGTTCCACCATCTATGCCTTATCCACATACAACCTCTTCTTCAAAAGCCCATGTTACAATCTCTGCTCCCAAAGAATTCGAAGAGAACATGGCCCTAGCCTCTGGACTGGTGAACTGCTACAATGCCTTTGTAGCTGGAGAACTGCCTCCTCATATTTCTTTTGCAGATCTTGATCAGATTCACCCAGAGGATGTTGAAGAAACGGACATAACATGGCAAATCGCAATGGAGGTATTTAGGGCTAAACAATTCGCAAACAAAACTTGAAAGAATAATTAGGGAACGAACACATGAAAGAAAGTTGAATTCAACAAAGGAAAGTTGCGATACTTTAACTGTCACGAGCCTGGTCATTTTGCTCATGACTGTCCAAAACTTGATCGAAGAGTGAACCATGAAAGGACAATGGTGCCGGTGGGGCATAACAGGGGAGCTGCTACTAAGAACGAAACTGCAAACCTGGCGGTGGTAGCTCAGTCATTTGATTGGGAGGACGAAATTCAGGCCCTGAACATTTCAGGACCTGAAAATGCTCATTTGGACTAGATCAGTGACATCCCTAAGGAGAAAGTTCAAGTGGATCTAAAAGAAGAGATGATGGAGCTGCAGTTTGCCTTTATAGTATCCACTACTCCTGAGCCTGAGAAGAAAGAGGTCAGTCAAATTTCCTGTTCTCAAACATGCATTGATACTGTTAAAACTTTACGTGAGCATATCGAATTATTGCGTAAAGAGAACAAGGACCTAAAATACGAAGGATATCAACTTAGGAAGGGACAAATACCACTAAAAGAAAATTAGAAACCATGACTCAGGACTTGAGGAAATTACAGGAATGTCACACCCCCGAAACCAGATGGCGGAAACGTCTGAGGGCTCACGTGACCTAAATTGAATATCATCACAATGAATATACATGAATCATAACATAAACATCACCATGCATCAATACATTACAACTGATATTGTTCACATCCAGTACATTGTTTTAAATATTACACGTCCACAACCCTAAATTGTTTGAGAGTTTTCAAAACATAATATCCTAACATACTTAATATTACCCTTCAGCTTGCCTGTTACCTGAGAATACAAGTTATTTTGAAAAACGTCAACATATGAAATGTTGGTGAGTTCATAAGCAAGGTTGTGATAAAAATGATTTGTGTAGTTTGTAAAACCCAGAAAATCCGATATTTTCTGAAAGGCAATAGTTTATCAAAGTGTGAAGATCCATAAGTTGATGCATGAATGATTTCAAAAAGTGTATATAAAAGGGAGTTTTGTATTATAGTTATAGAAATTACAAGCGAGTGGTGTTGATTTCCTCGAAAAACCCGATGTTTTCCGATAACGCGAAATATACTTGTTTACGAATTGCTACACCGCCACAACAAATGATTTTTGATTACTCTTCCTTGATTACTCGGGTGGTGTCGGATATTATCAAATTTTTGTGAGTCGTTGTAACCATGCATGGTAATGACTGGTTATAACTACCAACTACGAACGACCCATAGAGGTGTCGTCCGTTATTACTCACTTAATCCAAACCACCTTGATTACTATTGATTAACGACCTGAATTTGTTTACTTTGATTACACATAAGCCTAGCAAACGAGGAGAAGAGGAATACAAAGTCCTGCTACTTCCGTGAGTTATTTTAGGCTGTTGGGTATACGAAGGACATGATGGCCCATTTCGCATTTGATTACTTGGACCTTACTAGCAATGCTAATGGGCCACTAAGGCCCAATGGCACTTAAAAGCCATTGAAGGTCCCTTTAATATGGAATTGGGTCATAGAAGGCCCAATAACATTGGTTACCATTATCCCTTGGGCCCAACGGTCATGTTAATGGATCACAAAGATCCAACTAGCATGATTGGAACTTTCAAGCCCAAAGTTTGAATGTTTACTTGTTTTAGGTATTGCATAATTGTTGGAAGGTTTGATTGAACGATTGTTATTTTTGGATCGGCACGAGACCGTTCGGTTGTTTATAATGATGTTTTTAAAAATATAGGTATATTCTTCATTCTGTTTTCATAAGTTGTAAATTGGTATTCTTTTGACTCAAATATCTTAAAATAAAATAATTGGTTCAAAATATTGTTTTGACCTTTTCAGCCCTTCTTTAATAAAAATAACAATTTTAGTCCTTTATACAAAAGAAAAGACATTTCAAACCCTTAGACCATTTTCTTGACACTTTTGAATCATAGACTTGTTCAAATGATATTTTTAGCTCAAAACTTATTCTTTGGCAGTTTCAGACCTTCCAGCAAAGTGTTTTTCGGTTAAAGTCCAAACTTTTCGCAATTTTTACAGCTTTGACCCAAAATCCAAAAACTTTACATTTTTGATCCTTTTTGGAAAAGAAAAGCATTTTAACCCTTGAAATAGTTTTGTTTAAATTTGTATCCCTTGTTTTGAAGAATTTACCATTTCAGCCCTTTGAAAGTCATGATTTTCGCAACTTTGGGCTTAATGGGCCGAAAAGCCCAAAAATTAGCCCATTAAGCTAATATTTACATTTCAAGTCCTTTGAAGAGCATAATATTCATAAAAACATTTGTTTTAACTGATTTGACTCTTTTGACCCTTAAGAAAACCGTGAATGGCAATTTTTAACTCAACTTTTGTTTATTTGACAATTTAAGCCCAAAAATTAGTTTTATGTTCACAATATGTTTATCATAATCTTGGAGGGTAATTTTCTTGACTTGTTTAGTGTAATATACCTTAGTTCTTGTTTGTTTTCTTACTCATGCCATAGATCTCGAGTTTTCTTCCCTTTTTGTTTACATATTCAACACATAAGCACATAAAATCACACATACATGCATAGAATCATACATAGCATACACATAGATCTACACATTTTACTTGTATTCTCCCCCTTAAAACTTATGAAAACCGACAAGAGAGGGGTATGAACTCACCTTGAGTTTGTGGATTCGGTTTAGAAGAAAAATGGAAGAAGTTTGATGCAAATCTCGGCCTGACAAGCTTCTTGGTGGATCTTTGGCTTAGATGTGTTCTAAGATGCAAGATCACGAGTTTGAATAGATTTAGAAGAGATTTTTGATGAAATGAAGTAGCTAGATCATGAATTTAAGCATCAACTTACCTTAGATGATGACTCTTAGGGAGAATCCTACTTGAAAGCTCCTAGATCTCGAAATTTTTTATGAAGAAGAAGGAAGAGTGTTCTTTGAGAGTGTTTGAGTGAATTGTGTGTGTGTGTGTGTGTGTGTCTTTCCCTTTGTGGTTCTCGGCCGAAGAAGAAAAGAGAGAGGAGAAGAGAGTGTGAAGTGATGGATGCTTGGAAATATAGGAAGGGTGCATGGATACCCCATGTACAATTGTGAGGTGGCAAGTAAAAAGTCAACTCTTCCCCCCATTTGTGTAGTTGGGCCGAGAGAAGGGGAAGGAAGAAAAGAAATTGGGCTTTTGTGCTTAAGTCCAAGATATGGGCCCAATTTACATCAAAGTATGAGTCTTATGGCCTTTTTAAGTTAATTAGATTTGTTATGGCCCCCTTAGGGTATTTTATTTCATTCTGGGCCCATTATGGCCCAAAATGTTAAAATAAATGAAAGTGGGTCTAATTAGAGTCCATATAGGAGTTCTAAGCCGAAAATAGTCAAATTGGAACCTGATTGGTCCATTAGGCCCAAATAAGAAAATCCTAATCCAAAATGGACTTAAACCGGGATTTCTAGGGTTTCCAATTCTTTGTTGACTATTTGCAGTGCTTGTATAAAGTGTTTGATGGAAGTTTGTTGTTATTGAATAAGCATCATACATGCTTTCACATTTTTGGTTCACAAATGTTATCATTGTTGTTGTTACAAAGCATCAAAATTCCTAGTTATGACATCATCCCCCCGTTAGAGGGAATTTCGTCCCGAAATTCTTTTGAAAGCTAGATTTGAGAATGCGAGAATAGGTGTGGGTACTTCTGCTTCATTTGGTCTTCACGTTCCCATGTGAATTCTGGTCCGCATCTCGCGTTCCATCGAACTTTCACAATCGGAATGCGACTTTGCTTAGTACGCTTCACCTCCCTGTCCACGATTTTGACTGGTTCTTCAATGAATAGGAGATTCTCATTGATTTCGATTTCTTCTAATGGAATGACGAGAGTTTCGTCGAATAAGCATTTCTTTAAATTGGAAACATGGAACACGGGGTGTACACTGCTGAGCTCAGCGGGTAGCTGCAGTCTATAAGCCACTGGACCAATTCGGGCAAGAATCTCGAAGGGTCCAATGTATCGAGGGTTTAGCTTTCCCCGTTTCCCAAAATGAATCACCCCTTTCCAAGGAGAGACCTTTAATAACACCCTATCCCCGACTCTGAATTCCAAGGGCTTTCGCCGCTTATCGGCGTAGCTCTTTTGTCTGTCTCGTGATGATTGCAGTCGGGCTCTGATTTGAACTATCTTCTCGGTCGTCTCGCGTATGATTTCTGGTCCCGTTAGTGCATTGTCTGATGTTTGTCCTTTTGCTAACTGGGTGTCCCCTACCTCTACCCAACACAACGGTGATCTACATTTACGCCCATACAATGCCTCGAAAGGAGCGACTTTGATGCTTGAGTGATAACTGTTATTGTACGAGAATTCGATCAAAGGCAAGTGGATATCCCACGAATTTCCAAAGTCTATCACACATGCGCGAAGCATATCATGAAGGGTTTGAATGGTTCGTTCGCTTTGACCATCCGTTTGTGGGTGGTAGGCAGTGCTCATGTCCAGTTGTGTTCCCATAGCTTTCTGAAGGGATTGCCAAAAGCGTGAAGTAAACCTACTATCTCTATCTGAGATGATAGATATTGGCACTCCGTGGAGTCTCATGATTTCCTTGATATAGGTCCTTGTCAGACGTTCCATCTTGTATGATTCTTTTATTGGCAGGAAATGAGCGGATTTTGTCAATCTATCAACTATTACCCATATGGTATCCAAACCATCAGTCGTCTTGGGTAGCTTGGTCACAAAGTCCATAGTAATCCTTTCCCATTTCCACTCGGGAATTACTGGTTGCTGTAGTAATCCCGAGGGCTTTTGATATTCCACTTTTACTTTAGCACATGTGAGGCACTTGCTAACGTAAGTGGCAATCTCTGCCTTCATGTTAGGCCACCAATAATGTTGCTTGACATCCAAGTATATTTTATCTGAACCCGGATGGATGGAGTATCGCGTCTTGTGGGCTTCATTCATAACTACTTCTCTGAATCCCCCAAGTTTAGGGACCCAAATGCGGTTCATGAAGTAATATGCTCCGTCCTCCTTCAACTCGAAATTCTTTTCCATTCCACGTAGCGCTTCGCTCGTCCTGTTTTTTGCCTTCATGGCATCCGACTGGGCTGCTCTGATTTGCGAGGTCAGGTGGGATTGGATGGTTATTGATAGAGTCTTCAAACGATGATTCGAGTAATCCTTCCAACTCAAGGCATCAGCTACTACGTTAGCTTTACCTGGGTGGTACTTGATTTCGCACTCGTAATCGTTCAGCAATTCAACCCATCTTCGTTGCCTCATGTTTAACTCCTTTTGATTTAAGATGTGTTGGAGACTCTTGTGGTCGGTGAAAATGGTGCACTTGGTACCATAAAGGTAGTGCCTCCAAATTTTCAGGGCGAAGACCACAGCTCCTAATTCCAGGTCATGGGTGGTATAATTCACTTCATGTGTCTTTAGTTGTCGGGACACATAAGCTATCACCTTTCCACGCTGCATGATTACACAGCCCAAACCCTGATTCGACGCATCACAGTAAACTACAAAGTCTTCTGTTCCTTCCGGTAGTGATAGCACCGGCGCACTACAGAGTGCTTGCTTCAGAGTTCGGAATGCAGCTTCTTGTTTATCTGTCCATTCAAAAGGTACGCCCTTTTGTGTAAGCAAGGTAAGTGGCTTGGCTGTTTTGGAAAAGTTCTGAATGAATCTCCTATAGTAGCCTGCGAGGCCTAAAAATTGGCGAATTTCTATGGGTGTTGTTGGGATCACCCATCCTCCAATGGCTTTGACCTTAGAAGGATCCACATGTATCCCTTCTTGACTAACAACATGACCTAAAAAGTTCACACCACGGAGCCAAAACTCACACTTAGAGAGTTTTGCGTATAACTTTTCGGTTCGCAGGGTTTCCAGGATTTGTCGGAGATGTCGGCCGTGTTCTTCTTCGCTTCGAGAATAGACGAGGATATCGTTGATGAAAACGATGACAAAGTTGTCAAGGAATGGTCGGCAGATTCGATTCATTAGGTCCATGAATGCGGCAGGGGCATTCGTTAGACCGAATGGCATTACGACAAATTATAATGTCCATAACGAGTTCGGAATGCGGTTTTGGGAATATCCTCCTCCCGGACCTTGAGTTGGTGGTATCCGGATCGCAGGTCTATCTTAGAGAAGTAACTTGCTCCTTGGAGTTGGTCAAATAGATCGTCGATTCTCGGAAGTGGATAGCGGTTTTTGATAGTGAGCTTGTTAATACACATCCTAAAGGTACCGTCTTTCTTCTTAACAAAGAGAACCGGAGCTCCCCAAGGTGAGAAGTGGGGTCGGATGAATCCTTTGTCCAAAAGCTCGCTGAGTTGACTGGACAACTCTTGCATCTCCGCAGGAGCCACTCTGTAGGGCGATTTGGCGATGGGAGTAGCTCCTGGCACTAGATCGATTCGGAACTCGACTTGTCTTTATGGGGGTATCCCTGGAAGATCCTCCGGAAAGACATCCGGGAAATCGCAAGCCACAGGGATGTTTCGAATATTGATCTCTTCTTTGGACTTATCCACTATATGAGCTAGAAACGTCAAGTCCTTCTTTCGTAAATACTTCTGTGCCTTAATGCACGAGATAAGACGAAGGTTCGTGCTGGGTTTATCTCCGTATATAATTAGGGTTTCGTGATTTGCGAGGCGAAGGCGAACGGCCTTCTCGTGACACATAATTTCAGCATGGTGGGGGCTTAACCAATCCATGCCGATAATCACATCAAAACTCCTAATGGAAACATGCATTAAGTTTATTTGAAAGACGTGATGGTTCAAGGTCAGGGTACATCCGATGTAGATTTCCCTAGTGGATTCTGTTTTCCCATTAGCCATTTCCACCGTAAAGGTTTCATTAAGCTTCTGGGGTTGTTGTTTTAACAAGTGTTTGAATTTATTACTCACAAAACTTCGTTCTGCCCCAGTATCAAATAGGATGCATGCATAAGTGTGGTTTAGGACAAACGTACCGGTAACAACAGCGGGATCCTGAACCGCTTCTCCTTGACCCATAGCTAGCACCCTTCCTGTTCCTCCATTCCCAGGGTTGTTGATGTTGTTGGATTAATGTCTAAGTCCATAACTATGTTTGGTATGTACTTGACCCGACCCGGCATGGTCCATTTAGGTTGCACTTCACCGGCACAATTTATATGGATAGTCTTTTGAGAATATTATATTTATGATTTATATTAATATATTATAAGTTCTAATATATTAATATGGAATCATATTATTTAATTAGTATTGATCAAGAATTAATTTAGAATTAATTAAGTGATCAAAAAGAACTAATTAAATATGGACTCTTATATATATGGAATGGGCCAAGTTCATTTAGGTTGGGCTAAGCTTTCATGGATGGTCCATGGAGCTTTTAACCCATGGATCCTATGTAAATGAAAGGTCATGGGTATTAGGGTTTACATGGATGTAACCCTAATCCTCCATAATATATAAAGGGGTCCTTGGCTCAGAAAATTGGCACAAGTGTGTGAAAATAAGAGTGGGCCGATTTTAGTGTGCATACATATTCTCTCAATTTCTTCCAAGGTGTTTTGGTGATTTGTGATTCCATTTGAGGCTTCCACACTATTGGGGCTAAGCTCTTAAAGCTTAAAGACATCAAGCTACATCAAAAGGTATGTCATCTAACTAGAACTTTGTAGTATAGGTGCTTCATAATATGCTAGTTAGGATGAAACCTTGGAATAGTTAATATTTGCATGTATAATAGAGAAAACATAGAACCAAGGTTTATAGGGTTGCATGTACACCATAGGAGTGTTAGAATGCTCAAAACCCAACAGTGGTATCAGAGCCATGGGTTGTTTTTTGTTATATTGATGCAAATGTTTTATTTTCAAGTTGGAAAAAAAGGAAAAAAAACATGACGTTTGTCAAATTTTAAGATAATTACTTGTTTTGTGAAAAACGAATTATTTGTAAAATTTGCATCACTTGTTATATGAGTTGAATTAGGTCAAATTTAGTAAAAGATAAAATGATATGATTATTTTATTAGTTTTAAAAGTTTGATCTAAATGTTTTAAGGAGTTACATATTTTGTCATAAAATTTTGGAGCTCAAAAGTTTTTTTTAAAGTTGTGATCTTAAGGGTTTTTGAAACTTCCATAAGTTATGGATATGAAAGTTTTTTTTTAAAAAAAAAATTGATTCAAAGTTTTTATGGAGTTACAAAATTTGGTGTTAATGTTTTAAAGAATTCCATAACTTGTTCTTAAGTTATGGAACATGGAAAGTTTCATCATAAAACACCATTAATTCCATAAGTTATGGAATCCAAAGGTTTTCAAGAATTACAAAACTTGCCCTCAAGTTTTGGAATTTGAGAAAAGTTTTTTATGAAAAAAAGAAATTGAATTCTAAAACTCTTGGGTTCATAACTTAAACAATTAATTAAATGGTTTTAATTTTGAGTTTAATAATTGGGATTATGATGTTTTGTTGAATAGTTCAAATTAACTCTTATGGACTTTATTAATAGTTAATTAAAGCGTTTAATTAAAAGAGTATTATTAAATCCATAAATATATGGTTTGAGTTTAATTAAATTAAAAGTCTAGTTTAATTAATAGATTAAACCACCAAGTATTTTAAATGTCTAAAATACACCCTTATACTATTATAATATTAAAAGTTTAATATATTATATGTATAAGAGCAAGTCGTCTTACCATTAGTAGGCCTCATTCTCGAAGTCGGTCTATAAGGGGGTATAAGGTTACTGCCTATAAAATGGCAGTTTAATGGGTGTCCACTCTCACTCACCGCTTCCTTGACCGGTGGAGGGTCGTTAGCCGAACAGGTAGGACAAGGACTATAATTCTCCCTTCATTATAAGTATAATGATAAATACTAAGTAACTAAACACTTATAAATTCCCAATCTTAGTTACTTAGGAAAATGTGAATAAGGTGCTAATCCATGAAATTACACTTTGCACTTTGTTTAAGCTGTTAGTGGAGCATGTGTGGTTAACCGGCACACTAACCTGGACTTAACAAGGTAGGCAAAGGGTAACTTAATGTTTATCATAGTATCGTTGGAGCGTGTGTGGTTAACCGGCACATCGATTGAGGGGTAAATATTAAGGGTACCAAGTATATTTGCATGGTTACTTCACACCTTGTTTTGTGATCCTCGGCATCCCAGTCACAAAACCTGAAGGGCACACTCGAGATTGAAATATGTCATTGAAAAGTTCAATGAATCTCAAAAGAATCTAGGAGTTTCAAAACCAATTAAAACCTAATAATACATTTCGTTTATCTTGGTGGAAATTGGTGAATCGTCATTCACCTACCTTCAAATATTTTATTGCTTGGATTACGGCATCCCTCTTCCAAGTTATAAAATAGTTTGTCGGGTCCTAGCCTTAATATATCATATTGGGTGTTATATTAACGACTTTAAATCAACTAAACTTGAATATCTCCCAAAAGATGTCTAGTTCAGACATCTATGATCTTCCCAAATCTCTTGGAACTTCACTTCCTCCACCTCCTCCAATTATTCTCCCTAACCCACAAGTTCAAGGTCACTCAAGCCCCATTGGCAAGGCAAGGTCTAGGTGTGATCACATCTTGGAGATGAAGTCACATATTGACAAGCCGGGAGAGTTGGGTGTCAAAGTCTAGAGAAAGTTGGTGGTTCAATCACTTTCTAAGTCACATAGTGAGTTCCTTTGGGACTACTATGAAACAGACTATGACATGAACCTTAATGATCATATCTATTTGGTTGGTGCTGCTGAATCAGCAATGATTTGGAATGATAGTAAAGCAAATTTGATTAGAAGATCAACTTCCCAAAAACTTTATGGACAGTGACAATGGTAACACTGGAAATCCAGAAAAAGCATTCTCTTCCCAATGGAAAGGGACTGACCGTAGTCAACCCGGTTGACCAAATGGTAAAGAGAAAGGCTAAGTCTGAGATATTCCCATTACCAAAGGGTCCATATGTTTATTTTGCCAAAGGAAGGGGCGTTGATTGCAAAGCTGCCAAATTTACCTACGGATGTTAAAGTCAATAAGTTTGACTCTACATCAGGTAGAGCCCATTATCTAACTCTGTTAAGTTCTATTCTGAGATCCTCATTACATGATGTGACTGGGTCACATGTTGATGTTTTAAGAATCAAAGAATAGAGAGAAATCTTAAAGGAAGTATATGCTGATTCTGATCGCGAAGGTGGATTTCGATCGCATCAGAATTTTGAGCAGTTGCTCAAGAAGTTATGATATATTGCTAAGGAATAGATAACAACAATTTTCCATGTGGATTGTAAGGATAAGTTTTTCCGCAAAGTTTTAAAATAAAAGAAAATTGTTTAATTTTATTTATTTGAAGTATCCTTACAATGGCATTTGTGGAAAATTGTTGCTTATATGATTCCACTGACAGCAATATTGGAAAATGGATTTGATTCTTTCATTTGTGGTAGTGTCTAAATTTACCAAATCAGGAAAGTTCCTCATCACCCAAGTTTCAATTGGACCGAAACTTGGAATCATGCAAGTTGAATAGTATGATGAATGAGAACTTTCAAGCATTGGAAAAATCAAGACTAATTACTTGTTCACATGGATGTGTGAGTCAAGTGAAGGACTAAAGGGATCGAGTACACATTCTTGTGCACTGGTCATGTCCACCACAAAGCTCGTTAAGACTATTTGATTTACTAAAGTTTAGTAAATATGGTTATACTTACAAGTTTAAGTATAATTCTGAAACATTGGAAAAAGTCTCAATGTATGGCAGAACGAATGGGAAGAATCAAATTAGGCAGAAAGATAAAAGTTTCTCAAATCTGAAAAGATGGGAGAGTACTTTAGTATCATGTTTGTGATCATCTTAATGATTTAGAAATCATTTCACAATTAGTCCTCTAAAGGTCATCTTAGTGCATTCTTATGACTAAGAAGATGAGTCATGAATTGTTGAAATGGTTAGATCAGGAAGATGAGTCATACTTTGTTCCAAAACAATTCTTAGAGTCATACTCCAAGATTGTAACTTGAGTGACATATCTTAAAGAAAGGTTTAAAACACTTGTCAAATGTAAGAGTAAAAGTGTCCTACTCTTGTACATTTGAAATTGGTAAGTTGTGATGTTTTGGATAAAACAAAGACCAACTAAGGCCAATTGTGTGAAGTGTTTGTCTTGATAAAGAATCCGAACTATCTCTTGAATATTTGGCAAGATAGTCTTATATATCAAGAGGATAGTGGGAGTCTTAAAGATCCTAAAAAGAATTTCAAGAACTAATCAAGAATAAAACCTGAGGTTCTTCACTAGCACACGGCTAGAGGTTTATAACCTATCGTGTTGACATATTTTGTGCCCATTCCAGTTAAAGTTGGCTTTGCATAGGAGTTCTGAAAGTTCTCAATTCGTTGCATAACAACTTGGAAGCAATGGCAGGCCCAGTACTGCCAGGTGGCAAGAAGTTAAGATTTCATAAGTTCAGTCCATATGAGTTTGGATTTGTCATTATCCTTGTCTTGTGACTATGGTTTTGACGATTCACATGGATAAGAACACATACACCATAAAATCTAAGGGTCATAAGGTTTCTCTCCGATTCATGAAAATGATGGTGAGGAAACACTTCCACCAAGTAGATTTGAAGCAGATGGCAAAAGGTCTAAACAATTGAGACTATGATTACGGCATCCCTTTTCATAGTTCTGAAATTGTTTAGACACACATGCATGCTATCTAAGGAAAGGTGTATGATTTTGATAAAGTTTTATCAAAGCATCTCGTATCAGAAATCTGAACTTTGGTAAGAAAGTCAATAAAGTATTGATTTCTAGAAGTCCAGCTGATTTCTGAGTACATGTCAAAGCTAGTGGGAGCATAAGTGTTATGCTAATAATCATCATGTTAGTGGGAGCATGATAATTATTGTTAGTGTTGCAAGTTAGCAATGTTAATTATATAAAACAAAAGTTTCAATTCGTGAGGCTGCAGGGATTGAAAAAGTTGTTTTGCTATAATTAAGGGAGAGGATATACTTCATTTCAGTTCTAAAGGCTTAGATTGAGACCTTAATCATCTTTAGTCAAGAATATATATATGAATTTCATGTTGGATTGGTTCAACTTAAGGAAATTCTATATATTGCGTTCTCAAAATTCGATTATGATTACGGCATCCCTCTTCATAGTCAAATTTTGAAAACATGGAAAATAAAAATATTGTAGCAAAAGACTGGTCTAGAATCATGTCTTTATGTGAGACATCATGAATCGTGTACCATTTGCTTTGGGTACAGGATCGATTGCATGTGCTATAATATTTGTCATTTCTAAATTTTTCCAAATGTCCAGAGGCATTAAGAAGGGAAAAGGTCTAGAATTGGATATGACTACAATGATTACGCAATTGTCGAGGACAATCTGAGGTTTACCAAAGATTGGTTGCTCAGGGACAGTTGGAAGTATAGTGCTAATTTTGGAAGGATCATATTGACATATTCTGAAAAGAGGCATCTCTTATTCAGAAGTGATAGTCAAAATGAGAATATGGAGTTGTCTCCATAGGTGGAAGTTATCTGTGTAAGATTAGAAAACTTAATGCAAGAAGCATGTCCAAAGCAATGTACTTTGAATATGAGACTTAGTTGTTGGGTTTTAGTATACTACAACATCCTATGGTGCACATACAACCCTAAATACCTTGGATCTATGTTTTCTCTATTATACATGCAAATGGTTTCCAAGGCATTAAACCTATAACTAGCATGCATTTGACATAAACCATATAATATACTAGTTAGGGAAACATACCTTTTATGTGGCTTGAAGTCTTGATGTATTTGGCCTTAAGAGCTTAGCACCAATAGTATGAAATGCCTCAAATGGAATCACAACACACCTAGGACAAAGGTGGCTCTTGAGAGAGAATTCCATGCACCAAAACACCTCCATATTTCTCTAAGAAAAGAAGTGGTGATTTTGGCTATGGAGTAACCTATTTATATGTAGGATTCCAAGGGTCATGGGTATAACCCATAATCCATACCCATGGGTTTTATGATCCATGGTTCATGTGGCCCAACTCTTTATGTATCCATACATAAACTTGGTCCAACATGGATCATAAGCCCAACACATATAAATATAACTAATTATCATAATTAGTCCCCATAGATTTAATTAGTCTCTTTTGATCACTAAATTAATTCCAAATTAATTCTTGATCGATACTAATTAAAACATATGATTTCATATTAATATATTATAACTTATAATATATTAATAAACCATAAATAACCTTCTATCAAAAGTCCATCCTAAAAAATTGTCCTGTTGATATGCAACCCAAATGGACCATGCTACTCTCGGGTCAAGTACATACCAATAATAGTTATGGGCTTAGACATCTAATCCAACAGTCTCCCACTTGGATAAGTCTAAAACTATTATTGCAAGTACGACTTCATAACCCGACTAGCAATCGTAGCTCTTAAAGCCGTTGTCGAACTCTGAACAAATCAATAACGCGTCCATTAGATAAGGGATCATATATTCCTCCATTCTAGATATCATATGGACTGAGACATGGATTATAATCATTCTCTCTGTCCATTTGTTGTTTCCCGATTTTCGATTTATGATGACTGACTGATTGAAGAAATCAAATCAGTCCTGGCTTGGCCAAGCACTCACATGTGTCATCGCTAAATCATCGAGGGGCCCACAGATATCGCTTTTATCCCGAAGGTAAAAGGAATGGATAAACTTCGACTCATATGGCTTGTTCTACTACTTGTTGAATCATACACAAAGGCACGTTTTCTAACATCGAGTTACCAAATGCGTTTTCGTGCAATCAATGTATAACCAACTCATATTAACAACTCATATCTCTAGGTTTGAAGAATATAAGATATTATCGTCTCATGATCACTCGTGATAAAATCCATGAAGTGATTCAAATGAGCGCGGGTTGAATCCAATACTCTGAACTTATGAGCACTCATGACTGTTGTAGCACCACTTTGTCCACCAACTTGGACCTCTACAAACCAACCCATGACAGTCTTGATTCATATCTACTTCCAACATATGACCGACTGTGGATGGTTTGAATAACTTAATCATTCAGGAAGAGCGACTTAGTTATTCTGGAAGTCAAAACATGCAAAGTGAAACACAAGAATAAATGAATCAAATATGGTATCAAACCCTATGAATATAAATAAACACTTTTATTTATCACCATACTGATTACTCATTATTCATTGTTTCGGTTTTATCAACTTTATACTTGAATTAAAAACACTAGTTGTCCCATGCTCCAAGCATGTACACTATGTTTTTCTTAAACAATAGCTTTGCCATACACCAAGTATGCACTCTATGTTTGTCTATGATCCTTACTTTGTGAAATAAACCAATTGAACATAATTTCAATGATTCTAATTTCACACTCCCAAATCCTTATCGAAAAATGTGAGAATTTCAAATTCCTATCATTTATCGAAATCTGTTTAGATTTTAAACTTATATGCACTGACCCTCCTGTAATGAATATGTACAAAGTCACAAAGACTTGTCAACAGTCATTATAAGGTATTCCAATGGAGATCACCTCCATGGAAACTTAGTCTCATATTCAAAGTACATTGCTTTGGACATGCTTCTTGCATTAAGTTTTCTAATCTTACACAGATAACTTCCACCTATGGAGACAACTCCATATTCTCATTTTGACTATCACTTCTGAATAAGAGATGCCTCTTTTCAGAATATGTCAATATGGTCCTTCCAAAATTAGCACTATACTTCCAACTGTCCCTGAGCAACCAATCTTTGGTAAACCTCGGATTGTCCTCGACAATTTCTTAATCATTTTAGTCATATCCAATTCTAGACCTTTTCCCTTCTTAATGCCTCTGGGCATTTGGAAAAATTTAGAAATGACAAATATTATAGCACATGCAATCGATCCTGTACCCAAAGCAAATGGTACACGATTCATGATGTCTCACATAAAGACATGATTCTAGACCAGTCTTTTGCTACAATATTTTTATTTGCCATGTTTTCAAAATTTGACTATGAAGAGGGATGCCGTAATCATAATCGAATTTTGAGAACGCAATATATAGAATTCCCTTAAGTTGAACCAATCCAACATGAAATTCATATATATATTCTTGACTAAAGATGATTAAGGTCTCAATCTAAGCCTTTAGAACTAAAATGAAGTATATCCTCTCCCTTAATTATAGCAAAACAACTTTTTCAATCCCTGCAGCCTCACGAATTGAAACTTTTGTTTTCGATAATTAACATTGCTAACTTGCAACACTAACAATAATTATCATGCTCCCACTAACATGATGATTATTAGCATAACACTTATGCTCCCACTAGCTTTGACATGTACTCAGAAATCAGCTGGACTTCTAGAAATCAATACTTTATTGACTTTCTTACCAGAGTTCAGATTTCTGATACGAGATGCTTTGATAAAACTTTATCAAAATCATACACCTTTCCTTAGATAGCATGCATGTGTGTCTAAACAATTTCAGAACTATGAAAAGGGATGCCGTAATCATAGTCTCAATTGTTTAGACCTTTTGCCATCTGCTTCAAATCTACTTGGTGGAAGTGTTTCCTCACCATCATTTTCATGAATCGGAGAGAAACCTTATGACCCTTAGATTTTATGGTGTATGTGTTCTTATCCATGTGAATCGTCAAAACCATAGTCACAAGACAAGGATAATGACAAATCCAAACTCATATGAACTGAACTTATGCAATCTTAACTTCTTGCCACCTGGCAGTACTGGGCTTGCCATTGCTTCCAAGTTGTTATGCAACCAATTGAGAACTTCCAGAACTCCTATGCAAAGCCAACTTTAACTGGAATGGGCATAGAATATGTCAACACGATAGGTTATAAACCTCTAGCCGTGTGCTAGTGAAGAACCTCAGGTTTTATTCTTGATTAGTTCTTGAAATTCTTTTTAGGATCTTTAAGATTCCCACTATCCTCTTGACATATAAGACTATCTTGCCAAATATTCAAGAGATAGTTCGGATTCTTTATCAAGACAAACACTTCACACAATTGGCCTTAGTTGGTCTTTGTTTTATCCAAAACATCACAACTTACCAATTTCAAATGTACAAGAGTAGGACACTTTTACTCTTACATTTGACAAGTGTTTTAAACCTTTCTTTAAGATATGTCACTCAAGTTACAATCTTGGAGTATGACTCTAAGAATTGTTTTGGAACGAAGTATGACTCATCTTCCTGATCTAACCATTTCAACAATTCATGACTCCTCTTCTTAGTCATAAGAATGCACTAAGATGACCTTTAGAGGACTAATTGTGAAATGATTTCTAAATCATTAAGATGATCACAAACATGATACTAAAGTACTCTCCCATCTTTTCAGATTTGAGAAACTTTTATCTTTCTGCCTAATTTGATTCTTCCCATTCGTTCTGCCATACATTGAGACTTTTTCCAATGTTTCAGAATTATACTTAAACTTGTAAGTATAACCATATTTACTAAACTTTAGTAAATCAAATAGTCTTAACGAGCTTTGTGGTGGACATGACCAGTGCACAAGAATGTGTACTCGATCCCTTTAGTCCTTCACTTGACTCACACATCCATGTGAACAAGTAATTAGTCTTGATTTTTCCAATGCTTGAAAGTTCTCATTCATCATACTATTCAACTTGCATGATTCCAAGTTTCGGTCCAATTGAAACTTGGGTGATGAGGAACTTTCCTGATTTGGTAAATTTAGACACTACCACAAATGAAAGAATCAAATCCATTTTCCAATATTGATGTCAGTGGAATCATATAAGCAACAATTTTCCACAAATGCCATTGTAAGGATACTTCAAATAAATAAAATTAAACAATTTTCTTTTATTTTAAAACTTTGCGGAAAAACTTATCCTTACAATCCACATGGAAAATTGTTGTTATCTATTCCTTAGCAATATATCATAACTTCTTAAGCAACTGCTCAAAATTCTGATGCGATCGAAATCCACCTTCGCGATCAGAATCAGCATATACTTCCTTTAAGATTTCTCTCTATTCTTTGATTCTTAAAACATCAACATGTGACCTAGTCACATCATGTAATGAGGATCTCAGAATAGAACTTAACAGAGTTAGATAATGGGCTCTACCTGATGTAGCGTCAAACTTATTGACTTTAACATCCTTAGGTAAATTTGGCAGCTTTGCAATCAACGCCCCTTCCTTTGGCAAAATAAACATATGGACCCTTTGGTAATGGGACAATCTCAGACTTAGCCTTTCTCTTTACCATTTGGTCAACCGGGTTGACTATGGCCAATCCCTTTCCATTGGGAAGAGAATGCTTTTTCTGGATTTCCAGTGTTACCATTGTCACTGTCCATAAAGTTTTTGGGAAGTTGATCTTTTAATCAAATTTGCTTTACTTTCGTTCCAAATCATTGCTGATTCAGCAGCACCAAGCAAATAGATATGATCATTAAGGTTCATGTCATAGTCTGTTTCATAGTAGTCCCAAAGGAACTCACTATGTGACTTAGAAAGTGATTGAACATCCAACTTTCTCAAGACTTTGACACCCAACTCTCCCGGCTTGTCAATATGTGACTTCATCTCTAAGATGTGATCACACATAGACCTTGCTTGCCATTAGGGCTTGAGTGACCTTGAACTTGTGGGTTAGGGAGAATAATTGGAGGAGGTGGAGGAAGAGAAGTATGACTTCCATGAGCCAAACTCGGGAAGTCATATTCATTAGGAAAGCTTGGTTTGGGAAGATCATTGTTGTCTAAACCAGACATCAACAATGGGAGAAATTCACGTAAAGTTGATTTAAGTCCTTAATATAACACCCAATATGATATATTAAGGCTAGGACCCAACAAACTATTTTATAACTTGGAAGAGGGATGCCGTAATCCAAGCTATAAAATATTTGAAGGTAGGTGAATGACGATTCACCAATTTCCACCAAGATAAACGAAATGTATTATTAGGTTTTAATTGGTTTTGAAACTCCTAGATTCTTTTGAGATTCATTGAACTATTCAATGGCATGTTTCAATCTCGAGTGTGCCCTTCAGGTTTTGTGACTGGGATGCCGAGGATCACAAAACAAGGTGTGAAGTAACCATGCAAATATACTTGGTACCCTTAATATTTACCCCTCAATCGATGTGCCGGTTAACCACACACGCTCCAACGATACTATGATAAACATTAAGTTACCCTTTGCCTACCTTGTTAAGTCCAGGTTAGTGTGTCGGTTAACCACACACGCTCCACTAACAGCTTAAACAAAGTGCAAAGTGTAATTTCATGGATTAGCACCTTATTCACATTTTCCTAAGTAACTAAGATTGGGAATTTATAAGTGTTTAGTTACTTAGTATTTATCATTATACTTATAATGAAGGGAGAATTATGGTCCTTGTCCTACCTGTTCGGCTAACGACCCTCCACCGGTCAAGGAAGCGGTGAGTGAGAGTGGACACCCATTAAACTGCCATTTTATAGGCAGTAACCTTATACCCCCCTTATAGACCGGCTTCGTGAATGAGGCCTGCTAATGGTAAGACGACTTTATCTTATACATATCTATATAATTAAAATTGTAATAATAGTATAAGGGTTGAATTTTAAACTTTTAAAATTCTAAGGTCGAGTTTGGAATTAAAGTATACATGGGGGGTAACTTTACAAAGTCCAAAACTTGAGGACAAGTTTTGAAACCTTTCAAAACTCTTGGATTTTTCATAACTAATGAGTTTAATTAAGGTTTAATGAAAAAAAAAATTCAAGTTCCATAACTTGAGGACAAGTTATGGAAGACATTAAATCATTTATTGATGACATTAAAAATAGTGACTCTTCTATTTTCATAACCTATGAGACTTAATGACACTTTAAAAAAAAAACTCTTCACTTTCCATAACTTGAGGACAAGTTATGGAGTTCATAAAAACCACTAAGATCAAATATTCCAATTAACACAATAATCAAATATTTTTTCTATGATCTAGATTAAACTCATAAGTAAAGATAATTCACATCAACAATTTTCAAGAAATTAGATAATCATATAAACTAATACAAATCTTGAAACTTTGACAATTATCCTTTGAAGACTCTTGGAATTCATAACCTAAAGAGTTAATAAATGAGACATTTCACATCCATAACTTATGGAAGTTTCAAAACTCTTAAGATCATAACTTTAAAAAAAACTTTTGAGTTCCAAAATTTTATGACAAAATTTGTAACTCCTTAAAACCATTTAGATCAAACTTTTAAAACAAATAAAATAATCATATCATTCTATCTTTTAATAAATTCACCTAATTCAACTCTTGTAGTAAAGTGACTCAAATTTTATAAATAATTAGTTTTTCATAAAATCAAGTAATTATCATAAAATTTGACAAACTTCATGTTTTTTTTTCTTTTTTTTTTCCTTCAACTTGAAAAAAAAATACATTTGCATCAAATATAATAGAAAACAACCCATGGCTCTGATACCACTGTTGGGTTTTAGTATACTACAACATCCTATGGTGCACATACAACCCTAAATACCTTGGATCTATGTTTTCTTTATTATACATGCAAATGGTTTCCAAGGCATTAAACCTATAACTAGCATGCATTTGACATAAACCATATAATATACTAGTTAGGGAAACATACCTTTTATGTGGCTTGAAGTCTTGATGTATTTGGCCTTAAGAGCTTAGCACCAATAGTATGAAATGCCTCAAATGGAATCACAACACACCTAGGACAAAGGTGGCTCTTGAGAGAGAATTTCATGCACCAAAACACCTCCATATTTCTCTAAGAAAAGAAGTGGTGATTTTGGCTATGGAGTAACCTATTTATATGTAGGATTCCAAGGGTCATGGGTATAACCCATAATCCATACCCATGGGTTTTATGATCCATGGTTCATGTGGCCCAACTCTTTATGTATCCATACATAAACTTGGTCCAACATGGATCATAAGCCCAACACATATAAATATAACTAATTATCATAATTAGTCCCCATAGATTTAATTAGTCTCTTTTGATCACTAAATTAATTCCAAATTAATTCTTGATCGATACTAATTAAAACATATGATTTCATATTAATATATTATAACTTATAATATATTAATAAACCATAAATAACCTTCTATCAAAAGTCCATCCTAACAAATTGTCCTGATGATATGCAACCCAAATGGACCATGCTACTCTCGAGTCAAGTACATACCAATAATAGTTATGGGCTTAGACATCTAATCCAACATTAGTTTCCATGGAGTTGATCTCCATTGGAATACCTTATAATGACTGTTGACAAGTATTTGTGACTTTGTACATATTCATTACATGAGGGTCAGTGCATATAAGTATAAAATCTAAATAGATTTCGATAAATGATAGGAATTTGAAATTCTCACATTTTTCGATAAGGATTTGGGAGTGTGAAATTAGAATCATTGAAATTATGTTCAATTGGTTTATTTCACAAAGTAAGGATCATAGACAAACATAAAGTGCATACTTGGTGTATGGCAAAGCTATTGTTTAAGAAAAACATAGTGTACATGCTTGGAGCATGGGACAACTAGTGTTTTTAATTCAAGTATAAAGTTGATAAAACCGAAACAATGAATAATGAGTAATCAGTATGGTGATAAATAAAAGTGTTTATTTATATTCATAGGGTTTGATACCATATTTGATTCATTTATTCTTGTGTTTCACTTTGCATGTTTTGACTTCTAGAATAACTAAGTCGCTCTTCCTGAATGATTAAGTTATTCAAACCATCCACAGTCGGTCATATGTTGGAAGTAGATATGAATCAAGACTGTCATGGGTTGGTTTGTAGAGGTCCAAGTTGGTGGACAAAGTGGTGCTACAACACTCATGAGTGCTTATAAGTTCTGAGCATTGGATTCAACCCGCGCTCATTTGAATCACTTCATGGATTTTATCACGAGCGATCATGAGACGATAATATCTTATATTCTTCAAACCTAGAGATATGAGTTGTTACTATGAGTTGGTTATACATTGATTGCACGAAAACGCATTTGGTAACTCGATGTTATAAAACGTGCCTTTGTGTATGATTCAACAAGTAGTAGAACAAGCCATATGAGTCGAAGTTTATCCATTCCTTTTACCTTCGAGATAAAAGCGATATCTGTTGGCCCCTCGATGATTTAGCGATGACACATGTGAGTGCTTGGCCAAGCCAGGACTGATTTGATTTGTTCAATCAGTCAGTCATCATAAATCGAAAATCGGGAAATAACAAATGGACAGAGAGAATGATTATAATCCATGTCTCAGTCCATATGATATCTAGAATGGAGGAATATATGATCCCTTATCTAATGGACAAGTCATTGACAAGGTCAGAGTTCGACAGCGGCTTTAAGAGCTACGATTGGCAGTTAGGTTTTGAAGTCATACTCAATAATAGTTTTAGAATTATCCAAGTGGGAGACTGTTGGATTAATGTCTAAGTCCATAACTATATTTGGTATGTACTTGACCCGACCCGGCATGGTCCATTTGGGTTGCACTTCATCGGCACAATTTATATGGATAGTCTTTTGAGAATAGTATATTTATGATTTATATTAATATATTATAAGTTCTAATATATTAATATGGAATCATATTATTTAATTAGTATTGATCAAGAATTAATTTAGAATTAATTAAGTGATCAAAAAGAACTAATTAAATATGGACTCTTACATATATATATATATGGAATGGGCCAAGTTCATTTAGGTTGGGCTAAGCTTTCATGGATGGTCCATGGAGCTTTTAACCCATGGATCCTATGTAAATGAAAGGTCATGGGTATTAGGGTTTACATGGATGTAACCCTAATCCTCCATAATATATAAAGGGGTCCTTGGCTCACAAAATTGGCACAAGTGTGTGAAAATAAGAGTGGGCCGATTTTAGTATGCATACATATTCTTTCAAGTTCTTCCAAGGTGTTTTGGTGATTTGTGATTCCATTTGAGGCTTCCACACTATTGGGGCTAAGCTCTTAAAGCTTGAAGACATCAAGCTACATCAAAAGGTATGTCATCTAACTAGAACTTTGTAGTATAGGTGCTTCATAATATGCTAGTTAGGATGAAACCTTGGAATAGTTAATATTTGCATGTATAATAGAGAAAACATAGATCCAAGGTTTATAGGGTTGCATGTACACCATAGGAGTGTTAGAATGCTCAAAACCCAACAGATGTTGGGGCAGTTTCGACGGATATGCCCAGTCTTTCCACATCCATAGCAGGTGGGGCTTGATCCTGCATTATTATCGTTGTTGTTGGTGTTGCTGTTGTTGTGGTTGTTGTTGTTGTTGTTTCCTTGTTGTTGGCTCTGGGGAGGATAGGTCCTGCAATACCTTGCCGTGTGACCCTTCCGATTGCAACTGGTACAATGCATCTCCCTGCATTCACCATTATGATGGAGGCTGCACTTGTTGCACTTTGGGAGAGTACCAGAATACTGCCTAGGGGCACTTGGATTAGCTGAAGCTGGAGCATGTGGTGTGGAGGGTACTTGGGTGGTTGCAGCATTGAGTGTTACTGTCTGTTGCTTCTTTGACGACTCTGAGCCTTGTCGCCCTTTTCTTTTGTTGTTCTTTCCTTTCTTGTTGTCACTCTCCTTCTTGCTCTCAGTTTCCACTGGCTTCTCGCCCTTCTTGTTGTTGTGATCGTATAGTTTCCTAGTCAACCTCTTGGCACTGTCGAATGTTTTAGGGTTTGCAGCTATTACATTTCCTTGAATTGGGGAGGTTAATCCCCAGATGAATCGTTTGATTTTCTTTCCCTATGAAGTAATCATGCCAGGGCACAACAATGACAGCTCGCTAAACCTTGATATGTATGCATCTATGTCGGAGTTTCGGACGGTGAGATTCCATAACTCTTGCTCCATTTTCTGAATTTCGCCTCGCGGGCAGTACTCAGCCATCAGCATTTCTTTCAACTCCGCCCACGGCATAGTGTTGGCTACGGGGAGAGTCATGGCCTCTACATGTCCATTCCACCAAGTGAGAGCTTGGTCTAACGAATGTGCATGCGGCAAACTTCACTTTCACCTCCTCGGGGCATTCACATATCTCAAATACTGATTCCACCTTTTCCATCCATCTCTTTAGGGTTATCATTCCACCCGTGCCATTAAAGGTTCGTGGCTTGGCGTTGGTGAAGTCCTTGTAGAAGCATGTCTTGGTAGGTCCTTGATTTATTCCGTTGTTCGAACTTCCAGCCCCTTTCCCATTGACTCCACCATTGTTCCCTTGGTGGATTTGCGTCATGGCTGCAGTAACCGCAGCAGATACAGCTGCTTGGAATGCAGTTGAGTTGACTTCGGGTGGGGTTGGTCCAGGGTTTCCACGGGTTGGTCGTTGGGGCATCTTTCTGTCATGGAACGGAAAGATGTTGAGCGCCTATGATTTTTGTGAGATTGTGGTCCTAAAAACTAGGTGTATTGTGTATACTTAAGTGGTTCCGCATTTTAACATACAATCATAACAGATAACAACATCACAATAGAACACATAAAATTTTTCCATTAATATTATCCGCATTTTTGTTACATGAAAATTTGCTCGAATGAGCACACATTAGTGATGCAAGTTCGGCTGCGTAACGGCTCTATGAGTAGTGTAATCACTTAAACATAGAGTCGATGGTACATAGCATAGGTCACATAAGCATAATACTATGGATAGATATGACTAGTCCTAGTCGTGGTGGGATGCGCCAGGGGGTGGTGCTAAAGAAGTGGACGCTCCCTGAAGGCAAGCCACCTGTCGTTCCGCGTCTCGGAGGCGAGTCTCCCATCTCACCTGTCTCATGTGGAACTCTCGGATAACCTCTCGCGTCTCCTGTTCTGCACGCTCAACTCTAGCCCGCATCTGGTGCATCTGATCGACGGTGCTCTGAGCTAGGTCGCCAATGTTCTGCAATCGTCTCACCATGACCGGAAGCGCGCGATCAGCTGGTCCTCCCTCCCTCAAGTCGTAGAACTCGCGTGACATGCCAAATGGAGGTCGTTATCCCTGCTGTATGCTCCACCTCCAAAGGTCGATACCCCAGGGGGTGTAGGGCCAGTCAGGCCCATCCGGTGAGCGGGCACCCTAGTCGGGTAAGGGGGGTTGATGACTTCGGACTCTGTGTCTGAATCATCATCATCGCTAGGTTCCTCCTCGAAGTCCTCTTCGGCTTCTTCTTCTTCCAGGACCTCCACTGGCTCGGCAGGTCCGCCCTCGACTTCCGCCTCAGGTTCCTCTTCAGACCCTTCCTTAGGGTCTTCTTCAGGTTCCTCCTCCAGCCATCTGTTATTTCCCTGATTAGGGAAATACGGATCTCCGGGGTGATTGAAGCCGGCCATACTGTCTGCGAGAGTATATAAATGTACTAACATTATTCCTAAGATGTTTTAATTATTATGTAATTTGAGTTGGTGTTCTTTTCTTGGTAACAAAGGGGTATGTTTTTAGGTCTACCGACCATCGAGGTTTTCACCGGGGTATGTAATAGTCGTACTTCGGAGAAAATGTAGTTGATCAGGCTACATCCACCCCTTACTACAACTAAGAACAGTCCCGACTTAACCAAGATGTCAGCATTATTTTATTTGATTTGGTATTATGTTCTTTTTCCTATATCGCACAAGTAAAGATGTTTTATCGTTGTGTTTTATTTTGTTTTGTTCAGAGTTGTTTTAGTCCCTCTTTGGTTTATAGTTGCATATCAATGTGTGGTTAGATATGCTAGTTCACTATAAACAGAGCTCTGATACCAACCTGTCACACCCCCGAAACCAGACGGCGGAAACGTCCGAGGGCTCACGTGACTTAAATTGAATATCATCACAATGAATATACATGAATCATAACATAAACATCACCATGCATCAATACATTACAACTGATATTGTTCACATCCAGTACATTGTTTTAAATATTACACGTCCACAACCCTAAATTGTTTGAGAGTTTTCAAAACATAGTATCCTAACATACTTGATATTACCCTTCAGCTTACCTGTTACCTGAGAATACAAGTTATTTTGAAAAACGTCAACATATGAAATGTTGGTGAGTTCATAAGCAAGGTTGTGATAAAAATGATTTGTGTAGTTTGTAAAACCCAGAAAATCTGATATTTTCTGAAAGGCAATAGTTTATCAAAGTGTGAAGATCCATAAGTTGATGCATGAATGATTTCAAAAAGTGTATATAAAAGGGAGTTTTGTATTATAGTTATAGAAATTACAAGCGAGTGGTGTTGATTTCCTCGAAAAACCCGATGTTTTCCGATAACGCGAAATATACTTGTTTACGAATTGCTACACCGCCACAACAAATGATTTTTGATTACTCTTCCTTGATTACTCGGGTGGTGTCGGATATTATCAAATTTTTGTGAGTCGTTGTAACCATGCATGGTAATGACTGGTTATAACTACCAACTGCGAACGACCCATAGAGGTGTCGTCCGTTATTACTCACTTAATCCAAACCACCTTGATTACTATTGATTAACGACCTGAATTTGTTTACTTTGATTACACATAAGTCTAGCAAACGAGGAGAAGAGGAATACAAAGTCCTGCTACTTCCGTGAGTTATTTTAGGCTGTTGGGTATACGAAGGACACGATGGCCCATTTCGCATTTTTGATTACTTGGACCTTACTAGCAATGCTAATGGGCCACTAAGGCCCAATGGCACTTAAAAGCCATTGAAGGTCCCTTTAATATGGAATTGGGTCATAGAAGGCCCAATAACATTGGTTACCATTATCCCTTGGGCCCAACGGTCATGTTAATGGATCACAAAGGTCCAACTAGCATGATTGGAACTTTCAAGCCCAAAGTTTGAATGTTTACTTGTTTTAGGTATTGCATAATTGTTGGAAGGTTTGATTGAACGATTGTTATTTTTGGATCGACAGGAGACCGTTCGGTTGTTTATAATGATGTTTTTAAAAATATAGGTATATTCTTCATTCTTTTTTCGTAAGTTGTAAATTGGTATTCTTTTGACTCAAATATCTTAAAATAAAATAATTGGTTCAAAATATTGGTTTGACCTTTTCAGCCCTTCTTTAATAAAAATAACAATTTTAGTCATTTATACAAAAGAAAAGACATTTCAAACCTTTAGACCATTTTCTTGACACTTTTGAATCATAGACTTGTTCAAATGATATTTTTAGCTCAAAACTTATTCTTTGGCAGTTTCAGACCTTCCAGCAAAGTGTTTTTCGGTTAAAGTCCAAACTTTTCGCAATTTTTACAGCTTTGACCCAAAATCCAAAAACTTTACATTTTTTATCCTTTTTGGAAAAGAAAAGCATTTTAACCCTTGAAATAGTTTTGTTTAAATTTTTATCCCCTGTTTTGAAGAATTTACCATTTCAGCCCTTTGAAAGTCATGATTTTCGCAACTTTGGGCTTAATGGGCCGAAAAGCCCAAAAATTAGCCCATTAAGCTAATATTTACATTTCAAGTCCTTTGAAGAGCATAATATTCATAAAAACATTTGTTTTAACTGATTTGACTCTTTTGACCCTTAAGAAAACCGTGAATGGCAATTTTTAACTCAACTTTTGTTTATTTGACAATTTAAGCCCAAAAATTAGTTTTATGTTACAATATGTTTATCATAATCTTGGAGGGTAATTTTCTTGACTTGTTTAGTGTAATATACCTTAGTTCTTGTTTGTTTTCTTACTCATGCCATAGATCTCGAGTTTTCTTCCCTTTTTGTTTACATATTCAACACATAAGCACATAAAATCACACATACATGCATAGAATCATACATAGCATACACATACACATAGATCTACACATTTTTCTTGTATTCTCCCCCATAAAACTTATGAAAACCGAAAAGAGAGGGGTATGAACTCACCTTGAGTTTGTGGATTCGGTTTAGAAGAAAAATGGAAGAAGTTTGATGCAAATCTCGGCCTAACAAGCTTCTTGGTGGATCTTTGGCTTAGATGTGTTCTAAGATGCAAGATCACGAGTTTAATAGATTTAGAAGAGATTTTTGATGAAATGAAGTAGCTAGATCATGAATTTAAGCATCAACTTACCTTAGATGATGACTCTTAGGGAGAATCCTACTTGAAAGCTCCTAGATCTCGAAATTTTTGATGAAGAAGAAGGAAGAGTGTTCTTTGAGAGTGTTTGAGTGAATTATGTGTGTGTGTGTCTTTCCCTTTGTGGTTCTCGGCCGAAGAAGAAAAGAGAGAGGAGAAGAGAGTGTGAAGTGATGGATGCTTGGAAATATGGGAAGGGTGCATGGATACCCCATGTACAATTGTGAGGTGGCAAGTAAAAAGTCAACTCTTCCCCCCATTTGTGTAGTTGGGCCGAGAGAAGGGGAAGGAAGAAAAGAAATTGGGCTTTTTGTGCTTAAGTCCAAGATATGGGCCCAATTTACATCAAAGTATGAGTCTTATGGCCTTTTTAAGTTAATTAGATTTGTTATGGCCCCTTTAGGGTATTTTATTTCATTCTGGGCCCATTATGGCCCAAAATGTTAAAATAAATGAAAGTGGGTCCAATTGGAGTCCATATAGGAGTTCTAAGCCCAAAATAGTCAAATTGGAAGCTTATTGGTCCATTAGGCCCAAATAAGAAAATCCTAATCCAAAATGGACTTAAACCGGGATTTCTAGGGTTTCCAATTCTTTGTTGACTATTTGCAGTGCTTGTATAAAGTGTTTGATGGAAGTTTGTTGTTATTGGATAAGCATCATACAAGCTTTCACATTTTTGGTTCACAAATGTTATCATTGTTGTTGTTACAAAGCATCAAAATTCCTAGTTGTAACAATGAAGAATATTGTAACATCCCAAAAATCGAGACCAAAATTTTTTGTTTCAATTATAATGCTCATAAAACTTGTTTGAGGAAAACATTGCTGATATCACATTAATTCATAAACCATAGTTACATGTCTCAAAACCCATAGTGTGAAATAGTTATAATGTTAGAGTACAATCCCAAAAATCTCAAATGCGGAATTATTTGTGTGCGATGCGCTGCTACCCTGCCGGCTCCTTCCCCTTAGACGAAGAGGTACCTGAAACCAAAACTGAAAACTGTAAGCACAAAGCTTAGTGAGTTCCCCCATAATACCACATACCAAACAAAATACATACTGCCGGGAAATTCTGGGGTGCCCGACCTACCCATGTAAAGCAGTTCTGGGGTGCTGACCAACCCATGTCAAGCAGTTCTGGGGTGCTGACCAACCCATGTCAAGCAGTTCTGGGGTGCTGACCAACCCATGTCAAGCAGTTATGGGGTGCGGACCTACCCTCCAGTCTACCTCAACCGGCAACGGGGACTATTTCACCCCTACTACTAGCAAATCATAATCATACTATCATAATCATGATGTCATAATCATACTGCCATACTCTTACTAACAAACATACCTGGGGTACTGACCTACCCTTTCGGTCCTAACGACCGAGGCGGGGGACTATTCCCCTCCTACTACCGCTATCACATACAACATATCATACTGGCCCACAAAGCACATCTGGTAATAGCAACCTAGATAATCATCACACAGACAATCATCTAAAGACAATCCTTGTTGGTGGGCCGGCATTGTGGCCGTAGACCCACCTCTACTATAAGGTAACTCACCTCGAAAACTGAGTGTCAAATCTCGCGGATAGTAGTCTCTAACAGCTGCTCTGATGACTCCTAGCTAACATAAACACATTAACACCCGATCAGAGTCTATAACACAAATTGGGGTAAGATGACCATTTTACCCCTTGGTCCAATTGGGACATTCAAGAGTCCCAATTCTAATATATTAAGCCCAGTCCTCCAATGGCCTATTAAAGACCCCCTTAAGGCCCACTAATTGCCCAATTCTTGAATTGGGCCTCATCCCCTAATTGGGCCCAAAGCTCCAAGTCCAAATGTAACAATCCTAATGGTCCAATCTTGGCCCAATCGGCCCAATGTTCTAGTTCCAGATTTCTAAGTCCAAAGTTGCACTTCTCGGTGGGCCACAGGGCCCCAAGCCCAGGCCTAGATCCTTAAGGCCCAAAAGCCCATGGTTGCCATTCTGCACACGTACGTGCGGCGTACCTGGTAAGTATGCCCAGCGTAATCTTGGCCGCAAACGGGGGTTGACTGTAAACGGTAACTGACCGTGAACGGTAACGGACCGTGAACCACCCCAGTACGCGCAGCGTACCAGGGTTTACGCTTAGCGTACTACCCAGTTTCCTTGGGACTTCACTTCTGACTTAATCCATTAAGTCTTTACGTCCAAAATGTAGATCCATATCCTTTAAGGCCTCCCAAGCCATAAAGTTACGAACTTTAGGTGCTTGCATGCATGGTTGGGGTCAAAACAGGATTTTGGCCCATTATACAAACTTTAAGATCTAACCCTTGCATGGTTTTGGCTTAACCACCAAGATCCGATTTTTATGACCCTAGGTGCTTCTAAGAGTCCAAAAGGACAGCTATTATACTCCAGAACCAACAATACTCAATCACTCCCACCAATGGGGTCAAAAAGGACATAAAAACCCCCAAATAAACAAACCTAAGCATACAATGGTCAAGTATGGAACTTGATACCTCAAAAGAGTCAGAAATGGTACCAATCCTCTGGATCTACAAGCTCTTTGTGGATCATTGCTTCTTCTTCAAGCTCCTTTCTTCTCTTCTCACTAAAACAACACACAAACACTCTCAAATGGCTTCTAGAACACAAAGGCACACAAAGGGAGCTAGGGTTTTCGTGGTGGCTGGGTAAGAGTGAAGGGATGCTGAACCAACAGGGGTTATGTTCTTTATATAGGGAGCAAACTCTAATTCTAGGGTTTAAGGATCTGCACACGTACGTTGGGCGTACCCCTGGTACGTTGGGCGTATGTGCATGGCTTCCGCGTTTCCTTTTCCTGAGTAAGATGAGCGTAAATAGCAATGTACACCCCGCGTATGAGGTTCCTCATCCCACTCTTAAGGGCCCAAAGTCAAAGCCCAACCAAACAACCCAAAAATTAATTAAGGGAAATACTCATAATACCTGAAAAAAATCTTGGATGTTACAAATCTCCCCCACTTGAATTAGACTTCGTCCTCAAAGTCCGTTGCTGCTGCTGAAAACAGCTCAGGGTAATGCTCCCTTATCTCATCTTCCGGCTCCCATGTCCATTCTGAGCCCTTGCAGTGCTTCCATTGCACCTTTACTAGGTCCACCCTCTTTTTCCTCAGGTCCTTCGACTTCCTATCGAGGATCGCCACTGGCCGCTCAATGTAGTTCAGGCTGTCATCCACCTGAATATACTCCAAAGGCACCACTGCTGAGTCATCCACCAGACACTTCCGTAACTGGGAGACGTGAAAAGTACTTTGAATCTGACTGAGTTCGGCCGGCAGGTCCAACCGATATGCCACCTTGCCCACCAGGGTTATAACCTTGAAAGGTCCAATGTACCTGGGGCCCAACTTGCCCCGCTTCCTGAACTGAATGCCACCTTTCCAAGGCGACACCTTCAGGAGCACAGTGTCCCCAACCTGGAACTCAAGGTCCGAACGACGCTTGTCGGCATAGATTTTATGTCGCCTCTGAGCAATCTGGAGCCTGCTCTGAACCTGCTAGATCCTTTTTGTGGTTTTGAGTACCACATCGGTACTCCCCATGACCCTCTGTCCAACCTCACCCCAGCAGATCGGGTTCCTGCACTTCCTCCCATACAACATCTCGAAGGGAGGACGGTCGATACTCACGTGATAGCGGTTATTATAGGAGAATTCTGCCAAAGGAAGGTAAGTATCCCAACTACCTCTAAAGTACATAACACATGCCCGCAGCATAGCCTCCAGAGTCTGGATGGTCTGGTCACTTTGACCATCCGTCTGTGGGTGAAAACAGGTGCTAAAGTGCAGACGAGTACCCAGCTCGTCGTGAAACTTCTTCCAGAACCTGGAAGTGAACCGCACATCCCTGTCGGAAATCAATGAGACTGGCACCCCGTGCCGAGCTACAACCTCTCTGATATAGATGTCGGCCAACCTTTCGGCCGAAATGCTCTCCTAAATCGGGATGAAATGGGCGCTCTTGGTCAACCGATCCACGATAACCCAAATCGGGTCCACTCCCCGCGTGGTCATGGGAAGATTCATTATAAAATCCATGGTGATATCTTCCCATTTCCATAGCGGGATATCCAACGGCTGAGTCTTGCCGTGAGGCCTCTGGTGCTCGACCTTGACCTTCCTGCAGGTCATACATTTCTCAACAAACCAAGCTACATCCCGCTTCATGCAGGGCAACCAATAATCAAGACGAAGATCCCTGTACATCTTCTTCGCCCCGGGATGGCTAGAAAAACTGGATTTTTGTGCCTCCTCCATCAGTACCTGGCGCAGGCCTCCATGGTAGGGGACCCACACCCTACGGTGCAGAGTCAACAACCCACGACTGTAATAATCAAAGGAGGGAACTTGTCCCAGAATATGCTCACGCTTACGATGTTCCTCCTTCATGGCCTCCTGTTGGGCCTTGCGAATCCGCTCCAACAACGGAGTCACCACGGTCATCCTCATGAAGATATCCCTAATCGATGCTGCCTGGCGGCTAAGCGCATCGGCCACGGCATTGGCCTTTCCTGGGTGGTAGAGGATCTCACAATCGTAATCCTTCACCACATGTAGCCATCGACGTTGTCTCATGTTCAGATTTGGCTGATCCATGAGATACCTTAAACTCTTATGGTCCGTGTAAATGGTAAAACAGACCCCATAGAGGTAATGACGCCAAATCTTGAGGGCGAAAACAACTGCCCCAATTCCAAATCGTGCGACGGATAATTTGCCTCGTGAGGCTTCAGCTGCCTCGACGCGTAGGCGATAACATTCCCCCTCTGCATCAATACCGCACCCAATCCCGAGATGGACGCGTCGCAATACACTACAAAATCCTCCACAGCCTCTGGCGGGGCTAAGATTGATGCATCGCACAATCTCTGTCTCAGTGTCTCAAATACGGCTTGCTGCTCAGGCCCCCATCAAAAGACCACGATTTTCCTTGTCAATCGGGTCAAGAGCACGACTATCTTGGAGCAGTCCTGAATGAATCTCCGATAATAACCTGCCAATCCCAGGAAGCACCGAATCTCAGATGGAGACCTCGGTACCTCCCACCTCATCACGGCCTCCACTTTGGCTGGGTCGACCGAAATCCCATTCTGGTTGACAAGGTGCCCAAGAAACTGCGCCTCACGCAACCAGAAGTCACACTTAGAGAACTTGGCATACAAGCTCTCCCTCCTCAGAGTGTCTAACACCTCCCGCAAGTTCTCCTCATGCTGCTCCCGAGTCTTGGAATAGACCAAGATCTCATCAACGAAAACTATCACAGACCGATCCAACATTGGTCTGCACACACGGTTCATGAGATCCATGAACGCGGCAGGAGCATTGGTGAGCTCGAAAGGCATCACGACAAAATCATAGTGACCATATCGTATCCGAAAGGCAGTCTTCTGCACATCCTCCGCTCTGACCCTCATCTGATGATAACCTGAACGCAATCAATCTTGGAGAACCAAGATGCCCCCTGAAGCTGGTCAAATAGATCATCAATCCTTGGGAGTGGTTAACCGGCACATCGATTGGAGCGGTAAATATTATCGTTGGAGCGTGTGTGGTTAACCGGCACATCGATTGAGGGGTAAATATTAAGGGTACCAAGTATATTTGCATGGTTACTTCACACCTTGTTTTGTGATCCTCGGCATCCCAGTCACAAAACTTGAAGGGCACACTCGAGATTGAAACATGTCATTGAAAAGCTCAATGAATCTCAAAAGAATCTAGCAGTTTCAAAACCAATTAAAACCTAATAATACATTTCGTTTATCTTGGTGGAAATTGGTGAATCATCATTCACCTACCTTCAAATATTTTATAGCTTGGATTACGGCATCCCTCTTCCAAGTTATAAAATAGTTTGTTGGATCCTAGCCTTAATATATCATATTGGGTGTTATATTAAGGACTTTAAATCAACTATCTTGAATATCTCCCAAAAGATGTCGAGTTCAGACATCTATGATCTTCCCAAATCTCTTGGAACTTTACTTCCTCCACCTCCTCCAATTATTCTCCCTAACCCACAAGTTCAAGGTCACTCAAGCCCCATTGGCAAGGCAAGGTCTAGGTGTGATCACATCTTGGAGATGAAGTCACATATTGACAAGCCGGGAGAGTTGGGTGTCAAAGTCTAGAGAAAGTTGGTGGTTCAATCACTTTCTAAGTCACATAGTGAGTTCCTTTGGGACTACTATGAAACAGACTATGACATGAACCTTAATGATCATATCTATTTGGTTGGTGCTGCTGAATCAGCAATGATTTGGAATGATAGTAAAGCAAATTTGATTAGAAGATCAACTTCCCAAAAACTTTATGGACAGTGACAATGGTAACACTGGAAATCCAGAAAAAGCATTCTCTTCCCAATGGAAAGGGATTGGCCGTAGTCAACCCGGTTGACCAAATGGTAAAGAGAAAGGCTAAGTCTGAGATATTCCCATTACCAAAGGGTCCATATGTTTATTTTGCCAAAGGAAGGGGCGTTGATTGCAAAGCTGCCAAATTTACCTACGGATGTTAAAGTCAATAAGTTTGACTCTACATCAGGTAGAGCCCATTATCTAACTCTGTTAAGTTCTATTCTGAGATCCTCATTACATGATGTGACTGGGTCACATGTTGATGTTTTAAGAATCAAAGAATAGAGAGAAATCTTAAAGGAAGTATATGCTGATTCTGATCGCGAAGGTGGATTTCGATCGCATCAGAATTTTGAGCAGTTGCTCAAGAAGTTATGATATATTGCTAAGGAATAGATAACAACAATTTTCCATGTGGATTGTAAGGATAAGTTTTTCCGCAAAGTTTTAAAATAAAAGAAAATTGTTTAATTTTATTTATTTGAAGTATCCTTAAAATGGCATTTGTGGAAAATTTTTGCTTATATGATTCCACTGACAGCAATATTGGAAAATGGATTTGATTCTTTCATTTGTGGTAGTGTCTAAATTTACCAAATCAGGAAAGTTCCTCATCACCCAAGTTTCAATTGGACCGAAACTTGGAATCATGCAAGTTGAATAGTATGATGAATGAGAACTTTCAAGCATTGGAAAAATCAAGACTAATTACTTGTTCACATGGATGTGTGAGTCAAGTGAAGGACTAAAGGGATCGAGTACACATTCTTGTGCACTGGTCATGTCCACCACAAAGCTCGTTAAGACTATTTGATTTACTAAAGTTTAGTAAATATGTCCACCACAATGTATGGCAGAACGATTGGGAAGAATCAAATTAGGCAGAAAGATAAAAGTTTCTCAAATCTGAAAAGATGGGAGAGTACTTTAGTATCATGCGTGTGATCATCTTAATGATTTAGAAATCATATCATAATTAGTCCTCTAAAGGTCATCTTAGTGCATTCTTATGACTAAGAAGAGGAGTCATGAATTGTTGAAATGGTTAGATCAGGAAGATGAGTCATACTTCGTTCCAAAACAATTCTTAGAGTCATACTCCAAGATTGTAACTTGAGTGACATATCTTAAAGAAAGGTTTAAAACACTTGTCAAATGTAAGAGTAAAATTGTCCTACTCTTGTACATTTGAAATTGGTAAGTTGTGATGTTTTGGATAAAACAAAGACCAACTAAGGCTAATTGTGTGAAGTGTTTGTCTTGATAAAGAATCCGCACTATCTCTTTAATATTTGGCAAGATAGTCTTATATGTCAAGAGGATAGTGGGAGTCTTAAAGATCCTAAAAAGAATTTCAAGAACTAATCAAGAATAAAACCTGAGGTTCTTCACTAACACACGACTTGAGGTTTATAACCTATCGTGTTGACATATTCTGTGCCCATTCCAGTTAAAGTTGGCTTTGCATAGGAGTTCTGAAAGTTCTCAATTGGTTGCATAACAACTTGGAAGCAATGGCAGGCCCTGTACAGCCCGGTGGCAAGAAGTTAAGATTGCAAAAGTTCAGTCCATATGAGTTTGGATTTGTCATTATCCTTGTCTTATGACTATGGTTTTGACGATTCACATAGATAAGAACACATACACCATAAAATCTAAGGGTCATAAGGTTTCTCTCCGATTCATGAAAATGATGGTGAGGAAACACTTCCACCAAGTAGATTTGAAGCAGATGGCAAAAGGTCTAAACAATTGAGACTATGATTACGGCATCCCTTTTCATAGTTCTGAAATTGTTTAGACACACATGCATGCTATCTAAGAAAAGGTGTATGATTTTGATAAAGTTTTATCAAAGCATCTCGTATCAGAAATCTGAACTTTGGTAAGAAAGTCAATAAAGTATTGATTTCTAGAAGTCCAGCTGATTTCTGAGTACATGTCAAAGCTAGTGGGAGCATAAGTGTTATGCTAATAATCATCATGTAAGTGGGAGCATGATAATTATTGTTAGTGTCGCAAGTTAGCAATGTTAATTATAGAAAACAAAAGTTTCAATTCGTGAGGCTGCAGGGATTGAAAAAGTTGTTTTGCTATAATTGAGGGAGAGGATATACTTCATTTCAGTTCTAAAGGCTTAGATTGAGACCTTAATCATCTTTAGTCAAGAATATATATATGAATTTCATGTTGGATTGGTTCAACTTAAGGAAATTCTATATATTGCGTTCTCAAAATTCGATTATGATTACGGCATCCCTCTTCATAGTCAAATTTTGAAAACATGGCAAATAAAAATATTGTAGCAAAAGACTGGTCTAGAATCATGTCTTTATGTGAGACATCATGAATCGTGTACCATTTGTTTTGGGTACAGGATCGATTGCATGTGCTATAATATTTGTCATTTCTAAAATTTTTCCAAATGCCCAGAGGCATTAAGAAGGGAAAAGGTCTAGAATTGGACATGAATAAAATGATTAAGCAATTGTCGAGGACAATCTGAGGTTTACCAAAGATTGGTTGCTCAGGGACAGTTGGAAGTATAGTGCTAATTTTGGAAGGACCATATTGACATATTCTGAAAAAGAGGCATCTCTTATTCAGAAGTGATAGTCAAAATGAGAATATGGAGTTGTCTCCATAGGTGGAAGTTATCTGTGTAAGATTAGAAAACTTAATGCAAGAAGCATGTCCAAAGCAATGTACTTTGAATATGAGACTTAGTTTCCATGGAGTTGATCTCCATTGGAATACCTTATAATGACTGTTGACAAGTCTTTGTGACTTTGTACATATTCATTAGAGGAGGGTCAGTGCATATAAGTTTAAAATCTAAACAGATTTCGATAAATGATAGGAATTTGAAATTCTCACATTTTTCGATAAGGATTTGGGAGTGTGAAATTAGAATCATTGAAATTATGTTCAATTGGTTTATTTCACAAAGTAAGGATCATAGACAAACATAGAGTGCATACTTGGTGTGTGGCAAAGCTATTGTTTAAGAAAAACATAGTGTACATGCTTGGAGCATGGGACAACTAGTGTTTTTAATTCAAGTATAAAGTTGATAAAACCGAAACAATGAATAATGAGTAATCAGTATGGTGATAAATAAAAGTGTTTATATATTTTCTTAGGGTTTGATACCATATTTGATTCATTTATTCTTGTGTTTCACTTTGCATGTTTTGACTTCCAGAATAACTAAGTCGCTCTTCCTGAATGATTAAGTTATTCAAACCATCCACAGTCGGTCATATGTTGGAAGTAGATATGAATCAAGACTGTCATGGGTTGGTTTGTAGAGGTCCAAGTTGGTGGACAAAGTGGTGCTACAACACTCATGAGTGCTCATAAGTTCTGAGCATTGGATTCAACCCGCGCTCATTTGAATCACTTCATGGATTTTATCACGAGTGATCATGAGACGATAATATCTTATATTCTTCAAACCTAGAGATATGAGTTGTTACTATGAGTTGGTTATACATTGATTGCACGAAAACGCATTTGGTAACTCGATGTTATAAAACGTGCCTTTGTGTATGATTCAACAAGTAGTAGAACAAGCCATATGAGTCGAAGTTTATCCATTCCTTTTACCTTCGGGATAAAAGCGATATTTGTGGGCCCCTCGATGATTTAGCGATGACACATGTGAGTGCTTGGCCAAGCCAGGATTGATTTGATTTGTTCAATCAGTCAGTCATCATAAATCAAAAATCGGGAAACAACAAATGGACAGAGAGACTGATTATAATCCATGTCTCAGTCCATATGATATCTAGAATGGAGGAATATATGATCCCTTATCTAATGGACAAGTCATTGACAAGGTCAGAGTTCGACAGCGGCTTTAAGAGCTACGGTCGCCAGTTAGGTTTTGAAGTCATACTCAATAATAGTTTTAGACTTATCCAAGTGGGAGACTGTTGGATTAATGTCTAAGTCCATAACTATATTTGGTATGTACTTGACCCGACCCGGCATGGTCCATTTGGGTTGCACTTCACCGGCACAATTTATATGGATAGTCTTTTGAGAATAGTATATTTATGATTTATATTAATATATTATAAGTTCTAATATATTATATGGAATCATATTATTTAATTAGTATTGATCAAGAATTAATTTAGAATTAATTAAGTGATCAAAAAGAACTAATTAAATATGGACTCTTATATATATGGAATGGGCCAAGTTCATTTAGGTTGGGCTAAGCTTTCATGGATGGTCCATGGAGCTTTTAACCCATGGATCCTATGTAAATTAAAGGTCATGGGTATTAGGGTTTACATGGATGTAACCCTAATCCTCCATAATATATAAAGGGGTCCTTGGCTCACAAAATTGGCACAAGTGTGTGAAAATAAGAGTGGGCCGATGTATGAGATCCAACAATCCTTCACCTCTTTCACAAGAACCAGTGAAAGGTGATTTAGTCATCTTTCCAAGCAAACAAGTGTCATGTGACCTAAGGTTAAAACACACCAACACTCCATCCTTTTGGAGTTGGGCTACACGCTTTTTGTTGACATGTCCAAGACGACAATGCCACAAGCATGCTTTGTCTAAACTATTGGACGAATCAATATGCAACATAATATTTCCTAAGTTATATACAACCATCATAGTTTCATATACATCATTACAAGGAAATGCATCAAAATAAAAAGTACCATTATAGAAAGCATTAAGAGAACCAAATTCATTATTATATGAATATATAAAAAAAAACCTTGTCTGTACAAACCATGAAATGAAATAATATTCCTCGTCATCTCTGACAAGTAGCAACAATTATTCAAATCTAACCCTAACCCATTACTAAGTACTAAAGAATAAACCCCGATCTTGGTCACATGCAACGATCTCTTATTTCCCATTATCAGGTTCATCTTCCCATGCTCCATGTCCCTACTTCTTCTTAAACCCTTCAAATCAGAAAAAATATGAAAACCACATCCTGTATCGAGGACCCAAGAATTAGCATGTGATGAGTTATTAGACAGAATAATATAAATACCTGTGAAGGTGGGCTTTATCTTCCCATCCTTGACATCGTGCAGATACTTCAGACAACTTCGTTTCCAATGCCCTCTTTCATGAAAATGGAAGCACTCTGCATCCTTTGGATTAGATGAAGGAGTAGTAGAACAACCTTTAAATCCACTTGAATAAGATCCATCATGAGACTTTCCCTTGTGATTCTTAGAGGGATCTTTCCTCTTCTTCCCCTTCCCATGTCCAATTGCCAGGACTGGGGTAGCAGCAGTAGGAGTGGATGCGATAGCTTTTCCTTTCATCCCACTTTCAACAGTCCTCAACAACTCTTGAAGTTTGCTCAAGGTAACTTCCTCATTGCTCATATGATAAGTCATCTTGAACTGATCATAGCAAGGGCGTAAAGAGTGTAGGACTATATCAATAGCCAACTCATCTTCAAAGTTGACATTCAACTTGAGCAGACAATCCACATATCTTTGCATTCTTTGCAAGTGGCTCGTGATGGACTCTCCATCTCTCATTTTCGTTGTTATAAATGAGGTAACAATCTCGTACCTTTCTTGAAGCGCACTTTTATGATACTTTTCCATCAAATCTTGGCACATCTCGTAAGGCTAGAAGTCCGCGTAGGATTTTTTGTAGCTCAGGAGTCATAGTGGCCACCATAATACACGCCACTTTGGTCGCTTCTTTCTCGTGAGCCCTATACTCAGTTAGTTGTTCAGGAGTAGCTTTGTTCTCATAAATTTCTTTGAGCACCTTGTCGAGGATGTATTCCTTTTCCTCGTAACGTAGGCCCATTCGTATGTTGCAAATCCAATCATTGAAATTGGACCCATCAAAGGTGACCCTTCCACAAATGCTCATGAGAGAGAAGGAGTTGGAGGAGTTGGAGTTGGAGCCAGAAGCGTTGGTAGACATCTGAAAAAGAAGAAAAAGTTTTATTAGATAGATATTACTTAATATAACACCCAAATGAAATATTAAGGTTAGGACCCAACACAATAATTCACAATTCAGAAAAGGGATGTCGTAATCTAATTGCAAATTATTTGAAAGTAGGTAAATGACGATTTACCAATTTCACCACCCAAAAATGAAATTTAAAAGAATTAAGTTTTATGAAATTCATAGATCTTTCATATTCATTGAACTTTTCAATGGCATGGTTAATCTCGATTATGCCCATCAAGTTTGTGCCTAGGGTACCGAGGATCACAAACAAGGTGTGAATAACCATGCAAATGTGTATGGTACTCTCGATGTCATTTACCACCAAATCAACATGTCGGTTAGCCACACACGCTCCATTGATCTACGATAATTCTCGAGCTACCCTTCGCCACCCTTGTTAGTCCAAATTAGTGTGCCGGTTAGCCACACACAATCCACTAACGACTTGGCAAGGTGCAAAGTGCAATTTCATGGAATAGCATCATTTTCACATTTTTCCTAAAGTAACTAAGATTGGGAATTTATGAAACACATTTAGTTACTTTAGAATTATCATTATACTTATTAATGAGAAAATTAATATCCTATCCTACCCGTTCGACTAACGACCCTCCACTAGTCAAGAGTGCGGTGGGTAACAGTGGATGCTCAATGGCGGTCATTTTATAGGCCGCTTCCTTAATCATTCGTATAGACCAGCTTCGTGAATGAGGCATGCTAACGGTAAGACTGACTCATCTTATACATATATAAATTAAGATTTTAATATTATAGTAGTATAACAGTTGTATTTTAAACTTTTAAAAACTAGGGTTTAGAATTTAAATATTTCAAAATTAAAATTTTTGATCAAATATTAAATTCCAAAACTTGAGAGTAAATTTTGAAACTATTCAAAATCTTTTAGATCAAATTTAAAACAATTAAGTTAATCATATAATTTATCCTTATCACAAAATTTGACATAATCCATTTATTTGGTAAGATAATTCAAATCAAATTTCACAAATAATAAATTAATCATATAATCTTATAATTATCTTAAATTTTTACAATTATCTTTCAATTAAATGAGGATATTCATTACCATATCAGAAAATTCGATTTTAATCAGTAAAAACAACTTATGGTAATTATCCTTATCTAATTTAGGCCTGAAATCCGAAAAATCTGCTAACAAACGAGCCAAATCGTCGAGTCACGGCTTGGACTCGTCGAGTTGGCCCAACTCATAGAGTTCACTATGAACTCGTCAAGTTCATGCTGCAAATTCCAGAATTCGATTTCTTCCAGCTTTGGTAAAATACAATAGCATCACATATAATAGAAAAACACCCTATGCTCTGATACCACTGATGGGTTTTCAGAACTACAACATTCCTATGGTGCATATGCAACCCTAATGCTTGGGATATAGGTTTTTCTAAAGTTATACATGCAAATTAATTATCCAAAGCATGAATCCTAATCTAGCATACACTTTTTGAAATTGATAACTTAATCATAGTTAGAAGAATACCTTTTCTTGTAGCTTGTTGATCATGACCTTCAAGAGCTTAGTGCCTCAATTGTTGCAACTCTAATGGAGTCACAAACACCAAGTAGCAATGGAGGAATATCAGAGATATGAGAGAGGCTCTAAAATCGGCTAGGGTTCTCTATGAAACATAAGTTCCGATTTTGGGAGCCATGGGGTTCCTTTTGTTGGGTTTTGGTATACTACAACATCCTATGGTGCACATACAACCCTAAATGCTTTGGATCTATGTTTTCTCTAATTATAAATGCAATATTGGTTCCAAAGCATTAAGCCTACAACAAGCATGCAATTAACATAAATAACATAGAAATGAGTTATAGAATTACCTCTTGGTTGTAGCTTGTAGTTTTGGCCTTTAAAAGCTTAGTGCCTCAAGTGTTGCACCTCAAATGGTTCACAAACACCATGAACAAAATATGACTTTTGAGAGAAGCTCTTCACCACACAAAATCGGCTATCATACTTCTTAGAATACATAGGTGCCGATTTTGGTGACTATGGGTCCTTTTTATAGGGTGGCAAGGTCTAGGGTTACATCCATGCAAACCCTAATGCCCATGACCTTTCATTTCCTTAGGCTCCATGGGTTAAACCTCCATGGACTATCCATGGACCACTATTTTGGTTTAGCCTACCGTAAATAAAAATTGGCCCACACTATAATAATTATTGCTTTACCAAATCAATCCCCATATATTTAATTAGTTTCTTTTGATCACAAAATTAATTCCAAATTAATTCTTGACCAATACTAATTAAATTATATGATTAGTAATATATATATATATATATATATATATATATATATATATATATATATAAGAACTTATAATATATTAATGAATCATAATAACTTCTTCTCAAAAATCCATCTAACCCAAATGGACCATGCTACTCTCGGGTCAAGTACATACCATTTATAGTTATGGGCTTAGACACCTAATCCAACAGTCTCCCACTTGGATAAGTCTAATAACTATTATTGCAAGTATGACTCGACTAGCAATCGTAGCTCTTAAAAGCCGTTGTTGAACTCTGACCTAATCAATGACGCGTCCATTAGATAAGGGATCATATATTCCTCCAATCTACAAGATATCATATGGACTGAGACATGGATTATAATCATTCTCTCTGGCCATCTGTTGTTTCCAGATTTCCGATTTATGACGACTAACTAATTGAACAAATCAAATCATTCCAGGCTCGGCCGAGCACTTAGGGGTGTCATCAATAAATCATCGAGGGGCCTACATATATCATTTTTATCCATCTTGAATTAAGTTTTCTAATCTTACTCAGATTTAAAGAATAACTTCCACTTATGGAAGCATTTCCATATTCCCATTTTCACTATCTCTTCTGAACAAGAGTTTCCTCTTTTCAGTATATGTCAATATGATCCTTCCAAAATTAACACTATACTTCCAATTTTCCATGATCAACCAATCTTGGTAAGCCTCAGATTGTCCTTGACAATTGCTTAATCAATTTAGTCATATACAGTTCTGGTCCTTTTTCCCTCTTAATGCCCTAGGCATTTGGAAAAATTCAAAACACATAACTATTATAGAATATGCAATCGATCCTATACCCGAAGCATATGCGATACGATTCATAATGTCTCACATAAATACATAATACTTGACCAGTCTTTTGCTAATATTTTTGTTTGCCATGTTCTCACAATTCGAACTATGAAGAGGGATGTCGTAATCATAATCGAATTTTGATAACGCAAATAATATTTCCATATATAGAATTTCCTTATGTTGAACCATTCCAACATAACATTAATATATATTTCTGACTAAATTTGATTAAAATCTCAATGTAAGTTTTTCGAATTGGAATGAAGTATAATTTCTGTCTCTTTTCAGTATATGTCAATATGATCCTTCCAAAATTAACTCTATACTTCCAATTGTCCATGATCAACCCATCTTTGCTAAGCCTCAGATTGTCCTCGACAATTGCTTAATCATTTTATTCATATACAGTTCTGGTCCTTTTTCCCTCTTAATGCCCTAGGCATTTGGAAAAATTCAGAACACATAACTATTATAGCATATGCAATCGATCATATACCCGAAGCGTATAGGATACAATTCATAATGTCTCACATAAAGACATGATACTTGACCAGTCTTTTGCTTCAATATTTTTGTTTGCCATGTTCTCACAATTCAAACTATGAAGAGGGATGTCGTAATCATAATCGAATTTTGAGAACGCAAATAATATCTCCATATATAGAATTTCCTTATGTTGAACCATTCCAACATAACATTCATATATATTTTTGACTAAATTTTATTAAAATCTCAATGTAAGCTTTTAGAATTTGAATGAAGTATAATTTCCTCTCCTTTAATTATAGCAAAACAACTTTCCAAACCCTGCAACTTTGCAAATTAAACATTTTGTTTTCTATAATTAATATTGCTAACTCACAACATTTACCATAATGATCATGCTCCTACTAACATCATGATTATATCCTTACCAGCATAACACTTATGCTCCCACTAGCTTTGACATGTACCTAGAAATCAACTGGACTTCTAGAAATCAATACTTATTGACTTCCAAAGTTTAGATTTCTGATACTTGGTGCTTTGATAAGTCTTTACCAGACTTCTCAAGCCCATACATCTTTTAGATCAAATAGCACAAGTGTATGTTTGAACCTTTCAGAACTTAACTTAATAAGTCCCGAATATTCAAATTCTTTTCCATTTCTCACAATTCGAACTATGAAAAGGGATGGCGTATTCATAAACGAATTTGAGAATGCAACCATCACAACTGCTAACTCTGATCCTTTAAAATCTTCTTAGTGAAAGCATTTCCTTACCATCATTTTCATGAGTCGGAGAGAAACCTTATTACACTTAGATTTTACAGTGTATGTATTCATATCCATCTAGTAGCTCAAGGGCCTACCATTGTTTCTAGGTTGTTATGCAAACAATTGAGAACTCATAGAACTCACATGCATAGTCAACTTTAACTGGAATGGCACAGAAACAAGAATATGTCAACACGATAGGTTACAAACCTCAAGTCGTGTGCTAGTGATTAAGTAATAGGTTTACTCTTGACTAGTTCTTGAAACTATTCAAGATCCTTAACACTCCCACTGACCTCTTGACATATAAGATTCTCTATGTCAAGAACCATTCCTTGACAAACAAATATTCAAGAGTTAGTGCAGATTCTTATCAAGATAAACACTTCACACATTTGGTCTTAATTGGTCTTTGTTTTATCCAAAACATCACAACTTACCAATTTCAAATGTACAAGAGTAGAAACATTTTACTCTACATTTGATAAGTGTTATAAATCTTCTTTAAGATATGTCACTCAAGTTACAATCTTGGAGAATGACTCCAAGACTCGGTTTTGGAACGAAGTATGATTCATCTATTTGATTTAACCATTTTAACAATTCACGATTCTTCTTCTTAGTCATACAAATGCACTAAGATGTCACGAGAGAATAAATTGTGATATGGTTTCATAATCACTAAGATAATCATAGAACAAGATACTCAAGTACTCTCCCATCTTTTCAAATTGGAGAAACTTTTATCTTTCTGCCTAATTTGATTCTTCTTATTCGTTCTGCCAAACATTTAAACCTTTTCAATGATTCAGAATTACACTTAATCTTCTAAGTATAACCCTATTTACTAGACTTTAGTAAATCGTAACGAATAGTCTTATTGTTCTTTGTGGTGGACCTGATCAGTGCACAACCAAGTGTACCTCATCCCGTAGTCCTTCACTTGACTCACATATACATGTGAACAAGGAATTAATCTTAATTTCTCAACGATTAAAGTTCTCATTCATCATACAATACCAGTTGCATGATTCCAACTTTCTATCCAACTGAAACTTAGGTGATGAGAATCTTTCCTTATTTGGTAAATTATGACACTACCACAAACGAAAGAACCAAATCCATATTGTACATTGCTAGAATATACACAAACATCAATTTTCACAAATGCCATTGTAAGGTAACTTTTAAAACAAAATCAAAATTTTATTTACAAAATGCGGAAAACTTTTCCTTACAATGCAATTACAAATGAAAACTATGTTTTATCTATTCCTAAGCAATCTATCATAATTCTTCTTTTAAGATTCCTTCCTTTTCTTCGATTTTTCAAAACATCAAAATGTAATTACATTACATCATGTATTAAGAATCTACAAATAGGAACTTAATAGAGTTAGATAATGGACTTTACCTGAAGTAGAGTCAAACCTTTTTTACTTTACCATCACTTCGATCTCTCAGGTGGTTAGGGCAGCATCGCTTCCAATGTCCCTTTAATTGGCAATTAGAAACAATTGGTTTCTTTCACATTGACACATAAGACAATCCCAGAGTTGGCCTTTCTCTTAAGTTCAAACTTTTTGACTTTAGCCAATTTCTCTCCTTAGGAGAAGAAATCATTTCTGGAATGTCACTGTTGTCCATGGAAACTTGGGAAGTAGATCTTGCAATCAAATTTGCTTTACCAGTGCTCCAAATCATTTCTGGTTTAGCAGCAACAAGCAAATAGGTTATATCCATAAGCATCATGTCATGGTCTGTCATCAAGGAGTGACTGAAGTACCAAGTCAACAGCCAACTTCCTCGAGACTTCGACACCCAACTCTCCCAGCCTGTCAATATGTAACAACATCTCCAAGACGTTAGCACATATAGACTTTGCTTACAAATAGGGATTGAGTGACCTTGAACTTTTCAAGTCTTTAAACTTGTGGGTTAGGGAGAAATATTGGAGGAGGTAGAGGAAGTGAAGTATGATTTCCACTTCCACGATCTAATCGTGGAACATCATTTTCAAGAGGAAAGCTTATTCCAAAAGATTTGGGAAGACCATAGTTGTCTGAAGTAGACATCTAGAAAGGGAGAAATTCAAGTTAGTTGATTTAAGTCCTTAACATAACACCCAAAACGAAATGTTAAGGCTAGGACCAAACACAATATCTTAAACTTGCAAAGAGGGATGTCGTAATCCAATTGTAAAATATTTGAAGGTAGGTAAATGACGATTTACCAATTTCCACCAAAAACGAAATTTATATTAAGTTTTAATTGGATTTGAAATTCGTAGATTCTTTTGAGATTCATTGAACTTTCAATGGCATGTTTAAATTTCGATTGTGCCCTCTGAAGTTTGTGACTGGGATGCTGAGGGTCACAAACAAGGTGTGAGTAACCACGCAAATTAGCTTGGTACACCCAATGTTACAAATCACCTAATCAATGTGTCAGTTAACCACATACGCTCCATTAATCTATGATTAACATCAAGCTATCCTTAGCCACGCACTGCTAGTCCCAGATTAGTGTGCCGGTTAACCACACACGCTCCACTAATGACTTAACAAGGTGCTAAGTGCAATTTCATGGGGTAGCACCATTTTCTACATTTTTTTTTCCTAAAGTAACTAAGATTGGAAATTTAATAAAAGTTTAGTTACTTTTCATTTATCATTATACTTTTAACGAAGGGAGAATTAGAGTCCTATCCTACCCGTTCGGCTAACGGCCCTCCACCAGTCAAGGAAGCGGTGGGTGAGAGTGGACACCCATTAAACTGCCATTTTATAAGCAGTAACCTTATACCCCCTTATAGACTAGCTTCGTGAATGAGGCCTACTAACGGTAAGATTGACTTATTCTTATACATACATATATATATATATATATATATATATATATATATATATATATATATAAGTATTAACTTTTAATATTATAATAGTATAAGGGTCTATTTTACACATTTAAAATACTTGGTGTGTATATATATATATATATATATATATATATATATATATACAAGTATTAACTTTTAATATTATAATAGTATAATATATATATATATATATATATATATATATATATACAAGTATTAACTTTTAATATTATAATAGTATAAGGGTCTATTTTACACATTTAAAATACTTGGTGGTTTAATCTATTAATTAAACTATACTCTTAATTTAATTAAACTTAAACCATGACATTATGGAATTATTAACTCTTTTAATTAAACACCTTAATTAATTTAATAAAGTCCATAAGGTTTGAATTTTTTAACTTTTAAAATTCTAGAGTTTGGAATTAAAGTAATTATAAGAGAGACTTTACAATTTCCAAAACTTAAGGGCAAGTTATGAACTTTTCAAAAACTTTTCATTTCCATAATTTATGAGTATAATATGGTTTTTATGGAAGACTTTTGAAGTTCCATAACTTGAGGACAAGTTATGGAAGACATAAAACTATTTTATGATGACATTTAAAAATAAGACCTTTCATTTTTCATAACCTATGAAACTTAATGAACTTTTTAAATAGAAAAACTCTTAATTTTCCAATTAACACAATAATCAAATAATTTTTCTATGATCTATGATCAAACTCATAAGTAAAGTTAATTCACATCAACAATTTTCAAGAAATTAGCTAATCATATAAACCAATACAAATCTTGAAACTTTGACAATTATCTTTTATTTTGGATGAGAATCATCATTACCATATCAACAAAATCATATTTTATGAACTAAAACATTTTGTAGGAATGATTCTAATCCAAAACAGGCCAAAAAAACACGTAAATCGTCACCAGGACAGCCAACTCGTCGAGTTCCTTGATGCACTCGACGAGTCCAAGAGTATCTTCAAGCAACTCGTCGAGTCACCCAGTGGACTCGGCGAGTCATGCTGTCAGACAGCAAAAATTTCGATTTTCCAGCTTTGAAAAAAAAAATAAAACATCAAGTATAATAGAAAACAACCCATGGCTCTGATACCTCTGTTGGGTTTTAGTATACTACAACATCCTATGGTGCACATACAACCCTAAATGCTTTGGATCTATGGTTTCTCTAATTATACATGCAATATTGTTTCCAAAGCATTAAGCCTACAACTAGCATGCAAGTAACATAAATAACATAGAAATGAGTTATAGAATACCTCTTGGTTATAGCTTGTATTTTTGTCCTTTAAGAGCTTAGTGCCTCAAGTGTTGCACCTCAAATGGTTCACAAACACCATGAACAAAAGATGACTTTTGAGAGAAGCTCGTCACCACACAAAATCGGCTATCATAATTCTTAAAATACATATGTGCCGATTTTGGTAAATATGGGTCCTTTTTACAGGGTGGCAAGGTCTAGGATTACATCCATGCAAACCTAATGCCCATGACCTTTCATTTCCTTAGGCTCCATGGGTTAAACCTCCATGGACTATCCTTGGACCACTATTTTGGTTTAGCCCACTCTAAATAACAATGGCTCACACTATAATAATTATTGATTTACCAAATCAATCCCCATATATTTAATTCCTTTCTTTTGATCACAAAATTAATTCTTGACCAATACTAATTAAATTATATGACTATTAATATATATATATAAGAACTTATAACATATTAATGAATCATAATAACTTCTTCTCAAAAATACATCTAATTGTCCTTGTGAAGGCAACCCAAATGGACCATGCTACTCTCGGGTCAAGTACATACCGATTATAGTTATGGGCTTAGACACCTAATCCAACACCATTTATAGTTGAGGCTGCTAGGGTTTTCAACTTGCAAACCGTAATTCCTTTTCTTAGCCTCTAAGCAATCTACAAACCCCCATATGAGAGTCCTTGGACGAAATCTCTATGGCTCCCCATAGATTTTCGTCCACCCCTTATCAATATGGTCTGTTAGCCGAAACTACAACTATTACTGATTTACATAATCAGTCCCGGTTATTTCAATTAGTCTCTTTTGATCACCGAATTAATTCCTAATCAATACTAATTAAATAATATGATTTCTAAATTAATATATTATTCTTATAATATATTAATAAATCATAAATCAACCTCGTTCTCCATAATTCATCCTATCAAATTGCTATGGTAAAGGCAACCCAAAAGGACCATGCTATTATCGGTTCAAATACATACCAATTATAGTTATGGGCTTAGACACATAATCCAACAACAGGTTCATTTCAAGATCCTAAGAAAGTTGTAAGCCCTTCTATGATATCTTGAATAAGAACAAGAAGTTTGAATGGACCGAAGAACACGAAGATGCTTTTCAGGAACTCAAAAGATACTTAAGTTTTGTGCCACTATTGGTGAAGCCTATAGACGGAGAACCACTTCTCATCTACCTCTCGGTGTCCTCAAATATGGGAAGCGTTTTCCTAGCCAAGGATCTTAAAGGAGACCAACATCCTATATACTATGTAAGTAAAAGTCTTACGGATCTTGAGACCAGGTATTCTCATCTCAAAAAGTTAATTATTGCATTAGTAACTGCTTCCACAAAGTGAAGACATTATTTCGAGACACATACTATACATGTGAAAATTAATTATCTAATTAAGAATGTAATGAGAAAACCATATATGTCAGGAAGGATGACAAAATGGTGAGTGAAGTTAAGCACGTTTGACATCAAATATGAGCCTAGATCCACCATAAAGTCACAAGCATTAGCAGGCTTTGTGGCTATAATTTATTGATGATCTACAAAACGAAGTAGACATTGAAGCTAAACAACTCCTAGAAGATGAACACTTGGGAAAATGGACACTGTTCACGGATGGAGCTTCAAACCAAAAAGGAACCGGGCTAGGGATCATACTAAAATCGCCACAGGGGGACATCCTACCCTAGGCAGTTAGTTGTGAATTCAACACAACCAACAATGAAGCGGAATATGAAGCACTCATCATGGGACTACAATTCGCTAAGGATCTTCAAGTATTTGTTAATTCTTTATTATTAACTAATCGCTTCAATGGATCTTATGTAGTGAAAGGTGTGACAACTATAAACTTTGGGTCAACAAAGTCAACGAAGTCAACTCGACTCGTATTAGGGTTTTAGGATAAACACTATGTTTCCTAATATTCCTAATATACAACTTACTATTATAATACAAATTTATCACTCGTGATTACTAACTATCTAATATGAACCCTAATTAGGGTTAGTAACGAAACAAATTTGATAGTTCAAATGTATATATTATTTAGGATTGGAATATACTCATAACACAACGTGGTGGAGTTCATGATCCTATCACTATGGGGCAAAACCATTATAAAGATTACGAACACAAACTCTAAACTCTCTATATCTCTCTCACTCTAAACTCTCTATATCTCTCTCTATATATATATATATATATATATATATATATATATATATATATATATATATATATATATATATATATATAAACTCTCTATATCTCAAATCTCTCCCAAATCTCTCTACATATCTCTCTCCCAAATCTCCCTTGATAACAAAAATCGCACTTCTAACCTTTTTCATAAACACCTACATCATCCCATCCCTTCCTTTGTTGAAAACAACTCAAAGCAGAAGGAGAAAACCAAAAAGAACAAGCTAATCTCGAAATGCACTATTCATTTTCGGAGCCCCTCTTCTAACTCCGAAACCTTCTCACCCCGGAACACTTCTCACCCCAGAACACTTCTGATCTCGGAACCTTTTGACTCCGGAACACCTTCTGACCCACTCCGGACCCCTCGCAACTACGGACCGCACTCCGGATTTTTGGCCATTTCAGACTTTTCTTCGTTTTAAAGGACTTTGATGTCGGGACTTCCATCAAACTCATATTTTCTACATCTTAGACCCTCTAAACTCATATCTTAAGCCCATCTTGAATCTTTATTATATATAAAACACATTTGAATAAAATAATATCTAAGATTATAAAGATATTATATTATCTTAATCATAAAGTATTATCACAAGTGGTTCTCACATCTTTTCCCAAGACACCTTTATGTCACTTCCCCAAACCCCATTGGTCATTCCTTATCCCCCTCATAACTCCTCCCATCCACTTGCCTTACTTCTCTCTTATAACCCACGATCATAAGATATTCCTCATTTCACAATTTCTTCCAAATTCACTTTTCTCTCCAAGGAAAAACTCTCACTCCCTATCTAGCAAGAACTTTTCCCAGATTGTTCTTGGATCTTTTGGTAAGCATTTTCCTTCAACTTCTAATATCTCTATACTAATCTTGAAACTCTTACCCACGTATTCATGTATTAATGTCCATAGGACCATCAAATCTTCAAGTATTTTTTTCAAGTATTTTGAACTTGAAACTCCTCATCAACTACCTTCCACTCATCAAGAAAACACATAAGGTGAGTTCATACTGCCAAATTTTTCGTGTTTTTTCAATGTTTTAGGGGGGGAATATATGTATACCACAATTAAACTTGTGTTAAAAATACAAATTGTTTAAATATGTTATATTACTTGTTAAACCAAAATGCTAAAATTATAAAATAGCTTTACATCCGAATTTGTGAACTATTTACATCCAAGGTTTTGATTAAAAACGCAACGTTACAAAAAACGATCACAAATTATGCTAGTTTTATTTTACATATATATATATATATATATATATATATATATATATATATATATATATATATATATGTATATATAATATACATAAAATGATACATACAAGGAACTATTCATTTCAACGAAACAATATTCAAAAACTATAATAGGTATAGTTTATGGAACATCCATACTATTTTACTCTTTAGGACAAAGATATAATTATATAAAAGTACAATTATTTTTACGCTATATAAACACTATGAAAGAGTAATACATACAATTACAAGAAAAAAAAGGGTTTTCATTACACTACAAGTAAACTAGTTAATACAAGTTTGTGAGGCACTATCTTCATCGTACCTACTAGAGTACACACTAAAGTCCTGTATTATAACTAGAGTCTCTTGTAGGGGGAGCGTGATACTTGTATATAGATCTAAACGGGACTTACAATCCCACACCTAAACTATTAGCTATAGTTAGACCGGAAGGTATGGGGTGACAAATGTCATAACATTTCGATGCCTAAAGAACGTTGTAACAGGCCACTAGTCGCTAGCATGGTTATAATAACTCACATGGGGTATTAACTATTACCTTTGGTTTACTGGACTAACTTACACTACTTTAAGTAGTTTTATAAAATGATAAAACTACAGGATACTAATTTCATGTACAATATTCATACATATTAGTCTTAGGGTAGCTAAGACTACAATTTATTTAAAGGAATATATGGGATTTTCTCAAGGTACACTATATTACACTACAAGAAGTACATTATTTTCTATAAGTTTTATTTAAATAATAAACTACGTTATACTACTTAACAGTACAGTATAACTGGCATTTCAGGGAAACATACATTCAAATGGCTTTAATTAAATTAAAACTGTATAATACTACTTTCAAACTTGCACATTTCGGTCTTAGGATTTTAAGACTACCGTTTACTTTTCAAGAAAATATAGGATTTTCTGGACGTACACACTATCACCTTACAAAGAAAAACGACATATTTTTCACATACAAACGCTTATGAACTCACCAACTTAATTGTTGACACTTTTTCAAACCACTTGTATTCTTAGGAAATAGTTAAAACAGGTAACTACAAGCTTTTTAGGATGGGACGTTAAGGCATCAAACAACTCTTTTTATCATCATATTGTAATTGACTTTTGAAACATGTAATACTTACAACCATGTAAATTTTCATTTATATATATGATGGTTGTGTTTTCTTTGGTCACTATTATTCTTTATGTTATGATACAATATATGAAAGTCAACCACGCCCGGACGTTTCCGCCATCCTGGTTTGGGGGTGTGACAGATTGGTATCAGAGCATTGTTTATAGTGAACTAAGTATATCATACCATATAAGATATACGACTATAAATACAATGGGACTAAAACTCTCTGACTACGAAATATAATTTTAAAATATATCGATATTTTTGTAAAATTATACGTACATGCATACATACTAGAACAGTGTCATAACAAGAATAACACAAAAGTATTAAGATAAGTTGAACACTACGAGTAGACCTTGGGGTATGTAATAAGGTCTGGGTTGAATATTGTGACAACTGTCAATTTTTGGCCAAGTCAAAGTCAACTAAAGTCAACGAGTCAAACCGGTCAACTCATCTAACCCTTGTACATTAGGGTTTCCATTATGTTTCTTATTGAACAACTCGCAATCTTAATACAAAGTATCACTTAGAGTTTTCACGTGTTCGGAAATTCTAAACCCTAATCAGGGCAAGTGATGAAACTACTTGATAAAACATTATTCCTTAACCCTCGGGGGCATATAACAATCATAACAATACTTAACGAGGTTTACGAACCTTGAATTACAAAGTCAAACACTCAAAAAGATCACAAAAGAAGCCTCTCCCAAATCTCTCCAAGTATGTGAAATCTCTCCCAAATCTCTCTCTGTATGAGAAATCTCTCCAAGAATGTGAAATCTCTCCCAAATCTATCTCTGTATGAGAAATCTCTCCAAGAATGTGAAATCTCTCCCAAAACTCTCTCTGTATGAGAAATCTCTCCAAGAATGTGAAATCTCTCCTAAATCTCTCCAAGTATGTGAAATATGTCCCAAATCTCTCTCTGTATGAGAAATCTCTCCAAGAATGTGAAATCTCTCCCAAAACTCTCTCTGTATGAGAAATCTCTCCAAGGATGTGAAATCTCTCCCAAAATCTCTCTATGAGAAATCTCTCCAAGAATGTGAAATCTCTCCCAAATCTCTCTCTGTATGAGAAATCTCTCCCAAATCTCTCTCTGTATGAGAAATCTCTCCAAGAACGTGAAATCTCTCCCAAATCTCTCTCAAAACCTCTTTTGAGTTTTGTAATCATTTGGGGCATCCCGACACTTAACTTGGTGAAAAACCATTCGAAAAGGGGTGATACCTTGGAAAATAGCCTCTTAGGGCCGAAGTCCCTCTATAGTGACCAAACCCTCGTTGAGCCGAAGCCCCAAGAACCAAGACCGAAGTCCCCTTGAATAGTCGCAGCCATCGATCCGCAGCCATCGGACCGGACCGGATCTGCTGAAGACCACAGCGCTGAACCGCACCCGCACTGGAGCACCGCACCTGACCCCGCCTTCGGTCCCTTCGGATGAGTCCGCCTGCGGTACCTGCTCGGACCGCAGTCCCTCCCACTTCGGATCCAATTTACCAGCCAAACTCCTGCGGACCTAAGGCTGCTAAGACCGGAACCACACCCTGACCTCGGATTTCCCATTTTTCCACCCGGTTTTCAACCACGACTTCGTTTTAAGCCCGTTTTTAATTATTTTAACGAGAGATTTTCACCCAAAATCATGTTTTAACATATAAAACCCCATACTTCATGAATAATCACGTTTTTTAGTGTAAATCTTATCCAAGAAGAGTGGGTGAAGTACTTGAGGTGGAGTGTTGACTTTACTTTAGTTTATGACACAAGCAACCACCCATACCCACTCCATGACCAGCCCACACCCCCCCCCCCACCATACCTGGTCATTCAAGAGTACTTTCCCCACCATTTGACCAGCCACGCTCTTGGTCAAAGGCTGAAATCTATCCTCTCTCCTAAACACTCTCTCTCATTTTCTCATTCTTCCACCAAAGATTAAACACATTTTCTCTCTCAATTCTCTCACTAAAATTTGAGATTCAAGGGCCTTCTTCCAAGCTTTTCTTCCACTTTTGGTAAGTATATTCATCCTCCATATAATTATTTCACTTCCTTCTACTCAAATCATAGATATTTTACACAAACATCATCACATTCATGTTAGATCTTCGAACCTTCAAGGCATCTTCTTAGTGTTCTTGAGTTGAACACTACATTTCTCCATCATCCATCTACTGAAATCACTCAAGGTGAGTTCATACCCCTATCTTTTCATGTTTTTCTTAAGTTTTAAGGGGGGGAATACAAGTTAAAATACCAAGAACACAACTAAACTCATTTAACAGCCTTCATCAGAAAAGTTTAACTCTATTCACGGACTGTTTTGGTCAACTTAAACATTTTAGTTTTCAAAACTGTATTTGGTGCAAATAGCTCAGGTTCATACCTTTAAAATGACTACTTGCACATCTCCATACGATTTTTTTACAATTTATGGTGATTTTCACAAAACTGCCTATCATTTCAAGAACAAATCCGACCAGTCTGTGATTAAGGACTTTTTCACACAAGTTGGAGGTCACTAAAAATCATAATAAATTTTATAAACAAACTAGACTCATTTTCCAAACTCTCAGAATTTACATATTCTGATTTGGATCTTTGATGATTTTTCTATAAATTTTCTAAGAACAGTAATAGAAATGCTAATACTAGAAAAATGCCATCAATTTCGTTTGCACCTTGTAACTTGTTGAGCAAGGTGTGTATCATTATGTGAATATATGTTTTTACATTATATGTCATTTCGTCTTAGTGTATTGACATACATCAGAAAACAAATGGATTTTATCTTCACAAGTATGGTAATTAATTACAATAAACAAAGTTTACATCCATTGCATACAAACATTTTGATAAACCATTGTAAGTATAGTTTATGTTCACTACTACTACCACTATGTTATAAACTATAATAGGTATAGTTTATGATTCACTTACATAACAAACACTACTTTTACAAGAAAACTATACATTACAAACGTTTTGATGAACTATAACAAAGATAGTTTATGTTATACGAGCAAACTTCCTACGAAAGGTTGTATTTCTATATAGATCTATATTGGGATTGACACCCCACACCTTGCTGTTAGCTACAGTGGGACCTCGAGGTCTACGGGTGACAAATGTCATAACAGTTCCGACGCCTGAAGAACGTCGTTTCAGGCCAACTAGGTCATAGCATGGTTATAATAACTCACTTAGGGTATTCGCAAAACATAAGATTTACGCGGTGTTCTATCACTAAATCGTATTTATGACAACCTAAACTTGTGCATATTTTCATAAGTGTAGAAAACATGGATACAGTTCTAGTCTTAGGATAGCTAAGAATACATCTCAACTAGAGTTGTAGGTTTCGGGTATAATTGCAGAGTGTATAAGTTGGAGTTATATAAGAGTTCAGTCACAAATCGACTTAGCATTGGTGGGTCCGCCCTATTTCCTGTTCCTTGTTTGGTTGTGGGCCTAGGGCAGACCCATTTTATTCGACAGTTTATTTAACTTTAATTTTATATAACTCATATACGCTGGGTGAATATAGAAGGAATCTATGGATCATCTAGAGTACATTATTTCCTAACATAGAAACTTTCATTTCACATCTCATAAAGAAAATATTGGATTTTCTGAAATCACACTCATTCTCTTTTACAAAGGAAAAACGATTTCTTTCTCAAATAAAAATCTTATGAACTCACCAACTTAATTGTTGACACTCTTTCAAAACTACTTGTATTCTCAGGAAATCAGTGAAACAGGAAACCAACAGCATTTTGAGGATGGGACGTTAAATCATCAAACAGTTCATTTTGTCATCATAATGTAATTGATTTTCAACATGTAAACATATACTATGATGTAACCTTTTCAATTATGAGAAATCTCTCCAAGAATGTGAAATCTCTCCAAGTATGTGAAATCTCTCCCAAATCTCTCTCTGTATGAGAAATCACTCCAAGAATGTGAAATCTCTCCCAAAACTCTCTCTGTATGAGAAATCTCTCCAAGGATGTGAAATCTCTCCCAAAATCTCTCTATGAGAAATCTCTCAAAGAATGTGAAATCTCTCCCAAATCTCTCTCTATATGAGAAATCTCTCCAAGAATGTGAAATCTCTCCCAAATCTCTCTCTGTATGAGAAATCTCTCCAAGAATGTGAAATCTCTCCCAAATCTCTCTCTGTATGAGAAATCTCTCCAAGAACGTGAAATCTCTCTCAAAACCTCTTTTGAGTTTTGTAATCATTTGGGGCATCCCGACACTTGACTTGGTGAAAAACCATTCGAAAAGGGGTGATACCTTGGAAAATAGCCTCTTAGGGCCGAAGTCCCTCTATAGGGACCAAACCCTCCTTGAGCCGAAGCCCCAAGAACCAAGACCGAAGTCCCCTTAAATAGCCGCAACCATCGGACCGGACCGAATCTGCTGAAGACTGCAGCGCTGAACCGCACCCGCACTGGAGCACCGCCTTCGGTCCCTTCGGATGAGTCCGCCTGCGGTACCTGCTCGGACCGCAGTCCCTCCCACTTCGGATCCAATTTACCAGCGAAACTCCTGCGGACCTAAGGCTGCTAAGACCGGAACCACACCTTGACCTCGGATTTCCCATTTTTCCACCCGGTTTTCAACCACGACTCCGTTTTAAGCCCGTTTTTAATTATTTTAACGAGGGATTTTCACCCAAAATCATGTTTTAACATATAAAACCCCATACTTCATGAATAATCATGTTTTTTAGTGTAAATCTTATCCAAGAAGAGTGGGTGAAGTACTTGAGGTGGAGTGTTGACTTTATTTTAGTTTATGACACAAGCAACCACCCACACCCACTCCATGACCAGCCCACACCCCCCCCACCATACCTGGTCATTCAAGAGTACTTTCCCCACCATTTGATCAGCCACGCTCTTGGTCAAAGGCTGAAATCTATCCTCTCTCCTAAACACTCTCTCTCATTTTCTCATTCTTCCACCAAAGATTAAACACATTTTCTCTCTCAATTCTCTCACTAAAATTTGAGATTCAAGGGCCTTCTTCCAAGCTTTTCTTCCACTTTTGGTAAGTATATTCATCCTCCATATAATTATTTCACTTCCTTCTACTCAAATCATAGATATTTTACACAAACATCATCACATTCATGTTAGATCTTCGAACCTTCAAGGCATCTTCTTAGTGTTCTTGAGTTGAACACTACATTTCTCCATCATCCATCTACTGAAATCACTCAAGGTGAGTTCATACCCCTATCTTTTCATGTTTTTCTTAAGTTTTAAGGGGGGAATACAAGTTAAAATACCAAGAACACAACTAAACTCATTTAACAGCCTTCATCAGAAAAGTTTAACTCTATTCACGGACTGTTTTGGTCAACTTAAACATTTTAGTTTTCAAAACTGTATTTGGTGCAAATAGTTCAGGTTCATACCTTTAAAATGACTACTTGCACATGTCCATACGATTTTTCTACAATTTATGGTGATTTTCACAAAACTGCCTATCATTTCAAGAACAAATCCGGACCAGTCTGTGATTAAGGACTTTTTCACACAAGTTGGAGGTCACTAAAAATCATAATAAATTTTATGGACAAACTAGACTCATTTTCCAAACTCTCAGAATTTACAGATTCGGATTTGGATCTTTGATGATTTTTCTATAAATTTTCTAAGAACAGTAATAGAAATGCTAATACTAGAAAAATGCCATCAATTTCGTTTGCACCTTGTAACTTGTTGAGCAAGGTGTGTATCATTATGTGAATATATGTTTTTACATTATATGTCATTTCGTCTTAGTGTATTGACATACATCAGAAAACAAATGGATTTTATCTTCACAAGTATGGTAATTAATTACAATAAACAAAGTTTACATCCATTGCATACAAACATTTTGATAAACCATTGTAAGTATAGTTTATGTTCACTACTACTACCACTATGTTATAAACTATAATAGGTATAGTTTATGATTCACTTACATAACAAACACTACTTTTACAAGAAAACTATACATTACAAACGTTTTGATGAACTATAACAAAGATAGTTTATGTTATACGAGCAAAATTCCTACGAAAGGTTGTATTTCTATATAGATCTATATTGGGATTGACACCCCACACCTTGCTGTTAGCTACAGTGGGACCTCGAAGTCTACGGGTGACAAATGTCATAACAGTTCCGACGCCTGAAGAACGTCGTTTCAGGCCAACTAGGTCATAGCATGGTTATAATAACTCACTTAGGGTATTCGCAAAACATAAGATTTACGCGGTGTTCTATCACTAAATCGTATTTATGACAACCTAAACTTGTGCATATTTTCATAAGTGTAGAAAACATGGATACAGTTCTAGTCTTAGGATAGCTAAGAATACATCTCAACTAGAGTTGTAGGTTCCGGGTATAATTGCAGAGTGTATAAGTTGGAGTTATATAAGAGTTCAGTCACAAATCGACTTAGCATTGGTGGGTCCGCCCTATTTCCTGTTCCTTGTTTGGTTGTGGGCCTAGGGCAGACCCATTATATTCGACAGTTTATTTAACTTTAATTTTATATAACTTATATACGCTGGGTGATTATAGAAGGAATCTATGGATCATCTAGAGTACATTATTTCCTAACATAGAAACTTTCATTTCACATCTCATAAAGAAAATATTGGATTTTCTGAAATCACACTCATTCTCTTTTACAAAGGAAAAACGATTTCTTTCTCAAATAAAAATCTTATGAACTCACCAACTTAATTGTTGACACTCTTTCAAAACTACTTGTATTCTCAGGAAATCAGTGAAACAGGAAACCAACAGCATTTTGAGGATGGGACGTTAAATCATCAAACAGTTCATTTTGTCATCATAATGTAATTGATTTTGAACATGTAAACATATACTATGATGTAACCTTTTCAATTATATTTATGATGGTTGTATTTACTTTGATCACTATTATACTCGTTGTTGTGATACTATACATGAAGTCCTCCACCCCCGGACGTTTCCGCCATCCTTGGTTTGGGGGTGTGACAAATATATCCCGATCAACTATATTTATGCAAGAGGTGACTAGCATATGCCTGGGAATAGTTGTACTGGGCAACAAGTCTAAAACTTACCAACATCTCATACAAGGAAATTCTAGAACCAAACATAATGTTTAAAATACTATCGGAGTATTTTACAATACTATGGAACCATAACAACAATGTGTAAGGACCCTTGCTGGTAAAGCTATGATCTCTAAGTGTATACGTTAAAGTTATATATAATTAAGATTCTATAGACATGGGATTTGTAAATCTGCTTTAAGTCATGTTCCTTGTTTGGTTGTGGGCTTAGGGTGGAACCATTTATTCGACGGTCTATTCAATCTTGATTATATACAACTTGTATACATCAAGTGATTATAGAAGGACCTAGTACGGATCAAGTCACAGGATTTCATTTGAGACATTACTATTAGAATTCATAAATTCATTTTACATAGACCTCTATTATGAATTGCTTACATAATACTTTACAAGTCGGAACATGATGCGTAAAAAACTAATATAGTTTAGTTCAATGCACATGACTTATAACCACTATTGAAGACTTATCATCATTTCATCTTTGAACTCTATGGCAGAAGAATGCCACCCCGAAGAATTTTAAGACGAGTTGTGAATACCCCAGCGGCTCCACCACCACCTCTGTAGATGGACTCTACCGTTTTCCAAACTACGATAACAGCCGATGTGGGAGCCGCCATGGCATAAATCAGTACGAATAGTACCAGTGTGACGGGAAATGGCACTAATAATTCTACCTAGGGAGAAAGCTAGGGATGCCCGAGGGAGTGTTCCTACAAAGACTTCACAAATGAAAACCCAAATCCTTCAATGGAAGAGCAGGCGTCATTGATCCGACGCGATGGTTCGAGAAAACAGAATCAATTTTTGAGATTTGTGCATGCCCAGAGGGAAGCAAAGTAAAATTTGTGGCCTGCACTTTCTCAGACAGGGCCCTTTCCTGGTGGAATGACCATGTTAAGTCACTAACTCTCCCAGTAGGTAACTCGATGAGTTCGGAAGACTTACAGATCATGATGTTGGGGGAATATTTCCCGAGAGGCGAAATACAAAAACTAGAACAGGAGCTCTGGAACCTCAAAATGACAGGCTCCGACATCGCAAATTATAATGCCAGATTCAGCGATCTGGTTGGGCTATGTCCCGGGATGGTCACCACGGAAAGCAAAAACGTATAAAGTTAAATCTGGGGACTATCACCCCAGATTCAAGGGAATGTGATAGCTTCAAACCTGATCATGTTTGACAGTGCCAAAAGCTTGGCACAAAGACTTATGGATCATAAAGCCAGCCAAGGCACTATGACGGACAACCCCAAACAAGAAAAAGGGGGAGACAACAAAAGAAAGTTCCTGAACATGAAGAAGGGCCAGCCGGCATAAGAGCCCGCCAAGAAACAACAAAATTGTTGTTGTTCACGTTGCCACCACCCTTGGAACTCCAACACCAGTGAGACAATATGTCAGAAACTTACACAAATTCAACAAGTGCAACTTTCATCACCACGGACCCTGCCAAGAGTTACACTGCTCCCAACGTGGGAGTAAGCAGAGCCTGCTACGGTTGTAGGGAGACGGGGCATTTCAAAAGAGATTGCCCAAAGGTGGGAAATACCAATACTGGTGGTGTGGGAAGAATTTTGGCAATAAGGCACGAAGAAGAAATAGAGGATCCTACCATGATTACCAGTACGTTTCACCTCAATAACTCTTATGCATGCATACTTTTCAATAGTGGAGCAGAGAGGAGTTTACATCACACCCCCGAACTGGAACGACGGAAACGTTCGGGGGCGGATGACGTCATGTACAGTATCATAACAATTGAATAATAGAGATCAAAGCATTACAACCATCATATTGATAACATAGTGTTTACATTGAGTTCGTTTCATTTTTTGTTCGACTCCAAAAATATGGGAACAAATATGTTTGACATGACACTGTAATGCTCCATCTTCACAAAATCTGTATGAGTACCTGTCTACTGATTTCCTGAGAATACAAGTGGTTTTGAAAAAGTGTCAACATTTAAGTTGGTGAGTTCATAAGCATTTTGTATGAGAAGATAAGTCATTGTTTCTTGAAAATGATAGTGTGTTCTTCTAGAAAATCAATTATTTTCTTTAAAAAGAATTGTAGTCTTATATACCCTAAGACTGATATGTATATGAACAGAGCTAGAAAATAGTATCCTGTAGTTTTATTATTTTATAAAACTACTTAAAAATGTATAACTATTGTTGTAACTCTGAAGTAGTATAATGTAGTTTTAATCTTCATAAAACTATACGAATGTATATTTTCCAGAAATGTACGTTGTATTGAACTGGAAAATAGTATTCTGTAATTGTATTTGTATAAACCCTTTTGAATGTACGTATCTCGAACTACCAGCTATATTGTAAAATAGTGTAACATAGTTTTATTATAAATAAAACCATTTTGAAGGTCCGTATGTATTCATAAACCAAACGTATTGTTAAGACCCAATTGTGAGTTATTATAACCATGCTAATGACTGATCGCCTGTTACGACGTTCTTTAGGTGTCAGAATGTTAGACATTTGTCACCTCAGACCATCCGGTCCAACTGTAGCTAATAGTCAAGGCATGGGAATGTCAGTGTCGTATAGATCTATACATAAATATCACACTCTCTTACGGGAGATTCTGGTTATAATACAAGACTTTTGTTGGTACTTAGATAAGTACTTGAACACGTGACTCACAAAGCTGTATTGACTGTTTACGTGTAGTATAATGAAAAACGTTTTTCTTGTAAATGTATGTATTGCCCTTTTATAGTGTTTAAATAGTATAAAAATAATTATACTTATATATAATTATTTCTTTGTCCCAAAAGGGTAATATAGCGTGAATGTCCCATAAACTATACCTATTATAGTTTATAAAAATGTTTCGTTGTGCTGAAAAATCCTTTGTATGAACATTATCATTTTTACTATGATAATAAAATCGTATTGAATAATTATATTTGTATTTTTATATAATTATACCCTTTTGCTCACCAAGTTACAAAAGGGTTAAAGTTTTATTGTAGTCAAATTTGCATCCGTGTTTGTGTATATATTTTGAAAAAATAACGATTGTAACGGTTTGTATATTATCACAGTTTTCTTGTCTTTACTTGTATTCCCCCTTAAAACATATAAAAATCTTGGAAAACGTACGGGTATGAACTCACCTCGAGTATGTGTTCTTGATTTGATACGATGTGATAGCGATGATCCTCGAGGTAGAACAAGTGTATATAGTCGTATCCTAATTTGTTTTAAACACATAATAACATGTGCAAACTTGATAAACTAACAATTTAAAGTGTTAAATAACACTTGAATATATAAGGAAACTTACAAAGATTATTAACAATTAATCTTGAGGAAATGATTTCCTGAGAATTTTGGATGATGTTCTTGAAGAGGTTGAAGATTTGAAGATATTCTGGGGAATTTGTTCGAAGATTCTAAGAATGTATGAAGATATGAAGACGTTCACATGAATTTTGAGAGAAAAGTAATGGATTTCGAAGTTGGAACTGTGAATTGTGAGGATTGTTTTCAATCCTATATATATATATATATATATATATATATATATATATATATATATATATATATATATATATAAGAGTAAGAGTGATTTGACATATGCATTGGTATGTGTATTTTATCACCTAGAATAGTGTGCCACCGATTAAAATGAGAGATTTCGGCTTATCTATATCGAAATCTCATGATTTCGGTCAAAAAGCTCCAACCGAGAACCATAGTGATTTTGGTCTAATGGGTTTTCGGTCCGAAGGTGGGTCCTCGGCCTCGCACGATTTCGGTCCAAATGGAGATTTCAGTCTCGCATTGATTTCGGCCGAGAAGATATTTCGGTCTTGGTGATTTTTGATTCCAAAAGCCGAAAACCCTAAATTAAGGCTCAATTTTATACTTTATGATTTATGAATAAATAAATTGATTTTTAATTTGACGTGTTTGACTTTTATTAACCCGAAATAACCGATTGTTACATTATCCCCCCGTTAGAGTGAATTTCGTCCGAAAATTATCTCTAAAGTGGGTACTTATGAACAGTGAAAAGATGTGGGCACTTATGTTTCATCTAGTCTTCCCGTTCCCAAGTGAATTTAGGCCCTCGCTTGGCGTTCCAGCGGACCTTCACTATCGGTATACGACTTTGTTTTGTTCTCTTGATTTCATTGTCCATGATTTCCATAGGTTCCTCTACGAAGTGTAGGCTCTCGTTTATCTCGATTTCATCGACTTGAATAACAAGAGTCTCGTCGGAAAAACACTTCTTCAGATTAGAAACATTGAAGGTAGGGTGTACGTTACTAAGTTCTTGAGGTAATCGAAGTTTGTAAGCTACCTGACCGATTCTAGCAAGAATCTCGAATGGTCCGATGTACCTTGGATTTAGTTTTCCACGTTTTCTGAAACGTATCATTCCTTTCTAGAGTGAGACATTTAACAGTACACGGTCACCAACCTGAAATTCCAAGGGTTTGCTTCGTTTCTGCATAGCTCCTTTGTCGATCTCTAGATGCTTTCAGTCGTTCACGGATCTGAACAATCTTCTCCATAGATTCTCATATGATCTCAGGGCCGGTGAGAGTGCTGTTAGGAACTTTCCCCTTTGCAAGTTGCGTGTCACCTAGTTCAGCCCAGCACAGGGTGATCTGCACTTGTGTCCGTAGAGAGCTTCAAATGGCGCAACTTTGATGCTAGTATGATAGCGTATATTGTATGAGAATTTAATGAGTGCTAAATGGGTATCCCAAACTTTACCAAAGTCGATCATACAATCCCTCAACTTTTCTTCTAGTGTCGGAATGGTTCTTTTGCTTTGCCCGTCAGTTTGGGGATGATACGTTGTACTCATGTTATCACACCCCCAAACTGGAATGGTGGAAACGTTCGGGGGTAGATGACGCCATATGTAGTATCACAACAATTGCATCATAGTAAATTAAAGTAAACACAACCATTACATTGAATATATGAAAAGGTATTTACATCTTTTTGATCCATATTTATATACATCAAAAGTAGCAAAAATAAAGACGAGACTCTATACGCTCCGTCTTCTCAAAAGTCTGCTGAGGTACCTGTCTACTGATTTCCTGAGAATACAAGCAGTTTTGAAAAGAGTATCAGTATTAAGCTGGTGAGTTCATAAGCATGTTTTTGCAATGAAAACCTGTCATTGAATCTGTAAAATGTTTGTATGCTTCCCAAGAAAATCCAATATTTTCTAACATATATGTTTATTACTGTGTTCTGTAGAAGTGTACAATGTATTAGTTTATATGCCTGGTTACCATCAACTGTATTGTATATCGTTGTTTTGAATGAAAAACCCTTTGTATGAAAATCCTGGCTATCACCAGTAATGTATAGGATGTTCTGTTTGAAAACCCTGGTTACCACCAGTATTTATAGTAGTTTCATTACTTAAAATAAAACTATGAGTTGAAAATCCCTGGAATCCTCCAATTGTATTATGAACTAGTTTTATTAGTGAAAATAAAACAAAAGAAGAATGAAATCCCGTAAACAATAAGGTTAGTTTATACTATTGTGAGTCGCATAACCATGCTTGATATGACTGATGACCTCTACGACGTTCTTCTGGCGTCGAACGGTATGATATTTCTCACCCCAGGCATGCCTGCTTAACTGTAGCTAGAAGTTCAGGTGTGGGATTGTCAGTCCTGAATAGATCTATTCACAAATCTCACGCTCTCCCTCCAGGAGACTCTGGTTATACTAAATGATAGGATTTATTCCGTACTCCGAAGGGTACAATTGAAGATATGTCTCACAATCATGTGTTAACTAGTTTACATTTGGCTCTGTATTGTTCTCTTGTATTTGAATTCGTTTGTATACATGTAGTGTAACAATAATTATACTTAAATAATTATCTAGTGTTGTACCCTCTAAATTCCGAAAGTAGTAACGTATATCGTATATCATAAACTAAGTCTGCCATAGTTTATATGTTTGTTAATGTATAAACTCTGAATTTGTAAAATTGTGTATTGAAATCCCAAACTATATCTATTATAGTTTGTATGTATGTTGTGTACTTGATTCGTGTATTGATCTGAAAACTATGCAATTATGGATGTATGTTGAAAACGTCCCTGATGCGCAGCATGTTACAAAAGGGATAAAATATCTAAATATTTTATAAAACATGGGATCTTTTGGTTGTATCAATTGCATAAGTTTTAAACATGTTGAAATTCTTTTGTATAAGTTCACAAAATCATTTGTGTTTGGCTTGTATTCCCCCCTGAAAACGTTAAAAATAATAAAAGAATAGGTGTATGAACTCACTGTTAGTTGTGTGAAAGCGTTGGACAACGAAACTGGGAATGAAGACCCTCGAGTTGATGTACGCATCACTCAACGGGATCCTAATAACAATTAATACATATATGTATTTTATTAGCGAAACCATTTATTATAGTGTTGGAAAAACACTTGTTTTCGGTTTAGGAATGTTACCTGGACTCGATTGAATCGAGGAAAGTGGGTTTTCAGCCAAGTTCACCACTTAAGAAGGGTTTGCGGTCATGAAGGGATTACGACCGTAAACGGTTCTCAACCGTGAACAGCCCCTTGAAGGGTTTACGGTCGTGAACGGTGTTCTTGAAGGAACTTTGAAGATTTGAAGGGTGTACGGCCGTAAACGGTTTGCGGTCTTTGAAGATTTGAAGCGTGTACGACCGTAAACTCAAGAATAATGACGTTGGATTCAATGAAAAACGCGTTTTAGATGCTCCAAAACAACCTCCAAAGGTGATTCTTGATGATTTTCGGAAGAAAAGAGGGTGTTTTGGTGTTTACGGTTGAGAGTTTAGAGAGGGAAATGAGGGAGTTTAAGGCCAGAAAAGTGTAAATGAGGGGTAGATGCTCATATTTATAGGGGAGTTCCATGGTCGGTGGTGGGGGGCACCTGTCGCTGGCCATAAACGGGTGTACGACCATAAACTAGTTTACGGCCGTGAACATCACTCAGGCCGAAAATTATTGATTTCTCAAAGGAAACTCGGGTTTTTCGCGTGATTTTGGTTCCGACTCATATATAAAATTCAATTATATAACTAAACGATTTTCCAAACCAAAGGAATTTGACGGAATTCAATAAAATTCAAATTTTATTAATGGAAATCGGGCTAACATTGACGGAAAAAGATTCGGGTTGTCACATCATCCACCCGTTAGAGGGAATTTCGTCCCGAAATTCAGACATAGAATACAAATCATGAACTCGGAAAGAGATGAGGATACTTTTGTTGCATTGAATCTTTGCGCTCCCAAGTGAATTCAGGTCCACTCTTGGCATTCCAGCGGACCTTCACTATCGGTATGCGACTTTGTTTTGTTCGTTTGACTTCCCGACCCATGATTTCGACTGGTTCTTCCACGAAATTGAGGTTCTCGTTGATCTCGATCTCATCAAGAGGGATCACAAGGGTTTTGTCGGATAGGCACTTTTTAAGGTTCGACATGTGGAAGACGGAATGAATGTTGCTAAGTTCTTGGGGTAAACGAAGTTTGTATGCTACGGGACCGATCCTAGCGAGGATCTTGAAGGGCCCTATGTATCTTGGATTTAGATTTCCACGCTTTCCAAAGCGTATCATGTCTTTCCAGGGTGATACCTTCAAAAGAACACGGTCACCAACCTGGAACTCCAAAGGTTTTCGTCTCTTATCGGTGTAGCTCTTTTGTCTATCTCTTGAAGCGTTTAGTCATTCCCGGATTTGTATGATCTTTTCTGTAGTATCTCGGATGATTTATGGGCCTGTGAGAGTGCTATCGGGGACTTGACATTTAGCTAGCTGCGTGTCACCCACCTCAGCTCAGCACAGAGGGGATCAGCACTTACGGCCATAGAGCGCTTCAAACGGCGCAGCCTTGATGTTGGTATGGTAGCTGTTGTTGTAGGAGAACTCGACCAAGGGCAAGTGGGTGTCCCACGACTTACCAAAGTCTATGATACAAGACCTCAACATGTCTTCCAATGTTTGAATGGTCCTCTCACTTTGTCCATCGGTCTGTGGATGGTAAGCTGTGCTCATATCCAGCTTAGTTCCAAGAGCCTTCTGCAGTGACTGCCAAAATCTCGAGGTGAATCTGCTATCCCGATCGGAGATAATGGAAACGGGCACACCATGCAGACGAAAAATCTCTTGGATGTATACTCATGTTAGTCTCTCCATCTTGAAAGTTTCTTTGATCGGAAGGAAGTGGGCGGATTTGGTTAATCGGTCGATAATTACCCAGATGGTATCGTACCCACTCGGAGACTTGGGCAACTTAGTGATGAAATCCGTTGTAATCCTTTCCCACTTCCACTCAGGTATTTCTGGCTGCTAAAGTAGACCTGAGGGCTTTTGATATTCCATCTTCAACTTGGCGCAAGTCAGGCACTTGCCCATGAAGGTAGCGATTTTTTCTTTCATGTTTGGCCACCAATAGAGCTTTTTAATATACAGGTACATCTTATCCGAACCTGGGTGAACGGAGTATTTAGTCTTGTGAGCTTCGTCATGACAACCTCCCTATAACCACCGAACTTTAGGGTCCAGATCCGGTTCATGAAGTAATAAACTTCGTCTTTCATCAAGTGGTTGAACTCTTGGACTATTGTTGCTATGGCACAATTCCACAAGTGTTGTTTTTGTTCATTGGATCTCCATGTTCTCTTCATATTATCATGTATATGCCTGAGACAATATATGTGCTCAGCACATGGAAACAACTGAGCAATGGCTTCCTGTAAACCTGTAAAGGAAATAAAACATAGTTAGTATATTTCATCCAAATATAGAAAATTTAAGATACCAATTACATACCTTTTGTCTATCACTTATAAATGTGAAGTTTGAGTTTGCATATAGGTCCAGGTCATCTCCTAAAGTCTCAAGAAACCATTTCCAGCTTTGAGTGTTCTCAGACTCAACAATGGCATAAGCCAGGGGGTATATTCCATTGTTGGAGTCTACCCCAACTGCAGTCAAAATCTGTCCTGGGAAAGGGCCCTTCATCAATGCCCCATCAAAACCTAGAAAATCCCTCAGGCAAGCTCTAAACCCCTTCTTCATTCCACCCAGACACACATAAATTCTTTTAAACCTTCTTGAGGTAGCATTGGAGTTGGGTTCAGACTCAAATTCTAACTTCACAGTTGTATCTGGATTGTTAGACTGTAACTCTAAGACGTAATCTCTGAGAACCTCATATTGTTTTCTGTAATCCCCTTGCACTTGTTTTTTGCATTAGATTTAGTCTTGAAAATCTGATGTATAGAGAAACCTCATACTATTTTCAGAACCCTCATCCATTGAATCCCATTGGTCATTATCAATTACATCCAAATCTTCAAGGTCTTTAGGGTCTTCATCACTGTCATTATGCATGGGATTTGTTACTCTCTTTTCCATAAATTCAGCTTCCAGATCAACACTCATGTAAAAATCCTTCATATCTACCTCTACTTCAGGAATTATGTTATCCTCATTTACCCAAAAGTCATTGTCATCGCTATCCTCCTCCCCATCACTTCTTTCATCACTATCCTCCTCCCCATCACTTCTTTCATCCTCATCTACATTATCAGTAACTTCATCTTCAATTCCAGCATCCATCTGATAACCCCCCATATCTACATCATCTTCAACTCTAGCATCCTTCTCATAATCCCTCATATATATATATTATCACTAACTTCATTAACTACCTCCTCCCCTTCCTTCCCTTCATTGACTCCCTCATCAAATTCATTAAGTACCTCCTCCCCTTCCTTCTCTTCATTGACTCCATTATCAAATTCAGAATTAGATTGTAAAATCTGTTAGTACAAACCAAGATCAAATTCATTAGCTGCCTCATCAAAATCATTAGGTGCATGATCCTTATCCCCACCTACATTAACTTCACCAACATCATCCATGGCCAATTTCTTACTGCATGATGACAAAGCTTTGTCCTTGGTCCAACTCATTTTCCTATTATACTCAGGGGATAATGAGAAAGCACCTTCATTATGTAAAACAGGGGATAATGACAAAGATTTGTCCTTAGTCCAACTCCTTTTCCTATCACTAGCTTGGTTATCAATTGTGGTGGTTTCATGTTCCTCAATTTCACCTAATTGCTCAATAGTAACCTTTTTAACAGGTTTAGGAGCCATAAAGTAAGTAAGCAATTTTGTAATACCGTGTTCAGTGTACACCCTTATGACTTTATGCTCCTCACATATTGGGCAAGATTACGAACATCATCATCGTTTCCTAGGGCACGTAGTCCAAAATGCATGTCTCCTTTGGGCAACCAAAAATGATAATAGATAACCGGAGGAACTGAGTATCCTAACCCTTTCATGATGGCATCCATTTCATGAACATAAAACTCTTCTATATCCACCATGTCAATGTATGTCACAGTTCCATCAATGTAGTTCACATCTGGAAACTTTGTGAACTCACCCCTATGATGTAGCTTGATGGTAAACAGAGTAGGGTGTCTATCTTCAAAACAAGAACAAAAAAGAAGTTTCAGATGAGAGGATTTCACATAAAAATGCAACTTAGTGAGCAAAATAAAAAATATGTACCATAAACCACCCTTGCGTTGAATGGTTTCTCATACAACCTTACATTCCACATTGGTATTTGCATTAACTGATCAACTCACTTGATCGAAGCTCACAAGCTGGAAATGGGATTAGGGTTCTTGATCCCCAGTTAATGACAATCGAAGTGGAAACGACTAACTATGTAATTAGGACTATAAATGTGAGTATGATCGACGCCTTTATCCGTATGGTGGTAAGGGGGAGATACGTAAAAGGATTTTATTAATTAAATGATGAAAATACCCTGCCTTTGACAAATTAAATGGATGGTAACGGGAGAAAAGTGACGGCAGTTAAGGTTTTGGACCAAAGTGGCAACAAAATGCAAACCTTTGGACCATCAGTGCTAGCCCAAACCTTTTTGGCCCAAAGTGGCAATTTCCACCTAACCACAGGGACCATTCTTGTAATTTTGTCTAAAAAAAATAAGTGCATAAAAGTCGTTTTTTATAGATAATGGATCAACTATGCAAGCAATTAAAACCACATGGCAAAAGAAATAGTTAGGGAATGAAACCATGCCTTTTTATAAACTACAAGGACTATTTATGTCATTTAGTCTATAATAAAATTTTCATTTTAAATTGGGTAAGTTACAAGAATCGTCCCTGTACTTATTTAAATTTTTTGGATTAGATACCCGAAAGAATTTTGTTGTTGATTTCATCATTGTGCTTTTAGTTTGTTTTGAATGCCACTAACATGTTTTACCTTTTTCCGTTAAATTGACATAAAAGTACAATTTTAACCTTGATTTTGTATTTTTAATAAAATATTATATACTATTCAATTTTATTATTCACTCACTCACGTCTTCACCATTATCGCGTCACCATCACCTCCATTGACAAAGAAACCCCCTTTCTCTTGCCGATGATGAACAATAAAGCCTTACCTCATCATCACCATCAGTCGCGAGTCTAGAATAAAAATCTATATGGTTCATTATTTAAGTGAAACCGACATAAATGAAAAAATAAAAAATACTAGTAGTGGGTCGGATCGTATAAACAAAAAAACAATAATAATGTTCTTACAAACGAGAATTTACATTCTTTATTTTTTTTAACGCCGAAAAAATATTTAAAGTTCCTATAAATGGAAAAAAGATTAAAAGTTCTACGAACTATGTATATGAAAAAGTCATGCTTATTTTGCTCATTACCTTCTTCTACTATTTTTTCATATTTCTTTTTAAAAAAAAAACTTGAATTGATTCTAATTTGTTAAACAAACAACAATTGGAAATCAAATAAAAAACTATGGAACTTGGAAGCGAATGTAGTTAAGCAAAGACCAAAGAATCAATTTCCAAAATCATTGACAAATTCATAACTGTGAATGTCAAAGGTGAATCAAAGGCTTGGAATTTTGAGGTGATCAATGTAGTTAAGGTATTAAACAAAAACCAAAAAGATGAAAAATCAATTGGCAAATCGTCAAATACGTTTACAAAATTGCCCCGTATGAATCAAATAATAAAGGTCTTGGAATTTGAAAAGCATTAAACAATTGTCATTTAACAAATACATTAACATATAAACAAAATCTTCCCATATTAATTGAAAATTGGAAAACAAATAACAATGAACATGGAAATTGATTAAGTGAACTACTAAACGTAAATAAACAAAGTTACACAAAATACCAAAGTAATACAATTGTGAACTGAGAATTGTACAAACCTGTTGGAGTGTGAGTCGTTTGGTTGAGGGCGCCGAAAACATTGAGAACGTCAATCACAAAATCAATGTCGTTTCAAAATCTCCATACTTAAACAAATAAAGTTAAATTCTTTTGTTTAATTACAATTTTTAGTGAACTATTGTTTAATGTGTTATTTTAAATAGATTAAGTATTTGATTGATAAGAAGATATGAATTGTTGGCCTTTAAAATTGAGGTATGAATTTTAGTTTTTTCCAACTAAAGTAGTTCCCTTAAAATTTATACGGTAGGTCACATTTTTTTTGCTATATAAATCTTTATTAAGTTTAAAAAGTTAGGTGGGTCAAAGGACTTAAGGACCCACCTTAACTAATACTAAATTCCCCTTACGACAATGCTCTCACAGGAGTCCGATGATCAAAATACCCCAAATGGTGAATGGACGGAAGTTGGTCGGAAAACAAAGCCCCCTCATCTCCACATGGAGAAGACACACGTTGTCTCATACTACGTCTCTAACCTTCCAGAGGGTGTTAGAAAATTCAAAATCAGAAAGGTGTTTGAAGTTTTTGGAAAAGTGGTAGACATATACATCGGAGGTAAAAGAGATAGATTTGGATCTATTTTTGCGTTTGTCAGATTCGAAGGAGTACGAGATCCAAAGTCGTTGGAGAAAAGCATGGCAAGAATCAGATGTGAGCACTGTATCTTGAAAGTTAACATTGCCCGATACAAAAAACAGCCCAACCTCGACAGCATCTCTAATGCAAATATGCCTAAGCCGCCTCTGCCACCCCCTACACACAATCACAACTTTAGAACTAGAGTACAAAATGGACTAAGAACCTATGCAGAGAAGGTCGCTGGTTCTTGTTTTAACAGAGCCCCGGTACATGTTAAACCATCTGTTGCTTGCCTTAGTTGGGATGAATGCGTGCTGTCCGGCGAAGTGATTAGTGCCCAACATATCTCTAATATGCCCACACTTCTGAAACTTGACAGCAATGTGAGCGGTAGAATTTACTACACAGGTGGTCTCAAGATGTTGATCAGATGCATCAATCCACAAGAAGCAGATGCCTTCTATGACAATGCTGAGAATTGGAATAGTTGGTTCTCCTGGCTTAAGAAAGGTTTTGACGACAGTGCTGAGTTTGAAATAATCACATGGGTTAGGATCTATGGTGTTCCGACAAGATTCTGATTAAATGCTAATTACACTAAGATTGTTGAGGCTTTTGGAAAAGTAATCGAAACATACGGAGGGAACTGGGATGCACTTGATATCTCCACTGGTCATGTTTGTCTACTCACCAAATCGAGAAAGATGATTAATGAGGAGGTTGATATAATATACGACAATATGATGTACAAAGTTGGTGTTGTGGAATTTGATAGAGACTGGTCTCCGTTCGATGATACGCAGGGAGACCATCACTAGTTTAAGAACTCTAAGACTCTATCTGTTGATGATGGTGAAACATGCTCAGTTAATTCACTTGAGACGGACGACAATGAAGACTCTGACGATGGCATATCGGCTACATGGGCGGCCCCTATCACAGACGAAATTGAAGATGGAGAAATTGTGGAAGAAACATACCAAAACAAAGGTGTAGCTAAATCTCCGGCGTCGGAGCAGGTGGTTCCGCTGGTGGATACGCTGATCAGGGTATCGCCGGTGGTGGAAAAATGTAACGACGCATTAATTGAAGAAGTTGTATCGTCGCCCATCTTTAAATTTGTCACACACCCGAACCAGACGGCGGAAACGTCCGAGGGCTCGCGTGACTCAACTTGAATATCATCACAATGAATATACATGAAACACAACATAAACTTCACCATGCATTAATACATTACAACTGACATTGTTCACATCAAGTACATTGTTTAAATATTACATATTCATATCATAAATTGTTTGAAAGTTTTTCAAAGCATAACACCCTAACATACTTGGTATTACTCTTCAGCTTACCTGTCACCTGAGAATACAAGTTATTTTGAAAACGTCAACATATGGAATGTTGGTGAGTTCATAAGCAGGGTTGTTATAAAAATGTTTTGTGTAGTTTATAAAACCCAGAAAATCCAATATTTTCTGAAAAGACAATTGTTTATACCAAAGTGTGAAGGTCCATAAGTTTGTGCATGAATGATTTCAAAGCGTGTATAAATGAGAAGTTTTGCATTATAGTTATTGAAAAGTACAAGTGAATGGTGTTGATTTCCTCGAAAAACCCGATGTTTTCCGATAAGATAATATAATTGTTTCAAATTGTTATACCGTCACAACGAATGATTATGATTTTCCTTGATTACTAGGATAGTATTGGATTTATTTATTTATGTGAGTCGTTATAACCATGCATGATAATGACTAGTTCGTCTGTCTTGGCATTCTAGCGAACGCCGGAATTGATCTTAAGATTTTGTCACCCTAGACTGGCCGAGTCTAACTGTAGCGAACAGTTGAGGTGTGGGGGAGTCACCCCCGTATAGATCTATACACAAACTTTCGCTCTCCCTCCAGGAGACTTTGATTATAACTACAGAGTACGAACGACACTTAGAGGTGTCGCCCGTTATTACTCACTTAATCCAAACGAAATTGATTACCATTGATTAACGACCTGTATTTGTTTACTTGAATTGAAGGTAAGCCTAACAAACGAGGAGAAGAGGATTACGAGGTCCTGCTAATTACGTGTGTTATTTAAGGCTGTTGGGTATACGAAGGACGCGTTGGCCCATTTCACATTTGATTTATTTGGACCTAACTAGCAATGCTAATGGGCCATTGAGGCCCAATAGCACATAAAAGCCATTGAGGGTCCCTTAAACATGTAATTGGGTCACAGGAGGCCTAATAGACATGTGTTATCATTGTTAGGCCCGAAAGTCATGTCAATGGGCCACGAAGGCCCAATAAGCATGATTAGGATCTTTCAAGCCCAACAATTTGAATATTTACTTGTTTTAGGTATAGTATAATTGTCGGAAGCTTGATTGAACAATTGTTAATATTCGCAACGGCACGAGGCTTGTCGACTGTTCATAACGATATTTGAAAATAATTGTATATTCTTCATTTTATTTTCATAAGTTGTAATTTGGTATTTTTGACCCAAGTATTTTAATAATAAAATAATTGATTCAAAATATTGGTTTGACCTATTCAGCCCTTCTTCAATAAAAATGACAATCTTAGTCCCTTATTTTAAAAAAAGACATTTTAGGTCCCTAAAACCATTTTGTTGACATTTTTGATCCATAGACTTGTTTAAGTAATGTTTTTAGCTCAAAATTTACTCTTTGGCAGTTTCAGCCCTTTCATCAAAGAGTTTTTCAGTTAAAGTCCAAACTTTTCGCAACTTTTACAATTTTGACCCAAATTCCAAAAACTTTACATTTTTTATCCTTTTTGGAAAAAAAAATCATTTTAACCCCTGAAATAGTTTTGTTTACCCTTTTACCCCCTGTTTTGAGAAATTTACCATTTCAACCCCTTGAAAATCATATTTTTCGCAATTTTTGGGCCTATGGGCCGAAAAGCCCAAAAATTGGCCCATTAGGCTACAAATCACATTTCTATTCCTTTGAAGAGCATAATATTCATAAAACATTTATTTTAACTGTTTTGACTCTTTTGGTCCTTAAGAAAACCGTGAATGACAATTTTTAACCCAACTTTTGTTTATTTGACAAATATAGTCCAAAAATGAGTTTTATGTTGCAATATGTTTATTATAACCTTAGAGGGTAATTTTTCTTGACTTGTTTAGTGTAATATATCTTAGATCATGTTTATTTTCCTTCTTGTGCCATAGATCTCGAGATTTCTTTCCTTTTTGTTACATATTTACCACATAAACACATGAAATCACACATAACATACACATACACATACACATAGATCTACACATTTTACTTGTATTCTCCCCCATAAAACTTGTCAAAACCGAAAATAGAGGGGTATGAACTCACCTTTGCTTGTTGTTTTCGATTTGAAGAAGAAAGGGAAAAGTTTGATGCTATTTTTTCGGTCCTAGCAAGCTTTCTTGGGTTGATTTCGAACTTAAGAAGCTTCTAAGGAGTAGATCACGAAAATGGTGTGAGTTAGGAAGAAGTTTTGATGAAATAAAGAGACTGGAGTATGGATCTAAACAATAACTTACCAATGTCGATAATTATTATGGAATAACCTCCTTGAAGAGCCCTAACTCTCGAAAATTTTGAAGGAGAAGTGAATAAGTTGTTGTGAGTTCTTGAGAGGATTTAGAAGTGAAATAAGTGTGTGTGTGTGTGTGTGTTGATACTCTCGGCCGAGAGTAGTAGAAGGAGAAGAGAGAGAGAGGTGAAAGGATGGATGCATGGAAGTATGTGAGTTTTGCATGGAAATCCAATGAGTAATAAGGAGGTGGCTAACCCTCCTTAATCCCTTAATTTCTCCCCTTTTTCTTTTTTTTTTCTTTTTTTTTTCTTTCTACTTGGGCCGAGAGAGGGTAAGGGAAAAGAATGGTTTGGGCCTTTTTGTTCTTGAGTCCATATTATGGGCCCATTTTGATGATTTTTGGCCCATTGGGCCTTTTAGAGTAATTCACGGCCCAATATTCATCAAAGTATGAGTTTTATGGCCCATTAGGGCTAATTAGATTTGTTATGGCCCAATAAGGCCCATTAAAGATAAACTAATCCATTTTAGGCTTATGAGGCCCAAAATGTTGAGTTTCATGCTAATGGGTCCAATTAGAGCCCATATAAGAGTTCTAAGCCCAAAATAGTCAAATTGGAAGCTTATTGGTCCATTAAGCCCAATAAGAAAATCCTAGTCCAAAATGGACTTGAACCGGGATTTTTAGGGTTTCCAACCTTTTGTTGACTATTTGAATGTTTGTATAGAGTATTTGATGGAATTTTGTGGTCATTGAATAAGCACCATACATGTTTTCAAGTTTTAACTACAATGTTATCTTTGTTAAGGGTTTTACAAAGCATCAGAATTCCTAGTTGTGACATCATCCCCCCGTTAGAGGGAATTTCGTCCCGAAATTCCTTTTAAGGCTAGCTTTGAGAATGCGAGAATAGGTGAGGGTACTTCTGCTTCGTCTGGTCTTCGCGTTCCTATATGAATTCTGGTCCGCGTTTCGCGTTCTACCGAACTTTCACAATTGGAATGCGACTTTTCTTAGTACGCTTCACTTCCCTGTCCATGATTTCGACTGGTTCTTCAATGAACAGGAGATTCTCGTTGATTTCGATTTCTTCTAATGGAATGACGAGAGTTTCGTCAGATAAGCACTTCTTTAAATTGGAAACATGGAACACGGGGTGTACACTGCTGAGCTCAGCGGGTAGCTGCAGTCTATAAGCTACTGGACCGATTCGGGCAAGAATCTCGAAGGGTCCAATGTATCGTGGGTTTAGTTTTCCCCGTTTCCCAAAATGAATCACCCCTTTCCAGGGAGAGACCTTTAACAACACCCGATCCCCGACTTTAAATTCCAAGGGCTTTCGCCGTTTATCGGCGTAGCTCTTCTGTCTGTCTCGTGATGATTGCAGTCAGGCTCTGATCTGAATTATCTTCTCGGTCGTTTCGCGTATGATTTCTGGTCCCATTAATGCATTGCCTGGTGTCTGTCATCTTGCTAGCTGAGTGTCACCTACCTCAGCCCAACACAACGGTGATCTACATTTACGCCCATACAATGCCTCGAAAGGAGCAACTTTGATGCTTGAGTGATAACTGTTGTTGTACGAGAATTCGATCAAAGGCAAGTGGGTATCCCACGACCTTCCAAAGTCTATCACACATGCGTGAAGCATATCTTCTAGCGTTTGAATGGTTCGCTCGCTTTGACCATCCGTTTGTGGGTGGTAGGCAGTGCTCATGTCAAGTTGTGTTCCCATAGCTTTCTGAAGCGATTGCCAAAAGCGTGAAGTAAACCTACTATCTCTATCTGAGATGATAGATATTGGCACTCCGTGGAGTCTCACGATTTCCTTGATATAGATCCTTGTCAATCGTTCCATCTTGTATGACTCTTTTATTGGCAGGAAATGAGCGGATTTTGTCAACCTGTCAACTATTACCCATATGGTATCCAAACCATCAGTCGTCTTGGGTAGTTTGGTCACAAAGTCCATAGTAATCCTTTTCCATTTCCACTCGGGAATTACTGGTTGTTGTAGTAATCCCGAGGGCTTCTGATATTCCAGCTTTATTTTAGCACACATGAGGCACTTGTTAACGTAAGTGGCAATTTCTGCCTTCATGTTAGGCCACCATTAATGCTGCTTGATATCCAAGTACATTTTATCTGAACCCGGATGGATGGAGTATCGTGTCTTGTGGGCTTCATTCATGACTACTTCTCTGAATCCCCCAAGTTTAGGGATCCAAATGCGGTTCATGAAATAATATGCTCCGTCCTCCTTCACTTCGAAATTCTTTTCCATTCCACGTAACGCTTCGCTTGTTTTGTTTTCTGTCTTCATGGCATCGAACTGGGCTGCTCTGATTTGCGGGGCCAGTTGGGATTGAATGGTTATGGAGAGAGTCTTCACACGACAATTCGAGTATTCTTTTCGACTCAAGGCATCAGCTACCACATTAGCCTTACCTGGGTGGTACTTGATTTCGCACTCATAATCGTTCAGCAGCTCAACCCATCTTCGTTGCCTCATGTTTAACTCCTTTTGATTTAAAATGTGTTGGAGACTCTTGTGGTCAGTGAAAATGGTGCACTTGGTACCATAAAGGTAGTGCCTCCAAATCTTCAAGGCGAAGACCACAACTCCCAATTCGAGACCATGGGTGGTATAATTCACCTCATGTGTCTTTAGTTGTCGGGACGCATAAGCTATCACCTTCCCACGATGCATGAGTATACAGCCTAAACCCTGATTCGATGCATCACAGTAAACTACGAAGTCATCTGTTCCCTCTGGTAGTGATAGTACCGGTGCACTGCAGAGTGCTTGCTTCAGAGTTCGGAATGCAGCTTCTTGCTTATCCGTCCATTCAAAGGGTACGCCCTTTTGTGTAAGCATGGTAAGTGGCTTGGCTGTTTTGGAGAAGTTCTGAATGAACCTCCTGTAATAGCCTGCGAGACCTAAAAATTGACGAATTTCTGTGGGTGTCGTTGTGATCGCCCATCCTTCGATGGCTTTGACCTTAGAAGGATCCACATATATCCCTTCTTGACTAACAACATGACCTAAAAAGTTCACACTATGGAGCCAGAACTCACACTTAGAGAGTTTTGCGTATAGCTTTTCGGTTCTTAGGGTTTCTAAGATTTGTCGGAGATGTCGGCCATGCTCCTCTTCGCTTCGAGAATAGACTAGAATATCGTCGATGAAAACGATGACAAAGTTGTCGAGGAATGGTCGGCAGATTCGATTCATTAGGTCCATGAATGCGGCAGGGGAATTCGTTAGACCGAAGGGCATTACGACAAATTCATAATGTCCATAATGAGTTCGGAAAGCGGTTTTGGGGATATCCTCTTCCAGAACTTTGAGTTGGTGGTATCCGGATCGCAGATCTATCTTAGAGAAGTAACTTGCTCCTTGGAGTTGGTCAAATAGATCGTAGATTCGCGGAAGTGGATAGCGATTTTTGATAGTGAGCTTATTTAGTTCCCTGTAGTCAATACACATCCTAAAGGAACCGTCTTTCTTCTTAACAAAGAGAACCGGAGCTCCCCAAGGTAAGAAACTGGGTCGGATGAATACTTTGTCCAAAAGTTCGATGAGTTGGCTGGATAGCTCTTGCATCTCCGCAGGAGTCAATCTATAGGGCGATTTGGCGACGGGTGTAGCTCCTGGCACGAGGTCAATTCGGAACTCGACTTGTCTTTCTGGGGGTATCCCTGGAAGATCTTCAGGAAAGACATCCGAGAAATCGCAAGCCACTGGGATGTCTCGAATATTGACCTCTTCTTTGGACTTATCCACTATATGAGCCAGAAACGTCAAGTCCTTCTTTTGTAGATACTTCTGTGCCTTAATGCACGAGATAAGATGAAGGTTTGTGCTGGGTTTGTCTCCGTATATAATTAGGGTTTCACGATTTGGGAGGTGAAGGCGAACGGCCTTCTCGTGACACATAATTTCAGCATGGTGGGGGCTTAACCAGTCCATGTCGATAATCACATCAAAACTCCTAATGGATACAACCATTAAGTTTATTTGAAAGACGTGATGGTTCAAGGTCAGGGTACATCCGATGTAGATTTCCCTAGTGGATTCTGTTTTCCCATTAGCCATTTCCACCGTAAAGGTTTCATTAAGCTTCTGGGGTTGTTGTTTTAACAAGTGTTTGAATCTATTACTCACAAAGCTTCGTTCTGCCCAGATATCAAATAGGATGCATGCATAAGTGTGGTTTAGGAGAAATGTACCGGTGACAAAAGAGGGATCCTTAACCGCCTCTCCCTGACCAGTCAGCACTCTCCCTGCTCCTCCATTCCCAGAGTTGTTGATGTTGGGGCAGTTTCGACGGAAATGCCCAGTCTTTCCACACCCATAGCAGGTGTGCCTTGGTCCTGCATTATTGTCGTTGTTGTTGGTGTTGTTGTTGTTGTTGCGGTTGTTGTTGTTGTTGTTTCCTTGCTGCTAGTTCTGGGGAGGATAGGTCCTGCAATATTTTGTCGTGTGGCCCTTTCGATTGCAACTGGTACAATGCATCTCCCTGCATTCGCCATTATGATGGAGACTGCACTTGTTGCACTTTGGGAGATTCCCGGAATACTGCCTAGGGGCACTTGGAGTAGCTGAGACTGGAGCATGTTGTGTGGAGGGAACTTGGGTGGTTGCAGCATTGACTGTCACTGTTTGTTGCTTCTTTGACGACTCTAAGCCTTGTCGCCCCTTTCTCTTGTTATTCTTTCCTTTCTTGTTGTCACTCTCCTTCTTGCCTTCAGTTTCCCCTGGCTTCTCGCCCTTCTTGTTGTTGTGGTCGTACAGTTTCTTGGCCAACCTCTTGGCACTGTCGAAGGTTTCAGGATTTGCAGCTATCACATTTCCTTGAATTGGGGAGGTTAATCCCCAGATGAATCGTTCGATTTTCTTTCCTTTTGAAGTAATCATGCCAGGGCACAACAGTGACAGTTCGCTAAACCTTGATATGTATGCATCAATGTCGGAGTTTCGGACGGTGAGATTCCATAACTCTTGCTCCATTTTCTGAATTTCGCCTCGCGGGCAGTACTCGGCCATCAACATTTCTTTCAACTCCGCCCACGACATGGCGTTGGCTACAGGGAGAGTCATGGATTCTACGTGTCCATTCCACCAGGTGAGAGCTTGGTCAACGAATGTGCATGCGGCAAACTTTACTTTCATCTCCTCGGGGCATTCACATATCTCAAATACCGATTCCACCTTTTCAATCCATCTCTTTAGGGTTATCATTCCACCTGTGCCATTAAAGGTTCGTGGCTTGGCGTTGGTGAAGTCCTTGTAAGAGCATGTCTTGGTAGGTCCTTGATTTACTCCGTTGTTCGAACTTCCAGCCCCTTGTCCATTGCCTCCACCATTGTTCCCTTGGTGGATTTGCGCCATAGCTGCCGTGACTGCAGCAGATAGAGTTGCTTGAAATGCAGATGAGTTGATTTCTGGTGGGGTTGGCTCAGGGTTTCCACGGGTTGGTCGTTGAGGCATCTTTCTGTGATGGAACGGAAAGATGTTGAGTGCCTATGATTTTTGTGAGTTTGTGATCCTATAAACTAGGTGTATTGCATGAACTTAAGTAGTTTCACATATTAACATACAATCATGGATACATAACACATAACAGATAACAACATCACAATAGAACACATATATTTTTCCATTAATAATATCCGTACTTTGATACATGAAAATTTGCTCGAAAGAGCATACATAAGTGGTGCAAGTTCGGTAGCGTAACGACTCTATGAGTAGTTTAATCACTTAAACATAGAGTCGATGGTACATAGCATGGAACATAGTACTAGTAGGGTAAAGCTGGTCCTAACACCCTAAGGAGCGCACGACGGCGGCAGCGAGGTCATATACCGAAGTGTTGTGCCAATAACTGGGCCATCTCAGTCATTTCTCCAATGACTTCATCTCTTTCCTGTTCGGCCTGCACCGCTCGTGCTTCCATGGCGAATAGCTGTTGCCGCAGAGCGGCAATCTCAGCTTCCGGAGAACGATTCTCTCTCGCGGGATTCCCTGGTGGGGCAGGGTGGTTCTGCTGCGTCTCGCTGGTAGGTGGTGTGACGGAATCCTCGTCTGTGTCTTGTTCTTCCTCCATGTCGTCATCGGTCCCATCAAACTCGTAGTCTGTGTCCGTGTACTCGTCGGGCCCAACGTCGTGTGCTCCCCCTTGATCTCCCTCGGGTTCGTCCTCGATCATTCCGTGGGCCACTAAGACCTGATGAAACTGAATGCCCTGGTGCTCCCCTTCCATGGTGACTGAGAGGAGGTATATGAATAAACTATTATTACTCCTAAGATGTTTTAATTATTATGTAAATTGAGTTGATGTTCTCTTCTTGGTAACAAAGGGGTATGTTTTTAGGTTTAATGACCATCGCGATTTCCCCGGGGCATGTGATAGTTGTACTTCGGAGGAAATGTAGTTGATCAGGCTACATTCACCCTTAATACAACTATGAACAGTCCCGACTTAACCAAGATGTCAGTATCATCTTATTTGATTTGGTATTATATTCTTTTTCCTATATCGTACAAGTAGAGGTGTTTTATCGTTGTGTTTTATTTGTTTTGTTCAGAGTTGTTTTAGTCCCTCTTTGGTTTATAGTTGCATATCAATGTGTGGTTAGATATGCCAGTTCACTATAAACAGAGCTCTGATACCAACCTGTCACACCCCCGAACCAGACGGCGGAAACGTCCGAGGGCTCGCGTGACTCAACTTGAATATCATCACAATGAATATACATGAAACACAACATAAACTTCACCATGCATTAATACATTACAACTGACATTGTTCACATCAAGTACATTGTTTAAATATTACATATTCATATCATAAATTGTTTGAAAGTTTTTCAAAGCATAACACCCTAACATACTTGGTATTACTCTTCAGCTTACCTGTCACCTGAGAATACAAGTTATTTTGAAAACGTCAACATATGGAATGTTGGTGAGTTCATAAGCAGGGTTGTTATAAAAATGTTTTGTGTAGTTTATAAAACCCAGAAAATCCAATATTTTCTGAAAAGACAATTGTTTATACCAAACTGTGAAGGTCCATAAGTTTGTGCATGAATGATTTCAAAGTGTGTATAAATGAGACGTTTTGTATTATAGTTATTGAAAAGTACAAGTGAATGGTGTTGATTTCCTCGAAAAACCCGATGTTTTCCGAAAAGATAATATAATTGTTTCAAATTGTTATACTGTCACAACGAATGATTATGATTTTCCTTGATTACTAGGATAGTATTGGATTTATTTATTTATGTGAGTCGTTATAACCATGCATGATAATGACTAGTTCGTTTGTCTTGGCATTCTAGCGAACGCCGGAATTGATCTTAAGATTTTGTCACCCTAGACTGGCCGAGTCTAACTGTAGCGAACAGCTGAGGTGTGGGGGAGTCACCCCCGTATAGATCTATACACAAACTCTCGCTCTCCCTCCAGGAGACTTTGATTATAACTACAGAGTACGAACGACGCTTAGAGGTGTCGCCCGTTATTACTCACTTAATCCAAACGAAATTGATTACCATTGATTAACGACCTGTATTTGTTTACTTGAATTGAAGGTAAGCCTAACAAACGAGGAGAAGAGGATTACGAGGTCCTGCTAATTACGTGTGTTATTTAAGGCTGTTGGGTATACGAAGGACGCGTTGGCCCATTTCACATTTGATTTATTTGGACCTTACTAGCAATGCTAATGGGCCATTGAGGCCCAATAGCACATAAAAGCCATTGAGGGTCCCTTAAACATGTAATTGGGTCACAGGAGGCCTAATAGACATGTGTTATCATTGTTAGGCCCGGAAGTCATGTCAATGGGCCACGAAGGCCCAATAAGCATGATTAGGATCTTTCAAGCCCAACAATTTGAATATTTACTTGTTTTAGGTATAGTATAATTGTCGGAAGCTTAATTGAACAATTGTTAATATTCGCAACGGCACGAGACTTGTCGACTGTTCATAACGATATTTGAAAATAATTGTATATTCTTCATTTTATTTTCATAAGTTGTAATTTGGTATTTTTGACCCAAGTATTTTAATAATAAAATAATTGATTCAAAATATTGGTTTGACCTATTCAGCCCTTCTTCAATAAAAATGACAATCTTAGTCCCTTATTTTAAAAAAAGACATTTTAGGTCCCTAAAACCATTTTGTTGACATTTTTGATCCATAGACTTGTTTAAGTAATGTTTTTAGCTCAAAATTTACTCTTTGGCAGTTTCAGCCCTTTCATCAAAGAGTTTTTCAGTTAAAGTCCAAACTTTTCGCAACTTTTACAATTTTGACCCAAATTCCAAAAACTTTACATTTTTTATCCTTTTTGGAAAAAAAAATCATTTTAACCCCTGAAATAGTTTTGTTTACCCTTTTACCCCCTGTTTTGAGAAATTTACCATTTCAACCCCTTGAAAATCATATTTTTCGCAATTTTTGGGCCTATGGGCCGAAAAGCCCAAAAATTGGCCCATTAGGCTACAAATCACATTTCTATTCCTTTGAAGAGCATAATATTCATAAAACATTTATTTTAACTGTTTTGACTCTTTTGGTCCTTAAGAAAACCGTGAATGACAATTTTTAACCCAACTTTTGTTTATTTGACAAATATAGTCCAAAAATGAGTTTTATGTTGCAATATGTTTATTATAACCTTAGAGGGTAATTTTTCTTGACTTGTTTAGTGTAATATATCTTAGATCATGTTTATTTTCCTTCTTGTGCCATAGATCTCGAGATTTCTTTCCTTTTTGTTACATATTTACCACATAAACACATGAAATCACACATAACATACACATACACATACACATAGATCTACACATTTTACTTGTATTCTCCCCCATAAAACTTGTCAAAACCGAAAATAGAGGGGTATGAACTCACCTTTGCTTGTTGTTTTCGATTTGAAGAAGAAAGGGAAGAGTTTGATGCTATTTTTTCGGTCCTAGCAAGCTTTCTTGGGTTGATTTCGAACTTAAGAAGCTTCTAAGGAGTAGATCACGAAAATGGTGTGAGTTAGGAAGAAGTTTTGATGAAATAAAGAGACTGGAGTATGGATCTAAACAATAACTTACCAATGTCGATAATTATTATGGAATAACCTCCTTGAAGAGCCCTAACTCTTGAAAATTTTGAAGGAGAAGTGAATAAGTTGTTGTGAGTTCTTGAGAGGATTTAGAAGTGAAATAAGTGTGTGTGTGTGTGTGTGTGTGTTGATACTCTCGGCCGAGAGTAGTAGAAGGAGAAGAGAGAGAGAGGTGAAAGGATGGATGCATGGAAGTATGTGAGTTTTGCATGGAAATCCAATGAGTAATAAGGAGGTGGCTAACCCTCCTTAATCCCTTAATTTCTCCCCTTTTTCTTTTTTTTTCTTTTTTTTTTCTTTCTACTTGGGCCGAGAGAGGGTAAGGGAAAAGAATGGTTTGGGCCTTTTTGTTCTTGAGTCCATATTATGGGCCCATTTTGATGATTTTCGGCCCATTGGGCCTTTTAGAGTAATTCACGGCCCAATATTCATCAAAGTATGAGTTTTATGGCCCATTAGGGCTAATTAGATTTGTTATGGCCCAATAAGGCCCATTAAAGATAAACTAATCCATTTTAGGCTTATGAGGCCCAAAATGTTGAGTTTCATTCTAATGGGTCCAATTAGAGCCCATATAAGAGTTCTAAGCCCAAAATAGTCAAATTGGAAGCTTATTGGTCCATTAAGCCCAATAAGAAAATCCTAGTCCAAAATGGACTTGAACCGGGATTTTTAGGGTTTCCAACCTTTTGTTGACTATTTGAATGTTTGTATAGAGTATTTGATGGAATTTTATGGTCATTGAATAAGCACCATACATGTTTTCAAGTTTTAACTACAATTTTATCTTTGTTAAGGGTTTTACAAAGCATCAGAATTCCTAGTTGTGAAAAAATTTAATTCAGGTACCGAGGTATTCTTGAACATCGTGGACCCGATCCCAGGTAATCTGGTTACTCCTAATGTTGACCCAGCCCAAGTTAATAAATCCGTTCCAATTTTGGCTCATGTGCCCATTCCAAACATACCACTTCCTGGTAGGGACGATTGGCCCATATCGCCTGATCTGATAATTGGTGCCCCAACATCTCCTCTATTTGGTAAAGGTGAATCTTTAGATAAGCGTCGTCGTATCCTCATCCCAACCACACGAATGACTTTGGAGTCGTTGCAAAGATCGCTTGACTTCGATGCCTGGCCTCCACTGCCTTCTTCGTTTGGTCCTCCGGTGGTTCGATTTCATGCCTCTACCCCACTACCTGATCTTAATAGGCCAGTCTCGCATAACGACCCCACATCCAATTCTTCAATTCACGATGACGATACCTCATCCAATGAAATCTCCAGTATTCTCAAGGTTGGTAATGATGTGGGGTTCCAAATTACACGTGAAGATCCTGTGGTCCAAGAAGTGGTTGGCAAAGGTGTTGGTGTTGAAGACAATAATCAATGAATTGTTTATGATTAAATGTCAGGGGTTGTGGAGTATCGCACAAAATAGATTGGATTCGCAGGATAAAAAACTCTCAAAAAGTAGACTTCGTAGGCATACAAGAAACATGGGTCGCTGATTCAAACGACATAGACTTTACTGGTGCTTGGGGTAACTCGAATTTTGAGGTGGCTTTCGTCAATCCTGTTGGTAGGTCTGGAGGCATCGTAAGCATGTGGGACCCGTTGATTTTTGTTAAATCCAATATTTTCTCTTCCAGAAACTATTTGGCAATATCTGGGAACTGGAATGGTGTTCCTGGTACAACAACTCTTGTGAATGTTTATGGCCCTCAATCAGTATGTGATAAAAGAAAGTTATGGGAGGACTTATTAAAACTCAAAAGAAGTATTAACGATATTTAGATTTTCTTCGGTGATTTCAATGCGGTGAGATACAATTTCGAGCGGTTCAATTCAAGATTTTGTCGAGCTACTGCTAGAGATTTCAACAAATTTATAGCAGAAGCGGGTCTCCAGGAGTTCAAACTTGGTGGTAAAAAATTCACGTATCTTTGTGATGATGGGCTAAAACTCAGCAAGCTTGATCGTTACCTAGTTTGCTCTAATTTCATCGCTCACCAACCTCTTACCACAGTTATTGTTCTACCCCGTGAACATTCTGATCACATTCCTTTGATCCTAAAGCCTTCAAATCAAGATTTTGGACCCACTCCATGTAGGTTCTTCAATTCATGGATACATAGAGATGGTTTCGAACACACCTTTACACAAGCATGGAACTCGTTTAGGGGCTTCGGAGCACCTGACATGTACCTTAAAGCGAAATTAAAATTTGTCAGGAAGAAAATTGGTAACTGGCGGAAGTCTGAATCGGATGTTGAATCTAAGATGTTAACACAAATCAAGAAGAAGGTGGAGGACCTGGAAATGATTGCCGAATCCAGACGCCTAACGGATGCTGAAATCAAAGATCGTAGAGCTTATAAATCCAAAATTGTTGAATTGGAAAATTTTGCTAAGCAAGACTTACAACAAAAAGTAAAAATAAAATGGTTGGTGGATGGTGATGAGAACTCACATTTCTTTCATGGAGCTTTGAAAAAGCAAAAATAGGAAGAACATATTGCATGGCTTGATCATAAACGGAACATGGAACACTGAACCGGTGGAGATTAAGAAGGAAATACACAGATTTTTTGAAGATAAATTTAAAGAAAGGTGGCCAATTAGACCAATGTTACTATGTCAGGGTCTTAAAATGATTTCTCAGTCAGAGTCTGAATGCCTCGAGTCCCCGTTCACGACTGAGGAAATTAAAAATGCTATATGGAGTTGTGGTGGCGACAAATCCCCAGGTCCTGACGGGTATACCTTCAATGTACTGAAAAAGCAATGGGAGTTAATGAAGCATGATATCATTCAGTTTTCCACTTTGAAAGACATGGCACCTTCTCGTATGGTTGCAATGCATCATTCATCACACTTATACCGAAAATTAAAGATCCATTGCTTCTGGGAGACTATAGACCTATCAACCTTATTGGTTGTATGTATAAGATAGTGTCCAAAATTCTTGCATCAAGATTAAAACAGGTGGTGGGATCTGTTGTCGGGGAGGTACAGTCAGCATACATTGAGGGGAGGCATATATTGGAGGGTCCATTAATGGTCAACGAAGTCTACTCTTGGGCAAAGAAAACAAAAGAGAAATTGTTTATGCTCAAAATCGACTTTGAAAAAGCTTTTGACTCGATAAACTGGTCCTACTTAGACTCTATGATGGAACAGATGGGTTTCAGCAGCAAATGGCGTTCGTGGATTCAGGGGTGTCTTAAAACCTCCAGAGCATCTGTGCTGGTTAATGGTTCTCCAACCGACGAATTTGAAATCACCAAAGGTGTTAGGCAGGGAGACCCGCTCTCATCTTTTCTCTTTATAGTCGCTATGGAGGGTCTCAATCAAGCCATCAACAGTGCAATTGAAAAGAAACTCATAACTTACATCACACTACCCAACAACGGACCTTCAATCTCGCATCTATTTTATGCCGACGATGCTATTTTTATGGGCAAATGGGATGCTGGCACCATCAAAAATCTTGCAAGAATTCTGAAATGTTTTCATAATAGCTCAGGCCTAAAGGTAAACTTTCAAAAATCACGGTTATTTGGTATTGGTGTCTCGGATATTGACCTTCAACGTCAAGCACAAGTTCTAGGTTGTATTCAAGGAGATTTTCCATTCAATTATCTTGGTGTGCCCGTGGGGGAAAATATGTCATTAAAAAAACACTGGAGACCAATAATCGAAAAGTTTTAGTCACGACTATCAGTTTGGAAAGCAAAAACCTTATCTTTCGGTGGCCGTCTCACATTAATCAAATCTGTACTCAATAGTCTTCCCACTTATTACTTCTCCCTTTTTAAAGCACCTGAGGGGATCATTGATGAACTGGAAAAACTTCGTAGACGATTTTTGTGGGTTGGTGATGATCTGAAATCTAAGATACATTGGGTTTCATGGTCAAATGTAGTGGCTGACAATATTGATGGAGGTTTGGGGGTAGGGACCTTGAAGGCGCAAAACCTTGCATTGCTAACTAAATGGTGGTGGAAAACTAGGACTGGAGATTCCTGTTTGTGGAAAAAGTGCATAACTGCTATACACAACTTAGCCAAGAAACTGGTCACTGTTATTGCAAAGAAATCGTTCAATGGTACCTGGTGTAAGATTGCTAAAGCTATTAAGTCCCTTCCAACATTTGATGTTAATCATCATGAGTTATTCACTTTAATTCCAGCTTCCAAAAACAGTTGTTTGTTTTGGAAAGATAGGTGGTATGGTGAATTAACACTCCAAGAGCGTTTTCCTAGACTGTATAATCTAGAAAAAGTCAAATTATGCTCAATTGTGGATCGAATTCAAACGAATGGTTTCAATTGGAAATGGAAAGTGCAACAAATGGATGATGAGACGTTGACTAATCTGGACGAAATATGCTCCTTACTTAGTAATACCTGCATGATTCATGTCAACAATGGTTTCCGATTCACCTTAAACTCGGATGGGAATTATACGATTAACACTTTAAGAAGACTGTTAGATTCTAAATCAACAGTCTCACAACATGGTGTTCGTATTGATTGGTCTAAGGTGGTTCCGCTAAAGATTAGATGTTTCATTTGGAGAGCAATGACAGATAAGATTCCAGTGGCCTCAAACTTGGAAGTTAGAGGTATCAAACTGCAATCAATCACGTGTCCGATGTGTAGCACAGAACGAGAAACTACCGATCACCTGCTAATAAAATGTAAAGTGGCGAAGGAGGCACGGGAGTGGATCTTCAAATGGTGTCAGATATCTGCCCCTCAATTCAACAACGTGACAGAATTCTTACACTTTGTGGCAAATTGGGGTAATTGTCCACGGAAAAAGGAACGACTGAATGCAGTAGCATACGCACTCTTATGGTTCATTTGGATGGCTAGAAACAACAAGGTGTTCAAACAAACAAAGATGTGGCCGACACAAATTGCGGATGAGGTGATCTCCCAAACATATACGTGGTACAAATATAGAACTACTCAGGTGTTGAATAGGTGTATAGATTGGAGTATATCTCCGTTTTGTTAACTTTTTGTATTACGATATTTTCTTGTATTTGCTCATGTTTTTAGCTACTTGCTAAGCATGTAGCCCATTCTATATTAGAGTATATTTGCCGTTTCAAAAAAAAACTAATACTAAACTTGCCAATGTCAACCATTGTCATAAATCCTTTGACACTAAAGATGAAGAATACTAAATAAAGAACTGAAGTATCCTGCTAACTCGAGTCCACCTTTGTCTTCACCAAGCTGTGGTGAGTTTGGTTCACCAACTACAAAAAAAAAATCCACTTGATAAACGATGGTGGCGGTAGAATGAAATTTAACTCTAGTTTTGTTGGTTTTTTTTCAATATTATTGATACAAGATTAGGTCTATTGTTTTAATTTTAAAAAACTTCCACCATTAATGAATAATAATTTGTTAGAAAATGTAAAACTAAAGGTAAAATAATAGTTTTACATCTATTTAATGGAAAAAGTAAACAATGTTAATTACAGGGACTTGGGTCAAAACAAACAGAAAGCATAAGGATAAAATCAGCAATAAAAATCTTTGAGGGACCTAATCCAGAATGTTTATATAAGCACTGGAACGATTTTTGTAATTTACCTTTTTTAATTTTACACTCTCGTTGTATGCAGTTTCTATGTGTCATCTGACCTCCTACAAAAAACTTCACGGAATTTGACCCCCTCGCGTCTTCCTTATCTTCGTGGAGGCAAGCTAGCTAGCCGTTTCAACCTGCTTCGCTTTTTCACTTCTTTTTGCAGAACCCCACCACGTATGCTCTCTCTCTACCCTTCATTTCTTCTTATTCATAACTGCATCTTCTTCGTTTTCTCTCTCGCTCTATCTTTCTCCGGGTTTTGATGTCTGAACCTATCTTTTATTATACAAGAATCTTTGAATTTCTATTGGTTTTTGTCTAATGCCAATTCCGTGAATCTTTTTTTGATTAATGTGTATGAACGTACTTCGTTTAGTTGTCTTTATTAGTTCAGCTTCAATACCCATGGTTGCACACCAACTGTTTGTAGAAATGCGAAGCTTAATTTCGTCATCTTGCAAGCTCATATCTACATGCGTGAATTAAGAATTCAATCAATTACCCCTAAGTTCCCGAAACTAGATACAGTTTTAGGAATTTGACACTGCCCCTTTGTATTCTCCAAATGCAAATCTCATATGGGTTTGTTCTAACGTTTAGCACTAACATTATGTAATTTTTGTACAAAGTAGAAATCTATACAACATTTCGACCTTGAACTATAAATTTCTATCGATTTAGCCACTGAATGATTATTATAATAAACCTTGACGTGGTTAGTTTGATTCTAGCAGATACATGGTCGAGGAAGTTTTGTGTGTAGGTGTTTTATCAAGGGAGGTATGCAATCCTTATGTGAAACCTTGTGGATGTTAAGAGGTGAAGTTTCTCTTTCACTGCATTTAGTTAGTAGTAGAAAGAGCAGAAAGATTTTGGTGAGAAGATCATTGACTAGATCTTGTAGCAGAAGCCCTTCACAGAATATTTTTGGGTCATGGATGGTGGAAACATGGCTACCTGGACAACCTTTGATTTCTGCTAAAGCTAAAGGTATAAATCCATATGACAATGTTCCTATAAACTTTACTTGTTTATATGCTTCTGAAAACTCAAATGCTTCCAGTGATTTGACAGATGAAGCAAAACACTTGGAAAATTCCGGAAGTGACTTTGTGGTTTCAAAACAGTTGTTGGGTGATCTTGATTTTGAGGATGATTTCAGTTCTGAACTTTATGAACCATACAGCAGATGTTATCAGCCTGTAGAGGAACCCTGGCTTCTAGAAGCTTCCCTTCTTTCCCAATATGATAGACAAATAGATTCTTCAAATGGTTGTTCAACATGTGACAACAATATATCAGAAAGAGAGTACCCTGTTGAGGAGCCATGGTTATCTATTAAGGCTCCCACCATTGATGTATCTTTGGAAAACAAGGTGGAAAACATCAAGCCAAAGGATCAAAGTCCAAGAATTGAAAAAATATTTGATAAATTGACTCGGGTATCTATTGGAAATGAGAAAGAAAGTGAGAAACCTGTTAATGAGCTTGAGGAAATTCCAAAAAGATTGTTTCTTGATGATGAGGGTAGGGTAGGTATGCAAGGTACACAACAAGGGGTATCTGTTGATACAGTTATATTGATAAACTCTTCTTTATGTACAATGCAAAGGGTTGCTGTAATGGAAGATGAAAAACTGGTTGAAATATTACTAGAACCTATAAAAAACAATGTTCATTGTGATAGTGTATATATAGGAGTAGTCACAAAACTAGTTCCAAACATGGGTGGAGCATTTGTAAACATAGGTCACCCCAGAGCTTCTCTTGTTGGAATAAGTCATCATGTGGAGCCCTTTATATTTCCTCCATTTTCCCGCCATAAAGAGCCAAGATCCGTGGATGGGTCTTTGCTTGTTGAGCTTCTAGAACATTCTAGAGTTAATGAGAACAACAAACCCAAATCAGAAGAACAACAAGTTATCGATAATATTGAGGAGAATGATGATGACATGGATGATGATGAGTTTGATGTGCCTGAAGACTTTCCGGAAGATGTGAATGGAGGTGTGGTTAACTCTGTGGTGTATATTAATGGAAAAAGGAATTTATTTCAACCAATTGAAACTTCTCATGATTCAAATCATCAAACCATGACTGAGATTACTGATAGTAACAAGGGTCCATGCACAAATGAAAGTAAATGGGCACAAGTTCAAAAGGGTACTAAAATAATCGTGCAAGTTGTCAAAGAGGGTTTGGGTACCAAAGGGCCCACATTGACTGCTTATCCAAAGTTAAGAAGCCGATTTTGGGTATGTGACTATGTTATTCCCATTTTGGTTGTTACATTTGATGTTAACTTAACTTGTAATAACATGATGAGAATCCATAAATGAGGTCTCAGGTTCAAACCCTGGCATCACCTCTCTTGATCTAGGAACAGTCTGATTTACCTTCCCCCATGTTGGGTGTGGGACCCGTTGGTGAGGGCGCCTAGGGGTGGTGTATACTGTATACCCTTTCTTTCAGTGTAAAAAGGGTATACCCTTTTTATACTGAAAGAAAGGGTATACGCGTATGCGTATACCTTTTTTATACTAAAAAAGGGTATACACCATACGTGTATACCCTTTTTACAATGAAAGAAAGGGTATACAGTATACACCACCCCTAGGCGTCCCCACCAATGGGTCCCACAACCAACACGGGGGAAGGTAAATCAGACTGTTCCTAGATCAAGAGAGATGATGCCAGGGTTTGAACCTGAGACCTCGCTTATGGATTCTCATCTCCTTACAGCTAGGACAAACATGTGAATCAAGAATTCAAGATCTTGAAATGAAATGCAGGTTTTGCTGACACGTTGTGATAGAATTGGGATTTCGAAGAAGATTTCAGGATTGGAGAGGACTCGATTGAGGGTGATAGCAAAGACATTGCAGCCTCCTGGTTTTGGGCTTACAGTGAGGACTGTTGCTGCAGGTCATACAATGGAAGAACTTGAAAAGGATCTTGATGGGCTGCTTCTGATGTGGAAAGGTATTACTGAACAAGCAACATCTGCAGCCCTTGCTGCAGATGAAGGTGTGGAAGGTGCAATTCCTGCTATGTTACATCGAGCCATGGGGCAAACACTATCAGTAGTCCAAGACTATTTTAATGACAAGGTTAAAATTGGAAATACTTTGTTATTCCTCAATCCTCAATTGTATATGTGTATTAATGCTCTATTTGTCTGTCTTCAGGTGAAGAACATGATAGTTGATTCTCCAAGGATATATCATGAGGTATGTATTTTTGAATGCTTATTGCCCAAAAATAAAATATATATGAAATTTTTGCATCTGCACATTTAGGTTACAAATTATCTTCAAGAAATAGCTCCTGATCTCTGCAATCGTGTGGAGTTATACACCAAAAAGAATCCACTTTTTGATGAGTACAACATTGAGGAAGAATTGAACAACATGTTAAGTAAAAGGTGAGAATCAATTAACATTAAATGCAAGAAATATTTATTGGATTTTAAAAAATACTTTCTGTTTTGTAGGGTGTCACTCTCTAATGGAGGTTATCTAGTAATTGAACAAACAGAGGCTTTAGTCTCCATTGATGTGAATGGAGGACAATGTATGCTTGGTCATGGAACTTCACAGGAGAAAGCCATCCTTGATGTCAATCTTGCAGCTGCTAAACAAGTAAGCCAAGGGCAATTTCGTCAATATCTTTTATATTATACTGAAAATTCACATATATGTAATATGGTTTCAGATTGCTAGGGAATTAAGATTGAGGGATATTGGTGGAATTATTGTGGTCGATTTCATTGATATGTGGGATGATTGTAAGTCTCTAATCTATCTCTTTCTTATCTATCTTTTTTACATTTCTTTTATTTTTTTTTCAGCAAATAAGCGATTGGTGTATGAAGAAGTTAAAAAAGCAGTTGAGAGAGATCGATCATTGGTTAAAGTCTCGGAACTTTCTAGACATGGGCTCATGGAGATCACTAGAAAAAGGGTATGTAACTATGTATCATGTATGCCCTTTTTCAAAACTTAATAAAATTAAAAAAATATGATTCGTTATTTAATTTTTTTCAACTCTTAACAGGTGCGACCTAGTGTGACATTTATGATAAGTGAGCCATGTTCTTGTTGTCATGCAACTGGAAGAGTCGAAGCTTTGGAAACTTCATTTTCAAAAATAGAACGTGAAATTTGTCGATTTCTTGTGAGTAAATTTTTGAAAGCTTTTATTCATTATTTAAATTAAATACTTGTTTTCTAATAGATTGTTATTTGTTTTTTGTTAGGCACGAATGGAAAGGGCAGATCCTGGAAAACCTGAAACTTGGCCGAAATTTGTTCTGATGGTTGACCGATATATGGGGAGTTATTTGACTTCGGGAAAGAGGACACGATTAGCAATTCTAAGTAGTTCTCTTAGAGTATGGATTTTGCTTAAGGTATGCTTAATCGAAAGCAATTGGGGATATATAATATAATATCTGAATAAGAAAAAATAACTAGTTTGATTTTGATGCGATAATAACAGGTTGCAAGAGGGTTTACTCGAGGAGGATTTGAGATAAAACCACTTGCGGATTTCAAGGATCATAGAGATGAAGATCAACAAATGAGTCGGACTCAGCCGCCGCCATTTCAGCCACCACATGCCGCCAGAGATCCGCGTCCGCCAAGACGGAAAGTCACCATCTTTCCGATCAAGAAATGGAAGACTGGTGGCAAGTGAATGGAGAGAGTGAGAGAGGTGATTTACATCTCAATTTTTTTTTGTTAAACAAAGTTTTATAAATATTATTCGGTAATGACAAATAATAGGGTTTTTCGTTATTTACATATCTGAAATGTTATTTACACCCCGCTCCCGAGTTCAACTTAAAGGAGAGAAAAGAAAGGAAATGAGAGGAAGTGAGGAAAATAAGAGAAATTGGTGCTTCCGAGTTTTATTAAAGGAAGGAACTGGAAGGAAATGAAAGGATCACTTTCCCTCCTAACTTTCCTTCTGATTTGGTAGGATTTGAAAAGAAAGAACAAAATGTTTAACTTTCCTACCATTTCTCTCCAACTCGGGAGTACAAAAGAAAATTTTATTTTCCTTTCTTTTCTCTCCTTACTTTCTTTTCACTTCTCTTCTTTTCTTTTCTTTTCTACAACTCAGAAGCGGGGTGTTAATGATGATAGAATTTGATCGTTATCCCTTAAGTGGAAAGAATGATGATCAATGTTGTGAAGTTTCAAATTTATCATGAAAATGGTTCCAACTTTGTAAATATTTTTATAATATATATCTTTTACTTATTATATTGGGATTGATAATTGGAAATAATCTTCTAATAAAATATGGTTGTGTATTTTATGATACTATGTTCTATTATCAATAAAGTGACATGTAAATATAAATATAAAAACAAATTATAAATATCCCTTGAAAATTTTGTTTATGTTCCAAACTCATAATTGGTTCCATTTTAGACTATCTAGTGATTTTCGCACTATGCGGTTTATAACCCAACTAACCGTACCATTATCGGGAACCATTTACATATATATGGTCCGGTTATTGGTTCTTGGAAACTACAATTTTGGTTTCTGTTAAATCACTTCGATTGCATTCAATCTGATTTTGGAAACGAACACGTACCCTTAGGGCAACGTTGATGATGGGGAGCGAGGGGGAATGGAATGTATGGTGTCAAGACCTCCCGTGGGGCCTACACCCATGGGGGTATTATGAAAAAGTTTTCACATTCAAGGCAGTGGCTTATCTCCGTTTAGTTTTCTGGTGGAGGCAAAGGAGAGGGCGGGGAACTCCGTCCCTGATACCTCATGGGGTTCTAAAAAATAATTACCTTATTCTTACTTGTTTTTCAGTTATAAATAAAAATCTTACGACATAGAGTTACTATAAATTAATGTGTGTTGTATTTAAATAATTAATATGATACTAGATGTGTAACAGTGCAAAGCGGCAACGATAAATAGCTTTTCTGACGAATAAATTTATTGTGCAGAAATAATTATTAGATTTTATTATTAGTTATTATAATAAATTTATTATGCAGAAATAATTATTAGATTTTATTATTAGTTATTATGTAATAAAAAATTTATCATTTTTAAATAAAATATTTATATTTAGTCCTTATATTTATATTGTTTGTTCATACATTTGATGTAAACTAATTAATATCGGTGTCTAATTTAAAAAATGTAAATTAATTTATATACCTCAATTTAATATTTTAGAATTGTTATTTTGCTCCAAATTGAATTTCTTATTAATTTTCCATACTTTAAGTTTTCAAATTTTTGACAAGTATTAATGATTTATTTGTACAAAAAGTTTTTTAACTTATCTCTCTTAAAATTTAATATATGACTCATATGTTATATAATATAGTATAAGATATAGTGTTTAATAATATAAACTAGTAAAGAACCCGCGGCTATGCCGCTTTTGGGGTATTATGGGAAAAATCGGCAAATTTTAAAAGATATGTATTGAAATTGTAATCACCACAAATATGGGAGTAAGTTGACACCCCCTAAAATTTGTACAACCAAAAAAAGGGACATTGGTGGATAAAATCCAAGAGTGTTGTGACAATAATGTTAAAGTTGTCAAAGTCGAGAAAATATGGTGGCAAAATTCAAAAGGAGGTTTTTTGTGTTTTTTATGTCAAAATGTAAAAGCTTTGACTACAAGGACGAAAAGTGTCAAATTAATTAAAGATTTGTGGCAAAAACACCAAAATGCAAAACTTTTCACTGCAAGGACTATAAATGTCAAAGTCACTAAAGATTTGTGGCAAAAACCTAAAGACACAAAAACTTAATCAAAACATAAAAATGTAAAAGTTGACTTTAGGGACTAAAAGTGTCAAATTCACTAAATTCTTGTGGCAAAAACCTAAAGGTAAAAAAAGTACTATTGCTAGCTCCCTTCGATTTAATATATATATATATATATATATATATATATATATATATATATATATATATATATATATATATATATATATATATATATATAATAAGGGTAAAATAGAGTAAACAAGGCTAAAACTTAAAAGGGTTATAATTTGTAAATCATACTATGCATAAATTTTTTTATTGTAAATAGCCTCTTTCAATTTCATTTTTATCGTGCCCGATTCAAAAAAATAATATAATTAAGATAGTGATAACAAAATAAATTATTGATTAGGCTAACGATATTCACACAAATTTATATATATATATATATATATATATATATATATATATATATATATATATATATATGCTAACGATATTCACATAAGCAATGCACATCAAGATAGTGATAACAAAATAAATTATTCATTAGTGATTCATCATAAATTGAAAACAACATGGTAAAAAGCTAGGAAATCTGCATAAAAGTCACATTATTTTAGGAAAAGTAATGATTAAGTCACAATTTTATTTTTTTGAAAAAAAATCCAAGAAATCGGCAAATTTCTTCATTTTCCCAAAATAATAAGATTTTTTTTACAGATTTTCTTAAAAATTGTATATAATATATAAACGTATATATATATATATATATATATATATATATATATATATATATATATATATACACGTATTTATCTATTTTTAAAAATTTTAAAGTTTTTTATATAGTTTTTTTATGTATTTTAAATGTATAAATGTATTTTTCTTACATATTTATATGAGTTTTTAACTATTTTGGTATTTTCACGTATCTATTTATTTTTTATCATGTATTTATATATATATATATATATATATATATATATATATATATATATATATATATATATATATATATATATATATATATATATATAATGTTTTTATATTTTTTTAAGTTTTGTATATAGTTTTTACGTTTTTAAGTATTTTAAATGTATAAATATATTTTTTACGTATTTATATAATTTTTTACGTTCTTTTATGTATTTTGGTATATTTTTCACATATTTATTTATTTTTAAAACTTTTTATATAGTTTTTTTACATAATTTTATGAATTTTAAATGTATAAGCATATTTTTTTACATATTTATATGTAATTTTTAAGTACTTTTATGTATTTTCATATTTTTTATACGTATTTATATATTTTTTTACTTCAAGTTTTATTGTAAGCTAACTATTAAACCTTGTAAATAATTAAAAAAATACTAGAGTACTTGAAAACAAACGTTTTTAAAGAGGATCGTTAGTAAACACCATTTTTGCTAGTAAATTTTTCCATTTTTTCTTGAATTCAGTTTGTAGATGAACAAAGTTTATGAATATCTTTGTCGTTAATAATAAAGAATATTCGTAAACTTTGTTCATCCAGAAACTGAAGTCAATAATAAAATAGAAGAATTTACTTGCAAAAATGGCGTTAATTGCTAATGACTGTTTTTGAAAAAAGTTTTTTTTAAAGTACTAGAGTGCCTTTTTTTTCATTTACAAGGTCTAATAATTAGCTTACAGTAAAACTATAAGTAAAAATACATAAATATGTAAAAACAATATCCCAAAATACTTAAAAATACGTAAAAAATATTTTTAAAAAATAATAAATACGTGAAAAATATATCAAAACACATAAAAGTATGTAAAAATACTTAAAAAATCATATAAATACGTACAAAATATGTTTATACATTTAAAATACATAAAACAACATAAAAAACTATATAAAAACATAAAAAAATACATAAATACGTAATATATATATATATATATATATATATATATATATATATATATATATATAAACACGTAAAAATACTTAAAAATACATAAATACATAAAAATGCGTTTATACAGTATATATAAATTTTGAGGAAATATGTTAAAAAATCTCATTATTTTTGGAAAATTAATGATTTGGCTTCATGAACATGTCAAAAAGGTTAAAGTGGAGAAATTCGCCGGTTTGTTGGGAGTTTCTATTAAAAAATTTTAATTTTGGGACTTAATTAATAATTTTTCCAAAATAATGAGATTTTTTTGAAGATTTCCCTAAGAAAAATTAGGTTTATTAGGATAGTTATTAATCAGTAAGTTTGGCAGTTTCTAATAAAAATCATTTGCAAGTATTCAATCGAACAAATAATAGATTGAGCTCAAAATACAGAGCTCTGACTTGGTTACGTTATTGTAATAAAAAAATCGACTACTAACGTAAATATTTTTTCAATATGATCGTGGAGGTGTTTACAAAAGTAAAAAATATCATCAAAAAAATACCGGTAACACAAAAAGAATTTGTCTATTCGAATTGAAAGACAATTATTATTTGGTAGATAATTGTTGGTCCTTAAAAGTGATTTGTGAAATGCATAATCATGAGTCTGTCTTATATTTAGAACGTCATCTATATCCAAAGCGTTTTTCTGAAAGTGAAACCAACGAAATATTTTATAAGAGAAATATGAAACCAAAAGATATATCATCTACATTAAAATATCAAAATATAGAAAATGTGTCTACACTTCCAAAAATATATAATGCAAGCCAATAAAAATAAAAAAGGAGAAAAAATGGAAAAACTCAAATGCAGGTGGTTATCTTTGTTTATCACGGTCGTAGAGATACATCAACAAATAAGCTTCAAGATTTATTTTTTGCTCGTTGAATATAATTAAAGATGCGGTATGCATTCCCACATGTAAATTTTATGTATGTTACATACAAAACAAACATGTACAAGACGTCCCTCCTTGAAATTTCACCATTTTGTTATTGAATTAGCCATCAAACTATTATTTATTTACAATATTAGCCTAGTGGTTAAATCAATAAATCACAATTGCTCAATGGAAAAGACGATGAAATAATAAAAGCACACCGTGTTTCCAAGTACTTTCCCCTGGTTATCCTCTAAGTAAACAATACAAAATATAATAATTTAATCAATGGAGAAAATAAATTAAATGGTTAAAATACAAGTGTTTTTCTATATTTTTCACTAACAGATATTTATTTCATCTTGTTCCATAAGTAAACCATACATAAATGCATTTCTACAACGCATTAGGTACCTAGAATAACAACACACTTTATCTCAATTATCACTTTAAGCAACATACTTTCCTAACCAAAAATTATATCACAAACATATTACAACTAATCAAATCCAAATATAAAGCCGCTACATTTCACTTCCTTTCTCAATCAAACAAAAACAAACAACATTATCAAATGATCAATACTACAAATTTGTTTTTTTGAAAAATTTGCTACATGCACACAAGTAACAACATTTTCAACAACATCTACATTTCATAACATCAAAACACGTATATGGTACCGATTTTTGCTCTAGCTCAAGTGCGTTTGGTAGTTGTTCCATTGCATATAAACTTGTTCTTGCACAACAAAAGTTGTATAAATTTCGACATGCACCTTTACTAAATGGATATACTCTTTCGGGAAGCGCTCTACATATTAATTCATAAAAGTGTCAGATTTTGTTTCTTTTTGACTTAATGGAATTAATGTTGATTTGACATAATTCAGAAAGAACAAATTAATAAAGCTAAGAGGAAATGAAGCTTCACCCATTAAGACTGTGTTTGGCGCGCCACAGCTAGCTTGTTTTTCAAGCTTTTTTAAGTTGTCATGTTTGGCAAGCCAAAAAGTAGCTTATAAGCTAGCTTATTAAAAAGCTACTTAGAGTAGCTTTCTAGAAGCTTTTTTAAAATTTTCCAAATATACCCCTTAATTAATTATAGAAACACATTCTTTTAAATGTCCTTTTATGTCTTTCAGCTAGTTTTACCAAACACCATTTTTTATCAACTAACTTTTCAGCTATCAGCTAGCTTTTTATTTAACAGATAGCTATCAGCTAACAGCTAGCTTTTCAGGTAGTAAGCGAAACATAGCCTAAGTCCTAACCTTTTTCACAACTTTGCCCCCATTTTTCACTTTACCAAATAATAATAATAATAATAATAATAATAATAATAATAATAATAATAATAATTTAATGGACTAACCTCATATATGGTATACGCCTTCGTCTCACCAACTCATATGTGGTTTGATTTGTCACAACTAGATAACTGAAAAGATTAAAAAAAAAAAAACAAATTAGTTTTTTTATTATTATTTCCAATGATGGAGGGTATTCTCGTCTTTTGTTGCTATTTCTTTTCTTGCATTAAGCTTTGAAGAGATTAACTCACCTATGGAATAGAAGGAGAAGGAGAAGGAATATCAATGCAATTGACAAGATAGACAACAGTATAATCATGATCACATCTACCAACCTGAAATAAAAAGAAAAAGGAAATGAACATAAAACATTGAACAACAAAAATCTAAATTTTTTAGGAGATTTTTTTTTCATCTACTTTTGTTAAGATGTAAATGTGGTTAAATAAAAGGAAACCATACCAAGCCTTTTCTATGTGAGTTTGTAAGTACTTAATATACAAAACTCCAGTCCAAATACTTAAAGCTGTTTCTTCAAGAATATACCACCTGTCAATTATATAACCAAAAATAAATAATTGTAAAAAAATAAACGAAAGTATTTCTTGCATTTAACATGTATAAACTAGAATTGCAGACCAAAATCTACAGTGGTTGCCTTGGCCAATACATGTTCCTAGCCAAACACAATGATGATCAAATTGAAGAACACATCTGTCACAATCATGGCAATGTTTTGCTCTTGGAGGCTGCAATCAAGTTACAATTTTTTTAAGAATTTTAGTCTACAATTGAAGTTTCATTAAAAAAAAAAAACAATTAGGTCATATGAAATTAAGATGCAAAAAAGAGAGATACCTGCACAACACTACAGTATGAACATGTGTAAGTCCTGAAATAAACAGAAGATGTTAGTAATTGGTTCACTTACTAATTTTGCTATACATTTTGGTTGAGGGACTAAATTGGAAATTTCCATATAACCTAATTGTAAAGAAGAAACTTTTCTTTTAAGCAAATGAAGAATGGATGAGAGAACAAGCTTTCTAGGGCTTTTTGAATATGAGAATGAGAAGGGCATTCACGTCTTTCGCACAAAAAGAAATGCATGACAACATGAATTAGATAAGAATTGAGATTCTTCTACCTGACAGATGTTCCAGGTGGATACATCTCCATCACCATTTTTGTCCAATTCATTGGATTATTCCCTAAAAGATTTTCTCCAAATTGGTTGTTGTCAATAGTCACAACTACACTCCCATTTTTGCTTGAAGCAGGTTGTCTTTGCTTGATCATTTAACATCATCAATAAACAAAGAAAGATACCACAATTAGATATTGTCATGCATTCATCATTTAACAATTCAATGGAAGTACTTTGCTGTTTCTTGAATCTAACCCTCCTTAAAGTTGGAATAAGTGCTTACTTTGAGATTTCTGATGCTCTTAATGAGGCTTCTGTTTTAGCATATTCTCTCATTGCATCAAGCACATACCTAAGTATGTATATAATTGTTATACAGAAGGATAAGATTGTATATTATTAAATACATAATATAAGTTTATCATCACATACCCTGGAGAAGAACCAGATGTAAAGAAATACTGAACTAATGTAACAACAACCAACAACATATACATGGATGTGTACCTGTAGAAAAGAGGTTTGAGTTAAGGTGAGTTGTGAATAACATGAAGAATTTTGAAACAAGTGAAGAGAATGTTAAGTTTTTAAGCATCTATACATGAGTTATGCCCTTAACTACTTCCCAAATTTAGCTAATCTTTCAAAGTCTAATGAAACAAACATGTAGATAAAGTCATAACAAAGCGAATCAGTCAGCCCCTAATTATCACATACAATCTTCACAAAATCAGTAACAACAATTTTGGTTTTCGAAGCCCTAAACAGCTGAAATCATATGCAAAATACCAAATGACCCTTACTTAGGTTATAGTATAAAAGTGTGTACCCCAGTGAATCCGTCTCTGCTTACCAAGGCTGTTGTTTTGATTTCTCTATCAAATCTTCATCCAATATGAAAAGAAAACCAACGAAGATTACATGAAGCATCACCAACGCCAGTTTCATACACAACGTAGATCTTCTAACTGCGATCAGAATTACCACAAATCAAATTTGAAGAGTTGAATGTATGACAGAAGGTATGAGTATTACCGGGATCGGAGAGACAGGGGAAGATGTTGAAGCATCGGTCGGAGAAACGATCCGATGTGTCACGAGAGAGAACGCAACAACCCATTATCGTCATTCGAGTAAATGACCTGAAACAAAACCCCCCCAAACAGCTTTTAGCTGAGCTTATGATTATTGCATATCAGGAACACTGCAGCAGCGTTTTGGAGCAGCTCGGAATAAGAGGAGAGTTTAGGATAATCGAAAAGCAGTCGATGACGCAGGTCAAGATTGGGGAAGAGTAGGGTCGGGTGGGGTGGAATGGGGGCAGGTAGGGATGGATGGGGGCAGGTTTACTAATTGGATAATTGTATTTTTAGTCCCTCGTTTATATATTTTGTTTTGTCTTATTATATTTTTGTAAAATTATGGATTAGTTCTTATTTTTTAGAAATTTAATATATTTTTGTAAAATTATGGATTAGTTCTTATTTTTTAGAAATTTAAAGAAATCAGTAGAAAACCTGGTTGCGTTACGCCGTGGATTCGAATAAACTGTGATTAACATTCAAAAACTGACACAAGTTATTCTGAATAAAGATTTGGCATGTTACATAATTAAGCACAAGTGTCTTTATGTTGTTCTTTCATGCTTGCTCATAATCACACAAACGAAAGCGTAAGTTGAATGTAAAATAGTTTTCGGCCTAATCAAAAAACATAACCACATAAACATGTTATTTTTACATTTAATCAAAGTAGGTTGCTTGTTTTGTTAAAGCAGATCAGGTGATAAAAACTCAAAAATATGAAAATATAAATACACTTCCTTTTCATGCTCAAAATCATAGTAGGTGACTGCAAACCTAAAAAATAATAAAGTACATTGCCCTTTCCAGAAAAAATATACCATCTGACAGAAAACCAAACATTAACACCAATGTTTAAAAAATGCCTCCTTTTTTTGCCTTATTCCAAAAAAAAAACGTAACATTTCAAATAAATATGTAGCTACAACTGAAATACAAAATCTAGCAAGATCAAATGTACTTGTTACCAGAAAATTAATGAGTGTCCAGGATCATCTGCAGACTGATGGTCGAAAGAACAATTTAAACACTGAAAGATATGTTAAGAGCATGTACCCTAGAATTTCAAGGTAACTGGGATAAGCATTTACCCCTGGTAGAGTTTTCCTACAGCAATAGTTACCATTCAAGCATTAAGATGACACATTATCAAGCTTTGTACGGACAAAAGTGTCGTACGCCGTCTTGTTGGCTTGAGGCCAGAGAGAAGCAGTTTATGGACCCTGAAATAATCCATGAAATTGTTGAAAAGTTAAAAGTGATTAGAGAAAGGATGTTAGCGGCTCAGGATCGCCAAAAGAGCTATGCTGACAAGAAGAGACGACCAATGACATTTGAAGTTGGAGATTCGGTATTGCTCAAAGTCTCACCGTGGAAGGGACTTATGGGGTGTTTGATACAGGGAAATAAGTGCAGGGAAAAAGAATTGATTCATTTTCTCTTGTTTGGTTAATAAAAAAAAAGTAAGGAATTGAGAAATAAATCAATTCCTTTTCCAACAAATCCATTCTCTATTTTTAAAAGGGAAAAGAGAGAAATGACATATGAACGCGTGATCGAGAATCAAAAGAAAAAAAAAAGCGGAGAAATCAAATTGCCCCCATTCGAACCTCATTGCCTGCAATCGATCAAAAATTTTCAAAGATTTTCATGCAATCGGCCTACGTAAGTAATCAAAAACAATCTTTTTCTCCCTACATATTACGATACATATGATTAAAGTCGGCAGTACATAGGATCGAAGTCACGACTGTTGCTCCATTCACGCATTATTTGTAGCTTCTTCTTGGGCGATTTTGGCACTATCCTCTTCCAATTCAAGGTGTGATTGTTAATCTTGATATCACTTCTTCCAATTAAAGAATTTTGTTTTTTGAATTGTGTTAAAATCTTGCCAAGATCGATTCTCTAAACATGTTTTACTATTGCAGATTTTTTTTCCAGATTTTTACCCTACTTTGATCGATTCTTTAAACATGTTTTACAATGGAAATTGTTTTACTATTGCAGATTTTTTTTTTGAAATTTTACCCTACTTTGAACCACCATAAAAGCTTCATACAAGCTCGGAATGATGCAATTTTTTTTCAAACTATACTCTTTTGTCTTGTCTATGTTTTAGAATAAAAAAACAGCTTAAGTGGTTAAGTTTTAGTTGAGTTATACAGCCACAAACAGGGGTTGTTATGATTGTTGTACGATATTTCAACACTTTTTATAAATTTTGTCCAACTTTGAACCATCATAAAAGCTTCATACAAGCTCGGAACGATGCGATTTTGGCCAGGATAGGCTAGGATTAACTGAGGACCGGGGCAGGGATATCATTCAGGAGGAGGTTGTCTCTATTATCCGGGGGCAGATACCGGAGTTGTTTGGGTCTATCAAGACCGTTGTGATGGAGTTCTTTGATGAACGATACGCTGCTCGATCTGAGACTATTGTTGTTGCAGCCACCACAGCCGTTGCTGGTGCGGGGATTGGCGCTGGGAGGGCTTTCCAGTACCGGGACTTCGATAATACGAAGACCCTGGTGTTTGATGGGGTTCAGGACCCGATCATTGCCATGAGGTGGCTGTCAGATGTTGAGGGATGTTTCTTTACTTGCTCTTGCCCAGCTGACCAGAAGGTCAAGTGCACTTTAAACCTTCTTCGGTCTGGAGCGAAGGATTGGTGGAGATTGGTGACTAGCTCGTACTCTCCAGAGCAGAAAGTTGCCGTGACTTAGGAGCAGTTCTCTAAAATGTTCCGTTCAACATATGTACCGCTGGTGGAGCGGGAGAGGTTGGCCTAGGAGTACTTGGATTTGAGACAGGGGACTGAGTCGGTGACGAAGATCACCAAGATGTTTACAGAGAGAGCCATGTTTTGTCCTGAGTTTGCTACTTCCGAGAAAGCTCAGATGACCCGATACTTGAGCATGCTCAAGACAGACATCTGCCAGTTTGTGTCTACGCAACACTATGGTTCACTGGTGGATTTACAGGAGGCCACTAGGCGGCGGGAGATCGAGATAGAGCTCCAGAAGAGGGAGCAAAGGCATGCCCCGGTGCAGTCCCAGCCTGCGGCGAAGCGGTTCAAGGCCGCTGATGTGAGATATGGGAGTCAAAAGGGTCGTACTTGTGGGAAGTGCGACAAGGTCCATGATGATGCTTGTCGGTCTTCTTCTGGATGCCACAAATGTGGCAGGCAGGGCCACATTGCGAGGGACTGCCATCAGCAGGATCCAGTACCCAGTACCAGGATTTGTTATCACTGTGATCAGGTGGGAAATGTGAAGGTCCATTGCTTGCTTATAGACCATCGCATGCTCCAACGCAGACTACTCTGAGGATCACTGACGAGAGCCAAGGCAGGTCGGAGCCCTCGAGGGCTCAAGGTCGCGCTTTTCAGCTCACGACGGAGGAGGCTTGGGCGGCGCCATATGTCGTGACGGGTATGTTTCTATTTATTGTTCTGTCGATTATTTTATGGTATGCTTATATTTATGATTTTGTTAGGTACCTTCCTAGTGAATTCCTTGCATGCTCTTGTACTTTTTGACGCGGGTGCGATTCGGTCTTTCGTATCTCAGACGTTCAGTAAGGAGTTTGATATGCCTATTGGGGAGTTAGAGTATCCGTTGCGGGTTTTTATCGCTAATGAACACGAGGTTTCTGCATCCAATATATATTAGGGTTGCGTACTGGAGATCTTTGGGGTGCCTTATCTGATTGATCTGATCCCTATCCCCATGGGGGATGTATGTGTGATAGTAGGGATGGATTGGCTGAGCAGGATTGGTGCCATGATCGATTGTAAGGGCCAGCGAGTAGTAGTTCGAACCCCAAGTGGGGGAGAACTGGTTATCTATGGGGTGGGTAGCAGAGTTGGTTCAGGGTTTTTTTCGATGACCAGGGATCGACACTAGATTCAACATGGGTGTGCGGGTTATCTGGCTTATGAGGTTGATACTCGGGTGAGGGAGCAGGTCTCGGTTTCAGATGTGTCAGTTGTTAGGGAGTTTGCCGATGTATTCCTGGAGGAGTTACTCGGTGTGCCTCCCGAGAGGTAGGTTGAGTTCAGGATTGATCTAGTGCTAGGTCCGGCTCCGATTGCCAAAGCGCCGTACTTCTTGGCACCACCTAAGATGCAGGAATTTTCCTCTCAGCTTCAAGAGCTGTTAGGCAAGCAGTTCATCAGACCGAGTAGTTCGTCGTGGGGAGCGTCAATACTGTTTGTCAAGAAGAAGGATGGTTCACACTAGATGTGCATTGATTATCGGGAGTTGAACAAGTTAACGGTGAAGAACCGTTATCCCCTTCCACGGATTGATGACCTCTTTGATCAGTTGCAGGGTGCATCTTGGTTCTCCAAGATCGGTCTGAAGTCTGGATATCGTCACGTGAGAGTGAGAGAGGATGACGTGGAGAAGGCCGCGTTCCGGACTCTTTATGGGCATTACGAGTTCGTGATGATGCCATTTGATCTCACCAACGCACCATAATGTTTATGGATTTGATGAATCGGGTATGCAGGTCGATGCTCGACCGACCAGTTATCGTATTCATTGATGATATATTGGTATATTCTAAGACCAAAGAGCAGCACAAGGAGCACCTCCAAGAGCTTTTGGGAGTACTGAGGCGGGAACGACTGTATGCTAAGTTCTCGAAGTGTGAGTTTTGGTTACGAGAGGTCAAGTTCCTGGGACATCTCGTTAACCAAGACGGGATTTTGGTCGACCCGGCCAAGATCGAGGTCGTGATACAGTGAGAGGTTTCGAAATCTCCCTCAGAGATCCAGAGTTTCTTGGGTTTGGTGGGGTACTATCGGAGATTTATTCAAGACTTCTCCAAGATTACGGTATCTCTCACTCATCTGATGAGGAAGGGAGTGGATTTCTGATGGGGCCCTGAGCAGCAGACTTCATTTGAGACTCTACGGCAGAGGTTATGTGAGGCCTCGGTATTGACCCTTCCGGAGGGAGTCGAGGATTTCATGGTATTTTGTGATGCATCCATCATTGGTTTGGGGGCGGTTCTCATGCAGAGGGGACGAGTGATTTCTTTTGCTTCACGACAACTGAAGTCGCATGAGGCACAATATCCTACTCATGACTTGGAGTTGGGGACATTGGTGTTTGCACTAAAGATTTGGAGACATTATCTTTACGGGGTCTGTTCTATGGTTTACACGGATCACAAGAGTTTGCGATATCTTATGGACCAACTGACCCTGAACATGAGGCAACGCGGGTGGTTGGATGTGGTCAAGGATTATGACTATGAGATCCTTTACAATCCGGGTAAAGCAAATATGGTAGCAAATGCCTTGAGCCGCAAGTCGGATGGATCTTCAACACGAGAGATATGTATGAGGATATCCATTGATTCCCTACTTTTAGATTTGGTCATAAAGGCTCGGGCATAGGTGTTGGGTTTTATGTACTATAACACTCCTATGGTGCACATACAACCCTAATGCTTTGGATCTAATTTTTATCTAGTTATACATGCAATAAAAATTATCCAAAGCATGAAGCCTACAACTAGAATACAATTGATATATGAACCATAAAACTAGTTAGAATATTACCTCTTGTTGTAGCTTATTGAATTTGGCCTTTCAAGAGCTTAGCACCTCAAGTGTGATGCCTCAAACGGTTCACAACACACCATGAACAATTGGATGAATATGAGAGATAGGTTTGGAGACACAAAATCGGCTAGGTCTTCCTTTGAACTCATAGGGCCGATTTTAGGCTTAGGGAAATACATATATAGTGTAGAATTCCAAGAGTCATATGAAAACCCTAATTCTTACACTTAGGCTTATGATCCAATGACTCATATGGACTAACTCTTCATGGAAACTTACATAAACTTATTCCATCATGGATTAGTAGCCCAAACCATATGCATCACTGATTTACATAATCAGTCCCCATTAATTTAATTAGTCTCTTTTGATCACTAAATTAATTCCAAATTAATTCTTGATCAATACTAATTAAATAATATGATTTCTCAATTTAATATATTATACTTATAATACATTAATAAATCACAAATAACCTCTTTCTCAAATATCCATCCTATCAAATTGCCCTGGTGAATGCAACCCGAAATGGACCACGCTACTCTCGGGTCAAGTACATACCAATTATAGTTATGGGCTTAGACACCTAATCCAACAGTCTCCCACTTGGATAAGTCTAATAACTATAACTGCAAGTACGACTTAAAACCCGACTAGCAATCGTAGCTCTCAAAAAGCCGCTGTCGAACTCTGATGCGTCCATTAGATAAGGGATCATATATTCCTCCATTCTAGATATCGTATGGACATGAGACATGGATTATAATCATTCTCCCTGTCCATGTGTTGTTTCCCGATTTCCGATTTATGACGACCGACTAATTGAACAAATCAAATCAGTCCATGCTTGGCCAAGTGCTTAGGGTTGTCGTCACTAAATCATCGAGGGGCGCACAAATATCGCTTTTATCCCTCTTAGGGTAAAAGGAACGGATAAACTTCGACTCATATGCTTTCTCTATTTACTCATCAAATCGCACACAATGATACGTTTTATAACACCAAGTTACTGGTGCGTTTACATATCATCAATGTGCAACCGACTTGTAAACTGCAACTATATGTCTTCGTTTGAAGAATATAAGATATTATCTTCTCACAATATCTCGTGATGAAATCCATGAAGTGATTGAGATGATCGTGGGTTTAATCCAATACTCAAATCTTATTTCAGGAGTACTCATGAACACTATAGCAAACTTGTGCTATGTCTAAACACTCTAGACAATCTACAGACGGATTCATGATAGTCTTGCCTCAATACCTACTTCCAAAGTATGATCGACTGTGGATAGTTTGAATAATCTTATTATTCGGGAAGTCAAAACATGCAAAGTGAAACACAAGAATAATCGAATTCAATATGGTCTCAAAACTTTTGAATATAAATAAAACACATTTTATTTAATCACCATATTGATTACACATTATTCATTGTATAATGTTTCGATTCATCAACTTAATACTTGAATTGAAACAATAGTTATTGTAACACCGTAAATTTCCAAACAAAATTTTCATTTTAAAACCATATAATTCTCATAACACATTTCACAAAATCTCATTTATTTAATTTACAAAACGCATCTCCATAATTGTTTGATTAATAATCCAGGATCCTCAAAACATAACTCTTTCGCTGGTGTGTACAATCAAGTCGGCGTCTTCTCGCGATCCTGAAAAGAACCTGAAACACATATCACATAACACTGTAAGCACAAATCTTAGTGAGTTCCCCAAAATACCACATAGAACACATTAGCCACTCGAGGCTATAACTCTGTAAGACCCTCCGGTCAATGTGTCTCAGTGGGACCCTCCAGTCCCACAACTCTGATGGACCCTCCGGTCCCACAACTCATTGGACCCTCCGGTCCTAACTCTGTAAACTCTGAGTAATACACAACATAAGTCACAAAGAAATAATACAGGATATCACAATACACAGATAAGCACATAAGACATCTCAGTCACACAAAAATACCACTCATGGTAAAGTATAGTGAGAAGACTCACCTCGGATGATGAACAGCCCCTATAAATGTTGCTGCTACACACCGGCCTCTAACTTTGTGCCAAACCCACAATTATCCCAATTAGGAACTAAGTCTAAACTCTCACTCATTAGGTCTAAAGGTAGCCCACTAACCAGCCCATCAATGACCTAAAACCCATTGGTCCCACCAAGGCACATATATATCCTCTGGTCCAGACTCTATTGCAACAAGCCCAAACTCCAGGCCCAACACTCAAGGCCCAAAATGATACTTAGCCCAAAAGCCCACAGTAAGGTTACGCGGGGCGTACCTTTCTTGGTACGCTCAGCGTACTCGCGAATCCATATTGGCCATCGGGGACACTAGGACAGTACGCGGGGCGTACAGGAATTACGCTCAGCGTACTCCCCAAATTCACTCTTTCTACTCATTTGGTCTTAACCCGTTAAGACATTATCTCAAATCCTAGATCTGGACTCCATAAGGGCTCTTACTCCATAAAGTCAGTGACTTTAAGCCTTTGCATGGCTGATAAGGTCACAAACACATAAAACTCTTACTCTCTTAACTCAAAATGCTCATATCTCATGCATGGGTTGATTCTCACGTTCAAGACCTCATTTTTGTGGATCCTCTCCACTAGAAACACTTAAAAGGACAGATATTAAGCTCTGGAGTGCAACAACTCATAAAGCCTCAAGCTTTGGGACCAAAAACCCTAAAATGGACCATATCATGCACAAAACAAAAAGGATGGGAAAGCTTTGAGCTTTATACCTTCAAATGATGCTCCAACCATAGAAAAGCTCAGATCCAAAGCCTGGACTCCAACTCTATTCTCTTCCATGCTCATTCTTCACTCCAAAAATCCCACAAGAACACTTATAAGCTCACAATGGTCACACACAAGCTCAAGAACTAGGATTAGGGTTTGATAGGGTTTATTGACTGAGGATGGTGGCCAGGAATGAGGCCATCTCATTCTTTATATAGGGACACTCCTCTCAATTAGGGTTTTCCTTCTGTGCCTAGTACGCCCATCGTACTAGGTGGCTCCGCTTAAAAGTCACGCACATGAGCACGCTAAGCGTACACACACGTACTCCCAGCGTACTCTGTTGCCACCTTTTTCAATTAAAGGACTTATCCTGCCATAACTTCAAACTTCCATTGCTTCCTCGCTATAACTCCGTTTCCAATGAATCTCATATCCTCGGAAAGGTGTCAAGATGCTCTACGCTTCCAGCAACTTGTTGCAACCCCGAGACTTCCTCATGCCCGGGTTGCAGCCCACAAACCCTAATTCTCGGACGATCCGAAACATGATGTTACAATTCTCCCCCACTTGAATTAGATTTTGCCCTCGAAATCGCTCCTTACCAACACATAGATCGAGCCCAAAAACCTGAGAAGCACCACCGAAGGTCCTCATATCATACAACAATCACTTCCAAAGACACCCGATCCCAATAGGGACTCCCGAGCCGAAGAAGGACAGACCCAACTGCCGTTGCGGTACTCGATATGACTCTCCAGCACTTGAAAACTCTAGCGGTCTATCTCCCTGCCAGACCACCCTCGTAAATCACCATCCTGCTAATCGCCCATCGACTAACAAACTCAAGGAACAATCTTCCAACCCTGATTCTCTAATCGATCCCGATCGCAACTCAAAAGGAACGGAAATGTCATAATCTCCCCCCTTCAAGGACCCACTGCATGAACAACTATCAGAATTCATCGGAGAGGATGAACCCAAAAACTCTGACATCGAACACAAGAAAAAGATCATGCTCGCTTGGAAGTATCCTCTGACCTCCATAGACACAAGCCCCAGCTTCCTCTCAAATATCCCCTTCAACACTGAGCACCAGGTCAACTCTCGACCCAATAGATGAACCTCTAAAGGTTACTCATTGCATAACAAGAACGTCTCACCGACTTCCTTCTTACAATAACTATCTCGGCTCATCGTGACACACAGGTCACGAAGTTCGCTTGACCCCAAGCGAATACTACAACTCATTTGAAATCGTCTCACCTTCGACCTCTGTCGTCTACCAACCACTGATTCCATGCGTCTCGCGGTTCTTCCCATACCGACGAAACTGACTCACTCTCGTCTAAGACATCTGGAGGAGAACAATACTTCTCAAAATGAACCCATCTACGAATCCGAAACCTCATCTCGCCTACTAAACACACGAACAAATCCAGACTCAAACTCGAGAGTCTGATTCAACAGCAGAATTGGAACCACTCAATTCCAATCTGGTACTCAACTCATGACCCAAGATTCGCGAATTTAAGCACACACCATCTCTCTAATTTCTTCTGATTACGATAATCCCTTCTCAACCTGGGATATAACAATTCTCGACCGACACGGAGACCCCAGTCTCGCCCCTGGTTTGACACTAAAGTTCTCGAAGTCTCAAGTGGTAAGGTTGCACAAGCCTAAGGACTCCTCTGCGTCATACTCGGACCAGTGAATACTACAGCTCCCGGCGAGACAATATTCACCCTTATCGACTACTGAGTGCTACGGTCTCCCCCGTAGTCTTGCGACACTCTCTCACTGACTCGAGTATGCTACGGCTCCCCGCAGTATTGCAACACTCTCTCTTTAACCAGTAAATACTACGGCCCCCCGTAGTATCACGACACTCTTTCGCTGACTAGTGAATACCACGGCTCCCCGCAGTATCAAGATACCCTCTCTCTGACTCACGTATGATGCGGCTCTCCACAGTCACACGATACCCTTTCTCTCACTGACTCATGGATGTTACGGCTCCCCGTAGTCTTACAACACTCTCTTACTCACTGACTCGCCATGGGCTCACTCCATGGTTTTTCCGCGATAATCCTAAGTGATTACCCCCACTTGGATCCACTCTCTCTCTCTTATCACCTCATAATCTCATCATCACGTCGTCACTACACTGGGTTCACTAACTCATGCTCCACAACCCAACATAGATAAGTGCAAACACCCACTCAGTTTATGCACCACCACTCCTGATGTAAGTTCTCGTAGGCAAGACATTTTTCTCAGCACAGATACACCCTTAGACAGTCCCACTCCGACAACAATTAACTGCTGGGTTCCCACTGGAACAATAAAATCACTCGGGTACCTCGGTACACCATCACAAAATCTCACGATGTCTTGCGTCAACCACTGATCTTCCACTTACGCAACTTAAAACCCCTAAATATTCTCCTCTCACAAATTGAAACACGAAAGAAATCGTCAACGACTGAAAACATGCTGGCGAAAATCCAAAGCTCCATCCTCTACTGATCACCATCCATACGTAACTACTCATACCGACTCTGCAATTGGTTGACAAAACAACTGCTGCCCCTCCTGGAGTATAAATCACAATCTATACCGATACCCACAAATCTCAACAATTGCACCCTGAGATCAGCGACCCAACCGCCTTGAACTCAACATTTGCAAACCTTACACCTCACTTCATCCACTAATAACCCAGATTTCCTGTGTCCGCACCGCAGATCTCCATAACCAGCTCTCTAACAGTACATGTACAAATCTCTGATCCTCTTAATAAAATACTCAGTCCTCCCCCACTCAGGGTTCGACCCATCACCAATTGGCATACCCGCAGTCTACTCCACATACTATTTCACCGGGTACATCACACTTAACTCTTGGAACATACCACGTAATCACATCAATGATCTTCCCGATGGAAGCCAAGCAACTCTAAATATCCCGTAACTCAGACAAAAATCTCAGAATCCTCTCGACGTAACTGCCTCTAGTCATCTCGAAGCCTCAGACCGGCACACCGCCGGATACCCCAACTGTTCCGAAATAATCCTGACTCTCGGTTCAGAAATAATGCACTATCACACACCTCGTCTCCGACTCCTCGACCAGCCTCCCAATACGGGAATCATCATCAAAGCACAAGACCTCACTCTCACGACCGATACACAGTATAACGACGAGGGCCGCTGCCCCAATATACTCCTCTTGATCACTTGGAACCGCTGCTAAAAACATGCCTGACTCGACTAAGGCATCTCTTTATCCTTATCTCAGTCTCCACTAATAGTTCTCTCGTGGCATAAGGAATACCTCACAACAAACATACTACCCAAATACTCTGGTGAAAAGGTTGCAACCCTATGCTACCCCACAGGGTTTACCTCCAACTCTGAAACCGAAAGCTCAATATCTCGTTTTGCTTTTCCCAGGAAACGGGAACAGCGCAACTCTTGTCACAGAAAGTGACATCTCAACTATCGGCCGATTGCTCAACTCAGGCCGCAATTCTCCATAAAGTCTCATCTCTACTCATCCATGTGTCTTGCGACTCCAAATGGCATCTCACCAATAAATCTCTCGGAAACTAACTCGATTCCTTCTCCAGGTATGCTCCATCAAAACTCGCTCGACATGGCCCTCTAGCCCCACACTCTATCACATCTGATCTCAGCCTGATCAATCACAACAGAATAACTGGCGAACCAGAAACACTAACCACCACGAATCATGGTACTCAAAACATGTGGTCACCTCTCAATCTGCTATGAATCATGGCACCCGAACCATGTTATCTTCTCTCGATCTGCTACAAATCGTGGTACTCGAACCATGTTATCTCTCTTCTCAATCTGCTACTTAGAACCTCTGGAATTCTCTCTGTTTCGAGTATGGGTCCTCTGCTTTCAGTAGTACGGGCCCATACTACCTGCCACATCTCCCCTTAATTTCCACACGGATCATCCCAGATTTCTTAAGTAGCTGCTCAACCTTCCCGATCACCAATCCCGTCATACCTGGTCGCTCTCTATCGAATACTCTTCTCTATCAACATACTCATCTGACTAAGGGCTCTCCCTAGGCTCTTCCTAGGTTCTCACACTTCTCTGCCATCAGCTGTTGAAGAACTCCTTATGATGCCAGTCATCTACCTCCTAAATATCGTCATATTCACTTAGTAGCTGACTCCCATCATCAAGAGTCCCACAAAGCATGAAGTAAGCAGCATTCGGGCATCAAATAATCTCTACCAACACGTAAAACCACTCTAGGTTACAACTCCACTTGCTCTACTCGCACTCCAAAGGTGTCACCGAACTCAAGCAACTCTACCCCTCGCGGGTATCTAACTACTCTCACAGTAGGCTCCTCCGATGCTCATCTAGGTATCTCTCCTAGATTACTCCTCTACTCAAAGCTCTCTCTCTAAAAGATTCATGCTGGATACTCTTACTCCACACATACTCAAAGCACATCACAGATAGCAAAATTCCTAGGCTAAGGCATCACAAATCAGGTAACTCTAGCCCTAAGATATGAAATACCTAGCCTATCTCCTAGCATGCATCACTAATATCTTAATAATAACTCATAACACAAATAAGTAAGGGTATTTTGGGAAATCACCGTTTGGGCTCTGGCTAATTGTACACACTGCTCCTTCTCGTTTTTCTCTTAGAAACTCTTTCTCGTTTTAGAAAAATCATTTCTTTTGAAATTTTTTCTCAATTCCTCAGTTTGAGTCCAGATATACCCGAAGGTGCATCTGAATCCCTCAAACCAAGGCTCTGATACCAACTTGTAACACCGTAAATTTCCAAACAAAATTTTCATTTTAAAACCATATAATTCTAATAACACATTTCACAAAATCTCATTTATTTAATTTACAAAACGCATCTCCATAATTGTTTGATTAATAATCCAGGATCCTCAAAACATAACCCTTTCTCTGGTGTGTACTATCAAACCGGCGCCCTCCCGTGATCCTGAAAAGAACCTGAAACACATATCACATAACACTGTTAGCACGAAGCTTAGTGAGTTCCCCAAAATACCACACAGAACACATTAGCCACTCGAGGCTATAACTCTGTAAGATCCTCCGGTCAATGTGTCTCAGTGGGACCCTCCAGTCCCACAACTCATATGGACCCTCCGGTCCCACAAATCATTGGACCATCCGGTCCCACAACTCATTGGACCCTCCGGTCCTAACTCTGTAAACTCGGAGTAATACACAACATAAGTCACAAAGAAATAATGCAGGATATCACAATACACAGATAAGCACATAAGACATCTCAGTTACATAAAAATACCACTCATGGTAAAGTATAGTGAGAAGACTCACCTCGGATGATGAACAACCCCTATAAATGCTGCTGCTACACACCGGCCTCTAACTCTGTGCCAAACATACAATTATCCCAATTAGGAACTAAGTCCAAACTCTCACTCATTAGGTCTAAAAGTAGCCCACTAACCAGCCCATCAATGACCTAAAACCCATTGGGCCCACCAAGGCCCAATAATAAATGGGCACTCCCGAGGCTCAACTCTCACATCTAATGGCAAGCCCAACTCAAGGGCCCAAAGCATATATATATATATCCTCTGGTCCAAGACTCTATTGCAACAAGCCCAAACTCTGGGCCCAACACTCAAGGCCGAAAATGATACTTAGCCCAAAAGCCCACAGTGAGGTTACGCGGGGCGTACCTCTTTTGGTACGCTCAGCGTACTCGCGAATCCATATTGGCCATCGGGGACACTGGGACAGTACGCGGGGCGTACAAGAATTACGCTCAGCGTACTCCCCAAATTCACTCTTTCTACTCATTTGGTCTTAACCCGTTAAGACATTATCTCAAATCCTAGATCTGGACTCCATAAGGGCTCTTACTCCATAAAGTCAGTGACTTTAAGCCTTTGCATGGCTGATAAGGTCACAAACACATAAAACTCTTACTCTCTTAACTCAAAATGCTCATATCTCATGCATGGGTTGATTCTCACGTTCAAGACCTCATTTTTGTGGATCCTCTCCACTAGAAACACTTAAAAGGACAGATATTAAGCTCTGGAGTGCAACAACTCATAAAGCCTCAAGCTTTGGGACCAAAAACCCTAAAATGGACCATATCATGCACAAAACAAAAAGGATGGGAAAGCTTTGAGCTTTATACCTTCAAATGATGCTCCAACCACAGAAAAGCTCAGATCCAAAGCCTGGACTCCAACTCTATTCTCTTCCATGCTCATTCTTCACTCCAAAAATCCCACAAGAACACTTATAAGCTCACAATGGTCACACACAAGCTCAAGAACTAGGATTAGGGTTTGATAGGGTTTATTGACTGAGGATGGTGGCCAGGAATGAGGCCATCTTATTCTTTATATAGGGACACTCCTCTCAATTAGGGTTTTCCTTCTGTGCCTAGTACGCCCATCGTACTAGGTGGCTCCGCTTAAAAGTCACGCACATGAGCACGCTAAGCGTACACACACGTACTCCCAGCGTACTCCGTTGCCACCTTTTTCAATTAAAGGACTTATCCTGCCATAACTTCAAACTTCCATTGCTTCCTCGCTATAACTCCGTTTCCAATGAATCTCATATCCTCGGAAAGGTGTCAAGATGCTCTACGCTTCCAGCAACTCGTTGCAACCCCGAGACTTCCTCATGCCCGGGTTGCAGCCCACAAACCCTAATTCTCGGACGATCTGAAACAGGATGTTACAGTTATCCCATGCGCCAAGCATGCACACTATGTTTGCCTATGGTCCTTTCTTTGTGAAATAAACACAAACTCATTTCACAATTCCAAATCTTTATCATAAGCGTAAGATTCTGAACTATCATGCAATGATTCATTTTGTAATGTCATGGTACCAATGTCATAGAGAATTTGCCAATGATATTACAAAGCATTCCATTAGAGATTGTTACAAAACAATTCCCCGGAATTGAAGTCTCACATTCAAAGTACATTCCTTTGAACATCCTTCTTGCATTACAATTTCTAACCTACACATAGATTCTCAATATCCAACTCCCATTATGAAAACATTTCCATGTTTGCCATATGACAATGCATTATTAATATAATTATGTCTATTCATAATAATGTCAATATGGTCCATCCATTACTATACTTCCAACTGTCCTTAAGCAACCAATCCTTAGCGAACCTTATATTGTCCTTGACAGTTGTTTAACCACTTTAGTCATATCCGGTTCTAGTCCCTTTTCCCTCTTAATGCCCTAGGCATTTGGAAAATTAGAACATGTGAATATTATAGAATATGCAATCGATCCTATATCCGAAGCATATGGGACACGATTCATAATGTCTTATATAAAGACATGATACTTGACCAGTCTTTTGCTATAATATTTCCATATATAGAATTTCCAATGTTGAAATATTTCAACATGGTATTCATATATATATATATATATATATATATATATATATATATATATCCATGACTAAGTTTGATTAATACCTCAATCTAAACTTTTAGATTCGAAATAAAGTATAAGTATCCTCTCCCTTACTATATCGAAATAACTTTTCAACCTTTGCAACTTTGCAAATTAGAACTTTGTTTCCTATAAATAGTATTGCTAACTCTCAACACTTACCATAATAATTATGCTCCCACTAGCATAACAATTATTTTGTTACTAGCATAACACTTATGCTCCCACTAGCTTTGACATGTATCCAGAAATCAGCTGGACTTCTAAAAATCAATATTTATTGAATTTCTTTCATAGTTCAGATTTCTGATACAAGATGCTTCGATAATCCTTTATCTAAGCTCATACACCTTTTATAAGAAAGCTCATATGCGTGTCTAAACTATTTCAGAACTTATGGCAGTAAGTCCCGAATGTTCAAACTATTTGCCATTTGTCACAATTCGAACTATGAAGAGGGATGCCGTAATCATAATCGAATTTGAGAATGCAAATATCACAATTGCTAACTCTTTAAAATCTACTTAGTGAAATTGTTTCCTCACAATCATTTTCATGAATTGGAGAGAAACCTTATGACACTTAGATTTTATGGTGTATGTGTTAATCCATGTGAATATGTCATTCCCAACCATTATCATAAGACAAGGTCTATGACAAATTCAAACTCACATGGACTGAACTTGTTCAATCTTAATTTCTTGCCATTTAGTAGCCCAAGAGCCTACCATTTCTTCCAGGTTGTTCATAAACTCACCCTTACTGATCAATGTACTTTCCATTGATCAAGGTGCATTGTCTTATACAACCAACTGAGAACTCATAGAACTCATATGCATAGTCAACTTTAACTGGAATGGGCACAGAAACAAGAGTATGTCAACACGATAGGATACAAACCTCAAGTCGCGTGCTAGTATTAAACAATAGGTTTATTCTTGATTAGTTCTTGAAATTTTTCAAGATCTTTAAGACTCCCACTGACCTCTTGACATATAGGATTCTCTTGTCAAGAAACATTCTTTAACAAACAAATATCAAAGAGTCAGTGCAGATTCTTATCAAGACAACACTTCATACAATTGGTCTTAGTTGGTCTTTGTCAAATCCAAGACATCACAACTACCATTTACAAATGTGTTATAAACCTACTTAAGATATGTCACTCAAGGAACAATCTTGGAGTATGACTCTAAGACTTGATTTTGGAATGAAGTATGACTCACTTTAATTGATTTGACCATTTCAACAAATCCCGATTCCTCTTCTTATCCATACAAGTGCACTAAGGTGTCCTTAGAGGACCAATTGTGATATGGTTTTCATAATCATTAAGATGATCATAAAACACAATACTAAAGTACTCTCCTTTCCTTTCAGATTGGAGAAACTTTTATCTTTCTGCTTAATTTGATTCTTCTTATTCGTTCTGCTATACAGTGAAACTTTTTCAATGATTCAGAATTATACTTAATCTTGTAAGCATAACCATATTTACTAAACTTTTAGTAAATCATGACGAATAGTCTTATCGTTCTTTGTGGTGGACTTGACCAGTGCACAACCAGGTGTACCCGATCCCCTAGTCCTTCACTTGACTCACATATACATGTGAACAAGGAATTAGTCTTAATTTCCCAAAGACGAAGGTTCTCATTCATCACACAATACAAGTCACATGATTCCAAGTTTCTATCCAATTGAAACTTGGGTGATGAGAATCTTTCATTATTTGGTAAATTTATACACTACCACAAACAAAAGAATCAAATGCATATTGCTAAAAATAGATACATACAAACATCAATTTTCACAAATACCATTGTAAGGAAATATGAAATAAGATAAAATCAAATTTTCTTTATTTATAAAATTATGGGAAAACTTGTCCTTACAATGCAATTACAAATGAAAACTATGTTACTACATATTTCTAAGCAATCTATCATAACTCTTAAGTAGCAACTCAAAAATCCGATCATCGAACCATGCGATCGAAATCCATCTCTTCGCGATCAGACTCAGCTTACTCTTCCTTTAAGCTTCCTTTGATTCTACAAAACATCAAAATGTGATTTCATCAGATCATGTATTAAGAATCTTCAAATAGGAACTTAATAGAGTTAGATAGTGGACTTACCTGAAGTAGAGTTATACACTCTGACTTTACCATCCTCATGATCCTTCAGGTAGATAAGGCAGCTTCGCAACCAATGCCCCTTCTCTTGGCAATAGAAGCATACATATTCTTTTGGAATGGCACACAAGACAATCTCAGACTTAGCCTTTCCCTTTCCCTTGGGAAAAGACATATTTTCTGGACTTCCAATGTTTCCAATGTCAATGTCCATGGAAGTTTGGGAAGTAGATCTTCCAATCAAATTTGCATTACCAGTGCGCCAAATCATTGCTGATTCAACAACAAGTAGCAAATAGGTAAGATCGATAAGCGTCACGTCATGGTCTGTCACATAGTAGTCTTTAACAAACTAACTATATGACTTAGGAAGTGATTGAAGAACCAAGTCAACAGCCAACTTCCTTGAGACAATGACACCCAACATTCTCATCCTGTCAATGTGTGACTTCATCTCTAAGACGTGTGCACACAAACCTTCCATCTTGGTGTTTGCTTGCCAATAGGGTTTGAGTGACCTTGAACTTTTCAAGTCGACGAACATGTGGGTCAGGGAGAATTATTGGAGGAGGTGCAGGAAGTGAAGTATGATTTCTAGGAACATCACCTTCATGAGGAAAGCCTTTTCCAAAAGACTCGGGAAGACCATGGTTGTCAGAACTAGACATCTACAAGGGAGAAATTCAAGTTTAGTTAATTTAAGTCCTTAATATAACACCCAAATGAAATATTAAAGCTATGACCCAACACAATATTCTGCAATTCAGAAGAGGGATGCCGTAATCCAATTGCAAAATATTTGAAGGTAGGTAAATGACGATTTACCAATTCCACCACGAAAACGAAATCTTTTTAAACGAATAAAGTTTTAAATGAAACTCCTAGATCTTTTGAGATTCACTGAACTTTTCAATGGCATGTTTAATCTCGATTATGCCCTTCAAGTTTGTGACTGGGATACCGAGGATCACAAACAATGTGTGAATAACCATGCAAATTATCTTGGTACTCTTGATGTCATTAATCACCTAATCAATGTGCCGATTAACCACACACACTCCATTGATCAATGATAATTTACGAGCTACCCTTTACCACCCTTACTAGTCCAAGTTAGAGTGTCATTTAACTACACACGCTCCACTAAAGACTTGGCAAGGTGCAAAGTGCAATTTCATGGAATAGCATCAAATTCACATTTTTCCTAAAGTAACTAAGATTGGGAATTTATAAAGTGTTTAGTTACTTTGTATTTCATTATACTTTTAATGAGGATTTAAGTGTCCTATCAAACCCGTTCGGCTAACGACCCTCCACTGGTCAAGGGTGCAGTGGGTAAGAATGGATACTCAATGGCGGTCATTTTACAGGCCGCTTCCTTAAACACCCCTTATAGACCAACTTCGTGAATGAGGCCTACTAATGGTAAGACTGACTTTTAACTTATACATATATAATATATTAAAGTTTTAATTTTATATAGTATAAGGGTGTATTTTAAACTTTTAAAATACTTTGTGGTTTAATATATTAATTAAACTATATTCTTAATTTAATTAAACTTAAGCCATGTGATTATGGATTTATTAATCTTCTCTTTTAATTAAACATTTAATTAATTTAATAAAATCCATAAAGATGTAATTTGAACTATTCAAAACATCAAGGTGCTAAATATAAAAATTCAAAATTAAAACTATTTAATTAATTTTTAAGTTATGAACCTAAGAGTTGCATCTTTTGAAACCTTTCAATTACAAGAGTTAATGTTTTCATGAATGAAACTTTTCATATTCCATAACTTGAGGGCAAGTTATGAAACTCTTGAAAACCTTTGGATTCCATAACTTATGGACTTAATTTTGTAACTCCATAAAAACTTTTGAGTTCCAAAACTTGATGAAAAGTTGTGTAACCTCTTAAAACATGTAGATCAAATTTAAAACTAATAAAATAATCATAATTTTATCCTTTTACCAATTTGACCTAATGCAACTCTTATAGAAAAATGATTCCAATTTTACAAATAATTAGTTTTTACCAAAATCAAGTAATTATCTTAAAATTTGGCAATCATCATGTTATTGGATGGGGATAATCATTACCATATCAACAAAATAAAATTTTATGAACCAAAACAGTTTGTGGTAATGATCCTACAAAACATGCCAAAAAACCAGAAAAACTGCAAACAGACTGTCTGACTCGTCGAGTTCATGTATGGACTCGTCGAGTCCTTCTGTCAGAGTGCAGTTTTTCGACTTCCTTCAACTTTGAACAAGAAGCCATGTATCAATATAACAGAAAAACAACCCATGGCTCTGATACTACTGTTGGGTTTTATGTACTATAACACTCCTATGGTGCATATACAACCCTAATGCTTTGGATCTAAGTTTTCTCTAGTTATACATACAAATAAAAATTATCCAAATCATGAAGCCTACAACTAGCATACAATTGATATATGAACCATAAAACTACTTAGAATATTACCTCTTGTTGTAGCTTGTTGAATTTGGCCTTTCAAGAGCTTAACACCTCAAGTGTGATGCCTCAAACGGTTCACAACACACCATGAACAATTGGATGAATATGAGAGAGAGGTTTGGAGACACAAAATCGGCTAGGTCTTCCTTTGAACTCATAGGGCCGATTTTAGGCTTATGGAAATACATATATAGTGTAGAATTCCAAGAGTCATATGAAAACCCTAATTTTTACATTTAGGCTTATGGTCCAATGACTCATATGGACAAACTCTTCATGGAAACTTACATAAACTTAGTCCATCATGGATCAATAGCCCAAACCATATGTATAACTGATTTACATAATCAGTCCCCGTTAATTTAATTAGTCTCTTTTGATCACTAAATTAATTCCAAATTAATTCTTCATCAATACTAGTTAAATAATATGATTTCTCAATTTAATATATTATACTTATAATACATTAATAAATCACAAATAACCTCTTTCTCAAATATCTATCCTATCAAATTGCCCTGGTGAATGCAACCCGAAATGGACCATGCTACTCTTGGGTCAAGTACATACCAATTATAGTTATGAGATTAGACACCTAATCCAACAATAGGGAGTCAAGAAGGAGAACTGGAAACAGGAGAGGATCAGAGGCGAGATCGACAGGTTTGTCACCGATAGTCGGGGGTTGTTGACCCGGTGTGGATGGGTCTGGGTTCTAGTTTCTGGTGGGATCAAGCAGATAGTGTTGGAGGAGGCTCATAAGTCTCGCTTTTCTATACACCCGGGAGCCACCAAGATGTATCAGGACTTGAGATTGAGTTATTGGTGTCTATGTATGAAGAGGGAGATAACCTAGTATTTGGAGAGGTGCTTGACGTGTAGGATGGTCAAGGCCGAGCATCAGAGGCCGCATGACAAGCTGCAACCTTTGGAGGTTCGTGGAAGTGGGAATAAATCACCATGGATTTCATTACCAAATTACCGAAAAGTTAGAATAAATCCCACTTTTTGGCCATTCAGGAGAGCTCTTCAGCTAAAAAGTTAGCTGATGTATATGTCCGAGAGATTGTTTCTCATCATGGGGTTCCGGTCTCCATCATCTCTGACTGAGATGTTCGGTTCACTTCTTGATTCTGGCAGAAGTTCCACGAGGAACTGGGCGCGAGGCTATATTTCAGGACTTCTTATCATTTGCAGACTGACGGCCAGAGTGAGCGGACCATCCAGACCCTTGAGGATATGTTATGGGCATGTGTTATAGATTTTAGTGGGAGTTGGGATTCCTACCTACCTCTGGCGGAGTTCCCCTACAACAACAGTTATCACTCCACCATTGGTGCGCCGCCTTATGAGCTTTTGTATGGGCGGAGGTGTCGTGCTGCAGTTTGTTGGGGGGAGGTCGGTCACAGAGTCATGAGAAGGACTGAAGTAGTCCTTTAGACCACATATCTTATTCAGCAGATCAGATAGAGACTGCAGACCACTTAGAGTCGGCGAAAGAGTTATGTTGACCGGTTCCGATCGATGTTGGAGTTTCAGGTCGGCGATATGGTGCTAATGAAGGTCTCACCCTGTAAGGGTGTGATACTCTTCAGGAAGAGGGGGAAATTGGGCCCTCGATATATTGGGTTGTTCCGTGTAATCGGCAGGGTAGGCAGGGTGGCCTACTGATTGGATTTTCTGAGTGAGCTCAGTTAGATCCACATAACTTTCCATGTCTCTCAGTTGCGGAAGTGTGTGTTGGACAGTGAGATAGTGGTTCCTTTGGAAGATATTGAGGTCGATGAATGCCTGAATTATATTGAGAAGACGATAGCTATTTTGGAAAGAAAGATGAAGGTCCTGCACAACAAGGAGATACCTTTGGTAAAGGTTCAGTGGCAACATCGGAGAGGCTCCGAGTGGACATGGGAGCTGGAGGCTGAGATGCGGGAGCATTATGCTGAGTTATTCGCCACAGCCGACTTCGAGGACGAAGTCTAGTTCAAGTGGGGGAGAATTGGAACATCCCAATGACGAGGTACTTCTAATTTTGACCCTATATTTGAATAATATTGCATTTTGAACCCCTGAAGTTGAAAAGATTGCAAGATTGGCCCGTAGTGGCATTTGATAATTTTTGGACTTAAGGTTAGTACGCTGTGCATACGATGTGTACGTTGAGCATACTAGAGCGGACCCTAGTACGCTGGGCATACATCTCGTACACAGGGTGTACGTGCAGGATGTCCAAATCCCAATATTTAGGGTTTGGCCATATATAAACACCATTATAACTTCATGCCTCATATCCTCATTAGCCTTCCTCTGTGAAAAACGTCTTCAAGCAACCCTAAGTGAGAAGAGTCCATTTTTGAGCCCATATGAGTGTTTCGGAGGGGTTTTTAAAGAAGAAGAAGGTGGTGAGAAGAGCTTCGAGCTTGGAAGCATTTTGGATATGAGATTCCCTCCTTGTTTGCAAGCTCCAAGAAGTATAAAGCTTGGAACTTTATCACTCCATCTTGTAGATCTAGACATTTCATTCCATTAAATCACTTTTTGTCCCAAAATGGTGATTCTTGAGCATGACATGCTCTTGACCCATTAAGTCGTCCTTTCAGACCTTAGGAAGGGTCTTAGGTCATAAAAATGTGGTCTTGATGGTTAGTTTTTCTCTATGCACTCTTTAGAAGGTCTTAATGCATTAAGATGTTGTACTTTGGATATTTGGCACTTAACAGACATGTAAAGTCATAAAGTTGGAAACTTTATGACTCTTGAGGATAATATAGCCTTGGATCTGAAGTTTGGACGTGAATGCTTAATGTATTAAGTACTTAATGGAAAAATGAGATTTTTAGTGTACGCCATGTGTACGCGGTCCACTTCCCCGTTTTCCAGTCAACTCGAGTACGCCCGCGTACCTTCGGAGTACGCCCAACGTATTCGCCCTGAGTCAACTCGGATGGGTTGACTCAGTTGACTTGTTAGTTCTGACCAAGTTTGACCAAGGGTAATTTAGGAAATTGTGATTATTTTATTAATGGGAAATGTTTGGACATTAGGTACTTGGGTGGAGCCGGTATTCAGGATCAGAGTATTGATCAGTATTTTTTGTCAAGTTGTGAGGTGAGTTCTCCTCACTGTACTTACGGGTCGAAGGCACCAAGGGCGTCCCATTGGATTGATATCCTGTTATACATTGATTTATGATATGTTGAGTATGGGATAGATCTGTAAGATTATATGATAGTTGCTGATATGCATAGACCGGTAGATCTATACGACTACTTGTGATTTCTGAGTGCATGATTATCTGTCTGTTGATTATGTTTGTTATTTGTTATATGTCGACATATTGTGTTGGGTTGAGACTTTACTGCTTTGTGCGTAAGTCAACTGACCGGGGGTATTCTAGTCCGATGATTGAGTGGAGCTAAGGGTATTCCAGATCGATGACTGAGTGGACCCGTTGTATATTGGTATTCCGGTCTAATGGCTGAGTGGACCTGTTGCATTATTCCAGTTCGATGACTGATTGGGCCAGGAGGGATAATACAGACCGATGGCTGTGGACCTGTGGGTATTCCAGTCTGATGACTGATTGGACCCAACATGCTTGTTCGTTTATGATATATGTTTTATGTGGTATCACTTTGGGGGAACTCACTAAGCTTTGGCTTACAGTTTTAGTTTATTGTTTTAGGTACTTTTGATGATTGTGGGTAGGCGAAGGCGTGACCATACACATCCTCTGTTTTATGGGTTCACGATTTTGGGATACTCTGATATTGATAAACAATTTGGAAACAATGATTTTGTAAACATTTTATAATTATGGGTTGTTTTAAAAAGTTTAAATTTGTTGTGATTTTTGTGATGTTACACCAAAACACATGTGTGTATGTATATATATATATATATATATATATATATATATATATATATATAGAGAGAGAGAGAGAGAGAGAGAGAGAGAGTGAGAGGTAAGTTAAACTGAGAACGCCTCAATGGTTGAGAACACAAGAAAAAAAATCATAACCACCAATATAATTCGATCTATGGCTAATATTAAGTGGGTCATTTCAGTCAAATTTAAAACTAATAATATCATTCTGTAAATAAAAAATGAAAATAAGGGTATGGAAGGAATTTCATGTTTATTTCATTCCTTAAAATTAGCTTAAGTTAATACCAGTTAGATTTCAAATCCATAAATATATGTCATGAAAATATGAACATCAATAGAACTTATTTTATCATCCTTATTTTCTTGTTAATATCTCTTATGAACCTTATTTTCAGCATGGCCGCCATCTTCATATTTTCCACGCTTCCAACATCAACACACCATGATCAAGTTTCTCCAATGTCGCAATTGCCTCTACATTGTACTCAGTTATCCAGCCACCACCGAAACAACTTTCATGCTTAGTCACTCCACCAAAAATTCTGAATGGTACATCTTCCTCTTCCATCTTATTTAAAAACCACTATATTGATTACATAAAAAGACCCATGGCTAATTTAGATTTCTATAAACCTTCATCCTTTTCTTATTATTTAGGATCTTATGATTATTGGTAGATGCCTTACTTGAAAGGACCATAGAGGTCATTCAGGAGGTGGAAGAGATGATCGAGCAACTACAATAAGAAAATGCAAAGAATGCACGCCGGAGGAAGAGAAGATACATACAAAGTTTTTTGAGGCGGCTAATGAACAAATCATGCAAGACTACTTTGTGGATGACGCCAAGTTTATAGGATATTATTTTCGTCGCCGGTTCTTTATGCATAAATCTCTTTATTTTTTGCGTATCGTCACAAAGATACGACAGCGTGTCCATTTTTTCAACAACGTCGAGATGCTAGAGGTACAGTTGGTTTTACTCCTATACAAAAATGTGTTGGGTTTTGAGCACTATAACACTCCTATGGTGCACATGCAACCGTAAATGCTTTGGATCTATGTTTTCTCTAGTTATATATACATTTTCAATTTTTCCAAAGCATTCTCCCTAACTAGCATACAATTGAACAATTGAACAATACAACTAGTTAGATAACTTACCTCTTAGTAGGACTTGTAGTTCTTGGCCTTCAAAAGCTTGAGCACCTCAAGTGTGATGCCTCTAATGGTTCACAAACACCAAATGCAAGAGGAGGCTTGAGAGAATAAGTTACTTGGCACCAAATCAACTTCACTCTCTTAGAATGAATGGGGTGAACGATTTTGGGACTAGGGGTGTGCTTTTATAGTGTGACAAATGCTAGGGTTACACCTTGAAAACCCTAATGACCTTTCATATTACTTAGGCTCCATGGGTTAAACCTCCATGGACTATCTCATTGGTTTAGCCCATCCTAAATAACCATGGATCATTAGCCCACACTATAAGAATCACTTATTTACATAATCAATCCCCATATATTTAATTAGTCTCTTTTGATCACAAAATTAATTCCAAATTAATTCTTGATCAATACTAATTAAATAATATGATTTCTCAATTAATATATTATACTTATAATATATTCATAAATTACAAATAACCTTATTCTCAAAAGTCCATCCTATCAAATTGCACTGATGAAGGCAACCCAAAAGGACCATGCTATAATCGGGTCAAGTACATCCTAGTTATAGTTATGAGCTTAGACACCAAATCCAACAATCTCCCACTTGGATAAGTCTAATAACTATAACTGCCAATGCATCTTCAAGATCCGATTAGCAATCGTAAGCTTTCAAAAACCGCTGTCGAACTCTGACCCAGTCAGTGACTCGTCCTTTAGATAAGGGATCATATATTCCTCTGTTCTCAATATATCTATGTGTAACATCCATAAAATCTGAGCCAATTTAAAACTTTTTAAATCATTTAAAAGCATTCTATTATTACAATTTGTTTCCAAAATAGTCTAAACATCAGAGTTCCCAGAAATCATAATCATCAATAGAGGAAGTGTACGGTCACGCCTTCGCCTTTCCGCGGTCATTTGCTGAACCTGAAACAATAAACTGAAACTGTAAGCTTGAAGGCTTAGTGAGTTACCCCCAAAATACCCATACACACCATAATACACATACAATTAACAGCATGTACTGGGTCCACAGCTTTACAGACTGGATTACCCCTGGGCCCACAGTGTGAGTCTGGGTTGCCTTCCGGGCCCACAGCTCACATCTGGTTTGCCACGAGCCCACAGTACGAGTCTCCCTCAGCTCGTATCTGGAATGCTCCACAAACTAGATTACCCCTGGGCCCATAGTGTGAGTCTGGATTGCCTTACAGGCCCACAACTCACATCTGGATTGCCATCGAGCCCACAGTACGAGTCTCCCTTAGCTCGTATCTGGAATGCTCCCGGGTTTGTTGGTTACCGCTTAGAGCAGTATCACCTCAACCCATCCCACATAACATATCATCATATAACATAACCACTGAGCATGCAGATAATCATATAACAACACAGGTAGTCATACATATCCACCTAACTGGCATAACTACTAGCATGCAGACAATCAGACCAACTATAGGTCACTAAGCATAACCACATCCGATCTTCCAGGATACCGATCTAACAGATCATACTTGCATATAACCATCCTATCTACCAGGATACTAAACTAACATATCACAACCGTAATAATCCCAATAACAACACAAAGGGCCGACCTTGGTGACTTAGACCCTTGAGTATAGTGAGGATAACTCACCTCGCAACTGACACGCTGGAATGATAAGCTCCACTCTTGGATCACTGTCACAGATTCCACCACCTATATTCAACATAGAACCATACTCATAATTTCCAATTTTCCCAAAATGATCCCAGAAGTCAAATAGTCTACCTGTGACATCCCCATTTTCACGGCCAGAAAAGACCGATTTTGTTTATGCTTTATAAAAATCAGAGTACTTCTTTTAATAAAAATGTTGCGGAATTTGTTCCCAGAAAACATGATAAATATGTTATCAAAGCATTTCCGAAGAAATGTATTTTTATTCATTTTCAAAACATCTGGGATGTCATCGTCAATATAGAAACATAAGCATAAACAGAACTTACATTCATTATCACTAGTGATTTATATCCTTAATCTCTCGGTGTAATGTAACTTCATATCGATACCTGTGATACAAATGAATTGAGTGGGTCAGGTTGGGAAACCTGGTGAGTACATAGGGTTTTCAACCCACAATAATATAATTATTATGTTTAATCATCAAACAGTTAACCCAATTACCCATCCCCATTATCTTCTTTACTCTTAAGGATCTACCTCAGCTATTCCTCGTTAATTCATTCCTAAGGATTATCCTAAGGAATAGGAATGAAGTCCATCGTCACCAGGGTTTAGGCACTAAGTCCGCATAGTCTCCAGGGTTTCTACAACAGGCACTAAGTCCATAGTCGCCAAGGTTTAGGCACTAAGTTTGCATAGTCGCCAGGGTTTATACAACATGCACTAAGTCTTTATAGTCGCCAGGGTCTTTCAGGGTACATCTGGTGAACAATTAGTTCAAAACATCTGGTGAACACGTAGTTCAAAACATCTGGTGAACACTTAGTTCAAAACGTCAGGTGAACACTTAGTTCAAAAATACCTACTGAATACATAGTTCAAAAACGCTTACAAGTTACGAGCCTGCTAGCGTCCCACTGGACTGTCTAGAAAAGTCCAGGGTCGTCATCTATACTCTGCTAGATGACTGGATCATCAATAACATCTATATCGAGGCTTCTCATTATTTTATTTTTTCACACAACAACTATTACATCTACCCATGTTATACCCAACACATTTTGTAGATATAAAATACATATAGAGTTTAAATCATTTAAAACATGTATAAAAATCTTTCACCCAGCATAGACAGCAAGTATTCAGAAAATATGCACACATAGCACGTATTTTATATAAAATATTTCATATCTATGTGTAAGATGAAAGTAACTATGCACTCACTTGATAAGGTGGTGACTCGGTACTTGGATAACGCTTCGTTTACTTTAAAATAATTTCCTTCGACGAAACCTAGTATTATTACCACTAGATTTTAGTATAATATTTACCGTGACTAATTATTAGTCTTATTATTATTATTATTATTATATAAGCATTTAAACAATACTTTCCAACCACTATGTACAGACAAGGGCCAGACATAAAACACCGGAGGGCAGGACCATTTTTGTCACACCCCAAAACCGAGAACGGCGGAATACGTTCTGGGGTGGAGGACGTCATGTACAGTATCATAACAATGCATAATAGTAAAGACAAGCAACAACATCCATTACATTAATATAATAATTATAATACAAGCGTGTTCTGTACAGTTTGTTAGACACCAAAAGTATAATCAAAATAAAGAGGAGTCTTGTATGTGCTCCATCTTCTCAAAAGCTGCATCTGCACCTGTCTACTGATGACCTGAGAATACAAGTTATTTTGAAAGCGAGTATCAGCATAAAGCTGGTGAGTTCATGAGTATTTAGTGTCATTGCTTGTATAAAAATGATTACAACCATGTAGTTTAATATTTGATCTCAATGTTGGAAAATAGTATGCTCCCAAGGAAAACCCTATGTTTTCCAGTAAAAGTGGTCTTCTACCAAGACCTGGTTGTATGTATGTTTGATCCTTTAAAAATGTAAAAGTTTTCCCAGAGAAACTATTAGTAGGAAAATATAGTTTTAGACTTCATTCATGTAAAGTAATTGGGAAAATAGTGTTTTACCCCAGCAGCATCACTGCCAGCTAATGAAATAAAAATGCAGACTCCAGGTAGTATTAAATGTACAATACACCTCGGGGAGTCTGTTTTGCCTTTAATTCTTAATGTATTAATTAAAGGTCGAAATGTGAACTTGTATGTAACCATGCTGATTGACGATCGAATCCCTGATGACCCTCCGAGTCATTTGTAGAAATGTGACATTTTGTCACCCCTGGGCCTAGTCGGCTCGGACTGTAGCTAGCAGTCGGGATGTGGGAGTGTCTGTCCCGTATAGATCTATACACATAATGCCCGCTCTCCCTCCAGGAGACTCTGGTTACACGGTGATAGCACAGTGAAGTGTCGTATCGAGAGATAGTATGTCACATTCTGTTGTAGTATGTTCTCTTTGTATAATGTATAATGTACTTTCTGGTATAGTGTATAGAGTGTTCTCTTGTATAGTATATAGTATTCTCTCTTTATAGTGTTTAACATGTATTGACTCATAACTGTTCGGACTCTGGTAGGTACCATTGTAATAGTATACACGAGTAGTAATCCTTAACTATACCTATTATAGTTAAATAGTAAGGTTGGTTGCATGCCTTTGATACACAAAGGTATTGAACTGAAGTGAAGACTTTAATATTCAACACGAATATATATAATATATAACTAAGAATTCAACGACAGTCGGACAGATAACAATATACCCTAAGTCCACAATCAAACAAGAACAGGAAGTAAGGTGAGCTATCAGTCCTAAGTCCTTCAAGTCTTACTTATATAAATATATTGGTGTAGATATGGTTTGGGAACAGAAGGAGTTTAAAAGAGTTTAGAAATATTTTTATAACAATTTAACATGAAAATGAGTTTGATAAACACTTAAAGCAGTTTTGTTGGTAAAGCAGTTAAAAGTATAAAAATCCTTTTGGTTGCAAGTTATAAATCACATGTGATGGATACTATAACTTGATTGATTCAACTTGTATTCCCCCCATAAAAGCATTTAAAAACATTTAAAAGGTTGATTAAGGGGTATGAACTCACCTGCAATGAGTGAAGTGGATGGAAGTGTCGGGTAGGATGCTAGGTGTCAAGTGAGGACTTGATCACACACACGGATCCTATGTAACATGTAGTGATACATAAATGTATCTAATTAGTTATTTAATCACTAATTAGGTAAGTAAAGACACTCTAATGCATGAAGACACTTTGTTTCAAGTGCAAGGAGTGTTAAAGGTTGCATCTAAGGAGTGTATGGCCTCACTATGGAGTTTACACTTCAATTGGTTACACTTAAGTGTGTTTACGGTTTCTGGACCATTGTCCCCATGAGTTTACGGCTGTAAACTCATGGTAATGGTGCCATTGGGTGTTCAAAGGTCTTAAACTACTCAAGGAATTATGCTAGACTCGAATCCATGGCTTAGGAAGTGATTGGGGCTAGAAATGGACACTTCTTGGAGTTTACGGTCCTTGGACCACTCCCTTGGGAGTTTACGGCCGTAAACACATGATTTTATGGTCGTAAACTCATGTTGGTTCATTTCTCTTGTGTTTTGGTGGTTCTAGGCTATGCATGCAAGGTTCTAGTCACTTACACAAGCATAGGAAGGTTTTTAAGGCACTTAAACATTCTTAGAAGGTGTTTACGGTTTTGGGAGGCCTTCCCAAACCGTAAACTCATGTTTGTCTCATCCTTACACGTTTTTGGGGTTCCTAGTTCATGCATGTAAGTCCTTAGTGCATTACTCAAGCATTGGAAGGAGTTTGGGGCTTCAAAACCCTTCTTTGGGGTGTTTACGGTTTTGGAATGTTCCAAAACCGTAAACCCATGTTCTTGGGGTTTTTGGGTGTTTAATCCATGAATACTAAGCCAATAACTAGTTAGATGAAGTATACTTACTTATAGGAAGCTTGTAGAGGTGATTTAGGACCCAAAAACGCAAATGTGTTCTTGGTGTTCTTGAAGATTTGAAGATTCTTTGAAGATCTAAGTAAAAAAATCGGAATCCTTTGGATGAGAAGGTGAAACACTAGATTAAGTGTTGTTTAAAAGGATCTAGGAAGAAAACTTACATTTTTGGGCGGATTTGGAAGAAGAAGATGATGATACTTGAGAGAAAAACTTGTGTTCTTGAGTGGAAGGTGGTAAAAAGTGAGGACAAGGGGTAAACTCATGTTGTATGCATGAGTTCTTAGAGAGAAGGGTGTTTACGGCCCAAACACCCCATGTTTGGCCGTGAACACCTAGTTAAGGTGTCGGGTTGTCCGGTTTATTACACGCCACTAATTACGTCACTTCCAATTAATAAATTGTTTGATGAAATATAAATAAAACACCAAACGGGTTTAAATCCGGCCAAAATGCATTTGAAATGTTTCTGAATATTATTTTTTTTGACGTATTTAACTGTGGAAATTATACAAAGAAAATTTCGGGTTGTCACATCATCCCCCCGTTAGAGGAAATTTCGTCCTGAAATTTAGGATTCAAGCAGCTAAGTTATTACAGCACAACTAAGCAAAGAGATGAGGATATTTAAGTTTCATTTGATCCTCACGCTCCCAAGTGAACTCCGGTCCTCGCTTGGCGTTCCAGCGAACCTTCACAATTGGGATGCGGCTTTGTTTCGTTCGTTTGACTTCTCGGTCCATAATCTCTATAGGTTCTTCCACGAAGTGAAGGCTCTCGTTGATCTCGATCTCGTCGAGGGGATTACAAGAGTCTCGTCGGATAGACACTTTTTCAAGTTCGAGACGTGGAAGATAGGATGTACATTACTAAGTTCGTGGGGTAGGTTGAGTTTGTAAGCTACGGGGCCGATTCTAGCGAAAATCTCAAAAGGCCCTATGTATCTTGGATTCAGCTTTCCGAAGCGTATCAAGCCTTTCCAGGGTGAGACTTTCAAAAGGACCCGGTCTCCCACCTGGAATTCCAAAGGTTTCCTTCGTTTGTCTGCGTAGCTTTTCTGTCGGTCTCTGGAGGCTTTCAATCGTTCACGGATCTGAACGATCTTCTCCGTTGTTTCCCGAATGATCTCTGGACCTATGAGAGTGATTTCAGGAACTCGTCCTTTAGCTAATTGAGTGTCACCCACCTCAGCCCAGCACAGAGGGGACCTGCACTTTCGGCCGTAGAGGGCTTCGAATGGAGCAGCTTTGATGCTCGTGTGATAACTGTTGTTGTAGGAAAATTCGATGAGGGGTAAGTGGGTATCCCAAGCCTTACCAAAGTCGATCACACAGGCTCGCAGCATATCTTCCAGAGTTTGGATGGTTCTCTCACTTTGTCCGTTAGTCTGAGGATGGTAGGCTGTACTCATGTCCAGCCTCGTTCCCAGGGAGCTTTGTAGGGACTGCCAGAACCTCGAAGTGAATCTGCTATCCCTATCGGAGATAATAGATATAGGAACACCATGCAGTCGTACGATCTCCCTGATGTATGTTCTTGTGAGTTTCTCCATCTTGTCAGTTTCTTTGATGGGTAGGAAGTGTGCGGACTTGGTCAATCTATCGACGATGACCCATATGGTATCAAGCCCACCCGTTGTCTTGGGTAGCTTGGTTATGAAGTCCATAGTGATCCGCTCCCACTTCCATTCAGGTATCTCCGGTTGTTGGAGTAGACCTGATGGTTTCTGGTATTCGACCTTGACCTTGGCGCAAGTAAGGCATTTACTTACGAAGGTAGCGATCTCCGCTTTCATATTAGGCCACCAGTATAATTTCTTGAGATCCAGATACATTTTATCTGAACCCGGGTGGACGGAATATCGAGTGTTGTGCGCCTCCTTCATGACCAAGTCTCTGAAGCCACCGTGTCTCGGGGTCCAGATCCGGTCCATGAGATATAAGGTTCCGTTACCCTTGACCTGTAGGTTCTTATCCATTCCTCGCAGGGATTCTCCTGCTATATTTTCAGGTTTCAAGGCTTCGAACTGAGCCTCCTTTATTTGTGCGGAGAGACGCGAATGGATAGTCATTGTTAATGACTTGACTCTTCGACCAGAATAATCTTTCCGACTTAGAGCGTCTGCTACTACGTTGGCTTTACCCGGATGATAACGAATTTCACATTTGTAGTCATTGAGTAGCTCGACCCACCGTCGTTGTCTCATGTTGAGTTCTTTCTGGTTGAAGATGTGTTGGAGGCTTTTGTGGTCGGTATAGATGATGCTCTTCGTACCATACAGATAGTGTCTCCAGATCTTTAGGGCGAACACAACCGCTCCTAGTTCGAGGTCGTGCGTGATGTAGTTGACCTCGTGTGTCTTCAGCTGTCTTGAGGCGTAGGCGATGACTTTACCTCGTTGCATCAGAACACAGCCGAGCCCCTGATTGGATGCATCGCAATATACTACGAAGTCTTCTATCCCTTCGGGGAGGGACAGTATCGGTGCGGTGCACAAGGCTCGTTTTAGGGTTTGGAATGCCTTCTCTTGTTTCTCTACCCAGTCAAAGGCCACGCATTTCTGGGTCAATGTCGTAAGAGGCTTCGCAATTCGAGAGAAATTTTGAATGAACCTTCGGTAGTAGCCAGCGAGGCCTAGAAATTGGCGAATTTCTGTAGGCGTCTTCGATGTTGACCAGTTCTCAATAGCTTTAATCTTGGATGGGTCCACGTGGATTCCTTCTTCGCTAACCACGTATCCTAAGAATTCGACTCTTCGGATCCAAAATTCGCACTTAGAGAACTTTGCGTAAAGCTTCTCCGATCGTAGGGTTTCCAGGACCTGTCGCAGATGATCGCTATGCTCTTCCTTACTTCTAGAGTAGATAAGTATATCATCAATGAAGACGATGACGAACTGATCCAAGTAAGGACGACATACTCTATTCATCAAGTCCATGAAGACTGCGGGCACATTGGTTACTCCGAACGGCATCACTACGAACTCGTAGTGTCCGTAGCGAGTTCGGAAAGCTGTTTTTGGAACATCCTGCTCGAGCACTCGTAACTGATGATACCCGGACCTTAGATCAATCTTGGAAAAGTAGCTCGCCCCTTGCAGTTGGTCAAATAAATCGTCTATGCGAGGAAGAGGGTAACGATTCTTGACCGTCAGTTTGTTGAGTTCCCTATAATCGATGCACATACGGAACGATCCGTCTTTCTTCTTCACGAACAAGACCGGTGCTCCCCAGGGTGAGAAACTTGGTCTTATAAAGCCCTTGCTGAGCAGTTCGTTAAGTTGACCGGATAGTTCTTGCATCTCAGCAGGCGCTAGGCGATAAGGCGATTTTGCTACGGGGGTAGCTTCGGGGAGTAAGTCGATTTGGAACTCGACCTGACGTTGCGGAGGTAAACCGGGTAGCTCTTCTGGAAAGACGTCGGGAAAATCGCGTACTACGGGGAAGTCTTTTAGGTCTTTCGTTTTCTGGCTCGTGTCGACGACGTGTGCAAGGAATGCACGATATTCCTTACGCAGGTACTTCTGAGCTTGAATACTAGAGATGATACGAAGACTCGTACTGGGTTTGTCTCCGTAGATCATTAAGGTTTCGTTATTGGGTAGGTTTAGACGGATGGCTTTGTCGAAACACAGGATATCGGTACGGTGGAGACTCAGCCAGTCCATGCCTATGATGACATCGAAACTCTTGATCACTACCGGTATGAGGTCGATAGGAAACGAATGATTATCTAACGTGAGTGTACAACCTATGTAGATTTCGTTAGAACTCTCTGTCTTTCCGTTAGCCATTTCTACGACGAAGGTTTCTTTTAGTGGTTGCGGTGATTGTTTAAGTAAATGTTTGAATTTTTGGTTAACGAAGCTCCTTTCTGCCCCACTATCGAATATGATACAAGCATAAGAGTTATCGAGAAGGAACGTACCCGTGACTACGGTGGGGTCTGCCACTGCTTCATTGTGGCCAATAGCAAGTAGTCTGCCAGTTCCTCCTGCGTTCCCAGCCTTCGGACAGTTTCTTTTGAAATGCCCTACTTCGCCACAGCCGTAACAGGCCTGGCTTGCTCCCGAACTGGGGATTTGGGAAATAGGTTTGGGTGGTGTTCTGCAAAACCGGATGGTATGGCCCTTCCGGTCGCAATTGGTGCAGTGCATCTCACGGCAGGGGCCGTTATGATGGAAAGAGCACTTATCACACTTGGGTAGATTCCCCGCATATGTTTTGGCGGGCACAGGGGCAGTAGGAGTAGTGGCAGCGTGGACAGCCACTGTTTGTTGGTTATTGGAAGAGGATTTGGCTGATTTTCCTTTCTTTCGATCCCACTGCTTTCTTTTGTTGTTGGAGGTGTGGGTTGGGGCAGAAGTGGTGGTTGTAGTAGCTGATAGAGTGGAGGGAACTTCATGATCAATCAGCCTTTGGGCCAATTCCTTGGCACTTTCGAAGGTCGCAGGTTTTGATGATAGAACGTTCCCTCGATATGGGGGTACTAGACCCCATATGTATCGCTCGATCTTTTTGCTTTCGGTGGGCACCATGTTAGGGCATAGGGCCACCAAGTCGCAGTACCTGGCCGTATAGGCTACGATGTCGGAACCCTGCATTTTGAGGTTCCAGAGTTCCTCCTCAAGTTTCTGAATTTCGCCCCTCGGGCAGTACTCCCTCGTCATGAGGTCCTTCAGTGTGTCCCAGCCCATGGCGTTGGCTGCGACCAGGGAGAGTGATTTGACATGGCCATTCCACCACGTCAAGGCCCTTTGGGTGAAGGTGCAAGCAGCAAATTTTATCTTGCTTCCTTCGGGGCATGAGCACATTTCGAAGATGGCTTCGGTTCTCTCAATCCATTGGGACAGTGCAAGGATCCCTCCGGTTCCATTGAAGTAAGTAGGTTTGCAGCTGATGAAATCCTTATAGGTGCACTCTCGTGCACGTGGGTGGATTTCACCATGGCTGGAGTTTGTGCCAGTTCCCGTTCCACTAACACCACCAGAGTTGACTTGCGCCAGCGCGGCGGTCACAGCTGCAGTCACAGCTGCTTGAAACATCACCGGGTCGAACTGCGGTGGGGGAGGTGGTGGTGGTGTTTGATCCACAGGCGTGCGTCTGGTCGGACGCTTGCGAGGAGGCATCTTTTACTGAAAAATTTTTAAAAGATGATGACAACAGTGAGAATCAATTGTAAGTATGATGAGAGTGTCTCATGGAATAAATCGCCATAGTCCAACAATTAGATAGATGCATATCAATAGAGTAAGAAAACACAAGGGCATGAACTTCCAAATAGATTAGACAACTGCCATTATTTCTGGTATTACTGATGTAAAATGAGTTCAGGAAAAACGACCTAACAATTGGTCTTACATCAAACCATAAGGAGAATGTTGACAGTTTAGAGGGCTAGTTATAGTACTTTCAAAGTCGGGAATGTTTTACAGACAGGTGAGGCGGAGGTATTGAAGAGGAAGGCTATTCTTCTTAGGAAGAGAGAGGATGAGTAGATAATCTTCTGCTGGCGACGGGCACCCCTCTCTGGGTTACCCTTGAATCAGCCATTGTATCTATGCGAGAATGGAGAGAAGATAGTTAGTAGACGTACTAATCCTAAGATACTTATAAGATGATCGTTATTAGTCGACCCAATACTTGCATAATGCATACCAATTACATGTAATCGAGAGAGGATAGACCTTCGAATAAGTGACCCTAACTCTAAATCCACAACCAAACAAGGAACAAGAAGTAAAGCAAAGATCACAGATTCTAAGTCTATAGCGTCTTAGTCACATGTAACTGTAGTGTATCCACTTAGCAACTATTGCCCTACTAGTAACGACCTTTTTAGTTCTCACATATGTAAATTACAGGAAATGCAGAATACTCCCATAGTATTCTTGTTCAAATGTTCTTGTAGTAGTGTTGGTAAGTTTTTAGACTTGTTGCAACACCACAACCACTCTTAGGCACAGGCTAGTCACTCCTAGGTAAATGTAGTTGATCAGGCTACATCCTCCCAGATTTGACTATATGTCTCTAAGCCTAATTGTGCTGTTCAACAATCTTAATACTTTTGTTCTGTTCTAGTATGATACTGACCCTTAGTGTGAATGGATGTATATATATACTTAGTTAAATATTTCCTTATTTAATAGTATATATTCTTGCTCAGAGTGTTTTAATCCCGATGTGTTTATAGTTCGTATATCTTTTATGGGTTGATATACTTGATTCACTATAAACAATGCTCTGATACCAATATGTCACACCCCAAAACCGAGAACGGCGGAATACGTTCTGGGGTGGAGGACGTCATGTACAGTATCATAACAATGCATAATAGTAAAGACAAGCAACAACATCCATTGCATTAATATAATAATTATAATACAAGCGTGTTCTGTACAGTTTGTTAGAAACCAAAAGTATAATCAAAATAAAGAGGAGTCTTGTATGTGCTCCATCTTCTCAAAAGCTGCATCTGCACCTGTCTACTGATGACCTGAGAATACAAGTTATTTTGAAAGCGAGTATCAGCATAAAGCTGGTGAGTTCATGAGTATTTAGTGTCATTGCTTGTATAAAAATGATTACAACCATGTAGTTTAATATTTGATCTCAATGTTGGAAAATAGTATGCTCCCAAGGAAAACCCTATGTTTTCCAGTAAAAGTGGTCTTCTACCAAGACCTGGTTGTATGTATGTTTGATCCTTTGAAAATGTAAAAGTTTTCCCAGAGAAACTATTAGTAGGAAAATATAGTTTTAGACTTCATTCATGTAAAGTAATTGGGAAAATAGTGTTTTACCCCAGCAGCATCACTGCCAGCTAATGAAATAAAAATACAGACTCCAGGTAGTATTAAATGTACAATACACCTCGGGGAGTCTGTTTTGCCTTTAATTCTTAATGTATTAATTAAAGGTCGAAATGTGAACTTGTATGTAACCATGCTGATTGACGATCGAATCCCTGATGACCCTCCGAGTCATCTGTAGAAATGTGACATTTTGTCACCCCTGGGCCTAGTCGGCTCGGACTGTAGCTAGCAGTCGGGATGTGGGAGTGTCTGTCCCGTATAGATCTATACACATAATGCCCACTCTCCCTCCAGGAGACTCTGGTTACTCGGTGATAGCACAGTGAAGTGTCGTATCGAGAGATAGTATGTCACATTCTGTTGTAGTATGTTCTCTTTGTATAATGTATAATGTACTTTCTGGTATAGTGTATAGAGTGTTCTCTTGTATAGTATATAGTATTCTCTCTTTATAGTGTTTAACATGTATTGACTCATAACTGTTTGGACTCTGGTAGGTACCATTGTAATAGTATACACGAGTAGTAATCCTTAACTATACCTATTATAGTTAAATAGTAAGGTTGGTTGCATGCCTTTGATACACAAAGGTATTGAACTGAAGTGAAGACTTTAATATTCAACACGAATATATATAATATATAACTAAGAATTCAACGACAGTCGGACAGATAACAATATACCCTAAGTCCACAATCAAACAAGAACAGGAAGTAAGGTGAGCTATCAGTCCTAAGTCCTTCAAGTCTTACTTATATAAATATATTGGTGTAGATATGGTTTGGGAACAGAAGGAGTTTAAAAGAGTTTAGAAATATTTTTATAACAATTTAACATGAAAATGAGTTTGATAAACACTTAAAGCAGTTTTGTTGGTAAAGCAGTTAAAAGTATAAAAATCCTTTTGGTTGCAAGTTATAAATCACATGTGATGGATACTATAACTTGATTGATTCAACTTATATTCCCCCCATAAAAGCATTTAAAAACATTTAAAAGGTTGATTAAGGGGTATGAACTCACCTGCAATGAGTGAAGTGGATGGAAGTGTCGGGTAGGATGCTAGGTGTCAAGTGAGGACTTGATCACACACACGCATCCTATGTAACATGTAGTGATACATAAATGTATCTAATTAGTTATTTAATCACTAATTAGGTAAGTAAAGACACTCTAATGCATGAAGACACTTTGTTTCAAGTGCAAGGAGTGTTAAAGGTTGCATCTAAGGAGTGTATGGCCTCACTATGGAGTTTACACTTCAATTGGTTACACTTAAGTGTGTTTACGGTTTCTGGACCATTGTCCCCATGAGTTTACGGCTGTAAACTCATGGTAATGGTGCCATTGGGTGTTCAAAGGTCTTAAACTACTCAAGGAATTATGCTAGACTCGAATCCATGGCTTAGGAAGTGATTGGGGCTAGAAATGGACACTTCTTGGAGTTTACGGTCCTTGGACCACTCCCTTGGGAGTTTACGGCCGTAAACACATGAGTTTACGGTCGTAAACTCATGTTGGTTCATTTCTCTTGTGTTTTGGTGGTTCTAGGCTATGCATGCAAGGTTCTAGTCACTTACACAAGCATAGGAAGGTTTTTAAGGCACTTAAACATTCTTAGAAGGTGTTTACGGTTTTGGGAGGCCTTCCCAAACCGTAAACTCATGTTTGTCTCATCCTTACACGTTTTTGGGGTTCCTAGTTCATGCATGTAAGTCCTTAGTGCATTACTCAAGCATTGGAAGGAGTTTGGGGCTTCAAAACCCTTCTTTGGGGTGTTTACGGTTTTGGAATGTTCCAAAACCGTAAACCCATGTTCTTGGGGTTTTTGGGTGTTTAATCCATGAATACTAAGCCAATAACTAGTTAGATGAAGTATACTTACTTATAGGAAGCTTGTAGAGGTGATTTAGGACCCAAAAACGCAAATGTGTTCTTGGTGTTCTTGAAGATTTGAAGATTCTTTGAAGATCTAAGTAAAAAAATCGGAATCCTTTGGATGAGAAGGTGTAGAAACACTAGATTAAGTGTTGTTTAAAAGGATCTAGGAAGAAAACTTACATTTTTGGGCGGATTTGGAAGAAGAAGATGATGATACTTGAGAGAAAAACTTGTGTTCTTGAGTGGAAGGTGGTAAAAAGTGAGGACAAGGGGTAAACTCATGTTGTATGCATGAGTTCTTGGAGAGAAGGGTGTTTACGGCCCAAACACCCCATGTTTGGCCGTGAACACCTAGTTAAGGTGTCGGGTTGTCCGGTTTATTACACGCCACTAATTACGTCACTTCCAATTAATAAATTGTTTGATGAAAAATAAAATAAAACACCAAACGGGTTTAAATCCGGCCAAAATGCATTTGAAATGTTTCTGAATATTATTTTTTTTGACGTATTTAACTGTGGAAATTATACAAAGAAAATTTCGGGTTGTCACAATTTTGGCATATAGCACTTCTGAAATCCAACAACCCTATGCGACCATTTAAACCAGATTCCCCGTACCGCGAGTAGTTAAAAAGATATTATAACGATATTTATATAAGTCATAATAATAGCTCAAATATTTATTATAAGTTCATAATGACAATACTAATTTTAAATATAAACTATATTTAAAATAGGGTAAGCATAACTTACTTACAAGGGGGTTTTAGCTAGGAGCCGAGCTCTGCAGGGGCAGAACTTCGTCGCTGAATCTTTCTAAGAAAGATTCGTGCAGCGCTTCAGTGCTCACCTTACTATACTAAAACTACAGAAAGAGAAGTCGAATCACGAGGGACCGAAATGCTCGGGGGATAAGAAGAGAAAGAGTCTTGAATCAAGAGAATGGTGCAAGAAATATGAGAGCCGAAGCCTCTTATTTATAGTAATTGAATTTACAAAAACTACCCTTCCATAATTACTTAATGACCTTATAGTTATATAAACGACTAAACACCCCTTCATAATACTATTTTAAATAGATTTAACGATATTTGTACTAAACTAATGTCGAAAGTACTCAACACTAGTCTTATAACTACCGCATCGTCGATACCTTTCTAATGATATATACATTTGTATATATATGATTTATACTTTATTTTAATACGTAAATATGCTATTATAATTTGTAACTCGTTCATACGAACTCCATTTTTGACGTTCTTTATATCCACGCGTTGGTATTTACGAGTACTAAAACTTTCATTTAGACGCCGTCAGCTAATTCTCATTCTATCTCAGATTTACAAAACTGTATCGAATTTATCGCGCTCGAAGAGTAGGGACCAAGTTTCGTCCATATCTTTAACATACGAGCTCTACTCTCGTCATTCTTTATATCAAAGCGTAGGTAAAAACAAGATCTAAAACCTTCATTTAGACTCCGTCGACTAATTCTCGACCGATCTTAAATTTAACAGTAGGAGGAGATTATACTGTTAAATGTCCGCGTAAAATTCATAACTTCTACATACGGACTCTGTTTTCGTCTGTCATTTTACCGTTGAGTTCCTATTAATGAGATCTTCAACTCTCGTTTAGGTCGCGTAGGCCAAAAACCGCTCGAACTAAAATTCGAGTTTCGGGTCGTGCACTGCTATGCCAAATCTTAGAAAATTCATAACTTCCTCATACGAAGTCAGATTTGGTCGTTCTTTTTTTTGTATGTTCTCGGTTTAACGTATACTACAAATTTTGTTTAGATCACTAAGGCTAAAAACATCCTCTACCGTAAATTCACTATTTACGTCTCCCGGTGCCGTGCCGGTTTTGCCGTAAAACTTCGACGGGCCATAACTACTTCGTTATAACTCGGATTTCGGCGTTCTTTATATGTACGGAACCCTTGTAACATATACTACACCTTGGTTAAGATTAATCCTTCTAAATAATCTTCCATCAAAAACTCATTTTTGATGCTCATCGTCTCTAAATTGACTAGCCCGGATCTGCGGGCGTTACACTACCCTTGGTCAAAGTCCAAGTCAAAGGTCAAGGTCAACAGTCCATGTTGACCTCAACTCGTCGAGTACAACTAGCCACTCGTCGAGTTCCTTGCATAACTCGCCAACTCGCCGAGTCACATGAGTGACTCGTCGAGTTTCTAATGTTTGCGGCCGTAAACCCCTTGGCCAACCCGTCGAGTTTCCCTGCAACTCGCCGAGTTCATGCGTGCCAAAAGCCGGGAAAACCCTAACTGACTCGCCGAGTCACCCTACTGACTCGCCGATATCACAACAATATTCATCGGACTCGCCGAGTTGACCATACAACTCGTTGAGTCCCTTCAGTCCTTCATCCATCCAGATGCTTTTTAAGCCATGATAAGGTTCCATATTGCAGATCCAATTCCCCAAGGCATGTTCATCACGTAAAGTTGCAAACTTTACGTGCATGCAAGGCTCTAAAGACTCTAAATGACAAATCCAAGCTTGAAATGGAGTTTTACACTTAAGGAGGGGTTCATAATTGCCAAAGCTGGTAGGTTTATGGACTTAGAGCCCAAAGAGAGTTCAGATCTGAAGTTCCAACCTCAGATCTTAGCTCATAACCAAGAATAGCTTCTTATTATGCTAGAAAAGCCCTAATATTTAATCAAATGAGATCTAAAAGGAAATGAGATCAAGGTAATGACTTGATACCTTCCAAGAGATGCCAACTGAGGTAGATATCAGATCCCCATACGTTCTTTGCTCCTAGCCACTTGCTCTCCAAGTTCTTCTTACAAATATCCACCTCCCAAAGCTTGAAACACACAAGGATGAAGCACACACACGGATTAGGGTTTGCTGAACTCTCAAGAGCCTGTAAGGGGGCTGAAGGAGGCTTATGATCCTTTAAATAGGGTGCAAAACCCTGAAAATTAGGGTTTCATCCTCCATCTCCTACTCGTCGAGTCCCTTCTTGGACTCGGCGAGTAGGTCACTTAAACACGTGGACCAACCCGCTGCTACTCGACGAGTCAGGGCAACCAACTCGTCGAGTAGACCTTGAAATCATGAAAATTAAAACCATAAATTAATAACTCGGATTAATTGGGGCGTTACACTATGTGGACAAATACATGGAACATAGTCATACTTATTGTCCTGCAATTTGTTTCCCGATTTCCGATTCATCTGACATAGAACATAACTGAACACATCAATTTAGTTCTGACCGGGCCCGACACATAGTCAAAACAAAATTATTTAGGGGCCCAAGATATCGCTTTTAATCCATCTTAGGATAAAAGGAACAGATAAACTTCGACATTATATGCTTGTAGTAACTACTCATCAAATCATGCACAACGACACGTTTTCTAACATCAAGTTACTGATGCGTTTTCATGCCATCAATGCACAACCAACTCGTAGTCAAAAACTAATATATCTTGGTTTGAAGATTATATGATATTATCATCTCACAATCACTCGCGATAAATTCCATGAAGTGATTTAGGTGAGCGCGGGTTGAATCCAATACTCAAATCTTATTTCAGGAGCACTCATGAATGGTGTAGCACACTTTTGCTATGTATAACGCCTTAGATAATCTACAAGCCAACTCATGACAGTCTTTTTCATACTTACTTCCAACGTATGATCGACTGTGGATAGTTTGAATAATTTTATTATTCTGGAAGTCAAAACATGCAAAGTGAAACAATAGTAAATAATTGACACAAGACAGTAACTTTACTTATAAATAAAACTCCTTTTATTTAATCATCAAATGTCAATTACAATTTAGCTATTACAAGTTTCTATTTATCTAATCACTAAAACTAATATCCTCCATTAGCCCAATGCCCCTTGCATGCTGCAAGTGCTTTACCCTGTTCAGTCCCTTTGTAAGGGGATATGCTGGGTTGTCCTCTGATGATATCCTCTTCACCACGAGGTGTCCTTCTTCTACTTGATGTCTTATGAAGTGGTACTTTCTGTCGATATGTCTGGATCTACTATGATCTCTCGGTTCCTTGGTTAAGGCAACCTCCCCTTCATTATCGCAAAAAATCTCCACATGCTGCTTTATGGATGGTATGACTCCAAAGGTCTCCGATGAAGTTTTTCAACCATATCGCCTCCTTCGATGCTTCGCTTGCTGCTATGTACTCTGATTCGCACGTTGAATCAACTACAGTCTCCTACTTGGAACTTTTCCATGTTACTGCTCCTCCATTCAGGGTAAACACCCAACCCGACTAAGAGCGGAAATTATCTCTGTCGGTATGAAAGTTGGCGTCACTATACCCTATCACTCTTAAGTCATCACTCCCACCGAGGGTAAGGATCCAGTCCTTAGTCCTCCGCCGGTACTTAAGAATGTTCTTAACCGCAGTCCAATGAGCTTTACCAGGATTCCTTTGATATCTACTGAACATGCTCAAAGCAAAGGCCACATCAGGACGAGTACAAGTCATAGCATACATGATCGAACCAACTACGGAAGCATATGGTATGTGATTCATCTCTGCTATCTCAGTCTCTGTACTCAGACTCTGAGTCTTACTCAGTTTGTTATTGCATTGGATAGGTAAGTCACCTTTCTTGGAGTTCTCCATGCTGAAATGCTTCAACACCTTGTCCAAGTATGTACTTTGACTAAGTCATATTAGTCTTTTACTCCTGTTTCTCAATATCCTTATCCCTAGTATGTAAGTAGCTTCTCCAAGGTCCTTCATAGCGAAACAATTCCCAAACTAGGACTTAATCTCCTGCAAGGTTGGGATGTCGTTTCCTATGAGTAGTATGTCATCTACATACAACACCAGGAAGATTACTATACTCCCACTAGCCTTGACATACACACAGGACTCATCCTCGCTTCTCGAAAATCCAAACTCTTTGAATTTCTCATCGAAACAAAGATTCCATCTGCGAGATGCTTGTTTCAATCCATATATGGATTTATCAAGCTTACACACTCTATTAGAGTACTTTGCATTGACAAAACCCTCTGGCTGACTCATGTAAACATCTTCAACCAACTTCCCATTGAGGAAAGCGGTTTTGACATCCATTTGCCATGTTTCATAATCATGAAATGCAGCTATGGCCAACATAACCCTTATATATTTAATCTTCGCTACTGGTGAGAAGGTCTCATCATAGTCAACTCCATGAGTTTGAGTAAAGCCATTCGCAACCAGTCGCGCCTTATATGTGTGTAGTTTCCCATTCATGTCGGTCTTCTTCTTGAAGATCCATTTTCACCCGACTGACTTATGACCTGGTATATTTTCAACAAAGTTCCAAACTTGATTGTCATACATAGACTGAATCTTGCTGTCCATAGCCTCTTTCCATTTTACAGACTCGGGGCCTGCCATGACTTCCTTGTAGTTATTAGGTTCATCCAGATTTACCGGTGTGCTATCACTGATAAATATATCACCTTCAGCTGTTATATGAAAACCATATAACACAGGTAGAACACTAACTCTACTGGAACGCCTCAGAGGTACGCACTCGTCAATTGGTTCAACAAGAGTTTCTTCCTCGGGTTGAGTGCTAGTGTTTGAGATTCCTTCATTGCTTAACTCTTGAAGCTCTTCAAGGTCAATTTTCCTCCCACTGTCCCCTTGGCCTATGAGTTCTCTCTCTCTCTCTCTCTCTCTCAAGACTCCTCTCCTCGCAACGAAGACAACATTGTCACTCAGTCGATAGAAGAGATATCCAAAGGATTTCTATGGGTAGACGATGAAAATACATCACTCACTCCGAGGTTCGAGCTTGTCGTGAGTTTCTTTTCTCACAAAATCCTCGAAACCCCAAACTTTGATGTGGTATAATGTGGGAACTTTCCCTGTCCACATCTCGTGAGGTGTTTTGGCAACCTTTTTGGTAGGAACTAGATTAAGGATATGGGCGACAGTCTCTAAGGCATACCCCCAGAATGAGATAGGTAACGAAGCTCGACTCATCATGGAACGAACCATGTCTAGCAAGGTTCGGTTGCACCTCTCATCCACACCATTAAGCTGCGGTGTCCTAGGTGGCGTCAACTGTGAAACAATTCCACATTCCTCAAGATAGTCTAGGAACTCGATACTAAGATACTCTCCTCCACGATCAGATCGTAGCATCTTTATCTTCCTGCCCAATTGATTCTCCACTTCCTTCTTAAACTCTTTGAACTTTTCAAAAGTTTCTGACTTATGCTTGATTAAGTAGATATATCCATATCTACTGTAATCATCAGTAAAAGTCACATAGAAGCGATTAGCATCCCTTGTGGCGGTTCTGAAGGGTCCACACACATCGGTGTGTATGAGATCTATCAAACCTTCACCCCTTTCACAAGTACCAGTGAAGGGTGATTTGGTCATCTTTCCAAGTAAACAAGACTCGCAAGTGTCATCCGACTTCAAGTCGAATGACTCCAAGACTCCAGCCTTTTGGAGTTGGGCTATGCGCTTCTTGTTGACATGTCCAAGACGACAATGCCACAAGCATGCCTTGTCCAAAACATTGGACGAATCAATATTCAACACATTATTTCCTAGGTTACCTACAACCATCACAGTTTCATATATACCATTACAAGGTAATGCTTCAAAATAAAAAACGCCATTACAATAAGCATAAATACCACCATTTTCATTATTAAAAGAAAAGGTAAAACCTTGTTTATACAAATTGTGAAAGGAAATAATATTTCTCGCCATATCGGCCGAGTAACAACAATTATTCAAATCTAAATTTAAACCATTACTAAGAAATAAAGAATAAACTCCAATCTTGGATACATGCGACACTTTCCTATTTCCCATGATTAAGTTTATCTTCCCGTGCTCCACATCCCTACTTCTTTTTAGTCCCTGCAACTTTGGTCCCACTTGAAGAGGATCCATCAAGAAACTTTCCCTTGCGGCTCTTGGAAGGAGCCTTCCTCTTCTTTCCCTTCCCATGTCCAATTGCCAGAACAGGGGCAGAAGTAGTAGTAGGAGTAGACACAACCGACTTGCCTTTCAAGTTGCTATCTGCAGTTCTTAGAAGGCCTTGAAGCTTGCTAAGAGTGACCTCCTCCTTGTTCATATGACAAGTCATACGAAACTGATCATAACAAGAAGGTAAAGAGTGTAGAATAATATCTATGGACAACTCTTCATCAAAATTGACATTTAATTTAAGCAATCGGTCCACAAATCTCTGCATCTTTTGAAAGTGGGTCGTGATGGGTTTACCATCCTTCATTTTGGTTGTGATCATGGAGGCAATGATCTCATACCTTTCCTGCCGAGCACTTTGATAGTATATTTCCAACAAATCTTGATACATTGCAAAAGGATAGTAGTCCTCATAGGACTTCTGCAGCTCAGCAGTCATGGTAGCAATCATTAGACACGACACATTTGTCGCATCCCTCTCACGAGTAGTATGTTCAGCGATCAGTTCGGGAGTAGCAGTGGTGACATCAATCTCCTTAAGCTCTTTATCTAGGACATATTCTTTGTCCTCATAGCGAATAGCCATTCGGATGTTTTGAATCCAGTCATTGAAGTTCGAGCCATCGAAAATGACCCTCCCACATAGGTTCATGAGGGAGAAAGAGCCTGAAGGGATTGAGTTGGAAGCATTGTTTTGGATAGACATCTGAAAAAGAAGAAGAAAAAAGTTTAGATTTGATGAGAATCCTTAATATTACACCCAAATGAAATATTAAGGCTAGGACCCAACAAAATATTCTACAATTGCAAAGAGGGATGCCGTAATCCAATTGTAAAATATTTGAAGGTAGGTAAATGACGATTTACCAATTTCCACCATGAAAAACGAAATAGATTATTAAGTTTTAATTGGATTGAAATTCCTAGATCCTTTGAGATTTATTGAACATTTCAATGGCATGTTTAAATCTCGATTGTGCCCTTCAAGTTTGTGACTGGGATGCCGAGGATCACAAACAAGGTGTGAATAACCATGCAAATTAGCTTGGTACACTCAATGTTACAAATCATCTAATCAATGTGTTGGTTAACCACACACACTCCATCTAATCAATGTGTTGGTTAACCACACACGCTCCACTAACGACTAAACAAGGTGCAAAGTGTATTTCATGGATTAGCACCATTTTCACATTTTCCTAAAGTAACTAAGATTGGGAATTTAATAAAAGTTTAGTTACTTTATATTTATCATTATACTTTTAACGAGAATTAATGTCCTATCCTACCCGTTCGGCTAACGACCCTCCACCAGTCAAGGAAGCGGTGGGTGAGAGTGGACACCCATTAAACCACCATTTTATAGGCAGTAACCTTATACCCCCTTATAGACCGGCTTCGTGAATGATGCCTACTAACGGTAAAACTTACTTGTCTTATACATATATATATATATATATATATATATATATATATATATTATTAAACTTATAATATTATAAAGTATAAGGGTTGAATTTTAACTTTTAAAACTCTAGGGTTTGGAATTAAAGTTACAATAGTAAGACTTTACAAATTCCAAAACTTGAGGGCAAGTTTTGAAACTTGTCAAAACTCTTGGTATTCATAACTTATGAGTTCAATGCAATTTTAAAGATGAGACCTTTCATTTTCCATAACTTGAGGACAAGTTATGGAGGTCATTAAAATTCATTTAGATTAATTTCTAACATATAATTCAAGATTTGATCTAACTAAACTCATAAAAATATAATATCTAGTCAACAATTTGCAAGCAACTTTGTTTATCATATAAATCAACAATTATCTTAAAACTATGACAATTATCTTGTGATTGGATGAGCATAATCACTACCATATCATAAAAAAAATTAATGATGTAAAACAATTTGTAGTAGTGATTCCAATCCAATCTAGGCCAAGAAAACTCGAAATTCTGCAACCATGGCCATGAACTCGTCCAGAGCATGAACTGACTCACCGAGTTGCCCTTTTACTGAGTGGACTCGTCGAGTCAGCCAGTGGACTCGGCGAGTTCATCAGTCAGAGGCCAGAAATTCGATTTTTTCAATATTGAAAAATAACAAGCATCAATTACAACAGAAAACAATCCTAGGCTCTGATACAACTGTTGGGTTTTGAGCACTATAACACTCCTATGGTGCACATGCAACGCTAAATGCTTTGGATCTATGTTTTCTCTAGTTATACATACATATTCCATTTTTCCAAAGCATTCTCCCTAACTAGCATACAATTGAACAATTGAACAATACAACTAGTTAGATAACTTACCTCTTAGTAGGACTTGTAGTTCTTGGCCTTCAAAAGCTTGAGCACCTCAAGTGTGATGCCTCTAATGGTTCAGAAACACCAAATGCAAGAGGAGGCTTGATGTCACAACTAGCATTTTAGGGCTAGGTTTCCTATCCTCGTGCAAGATAATTCCTTGGTGTAACTATGTAACACTATGTGTAGTATAAGTTAATTTCAATACAATACGAATTTATACATCCAAAATTTGTGTTTTCTAGTCAAAACTTCCTCGTGTAAGCCCAAAATATAACCCAAGAAGCTATATTCACTTAACTTTGGGCCTTAACCCAAACTCTCTCGGTCCAAACCCCTTAACGGGCCAAAACTCTCTTATTGGGCCTAATGGGCCGATAACCTCTCAAATTGGTTCTTTTGGGCCGAAAACCCACTTTTTGGCCATAATTGGGCCAAAAATCTCTATTTAATACCGTATTGGGCCATAAGACCCTTATTGGGCCATGAAGAATTATTTCAAGCTTCTTGGGCCAAGAACCCTTTTCATTTAGCCTCATTGGGCCGCAAACCCGTATATGGGCCTTCATGGGCTGAAAGTCCCTATTGGGCCAACATGTTCTCAGTTTCACTTCAAATCCAAGCCCAAATTCTCTTTCTTTCTCCCCTCTCAAAATCCGATCGGCCATTTAAAAAAAAGGAAATGAAAGGGGGGTTGACTTGTGGTGCCACCTCCCTATTATTCACCATATAACAAGGTGATTTTTCTCATACTTCCATGTAAATGGTATAACCCAACATACTTCAAGACTCTCTCTTCTCTTTTTTCCCCATCGACCGACCCCTCCCTTTAATCCCCTCCTCCCTTCTCATTTCTAACACACACATATTCCTCTCATTCTCTCTCAATCCTCCAGAAAATTCTCTCATTTCCTCTTGAAATTTTCGTGAGTTGTGTGTGTCTTCAAGGGATTCTCTTCAAGCCTTTCATCAACTTGGTAAGATCATATAACATTCAAGTTGTTTCCTTCCAAAGTTCACTAAGATTATTCGTCATAACCACCTCATTTTCATGTTTATGCTCCTAGAACCACCACAACTTCAAAGATCTCCTCAAAGAATCACTCTAGAACGAAAACTCACTCCATTTCTCCTCCTCAAACCGAAAAAGCCCCAAGGTGAGCTTCATACCCCCTTGTTTTCGAGTTTTTCCTTGTTTTGGGGGAGGATACAAGTCAAAGTCTTGTGTAATCTTTGTATATTTGTTTACATGTGTATGTTTCACATGTTTTGGTGTGCGAAATGTTGTGATATCTTGCTAAAATCCCACAAATTCGAGATTTATCCAAGTCTTGAAGTTGTTAGAATAAGTTACCTTATGTAACTTCTTATGTTTTGTTGAATATGTTAAATATGTTTAGAAATTTACCATGAAACCAAAAGAAGAACTTAATAAGGAACTTATTTGACAATAAAGTGGAAAATGGGTATCTTTGAGTCATTTTCGGTAAAAAGGAACCATTTTTGACAATAAAAATAAGCTTGGGCCATTTTTGACCATTTTAGTAAAATGGGCCAAAATGGGCCTTTTAAGTGAATATGGACCATTTTTGAACATTTTGATAAACTTGGGCCTTTATTGTATATTTTAGTATAAATGGGCTGAAAATAGACTTTTTAATAAACTTGGGCCATTTTTGAACATCTTAGCAAAAGTGGGCCGAAAATGGACTATTTTTGTCAACTCTAGTAAAAATGGGCCATTTTCGACATTCTTGATAATAATGGGCCATTATTATCCCTTTGGATAATATTGGGCCATTTGTGAACATTTTAAATAAAAATGGGCCTCTTATAATAAATAGGATAATATTGGGCCATTTGTGAACATTTTAAATAAAAATGGGCCTCTTATAATAAATTGGGTAACATTGGGCCTTATGTGACAATTCTATTTTAATTGGGCCTTTAGTAACAATAGTTGTAATAATGTGATATTTTGACACTTTTGGTAAAACGATTACATTTTATCGCCTATGATTTGTAGTCAAAATATACCCTAGTAACATTATTTATAACGTTAAATAATGAAACTCAATGTTTGCGTAATTTCCGTTAAGGCTCTTGAGAGACACACCTTCACTGTACCTATTTTAGTGTACATCGTAAGCCCTGTAGTTATAACCAGAGTCTCCTGGAGGGAGAACAGGAGTTTGTGTATAGATCTATACGGGGTTGACACCCCACACCTGAGCTGCTCGCTACAGCTAGACAGGCCAGCCTAGGGTGGCAAATATCTTCTCAGAAACCGACGCCTGAAGAACGTCAAGACAGGCACTCCGTCATATTAGTATGGTTATAACGACTCACATAGAGAATAATAATAGTATATTATATTAAAATTTATGCAATATCTACACTTTACTCTTGTTACGAAGTACGAACCTATGCATCAACTATTTTACATCTACTTTCACCACTCGGGTCTTAGGGTTTAAGACCATACTTTTCATATAAAAGAAAATACAGGATTTTCTGGGAATCAGTCACTATACATTTTCAAACAAGGTTAACAAAGAATACACATGAAATTATACATGATTGGAAACAAGACTTACAAACTATTTTTACAAGAAAATATTGGATTTTCTGGAGATTTACAAACTACTACCAAGTTTTTATGCAAACGTGCTTATGAACTCACCAACATTTTTATGTTGACGCTTTTCAAACGACTTGTATTCTCAGGAACACAATGAGCCGGATTCTTTACAGCTATGGATTTTGAATGAATGTTGTATTTTTCTTTCATCATACATTTGTTATTTTGGGATGTAATTTTTATGGACAAACACAATACTGTAAACCATGTATGTTGTAATCTTGAATGTATGATGATGATGACTATGTTTCATTTATATACATTGTTATGATAATACAAGATGAAGTCATTCGCCCCCGGACGCTTCCGCCATTCCGGTTCGGGGGTGTGACAGATAGGTATCAGAGCATTGTTTAAAGTGAACTAGCATATCTAACCATACAAGATATGCAACTATAAATAAAATGGGACTAAAACACTCTGAAAAAAAATAAGAAACAATTAAAAATTTTTAGAAGAGTTGGACATCACGGTTAAACTTAGGCAATTATGTAATCGTATTGGGGATAAATTAAGCATGATCAACTATATTTATTCAAAATACGACCAACATGTGTTTGGGAGTGATCGGGGTGGACAACGAATCTAAAACTTGTCAACATAATACCCAAGGGATTGAAGAATCAAACATAAACAACTATAATACTATAGGAGTATTTTGACAGTAAGTGAAACCTTTATTATATGTTCTTATATCTCCTTTTTGTGCTTATATTCTCGTACAGACGTTATGGCCGGTTTCCATCTTCCCGGAGATCCCTACTTCCCCAATCAGGGGAATGGGGGTTGGCTTGAGGAAGAGCCGGAAGAAGACCAGAGGAGTTGGAAGTGGAGCCCGAAGCCCCCGAGGTAGACTTTGAGGAGGATGAGCTGGATGGTAGTGACGAGGACATCGATGAGGATGACTTGGATGCGGAGTCCGAAGTCATCAATCCGCCTTATATGGCACATGTGCCAGCGCACCGGATGGGCCCCAATGACCCGATGCCCCCATGGACCCACGACATTTGGAGATGGAGCAGACAGCAGGGGGTGCGTCCCCCCTCTGGCATGGACCAGGGAATGTTCGACCTCAGACATGGAGGACCGGCCGACCGCGCCCTCCCCGTGATGGTCAGGAGGACCCGAGACATCGGCAATCAGGCACAGGACACCGCCAATCAGATGGCCCATATGAGAGTAGCCGTGGAGAGGGCCGAGAGGCAGACTCAGTAGGTAGTGAGAGACTACCAGGAGCGACAGGCGGCATTGGAGGCCAGACTGCATGTCACCGAGCGCCAGTTTGCCGTGCTCCAGGGCGCATCCAATTCGTCATCAGTACCACCGGAGACCTCCTGGCGTGAGTAGGACCCATCCTACCCACCACATGCTCCTGATATGATTTCCTTTTCCTTTTTACTTTGTGTATGTAGGGTTAACCCCTCGATTAAGTGATTACACTACTCGATGGGGTTGTTATGCTGTTTGACTTTCATCACCTATATTGTAGGCCTTATAAAGGCAAAATTTTCACGTATCATGTACTAAACTTTTATCAGTAATGAAACAAGTGTGTGTTTTATTTATGATGTTGTTATCTGTTATGTTTTCTATTTTCATTATTTCTTGACATTGTATGATTTTACTTATAAGCACAAATCAAATCACCGCAACCGCTAGTCAATAATGGAATAAAAACAACTATTATGTGCTCATCATCCTTCTGTTCCATGATAGAAGATGCCTCGAAGGTACGTTCGTATAAACAACAACACTCCGCCACCACCGTCGCCTCTGCCGGAGATAAACTCTGCTACATTCCAGGCAACAGTATCAGCTGCAGTTACTGCAGCGTTGGCTCACATCCATAACGGTAACAACAGGGGTGGCAATGATCAGGGAACGGGAAGTTCCAATCAGGGGCCAATCAAGGACCTACAAGAACCTACACCTATAAATATTTTACCAATGCAAAACCCAGAACTTTCAACGGGACCGGTGGAGTGATAGCTTTAACACGTTGGTTTGAGAAAACTGAATCCATCTTTGAAATTTGTGATTGTCCTGAAGAAAGCAAGGTGAGGTTTGCTGCATGTACGTTTGCTGATCAGGCTTTATCATGGTGGAATGGCCATGTCAAGGCCTTAACTCTTCCAGTTGCGAACGCTATGTCTTGGGAGGATCTCAAGATAATGATGTTGGCTGAGTACTGCCCTCGCGGGGAAGTACAAAAGCTTGAACATGAACTATGGAACCTTACTGTATAAAACTCCGATGTTGAAGCCTATATCGCTAGGTTCAGTGAACTGGCACTTCTGTGCCCAAGGATGATAACCTCCGAAGGCAAGAAAATCGAACGCTTTATTTGGGGGTTAACTCCTCCAATTCAGGGAAACGTAATAGATGCCAAACCTGAAACGTTCGATAGTGCAAAGCGCTTGGCGCAAAAGCTGTATGATCATGGGAACAAGAAGGGAACCAAGACTTCAGATGCAGAGACCAAGAAGGAAGACAACAGCAGGAGGAATAAGGGAAGTAAAAGGAAAGGGGGACAAGCTTCAAATTCTTCTAAGAAACAACAAACGATAGCAGTTCACGCTGCTACCACTCAGGCCATACAGACCCCAACTGCAACCACTACAACCACCCCAACACCTGCGAAACCTTATGCAGGTTCGCACCCAAAGTGTGACAAGTGTAGTTTCCATCATATCGGGGCATGCAAAGACTTCCAATGTACAAAATGCAATAGAAAAGGGCACACTGCCCGGTATTGCAGAGCGCCTCCACAACAAAACAACCCTCAAACCGACAATGTTGGGGCCAGCCGCACGTGTTACGGATGTGGGGGAGGCTGGCCATTTCAAGCGGAATTTTCCAAAAGCCAACAACCAGGGTGCCGGGGGATCCGACAGGGTCCTAACTATGGGGCAGGGTGAAGCAGTACGAGATCCGGCTGTAGTAACTGGTACGTTTCCCCTTAACAACACTTACGCATGCATTTTATTCGATAGTGGGGCTGAGCGGAGTTTCGTAAGTCATAAATTCAAACACCTACTAAATCAAAAACCCCAAAAGCTAAACGAAGCCTTCACAGTGGAGATGGCTAATGGGAAGACTGAAACAACCGAAGATGTCACACCCCAAAACCGGAACGGCGGAAACGTTCGGGGGTGGAGGACGTCATGTTCCGTATCACAACAATGCAAAGTAGTAAACAAGCGACAACATCATCCATTGCATTAATAATATAATTTCATACAAGTGTGTTCTGTCAAGTTATATAGACACCAAAAATATAAATCAAAATAAAAGATGAGTCTTGAATGAGCTCCATCTTCTCAAAACCTGGCACCGGTACCTGTCTACTGGTGACCTGAGAATACAAGTTATTTTGAAAGAGTTTATCAGCTTTAAAGCTGGTGAGTTCATAAGTATATTAGTGTCTGTATTTGTATGAAAGTGTTTGTAAGTCTGTAATGTATAAGTTTGTAATTGTTTGTAATTTGTTTGAACTCCCCTAGAAAACCCTATGTTTCCTACTAAAAGTAGCCTTCTACCAAGGCATCTAGTATCTGTGTGTGTATCTCTTGTAATAGTATGTATTTTCCCAAATATGACTATCATTAACCAAAAATATAGTTTTTACATTACTGTTTATTGTGTGAAGGTCACAAATTGAATGCAAATGGGAAAATGAAATAGTACTGTAGTGTTGTATTAAGTAACTACTGCTGTACTAACTACCTTAAACCAATTGTTATTTAAAGTACCATGTGATCGGCCTGTATCCTACTACCGACTATAAACACGACGATGTAAGACGTCGGAAAAATGACGTTTGGCACCCGTAGACTTGCAAGTCCCACTGTAGCGAGCAGCAAGGTGTAGGATAGTCAATCCAGTATAGATCTATACACAAACTCATACGCTCCCCACTTAAGGAGATTCTGGATACAAAACGGGCCATGACAGGTAATGTCATGCCCCCATTACGTGGCTCACATAACTGTAGTAATGTTCTTGTATATGTATGTGCTAGCTGTATTGTGTGTTCTCTCCCTGTCTAGCATGTATGTATGTTCTCTCTGTATGGTATTGTTTGTTTCTTATCATAGTATTCTCTATCTGTATGTTATGTTCTCTCTGTATGGTATTGACTCATGTATGAACTGACTCTTTGTATGTTTCACTGTTCTAGTAATAGTATTAGTATCTCCCTAAACTATACCTATTATAGCTTACTAGTAATGTTGTTTGAATGTATGAACATGTGTGTATACCTTTGCTACCCAAAGGTATTGAACTGAATGAAAGAAGGAACTTTTATATCTATATACATATACATAATATATAACTAGGATTCAAACGACCTTCGGACAAATAACCTGAATACCCTAAATCCACAACCAAACAAGGAACAGGAAGTAAGGTGAGCTATCAGTCCTAAGTCCTTTCAATCCTACTTATATAACTATATCTATATAGATACACATTTAACAGAATATAAGTTTAAAAGAGTTTAATAAAAGTATTTGATATGTAAAGAGTTTGTAAAACAGTTTGATAACATAGTTTGAAAAGTAAGAAATCCACTTGTTTGGTAGTTATTAATCACATGTGATTGATATAATAACTATAATAGTTCAACTTGTATTCCCCCCCATAAAAGCATTTAAAATCATTTAAAAGGTTGATTAAGGGGTATGAACTCACCTGTAGTGAGTAACTCGAATGAAAGATCGATATAGGATTGTTGGGTGTCAATTGGAGTCTTGAGCACAAATGAATCCTATTTAACATATAATTTCACATATATGAATATATTTAATGTATATAACCGCTAAAGGTGATAGGGACACGCCTTAGGGACATAAAAACACTTAGAATTAAGTGTTTCCACCATATATGATTTTATATAATGGGGTATTTGGATGTACAAGGGAGTGTATGGTCAAAATGCATAATATTTATGTGTGTGCGGCCAGGGTGTGCGGCCAGGGTGTGCGGCCAGGGTGTGTGTGCGGCCAGGGTGTGTGTGCGGCCGCACACTCCCTATTGAATGTGCCAAAACGTATTTTAAGGCTTTAGGACTCATCTAGAAAGGTTTCTTACTTCATGCTTTAGCCTTATATGGAGTTAATTGCCATTTTTGGACCTAAAAAGGGTGTGTGCGGCCACCTTGATGTGTGCGGTCGCACACCCTTTATGAAGATGATAAAATTGTGTTTTTCTAGTATATCATCAAGTGTTCTTAGCATATAACAAGTTATGATAAGTGTATACACGTTATAGAGGCTTGAAAGGGTGATTAAGGTCCAAAACTAGTGTGTGTTCTTGGTGTTCTTGGTGTTCTTGACTAAAAATGGATGTTTTCATGAATGAAACCAAAGGGTTTTGCTAGTTAGGGTCGTGTATCAACAAATAAAAAGGAAGGATTACTACCTTTTATGAAGATCAAGATGAAGATTTGGATGATACTTGAGAGGATTTCGAGTTCTAGCTTTGAAGAAGTGGAAAAAGTGTTCAAAATGACTAAGTGTTCTATATATAGGTGAGAGTGTGCAGCTGGGATGGGTGTGTGGCCGTACACTTGGGTGTGCGGCCGCACACACCTTGTGTTGGTGTGTTTGGTGTTGGATTAATGTCTAAGTCCATAACTATAATTGGTAAGACTTGACCCGACCCGACATGGTCCATTTGGGTTGCATGGCATCATGCATTTGGATAGACTATAATGAGAGAAATAACACTTAAGGTTGGTTAATATATTATAAGTTCTAATATATTAATAAGGTTATTTAATTAGTATTGATCAAGAATTAATTTGGAATTAATTAAGTGATCAAAAGGAGACTAATTAAATATATGGGTTGATTGTGTAAATCATTCATTCTTATATATGTGGGCTTGTGATCCAAGATTCCTTATGTTGGACTAAGTCCATGGGGTGACCCATGGATACTCCATGGAGGTTAAAATCCATGGAGCATAAGGAATGGGTAAAGTTATGAGTTATATGGTGTAACCCTAATAGCCACCATATAAAAGAATCCCATGGCTCAAGAAATCGTGCACTAATGTGTGAGTGTGAAGGCTAGACGATTTCAAGGAGTGTTCAAGTTTCTCTCAAGTTATTCCAAGTGTATTTGGTGTTGTGTGAACCATTTGAGGTGTCACACTTGGGGCACTAGGCACTCAAGCTTCATGAAGGCATTCTACATCAAAGAGGTATGTATTCTATCTTGTTATATTTATTATTTTGTATGCTAGATTAGGATAATACCTTGGATGTTCATAATTGTATGTATAATAGAGAAAACATAGATCCAAGGTATTTAGGGTTGCATGTACACTTAGGAGTGTTAGAATGCTCATAACCCAATAGTGGTGTCAGAGCCTAGGCTTGTTTTCTTGTTATACTTGTAAAAGTAGCTGAAAAATCGAGTTGGATGCATATATTCGATTGTTTTGGCTGGAATTGGACTAGGAACATTACCCTAAGATGTTTTTGGACTTATAAACTTATTTTTGATGTGGTAATGTTCATGCTAATCCAATTTCTAAGATAATTGTCATAATTTCAAGATTTGTATTAGTTTGTATGTTCATGCTAATTTCTTGAAGATTGATGATTTGAATTATCTTGTTCTTATGAGGTTCTTAGATTAATAGAAAAGTTGTGTGAAATAGTTGTTTTCAATCCATTTTAATCTAAGAGTTGATTCCAAAGTGTGTTTTTGTAACTTGTCCTCAAGTTATATGAAAAGTCACATTTAAGAATCATAAAACTCATACAAGTTGGCAAAGGTTACAAAATGAAGAGTCTCTTCATTAAATTAAAAAAAAGTATAACCTTAATTAGTTCCATAAGTTACAATAAAAAAAAAGGTTATTTTTTTATTAATTAGTTTAAAGTCTTCCATAACTTGTCCTCAAGTTATGGAACTTGAAGAGTTTTTTTTTTTTTTTTTTTTTTTTTTTTTTTTTTTTATAATTAAAACTACTTTAAACTCATAAGTTATGGAATTAATTAGTTTTGAATAGTTTCAAAACTTGCCCTCAAGTTTTGGAATTTGAAAAGTTTTCACTTATGAATACTTTAATTCCAAGTTAGCCCTTAGAATTTTAAAAGTTAAAATTCAACCCTTATACTTTATAATATTATAAGTTAATAATATTTATATATATGTATAAGAGTAAAGTCAGTCTTACCGTTAGTAGGCCTCATTCACGAAGCCGGTCTATAAGGGGGGTATAAGGTTACTGCCTATAAAATGGCAGTTTAATGGGTGTCCACTCTCACCCACCGCTTCCTTGACTGGTGGAGGGTCGTTAGCCGAACGGGTAGGACAAGGACTATAATTCTCCTTTCATTAAAAGTATTAATGATAAATACTAAGTAACTAAACTCTTATTAATACCCAATCTTAGTTACTTAGGAAAATGTGAATTTGGTGCTAACCCATGAAATTACACTTTGCACTTTGCTTAAGTCGTTAGTGGAGCGTGTGTGGTTAACCGGCACACTAACCTGGACTTAACAAGGTAGGCAAAGGGTAACTTAATATTTATCATAGTATTGGTGGAGCGTGTGTGGTTAACCAGCACACTGATTAAGGGGTAAATATTAAGGGTACCAAATATATTTGCATGGTTATTCACACCGTGTTTTGTGATCCTCGGCATCCCAGTCACAAAACCTGAAGGGCACACTCGAGATTGAAACATGCCTTTGAACAGTTCAATGAATCTCAAAGATCTAGGACTTTCAAATCCAATTAAAACCTAATAAATTATTTCGTTTTTCATGGTGGAAATTGGTGAATCGTCATTCACCTACCTTCAAATATTTTATAGCTTGGATTACGGCATCCCTCTTCTAAGTTATAAAATAGTTTGTTGGGTCCTAGCCTTAATATTTCATATTGGGTGTCATATTAAGGACTTTAAATCAACTATCTTGAATATCTCCCAAAAAGATGTCTGGTCTAGACATTTATGATCTTCCCAAATCTCTTGAAACAAGCTATCCTAAATGAAGATGATGTCCCATTGATATCATACTTCTTTCACCTCCTCCAATTATTCTCCCTAACCCACAAGTTCCTAAAAAGTTTAAGGTCACTCAAGCCCTATTGGCAAGGCAAGGTCTAGGTGTGATCACATCTTGGAGATGTAGTCACATATTGACAAGCCGGGAGAGTTGGGTGTCAAAGTCTTGAGAAAGTTGGTGGCTCAACTACTTTCTAAGTCACATAGTGAGTTCTTTTGGGAATCCTATGAAACAGACTAAGACAAGACCCTTAATGATCTTATCTATTTGCTAAGATCAACTTCCTAAAACGCTATGGACATTGACAATGATGACATTGGATATCCAGTAAAGCTCTCTCTTCCCAATGGAAAGGGATCGGCCATAGTCAACTCGGCTGACCCAATGGTAAAGAGAGAGGCGAAGTCTGAGATAGTCCCATTATCAAGGGTCCATAGGTAACTATTGCCAAAGGAAGGGGCATTGGTTACGAAGCTGCCAAATTTACCTAAGGATGTTAAAGTCAATAAGTTTGGCTCTACTTCAGGTAAAGTCCATTGTCTAACTCTATTAAGTACATGCTGATTCTGATCGCGAAGATGGATTTCAATCGCATGGTTCGGTGATCAGAATTTTGGGCTATTACTTAAGAGTTATGATATTTATATTGCTTAGGAATAGATAACAACAAGGTTTTCATATGGATTGTAAGGATAAGTTTTTCCGCAAAGTTTTAAAATAAAAGAAAAAGGTTTTGATTTTATTTATTTTAAGTATCCTTACAATGGCATTTGTGAAAAGTTGTTGCTTATAAGATTCCATTGATAGCAATATTGGAAAAATGGATTTGATTCTTTCGGTTGTGGTAGTGTCTAATATTACCAAATAAGGAAAGATTCTCATCACCCAAGGTTCAATCGGACCGAAACTTGGAATCATGCAAGTTGTATAGTATGATGAATGAGAACTTTGAGCTTGGAAAATTAAGACTAATTCCTTATGTGAATAAGGAAAGGACTAAGGGATCGAGTACACATTCTTGTGCACTGGTCAAGTCCACCACAAAAGATCAAGAAGACTATTCGTCATGATTTACTTAAGTTCAGTAAATATGGTTATACTTATAAGTTTAAGTATAAGTCTGTAGCATTGGAGAAGTTTCAATGTGAGACAGAACGAATAAGAAGAATCAAAGTATGGCAGAAAGATAAAAGTTTCTCAAATCTGAAAAGATGGGAGAGTACTTTAGTATCATGTTTATGATCATCTTAATGATTAAGATACCATATCACAATTGGTCCTCTAAAGTCATCTTAGTGCATTCTTATGACTAAGAAGAGGAGTCATGAATTGTTGAAATGGTTAAATCAAAAAGATGAGTCATACTTCGTTCCAAAACAATTCTTAGAGTCATACTCCAAGATTGTAACTTGAGTGATATATCTTAAAGAGGGTTTGTTAACACTAGTCAAATGTAAGAGTAAAAGGTTATCTACTCTTGTACATTTGAAATTGGTAAGTTGTGATGTTTTGGATAAAACAGAGACCAACTTAGGCCAATTGTGTAAAGTGTTAGTCTTGATAAAGAATCCGCACTATCTCTTGAAATATTTGACAAGGGAGTCTTATATGTCAAGAGGACAGTGGGAGTCTTAAAGCTCTTGAAAGTTTCAAGACTTAATCAAGAATAAAACCTAAAGTCCTTCACTAGCATACGACTTGAGGTTTATAACCTATCGTGTTGAAATTTTTGTGCCTATTCAAGTTGGCTTTGCATAGGAGTTCTGAGAGTTCTCAATTGGTTGCACAACTACTTGGAAGCAATGGCAGACACCTGAGCTGCCAAATGGCAAGAATTTAAGATTGCACAAGTTTAATCAATATGAGTTTGGATTTGTCACTAACCTTGTCTTGTGATTATGGTTTTGACAAATTCACATGGATAAGAACACATACACTATTAAATCTAAGTGTCATAAGGTTTCTCTCCGATTCATGAAAATGATGGTGAGGAAACACTTTCACTAAGTAGATTTTAGCTAGATAGCAATTGTGATATTTGCATTCTCAAAGTCGTTAGTGGAGCGTGTGTGGTTTACCGGCACACTAAACTGGACTTGTGAGAAGTGGCAAAGGTCTAAACAATTGAGACTATGATTACGGCATCCCTTTTCATAGTTCTAAAATTGTTTAGACACACATGTGAGCTATCTAAGAGAGGTGTATGATTTTGATAAAGTTTTATCAAAACAATCTAGTATCAGAAATCTGAACTTTGGTAAGAAAGACAGCTGATTTCTGAGTACATGTCAAAGCTAGTGGGAGCATAAGTGTTATGCTAATAATCATCATGTTAATGGGAGCATGATAATTATGACAAAGGTTGCAAGTTAGCAATGTTAATTATAGAAAACAAAAGTTTCAATTCGTGAGGTTGCAGGGGTTGAAAAAGTTGTTTTGCTATAATTAAGGGAGAGGAAATTATACTTCATTTCAATTCTAAAAGCTTAGATTGAGATTTTAATCGTATTTAATCAACGATATATATATATGAATTTCATGTTGGAATGGCTCAACATAAGGAAATTCTATATATGTGTTGGGGTGCAAAGTTCTTCATGTATGACTTTGTAATGGTTTGACTCTTGTAGACCCACTTGCATGTGGTGCATTAGCCTTTAGACCCATGTGTTAGTGAGAGTGAGAGAGAGACATGTAAACACCTCTATAAATAGTGGGTTCATACCACATGTAGAGGTGTGCTTGAGAGATGTAAAAGTGAGTGTGTGAGTGTGTGTTATTTATGTAGATGTAGATCTATGTCCCTTTTTGTAACACAATACATATTCAATACATCTCTTGAACACCCAAATCACCATGTTCATTGTGCAAACTTTAATTCCGCATGCCAAACCATGTTATTTGTCACATCAATTCGTATCAGAGCGGGTCTTCAAGATCAAGGTGATTGTTTGAAGAACGATTCTCGGTTTGGCAACTTTTGTCGAAATTTGAACAATTTTGGTGAGTCTCTCTCAATGATCTTTCGTAATATTTGAATCGTGCGTTGCGTTTATAAAATTTTTGATCGTTTTGACTCAATTGGATCGAATTCGTTTCAAATCCTTTTGATGATCCAATTAATTTTTTTTTTGATCATAATTCCAAAAAAAAAAAAAATTCTCAATTTGTTATTGTTCACGATGTTATTTGAGCCCAAAATCAATTTCAAATTCAGTTAACCATTCATCAATTCGTGACAAGCCCAATCAAAATGCAACTTACTGTTCATGATCTATGTTTGAGCCCAAATCACGAATCTGTTACTGTTCATGAAGATCTTTTGAGTCAAATTGTGATATTACTGTTCATTTATCAATTGAATTGAGCCCAATCCAATTTATTTGATTCAATTAATATTCATTCGATACATCTGGAAGCCGCTATCAGTCAACCATCTATAAATCATTGACTTATCAATCCAATTTCTTGATTTGTTCTTGACGGAAGTTACCGTATTTCAATATTGACGTGCTACTGTGTCTAATTACTTCAAAACACATTGAATCGATCTTTGTTTCTATCGATTCCACTTCAAATCTTGATCTCATGATTTGTAATACTTCATTTGATCGTTTTATTTTGAGAAGAATGTTCATCTGATTTTGCATTTTTGAATCTCAAATCTGATTTCAAGTAAACGATTCAGTTAATTCAATCGATTGGAGTTTATAATCGGAAACTGGTATTTTGATTTTGATGAAATTGTTGATCAAGAACTTTGAAACTGATGAAGAACAAGTATCAATTTTCAGTTCTTATGATTCTTCTTGATATTTGTTCAAGAACAGATGAAGAATGTGATAAGGTTTGTTGAACTGGTCAAAGACGAGTTCAAGTCAAATGGGTGTTCGATGAAATCGAAAGGTTTGGAGCATCGATTTGATCGATTTATGGGTTTGGTGTTGATTTTCGAATGTTTCATATGCGAAGAATTGAAATGGGTGATGTTGATGAACTGGATCTTGATCTAACGAAGCATTAGATGTTGATTTGGAATCGATGGTTAAAGTTGAATGATTTGAATCGATCAACGAACGAACTGATTAAAGACGAGATTTTTTTTCAAATGGCTGTTGATTTGGGAAGAGGTTAGAGTGAAATCAATGAACGGGGTGGAAATCGATTTTGAATATACGAAGGATTTTGATCGTTGATTTACGAAGGGTTCAAGTATGGTTGGTTATGTGAAATCGATGTTAAAACGAAGCCAAGAACAAACTGATTTTGATGAATGAATGGATTTTGGGGTCTAAATCGAGTTTGTTGTTAGTGTCGATTTTGGTTGCTTAAAAAACGAAGCCCTGCTGGTCGATAAAAACGGATCCTTGGTTTTTTTTTTTGATCGATGATTTGGGGAGCACAGTAAGAAACGAAGAATTTTTGGAATCGAACAGATTGGGTGAATGTACGAAGCGTTCCTGTGTTTTGGATTGATGATTTGGGAAGAACTGTAAGGAACGAAGGGTGATCTGAATGTACGAAGGGTTACTGTTCATTACTGTTCATATATCAGGCTTCCAGCGCTTCGCATTCGTGTGTTTGGGAAAAATTTTGGGAAGAGGAGAGAAAATCAAAATTTTCGTGCGTTTGGGTGAAAAAATATTCGTGTGTTTGGTGCCTGAATTTTCATACGAAGTGTTTATAAGAAAACAAACGAAGCGTGAATTGGTGAATTGGAGAAGAAAACAAATATTTTCGAATTGGGTCCCTCATCTTTTATCAAAGTGACACAAACGGTCTAACTTCGAATGTTGGGGCAAGGCTTCGAATGTTTGGCTAAAGGCTTCGAACATTTTGATCAAAATGCAAAATTTTCGAATTCAGCCCCTAAAATTTCGAATGTTTGGCAAACCTCATCAATTCATTCAAGTTTCGAATATTTGACACTTTTCACCCAAATTTGAAAATCTTGAAGTTTCGAATGTTTGACACTTTTCACCCAAATTCGAAATTTTTTTGGAGCTTCGAATATTTTGGGGATTCTTCGTATGTTTGGTGCAAATGGCAGAATTTTCAAAAATAGTCCCTGAGGCTTCGAATGTTTGGCAGTTCATACACAAATTCGAAAAAGGACTGTTTTTGCTGAAAATTGAAGAAAATACAATTCAAGCCCCTGCAGTTTGTGCAAATTGACGCTTTCTACCCAGCTTTGGAAAAGGGGGAGAGTTTTGCATATTTTGCTGTTTTGGGCGCACCGGGTCACTGCAGAATTTTAAAATTGACAATTTCTACCCATTTTTGAGAAATTTTGTCAAAGGCGATCCGTGAACGAAGCTAAAAATTCAATATTTTTTGGATTTTCCGGATTGAAGCACATAGTTTATGCCACATGTTAAGGCGGAGTTTTGACACGAAAAATTCCAAATAGAGCACGTTCTTTTTCCTTGGGAGTTTTATAATCAATTTTCGATTATAAAAAGGGGGAGAAGTTTTATATGGAAATTCGAACTTGAATTTTTTGTATTACGCGGATTTGAAAACCGAAGTGATCTTGATTTTTGAAGTTTACGAGATGATGCAATTGGAAGTTCGAAATGATTTATTTTTGAAATGGGTTTGGTATTATTGAAGATTTTTTGGGATGTGTTTTTAGCGCAACTTTTGGGTGATTATTTGGAGTTAATCATTCGTTGTTGCTCAGTTTGTATGGTTTCACATCCTAGAGCCCAAATTGAAGAATCATGGAAGAATTGAAGATTGAAGTTCATTTCGATATGTGTCACGCTTGAGGCTCGAACCGCGTAGTTGCTCGACTTTGGAAGATTTGAAGTGGGTCATCCATTCCTAACTTTGAGGGGGAGAATGTTGGGGTGCAAAGTTCTTCATGTATGACTTTGTAATGGTTTGACTCTTGTAGACCCACTTGCATGTGGTGCATTAGCCTTTAGACCCATGTGTTAGTGAGAGTGAGAGAGAGACATGTAAATACCTCTATAAATAGTGGGTTCATACCACATGTAGAGGTGTGCTTGAGAGATGTAAAAGTGAGTGTGTGAGTGTGTGTTATTTATGTAGATGTAGATCTATGTCCCTTTTTGTAACACAATACATATTCAATACATCTCTTGAACACCCAAATCACCATGTTCATTGTGCAAACTTTAATTCCGCATGCCAAACCATGTTATTTGTGACATCAATATAGGTCCATTATTTGCGTTCTAAAATTCGATTATGATTACGGCATCCCTTTTCATAATCTGAATTTTGAGAACTTGGCAAATTGAAATGGAAATATTATAGCAAAAGACTGGTTTAGTCTTTATGTGAGATATCATGAATCGTGTCCCATATGCTTCGGATATAGGATCGATTACATGTGCTATATTCATCCTTTCTAAAATTTTCCAAATGCCTGGGGCATTATGAAGGGAAAAGGTCTAGAATTGGATATGACTAAAATGATTAAGCAATTGTCGAGGACAATCTAAGGTTTACCAAAGATTGGTTGCTCAAGGACAGTTGGAAGTATAATGTTAATTCTGGAAGGACCACATTGACATAATCTGTAAGGAGGCAACTCTTGTTCAGAAGTGATAGTCAAAATGGAATATGGAAATGTTTCAAAGTTAGAAATTATTCAATCTGTGTAAGATTAGGAAACTTAATGAAAGAAGGATGTTTCCAAGGAGCTGATCTCCTTTGGAATGCTCTGTAATGATTGTTGTCAAGTCTTTCTGACTTTGTGCATAATCATTAAGAGGATCAATGCATATAAGTTTAGAATCTAACAGATTTCAGTAAATGGCATGAATTTGGAATTCTTGCATTTGCAGTAAGGATTTGGGACTGTGAAAAGAGGATCATTGGAGTGATGTTCAATTGATCTATTTTATAAAGTAAAGATCATAGACAAACATAGTATGCATACTTGGTGTATGGCATGACTAGTGTTTAGAAAAAATAGTGTACATGCTTGGAGCATGGGACAACTATTGTTTTAAATTCAAGTATAAAGTTGATAAAACCGAAACAATGAATAATGAGTAATCAGTATGGTGATAAATAAAAGTGTTTATTTATATTCATAGGGTTTGATACCATATTTGATTAATTTATTCTTGTGTTTCACTTTGCATGTTTTGACTTCCAGAATAACTAACTCGCTCTTCCTGAATGATTAAGTTATTCAAACCATCCATAGTCGGTCATATGTTGGAAGTAGATATGAATCAAGGCTGTCATGGGTTGGTTTGTAGAGGTCCAAGTTGGTGGACAAAGTGGTGCTACAACACTCATGAGTGCTCATAAGTTCTGAGTATTGGATTCAACCCGCGCTCATTTGAATCACTATGAGACGATAATATCTTATATTCTTCAAACCTAGAGATATGAGTTGTTACTATGAGTTGGTTATACATTGATTGCACGAAAACGCATTGGTAACTCGATGTTATAAAACGTGCCTTTGTGTATGATTCAACAAGTAGTAGAACAAGCCATATGAGTCGAAGTTTATCCATTTCTTTTACCTTCGGGATAAAAGCGATATCTGTGGGCCCCTCGATGATTTAAAGATGATACATGTGAGTGCTTGGCCAAGCCAGGACTGATTTGATTTGTTCAATCAGTCAGTCATCATGAATCGGAAATCGGGAAACAACAAATGGACAGAGAGAATGATTGATAATCCATGTCTCAGTCCATATGATATCTAGAATGGAGGAATATATGATCCCTTATCTAATGGACAAGTCATCGACAAGGTCAGAGTTCGACAGAAGCTTTTGAGAGCTACGATTGCTGATCGGTTCCTGAAGTCATACGCAATAATAGTTTTGGACTTATCCAAGTGGGAGACTGTTGGATTAATGTCTAAGTCCATAACTATAATTGGTAAGACTTGACCCGACCCGGCATGGTCCATTTGGGTTGCATGGCATCATGCATTTGGATAGACTATAATGAGAGAAATAACACTTAAGGTTGGTTAATATATTATAAGTTCTAATATATTAATAAGGTTATTTAATTAGTATTGATCAAGAATTAATTTGGAATTAATTAAGTGATCAAAAGGAGACTAATTAAATATATGGGTTGATTGTGTAAATCATTCATTCTTATATATGTGGGCTTGTGATCCAAGATTCCTTATGTTGGACTAAGTCCATGGGGTGACCCATGGATACTCCATGGAGGTTAAAATCCATGGAGCATAAGGAATGGGTAAAGTTATGAGTTACATGGTGTAACCCTAATAGCCACCATATAAAAGAATCGCATGGCTCAAGAAATCGTGCACTAATGTGTGAGTGTGAGGGCTAGACGATTTCAAGGAGTGTTCAAGTTTCTCTCAAGTTATTCCAAGTGTATTTGGTGTTGTGTGAACCATTTGAGGTGTCACACTTGGGGCACTAGGCACTCAAGCTTCATGAAGACATTCTACATCAAAGAGGTATGTATTCTATCTTGTTATATTTATTATTTTGTATGCTAGATTAGGATAATACCTTGGATGTTCATAATTGTATGTATAATAGAGAAAACATAGATCCAAGGTATTTAGGGTTGCATGTACACTTAGGAGTGTTAGAATGCTCATAACCCAACATTTGGCTCATTTGCAAGGTTTTACACTCACAATAGTCTTCCCCCGACTCTTACCTTGATTATATTAGGTTTTAAACACTCTAATTGACTCTAAATAGTGCTAGAAGATAGCAAAAACGAGTCTGGCCTTCATTGATTTGAATAAGTGTATAAGATAAAAATTTTGGATTGTCACAGAAGACATTTACATAGGGTGCACACTAACACTAAATAACCACTCATTTTCAATCGACTTGATGCCGGTTAATATTCGAAGTTTTGATGTGATCATCAGCATGGATTGGTTAAGCCCCCACCATGCCAATATTATGTGCCACAAGAAGGTCGTTCGCCTTCACCTACCCACCAATGAAACATTAATTATATACGGCGATAAACCTGGTGCAAACTTTCGTCTCATCATGCATCAAGCCACAAAAGTGTCTGCACAAGAAAAATCATGCCTTTCTAGCCCACGTAGTGGACAAACAGAAAGAGGAAAATAACATCAACGATATTCCGTAGGTGTGCGACTTTCAAGACGTATTTCCAGAAGATCTCGCGGGGATACCTCCCGAGAGACAGGTCAAATTTCGGATTGACCTGATACCTGGAGCCACATCAATTGCCAAGTCACCCTATAGGTTAGACCCTGTGGAAATGTAGGAGTTGTCGAGCCAATTAAGCGAACTCCTAGGCAAAGGATTTATAAGGCCAAGCTTCTCACCCTGGGGAGCTCCGGTCTTGTTTGTCAAGAAGAAGGATGGATATTTTATAATGTGCATCGATTATCGGGAGTTAAACAAGCTCACTGTCAAGAAACGATACCCGCTTCCTCGGATTGGTGATCTATTCAACCAACTCCAAGGAGCCAGTTACTTTTCCAAGATAGATCTAAGGTCCGGATATCACCAACTATGGGTCCGAGAAAAAGATATCCCGAAAACTGCCTTCCAAACCCGCTATGGACATTTCGAGTTCGTGGTAATGCCCTTTGGTCTAACGAATGCACCTGCAACATTTATGGACCTCATGAACGGAGTCTGCCGACCATTCCTTGACAACTTTGTAATCGTTTTCATCGATGACATACTTGTTTATTCACGAAGTAAGGAAGAGCACAGTCAACATCTAAGGCAGGTTTGGAAACTCTAAGGGCGGAGAAGTTGTACGCAAAATTCTCCAAATGCGAGTTCTGGATTCGCATGGTGGATTTCTTGGGGCACGTAGTCAGTAAAGAAGGGATACATGTGGACCCTTCTAAGATCAAGGCTATTGAGGGCTGGGCAACCCCAAGGATGCCAACGGAGATCAGGCAATTCTTGGGCCTTGCTGGTTATTACAGAAGGTTCATTCAGAATTTCTACAAGATCGCCAAGCCCCTCACTACCCTAACCCAAAAAGGCGTACCCTTTAACTGGGATGCAAAACAAGAAGCTGCTTTCCAAAACTCTGAAGCAGGCCCTCTGCAGTGCTGCGGTATTGACTCTGCCAGAGGGAACAGAAGATTTCGTAGTGTATTGCGACGCTTCCAACCAGGGTTTGGGTTGTGTACTAATGCAGCGTGGAAAGGTGATTGCCTACAAGTCCAGGCAACTAAAAAACCACGAGGTGAATTGTACCACCCACGATCTCGATCTAGGAGCGGTGGTTTTTGCTTTAAAGATTTGGAGGCACTATCTCTATAGGACAAAGTGCACAATTTACACAGATCACAAAAGCCTCCAACACATTCTAAATCAAAAGGAATTAAACATGAGGTAGCGAAGATGGGTCGAGCTGCTCGATGGCTACGAATGTGAGATCAAGTACCATCCTGACAAGGCTAATATGGTGGCCGATGCCTTAAGCAGAAAGGAATACTCGGGCCGCCGAGTAAAAAAACTGACAATGACCGTCCATTCCCACTTGTCTTCACAAATCAAAGAGGCTCAACTAGAAGCCTTGAACCCGGAAAATGCTACAAGCGAAGCTTTACGTGGGATGGACAAGAATCTCGCAATCAAGGAGGACGGATCACACTATCTCATGGACCGGATATGGATCCCAAAATTTGGAGGGTTCAAATACGTAGTCATGAATTAAGTGCATAAGACACGGTACTCCGTCCATCCGGGTTCCGATAAGATGTACCTGGATATCAAACAACATTATTGGTGGCCGAACATGAAAGCGAAGATTTCTACCTACGTGAGCAAGTGCCTGTTACAACAACCAGTGATACCCGAGTGGAAATGGGAGCGCATAACAATGGATTTTATAACCAAATTGCCTAAGTCGGCAGACGGACTGGATAAGTCGGCAGACGGACTGGATGCCATTTGGGTGATTGTCGATCGGTTGACTAAATTTGCCCATTTCCTACCAATAAAAGAAACGTACAAAATGGAGAGATTAACACGGATCCACATAAAGGAGGTGGTCAGACTTCATGGAGTGCCGATATCTATCATCTCTGACCGAGATAGTAGATTCACCTCGCGATTTTGGCAGTCACTCCAGAAAGCAATGGGAACCCATCTTGATATGAGTACTGCCTACCACCCCATACCGACGGCCAAAGTGAGCGAACCATTCAAACACTGGAAGATATGCTCCGAGCTTGTGTGATAGATTTTGGCAAGGCATGGGATACCCACCTGCCACTAATCGAATTCTCCTACAACAACAACTACCACACAAGCATTAAAATCGCTCCCTTCGAGGCCTTGTACGGTCGGAAATGTAGATCACCTCTCTGTTTGGCTGAGGTGGGAGACACCCAGTTGGCAAGGGGACAGGTACCGAACAGCACACTCACAGTACCTGAAATCATCCGGGAAACAACGGAGAAAATCGTCCAAATCAGGGAACGACTCCAAGCATCTCGGGATAGACAGAAGAGCTACGCAGAAAAAAGATGAAAGCCGCTGGAGTTCCAAGTAGGTGATCACATGCTGCTAAAAGTCTCTCCCTGGAAAGGGATGATACGGTTTGGAAAGCGGGGAAAGCTAAACCCACGATACATCGGACTGTTTGAGATCCTTGCCAGGATCGGTCCGGTATCCTACAAGTTGCTGCTACCATCGGAGCTCAGCAACGTACACCCTGTCTTTCACGTGTCAAACCTCAAGAAATGCTTATCAGGTGAAACCCTCGTTGTTCCACTCGATGAGATGAAGGTGAATGAGGATCTCCACTTCATTAAGGAACCAGTCAAAATCATGGATAGGGAAGTGAAGCGTATGAAACAAAGCCGCATTCCTATTGTAAAGGTTCGATGGAGTGAAAAACGCGGACCTGAGTTCACATGGGAGCGTGAGGATCAAATGATGCAAAAGTACCCTCACCTATTTTCTAGCTCTTAAGGATAACTCACGAAAGAATTTCGGGACGAAATTCCCTCTGACGGGGGGATGATGTCACAAGTAGCATTTTAGGGCTAGGTTTCCTATCCTTGTGCAAGATAATTCCTTGGTGTAACTATGTAACACTATGTGTAGTATAAGTTAATTTCAATACAATACAAATTTATACATCCAAAATTTGTGTTTTCTAGTCAAAACTTCCTCGTGTAATCCCAAAATATAACCCAATAAGCTATATTCACTCAACTTTGGGCCTTAACCCAAACTCTCTCGGTCCAAACCCCTTAATAGGCCAAAACTCTCTTATTGGGCCTAATAGGCCGATAACCTCTCAACTTGGTTCTTTTGGGCCGAAAACCCACTTTTGGGCCATAATTGGGCCAAAAATCTCTATTTAATACCGTATTGGGCCATAAGACCCTTATTGGGCCATGAAGAATTATTTCATGCTTCTTGGGCCGAGAACCCTTTTCATTTAGCCTCATTGGGCCGCAAACCCGTATATGGGCCTTCATGGGTCGAAAGTCCCTATTGAGCAAATGTGTTCTCAGTTGCACTTCAAATCCAAGCCCAAATTCTCTTTCTTTCTCCCCTCTCAAAATCCGATCGGCCATTTAAAAAAAATTGGAAATGAAAGGTGGGTTGACTTGTGGTGCCACCTCCCTATTATTCACCATATAACAAGGTGATTTTTCTCATACTTCCATGTAAATGGTATAACCCAACGTACTTCAAGACTCTCTCTCTCTCTCTCTCTCTCTCTCTTCTCTTTTTTCCCCATCGGCGACCCCTCCCCTTAATCCCCTCCTCACTTCTCATTTCTAACACACACATATTCCTTTCATTCTCTCTCAATACTCAAGAAAATTATCTCATTTCCTCTTGAAATTTTCGTGAGTTGTGTGTGTCTTCAAGGGATTCTCTTCAAGCCTTTCATCAACTTGGTAAGATCATATAACATTCAAGTTGTTTCCTTCCAAAGTTCACTAAGATTATTCGTCATAACCACTTCATTTTCATGTTTATGCTCCTAGAACCACCACAACTTCAAAGATCTCCTCAAAGAAGCACTCTAGAACGAAAACTCACTCCATTTCTCCTCCTCAAACCGAAAAAGCCCCAAGGTGAGCTTCATACCCCCTTGTTTTCGAGTTTTTCCTTGTTTTGGGGGGAGGATACAAGTCAAAGTCTTGTGTAATCATTTGTATATTTGTTTGCATGTGTATGTCTTACATGTTTTGGTGTGCGAAATGTTGTGATATCTTGCTAAAATCCCACAAATTCGAGATTTATCCAAGTCTTGAAGTTGTTAGAACAAGTTACCTTATGTAACTTCTTATGTTTTGTTGAATATGTTAAATATGTTTAGAAATTTACCATGAAACCAAAAGAAGAACATAATAAGGAACTTATTTGACAATAAAGTAGAAAATGGGTATCTTTGAGTCATTTTCGGTAAAAAGGAACCATTTTTGACAATAAAAATAAGCTTGGGCAATTTTTGACCATTTTAGTAAAATGGGCCAAAAATGGGCCTTTTTAGTGAATATGGACCATTTTTGAACATTTTGATAAACTTGAGCTTTATTGTATATTTTAGTATAAATGGGCTGAAAATAGACTTTTTAATAAACTTGGGCCATTTTTGAACATCTTAGCAAAACTGGGCCGAAAATGGACTATTTTTGTCAACTCTAGTAAAAATGGGTCATTTTCGACATTCTTGTTAATAATGGGCCATTATTCACCCTTTGGATAATATTGGGCCATTTGTGAACATTTTAAATAAAAATGGGCCTCTTATAATAAATTGGGTAAAATCGGGCCTTCTATATTTTAAATTGGGCCTTATGTGACAATTCTATTTTAATTGGGCTTTTAGTAACAATAGTTGTAACAATGTGATATTTTGACACTTTTGGTAAAACGATTATATTTTATCGCCTATGATTTGTAATCAAAATATACCCTAGTAACATTATTTACAACGTTAAATAATGAAACTCAATGTTTGCGTAATTTCCGTTAAGGCTCTTGAGAGACACACCTTCACCGTACCTATTTTAGTGTACATCGTCAGCCCTGTAGTTATAACCAGAGTCTCCTGGAGGGAGAACGGGAGTTTGTGTATAGATCTATACGGGGTTGACACCCCACACCTGAGCTGCTCGCTACAGCTAGACAGACCAGCCTAGGGTGACAAATATCTTCTCAGAAACCGACGCATGAAGAACATCAAGACAGACACTCCGTCATATTAGTATGGTTATTGTCACACCCCCAAACCGGAACGGCGGAAACGTTCGGGGGCGGAGGACGTCATGCTTAGTATCACAACACATGCATCATAGTAATCAAAGTAACAAACAACCATTGCATTAATATTAAAGTGTTTACAATGTATTAGATTCACAAAAGATTGACTCCAAAAGTAAATAACAAAACAAGGACATGAAGCTACTATGCTCCATCTTATGAATCCCGGTGCGCGTACCTGTCTACTAGTTTCCTGAGAATACAAGTTATTTTGGAAGAGTAGATCAACATTTAAGCTGGTGAGTTCATAAGCATTTCTGTTATATTTTAAAGTATACTCTAAGTTCTTTTGGGACAAGTTCGCCAGTTCCTCCAGAAAATCCTATATTTTCTGATGTGATGAATGATAAGTAAAAATGACTCTACAATTCCTTCTTTGAGTACTTAATGAATACAAGTTGTATACAATCCGGATCAAACAGACAATGAATTGTGTGGATCTGCCCTAAGCCCACAACCAATCAAGGAACATGGAATGAGGTGGAAGTCACACATTCCATTGTTTGCTAGATCCTCATTGTATATAACCCTGCTGTATTCACCAGGTGCTTATGGAGTTAACTGTAATAGTTCTATTATATTTCAAGAAAACATTCCTTAAGAAAATCATATATTTTCTTTAGTAAAATGGTAACCACAATAGTTCCTTCTATAATCACTTAGTTTATACTGGTTATATATAATCTAATATCGAACGGACAGTTAAATGTATGAATCTGCCCTAAGCCCACAACCAAACAGGAACAAGAATTGAGGCGGAAGTCACACATTCCACTGCCTATTGGATATTAATTATATATAACTCTGATGTATAAACCAAGGTATTATAGAATTAACCATTTAAGGCCCTTTATGTTATACTAGTTTAATAAGAAGTATTAAACCCTTTTATAAATAAGTTTCTAGTTTCACTAACTCAATTGTGAAACATTGTTTTTCGTAATGAGTATTATTGTTTTCAGAAAGGTCTATCAAAAAATGTTTATCTTAAAAGAATGATGTTTACCAAAGAAGATCCTATATTTTCTATATAACCGACTGGTTGTCTATGTTGGTCCAAGATTTAAAAGCACAAGTATAATCAATATACCTACTTTAATGCTATCTAGTTTAGTTGATATGTTAATACTGAATAAAGACTTGGTTGTTCTGGAGAACCTGATGTGACGATACTACCCTCCTCTGATCACTTACATATCAGTTGTATATAACCGAGATCGAACAGACAATTGAATGGGTGAATCTGCCCCAAGCTCACAACCAAACAAGGAACAGAAAATGAGGCGGAAGTCACACGTTCCACTGTCTATCGGATTTCAGTTTTATCTAACCTTATGGTATATACTGAGTAATCACATAGTTATTATCCCTTTGAGATTGTTCATGAAAAGTATATTACTACGTAAATATATTGTTGTTATCTATTGTGAGTTTTATGACCATACTAATTTGACTAGTGTAAACACGACGTATTGTAGATGTCAAAAAATATGACATTTGTCACCTGCAGACCTACCGGTCTGGCTGTAGCTAACAGCGAGGTGCGGGATTGTCAATCCCGTATAGATCTATACAGAAACTCACGCTCTCCCTCCAGGAGACTCTGGTCATAAGAGTAGACTTCCATTTGTACTTAAGTAAGTATCGAAGACGTGTCTCACAAGCTAGATTAACGATTTTACACGTAATAATGCGGAAAACCCTTTTTATAATTATCAGATAAGTTTATAAGAAGATCCTTTTGTTCCTTAAACTAAACTTATTAAAGTTTATAAGTTTATTTCTATGTTCTATTCAAACTTTCATGTTCTAAATACAGTTCATTGGTACAAATACATAATAAGCAATTTATATTTTTCAACAAACGATTTCTTGTGTTAGACTTGTATTCCCCCCCCCCCCCCGGCCCCCCTTAAAACATTAAAAAGTTGGAAACGATATGGGGGTATGAACTCACCTTATGTGGGTGATTCAATTGAAGATTCGATATAGAATGATAAGTTCCACGACTGAAGTCCCAAAGCACAAACGAGTCCAAAGGAGTGTTAGAAGCAAGTTGGAAGGCTGAAATGGTGTTCACGGCCCTATGGGATATTCACGGCCCAAGAACACATAAGTGTTCATGACCCATGTTGAAGGGGTTACGGCCTTGAAGAAGGGTTCACGGCCCTATGAGTGGTTCACGGCCCAAAGGTGTGAAGAACACTTGAAGATCTTGTTGTTGGCAAGTGTTTGAAGGCCCTTTGTTGTATTCCAAGAAGATACAAAAGAAAAGGGGTGTTTAAATGTTTCTTGAGGATGATACTTGAGAGAGAATGGGAGGATCACGGCCAAGGAAGAAAAAGTGAAGGAAAAATGAGCCAAACATATATATATATATATATATATATATATATATATATATATATATATATATATATATATATATATATATATATAGGGACTAGTTCACGGCCTAAGGAGGGTTCACGGCCGTGAACATGGTTTGCGGCCGTGATCCTCACTTGATGAGGTTTGTGGCCCGAATGCAATACTCCTAACTCGTTTCCTTAGTGGTTCACTTCCTAACACGCAACCCTTACGTATGCTCGGTCTAGAAACCTATAAATTTGACCTTATGTTGATGTGTTTGACATCACAAGATAGAATATTTCGGGGTTGTGACATCATCCCCCCGTTAGATGGAATTTCGTCCCGAAATTGGATTTCGTAGCAGGACTCCTGGGGTCGTGCTCCTCTGAATGGTAGAATATCCACTCGTAGATTTGGGCAACTTTGCCCCGAAGTTCATGATAGGATTCATACCTGGTCCACCTATCAACACCTCGTGTATACAAGTCGTATATAATTAAGATTAGTAAGACGGTCGGATGTGTGACTCTGACCCAGGTCCACAACCAAACAAGGAACAGGAAATAGGGCAGAAACACACATATTAGATCCGCATAATCGTAATTATATACCACCCTCGTGTATACACTTAATAGTGATAGGTTAACCGAATTCGTCCTTAGCCTCTATGCTTGAACTTGATCTGTTGGACGAGTGGTAATTCTGGAAGGTTTGCTGGGTATACTTCGGAAAGGTTTCGGAGGGCAAGGTACTCCTCTCATGAGTACTTCGGGGTTTAGAAGACAAGAGAAAAATTTGGGGTCTGGGTCGGGCTGTCGTTACGAGTGACGAAGGTTTCGTTAGTCGGTCGGTTATGGCGAAAAGTTTTCAGAGCACATGAAATTGGTATGGTGAGGACCACGCCAATCCATGACGAATGATAACGACGGACTCTTTATAGAAACAAATGTTAGGCCAATTTGAAAGAAATGTTTGTTATACGATGGTGTATCCTGAGTGTGCTCGACAATGTATTATGTGCAGGCTTTCTAGTGCTTACCCGATATTACCACTGCCACTAAACGTACCGCAAAAAGCGAGTACTAGTAGCGAAAGTGCTTTGATAACTAGTATCGATACTTTATATTATGATCCTTCTTGATACCTCTATGATCGCTTGGTATATACAAGTTATGTATAATTAAGATGAATAAGACGGTCGACTGAGTGACTCTGCCCTAAATCCACAACCAGACAAGGAACAGAAAATGAGGCGGAATCACTCACTCTAAGCCTGCAAAATCTTAGTTATACCAGAAAACTTTGTAGCACCACTACTCTTGAAAGTTTTGAATGAGGGACGTCTCGTCTCTCCTTTTGAAGATTCTCCGGTGACTTTCTCTTTTCCTTTATCACCATTCTTATTGTGTTCTTCGAGAGTCTGCCGAATAACATTAGTAAGTTTACCCAAGAGTCGTTCCTCACGAGGGGATACTGGAGTATCTCCTTCATCAGGACGAGGATCTCTACCCACCTCTGGCGTATGGCTACTCACCTGTTCAGCTATTGCTCTGAAATTTGGAGTAATATAGTATTTTAGAATATAAGGATTTATTATTACCTAATACTTTACTTAAGTCTATCCTATGGTTTGTATCCATATACTTACAACGAGTCCGTTCATTTATTGAACTTCCAATAGTTTAAGTCTAAATACCAATCTATGGAATTTAGTTCGCTTAAATAACTGCTCTGATACCATGATTGAAAGAACCCCTTTCTAAATTATGAATGAAAGAACCAAACTTTCATACTCCAAAATATTGTTACTCCAAAACATGCTACATGCATATTCATAAAACAATATTTTACATTGATAATTTTGATTACAAAAGACTGGATACAAACCGACTAAGTTTTAGTATTTTACATAACTACCCAGGATATTAAAATTTTTATACAAACATAAACCCAAGTACAAAAGTAATAATATAAACTATTCTAAATCTTCCAACAGTATATGACTATACTGGATTCTCATTGCCTGCAATTGTTAAACACTGAGAGGGGTAAGCGGTGACGCTTAGTGAGTTCAATAATAGATACAATATAACGCTATGCCATATATATACTTTAATATGGCAGAAGCAAAGGGGTACAAGGAACAACAAAGGCATATGTGAATCATGCGACAAGCTTTCCATATCAATCGATGATTTGATTCAATGATATACAATCAATGAGACATAACAATTTCGATACTTGATATACATCAATAAGGCTTTGGCACAAAATACATACGATTTCTGATTAAACATTTTGGTAGATTTCAGGCTTTTAGCCCTATCTAACCTTCTGCCAATGCCATAGAATAGAAGTCATTCTCTTACGAGACATGCTCTACATGGACAGAGGCTACATACCAGTACCACCGTGAATCTAAGTCCTTTCACTGATCACATGGTCAAAGGTACAACTTTGCTACCATAATAGCGGAAATAATTGATGGGTTTTAAGCATAAGAACAATCCTATGTGCTCATACAAACCCTAATGCTTGGATCTAGGTTTCTCTATTGAACATGCATTGAATCCAAGACTTGCAAACCCTAATCTAGCATACATAATTCGAAATTAACTTATTACATCAGATCTAGATGTTTACCTCTTCAAAGATTGGCTTAGATCTTCTTTTCTTCTTCTCTTGAGCTTAGAGTCACAATTGTAACTCCTCTAATGGATCACAAACACCTCAAGCAAGAAGGCAACTTTGAGAGAGGAGGGAGGATGCTAATTTTCGGCCCTAGGGTTTCTCTTGGAAGCAAGTGACCGAAAATTGGAGCCTTGGGGTCTTATTTATAGTGCAGGCTGCTAGGGTTTCAGTCTAAACCATAATGGATACCTTAGCCACCAAGTAGCCCAAGGAACCTTCTGGAATAAGGCCCTTGGACGAAAATATGATGATCCTTCATCATAATTTCGTTCCCCCTTAGTCCATTAGGTTTCCCAGCCCAAAACTCAACTATCACACATTTGACAGTTTATGCCCCTATATTTAATTAATCTCTTTTAGTCACCAAATTAATTCCTAATTAATTTATGACTAATACTAATTAAATAAATATGATTTCTCCTTTAATATATTATTCTTATAATATATTAATAAACCATAATATTCTCATATCAAATTACCTTGTCAAGTTGTTTTGGTGAAGGCAACCCAAAAGGACCATGCATAACCGGGTCAAGTACATACCAAATATAGTTACGGGCTTAGACACTAATCCAATAGTCTCCCACTTGGATAAGTCTAGTGACTATATCTCACATACGACTTCAGGATCTGGTTAGCAATCGTAGCTCTTATACGCTTCTGTCAACTCTGATCAAAATCCTGTCCTTCAGATATGGGATCGTATAATCCTCTGTTCTAGATATCATGCTGACAATACTTATTATCCAACATTTTGTTTCTCGATCTCTGATTTATTCGACATAGAATTTAGTTGAACACATCAACTTCATTCTGACCGGGCCCGACACATAAGTCAAACTAAATCATCGAGTGGCCAAGATATCGCTTTTATTCTCTTAGAATAAAAGGTACAGAAAAACTTCGACTTATATGCTTTTATCATTTTCTAGCTAAGTCACACACAATAATGTGTTTTATAACATCAAGTTACTGATGCGTTTTCGCATTATCAATGCATAATCAACTAGCAAACAACAACCATATCTCTAGGTTTAAAGATTATATGATATTATCATCTTGCAATCACTTATGGTAACTTTCATGAAGTGATACTAGCAAGTGCGGGTTTATTCCAATGCTCAAAACAAATTTCATAAGCACTCATAAACTTCGCAGCAAACCTTTGCTATGTCTAAAACCTTTCAGAAAATCTACAAACAAATTTATGACAATCTTCTTTCATATCTACTTCCAACATATGAGTGATTGTGGACTGTTCGAACAATCTTATTATTCAGGAAGTCAAAACATGCAAAATTGGAAATAACAGATAAATAATCAACACAAGATATTAACTTTCTTATAAATAACACACCTTTATTTAATCATCAAAATGTTGAATACAGAATTATCCATTACAAATTTCCTACCTATCTAATCTAAACTAATATCGTCCTTTAGTCCAACGCTCCTAGCGTGCTTCAAATGCTTAACCCTACTCAGTCCCTTCGTAAGGGGATCTGCTGGGTTATCTTCTGACGATACCCTCTTTACAACGAGGAGTCCCTCTTCTACCCGATGTCTAATAAAATGGTATTTCCTGTCGATATGTCGAGATCTGCCATGATCTCTTGGTTCCTTGGTTAAGGCAATCGCTCCTTCATTATCACAGAAAATTTCCATGGGCTCCTTTATGGATGGCACAACTCCAAGGTCTCCAATGAAGTTCTTCAACCATATAGCCTCCTTTGACGCTTCGCTTGCCGCAATGTACTCTGATTCGCACGTTGAATCAGCCACGAACTCTTGCTTGGAACTTTTCCAAGTCACTGCTCCTCCGTTCAGGGTAAAGACCCAGCCTGACTGCGATCGGTAATTATCCCGATCCGTCTGAAAACTAGCGTCACTGTACCCTCGCACCCTTAAGTCATCACTCCCACCGAGGACTAGAAACCATTCCTTGGTCCTTCGTAGGTACTTAAGAATATTCTTGACAGCAATCCAATGCGCCCTACCAGGGTTCCCTTGATATCTGCTGACCATGCTCAAGGCGAAGGCCACATCAGGGCGAGTACAGGTCATAGCATACATAATTGAGCCAATTGCGGAAGCGTAAGGTACTCGGCTCATATCAGCTATCTCTGCCTCTGTACTTGGGCTCTGAGTCTTACTCAGTTTGGTATTGCATTGGATTGGTAACTCCCCTTTCTTGGAATTTTCCATACTAAAACGTTTTAGTACCTTTTCCAAGTATGTATCCTGACTGAGTCCTATCAGTCTCTTACTTCTGTCTCTCACTATCCTTATTCCTAGTATATATGCAGCTTCTCCGAGGTCCTTCATAGCGAAACACTTCCCAAGCCAGGATGTGACCTCCTGCAAGGTTGGAATGTCGTTTCCTATGAGTAGTATGTCATCGACATACAATACGAGGAAGCTCACTATACTCCCACTGGCCTTGACATACACACATGACTCATCTTCGTTTCACAGAAAACCAAACTCTTTGACCTTCTCGTCAAAACAAAGATTCCATCTGCGAGATGCTTGCTTTAATCCATAAATGGATTTCTCAAGCTTGCACACTCTATTTGGATGCTTCGCATCGACAAAACCCTCTGGCTGATTCATGTAAACATCCTCAGCCAACTTTCCATTTAGGAAAGCGGTTTTTACGTCCATCTGCCAGATTTCATAATCATGAAACGCAGCTATTGCGAGCATTACCCTAATAGACTTTATCGTGGCAACTGGCGAGAAGGTCTCATCATAGTCAACTCTAGGAGTTTGAGTAAAGCCCTTCGCGACCAATCGCGCTTTATAAGTATGCACTTTCCCATCCATGTATGTCTTCTTCTTGAAGATCCACTTGCACCCGACTGTCTTACGACCTGGTACATTATCAACCAAATTCCAAACTTGGTTGTCATACATGGACTGAATCTCGCTGTCCATTGCCTCTTTCCATTTAGCAGACTCTGGGCCTGCCATGGCTTCCTTGTAGCTATTAGGTTCGTCCAGATTTACTACTGTACTATCACTAATAAACGTATCCCCATCAGTAGTAATATGGAAACCATAAAACTGGGGTGGAACAATAACTGTACTCGAACGTCTAAGAGGTAAGGACTGGTCAATTGGTTCAACGAGAGTTTCCTCCTCAGGTTGAACGCCAGTGTCAGAGGTTCCTTCATCTCCTGACTCTTAAAGCTCTTCAAGGTCAATCTGACTCCCACTGTCTCCTTGACTTATGAGTTCTCTCTCTCTGAAAACTCCTCTCCTAGCAACAAAGACAACATTGTCACTTGGTCTATAGAAGACATATCCAAAAGACTTCTGTGGATAGCCGATGAAATAACACTTCTCACTACGAGGTTCTAGCTTGTCGTGAGTCTCTCGTCTTACGAAAGCTTCACAACCCCAAACCTTGATATGTGCTAACGAGGGAGCTTTCCCTGTCCACATCTCGTGAGGTGTCTTGGCAACCTTCTTGGTGGGAACTAAGTTAAGGATATGGGCGGAAGTCTCTAAGGCATACCCCCAGAATGAGATTGGTAACGAAGCACGACTCATCATAGAACGAACCATGTCCAACAAGGTTCGATTACGTCTCTCAGCCACACCATTCAATTGTGGCGTTGTAGGAGGCGTCAATTGCGAAACTATTCCACATTCTTTTAAATAGTCGTGAAACTCAAGACTTAGGTACTCTCCTCCTCGATCAGATCGAAGCATCTTGATTTTCCTGCCCAACTGATTCTCCACTTCATTCTTAAACTCTTTGAACTTTTCAAAGGTTTCTGACTTTTGCTTGATCAAGAAGATATATCCATATCTGCTATAATCGTCTCTAAAAGTCACATAGAAGCGACAAGCGTCCCTTGTGCTGGATCTAAAGGGTCCACATACATCTGTATGTATGAGATCCAATAAACCCTCACCCCTTTCACATGTACCAGTAAAGGGTGACTTGGTCATCTTCCCAAGTAAACAAGATTCACACACGTCATCGTCCCTAAGGTCGAATGACTCCAAGACTCCATCCTTTTGGAGTTGGGCTATGCGTTTCTTGTTAACATGGCCAAGGCGACAATGCCACAAGTATTTCCTAAAATATCTATAACTAACACAGATTCATAAATCCCATTACAAGGTAATGCATTGAAATAAAAGACACCATTCAAATAAGCATTAATAGAACCATTACTATTATCAAACGAATATCTGAAACCTTGTCTAAACAATCCATGAAAAGAAATGATGTTCCTTGCCATATCTGGCGAATAGCAACAATTATTTAAATCTAGCCCTAACCCATTACTCAACACTAAGGAATAAAATCCGATCTTGGTTACTGGTGAAGACTTCTTGTTTCCCATGATCAAGTTTATCCTTCCATGCTCCACTTCCCTACCTTTTCCTAGCCCCTGAAAATCAGAACAAATGTGGTAACCACATCCAGTATCAAGGACCCATGAAGTAGCAAGTGATGAGTTATTAGATTTAATTAAATACATACCTGCAAAGGTGGGCTTTATCTTCCCATCCTTAATATCCTGCAGATATTTAGGGCAACTTCGTTTCCAGTGGCCCTTCTGGTGGCAATAGAAGCACTCTGCTTCCTTGGGTTCAGAAGAGGGCTTAACAGAACCTGCTTTGGTCCCACTGGAAGAGGAACCATCTTGGGTCTTACCCTTATGGTGGCTCTTAGAAGGATCCTTCCTCTTCTTTCCCTTTCCTTGGCCAATTGCCAACACAGGAGCAGCTACAGTAGAGGATGATGCAATAGATTTCTCCTTGAGGTTGCTCTCAGCTGTCCTCAGGAGCCCTTGAAGTTTACTCAGGGTGACCTCTTCTTTGTTCATATGGTAGGTCATTCTGAACTGGTTGTAGCAGAAAGGCAAGGAGTGGAGGATGATGTCGATAGCCAAATCCTCATCAAACTTAACATTAAGTTTGAGAAGACGATCAACATACCTTTGCATTCTTTGCAAATGAGCAGTTAGGGATTCTCCACTCCCCATCCTAGCGGTGATCATGTTGGTGATGATCTCATAGCGCTCTTGTCTCGCGCTCTGGTGGTACCTGTCCAGCAAATCCTGGTGCATCTCATATGGATACATGTCCTCATAGGACTTTTGGAGTTCGAGATTCATGGTGGCCAACATGATGCAATGAACTTTCGTTGCATCACGCTCGTGGGCCTCAAAGGCGGCCATCTCTTCAGGAGTAGCTACTTCTGGGTTGATCTTTTCTAGCTTCTCGTCGAGGATATATTCTTTGTCCTCGTAGCGAGTTATCATGCGAATGTATCTCATCCACTCGTTGAAGTTCGAGCCATCAAATTTCACCTTTTGACATAGGTTCATCAACGAGAATGACCCAGAAGTGTTGTTGTTTGCGTTTGCGTTAGACATCTGAAATAGAAAGGAACAAAGTTTGATTAGAAATGAATCCCCAATTAAACACCCAAATGAGAAATTAGGGCTAGTATCCAACAACATTATTTACAACTTAGAAAAGGGATGCCGTAATCTAAAAGTAAATAATTTGAAGGTAAGTGAATGACGATTCACTAATTTTCACCATGAAAAACGAAAAAGAATTAATTTTTAAATGTATTTGAAAATTCCTAGATTTCTTTTGAGATTCATTGAACATTTCAATGGCATGTTTAAATCTCGATATGCACTTCAAATTTGCGACTGGGATGCCGAGGATCGCAAACAAGTTTGTGAATAACCATGCGAATCAACATGGTGCACTCAATGTCTTCATCACCTAATCAATGTGCTGGTTAGCCACGCACGCTCCATTGATGCATGATAAAACATCGAGCCACCCTTTGTCACCAATGTCAATCCCAAATTAGTGTGCCGGTTAGCCACGCACGCTCCACTAACGTTCGACAGGGGTACAAAGTGTAATTCCATGGAATAGAATCATTTTCACATTTTACCCTAAAGTAACTAAGATTGGGAATTTATAAAACAATGTAGTTACTTTAATATTTCCATTATACTTATAATGAGGAATTAAGTGCCCTATCCTATCCGTTCGGCTAACGACCCTCCACCAGTCAAGCAAGCGGTAGGTGTGAGTGTACACCCATTAAGCGCCATTTTATAGGCAACAACCTTATACCCACCTTATACACTGGCTTCGCGAATGAGGCCTACTAGCGATAAGACTAGCTTATTCTTATACATATATATATATATATATATATATATATATATATATATATATATATATATTAGTTAATCTTGTAATAATATAATAGTATAGGGTTGAATTTTAAACTTGTAAAATTCTAAGGATTTGAAATTTAAATCATTCAAAATTAAACTTTTAATCATAAAATTTAAATTTCAAAACTTGAGGACAAGTTTTGAACTTTTCAAAACACAAGGGATCAAATAACAAATAACATAAATTAAACAATTCATTTTATGATTATCTATATTTGACCTTACCCAATTTTAGTCACAAGATAATTACCAAATAATTCAAATAATCCATATTTATCATATAAAGAAAGCATTATTCAAAAGATTTGAAATTATCTTTTGTTTTGGCAGGGATAATCATTCAAATATAATAAAATTCGGATTTTATCTTCAAAAAACGATTTAGGCATTAATCCCATGACAAAACAGCAACAAAATCCCGAAATATCCTCTGCCTGATGCACAGACTCGCCGTCAGTCCTGGACTCGCCGAGTTGAGTCGGGAAGAGGAAAAAAAACGATTTTCAGTAATTAAACATTTAAAGCATCACATACAACAGAAACCAATCAAGGCTCTGATACCACTAATGGGTTTTAAGCATAAGAACAATCCTATGTGCTCATACAAACCCTAATGCTTGGATCTAGGTTTCCCTATTGAACATGCATTGAATCCAAGACTTGCAAACCCTAATCTAGCATACATAATTCAAAAATTAACTTATTACATCAGATCTAGATGTTTACCTCTTCAAAGATTGGCTTAGATCTTCTTTTCTTCTTCTCTTGAGCTTAGAGTCACAATTGTAACTCCTCTAATGGATCACAAACACCTCAAGCAAGAAGGCAACTTTGAGAGAGGAGGGAGGATGCTAATTTTCGGCCCTAGGGTTTCTCTTGGAAGCAAGTGACCAAAAATTGGAGCCTTGGGCTCTTATTTATAGTGCAGGCTGCTAGGGTTTCAGTCTAAACCCTAATATACCTTAGCCACCAAGTAGCCCAAGGAACCTTCTGGAATAAGGCCCTTGGACGAAAATATGATGATCCTTCATCATAATTTCGTTCCCCCTTAGTCCATTAGGTTTCCCAGCCCAAAACTCAACTATCACATATTTGACAGTTTATGCCCCTTTATTTAATTAATCTCTTTTAGTCACCAAATTAATTCCTAATTAATTTATGACTATACTAATTAAATAAATATGATTTCTCCTTTAATATATTATTCTTATAATATATTAATAAACCATAATATCCTCTCTCTCATATCAAATTACCTTGTCAAGTTGCTTTGGTGAAGGCAACCCAAAAGGACCATGCATAACCAGGTCAAGTACATACCAAATATAGTTACGGGCTTAGACACTAATCCAACAATAATAACACGGGATGATAACACAGAAAAGCACATAGCACATATAACACATAACATACAATTGTTCCTATATATTGAACTCACCGTGAAATAACCGGGGGGGTTAAAGTATTAATTTGGGCAGAACTTCGACTCTAAATATGACTTTATATGACAAAACCGGGGGTTTTAGTTGAAAACCGGCCTTATTCGGGCAGAGTTTTGACTTGAAAATATAATTTTCTCGGGAACTTCGAAGCGTCGGGACTTGCTTCGGGTGTCGGGGATGATACCGGGACTTCAGGGGGTGTTAGGGTAAATTTAGAGAGAGTATAAGGTGTGAAAGATTGGAATTTGTAAACAAAATACGGCTGCCTTCGCATCCCTTTTATAAGGTCCGAAGCCGCTGACTACGATGGGCGTAAGTCCTCGGTACGCTGGGCGTACTGCGAGGCGGTCCTCTACGCGGGACGTACTCCTCGTACGCGGGGCGTACCTGCGAGGTGTCGCCTGATCGGAACCCGGGCCTCAAACGTGGCTTGTTGCGTGTCACCTGAACGAAGAGAGAGTAACGTGGCCGATCTTTGACCTTGCTTCCGAGTACGCTGGGTGTACACCTTCGGACCATTCTCGTAATTTGTGCCATAAACTTCAAAAATTCGTATCTTTTGCATACGAAATCTCGTAATTTGACGTTCTTTATATCCACGTGTAGGTGAAATTATGCTCTACAACTTTCGTTTAGACTTCGTTAGCTAATTTTGAATTCATTTTTAATATTATATTTTTAACAGGCCGGGACAGGATAAGTCCGTTAAAAATTCATAACTTCTTCATCCGAAGTCCGTTTTCGTCTGTCTTTTCACCGTTGTACTACTATTGACGAGACCTTCGATTCTCGTTTAGGTTGTGTCGGCTAAAAATCACTCGATCTTTATTTCGAGTTTTTAGATGTCTATTGCTATACTGAATCTTGGAAAAATCATAACTTCTTCATACGAAGTCAAATTTGGACGTTGTTTTTATGGAAATTCTCGGTTTAATGAATACTACGACTTTCATTTAGATCATAAGGGCTAAAAAGTAGTTTACCGAAAACTCACTTTTTACGTCATACGGTGTCGTGCCGGTTCTGTCGCGAATCTTCGATTGGTTATAACTTCTTCGTTATAACTCGGATTTCGATGAGGTTTTCGCCTAAATGTTTCTAACGAGATTCTTTACAACTTTTAATAATATAATTTTACTTATTTTCAACTTTATATTTTTGTTAATTTCAATAGCTGATATTTGATTGGAATCTCATAAGACTTCCAATACTTTCTCAATGATTCTAAACATAGTTTTTATTCAATTCTCGTAAAAACTATCTGTTAGAACTCAACGGTTAATATCATATAATATTTTATAATATTATTCACTTTTAAAACTAACAAAACACGATAACTGAACGTGTATGTTACACTAAGCCATCATAGCTCACCTGTACGGATCTTTAGTGCTCTTATGAATGATGTGACTTGTTCGGTCTTGTGAGTTATTATAATTACTTTAAAAATTTTCCCCAAGTTTTAATATTAATATAAATTAAAATTTTAAATTAAATATTTATGTAGAAGACATACCACTGTTTGCTAGTGGTTCCGGGGCAGTCTCTTATACGATGATTATCAGTATTTGCCCTTCCCCGCCCGAGTTCTTCGTAATTGGACAATCCCTATTGTAGTGCCTAGTCTCACCACATCCATAGCATGCCTGGTTTACTTCTACTCCGGGGACTTGGGAGATTGGTTGTGTCGGCGCCCTGCAGAAACAGGCAGTGTGCCCCTTTCTGCGACAATTCATGCTCTGCATTTCCCGGCATACTCCGGTGTGGTGGTAGTTACACTTACCATACTTCGGGAGAGTTCCAGCATATCGAATGACAGACGCTGGAGTGGCAGGTGTAGTGGCAGCGTGTACAGTAACCACATGTTGCTCCTGTGGGGGTTCCTGTGTTGTTCGTTCGTTCCTTCCTCTTTTTCCCCAAATTTCATTTATAGTCCCCTCCCTTTGTTGGCTTGGGAGCAGGGACCACCACGCCATGGCGGACTCCATGGTCAATGAGTCGTTGGGCCAGGCATTTGGCGCTATCGAAGGTAGTTGGATTAGAAGACGGTACATCCCCCTGAATCGGGGTAGATAAGCCCCAGATGTACTTTTCTATCTTTTTACTCTCCGGGGTAACCATCCCGGGGCACAGTGCTGCCAGGTCGCTAAACCTGTCAGTGTAGGCCACTATGTCTGAGCCGACCATGCTATGCTCCCATAGCTCTTGCTCCAGCTTTTGAATTTCGCCTCTTGGGCAGTATTCTTCCAACATCATCTCTTTTAGGTTCTACCAACCCATAGAGTTAGCCACTGATAGGGTTAGTGACTTAACATGGCTATTCCACCATGTTAGGGCTCTGTCTGAGAAGGTGCAGGCAGCAAACTTCACTTTGCTCCCTTCTGGGCACAGACATATTTCGAAAACTGAATCTGTTTTCTCGAACCATCGTATTAGATCAATGACTCCCCCATTCCATTAAAGGATTTGGGTTTACAGTTCATGAAGTCCTTGTACGAACACTCCCGTGGGTGTCCGTGGGTAACTCCGGGATTAGATAGGTGGGTACCGCTACCAGATCCACTGGTACCACTTGCGCGGATTTGAGTTATTGAAGTTGTTACTGCGGCTGCTACCGCTGCTTGGAGAGCAGCAGGGTCGAATTGTGGTGGTGGAGGCGGTGGTGGATTCTCTGTCGTGGTATTGACTACCCGCCTTATAGGTCTACCGCGAGGCATCTTTTGCTATAATGAATACAAGATGAAACGGTGATAAGTCTATAACAGTGGTTATAAGTCGAATGCTGATTAACTAAGTTATCCTAGTTCCGAGTGTATCCGGTTCTGACTTTCATAGGGTTCTGAAAAAAAAAACAATTCATAATGGGAGTCTATATAAAATAAACTTTATGAATCAGAACTAGCTATCCTCGAATGAATTTTTGTGAATTGAATAACTGTTACCAACTGTAAGAAAAAGAAATAATCCTAACACATAGTGTGAGTACCATATTCACTAGCTCACTAAGTCATTTTAGGTTATTATTTATTAGTGTGATGCATAGGACGTTTTGTTTCTTCGGCAAATCCCTCCTTGGAAAAAATCCTCATGAACCTCTTCTTGTTCCTCCTTGACTTCGCTGTTGACTGCTATGATGGAGTGGTTACATCTATCTAGGTTGGCCGTGCGAGAATGGAAGTGTCTATAGAATCTATGAGATTAAGTGAAACATTATGGGGTGATCCTTACCGGGTCCTCCTATAATTGCGCAGTGTATACAAGTTGTATATAATTTAAGATTAAATAGACCTTCGAATAAGTGATCCTACTCTAAAACCACAACCAAACAAGGAACAGGAAGTAGAGCATAGATCACAAATTCTAAGTCTATAAAATCTCAATTATATAAAACCTTGGGAGTATAAACTCCGAAATTATAGACCTACCAGAAGGGTCTTTTAAATTTTCACATAAGTTATTTATAGTGCCTAAAATACTCCTATCGTATTTTAATGGTATGAACTTGGTAAGTTTTAAACTTGTTGTTATCTTATAGTATCATAAAATACTCCTATAGTATTTTAACTTTATGTTCTGCTCTAGAAATCCCCTTGCATAAAGAGTTAGGTAAGTTTTAAGTCTGTTGCAACACCACATCACTCCCAAACACATGTTGGTCATATCTCAAATAAATATAGTTGATCAAGCTATATTGATCCCAAATATGATTACATAACTGTCCAGGTTTGACCGCAATGTCCAACCTTTAAATACTTCTGTTTTGTTCTTCTTGTGATACTTGTTCTAGTATGTATATATATCTGCAAGTATGCATACTTTTATAAAGATATTGTTATATTTTAAAAAAATATACTTTTAGTTAGAGCACTTCGGCCCCATTGTATTTATAGTCGTATATCTTTTATAGGTTGATATACTTAGTTCACTATAAACAATGCTCTGATACCAATCCGTCACACGCCCAAACCGAAACGGTGGAAACGTTCTGGGGCGGAGGACATCATGCTTAGTATCACAACACATGCATCATAATAATCAAAGTAACAAATAACAATTGCAATAATAATAAAGTGTTTACAATGTATTATATTCACAAAAGATTGACTCCAAAAGTAAATAACAAAACAAGGACATGAAGCTACTATGCTCCATCTTCTGAATCCCGGTGCGCGTACCTGTCTACTAGTTTCCTGAGAATACAAGTTATTTTGAAAGAGTAGATCAGCATTTAAGCTGGTGAGTTCATAAGCATTTTTGTTACATTTTAAAGTATACTCTAAGTTCTTTTTGGAAAAGTTCACCAGTTCCTCCAGGAGACTTTGGTCATAAGGGTAGACTTCCATTTGTACTTAAGTAAGTACCGAAGACGTGTCTCACAAGCTAGATTAACGATTTTACACGTAATAATGCGGAGAACCCTTTTTATAATTAACAGATAAGTTTATAAAAAGATCCTTTTGTTCCTTAAACTAAACTTATTAAAGTTTATCAGTTTATTTCTATGTTCTATTCAAAGTTTCATGTTCTAAATACAGTTCATTGGTACAAAGACATAATAAGCAATTTATATTTTTCATCAAAAGATTTCTTGTGTTAGACTTGTATTCCCCCCCCCCCCTTAAAACATTAAAAAGTTGGAAAAGATATGGGGGAATGAACTCACCTTATGTGGGTGATTCAATTGAAGATTCGATATAGAATGATAAGTTCCACGAGTGAAGTCCCGAAGCACAAACGAGTCCAAAGGAGTGTTAGAAGCAAGTTAGAAGGATGAAATGGTGTTCACGACCCTATGGGGTGTTCACGGCCCAAGAACACATAAGTGTTCATGACCCATGTTGAAGGGGTTACGGCCTTGAAGAAGGGTTCACGGCCCTATGAGTGGTTCACGGCCCAAAGGTGTGAAGAACACTTGAAGATCTTGTTGTTGGCAAGTGTTTGAAGGCCCTTTGTTGTATTCCAAGAAGATACAAAAGAAAAGGGGTGTTTAAGGGAAGAAAAGAATGTTTCTTGAGGATGATACTTGAGAGAGAATGGGAGGATCACGGCCAAGGAAGAAAAAGTGAAGGAAAAATGAGCCAAACATATATATATATATATATATATATATATATATATATATATATATATATATATATATATATATATATATATATATAGGGACTAGTTCACGGCCTAAGGAGGGTTCACGGCCGTGATCCTCACTTGATGAGGTTTATGGCCCGAATGCAATACTCCTAACTCGTTTCCTTAGTGGTTCACTTCCTAACACGCAACCCTTACGTATGCTCGGTCTAGAAACCTATAAATTTGACCTTAAGTTGATGTGTTTCACATCACAAGATAGAATATTTCGGGGTTGTGACAGTTATAACGACTCACAAAGAGAATAACAATAGTATATTATATTAAAATTTACGTAATATCTACACTTTACTCATGTTACGAAGTACGAACCTTGCATCAACTATTTTACATCTACTTTCACCACTCGGTTCTTAGGGTTTAAGACCATACTTTTCATATAAAAGAAAATACAGGATTTTCTGGGAATCACTCACTATACATTTTCAAACAAGGTTAACAAAAAATACACATGAAATTATACATGATTGGCAACAAGACTTACAAACTATTTTTACATGAAAATATCGGATTTTCTGGAGATTTACAAACTACTACCAAGTTTTTATACAAACGTGTTTATGAACTCACCAACATTTTTATGTTGACGCTTTTCAAATGACTTGTATTCTCAAGAACACAGTTAGCCGGATTCTTTACAGCTATGGATTTTGAATGAATGTTGTATTTTGGTTTCATCATACATTTGTTATTTTGGGATGTAATTTTTATGGACAAATACAATACTATAAACCATGTATGTTGTAATCTTGAATGTATGATGATGATGATGGATATGTTTCATTTATATACATTGTTATGATATTGCAAGATGAAGTCATTCACCCCCGGACGTTTCCGCCGTTCCGGTTCGGGGGTGTGACACTTGAGAGAATAAGTTATTTGGCACAAAATCAACTTCACTCACTTAGAATGAACGGGGTGAACGATTTTGGGACTACGGGTGTGATTTTATAGTGTGACAAATGCTAGGGTTACACCTTGCAAACCCTAATGACCTTTCATATTACTTAGGCTCCATGGATTAAACCTCCATGGACTATCTATGGACTATCTCATTGGTTTGGCCCATCCTAAATAACCATGGATCATTAGACCACACTATAAGAATCATTGATTTACATAATCAATCCCCATATATTTAATTAGTCTCTTTTGATCACAAAATTAATTCCAAATTAATTCTTGATCAATACTAATTAAATAATATGATTTTTCAATTAATATATTATACTTATAATCTATTAATAAATCACAAATAACCTTATTATCAAAAGTCCATCCTATCAAATTGCACTGATGAAGGCAACCCAAAAGGACCATGCTACAATCGGGTTAAGTACATCGCAGTTATAGTTATGGGCTTAGACACCAAATCCAACAAAATGCACCACTGGACTTCGTCAATTAGCGTATGCCACTTGCCCCGATGCACCAGAGGAGAACCTTAGGATGTCCGGACGTACTACACGAACTAGCCTTCACAACATTTTCAAGTATGTCATGAGATTATATGGTCCACGATATCTGTGCAAACCTACTTGTAGTGAAATCCAACAATTGTATACTCATCACTCAAATGTGCACGACTTTCCTGGAATGATGGGAAACCTAGATTGCCTCCACTGGGCATGGGGTTGTTATCCTAATGCCCATAATGGGCAATACACCACATGTGATCATGGTTATCCAACCGTTATACTTGAAGCGGTGGCCTCACACGATATGTGTATATGGCATGCATTCTTTGGCATAGTTGGCTCCCTCAATGACATTAATGTTCTTAACATGTCTCCGTTATTTGACGACATCTATAACGGGACTGCATCCGACTCATCCTTTCAAGTAGCTGGAACATCGTATAGGAACATGTATTATCTTGTGGATGGGATCTATCTGGAGCGTGCTTGTTTTGTGAATTCATTGTCTGGTGCAAATGATCGCAAAAGGTTGAAGTTTAAGAGAGTTCAAGAGAAGATAAGAAAGGATGTTGAACGAGCATTTGGAGCTTTGAAAAAACGTTGGCACATTCTTAAATATTCCACGACTTATATAGAGGAGAAGAAAATGAGTGAGGTGATGTATAATTGTATCATATTGCATAATATAATTCTCGAAGACGAAGGAAATATAATATGTGAGTATAACAAAAATGAGATCATTCTACTGACACAAGTTTTTGAGGTTGGAAGCGCAGAGTACATGTCGAGGAGGGCAATAGTTCATGGTGTTGAGACTCATCATGTTCTTCATAGGGACTTGACGAAACATATTTTGAACATCGACCACATAGATCTTAATACAGAACTGGTCGGCGATTTGGAAGGTCAATTTTCTGATGAAGATGTCCTTTAGGTCTATCTAGGTTTGGTAATTTTAGTTACTATGTTTTTTGTTTTAAATTCTATTTTTTTGGTTTGTTTGTTGTATTTTTGAATTTCTATGTTTTTATTTTAAGTTTACTGAATTTTTAGTTTTTAAAAAACTGCTATGTTTGAAATATTTATTTTGTATATTAAAAAAAAGGTAGCATGGAAAGTGTGCCAACCCACGCCTAGCAAATGGCAAATTTGGGCTAAAGTGTGGCAAGTGTGACGTGGTGCCTACGTGTACCGTGGCAAGTGTGACACCACACCCACCAGCCTAAATGATTAGGCATGAAAATATGATAATACTTTGGACATAGCACGACAATACAAATAGTACTTTTGGGTAAGCACGACGGTACAATGGTACTTTGGACAGACACGAGAGTACAATAGTACTTTGGACAGACACAATAGTACAATAGTACTTTTAGATAAACACGACAAGTCACAACTTATTATTTCACACAACTCTCACTAACCTATCACAACCATTATCTCACATAGCCCTATCACAACCTCTCATTTATTATTTTACACAACCCTTTAATACCCAATCATATTATTAAGTATAACATACAATTAGATCGAATAATAATCATATCATATTGTACAAAATATATTAGACACAACAAAAAGAACACACATAACATTTAAGCATTTATAATACTTGTATCTATGAGCTAAAAGCAAACATCCGCTCACTTGACTTAGGTGAATGACTGGTGATTTCAGCAGAGCTTTGCCTAATACCTTTAGGTTTTCCTTTGACGCGTCCTAGTACAATTATTACTAAGTCTTTGTCTTATATTCCTGCCGACTAATGATAATCTAGATTCCTCACTAATCCTAATGTCTACATCAAGATCTATGAACTAAGAAATAACCAGGTAGGACCATATCAGAAGTAGGGTCCATTTGGTATACAAGGTATATTGTTTGGAAATCGCACTTTAAACACCTCACCAAATCCAGCCAGGAAATCATCATCATAAGTAGATCAATCAGTATAATGACTTGGAATCAATGATAAATCTTATTTATGGGTTCATAATAACGATTTATGACTATAAACATAAGTTATAGTGAAACCGAAAGAGTGTAGCTTAACTTATAGAGAATTTAGTGAAACAGGGAAAACACATGGACGAAATTCCAAATCTGAAAGCTCTATTCCTCTGGGGTCCTCTAGCACTCTGGAGCCTTAATACTAACCCCTAAAAATTACTAGAATTGGGCCTTGGGAGTGATTTGTAAGTAATTTGTGAGGTGGAAGTGAAATTTATGGCAAGTATATATAGGGATACAACACGTGAACCACACACTAGCAAGAAGCCCGCCGCACCCTATTGCATCGCTGTCCGATCTGATTTGTGACACGTGTCGTACGTTCCTTGCTCCACCTCACTCCTTTGTAGAAGCTTCCACATATAGGTTTATTAAGTCTCCATGTGTCGCAACTTCGTGGTGCCACGTTACTATGTCTCTCAAAGAGTTTGGCCGCTGACATCACTACGTGTCCCCTCCGGAGAGTGCCACGTCATCACACATGCGTCGAGCACTACACACACGCGAATTTCCAAATTTTCGAAATTTTATGACTTCTTCATACGAGCTCCCCTTTTGATGTTCTTTATATCATCCGAATCCTCTCGATGAGCTCTGCGACTTTCATTAAGGTCTCAACCGCTAATCTCAATCTAACAAAAATTCATATTTAAACTGCTAAAGTCCGTGCAAAATTTATAACTATTCATACAAACTTCGTTCTTGACTATCTTTATATTGATGAGTTCATATTCACGAGATCTTCAATTCTCATTTAGATTGTTGTGGCAAACAATCAACCGATTTGAATTTCAATTTCTATGCCCGCATTGCTGTGCTGAAACTTCAAAAAATTATAACTTCCTCTTACGAAGTCAGATGTTAGCCTTCTCTATATGCATGCTCTTGTTTTTACAACTACTATGACTTTCATTTAGATTACTTGGGCAAATAAGCAATCTATCAAAAATCCACTTTTTTACGATACGCAGTCGTACCAATTTAATCGCGAAACTACAAAGAAGCATAACTTTTTCATACGACGTTAGATTTCAACGTTCTTTATATCTACAGGTTCCATGTCACATATAATATAACTTTAGTTAAGATTATTTATCGTAAATATTATTCTATCAAAAGTGATTTTTATCTCTTATTATATTTTAATTATCTGGCCCGAATTTGTGGGCGTTACATAATAGTAGTATATTATGTCATTACTATGCTTGATTTAAACGAATTGTTGCAGTACCTTATGCTGTCACTATACTCTATTCAAACGGATAATTGTAGGATGTTATGCCATCACTAAACTCAAATAATGGTTATATCACCATTCCGCCAGTTTGGCCTTGCTAAGGATATCTATTGAAAGTAATTATATATTAATTATAATTATACAATGAGACATTGAAACACTATTGCGTGATAAGTATACAGTTATATAGGTTAAGATTGTATTGTAATCAACTAAATGCACCGAGTTCACTCTCGGCTAGCCTGCTATTATAATCAATCGTTTCCTTAAGCATACTCCTAAGATATGGATACACTAATAGTATATAGGATGAATGAGAATTACTAAAGCCCTAGTATTATTTTTCAAATCAAAGAATCAAAATACTTATACAAATTAACAAAGTTTTGTATAAAAATGTATTTTGAAAGTATAAAAACTTGTGAATTCACCAACATTATGTTGACCTTTCAAACCACTTGTATTTGTAAGAAACCAAGAGATGGAAGCTTGCACTCCCTGAAGCAGTGATTGATCGATGGAGATACCAAATAATTGTTATTGTTTATTGTCATGCCTAACTGTCAAGGCACCTTTTGTATTACAAATTTTAGTATATCAGAAACATGTTCTAATGTATATCTATAATGGAAGTGATATTTATGTTATACATTGTTTTGTATTGTTTAATGTATGTTCAATGTCTATGATCCAACGTTCTAACGTTGCATAGGCCAACGTTTCTACTTCCCAAATGGGGATGTGCTAAAGGCCGAATGTGCAGCCAAAGCCAAAGGCAGGAGCATTCCAGATGATTCGTGATGAAGCAGATGTCGCTACAGGGGATCAAGAATAAGTGAGCTACTTACCCAGAGTATAAGATATGAAATAGTCATCCCATATAGATAACATTATATTATGTAGCCCAATGTAAGAGTCATGGAGTATGGTGAGCTTGAATAATATTGTAATCGTTTTCAGAAGTTATATAATCCTTAATTATGTCATGTTGTTCAATGTGTTAAGTTGTTGTGTGATTCTTTTACTTGCATGGTGACTTGGAGAACAGTGAGGCAATTCTTGGCATGAGTATGAGTATATGTGAAAGGTAGTCGAGCCCTATACTGCCGGAAGCACAAGACTCGCACTTGGACCAGGGAAAGTCACAAGGTTACTGTGACAACCTGAAACTTCTAACTTGTACAACAATTCAATTCAATCAATGTTAGACTCATTTCTGTTATCTTTTAGCTCTGTTTAAGGGTTCGTTTAAGTGTTCTAAGCCTAAGTACAACCAAGGTTGAGTTTAGGGATGAGTTATCAAAGTCGTAAAGTAGCATTTCGGGCCATACACTCCTTTAGGAGGAGTGTACGGACGTACACATGGGTGTACGGCCGTACACCCCCCCCCCCCATGGCCGCACACTCAAGGTGGTGGGTCACCCACCCCAATATATATGAGTAGACCTCCCTTCTTTCATACCTTTCTCCCCTTGGCTGCACATTACTCCCTTTTCTCTCAAGTTACTTCAACCGTGAACTCTCCAAGGCATAAAAAACATAAGTATTCCATCCTTTAGCTTGTTATCTTGAAAGACCTCTTGATCTAAGCCTTGATTCTTCAAGATTCAACATGTTCTTCATCCTTTGAAGGATTACGGCCGCACACCTTCATAAGGTTGGCCGTACACACCATAAAGACCCTCCAAAGTGAGAGTTTAGCCCCTATCATCTAGTTGGACATGCTAAACCTTTGATCCCAGCCTTGATTCACCTTAGAAACAACCAAATTAGCATGGACATGAAGGGTGTACGGCCGCACACCCCCTTGTACGGCCGTACACACCCCATAGGGCCGTAAACCCACTTTGATGGTCAATATTGGCCTTAAACTTGCATTACAACTAATCATGGGACCTAGAACACTCCCTTAATGCTTCTTAGGACCTTGAAAAGACCTCAAAGGCACACTTCTTCATGAGTGTACGACTGTACACTCATGGGCCGTACACCCATGGCCGTACTCACATGCTCTTGGCCGTACACTCCCTTTTGATCAATCACATGTGATTTTAACACTTAGTTCAAGTGTCTCCAGGTCCTTAGGATGGTTTCCTATCATGTCTAGTAGTGAAATACCTTAATTTGATTCATATATGTGTTAATTCATGCTAAATAGGATCCATTTGTGTTTGAGGCTTCACTTGACACTCAGCATCTCATATCGATCTTTCATTCAAACCACTCACTCGAGGTGAGTTCATACCCCTACGCTTTTTATGAATTTTTAAATGCTTTCAGCGGGGGGGGGGGGGGGGGGAATACAAGCCAAACACAAATGATTTTGTGAACTATTACAAAAGGACTTTCAACAAGTATAAAACTTATGCAATTGATTTAGACAAAAGATTACCGTATTTGTATAAAATATTAGATGTTTTATCCCTTTTGTATCATGTTGAGCATAAGGGACGCTTTCAACTTACAACCAAATTGCATAGTTTTCAGACTCAATATTCACATCAACTACACTATATGCATTCAAACTATAATAGGTATAGTTTGGGGTTTTCAATACACATCTTTTACGAATTTAGAGTTGTACACCACTATTCATATAAACTATGGCAGATTTAGTTTGTGATATACATTACTACAAGAGTACCCGCTTAATAATTATGTAAGTATAATTATTACCTTATACAGTATTCAAAGGATTCTAATACAAGAGAGCGATACAGACTTACATGTAAACTAGATTATACGACATTGTGAGACTCTACTTCACAAACTGTATCCTTAGGTGTACTAAATTAAATCCTATCATAGTATAACCAGAGTCTCCTAGAGGGAGAGCTTGAGATTTGTGAATAGATCTATTAGGGATTGACAATCCCACACCTGAACTGCTAGCTACAGTTAGGCAGGCATGCCTGGGGTGACAAATGTCATTTAACCAACACTTGAAGAATCTTGTAAAGGTTACTAGGTCATATCAAGCATGGTTATACGACTCACAATAGTATAAACTAACCTTATTGTTTACGGGACTTCGTTCTTCTTTAGTTTTATTTTCATTAATAAAACTAGTTCATAATACAACTGGAGTATTCCAGAGATTTCAACTCATAGTTTTATTTTAAGAAATGAAACCACTATACATCACTGGTATTAACCAGGGTTTTCAAACAGAACATTTTATACATTATTGGTGACAACCAGGGTTTTCATACAAAGGGATTTTCATTTCAAACAACGTTATACAATACAGCTGATGGTTATCAGACATGCAGACTAATACATTTTACACCACCAGTACACAGTATCAAACATATATGTTAGAAAATATCGGATTTTCTTGGAAAGCAGACAAACATTTTACAAATTCAAGGACAAGTTTTCTCTACAAAAACATCGCTTATGAAGTCACCAGCTTTATGCTGATACTCTTTCAAAACTGCTTGTATTCTCAGGGAATCAGTAGACAGGTACCTCCTGAAGTTTTATGAAGACAGAGAGTACAAAGTCGCGTCTTCCTATTTTTGATTATACTTGTGATGTATACAAACTATGTTTCAAAAAGATGTAAACCATTTTTATATATGTATTAAATGTTTGGTTGTGTTTACTATGATTGCTATGATATAATTGTTGTGATACTATGCGTGACGTCATCCACCCCCGAACGTTTCCGCCGTTCCGGTTTGGGGGTGTGACAGATTGGTATCAGAGCTCTTGTTTATAGTGAACTAAGTATACTGAACCTTACATGGTATACAACTATAAACACTAAGGGGCTGAAGTGCTCTGAACTAAAGAGTATACTTTTAAAATATAGGTATTTTATAAGAAGTACACAAGTATACATACGTACCAGAAACAGTAACATAAGTAGAACAAAACAAAAGTATTTGGATGTTGGACACTGCGGTTAAACCTGGGCAGTTATGTAATCATGTCTAGGGTCAATATAGCCTGATCAACTATATTTATTCGAGACATGACCAACATGTTCTTGGGAGTGATTGAGGTGTTGCAACAGGTCTAAAACTTACCAAGTATACATACATCAGATATAGATTGAACCAAAAATACAACTTAAAATACTATAGGATTATTTTAGCTAGAGTCGAATACAGTATAGGGATTCATTCCAAGTGTTGCTACATATTTCTTCTTAGCGATAATTTACTTGCATTAGTAACCCTTCTCTATTTATCACTTCGTAGAACACTTTAACTATCAGGATGAGATATATCTTGTTTCATATATCTTGATTTAATTTAGGGGACTTACCATCATCTTCTTCCTGATTGCTTCTAGAACAAGATGCCTCCCCAAAGAAGACCTATCAGAAGGAACAACGATCCTCCGCCACCACCACCTCCTCAGTTCGATCTAGCTATGCTCCAGGCAGCAGTTACGGCTGCTGTGGCTGCGACGATGTCGCAGTTAAATAAGGGAAGCTCCGGTGGATCTGGAGGTAGGCCTGATTCTCAAAGTCATGATGGAGGTCAGGGACATCAAAAGGAGTATTCATATAAAGGCTTCATGAATGCCAAACCCAAGTCCTTCGACGACAATGGTGGAGTTATCGCCTTAACCCGATGGTTCGAGAAGATCGAATCCATCTTCAAAATTTGTGCCTGTTCCGAAGCCAACAAGGTGAAATTCGCCGCCTGCACCTTTACTGACCGAGCACTGACCTGGTGGAATGGTCATGTCAAGTCCCTAACCCTTCCAGTAGAAAATGCCATGGGTTGGGATAACTTAAAGGAACTCATGCTTGCTGAATACTGCCTAAGGGGCGAGATGCAGAAGTTGGAGCATGAGGTCTGGACCCTGAATATGAAGGGTTCCGACATTGCTGCCTACACAGCTAGATTCTGCGATCTGGCTCTCCTCTGTCCGGGAATGGTCACCCCGGAAAGCAAGAAGATTGAAAGGTACATTTGGGGATTGACGCCCCCAACACAAGGAAATGTTTTGGCTGCTAAGCCCATTACTTTTGATAGCGCCAAGTGTTTGGCTCAGACCCTGATAGATCACAGGGAAGAAGAAGAAATTCTGGAACAAACGAAAGGGCCAGTCTTCACAAGAGCCCTCCAAGAAACAGCAAACAGTGGCAGTCCACGCTGCTACTACTCCTGTTGCTGTTCCACCCACCCACCAGTCCAACCAACCAATCAGGCTCCTGGGGCGGGCGCTGGTCAAGCCTGCTATGGCTGTAGAGAGGTTGGGCACTTCAAAAGAAATTGCCCCAAGGCAACAACAGCTGGCAACACAGGGAGGGTGCTAGCTATGGGCCAGGAGGAAGCAGTCGCTGATCCTACCGTTGTTACGGGTACGTTCCTCCTTGACAACTCTTATGCATGCATTATTTTCGATTCTGGTGTGGAGAGGAGTTTTGTTAGTCATGCATTCAAACATCTACTCAAATGTAAATCCAAAACTTTAACTGAAACATTCACCGTCGAGATGGCTAACGGAAAGGAAGAGAGCAGTAACGACATATTCATAGGCTGTACCCTTACCCTAGACGGTCATTCCTTTCCCATTGATCTTATGCCAGTTTCCATAAAGAGCTTCGATGTCATAATCGGCATGGATTGGTTGAGCCCCAATCGTGCTGATATCCTTTGCTACGAGAAAGCTATCCGTCTCAATCTTCCCTCTGGCGAAGCCCTCACTATGTACAGTGATAAACTCAGTTCGAACCTTCATATCATTTCATGCATCAAAGCCCAGAAGTATCTGCACAAGGAGTGCCATGCTTTCCTAGCTCATGTTGTTGACGAATCACAAAAAGTTAAAGACCTCGAGAGTATCCCCGAAGTCTGTAATTTTCCTGATGTCTTCCCCGAAGATCTTCCAGGAATCCCTCCCGAGCGCCAAGTCGAGTTTCGTATCGACTTAATCCTCGGAGCTACTCCTGTAGCTAAATCTCCATATCGTCTAGCGCCGGCAGAAATGCAAGAGCTTTCCAGCCAGCTCAATGAGCTGATCAGCAAAGGATTCATAAGACCGAGTTCCTCACCCTGGGGAGCCCTGATCTTATTTGTGAAAAAGAAAGATGGATCCTTCCGAATGTGCATAGATTATCGAGAACTGAACAAGCTGACCATCAAGAACCGTTATCCCTTACCCAGAATCGACGACCTCTTCTATCAACTTCAGGGAGCCAGTTATTTCTCAAAAATAGACCTAAGATCAGGGTACTATCAGTTGCGAGTTCATGAGGATGATGTTCCTAAGACAGCATTCCAAACTCGTTACGGACACTACGAGTTTGTAGTAATGCCCTTTGGTCTAACCAACGCACCCGCGATGTTCATGGACCTGATGAATCGAGTGTGCCGCCCTTTCCTCGACAAGTTTGTAATCGTGTTCATTGATGATATACTTGTCTACTCCCAGAGCGAGGAAGATCATAAACACCACTTGAGACAGGTGCTGGAAACACTAAGGGCAGAGAAACTCTATGCAAAGTTTTCAAAATGCGAGTACTGGATCAGAAAGGTAACCTTCCTTGGTCACGTGGTTAGCAAGGAAGGCATACATGTAGATCCTTCCAAGATCAAAGCGATTGAGAATTGGTCAGCACCGAAGACGCCCATAGAAATCTGTCAATTCTTGGGTCTCGCTGGCTATTATCACCGGTTTATCCAAAACTTCTCCAAAATCGCTAAGCCTTTAAGCACCCTGACACAGAAAGGTGTAACCTTTAGTTGGGGAGAAAAGCAAGACACTGCGTTTCAAACATTGAAGCATGCCCTATGCAGCGCACCTATCTTGTCCCTGCCCGAAGGGACAGAAGACTTTGTTATCTACTGCGATGCATCCAATCAAGGCCTAGGCTGTGTTCTCATGTAGCGAGGAAAGGTTATCACCTATGCCTCGAGGCAGCTGAAAACACACGAAGTCAACTACACAACTCACGATCTAGAGTTGGGAGCAGTGGTCTTCGCGTTAAAGATCTGGAGACATTTTCTCTACGGAACCAAGAGCACTGTATTCACCGACCATAAAAGCCTACAACATATCTTCGATCAGAAAGAGTTAAACATGAGGCAGCGGTGATGGGTAGAACTACTCAGTGATTACGAATGCGAAATACGCTACCATCCTGGCAAGGCCAAGGTGGTAGCGGATGCCCTCAGCTGAAAGGAGTATTCAGGTCGTACAGTGAAGACACTGACAATGACCATCCATTCCCAGTTATCTGCGCAAATTAGAGAGGCTCAGCTGGAAGCCTTAAAACCAGAGAACATGCCGGATGAAGCCTTGAGGGGAATGGAAAAGAACTTAGAGGTCAAGGGAGACGAAGTCTACTATTTCATGAACCGGATCTGGACCCCAAAGTTTGGCGGGTACAGGGAAGTTGTCATGAACGAAGCTCACAAGACTAGATACTCCGTTCAACCAGGTTCAGATAAAATGTATCTGGATCTCAAACAACTTTATTGGTGGCCAAACATGAAAGCAGAAATCGCTACCTTCGTGGGCAAGTGTCTAACTTGCGCCAAAGTGAAGATGGAATATCAAAAGCCCTCAGGTCTATTTCAGCAGCCAGGAATACCTGAGTGGAAGTGGGAAAGGATCACAATGGATTTCATCACTAAGTTACCCAGATCTCCGAGCGGGCACGACGCCATCTGGGTAATTGTCGATCGACTGACTAAATCCGCCCACTTCCTTCCAATCAAAGAAAACTTCAAGATGGAGAGACTCACACGAATATACCTTTGAGAAATAGTTCGCCTTCATGGGGTACCTGTATCCATTATCTCCGATCGGGATAGCAGGTTTACCTCGAGATTTTGGCAATCACTACAGGAGGCTCTTGGAACTAAGTTGCATATGAGCACGACTTATCATCCACAGACAGATGGACAGAGTGAGAGAACAATTCAGACATTGGAAGATATGTTGAGAGCCTGCGTCATCGACTTCGACATGTCATGGGACACTTATTTTCCCTTGGTCGAATTTTCCTACAACAACAGCTATCATACCAGCATCAAGGCTGCACCGTTTGAAGCCCTCTATGGCCGTAAGTGCAGATCCCCTCTGTGCTGGGCTGAGGTGGGTGACACGCAGTTAATCAAGGGTCAAGTCCCTGACAGTACTCTCACGGGCCCTGAAATCATCCGAGAGACGACTGAAAAGATTGTACAAATCCGAGAACGACTAAAAGCGTCAAGAGATAGACAAAAGAGCTACGCCGATAACAGACGAAAACCCTTGGAGTTCCAGGTTGGTGACCATGTTCTTTTGAAGGTCTCACCCTGGAAGGGCATGATACGCTTCGGAAAGCGTGGAAAGCTAAATCCAAGATACATTGGACCATTCGAGATCCTCGCAAGGATCGGTCTTGTAGCATACAAACTCTGGTTACCCCGAGAACTTAGCAACGCACATCCCGTCTTCCACGTGTCAAATCTAAAGAAGTGTCTGTCCGATGAGACACTCGTGATTCCCCTCGATGAGATCGAACTAGACGAAAGTCTACACTTCGTAGAGGAACCAATTGAAATCATGGACCGGGAAGTCAATCGAACGAAACAAAGTCGCATCCCGATAGTGAAGGTTCGCTGGAATGCCAAGCGGGGACCTGAATTCACTTGGGAGCGTGACGATTCAATGAAACAGAAATACCCTCATCTTTTTCCAAGTCCATGATTTGTAATTCTATTCTTGAATTTTGGGACGAAATTCCCTCTAACGGGGGGATGATGTGACAACCCGGAACTTCTAACTTGTACAACTATTCAATTCAATCAATGCTAGACTCGTTTCTGTTATCTTTTAGCTCTGTTTAAGGGTTCGTTTAAGTGTTCTAAGCCTAAGTACAACCAAGGTTGAGTTTAGGTATGAGTTATCAAAAGTCGTAAAGTAGCATTTCGGGCCATACACTCCTTTAGGAGGAGTGTACGGCCGTACACATGGGTGTACGACCGTACACCTCCCCTTATGGCCGCACACTCAAGGTGGTGGGTCACCCACCCCTATATATATGAGTAGACCTCCCTTCTTTCATTCCTTTCTCCCCTTGGCTGCACACTACTCCCTTTTCTCTCAAGTTTCTTGAACCGTGAACTCTCCAAGGAATAAAAAACATAAGTATTCCATCCTTTAGTTTGTTATCTTGAAAGACCTCTTGATCTAAGCCTTGATTCTTCAAGATTCAACATGTTCTTCATCCTTTGAAGGAGTACGGCCGCACACCTTCATAAGGTTGGCCGTACACACCATAAAGACCCTCCAAAGTGAGAGTTTAGCCCCTATCATCTAGTTGGACATGCTAAACCTTTGATCACAGCCTTGATTCACCTTAGAAACAACCAAATTAGCATGAACATGAAGGGTTTACGGCCGCACACCCCCTTGTACGGCCGTACACACCCCATAGGGCCATAAACCCACTTTGATGGTCATTATTGGCCTTAAACTTGCATTACAACTAAGCATGGGGACCTAGAACACTCCCTTAATGCTTCTTAGGACCTTGAAAACACCTCAAAGGCACACTTCTTCATGAGTGTACGACCGTACACTCATGGGCCGTACACCCATGGCCGTAATCACATGCTCTTGGCCGTACACTCCCTTTTGATCAATCACATGTGATTTTAACACTTAGTTCAAGTGTTTCCAGGTCCTTAGGATGGTTTCCTATCATGTCTAGTAGTGAAATACCCTAATTTGATTCATATATGTGTTAATTCATGCTAAATAGGATCCATTTGTGTTCGAGGCTTCACTTGACACTCAACATCTCATATCGATCTTTCATTCAAACCACTCACTCGAGGTGAGTTCATAGCCCTACACTTTTTATGATTTTTTAAACGCTTTCAGGGGGGAATACAAGCCAAACACAAATGATTTTGTGAACTATTACAAAAGGACTTTTAACAAGTATAAAACTTATGCAGTTGATTCAGAAAAAAGATTACCGTATTTGTATAAAATATTAGATGTTTTATCCCTTTTGTACCATGTTGAGCATAAGGGACGCTTTCAACTTACAACCAAATTGCATAGTTTTCAAACTCAATATTCACATCAACTACACTATATGCATTCAAACTATAATAGGTATAGTTTGGGGTTTTCAATACACATTTTTTTACGAATTTAGAGTTGTACACCACTATTCATATAAACTATGACAGATTTAGTTTGTGATATACATTACTACAAGAGTACCCGCTTAATAATTATGTAAGTATAATTATTACCTTATACAGTATTCAAAGGATTCTAATACAAGAGAGCGATACAGACTTACATGTAAACTAGATTATACGGCATTGTGAGACTCTACTTCACAAACTGTACCCTTAGGTGTACTAAATTAAATCCTATCATAGTATAACCAGAGTCTCCTGGAGGGAGAGCGTGAGATTTATGAATAGATCTATTCAGGATTGACAATCCCACACCTGAACTGCTAGCTACAGTTCGGCAGGCATGCCTGGGGTGACAAATGTCATTTAACCAACACTTGAAGAACGTTGTAAAGGTCACTAGGTCATATCAAGTATGGTTATATGACTCACAATAGTATTAACTAACCTTATTGTTTACGGGACTTCGTTCTTCTTTAGTTTTATATTCATTAATAAAACTAGTTCATAATACAACTGGAGGATTCAAGAGATTTCAACTCATAGTTTTATTTTAAGAAATGAAACTACTATACATCACTAGTATTAACTAGGGTTTTCAAACAGAACATTCTATACATTATTGGTGACAGCCAGGGTTTTCATATAAAGGTATTTTCATTTCAAACAACGTTATACAATACAGCTGATGGTAATCAGACATGCAAATTAATACATTTTACACCACTACAGTACACAGTATCAAACATATATGTTAGAAAATATCGGATTTTCTTGGAAAGCATACAAACATTTTACAAATTCAAGGACAAGTTTTCTCTACAAAAACATCGCTTATGAACTCACCGGCTTTATGCTGATACTCTTTCAAAACTGATTGTATTCTCAGGGAATCAGTAGACAAGTACCTCCTGGAGTTTTGTGAAGATGGAGAGTACAGAGTTGCGTCTTCTTATTTTTTTATTATACTTTTGATGTATACAAACTATGTTTCAAACAGATGTAAACCATTTTTATATATGTATTAAATGTTTGGTTGTGTTTACTATGGTTGCTATGATACAATTGTTTTGATACTACGCGGACGTCATCCACCCCGAACGTTTCCGCCGTTCCGGTTTGGGGGTGTGACAGTTACTAATGCACTAGTATTTGGGTTTGTTTTGTCTGTATCCATCATTACCATCGTTTCGATGATGACTAAGAAAATGAATGTTATTCCGACCCTAGTGGTCATAACAAATCAAGGTTGATTAAAAATAAATTAGCGAAGCCACTTACTTAGTTCAGAGAACCATGTTCGATGTAGTATCCAACTTTAATCAAGAGATTGGAGGAAAAGATAATCGAAGCGATCGACAGAAGTATCGCGGCCGTCGTTAAGGCTAATCAGCCAGTAGCTAGAAATACTACCTATAATGAGGTAGTTGTACCACATTAGAACATGAAGGAATATATCTTCCATGCTAGAGTTTGACTCATGGAGACCTGAGTCTAGCCATTGCATCATGCAATGCATGGTTATTAGAGCATGACCCTTCGGTCTGTTATGGTAGTTGGGGTAAAGATTTATCATGAATTGAGTTTGTTTGAGAAGGAGAAGGAGTCTCCATTAGAATGTTAGGACTAAAGTTCCATCATAGGATGAAGAATGAGTGCAAGTTCGAGCACCACAATAGTTAGGAAGTCCAAAAGTTTGGCACTCGAGTTAATATTGATGTAGGATGAAAGAGAAGACGCCCGAGAACGTTAGTTTTAAGTCGATATCCAGATAACCAGGATGTTTTTTCAAGTATTAGACAATACAGCAAGATGAATTAGTGCTATGGGAGCATGGTGCGATGAGCCGATGACAATCCGTGCTTATGATGGAGAAGTGACTTAGGGGATCATTATCCATCGTTGTTTTTCTGATGATTCTAAGACGTAATCATCCGAAATGGGAGATAAGTGTAATGCCCACAACTGCGGGCAAGACAATTAAGATATTACAAGTGAGCCCTATTATAATTTAAACCCTCAACTAGGGATATCGCTAGTCTTTCGCGTTGCAAACTACATATTATAAGTCCTTTAGGGAATTTATCGATAACCGATAAAATGACATTTTGATAGAACGTTATTTAGGATAAATAATCTTAGCCAAACTTATAGTATGTGTAATGAGGATTCCATAGATATAAGGAATGCTCAAAGCTAACTTAGTATGAAGAAGTTATGATCCTTTGAAGTTTCACGTTTAACCCAATACGACAAAGTGTGTCGTAATATATAAATCGCAGATAGGTTGCTTGTTAGCATAAGTAAACTAAACAAAAGTCGTAGTAATCTAAAAAGCGAACCCACGCATATAAAGAACATCCAAATCTAACTTCATATGAGGAAGTTATGATTTTTTTTAAGTTTCAGCGCAGCTGTGTTAGCATATAAATCGAAATTAAAATCAGTTGATTGTTAGGAAAACCAATCTAATCAAAAGTTGAAGAGTTCGTGATTAGGAGTCTGTCGATATAAAGATAGTTGAGAACAGATGTTATACGAAAGAGTTATTATTTTTATACGGATTTTAACAGTCTAAGGTTGTTAAAAATATAACTTTAAAAATAAAGTGAGAATTAGCCAACAGATTCTAAATGAAAGTTGTAGTACTCGTCGATAGCTAAGTGTGGATATAAAGAACATCGAAAACGGAGCTCGTACGAAGAAGATATGAATTTCTGAATATATAAAAAATTTGCTCGCAGGAGATTCTAGAAGCAGCGATGCAGACCATAAAGGACTTGACACGTGTCACAAGGTCAAGGGAGCAACGTCATCCATGAAGCACGTTCTGCGCAGAAGGTGGCGCGTCGTGCCCCCTGTGACTCTATATATATGCTTCGATTTCAACCTCATTTCCTCACTCATTCACTCCCAAAACCTCTGGAATCCATTCCTTACCCCTAGCCCTATACTCCCTAGTTCTCGGCTACTTTAGCAAGGATATGGAGCGTTTGAGGGCACGGAGAAATAGGTCTTTCGGTTTCGGAATTCTACCCGTGCAATTTCCTAATTTCCACTAAACTCTCTGTAAGTTAAGTTGAAATTATCTTAATTTAAGTGTAACTTTTAATATATTGGGTAGTGAAGGGTGATGACAGATGAAAATGATAATTAATGACTTTTACAGTACTAGTGTACTAGCAATGTAGTCACCTAGTAGGGGTATTGATGATGACCACAGACTATTCTAGACAAGTTTGGTGAAACGTCGACAAGCTTGCAACCTGTAGATGTTTATAAGCCATACACGGGCAGGTTTACAACCCGTAAGTGTTAATCGAGCGCACATGGGTAGGTTTACAACATGTAGATGTTAATAAATTATATGCAGATAGGTCCAGGACTTGTAAGCATTAATGAATCGTATGTGGATAGGTCTACGACTTGTAGGTGTTACTGACTTGTACATGGGCAAGTCTGCGACCTGTAGATAAGGAATCCTCGAGGCAATGTTGTTTACTTAGAGATCCTTAGATAAGGAATCCTCGAGGCAATGTTGTTTACTTGTAGGTGTTACTGACTTTATTCAACCTGTGGTTGTCTTATTAACCCATATAGATAAGGAATCCTCGAGGCAATGTTGTTTACTTAGAGATCCTTTAGGATAGATCCCTTGAGGTCATCAGTTTAGGATTAGGGAGTGAGAATAAGGAGAATGGGTTATCGGGTTCTTTGTTTGATATGAAATATATAATTAAAACAAATTAGTTATATTATTGTGGGCTGAAAACCCTATGTGCTCACCATGCTCCCAAGTTTGACCCACTTATTTTTTTTGTATCACATGTAGCGGTACGAATGTACATGAATAGTGATGTTTGGATCTGATGAGAGATTCAAAGAAGTATAGACCATAATATAATATTAAGTTGTAAGGTTTGTAATGACTATGTTTATGTTTATGTTTCTTAAATCAGTTATAACATCCCAAGTTTTTAATAATCAATGAAAAATATTTCTTCGGAAATACTTTTATGGGACTAATTCCGCATTTACGAATAATACTCTATTTTAAATAAGCATAATGAAATGGTCTTTTGGGTTTGTTATAAAGGGATTATCACAACATCTATTCAAAGGTGAAGACGTTTATCAAATTTATCACAAGATCGACAATGAATTACTGGATTAAGATGAACAAGTAATTTTACAGTTGGCAATGGTGAAGAACAGACAAAAAAATAATGAATTGATTTTCCATATGACCATGCTTGAGATATTTTAAAACGTGTTCCGTATTTTTAAATTATGTATTTTGTTATTTGTAGGTTTAATGAGGTTATGGTGTTTTTAAATTAGTTTTTTATCTTTGTAATATATAATAAATATGAGGGAAATAATAATTTTATTTAGTTACTCGACATCAATTACAAACATAATTAATTGCGATTAGATAGGCATTAAAACAACCATTAATGGATCTAGTTTTTCCTATTCAAATGCAAGGGGAAGATGTAGGTAGTTCGAAACACATCATCTCGGTAATATATCTAAACCATATCGGCTAATTCTATTATGTTTGATCAACGTGATGGTGCAATATTATGACCGCACACTATACCCAAACTACACCATTTCCCATATGAACATGTATGTCAGTTCAGATCTACAACACAAGTTGTTTTAAAATAAAAAACTCGATAAATGTCGGATGGGAATGAAGATGAGATCTCGGGTGGTATTTTTTTTGCTTGCCACCGAACAGACTTTTGCATCCTCATCTGAAGCACCATCTATGCATATAGGGTTAGTAAGCTAGTCAAACTCCCTGAAAAAGTAAATATCATCATTTACGATTATTGTACAAGTAAAGAAATTCAATAATTTATAGTATTTTACCTCCCATGTAACTGTGTTCAACAAAATCCGTTGAATGTAATCACGAATTGCCTCAGTAAGCATTATTATCGGTACATTGTATTGATTAACCGATAACACAAACATAAATTATAGAATATCGATGTTAGGTATATTCTAGTGGATGTTAAGGAAATAGGCTCTTGCCCATTTCGCATGACTGTTGTTGGCAAGCACCTCACGTGCATCAAGTCTTAGCCGATAAAATATAAGTTGAAAATTCATACTATATGATTTGCATGCAGGAAAGAAGAAATATTCCAATTGACTGTTTCCACTAATTCTTGTTCGCAAATACATGAACACACTCTTACAACAATAGACATGATAAAAATCAGGGAATACCTAACCTATGATAGAGCTAATGACATCGTCCTTATTAGTTATGAAAGATACTTCCGTACCCACTCCGAGAGCTTCCTTCAACCTCATCAGGAACCAGATACAATAGTCGACATTATGTGTCACGACCAGACCAAATGCTATAGGAAAGGTCTGCTTGTTCTCATCCATATTTACCGCTATGAACATTGTCTTAGAAGGACACCGCCTATGATGATGACAGATAACAAGCAACCTATGAATGTATGGAGCTGTATTTTTTTGGGAACCAAAACAATTAGTTTAGCTGTACAAGCGTTAACAATTAAAAAACAATAAAAATGCAGAAAAAGAATATACCACAAATTCAATATCCACAAACAGACTTGGAAATGATCCATCACATCAGTTTTGATGTTCGTGTAAGTATGCGAGTTGGTTCGTCTAAGATTATGTAGGTAAACAGGCATGTTGGTAAACAAATTTTCGTGCTCACTCTCTGAGAAACTTATCTTAATGTTGTTATAAGAATTAATTACGGATGATCTGAAGTAAATATCTAACTACATGCGGTAACATTTATATATAGGGGGACAAAAATTGATTTTTTTCATCTGGAATAAATAGTTAGAAAGTGTTTCAGTGACTCCGTATTGATCACTTCAAAGTACGAACCTGACAATCGTATATAGATTCGTGTTTCAGACAATGATACTTTAGAATGTAAATGCGGAATGTACGGAGATTCTTATTTCAGACCAAAGCTCCAGACAGAACACCCCGACTACTGAATACTTACTCCAGAGAAAGAGATCATTTTATAAATTAATAATAATAATAATAATAATAATAATAATAATAATAATAATAATAATAATAAGTTGGTTATTATTATTAAAATATTTGTTTATATTTATATTAGAGGTGGCAATCGTGTCGTGTCGTGTCAGGTCCGTGTCGTGTCGAAACACTAAACGGGTTGAAAGTTCTTGACCCTAACCCGACCCATTTAATTAACGTTTCGTGTCGTGTCAACCCGTTTATTTTCGTGTCGAGTTCGTGTCGGGTTTCGGGTTAGGGCTATACCTTGAAATATGTCGTGTCATGTGATGTTAAAACATTGAGAATGTTGAAAAAGTATGAGTTGGGCAGGCGGAAAGGAAAAATCAATAGTTTGGAGGCAAAATAGATGAAGTCATAGCAAGTTCAGATGACAAAATTAAAAGAGTGGGAGTTGGGGAGGCGGATGACAAGGTCATGAGGATGTGAGAGTGGTGAAAGAGACTGGGTAGTTTGGGAGAGAATGGAAAAACTGAAATGAAGTCTTGATCTCGACGGCTAAGTCATTTCAACATTACAAAACGACTCAATTCGAAGGTTTTCTTTTACTTATGGTTTTGGTTTTGTATCTTTCTAGTTTATTTAAATAATTCAAAAAACTTGCATATAAATAAACTGATCATTTTCGAGTCATATTCGAGTTGAAATTCTCAACCCTAACCTTACCCGTTTACTTTTCGTGTCGTGTCGTGTCAACCCGTTTATTTAAACGGGTTGAAATATCTTACCCAAACCCGTTTATTTCATGTCGGGTTTCGTGTCGTGTCAATTTTTGCCACCTCTAATTTATATGTGTTAGTCACTCAACTTTCCTTTTATAAAATATTTAAATAATTATTAGAAGTTAAGCATTAATTAATTATAGATTAAAATTAATGAAATAATAATATGGTAATAACTTTAAATGATATTAAGTGAAAGTATACAATTCTAAAAGTGTTTTATGATTTTATCATTTTGGAGTGGCTTGTAGTAGAAGTAATGGAAATGGTAGGGGATGTACAAAAGCTGCAGCACAGCAGTAGAGCTGGTGATTAAACCATCTTCGTATTTATATCTTTTAATAAATTTATAACTTTGATTTTAGTCAACAATTGTTTAACCTTGTTTTTAAAAAAGATAGTTTAATATATTTTTTAAATTCATACTTCAAATGAATTATAAACAAAGTTTTATGAGACTGATGAGATATAACATATTTATTTGTTGCTCTTATTTTAACCACTTCTTATTTTTAAAAGTTGTGATTAATATTTTCTATAAGAATAAAATATCTAACTTATAACCAGATGAATAAATGCATTTGACTTTTCTAAAAATAGCATGGTGGCCAACTGGGAACTGTTTTAAAGCTTTGAAACCTTTTAAAAACACCCAATCGCTTTCATAGACGGATTCATAATTCATGCCCTCACGTTCTCATACACGCTAACAAGTATGGCCAAAACCTGTATATGGGGCGCACATCTCCGGCCTTTACGTCTACTACTCTACTTTCATATTCATTTCTTTAAAACCAGTCGATCATTAGATAACGGTTTATCTACCTACAATAGTCCTCGAGCATACAGATTTCAATGGCAAAACCCCGAAGATCTTGGTTTGGTGTTGTCCGTAGAAAGTTTCTCCGGTCGTCTTCACGTCCCAGCGAGACCATCATTGTCCTCCATACCAACAATACAACATTTTCTCAAGAGCAACCACCGCCACCGCCTCCATCACCACCACCATCAACTCCCGTCACAATCGATGATAATGTTTGTGACACCCCATTGGTCAAAGAAATGGCTGCAGCCACTAAAATCCAAACTTGCTTTCGAAGGCACCTCGTACGTCTATTCAAATTATGTTTTCTTGTTTTCAACAGTACTGAATTAAAAGTTCTTTTATAAAATGGAATTAATGATTGTGATTTGTACATAGGCACGGAGAGCATATAAGGCATTGAGGAGTCTTGTGAAGCTGCAAGCAGTAGTACGAGGAGCGTATGTTAGGAGGCAGTCTCGTATAGCATTAGAATGCATGCATGCACTCGCACGGCTTCAGGTGGTAGTTCGAGCTCGCCAGCTTCAGCTTATTACTTCTAATTAATGTGACAGTGCAAGAGTTCTGAGTTTAAATCTCACAATTGTGTATTTGTAATGGAACCTAGCTTTTGAACTTAAGGCAAAAATGAAAGTATGGCAATACAACATTCTACCACCCTTTTTTGATTGATAATTCTGTATTCTTTATGTATGGCCTTACTAATGTCTCCTATGGGGGTCGTAACAGTACCCTGAAATAAATAGGACAACTAAAATGCATGATAGATTTTTACTATTGATGGATTTGGGGGGGGGGGGGGGGGGGGGTCAAATAGTTTTGTGGAAAGTTTATGTACAATGAGATTACGATTAGTTAAGATTTTATTTCTTGCTTTTAAAAAGGATTATTTATATATTCTTACAATTCTACATCATCCTAACGAATATTATAAAAGGACTAATATTCTTACAAAATTGAAAAATAAATGACTAATATTATAAAAGCCCTAAATTCTTAACGCGTAATTGGAAAAAGTCATAATATTTTTTTATCATTGCTATGGTCACAACTTTCTTTCAGAATTATCACTCTAGTCCCCTTAACGAGTTTCATGGTTAAGTTGGTTAACTTTTTTTGCAAAATCAGTCTTAAAAAGTTCAAATTTAGTCCCCAAGGTTTGCAAAAACTTACACCACATGGTTTTTTAATTTTATTTTTTGTTTTTTGTATAATTTATTTATTTTCGGTTTTTTTATAAATATATGTACATTTTTTATTTTCTTTTTATATATATATTTTATTTATTTTCATTTTTAACTTTATTTTTCAACAAATTCTTTTAACCTTTTTACCTTATTTTATTTTATTTTTTAGTGTATATATAGAGTATATTAGAGTTTATTTTTTAGGTTTTTCATATTTCTTTTCGTATTATATTTTATTTTTTTCATCTTTTTATTTTTTTATTTTTTTCTTATTTGTTTTCCAATTATTTGTTTTTTTTTTGTATTTTTAACTTTTTATTGACCTTTTTCAAAAAATATAAAATGTATTAATATATTAGAGTATATTACAATTTTTATAATTTATAGTTTTTATAAATTTTTTATTTTTATTCAAGTAAATAAAATAGTTATGTTTATATTTGTAAATTCGATCCAACTTATTTTCTTTGTTTCTTTAGTGTTATTATATTTATGTTACGAAAAAATGAAAATTAAAATAAAATTAGTTTGCTGAGAATTAGTGTTTCAATGTGTTATATATAACTTGCAAATTAAATCATATTTCTATATGTGATATCAATAGTTTAAATTCAAGCTAATATTTTTTAATTTTATAATAGACTAAAAAAAACAAAAAAAAAAAAATAGTCGGTCTCTATAAAAAAAATTGTTATAGTAATTTATATTAAATTCAAGTTGGTTTACTTGAATCAAAGTAAATAAAAACATTAGAAAAACCATAAATAACTAAAATAGGAAAAAAAAATAGAAAGAAAAAGGTAAAAAGATAAAAAAAAATCAAATTGTTGAAAAAAAAAAGTTAAAAAATAAAAATAAATAAAAAGTATGTAAAAAAGAAAATAAAAAATGAATATATATTTATGGAAAAACCGAAAATAAATAAAGGAAACAAAAAACGAAAAATAAAGTTAAAAAACATGTGGTGTAATTTTTTGCGAACCCCAGGGACCAAATTTGAACTTTTTAGGACTGATTTTGTAAAAAAGTTAACCAAATTAACCATAAAACTCGTTAAGTGGGCTAGAGTGATAATTCTGCTAGAAAGTTGTGGCCATAGTAATAATAAAAAAAAATATTAGGGGCTTTTCCAATTACGTGTTAAAAATTTAAGGCTTTAATAATATTAGTCCAAAAATAAATTATAAAAAAACAATTTTAAAAATCACGAAAATAAGCATAAGACAAACATGTAAAAAACGTTTAAAAATACAATATTGAATAAGAAATAATTTTGAAGAAACAATATTGCTTTATATATATATATATATATATATATATATATATATATATATATATATATATATATATATGTGTGTGTGTGTGATGCGGCGGCAGATAATAGTTTTTTCGTCGAGTTGCTTCGTTTCGGAGATATCATTTTTTTTCGGTGATTATGCTTTTTTCGAAGTGTTGTTTCGTATCAACGAACATATTCAGTTCGGTGCATTGTTTTGTTTTGGAAATTATAGTCTTTTTGTCGATTATGTTTTTCCGGCGTGTTGTTTCATTTCGGCGATTTCGTTTTTTTCGACGAGTTTTTTCATGGATTTTGTTTATTTCTCATTAGTTTCTTTAAAATGAAAAAAGATTTCTATTACAATAATTATTAATGTTATTTTGACAAACTATTTTGGGTAAAATTAAAAGTTTGTTTTTGCCGTCTTAAACTTCACTTGCAGATAAAAACTCATATTCGTATGGTTCTGCTCAAATAAAAAATGTTTAAAAGTTTAGTTTTAATGAAATTTGTCTTTATTTATTATTTTGTTTCATTACTTCTTCATATCTTTTTTTTGGTTGACATGTATAACAAAACATTAAAAAAGAAATTTCAACATCTTTTGTCATAATAACTTTGACCATTTAAACTTTACTTAATTTAACTACTCAACAACCTTTTTTTTAAACCACAACATGTATATTATGTTGGTGATTTTAGTGTCATCTTGTCATTTTATGTAATTGGAACTAACATGTGAGCTAAGGGCTTCATAATTTATATTCTAATATATGTACGAGTTTGTGCGGAGTGCACGCATGTATACGATCGAATTAAAAGCCAGTTCGACGACAAGTCGGGAGTCCGGGGGCAGCACCCCTGGTTCCGGGGTTTCCAAAGGGGCATCACCCCTTTGGCGGGGTCTAGGGCAGCGCCCCTAGAGGGGTCTAAGGGGTAGAGCCGTTGGCTAGGGTCCCACTTAGATATGGGAACATAGTGAGAAAATCAGATTCTTGAGGGTGATTATGGTAAAAGTAATGAAATTCATTAGTTTTTGAAACCCTAAATCCTCATTAAATTCCGGATTTCCCTGATTTGCTTCCAAAGCTACTCATGACGACCAACCCTAAGAGGCAAACCCTAATCTTGTTTATTATATAAACGGCTGTTCTCTTTGAGAAGATATAGACGATCGTTAGCTCACTTTTCTTCAAACGAACATAGAATCCTTCTAGCAATTTGGCTTACGATTTCTGTGCCTAGATTCGTAAGTGTGCTATTGGATTATCTTAGGCTGGATTTCTTGTAACCCAAACATAAGGTAGAAACATCAGTTCGGAAAGTGTTCACACAATCCAAGGGTATCCAGATCTCCAACATAAACCCTAATTCCTCCAACGCATTAAGTAAAAACCAACACAAACCTATAAGAAAGTACAAATGTAACAAAAACAAAACACAAACAACCTAAACTAAGGAGGTCATTTAGCCAATTAAGAAAAAATATCGCTAACAATAGCAACTTAGAATAGGAGATCCTAAAAATCACCAAAGCAAGGACGACACACCAAAATTAGATAGTACCATAACATTAAGGCATACCACATTCAAACTTGCTACATCTTTATTGTCATTTGCAACCCAACATCACAACAACTGCAATGTACTTCCATGGATACTATGAATCACAAAAATGATAATGAAGATCACTCATGTCACACCCCGACTGACGACGGAAAACGTCGGGGTTGCGACGTTTTACAATTGGATCACAGTCAACCACATATATCGAATACTTAACATATTTGAATCAATATTTTACAAACCTTTAAGTTTTGGAACTGAAATTACACCTTCATTTTAAACACACAACGGTAAACAAGTCAAGTTTATTCCCAAAAGAAAAGAACTATAATTTCCTTAAAACCGATGTCCTACCTCCGACTTCTTAGTTACCTGAGAATACACATTTTTAAAATACGTCAACAAAAATTGTTGGTGAGTTCGACAGGTTTTGACTCCGTGAGTCTTATAGAAAGAAATCTTTATAAAACGTGGAATGTTTAACGAAATAAGTTGTGAAAAACATGGTTAACAATCTTACCGATATGCTTCGTGTGAAACCCGATACTTGAAATCCGATACGAGTATCCATGTTAAAATACTTATGATAAAAGTAAATGTTAACATATTTTTGTGAAGCAAAATATTACGTGCTTATATAAATAAACACTACTAATCGGTTTAACAATCTACAAACAATATTTATACTATATACAACCTCATCATAGTTCGTATTAGTATTTTTGTATCCGGAATCTTATTATAATTCCCAATTGTTTGTGTTCGAAAACTTTTGGTTGTAACGCTTAATAATGTAAAGCTACCAAAGTTTTAACAGGACCACAATCGTATGTGTCCCTATACGAGTTTAAACAACACGTCGGCTGTAAGTGTTTTTACACGAGTTTAAACAACACGTCGCTGTAAGTGGCCATAACAAATGTTTAGACAGTACTCCAACTGTAAGTGACCATAACAATGTTTAGACAATACTCCGACTGTAAGTGACCATAACAAATATTTATACAGCACCCCAGCTGTGAGTGATAAAAACCAACATATTTCAAATCATCTTATGTCATAAGGCTTTCAACATGATCATATTAGAAACACTTGTTTGTAATTAACACTTTTTGTGACCCTTAAAGTGTGTGATTTAAACAGTATCATGAGTTGTGTTTCTCTTATCTACATCAATACTTTATGTATGCATTTGAAAGACTAAACAACAAGGTTAATCAAAAGGGCAATTTTGTCCATGTTTTTAGAAAAATTATAGAAAAATCATCGTAAGTCGGAATTAGGATCCATAAACTCTCAGAGATTAGAAAATGAGTCTACTTTGTCCATAATTTTTACCCTGACCTTAAGTGGGTCCTAACCAGAGTGAAAATGTTCATTTTTACAGACTGGTCCGAAAATGTCTGAAATGATAGGTAGTTTTGTAAAAATCTTCATAAATTGTAGAAAAATCGTATGAATGCATGCGAGTAGTCCTTGAAAAGGTAAAGACATTAAATATTTGAATATTGTACATTTTTGAAAACCATAAAGTTTAAGAAGGGTAAAACAGTCCTTGAACAGACCATAACTTTTCTGTAAAAAGCTGAAATTTAAGCTTAGATATGTTTAGTGACATAACTTCTATTTTCAGTTGACTAAACCTTTAAATCATCCAACTAGAGTTTTTTTTAGTGTGTATTCTCCCACAAAACTTGTAAAACATAAAATAGGGGCCATATAAAACTCACTTTTGTTGCGTAAAGTTATTGTATTTAAGAACGGTTCGTGCGGTTTCCGGTTCCACTCAAGCTCGCGATTTGAGTATTCTTTTGGATGTCTTAACACATAAAGACATATATTCACTTCTAAGTTAGACTTTTATCATGTCTTAAATCACTTAAAATCAGTGAACTTTGTGATCAAAGGAAAGAGTAGAAATCAAGAATATACCTAGCTTTAATTTGGATCTAAAGTATGTTGCCAAAAGGTGGTGGAAAACACAAGCTTTTTGAGAGGTGAAAGGTAACTTTCTCTGGGGTTTTAAGTGTTTGAAAGTAGATACATATGGGCTACTTTGAATCTCGAAAATGGGTAGAAAAATGGAAGACTTTTGGGTGTTAGTTTGATGCTCGAAAACAGCCATTGTTTTGACTATGTTGCTGTCACAAAATTTTCCCAGCAAGAAGGTAAGAAAAGAGTAGTTTACCCCCTGTTTTGAGTCCCTAATTTAGTGTAGCATAAAAACTAACTTCCAGGGGTATTTGGAGGTGAAAATATCAAGCAAAATGAAGTTGAATATAGGTGAAATGCTGGCTGAAAAACCAAGGGACAGCAACCCCTTAAGGTTCACGATTTTGATGAGTTGGAAGGAAGTTTGTGTAGCTGAAAATGTGAAGAAGATTGAGAGCTTTTATATGGAGTAATTGCTGGAGAATGAAAGAAGAAATGATAAAGGTGATTTCAAGATTTGTAGGGGAAGAAAGAAGAAGATAAGAAGCAATCACTTAGGCTAGATTGTGATGGGATGTGATGATGATGAGATTTGATCTCCTAGCCACTTGTCTAGTTAGTTAATTAGAGATAGGATTTAGTTAACTAACTAGTTATAAGTTAGTAATCAGATGTTCTAGTTTTGGAGAGGGAAATGGTGATTCTCGAAAATCATAAGAAGAATTAAGAAGTATTCTTAGCAAAATGACTTAAGTGATTAAACACTTATTAGTTAACTTGACACTTATCTCAACCATTTCTCTTATCTTAATTGATTTAGACACAATATTCCTTACATGAAATCACATTAAGTCATGACCCATAACTAGTCATCCACTGGATAATAATACATATGTACAAATACATACATGTATTCTTGGTATAAAATAACAATGTAGTTTTTGTGTATTTGAACTTAAATGTTTATGTTTGATTCATTTAATCAAAAAAACATTAAGATACATTCTAATTATGTCTTATAAAAATCTATTTTGTATTTTTATTAATTAAATATAAAATTTATTGACCAAGGTATAATTTTGTGACATTTAATAGGTTAACAATATCGTTAAAACTGATTTCGTCACTTTGGTTTGTATATTTGTCAAATTCCGATCCTTCACAACTATTAGGCACAAGTTTTATATAGAATTTAACTTACTCATCAATTGGAGACATGTTGATACGGTAATTAAATTTGTTTCGTTCAAATGACGTTATATGCTAAATTTTACAAACCGGAGTTGGTTCGTAGCCATACGTCGTAACGGAATTTATCATTTGTCGCTGGTTTTATTTTTCACAAGAACTTATCTAATAAAACATGTTAAATTCCTTCAGCCATTTTTGATAAAATGTTCATATTGCTTAAAAGTCAAAATATAGTATCGTACAATCGTTCTTATTTTTGCCAATTGTTACATTCTCTCCCCGTTAAAAGAATTTCGTCCCGAAACTTATCTTGTAGACGGGATATCACTAAACAATTGGGGGTATTTCTTTTTCATTTGATCCTCGCATTCCCAGGTGAATTCTGGTCCTCGCTGAGAGTTCCAAAGAAATTTCACGATAGCGAATACGACTTTGTTTTAAATGCTTCACTTCTTGATCCATAATTTCCACAGGTTCTTCAACGAAGTGGCGTTTTGTGCTTAGTTGTACCTCGTCGAGAGGTATTACGTTAGTGTCGTCCGACAGACACTTTTTCAGGTTGGATACATGGAATACGTCGTGTACTTTGCTCAGTTCTTGAGGTAGTTTTAGCCGATAAGCAACATGACCAATTATGTCAAGAATTTTGAAAGGTCCAACGTACCTTGGGTTAAGCTTTCCTCTTTTTCCAAAGCGAATCATACCTTTCCAATGTGAGACTTTTAACATTACTCGATTTCCAACTTGGAACTCTAGAGGCTTACGCATTATATCAGTATTACTTTTCTGACGGTCACGCGCTACCTTAAGTCGATCTTTGATTTGAATGATCTTCTCGGTCGTTTCATGGATTATCTCTGGACCAGTACGTAGTGTTTCATTTGTGTGTGCTCGGGCCAGTTGGGTATCCCCTACCTCTTCCCAACATATAAGCGATCGACATTTACGTCCGTATAAAGCTTCAAATGACGCTGCTTTGAGGATGGTGTGATAACTATTATTATAGGAAAACTCATTCAATGGCAAATGAGTATCCCATGAATTTCCAAATTCAATTACACAAGACCGTAACATATATTCTAGGGTCTGAATGGTTCGTTCACTTTGACCATTTGTCTGTGGGTGGTAAGTTGTGCTCATATCCAAGCGGGTTCCCAGGGATTTGTGAAGTGAGTGCCAGAACTTTGACGTGAACCTACTATCCCTATCCGAGATAATAGAAGTTGGCACTCCATGAAGCTTGACAATTTCCCTGAGATATGTTCTCGTCAGCTTTTCCATTTTGTCTGTTTCCTTCATTGGTAGGAAATGGGCAGACTTAGTTAACCTATCAACCACTACCCAAATAGTGTCATAACCATTAGGAGTCTTGGGCAGTTTTGTGATAAAGTTCATTGCAATTTGCTCCCATTTCCACTCGGGAATCTCATGTTGTTGCAGTAATCACGAGGGCTTTTGATGCTCTTCCTTGACTTTAGAGCAAGTCAGGCATTTTCCCACTTAAGTGGCAATCTCAGCCTTCATATTAGGCCACCAATATAATTTATTCAGATCTATATACATCTTGTCGGATCCAGGATGTACAGAATACCTTGATCTGTGAGCTTCGTCCAAGACTAAGCTCCTAATGTTACCAAACTTTGGTGTCCAGATTTTGTTCATGAAATAACAAGTTCCATAATCTTTAAGCTTGAAATTTTTATCCATTCCCCGTAAAGCTTCTTCCCCAACATTTTCCTCTTTCAGAGCATCTAGTTGAGCTTCACAAATCTGGGTGTTAAGGTTGGAATGGATGGTCATAGTTAGTGTTTTTACTCGTCGGGGTTTCTTATGTTAGGAAAATACAACCCAAAGTTGTACGAAAGAACAAAAGCATAAAATTATTGACTGAGGCCTGTGTTTAACACAATTTCCTTAAAACAAATTCGCCGTATATGGGTGTTTGTTTCCCAAGATACAACAGTAGAAAGCAATTCTTCTAGATTGCACGAACCCTCACTTGGCCCGGATTATACCTTGGTTGCAACAAGAGAGAAAAGATGAAGCAGAAGCGTAAGAGAGGAAGAGAGTGATTTCGTTTCATCCGGTGTGTCGAATCAGTCACATATGCATTGTATATATACTACCCAATGTAACCGATGCAATTAAAACGAAATCGTAACTGTCACAATTAAATAAGAAAACTAATCAAGATTAAAACCGAAATCTATGATTAATTTCTCTTAATTCGGTTTTGTAACTGTTAACCAAAAGGAAAAAAATGAAAAAAGGTCCTTGAACTTTTCTGGTCGACCGGTGCTGCATTCGTGCCCGCAGGACGCGCGCTCGCACACAAGTTCAGTAGCCTGAAGCCAATTTGGCTCGCATTTACACCCCCCTGCGTGTGCGCGCAAGAGAGAGCCTTGGTTCTAATAAGTCTTATAAAGGTAGCTAGTCTTTGTAGTTATAAACCAATTTCCTTTTCATTCTCCCACCAATGTGGGATGAGTTTTAAACCCACTTAACTCTTTTATTTTCTCTTCCAATTGCTCTACTTTGACAAGTAATTTCTCATTCATTTTTATTCCATTTTGGACGTGTGATATATCGAAACGTACATATCGTGGAGGAGAACACGAATATATAATCAATAAATCGTTTTTATTATATTTAGAGTCCAAAATTTGTGCTCAAAAATGGAGAAAATCCATTTTTGGAAATTAATTAAATTAATTTTCCAACAATCCCCCACATGAATGAAAATTGCTTCAGCATCCGCAATTGCAAGATGCTTTAGGTAAAATCCAGCAGTTGAATCATGCACAAGATAGGTAGGTTTGACCCTTTGAACCTTCCCTTAAGATACATATTTATTTTACTAGCGGACCAATAGACTCGATGTCCTTGAACTGTTCTGCCATTTGTGTAAATAATCAATACACGTCTCACATGATTCTCCCTGACCCAGTTAGGTTCTCATTGATGTGTCCGTTTTGGTCATGGACACTTGCCTGGTTCTGTAAGAGCTCTTAGGAACTTGCCCATTCAATTCCATTTGAAGCGACCCCACTTCTCTCTCACATAGGTGATTATATCATAATCATTAAAAGCTAAAGCGTGATAATTTCCAACTTATCACCAACTACTATAAGCTTAACCTGCATCACTGTTATTTATAGGAATAGGTTGGGGTTGACCCCCACAGTGATCCACATATGTTATATGCAAGTAGGTTGTCCCATTGAACCTAGATCTTCGGATCTCCAGTCAACTAGGTTGGGTTTTCCTTCGCAATAACTTATTCGTTCATGGGTTTTAATCCTATTCCTTTTGACGATTTTGCAACTAACTCCCTATTTAACCCTTTGGTTAGCGGATCCACAATGTTATCCTTGGACCTTATGTAGTCAATTGAGATAACTCCTGTTGAGAATAGTTGTCCAATGGTGTTGTGTCTTCGACGGATGTGTCGAGACTTACCATTATACATAGCACTTTGCACTCGTCCAATTGCCGATTGACTATCACAATGGATTGAGATTGCCGAAATTGGTTTAGGCCATCATGGTATATCTTCCAAAAATTATCAGAGCCATTCAGCTTCTTCTCCACTTTTATCAAGTGCTATATATTCTGATTCCATGGTGGATTGAGCTATAACTGTTTGTTTTGAAGATTTCCATGATATAGCTCCACCTCCAAGTGTGAACAAAAACCCACTGGTTAACTTAGAGTCTTTAATGTCAGATATCCAATTTGCATCACTATACCCTTCTATCACCTCGGGATATCTTGTATAGTGAAACCCATAATTGCGAGTGTATCTTAAGTATTGTAATAATCTTTTAATACTCTTCCAATGTTCATCACTTGGATTACTGGTATATCTACTTAGTCTGCTTATTGCAAAAGCTAAGTCAGGTCTGGTACAACTCATAAGGTACATCATACTACCAATAATTCTTGCATATTCGACTTGTGCAACTCCTTCACCTCTATTTTTACTTAGATGATGACTTGTATCAATTGGTGTCCTAGTTACATTAGTATCACCGGAGTTGAACTTCTCAAGAATTTTATCCACATAATGGGTTTGATTTAAAGTAAGTCCATTTGCAGTCCTTGTGATCTTTACACCAAGGACGACGTCTGCTAAACCCATATCTTTCATGTCGAATCTTGCCTTTAGCATGTCCTTTGTTGATTGAACCATTTTATCGTTGCTACCAACGATAAGCATATCATCAACATAAAGGCACAAGATAACATAACCCTCACTTGTGTTTTTAACATAAACACACTTGTCACATTCATTAATCTTGTATCCATTTTCCAACATCACATGGTCAAACTTTTGATGCCATTGTTTTGGGTCTTGTTTCAACCCACATAATGACTTCACTAGTTTGCAAACCTTTGATTCTTTTCCAGGGGCAACATACCCTTCTGGTTGTTCCATGTAGATTTCTTCTTCTAAATCCCCGTTTAGAAAAGCTGTTTTAACATCCATTTGATGTACTTCAAGATTTCTTATAGAAGCGATTGCAAGTACCAATCTAATGGATGTACAGCGTGTGACAGGAGAGTACGTATCAAAATAATCAAGGCCACTTTTCTGTCTATAGCCTTTAATTACTAGTCTTTCCTTGTACTTGTCAATGGTTCCATCCACTTTCATTTTCTTCTTGAAAATCCATTTATAGCCTAGTGGTTTGCAACCTTGAGGTAAATCCACTAGCTCCCATGTATGGTTTTGCAACATTGAATCCATTTTGCTTTTAATTGCGTCTTTCCACTGAGGTCCTTCTGAGGAGGTGACTGCCTCTTTGAAAGTTTGAGGCTCTCTTTCAACCATGTAAGTGTAGAAATCATCTCCAAATGACTTCTCCACTCGTGCCCTTTTACTTCTACGGGGCTCTATTTCATCCTCTATTTCTTCTTCATAAGAGGATTCATTGTGCTCAATTAACTTTGAAGCATTTGTCTCAACCTTATGAAGACATGGAAACACATTCTCAAAGAATGATGCATTTCTTGACTCCATTATTGTGCCTTTGTGAATTTCTGGAATTTTTGAGTCATGCACAAGAAATCGATACACACTACTATTTTGTGCATATCCAACAAATATGCAATCAACAGTCTTGGGTCCTATCTTAACCACCTTGGGTGCAGGTACCACGACCTTTGCAAGGCACCCCCACACTCGAAGGTATTTGTAGGATGGTTTTATACCTGACCATAACTCGTATGGTGTTTTATCCGATTTCTTTCGTGGGACCTTATTTAAAAGGTAGTTAGCTGAAAGTATAGCTTCCCCCCACATTGAGGGTGGCGGCCCAGAACTTAACAACATGGCATTCATCATTTCCTTTAAGGTCCGATTTTTCCTTTCTGCCATACCATTTTGTTGTGGTGAATAAGGTGCAGTAAGCTCATGTATGATACCATGAGTTGCACAAAATTCCTCAAACGGTGATACATATTCACCTCCACGGTCACTTCTTAGTACTTTAATTTTCTTATTAAGTTGATTCTCAACTTCACTTTTATACACTTTAAACTTCTCTATAGCCTCATCTTTACTTTTAAGTAAATAGACATAGCATAACTTAGTGCAATCATCAATAAAAGTAATAAAGTACTTATTTCCACCTTTAGATGGAATTGATTTCATGTCACACACATCGGTGTGAATTAATCCAAGTGGTTCGGTTGTCCTTTGAATGGACTTGAAAGATTTTCGTGTTAATTTCGATTCAACACAAGTGTTTCATTTGTATTTTGAGTCAATGTGAAAGTGTGGTATGTGATTGAGTTTAATTAAACGACGAAGAGTATCAAAATTAACATGTCCTAATCTAGCATGCCATATATTTGAAGACTCAAGCAAGTAAGTAAAAGAGTTATTCATTTCATTATCATTTTCACTTGGCTTAAGAGCCATTACACAAAGTTTGAACATACCCCTATCAGCATACCCCTTACCTACATACACACCATTCTTGGTTAACACAAATTTACCTAACTCAAACACCAAGCGAAAACCATGCTTGTTCAATAACCAACCCGACACAATATTCTTACGAATTTTGGGTACATACAACACATCATTCAACGTCATCTCTCTTCCCGACGTCATCTTCAACACAATCTTTCCAACACCTTGAATATCAGAAGTGGCTGAGTTTCCCATGAACACTTGTCACCATTATCCACAACCTTGAAGTTTCTGAACCATTCTCTATTTGAGCAAACATGACGGGTAGCTCCCGTATCAATCCACCACTCCCTTGGATTGGACTCCACAAGATTAACTTCAGAAATAACCGCTGCAAGATCGATGTCAGACACATCTTTGGTTATCTTCTCCACAACATTTGCCTCCTTAGCCTTCTTTGGAAGCTTGCAATTTGCAGCCCGATGACCCCGTTGGTCACAGTTATGGCAGTTTCCTTGAAACTTTTTCTTAAAAGTTCCACCTTTGGCTCCCAAGTTTGAACCCTTGCCTTTCTTTTGGAATTTTCCCTTTCCAGATGTGTTCTTCCCAGAAGTTTGACCATGTTCCACCACATTAGCTTTCTTGGAAGTAGGGCTATAACTACTCTTTTGAGCTGTCTTATTGTCCTCTTCAATTCGAAGGCGAACAATAAGGTCCTCAAAGGACATTTCCTTTCTCTTATGTTTCAAGTAATTCTTGAAATCAACCCAACTAGGGGTAGCTTCTCAATCATGGAAGCAACAGAAAAATGCTCATTCAAACCCATACCCTCGACATGCATGTCATGTAGGAGGACTTGTAGTTCTTGGACTTGGGACATAACAGTTTTGCCATCCACCATTTTATAGTCAAGAAATCGGGCAACCACAAATTTCTTTGTTCCGACATCTTCAGTTTTATACTTTTTGTTCAATGAGTCTCATAGTTCTTTGGCTGTCTTTGTTACACAATACAAATTATAAAGTGAATCAACAAGTCTATTAATAACATAATTCCTACACAAGAAATCAGAATGTTTCCAAGCATCAATAGTAGTTAAAGCTTGCACATCTCCTTCTCCTTCGGGCATCCGAGGAGCCTCTTCAGTTAAGAATCTAGCAAGATTCAATGTGGTAAGATAGAAGAGCATCTTCTGCTGCCACCTCTTAAAGTTCAGTCCAGAGAACTTCTTAGGTTTCTCAGCATGATTGACCGGCATGGTCATCATTGGAGCTCCTTGAGCATTAGGAGTTCCATTAGGCTTTGGTGGTTGGGAACCTTCACCAGTAGTCATGCTACAAAAGGAAGCAAATGTAAAACTGTTAAAGATTAAAATTCAATAACCACTAAACTGTTAGATATTGTCTGTTTCCAGAAAGCAGGTTCTGAAAAACTGTGAAACAAAAGAAAGAAACTAAAAATTGTTTTAGAAAACAATTTTTGAAAACAGTAACAGATTATGGATGCAATAAAGTTAAACAGTTAGATACAAGCAAACAGAAAAGCAGAAGAAACAGAAAATGTCTTAGAAAACGATTTCTGAAAACAGATTCTGAAAGTGTTAGGGAGAGGAAGGAAAAAAAACTGTTTTTATAAACACTGTAAGACGAAGCAGACACAATTTTTTTTAAAGTTCGTTTCGCATAAACAAATTGTTTTAAGACTGTTAGGAAAATACAACTTAAAATTGTACGAAAGAACAAAAGCATAAAATTATTGACTGATGTAACGACCGTTGATCCGAGCTAGTCAATTTAGAGACAAAGAGCATCAAAAACGAGTTTTTGATGGAAGATTATTTGGAAGGATTAATCTTAACCAAGTCATAGTATATATTACAAGGGTTCCGTACATATAAAGAACACCGAAATCCGAGTTATAACGAAGAAGTTATGGCCCGTCGAAGTTTTACGACAAAACCGACACAACACCGGGAGACGTAAATAGTGAATTTACGATAGAAGACTTTTTAGCCTTAGTGATCTAAAAAAAAGTTGTAGTATACGTTAAAACGAGAACATACAAAAAAAGAACGCCCAAATCTGACTTCGTATGAGGAAGTTATGAATTTTCTAAGATTTGGCATAGTAGTGCACGGCCCGAAACTCGAATTTTAGTTCGAGCGGTTTTTGGCCTATGCGACCTAAATGAGAGTTGAAGATCTCATTAATAGGAACAAAACTATAAAAAGACAGACGAAAACGGAGTCTGTATGAAGGAGTTACGAATTTTTCGCGGTCATTTAACAGTATAATCTCCTCTTACTGTTAAATTTAAGATCGGTCGAGAATTAGCAGACGGAGTCAAAATGAAAGTTGTAGATCTTGTTTTTACCTACGCTTGGATATAAAGAACGTCGAAAACGGAGCTCGTATGCGAAAGTTATGGGGTTTAGAAGTCGGCAGGCTGCTGCTGCAAAATGGGTGACGTGGCACAATGTAGGCCACACACGTTTTGCCACCAGAAAGCTGACATGTGGTATGGACTCGACGAGTTGGAGGTTGACTCGGCGAGTCGATCTGCCAGGAAGCCTATAAATAGAGGTGTCGGGTTCCCTTCATTCTCCACACCATCCAACTTCACTTTCTCTCTCTAGCCTCCCTTAAGCCCCCTAAAGTCTAGGTAAACCCCCTAGCACCCGAAGGAAGCCCCGAGGCTCCCGAAGCCCCGAGAAAAGAGCCCTTTGGCTCAGAAACTCTGCTCCAGCGAAGCCCGGTTTTCAAGAAAACCCGTTGTAAGTGAGCTATGCCTAACCTATCTTTAGTATAGCTTATGTTTCAACATAGTAATGTTATTAGGATCTTATAATGAGTATTTGGGCTATTATTATGACTTATATAAGTGTCGTTATAATATCTTTTTAACTACTCGTGGTACAGGGAATCTGGTTTAAAGGGCCGCATAGGGTTGTTGGATTTTAGAAGTGTTATATGCCAAAATAGTCCCGCCCTCCGGTGTTTTATGTCTGGCCCCTGTCTGTACATAGTGGTTGAAAAATATTGTTTAAACGCTTATATAATAATAATAATGCTAAGACTAATAATTAGGCATGGCAAATATTAGACTAAAATCTAGTGTAATAATACTAGGTTTCGTCGGAGGAAAATAGAATCGTTAGAAGTGAAGCGTTGCCCGAGTTTGGAATCATCACTTTAACAAGTGAGTGCATAGTTACTTTCATCTTACACATAGATATGAAGTATTTTATATAAATTACGTGCTATGTGTGCATATTGTCTGAATACTTTCTGTCTATGCTGGGTGAACGATTTTATACATGTTTTGAATGATTTAAACTGTATATGTATTTTATATCTACAAAATATGTTGGGTAAAACATGGGTAAATGAAATATGAGTTGAATGATGAGATGAGAGGTGATATAGACCATGAGATAAGGGTGAGAGGTGAACAATGAGAGAAGCCTTTTACCCAAGCGTGGCCCCGTCATCTAGCAGAGTATGGATGACAACCACGGACTATTCTAGACAGTCCAGTGGAACACTAGCAGGCTCGCAACCTTTAGGTGTTGTGAACGATGTGTTCACCCGGTGTACTCTAAACCATGGCGACCATGCAGACTTGGTGCCTAAACCTTGGCGATCATGCAGACTTGGTGCCTAAACCCTGGCGACCATGCAAACTTGGTGCCTTAACCCTAGCGACTATGCAGACTTAATGCCCGTTGTGTAAATCGTGGCAACGATGGACTTCGTGCCGATTCCTTAGGATGATCCTTAGGAATAAATGAACGAGGAATAGCTGATTCTTAAGGTAGATCCTTAAGAATAAATAAGATAATGAGGATGGGTAATTGGGTTAATTGTTTGATGATTAAACCTAATAATTATATTATTGTGGGTTGAAAACCCTATGTACTCACCAGGTTTCCCAACCTGACCCACTCAAGCTTATTTGTATCATAGGTGTCGATATGAAGCTACTTTACACTAAGATATTTAAAAGAGATGTAGATCACTAGTGTAAATGAATGTAAGTTCTGTTGATGCTTATGTTTCTGTATTGACAATGACATCCCAAGGTTTTGAAAATAAATAAAAATACATTTCTTCGGAAATGCTTTAATAACGTATTTATCATGTTTTCTGGGAACAAATTCCGCAACATTTTTATTAAAAGAGGTACTCTGATTATTATAAATCATAAACAAAATCGGTCTTTTCTGGCCGTGAAAATGGGGATGTCACAACTGAGGCCTGTGTTTAACACAGTTTCCTTAAAACAAATTCGCCCTATATGGGTGTTTGTTTCCCAGGATACAACAGTAGAAAGCAATTCTTCTAGATTGCTCGAACCCTCACTTGGCCCGAATTATACCTTGGTTGCAGCAAGTGAGAAAAGATGAAGCAGAATTGTAAGAGAGGAAGAAAGTGATTTCGTTTCATCCGGTGTGTCGAATCAGTCACATATGCATTGTATATATACTACCCAATGTAACCGATGCAATTAAAACGAAATCATAACTGTCACAATTAAATAAGAAAATTAATCAAGAAATCAAAACCGAAATCTATGATTAATTGCTCTTAATTCGGTTTTGTAACTGTTAACCAAAAGGAAAAAATGCAAAAAAGGTCCTTGAACTTTTCTCATCGACCGGTGGTGCATTCCTGCCCGCAGGACGCGCGCTCGCACACAAGTTCAGTAGCCTGAAGCCAATTTGGCTCGCATTTTCACCCCGCTGCGTGCGCGCGCAAGAGAGAACATTGGTTCTAATAGGTCTTATAAAGGTATCTAGTCTTTGTAGTTATAAACCAATTTCCTTTTCATTCTCCCACCAATGTGGGATGAGTTTTAAACCCACTTAACTCCTTTATTTTCTCTTCCAATTGCTCTACTTTGACAAGTAATTTATCATTCATTTTTAATCCGTTTTGGACGTGTGATATATCGAAACGTAGATATCACAGAGGAGAACACGAATATATAATCAATAACTCATTTTGATTATATATTAGAGTCCAAAATTTGTGCTAAAAAATGGAGAAAATCCATTTTTGGAAATTAAGTAAATTAATTTTCCAACATCTTATTCTCTTTACGACTTAAAGCATCAACTACAACGTTTGCTTTAACAGGATGATACCGAATTTCGCATTCGTAATCTTTCAATAACTCAATTCATCTTCTTTGCCACATATTTAGTCCTTTTTGATCAAATATGCGTTGGAGACTCTTATGGTCTGTAAAAATGATACACTTTGTTCTATATAAGTAGTGTATCCAAATCTTCAAGGAAAAGACTACTGCTCCCAATTCTAGGTCGTGGGTTGTGTAGTTGTTTTCATGGATCTTGAGTTATCGTGAGGCATATGCAATGGCCTTCTCCCTCTGCATTAATACGCACCCCAATCCTTGAATTGACGCATCACAGTATACGACAAAATCTTCGGTTCCTTCAGGTAAGGATAGGATTGGTGCACTACACAACATGCGTTTCAACTTCTGAAATGCAGTTTCCTGCTTATCTCCCCATTTGAACTTTATTTCTTTTTGTGTTAATGCAGTGAGTGGCTTGCCTATCTTGGAAAAAATTTCTATAAATCTCCTATAGTAGCCGGCAAGGACTAAGAATTGTCGCACTTCGGTTGGCGTCCTTGGTGCATCCCAATTCCTAACTGCTTTGATTTTTGTGGGATCCACATGTATTCCTCTGTTACTTACTACATGCCCTAGGAAGTGTACTTCCCTTATCCAAAATTCACATTTGGAGAATTTTGCATACAACTTTTTCTTTGTTAGCAGTTCCAAGATCAATTTCAAATGTTGGTTGTGTTCCTCTTTAGTTCGTGAATATATTAGAATGTCGTCGATAAACACTATACCGAACTTATCTAATTATCGTTTACATACACGGTTCATAAGGTCCATGAATACTGTTGGATCATTGGTCAATCCGAAGGGCATAACTAGAAACTTGTAGAGACCGTATGTAGTTCTAAATTTAGTTTTTGGAACATCTGCTTCTAGTACTTCTAGCTGATGATATCCGGATCTTAGATCTATCTTTGAATAGTAACTAGATCCCTGGAGTTGATCATATAGGTCATCTATTCTGGGGAGTGGATAACGGTTCTTGACTGTTAGTTTGTTCAACTCTCGATAGTCTATACACATCCTGAAAGAACCATCTTTCTTCTTGACGAATAAGACTGGCGCTCCGCAAGGTGAGAAGCTTGGTCTAATAAAACCCTTGTCAAGTAGTTCTTGCAGTTGAATTGAAAGCTCTTGCATTTCCGAAGGAGCCAATCTATAGGGGGGTCTCGCCGCTACAGTTGCTACTAGAATTAAAACAATTCAGAACTCGACTATGCGACTTGGTGGCAATCCAGGTAGATCTTCAGGAAATACATCGGGATAGTCGCATATATGGGGTATGTCTTTGATTTCTTTCGTCTTATCTAATATATGTACCAAGAAGGCATAATACTTCTTGTGTAGATATTTTTGAGACTTAGTGCAAGAAATAAGCTTCAAGTTTTGGCCCGACTTGTCACCATAGATTATCATCGCATCCCCGTTAGGTAGAGTTAGTCGTACAGCTTTTTCGAGACAAAGAATTTAAGCGCGATGCAGAGACAACCAATCCATACCGATAATGATGTCGAAACTCCCAATATTCATTGGCATTAAGTTGACATAGAATGTGTGGTCGTTCAAAGTTAGGAGGCAATTTCGTAAGATTTCGATGGTGTTTTGCTATCTGACCGTTTGATACTTCTACTTTGTATGCTACATCTAATTTACTAGACTCGACATTTAATAGTTTCATAAATGATGGAGTTATAAAACTTCTATCAGTACCGGAGTCAAATAGAACTGTAGCATATAAGTTATTGATGAGGAACGTAGTGATAGTACACGGGGCTTCGATAAATAGTAATGTATTTTCGTGGTACGTGATCCCTGTCTAGTCCTTCTACAATCACCGTGTGCATACACGTCGTATATAATCAAGATCGAATAGATGGTCGAATAAGTGATTCTACCTTAAGCCCACAACCAAACAAGGAACATGAAGTAAAACAGAGTCACAAATCCTAAGTGTATAGAATCTTAATTATATACAACCCTAACGTATATACTTAGCAATAATAGATTACCAGCAATGGTCCTTAGTTTCTATATGAATGACGTGACTATTTAGGGTGAGAAGGCAATTCGTGAGTATTTCTAAAGTTCTTTCTATTTGGTTGATTTTGCCATATCTACAGTGTAAGTTGCAGAATTTATGTTTTTGTCATGTTTTGAAACCTATGGTCGATAAAGCTTTTACCGGTACTAGTATCAATTAATACCTAAGCCTAAACGTTGTTGATATGAAACGTACCAATAACTACAGGCGGTTCCTGGAGAGCATCTCTAGCAGTGATCATAAGTACCCTTCCATTGACACCCTGATTCTTTAGTTTTGGGCAGTCCTTCCTAAAATGCAATGGTTGATTGCATTCAAAATTGTTATGACTTCCTTCTGCCGTAGTGGTTAGGGTTTTTCTGCAGTACCTCGAGATGTGACGTCTCATGTTACACCTGTTGCAGATTATGTCCATGCAATTTCCGACATGATGGAAATTGCACTCTCTATAATGAGGTAAAGTCCCAGTGTAGGATTTAGCTAGGGTGGGAGTGTTGGTAATTGCGGCAATAGACAGCAATAGGTTCTGGTTCAGTTTTGTGATGGTTGAAGTCCCCCTTTGATTTCCCATGACATTGAGTTGGCCACCGAGACACCCAAAGTTTTTACATGGTCAGTCCACCACGTTAGAGCCTCGTCCATCAAGGTGCATGCGGCAAAACGCAATTTGCTACCCTTAGCGCAATAGCATACATCAAAAACAGCTTCAACTTTTTCAAACCAACGAGTTAAACCCACACTTCCTTCGTTGCCATAAAAGTTTATTGGCTTGCAATTTATGAAACCCTTGTAGGAACAAGTTCTTCTAGGCTCTTCTGGATGTGAGTGAAGAGTGCTTCCAGCTCCATTTCCCAGTCCGTTCACTTCCAAGAGTCGCCTTCCATCATTCAAGCTCCTTGCAGTTGTCATTGCAATTGTAATGCGTTTCGAAGCTAGTTGCTCCAATTCTGCCGTAGTTTGAGGAAGTCCTGACTCGGGAGGTGGTGGAATTGGTGTGCTAGATGTTGGCGTTTCAGTTACTGGAGTCACAACCGGCCTTTTGGTCGGTCGACCTCTCTGGGTTCATCCCATAGCTGGTTCGGTAGTTGGTGTTACTTCGAGGCGTAATCTGGTGTTCCTTCTTGGAGGAATTTTGGTTTCTTATTTCTGTTAGTAGTAGAGATTTAGTTTGTGATGTTTTTGTTAGTTCTCTTATAATGTTTTTATTCACAATTACTATTTATATAACGGTTCAAAAAGGTTTTTAAACATAATAACATATGCTTCATTATACTAAGCATTAACATCCGAGTACATTAGTCTTTACCGTTTTCAAAATGTAAAGACTTACTGTAACATCCCAAAATTCAAGACCAAAAATTTCGTTTTTAATTAAGTTATTATTAAAACCAACAGTATAAAAACATTCATAATAAGATCACATGTCAAGACCAAAGTGTCAGTAATCAAAACATGTTATCATAAAATAATATCAGAGTGTAATCCCAAAGATCTCATGTGCGGAAAATCATAGTGAGATGCGCTGCGATCGCCGGCTCCTGTCCTTTGAAAACAAAGTACCTGAAACCAAAAATGAAAACCGTAAGCACGAAGCTTAATGAGTTCCCCCATCATACCACATACCATACAACATATACATTGCCAAGCATATCTGGGTGCTGGCCTCCCCTTCGGTCTCTTTCAACCGGATAACTGCGTAGCATATCTGGGTGCTGGCCTCCCCTTCGGTCTCTTACAACCGGATAACTGCCTAGCATATCTGGGTGTTGGCCTCCCCTTCGGTCTGCTTCAACCGGATAATGGGGACTATTTCACCCCTACCACTACCACATAATAACATCGCATAAACATACTACTAGGCATGCATGGGTTCTGACGACCCCCTTCGGTATCTTTCAACCGGTATTCGGGGACAATTTCACCCTTACGACTACTAACATGTATCACATAGCATCCTAGTACACAAACATAACAAATAATGACATACCAGATAATTATCACAAAGACAATCATCTAACAAACAACTCCTACTAGTGGGCGGCATTGTAGCCTTAGACTCACTTCTACTGGAAGGTAACTCACCTCATGCTGCTGAAGTCGACTGCAATAAATCCTTAGATGTTATCCTGGCAACTCCTCAAGATATCAATACCAAAATATCACCCAATTAGCAATTGGGTTCTATACCATGATCCATAATCCATACTTGGGGTAAAATGACCATTTTACCCATGTCCCAACAAGATACATAACTAAGGACCAAGCCCAAAACCAATCAACCCAAAACTCCAAAATCCATAAAAGCCCACTAATGGCCCAATTTTCCAAATTGGGCCCAAAACCTTTCATGGGCCTTATCCTAAGGTCTAATCTTCCAATTAGTCCAGAATACAACTACTCAGATAGTCCATTAGGGCCCAAGCATCAAGGCCCAAAAAGATGGCCCAAAATAAAGCCCAAAACCCGAAATCCCACTCTGTTGAGTACGCGGGGCGTACTCAGCCTGTACGCTAAGCGTACTGGCTTAAGAGCTTGTACGCTGCGCGTATAGGCTTGTATGCCCAGCGTACTCCTCCTGACGACCAACTTTCAATTCTAGCTCTTAATCCATTAAGTCAAGACGTCCAACACCTCAGAATAGCCAAATGTAAGTGACTTGATCCATAAAGTCGAATGCTTTAAGCCTTTGCATGGCTTAATGAAGCCCAAACACCAAAGATGAATTCCAAAAGGTCAAAATCACTCCCAAAATGTCTTAAAACTTCTTAATACCTTAAGACCTCAGTCCAAACTTCCAGATCTGATTTCAAGGGAGTTCTTAACTCATAATGTTTCCAACTTTATGACTTAGCATAACTCAATGGGGCCCAAATCAAAACCCTAAGTCCCAAACTTCATCAAAAGACTACCAAATCATGCATGGAAGGTTTATACCCATCAAGATCCAAACTTTATGACTCCATTACCTCAATAAGGGCCAAATATGAAGCTCAAAGGTTCTGGAGTAACTTCTACTCACAAGAACCACCTCAAGGGACCAAAACCATAACAATGTACCACTTAGCTAGATCTACATGAAAAAGTTGTCAAGGTTAAGACTTTATACCTCCATAAGATAGATCTAGGTGCACAAAGCTTGGATCTAAAAGCTCCAAGTCAAACAATGACTCTTCAAGAAGTTCCTTCTTCCTCCTCAAGCACCAAAGCACACAAAAATCACTTTGAAGCTCTACAATCACTCAAATAGGGGCTATTGGTCGATTTCTAGGGTTTAGAGGGATGGAGGCTGAAGATATTAGGGTTAGGTTATGAGATAAGGAGCTTAAATAGGGTCCAAGACCCTAAAATAGGGTTCTGATCTAATTGACGTATGCCGAGTGTACATATGGTACGCCCAGCGTACTCCGAAGGACATTCGCGACCATCCTGGTCAGTACGCCCAGCGTAATCCAAGGTACGCCACGCGTACGGCCTTCTTCACTAGTACGCCCCGTGTACGCTTTGTGTACGCCCCACGTACTCGGCTAAGCTTGAAAACCACAAAACTTCCGAAGGCCATAACTTCTTCGTTATAAGTCCGATTTTGACGTTCTTTATATCCACGGAAAGCTAACGAGAATCCCTACGCTTCTACCAACTTTATTTAGCCTGAAAGCCAACCGAACTAAAATCCAAAATCCATAAAAGGCTGGGATGTCAAATTACGATTACACCATTTGCTTCCGAAGACACGATCAAATACTTGGACCGCTTATACCATGGTAACTATATCTGAAATGGGCTAAATCCTTCCTTTCCCAAAGCCTTAAGCCTCTTGACTGCTGATGACTGGCCCGCAACCCCCAGCAATGAAGCAATCCAGAACCAGGTGTTACAACTCTCCCCCACTTAAATTAGATTTCGTCCTCGAAATCGGTCCTTACCAATAATCATATCCAAAACTACTGATCCGTGGAACGCAACCGATGATCCTGCGCATAGAACAACCTTCTCAAGTCAACCGAAATCGTACTGAACTTCCATCCCGAAGAAACGAACTCCTAGCTTCCGTAAACCACTTCTGCCTCCCCAAAGTCTGAATTCCATAATGGTCCGCCTCCCTGACCGACCGCCTACACTGCAATGTTACCTTGCTCAAGCCTCATCGAACAACTGGTCAACCACAGAACTTCCAAATCTGATGACTTTGATGCAACCTTCGAAAACAAAGTCCTTAACCATAACCCTGTTGTAGAATTCTTATACTTGACAGAAGACTCAGATAATCCTTCGAGTAGAAGATTCATCCCTGCAACGGTTAGACTCATACGAGAGATGCGCAACAGGGTCAAATCAACTACTCTGAGATTATTTAATCCCACTGTAAGTGACTCATCACTTCCCAATAAATCAGTCGATTCGTCCGTTCATGACATCCTATAACACCATTACCGCTCGAGACACCGAAGCTGTCTGAAGCACCGAACTGCCTGAAACAGTATGCTGTCTCCTGGCTGCTTTGCAAAATTCACTGAGACCTTCCTGGTCTCAGTTCGTCTGCCAGTCATTTGAAATACCGAGTTCCCACCTGGTTACTGAGCCAAAGGCTCCTCTACAGTTGCCATAAGAGACTTTCGAACGAAATCCTCATCTGTCAATAGTTGCCATTAGTTATCTTGCCACTATGGCTCTAACGACCTCCTGATCCAACCGTTCGGGTCCATACGTCAAATCCCGACTCACCAAAACCAAGCTAAAAGTGAATGCTACATGAACAAAATAGCCTTATATCACAAACGACCTTATACGGGCCATCTCTTTCTTGCTCCCATGACTGCAATGGTGTCCTTACAGTCTAGCCATTGGCTCAACCAGGTCTAATTCATCTAAGAAAATCTGTAAACTAATCTGTATCTCAATCCGTGGATTTGCCACGCCCTTACTGCTGCACCAGAACTGATGGGTGCTACGGTTCATCCTGTGATCTAACATCACTCCTATACTATTTAATAACTTAGTGAATGCTACGGCTACCCCTGCAGGCTTACAACACTCTAACGCTATCCGACAACTTTGTGAACGCTACAGCTACACTCGTAGACTTACAGCACTCTAGCACTATCTGTCAACCTTGTGAATGCTACGGCTACACACATAGACTTAGAACACTTCTATCACTATCTGACAATCTGGTGAATGCTATGGCTACACCCGTAGACTTACAACACTTCTATCACTATCTAACAACCTTGTGAATGCTAGGGCTACACCCGCAGACTTACAACACTTATATCACTATCTGACAGTCTGGTGAATGCTACGGCTACACCCGCAGACTTACAACACTTTTCATGCTAACTCAACCGCTGACCATGGTCTTTCCGCTGATTACTATTCCAAACACACTCAAAGTCGAGCTTATATACCCGACCTAATATCCCAAGCTAAACTCATGTCCTGACTGAAATCCCTGACCTGTTTCCTGAGGCCTTCTATCCGATGCCAAGGGAAAACGTGGACCAAATGTTGGAACGTTTTCCGAGCTTCCAACTCCTATAATCCTTAAACTAGACTGCCACTCGACCGTCTTTCTCCTTAGTGGGGATGCGAAACTCATCCTAGTTCACACCCATTTCTGATCCTGGACACCTGATCGATTCTCCCCCACTTAGATTCTACTAAGTCTTCATGGCACGTGAGAATTGAAGGATTCCCAATCCTTCTTACTTTCTAACAATCCAGTGATGACAACCTGTACTTACCAATGCTAGCGATCAGTCACCAGTTAAACCTTAAGATCACCCATTCTCTGAAATCTTGAAGAGTACTCTTGAAATCTGATTTGGTCCAATACCTCAATCCACCTCCAATGCTGGCGAATGGAGGCCTCAATCTTTACCCTAGCTGGCGAATCTTCGCTCCCACTTCCATTCTCACAGCACCACTGAACTCTACCCGAACACAACCCATGTGAAAGTACAATTCTCTTGAAACATCCAATGACCAAACATCTATGCGTCTAACACCCGTATCCTTCTGGTACCGTTCCCAAACAGATGATGAAATCACTATACCCAATGATATAGGGGAGTTAGCCCGATGAACTAACCACAAACCTCTCACGCAATACCCCGGAGCCGATCTCGACCTCAACCCTGAATAACAACCAAACACTTAGAACTCTCTATACAAGATACAATCCCTCTTCTAATCCACGAACAACTCATGGTATGCAATTGGCATATGATATTTCTTGAAATTATAATCCACATACAAGTAGAGAAATAAACCCATGGATACACTTACCCAAAACTTAGTGAGATTTCAAAGCAAATACAACTGCTGGTTAAGAGTAATTACACCATAATTTCATTACAGAAAGGGGAATTTCAAATTACATATCAACGATCTATTGCAGCTCGATCTTGACTTCCTGCGGAAGTACCTGGGATGAATCATGAGCAGCCCTAACCTCTATGCGGGGACAATTCGCCCTGATATGACCAGGCTGATGACAACGATGGCACAACTCTACCTCTAATGTGCATTCTTGGCGATTGTGACCCTTCCACCCGCACCTGCCGCACTTAGACCTGTTGTGAACATCCTTTTGTACCCCTTCGTCCTTCATGCAACTGCCACGACCCCTCGGATCTCTGACACTTGATGCCGTCGTACCCAACTGCTTGGTTTGTCGACCCAGACCATGTTCCCGCTTCCTCTTCCCCAGCTGTCCATCCAAACCAATCTTCTTCTCCTGAGTTACCTCGACCATCCCATCAATCGCCTGTATAACTGAGGTCTGCCCCTCGATTCTGGCGACCACTCTATCAGTGACACGCCCAATGATGTCGGGTAACTCTTCTCATCCGATCCCCAAGCTGCCCAACTCCAGAGCCTGAGCCACATCCCTCACCAGCACCCGAACTGCCAATTGGTATCTCACGTAGCGCCTCCATGCTGAAAACATACCATAACAACCATCTGAATACTCGTCACATATCGAGGGATCACAAACACTACAATCTCCCTAGTCTTATATCAGCCTTCCTTGAATTGAGTATGGATCCTCTGCTTTCAGTAGTATGGGCCCCTACTACCTTCCACATCTATCTGTACTTTCCTCAAAGATTGCCTCGACTCCACCAAGTCCCTTGCACTAATACCATTCCCAACACTAATCCTATCATAGGCTTTCCCTAGGTTCCCGAACCCACCCAGTCCTCGGCTGCTGAAAGATTCCCAGTAATGTCAACTAGCTACCTTATGAATATAGCCACATGCAACAGAGATCAAATAATCCTTCGAGTAAAAAATTCATCCCTAGAACGGTTAGACTCAAACGAGAGCTGCGCAATAGGGTCAAGTCCATCACTCTGAGATTATCCGGCATGTATCCCATGTGACTTAGCATATTCACTTAGTAGCTAACTCATATCACTAGGAGTCCCACAAAGCACAAAGCAAGCAGCATTCAGACAATGGAAATTCTAACCAACATGATCCAATCAAACCATTCTATCCTCTAATAAAGAATTTGTACATGCAAATCAAAGGCTCATACAATCAGGCATAACCTAAATAGGCCATCCTATCACTGACGGATTAGTACTAGCATGCAGGTCTACAAGCACATATAATAGGCATATAAGGCATCCTTCCTAGATCCTTAGCCCTAATTTAGCATGCAGTTCACCTATTATCACTTCATATCATAACATAACATAACATAACATAACATAACATAACATAACATAACATAACATAACATAACATAACATAACATAACATAACATAACATAACATAACATAACATGTATGGGTATCTTGGGGAAAACTTACTTGAGCTTGGTTGATTGCACGCATCACACTCCTTGTTCTTTATCAAAACTCTTTATTTTAATTTTTAGAAAATTAATTTCTTGTAATAATCTTTCAAACCCTAGATTTGAGTCCAGACACAACCGAGAGTGTGTCCGAATCCCTCAAACCAGGGCTCTGATACCAACTTGTAACATCCAAAAATTCAAGACCAAAAATTTCATTTTTAATTAAGTTATTATAAAACCAACAATGTAAAAACATTCATAATAAGATCACATGTCAAGATCAAAGTGTCAGTAATCAAAACATGTTATGATAAAATAATATCAGAGTGTAATCCCAAAGATCTCATGTGCGGAAAATCATAGTGAGATGCACTGCGATCGTTGGCTCCTGTCCTTTGAAAACAAAGTACCTGAAACCAAAACTGAAAATCGTAAGCACAAAGCTTAGTGAGTTCCCCCATCATACCACATACCATACAACATATACATTGCCAAGCATGTCTGGGTGCTGGCCTCCCCTTCGGTCTCTTTGAACCGGATAACTGCCTAGCATATCTGGGTGCTGGCCTCCCCTTCGGTCTCTTTCAACCGGATAACTGCCTAGCATATCTGGGTGCTGACCTCCCCTTCGGTCTGCTTCAACCGGATAACGGGGACTATTTCACCCCTACCACTACACATAATAACATAGCATAAACATACTACTAGGCATGCATGGGTTCTGACGACCCCCTTCGCTATCTTTCAACCGGTATCCGGGGACAATTTCACCCTTACTACTACTAACATGTATCACATAGCATCCTAGTACACAAACATAACAAATAATGACATACCAGATAATTATCACAAAGACAATCATCTAACAAACAATTCCTACTAGTGGGTCGGTATTGTGGCCTTAGACCCACTTCTACTGGAAGGTAACTCACCTCATGCTGCTGAAGTCCACTGCAAGAAATCCTTAGCTGTTGTCCAGGCAACTCCTCGAGCTATCAATACCAAAATATCACCCAATTAGCAATTGGGTTCAATACCATGATCCATAATCCATACTTGGGGTAAAATGACCATTTTACCCTTGGCCCAACAAGATACATAACTAAGGACCAACCCCAAAACCAATCAACCCAAAACTCCAAAATCCATAAAAGCCCACTAATGGCCCAATTTTCCAAATTGGGCCCAAAACCTTTCATGAGCCTTATCCTAAGGTCTAGTCCTCCAATTAGTCCAGAATACAACTACTCAGATAGTCCATTAGAGCCCAAGCATCAAGGCCCAAAAAGATGGCCCAAACTGAAGGCCCAAACCCGAAATCCCACTCTGCTGAGTACGCGGGGCGTACTCAGCTTGTACGCTAAGCGTACTGGCTTAAGAGCTTGTACGATGCGCGTACAGGCTTATACGCCCATCGTACTCCTCCTGACGACCAACTTTCAATTCTAGCTCTTAAACCATTAAGTCAAGACGTCCAACACCTCAGAATAGTCAAATGTAACTTGATCCATAAAGTCGAATGCTTTAAGCCTTTGCATGGCTTAATGAAGCCCAAACACCAAAGATGAATTCCAAAAGGTCAAAATCACTCCCAAAATGTCTTAAAACTTCTTAATACCTTAAGACCTCAGTCCAAACTTCCAGATCTGGTTTCAAGGGACTTCTTAAGTCATAAAGTTTCCAACTTTATGACTTAGCATAACTCAATGGGGCCCAAATCAAAACCTTAAGTCCCAAACTTCATCAAAAGACTACCAAATCATGCATGGAAGGTTTATACCCATCAAGATCCAAACTTTATGACTCCATAACCTCAATAAGGGCCAAATATGAAGCTCAAAGGTTCTGGAGTAACTTCTACTCACAAGAACCACCTCAAGGGACCAAAACCATAACAATGTACCACTTAGCTAGATCTACATGAAAAAGTTGTCAAGGTTAAGACTTTATACCTCCAGAAGATAGATCTAGGTGCACAAAGCTTGGATCTAAAAGCTCCAAGTCAAACAATGACTCTTCAAGAAGTTCCTTCTTCCTCCTCAAGCACCAAAGCACACAAAAATCACTTTGAAGCTTTACAATCACTCAAATAGGGGCTATGGGTCCATTTCTAGGGTTTAGAGGGATGGAGGCTAAAGATATTAGGGTTAGGTTATGAGATAAGGAGCTTAAATAGGGTCCAAGACCCTAAAATAGGGTTCTGATCTGACTGGCGTACGCCCAGCGTACATATGGTACGCCCAACGTACTCTGAAGAACATTCACAACCATCCTGGTCAGTACGCCCAGCGTACTCCAAGGTACGCCCCGCGTACTACCTTCTTCACTAGTACGCCCTGCGTACGCTTTGTGTACGCCCCACATACTCGGTTAAGCCTGAAAACCACGAAACTTCCGAAGGCCATAACTTCTTCGTTATAAGTCCGATTTTGACGTTCTTTATATCCACGGAAAGCTAAAGAGAAGCCCTACGCTTCTATGAACTTTATTTAGCCTGGAAGCCAACCGAAATAAAATCCAAAATCTATAAAAGGTCGGGATGTCAAATTACGATTACACCCTTGGCTTCCGAAGGCACGATCAAATACTTGGACCGCTTATACCATTGAAACTATATCCGAAATGGGCTAAATCCTTCCTTTCCCGAAGCCTTAAGCCTCTTGACTGCTGATGACTAGCCCGCAACCCCCAACAACGAAGCAATCCAGAATCGGGTGTTACACTTACAAGTAGTGGTACAAAGACCTACAAACAAACAAATAAAGTTTATTTATTCTTACATATCCTAATACTTATCCGAAAAGTTTGTCACCAAACTTTTAGTATCTCAAATATGTTACACAAAAATTTTACACATATAATTAAAGAATATTTTATTGATTTTTATTGACTTGTGATCATATTTTACGTTTCTTAAAACGCCAAGATTTTAGTCTATCAACTACTTCTCTTAAGTTGGATAATGCATGAAGCATGAGAAAAATAAAACTTAGGCGCGCAACTAGGTTTAGTTATGGTATGACCTATGTTTTATGAAACCTAATTGAGTATTTGATCTAAATCCTTGTGTGTAGGTTTATTAGATTTTTATCTTTTAAGTGTTGTAGTGTAAGGATATTCCTAGACCTACTAGAGTAAGCCCTATAGTTGTATTTTTCTTAAAAAGAAAATACTAAGTTCTCTATAGTCGTTAGCTCTGATACCAATCTGTCACACCCCGACCGACGACGGAAAACGTCGGGGTTGCGATGTGTTACAATTGGATCAAAATCAACCACATATATCGAACACTTAACATATTTTAAAAAATATTTTACAAACCTTTAAGTTTTGGAATTGAAATTACATCTTCATAATTTAAACACACAACGGTAAATTAAAGTAAGTCATGTTTATTCCTAAAAGAAAGGAACTATAATTTCCTTAGAATCGATGTCCTACCTCCGACTTCTTAATTACTTGAGAATACACATTTTTAAAATGCGTCAACAAAAATTGTTGGTGAGGTCCACAGGTTTTGTCTCCGTGAGTTTTATAACAAGAAATCTTTATAAACCGTGGAATGTTTAACGAATAAGTTTTGCAAAACATGGTCGATAATGTTACCGATAAGCTTCGTGTGAGACCCGATACTTGAAATCCAATACGAGTATGCATGTTAACATACTTACGATAAAAGTAAATTTTAACATATTTTTGTGAAGCAAAATATTTAGTGTTTGTATAAATAGACAGTAACAATCGGTTTAACAATCTACAAACAATATTTATACTACATACAGCCTCATCCTAGTGTGTATTAGTATAGTTGTATCCAGGACTTTGTTATAATTCCCGATTGTTTGAGTTTGACGACTTTTGGTTGTAATGCTTAATAATGTAAATCTACCAAAGTTCTAACGGTACGTCGACTGTAAATAACCATATACATGTTTAGACAGTACTCCGACAGTAGGTGACCATAACAAATGTTTAGACAATACTCTGACTGTAAGTGAGCAACATAGTTTATACAGCACCCCGGCTGTGAGTGACCAAAATCAACATAGTTCAAATCTTCTTGCGTTATAAGGTTTTCAACATGATCATATCAGAAATACTTGTTGTAATTAACACTTTTGTGACCCTTAAAGTGTGTGATTTAAACAATATCATGAGTCGTGTTTCTCTTATCTACATCAATACTTTGTGTATGCATTTGAAAGACTAAACAACAAGGTTAATGACTTAAAGTGATTTCATGTAAGGAATATTATGTCTAAATCAATTAAGATAAGATAGAATGGTTGAGATAAGTGCCAAGTTAACTAACAAGTGCTTAATCACTTAAGTAATTTTACTAAAAATACTTCTTAATTCTTCTTATGATTTTCGAGATTTACCACCTTCCCTCTCGATAACTAGAACATCTAACTGACTAACTAACAAATAAATAGTTAGTTAACTAAATCCTATCCCTAACTAACTAACTAATCAAGTGTTCAGACAAGATCATTTCTCATCATCACCACATCCCACCACAATCTAGCCTAATTGATTCCATCTTAACTGCTCTTCTTCTTTCCCAACAAATCTCTCTCTCTCTCTCCCTTTCTCTCTCTCTCTCTCTCTCTATATATATATATATATATATATATATATATATATATATATATATATATCATTCTCCTTTCATTCTCCAGCCAATACTTCAGGGAAAATCTCTAAATCTTCATCCCATTTTCAGCCACACAAACTTCCTTCCAACTCTTCAAAACTGTGAACCTTAAAGGGGCTGCTGTCCCTTGGTTTTTCAGCCACCATTTCACCTATATGCACCTTCCTTTTGCTTGATATTTTCACCTCCAAATACCCCTGGAAGTTAGTTGTTATGCTACTCTAAATTAGGGACTCAAAACAGTGGCTAAACTACTATATTCTTATCTACTTGCTGAGAAAATTTCGTGACAGCAACATAGCCAAAACAGTGGCTGTTTTCGAGCATCAAACCAACACCCAAAAGTCCTCCATCTTGTTGTCCATTTTCGAGATTCAAAGTAGACCATATATAGTTACTTTCAAACACTTAAAACCCCAGAGAAAGTTACCTTTCACCTCTCAAAAAGCTTGTGTTTTCCACCACCTTTTGGCAACATACTTTAGATCCAAGTTAAAGCTAGGTATATTCTTGATTTCTACTCTTTCTTTTTATCATCAAGTCCACTGGTTTTTAATAATTTAAGACAAGATAAAAGTCTAACATACATGTAAATATATGCATTTATGTGTTAAGACATCCAAAAGAATACTCAAATCGCGAACTTGAGTGAAACTGGAAACCACACAAACCATTCTCAAACCAAATAACTCTACGCGACAATAGTGAGTTTTCTACGGCCCCTCTTTTATGTTTTACAAGTTTTGGGGGATAATACACACTAAATAAATTCTTGTTGAATGATTTAAAATCTTAAATAACTGAAAATGCAAGTTATGTCTCTAAACATATGTAAGCATAAATTTCAGCTTTTTATAGAAAAGTTGTGGTCTGTTCAAGGACTATTTTGCACTTCTTAAACCTTATGGATTTCAAAACTGTACAATATGAAAACAGTTTAGGTCTATACCTTTTCAAGGACTACTCGCACGCGTTCATACGATTTTCTACAATTTATGACGATTTTTACAAAATTGTCTATCATTTCAAAACATTTCGGATCATTATGTAAAAATGAACATTTTTACTCTACTTAGGAACCACTTAAGGTTGGGGTAAAAAAAATCATGGACAAAGTAGACTCATTTTCTAAGCTCTGAGTGTTTACGGATCCCAATTTCGACCCACGATGATTTTTCTAGAATTTTTCTAAAAACAGTGACATAATTGCCCTTTTGATTAACCTTGTTGTTTAGTCTTTCAAATGCATACACAAAGTATTGACGTAGATAAGAGAAAGGTTAATGTCATTATAACCCAACCAACTATGTACTTTTTACTTATTTTGTCACTAATAAATTTTTTATGTATTCTAGATCACTCAACTTGTAAATTTAAAGTCGAAGAAGCCATTTTCAAATATACGACCGGGTAAGTAGGTTATCATGTTGATGTCGAATGCTACATAGCATTCTAAATTGCACCGGCCCACATGACATACTAAATTGAACTGGCCCACGTGGCATGTGAATCTTTTTGTTAAATATTAATTTGTTTTTAGTTGTAAAAGTATTAAGGGCGTGTTCGGCAAAATTAGCTGATAGCTAGTGGCTTGTAGCGGGTAGCAGGTAGCGGGTAGCTTGTAGCGTTTTGTTAAACGCTACATGAAGTAGCATTTGGATTTGGAGCGTTTTGTTGAAACTAAACGCTAGAAGCTTGTAGTGCCGAACGAGGCTTTATGTTCAAAACGGAGCGTTTTGTCAAACGCTAGAAGCTAGAAGCTCTCAAATGCTTCGTGCCGAAAACGCCCTAAGTGGTTTTGAAATTTATTATTATTGTTATTACAATTAATATAAAATATTTGAATGTTTGAAAATGTGAAGAACACCAACACCACTAATCCACCAGACCACCACTACCACAATCCCTCAACACTAAAATGTGGGTTCCTAAATCGATACGTACAAACCTAGAAATCATGTCTGTCATATTCAAAGAACAAATGAACAAAGACACTCACATTTTGTGCAAACCCTAACAACCCATAAATCCATAACATAGTAAATTGATGATGGGAATACACCAAAACAAAATGGAAAATAAAAGTTGTACAAATGAACCCAAATTTGGAAAAAGAAATCGCCGCCCCCAGTGTTCACCTCTTGGAAGTCATCGGAAAAAAGCCAAATCTGATCATTTTCGAAGAACCACCACCGCCACCAGAAAGGTGGTATCACTTAACAAATCGAGTGACATAAGATTGGTGTGTGAGATCGCCGCCAAAGAGGGGTAAACATTCCGAACCGTCGTTGCAAACAGCGTGAATGGATGGTGTGATGCAGGGAATTAACGATTCTTGGTTGTGGGTGGAGACGTTCGAAATACTCCCTTGTAATCCTCTTCAGCGAAATATGATATCATACACAAACTATTTCAACATGAAACCCTCTAATCCATATCTAGTGTGAAGCATGATAACAAATTTAGGGGGTTTACGGAAACAATGGTTTCATCGATGTAAAATATTGCTTGCGATCAAGAACTAGATCTAAGGTGAAGCTTGAGTGCTTGACAACATACGGAGGAGCTGATTCGTTATAGAAAAAATTAGGGCTAACATTGAAAGGGAGGATTTATTTCTAAGGCTCCATAAAAGAAAGCTTATACCAGATGGAGGGGAAATATATTTTAATTACATTAAAAGATAAAAGGTAATTATTTACATCAGGTAAATATGTTTGAGATCTATTTTTTAGGATACGAAATCCATTTAGTAACAATGATTAATAAAAATAAAGGGAAGATTAATAAAACCAATCATTATATAAACCCACGGTCGGTATATATTTAAAATTTCTATATAAATAAAAATAATAATAAATGTAAAAAAAATCAAGATATTGTCGATTATAAGTAATTATGAATTAATTTGTTAAGCAAAATAAAATAATAATGTTATTTGAATAAGATTTCGTATTTTCAAAATTTGGATTGAATTTGATTTGTTACAAAAAAAAGAAAATAATAAAAATCATAGAAAAATGTCACGTGTCAAAGAGGCATTCTAAAAAACTGACACATATCATTTTTAGGTTTCATTTATTAGAAAAGGTATATATATATATATATATATATATATATATATATATATATATATATATATATATATATATTAGTATTTATTCAACTGTTATCAAATTTATACACTGTGTGTGTTAGTATTTACTGTTATCAAATTTATACACTGTGTGAGTACATCAATTATCAAAAATATTATCAAATCCTCTGCAGAGATAAGATGTTAAATTATTACAAGAAAACAAACAACTTTTACAAAGATGAAAGAAGATGCTCCATTATCGCAAAAGAAGATTTTCCATTATCAAAAAATGACAAAATATGATGCCAATTTGTCAAAAGCTTTACAGTTTTGTCTGCCACATCTACACTCCGACAAATGCAAGTTGATTCAATAATTCTCAAGATTGATCCGGTAATCCTTCGGTTTCCCGTTTCAAGATATTTCAAGACTCCAAGACTCCTATATATTGAGGAGATATGTTTTAATTAGAATCATCTCTAGGTTCTCTAAAAATTTCTCTCATTAAATTTCTCTCTAATGTTTAGTTCATGTCTAAGAAAAGTGTTCTCCTATCTAAGAAAAGGTATTAGAATTAAAAAATATAAATTTAATAATTAATGATAAGGAACTATTAGAATTAGAACAAGAAATTAATAACATAAAAGCAGTATTAAAAACCTTTAATATACATCTTGATAATTATTTAACAAATTTATCTAAATATACGTGTTAATGAGTTCTAAAAGACAGATTAGTTGTTGTAATAATAATACTTTTTGGAATAATTTATTAAAGACTAGATGGCAAATTATTGCAAGCGTTTCTAAAGAAATAAATAGAATTAAACAACTTAAAGAAGACGAAGAAATTAAATTATCTAATATTGAAAATGACACATATAATTATAATATTCAAAAGGAGATAATATATTGTTTATCAAAAATGATTAAAAATAAATATATTGTTATTAGTGCTCAACTTAGTATTATTAAAAATATATCTTTCAGAATAAATCAATCAACTTGTTAAAATGAATATTAATATAGATATTTCTAAAATACCTTCATATGTTAATTTTGATTATTTAAAAGAAGAAGAATATTATAAAGATTATAATAATACAAAAAGAATTTGGCATGAAGAAAACTTTTCATATTATATAAGATTTTTACATTTTGGTCTTTGGGAAGATTATGTTTTATCAAATCAAATTCACTCTCCGTTTTTTCAATGGTTCGAATTGATTTATGTTCCTAAACATAATATAGATTATCCTTTTAAAATGCAAACTGTTTTTCCTGTTTCTTCAAAAACATACAAGGATGTTATTACTAATCAAGAAATTATTTCTGAATATCCGCCAAAAAAGGAAATCATTATTGATAATAATTTTATTGCAACTCCTTTAGTTAAAGTTCCGAGTCAGATAACAAATGAAAAATGTTTTCAAAATATTATTTATCAAAATAATTATTCGAATGAAACTCTTTTAACTATTTCAGATCAACTAAGTAGGATTGAAGAAAATACTATAAATTTACAGTTATCAAAAGAAAATAAAATTGAAACAAAAAAATTTTATAATAATATAGCAAGCTCTAGTAATGTCAGCTTTATTCCTCATCAAATAAATGGAAATTTTAATCTTGGAAATAAAGATTTAATTGATGAATTAGAAAAAAGACTTACTAATTTTCGTATTTCAAAAAACGTATCTATAAATATGTTAAAAACAAATAATGACTCTTTTGACGAATCTGACGAAAGTAATAATGAAAGTGAATTAAATTTAGACAATCTTACTCAACAATTCATAAATGATAATGATGATATAAATCAGCTTACAAATGATTTTTCAAGATTAAATAAGATTAATTCTTTTGGTAATAATCCAAAACCAACTATTAAAAATTATTGGAATAGACCTTCTCTTCCTGATGTTCAAATTGAAGAAAGAGCTTTTCAATATGATCGTTCAGCTTACGATGGTACCTCTGTTTACGAATGGAATATCGATGGTAACTCTGAACATCAAATTCTTAATATTGTTCAAGAAATGACCATGGCAGCTAATGCTTACAAGTCTCACAATAATACTCAACTTCAAATTGTTAATATTATTATTTCTGGGTTTACTGGTACTCTTAAAGGATGGTGGGATTTCTATATTACACCAGAAGAAAAGAATTTTATAATAACTGCCAAGAAAACCGTTATAAAACAAGAAAATAATTTACCTATTCAAACTCAAGAAGATGATATGGTTAATACTTTAATTTTTGCTATAATCAAAAACTTTGTAGGAGATCCTACTACTTTTCAAGAAAGAACTTCTGAAATTCTAATGAACTTACATTGTAGAAAATTAACTGATTTCAGATGGTACAAAGATAATTATCTCGTTAAAGTTTTTTCAAGACCTGATTGTAAAGAATCTTATTGGAAAGAACGTTTTATTGCTGGACTTCCAAAACTTTTTGCCGAAAGAATTAGACAAAAATTAAGAGAAAATTTTAATAATACAATTCCTTATCAAAACCTAACTTATGGAGATTTAATTAATTATATTAATAAGGAAGGATTAGCTATTTGTGCTGACCTTAGATTTAAAGAAAAACTTAAAAAGGATAGAATTAATAGTAAAAATGAATTAGGAAATTTTTGTCAACAATATGGTTATCAACCATTAACAGGTCCGTCTACTTCAAAAACCAAAAAATATAATAAAAAGTCTTCAAAATATTTCAAGAAAAAGAAATATAATAAAACAGAAAATTATAAGAATTATAAGAAAAATAAATTTTCAACATCAAAAAACCCTTATAAACAATCTAATAAAAAATCTAAAAGAAAATCAAAAGACATTATTATTTGCCATAAATGTGGTCGTAATGGTCATAATGCTAATAATTGTTATGCAAAAACAAAAATTAATGAATTAAATATTTCGGAAGAATTAAAAGAACAAATTAGAAAAATTATGTTAAATTCTGATTCCAATTCTGATTCTAGTTTTTCCGATTTTCAAGAAAATGATTTAAACATTTTAGAGCAAAATAGTTCAAGTTCGGAAGATTCTGATACATGTGAATGTGTTGGAAAATGTAATTGTAATTATTCAATTAATGTCCTTACAAACAATGACAAAGATCTTTTAAAAAATTTAGATTTCATTAAAGATAAAAATATCCAAGAACTGTTAATAAAACAAATGCTTAACAAGAATGAAAATTCTGTTTCAGATAATACAAAAAATTTTAATTTAAAAGACATATATGAAAGATTTTCTGAAACAAAACTCATTTCCATGCAAGAACTTCAAGAAGAATTAAAATCAGTTAAACAAGACATAAAAGAAATTAAAGGCAAAATTATAACTCTTGAAAAGGGAAAAAAATATTATTAATTCTCAAAATAATGATAATAAAGATGAAAAGGTTATCGAAAGAATTATAAATGATCAAATTTCTCAAAAATGGAATACTCAAATAACTTTAGTAAAGGATAATTTTAAAATGGATATTACTGCTCTAATTGATAGTGGTGCTGATATGAACTGTATACAAGAAGGTATATTTCCCACTCAATTTTATGAAAAAACTTCTTCTAGGCTTACTGGAGCTGAAGGAACCAGTTTAAAAATAAATTATAAAGTTTCCGATGTTCATATTTGTAACAATCAAGATTATTGTTATAAAACTCATTTAATTTTAGTAAAAAATCTTACTTCTCCTTTAATTTTAGGAACACCTTTTATTACTAAATTATATCCTTTTATGGTTCAAGATGATGGAATTATTACTAAAGTTTTTGGAAAAGAAATTATGTTTAAATTTTGTGAACCTCCGTCTTATTCAACTATTAATATTCTTAATTATAAAACAAAACAAGCAAATTACCTTATCAATGAAATTAATGATTTTCGTATACATAATCAATTACAAGATAAGTATATTCAAGACAAAATTATAGCTTTAAAACAAAAGTTTGAAAATAATGTTTGCTCAAATATTCCAAATGCCTTTTGGAACAGAAAACAACATATTGTCAAATTACCTTATATTAAAACTTTTAATGAAAAAGATATTCCTTCAAAATCAAGAGCTATTCATATGAATAATGAATTAGAAGCTCATTGTAAAAAAGAAATTCAAGATTTATTGGACAAAAAATTAATTAGACCTTCTAAATCTCCTTGGTCTTGTTCAGCTTTCTATGTTATGAATGCTGCTGAATTAGAAAGAGGATCACCAAGATTAGTTATCAATTATAAACCTTTAAATAAAGTTTTAGATTGGATTAGATATCCTATTCCTAATAAAAGAGATTTATTGAAAAAACTTTATGATTCAAAAATATTTTCAAAATTCGATATGAAATCTGGTTTTTGGCAAATTCAAATTCATGAAGAAGATAAATACAAAACAGGTTTTAATGTTCCTTTTGGACATTATGAGTGGAACGTTATGCCCTTTGGTTTAAAGAATGCTCCTTCTGAATTTCAAAACGTTATGAATGATATTATCATTCCTATAAATAGTTTTTCAATTGTTTATATTGATGATGTTCTTATTTTTTCAAAATCTATTGATCAACATTTCAAACATTTAAATCAGTTTTATGATTTAATTTATAAAAATGGCTTAGCTGTTTCAGCTAAGAAAATGCATTTATTTCAAAATGAAATTAGATTTTTAGGACATAACATTGTTAATAATACTATTAAACCTATTATAAGAAGTTTAGAATTTTCTAATAAATTTCCTGATGAAATTATAGATAAAAAACAACTTCAACGGTTTCTAGGATGTTTAAATTATATTCATGATTTTTTCAAAGATTTAGGAACTCTTTGCAAACCTCTTTATAATAGATTAAAAAACAATCCAGAACCTTGGACTCAAGAACATACTAATATTGTTAAACTTATAAAACAAAAATTTCCTTCTTTACCTTGTTTAAATTTACCACATCCTCATGCTAATATCATAGTTGAAACTGATGCTAGTGATATTGGATTTGGAGGTATTTTAAAACAAAAATTATCAAATTCCTCTGAAGAACAATTGGTTCGTTTTTATTCAGGTGCTTGGAATAATACTCAAAAGAATTATTCAACTGTTAAAAAGGAGATTTTAAGTATTGTTTTATGTATTACTAAATTTGAAGATGATTTATTTATGAAAAAGTTTTTATTAAGAATTGATTGTCAATCTGCAAAATCAATTTTAGAAAAGGATGTTAAAAATATTATTTCTAAACAAATTTTTGCTAGATGGCAAGCATTGTTGGGCAATTTTGATTTCGATATTGAATTTATAAAAGGAGAAAGCAATTCATTACCAGATTTTCTTTCTCGTGAATTTTTGCAGGGAAAATGAGTTCATCGTCTTCCTCCAAGATTGAAGACAAGAAACCAGTTAATCAAAAGCTTGTTCCTTTCTCAAGTCAAAATCGTTTTTCCCCATTAACTCCAATTGCAAAAAATTCTCAACTTTATTCAAACATGCTACAATCAAAACTAGCTACTCCAAACATTTCTCCAGTTCAATCAATTAGCCCTTTTTCAAAACCTATTCCTTCTGAAACACAAATTTCAACAAATCCTAAACCTACAAATAAAGCCCCTTATGTTCTCAATCCAAATCTCTTGAAAATCCAAATACTTGAAGATTCTCAAATTCTTAAGCTTAATCAAGGTTTTCATGTTCTTACTGAACACCTCTTTGGTCGAGGAAAAACCTTTCATGAAAACTCTTACAAATCTCGAGAATATTATCAAACCATTCTACAAGAATCTGGATCTGTTCAGATTGATCACCGTTCTAATAATAATGAAGGATCTATTGATTTTAGCAAAGCCCGAATTCTTAAAATCATTTCTCCAGAAAATTGGTCATCCAATCTTTCCTTCGAAAAACCCCTTTATCAATTCCCTGCTTATCCAAGATATTCATATTATGATTACCAAGAAGCTTGGACTAAAGCATTTTTTCTTCGAAACTATTCTCATTCATGGTTCATTTTCTTTGATAAAAATTTCAACTGTGAATACCCCAGATGGTTTGTCAATTGGTATCGTTATATGAGACTTGTTCCTATTTGTTTACCCACTGAAATTCTCAAAGGATTTTCTAAATTCAAAGAACTATTTATTCAACAAATCCCTGAATTTGAATATTTGTTACAGTTCACCATGTTATTCAAAGTTCCATGGATCATGTCCTGGACATTCTCTTATCAAGAAGCAGCAGACTTAAATCCCCCTTGGCTCAATAGACAATTTCGTCTAAAATGGTGGGATAAAGTCACAATTTCTCAAGCAAACGAGCAGGCTGTTTTCAATCATTATCAATCAATGTATAATCAAAAGCCAGAAATTGAAGCGAATCTTATCAAGAGTCTATCTTCTCCAGATGCTAATCTTATTAGCAAAATTCGTGCCGCTGCAAATTCTTCCCCTGAAGATCTACAACAATTACTTCAAGAAATTCGCAATTCTCCAACTAATTCAGAAAATTCTCCCTCATCTGTCAAAAATAATTTTCAAGATGCTCAAGATCCTTTTGATGATCCATTTGCAGATTAATTAAATTTTTAATTTTGGTGTTATACCTTCAATGTAAGGTATTCTTTCATTTCGTATTTCACCCTCCACCCTTGGTGTCATCCCTTTTTAGGTATTTTGCAAAAGTGTTTGTTATTCAAGGGGGGTAGTACTACGTGTTATCAAATTGTCTTAGTATTTATTCAACTGTTATCAAATTTATACACTGTGTGTGTTAGTATTTACCGTTATCAAATTTATACACTGTGTGAGTACATCAATTATCAAAAATATTATCAAATCCTCTGCAGAGATAAGATGTTAAATTATTACAAGAAAACAAACAACTTTTACAAAGATGAAAGAAGATGCTCCATTATCGCAAAAGAAGATTTTCCATTATCAAAAAATGACAAAATATGATGCCAATTTGTCAAAAGCTTTACAGTTTTGTCTGCCACATCTACACTCCGACAAATGCAAGTTGATTCAATAATTCTCAAGATTGATCCGGTAATCCTTCGGTTTCCCGTTTCAAGATATTTCAAGACTCCAAGACTCCTATATATTGAGGAGATATGTTTTAATTAGAATCATCTCTAGGTTCTCTAAAAATTTTTCTCATTAAATTTCTCTCTAATGTTTAGTTCATGTCTAAGAAAAGTGTTCTCCTATCTACTTCTAGATGTTCAAAATCTTTAGATTTTCAAATCATACTTGCTCCAGACAGATGCTCTGATTGTAATTTAAAAGAAGGTAATATATAGAAAATTTTATTCAATTGTTGTATTATCTCTATGGCAATCTCATTTCGAGTTATTCTAACTATTAATTCTACAAAGTTTGAAATTTTTGTTAAAATAATACTCGCATTTAATAATAATCAAGTTAATCAAATTCATGCTTGAAATATTTAAATAACTTTTGTTCTTTTATTATTCATCATGTCTGATTCAAAGATACAAGCTAATCGTCATTATTATTGTAATCAATTAAAAGCTTTACAAGTTCTAATCAGTAATCATAAGTTTATAAGCAAAGATAGAAAACAGTTTTATAAACTAATGTATGATTTTTATCATCAAAAAATATCTGAAACTACTTGTTAATTTGTTCCGCAAAGAATGGTATCAGAGCCTAGGTTCTATTTTTTATAGTTATGTATGATATTTCTGTTTGTTATTTGGTTAATTTTTGTTTGAAGAATTTTAAGAAAATTATGAGTTTTGTTAAGAATGATACAGAGACCAGACCAGTGATTGGTTGGATTAGCGTAAGACGTGCAAGTATGGTAAGTCGCGGAGCCGGACCACAATCATCGTTGGGCCGATGCCCTCTCTGTTCATCCTAAATAGAACAAGTAAGTTTTCTTATAAAATCTTTAAACTAAAATTAATCAAATATGAGTAGATTTTCACGCATATTATCTAAAAAATATGATACTGGTAAAAATATCATGAATAAAGAACAAGATTAAGATGATAACCATATAAACTCTATTGAAGAAACTATTGATAATATAGAACAAAATTTAAATGATTGGACTATACCTAAAACAAATATAAATACAATTTATAGAATAGGGACTTTTGATTATTTTCAAAGTTACTCAATTAAAATGACTGAACAAACCCTATCCATTGGTCAAGACCAACAAAATATAAATTTGTTATCATCAAGATCTATTTTTGAACATAGACAAAAATATAAATTTCTTCATTTAAGTCTTGTTCAAATTGCTATCAAACCTCTTTTTAGAATTGGTGTTGATGCTCCTGTTCTCTTAGTATTAAGAGATAAAAGACATACAGATTTACAAAAGTTCATATGCCTAAACGACTTAAATGGTCAGAAATTACTCAATCATGTAATTGGAATTTACAAAATGTTATTGAACCAAAATCTTTAGATTCTTCAAAACAAATTTCAAATATAATTGAGCATAATGATGGCTCAGTTGATATAAATTTTTCTTCTATAAATTTTTCATCTAGATTTTCTACTAATTCTATTCCTGAAATTGGTACTTCTAAATCTTCGTTTTCAAAATCAAAGTCTTTAAATTTAAAAACTGTTGACTATTCTAGTTCTATTCCTAAACCTCTTTATCAAGAAGCTCAAACTAGTGATACAAGTTTACCAAGTCCTACTAAATCTGATTTTATTAATGAACTTCAAAATTATAGACAACAATTATAAGTAATAAAGTTCAAATAAATTGTAATTCTTTAAACAGAAATAGAGTTACTGCTATTAAAAGATTAAGAAATTCAATAAAAATATTTTCTTTGCGGAACAAATTAACAAGTAGTTTCAGATATTTTTTGATGATAAAAATCATACATTAGTTTATAAAACTGTTTTCTATCTTTGCTTATAAACTTATGATTACTGATTAGAACTTGTATAGCTTTTAATTGATTACAATAATAATGACGATTAGCTTGTATCTTTGAATCAGACATGATGAATAATAAAAGAACAAAAGTTATTTAAATATTTCAAGCATGAATTTGATTAACTTGATTATTATTAAATGCGAGTATTATTTTAACAAAAATTTCAAACTTTGTAGAATTAATAGTTAGAATAACTCGAAATGAGATTGCCATAGAGATAATACAACAATTGAATAAAATTTTCTATATATTACCTTCTTTTAAATTACAATCAGAGCATCCGTCTGGAGCAAGTATGATTTGAAAATCTAAAGATTTTGAACATCTAGAAGTAGATAGGAGAACACTTTTCTTAGACATGAACTAAACATTAGAGAGAAATTTAATGAGAGAAATTTTTAGAGAACCTAGAGATGATTCTAATTAAAACATATCTCCTCAATATATAGGAGTCTTGGAGTTTTGAAATATCTTGAAACGGGAAACCGAAGGATTACCGGATCAATCTTGAGAATTATTGAATCAACTTGCATTTGTCGGAGTGTAGATGTGGCAGACAAAACTGTAAAGCTTTTGACAAATTGGCATCATATTTTGTCATTTTTTGATAATGGAAAATCTTCTTTTGCGATAATGGAGCATCTTCTTTCATCTTTGTAAAAGTTGTTTGTTTTCTTGTAATAATTTAACATCTTATCTCTGCAGAGGATTTGATAATATTTTTGATAATTGATGTACTCACACAGTGTATAAATTTGATAACAGTAAATACTAACACACACAGTGTATAAATTTGATAACAGTTGAATAAATACTAAGACAATTTGATAACACGTAGTACTACCCCCCTTGAATAACAATCACTTTTGCAAAATACCTAAAAAGGGATGACACCAAGGGTGGAGGGTGAAATACGAAATGAAAGAATACCTTACATTGAAGGTATAACACCAAAATTAAAAATTTAATTAATCTGCAAATGGATCATCAAAAGGATCTTGAGCATCTTGAAAATTATTTTTGACAGATGAGGGAGAATTTTCTGAATTAGTTGGAGAATTGCGAATTTCTTGAAGTAATTGTTGTAGATCTTCAGGGGAAGAATTTGCAGCGGCACGAATTTTGCTAATAAGATTAGCATCTGGAGAAGATAGACTCTTGATAAGATTCGCTTCAATTTCTGGCTTTTGATTATACATTGATTGATAATGATTGAAAACAGCCTGCTCGTTTGCTTGAGAAATTGTGACTTTATCCCACCATTTTAGACGAAATTGTCTATTGAGCCAAGGGGGATTTAAGTCTGCTGCTTCTTGATAAGAGAATGTCCAGGACATGATCCATGGAACTTTGAATAACATGGTGAACTGTAACAAATATTCAAATTCTGGGATTTGTTGAATAAATAGTTCTTTGAATTTAGAAAATCCTTTGAGAATTTCAGTGGGTAAACAAATAGGAACAAGTCCCATATAACGATACCAATTGACAAACCATCTGGGGTATTCACAGTTGAAATTTTTATCAAAGAAAATGAACCATGAATGAGAATAGTTTCGAAGAAAAAATGCTTTAGTCCAAGCTTCTTGGTAATCATAATATGAATATCTTGGATAAGCAGGGAATTGATAAAGGGGTTTTTCGAAGGAAAGATTGGATGACCAATTTTCTGGAGAAATGATTTTAAGAATTCGGGCTTTGCTAAAATCAATAGATCCTTCCTTATTATTAGAACGGTGATCAATCTGAACAGATCCAGATTCTTGTAGAATGGTTTGATAATATTCTCGAGATTTGTAAGAGTTTTCATGAAAGGTTTTTCCTCGACCAAAGAGGTGTTCAGTAAGAACATGAAAACCTTGATTAAGCTTAAGAATTTGAGAATCTTCAAGTATTTGGATTTTCAAGAGATTTGGATTGAGAACATAAGGGGCTTTATTTGTAGGTTTAGGATTTGTTGAAATTTGTGTTTCAGAAGGAATAGGTTTTGAAAAAGGGCTAATTGATTGAACTGGAGAAATGTTTGGAGTAGCTAGTTTTGATTGTAGCATGTTTGAATAAAGTTGAGAATTTTTTGCAATTGGAGTTAATGGGGAAAAACGATTTTGACTTGAGAAAGGAACAAGCTTTTGATTAACTGGTTTCTTGTCTTCAATCTTGGAGGAAGACGATGAACTCATTTTCCCTGCAAAAATTCACGAGAAAGAAAATCTGGTAATGAATTGCTTTCTCCTTTTATAAATTCAATATCGAAATCAAAATTGCCCAACAATGCTTGCCATCTAGCAAAAATTTGTTTAGAAATAATATTTTTAACATCCTTTTCTAAAATTGATTTTGCAGATTGACAATCAATTCTTAATAAAAACTTTTTCATAAATAAATCATCTTCAAATTTAGTAATACATAAAACAATACTTAAAATCTCCTTTTTAACAGTTGAATAATTCTTTTGAGTATTATTCCAAGCACCTGAATAAAAACGAACCAATTGTTCTTCAGAGGAATTTGATAATTTTTGTTTTAAAATACCTCCAAATCCAATATCACTAGCATCAGTTTCGACTATGATATTAGCATGAGGATGTGGTAAATTTAAACAAGGTAAAGAAGGAAATTTTTGTTTTATAAGTTTAACAATATTAGTATGTTCTTGAGTCCAAGGTTCTGGATTGTTTTTTAATCTATTATAAAGAGGTTTGCAAAGAGTTCCTAAATCTTTGAAAAAATCATGAATATAATTTAAACATCCTAGAAACCGTTGAAGTTGTTTTTTATCTATAATTTCATCAGGAAATTTATTAGAAAATTCTAAACTTCTTATAATAGGTTTAATAGTATTATTAACAATGTTATGTCCTAAAAATCTAATTTCATTTTGAAATAAATGCATTTTCTTAGCTGAAACAGCTAAGCCATTTTTATAAATTAAATCATAAAACTGATTTAAATGTTTGAAATGTTGATCAATAGATTTTGAAAAAATAAGAACATCATCAATATAAACAATTGAAAAACTATTTATAGGAATGATAATATCATTCATAACGTTTTGAAATTCAGAAGGAGCATTCTTTAAACCAAAGGGCATAACGTTCCACTCATAATGTCCAAAAGGAACATTAAAACCTGTTTTGTATTTATCTTCTTCATGAATTTGAATTTGCCAAAAACCAGATTTCATATCGAATTTTGAAAATATTTTTGAATCATAAAGTTTTTTCAATAAATCTCTTTTATTAGGAATATGATATCTAATCCAATCTAAAACTTTATTTTAAGGTTTATAATTGATAACTAATCTTGGTGATCCTCTTTCTAATTCAGCAGCATTCATAACATAGAAAGCTGAACAAGACCAAGGAGATTTAGAAGGTCTAATTAATTTTTTGTCCAATAAATCTTGAATTTCTTTTTTACAATGAGCTTCTAATTCATTATTCATATGGATAGCTCTTGATTTTGAAGGAATATCTTTTTCATTAAAAGTTTTAATATAAGGTAATTTGACAATATGTTGTTTTCTGTTCCAAAAGGCATTTGGAATATTTGAGCAAACATTATTTTCAAACTTTTGTTTTAAAGCTATAATTTTGTCTTGAATATACTTATCTTGTAATTGATTATGTATACGAAAATCATTAATTTCATTGATAAGGTAATTTGCTTGTTTTGTTTTATAATTAAGAATATTAATAGTTGAATAAGACGGAGGTTCACAAAATTTAAACATAATTTCTTTTCCAAAAACTTTAGTAATAATTCCATCATCTTGAACCATAAAAGGATATAATTTAGTAATAAAAGGTGTTCCTAAAATTAAAGGAGAAGTAAGATTTTTTACTAAAATTAAATGAGTTTTATAACAATAATCTTGATTGTTACAAATATGAACATCGGAAACTTTATAATTTATTTTTAAACTGGTTCCTTCAGCTCCAGTAAGCCTAGAAGAAGTTTTTTCATAAAATTGAGTGGGAAATATACCTTCTTGTATACAGTTCATATCAGCACCACTATCAATTAGAGCAGTAATATCCATTTTAAAATTATCCTTTACTAAAGTTATTTGAGTATTCCATTTTTGAGAAATTTGATCATTTATAATTCTTTCGATAACCTTTTCATCTTTATTATCATTATTTTGAGAATTAATAATATTTTTTCCCTTTTCAAGAGTTATAATTTTGCCTTTAATTTCTTTTATGTCTTGTTTAACTGATTTTAATTCTTCTTGAAGTTCTTGCATGGAAATGGGTTTTGTTTCAGAAAATCTTTCATATATGTCTTTTAAATTAAAAATTTTTGTATTATCTGAAACAGAATTTTCATTCTTGTTAAGCATTTGTTTTATTAACAGTTCTTGGATATTTTTATCTTTAATGGAATCTAAATTTTTTAAAAGATCTTTGTCATTGTTTGTAAGGACATTAATTGAATAATTACAATTACATTTTCCAACACATTCACATGTATCAGAATCTTCCGAACTTGAACTATTTTGCTCTAAAATGTTTAAATCATTTTCTTGAAAATCGGAAAAACTAGAATCAGAATTGGAATCAGAATTTAACATAATTTTTCTAATTTGTTCTTTTAATTCTTCCGAAATATTTAATTCATTAATTTTTGTTTTTGCATAACAATTATTAGCATTATGACCATTACGACCACATTTATGGCAAATAATAATGTCTTTTGATTTTCTTTTAAATTTTTTATTAGATTGTTTATAAGGGTTTTTTGATGTTGAAAATTTATTTTTCTTATAATTCTTATAATTTTCTGTTTTATTATATTTCTTTTTCTTGAAATATTTTGAAGACTTTTTATTATATTTTTTGGTTTTTGAAGTAGACGGACCTGTTAATGGTTGATAACCATATTGTTGACAAAAATTTCCTAATTCATTTTTACTATTAATTCTATCCTTTTTAAGTTTTTCTTTAAATCTAAGGTCAGCACAAATAGCTAATCCTTCCTTATTAATATAATTAATTAAATCTCCATAAGTTAGGTTTTGATAAGGAATTGTATTATTAAAATTTTCTCTTAATTTTTGTCTAATTCTTTCGGCAAAAAGTTTTGGAAGTCCAGCAATAAAACGTTCTTTCCAATAAGATTCTTTACAATCAGGTCTTGAAAAAACTTTAACGAGATAATTATCTTTGTACCATCTGAAATCAGTTAATTTTCTACAATGTAAGTTCATTAGAATTTCAGAAGTTCTTTCTTGAAAAGTAGTAGGATCTCCTACAAAGTTTTTGATTATAGCAAAAATTAAAGTATTAACCATATCATCTTCTTGAGTTTGAATAGGTAAATTATTTTCTTGTTTTATAACGGTTTTCTTGGCAGTTATTATAAAATTCTTTTCTTCTGGTGTAATATAGAAATCCCACCAACCTTTAAGAGTACCAGTAAACCCAGAAATAATAATATTAACAATTTGAAGTTGAGTATTATTGTGAGACTTGTAAGCATTAGCTGCCATGGTCATTTCTTGAACAATATTAAGAATTTGATGTTCAGAGTTACCATCGATATTTCATTCGTAAACAGAGGTACCATCGTAAGCTGAACGATCATATTGAAAAGCTCTTTCTTCAATTTGAACATCAGGAAGAGAAGGTCTATTCCAATAATTTTTAATAGTTGGTTTTGGATTATTACCAAAAGAATTAATCTTATTTAATCTTGAAAAATCATTTGTAAGCTGATTTATATCATCATTATCATTTATGAATTGTTGAGTAAGATTGTCTAAATTTAATTCACTTTCATTATTACTTTCGTCAGATTCGTCAAAAGAGTCATTATTTGTTTTTAACATATTTATAGATACGTTTTTTGAAATACGAAAATTAGTAAGTCTTTTTTCTAATTCATCAATTAAATCTTTATTTCCAAGATTAAAATTTCCATTTATTTGATGAGGAATAAAGCTGACATTACTAGAGCTTGCTATATTATTATAAAAATTTTTTGTTTCAATTTTATTTTCTTTTGATAACTGTAAATTTATAGTATTTTCTTCAATCCTACTTAGTTGATCTGAAATAGTTAAAAGAGTTTCATTCGAATAATTATTTTGATAAATAATATTTTGAAAACATTTTTCATTTGTTATCTGACTCGGAACTTTAACTAAAGGAGTTGCAATAAAATTATTATCAATAATGATTTCCTTTTTTGGCGGATATTCAGAAATAATTTCTTGATTAGTAATAACATCCTTGTATGTTTTTGAAGAAACAGGAAAAACAGTTTGCATTTTAAAAGGATAATCTATATTATGTTTAGGAACATAAATCAATTCGAACCATTGAAAAAACAGAGAGTGAATTTGATTTGATAAAACATAATCTTCCCAAAGACCAAAATGTAAAAATCTTATATAATATGAAAAGTTTTCTTCATGCCAAATTCTTTTTGTATTATTATAATCTTTATAATATTCTTCTTCTTTTAAATAATCAAAATTAACATATGAAGGTATTTTAGAAATATCTATATTAATATTCATTTTAACAAGTTGATTGATTTATTCTGAAAGATATATTTTTAATAATACTAAGTTGAGCACTAATAACAATATATTTATTTTTAATCATTTTTGATAAACAATATATTATCTCCTTTTGAATATTATAATTATATGTGTCCTTTTCAATATTAGATAATTTAATTTATTCGTCTTCTTTAAGTTGTTTAATTCTATTTATTTCTTTAGAAACGCTTGCAATAATTTGCCATCTAGTCTTTAATAAATTATTCCAAAAAGTATTATTATTACAACAACTAATCTGTCTTTTAGAACTCATTAACACGTATATTTAGATAAATTTGTTAAATAATTATCAAGATGTATATTAAAGGTTTTTAATACTGCTTTTATGTTATTAATTTCTTGTTCTAAATCTAATAGTTCCTTATCATTAATTATTAAATTTATATTTTTTAATTCTAATACCTTTTCTTGTAAGAGTTTTTTAAATATTTTTATTGAATTTCTTAATCTTTTAATAGCAGTAACTCTATTTCTGTTTAAAGAATTACAATTTATTTGAACTTTATTACTCATAATTGTTGTCTATAATTTTGAAGTTCATTAATAAAATCAGATTTAGTAGGACTTGGTAAACTTGTATCACTAGTTTGATCTTCTTGATAAAGAGGTTTAGGAATAGAACTAGAATAGTCAACAGTTTTTAAATTTAAAGACTTTGATTTTGAAAACGAAGATTTAGAAGTACCAATTTCAGGAATAGAATTAGTAGAAAATCTAGATGATGAAAAATTTATAGAAGAAAAATTTATATCAACTGAGCCATCATTATGCTCAATTATATTTGAAATTTGTTTTGAAGAATCTAAAGATTTTGGTTCAATAACATTTTGTAAATTCCAATTACATGATTGAGTAATTTCTGACCATTTAAGTCGTTTAGGCATATGAACTTTTGTATGATTAGTATTTGCTTCGTAAATAATTGTTTCATTTCTTGGACTAGACAAACGGGTTTTTGGTTCTAAAGTAGTTGTCATGGTTTTATAACAAACACGATAAATGATTGCTAAAGGTTTAGAGTTATTTTTAAATTCTAAATTCTTTGTTTCAACAGTTAAAACCAAAGTGTCTAAAATATTTTTGTCAAATAATCCTACAGAAAAATTTGGATAACAATTAAAATAAATTGGTCCATTTGCGATATTTGTTTCTTCAATAGAGTTTATATGGTTATCATCATAATCTTGTTCTTTATTCATGATATTTTTACCAGTATCATATTTTTTAGATAATATGCGTGAAAATCTACTCATATTTGATTAATTTTAGTTTAAAGATTTTATAAGAAAACTTACTTGTTCTATTTAGGATGAACAGAGAGGGCATCGGCCCAACGATGATTGTGGTCCGGCTCCGCGACTTACCATACTTGCACGTCTTACGCTAATCCAACCAATCACTGGTCTGGTCTCTGTATCATTCTTAACAAAACTCATAATTTTCTTAAAATTCTTCAAACAAAAATTAACCAAATAACAAACAGAAATATCGTACATAACTATCAAAAATAGAACCTAGGCTCTGATACCATTCTTTGCGGAACAAATTAACAAGTAGTTTCAGATATTTTTTGATGATAAAAATCATACATTAGTTTATCAATTATGAGTAATAAAGTTCAAATAAATTGGTTAATTTGTTCCGCTCAGAATGGTATCAGAGCCTAGGTTCTATTTTTGATAGTTATGTATGATATTTCTGTTTGTTATTTGGTTAATTTTTGTTTGAAGAATTTTAAGAAAATTATGAGTTTTGTTAAGAATGATACAGAGACCAGACCAGTGATTGGTTGGATTAGCGTAAGACGTGCAAGTATGGTAAGTCGCGGAGCCGGACCACAATCATCGTTGGGCCGATGCCCTCTCTGTTCATCCTAAATAGAACAAGTAAGTTTTCTTATAAAATCTTTAAACTAAAATTAATCAAATATGAGTAGATTTTCACGCATATTATCTAAAAAATATGATACTGGTAAAAATATCATGAATAAAGAACAAGATTATGATGATAACCATATAAACTCTATTGAAGAAACTATTGATAATATAGAACAAAATTTAAATGATTGGACTATACCTAAAACAAATATAAATATAATTTATAGAATAGGGACTTTTGATTATTTTCAAAGTTACTCAATTAAAATGACTGAACAAACCCTATCCATTGGTCAAGACCAACAAAATATAAATTTGTTATCATCAAGATCTATTTTTGAACATAGACAAAAATATAAATTTCTTCATTTAGGTCTTGTTCAAATTGCTATCAAACCTCTTTTTAGAATTGGTGTTGATGCTCCTGTTCTCTTAATATTAAGAGATAAAAGACATACAGATTTTCAAAATTCTATTTTAGCTATGGCAGAAACAAATATCGCAAATGGACCAATTTATTTTAATTGTTATCCAAATTTTTCTGTAGGATTATTTGACAAAAATATTTTAGACACTTTGGTTTTAACTGTTGAAACAAAGAATTTAGAATTTAAAAATAACTCTAAACCTTTAGCAATCATTTATCGTGTTTGTTATAAAACCATGACAACTACTTTAGAACCAAAAACCCGTTTGTCTAGTCCAAGAAATGAAACAATTATTTACGAAGCAAATACTAATCATACAAAAGTTCATATGCCTAAACGACTTAAATGGTCAGAAATTACTCAATCATGTAATTGGAATTTACAAAATGTTATTGAACCAAAATCTTTAGATTCTTCAAAACAAATTTCAAATATAATTGAGCATAATGATGGCTCAGTTGATATAAATTTTTCTTCTATAAATTTTTCATCATCTAGATTTTCTACTAATTCTATTCCTGAAATTGGTACTTCTAAATCTTCGTTTTCAAAATCAAAGTCTTTAAATTTAAAAACTGTTGACTATTCTAGTTCTATTCCTAAACCTCTTTATCAAGAAGATCAAACTAGTGATACAAGTTTACCAAGTCCTACTAAATCTGATTTTATTAATGAACTTCAAAATTATAGACAACAATTATGAGTAATAAAGTTCAAATAAATTGTGATTCTTTAAACAGAAATAGAGTTACTGCTATTAAAAGATTAAGAAATTCAATAAAAATATTTAAAAAACTCTTACAAGAAAAGGTATTAGAATTAAAAAATATAAATTTAATAATTAATGATAAGGAACTATTAGAATTAGAACAAGAAATTAATAACATAAAAGCAGTATTAAAAACCTTTAATATACATCTTGATAATTATTTAACAAATTTATCTAAATATACGTGTTAATGAGTTCTAAAAGACAGATTAGTTGTTGTAATAATAATACTTTTTGGAATAATTTATTAAAGACTAGATGGCAAATTATTGCAAGCGTTTCTAAAGAAATAAATAGAATTAAACAACTTAAAGAAGACGAAGAAATTAAATTATCTAATATTGAAAATGACACATATAATTATAATATTCAAAAGGAGATAATATATTGTTTATCAAAAATGATTAAAAATAAATATATTGTTATTAGTGCTCAACTTAGTATTATTAAAAATATATCTTTCAGAATAAATCAATCAACTTGTTAAAATGAATATTAATATAGATATTTCTAAAATACCTTCATATGTTAATTTTGATTATTTAAAAGAAGAAGAATATTATAAAGATTATAATAATACAAAAAGAATTTGGCATGAAGAAAACTTTTCATATTATATAAGATTTTTACATTTTGGTCTTTGGGAAGATTATGTTTTATCAAATCAAATTCACTCTCCGTTTTTTCAATGGTTCGAATTGATTTATGTTCCTAAACATAATATAGATTATCCTTTTAAAATGCAAACTGTTTTTCCTGTTTCTTCAAAAACATACAAGGATGTTATTACTAATCAAGAAATTATTTCTGAATATCCGCCAAAAAAGGAAATCATTATTGATAATAATTTTATTGCAACTCCTTTAATTAAAGTTCCGAGTCAGATAACAAATGAAAAATGTTTTCAAAATATTATTTATCAAAATAATTATTCGAATGAAACTCTTTTAACTATTTCAGATCAACTAAGTAGGATTGAAGAAAATACTATAAATTTACAGTTATCAAAAGAAAATAAAATTGAAACAAAAAATTTTTATAATAATATAGCAAGCTCTAGTAATGTCAGCTTTATTCCTCATCAAATAAATGGAAATTTTAATCTTGGAAATAAAGATTTAATTGATGAATTAGAAAAAAGACTTACTAATTTTCGTATTTCAAAAAACGTATCTATAAATATGTTAAAAACAAATAATGACTCTTTTGACGAATCTGACGAAAGTAATAATGAAAGTGAATTAAATTTAGACAATCTTACTCAACAATTCATAAATGATAATGATGATATAAATCAGCTTACAAATGATTTTTCAAGATTAAATAAGATTAATTCTTTTGGTAATAATCCAAAACCAACTATTAAAAATTATTGGAATAGACCTTCTCTTCCTGATGTTCAAATTGAAGAAAGAGCTTTTCAATATGATCGTTCAGCTTACGATGGTACCTCTGTTTACGAATGGAATATCGATGGTAACTCTGAACATCAAATTCTTAATATTGTTCAAGAAATGACCATGGCAGCTAATGCTTACAAGTCTCACAATAATACTCAACTTCAAATTGTTAATATTATTATTTCTGGGTTTACTGGTACTCTTAAAGGTTGGTGGGATTTCTATATTACACCAGAAGAAAAGAATTTTATAATAACTGCCAAGAAAACCGTTATAAAACAAGAAAATAATTTACCTATTCAAACTCAAGAAGATGATATGGTTAATACTTTAATTTTTGCTATAATCAAAAACTTTGTAGGAGATCCTACTACTTTTCAAGAAAGAACTTCTGAAATTCTAATGAACTTACATTGTAGAAAATTAACTGATTTCAGATGGTACAAAGATAATTATCTCGTTAAAGTTTTTTCAAGACCTGATTGTAAAGAATCTTATTGGAAAGACCGTTTTATTGCTGGACTTCCAAAACTTTTTGCCGAAAGAATTAGACAAAAATTAAGAGAAAATTTTAATAATACAATTCCTTATCAAAACCTAACTTATGGAGATTTAATTAATTATATTAATAAGGAAGGATTAACTATTTGTGCTGACCTTAGATTTAAAGAAAAACTTAAAAAGGATAGAATTAATAGTAAAAATGAATTAGGAAATTTTTGTCAACAATATGGTTATCAACCATTAACAGGTCCGTCTACTTCAAAAACCAAAAAATATAATAAAAAGTCTTCAAAATATTTCAAGAAAAAGAAATATAATAAAACAGAAAATTATAAGAATTTATAAGAAAAATAAATTTTCAACATCAAAAAACCCTTATAAACAATCTAATAAAAAATCTAAAAGAAAATCAAAAGACATTATTATTTGCCATAAATGTGGTCGTAATGGTCATAATGCTAATAATTGTTATGCAAAAACAAAAATTAATGAATTAAATATTTCGGAAGAATTAAAAGAACAAATTAGAAAAATTATGTTAAATTCTGATTCCAATTCTGATTCTAGTTTTTCCGATTTTCTAGAAAATGATTTAAACATTTTAGAGCAAAATAGTTCAAGTTCGGAAGATTCTGATACATGTGAATGTGTTGGAAAATGTAATTGTAATTATTCAATTAATGTCCTTACAAACAATGACAAAGATCTTTTAAAAAATTTAGATTCCATTAAAGATAAAAATATCCAAGAACTGTTAATAAAACAAATACTTAACAAGAATGAAAATTCTGTTTCAGATAATACAAAAAATTTTAATTTAAAAGACATATATGAAAGATTTTCTGAAACAAAACCCATTTCCATGCAAGAACTTCAAGAAGAATTAAAATCAGTTAAACAAGACATAAAAGAAATTAAAGGCAAAATTATAACTCTTGAAAACGGAAAAAAATATTATTAATTCTCAAAATAATGATAATAAAGATGAAAAGGTTATCGAAAGAATTATAAATGATCAAATTTCTCAAAAATGGAATACTCAAATAACTTTAGTAAAGGATAATTTTAAAATGGATATTACTGCTCTAATTGATAGTGGTGCTGATATGAACTGTATACAAGAAGGTATATTTCCCACTCAATTTTATGAAAAAACTTCTTCTAGGCTTACTGGAGCTGAAGGAACCAGTTTAAAAATAAATTATAAAGTTTCCGATGTTCATATTTGTAACAATCAAGATTATTGTTATAAAACTCATTTAATTTTAGTAAAAAATCTTACTTCTCCTTTAATTTTAGGAACACCTTTTATTACTAAATTATATCCTTTTATGGTTCAAGATGATGGAATTATTACTAAAGTTTTTGGAAAAGAAATTATGTTTAAATTTTGTGAACCTCCGTCTTATTCAACTATTAATATTCTTAATTATAAAACAAAACAAGCAAATTACATTATCAATGAAATTAATGATTTTCGTATACATAATCAATTACAAGATAAGTATATTCAAGACAAAATTATAGCTTTAAAACAAAAGTTTGAAAATAATGTTTGCTCAAATATTCCAAATGCCTTTTGGAACAGAAAACAACATATTGTCAAATTACCTTATATTAAAACTTTTAATGAAAAAGATATTCCTTCAAAATCAAGAGCTATTCATATGAATAATGAATTAGAAGCTCATTGTAAAAAAGAAATTCAAGATTTATTGGACAAAAAATTAATTAGACCTTCTAAATCTCCTTGGTCTTGTTCAGCTTTCTATGTTATGAATGCTGCTGAATTAGAAAGAGGATCACCAAGATTAGTTATCAATTATAAACCTTTAAATAAAGTTTTAGATTGGATTAGATATCCTATTCCTAATAAAAGAGATTTATTGAAAAAACTTTATGATTCAAAAATATTTTCAAAATTCGATATGAAATCTGGTTTTTGGCAAATTCAAATTCATGAAGAAGATAAATACAAAACAGGTTTTAATGTTCCTTTTGGACATTATGAGTGGAACGTTATGCCCTTTGGTTTAAAGAATGCTCCTTCTGAATTTCAAAACGTTATGAATGATATTATCATTCCTATAAATAGTTTTTCAATTGTTTATATTGATGATGTTCTTATTTTTTCAAAATCTATTGATCAACATTTCAAACATTTAAATCAGTTTTATGATTTAATTTATAAAAATGGCTTAGCTGTTTCAGCTAAGAAAATGCATTTATTTCAAAATGAAATTAGATTTTTAGGACATAACATTGTTAATAATACTATTAAACCTATTATAAGAAGTTTAGAATTTTCTAATAAATTTCCTGATGAAATTATAGATAAAAAACAACTTCAACGGTTTCTAGGATGTTTAAATTATATTCATGATTTTTTCAAAGATTTAGGAACTCTTTGCAAACCTCTTTATAATAGATTAAAAAACAATCCAGAACCTTGGACTCAAGAACATACTAATATTGTTAAACTTATAAAACAAAAAATTCCTTCTTTACCTTGTTTAAATTTACCACATCCTCATGCTAATATCATAGTCGAAACTGATGCTAGTGATATTGGATTTGGAGGTATTTTAAAACAAAAATTATCAAATTCCTCTGAAGAACAATTGGTTCGTTTTTATTCAGGTGCTTGGAATAATACTCAAAAGAATTATTCAACTGTTAAAAAGGAGATTTTAAGTATTGTTTTATGTATTACTAAATTTGAAGATGATTTATTTATGAAAAAGTTTTTATTAAGAATTGATTGTCAATCTGCAAAATCAATTTTAGAAAAGGATGTTAAAAATATTATTTCTAAACAAATTTTTGCTAGATGGCAAGCATTGTTGGGCAATTTTGATTTCGATATTGAATTTATAAAAGGAGAAAGCAATTCATTACCAGATTTTCTTTCTCGTGAATTTTTGCAGGGAAAATGAGTTCATCGTCTTCCTCCAAGATTGAAGACAAGAAACCAGTTAATCAAAAGATTGTTCCTTTCTCAAGTCAAAATCGTTTTTCCCCATTAACTCCAATTGCAAAAAATTCTCAACTTTATTCAAACATGCTACAATCAAAACTAGCTACTCCAAACATTTCTCCAGTTCAATCAATTAGCCCTTTTTCAAAACCTATTCCTTCTGAAACACAAATTTCAACAAATCCTAAACCTACAAATAAAGCCCCTTATGTTCTCAATCCAAATCTCTTGAAAATCCAAATACTTGAAGATTCTCAAATTCTTAAGCTTAATCAAGGTTTTCATGTTCTTACTGAACACCTCTTTGGTCGAGGAAAAACCTTTCATGCAAACTCTTACAAATCTCGAGAATATTATCAAACCATTCTACAAGAATCTGGACCTGTTCAGATTGATCACCGTTCTAATAATAAGGAAGGATCTATTGATTTTAGCAAAGCCCGAATTCTTAAAATCATTTCTCCAGAAAATTGGTCATCCAATCTTTCCTTCGAAAAACCCCTTTATCAATTCCCTGCTTATCCAAGATATTCATATTATGATTACCAAGAAGCTTGGACTAAAGCATTTTTTCTTCGAAACTATTCTCATTCATGGTTCATTTTCTTTGATAAAAATTTCAACTGTGAATACCCCAGATGGTTTGTCAATTGGTATCGTTATATGGGACTTGTTCCTATTTGTTTACCCACTGAAATTCTCAAAGGATTTTCTAAATTCAAAGAACTATTTATTCAACAAATCCCAGAATTTGAATATTTGTTACAGTTCACCATGTTATTCAAAGTTCCATGGATCATGTCCTGGACATTCTCTTATCAAGAAGCAGCAGACTTAAATCCCCCTTGGCTCAATAGACAATTTCGTCTAAAATGGTGGGATAAAGTCACAATTTCTCAAGCAAACGAGCAGGCTGTTTTCAATCATTATCAATCAATGTATAATCAAAAGCCAGAAATTGAAGTGAATCTTATCAAGAGTCTATCTTCTCCAGATGCTAATCTTATTAGCAAAATTCGTGCCGCTGCAAATTCTTCCCCTGAAGATCTACAACAATTACTTCAATAAATTCGCAATTCTCCAACTAATTCAGAAAATTCTCCCTCATCTGTCAAAAATAATTTTCAAGATGCTCAAGATCCTTTTGATGATCCATTTGCAGATTAATTAAATTTTTAATTTTGGTGTTATACCTTCAATGTAAGGTATTCTTTCATTTCGTATTTCACCCTCCACCCTTGGTGTCATCCCTTTTTAGGTATTTTGCAAAAGTGTTTGTTATTCAAGGGGGGTAGTACTACGTGTTATCAAATTGTCTTAGTATTTATTCAACTGTTATCAAATTTATACACTGTGTGTGTTAGTATTTACTGTTATCAAATTTATACACTGTGTGAGTACATCAATTATCAAAAATATTATCAAATCCTCTGCAGAGATAAGATGTTAAATTATTACAAGAAAACAAACAAATTTTACAAAGATGAAAGAAGATGCTCCATTATCGCAAAAGAAGATTTTCCATTATCAAAAAATGACAAAATATGATGCCAATTTGTCAAAAGCTTTACAGTTTTGTCTGCCACATCTACACTCCGACAAATGCAAGTTGATTCAATAATTCTCAAGATTGATCCGGTAATCCTTCGGTTTCCCGTTTCAAGATATTTCAAGACTCCAAGACTCCTATATATTGAGGAGATATGTTTTAATTAGAATCATCTCTAGGTTCTCTAAAAATTTTTCTCATTAAATTTCTCTCTAATGTTTAGTTCATGTCTAAGAAAAGTGTTCTCCTATCTACTTCTAGATGTTCAAAATCTTTACATTTTCAAATCATACTTGCTCCAGACGGATGCTCTGATTGTAATTTAAAAGAAGGTAATATATAGAAAATTTTATTCAATTGTTGTATTATCTCTATGGCAATCTCATTTCGAGTTATTCTAACTATTAATTCTACAAAGTTTGAAATTTTTGTTAAAATAATACTCGCATTTAATAATAATCAAGTTAATCAAATTCATGCTTGAAATATTTAAATAACTTTTGTTCTTTTATTATTCATCATGTCTGATTCAAAGATACAAGCTAATCGTCATTATTATTGTAATCAATTAAAAGCTTTACAAGTTCTAATCAGTAATCATAAGTTTATAAGCAAAGATAGAAAACAGTTTTATAAACTAATGTATGATTTTTATCATCAAAAAATATCTGAACAAATTGTCTTAGTATTTATTCAACTGTTATCAAATTTATACACTGTGTGTGTTAGTATTTACTGTTATCAAATTTATACACTGTGTGAGTACATCAATTATCAAAAATATTATCAAATCCTCTGCAGAGATAAGATGTTAAATTATTACAAGAAAACAAACAACTTTTACAAAGATGAAAGAAGATGCTCCATTATCGCAAAAGAAGATTTTCCATTATCAAAAAATGACAAAATATGATGCCAATTTGTCAAAAGCTTTACAGTTTTGTCTGCCACATCTACACTCCGACAAATGCAAGTTGATTCAATAATTCTCAAGATTGATCCGGTAATCCTTCGGTTTCCCGTTTCAAGATATTTCAAGACTCCAAGACTCCTATATATTGAGGAGATATGTTTTAATTAGAATCATCTCTAGGTTCTCTAAAAATTTTTCTCATTAAATTTCTCTCTAATGTTTAGTTCATGTCTAAGAAAAGTGTTCTCCTATCTACTTCTAGATGTTCAAAATCTTTAGATTTTCAAATCATACTTGCTCCAGACGGATGCTCTGATTGTAATTTAAAAGAAGGTAATATATAGAAAATTTTATTCAATTGTTGTATTATCTCTATGGCAATCTCATTTCGAGTTATTCTAACTATTAATTCTACAAAGTTTGAAATTTTTGTTAAAATAATACTCGCATTTAATAATAATCAAGTTAATCAAATTCATGCTTGAAATATTTAAATAACTTTTGTTCTTTTATTATTCATCATGTCTGATTCAAAGATACAAGCTAATCGTCATTATTATTGTAATCAATTAAAAGCTTTACAAGTTCTAATCAGTAATCATAAGTTTATAAGCAAAGATAGAAAACAGTTTTATAAACTAATGTATGATTTTTATCATCAAAAAATATCTGAACAAATTGTCTTAGTATTTATTCAACTGTTATCAAATTTATACACTGTGTGTGTTAGTATTTACTGTTATCAAATTTATACACTGTGTGAGTACATCAATTATCAAAAATATTATCAAATCCTCTGCAGAGATAAGATGTTAAATTATTACAAGAAAACAAACAACTTTTACAAAGATGAAAGAAGATGCTCCATTATCGCAAAAGAAGATTTTCCATTATCAAAAAATGACAAAATATGATGCCAATTTGTCAAAAGCTTTACAGTTTTGTCTGCCACATCTACACTCCGACAAATGCAAGTTGATTCAATAATTCTCAAGATTGATCCGGTAATCCTTCGGTTTCCCATTTCAAGATATTTCAAGACTCCAAGACTCCTATATATTGAGGAGATATGTTTTAATTAGAATCATCTCTAGGTTCTCTAAAAATTTCTCTCATTAAATTTCTCTCTAATGTTTAGTTCATGTCTAAGAAAAGTGTTCTCCTATCTACTTCTAGATGTTCAAAATCTTTAGATTTTCAAATCATACTTGCTCCAGACGGATGCTCTGATTGTAATTTAAAAGAAAGTAATATATAGAAAATTTTATTCAATTGTTGTATTATCTCTATGGCAATCTCATTTCGAGTTATTCTAACTATTAATTCTACAAAGTTTGAAATTTTTGTTAAAATAATACTCGCATTTAATAATAATCAAGTTAATCAAATTCATGCTTGAAATATTTAAATAACTTTTGTTCTTTTATTATTCATCATGTCTGATTCAAAGATACAAGCTAATCGTCATTATTATTGTAATCAATTAAAAGCTTTACAAGTTCTAATCAGTAATCATAAGTTTATAAGCAAAGATAGAAAACAGTTTTATAAACTAATGTATGATTTTTATCATCAAAAAATATCTGAACAAATTGTCTTAGTATTTATTCAACTGTTATCAAATTTATACACTGTGTGTGTTAGTATTTACTGTTATCAAATTTATACACTGTGTGAGTACATCAATTATCAAAAATATTATCAAATCCTCTGCAGAGATAAGATGTTAAATTATTACAAGAAAACAAACAACTTTTACAAAGATGAAAGAAGATGCTCCATTATCGCAAAAGAAGATTTTCCATTATCAAAAAATGACAAAATATGATGCCAATTTGTCAAAAGCTTTACAGTTTTGTCTGCCACATCTACACTCCGACAAATGCAAGTTGATTCAATAATTCTCAAGATTGATCCGGTAATCCTTCGGTTTCCCGTTTCAAGATATTTCAAGACTCCAAGACTCCTATATATTGAGGAGATATGTTTTAATTAGAATCATCTCTAGGTTCTCTAAAAATTTCTCTCATTAAATTTCTCTCTAATGTTTAGTTCATGTCTAAGAAAAGTGTTCTCCTATCTACTTCTAGATGTTCAAAATCTTTAGATTTTCAAATCATACTTGCTCCATACGGATGCTCTGATTGTAATTTAAAAGAAGGTAATATATAGAAAATTTTATTCAATTGTTGTATTATCTCTATGGCAATCTCATTTCGAGTTATTCTAACTATTAATTCTACAAAGTTTGAAATTTTTGTTAAAATAATACTCGCATTTAATAATAATCAAGTTAATCAAATTCATGCTTGAAATATTTAAATAACTTTTGTTCTTTTATTATTCATCATGTCTGATTCAAAGATACAAGCTAATCGTCATTATTATTGTAATCAATTAAAAGCTTTACAAGTTCTAATCAGTAATCATAAGTTTATAAGCAAAGATAGAAAACAGTTTGATAAACTAATGTATGAATTTTATCATCAAAAAATATCTGAAACTACTTGTTAATTTGTTCCGCAACGAATGGTATCAGAGCCTAGGTTCTATTTTTGATAGTTATGTATGATATTTCTGTTTGTTATTTGGTTAATTTTTGTTTGAAGAATTTTAAGAAAATTATGAGTTTTGTTAAGAATGATACAGAGACCAGACCAGTGATTGGTTGGATTAGCGTAAGACGTGCAAGTATGGTAAGTCGCGGAGCCGGACCACAATCATCGTTGGGCCGATGCCCTCTCTGTTCATCCTAAATAGAACAAGTAAGTTTTCTTATAAAATCTTTAAACTAAAATTAATCAAATATGAGTAGATTTTCACGCATATTATCTAAAAAATATGATACTGGTAAAAATATCATGAATAAAGAACAAGATTATGATGATAACCATATAAACTCTATTGAAGAAACTATTGATAATATAGAACAAAATTTAAATGATTGGACTATACCTAAAACAAATATAAATACAATTTATAGAATAGGGACTTTTGATTATTTTCAAAGTTACTCAATTAAAATGACTGAACAAACCCTATCCATTGGTCAAGACCAACAAAATATAAATTTGTTATCATCAAGATCTATTTTTGAACATAGACAAAAATATAAATTTCTTCATTTAGGTCTTGTTCAAATTGCTATCAAACCTCTTTTTAGAATTGGTGTTGATGCTCCTGTTCTCTTAATATTAAGAGATAAAAGACATACAGATTTTCAAAATTCTATTTTAGCTATGGCAGAAACAAATATCGCAAATGGACCAATTTATTTTAATTGTTATCCAAATTTTTCTGTAGGATTATTTGACAAAAATATTTTAGACACTTTGGTTTTAACTGTTGAAACAAAGAATTTAGAATTTAAAAATAACTCTAAACCTTTAGCAATCATTTATCGTGTTTGTTATAAAACCATGACAACTACTTTAGAACCAAAAACCCGTTTGTCTAGTCCAAGAAATGAAACAATTATTTACGAAGCAAATACTAATCATACAAAAGTTCATATGCCTAAACGACTTAAATGGTCAGAAATTACTCAATCATGTAATTGGAATTTACAAAATGTTATTGAACCAAAATCTTTAGATTCTTCAAAACAAATTTCAAATATAATTGAGCATAATGATGGCTCAGTTGATATAAATTTTTCTTCTATAAATTTTTCATCATCTAGATTTTCTACTAATTCTATTCCTGAAATTGGTACTTCTAAATCTTCGTTTTCAAAATCAAAGTCTTTAAATTTAAAAACTGTTGACTATTCTAGTTCTATTCCTAAACCTCTTTATCAAGAAGATCAAACTAGTGATACAAGTTTACCAAGTCCTACTAAATCTGATTTTATTAATGAACTTTAAAATTATAGACAACAATTATGAGTAATAAAGTTCAAATAAATTGTAATTCTTTAAACAGAAATAGAGTTACTGCTATTAAAAGATTAAGAAATTCAATAAAAATATTTAAAAAACTCTTACAAGAAAAGGTATTAGAATTAAAAAATATAAATTTAATAATTAATGATAAGGAACTATTAGAATTAGAACAAGAAATTAATAACATAAAAGCAGTATTAAAAACCTTTAATATACATCTTGATAATTATTTAACAAATTTATCTAAATATACGTGTTAATGAGTTCTAAAAGACAGATTAGTTGTTGTAATAATAATACTTTTTGGAATAATTTATTAAAGACTAGATGGCAAATTATTGCAAGCGTTTCTAAAGAAATAAATAGAATTAAACAACTTAAAGAAGACGAAGAAATTAAATTATCTAATATTGAAAAGGACACATATAATTATAATATTCAAAAGGAGATAATATATTGTTTATCAAAAATGATTAAAAATAAATATATTGTTATTAGTGCTCAACTTAGTATTATTAAAAATATATCTTTCAGAATAAATCAATCAATTTGTTAAAATGAATATTAATATAGATATTTCTAAAATACCTTCATATGTTAATTTTGATTATTTAAAAGAAGAAGAATATTATAAAGATTATAATAATACAAAAAGAATTTGGCATGAAGAAAACTTTTCATATTATATAAGATTTTTACATTTTGGTCTTTGGGAAGATTATGTTTTATCAAATCAAATTCACTCTCCGTTTTTTCAATGGTTCGAATTGATTTATGTTCCTAAACATAATATAGATTATCCTTTTAAAATGCAAACTGTTTTTCCTGTTTCTTCAAAAACATACAAGGATGTTATTACTAATCAAGAAATTATTTCTGAATATCCGCCAAAAAAGGAAATCATTATTGATAATAATTTTATTGCAACTCCTTTAGTTAAAGTTCCGAGTCAGATAACAAATGAAAAATGTTTTCAAAATATTATTTATCAAAATAATTATTCGAATGAAACTCTTTTAACTATTTCAGATCAACTAAGTAGGATTGAAGAAAATACTATAAATTTACAGTTATCAAAAGAAAATAAAATTGAAACAAAAAAATTTTATAATAATATAGCAAGCTCTAGTAATGTCAGCTTTATTCCTCATCAAATAAATGGAAATTTTAATCTTGGAAATAAAGATTTAATTGATGAATTAGAAAAAAGACTTACTAATTTTCGTATTTCAAAAAACGTATCTATAAATATGTTAAAAACAAATAATGACTCTTTTGACAAATCTGACGAAAGTAATAATGAAAGTGAATTAAATTTAGACAATCTTACTCAACAATTCATAAATGATAATGATGATATAAATCAGCTTACAAATGATTTTTCAAGATTAAATAAGATTAATTCTTTTGGTAATAATCCAAAACCAACTATTAAAAATTATTGGAATAGACCTTCTCTTCCTGATGTTCAAATTGAAGAAAGAGCTTTTCAATATGATCGTTCAGCTTACGATGGTACCTCTGTTTACGAATGGAATATCGATGGTAACTCTGAACATCAAATTCTTAATATTGTTCAAGAAATGACCATGGCAGCTAATGCTTACAAGTCTCACAATAATACTCAACTTCAAATTGTTAATATTATTATTTCTGGGTTTACTGGTACTCTTAAAGGTTGGTGGGATTTCTATATTACACCAGAAGAAAAGAATTTTATAATAACTGCCAAGAAAACCGTTATAAAACAAGAAAATAATTTACCTATTCAAACTCAAGAAGATGATATGGTTAATACTTTAATTTTTGCTATAATCAAAAACTTTGTAGGAGATCCTACTACTTTTCAAGAAAGAACTTCTGAAATTCTAATGAACTTACATTGTAGAAAATTAACTGATTTCAGATGGTACAAAGATAATTATCTCGTTAAAGTTTTTTCAAGACCTGATTGTAAAGAATCTTATTGGAAAGAACGTTTTATTGCTGGACTTCCAAAACTTTTTGCCGAAAGAATTAGACAAAAATTAAGAGAAAATTTTAATAATACAATTCCTTATCAAAACCTAACTTATGGAGATTTAATTAATTATATTAATAAGGAAGGATTAGCTATTTGTGCTGACCTTAGATTTAAAGAAAAACTTAAAAAGGATAGAATTAATAGTAAAAATGAATTAGGAAATTTTTGTCAACAATATGGTTATCAACCATTAACAGGTCCGTCTACTTCAAAAACCAAAAAATATAATAAAAAGTCTTCAAAATATTTCAAGAAAAAGAAATATAATAAAACAGAAAATTATAAGAATTATAAGAAAAATAAATTTTCAACATCAAAAAACCCTTATAAACAATCTAATAAAAAATCTAAAAGAAAATCAAAAGACATTATTATTTGCCATAAATGTGGTCGTAATGGTCATAATGCTAATAATTGTTATGCAAAAACAAAAATTAATGAATTAAATATTTCGGAAGAATTAAAAGAACAAATTAGAAAAATTATGTTAAATTCTGATTCCAATTCTGATTCTAGTTTTTCCGATTTTCAAGAAAATGATTTAAACATTTTAGAGCAAAATAGTTCAAGTTCGGAAGATTCTGATACATGTGAATGTGTTGGAAAATGTAATTGTAATTATTCAATTAATGTCCTTACAAACAATGACAAAGATCTTTTAAAAAATTTAGATTCCATTAAAGATAAAAATATCCAAGAACTGTTAATAAAACAAATGCTTAACAAGAATGAAAATTCTGTTTCAGATAATACAAAAATTTTTAATTTAAAAGACATATATGAAAGATTTTCTGAAACAAAACTCATTTCCATGCAAGAACTTCAAGAAGAATTAAAATCAGTTAAACAAGACATAAAAGAAATTAAAGGCAAAATTATAACTCTTGAAAAGGGAAAAAATATTATTAATTCTCAAAATAATGATAATAAAGATGAAAAGGTTATCGAAAGAATTATAAATGATCAAATTTCTCAAAAATGGAATACTCAAATAACTTTAGTAAAGGATAATTTTAAAATGGATATTACTGCTCTAATTGATAGTGGTGCTGATATGAACTGTATACAAGAAGGTATATTTCCCACTCAATTTTATGAAAAAACTTCTTCTAGGCTTACTGGAGCTGAAGGAACCAGTTTAAAAATAAATTATAAAGTTTCCGATGTTCATATTTGTAACAATCAAGATTATTGTTATAAAACTCATTTAATTTTAGTAAAAAATCTTACTTCTCCTTTAATTTTAGGAACACCTTTTATTACTAAATTATATCCTTTTATGGTTCAAGATGATGGAATTATTACTAAAGTTTTTGGAAAAGAAATTATGTTTAAGTTTTGTGAACCTCCGTCTTATTCAACTATTAATATTCTTAATTATAAAACAAAACAAGCAAATTACCTTATCAATGAAATTAATGATTTTCGTATACATAATCAATTACAAGATAAGTATATTCAAGACAAAATTATAGCTTTAAAACAAAAGTTTGAAAATAATGTTTGCTCAAATATTCCAAATGCCTTTTGGAACAGAAAACAACATATTGTCAAATTACCTTATATTAAAACTTTTAATGAAAAAGATATTCCTTCAAAATCAAGAGCTATTCATATGAATAATGAATTAGAAGCTCATTGTAAAAAAGAAATTCAAGATTTATTGGACAAAAAATTAATTAGACCTTCTAAATCTCCTTGGTCTTGTTCAGCGTTCTATGTTATGAATGCTGCTGAATTAGAAAGAGGATCACCAAGATTAGTTATCAATTATAAACCTTTAAATAAAGTTTTAGATTGGATTAGATATCCTATTCCTAATAAAAGAGATTTATTGAAAAAACTTTATGATTCAAAAATATTTTCAAAATTCGATATGAAATCTGGTTTTTGGCAAATTCAAATTCATGAAGAAGATAAATACAAAACATGTTTTAATGTTCCTTTTGGACATTATGAGTGGAACGTTATGCCCTTTGGTTTAAAGAATGCTCCTTCTGAATTTCAAAACGTTATGAATGATATTATCATTCCTATAAATAGTTTTTCAATTGTTTATATTGATGATGTTCTTATTTTTTCAAAATCTATTGATCAACATTTCAAACATTTAAATCAGTTTTATGATTTAATTTATAAAAATGGCTTAGCTGTTTCAGCTAAGAAAATGCATTTATTTCAAAATGAAATTAGATTTTTAGGACATAACATTGTTAATAATACTATTAAACCTATTATAAGAAGTTTAGAATTTTCTAATAAATTTCCTGATGAAATTATAGATAAAAAACAACTTCAACGGTTTCTAGGATGTTTAAATTATATTCATGATTTTTTCAAAGATTTAGGAACTCTTTGCAAACCTCTTTATAATAGATTAAAAAACAATCCAGAACCTTGGACTCAAGAACATACTAATATTGTTAAACTTATAAAACAAAAAATTCCTTCTTTACCTTGTTTAAATTTACCACATCCTCATGCTAATATCATAGTCGAAACTGATGCTAGTGATATTGGATTTGGAGGTATTTTAAAACAAAAATTATCAAATTCCTCTGAAGAACAATTGGTTCGTTTTTATTCAGGTGCTTGGAATAATACTCAAAAGAATTATTCAACTGTTAAAAAGGAGATTTTAAGTATTGTTTTATGTATTACTAAATTTGAAGATGATTTATTTATGAAAAAGTTTTTATTAAGAATTGATTGTCAATCTGCAAAATCAATTTTAGAAAAGGATGTTAAAAATATTATTTCTAAACAAATTTTTGCTAGATGGCAAGCATTGTTGGGCAATTTTGATTTCGATATTGAATTTATAAAAGGAGAAAGCAATTCATTACCAGATTTTCTTTCTCGTGAATTTTTGCAGGGAAAATGAGTTCATCGTCTTCCTCCAAGATTGAAGACAAGAAACCAGTTAATCAAAAGATTGTTCCTTTCTCAAGTCAAAATCGTTTTTCCCCATTAACTCCAATTGCAAAAAATTCTCAACTTTATTCAAACATGCTACAATCAAAACTAGCTACTCCAAACATTTCTCCAGTTCAATCAATTAGCCCTTTTTCAAAACCTATTCCTTCTGAAACACAAATTTCAACAAATCCTAAACCTACAAATAAAGCCCCTTATGTTCTCAATCCAAATCTCTTGAAAATCCAAATACTTGAAGATTCTCAAATTCTTAAGCTTAATCAAGGTTTTCATGTTCTTACTGAACACCTCTTTGGTCGAGGAAAAACCTTTCATGAAAACTCTTACAAATCTCGAGAATATTATCAAACCATTCTACAAGAATCTGGATCTGTTCAGATTGATCACCGTTCTAATAATAAGGAAGGATCTATTGATTTTAGCAAAGCCCGAATTCTTAAAATCATTTCTCCAGAAAATTGGTCATCCAATCTTTCCTTCGAAAAACCCCTTTATCAATTCCCTGCTTATCCAAGATATTCATATTATGATTACCAAGAAGCTTGGACTAAAGCATTTTTTCTTCGAAACTATTCTCATTCATGGTTCATTTTCTTTGATAAAAATTTCAACTGTGAATACCCCAGATGGTTTGTCAATTGGTATCGTTATATGGGACTTGTTCCTATTTGTTTACCCACTGAAATTCTCAAAGGATTTTCTAAATTCAAAGAACTATTTATTCAACAAATCCCAGAATTTGAATATTTGTTACAGTTCACCATGTTATTCAAAGTTCCATGGATCATGTCCTGGACATTCTCTTATCAAGAAGCAGCAGACTTAAATCCCCCTTGGCTCAATAGACAATTTCGTCTAAAATGGTGGGATAAAGTCACAATTTCTCAAGCAAACGAGCAGGCTGTTTTCAATCATTATCAATCAATGTATAATCAAAAGCCAGAAATTGAAGCGAATCTTATCAAGAGTCTATCTTCTCCAGATGCTAATCTTATTAGCAAAATTCGTGCCGCTGCAAATTCTTCCCCTGAAGATCTACAACAATTACTTCAAGAAATTCGCAATTCTCCAACTAATTCAGAAAATTCTCCCTCATCTGTCAAAAATAATTTTCAAGATGCTCAAGATCCTTTTGATGATCCATTTGCAGATTAATTAAATTTTTAATTTTGGTGTTATACCTTCAATGTAAGGTATTCTTTCATTTCGTATTTCACCCTCCACCCTTGGTGTCATCCCTTTTTAGGTATTTTGCAAAAGTGTTTGTTATTCAAGGGGGGTAGTACTACGTGTTATCAAATTGTCTTAGTATTTATTCAACTGTTATCAAATTTATACACTGTGTGTGTTAGTATTTACTGTTATCAAATTTATACACTGTGTGAGTACATCAATTATCAAAAATATTATCAAATCCTCTGCAGAGATAAGATGTTAAATTATTACAAGAAAACAAACAAATTTTACAAAGATGAAAGAAGATGCTCCATTATCGCAAAAGAAGATTTTCCATTATCAAAAAATGACAAAATATGATGCCAATTTGTCAAAAGCTTTACAGTTTTGTCTGCCACATCTACACTCCGACAAATGCAAGTTGATTCAATAATTCTCAAGATTGATCCGGTAATCCTTCGGTTTCCCGTTTCAAGATATTTCAAGACTCCAAGACTCCTATATATTGAGGAGATATGTTTTAATTAGAATCATCTCTAGGTTCTCTAAAAATTTTTCTCATTAAATTTCTCTCTAATGTTTAGTTCATGTCTAAGAAAAGTGTTCTCCTATCTACTTCTAGATGTTCAAAATCTTTAGATTTTCAAATCATACTTGCTCCAGACGGATGCTCTGATTGTAATTTAAAAGAAGGTAATATATAGAAAATTTTATTCAATTGTTGTATTATCTCTATGGCAATCTCATTTCGAGTTATTCTAACTATTAATTCTACAAAGTTTGAAATTTTTGTTAAAATAATACTCGCATTTAATAATAATCAAGTTAATCAAATTCATGCTTGAAATATTTAAATAACTTTTGTTCTTTTATTATTCATCATGTCTGATTCAAAGATACAAGCTAATCGTCATTATTATTGTAATCAATTAAAAGCTTTACAAGTTCTAATCAGTAATCATAAGTTTATAAGCAAAGATAGAAAACAGTTTTATAAACTAATGTATGATTTTTATCATCAAAAAATATCTGAACAAATTGTCTTAGTATTTATTCAACTGTTATCAAATTTATACACTGTGTGTGTTAGTATTTACTGTTATCAAATTTATACACTGTGTGAGTACATCAATTATCAAAAATATTATCAAATCCTCTGCAGAGATAAGATGTTAAATTATTACAAGAAAACAAACAACTTTTACAAAGATGAAAGAAGATGCTCCATTATCGCAAAAGAAGATTTTCCATTATCAAAAAATGACAAAATATGATGCCAATTTGTCAAAAGCTTTACAGTTTTGTCTGCCACATCTACACTCCGACAAATGCAAGTTGATTCAATAATTCTCAAGATTGATCCGGTAATCCTTCGGTTTCCCGTTTCAAGATATTTCAAGACTCCAAGACTCCTATATATTGAGGAGATATGTTTTAATTAGAATCATCTCTAGGTTCTCTAAAAATTTCTCTCATTAAATTTCTCTCTAATGTTTAGTTCATGTCTAAGAAAAGTGTTCTCCTATCTACTTCTAGATGTTCAAAATCTTTAGATTTTCAAATCATACTTGCTCCAGACGGATGCTCTGATTGTAATTTAAAAGAAGGTAATATATAGAAAATTTTATTCAATTGTTGTATTATCTCTATGGCAATCTCATTTCGAGTTATTCTAACTATTAATTCTACAAAGTTTGAAATTTTTGTTAAAATAATACTCGCATTTAATAATAATCAAGTTAATCAAATTCATGCTTGAAATATTTAAATAACTTTTGTTCTTTTATTATTCATCATGTCTGATTCAAAGATACAAGCTAATCGTCATTATTATTGTAATCAATTAAAAGCTTTACAAGTTCTAATCAGTAATCATAAGTTTATAAGCAAAGATAGAAAACAGTTTTATAAACTAATGTATGATTTTTATCATCAAAAAATATCTGAACAAATTGTCTTAGTATTTATTCAACTGTTATCAAATTTATACACTGTGTGTGTTAGTATTTACTGTTATCAAATTTATACACTGTGTGAGTACATCAATTATCAAAAATATTATCAAATCCTCTGCAGAGATAAGATGTTAAATTATTACAAGAAAACAAACAACTTTTACAAAGATGAAAGAAGATGCTCCATTATCGCAAAAGAAGATTTTCCATTATCAAAAAATGACAAAATATGATGCCAATTTGTCAAAAGCTTTACAGTTTTGTCTGCCACATCTACACTCCGACAAATGCAAGTTGATTCAATAATTCTCAAGATTGATCCGGTAATCCTTCGGTTTCCCGTTTCAAGATATTTCAAGACTCCAAGACTCCTATATATTGAGGAGATATGTTTTAATTAGAATCATCTCTAGGTTCTCTAAAAATTTCTCTCATTAAATTTCTCTCTAATGTTTAGTTCATGTCTAAGAAAAGTGTTCTCCTATCTACTTCTAGATGTTCAAAATCTTTAGATTTTCAAATCATACTTGCTCCAGACGGATGCTCTGATTGTAATTTAAAAGAAGGTAATATATAGAAAATTTTATTCAATTGTTGTATTATCTCTATGGCAATCTCATTTCGAGTTATTCTAACTATTAATTCTACAAAGTTTGAAATTTTTGTTAAAATAATACTCGCATTTAATAATAATCAAGTTAATCAAATTCATGCTTGAAATATTTAAATAACTTTTGTTCTTTTATTATTCATCATGTCTGATTCAAAGATACAAGCTAATCGTCATTATTATTGTAATCAATTAAAAGCTTTACAAGTTCTAATCAGTAATCATAAGTTTATAAGCAAAGATAGAAAACAGTTTTATAAACTAATGTATGAATTTTATCATCAAAAAATATCTGAAACTACTTGTTAATTTGTTCCGCAAAGAATGGTATCAGAGCCTAGGTTCTATTTTTGATAGTTATGTATGATATTTCTGTTTGTTATTTGGTTAATTTTTGTTTGAAGAATTTTAAGAAAATTATGAGTTTTGTTAAGAATGATACAGAGACCAGACCAGTGATTGGTTGGATTAGCGTAAGACGTGCAAGTATGGTAAGTCGCGGAGCCGGACCACAATCATCGTTGGGCCGATGCCCTCTCTGTTCATCCTAAATAGAACAAGTAAGTTTTCTTATAAAATCTTTAAACTAAAATTAATCAAATATGAGTAGATTTTCACGTATATTATCTAAAAAATATGATACTGGTAAAAATATCATGAATAAAGAACAAGATTATGATGATAACCATATAAACTCTATTGAAGAAACTATTGATAATATAGAACAAAATTTAAATGATTGGACTATACCTAAAACAAATATAAATACAATTTATAGAATAGGGACTTTTGATTATTTTCAAAGTTACTCAATTAAAATGACTGAACAAACCCTATCCATTGGTCAAGACCAACAAAATATAAATTTGTTATCATCAAGATCTATTTTTGAACATAGACAAAAATATAAATTTCTTCATTTAGGTCTTGTTCAAATTGCTATCAAACCTCTTTTTAGAATTGGTGTTGATGCTCCTGTTCTCTTAATATTAAGAGATAAAAGACATACAGATTTTCAAAATTCTATTTTAGCTATGGCAGAAACAAATATCGCAAATGGACCAATTTATTTTAATTGTTATCCAAATTTTTCTGTAGGATTATTTGACAAAAATATTTTAGACACTTTGGTTTTAACTGTTGAAACAAAGAATTTAGAATTTAAAAATAACTCTAAACCTTTAGCAATCATTTATCGTGTTTGTTATAAAACCATGACAACTACTTTAGAACCAAAAACCCGTTTGTCTAGTCCAAGAAATGAAACAATTATTTACGAAGCAAATACTAATCATACAAAAGTTCATATGCCTAAACGACTTAAATGGTCAGAAATTACTCAATCATGTAATTGGAATTTACAAAATGTTATTGAACCAAAATCTTTAGATTCTTCAAAACAAATTTCAAATATAATTGAGCATAATGATGGCTCAGTTGATATAAATTTTTCTTCTATAAATTTTTCATCATCTAGATTTTCTACTAATTCTATTCCTGAAATTGGTACTTCTAAATCTTCGTTTTCAAAATCAAAGTCTTTAAATTTAAAAACTGTTGACTATTCTAGTTCTATTCCTAAACCTCTTTATCAAGAAGATCAAACTAGTGATACAAGTTTACCAAGTCCTACTAAATCTGATTTTATTAATGAACTTTAAAATTATAGACAACAATTATGAGTAATAAAGTTCAAATAAATTGTAATTCTTTAAACAGAAATAGAGTTACTGCTATTAAAAGATTAAGAAATTCAATAAAAATATTTAAAAAACTCTTACAAGAAAAGGTATTAGAATTAAAAAATATAAATTTAATAATTAATGATAAGGAACTATTAGAATTAGAACAAGAAATTAATAACATAAAAGCAGTATTAAAAACCTTTAATATACATCTTGATAATTATTTAACAAATTTATCTAAATATACGTGTTAATGAGTTCTAAAAGACAGATTAGTTGTTGTAATAATAATACTTTTTGGAATAATTTATTAAAGACTAGATGGCAAATTATTGCAAGCGTTTCTAAAGAAATAAATAGAATTAAACAACTTAAAGAAGACGAAGAAATTAAATTATCTAATATTGAAAAGGACACATATAATTATAATATTCAAAAGGAGATAATATATTGTTTATCAAAAATGATTAAAAATAAATATATTGTTATTAGTGCTCAACTTAGTATTATTAAAAATATATCTTTCAGAATAAATCAATCAATTTGTTAAAATGAATATTAATATAGATATTTCTAAAATACCTTCATATGTTAATTTTGATTATTTAAAAGAAGAAGAATATTATAAAGATTATAATAATACAAAAAGAATTTGGCATGAAGAAAACTTTTCATATTATATAAGATTTTTACATTTTGGTCTTTGGGAAGATTATGTTTTATCAAATCAAATTCACTCTCCGTTTTTTCAATGGTTCGAATTGATTTATGTTCCTAAACATAATATAGATTATCCTTTTAAAATGCAAACTGTTTTTCCTGTTTCTTCAAAAACATACAAGGATGTTATTACTAATCAAGAAATTATTTCTGAATATCCGCCAAAAAAGGAAATCATTATTGATAATAATTTTATTGCAACTCCTTTAGTTAAAGTTCCGAGTCAGATAACAAATGAAAAATGTTTTCAAAATATTATTTATCAAAATAATTATTCGAATGAAACTCTTTTAACTATTTCAGATCAACTAAGTAGGATTGAAGAAAATACTATAAATTTACAGTTATCAAAAGAAAATAAAATTGAAACAAAAAAATTTTATAATAATATAGCAAGCTCTAGTAATGTCAGCTTTATTCCTCATCAAATAAATGGAAATTTTAATCTTGGAAATAAAGATTTAATTGATGAATTAGAAAAAAGACTTACTAATTTTCGTATTTCAAAAAACGTATCTATAAATATGTTAAAAACAAATAATGACTCTTTTGACGAATCTGACGAAAGTAATAATGAAAGTGAATTAAATTTAGACAATCTTACTCAACAATTCATAAATGATAATGATGATATAAATCAGCTTACAAATGATTTTTCAAGATTAAATAAGATTAATTCTTTTGGTAATAATCCAAAACCAACTATTAAAAATTATTGGAATAGACCTTCTCTTCCTGATGTTCAAATTGAAGAAAGAGCTTTTCAATATGATCGTTCAGCTTACGATGGTACCTCTGTTTACGAATGGAATATCGATGGTAACTCTGAACATCAAATTCTTAATATTGTTCAAGAAATGACCATGGCAGCTAATGCTTACAAGTCTCACAATAATACTCAACTTCAAATTGTTAATATTATTATTTCTGGGTTTACTGGTACTCTTAAAGGTTGGTGGGATTTCTATATTACACCAGAAGAAAAGAATTTTATAATAACTGCCAAGAAAACCGTTATAAAACAAGAAAATAATTTACCTATTCAAACTCAAGAAGATGATATGGTTAATACTTTAATTTTTGCTATAATCAAAAACTTTGTAGGAGATCCTACTACTTCTCAAGAAAGAACTTCTGAAATTCTAATGAACTTACATTGTAGAAAATTAACTGATTTCAGATGGTACAAAGATAATTATCTCGTTAAAGTTTTTTCAAGACCTGATTGTAAAGAATCTTATTGGAAAGAACGTTTTATTGCTGGACTTCCAAAACTTTTTGCCGAAAGAATTAGACAAAAATTAAGAGAAAATTTTAATAATACAATTCCTTATCAAAACCTAACTTATGGAGATTTAATTAATTATATTAATAAGGAAGGATTAGCTATTTGTGCTGACCTTAGATTTAAAGAAAAACTTAAAAAGGATAGAATTAATAGTAAAAATGAATTAAGAAATTTTTGTCAACAATATGGTTATCAACCATTAACAGGTCCGTCTACTTCAAAAACCAAAAAATATAATAAAAAGTCTTCAAAATATTTCAAGAAAAAGAAATATAATAAAACAGAAAATTATAAGAATTATAAGAAAAATAAATTTTCAACATCAAAAAACCCTTATAAACAATCTAATAAAAAATCTAAAAGAAAATCAAAAGACATTATTATTTGCCATAAATGTGGTCGTAATGGTCATAATGCTAATAATTGTTATGCAAAAACAAAAATTAATGAATTAAATATTTCGGAAGAATTAAAAGAACAAATTAGAAAAATTATGTTAAATTCTGATTCCAATTCTGATTCTAGTTTTTCCGATTTTCAAGAAAATGATTTAAACATTTTAGAGCAAAATAGTTCAAGTTCGGAAGATTCTGATACATGTGAATGTGTTGGAAAATGTAATTGTAATTATTCAATTAATGTCCTTACAAACAATGACAAAGATCTTTTAAAAAATTTAGATTTCATTAAAGATAAAAATATCCAAGAACTGTTAATAAAACAAATGCTTAACAAGAATGAAAATTCTGTTTCAGATAATACAAAATTTTTTAATTTAAAAGACATATGAAAGATTTTCTGAAACAAAACCCATTTCCATGCAAGAACTTCAAGAAGAATTAAAATCAGTTAAACAAGACATAAAAGAAATTAAAGGCAAAATTATAACTCTTGAAAAGGGAAAAAATATTATTAATTCTCAAAATAATGATAATAAAGATGAAAAGGTTATCGAAAGAATTATAAATGATCAAATTTCTCAAAAATGGAATACTCAAATAACTTTAGTAAAGGATAATTTTAAAATGGATATTACTGCTCTAATTGATAGTGGTGCTGATATGAACTGTATACAAGAAGGTATATTTCCCACTCAATTTTATGAAAAAACTTCTTCTAGGCTTACTGGAGCTGAAGGAACCAGTTTAAAAATAAATTATAAAGTTTCCGATGTTCATATTTGTAACAATCAAGATTATTGTTATAAAACTCATTTAATTTTAGTAAAAAATCTTACTTCTCCTTTAATTTTAGGAACACCTTTTATTACTAAATTATATCCTTTTATGGTTCAAGATGATGGAATTATTACTAAAGTTTTTGGAAAAGAAATTATGTTTAAATTTTGTGAACCTCCGTCTTATTCAACTATTAATATTCTTAATTATAAAACAAAACAAGCAAATTACATTATCAATGAAATTAATGATTTTCGTATACATAATCAATTACAAGATAAGTATATTCAAGACAAAATTATAGCTTTAAAACAAAAGTTTGAAAATAATGTTTGCTCAAATATTCCAAATGCCTTTTGGAACAGAAAACAACATATTGTCAAATTACCTTATATTAAAACTTTTAATGAAAAAGATATTCCTTCAAAATCAAGAGCTATTCATATGAATAATGAATTAGAAGCTCATTGTAAAAAAGAAATTCAAGATTTATTGGACAAAAAATTAATTAGACCTTCTAAATCTCCTTGGTCTTGTTCAGCTTTCTATGTTATGAATGCTGCTGAATTAGAAAGAGGATCACCAAGATTAGTTATCAATTATAAACCTTTAAATAAAGTTTTAGATTGGATTAGATATCCTATTCCTAATAAAAGAGATTTATTGAAAAAACTTTATGATTCAAAAATATTTTCAAAATTCGATATGAAATCTGGTTTTTGGCAAATTCAAATTCATGAAGAAGATAAATACAAAACAGGTTTTAATGTTCCTTTTGGACATTATGAGTGGAACGTTATGCCCTTTGGTTTAAAGAATGCTCCTTCTGAATTTCAAAACGTTATGAATGATATTATCATTCCTATAAATAGTTTTTCAATTGTTTATATTGATGATGTTCTTATTTTTTCAAAATCTATTGATCAACATTTCAAACATTTAAATCAGTTTTATGATTTAATTTATAAAAATGGCTTAGCTGTTTCAGCTAAGAAAATGCATTTATTTCAAAATGAAATTAGATTTTTAGGACATAACATTGTTAATAATACTATTAAACCTATTATAAGAAGTTTAGAATTTTCTAATAAATTTCCTGATGAAATTATAGATAAAAAACAACTTCAACGGTTTCTAGGATGTTTAAATTATATTCATGATTTTTTCAAAGATTTAGGAACTCTTTGCAAACCTCTTTATAATAGATTAAAAAACAATCCAGAACCTTGGACTCAAGAACATACTAATATTGTTAAACTTATAAAACAAAAAATTCCTTCTTTACCTTGTTTAAATTTACCACATCCTCATGCTAATATCATAGTCGAAACTGATGCTAGTGATATTGGATTTGGAGGTATTTTAAAACAAAAATTATCAAATTCCTCTGAAGAACAATTGGTTCGTTTTTATTCAGGTGCTTGGAATAATACTCAAAAGAATTATTCAACTGTTAAAAAGGAGATTTTAAGTATTGTTTTATGTATTACTAAATTTGAAGATGATTTATTTATGAAAAAGTTTTTATTAAGAATTGATTGTCAATCTGCAAAATCAATTTTAGAAAAGGATGTTAAAAATATTATTTCTAAACAAATTTTTGCTAGATGGCAAGCATTGTTGGGCAATTTTGATTTCGATATTGAATTTATAAAAGGAGAAAGCAATTCATTACCAGATTTTCTTTCTCGTGAATTTTTGCAGGGAAAATGAGTTCATCGTCTTCCTCCAAGATTGAAGACAAGAAACCAGTTAATCAAAAGCTTGTTCCTTTCTCAAGTCAAAATCGTTTTTCCCCCATTAACTCCAATTGCAAAAAATTCTCAACTTTATTCAAACATGCTACAATCAAAACTAGCTACTCCAAACATTTCTCCAGTTCAATCAATTAGCCCTTTTTCAAAACCTATTCCTTCTGAAACACAAATTTCAACAAATCCTAAACCTACAAATAAAGCCCCTTATGTTCTCAATCCAAATCTCTTGAAAATCCAAATACTTGAAGATTCTCAAATTCTTAAGCTTAATCAAGGTTTTCATGTTCTTACTGAACACCTCTTTGGTCGAGGAAAAACCTTTCATGAAAACTCTTACAAATCTCGAGAATATTATCAAACCATTCTACAAGAATCTGGATCTGTTCAGATTGATCACCGTTCTAATAATAAGGAAGGATCTATTGATTTTAGCAAAGCCCGAATTCTTAAAATCATTTCTCCAGAAAATTGGTCATCCAATCTTTCCTTCGAAAAACCCCTTTATCAATTCCCTGCTTATCCAAGATATTCATATTATGATTACCAAGAAGCTTGGACTAAAGCATTTTTTCTTCGAAACTATTCTCATTCATGGTTCATTTTCTTTGATAAAAATTTCAACTGTGAATACCCCAGATGGTTTGTCAATTGGTATCGTTATATGGGACTTGTTCCTATTTGTTTACCCACTGAAATTCTCAAAGGATTTTCTAAATTCAAAGAACTATTTATTCAACAAATCCCAGAATTTGAATATTTGTTACAGTTCACCATGTTATTCAAAGTTCCATGGATCATGTCCTGGACATTCTCTTATCAAGAAGCAGCAGACTTAAATCCCCCTTGGCTCAATAGACAATTTCGTCTAAAATGGTGGGATAAAGTCACAATTTCTCAAGCAAACGAGCAGGCTGTTTTCAATCATTATCAATCAATGTATAATCAAAAGCCAGAAATTGAAGCGAATCTTATCAAGAGTCTATCTTCTCCAGATGCTAATCTTATTAGCAAAATTCGTGCCGCTGCAAATTCTTCCCCTGAAGATCTACAACAATTACTTCAAGAAATTCGCAATTCTCCAACTAATTCAGAAAATTCTCCCTCATCTGTCAAAAATAATTTTCAAGATGCTCAAGATCCTTTTGATGATCCATTTGTAGATTAATTAAATTTTTAATTTTGGTGTTATACCTTCAATGTAAGGTATTCTTTCATTTCGTATTTCACCCTCCACCCTTGGTGTCATCCCTTTTTAGGTATTTTGCAAAAGTGTTTGTTATTCAAGGGGGGTAGTACTACGTGTTATCAAATTGTCTTAGTATTTATTCAACTGTTATCAAATTTATACACTGTGTGTGTTAGTATTTACTGTTATCAAATTTATACACTGTGTGAGTACATCAATTATCAAAAATATTATCAAATCCTCTGCAGAGATAAGATGTTAAATTATTACAAGAAAACAAACAACTTTTACAAAGATGAAAGAAGATATATATATATATATATATATATATATATATATATATATATATAAGTTTAGTTTCATTTGAGTCCATGTTAATTTTGTGAGACCGTGAGACGCAATATAAAAATAATTTTAAAATGCAAAACAAAAGGAAAAATCCGAATTTTTTTTTTAATTATTATTTTCGTCATTTTCTTACCAAAAAAAAATAAATAATAATAATAAATAAAAATCTCAATGTTTAACAAATTTGCAGGAGATAAGTAACCAGTATAATCGTATACTGTTGGAAGATTTTTGAATATTTTGAAACTATTGTATTTTCTACTCATGTATGTATAACTTATAGTATCCTGAGAAGTTATGTAACATATAAAAATTTGTAACAGTCGGTTTGTATCCAGTCTTATGTAAACAAATTATCAATGTAAAATATTGTTTTTATGAATATGCAAGTAGCATGTTTTGGGGTAACAATTGTCGAGTATGAAAGTTTGGGTCTTTCAGAAATACGAAAGTTTAGAAAGGGGTTCTTTCAATCATCAGTTTTTTTTTTGAAAAATACGTGAAATATTCTAATAGAATGTGAAATATTCTAATAGAATATTACACTGTAAATATTCCAATGTGATTTTTAGAATGTTAGAATATTCTAGTATTCTAGTAGATTTGTCAGATATGTAAAATATTCTAATATTCTACTAAAAAATTTTAATATTCTAGTAGAATTATTTCACAGATATTTCAAAAAAACGGGAATTTTTTTTTGTATAAAAAAAGTGACGAAAATAATATTTAAAAAAAATTCGAAAATTTTCAATTATTTTGCATTTTAAAAATGTTTTTTTATCTACAAAATAAATGGTTAGGATTGCGTCTCATCGTCTAATAAAATATAGTGATTTCACATTAACCTCTATATATATATATATATATATATATATATATATATATATATATATATAAAACTAATTTTTTACGCTTTAAAAAATTAAATTTACATAAAAAAAACTTATATATGACATGTCAGCACCATTTATGTTGAGGAGGGTCAAATATGCCATACTATCTTGCCCATAAACTTAGTTACCTATAAAACTAGGTAAAATGATCACATTAACAGGTTAACACCAAGTTTAGTGACTTAGAATGTACAAAAAACAACAATGACCAAACGAGTAAAAACCGAATATGGGTAATGATGACATTAACCCATAAGAGAAACACAACTCATGATGTTGTTTAAATCACACTATAAGGGTCACAAAAGTGTTAATTACAACAAGTATTTCTAATATGATCATGTTGAAAACCTTATAACATAAGACGATTTAAACTATGTTGATTTTGGTCACTCACAGTCGGGGTGTTGTATAAACGTTGTTGGTCACTTACAGTCGGAGTACTGTCTAAACATTTGTTATGGTCACTTATTGTCGGAGTAATGTCTAAACATGTATATGGTCACTTACAGTCGACGTACTGTTTAAACTCGTATAGGGACACATACGACCATTGTCCCATTAGAACTTTGGTAGCTTTACATTATTAAGTATTACAACCAAAAGTCTTCAAATTCAAACAATCGTGAATTATAACAATGTCCCGGATACAAATATACTAATACACACTAGGATGAGGCTCTATGTAGTACATATATTGTTTGTAGATTGTTAAACCGATTGTTAGTGTCTATTTATACAAACACTAAATATTTTGTTTCACAAAAATATGTTAAAATTTACTTTTATCCTAATTATCTTAACATGGATACTTGTATTGGATTTCAAGTATCGGGTCTCACACGAAGCTTATCGGTAACATTATCGACCATGTTTTGCACAACTTATTCGTTAAACATTCCACGGTTTATAAAAATTTCTTGTTATAAAACTCACGGAGTCAAAACCTGTGGACCTCACCAATAATTTTTGTTGACGTATTTTAAAAACGTGTATTCTCAGGTAACTAAGAAGCCGGAGGTAGGACATCGGTTCTAAGGAAATTATAGTTCCTTTCTTTTGGGAATAAACTTGACTTACTTTAATTTACCGTTGTCTGTTTAAATTATGAAGATGTAATTTCAATTCCAAAACTTAAAGGTTTGTAAAATATTGATTCAAATATGTTAAGTGTTCGATATATGTGGTTGACTGTGATCTAATTGTAACACGTCGCAACCCCGGCGTTTTTCGCCGTCGGTCGGGGTGTGACAACTCAAGACCAATCTTTTTTATAACAGGGCTAAAATCGTTCATAATTTGCATAATGGAGAAATCAACCAAATCAGTACTACCAGTATCATCAGACCATATTGAACTTCAATTTTGGAAATGTTGCATGCCTTGCTCCACTAATATTCTCTCAACAACTTACCATATCATCAAGTTGAGTTATTTTTTCTCAATGTAGAAAAAATTTAATTAGTGCAAAAGAAAATACGAGATGTATATAAGGAAAATATCATAGGTTGTTATAAAAGAAATAAAAGTATGATGCTAGAAGAAACAAAGAAATTTTAGTACATTGCTATTGGATAATAATAGGAGTTGACCTCACGGTTGTCCTACAATCTAACTACGTGATCTTAATTTCCACATGACCCTTTTTCCTACAATATAACGTAAAGGTTAACATCTTACATCCTACAAAAAAGAAATTTCATATCTGTTATTACAATGAATCTTATACGCAATGTTTATTTTTGAACATAAATATATTATTCAAAAGAAGGTATAGCAAAATGTTATAATTACAAAAATTTGAGGCATTCCCATGAAGGGTGTCCACTAACAATCAAATATTTTTTTTGTTGACTAGTACTTCACGATCCAAAATGAAAAGGAAAAGATAAATGTAGCCTTCCTTTTATCTTTTTCCAAATTTGCACCACGACCCTTACCTTTTCGACTTATGCGTGTTCATCTCTTCTCCAAAACGGTACCCTAAAGCTACCTTTCTGTCATCTGCTATGTTTTAAACATATTTAACCTTGGTTGCAAACTAAAAGATCAAGCACAAATATACCCTTGATTAAAAGTTGCAAAGTAAAAAACGAAGAACGCCAAATCTTGTTGTGATATGCTCATTTATATTCAAGGAAGTACAAAGCTATAAATTTGATTGCCAATGGACTTGAAATTAAATTCCTATGATATGCCAACAAATTTGGTTTCCAATAGATCGAACACAACATGTCATATTATGACGACTTACACTTCAAAGCTTAAAATTCTACCATTCAACTTTATTTCGTTAACTTGACAATTACATAACTATTTTAACATACCAACTTATCCAATTCACCAATCAAAGGAGAGCAACAGTCAAGAACCTTTGGTTGACTACAACTTCAGCAATTGGCATGTCCTAGAAGTCTGGATTCAATATTTCATGCGTTCTTATAACATAAATGACTCGTATGTTAATTAATCATTAATCATATATTTATTTATAATAAAGAATATAATAGTACAAATTCTACTAGAATTTTGCACTTATGAAATATAAATATGTATCTAAGTTGAACCTATAACAATTCCCAGTTGGCCCTATCACCCACATCCAAAACCTTATCATCCTTTAAAAAAATCAACCACAAAGCAATACCTATCAAACATTTCCAAATTTTATACAAATTCTAAAATAATGAAATAAAAGAAAATACCAAAATTTGTAATCATTTGATAAGCTACAAGGATTCTTACTCTCTATTAGCCCTCGAGAATCTCATCATTCAAAATAGCCCTAAAACACTTTTGAATAAAGAATAGTTCTATGAAAGCTTCGTTGCAATGAAAGGCTATCCATAATTCCTTCTTCACAAAAATGGAATAAAAGCCAAGTAGGCTTAAAGAATACCAACTCTATAATTGTAAAAGGACAATGATGAAATATAAGTAATCAAGACTAAAAATATATAAAAATAATCATTTTAAGGTATATAGTATTAGAGTTCTACATTTACATATATTATGCAATTTTAAAGCTCTTTTCTCCATAGGACTAAGGGCGTGTTTGGCAAAAGTAGCTGGAAGCTGGAAGCGGTTAGCGGGTAGCTGGTAGCGGGTAGCGAGTAGCGTGTAGCGGGTAGCTGGTAGCGGGAAGCTGTAGTTTTTATTTGTTATATAAGTGTTTGGCAAAAATAGCTGGAAGCTTTTGAAATATATAAAATTGCATTAAAGGACAATTGATTAAAAATAAATAAATATACAAATAGATTTTTAAGGGTAATTATGGAAATTAATTTCAAAAAGCTCAGTGTTAAACGCTACACGAAGTAGCTTTTAGATTTGGAGCATTTTGGTTAAACTAAAAGCTAAACGCTCGTACGGTCAAACAAAGTTTTTTGTTTAAATTAGAGCGTTTTGTCAAAAGCTAAAAGCTAGAAGCTCCCAAACGCTTTTTAAAAGCTTTGTGCCAAACACGTCGTAATTACCGCTACAGATCTTTCTTGTCCCCAAAGACCTTCACACAAGAAAATATGTAGGTGGTTGTATCTGAAATAAAAAAATTATGTCGCTAGTCAGATTTAGAAAAATAGAGGTTTGAATGTAGGATACTATAAACATTATAGTCTTTACATGATGATCTTTATTTTCCTGTGTGAGATCGACATGGTGAAAGAAAAATTATAGCTAGGTGTTAAATAATAAGCACAAAACAGTCAACATGTTACTACTCAACTTTTACACCGAAGAACCAAACAAATACCATTCATGTTCACTTTGTAAAACCCATATCTAGATTGAAAACCCTAAAAAAATGTTCATATTCGTGTTAGAAAATCCAAATATCCAAATTTGAAAAGAATAGAATAGAATAGAGAATCATACAGAAGGTGTGATTATATACATACACAGATATGGAGAGTCTAATAAAAAAACAGATAAAGCAAATACATGTACCTTGATAGTATAGTATAAAGCTCATTCTTGTACCTTTCTAATATAGGATGAAGCTCCTCTCTTAAAGAGAAACCCTTCATCTTTAATCTCTCATTGATCTGAACTTCTATTAAACAAAAAACATTTGTAAGAAAGGAAATTGGAACCATTTGGAAGAATAGATAACTTGGCATCTTCAAGTTTCATTTAAATTGAAGGTTTGTGGAGATATACGCCTAGTTCCCAAGTGTTACAAAGAAAAAAAAGAGAAAAGAAGTAAGGAGAGAAAAGAAGAGAAAAGAAAAAAAAAGCAATTTTTCTTTTGTTGTCCTGAGTTTGAGAGAACTATAAGGAAAATTAAATATTTTGTTCTTTCTCTCCAAATCCTTCTAAATCGGAAGGAAAGTGATCCTCCCATTTCATTCTGCTTCATTCCTTTAATGAAACTCGGGAACACCAATTTTTTTTTTTAACTTTCTTCTCACTTCCAATCATTTTCTTTTTTTTCTCTCGTTAAGTTGAACTCGGGAACAAGAGAGAGAGAGAGAGAGAGAGAGAGAGAGAGAGAGAGAGAGAATTGGAACCTTACATTTCGATCTCACCCCTGCTTTCCTTTATCCAACAGAAAATCATCAACAACCAAGCATAATAAAAACCTATAACATTTTTCAATTTGACTTTTGTGTTGCATATGGTTGTAAAATATGTATGGTTTATATATATATATATATATATATATATATATATATATATATATATAATGTATTATGTGTATTTATTTGAACACTTTATAATTCATTTAATTATCTCATGTAGCAATCTAGTTATAAGCTTGAGTGAACGACACACCAAGACCCCATAATCTCTTTCCAAATCCATGAACCTCCGATAGATTATGGGTGTTTGTATGTTGAATTTATCATTTACGTATGCCCTCGTACAAATGGATAGCTTATACATTAAGTGTGGTATGGTCCTTTTCTAATACTTGTAAGTATATAAAGATGCATAAGGTAAATAAAAGGCTAGGTTTTCTTTCCTTTTCTCCATGCTAAATGCTGAGAGTTCTCTCTCTCTCTCTCTCTCTCTCCGTCCCATATCTTTTCCTGGCAATTTTTTGCATCCTTTGAGTGTTATTTGTTGTTTCTCATTCTAAGACATGTGTGGTATAAGTTCTTTAAGGCTTAAGAACTTCAAGTTACAAGTGAAGACTAATATCTTTTGGTGATTTACCTTTGCTTGGTGGATACATATAGAGACCTTCTACTTTGGAGCTTTTGCCTCAATTCATCAACTTCCAATCTCCCATGAGAATTAAAGTCTTTAAATGTCGTGGTTCTTTTGTTTATATGGTTAATTTAATCTTTCCATGCTTCGCAAACTGATCCTTGGTGGGTATAAAATGATTTTAATTTTATTCAAATTTTAATGCTTTCGGTGCTAAACTCATAGTATTTTATATACTATTTTTGAATAAAACTCAATAATTGGTATCAGAGGCATATTTGCAAGCTTCGTTAGATTATTGAATTATTTTGTATAATATTTTTTTTTGGAAAACATGGATGGTTTTCTTTTATAAGAAAATTTGATACATATTTCTACAACAATTTTAAAAATATTCATAATTGTTATTTTTATGGATAGAAGTTTAAATGCATATTTTTAGTCATGAAACTTGTCTTAGAAAATCAAAGTGTTGGTTTATATATTTGTGTGTGTCTTTGTGTGTGTGTGTGTGTGTGTATATATATATATATATATATATATAATGTACATGAACTAGCCATGAACCTCTTGTGATGATGTTTGTGTTGATTTGTTAAAATAGTTGTAATATTTATTTATTCATATCGCATGTAATAATTAAATAAATATTTTTTTTTTTGTAAATAATATATTTGTTACAATAGTTTATCTTTATAAAAATGTAACAATAATGAAGATGATGCTCATTTTGAAGATCTAAAGTTCATACGCTTAATTTTATTAAAGTTCTATAAACATTCTAAAAGTATATTTATGAACTTGCTACAAGGTGTTGAAGCAAGTGAAAGCATGAAAACATCATAAGAAGATTTGGCCCTTATGTCTCTTAGGAATTGACTTAGCATTTTTTTGACCGCTCACAAAATGTCACTAGTTTGTGGTTTGTTTATGCACATATTTTTTATGCTTTGTAATCCTTATTTTCTATTATATTATGCCCGTTTTTAAAATAAAATTTTAAATGCTAGATAACATTTTAAGCTTTAAATGATCACAATGACTTTGGTTTTAATAAAATTTTTCATTTAACATAAGATGGTCAAAATTTTTTAAAAATAAAATGAGTTTTATCCTTTAAAACTACCTAACCGTAAATTTCGACGATAAATATTATATAATTGAAAATTTTGAATTTAGAGAGTTATGAAACTCTGAACCATATATTATAAAATGAAGTTTTATTAAAAGATTTATAAATGTTCTTTAGCACTGAAATGTCAAAACTTAATATTGGATATTAAATTTAAACTTTGACCCCGTCAATTATATAAAATTGAATTTTATAAAAGAACATTCCTAAAATGTGATTTTAAATAAGATTATATCATGGCGTATTAGATGCATGCAATAATCACCATAACATTTTTTTAAACTAGAATTATAATAATAAAAAAGACCCCTTGTTAAACACAAGTCTATCCCGTCCACTTTGAAAGCACTCGGACGTCACTTGAAGAAGCTAGTGGGATAAAATTCACCTAACCGCTAGTGTTATCTTTCGACGGCCGATGTGTATTCTTGATTTCTATAACCTAGTTATAGGATGATTACACAAGTTTCTGAAAGTGGATGATTTGATCAAAAATTCGTTGTGATAAGGTTCACCTAAGCAATAGAGATTTGGGGAATAGGTGGAATCAAACATGTCTATTTACATAAATTATTAGAGATCCTATAGCGCTAGAATTTATATCTTATAATATAATTGAAAATCACTATCCACCATGTTGGATTCAATGAATGTGATAAAGGTCACCTAACCATTTATTTGTTTTGCAACTTGGATCCTAGACTTAGATAATTAAGGTTTTTGAAACTTAACGGGTATTAATTATTAACGATTTAAATAATGAAAATACTAAATGAGTTCAGTTACAATTTTATATATAAAAACAAAATCTAATCTCATTACCATGCTTCATTTTTCTCTTGCCGATCTATAAGAGAATAACGTTCGATGGATACAATTTCAATTAATGAGTTTGTAGCTTGAGGGATAGTCTCAAGGGAGATAAAAAAAATTTATATTCTTGAAGGCTCTATACCTGAACAACCTGCAATTACAAATAGACTTGAACCTGATACCATATGGATGCATCACTGTGATGCTAAAGATGTATCTAACATCATAATGGGAACAATTATACTTAACTTTGGAAGGAATTGGAAAACTTAGAAGTATATCATATGTTTCGCCAGGTGGATGTCTAAAATACAATGCTATTTGGTTTGAGCCAGTTCAAAAACAAGAATACTGCAAACCTGAAAAGAGTCACCATATGTGCTCTAAAAGAACCTTAGTTCAAGGAAATGATACCTATAAAACCATAAAATCTAGAAACGCCCATAAAGATGGATCTTGTTTCTATTATAGAGAAACATGACACTCGAAGAGGATCTGCTCCTCTTATCTAAGAAATATTGTTCGGACTAGTAATTCAGATATTCCAAAAGAGTAAGCAACTGAGAACAAGCAAGTTGGAACTTCACTTCATAAGTTTATTATTTATTCATAGAATATAAAATATTTGTATTGTAAAACAATGTTTGTTTTGGAACAATGTATGTTTGAATTTAGCTTGGCTAAAGATATGTATCAGTTAATTCATTAGATGTATGATTATTTTCTTAATCGTTTTAATAACGTTCACATTCAAATTCAGAAATGATTAAATTCTGTTTTTGAGAACTACATCTCTTAATAGAATTATAAAGTAAATATCAACGTTTTCTAAATAATTGGTTCTATAAGCAAAAACTTTTGACTAAAACATGATTTGAATCAAACTTATCTATGACATTGTTATCCTTATTATATAAATAAAATACACATATTCAAAATTCTAGAAATGGACTTTTGAAGTAAAATAATGTAGTTTATTTGACATATGTGAAACTTATTTATGTATAAAATATTACAAATTATATTTTCAGTAAACGGTAGAGAAAATAATTATTAAGGAACTATACACTTAGATGTATGACTTCCCGTCTAATGAATGTCTACATTAATTACACGATGCCTAATCAACTTTATTAACAATTATAGTCGTTGTAATTATATTTTATATGATAAAAGATAAATTTGAAATCGTTTGAAGTTTTCATAAATGAAGTTGAGAAACAAATAGTAAAACCATATAAAACCTTAGAGATAATAAATGATGAACTAAACCTTAGTTTATATGGTTTACTTTCTAAGCGGTAGAAATTATCCTTCTTTATAATTTTTGGATAATATCTTAACTGTCACAACTAGAGATTTTAGATCAAAAACCAAGTCCAAGGGTCTTGTAGATGCAAGTGTTCTAGCTATGATACAACTATGATATATATATAATTGAAGTTCATATTTTTCTCAAAACCTTAATGATTATAGCAAATCAAATATGAATCATGGTATAGATATAAGGACTTGTGTATATATTATAATCTTGAATATATGAGCTATAAGGCCAACATAATTAAGTTGCTAAGACCATAAACACCTTTATTAGACCAAGTTAGACCATGAACACATTCCTAGGCAACATATTGGGCGTAAACACTCAAAAAATACCATAGCTAGGCCGTGAACACATCCCTAGGTAGTGTCTTGGGCGTAAACTACTTGAATAATCCAAACCTTCATCATGAACACATTTCTAGGCAACATATTGAGCGTAAAACCCTCCCCATGAACACCTTTAGGCCGTAAACCCCTCCACATGAGCATATTAGGCCGTAAACTCAAAAGATAAAAGGAATATGGAACCGTGAACCCCTTTGGTGGACCATCCATGAGCATAAACACCTAGATATTTCAAGGTGGTTATGGATTTGTGAGTTGTCAATTGCCATTTTCCCATGCAAATCCTAGTAAAACACATATTAGCCTTAGATAACAAAGCTTTATCCATCAGTAATCCAAGCAAGTGTCAAGTCACTCCCTTATCCTCCCTTTTAGAAACGTAAACTACTCCTCCCCATATCCCATTCATCATACCCATATTCTGTGAACTCCTAAGTGTGCTCTCAAACGTATTCAAGTTTCAAGTCATATTCCTTCAAAGCAATTCCTAGATTCTTGTAAGTATCTCATTTTTGGGATAGTGATTCTCCACATTATTCTGTAAATTTCATTATATTTACACATAAAATTATGTGTACATATTCTTAGGATATTCTAAAGTTCAAAGAGTTTATCAAACCCTTCAAGTGTTAGAACTTGGAAACTCTTTAACATCTCTTCAAATCATCCACTAAACCAAACCAAGGTGAGCTTCATACCCCACTCTTCTCAAGTTTTCATTTTTTTTGGGGGGGGGGGGAATACAAGGCAAATCTTGTCTAAATCCTTGGATAATTGCATGTATTTGTATGTTTATGTGTGTAGGTGTGTTGAAATGCTATTATTTCATGTTAATTCTTCATAAACTTGAGATTTTACAAATCTTACGATGTTAGGACTAAGTTATCTTTGGTATAGATCTACATACTTTGTATTATATTAAACATAAAACTAAGTTACTAGGTAAAATTATGATAAGTTACACAAAATGGTAAATTGTAGTTAAAAATACTTTTACCACTAAAACTTGTGCAAACATTGAAACATAATAAATTTTCATGGATTTATAGGAAGTTTTGGTGAAACCATTGACAATATTTTAGTTATGGCAAAAAAAAAGAATATTTTCTTTACAAAGAACTCCATAAAATTTTGGGTATGTCAAAACACCCTACAAAACATGGTTATTTTTCTAAAAATAAATGTTGCTAGTAAATCAATCATGTTATATTGCTACTATTTCAAGGGTTTTGAAACTTGGAACATTATGTCATATTCATAACTTTTTGCAAGTTAACAAACTATTAGTGATTATTTATAAATATTCAATATAAATAATTTCATCAAGAAAATGTACAAAACAGGGCTTTTATGACAGATTTATTCGCATGTCATAAACTGCCGTCATAAAACTTTCGGAAATACAAGTAATAAGCTATATGTCATAAAGCAATAAAACGCCTGTCATAAAGCTGCAGTCATAACCTTACACAAGGAAAACATTATTTGCATTATTTGACAAAGGGAGAAAAACTCGCGTACATTCCATTAAGGAACTTGTGAGACTAGTTTTGTTTTCTTCGCCGTACCTATCTAGGTGCATTGTAAGTCCTGTGTTTATAACCAGAGTCCCCTGGAGGGGGAGCGGGATAATTGTGTATAGATCTATACGGGGTTGACACCCCACACATGTGATGTTCGCTACAGCTAGACCGGTCAGTCTAAGGTGACAAATATCTAGACCGTATCTGACGCCTGAAGAACGTCAGGGCAGGCGTACTCGTCACATCAGTATGGTTGTAATGAATCACATAGAGTAGGGTCCTACTAACATTGGAATTTACAAAAGATATACACTCTGCTAGTTTCATAAAAATATAGAACTATGTTTCGTATATTTTGTAAACTGATTTCACAACTTCGGTCTTAGGGTTTTAAGACTTCAACATCTTTTACATACAGAAAATATAGGATTTTCTGGGAACACCCTCATTTCAGTAACAACAAAGGAAAACTAAGGAACATGCATGCAATTATACACGATTTTGGGACGAGACCCACAAATTACTTTTTAGAGAAAAATTGGAGTTTCTGGAGTTTTACAACTTACTATGAACAAAGACAATACAAATTTTTTCTACAACTATGCTTATGAACTCACCAACATCCTATGTTGAGGCTTTTCAAAATGACTTATATTCTCAGGAACTCAGTGAACAGGTACTCGAGCCTCGGATCTGGACATGTTACTATTTTTGGGAACATCATACTTTTTAGTGATTTTGTGTAATTCAAAGAACAAATACACTCTGTAAACAATGAATGTTCTTATATTGTATTGTATGATGTTTGGTTGCTATGTATCATTTATATTTAACTGCTATGATATTACTCAATGATGTCAACCGCCCCCGGACGTTTCCGCCGTCCTGGTTCAGGGGTGTGACATTAACCACTATGACTTGTATTTAGAATACAAACACCAACTAAAAAGTATATAAAACACTTTATATGATTTAGTATAGAAAGAATTCATCCTTATGTTACTTAATGTTTTTAGGATTTAACGCTTACGTTAGACTATGACTTCTAGACCCAAAATATATTGTTTACATATTCGTATAATATTTTATAAGGTTGTTTAGATTATTATATACAAACCCGCCATGAATAAGTTCTCTTATTCCTCTAAAAGCCAAGTTATTAAAAAGAAAGCTTCTAATTACCAAAGTAAGCGGTAGGCACATGAAACTTTAAGTAGCTCAACAACCATAGATTGATGTAACAAAAGTTGGCACTAGTTTCAACAAGGAATTATTGAACATAAATAGTATCTAATCATAAACAAGAATTGTTGGCATATATGGTAGAAATCATCTATAACATGAAATATGAAATCTCTCATTGATGTGTTTTTGTTGATATTTTATGGTAAAACTTTCAACTACTAAAATGCTATATGAGATATCGAGTCTAATTAAAAGACTTAGAGTTATGAACTTTGAGATGCTATCCATTTCTAATAATCAAGTATGAGATTGATTAATCTCCATCCCTATTGTAAGACTAGAAGGAGTCAATCATTCTTTTAGATATAAAAACAAACATGGAAATCTATTCACATTTATCAAGACTAGTTATAAAAGGCTTTAATCATACACAAGTCAATGGATATGATAACCTTTTCTCAAGTTGCTATGACTAGTTCAACAAGGATATTATTTACCATAACTAGATATTATTATTAAGATATATGGCAAATAGGTTTCATGAATACTACTTTCCCTAATAGGAACCTACTTGAAAAAATCTATATAGCTTAGCCTAGAGGATTTGTTAATCCAAGATATCCTAACAAAAAATGTAAGCCTTAAGATCCATTTGTGGATATAAAGCAAACATCTCAAGTTTGGACACTTTGTAGTTCATTTAATTATCTCATGTAGCTAGATATTTATAAGCTTGAGTGAACGACACACCAAGACCCCACAACCTCTTTCCAAATTCTTAGATCTCCAAGAGAGTATGGGTCCTTGTATGTTGACTTTATCTTTTACCTATGCTCTCTTAATAATGTATGGCTTATACATTAAGTGAGGTATGGACCTTGTCTATTACTTGTAAGTATATAAAGATGCATAAGGTGAATAAAAGGCTAGTTTTTCTTTCCTTTTCTCCATGCCAAAAGCCGAGACTCTCTCTCCATTCCATATCTTTGCCTTTTAATTTGTTGCATCATTGGAGTGTTTTTTGTTTTTTCTCATTCTAAGACTTACTTGGTATAAATTCTTTAAAGCTTAAGAAGTTCAAGTTACAAGTGAAGACTAATATCTTTTGGTGGTTTACTCTTACTTGGTGGATACATATCAAGAGCTTGTACTTTGAAGTTTTTTCCTTGATTCATCAACTTCCAATCTCCTATGAGAATTAAATTCTTTAATATTGTGGTTCTTTTCTTTCTATAGTTGATTTAATCTTCCATGCTGTGCAAACTGATCTTTGGTGGGTATAAAATGATTATAGTGTAATTGAAATTTTAATGATTTAGTTGCTAAACTCATAGTGTAAAACCCAACAATTGGTATCAGAGCCATATTCGCTAGCTTCATTAGATTATTAGATTATTTGGTATAATATTTGTTTTTGGAAAACATGGATGGTTTTCTTTTATAAGAAAATTTGATACATATTTTCTATGAATATTTTAAAAGTGTTTATAATTGTTATTTTATGACTAGAAGTTTAAATGTATCTTTTTATTCATAAAACTTGTCTTAGAAAATCAAAATGTTGTTTTATATATTTGTTTGTGTCTATGTATGTCTATATATATATATATATATATATATATATATACATACATACATACATACATACATATATATGATGTATATAAACTAGCAATAAACCTCTTGTGTTGATGTTTGTGTTGATTGGTTAAATTGGTTGTAGTATTTATTTATTCATATGGTATGTAATAATTAAATAAATATTTAATTTTTTATTTTTTATAAGTAATATATAAGTTAGAATAGTTTATTTTTTAAATGTAAGAGGAATGAAGATGGTGGCCATGTTGAAGATCAAAAGTTCATGAACTTAATTTTATTTAAGTTTTATAAACATTGTAAAATTATATCTATGAACTTGCTACAAGGTGTTGAAGGAAGTGAGAGCATGAAAACATCATCAGAAGATTTCGCACATTATGTCCCTTAGGAATTGACTTAGCATTTTTGTGTCGACTCATAAAATGTCCCTAGTCCGTGGTTGGTTTATGGACATATGTTTTATGTTTTGTGATGCTTATTTTCTGTTATATTATGCCTGTTTTTAAAATTATATTTTAAATGCTAGATAATATTTTAAACATAAAATGATCACAATGACTTTGGTTTTAATGAAATTTGTCATTTAATATAAGATGGTAAAAATGTTTTATAAATAAAATGAGTTTTATCATTTAAAACTAGCTAACAGCAAATTTCAACGATTAATATTAGATGAAATTGCAAAAATGGTCCATGTGTATGCCTTTTTTCCGAGGTTTAGTCCAAACCCCGACTATTTTGACTTCCTGGTCATTTTGAGCTAGTTTCGTTGCGGCTTTGGTCCCTCAGTAAAATGAAATGACTATAATAGCCTTGGGATATTTATTTTCTATTTTTCTTTCATTTTTTTAATATAATTATTTATTTATTTAAAGAATTAAAAAAATAAGAGGGGCCCTCTCTCACTCTCTATGAAAAGTGTATATGGGTTTACATACGTCTCTAACCTTGATATGTTTTAAAAGGGTTGTTGCCCCTCTCTTGCGACTACATGATCCTAAATCATATCTTGTTGAGCCGATGATTACATCCCACATTAGTCATCAACAATCAACATCCCTTATAGTTAAAGGTGAAACTCGAGGCAATGATTATTTTGTTTTGCATATAACTTCTCTGAGCATCGGTTTCCGAGAAGGGTGAAACCACAAAGCTCTCATTTACAGAGGTTTCATCATCCGCTGTCGGAATATGTCGGTAACTGTAAACCCAACGTTGTCGGAAATGTTCTTGCGTCAAACCCTAGATTTCATCTAGGAAACTTCTTCACTGCTCAACAACATCATCACCAACCTATTTCCCTGCTTTCGTCGTTACCGGTGGTACACACGACGACTGAATCGCCATCGGATTTCACAGCACCGTCGTCTCCACGTCCAATAGAATACCTACATTCTCCAAGATCACAATTCCTGATTTTATCTCCCAGATTTCCATTCTCCATGAACTAGTTTTTTTCCCTTTTCTGCAGGGGTCGTCGGAAGCTGATCATGTCCATGGTTGAAGGATTTCATCGGAGGGCGTCGTAGGTGAAAGGCAGACTTCATTTATGATGGTTGTGGTGGCTGCATAAATAAAATAGACATATTCAAAATTCAAGAAATGGACTTTTGAAGGCAAACGATGTAGTTTATTTGATATATGTGAATCTTATTTATGTATAAAAGATTACAGATTATATTTTAACTAAATGGTTGAGAAAAATAATTATTAAGGTGCTATACACTTTGATGTATGACTTCACGTCTAATGAATGTCTACATTAAGTACAAGATATCTAATCAACTTTTTTAACACGTATAGTCGTTGTAATTATATTTTATATGATAAAATATAAATATGAAATAATTTGAAGGTTTCATAAATGAAGTTGAGAAAAAAAAATAGTAAAACCATCTGAAGCCTTAAAGATAATAAAGGATGAACTAAACCTTACTAGACAATGTTTAGTTTCTAATCGGTAGAAATTGTCCTTTTTTCTCATTTTGGGATTATGCCTTAACCACTATGACTTGTATTTAGAATACAAACACCAACTAAGAAGTAGATAAAACACTTTATAAGATTTAGTATGGAAAGAAATTAATCCTTATCCTACTTAATTTTTTGAGGATTTAAAGCTTATGTTAGACTAATGCTTCTAGACCCAAAATATACTAAATACAAATTTGTAGAGTATTATAAAAAGTTATTTATATTATTACATACAAAGCCACCAAGAATAAGTTTTCTTATTCCTCTGAAAGCTGAGTTATTAAAAAGAGAGCTTCTTATTTACAAAGTAAGTGGGAGGCACATGGAACTTTAAGTAACTCAAGAACCATAGCCTCATGTAACGAAAGTTGGCACTATTTTCATCAAGGAATTGTTGAATATGAATAATATCTATTCATAAACACAAATTGTTCGCATGTATGGTAGAAATCATCTATAACATAAGAAATATGGGATATCTCATTGATTTGTTTTTATTGGAAGTTTCTGGTAAACCTATCAACTACTTAAATGTTATATGAGATCTTGAGTCTGGTAAATGACTTAGCGTCATGAACATTGAGATGCTATCCATGTCTAAGAATCAAGTAAGGGATTGATTAATCTTCATCCCTATTGTAAGACTAGATGGAGTAAGTGATCCTCTTAGAAATAAAAACAAACATGGAAATCTATACACATTTAGCGAGACTTGTTATAAAAGGCTTTAATCATATACATTTCAATGAATACGATAAAACTTTTCTCAAGTAGCTAGGACTAGTTTAACAAGGATATTATTTACCATAATTACATATTATGATTATGATATATTGAAAATCGATTTCATAAAAAATTCTTTCCTTAATAGCAACATACTTGAAGAAGTCTATATAGTTTAGCCTAGAGGTTTTGTTAATACAAGATATCCTAACAAAAAATGTAAGCCTTAAGACGCATTTGTGGATATAAATCAAACATCTCAAGGTTGGAATCGTCATTTTAAAAAGAAAACATAAAGTATGTTTTTACATCAAGATGAAGATAACATATTTGTTTACGAAGAACTAGTTGGAGCATAGTGAGATTCCTTTACCATGTATGAATTAACATACTTAGTCATAAGGAATCACATTCCGACTGTGCAAGGCTATTTTGCCTTGAATCGGATAGTATTTTTAAAATGAAAGAGTTAGGGGAGACAAGATACATTCTTGGAATGTAAAATCTATGGAGATAGATAAAGATGAGTATTAAAGTTTGTAATATTTATGCATAAGTTGACAATATCTTGAAATAGGTTTAAGCTAGATGAAATGATTTATATTTGATTTCCACATGGCACCATTTTGAGCTTGCCTCAAAAGGATCTAGCATATAGGTTTAAGCTAAATAAAATGATTTATATTTTATTTTCTTTATGAAATGAATCCATCATTAATGCTATATTATGCACAAGAATATGTATATAATTATGCTATGAATATATCATAAGATACCAATACAATACATGGGAAAGTCATTAGATGACTATAAGGTCATTAAATAAGGCACTTACGAAGAACTAGAGAATGTACATGACTTAATCAGTTTAAAAAATATCTTTATGTAAGGAGAACATAAGATACTAACTTCAAAACAATAGATATAGTTATGAATTATAAATGGGTTATTACTTCATTATGAATGAAGAATGAGTTTTGTTGGAATGAACTCCAAGCAAAACCAAATTGTATAGTCTACTACATAAAAAGAAAACAATGGTACTTCAGAAGTTGCAATCAAATATGATTGTATGAATGATTTTATTGAAAAACTAAGTTGAGTCCTTCCATTCTATGATAACCTCGAAATCTTTTGTGACTTCAAGAGTATACTTAATAAAAGCTAAGAACTCTTAGTCATATAAAAACACCAATCATATTCTCCAAGCTATTTAACTATATTTAGGATAAAATTAAATATGGAGATGCTTGTATTCATAGAATTCACACAAATTAAATTTAATCAGACCCATTAATAAAGTCCTTGCTTTAAAGTTAAGCATTAAAGGTCAAGCTTGAGATATAAGAATTTGTTATTCTATAAATGGGATTTGATTTAGATGTAGTATTTGGATAATGGAACATTGTGAAAATAAACTATTATATTGTTTTGATATATTTGGATATGATTTGCACATTAATATTTGTTGTGTTCTATATTAACATGTTTAATACATGAATAATCTAATTATTATAAAAGTTCATAGTCAATCATAATTACTATAGGATCCCATGGAGATGACAATCGCGGAATGAAGAACATGCATAATCGAAAAGACACGAATTAACGTTTAAGCACAAGTTGTATAGATAATGGAGTAGTACAACATTTGTAGAAGAATGTGCTTGCTTGACTACAACACACACACACACACACACATACTCTTTCTCTCTCTAGACTAAACTACTTATCTATACAATGGGAGCTTTCTCAACCTACAAAGAATACTAAACTAGTATTTATAGGCTAGCTGAACCCACAAGACATAAGTTCTTCAAAATAAGAAGAAATACCTTCTTAAATACCTTATACCTTCATAAATGCTTTCTACCTTCCCAAGGGCCTTCTATATCGAATATGGAAGGAGCCTTCTAAGTCACCATCCAATGGAGGGATTTACACCCCAACATTCACCTCCTCAAAGCTTGGAATGGATGACTCGGCGTCAAGTTCCAAAAGAGCAACTTCGCGAACAAGACCTCAAGCATGACAAAAATGTAGAAATGAACATCAAATCTTCAAATCTTCAATAACCTTCTAATTTTGTTCTATGATGTGAGACATTACAATCCACCACAACAATAATCTTGAGCATAAAAGTCCAAGAGGCAATTTGAGTTCTTGAGTATCCAAAACTCCAAGGATAATCACCCATCCTTGAGCATAAAACACATCCCAAAAATCTTCAAGAACTCCAAACCATTCATAAAAACCTACTTTGAAAAATCAAATCTGAATCAATTCATAATCACTAATAACTAACCCTCAAAGTCACATCGGTCTTCAATCATTAATGATCATTCGCTAAAAATACGAATATCCAAAAAACTTTCCAATACCCATATTTAGTTCTCTCCCATTTTTTATAATCGAAATATAATTATAAAACTCCAAATGGGAATGATAAAGTGCTAAAAGTGGATTTTTCCATGCAATACTCCCCCTCTATAAGTGACAAAAATATGAAGCTTCAAAACCGGAAAACACGAAAAATATGTCAATTCTTTAAAAACTTGACTTCCCGGACCGCCTTTGACTTTAAAATGAACAACATTTGTTCATATAGTTGTAAAGCGTTTTGCAGAAATAACAATCTTTGAAAGCTCAAGAAAAAATCTTCAAAAGTTGCAAAGATTTTAGTTTCTGGGTATAAATTTTCATTTAGATGAAAGTTCAAGGACTAAATGTGTAACATTGAGTGTTCTTCGCCAATTTTGTTCAGTTGCAAGAATGCACAATAGTGACGCATAGTAGAAGTCAACAATAGTGAAGCACACTCCTTCACAATCCAAAATTGATACCCATCATTCGCTATCCGCCTTCCCAATTGAAATCCTTCGCAACCTTAGATTACAAATATTTGACCGATATCAAACCCATTAGCGAAGCTAGTTCCAAATGAAAACTAATACCATCGCAAAATCCATCTGTGAACCCATCGATTATAAAACTTCCATTTACGAATTACAGTTACAAATTCATTTTCACTGCGAGACTCAATAACCTGAATCAATCAGCGGAGCCTACTTTGTTCCAAATTGCGAGATCAACAATGAACCACAAACCGCTATTCCAAGACCCATTACTGCGAATTGATGTAATTGTTTCTGAATAACCTTCACACAATCAAGATCCAAATCTCGACTGAGAAACCACCATTGCGATACACATACCCAAATCACAACCTTCATTCTTATTCATCTGCCTCTTTGTTTCCAAATAAACAATAACATGAATTTTGACTTTTTGGTTTGACTTTGTCATTTGATCATTAAGTAGGAATTAATCATCCATCATAAGCTTTCAATTAGAAAGCTACCTATGACCAGCAGAACCCAATTCCCAACAAACACCAATTCTTCATCTTCAAATTGATTTTTAGATCAAAAAATCAGTTAAACCAAAACAAATTTACCTTCATCTGTTCTTGACTGTTCTTCAATTGTTTGACAGCGAAAAGTCAAGAAAAAATCTCTAATCATTCAATTTATCAGTAAACCTTCAAATATACTTCATGAATGATGAGAGGATACAATCAAAATCAATCATTGGAATTGAGAACTCAATCGATTGTAATTAGATCATAATGAAAACGATTTTCATAATTAAGAGCAACGACAAACTGATTTTGGAATCCTTACGAAATGATTATGGAATCGATAAAATCAACGGATGTGAAATTTATGATCTTCTGCGGAATCGATTGCAAGCGATATTTCATTAGATCAATTAATCGATGAAGTCAATAAAAACCGATTTGAATGAAAAATCGGTAAAAGTATGATTTGTACGATTAATACAAAGTGGATTAATTTGATTGATCATGAATAGTGATCGGTAAAAGACCGTGGGGTGAATTGAATGGATCGATGAACAGTAAACACACAACTTTGGGCTTAAAATACTAATCAAAATGATATTAATATGTTTTGGGTTAAATTGAATAAAACGAATTGGATCAACAAAATAGGCTTAAAAAGAAAATAAACCCAATGGAGAGACTCGAAAGACTTAAAATCTTTTGTCGATCAAGCAAAAATGTTGTAATCTAGGATCGTTGTTCTTTAAATAGTTTTCTTAAACCTCCAAGATTAAGCTTTGATACCACATGTAGGATCCCACGAAAATGAAAATCACAGAATTAAGAACATGTATAATCGAAAAGACACAAATTAACATTTAATCGCAAGCTGTATAGATAATGGAGTAATACAAAATTTTCAGAAACATGTGCCTGCTTGACTACAATACTCTCCCTCTTTCTCTCTCTCCAGACTAAACTACTCATATATACAATGGGAGCTCTCTCAACCTACAAAGAATACTAAACTAGTATTTATAGGCTAGCTCAACCCACAAAACATAAGGTCTTCAAAATGAGAAGCAACACCTTTTCAAATACCTTCTACCTTCCGAAAGTCCTTTTAAATCGAATAAGGAAAGAGTCTTATAAGTCACCATCCAATGGAGACCTTTGCACCCCAACAATTATGGGAGTAATTATAAAGTAAGACTAATATAAATTGGATTGGTTGACTCTTATAAGATGAAAATGGGAAAAGGGTTGTAACAAAGATTCATAGGTACTTGTCAGAGAACAAGTATTGGACATGACCCGGAAAAAGATCATTTCATGGATCGTTATCATGAGTGATACTAGATAAAATGTAATATCTTTATTACTTAATACCTAAGACGCACTGTAATGTCGTGATTTTCATCATAATTTTTTTTTTCTTTTTAAAACATTTATTTAACAGAATACGTTAGCGGAAGACTTAGTTTTTAATTCAAAACATTTTGAAAACCACAACGTTACTTCAAAAATTCAAACATAATCCCAAACCAATTAAAATGTAAACAAAAGTATTTTAAAGTAAATACTCAAAAATGTGTCCAAGAGTGGTATCGTTACTATAAAACTACTACCCATAAGAACCCCTCTCACCAAGGCCAATCTTCTAAACTGCCTGCACCAATCATAAGGCACAAAAGAGAAGACACAAGTGTAAGCCCCTACTAAGTGAGTTCATAAAGTTGCATATAAAACATACAAACCCCAAATGGGTCAATCATTCATTTTATGATGAAGCATAAAAATGATAGACAAATACCACTTAGAAAACAACCGCATATCATAATTATTCAACTGCATACATGCATATATGTTTAACCACAATTCTACCATATAACATATATGATCAACCAAATACCACATAAGCAACCGCATAGCATATAAATAATCACATTTCATATTTAAGCAACATTTAATTGTTCAACCTTTTAGTTATAACCAACCTTTGTTATGAACTCACCTTTATCCTTGATGAAATCTTCCTTCTATTCCAAGTCTTGAACTTACTTGAAGTTATCAAGGCTCCACCTAAACTCCACACATAACATTCAATTAACAAATAAAGTATATGTTTCATAAATACAACTTTATTCTAACTTTTATATTAATTTTTATATTTTCCCTGCCCGACCCCCGTTCAGTGTTTTAAGCATAAAACCTAATCTAGAACTCCATTCGGGATAACATTGGACATTCTGGAAACTAGACTCGATTTCCTAGAACTTCATGAGAGACTAGCATCTTCTAATTCTGCCCAGATTAGCAGTATAGCTCTCGCAAGATAGGGAAAAGTTGTTGTGCAAAATTCCAACATTCACCAAAAAAATCACTATATGATTCAAGACTTTAGGTAAATGATTATATATGCTCAATTTTACACATAAGATGATTGAATGATAAGATTAAGACATCGATTGTGTAGTTTATGAGAATACCAAACATATTACACAAAATGTTGAGAGTAGAATGCCTAAACATATAGACGAACGTTTAGAAAACGTTCCACATTTTGACCCGTAACAGCCACCTGTTCAAAGCCATTTTAACACCACCAAAGACTGCAAATTGTACAATATTTTTGTATATTCCAGTATTTTATACGTTTATATTTTCAGAAAGTACTTTTAAAAGTCCAAACGATTTTTCTACAATTTTATATGATTCTTACAAAACAGTCTATCTGTGCAGCTAATTTCCGACCAGTCAGTGAAAAAGGCGATTTTCACCTAAGTTGGAGGCAACAACAGGTCTTCGAAAAATTCATGGACAAACTAGACTCGAATTTCAAACTTTGAGAACTTACGGATCATTAATCCGACTTCTAATGATTTTCTAGATATTTTTGAAAACAGGGACAGATTGGTAATTTTGCTGATTTTTCCAACTTTGAATTTCAAGAACTTTTGGACCACTTAACCTATTAAGTCATAACCAAAAGCACCCACAAAGATAAAAATTGACTTCTTAACAGTAGAAACTTATCAAGAAATATTAATAGCAATTTAATCCCCACACCAAGGTTCAAATTAGTAATCAACAAAGAAAACAAGTTCTCTAAAACATGGAGTAATACATGAACATGAACTAGGAATTCTTGAGGGTGTTCATAACCAAGTTTTGAAAGCAATTAGCCATCAAGACTCGATCAAATATGGCTGGAGTTTGATTACATAAAATCACAAGATCTAAGATTGAAAAAAGTATGACTAACAACACCAAATTGACTCACCAATTCCACCAATTCTCAAGAAATTGAGATATAAACTTGAGAAGAATAAGAAGTAAAGAATTTTACCAAGATTGAATCGATTTCGCAGGTCTAATACACCTCCAACAGCCGACAATTGCAGCCCTTCCTATCCCCCCTCTTTCCACGGTTCGTGAAACGACCCAATTTTCACGCCCAAAAATTTCATTTAAAATAAGTGGTTTGCGAAACATTTGTAGGAAAACATCATCCGATCATATCATTTCATAAAAACATATCTCGTGTCTGAAAACCAAATCATAAAAATAATAATAATGTTAGAGTACAATCCCAGAACATCTCATAATGCGGAAAAACCAATGCGTGTGTATATGATGTGCCGCTACCGCGCCAGCTCCTTCCCCTTCGCTGAAGAGGTACCTGAAGCAAAACTGTAAACTGTAAGCACAAAGCTTAGTGAGTTCCCCCCCATCGTCCACATACCATACAATCATATAGCATACATACTGCCAGGCATTTCTGGGGTGCCCGACCTACCCGGTACGGCCATTCTGGGGTGCCGACCTGCCAGTACGGCCATTCTGGGGTGCCGACCTACCCGTGCGGCTATTCTGGGGTGCCGTCCTACCCGTGTCAAGCCATTCTGGGGTGCTAACCTACCCATGTCGAGCCATTCTGGGGTGCTGACTACCCTTCGGTCCTACAACCGAACCTCGGGGACTATTTCACCCCTACTACTACTGTCACATATATTATAGCAATATCTACTGTCAGGCATATCTGGGGTGCCGACCTACCCTTCGGTCCTAACAACCGAATCTCGGGGACCATTCCCCCCTCTACTACCTCTATCTCGTATAACATATCATGCTAGCAACTAAACATATCATAACATACTGTTAGGCATATCTGGGGTGCCTCACCTATCCTAACAACCGAATCTCTATCACTAATACATATCATATCACGCTAGCATATAACATATCAGGTAGTAGCAACACAGATGAATATCACAAAGACAAACATCTATCATACGATCCCTACTGGTGGGCCGACATTGTGGTCGTAGACCCACCGCTACTGGAAGGTAACTCACCTCGTAGTAGCTGCTGATCTGTGCGGGAACTCTCTATCTGCTGCTGCTGCTCCGGAAATCCTCCAGCTATAAATCCCACAAAACACACAATCAGAGTCTGATATCTACTCTTTGGGTAAAATGACCATTTTACCCCTGATCAAGTCAAGTCAAAGTCAAAGTCAACTTCCAGTTGACCTGACTCGCCGAGTTGGCTAGCCAACTCGCCGAGTCCCTAACCTTCAATTTGTCCTTATCCACGACTCTACTCGTCGAGTTGGGCCGTCAACTCGATGAGCTCTTCTCTCATATGAACGTCATATGAAAACTCATCCGACTCGCCGAGTTGATGAAGAACTTGTCGAGTCCACCTTCATCTGATGAACAAGATCTGTCCTCGACTCGCCGAGTTGATGAACAACTCGTCGAGTTCTAAGAAGATTGCCTTGGACTCGCCGAGTCCAAGAACGGACTTGCCAAGTCCAGTCTTGACCAATTCCATACAGTTGATTTAAATGGGATCTAGCACACCAAAACCATAGATCTGGCCTCCTAATGTCCACTTTATACGTAAAGTTCCAAACTTGATGCACATGCATGGGGTTTTTAGCTCAAAAATCCACATAAAGTGTCCTACAATGCACATGGGGCTTTCATGGCCCTAAAGTTGGCACCTTTATGCCATGAAACCCCTCTTAAGGCCCAGATCTGAAGTCAAAACCCACTCCACACTTCCAATACCAAAACATGACTTAGCAATCCAAAGAAATCTCAAGTTAAAGATGAATAACACATAGATGAGTCAAGACAGGGGCATTATACCTTGAAGTTGCTGAAAATGAAGTAAAATCTCTGGATTTACTGTCCCCAACTCAGGTTCCAAGCTCCTTTCTTCCTTGCAAGCTTTACAACCACACAAGAACACCAAAAATGGCCTCAACAATGCACAAATGGCTAGGGTTTCAATGAGAAGTGTTTTGGGAGCATAAGGGACAATATGGCCGTCATATCATTGCTTAAATAGGGTGCAAACCCTCAGATTTGGGTTTTTGGTCCGAACAGCACCTACTCGCCGAGTCTGGGACCCGACTCGCCGAGTTCATCACTTAAGTCCCACGTCCCTTCTCGCTTCTACTCGGCGAGTTGGTCCTTCAACTCACCGAGTCCAAGGCCAAAATGCAAAATATTTAAAGAATTAATAAAAGAATAGGTACCAAGAACCAGGTGCTACAAATCTCCCCCACTTATTTTAGACTTCGTCCTCGAAGTCTGCTGCTCGTTCCTGAAACAGCTCGGGGTAATGCTCCATCATCTCGTCCACCGACTCCCAAGTCCACTCTGACCCCTTCCGGTGCTGCCATTGCACCTTCACGAGTTCCACTCTCTTGTTCCTCAAATCCTTCGACTTCCGGTCGAGAATCGCCACATGCCGCTCAATGTAGTTCAGGCTGTCATCAACCTGAATATCCTCTAGGGGCACCACTGTTGAGTCGTCCACCAGGCACTTCCGCAGCTGGCAGACGTGGAAAGTGCTGTGGATCTGACTGAGTTCGGCTGGCAGATCCAGCCTGTATGCCACCTTGCCCACCCGGGCTACAACCCTGAATGGTCCAATGTACCTTGGGCCCAACTTGCCCCGCTTCCTGAATCGGATGACGCCTTTCCAAGGCGACACCTTCAGGAGAACCATATCCTCGACCTGGAACTCCAGGTCCGAACGACGCTTGTCGACATAACTTTTCTGCCGACTCTAAGCAGTCTGAAGCCTGCTCCGGACCTGCTGAATCCTCTCCGTCGTCTTGAGCACCACTTCGGTGCTCCCCATGACTCTCTGGCCAACCTCGCCCCAACATATCGGGGTCCTGCACCTCCTCCTATACAACATCTCGAAGGGAGGACGGTCGATGCTCGCGTGGTAACTATTGTTGTAGGAGAACTCTGCCAATGGAAGGTAGGTATCCCAACTACCTCCGAAGTCTAAAACACATGCCCGCAGCATATCCTCCAGAGTCTGGATGGTCAGCTCGCTCTGGCCATCCGTCTGCGGGTGAAAGGCGGTGCTGAAATGCAGACGAGTACCCAGCTCGTCATGAAACTTCTTCCAAAACCTGGAAGTGAACCGCACATCCCTGTCTGAAATCACAGAAACTGGCACACCGTGCCGCGCCACCACCTCCCGGATATAGATGTCGGCCAACTTCTCGGCCGAGATGCTCTTCTGAATTGGGATAAAATGGGCGCTCTTGGTCAATCGATCGACGATGACCCATATCGAATCCACTCCCCGCGCGGTCCTGGGAAGCTTGGTGATAAAATCCATCGTGATGTCTTCCTATTTCCACAGCGGAATATCCAACGGCTGCATCTTGCCGTGAGGTCTCTGATGCTCAGCCTTGACCTTCCTGCAGGTCAAGCACTGCTCCACGAACCATGCCACATCCCGCTTCATGCAGGGCCACCAATAGTCCAGACGAAGATCCCTATACATCTTCGTCGCCCCGGGATGAATGGAGAACCGAGATTTGTGCGCCTCCTCCATCAGAACCTGGCGCACACCCCCGTGGTATGGCACCCACACCCTACGGTGTAGTGTCAGTAATCCTCAGCTATCATAGTCGAAGGAGGAAAACTGACCCACTATACGCTCACTCTTCCGATGTTCCTCCTTCATAGCCTCCTGCTGGGCCTCTCGGATCTGTTCCAATAACGGGGTCACTAGTGTCATCCGCATGCAGATATCTCTGATCAGTGCCGCCTTACGGCTAAGCGCATCGGCCACCACATTGGCCTTCCCCGGATGGTAAAGGATCTCACAATCGTAATTCTTCACCACGTCCAACCACCGACGCTGCCTCATGTTTAGATTCGGCTGATCCATGAGGTACCTCAAGCTCTTGTGGTCCGTGTAAATCGTACAACGAACCCCATAGAGGTAATGACGCCAAATCTTGAGGGCGAACACAACAGCCCCCAGCTCCAAATCATGCGTCGGGTAGTTCGCCTCGTGAGGCTTCAGCTGCCTCGAAGCGTAAGCGATAACATGCCCTCTCTGCATCAATACTGCGCCCAAGCCTGAGATGGATGCATCACAGTACACGACGAGATCCTCCATGCCCTCTGGCAAGGCTAAGATTGGCGCCTCGCACAATTTCTGTCTCAGTGTCTCGAATGCAGCCTGCTGCTCAGGCCCCCAACGAAAGACCACGACCTTCCTCGTTATCCTGGTCAGGGGTAAGGCTATCTTGGAGAAATCCTGGATGAATCTCCGATAGTAGCCAGCTAATCCCAAGAAACTCCGAATCTCAGATGAAGACTTCGGAACCTCCCATCTCATCACGGCCTCCACCTTGGCCGGATCTACCGAAATCCCGTTCTGGTTGACAAGGTGCCCAAGAAACTGCACCTCGCGCAACCAGAACTCACACTTGGAGAACTTGGCATACAAGTTCTCCCTCCTCAAAGTCTCTAGAACCTCTCGCAGATGCTCCTCGTGCTCCTCCTGCGTCTTGGAGTAAACCAAGATGTCATCAATAAACACTATCACAGACCGGTCTAACATCGGTCTACACACACGGTTCATGAGGTCCATGAACGCGGCAGGAGCATTGGTGAGCCCGAAAGGCATCACCACGAACTCATAGTGGCCATAACGCGTCCGAAACGCCGTCTTCTGTACATCCTCCTCTCTGACCCTCATCTGATGATACCCTGAACGCAAATCAATCTTGGAGAACCAAGATGCCCCCTGTAGCTGGTCAAAGAGGTCGTCAATCCTCGGGAGTGGGTAACGGTTCTTCACCGTTACCTTATTCAGCTCCCTATAGTCTATACACATACGATGCGACCCGTGCTTCTTCTTCACAAACAGAATCGGGGCTCCCCAAGGCAAACTACTCGGCCTGATGAATCCCTTGTCTAGCAGCTCCTGCAGCTGCGTAGACAACTCCTGCATCTCGGGAGGAGCCAACCGATATGGTGCCTTGGCTATCGGAGCTGCACCAGGAACTAGGTCGATCCTGAACTCTACCTGTCGCTCCGGAGGTATCCCTGGCAACTCCTCGGGGAATACATCTGTGAACTCTCGTACTACGGGCACATCGCCCACCGTCGCCCTACCCGCCTCCCGGGTATCCATAACATACGCGACATAACCTGCGCAACCCTGCTGAAGGTAACGCCTTGCTCTCGCTGCTGAACACAAAGCTAGTCCTCGCTGTGGCCTTTCGCCCTGAATCACTAACTCTCCCCCACCTGGGGTCCTGACTCGCACTAGCTGCTGTGCCCAATCTATCACCGCCCCGTTGGGGCTTAGCCAATCCATACCGATAATCACCTTGTTCCCCCGTAAAGGTATGGGAACTAGATCCACCAGGTAGCGCTCCTCAAATAATCTCAGTACACAATCTCGGAAGACCTCAGATGCTCGCACTGATCGGTCGTCCGCAATCTCGACCTCTAGAGGGCAATCCAACATACCCGAAGACTCAGAAAACTTCTTGCTAAGCGCAAGAGAAACAAACGATAGGGTAGCACCCGAATCAAACAATACCTGAACTGGGATACCGTTCACATGGAACGATCCTAAACAGAGCACATATCAATATCATAAACATCATATAAATAAATCAGAGGGAAAGAATCATACCCGTCACCACATCGGGTGCGGCGCGTGCCTCCTCGGTACTCAGCTGAAATGCCCGACTCCTCACCACCGGAGCCTCTGCCTTGCCCTGCCGGCCATCTGTAATCCGCAGGGTCGCTGGAGCTGGCGCCTTCACTGGCGCTGCTGCTGCTGTCAACTGGGGGCAGTTGGCCTTCTTGTGGCCCCTATGGTTGCAGTGGAAACACAGCAACTCAGATGTCTGAATAACAGGTGCAGGGGCGGTACAATCCTTGCTGAAGTGCCCCGTCTTGCCGCACTTATAGCAGCCCGACGACCCCAATCTACATGCCCCCTCATGTGGCATGCCGCATTTCCTGCAGCGGCCCGGTCCTGACTGGCCTTTCGGCCTACCATCTGATCCCTTGGGCTTCTTTCCCGAAGCCCCTATCGTCTGTCCCTCCTATGCCTTCCTCTTCCGGATGTGCTCCAGATCTATCTCCCTCTCCCTTGCCCTGGCAATCATAGAATCCAGGGTAGGGCAAGCTGAAAAACTGACATGCTCCCGAATGTCGGCTCGCAACATGTCATGGTAGCGGGTCCTCCTCATATCCTCATCACCCGTATACTGGGGCACCAGTAACGCCCTCTCGTGGAACTTGGTGGTGATCTCCGCCACAGTCTCCTTCGTCTGCCTCATATCCAAAAACTCCCTGGCCAGCTGTTGAAGCTCTACAGCTGGCGCAAACTCTGCTCTGAACCGGGTGACAAAGTCTGGCCATATCATAGCCTCAACAGCCGAGGCTCCCAATTAGTCACCAACATACTCCCACCAATCTCTAGCTCTGTCTCTCAAACACCCTGCTGCATATCTCACCTTTGACCCCTCGGGGCAGAAGCTGGTCAGCTGCGCAGACTCAATGTCTGCAATCTATCGTCTGGCCACAATGGGGTCCTTCGCCCCGTGGAAGTCCGTCGCACCACTGCTCCTGAAGTCCTTAAAGGACAGTGTGCGAGATCCTGACTGGCCAGATGCCATGTCACTCTTGAACGCCCTGAGGCGGTCCTCCATCAGCTCAACTATCCCTTCCTTGATCGACCCGAAAATGATGGGGGTCGACTCAAGGATGCCTCTGGTGATCTCTGACGCGATGAACTCGCGTAGCCTCTCATCCACTGGTTCGGAACCTGAACCCGAACCCGATCCCTCTCCCGAACTGCCAACTGCTGGCCTCGAACGTAGTACCACCATTCTGCAATACATAACGACAACTGTCAGTGGTACTGATACATCTTAGAGGGATCACATCTACTGCAAGGTTCCTGGTCTCGCCTCAGCCTTGCTCAATTCAAGTACGGATCCTCTGCTTCCAGTAGTACGGGCCCATACTACCTTCCACATCTATCCGTACTTTCCTCAAGAACTGCCTTGACTCCACCAAGTCCCTTATACTACTACTGCTGATCTCATGCTACTTTCATCCTAGGCTTGCCATAGGTAACCACCAACCCACTCTCCGTCATCAGTTGCATAAGAAGTCCCTGCTTTCTTCCCCTAACTAGCTCACGAATACTATTACATATTACTCAGACTAGATAATTCTTCGAATGAGAGATCCTACCCTACAACGGTTGGACTCAAACAAGAGCTGCGAAATAGGGCTAGACCCAACCTTCTGGAATTATTTAGTCCTTGCAATATGTAACTTAACGTATTCGTTTACTAGTTAGTGAAAGATAGCTAGAACTCCTAAAAGCACAAAGCAAGCAGTATTCAGACAAAGGAAACTACTCAAGCAAATCTATTTTCATAACAAGAAACTGTACTAGCATACAATGCTAAGCTCATACTATCAGGCATAACCTAAACAGGCTATCTTACTGCTGTCTACTCAATACTAGCATGCAATTCTCATAAAGCTGAAGCACATAAAGCAGGCACATAAGGCATCATTCCTAGATCCTTATTCCTATTCTAGCATGCAGTTCTACTGAAACTGGTAAATCATAACATGAACTTGTATGGGTACTCTGGGGAAAACTTACTTGAGCTCGGCCGGTCGCGCACATCACACACCTTGTTCTTTCTCAAAACTCTTTTACTTAGCCTTTAGAAAATCATTTCTTTATAAAAATCTTTTAATCCTCGATTTGAGTCCAGACACCCCCGAAGGTGTGTCCGAATCCCTCAAACCAGGGCTCTGATACCAACTTGAAACGACCCAATTTTCACGCCCAAAAATTTCATTTAAAATAAGTGGTTTGCGAAACATTTGTAGTAAAACATCATCCGATCATATCATTTCATAAAAACATATCTCGTGTCTGAAAAGCAAATCATAAAAATAATAATAATGTCAGAGTACAATCCCAGAACATCTCATAATGCGGAAAAACCAATGCGTGTGTGTATGATGTGCCGCTACCGCGCCAGCTCCTTCCCCTTCGCTGAAGAGGTACCTGAAATAAAACTGTAAACTGTAAGCACAAAGCTTAGTGAGTTCCCCCCCATCGTCCACATACCATACAATCATATAGCATACATACTGCCAGGCATTTCTGGGGTGCCCGACCTACCCGATACGGCCATTCTAGGGTGCCGACCTGCCCGTACGACCATTCTGGGGTGTCGACCTACCCGTGCGGCTATTCTGGGGTGCCGTCCTACCCGTGTCAAGCCATTCTGGGGTGCTGACCTACCCATGTCGAGCCATTCTGGGGTGCTGACTACCCTTCGGTCCTACAACCGAACCTCGGGGACTATTTCACCCCTACTACTACTGTCGCATATATTATAGCAATATCTACTGTCAGGCATATCTGGGGTGCCGACCTACCCTTCGGTCCTAACAACCGAATCTCGGGGACCATTCCCCCCTCTACTACCTCTATCTCGTATAACATATCATGCTAGCAGCTAAACATATCATAACATACTGTTAGGCATATCTGGGGTGCCTCACCTACCCTTCGGTCCTAACAACCGAATCTCTATCACTAACACATATCATATCACACTAGCATATAACATATCAGGTAGTAGCAACACAGATGAATATCACAAAGACAAACATCTATCATACGATCCCTACTGGTGGGCCGACATTGTGGCCGTAGACCCACCGCTACTGGAAGGTAACTCACCTCGTAGTAGCTGTTGATCTGTGCGGGAACTTTCTATATGCTGCTGCAGCTCCGGAAATCCTCCGGCTATAAATCCCACAAAACACACAATCAGAGTCTGATATCTACTCTTTGGGTAAAATGACCATTTTACCCCTGATCAAGTCAAGTCAAAGTCAAAGTCAACTTCCAGTTGACCTGACTCGCCGAGTTGGCTAGCCAACTCGTCGAGTCCCTAACCTTCCATTTGTCCTTATCCACGACTATACTCGTCGAGTTGGGCCGTCAACTCGACGAGCTCTTCTCTCATATGAACCTCACATGAAAACTCATCCGACTCGCCGAGTTGATGAAGAACTCGTCGAGTCCACCTTCATCTGATGAACAAGATCTGTCCTCGACTCGCCGAGTTGATGAACAACTCGTCGAGTTCTAAGAAGATTGCCTTGGACTCGCCGAGTCCAAGAACGGACTTGCCAAGTCCAGTCTTGACCAATTCCATACAGTTGATTTAAATGGGATCTGGCACACCAAAACCATAGATCTGGCCTCCTAATGTCCACTTTATACGTAAAGTTCCAAACTTGATGCACATGCATGGGGTTTTTAGCTCAAAAATCCACATAAAGTGTCCTACAATGCACATGGGGCTTTCATGGCCCTAAAGTTGGCACCTTTACGCCATGAAACCCCTCTTAAGGCCCAGATCTGAAGTCAAAACCCACTCCACACTTCCAATACCAAAACATGACTTAACAATCCAAAGAAATCCCAAGTTAAAGATGAATAACACATAGATGAGTCAAGACAGGGGCATTATACCTTGAAGCTACTGAAAATGAAGTAAAATCTCTGGATTTACTTTCCCCAACTCAGGTTCCAAGCTCCTTTCTTCCTTCCAAGCTTTACAACCACACAAGAACACCAAAAATGGCCTCAACAATGCACAAACGGCTAGGGTTTCAATGAGAAGTGTTTTGGGAGCATAAGGGACAATATGGCCGTCATATCATTGCTTAAATAGGGTGCAAACCCTCGGATTAGGGTTTTTGGTCCAAACAGCACCTACTCGCCGAGTCCGGGACCCGACTCGCCGAATTCATCACTTAAGTCCCGCGTCCCTTCTCGCTTCTTCTCGGCGAGTTGGTCCTTCAACTCGCCGAGTCCAAGGCCAAAATGCAAAATATTTAAAGAATTAATAAAAGAATACGTACCAAGAACTAGGTGCTACAAATCTTCCTTGGTCTTTGTGTCGCACGTCCTCACACATAGGAGGGCTGATTGATTCTCCTTCATGAATAAAAGGAACGTGGAAAAGAAACACACACCCCATGGCGATTCTCGATCCCTCTACATGGGGGTTATATTTGAGTTTTTCCATCTAGCCCCTTAATTTACCATATTGTACCCCTTTTACACTAACCCTAGTTATCTTGACAAATTAGATTTCCTTTTATGACATTTGAGTCCCTCAACCCCAATTACCCCACTAAAATGAATTATATTTGTCCTAATAATTTCATAAATTAATTTCATTAAATTACACACCTTTTTAATTTTGGATTAATTCTTTTAGATATTAATTAATACTATTTTTAGTTAATTTATTCCATTTTAACCTCATAGATAAAATACTTTGCATAAGTAGTTCTTCGAGTAACGGAACAACTAACGTCGTTGTCGATAGGATTCTCGGGTCGTTACAATTCTCCCCTCCTTAAAAAGATTCCGTCCTCGGAATCTCTATGTCTATGCTTCTTCTTATTCCTATGTCGCCTCTTTGTGTTATACTCCAACACGAATGAATGTCAAAGTAAAAGTGTGTTCACCAAAAGAGATATCACACAAATCAAACTTTTCTCGCATTATGACTAGATCAAACATAGCCACATCAATATCTACATCGTAACTAATGGAGTCTGAGGCACACCATAAATGACCATATAAATTCATTGATACTAACTAATTACTATCACTAGCATCAAGTAACACAAAAGCACAAATAACAAATAAGTACGTATTGAATTAACTAAGAGGATTCCAAAAATTACCTCATCAGTTTTCATGTTGAAAGCACGAGCTTTCACCTTTGGCGCTTCATCATTCTTCACACTAACTCCCATCTGGACCTTGGGGTTGGGACATTGCGTACTGATATGTCCCATTTTACGATAGTTGTAGCACATAGGTTTAGCACTCTTACAATCTTCATAACGGTGCCCCACCTTACCACATCGCTTGCAACTCTTGTTACTGCTACTACATGGACCTCCATGAGAAGAGTGACACTTCTTACAAAATGTTGATTTTTCACCCTTCTTCTGAAATTTCTGCTTCTCAGAGGACCCCGGTTGACCCTCCCACTTGCGTTTTTCCCCGGACCTCACTATGGTACGATCCTGAATAGCTATATCATTCTCTATCTTGCGGGCCCCATCCATGGCCTCGACTAAAGTGGTCTTCAATCTCACAACTGCACGATACTCAAATGATAACCCTCCACATAGTGATGAATCAACTTCTCCTCGGTCATGCAGTAATCAGTAGCGAACTATGACTTCTCAGTAAAGGCGGTGTTATACTTAGCAATCGTCATGCTATCTTTCTGAAGATTCAAAAACTTCCGTTAGGCCTGTTGTATGCTACCTTCACTGCAGAAACGATCTTTCACCTTCTTACTACGAATTTTCCAAGTCGTAGCCCTCCGAGTGACCTCAGTAATTCGTGCGTCAATAGTGTCCCACCACTCGAGTGCTTCCTTGTCGAATGTTCGCACCGCATGATTCACCTTCTGGTCCTTAGTAAATTCACCAGATCGGAAGGTTTGGTCCATCGTCCTAATCCAACGAAGGCACGCCACAACACTTTCGCCTCCCTCAAAGGTAGGCAGCTTACAGTCCATGAAGGTTTTGAATGAACTCCCTCGACATCTGATAGCTCCAATGACCTCCTGCCTTGGCACAGAATGACTATGTGCCTCATCATCAAACGATTGATCTCCACCCTCATTCTCACCCACATGTGGCAATAGTCTGGCGGCATGCATCGCCTGCTGCATCTGCTCCAACGTCCTATCCCACTCCTGGAGTTGCTCCTGAAGGTCAGAAATGATGGCGGCACTCGCAGTGCTGTGTGCGCTCTGCGACGGTTGGGCTCGTGGCTGGCGGTTAATGGGTGGGGTCTGAAACATGAACAGAGGTGTCCCGAGAGTGCGGTTGTTCTGGCTGCCTCCCGCGGCTCCAACATTCACATTCTCCTCAACGTTCAACATTATCCTAATTTATAAAGAGTTTCTTTTTTAAAAGCATATAGAAATATTATGAATGAAATGTTATAAGCAACTATCCTACAACGCTTAACACACACCCTTCCCCCTTAAGTACCTAAAGGTCCTAATTAAGCCAACTAAGCTGTGAGTCTGAACACCGACATCTGTATTCAGTTCACTCACAACATGGCTCTGATACCAACTTGTAACGTCGTGATTTTCACCATAATTTTTTTTTCTTTTTAAAACATTTATTTAACAGAATACGTTAGCGGAAGACTTAGTTTTTAATTCAAAACATTTTCAAAACCACAACGTTACTTCAAAAATTCAAACATAATTTCAAACCAATTAAATGTAAACAAAAGTACTTTAAAGTAAATAGTAAAAAACGTGTCCAAGAGTGGTATCGTTACTATAAAACTACTACCCATAAGAACCCCTCTCACCAAGGCCAATCTTCTAAACTGCCTGCACCAATCATAAGGCAAAAAAGAGAAAAGACACATGTGTCAGCCCCTGCTGAGTGAGTTCATAAAGTTGCATATAAAACATACAAATCCCAAATGGGTCAATCATTCATTTTATGATGAAGCATAAAAATGATAGACAAATACCACTTAGAAAACAACTGCATATCATAATTATTCAACTGCATACATGCATATATGTTGAACCACAATTCTACCATATAACATATATGATCAACCAAATACCACATAAGCAACCACATAGCATATAAATAATCACATTTCATATTTAAGCAACATTTAATTGTTCCTTTTCTTAAAAAAAACATTTAATTGTTCAACCTTTTATTTAAAACCAACCTTTGTTATATATTCAACCTTTTAATATGCAACCAACCTTTTGTTACATGTTCAACCTTGTATTAATAACCAACATTTGTTATATATTCAACCTTTCAATATGCAACCAACCTTTTTTTACAAGTTCAACCTTTTATTATATCTATCCAACCGATTGATAGAAAAGTGTCCCTTAGTGTTACCTAACCCAAGAGAAACACCCCGTTCACTACTTGTGTGCACGGCCAGCCGAATGCTCTAAGTGGCTCGTGACTTCCACCCGAAACACCAACCCCGTGACTCCACTTTCGCTACTCCGACTTTGCAAAGTACAAGTACCTCGCAGTGTCGTTTAGGATCGGTACAAATGGTGTCAATTCTATCGATACACCTCCCGATTCCCACGTGATGTTTGCGCTAGCCGCGAACGAGGGACCAACATGACTCCAGCCCATGAACACCGAAGTTCCCGCAAACCATGTATCACACGGTCATCTAGAAATACCGGAAACTAACAAGTGTTGTGGCTATAGCTCTTCCTATAGGTACTCTTTCAACCTAGTAGGCACCCTCAATGATCCGAATAAAGTTTTAGGTAAAGATCATGAACTACCCAAACCCACTACGCATAACCCCTTAATGTCATTTATACATTAAGTAAAGCATGTAATGCATACCATATAAATGTGTATTAAACATGAAATGTATTCATAACCAACACATCAAAACACAACCATACATTATATTTCAAGCAAAATAAGCTAGCATGCTATATTCATCAAGTTCATCAAAGTGTAAGCAACATAACAATTAGGTCATAACATGGCATTAGCACAAAGCATATATTAGCATCAAAAATATCATATCATCATCAAGTACAACTAATTACATGGTTATCATAAAGTGAATCAAATCACCATCTACAGATTGCATGTTTCAATAATGCAACCTTAGTGAGTTAAAACTATGAACTCACCTTTAGCCTTGATGAAATCTTCCTTCTATTCCAAGTCTTGAACTTAATTGAAGTTCTCAAGGCTCCACCTAAACTCCACACATAACATTCAATTAATAAATAAAGTATATGTTTCAAAAATACAACTTTATTCTAACTTTTATATTAGTTTTTATATTTTCCCTGCCCGACCCCCGTTCAGTGTTTTAAGGATAAAACCTTATCTACAGGTCCATTTGGGATGAAATCGGACATTCTGGAAACTAAAATCGATTTCCTAGAGCTTCATGAGATACTAGCATCTTCCAATTTTGCACAGATTAGCATCTATAGCTCTCGCAAGATGGGGAAAAGTTGTTGTGCAGAATTCCAACATTCACCAAAAAAATCACTATATGATTCAAGACTTTAGGTAAATGATTATAGTTGCTCAGTTTTACACACAAGATGATTGAATGATAGTATTAAGACATAGATTGTGTACTTTATGAGAATACCAAACAGATGACACAAAATGTTGAGAGTAGAATGCCTAAACATATAGACGAACGTTTAGAAAAAGTTCCATATTTTGACTCGTAACAGCCACCTGTTCAAAGCCATTTTAACACCACCAAGGACAGTAAATTGTACAATATTTTTATATATTCCAGTATTTTATACTTTTAGCTTTTCAAAAAGTACTTTTAAAAGTCCAAACGATTTTTCTACAATTTTATATGATTTTTACAAAACAGTCTATCCGTGCAGCTAATTTCCGACCAGTCAGTGAAAAAGTTGATTTTCACCTATGTTGGGGGCAACAAAAGGTCTTGGAAAAATTCATGGACAAACTAGACTCGAATTGAAAACTTTTAGAATTTACGGATCATGAATCTGACTTCTAATGATTTTTCTAGATTGTTTTGAAAACAAGGACAGATTGGTAATTTTGCTGAATATTCCAGCTTTGAATTTCAAGGACTTTTGGACCACTTAACCTATTAAGTCATAACGAAAAGCACCCATAAAGATAAAAATTGACTTATTAACAGTAGAAACTTGTCAAGAAATATTAATAGCAATTTAATCCCCACACCAAGGTTCAAATTAGTAATCAACAAAGAAAACAAGTTCTCTAAAACATGGAGTAATACATGAACATGAGCTAGGACTTCTTGAGGGTGTTCATAACCAAGTTTTGACAGCAATTAGCCATCAAGACTCAATCAAATATGGTGGAGTTTGATTACATAAAATCACAAGATCAAAGATTGAAAGAAGTATGACTAACAACACCAAATTGACTCACAAATTCCACAAATTCTCAAGAAATTGAGATATGAACTTGAGAAGAATAAGAAGTAAAGAATTTACCAATATTAGAATCGATTTCGAAGGTCTAATACACCTCCAAATGAGATTGATTGCTGATCCAAATCTCATGTTTAATAAGATGTTTGTAACAAAGGGATAACTGATAAACTTATTGTATATATCAGTTGTAGCTTTGAGCTTTTGGGAATTGGATGTTGATGAATGACATTTTCTTCATGTATAGCTGGGGCAATTAAATGTTCTAGATGTTCACAACTGTTTATAACAACTTATGATGAGACTTCTGAAAGTGGAAGATTGAAAATTCTTGATACCCAACAGTTATTATAGAATGATATTTACTAATGTCATATGATCATAGTAAGTTGCTACTTGTTGATTATTTATAAAAGTAATTTGATTATTAACAAATATTATCAAAACATGCTTTTAATTGGAAACTTATTATCTTATGAAAATAATATTTTAACAAAAAGTAGGGAATTATTGTTTCTAGGAAATATGTAACATCCCAATTTCAAGCCCAAAATTTTCATTTTTAATTAAGTAATCCACAACATAGTTTACCAAAACATTTCCCATGCCATATAATTTGCAAACAGAAATATAACAATGTGTCTGAAAATCATATTGTTAAAGTAAAATAAATCAGAGTACACTCCCAGAAAACTCGATGCGGAAATCATGTGTGTGTGTGATACGCTGCTACACCGCCGACTCCTTCCCCTTAGACGAAGAGGTACCTGAAACCAAAACTAAAACTATAAGCACAAAGCTTAGTGAGTTCCCCCATCATACCACATACTATACAATCACATAGCATATATACTGCCGGGCATTTCTGGGGCGCCCGTCCTACCCATGTCAAGCCATTTTGGGGTGCTGACCTACCCATGTCGAGCCATTCTGGGGTGCTGACTGTCACACCCCCGAACCGTCAGAACGGACGGCGGAAACATCTGGGGGCGGGCGACGTCATGCGTAGTATCACAACAATCGTATCATAACAATCAAAGTAAACACAACCATTAAATTACAATATGAATATTTACATCTGTTTGAAAACATAGTCTGTACATATTAGTATATTCAAAAGCAACAAAAGATAAAGACGAGACTCCAAGATGCTCCGTCTTCTCCAAAAGCGGACATAGGTACCTGTCTATAGTTGCCCTGAGAATACAAGCGATTTTGAAAACGTATCAGCATAAAGATGGTGAGTTCATAAGTATGTTTTTGTAATGGAAACTAGTCACTGAATTTGTAAAATTGACTCCATTTTGTTATGAGTAAAATATCGTTTGTAACGAAAACCTTCTTTATTGAGTTCTGAAATATGTATGCATGCTTCCCAAAAAAATCCAATATTTTCTAACATGTTCGTTGAGTACTGAATAAAAAGCATGTTCGTTTGAAATCCCTGGCTACCGCCAGTAAGTAAGATACGTTTCATTTGAAAACCTTGGCTACCGCCAGTAAGTAAGGTATGTTTCGTTTGATAAGCCCTGACTACCACCAGTAAGTAAGTAGTTTTATTACTCAAATAAAACCAAGAGTTGAATCGCTGGAATACCCTCCAGTAAGTAGATAAGTAGTTTCATTAAATTAAATAAAACTATTGAAGAAGTAAATCCCGTAAACAAAGGTTAGTTTATACTTATTGTGTGTCGTATAACCATGCTAATATGACCCGTGACCTCCTTGACGTTTCTTCAGGTGTCGTACGATTACAAAATTTGTCACCCCAGGCGTGCCCGCCTAACTATAGCTAACAGTTCAGGTGTGGGATTGTCAGTGCCGAATAGATCTATTTACAAATTTCACGCTCTCCCTCCAGGAGACTCTGGTTATACTTCCGGAGAGGATTTATTGGTACCCCGAAGGGCATAACGAAGATAGGTCTCACAATCCTGTATTAACTAGTTTACGTGTTGTTCTATTGTTTCTCGAGTTCGAAATCGTTGTATACGTTGTAGAGTATAAATAATTATACGTAAAATAATTATTTAGTAAGATACTCTTGTTATCTGTATGGATAAACTAAATCTGTCATAGTTTATATGATTGACTTTGCATGGAGTTTGATTCTGTAAAACCGGTAACGAAATCCCCAAACTATACCTATTATAGTTTGATTGGTAAGTTATGTCCATGTACTGTTCTGAAAACTATGCAATTATGTTTAGAAGACGTCCCTTATGCTCCGCATATTACAAAAGGGATAAAGTGTCTAAATGTTTAACGTAAAACCATTATAATTGCTTCAGTTTTTAAGTTGCGAAAACCTTTATGTATGGCTTGTATTCCCCCCCTGAAAAAGTTTGAAAACCAGTAAAAATGTAGGGGTATGAACTCACAGTTTAACGTAGGATTCGGGTGAACAATCGGTTACGAGTGCTGAGTGTCAACTGATGTTTCACACGCAAGTGGATCCTATTAACATATAGTAACACGTATATGTATTATATTAAGGTATTCCATGATTAAACATGATGGGAAACCACCCGAAAGACTTGGAAGTTGCTTGAACTAACTGTCGGAGCCATATATGATCGAACGGGGAAGGTATACGACCATTTGAGTGAGTGTACGGCCAGGGTGTGCGGCCAGGCTGTGTGTGCGGTTGCACACCCCTGTGTACGGCATTTCGGGCACAAATGAGGAGTGTACGGTCGCACACCCCTGTGTACGGCCACACACACACTCTGTACGGCCGCACACTCCTGTGTGCAACCACACACACAGCCTGGCCGCACACTCACTCAAATGGCCGTATACCTTCCCCGTTCGATCATATATGGCTCCGATACCTAGTTCAAGCAATTTCCAAGTCTTTCGGGTGGTTTCCCTTCATGTTTAATCATGGAATACCTTAATCTAATACATATATGTGTTACTATATGTTAATAGGATCTACTTACGTGCGAACATCAGTTGACACTCAGCACTCGTAACCGATTGTTCACCCGAATCCTACGTTAAACTGTGAGTTCATACCCCTACATTTTTACTGGTTTTCAAACGTTTTCAGGGGGGAATACAAGCCATACATAAAGGTTTTTGCAACTTAAAAACTGAAGCAATTATAATGGTTTTACGTTAAACATTTAGACACTTTATCCCTTTTGTAATATGCGGAGCATAAGGGACGTCTTCTAAACATAATTGCATAGTTTTCAGAACAGTACATGGACATAACTTACCAATCAAACTATAATAGGTATAGTTTGGGGATTTCGTACTGGTTTTACAGAATCAAACTCCATGCAAAGTCAATCATATAAACTATGACAAATGTAGTTTGTCCATACAGATAACAAGAGTATCTTACTAAATAATTATTTTGCGTATAATTATTTATACTCTACAACGTATACAATGATTTCGAACTCGAGAAACAACAGAACAACACGTAAACTAGTTAATACAGGATTGTGAGACCTATCTTCGTTATGCCCTTCGGGGTACCAATAAATCCTCTCCGGAAGTATAACCAGAGTCTCCTGGAGGGAGAGCGTGAAATTTATGAATAGATCTATTCGGGACTGACACTCCCACACCTGAACTGTTAGCTACAGTTAGGCGGGCATGCCTGGGGTGACAAATTTTGTAATCGTACGACGCCTGAAGAAACGTCAAGGAGGTCACGGGTCATATTAGCATGATTATACAACTTACAATAAGTATAAACTAACCTTTGTTTACGAGATTTACTTCTTCAATAGTTTTATTTAATTTAATGAAACTACTTATCTACTTGCTAGAGGGTATTCCAACGATTCAACTCTTGGTTTTATTTGAGTAATAAAACTACTTACTTAGTGGTGGTAGCCAGGGCTTATCAAACGAAACATACCTTACTTACTGGCGGTAGCCAGGGTTTTCAAATAAAATGTATCTTACTTACTGGCGGTAGCCAGGGATTTCAAACGAACATGCCTTTTATTCAGTACTCAATGAACATGTTAGAAAAGATTGGATTTTCTTGGGAAGCATGCATACATATTTCAGAACTCAATAACGAAGGTTTTCGTTACAAACAATATTTTACTCATAACAAAAAGGAATCAATTTTACAAATTTAGTGACTAGTTTCCATTACAAAAACATGCTTATGAAATCACCAGCTTTATGCTGATACGTTTTCAAAATCGCTTGTATTCTCAGGGCAACTATAGACAGGTACCTATGTCCGCTTTTGGAGAAGACGGAGCATCTTGGAGTCTCGTCTTTATCTTTGTTGCTTTTGAATGTACTAATATGTACAGACTATGTTTTCAAATAGATGTAAATATTCATATTATAATGTAATGGTTATGTTTACTTTGATTGCTATGATACGATTGTTGTGATACTACGCATGACGTCGCCCGCCCCCGGACGTTTCCGCCGTCCGTTCTGACGGTTCGGGGGTGTGACGAAATTCCATTTTAGCAACGGGGCTCTCCAGGGTGAGGAACTCGGTCTGATGAATCCTTTGCTGAGCAACTCATTGAGCTGACTAGATAGCTCCTGCATTTTTGTTGGTGCTAGGCGATATGGAGATTTAGCTACGGGGGTAGCTCCGGGAACTAAGTCGATACGAAACTCGACTTGGCGTTCAGGAGGGATTCCCGGAAGTTCCTCGGGAAAGACATCAGGAAAATTGCAGACTTCGAGAATGCTCTCCAGGTCCTTAACTTCCTGTTTTTCGTTAACAACATGGGCTAGGAATGCATGACATTCCTTTCGCATAAGTTTTTGAGCTTTGATGCACGAGATGATACGGAGGTTTGAACTGAGTTTATTGCCATAAATTATGAGAGCTTCACCAGAGGGAATGTTGAGACGAACGGCTTTTTCGAAACAAAGGATATCAGCACGATTGGGGCTCAACCAATCCATGCCGATGATGACATCGAAGCTTTTTATGGAAACTGGCATAAGATCGATGGGAAAAGAATGATCGTTCAGGGTAAGGGTACAACCCACGAATATGCCGTTAGTGCTCTCTTTCTCACCGTTAGCCATCTCGACGGTAAATGTTTCGGTTAAGGGTTGGGGTTCATGTTTAAGAATATGTTTGAATGCATGACTAACAAAACTTCTCTCCGCACCAGAATCAAAGAGAATGCATGCATAAGAGTCATCGAGGAGGAACGTACCCGTAACAACGGTAGGGTCAGCCACGGCCTCCTCTCGCCCCATGGATAGTACTCTCCCTGCGTTGTCGGTCGTTGCTGCTTTGGGGCAGTTCCTCTTGTAATGCCCGATTTCCCCACAGCCGTAACAGGCTTGACCAACACCTGCTCCAGAGGCCTGATCGGTTGGTTGGACTGGTGTTCTACAGCCCTGAGCCAGGTGACCCTTCTTACCAGAATTGTTTAGAGCATCTCACGACATGGGCCAGGGATGCGGTGATGATAACTGCACTTACTGCACCAAGGAAGGGTACCAGTATACCTACTGGTAGGTACTTGAGTTGCAGGAGCAGCGACAGGGGTAGTAGCAGCGTGAACTGCCACCGTATGTTGCTTCTTTGAGGGTTCCTGCGAAGGCTGGCCCTTTTTCTGTTTCCAGAACTTTCTTTTCTCACCACTCCCCTTAGCCGGTTCGGGAGTGGCTATTGCTTTTTCAAGATCAACTCCGTGATCTATGAGAGTTTAAGCCAGGCATTTGGCGCTATCGAAAGTGGTTGGCCTGGCAGCCAAGACATTCCCTTGAGTTAGGGGCGTCAATCCCCAAATATATCTCTCAATCTTTTTGCTTTCCGGGGTGACCATCCCCGGACAAAGAAGTGCTAAGTCTTCAAACCTAGATGTGTAGGTGGCAATGTCAAAACCCTTCATCTTTAGGTTCTAGAGTTCGTGCTCCAGTTTCTGCATTTCGCCCCGTGGGCAGTACTCAGCAAGCATGAGCTCTTTCAAGCTCTCCCAACCCATAACATTTGCTATCGGCAGGGTTAGGGACTTGACCCGACCATTCCACCAGGTCAATGCTTTGTTGGTGAAAGTGCAAGCGGCGAATTTCACCTTGTTGGATTCAGAACAGGAACAAATTTCGAAGATAGACTCGGTCTTTTCGAACCATCGAGTCAGGGCAATAACACCTCCGGTGCCGTCGAAGAATGTAGGTTTTGCATTGATAAAGTCTTTATAGGAGCACTCCTTCCGGTGACCTTGACTCCCTTCAGGATGAGTACCACCTCCCGGCCCACCAGATCCACCAGGATTTATCTGTGACATCGCGGCAGCCACAACAGCAGTAACAACCGCCTGAAACATAGCGGGATCGAACTGAGGAGGAGGAGGAGCTAGATCTGTTGGAGGATTGTTGTTCTTTCTATTGGGTCTTTTCTTTGGAGGCATCTTGTTCTAAAAAGGATTAGGAAGAAGAGGGTGGTAAGTCCTCTGAATCGAATCAAGAGATATGAAGCAAAATATATCTCATTATGATAGCTAGAGTGTTCTACTAAGCGATAAACAAGGAAAAGACTACCAATGCAATTAAATTATCGCTAAAAGGAATGAGTAGCAACACTCGGAAGTGAACTTCTGCAATGAATTTGACCCTAGTAAAATACCCCTATAGTATTTTTAAGTTGTCTGTTTTGTTCTACCGATGTATTGTGGTATGGATACTTGGTAAGTTTTAGGCCTGCTGCAACACCACAATCACTCCCAAGCACATGTTGGTCATGTCTCGAATGAATATAGTTGATCAGGCTATATTGACCCTAGACATGATTACATAATTGCCCAGGTTTAACCGTGGTGTTCAACATCCAAATACTTTTGTTTTGTTCTACACAAGATACTGTTTCTGATGCATAGGTATACTTGTACACTTTTTTTAAAAATACTTATATTTTGAAAGAATACTTTTAGTTCAGAGCACTTTAGCCCCTTAGTGTTTATAGTTGTATACCATGTAAGGTTCGGTATACTTAGTTCACTATAAACAATAGATCTGATACCAATCTGCCACACCCTCGGACCGCCAGAACGGACGGCGGAAACGTCCGGGGGCGGGCGACGTCATGCGTAGTATCACAACAATCGTATCATAGCAATCAAAGTAAACATAACCATTACATTACAATATGAATATTTACATCTGTTTGAAAACATAGTCTGTACATATTAGTATATTCAAAAGCAACAAAAGATAAAGACGAGACTCCAAGATGCTCCATCTTCTCCAAAAGAGGACATAGGTACCTGTCTATAGTTGCCATGAGAATACAAGCGATTTTGAAAACATATCAGCATAAAGCTGGTGAGTTCATAAGCATGTTTTTGTAATGGAAAGTAGTCACTGAATTTGTGAAATTGATTCCTTTTTGTTATGAGTAAAATATCGTTTGTAACGAAAACCTTCGTTATTGAGTTCTGAAATATGTATGCATGCTTCCCAAGAAAATCCAATATTTTCTAACATGTTCGTTGAGTACTGAATAAAAGGCATGTTCGTTTGAAATCCCTGACTACCGCCAGTAAGAAAGATACGTTTCATTTGAAAACCCTGGCTACCGCTAGTAAGTAAGGTATGTTTCGTTTGATAAGCCCTGGCTACCACTAGTAAGTAAGTAGTTTTATTACTCAAATAAAACCAAGAGTTAAATCGCTGGAATACCCTCTAGCAAGTAGATAAGTATTTTCATTAAATTAAATAAAACTATTGAAGAAGTAACCCGTAAACAAAGGTTAGTTTATACTTATTGTGAGTCGTATAATCATGCTAATATGACCCGTGACCTCCTTGACGTTTCTTCAGGCGTCGTACGATTACAAAATTTGTCACCCCAGGCATGCCCGCCTAACTGTAGCTAACAGTTCAGGTGTGGGAGTGTCAGTCCCGAATAGATCTATTCACAAATTTCACGCTCTCCCTCCACGAGACTCTGGTTATACTTCCGGAGAGGATTTATTGGTACCCCGAAGGGCATAACGAAAATAGGTCTCACAATCCTGTATTAACTAGTTTACGTGTTGTTCTGTTGTTTCTCGAGTTCGAAATCATTGTATACGTTGTAGAGTATAAATAATTATACGCAAAATAATTATTTAGTAAGATACTCTTGTTATCTGTATGGATAAACTTCATTTGTCATAGTTTATATGATTGACTTTGCATGGAGTTTGATTCTGTAAAACCAGTAACGAAATCCCCAAACTATACATATTATAGTTTGATTGGTAAGTTATGTCCATGTACTGTTCTGAAAACTATGCAATTATGTTTAGAAGACGTCCCTTATGCTCCGCATATTACAAAAGGGATAAAGTGTCTAAATGTGTAAAGTAAAACCATTATAATTGCTTCAGTTTTTAAGTTGCGAAAACCTTTATGTATGGCTTGTATTCCCCCCTAAAAACGTTTGAAAACCAGTAAAAATATAGGGGTATGAACTCACAGTTTAACGTAGGATTCGGGTGAACAATCGGTTACGAGTGCTGAGTGTCAACTGATGTTTCGCACGCAAGTGGATCCTATTAACATATAGTAACACGTATATGTATTAGATTAAGGTATTCCATGATTAAACATGATGGGAAACCACCCGAAAGACTTGGAAATTGCTTGAACTAAGTATCGGAGCCATATATGATCGAACGGGGAAGGTATACGTCCATTTGAGTGAATGTGCGGCCAGGGTGTGCGGCCAGGCTATGTGTGCGGTTGCACACAGGAGTGTGCGGCCGTACATAGTGTGTGTGTGCGGCCGTACACAGGGTTGTGCGACCTTACACTCCTCATTTGTGCCCGAAATGTCGATGTTTAGGTGTTCTAGTGCTAATACCAAGTCCAACTAGCAGATGAAGGCCAAACTCTCACTTTGGAGAGTCTTTAAGGTGTGTACGACCACCTTATGAAGGTGTGCAGCCGTACACCTTCAAGTGATGAAGAACATGAAGAACACTATGAGTTTTAGGCTTAGATCAAGGTGTCTTACCAATATGACAAGCTGAATGATGGTGTACTTCACGTTTTTGAGGCCTTTAGAGTGTTCTTGGATGAAGTTACTAGAGAGAGAAAGTAGAGAGGGAAAGTAGAGTGCAGCCAAGAGAAAGGAATGAGTAAATGGGGGTCACTATATATATATATATATATATATATATATATGGATGAGTGTGCGGCTGGAGGATGGGTGTGCGGCCGCACACTCTTGTGTACGGTTGAGGAGTGGGTGTGCGGCCACACACTCATGTGTACGACCGTACACTCCTCCTGGGAGAGTGTATGGCCCGAATGTTGTACTACGACTTGGTATTACTCGACCTAGAACTCAACCTTTGATTGTACGAGGCTTAGAAAGCATTATTACACTCTTAAACTGTGTTAAATGATGATAAAATCGAGTTTAACATTGATGACATTAATTGATCTTACAAGTTAGAAGTTTCGGGTTGTCACATCGACCTATCCATGTCAAGCTATTCTAAGGTGCCGACCTACCCTCCGGTCTTTCAACCGAACACGGGGACTATTTCACCCCCTACTGCTAACACATAATGTCATATCTCTATCATGCTGTCAGACGTATCTGGGGTGTCCGACCTACCCATTGGTCCTAACGACCGATTCAGGGACTAGTCCCCTCCTACTGATACCATCTCACATAACATAGCAAACTAGCATAGTCACATATCAAGAAAACTAGCATACTCGCATATCAAACAATAGCAGACCAGACAATTATCACAAAGACAATCATCTCAGCTAAACAAATACTAGTGGGCCGGCCTTGGTGCCGTAGACCCACTTCTACTCGAAGGTAACTCACCTCGATGTCGTGTAGTGTCTGAACTGTCCTCGGTGTGAAGGTCGGCTCTCCTTGACCCCTCAATCTCTACACGACAACCCTCAAGTCATCAAACAGAACAAACAACCCTAACCAGGGTCAATCCTTAAACCAAGCAAGTCAACATTGGTCAAAGTCAACACCCAGTTGACCTGACTCGCCGAGTTGGTCTACCAACTTGTCGAGTCCATGCTCCACTAACCCGATCCAACCCCGACACCAATCGTCGAGTCTTGTGAGAACTCATCGAGTTCTCCTTCATTCAAACCATCAGGACTATCTTCATCCGAATCGCCGAGTTCTTCCTTCAACTCGGCGAGTTCATCTCCCTCATAAGAACGTGTCCAGTCTATGACTCGCCGAGTTGTTTGAACAACTCGTCAAGTCCATCTTTAAGGTTGGGAGATTGCCTTGGACTCGCCGAGTCTGTTCATACACTCGTCGAGTCCCATGATTTCCAGGTCCCTTTTATGACTAAACAACTACGGGACTTTTCCTTGCTAACAACTGTTCCCTCCACATAAAGGATTTGGTGGTCATTGCATCGCGACTCGCCGAGTCCCAAGAGCTACTCGTCGACTCAACCAGATCTAATCCATCGGAGAAATCCGAAATCCGATTTGTGATTTCCGTGTCCCCACGATTGCACCCCAAACTGATGGGTACTATTGTTCTCCTCATGATCTAACATCACTCCCATACTACCTGTCAACCTGGTGAAATCTACGTCTATCCAACAACCTCGTGAATGCTAAAACTATGCTCGTAGACTTACAACACTTCCAATACTATCTGAGAACCTTGTGAATGTTACGGCTGCACCTGCAGACTTACAACACTTCCCGAACCGGGTCGAATGCGCACTCGACCTAACTCTCAACTGAACTTGAATTCCAATCGAACCTCTAACCTGGTTCCTAAATCTGTTTCCCGATGCCAAGCAAAGAAGCGAACCAACCATTGGAACGTTCTCCGAACTCCGAACTCGCCCAATTCTCAACCTCGACAGCCACTTGACCGCCTTTCCTCCCTGACACGGATGCAAAACTCCTAGTTTCATACCTATTTCTACTCCTGAATACCTGATCAATCCTCCCCCACTTAGATTCGACTAAGTCTTCATGGCGCGTGGGAATTGAAGGATTCCCAATCCTTCTTGCTTTTCGATAACATCATAAAATTCAAGGCCATGAGGCTTTAGCTGCCTCGAAGAGTATGTGATAACATACCCCTCTGCATCAATAGCGCGCCTGAGCCCAAGATGGATACCTCTCAATATACTACGAAATCATCCATGCCCTCCGGCAGGGCTAAGATCGGCGCCTCGCATAATCTCTGTCTCAACGTCTCAAATGCGGCCTGCTGCTCAGCCCCCAGCGAAAGATCACGACTTTCCTCGTCAACCGGGTCAGGGGCACGACTATCTTGGAGAAGTCCTGAATGAATCTCCGATAGTAGCCTGCCAGTCCCAGGAAGCTCCGAATCTCAGATGGAGACCTTGGAACCTCCCACCTCATCACGGCCTCAACCTTGGCCGGATCAACCGATATCCCGTCCTGGTTGACAAGGTGCCCAAGAAACTGCACCTCGCGCAACCAGAACTCACACTTGGAGAACTTAGCATACAAGTTCTCCCTTATCAAAGTACCCAAAACCTCTCGCAAGTGCTCCTCATGCTGCTCTCGCGTCTTGGAATAAACCAAGATGCCATCGATGGAAACTATCTCGGACCGATCCATCATTGGTCTGCGCACGCGGTTCATGAGGTCCATGAATGCGGCAGGAGCATTGGTGAGCCAGAAAGGCATCACCACGAACTCATAGTGGCCATAAAGCGTCCGAAACGCAGTCTTCTGCACATCCTCCTCTCTGACCCTCATCTGATGATACCCTGAACGCAAATCAATCTTGGAGAACCAAGATGCTCCCTGTAGCTGGTGAAAGAGGTCATCAATCATCGGGAGTGGGTAACGGTTCTTCACCGTTACATTATTCAGCTCCCTAAAGTCTATACACATCTGATGCGACCCGTCCTTCTCTTTTACGAACAGAATCGAGGCTCCCCAGGGTGAACTGCTCGGTCTAATGAATCCCTTGTCTAATAGCTCCTACAGCTGTGTAGACAACTCCTGCATCTCAGGAGGAGCCAATCGATGCGGTGCCTTGGCTATCGGAGCCGCACCAGGGACTAGGTCGATCCTGAACTCTACTTGCCTCTCCAGAGGTATCCCAGGCAACTCCTCGGGGAATACATCCGCAAACTCTCGTACCACGGGCACATCTCCCGCCGTTCCCTTACCCATCTCCCGGGTATCCATATCATAGGCGACAAATCCTGTGCAACCCTGCTCAAGGTAACGCCTAGCTCTCGCTGCTGAACATAAAGCTGGTCCTCGCTGTGGCCTCTCGCCCTGAATCACCAGCTCTCCCCCACTTGGGGTCCTGATCCGCACCAACTGCTGTGCATAGTCAATCACTGCTCCATTGGGGCTTAGCCAATCCATACCAATAATAACCTTGTTCCCCCGTACAGGTATGGGAACCAGATCTACCAGATAACGCTCCTCAAACAGCCACAAAACACAATCTCGGTAGACCTCTGATGCTCGCACTGACCGGTCGTCTGCAATCTCGACCTCTAGAGGGCAATCCACATGTCTGAAGACTCAGGAAACTTCTTGCTAAGCGCAAGAAAGACAAATGATCGGTTAGCACCCGAATCAAACAACACCCGAACTGGGATACTGCTCACATGGAACGGTCTTAAACAGAGCGTACATATATCATATCAAAATCACAGCGACGTAACATAAAAGAGCAAAGAGAAGAAATCATACCCGTCACCACATCGGGTGCAGCGCGTGCCTCCTCGGCTGTCAACTGAAATGCTCGGCTCCGCACCATTGGAGCCTCTACCTTGGCCTTCCGGCCATCCGTGACCCACGCTATCACTGGAGTCGGCGCTGCCGCTGGCGACTGTCGCTGCTGTCAATCTAGGGCAGTTGGCCTTCTTATGGCCCCTCTGATTGCAATGGAAGCAAATCAGATATGACATCTGTACTGTAGGGGCGAGGGTAGTATAATTCCTGCCAAAGTGCCTCGTCGTGCCGCACTTGTAGCAGCCTGACGATCCCGCTCTACAAGCTCCCTCATGCGGCATGCCGCATTTCCTGCAGCGGCTCTGGCCCGGCTGGCCATTTGACCTAATGTCGGATCCCTTGGCTTTCTTCTCCGAAACCCCTGTAATCTGCTCAGACTCAGCTTTCTTCTTCCTGACATGCTCCAAATCGAGCTCCCTCTCCCGCGCCCTGGCAATCATGGATTCCAGGTTCGGGCAGGCTGAATAGCTGACATGCTCCCGAATATCAGCCCTCAACATATCATGGTAGCGGGTCTTCCACATCTCCTCATCCCCCGCATACTGGGGTACCAACAGGGCCCTTTCCCTGAACTTGGCGGTGATCTCCGCCACTGTCTCAGTCGTCTGCCTCATATCCCAAAACTCCCTGGCCAGCTGCTGAAGCTCCATAGCCGGCACAAACTCAGCTCTGAATCTGGTCACGAATTCTGACCAAGTCATAGCCTCGAAGGCTGGGGCTCCCAAAGAGTCACCAACTGACTCCCACCAGTCTCTAGCTCTATCCCTCAAACATCCCGCGACAATGTGGACCTTCGACCCTTTCGGGCAGAAGCTCGTCAACTGCGCATACTCAATGTCTGCGATCCATCTCCTGGCAGCAATGGGGTCCTTCACCCCGTGCTACTCTGGCACACCGCTCCCTCGGAAGTCCTTGAAGTACAGTGTGCACGTACCTATCTGGATAGATGCCATATCACTCCTGAATGCCCGGAGGCGATCCTTCATCAGCTCAACAATCCCCTCCTTGATCGACTCGAAAATGACCGGGGTCGACTCAAGGATGCCTCTCTTGATCTCAGACGCGATGAACTCGCGTAGCCCGTCATCAACCTGCTCGGATCCTGCACCCGAGCCTGATTCTGATCTTGATCCGGAACCTCCTGCTTTATGTCGTGTGGTCAGCATATTGAAAATAACCGCATAAATGTCAGGATCATACATGCTCTCGAGAGGTCTCACATACTATCCAAGTTTCCTGGTTCCATCTCGGCCCTCCTTGACTCAGGTACGGATCCTCTGCTTCCAGTAGTACGGGCCCATACTACCTTCCACATCTATCCGTACTTTCCTCAAGGATTGCTTCAACTTCACCAAGTCCCTTTACCGATACCCTTTTCCCACTAATATTGTCCTAGGCTTTCCTAGGGCACCCTCCGACCTACTCTCCGCCATCAGCTGCACAAGGGGTCTCTGCTATCCTTCCCTATCTAGCTTGCGAATACTGTTACATATTCGCTCACTAGATAGTTAAAGTTAGCCAGAACCCTTATATCATAAAGCAAGCAGCATTCGTGCATTGAGTAACCAATTCAGGCATAACCTATACAGGCCATCCTACTGCTGACTAAACAGAACTAGCATATAGCTCATACCAAAGGCATATAAGGAATCCTTCCTAGATCCTTAGCCCTACTCTAGCATGCAGTTCTCAGAATCATATATCTCAGGCATACAAGGCATCCTGCTAGATCCTTAGCCCTAATCTAGCATGCAGTTCTCAGAATCATATATCATATATCTTATCATAACAAGTATGGGTATCTTGGGGAAAACTTACTTGAGCTCGGCCGGTTGCACGCATCACACACCTTGTTCTTTCTCAAAACTCTCTCACTCAGATTTTTTGAAAACCATTTTCCTGGTAAAAAAAATATTTTAATCCCTCGGTTTGAGTCCAGACACCAGGGCTCTGATACCAACTTGTAACATCCCAATTTCAAGCCCAAATTTTTCTTTTTTAATTAAGTAATCCACAACGTAGTTTACCAAAACATTTCCCATGCCATATCATTTGCAAACAGAAATATAACAATGTGTCTGAAAATCATATTGTCAAAGTAAAATAAATTAGAGTACACTCCCAGAAAACTCCATGCAGAAATCATGTGTGTGTGATGCGCTGCTACACCGCCGACTCTTTCCCCTTAGACGAAGAGGTACCTGAAACCAAAACTAAAACTGTAAGCACAAAGCTTAGTGAGTTCCCCCATCATACCACATACCATACAATCACATAACATATATACTGCCAGGCATTTCTGGGGCGCCCGTCCTACCCATGTCAAGCCATTCTGGGGTGCTGACCTACCCATGTCAAGCCATTCCGGGGTGCTGACCTACCCATGTCGAGCCATTCTGGGGTATTGACCTACCCATGTTAGGCTATTCTAGGGTGCCGACCTACCCTCCGGTCTTTCAACCGAACACGGGGACTATTTCACCCCCTACTGCTAACACATAATGTCATATCTCTATCATGCTGTCAGACGTATCTGGGGTGTCCGACCTACCCATTGGTCCTAACGACCGATTTGGGGACTAGTCCCCTCCTATTGATACCATCTCACATAACATAGCAAACTAGCATAGTAACATATCAAGCAAACTAGCATACTCGCATATCAAACAATAGCAGACCAGACAATTATCACAAAGACAATCATCTCAGCTAAACAACTACTAGTGGGCCAGCCTTGGTGCCGTAGACCCACTTCTACTCGAAGGGAACTCACCTCGATGTCGTGTAGTGTCTGAATTGTCCTCGGTGTGAAGGTCGGCTCTCCTTGACCCCTCAATCCCTACACGACAACCTTCAAGTCATCAAACAGAACAAACAACCCTAACCGGGGTCAATCCTTAAACCAAGCAAGTCAACATTGGTCAAAGTCAACACCCAGTTGACCTGACTCGCCGAGTTGGTCTACCAACTCGTCGAGTCCATGCTCCACTAACCCGATCCAACCCCGAAACCAATCGTCGAGTCTTGCGAGAACTCGTCGAGTTCTCCTTCATTCAAACCATCAGGACTATCTTCACCCGAATCGCCGAGTTCTTCCTTCAACTCGGCGAGTTCATCTCCCTCATAAGAACGTGTCCAGTCTATGACTCGCCGAGTTGTTTGAACAACTCGTCGAGTCCATCTTCAAGGTTGGGAGATTACCTTGGACTCGCCGAGTCTGTTCATACACTCGTCGAGTCCCATGATTCCCAGGTCCCTTTTATGACTAAACATCTACGAGACTTTTCCTTGCTAACAATTGTTCGCTCCACAGAAAGGATTTGGTGGTCATTGCATCGCGACTCGCCGAGTCCCAAGAGCGACTCGTCGAGTCCCTTCATGACCATTACTATACAGTCGATTTAAATGGGTCTTAACACCTCAAAACCATAGATCTGGCCTCCTAATGTCCATTTTACACGTAAAGTTCCAAACTTGGTGCACATGCATGGGGTCTTTGGCTCAAAAATCCATAAAAGATGTTCCACAAAGTGCATGGGGCTCTCATGGCCATAGAGTTGGCATCTTTATGCCACGAGACCCCTCCAATGACTCAGATCTAGAAGTACAACTCCATGAAACACTTCACAATTCCGAAAATGGCTTGGAAAGCCCTAAATGCACCCAAAATCTAATCCCTAAAGATGAACAATCAAATGGAAGACTAAAACAGGGGCATTTACCTTGCTTGAGCTGAAGATGGAATAAGATCTCTGGATCTACAAGCCCCAACTCGAATTCCCAAGCTTCTTCCTTCATTTCAAGCTTCACAAACCACTCAAAAGCACAAAAAATGGCCTTAGATCACTCAAAGCGGCTAGGGTTTCGATATGAAGTGTTCTGGGAGCATAAGAGACGATGGAGGCTTCAATAAGACGTTTAAATAGGGTGCAAACCCTTAAATTTAGGGTTTCATCCAGACAGCTGCTACTCGCCAAGTCGGTATACCGACTCGCCGAGTAGGTCACTTAACTCCGTGTCCATGCCCGTTCCTACTCGACGAGTTGGTCCCTCAACTCGTCGAGTCCCTTTGCTAAAATGATAAATATTCATTTAAGACTGCTTATCAGGAACCGGGTGTTACAAAATAATAATAATAAAAGAGTACAAAAACTAGATATATTCATATGGCATGAATATATATGTTATGTACATTTATTTTGACACTTTCTAGTTCATCAAATTATCACAAGTTACTAGCTACTTATAAGTTTGAGTGAAAAACACACCAAAATGCCACAACCTCTCTACAAATTTTATGGATCTCCAAGAGAGAATGGGTGTTTGTGTGTTGACTTTATCCTTTACTCATGCTCTCTTATAAAGGTAAAACTTATACATTAAGTGATGTATGGACCTTTTCTAGTAATTTAAGTATATAAGGATGCATAAGGTAATGAAAGGCTAATTTTACTTTCTTCTCACCATGCTAAAAATAGAGAGTTCTCTCTATCTCTCTCTCTCTCTCTCTCTCTCTCTCTCTCTCTCTCTCCCCCCTTATCTTTGCATTGCAATTTGTTGCATCCTTTGAATGTTTTTATACTCCACTTTTTAAGATTTATTTGGTTTAAGTTCTTCAAGGCTTAAGAAGTTCAAGTTATTAGTGAAGAATGGCATCTTTTAGTGGTTTACTCTTGCTTGGTGGATACATATAGAGAGCCTATACTTTGCAGCTTTTGCTACAGTTTATCAACTTCTAATCTCCCATGAGAAAAAATATATTCAAAGATTGTGTTTCTTTTCTTTCTATGGTTGATCTACTCTTTCCATGCATTGCAAAGTGATCCTTGATGGGTATGAAATGGTTTTAATGCTTCGTTGCTAAACTTGTACTTTATCATAGACTATTTTTGAATGAAACCTAGCATATATATATATATATATATATATATATATATATATATATATATATATATATATATATATATATATAGACACACACACACACAAATACATACATATCATGTAATGAATATATGTACAATGCAAATATGCATATTGACGGAGATTAATGCACATAGTCATATAAGACCGATAATCTTACTATAAATAAAGTGTCCTTTTAGTTTACACTCAAGAATAAAATAAACCATAACTAAAAAATGTTTATTTGAGGGACTTATTCTGTTATTTAATTAATAGCAAATAAAGTAATATGGAATATTCTAGAATAATTTGAATACCATGGATAATTACTATTATATTTGGTAGTTATCTCTAGGGTTTCAAATCACCTCCTTGTAAATAGAGGGCTCCAAATATGATTTTGATACTTGTGTAAAATACCGCTTAGTCTCAAAAGTTCGAAATCGTGAAAAACTCTAAAGAATCCCAAAGTGTAGTTCCCACGTCGTGGCAAATCATTTACCACATCGTGGTCAACCATAGGATTGAGATTTTGATTTTGTTTGAAGCTCATAGTTCGAGGGTTGCTTAGATTTGCTTGTGTCTTGTTTGTTGGGTGTGATTTCAGAAGAGGAACTCTACGATCGGCTCTGTATTCCACTCAATTGGATCGTTAAAAGAAGAAACCTATGAAGAAAGTTCTAACGCCCGCAGATTCGGGCTAGTCAATTTAGACACAATGAGCGTCAAAAATGACTTTTTGGTGGAAGATTATTTATAAGGAGTAATCTTAAGCAAGTTATAGTATATGTCACAAGGGTTCCGTACATATAACTAACGCGGAAATCCGAGTTATAACGCATAAGTTTTGGCCCGTCGAAGTTTTACAGCAAAACCGGCACGACACAGCGCGATGTAAATAGTGAATTTACGATAGAAGACTTTTTAGCCTTAGCAATCTAAACAAAACTCATATTATAGGTCAAACCGAGAGCGTACATAAAAAGAACTCCCAAATCTGACTTCGAATGAGGAAGTTATGATTTTTCTAAGATTTGGCATAGTAGTGCACGACCCGAAACTCGAATTTTAGATCGAGCGGTTTTTGTACAATGCGACCTAAATGAGAATTGAATATCTCATTAATAGGAACTCAACGACAAAAATACAGACGAAAACGGAGTCCGTATGTAAAAGTTATGAATTTTACGCGGACATTTAACAAGGTAATCACATCCTACTGTTAAATTTAAGATCGGTAGAGAATTAGCCAACGGAGTCAAAATGAAAGTTGTAAATCTTTCTTTTACCTACACGTGGATATAAAGAACATCAAAAACGGATCTCGTATGCGAAAGATATGGACGAAGCTTAGTCTCTACTTTTCGAGCGCGATAAATTGGATTCAGTTTTGTAAATCTAAGATAGAATGAGAATTAGCCGACGGGCTCTAAATGAAAGTTTTAGTACTCGTAAATACCAACTCGTGGATATATAGAACGTAGAAAACGGAGCTCGTACGCGGAAGATACGGACGAAACTTAGGGGCTACTCTACGATAAAACCCCTATAAATAAGAGATGAACTCTTCATATTTTCTTCACACCATAAGCCTTTCTTTTTCTCTGTAACTACTCTCTAGCCTCCCTAAACCCCTCCAAAGTCTAGGGAACCTCCCTAGCACGAGAGGGAAGCCCCGGAGTGCCCGAAGGCTCCGAGAAGAAAAGCTTTCGGCTTGGAAACGTTGCTCCAACAAAGCCCAATTTTTAATAAAAACCCGCTGTTTTGTCCGAGGGAAATTGTTTTGAGATAACGAAGTGCTGTACGAGTAACGAGTCACCACCTTATCAAGTGAGTGCATAGTTACTTTCATCTTACACATAGATATTAAGTATTTAATATAAATTACGTGCTATGTGTGCATATTATTTGTGTTCTTGATATCTATGAGGGATGAACGATTTATACATGTTTTAAATGATTTAAAATGTATATGTATTTTATATCTACGAAAATGTTGGGTAAAACATGGGTAGATGAAATAGTTGATGTGTGATAAAATGATGATAGGCCTCACTGTTTAAGATGATCTAGCCATCTAGCGGAGTATAGATGACGACCACAGACTATTCTAGACAGTCCAGTGGAACACTAGCAGGCTCGTAACTTGTAGGTGTTTTTGAACTACGTATTCACTAGGTATTTTTGAACTAAGTGTTCACGATATGTTTTGAACTAAGTGTTCACCAGATGTTTTGAACTGCGTGTTCACCAGATGTACCCTATTGTATAAACCCTGGCGACTATGAGACTTAGTGCCTGTTGAGTAAACCCTGACAACGATGGATTTCGTGTCAATTCCTTAGGATAATCCTTAGGAATGAATGAATGAGGAATAGCTAATTCTTAGGGTAGATCCTTAATAGTAAAGAAGATAATGGGGATGGGTAATTGGGTTGATTGTTTGATGTTTAACATAATAATTATATTATTGTGGGTTGAAAACCCTATGTACTCACCAGGTTTCCCAACCTGACCCACTCAAGATTATTTGTATCACATGTGTCGATATGAAGCTACTTTACACTGAGGGATTTAAAAGAGATGTAGATCACTAGTGTAAATGAATGTAAGATCTGTTTATGCTTATGTTTCTGTATTGACGATGACATCCCAAATGTTTTAAAATGGATAAAAATACATTTCTTCCGAAATGATTTGATAACGAATTTATCATGTTTTATGGGAAAAAATTCCGCAACATTTTTATTAAAAGAGATACTCTGATTTTTATAAAGCATAAACAAAATCGGTCTTTTCTGGCCGTGAAAATGGGGATGTCACAAAAGCAAAGGTATGATTCTATTCTATTATGTCTTATAAGATACATGGATAGTTGAGTTACATCTAGGTGTTTTGAGTCTTTGATAGGAATTGTTTGTTGTTTCCGCTGTCCAATGGTTAATCTTGGATAGGCGCGAAACCTATCAGTGGTATTAGAGCGTAGTTGAACTCAAGTCTATTGCACTTAGACTTTGTCTTGACAAGTAGGTTAGGGTTTGTATGTATAGGGTTTCTATTTTAAGTCGTTTTAAATGTCTAGAATGTTCGCATGGTTAAAATTGAATTTGTTTATGCTTAGAAAATGACTTTTTGGTCGTTCTGCCTCTTCGCCACGTCGTGGCTGGTCCTTCACCATGTTGTAGGCTCGGTCGATGCTGAAATTGGATCGCGACTTCTTTTGACACCATATCATGGCCTCTCCTTATCCACGTCATGGTATGCTGCTAAGAATTAAAATAACAATTTAATAAACCGTGTGTTTTCTGTATGCCACAATGTGGCAGTTGCTTCCCCACGTCATGGAAACCGAAGTTCCTGATTTTTCTAAATGCGTTCCTTATTTTTCGTTGCTCATTCCATTCGATTTTAAATATATAAAAACTAGCCTTTATACTAAAACATAAAGTCAAACTGATTTAATTCTAAGAGTAATTAAAAGACACAAGATTGGGACACTCTTAAATAACTTAATTGTTGACTTTTAGTCAATAAATTTAAAACACATATAAACTGAAATGTGTATGTATATATTGTAAAATCGTATTTATATGTATCACAACAACTACAAACATTGTGTCCTCTCATGTTTCTTTAAAATGTGCATTGTCAGTCTTACATCGACTAGGCCCATCCAATTTATTTCTATAAGGAAGGTTTAAGGTAGCTCTCTTTGCTTCTTAATGAGGTCGGATTTTAAGTGACATTCATTGCTCGCCTCTCTCACCTCCTTCTTGTGTTTGAAGTGGAGTTACAGAAATGGTTTTCTAGGACAATTGTACAAAAGTTAAAAGTATTAACTTAATAAGTAATAAAACAAAATCCCATTTTATAATAATGTGAGTCTTACGCTTCCCAAGGACATTACGCTTTGTGGTATATTTTTTTGATGTAAGCATGTGTGGTTTACCGACTCGTCAAAAGAACAATATAGTGAAAGAAAGGTATATGTTGATCGCGATTCTTAATTGTTACTTGAGTCGAATCTCATTATGTAGGATTTTAAGGAACGATATAGATTCTATTTTGATAATGAAGACATGATTCAAATTGTAGAAATATTATAAGCACAGAAAGGTAAATAAGATTATTGTTTCTTTAGAGAGCATTTTGAGGACAGCTCGCTACAACACACATGGAACTATTCTCTCAAAAAGACCACTCTCTACTAACAGACATTCATTTAGATAGGCATAAAGGAATTTAGAAAGGAATACTTATGCCAACAGTCTAGGACTACGAACATAAGCTAAATAATGAGGCCTAACAGATTGGCTAATGAAAGAAAAATTTATTACATAAAAGGACCAAACATACGAAAACATGTTGACATACAAAACTTGACGTAACACATTTATTCCGAAACCTAACAATCTCCCCCTTTGTGTCAAGATGCGATATTGTCTTCATTTATTCTCATCAAACACATTTAGGATTGTCCTAACCAAGATCATTCGAGCCATTATCCAATAACGCAACATGTAGAAATGCATTTCACATCATTTGCATTGTTTTCCATGCCAATTTGAGCTCATGAAAGAACATGCGAAAGTGTAGCAGTTGGGTGCATATGCTTATCTCTAAAAAACATCATGCAGTTTCACATATCTCCTTTTTTAAGGTTTTGTAAACAACTCCCCAAGGTTCTTTCTGAATTGGATTCCTATTTATCACTTTTCCAACCTCAACATCCACCTCAAAAACTTCTTGAATATACCTTCTCATGATTCGTCTCAAGATCTGAAAGACAGGCTCGTACTTCACGTGATCATGAGAAAAAATTCCAACACTACTAGAAAATAGCCCTTTAATGACGCGTAAACCATGACACGCACAAATTTACGATATGCAAAAGCGTGTCTCCTAAAAATAATGTCAGCTCTCCCTAAATTTAAAGGATTTGGGTCACACATTTTTGTGTGCCCTAAATTTAGTGTCTCACAAAAAATAAAAATAAAAACACGGAGGGTGCTTATTTTAAACGTGCGTCATCTATAAATGTCGATTTATAATTTACAAACGCGTGGCTCCTCTTTAGCAACCAGCTAGCAGCGGGAAAAGGAAATCCAAAAAAATTAGAAAACCCGCCGTCTTTGTTTCCCTTCATTTGACCTAGGAGTATTCTTTTCCCCTCAACACAAAATCGAGACTATGGCTTTTTTTCACAAATCTATCTCCAGTTCTACATTGCTCTCTCTCAAAGGTTCCAGATGGTGGCTTAAGGGAAGGAAAAGGGCGGCGACCGTGGCTCCAAAGAAGGAAGACGCCACGATGATGGCTTCAGGGAAGGAAGATGGCAGCGCTTGGCGGGTCAGCCCTTAGATATGCACTTCCTTCTCAATGGGGCGAAACATAATTCTAACTCTGTAGACGACTCCCAGGATGTGATTAAAAATGTCTCTCCAAAAGCCCTAATTTCTGACTTGCCACCTTCTCCACCCATCAGCTGTGTCTTCACGTATACATAATTTCACACTTATCAGTCGAGTACATAGCTCTAAGTCTTTATCGGCCGATTTTTTATTTCTGAATCCTCCCATTTCGTCTCTCACTAATCAGTCACGTGGTGCAGGGTGGTAGTAGCCATCTGGTCCAATGGTTTATCTGCGAGTGATATAGTCTAATTTATGGTTTACTGGACCCCAGATCTGGAGTTATACGATCTAAAGAGAGAAGACAGAAGGGTTTTGCTGATATATAAGGATCCACATGGTCATAGTTGCAGCTCTCTAAGGGAAACTTAATCTGAAATCAAGGTGTACACTTCTACTCTTCAATTTCATCATCAATTTCTATTCTATTTCTACACTTCTACTCTTCAATTTTACGTTTTTTTAGTTGTAACTGATTCTTGCTTCATAATTTTTGAATTACTCTCAAGGTTTGTCTAATTTGACTTTTTTACATCTTGTATATAGAGATTTGTGAAAGTTTATCTATCCAGTAATGGGAAAGAAAAGAAACAGGTGAGGTTGGAGACAATGGTAAACAAAGCACCAAATAAGGAAAGAAATAGAAGATAAGTATCTCCTGTGACATCAAAGAAGATAAGTATCTCAGGATTGTTCTGAATTATTATGACCATTTTGCCCTCATAGGAATTTTGATATTAACTTACATGGGCACATTTCTTTTAGTGTAGATTTTGTCGAAGAGAAATGACATCAAATAAGATAAGTATCTCCTGTTGTTTGTATATATACACTTTTTCTTCTTGTTTAAAAACTTAAAAACTATATAATTGTGAAAATTGAAGGTTCACACACTGTTAAAAGGATTGGAAAAGACAGTTGCAAGTGCAGATATTCCAATGTTAGTGTGTGGTGACTTCAATTCAGTTCCAGGAAGGTACGTTGTGTATTTTTATGCCATAACTTATATAAAAGTAAAAGCTTTATTATGTTACATAATCTTTATTGAATTATTTATTATAAACTGAATTTCAGTGCCCCTCATGCACTTCTTGCATTTGGAAAAGTTGATCCAATGCATCAAGATTTAGCAGTTGACCCTCTTGGAATCTTGCGACCTGCCACTAAACTCACTCACACTCTTCCCTTGGTAAACCATTTTTTTTCAAAAATATAATATAAATGTCATGAGCTTTTATAAATTTTGAATGTCATGGCATGGTTTTCTTGAGTATATTGTCTAAGTCAGCTGACTCATCATCTATTAAAAGAAAAAAGTCAAAAGATTTTTGAAAAATTAATTATGGGATTTTGTTATTTATAATGATTTGTTGACTTGAAAGTTGCTTCTAGTTATAATCATAGCCTCTTTTATTATATTTTTCTGTAAGTTTATTCAAGAACTAAAAATGATATAGTTAATGTCTATTAATGTCACTTTTTGGCAGGTTGATATCTAATTTGGTGGTTGTCCTTGTCTGTACAACTTGTGGTGACATTGTATTTGATTGTGTTGGGCAGCCGATTCGGTTATTATTAACGTTTTCTCAATTACTCTTTCGCAATTCTCACATCACGGTGTTGAATCTTGCAGCCAATCCCAAATCAAAAAATCCACTGGAGATCTTTAGAAGGTCTGCCCAATAGGTAATCATTCATTCATGATGGTTCTATGCTACATTATAAAAAGCAGAAGGCAGAGTGTCCTCATTGTTCTTGATAATTACGTCTGTTTGATCTAATGACCTGTGAAGTTCTACACATATAAGTTCCTTTCTATGACTTAATTAATTTAATTGAACAAATAAAATGAAGCATAGGCATATGAGGAGCACCTCTTTTGGTTGTTAATGAAAAATCCATTACTTCATATTTTTATTTATATTTACCAAACGATCCATACCATTTTTGTTAGAACTTTGAATATAGGTGAGATTATTCAATTGCATTCCCAGGATGTCATACGTTTGTAGACTCTTCTTAAATAATCCATATAAAAGGAAATTGCAACAATTTGTTTTCCTGTTTCCTGATTTCTAACCAATATGACTAACTTTATATTTTAAGATCCATAAAATAATGCCACTCACACAGTGACACATTTATTTGTATAATCTTTTTTTTTTTATAAATATGTCTAGATACTCATCTTGACCATTAGGTCCATTACTATACATAACATCATATATAAAACAAGTTTGCAGCCTTTGACATTATATAGTTTTAATACACCAGAACAAAAGCATTAATTACCATAATGACCACAACGAGAACTTTATTTCATAAAAATATCAAATTTTAGCAATTTAAATGACCATCTATTTAAAATAACATGATGTTGCTCTCTTGAAACAGGTCTGACCAATGACAACTATATGATATTTACTCAACATTTTACAGGTGAGATTAAGATGTGGATCAAAAGTTGAAGTTGCTAATATAGATGAACCTAGCCGTTGCGAGTAAGACCCCCCCCCCCCCCCCCCAAAAAAAAAAAGATAAATTATTTATTTTTATTGTGAATTGTGAATAAAAATTTTAATTGCAGATACTCTGCATTATTAACTACTCCAGCCCTTTGTCAAGAAGGAAGACTCAAGGTATACATGTTTTCACCATTTTGCTGTTAAAAAGACGAAAATACACTTCTTATTGTAAAAGAATAAGCTGAGAAAGATTGTATGGAATGTTTCAGGAACTACAAGATAAATTAGAAGCAGTGAAAATGGAACAACCACAAGGTCATGATGAGCTTTAAATATTTTTTTATACTATTTAGTATGGAAAAAGCAAAAAAAATGACCGATTTGTCCTTTTATTACAGTGAGGTTGAATGCTGCAGTTACAAAGGAGTGTGCTGTAGAGATGCCGGATGAATTTAACACAACATGGCTTCATAGAGGGGATCCCATACTTAATGTTAGTGATTTATCATTTGAAGCAAGTAGGAACTTAGGTTTGTTGCTTGATGAACTAAGGTATCAAGCTGTGAAGTCACTCAGCAATATGGTGGTTATTGTGCTAATCAAGAGGCAATTTTTGTCTTCATCAAGAATTTTTCTTCTGGTAAGTTGATTTGCTTTGTTAGTGGAATTTGATTGAGATTTTGTGCATATAATATTTTTTTCCATGTCTTTCTCTTTGATACTTTTTAAAATTCACCAACCAATTAAAGTTTAGAACAAATTTTGTTGTATTTATTATAATTAGGCTGAAAAATTAATTGAAAATTTGAATTAAATTCTAAGTCTTTGATAAAGGAGATACAAAGCTAGATACTAAGAGTAGAGGTCTGTGTTTGGTTCCTATTTCATGTACTGCTCAAGTTACATCGAATATGCTATCTGTTAACATCTTGTTCTTTATTATCAAGAGAAATTTGAGGAAGGCTGCAGCTCAGGAAGTGGTTGACAAAGTGAGGCAGCACAATGGTCTGTTGGTTGATCAGGTGTATTACCCCAATGTTTTGTATCTGGTTTCTGCTTACTGTAAGTTTGTTATATGCTGGATTTATTTTTTCATTTACTTTTGTGAAGTTGTTGCTATATTGAAAAGTCGTCCTTTTAGTGATGTGAAAGGATAAGATCCGTTACAGATCTGATCTCAATAAAGGAAATTCTGTACCTTTCTATGGTTCTTAATATCACCTGCTGTTACTTGTTAAATTATAGTTGCTTGCTAGTTATTTGTGAATTTTTGGCCTCACTAAGTTGGCAAACTGTAGTCGTTTTCTACTTGATTATTGTGAATTTTTGGCTGAAGTACTTATGATCTTTCAAGAAATAGACTGTACAGCTAAAGATTCCATCTGTACCTCATACACAATGGTTATTTATAACTCTTATTATTTCATTTCTATCTTATTCTTCTAATAAGCCATCAATTCTAATGCAGTCGACTGTTTTTTAGGATCTTTATGATTTGTATTTAGTTTAATCTTCTATCCAGACCAAATTATCCTTGAAAGGACTTATTAATGATCATCATTTTTGGTAATACATGATATGGCATCCTGTGAAATTGTTCATAATTGGGCTGTTAATGTTCCTATTTGTTTTCATTTATGTAGGTAACAATCTTGTTGAATTAGAGGTGAAGAACACATGGCTTTCTGTGGACCATATGAATCAGATGTAAATGGTAACAAGTTTAACACTCTAGTCCATACGATCAGATGTTAATGGTAACAATTTTAACACATGTGTCTTTGTTATACATACAAATTAGGAAGGTAGATCCGACTTTGGACATGGAGGCTGATGAAGGAGACAATTATACACATATTCCAGTAAGAAACAGAGTTGGATGATTATTTGTTAGTTTTATAGGAATGTATAACCCATGTTAGCAATGTATTATTTTTGTTTAACATTTGAATGATTCTTTGTATGACATATTATAATTTGTGCAATTTATTTTATTTTTTGAGTATGAAATTTTATTTTATATTATGTAATGGATTGTATTTTTTCTATATGGTATTTTATTTCTATTATGAGACATTAAATGCAAATTTAATTTAAAAATTAAGAAATATAAATATTTTTTTTAAACATTTAAATTTACGATACGCAAAAATGTGTGACATCTTCGTTTATGACATGGCCTTTCTTGAAAGGGGTTTTAATGATACGCATTGCGTGTCATAAATGCGCGTCGTAAATGCGCATCATCTATAGACGACGCGCAAAAGCGTGTCGTCTCTCGTTATGACATGGCCTTTCTTGACACGCATTTGCATGTCGTCTGAGCGTTTTACGACACGCATTGCGTGTCGTAAAAGGCTGTTTTTCTAGTAGTGCAAGGAGAATAATCTAATCATATAGATTCATCATAGGCAAATCTACGAGTGTAAAATCAAAAGGCCCATGCTTCACTCCTCTATATCCTTTGAAATGAACATTTATGAAACCTTCAGCATCAAAAGGCTTTCCCACTTTCAAACTAACTAACATATTTAAACTCCAAGTCTCATATTGAGGCTTAGATTGCTTCACATAAAAATTGAAAAGTTTCTTGTTCATTTCTTGATTACTCATTGGCTCATCAACTGCTTTATCAAGACTTCGGAATATAAAAGCCTTAGGTGTCACTGGGAAGTCCATTTTATATTCTTGAATATTTTCAACTGAAAATGAAGTAACTGGTTCTAACCATAAGTATTCAACTTTCTTAATAGATTCTTTCCCCATTCTAGAAGCAGTCCATTTTGGAAACAAAGCCTTCTTCGTTGTATCAATCTCATCAGCAGTCTTTTTCTAAGCTTCTTTCCAATCAAGCTCGTCTAATATTTCCTTCAATTCATCTAGCTCCTTATCTCTTGCAACTTGTGCTTTTTTTTCTTCTTCAGTTAAATTTAGATTTAAATCTTCTTAAGAAATAACTGTCACTTTTCCTTTTCCTGATCCATAAGATACATTAATCTTCTGATCAATAAACGATTTCTCCTTTAAGTCTTTCAACTTCTCTTCCAAAGATTGTTTTTCAAGATGAACTTTTGTCGCATTAACCTTTCCCACGTTCTTGGTATGATAAGGATTTATGATAACAAATTTCAGAATGGGAATTTTGTTATTAATAGGATTCTCAACATTTTCTAATCCTCCACCAGTGTTTAAGTGCTCAGGCTCCTTCTCAGCTCCATCTCCTCCTTGTTGCGAAGTAGCCCCGCTACTCGTCACATTGGCATGCTGATTGATTTTATTAAGGATCAAATTAGTTTTTGCATCCATAATGTTGTTGATTTGTGGAATTGAATAACTGAGTTTTGCATCCATAAGTTGCAAAATATAATCAACATATTGTGCATCTTTGTTTTCATTGATCTTCACCGTTCACCGATTTATTGCAAAATTACGAATCTTCACCAAAATAAGCTCTTAATTCATTGAGCATTCAAACTCGTAGCTACATCCTGTTTTTCTTTAAGAATTTTCTTCTTTTGTGTCACTTTAGAAAGAGCATCCATCACTTTGTTTTCACCATGTAAATGAATGTTCAAGGTAAGAACAGAATTCAACACCGAAGTGTGATGATCAACATTATCCTTTTGAATACCAAAATGAATACCAGACAGAGATTCTTTTTCCAAGGTAAGAAAATCACAAAATCCTTTGAGTTCATTTTCAACGAAAGTAAACCTAGCCTCTGAATTTTCTTGAAAATCGTTAAGATTATTTTCACATTCTGAAAAACATCTTTCACTTTAACAAAAACATAATCAATCTCCTTGTATGTTTATTTGACCAGGTTTTTCAGATCTTCAAATGTCTTTGCATTCGGTGAGGTAAGAATTTTCATAAGAGCTTTATGAGATGAAACCACATTTTCAAAATTGGTGGTTGAAAGAGTCTCAATGTGAATAGTTAAACTATAAAGCTTCTTATTAAGAACATGATATTCCTTTCAAGTGATCGGAACTAATGAATCAACATCATTTGTACCCTCTTCTTCAAAAAAATCAACATGTGGTGGCATAAATCTTCAAATGATCTAATAATACCAAAATTCAGATTATTGAAAAGCATAAATTTAGTTTCTAAACTTGAAGAAGAATTTGTATGCCCAGATGGTGATGGAGCAGTTGCTTGAATACATGAAGTTGGTTGATCATGAGCAACATTTTTTGATGGGGTAGAAGTAGAAATAGGATCGGAATTTGGAATGGGAGAATCGAAATGGATTGAACATGAATGTTAGGATTAGAAATTGGAACTATTGTTGCTCGTAGGGTTTTCGAAAGATTTAGAATTGGATTCTTGAGAACATTCTAAAAAATTTCATGTTCAGTCAGAGTTGGAGGTTGAATTGGTGGAACAACTTGAGAAGAAGGTGGAGTTCAGACAAGAGGCGGAGCTATAATAGAATTAGGCTCCGAAACAACCTTATGAAGTTGCGAATTATCTGATGTATCTTCTTCATTGTGAAAGCTAGCACCTTGAACATCATTTTGAGTTATTTCCTCTAAATCCTCATGCACAAGAGGTTGCTAAGATTTCATAAATTTCGTTTTATGTTATTTCTTGAAGTTTTTAGGAGATCCATGAACAACAATAGTTTCTTTTCATTTTCTTTTAACACTTATTCTTTTTGGAATATCCCCAGCATAGGAAATAGTTTTCAAATCATCTGGAATCAATCTTTCACTAGAAACTGGAATCTTCTTATACTTCCGAATGATAGCATTGTCTGAAGAAACCCGAGAAAGCATTACCTCTAGAATTGATCCAATAAATGTAAAGATCTTGGGATTAGTAGTAACAAAGATATTTGTATGCATTTTGGGAATATCAGCGATAACTACATAAATCATGACAGGAACTCGGTAGTGATTTAAGGCATGCGTAACCACTATTGACCAATAGTGAGCACTAGAAATTTCATAATTCTTTTGTTAAGAATTATGAATTTGAACAAACTGAACCCACAATACTTTCCCCAAATCAACATTGTCACTAGTGAACAAGCTATAGAGCAAAGTATGAAACATCCTACTGGTAATATCAGAACCAGTTACTCTCTTAGAAAAAGAATTTGAATAAGATGGAGAAAAGAGCATTCCAGATTGGAGGTAAAGAAGACTTTCTAAACTTTGAAAGAACATAAATATCAGAATTGTACCCCATCAGGATTCACTGCACCATCAACTGGAGAAAGCCCTAGAAGCTTGCAGAAATTAGCTTTTGAAATAGAAGTTTTGTGCCTGGAATTTCAATGTTCATAATCTCAAGAGATTTATTGTAAATTGTTGTCGAATAGGCCATAGATAGAGAAGAAACAGTAACATCTTCATATAATGTCAAAGCCTTCTTTAATTGTGAAAATTTGAGACGTACAATAAGAGGTTGAATCAATTTTGAGTACTTTGAAGCTTGAAGATCAGAAACCATGTTTTCATGCAACTTGATGCTCAAGATGATTGATTTTGTTGATTGATCCATAAAAAACATGTTCAGAGGAAGCCATTTGAAGAATAGAAGAATCACCACTGAAAATCTTCAAATATCAAAGAACTTCTTCAAATGCTTTTGAAAATTATGGAAGCGTAAATGTTTAATGATAGATGATGATGAGATTAAATAGGGCTTTAGAATCTCAAACGGTTTTAATTTTGAATCTGAATCGTTAATCATAAGTGGTGAGAGATAACACTATCAAAATTAAGGTAAGTCACTTCAGATGTCATAAAAAATTCCCACACCAATCATCCCAGAAAAATAAGGTCCAATAACCGCTTGACAACTCACCGGAATTGTAACAAAACCACTTTTGAAAAATCGCACCAATTTTGAATTTGAATGAACTTTTCACAAAAGAAAACATTCCATTTCGTTTTGCAGCTGTTTCGTAATCACTGATCCACCCTCCAATTTGCAAGAACTAAAATCGTATCCATTCGAATTAAGAACATGATTGAATTCATAATAGAACTTTCAGAATAGTAACCAAAGTTAAGAATAGTTTCATCTAGTCAAAAGAAGAATGACTAGAATCACTAACTACACTTAGTGAAATCGTGGTTTTGGTTGGTTTGACCTGAGACCTTAAGGATTCCAAGTGAAGTGTGTAAAAGTGATAGAGAAAATAGATTTTTTAAATATGAAAGGTTCTTGCTGCATCACGTTATCCTACGGTAATAGTAGGCGATCATCGCATAGAGTTTAATAACACCATATGTTCTGAATTGGTTTTATCTAAAACCTAGGGGTGCTATGTGAAATGTGATATTGATATGTCCAAAAGAAATAGATGGGGTGATGATGGTACATTGAAACATAGTTCATTTCATCTATCAATTTAGAAGTTAAAATCTAGAATTCGTAGACGAATTCACCGTTAAATCCTTTATGGTATTATTTTGTTGGTCTCACTGTCCATCATGGTGATAATTATGAAAAGATCATAAACAAAATTTTTTGGCACACCTAAATCGTAGTAGTTTTAATACTAGAGATGTCTTGGGATATTCATCATAGTGTGTTATTAATGTAAGAAATATGAGATAAGAAGATGGAAACGAGTTTCTCACACTCTCATGGTGATAATAAGAATGATCATAAAAACAAATTTTGAGAAACCATAACTCTGAGTTGGTACAGTCTTGGAAGATCAAGGGTTAATTAAAAATTATTGTTAAGAAATCCGTCAAATCCTTGAGGTTTAGAAAAAGAACCCTATGTTTGAGTTTGTGTGTATTTAAGACGTCATCGATTTTCAAGATTGGCTAAAAGAAACTTTACACCTTTGTGAAATGAATGACCCACCAGACATCTCCAAATTCTGAAATGAGTTGGGAAAGGTCGCTCGGTGATTATTGGTAATATAGCCTATTCTAGAAAGAAATTCTTTGAATAAGAATTTTATTAAGGCTTCAAAACCTAAGAATAAGTGAGGCTTCAGACAACATGCTGCAACATACTTCTATAGACACTTAGCTAGTTAAAGTTCATAAAAGAAATTGCCTGATCCCATAGAATTCCAATGTGGCACGCAATAACAGCAAGTGTTAAAAAAATTAAGCTAAAAAGACAATATTTTCTAAATTTTGAAAAATTCTATGAAAGTGAATTTTTTTTTTAAATTTTTTTAAAAATGATTTTTTTTCGATTTTTGAACATTTTTATAAAAGAGAAAATCTTTTTTTTTGAAAATGTTTATAAAAGAGAAAATCTTTTTGGATTTTTGAAAATTTTTATAAAAGAGCAATCAACGATGAGCTTCGAAGCTCGGAACACATCGCGGATGAATAGTAATGAGAAGAAATTAAGAATTGAAACAAACAAGTACGTTGTGCACCCACCTACAAATCTCACACCCTCTCACAAACAAGGGGTAGCCATTTGACAAAACATTATATCTTTTGATTGTCTGGGAATCTCGAAACAGTTCGCATGTGAACAGTGAATGTCTCACGCCTATTTGTGACTTGAGATGACCTCCGAAGTTTAGAACCGTTCGGTGATGAACAACACCCTTTCACAATTCATTAGTTTCCAAGAAGATTTCAGAACTGATTCAGCTTAAATCATACCAAGTCTATGCAATATGTGATTAAACGTTGTTTCAGGAAATGCTTTAGTAAATATATCTACCAATTGGTATGTTGAATAAACAAAATGGACTTCAACATGTCATCTTCAACATAATCTTTAATAAAATGACACCATAACGCAATATGCTTTGTTTTAGAATGTTCTAATGGATTTTTACATATCCTTATTGCATTTTATGAAACATAATACAACAATATTTTCTTCATATTTATTCGATAGTCTCAAAGTTGGATTTGAATCCAAATAATTTGCGAGGTGCATGAAGCAGCTGCAATATATTCAACTTCTGCAATCTATAGAGAGACACACACATGTTTCTTTGATTGCTAAATTACGAGTTTCTTGTCCAAGAATTGACATCCACCTATAGTACTTTTGCGATCAAGTCCACATCCACCTAAATTTTCATCAGAATATGCCTACAAAAAGAATCTTGAATTAGTTGGATACCACAAACCAAGAGATATGGTTCACTTAAAATAACAAAATATGTTTTCCAAAGAGATCATCTGAGGCTCTTGTGGATTTGCTTGATAATGAGTACAATAGAAAACTGCGAACATGATATCATGCATGCTTGATGTAAGATACAATATAGACCTAATCATCTGTTTGTATAAAGTCAGTATGCAACATGTTTTTCAAGAGAAGGATACAAATTTGTTCCGATCGAAATTGGAACTTTCATCTTAGAATCACTAGCCATTCCAAATTTTGCAAGTAAGGATATCGTAAAAGCTTGCTGGTTGATGAATGTCCCTTCTTCATAATGCCTAATATTTAATCGATGGAAAAAATAATTGGACCCTTTGAGCTCATCTGAAATTTAGTTTCCATTAGTTTTCACAAATCAATAGTCATTTGAGGACTAGTTTATCCGAAAATAATATCATCAACATAAATTTGGACAATCTCTCTTACGAAAGAAGATGGGGTCAACAGAACCTTGTTTAAACTTAGATTGTTTATGAAACCAAGTTAAAGTTTCATACCATGCATGAGGAGCTTGGTTAAACCATAAAATGCCTTATCAAGAATATAACAATGATCTGGATATTTTTCATTTACAAACCTGGTGGTTGTTCAACATAAATTGTTTCTTAAAGTTCGACATTTAGAAAAGCACATTTGCCATCCATTTGAAATACTTCAAAATTTTTGTGTGCTTCATCAGCTAGAAAGATGCGAATTGACTCCAATCTTGAAACATGATAAAATTTCTCTTCATAATCAATGCCTTCTTCTTGACAATAACCTTTGACTACGACATGGTTTGTTTATGACAACATTTCCTTACTTGTCCAGTTTTTCCAAAATACCCATTTCAGACCTACAACAACTGCTGTTGGTGGTGTCAGAATCAATCTCCAAACTTTGATGCATTTAAATTCATTCAATTCATCTTGCATTTCCTTAACCCAATCTGCATGATCAAGAGTAATTTTCACCATTTTAGGTTCTGTATTAGAAATGAAAGAATTAAACATGCCCAAAACTAAGTTTTTCGTTGAAAGAGCTTGTTTTTCTTTAAGTTGAGCTCGAGTAGGAACTCCAGAAAATGTTTCTCCTATAACTTGAGTTCGTGGATGGTCTTTTGTTCATTTCGTTAAAGGTGAATAATTTAAATCATATTCAGGATCAATTTCAACATTGACTTCTTCAAATTTTGATTGAGTATCTGTTTCGATGTTATCCTGATGCTCGCCAAAATAGTAGGAACTAAAGAAAAATTCTACCCTCTAAATGATCACTATTAACAGTATTAGTTTCTAGAGAATTTGAGATTTCAAATAAGTTGATAATTAAATTTAGAAAATCATTATTAGAATGCAAATTTGAATTTTCCAAATTCTCCCCCTCAACATAAGCAGTAGGCGAATCATACAATGAAGAATTACATGTATATTCATGAGTTTCAACATTTTCAACTGCCTCATCTGTGACAACCCGAACCTTTTTCCGTTTCCATTAACCGATTTCCGTTAATAAAATTTGAATTTTATTAAGTTTCCCGTCAAACTTATTGGTTTAGAAAATCATCAGGTTTTATATATATAATTAAATTTTATATATGAGTCGGGACCAAAATCGCATGAAAAACCCGAATCTTCTTGAAAAATCAAACAGTTTTCGGCCCAGGTGAGTTTACGGCTGTAAACCAGTGTACGGCCGTACACTCGTTTACGACCAACGTCGCGTGGACCCCACCACCGACCATGAAAACCCCCTATAAATACGAGACCCTACCCTTCATTTACACCTTTCTTGGCCGAAAACTCTTCCCTTCTCTCTCTACGTCTTGACCGTAGACCCCAAAAACAGCCTTATTCTTCCGGGAATCATCGAAAATCACCATTGGGAGTCATTTCGGAGCATCTAGAACACGTTTTTCATCAAATCCATCATCCTCGTTTTTAAGTGTATGACCGTACACCCTTCAAGAGTGCAAATCTTCATTGACCGTAAACCAGTTCATGACCGTACACACTTCAAACCTTCAAAGGCCGTAAACCCTTCGAGAGGCAGTTCACGACTGTAAACCTTTCACGGCCGTAAACCCCATTCACGGCCGTAAACACTTCCTAAGTGGTGCATTAGATTAAAAAGCCACTTTCCTCGATTCAATCAAGTCCCAGTAACATTCCTTAACCGAAAGCAAGTGTTTTTCTAACACTTTATCTAACGAAATCGCTAATTTAGATACATATATGTATTTAATTGTTATTAGGATTCCGTTAAGTGCCACACTACAACTCGAGGGTCTTCATTTCAGTTCGTTGATTCGACACTTGTACGCAACTAACAGTGAGTTCGTACCCCTACACTTTTATGATTTTTAATGTTTTCTGGGGGGAATACAAGCCAAATACAAATGATTTTTAATGGTTTCTAGGGGGAATACAACCCACGTTTTATAAAATATTTAGATATTTTATCCCTTTTGTACTATGTTGAGGATAAGGGACACTTTTATCTTGGAAACATAATTGCATAACTTTAAGAACGATTTACAAACCAAGTACATAACATTTCAATCAAACTATAATGGGTATATAGTTTGGGGAATTCAATACACAACTTTTACTGATTCAGATTACATACATGGGTAAACATATAAACTATGACAGATTTAGTTTGTGATATACATTACTACAATAGTAATAATTATTTAAGTATAATTATTATCTTATACAGTAAACACACAAGTACAAATACAATTGATCGATACAGAACTACACGTAAACTAGTTAATAAAGGATTGTGAGACAACACTTCAAATGTACCCTTCGGGGTACATGTTAAATCCTATGATAGTATAACCAGAGTCTCCTGGAGGGAGAGCGTGAGATTTGTGAATAGATCTATTCGGGAGTGACAATCCCACACCTGAACTGCTAGCTACAGTTAGGCATGCATGCCTGGGGTGACAAATGTCATTTAACCGACACTTGAAGAACGTTGTAAAGGTCACTAGGTCATATCAAGCATAGTTATACGACTCACAATAGTATAAACTAAACATTTGTTTACGGGATTTGATTCTTCATTAGTTTTATTTTAAGTAATGAAACTACTATACATACTGGTGGTAGCCAGGGTTTTCATACAGAAGATACTATACATACTGGTGGTAGCCAGGGTTTTCATACAGAACATACTATACATACTGGTAGTATTCGGGGTTTTCAAACAGAACATACTATACAAAGGTTTTCGTATAAGAATACACACATACTACGATTGATAGTAACCACACATAAAAAGTAATGTTTTTCCTATACTACAACAGGATACAGTAACAAACATTTATAGTTAATTCTATAATTCCTTAGTTTAGGAATCAGGGCTACGTATGGAGAATATTCGATAGACTGTGGAATATGTGGTTTCCGCCTCATTTCCTGTTCCTTGTTTGGTTGTGGGCTTAGGGCAGATCCACATAATCAACTGTCTGTTCGATATTGGTTTATATATGGCTAGCATGAACTAAGTGGTCATAGATGGAACTGATATTATCACACTTTTACTAAAGAAAATATTGGATTTTCTTGGAAACATGCGAACATTTTTATAAAGTTATCAACACGTTTTCATTACAAAAACATCGGTTATGAACTCACCAGCTTTATGCTGATACTCTTTCAAAACAGTTTGTATTCTCAGGGAATCAGTAGACAGGTACCTCCTGGAGTTTTGAGAAGACGGAGCGTATAGAGTCACGTGTTTTTCTTTTGATTATACTTTTGATGTATAAAAACAAGAATCAAACAGATGTAAATATCTTTTCATATATGTATTCAATGTAATGGTTGTGTTTACTATGATTACTATGATGCAGTTGTTGTGATACTACATATGACGTCATCCACCCCCGAACGTTTCCGCCGTTCCAGTTTGGGCGTGTGACATCATCAATAAGCTTTAATAATTCATCTTCTTTATTATATTTTTCTTTTGATTTTGAAGAGATTTCTTGTTTTGGTTCATCAAAAAGTTTCAAAAAGTCCTCATAAAGAGTCATGAGAGGACTTTATTGCGAAAAGATGATGGAAATATTTTGTCACATTGAACAACCAGCTTTTGTTGATAATTGTTGACAAAATTTTCATCGTAAGTGACATAATAGATTTCTTCAATTTTCTTGGATTTCTTGTTGAGAACTCTCAAAACTTTAGACGTTAAAGAATATCGCAAGATTATTTCTTTATCAGCTTTAACATGAAACTTGTTGTGATGTTCCTTGGAATTAAAGATAAAGCACCTAGAACCAAAATCATGAAAAAACAAAATTAACATTAGGCTTCCGATTGTTAATATTTTATAAGGTGTGATAGGAAATCTTTTATTTACATATGAACGATTTTTTTATAAAACATGCAGCTCCAGTTACTTCAGACCAGAAGTATAAAAGAAGATTCGCAAAGGATAACATCATCCTCACAGCTTCACAAGGTGAATAGTTTCGCCTTTCAACTACACCATTCTATTGTGGTGTATAAGGAGATGAAAAGTTATGACTTATTTCCTTGTTCGTCAAGAATTCTTCACATACTTGATTTTTAATTCAGTTCCATTGTCACTTTTGATCTTCTGAATTGGCTTTCGCAACTAAAACTCTATCTGCTTCACAAAATAAATCGTTCTTTATGTAGTTTCAAATTTTTGTTTAAGAAAAAATACCCATATAAATCGAGAAAAGTGATCAAAAATAGCCAAAACATATTTGTTACCCCCAATACTTTCAATTGATGATGGACTACATAAATCAATATGAATCAATTCAAGTGGTTCTACAATCTTAGTATTTATGATTGAAGAATGACTTTGTCTACTTTTTTTCCCATTTCACAAGTTGCACACAAATGATCTTTATCATACTTAAGAAGGGGTAGAACTCACACAATATCACCAAGAACAAGCTTGTTGATATCTTTTAATTTAAGATGAGAAAGTCTCCTATACCATAAACAACTTTCATTTGAACATGCTTTTGCAAGCAAACAAGTTGATGGTTTCGATTGAATTGGATTCAAGTTAAGAGGATATATTTCACCTTTCCTCTTTGACTTCAGAATAACCTTTTGCTTATGCTTGTTGATAATTTTTTATCCTTCTTCATGAAATGAGTCTTTCAGACCACTTCCTACAATAAGTTGAGAAACACTTATCAGGTTATGTTGCAAAACTCCAACATAAGCAACCTTGCGAATTGTAAATTCTCCATTAGTTATAATTCCATATCCCTTGATTTCACTAGTTGCATTGTTTCTATATTTAACTCTTCCACCATCCTTCAGACTTCAAAATTCCCTTAATTGTGACTTCATTGATGTTATGTAACGTGAGCAGCCACTATCAATATACCATTCCGAATCATACTACTCGTCACACATCACCTGAAAAATTACACAAGTTTAGGAACCAAAACCAATGTGGGCCCTTGTGAGAATTTTTATACTCAAAACTTTGTTCTAATCAAGCGTTTTCTTAAAAACTTTAGTTTTGTTATCACAAAGATTTATCTCAACAATTGGAACTTTGTTTTGAATAAATGATTTGATTTTTGGCTTAATTTTCTTCAAAAATTCTTCTTCTTTAGTTTTCAATTTTGCCTCGTAATTTGTCAAAGTAGTTTATGTTGGATTAGGTGTCAAAGCCCATAACTATTATCGGTATGTACTTGACCTGATTTTGAGCATGGTCCTTTTGGGTTGCCTTCACTCATACAACTTGATAGGATGACAAGAGGAGAAATAGTAGAATTTATTATATGAATAATAAAATAGTACTCAAAATGGTTTTATTAATATATTACAAGATTAATATATTATTTGGAAATCATATTATTTAATTAGTATTGATCATAAATTAATTTGAAATTAATTTGGTGATCAAAAGAGACTGATTAAATTAAGGGGACTGATATTGCAATTATCTGATAATTGTAATTTAGGTTGTGGACTCCATTTAGATGGGATGGACGAATTCTATGGGAAGCCAATAAGGAATTCGTCTAAGGGGCCTTCTAGAAGAGTTATATGGATTGCTTAAGGCCTAAGCAGTCATATTAGGGTTTCCATCTAAAACCCTAGCAACCACAAGTATAAATAGACCCCATTATAAAGGATTTTCGCCTAAGGCTTCTTGAAACCCTAGAGTGGTCGAAATCCTCCTCTCTCCCACATCATCCTTTGCATTGAGTGTTTGTGACTCCATTAGAGGTGCAAAACTTGGGGCACTAGGCTTTCATAAGTCAAGATCAAGAAGGATTAAACTTGTTATGCTACATAACAAGAGAGGTAAAGTTTCTAACCCTAATCATATGTCAATTTCCAAATATGTATGTTAGTCATAGGGTTATTGCTTTGGTATTCATAGTTGTATGTTCAAATTAGAAAAACCTAGATCCAAAGCAATTAGGCATAAGATTGATATTATGCTAATAACCCAACAGTGGTATCAGAGCCTAGGTCGTTTTCTATTGAACAGATGCAAAAGTGAACTGCCAAAGGATCAAAAAGTCGAAAATTTTGCTGTCTGACAGGCTGACTCTCCGAGTCCATGTATGGACTCGACGGGTTAAGTGTCCTGGTGCCGGGATTTTCGATTTTCTGGCCAGATTTTGATTTGGATATTTACGAAAACTCGTTTTTCTTGCCTAAATTCGATTTTTTATCATTGGTATGGATATCCTTATCAGATTTGGTGGATTTGGTTAAATATGGATGATATAGTATTATTTTGATTCAAATATTTAACCTAGTAATTTTGAAAAAGTTTTAAATTACACCCTTTAGGTTTTATAGTTTAAATTTGAAATTAAAAGTTTTAGTTTTTGAAATTTAAATAGTTAAACCCTAATATTTTGAAAGATTTCAAAATTTGTCCTCAAGTTTTGAAATTTAAAATTTAATTGAAAGGTATTAATTTTGAAATATTAAATTCTAAAACCCTAGTATTTTGAAAATTTCAAATTACACCCTTATGGTTTTATTAAATTAATTAAGTGTTTATTAAAAAAGAGAATTAATAAATCCATAATAATATGGTTTGAGTTTAATCAAATTAAAAATATAATTTATTAATAGACTAAACCACTTAGTATTTTAAATGTATAAAATACACCCTTATATTATATAAAATTAAAAGTCTAATATATTATATATGTATAAGTAAAAAGTCAGTGTTACCGTTAGTAGGCCTCATTCACGAAGCTGGTCTATAAGGGTGTTTAAGGAAATTTCCTATAAAATGGCGATTAAATGGGTGTCCACTCTCACCCCCCGCACTCTTAACTGGTGGAGGGTCGTTAGCCGAATGGGTAGGGTAGGACACAACCTTCCATTACAAGTATAATGATAACAGGAAGTAACTAAACACTTTTATAAATTCTCAAATCTTAGTTACTTTAGGAAAAATGTGAATTTGGTGCTAATCCATGAAATTGAACATTGCACCTTGTTGGTCATTAGTGGAGCATGTGTGGTTAACCGGCACACTAATATGGGACTAATGAAGGATGGCAATGGGTTTCTCGTAAGATTATCATTGATCAATGGAGCATGTGTGGTTAACTGGCACATTGATTGGTTGGTAATCGACATCGAGAGTACCAAGCTAATTTGCATGGTTATTCACACCTTGTTTGTGATCCTCGGTATCCCAGTCACAAACTTGAAGGGCATAATCGAGATTAAACATGCCATTGAAAAGTTCAATGAATCTCAAAAGATCTAGGAGTTTCAATTCATTTAAAACCTAATCTTCATTTTTGTTTTTCATGGTGGAAATTGGTAAATCGTCATTTACCTACCTTCAAATAGTCTGCAACTAGATTACGACATCCCTCTTCTGAGTTGTAGAATATTGTGTTGGGTCCTAGCCTTAATATTTCATTTGGGTGTTATATTAAGGATTGAATCAACTACTTTGAATTTCTGCTGTTTGGTAGATGTCAAATTCTAAAAACTATGGTCTTCCTGAATCCTTTGGAAAAGGTTTTCCACATAATGATGATGTTCCACGATTGGATCATGGAAATGGAAATCGTACTTCACTTCCTCCACCTCCTCCAATTATTCTCCCTAACCTATGTGTTTGAAGACTTGAAAAGTTCAAGGTCACTCAAGCCCTATTGCAAAGAAAACACGAAGATGGAAAGTCTATGTGTGCTCACTTCTTGGAGATGAAGTTACATATTGACAAGTTGAGGATATTGGGTGTCGATGTTTCAAGGAAGTTGGCTATTAACTTGGTTCTTCAATCGCTGCATGAGTCGTGAGTTCATAAAAGATTACTATATGACAGACCTCGACGTGACCATCATTGATCTTACCTATTTGCTTATTTCTCCTGAATCAGCAATGATTTGGCGCACTAGTAAAGCAAAGTTGATTGGTAGGTCTACTTCCCAAATGTCCATGGACATAGGAAATGACAACGATAGTCCAAAAAGGATTTCTTCTCCTAAGGGAAAGAAATCTGCCATGGTCAAAAAGTTTGATCATAAGAGAAAGGAAAATTCTAAGATTGTCCCATGTGCTATTCCAAAAGAGTCCATTTGTTTCTACTGCCAAGAGAAGGGATATTGGTTGCGAAGCTGCCCTATTTACCTGAAAGATCGCAAGGATGGGAGAGTCAAGATGTATGATTCTACTTCAGGTAAGTCCACTCTCTAACTCTAGTAAGTTCCTATTTGTAGATTCTTAATACATGATGTGATAAGATTGCATTTTGATGTTTTGTAGGATCGAAGAAAAGAAAGGAAGCTTAAAAGAAGAGTGAATTGAGTCTGGTCGCGAAGAGATGGATTTCGATCGCATGGTTCGATGATGGGATTTTTGAGCTTCCACTTAGGAGTTATGATAGATTTATTAGGAGTATTTAGTAACATAGTTTTCATTTGTACTTACGTTGTAAGGACAAGTTTTTCCGCATTTTATAAATAAAGAAAAATTTGATTTTATCTTGTTTTTTATTATCCTTGCAATGATAGTTGTGAAAATTGATGTTTATATGTTTCTATTGAAAAATGGATGTGATTCTTAGTTATGTTATTTGTGGTAGTGTCGAAAATTTACCAAATAAGGAATGATTATCATCACCCAAGTTTCAATTGGACAGAAACTTGGAATCATGCAACTTGCATTGTATGATGAATGAGAACCTTCGTATTTGGTAAATTAAGACTAATTCCTTGTTCGCATGTAGATGTGAGTCAAGTGAAGGACTAGGGGATCTAGTACATATTGTTGTGCACTAGTCAAGTCAGCCACAAAGAACGATAAGACTATTCGTCATGATTTACTAAAAGTTTAGTAAATGTGGTTATGCTTAAAAGATTAAGTGTAATTATGAATCATTAGAAAAGTTTCAATGAATGGCAGAACGAATAAGAATAATCAATTAGGTAGAAAGATAAAAGTTTCTCCAATCTGAAAAGAAGGGAGAGTACTTGAGTATCGTGTTTTATGATCATCTTAGTGAACATGAAACTATATCACAATTGATCATCTAAAGACACCTTAGTGCACTTGTATGGCTAAGTAGAGGAATCAGGAATTGTTGAAATGGTTAAGTCAAGAAGATGAATCATACTTCGTTCCAAAAGGTGAAGTCTTAGAGTCATACTCCAAGATTGTGTATTGAGTGACATGTCTTGAGTAAGTAACACATTTTGAAATTGGTAAGTTGTGATGTCTTGGATAAGACAAAGACCAACTAAGACCAATTGTGTGTTGTGTTTTGTCTTGATAAGAATCCGCACTAAGTCTTGGATATTTGTTCGTCGAGGAATGTTTCTTGACAAGAGAATCTTATATATCAAGAGGTCAGTGGGAGTCTTAATGGTCTTGAATAGCTTCAGGAACTAATCAAGAATAAACCTATTTTCCATCACTAGCACACGACTTAAGGTTGATAACCTATCATGATTGACATATTCTTGTTTCTATGCCATTCCAGTTAAGTTAACTATGCATGTGAGTCATAAGAGTTCTCAATTGATTGCATAAGGCAAATCACCTTGATCAATGAAAGTTCAATGACCTGTATGGGTGATCTGCTCAACAACTTGGAAAACATGGTAGGCCCGTGTGCTGCCAGGTGGCAAGAAATTAAGATTGGATAAGTTCTGTCCATATGAGTATGGATTTGTCACAAACATTGTCTTGTGATAATGGTTATGACAAATTCACATGAATAGGAACACGTACACCATAAAATCTAAGTGGTAAGGTTTCTCTCCACATCATGAAAATGATTGTGAGGAAATGCTTTCACTAAGAAGATTTAAGGAGATAGCGATTGTGGTATTTATATTCTGGAATTCGATTATGATTATAGCATCCCTCTTCATAGTTCGAATTATGAGAAATGGCAAAAGGGTCTGAACATTTAGGACTTATTGCTATAAGTTCTAGAATTGTTTAGACACACATATGAGTTATCTAACGAAAGGTGTATGAGTTTGAGAAGCTTAGATAAAGGCTTATTGAAGCATCTTGTTTCAGAAATATGAACTTTGGTTAAGGAAGTCAATAAGTATTAATTTCTAGAAGTCCAGCTGATTTCTGAATACATGTCAAAGCTAGTAGGAGCATAAGTGTTATGTTAGTAAGGAAATAATTATCATGTTAGTGGGAGCATGATTATTATGTTAAGTATTGTGAGTTAGCAATATTAATTATAGAAAACAAAAGTTTCAATTCGCAAAGTTGCAGAGGTTGAAAAGTTGTTTTGCTACAATTAAGGGAGAGAATATTATACTTTATTTCAAATCTAAAAGCTTAGATCAAGAAATTTTAATCAAATTTAGTCAAAGGACGTATATGAATGTTATGTTGAAAAGATTCAACATAAGGAAATTCTATATATATGGCAATATTATAGCAACAGACTGGTAATGTATCGTTTCTTTATGTAGGACATTATGTATCATATCCCATACGCTTTGGGTATAGGATCGATTGCTTATTCTATAATATTCGACCGTGTCTGTCTATTCCAAATGCCTAGGTCATTAAGAGGGATAAGGACCAGAACCGGATATGACTAAAGTAGTTAAAAAACTGTTAAGGACAATCTTAGGTTCACTAAGGATTTGTCACTTGTGGGCAGTTGGAAATATAGTAATGGATGGACCATATCGACATTATTATGAACAGATAGGATTCTATTTAGAATGAGTTGTCATATGGAAAATAGGGAAATGTTTCCATTAATGGGAGTTGGATAGTAAGAATTTATGTTAATAACTTTTATGCAAAAATGATGTTCAAAGGAATGTACTTTGAATGTGAGACCTCATATCTATGGAATTGTCTTGTAACAATGTCCAATGGAGCACTTTGTAATATCATTGGCAAAGTCTTTGTGACTTTTATGCTGTAACATTACAAAAGAGTCATTGCATGAAATGCTAGAATCTAACATATTCTAAAAGTGGCAAGAAATTGGTATTCTTACACTTATAGATAAGATTAGGAATTGTGAAATGAGCTTCGTTGGAAATGTATTCAATTGATCTATTTCACAAAGTATGGACCATAGGTAAACATAGTGTGCATGCTTGGAGCATGGGATAATTATTGTTTTTCAATTCATGTATCAAGTTGATTATCCGAAACATTATACAATGAATAATGTGTAATCAATATGGTGATTAAATAATAGGTGTTTTATTTATACTCAAAAGTTTTGAGGCCATATTGGATTCGATTATTCTTGTGTTTCACTATGCATGTTTTGACTTCCAGAATAACTAGGTTATTCAAACATCCACAGTCAATGATACTTTGGAAGTAGGTATTGAGGTAAGACTGTCATGAATCCGACTGTAGATTGTCTAAAGTGTTTAGACATAGCAAAAGTCTGCTGCAGTGTTCATGAGTGCTTCTGAAATAAGATTTGATTATTGGATTAAACCCATGCTCACATGAATTACTTCATGGATTTTATCACGAGTGATTGTGAGACGATAATATCTTATATTCTTGAAACGGAGACATATGATTTGTTGTTTACAAGTCGGTTGTGCAATGATAATACGTAAACACATCAGTAACTTGATGTTATAAAATGTATTGTTGTGTGTGATTTGATGAGTAAATGGTAAAAGCATATGAGTCGAAGTTTATCTGTTCGTTTTACCCAATGTGGGATAAAAGTGATATATGTGGGCCCCTCGACGATTTAGTGATGACACCCAAAAGCGCTTGGCCAAGCCTGGACTGATTTGATTTGTTCAATTAGTCAGTCGTCTTAATTTGGAAATCGGTAAACAACACATAGACAGATAGAATGATTATAATCCATGTCTCATGTCTATATGATATCTTGAGAATAGAGGAATATATGATATCTTGAGATAGAATGATTATAATCCATGTCTCATTGACAACGGCTTTTGAGAGCTACGATTGCTAGTCAGGATTTTGGAGTTGTACTTGCAATAATAGTTATTAGACTTATTCAAGTGGGAGACTGTTGGATTAGGTGTCTAAGCCCATAACTATTATTGGTATGTACTTGACCCGATTATGAGCATGGTCCTTTTAGGTTGCCTTCACTCATGCAACTTGATAGGATGACAAGAGGAGAGAGAGTAGAATTTATTATATGAGTAATAAATTAGTACTCAAAATGGTTTTATTAATATATTACAAGATTAATATATTATTTTAAAATTATATTATTTAATTAGTATTGATCAGAAATTAATTTGGAATTAATTTGGTGATCAAAAAAGACTGATTAAATTAAGGGGACTGATATTGCAATTATCTGTTAATTGTAATTTGGGCTGTGGACTCCTTTTAGATGAGATGGACGAATTCTATGGGAAGCCCATAAGGAATTTGTCCAAGGGGTCTTCTAGAAGAGTTCTATGGATTACTTAAGGCCTAAACAGTCATATTAGGGTTGCCATCTAAAACCCTAGCAGCCACAAGTATAAATAGACCCCGTTATAGAGGATTTTCATCTAAGGATTCTTGAAACCCTAGAGTGGTCGAAATCCTCCTATCTCCTACATCATCCTTTGCATTAAGTGTTTGTGACTCCATTAGAGGTGCAACAGTTGGGGCACTAGGCTTTCAGAAGTCAAGATCAAGAAGGATTAAACTGGTTATTGCTACATAACAAGAGATGTAAAGTTTCTAACCCTAATCATTTGTCAATTTCCAAATATGTATGTTAGTCATAGGTTTATTGCTTTGGTATTTGTAGTTGTATGTTCAAATTAGAAAAACCTAGATCGAAAGCAATTAGGGTTTCATGTACATCATAGGATTGATGTTATGCTAATAACCCAACAGTTTCATAATCCAAAGTTGATTTCTTTTGAAGAACAACTTTTCTTCTTTTTGAAAGGGAGGTATTTATTTTTGTAACTTTTGAATAAAACAAATTGGGACAAAATTGAGATTTCACATTTTTCACTTGTGATGAATTTTGTTTTTTACTATGATAACTTGAATAATTGACAAACTTTTGATCAATCTTGTGAAAATTAGAACTTAATGCAACATTATTTTGATTATTAACAACACATGAAGACTTTTCTTTTTATTTCCAAAAGTTTTTTTTGTTCTTTCAAATTCTTTTGGATCTCGCATTCATTTATTTTCTCTTTTTTTCTTCATTTTTTATTTTTGAATGCGATGATTTCCCATCTTTGATTTTCCTTTGTTGTTTTTCTCAAAAAACTTTTCAGAAATGTTTTTCACAACTTCAGATTTATTTGAAATGATTTCTTTCGAACTGCTTTTCTCAGTTTTAGTTCCATTTGTATTTTCAGCCTTTTGTGAGCTGTCCACTTCATTTAGTGGTTCTGATATGTACCTTCCTTTGGTTTTCAAAGAAGTACTTTTTGAATTACCTTTTGTTTCCTCAGAATTATCAATGGGTTTAGACCAAAAATAAACCTCACAAGCATGAATATTATCAGTCTTAACCAATGATGTCAATTTGGAAATATCATGTTTGTCCAGTTCAATATTAAAAAACACTTGATTCGGAGTTGATTTCACTTTCGAAAAAAAAAACCGGCTTGTAATGTTAAAGCGTTCAATCCTTGATTCTTGAAAATTGTTTCAAATTTAATTGAGTCATCAGAGATTAAATTCCTTTTTGTTTCAGCAGTATCATTCACAATAAAAGAACAATCGACTTCATCTTCAATAAAGATTTCACTCATTTCACTTTCATTAAAATCAAAATCTTTCACACATGATTGATTTTCTTCCGATTCAAATATGTGGCATAACATGTTATACTTATCTATTAAATTTTGTTTGATTTGACGTTTTTTCTTTTTGTTTAAGATATTATTCTTCATTAATTTCTTTTCTTTAGATTTAATGATTTCCTCAATCTTTTCAAGACCAACTCTATATGATTCATGCAAAGATTCATCTCACGATATCACATATTCACATTTATAACAATCAACATCAATTTCATCTTCTTTGAATTCAAGAAAAGGTAAAATCATTTTTTGTAATTTCTCACTAATCTCACAATTAAGATAAAATTGAGAAATGTTATTATACAGGCGGTTTTCATTTATACAAAAAGTATTTCTTTATTTTGTCATCATTCTGTTATATATTTTCAAAATAAATACATCATCCTGAACTCTAGCTATTTCAATTTTAAGTGCTTCAATTTTCATCCTTCTTTCTTCGCTTTTATAAGAGCTCATGCTAAGACTATCACTAAGATCATAATTCTTAATACGAGATTGTTTCAAACATTCGCTATGCTTGGATACTATATCACGTAACTTAGTTAGATCATAATCATAACAAGTATTAAGATATTTAAGAATAGAATGTACCTTGTTGATTACCTTCACACTTTCTCCCACATATACTCCAACGCTTTTTGCTAAGAAACATGCATCTGATTTCGGTCCTTCATTTGTAAAATACCCTGAATCTTTGAATCCACACTTCCTACCATCAAACATTTTCCTTCCTTCACAATCTTCACTTCATTTTTACTATCCTCTTGTTTCACAAGAAAGCATTCTATATGTGTATGCCTCCTAACTTCTTCCTCTTCCAAATCAGTTAACTATACTCCAACCTGTCATCATCACTATTGTAACACCCGTTTTCCAAAATGGATCGATTTAGGGTTTCAAGGAGTGAAAAGGTAGAATTTTGGAAGAAATGGGGTCTCACGAAGTGACCTTTGAGTGGTCAAGACGTGAGGAGGGTTAATATGTAAATTCTGTTCCGGACTGATCTAACGATGTGAGGCATAGAGGATCACAACGTGAGAACTGATGCAGCCCGAGCTCATGATCTTTTAGGGTTTCCTTTATATTTAAGCTCGTCTAAACTCATTTTAGGGTTCATTATCAGCCTCCAAACACCCTTTCACCTCAGAAAACCCTATCATTCATTCCTTGATTGATTCTTGGCCTTTTTGGAGCATTTATTTGTTTGAAGATGAGAAGAAGAAGAAGAAGAAGAAGAAGAAGGTGATCTTTTGGAGAGGCTTTCAAGGAATCATCATCATCATCACCTCACACTATTTTAGACCCTTTTAAATGTCAAAGCTTCCACCTTTATTGTTGTTTGTGGTTAGATCTAAGTTTTGTCCCAATTTTCTCCTTGGTTGAGTAAGTTTGAATGAATGGAAATCATAAAGTTGGGAACTTTATGGGTTATAAGGGTCTTTAGAGTGTCATGAAGTTCAGATCTAGTAAATGGTTGGGTTTTGGAACCTTGCATGAAATTTGGATGATATTTTCTTCAATATTGATTCAAATCAGATCTAGACAGGTATTGGACATACATGTCTTAAAAGCATCCACTTTTAAGTGTATTATGGAGTAATAAGACCTTCTGGAAAGTTAGATTAAAAGGATTTATGGATTAAGGACTTAAATATTTAGCTTTTGGCTTCAGATTTTGATCACGATGTGAGGCATAGGGTCTTACGACGTCAGTATTGAATGACCCCGTTTCTATTAGGCTTCTCGCGGCTCACAACGTGAGAAAAGGATGCTTATGTCGTGAGTTCGTCTCCAGTGACTTTTCATGTATGAGTTGGCTGAGTTGAATCATGAGCAGTTGGCATCGGACCAAGTGAGCTCTTACGACGGGACCAAGCGTTCGTCACGACGTAAGGTTGAATAATTGTCATTATGGGTTGTTGACTTTGACTTTGACCATTGACTTTTGCCATGGGTTGACTTTTTATTCAAATTTTATTTTTAGAAGGTAGATTTAGGGTTTACCGTGTGTGGATTGATAAAGGGTGTTAAGTACCCATAATTTGGCAAGAGAACAATTAGCTATGGTCGGTGCGATATTGAGTTGAGTGTTTTTCGGCTTTGTGATTCAGGTGAGTCTCCTCACTGTAGTTATGGGTCGAATGCACCAATGTTGGCCCACTAGATTATGTTATGTATAAAGACTAGGTGGTGAAACCTGGTAATTTCATTAAAGACCTGGACATGGCTCCCTGCAATTTATATGCAATACCTGGGTATAGACCTTGACAGTTAGTTATATGTAGAATGCTAGTTGTGTTTGTGATACTTGCATGGAAGACAAGGAAGTTGCTCTATTGTATGGATGGTATGCGGTATTTTGAGGAACTCACTAAGCTTTGTGCTCACAGTTTCATGTTTATAGTTTTATGTACTTATGGTTCGAAAAGGAAAGGCCCTTCGTGACCGCAGAACATCCCCCAACGTTTTCAGTATTGGCTATTTATGACTTTTACTCTGATGTTTAAATGATATAATAACTTTGGTTGGTTTTAGAACAAATCGTTTGTATTGTTTACGGATTTAAAAATGAAAAATTTTACTATGAAATTTGGGACATTACAAGTTGGTATCAGAGCCTTGGTTTGAGGGATTCAGGCACACTCGTGGGTGTATCTAAACTTAAACTGAGGAATTGGTAATCTTTTGAAAGAAATAAAGTTTCAAAAAAAATCATAAAGGTAAGGGGGGTGTGATGCCTACAATCAGCTGAGATCAAGTAAGTCATTCCTAGAACACCCATACATGTTAATATGTTATATGATATGGAATGTTTGCATGCTAGGATAAGGCTAAAGATACCTTCAGGAATTGCATGATAGATTGTCCTGATTTGTGATGCCTTGTAGCCTAGGGAGAACTCGATGCTATGTTAGATTGTAATTTATATTGATGGATGTGATTGCTATGTGTATGATTTAAAAATTGTATACGATTAGGATCATATAGTGCTAGAATGATTGACTTAGCCTTATCTCCTTTTCCTTGTCTGGTTGTGATGTTAGGGTAGAATCATTTATTCGATAATATATTTGATCTAGTTTTGTGTATGATTTGAATGCATAAGGGAACCAACAGTGAGAGTGGAAGTTTCTAGCATGGTAGTAGCAAGTGAGTTTGAGATGTCATTTGATTGTTTTGTGGCTTGGAGTGTTACTACGTGAATGCTGTTTGCTTTGTGCTTTGTGGGAATCATGTCGATGTTAGTTAACTATTAAGTGAATACGTTAGGCTACATGCTACAAAGGTTAAATATTCTCAGGGTGATTGATTTGGCCCTATTATTTAGCTCTCGTATGAGTCTAACTGTTTTAAGGTTGAGTCTTTTAGTCGAAGAATTATATAAGATTTTTTGCATGTAATTGTATTCATGAAGTAGTTAACTAACATTAGCGGAAGTTATTCAGCACCTGATGACATGGCGAGGTTGGGAACCTAGGGGATCATAGGAAGTGTTATAGTGGGTTTGGATGTGTTGTCAGCAGATAGTTGGGGTGCCATTTTAAGTAGGCGGATTAGAGGATTCGGGATAATTCTTGATGAAAGTATGGATAGGTGTGGAAGGTAATATTGGGCTCGTACTACTGAAAGCACGGGATCCATACACGAATCAAGGAGACTCACAAAAAATCTAGGAAGCCTGTGGGATGAGGATTCTAAGGGTATGTTCTGATCATTTTTATGATTGCTTTGCAGGGTGGTGATGAGCACACATGGAGGTGGTTCATGTCTTGGTTCTGACTCAGGTGCTAGGGCTGAGCCGATTGATGAATAGATGCAGGAGTTCATCTCGTCGGAGATCACCCACATTATTTTGGAGTAGACTCATGTGATCTTCGGTTCGGTTAAGGAGGGGATCATGGAGATTTTGGATGAGCGTTTGGGCATGTTCCGCACTAAGATTATGGCTATTGTGGGAGCTCACACTCTTTCCTTCTACGAGTTTCGTGCTTGTGGAGCTCCAAAGTTCTTTGGGGATAAGGACCCCATTGCTAGTAGGAGGTTTTTAGCAGACATGGTGAACGCTCTCTGGACGAACTTCTGCCCCGAGAGGCGAAGGTCAGATTTGTTTCATGTCTTCTGAAAGACAGAACTCGAGATTAGTGGGAGGATATAGATTTTGCTTTAGGAGGAGAGGCCATTAAGATGATGACACAGGATGATTTTGTGACCTGGTTTAGGGTGGAGTTTGCACCAGCTATAGAGGTGCAACAGTTGGCGATGGAGTTTCAAGACCTTCGCCAGATGATTGAGACTGTGGCGGAGATCACCACCAAGTTTAGGTAGAGGGCTCTTTTGGTTCCATAGTATGCTGCAGACAATGAGATGGAGAAGACTCGGTACCATGACATGCTGTGAGACAATATCAAGGAAATTGTTAGCTTACAGCTTGTCGGACATTAGAGGACATGATATCTAGAGCCCGAGAGTAGTATATTGATTTGGAGCACCTCCGGAAGAGGAAGCCAGAGCAGGTGCATACATTTGGGGGTCTTGCAAAGAGACCTAGGATTTCTGATCAGAGTGTGAGGGGTCATCAGGGCCGAGGTTAGTGTAGCATGTGCAAAAAGAAGCACGATAGGGTTTGTCGATCTAGGGGTATGGGTTGCTACAACTATGGCATGATTGGTCATCTTAGCAAAGATTGTCCCCAGGGAACGAGTTTGTTATGTTTCCACTGCAACCAAGTGGGTCACAAAAAGGTCGACTATCCGGAGTTTTTGAGGGGAGCAGTGAGGGCACCTGCTCCAACCACTCAAAGGGTTTACGGTCATGCCTTGGCTGACGTCGTAGGTATGTATTGTATTCTTTCCTTCATGCTCTTATTATTTATGCTTATGATTGCATGTTGTGTATGAGACGCTATGCGTGTTTTATATAAGCCTCCACTTAGAAATTAGAATTTTCCTCATGATGGTGTATGTCACAACTCGAAAATTTTGGGTCAAACCAAGCCTAAGGAGTCTTGTATATAAGTGCACTTACAATGCTTATCTATGTAATCTTGATGCAATGATGTTTTATAACATATATTTGGATTTCATGTTGCAATAAGCCTTAAATGATCAATGCAAATCAAACAAGAATCACATGGTGTTAACAGAAGAACTTGTGATTGCATCAAAATCTTGAATACTTGAACTTTAAGGCCATCATTTTTGGAGTTTCCTAAAAACTAGAAACATACATACATTCATGAAAACCACCCAAAACCTTGAACACCCTCATTTGGGCTAACCTTGACCGCAAACCCCTATAATTGGGCCATAGTTGGCCGTAAACTCCCCCTAATGGACCAAATTTGGCCGAAAACTTCATTCTAAAACACTATAGGACTGAAATACCCATTTTGTGAGGAGTACAAAGGGTTTACGATCATGCCTTGGCTGCAAACCCCATTCTATGTCCACAAACACATTAGGATAAGCCATGAAAAGTAGTTCCAGGGGAGTTTTCTATTTGATTTTTAGTACGTCAAAGATTTACTGGGAAAAGGAATTCAACTTTGCACCTTTATACCCAGTTCATGCCATGCAACACATAAAATTGCCTAACCCATGCCCATTCCCCTATTTGAATCACATCCAAAGAGCATTTCCCATTCTATTCAGCAGCCCACTCCACTCTTTCCTTCTTCCAATTTCCTTATGCACTTCCAGCTTCAAGTTCAACTTTCCCTCAAGAAACTAGTTATGTGCTTCAAGATGTAAGTGGTCCTTAGATTTTTGGTAAGTAGTCTCAACAACTCCTAGTGTTTTTATACCTTATTATGTGAATTTCATGTTCTTTACACATAAAAATTCGTGTGTAACCTTCTTAGGGTGTTAGAAGCTTCAAGGAGTTCATCAAGAGCATCTTAGTGTTTAGGCTCATAAACTCTTCACAACACTTCAAATCTTCAACAAAAACAACCAAGGTGAGCTTCATACCCCACTATTTTCGTGTTTTTGATACTTTTTGGGAGAGAGTACAAGCCAAGTTTCGTTTAACCATTGGATATTTGCATGTACTTATGTGTTGTGTGTTTAACCATTGGATAATAGCATAAATCTTAGTTATATGTTGAATATGGCTCAAGTACTTGTGCAAAAAAGATTTTTTCTTGTGATCCCTCATAGAAATCGTGACATGCTAGAGTCACAACAAAATAGAATATTTTGTGTTACAAAACCCTCAAATAAATTTTAGAATGTTAAACATACTACAAAAAGTTGATATTTTGCTAAATTCATTTTATTGGTAAAATATTCCTAACTATGTCGTCACTATTTGTCGATGGCTTAAAACTTTAGAAATTATTCTTATACATGTTCATTAATGATTATTTATAAAAAGGAATTATAAATAATTTAACCAAAGTGGTAACAAACAGAATCTGTGACAGAAATATTTGCGTGTCATAATCTGCCTATCATAATGCTGCTGAAGCAAGAGAAATGAATTATATGTCATGAAAACTGAAAAACGGTTGTCATAAAATTCCAGTCATAAATTTACTCTAGTGAGGTCTTTTTCATTATTCAATAATGGGAGTCAAAGTTCGCATAAATACGATTAAGCCTCTAGTGAGACACCGTCTTCACCATACCTACCTAGCGTACACCGTAAGTCCGTTAGTTATAACCAGAGTCTCCTGGAGGGAGAGCGAGGTAATTGTGTATAGATCTATACGGGGTTGACACGCCCACACATGAGTTGTTCGCTACAGCTAGACGAGGCCAGTCTAGGGTGACAAATATCTTACCGAAACCGACGCCTGAAAAACGTCATGACAGGAATTTTAGTCCTATCAAGCATGGTTCTAATGACTCACATAGGGATTGACAATGTTATTTTGGATTTACGAAATTATACACTTCATTGGTTTTATAAAATATAAAACTACGCTCATATTTTTGTACATTGATACCACCACCCCAGTCTTAGGGTTTTAAGACTACAAAGTTTTCATAAAACAGAAAATATGGAATTTTCTGGGAACCCACACTCTCTCTAATTAGAATTAAAAGAAAACAAAGGACACGCATGCAATTATTCACAGTTTTAGAACGAGACTTACAAACCATTTTTCACAGAATATATCAGATTTTATGGAGTTTTTACAAATTATTACAATCAAAGATGTTACAAATCTTTTTATACAAATATGCTTATGAACTCACCAACTTTTTAGTTGACGCTTTTCAAAACGACTTGTATTCTCAGGGACTTAGTGAGCAGGTATTTGGGCTATGGATTTTGGATATTTGCTACATTTTGGAACATCATATTTTATGTCACTTTTGTGTAAATTTGTGAACAAATACAATATGTAAACAAGGTATGTTGGTATCTTTTAAAGTATGATGTTTGGTTGCTATGTTTCATTCATATTCAATTGTTATGAAACTATAGAATGATGTCATCCGCCCCCGGACTTTTCCTACGTCCTGGTTCGGGGGTGTGACAGATTGGTATCAGAGCATTGTTTATAGTGAACTAGTATATCTAACCATACAAGATATACAACTATAAATACAATGACACTAAAACACTCTGACTAAAAGTATACTTTCAAAATATAAGTGTTTTACAAAAGTGTACATACATAGATGCCTATTAGAAAACAATAAGAAGAGTTGGACATCGCGACTAAACTTAGACAGTTATGTAATCATTTCTAGGGTAAATATAGCCTGATCAACTATATTTATTCGAGATATGACCAACATGTGTCTAGGAGTGGTCAAGGTGGATAACAAATCTAAAACTTATCAACTGTAAATCAAAAGGGCTTGAGAACAAAACATAAAGACATAAAAATACTATAGGAGTATTTAACATTTTTTGCATCTTTCATATATCCTCTTGTACTTATATATTCTCGTACATACATCATAGCAGACTTCATCTCCCAGGAGACCCCTACTTCCCCAAACAGGGGAACGGGGGATGGATTGTGGAGGATCCCGAGGAGGATCCAGAAGAGATCGAGGAGTAAGAGATCTAGGAGGATGAGGTAGACGAGGAGATTGACGAGGAGGAGGAGGAGGATGAATCGGACGTAGAGTCTGAAGTCATTGACCCTCCTTACATGGCAAGGATACCAACGCATCGGTTGGGCCCCAATGTCCCTACGCCCCCTTGGGCCTATGACCTGGAGCGATGGAGCAGGCACCAGGGACAACGACCACCATTCGGGATGGAGCAGAGGTTTTACGACCTTCGCCATGGAGGACCAACAGACCGATCACTTCCTGTTATGGTCCGAAGGATCATCGACATCAGAGACTAGGCGCATACGACATCTCATCAGGTCATGGATATGAGGGCTGCTCTCGAGGTCACTACCGCCCATCCTCGGGATCTTCAAAGAGACCACTATCTAAGGGATCATCTCATCGAGGATCTTACCACTACGCGAGCAGAGGTAAGGGAGTACCAGGAGTGACATGCCGATCTGGAGGAGAGGGTGCACATCCCTGAGCCTTGACTAGCCGAGCTTCAGCGCGCTTCTACCTCATCACAGGCACCACCAGGGATCACTTGTCGTGAGTTGGACTTATCCTACCCACCGCTTTCTGTAGCTTTGGTTATGGGTATACGTTGGTACTACCCCTTTTTCTTTCTCTATGTATGTAGAATCGACCCTGCGTTTGAGTGATCACACTACTCACAGGGTCGTTATGCTGTCAGATTTTATCCTCAATGTATGGTAGACCTTTTTAAAAGGTCAATTTTCATGCATTATATACTAAAATGTTATTATTAATGAAACGATTATGTGTTTTATTTGTGATGTTGTTATCTGCTATGTTCTCTCTTTTCATTTTTATTTGATATAATACAGTTTCAATTATAAGTACAATCGACTCACCGTAATCGCTAAAAACAAAGGCTTTCCATAAACTCATCGTCATTTGTACTTCATAGCAGGAAATGCCCAAAACGTACATTCGCAAATACACGACAACAGAACCACCACCACCGCCGCCTCCACAAAAAATGAATTCTGCTGCATTCCATGCGGCAGTCTCAGCTGCAGTTACCGCAGCACTGACGCATATCAACAATGGCACAAACGGAGAAGGAAACTGAAATGGGACGGGGAGTTCCAATCATGGAGATAATACAGGACATCAGAGAACATTCACATACAAGTATTTCACCAACGGGAAGCCGAGACCATTTAATGGGAGCGAAGGAGTGATAGCTCTCACCCGATGGTTTGAAAAGATCGAATCTATCTTTGAAATATGTGGTTGTCCTGAAGAAAGTAATGTGAAGTTCGCAGCTCGGACATTTTCCGATAGGGCACTCTCATGGTGGAACGGCTATGTCAAAGCCCTAACTCTACCAGTAGCGAACTCTATGGCGTGGGGGAACTCAAAAACCCGATGCTCGATGAGTATTGCCCCAGAGGCGAGGTGCAAAAGCTTGAGCAGGAGCTATGGAATCTCACTGTGAAGGATTCCAACATTGAAGCTTACATTTCCAGGTTTAGTGATCTTGCGATCTTGTGCCCAAGAATGATCACCTCTGAGAGCAAGAAAGTCAAACGATTCATCTGGGGATGAACTCCCCCGATTTAGGGGAACATGATTGCTATATACCCCTCAACCTTCGACAGTGCCAAGCGCTTGGCGCAAAAGCTTTACGACCATGGAGAACCAAAGGGCACAAAGACTGCTGTCACTGAACCAAAGAAGGGGGACGATCACAAGAAAAACTGGGGAAAGAAAAGGAAGGGACAACATACTCAAGAGTCAGAGAAAAAGCAACAAATTGTAGCAGTTCACGCTGCTACCACTCCTGCTACATAAACAACAGCTACACCAGCACCTGCAAAGCCATATGCAGGCTCCCTCCTAAAATGTGATAAGTGTAATTTCCACCATAATGGCACATGCCGAGACCTGTAGTGCACCAATTGTAACCGAAGAGGGCACACCGATGGGTATTGCATAGCACCGCCACAACAAAATAGCCAACCCAATAATGCTGGAGCAAGTCAATCATGTTACGGGTGCGGGGAGACTGGCCATTACAAATGAAACTGTCCCAAGGCCAACAATTGGAGTGCAGGGGGAACAAGTAGAGTCCTAGCAATGGGACAAGGGGAGGCTGTGCAAGTTCCAACGGTTGTCACTGGTACGTTCCTCCTGAACAACATCTATACATGCATCTTGTTTGATAGTGGGGCGGAACAAAGTTTCGTGAGCCATAAATTTAAACACTTACTATATCAAAATCCCCAAAAGTTAAACGAAACCTTCACGGTGGAAATGGCTAATGGGAAAATTGAAATAACCAACGACGTATTTCTAGTGCATGTTAACACTAAATAACCGCTCATTTCAAATCAACTTAATGCCAGTTACTATTAGAAGCTTTGATGTGATCATCAGTATGGATTGGTTAAGTCTCCACCATGCCGATATTATGTGCTGTGATAAGGTCATTCGCCTTCACCTACCCAACGACGAAACCCTAATTATCTACGGTGATAAACGTAGTACGAGCCTCCGTCTCATCTCGTGCACCGAGGCATAAAAGTGATTACAAAAAAAGAACCAAGCCTTTCTAGCCCACGTGGTAGATAAAAAGAAGGAAGAGAAGAGCATCAAGGACATCCCGGAGGTATGCGATTTTCTAGACGTATTTTCTGAAGACCTCCCGAGAATACCCCCTGAACGACATCTTGAATTTCAGATTGACGTGGAACCCGGAGCCACACCAATTTCCAAATCACCGTATAGATTAGCCCCTGCAGAAATGCAAGAGATCTCCAACCAATTGAGTGAGTTACGAGAAAAAGGGTTCATAAGACCGAGCTTCTCTCCATGGGGAGCTCCAATTTTGTTTGTCAAAAACAAAGATGGTTCCTTTCGCATGTGTATCGATTACCGTGAACTCAACAAGCTCACCGTCAAGAATCGATACCCTCTTCCTCGGATCGACGATCTATTTGACCAGTTACAAGGAGCCAGTTACTTCTCGAAAATAGATCTGAGGTCTAGATACCATCAACTGCGAGTCCGAGAAGAAGATGTTACCAAATCTGCCTTCCGAACTTATTACATGCATTATGAATTCGTGGTAATTCCTTTCGGTCTAACGAATGTGCCCGCGGAATTTATAGACCTGATGAACCGGGTCTGCCGACTTTTCCTTGACAACTTCGTGATAGTCTTTATCGACGACATCCTGGTTTATTCTCAGAGCAAGAAAGAGCACAACCAATATTTGCGGCAGGTTTTAGAGACTCTAAGGGCAGAGAAACTATACATGAAATTGTCCAAGTGCGAGTTCTGGATCCGCAAAGTGGATTTTCTGGGGCATGTAGTCAGTGAAGAGGGGATACATGTGGACCCTTCCAAGATCAAAGCGATTGAGGGTTGGGCATCCCCGAGAACCCCGACGTAGATCAGGCAATTCTTAGGCCTCACTAGTTATTACAGGAGGTTCATTTAGAATTTCTCCAAGATCGCCAAGCCACTCACCACTCTAACCCAGCAGGGTGTACCTTTCACCTGAGATACGAAACAAGAGGTTGCCTTTCAAAAACTGAAACAAGCCCTCTGCAGTGCTCCGGTGTTGTCTCTTCTAGAGGGAACTAAAGATTTCGTGGTATATTGCGACACTTCCAATCAAGGGTTAGGATGTGTGCTTATGCAGCACGAGAAGGTTATAGCCTATGCATCCAGATAACTGAAGACCCATGGGGTGAACTACACCACTCACGATCTCGAGCTTGGAGTTGTCGTCTTTTCTTTATAGATATAGACGCACTATCTCTACAGGACGAAGTGCACCATTTTCACAGACCACAAAAGCCTCCAACATATCCTGGACCATAAAGAACTAAATATGAGGCAACGACGATGGGTTGAGCTGCTGAATGACTATGAATGTGAGATTCGGTATCATCCAGGCAATGCCAATGTGGTGGCCGATGCCCTAAGCAGAAAAGAATACTCGGGTCGCCGAGTGAGAACACTAACGATGACCATCCATTCCCACTTGTCTTCACAAATCAAGGAGGCTCAACTGGAAGCCTTGAAACCTGGAAACGTCATGAACGAAGCTTTGCGTGGGATGGACAAGAACCTCATAATCAAGGATGAAGGAGCCTACTACCTCATGGACCGGATCTGGACACCGAAGTTCGGTGGATTCAGAGACGTGGTCATGAACGAAGCACACAAGACAAGATACTCCACCCATCCGGGTTCCGACAAAATGTATTTGGATCTCAAACAACAATATTGGTGGCCGAATATGAAAGCTGAAATTGTTACCTACGTGAGCAAGTGCCTCATATGCGCTAAGGTTAAGGAAGAGTATCATAAGCCCTGGGTCTCCTACAATAAACAGAGATACCCGAGTGGAAATGGGAGCGAATATCAATGGATTTTATAATCAAATTGCCCAAGACGGCAGACGGATTGGATGCCATCTGGGTGATTGTCGATTGGTTGACCAAATCCGCCCATTTCCTGCCAATAAAGGAAACGTATAAAATGGAAAGGCTGACCCGAATCTACAAAAAGGAAGTTGTGAGATTACATGGCGTGCCGATATCTATTATATCTGACAGAGATAGTAGGTTCACATCTCGATTTTGGCAGTCGCTACAGAGGTCGTTGGGAACCCAACTCGATCTGAGCACCGCCTACCATCCCCAGACAGATGGACAAAGTGAGAGGACCATCCAAACATTGGAGGATATGCTAAGGGCCTGTGTGATAGACTTTGGCAAGGCATGGTATGTCCTCCTACCACTGATTGAATTCTCGTATAACAATAGCTATCACACAAGCATCAAAGTTTCTCCCTTTGAGGCTCTTTATGGACGAAGATGCCGATCTCCTCTCTGTTGGGCGGAGGTAGGAGATACACAATTGAAAAGGGGACTGGCACCCAAGAACACTCTCACAGGTCCTGAAATCATCATAGAAACAACTAAGAAGATCGTTCAGATTAGGGAACGACTAAAAGCGTCCAGGGACAGATAAAAGAGCTATGCGGATAAAAGGCGAAAGCGTCTGGAATTTCAAGTAGGGGATCGCGTACTGCTAAAAGTATCTCCTTGGAAAGGGATGATACACTTTGGGAAACATGGAAAGCTGAACCCAAGATACATCAGACCGTTCGAAATCCTTGCCAGAATTGGTCTAGTGGCTTACAAGCTCCAGTTATCACCAGAACTCAGCGATGTACACCCTGTTTTCCATGTGTCAAATATGAAGAAATGCCTATTTAACGAAACTCTCGTTGTCCCGCTCGACGCGCTTGACGAGATTGAGATAAACGAAAACCTTCACTTCGTCGTGGAACCCGTTGAAATAATGGATAGGGAGGTGAAACGAACGAAACAAAGTCGCATCCCCATTATGAAGGTCCGATGGAGTGCCAAACAAGGACCTGAATTCACCTGGAAACGCGAAGACCAGATGAAGCAGAAGTACCCACATCTCTTTCCTAGTTCTTGAGGGTTGGCTCTAGAACTAATTTCAGGTCGAAATTCCCTTTAACGGGGGAATGCTGTCACAACTCGAAAATTTTGGGTCAATCCAAGCCTAAGGAGTCTTGTATATAAGTGCACTTACAATGCTTATCTATGTAACCTTGATGCAATGATGTTTTATAACATACATTTGGATTTCATGTTGCGATAAGCCTTAAATGAGTAATGCAAATCAAACAAGAATTACATGGTGTTAACACAAGAACTTTTGATTGTGTCAAAATCTTGAATACTTGAACTTTTAGGCCGTAATTTTTGGAGTTTCCTAATAACTAGAAACATACATACATTCATGAAAACCAGCCAAAACCGTGAACACCCTCATTTGGGCTAACCTTGACCGCAAACCCCTTTAATTGGGCCATAGTTGGCCGTGAACTCCCTCTAGTTGACCAAAGTTGGCCTAAAACTCCATTCTAAAACACTATAGGACCGAAATCCCCATTTTGTGAGGAGTACAAAGATTTAAGGTCATACCTTGGCCGCAAACCCCATTCTATGGCTGCAAACACATAGGATAAGCCATGAAAAGTAGTTCCAGGGGAGTTTTCTTTTGGATTTTTAGTACGTCAAAGATTTACTGGGAAAATGAATTCAACTTTTTACCTTTATACCTAGTTCATGCCATGCAATACATCCAATTGCCTAACATGTACCCATGCTCATTCTCCTATTTGAATAACGTCTAGAGAGCATTTCCCATTCTTTTCACCATCCCACTCCACTCTTTCCTTCTTCTAATTTCCTTATGCACTTCCAGCTTCAAGTTCAACTTTCCCTCAAGAAACTAGTTAAGTGCTTCAACATGTAAAAGGTCCTTAGATTTTTGGTAAGTAGTCTCAACAACTCCTAGTGTTTTTATACCTTATTATGTGAATTTCATGTTCTTTACACATAAAAATTCGTGTGTAACCTTCTTAGGGTGTTAGAAGCTTCAAGGAGTTCATCAAGAGCATCTTAGTGTTTAGGCTCATAAACTCTTCACAACACTTCAAATCTTCAACAAAAACAACCAAGGTGAGCTTCATACCCCACTATTTTCATGTTGTTGATACTTTTTGGGAGAGAGTACGAGTCAAGTTTCGTTTAACCATTGGATATTTGCATGTACTTATGTGTTGTGTGTTTAACCAATGGATAATAACATAAATCTTAGTTATATGTTGAATATGGCTCAAGTACTTGTGCAAAAAAGATTTTTTCTTGTGATCCCTCATAGAAATCGTGACATGTTAGAGTCACAACAAAATAGAATATTTTGTGTTACAAAACCCTCAAATAAATTTTAGAATGTTAAACATACTACAAAAAGTTGATATTTTGTTAAATTCATTTTATTGATAAAATATTCCTAACTATGTCGTCACTATTTGTGGATGGCTTAAAACTTTAGAAATTATTCTTATACATGTTCATTAATGATTATTTATAAAAAGGAATTATAAATAATTTAACCAAAGTGGTAACAAACAGAATCTGTGACAGAAATATTTGCGTGTCATAATCTGCCTATCATAATGCTGCTGAAGCATGAGAAATGAATTATATGTCATTAAAGCTGAAAAACAGGTGTCATAAAATTCTAGTCATAAATTTACTCTAGTGAGGTCTTTTTCATTATTCAATAATGGGAGTCAAAGTTCGGGTAAATCCGTTAAAGCTCTAGTGAGACACCGTCTTTATCATACCTACCTAGCGTACACCGTAAGTCCTGTAGTTATAACTAGAGTCTCCTGGAGGGAGAGCGAGGTAATTATGTATAGATCTATATGAATCACGAGTTCAAGCAATTTTGTGACTACGTATTCATTCGATGATTCCCTAACCCTTACTGGACACGTATTGAGGGACTAATCCCCGAATCGGTACTGTCTATACGATGTAGGTGATGATCCTTAGGAAAAGTCCTTCGGAAAAAACATATAAGGAAATACGATGTAAGGAGATGAGAGGTAAATAAGATATAGGAGATGACCCTCAATATAAATGGAAGATTAAATGAAGAAAATAGGGATAGTTAATCGGGTTAGTTGTTTGACATGAATTATGTGAAGAAACAAATTAATTATATTATTGTGGGTTGAAAAGCTAATGTACTCACCAGGTTTCCCAACCTGACCCACTCATTTTATTTGTATCACATGTATCGATACGAAGCTACATTACACTGAGAGATTAAAGGAGATATAAATCACTAGCGTAAATCACTAGTGCACCAGAGGTAGCAGCTGCACCTGAGCCAATCACGATGGCAGGAGTCCAAGCAATGATTTGGGCTATGATGGCTGAACAAAGGGAGGAGATGAGGCAAATGTTGCTTAATATGGATTAACCTACTGTGCCTATTGTGCAGCATAAACTCAATGAAGAACTTTCAGAGGAGAGAAATTACAGCCGTACTGTGAGTCAAGTTGGACCCCGAATGGTCAGGAGGAATGACCCGGACAGAAGGATTGACAGGGTTGGGCGCATGTATAAGAACTTCTTGGGTGCCAAACCACCAAGTATTTCTGGAAGTCCAAAGCCAATAGAAATTATGGACTGGATCTCCAAGATGTAATTGGTATTTGAAAGCTGCAACTGCAACGATAAGCGGAAGACCGTCTTTGCAGTCAAACAACTAAAGACCATAGTTTTAAGTTGTTGGCATATATAATGCCAAGGGGAGAAGCCATGCGGATGTCTTGGGAAGCATTCATGGAGTAGTTGAAAATGCAATACTGCTCAGAGATAGATCTGATAGACCTAAACAACGAGTTTCAGACGCTGAAGAAAATGAAGATAAGTATTGATGAGTATGCCACCGCATTCATCTAGAGGATGAAGCTATTCCCCTACTTGGTGCCTACTGAACTCTCTAATATAGATAGGTTTGCTAACGGAATGCCAACAGACTTTGGCCCAATGGTCAAAATGGCAACTACTTTGAAGACAGTCGTTAGAGCAGCTAAGATTGTAGAGACCCAGATAAGAGAAAAGGGTCTAGAAAAAGATAAGGCGGGAGAAAAGATGAAGATGGAAGTATCCTCAAGATCTGATAAGAAAGGAAGATTCAAGAAGTCCAACCTAGATGACCAAAAGTATGGAGGTAGTGGTGGAACCAAGTGGTGTGAGAAGTGCAAGAAGAAGCACTGCAGAAGATGCGATGGAGAAGTGACTTGCTGTAAGTGTGGTAGGACCGGTCACTATTCCATAGATTATACATTCGACAACACGAATTGTTACAAATGTGGAGATGGTGGGCATATTTTGAAGAACTGTCGAAAGAAGAACAAAGCTGCAAGGAAAAATGTGTCGCTGAGGCCAAAGGCGAGAGCATTCCAGATGATCCTTGATGAAGCAGGTGACAACGAAAGGGATTAGAAGTAAGGATCAATAAAGTAGCTATATAGTATCATGTGGTGTAGCCTAATATAAGGGGCATAGTGTAGGGTGAAATTGAATACCCATGTAAAGTTTTGAGAAGTAATATAAACCTTAGTTATGTTATCCAATGTGTTAAATGACTTTGTGAAAATCTTGTATGGTGTCTTAGAAAACTGCGAGATAGTACTTGAGATGAGTATGAGTAGGTGTGTAAGGTAGTAGAGGCCTATGCTGTCACAACTGGGAATTCTGATGCTTTGTAAAACCCTTAACAAAGATAACATTGTAGTTAGAACTTGAAATCATTTATGGTGCTTGTTCAATGATCACAAAATTCCATCAAATACTCTATACAAACATTCAAATAGTCAAAAAAAATTGGAAACCCTAAAAATCCTAGTTTAAGTCCATTTTGGACTAGGATTTTCTTATTGGGCCCAATGGACCAATATGCTTCCAATTTTGACTATTTTGGTCTTAGAACTCTTAAATGGGCTATAATTGGACCCACTTCCATTTATTTTAACATTTTGGGCCATAATGGGCCTAGAATGAAATAAAATACCCTTATTGGGCCATAACAAATCTAATTAGCCCTAAAGGGCCATAAAACTCATTCTTTTATACAAGTTGGGCCGAAAACCATTAACTTGGGCTTCACATTAGGAGACTTAAGCACAAAAGGCCCAAATCCTCTTCTCTCTTCTATCTCTCTCGGCCCAAGTAGAAGAAAAAAAAGCGAAATTAGAGGATTAAGGAGGATTAGCCACCTCCTTATTACCTATGGGATATCCATGCAAATCTCACATGTCTCTATGCACCATCCTTTCACCTTTTTCTCGCTTCTCCTTCTACTACTCTCGGCCGAGAGTATCAACACACACACACACACACACTTATTTCACTTAAGCTTCTCTCAAGAACTCACAACAACTTCTTTACTTCTTCCAAATTTTCGAGATTTAGAGCTTTTCAAGGAGGTTATTCCATAATAATCATCATCATTGGTAAGTTATTGTTTAGATCCATAACCTAGTCTTTTATTTCAACAAAACTTCTTCCTAACTCACACATTTTTCGTGATCTACTCCTTAGAAGCTTCTTAAGTTTGAAATCAACCCAAGAAAGCTTGCTAGGGCCGACAAATAACATCAAACTCTTCCCTTTCTTCTTCAAATCGAAAACAACAAGCAAAGGTGAGTTCATACCCCTCTATTTTTGGTTTTCACAAGTTTTATGGGGGAGAATATAAGTAAAGTTTGTAGATCTATGTGTATGTGTATGTTATGTGTGATTTCATGTATGTATGTGTGATTTTATGTGTTTATGTGGTAAATATGTAACAAAAAGGAAAGAAATCTCGAGATCTATGGCACAAGAAGGGAAACAAACATGATCTAAGATATATTACACTAAACAAGTCAAGAAAAATTACCATCTAAAGTTATAATAAACATATTGCAACATAAAACTCATTTTTGGACTATATTTGTCAAATAAACAAAAGTTGGGCTAAAAATTGTCATTCACAGTTTTCCTAAGGACCAAAAGAGTCAAAACAGTTAAAATAAATGTTTTTATGAATATTATGCTCTTCAAAGGACTAGATATGTAATTTGTAGCTTAATGGGCCAATTTTTGGGCTTTTCGGCCCATAGGCCCAAAAATTGCGAAAATATGATTTTCAAGGGGCTGAAATGGTACAAATCTCAAAACTGGGGGTAAAAAGGGTAAACAAAACTGTTTCAGGGATTAAAATGATTTTTTTTCCAAAAAGGATTAAAAATGTAAAGTTTTTGGAATTTGGGCCAAAATTGTAAAAGTTGCGAAAAGTTTGGACTTTAACTGAAAAACTCTTTGCTGGAAGGACTGAAACTGCCAAAGAGTAAATTTTGAGCTAAAAACATTTACTTAAACAAGTCTATGGGTAAAAAATTTCAAGAAAATGGTTTAAGGGCCTAAGATGTCTTTTTTTTATATAAGGGACTAAAATTGTCATTTATATTAAAGAAGGGTTGAATGGGTCAACCCAATATTTTGAGTCAATTATTTTATTATTAAGATATTTGGGTCAAAAATACCAAATTACAACTTATGAAACTAGAATGAAGAATATACATATATTTTCAAATATCGTTATAAACAATCGACAAGTTTCGTGCCGTTGCGAATTTAACAATTGTTCAATCAAACTTCCGACAATTATACTATACCTAAACAAGTAAATATTCAAATAGTTGGGCTTGAAAGATCCTAATCATGCTTATTGGGCCTTCGTGGCCCATTGACATGACTTTTGGGCCTAACAATAATAACACATGCCTATTGGGCCTCCTGTGACCCAATTACATGTTTAAGGGACCCTCAATGGCTTCTATGTGCTATTGGGCCTCAGTGGCCCATTAGCATTGCTAGTAAGGTCCAATTAAATCAAATGTGAAATGGGCCAATGCGTACTTCGTATAACCAACAGCCTTAAATAACACACGTAATTAGCAGCACTTTGTAATCCTCTTCTCCTCGTTTGTTAGGCTTACCTTCAATTCAAGTAAACAAATACAGGTCATTAATCAATGGTAATCAATTTCGTTTGGATTAAGTGAGTAATAACGGGCGACACCTCTGAGTGTCGTTCGTAGTCTGTAGTTATAATCAAAGTCTCCTGGAGAGAGAGCAAGAGTTTGTGTATAGATCTATACGGGGGTGACTCCCCCACACCTCAGCTGTTCGCTACAGTTAGACTCGGCCAGTCTAGGGTGACAAAATCTTAAGATCAATTCCGGCGTTCATTAGAATGCCAAGACAGACGAACTAGTCATTATCATGCATGGTTATAACGACACACATAAATAAATAAATCCAATACTATCCGAGTAATCAAGGAAAATCATAATCATTCGTTGTGACGGTATAACAATTTGAATAATTATATTATCTTATCGGAAAACATCGGGTGTTTCGAGGAAATCAACACCATTCACTTGTACTTTCCAATAACTATAATGCAAAACTTCTCATTTATGCACGTTTTGAAATCATTCACGCACAAACTTATGGATCTTCACACTTTGGTATAAACAATTGTCTTTTCAGAAAATATCGGATTTTCTGGGTTTATAAACTATGCAAAACATTTTTATAACAACCCTGCTTATGAACTCACCAAAATTCCATATGTTGACGTTTTCAAAATAATTTGTATTCTCAGGTAACAGGTAAGCTGAAGAGTAATACCAAGTATGTTAGGGTTTTATGTTTTGAAAAACTTTCAAACAATTTATGATATATGTAATATTTAAACAATGTATTGGATGTGAACAATGTCAGTTGTAATGTATTAATGCATGGTGAAGTTTATGTTTTGTTTCATGTATATTCATGGTGATGATATTAATTTGAGCACGCGAGCCCTCGGACGTTTCCACCGTCTGGTTCAGGGGTGTGACAGGTTGGTATCAGAGCTCTGTTTATAGTGAACTGGCATATCTAACCACACATTGATATGCAACTATAAACCAAAGAGGGACTAAAACAACTCTGAACAAAACAAATAAAACACAACGATAAAACAACTCTACTTGTGCAATATAGGAAAAAGAACATAATACCAACTTAAATAAGATAATACTGACATCTCGGTTAAGTCGGGACTGTTCCTAGTTGTATTAAGGGGTGAATGTAGCCTGATCAACTACATTTTCTCCGAAGTACAACTATCACATGCCTTAGGGAAACCTCGATGGTCGGTAAACCTATTAAACATACCCCTTTGTTACTAAGAAGAGAACACCAACTCAAATTACATAACAATTAGAACATCTTAGGAATAATATTAGTACATTTATACACTCTCGCAGACAGTATGGCCGGCTTCCATCGTCCCGGAGATCCGTATTTCCCTAAGCAGGGGAATAACGGATGGTTGGAGGAGGAACCTGAAGAAGACCCTGAGGAGGAATCTGAAGAGGAACCTGAGGCAGAAGTCGAGGGTGGACCTGCTGAGCCAGTGGTGGACCTGGAAGAGGAAGAAGCCGAAGAAGACCTCGAGGAGGAACCCAGCGATGACGGTGATTCGGACGCGGAGTTCGAAGTCATCAACCCCCTTACCCGACTAGGGTGCCCGCTCATCGGATGGACCCGATTGGCCCTACACCCCCCTGCGGTATCGACCTTTGGAGGTGGAGCAGGCAGCAGGGACAACGACCCCCGTTTGGCATGGAACGCGAGTTCTACGACTTGAGGGAGGGAGGACCAGATGATCGCGCACTTCCGGTCGTGGTGAGACGATTGCGGAACACTGGAGATCTAGCTCAGAGCACCGCCGATCAGATGCACCAGATGCGAACTAGAGTTGAGCGTGCAGAACCGGAGATGCGAGAGGTTATCCGAGAGTACCACATGAGGCAGGTGAGGTGGGAGACTCGACTCCGACACGCGGAACGACAGGTGGCTCGCCTTCAGGGAGCGTCCACTTCCTCAGCACCACCCCCTGGCGCATCCCACCATGACTAGGACTAGTCATATCCGTCTTTAGTATTATGCTTATATGATCTATGCTATGTACCATCGACTCTATGTTTAAGTGATTACACTACTCATAGAGTCGTTACGCTGCCGAACTTGCACCACTTATGTATGCTCTTTCGAGCAAATTTTCATGTATCAAAGTACGAATCTAATTAATGGAAAAGTATATGTGTTCTATTGTGATGTTGTTATCTGTTATGTGTTATGTATCCATGGTTATGCTAACATGTGAAACTACTTAAGTACATGCAATACACCTAGTGTGTAGGACCACAAACTCACAAAAATTATAGGCACTCAACATCTTTCCGTTCAATGACATAAAGATACCTCAACGACCAACCCGTGGAAATCCTGAGCCAACCCCACCGGAAATCAACTCAGCTGCATTTCAAGTAGCTGTATCTGCTGCGGTCACCGCAACCATGGCGCAAATCCACCAAGGGAACAATGGTGGAGGCAAAGGACAAGGGGCTGGAAGTTCGAATAACGAAATAAATCAAGGACCTACCAAGACATGCTCTTACAAGGACTTCACCAACGCCACGCCACGAACCTTTAATGGCACGGGTGGAATGATAACCCTAAAGAGATGGATTGAAAAGGTGGAGTCGGTATTTGAGATATGTGAATACCCCGAGGAGATGAAAGTGAAATTTGCCACATGCACATTCGTTGATCAAGCTCTCACCTGGTGGAATTGACATGTAGAGGCGATGACTCTCCCCGTAGCCACCACCATGCTGTGGGCGGAGTTAAAAGAAATGTTGATCGCCGAGTACTGCCCGCGAAGCGAAATTTAGAAAATAGAGCAAGAGTTATGGAATCTTACCGTCCGAAACTCCGACATTGATGCATACATATCAAGGTTTAGCGAACTGTCACTGTTGTGCCCTGGCATGATTACTTCAGAGGGAAAGAAAATCGAACGATTCATCTGGGGATTAACCTCCCCAATTCAAGGAAACGTGATAGCTGCAAATCCTGAAACCTTTGACAGTGCCAAGAGGTTGGCCAAGAAACTGTACGACCACAACAACAAGAAGGGCGAGAAGCCAGTGGAAACTGAAGGCGAGAACGAGAGTGACAACAAGAAAGGAAAGAATAACAAGAGAAAGGGGCGACAAGGCTCAGAGTCGTCAAAGAAGCAACAAACAGTGACAGTCAATATTGCAACCACCCAAGTTCCCTCCACACCACATGCTCCAGCCTCAGCTACTCCAAGTGCCCTTAGGCAGTATTCCGGGAATCTCCCAAAGTGCAACAAGTGCAGTCTCCATCATAATGACGAATGCATGGAGATGCATTGTACCAGTTGCAATCGAAAGGGTCACACAACAAAATATTGCAGGACCTATCCTCCTCAGAACCAGCAGCAAGGAAACAACAACAATAACAACAACAACCGCAATAACAACAACAACACCAATAATACCGGCAATAATGCGAGACAAAGCCACACCTGCTATGGATGTGGAAAGACTGGGCATTTCCGTCGAAACTGCCCCAACATCAACAACCCTGGGAATGGAGGAGCAGGAAGAGTGTTGACCATGGGTCAGGGAGAAGCGGTTCAGGATCCCGCTGTTGTCACCGGTATGTTTCTCCTAAACCACACTTATGCATGCATTATATTCGATACCGGGGGCAGAACGAAGCTTTGTAAGTAATAGATTCAAACACTTGTTAAAACAACAACCCCAGAAGCTTCATGAAACCTTTACGGTGGAAATGGCTAATGGGAAAACAGAATCCACTTGGGAAATCTACATCGGATGTACCCTGACCTTGAACCATCACGTCCTTCAAATAAACTTAATGCCTGTATCCATTAGGAGTTTTGATGTGATTATCGGCATGGACTGGTTAAGCCCCCACCATGCTGAAATTATGTGTCACGAGAAGGCCGTTCGCCTTCACCTCCCAAATCGCGAAACCCTAATTATATACGGAGACAAACCTAGCACGAACCTTCGTCTTATCTCGTGCATTAAGGCACAGAGGTATCTACGAAAGAAGGACTCGACGTTTCTGGATCATATAGTGGATAAGTCCAAAGAAGAGGTCAATATTCGAGACATCCCAATGGCTTGCGATTTCCCGGATGTCTTTCCTAAAGATCTTCCGAGGATACCCCCAGAAAGACAAGTCGAGTTCCGAATTGACCTCGTACCAGGAGCTACACCCATCGCCAAATCGCCCTACAGATTGGCTCCTACGGAAATGCAAGAGCTGTCCAGCCAACTCAGCGAACTTTTGGACAAAGGATTCATCCGACCCAGTTTCTCACCTTGGGGAGCTTCGGTTCTCTTTGTTAAGAAGAAAGATGGTTCCTTTAGGATGTGTATTGACTATAGGGAACTAAATAAGCTCACTATCAAAAATCTCTATCCACTTCCACGAATCAACGATCTATTTGACCAACTCCAAGGAGGAAGTTACTTCTCTGAGATAGATATGCGATCCGGATACCACCAACTCAATGTCCGGGAGGAGGATAACCCCAAAACCGCTTTCCGAACTCGTTATGGACATTATGAATTTGTCGTAATGCCCTTCGGTCTAACGAATGCCCCTGCCACATTCATAGACCTAATGAATCCAATCTGCCGACCATTCCTCGACAACTTTGTCATCGTTTTCATCGACGATATCCTAGTCTATTCTCGAAGCGAAGAGGAGCATGGCCGACATCTCCGACAAATCTTGGAAACCCTACGAACCGAAAAGTTATACGCAAAACTCTCTAAGTGTGAGTTCTGGCTCCGTAGTGTGAACTTTTTGGGTCATGTTGTTAGTCAAGAAGGGATACATGTGGATCCTTCTAAGGTCAAAGCCATTGAAGGATGGGCGATCCCAACTACACCCACAGAAATTCGTCAATTTTTAGGTCTCGCAGGCTACTGCAGGAGGTTCATTCAGAACTTCTCCAAAACAGCCAAGCCACTTACCATGCTTACACAAAAAGGTGTACCCTTTGAATGGACAGATAAGCAAGCAGCTGCATTCCGAACTCTGAAGCAAGCACTCTACAGTGCACCGGTACTATCACTACCAGAGGGAACAGAGGACTTCGTAGTTTACTGTGATGCATCGAATCAGGGTTTAGGTTGTGTACTCATGCAGCGTGGGAAGGTGATAGCTTATGCGTCCCGACAACTAAAGACACATGAGGTGAATTATACCACCCATGATCTTGAATTGGGAGCTGTGGTCTTCGCTTTGAAGATTTGGAGGCACTACCTTTATGGTACCAAGTGCACCATTTTCACTGACTACAAGAGTCTCCAACATATTTTAAACCAAAAGGAGTTAAACATGAGGCAACGAAGATGGGTTGAACCGCTGAACGATTATGAGTGTGAAATCAAGTACCACCCAGGTAAGGCTAACGTGGTAGCTGATGCCTTGAGTCGAAAAGGATACTCGAATCGTCGTTTGAAGACTCTCTCCATAACCATTCAATCCCACCTGACCTCGCAAATCAGAGCAGCCCAGTTCGATGCCATGAAGGCAGAAAACAAAACAAGCGAAGCGTTACGTGGAATGGAAAAGAATTTCGGACTGAAGGAGGACGGAGCATATTATTTCATGAACCACATTTGGATCCATAAACTTGGGGGATTCAGAGAAGTAGTCATGAATGAAGCCCACAAGACACGATACTCCATCCATCCGGGTTCAGATAAAATGTACTTGGATGTCAAGCAACATTATTGGTGGCCTTACATGAAGGCATAAATTACCACTTACGTTAGCAAGTGCCTCACGTGTGCTAAAGTAAAGGTGGAATATCAGAAGCCCTCGGGATTACTACAACAACCAGTAATTCTGGGGTGGAAATGGGAAAGGATTACTATGGACTTTGTGACCAAACTACCCAAGACGACTGATGGTTTGGATACCATATGGGTAATAGTTGACAGGTTGACAAAATCCGCTCATTTCCTGCCAATAAAAGAATCATACAAGATGGAATGATTGACAAGGATCTATATCAAGGAAATCGTGAGACTCCACGGAGTGCCAATATCTATCATCTCAGATAGAGATAGTAGGTTTACTTCACGCTTTTGGCAATCGCTTCAGAAAGCTATGGGAACACAAGTTGACATGAGCACTGCCTACCACCCACAAACGGATGGTCAAAGCGAGCGAACCATTCAAATGCTAGAAGATATTCTTCGCGCATGTGTGATAGACTTTGGAAGGTCGTGGGATACCCACTTGCCTTTGATCGAATTCTCATACAACAACAGTTATCACTCAAGCATCAAAGTTGCTTCTTTCGAGGCATTGTATGGGCGTAAATGTAGATCACCGTTGTGTTGGGCTGAGGTAGGTGACACTCAGCTAGGAAGAGGACAGACACCAGGCAATGCATTAACGAGACCAGAAATCATACGCGAAACGACCGAGAAGATAATTCAGATCAGAGCCCGACTGCAATCATCACGAGACAGACAGAAGAGCTATGTCGATAAGCGGCGAAAGCCCTTGGAATTTAAAGTCGGGGATCGGGTTTTGTTAAAGGTCTCTCCCTGGAAAGGGGTGATTCGTTTTGGGAAGCGGGGAAAACTAAACCCACGATACATTGGACCCTTCGAGATTATTGCCCGAATAGGTCCAGTGGCTTATAGACTGCAGCTACCCGCTGAGCTCAGCAGTGTACACCCCGTGTTCCATGTTTCCAATTCAAAGAAGTGCTTATCCGACGAAACTCTCTTCATTCCATTAGTAGAAATCGAAATCAACGAGAATCTCCTGTTCATCGAAGAACCAGTCGAAATCATGGACAGGAAAGTGAAGCGTACTAAGCAAAGTCGCATTCCGATTGTGAAAGTTCGGTGGAACGCGAGACGCGGACCAGAATTCACATGGGAACGCGAAGACCAGATGAAGCAGAAGTACCCTCACCAATTCTCGCATCCTCAAATCTAGCTTTAAAAAGAATTTCGGGAAGAAATTCCCTCTAACGGGGGGATGATGTCACAACTGGGAATTCTGATGCTTTGTAAAACCCTTAACAAAGATAACATTGTAGTTAGAACTTGAAATCATGTATGGTGCTTGTTCAATGATCACAAAATTCCATCAAATACTCTATACAAACATTCAAATAGTCAAAAAAAATTGGAAACCCTAAAAATCACGGTTTAAGTCCATTTTGGACTAGGATTTTCTTATTGGGCCCAATGGACCAATATGCTTCCAATTTTGACTATTTTGGGCTTAGAACTCTTAAATAGGCTCTAATTGGACCCACTTTCATTTATTTTAACATTTTGGGCCATAATCGGCCTAGAATGAAATAAAATACCCTTATTGGGCCATAACAAATCTAATTCGCCCTAAAGGGCCATAAAACTCATTCTTTTATACAAATTGGGCCGAAAACCATTAACTTAGGCTTCACATTAGGAGACTTAAGCACAAAAGGCCCAAATAATCTTCTCTCTTCTCTCTCTCTCGGCCCAAGTAGAAGAAAAAAAAGGGAAATTAGAGGATTAAGGAGGATTAGCCACCTCCTTATTACCTATGGGATATCCATGCAAATCTCACATGTCTCCATGCACCATCCTTTCACCTCTCTCTCTCTCTTCTCCTTCTACTACTCTCGGCCGAGAGTATCAACACAGACACACACACACACACTTATTTCACTTAAGCTTCTCTCAAGAACTCACACCAACTTCTTTACTTGTCCTTCCAAATTTTCGAGATTTAGAGCTTTTCAAGGAGGTTATTCCATAATAATCATCATCATTGGTAAGTTATTGTTTAGATCCATAACCTAGTCTTTTATTTCAACAAAACTTCTTCCTAACTCACACATTTTTCGTGATCTACTCCTTAGAAGCTTCTTAAGTTTGAAATCAACCCAAGAAAGCTTGCTAGGGCCGACAAATAGCATCAAACTCTTCCCTTTCTTCTTCAAATCGAAAACAACAAGCAAAGGTGAGTTCATACCCCTCTATTTTTGGTTTTCACAAGTTTTATGGGGGAGAATATAAGTAAAATTTGTAGATCTATGTGTATGTGTATGTTATGTGTGATTTCATGTATGTATGTGTGATTTTATGTGTTTTTGTGGTAAATATGTAACAAAAAGAAAAGAAATCTCGAGATCTATGGCACAAGAAGGGAAACAAACATGATCTAAGATATATTACACTAAACAAGTCAAGAAAAATTACCATCTAAAGTTATAATAAACATATTGCAACATAAAACTCATTTTTGGACTATATTTGTCAAATAAACAAAAGTTGGGCTAAAAATTGTCATTCACAGTTTTCCTAAGGACCAAAAGAGTCAAAACAGTTAAAATAAATGTTTTTATGAATATTATGCTCTTCAAAGGACTAGATATATGTAATTTGTAGCTTAATGGGCCAATTTTTGGGCTTTTCAGCCCATAGGCCCAAAAATTGCGAAAATATGATTTTCAAGGGGCTGAAATGGTACAAATCTCAAAACAGGTGGTAAAAAGGGTAAACAAAACTGTTTCAGGGATTAAAATGATTTTTTTCCAAAAAGGATTAAAAATGTAAAGTTTTTGGAATTTGGGCCAAAATTGTAAAAGTTGCGAAAAGTTTGGACTTTAACTGAAAAACTCTTTGCTGGAAGGACTGAAACTGCCAAAGAGTAAATTTTGAGCTAAAAACATTTACTTAAACAAGTCTATGGGTAAAAAATTTCAAGAAAATGGTTTAAGGGCCTAAGATGTCTTTTTTTTATATAAGGGACTAAAATTGTCATTTTTATTAAAGAAGGGCTGAATGGGTCAAACCAATATTTTGAGTCAATTATTTTATTATTAAGATATTTGGGTCAAAAATACCAAATTACAACTTATGAAACTAGAATGAAGAATATACATATATTTTCAAATATCGTTATAAACAATCGACAAGTTTCGTGCCGTTGCGAATTTAACAATTGTTCAATCAAACTTCCGACAATTATACTATACCTAAACAAGTAAATATTCAAATAGTTGGGCTTGCAAGATCCTAATCATGCTTATTGGGCCTTCGTGGCCCATTAACATGACTTTTGGGCCTAACAATAATAACACATGCCTATTGGGCCTCCTGTGACCCAATTACATGTTTAAGGGACCCTCAATGGCTTCTATGTGCTATTGGGCCTCAGTGGCCCATTAGCATTGCTAGTAAGGTCCAATTAAATCAAATGTGAAATGGGCCAATGCGTACTTCGTATAACCAACAGCCTTAAATAACACACGTAATTAGCAGCACTTTGTAATCCTCTTCTCCTCGTTTGTTAGGCTTACCTTCAATTCAAGTAAACAAATACAGGTCATTAATCAATGGTAATCAATTTCGTTTGGATTAAGTGAGTAATAACGGGCGACACCTCTGAGTGTCGTTCGTAGTCTGTAGTTATAATCAAAGTCTCCTGGAGAGAGAGCAAGAGTTTGTGTATAGATCTATACGGGGGTGACTCCCCCACACCTCAGCTGTTCGCTACAGTTAGACTCGGCCAGTCTAGGGTGACAAAATCTTAAGATCAATTCCGGCGTTCATTAGAATGCCAAGACAGACGAACTAGTCATTATCATGCATGGTTATAACGACACACATAAATAAATAAATCCAATACTATCCGAGTAATCAAGGAAAATCATAATCATTCGTTGTGACGGTATAACAATTTGAATAATTATATTATCTTATCGGAAAACATCGGGTGTTTCGAGGAAATCAACACCATTCACTTGTACTTTCCAATAACTATAATGCAAAACTTCTCATTTATGCACGTTTTGAAATCATTCATGCACAAACTTATGGATCTTCACACTTTGGTATAAACAATTGTCTTTTAAGAAAATATCGGATTTTCTGGGTTTTATAAACTACGCAAAACATTTTTATAACAACCCTGCTTATGAACTCACCAACATTCCATATGTTGACGTTTTCAAAATAACTTGTATTCTCAGGTAACATGTAAGCTGAAGAGTAATACCAAGTATGTTAGGGTTTTATGTTTTGAAAAACTTTCAAACAATTTATGATATATGTAATATTTAAACAATGTACTGGATGTGAACAATGTCAGTTGTAATGTATTAATGCATGGTGAAGTTTATGTTGTGTTTCATGTATATTCATGGTGATGATATTCAATTTGAGTCACGCGAGCCCTCAGACGTTTCCGCTGTCTGGTTCGGGGGTGTGACATATGCTACCGGAAATTGATTCTGTTTGATTCATGTCTGTCGTTACCATCGTTTCGGTAATGACTCAGAAGATGATTGTTATTCCGAACCTAGTGGTCATATCAAACCATGTCCGACTAAAATGAGTATGTTGCTTGGTTCAGAGAACCAAGATCAATGTAGCATCTGACTTAAGCCAGACGATCGAAGTGAAAGATAATCGAAGCGATCAATAGAAGTATCACGATCGTTGTTAAAGTAAGAGCTTGTAGCTAGAAGTGCTACATGCTAGAATGTGATTGTATCACATTAGAACATGAAGGAAGGAAACTTCCATTCTAGAATTTGACTCTAAAAGACCTGAGTCTAAGCGTTGCATCATACGACATGAGGTCATTAGAACATGACCCATCGACATGTCATGATAATAGAAGGAAAAAACTTCTCTTAAGTTAAGTCTATTTAAGAAGAAGTCGGAGTCTCCAATAAGGATTGATTTTGTAACTCGAAGGTTACGATTGAAAGTCCAACATAGGATAGAGAGCAGGTGCAAGATTGAGCACCGCCAGCAGTCAAGAAGTTCAAGAGTTAGATACTTACTCGAAGGAACATAAAAGTTACGGTTATTACCCATGATTAAGAGATAATGTATGGAGTCGTCACACAAGCTATGTTTCGTTGATGATTCTTGGATGTAATTATCCTAAGGAGGGGATAATTGTAATGCCCGCAGATTATGACTAGCCAATATAGAGACAATAAGCGTCAAAAATGACTTTTTGATAGAAGATTAGGTAGAAAAAATAATATTAACCAAGCTATAGTATATGTCACAAGGGTTCCATACATATAAAAACGCTGAAATCCGACTTACAACGAAGAAGTTATGACATGTCGTTGTTTTACGGCTAAACCGACATAACACTGGGAATCGTAAAAAGTGACTTTACGATAAAATACTTTTTAGCCTTGGAAATCTAAAAGAAAGTCGTAGTATACGTTAAACCGAGAGCATGCATAAAAAGAACCTCCAAATCTGACTTTGTATGGGGAAGTTATGATTTTTCTAAGATTTAGCATAGCAGTGCACAACCCAAAATTCGAATTTTAGATCGACCGATTTTTAGCCGACACAATCAAAATGAGAATTGAAGATCTCGTTAATAAGAACTCAATTATATAAGACAGACAAAAACGGACGTCGGATGACAAAGTTATGAATTTTTAACAGACTTTGCCTGTCCAGGCCTTTTAAAATATAACTTTAAAAATAATGTCGAAAGTACTCGACGGAGTCTGAATGAAAGTTGTAGAGTACGTCGCCACTTACGCGTGGATATAAAGAACATAGAAAATGGAGCTCGTATACTCGTATTCGGTTGCGAGGAGGGTGACGTGGCTCAATCTCGGCCCTCGCTTCCTCCCCACGGCCTCGCTTCGGATGACTGACAGCTGCCCCCTTATATGCGTAACATACTGAGTAGATGCAATGTACTCCGAGGAGTACGCCCAACGTAGTCCGAGACCAGCTACTATAAATACATGCGAGGTCCTCCCATATTCTTCACACCTTCACCCTTCTTTCTCTATCAAACATCTCTCTAAACCCCTCCCAATCCCTAGTACTTCCGAAGTGCTAAGACGCGAGTCCTGGAGTGCCAGAAGGCTCCTGGAAGAAGAGATTTTGGCTTGGAAGTTCTGTCCCCGCAGAGCCCGGTTCCTAGCCAAACCTCGTAATAAGTGAGTTATGCTTACCCTATTTTAAGTATAACTTATGCTTAAGTTGAATATCATTATTATGAACTTATAAACAATATATATATATATATATATATATATATATATATATATATATATATATATTATAAAATATAATATACAAAGTGTTGTTATAATATCTTTTAACTACTCGTGGTATGGCGAATCTGGTTTGAAGGGCCGCATAGGGTTGTTGAATTTCAGAAGTGCTATAATGCCAAAATGGTCATGCCCTCCGGTGTTTCATGTCTGGAACCCGTCTGTACATAGTGGTTGAAAAGTCTTGTTTAACACTTATAAAACAATATCGCTCGTAAATAGTCGCATTAAATATTAGACTAAAATTTAGCGACAATAATGCTAGGTTTCGTCAAAATAGAATTGTTAGAAGCGAAGCGCTGCCCGAGTTTGGAATTATCACTTTAACAAGTGAGTTCATAATTACTTTCATATTACACATAGGTATGAGGTATTTAATATAAATTACGTGCTATGTTTGCATATTATCTGTGTTCATGATATCTATGCTGGATGAACAAAATATACATGTTTAACTTGATTTAAACTGTATTTTTATACTTAAAAATATGTATTGGGTAGCGATGGGTGATGAGAGATAGGTGATGATAGAAAGGTGGTGATAACTAGGTGATGATAGATAGGTGATGATAAATAGGTGATGTGAGCTGAGAGGAGATGCCATAACCTTGACCTGCGATGTGGTGATGTAGTCATCTACCAGAGTATAGATGGCAACCACAGACTATTTTATACATTCATGTGGAAACACCAGTAGACTCTTAATCTATAGGTGATAAATTACGAGTTCAGGAGATGTTGTAACTACGAATTCATGCGATGATATTCTAACCCTTAGTATGAATCACGAGTTCAGGCGATGTTGTAATTACGTATTCATGTGATGATACCCTAACCCTTATTGGACACGTATTGAGGGAGTAATCCCCGAATCAGTACTGTCTATGCGATGTATGCGATGATCCTTAGGAAAAGTCCTTAGGGTCAAACATATAAGGAAATGCGATGTGAGGAGATGAGAAGTAAATATGATACAAGGAAATGCGATGTGAGGAGATGAGAAGTAAATATGATACAGGAGATGACCCTTAAGATAAATCTTTAGGGAAGATTTAATGAAGAAAATGGGGATGGGTAATCGGGTTATTGTTTGACATGAATTATGTGAAGAAGAAAATTAACTATATTATTGTGGGTTGAAAAACCTATATACTCACCAGGTTTCCCAACCTAACCCACTCGGTTTATTTGTATCATAGGTATCGATACGAAACTACATTACACAGAGAGATTAAAGGAGATGTAAATCACTAGTGTAAATGAATGTAAAGTCTATTTATGCTTATTTTTCTGTATTAATAATGACATCCCAAAGTTTTAATATAAATTGTAACGCCCGCAGATCCGGGCTAGTCAATTTAGAGACAATAAGCATCAAAAATGAGTTTTTGATGGAAGGTTACTTAGAAGAATTAATCTTAACCAAGTTGTGTAATATGTCTCAAGCGTTCTGTACATATAATGAACGCTGAAATCCGAGTTATAACGAAAAAGTTATGGCCCGTCGAAATTTTACGACAAAACCGACACGACACCGGGAATCGTAAAAAGTGAATTTACGATAAAATACATTCTAGCCTTAGCGATCTAAACGAAAGTCGTAGTATATGTTAAACCGAGAGCGTGCATAAAAAGAACGCCCAAGATTGACTTCGTATGAGGAAGTTATGATTTTTCTAAGATTTGGTATAGCAATGCACAGCCTGGAATTCGAATTTTAGATCGGTCAATTTTTAGCCAAAATAATCTAAATGAGAAATGAAGATATCTTTAATAGGAGTTAAAAGATAAAAAGACAGTCGAAAACGGAGCTCGTATGCGAAAGATATGGACGAAACTTAGTCCTTACTCTTCAAGCGCGACGAATTCGATATAGTTTCGTAAATCTGAGATAGAGTAAGAATTAGCCGACGGGATCTAAACGAAAGTTGTAGTAATCGTAAATGCCAACGCGTGGATATAAAGAACGTAGAAAACAAAGCTCGTACGTAGAAGATACAGACAAAACTTAGGGCCTACTCTACGATAAAACCCCTATAAATAAGAGATGAACTCTTCATATTTTCTTCACAACATAAGCCTTTCTTTCTCTGTCTAACTTCTCTCTAGACTTCCTAAACCCCCCTAAAGCCTACGAAACTTCCCTAGCGCTAGAAGAAAGCCCCAGAGCGCTCGAAGGATCCGAGAAGAAGAGCTTTTCGGCTCGGAAACGCTGCTCCAGCGAAGCCCGGTTTTCTATAAAACCCGCTGTAAGTGAGCTACGCCTCCGCTATTTTAAATATAGCTTTTATTTTAATATAATATCGTTATTATGAACTTAGAAATAAGATTTATCAGTGATTCAAAGTCGTTATACCGATTGATCTACTTACGGGAATGATGTCTAGGCTGTGATTTAGTGAGGTGTTTAAAGTGAGATTTCCAAACAGTATACTTCGTATACCAAACGGACCCTACCTCCGATATGATCCTACCTGGTTGTTCCTTACTTTATAGATCATGAAGTAGACTCTGAATTAATGATAAATCTAGACTATTAATTAGTCTCCGTGAACATTAGACTAAACTCTAGTGGAAATGATACTAGGTTTTGTCAACGAAAATTTGTTTTAAGAGAAACGAAGTGCTGTCCGAGTACCGAGTCACCACCTTATCAAGTGAGTGCATGGTCCCTTTCATCTTACACATAGATATGAAGTATTTTATATAAACTATGTGCTACGTGTGCATATTGTCTGAATACTTGCTGTCTATGCTGGATGAACGTTTTTATACATGTTTTAAATAATTTAAACTGTATACGTATTTTATATCTACAAATATGTTGGGTATAACATGGGTAGATGAATGATGAGAGATAAAAGATGATGTGAGTAAACATTGGTGGCTATAGACTTAGTGCCTAATAAATAACATCGGCAACTATGGACTTAGTGCCTATTGGACAAACGATGGTAGCTATGTACTTACTACCTGTTAGATAAACGATGGTAGCTATGGACTTAGTACCTGTTAGATAAACATTGGTAGCTATGGATTTAGTACCTACACTGGTAGCTATAGATTTAGTACCCGATGAATGAACTATAGCAACTATGGAATTAGTGCTTTACGAACGAGCATTGGCAGCTATGGACTTAGTGCCTGTCTTATAACCCTGGAAGCAAGGGACTTCGGAATGAACAAATATATGACTCTTAGGGTAGACCCTTGAGAGTAAGGAATATAATAGGGATGGGTAATTCGGTTGATTGTTTGATGTTTAAACATAGTAATTATATTATTGTGGGTTGAAAACCCTGTGTACTCACCAGGTTTCCCAACCTGACCCACTCCAGATTATTTTTATCACAGGTGTCGATACGAAGCTACTTTACACAGAGAGATTAAAGAGATGTAGATCACTAGTGTAAATGAATGTAAGTTTTGTTTATGCTTATGTTTCTGTATTGACGATGACATCCCAAATGTTTGGAAATTGAATAAAAATACATTTCTTCGGAAATGCTTTGATAACGTATTTATCATGTTTTCTGGGAACAAATTCCGCAACATTTTTATTAAAAGAAGTACTCTGATTGTTTTAAAGCATAAACAAAATCGGTCTTTTCTGGCCGTGAAAATGGGGATGTCACATAAAAAAAACTACATTTCTTCAGAAATTAACGTGAATTTGGGGATGTCACAATAATCACCATTACCGCCAACTCCTAATCATCCACCGAGTGATTCACCTTGACACTCTTCTTTTATTAGGAAGCATACATGATCACACACCCTCATTGAATCACCTCACACCCTGAACCAGAATAAGATGTAGATACTTACTCACTTTCATCTTGATATTGTTCGACCTTCAATAGACGATACCCAACCACGTGTATCTTCTTTCCTTTTAAGGAAATGTATCGACGCTCCGCAAGATGATGAAATTGGTCGAATAAACTCTCGCTCTAGCGACCTTGAAGTTGCGACAACATATCATTGAATTCCAAAGAAGCCAACCTAAATGTGTTTTGCTATAGGTGCCACACCAAGAGTAGAGTCAAATTGGAACTCTAAGTGAGATGGTGGTAGTAAAACGGACAACTAATCAGGAAAAATATTAGTGTAGTTGGTAACCACATCCACATCCACCTCACATAGACTCAAACTCCTAGAGGAAGAATCAACAACATTTTCTAGAAATATCAAATAACCCTTCGTGATGCACATATGTGCTTTCATAACTAGTATAAAAGATGTAGACAAGTGGCAGTATTCACTGTAGGCAATGACATAAACCACCCACAAAATGGAATATACGAACAAGTTTCACCAGAAAAGAATTCAGGCATGATTGACTAATAGGAAAACCACTCCAATGACAACATCTAACACACCCAATCCCGTTAAGGATTAGTGCCTGAAAGTGAAAAAAATGTGTTCACCAGTTAAGAGATTACACATGTCCACGTTTTCCGTACTATGAAGAGATCGCCCACAACCATGTCAATATCTAACATCGAAACAAACAGACTCATAGGCACATAAAAAGGAGCACAAGAGGAAAAAATGACACAAAAGGTCTACAATAAATACAACTGGAGTACACACCTTGCAGGGCTTGCAAACTCTGAGCAGTCCAACCATCACTCTAAAACGATTTTCTGTTTCCTCGATACACGTAACACCAATCGAACTACAAAAACTAAGGGAGAACTAAGTTTTTAGGTCACAAGCAATTTCCCTAAGGTCAAGCAATATATGCGATTCTTAACACCGGGTTACTAAGAGTCTAAAGCAAACAAATAACTCTCAACAAACACCCTCCCCCCTTAAGAGTCTAAAGCACCTAATTACTGTGATTCTTAACACCGGGTTACTAAGTTTTCTCACAACATGGCTCTAATAACAACTTGTAACTTCTTGATTTTACCCAAATGTTTTTTAATTTAAACACTTTTTATTAAAATACATTAGAGAAAGACTTGGTTATTTAAAATTCTTGCTTTAAACATACCACGCGTTAACATCTTTGAAAAAACAACCCAATTAAAATTTTTTAAGTTTACAAAAACCTTATTGAACAAAAAGTAACAACCAAAATATGTCTAAGTGGTATCGTCTAAATAAGAACATACTACCCAAAGATAAAGGTCCCTAACCTCACCAAATCCAAGATCCTAAGCTAGTTGTACCGAGCCAAAGGCTCAAAGTACATGAACAAGTGTCCTATGATGAGCGAGTTAATAAAAGTTGCATATAGTCATAGGGAAAACATACATTTCCCAAACGGGTCAACAATTCAGTTTATGACATAACAACAATAACCAAAAATACTCCGTACTGATATATATATATATATATATATATATATATATATATATATATATATATATATATATATATATATATAATACATACAACAAATAATTCATCACATACCACCAAAAGCATAGAATATCACCGGAAGCAATATATATCACCAAAGACATCACATATCACAAAAAGCATCGCATATCACTAAAAGCTTATCACCAAAAGAATATAACCAACATCGCATCACCAAAAATATGTCACCAAAAGAATATCACCCAAAGAATATCACCAAAGGCACGCCATCAAAAGAATGTCACTAAAATAAATCACCAAAGGAATATCACCAAAAGCATATCACAAAAGGAATATCACCAAAAGAAATCACCATAGGAATATCAATATTACCAAATGCATATCACCAAAAGAAATAGATATCACCAAAAGTATATCACCAAAAACATATCACCACAAGCATCCTATGATAGGCTTGTCTCACTACGCGCATCCAATCCCAAGAGAACTACCTAATTCACTACTCATGTGCCCGCATTGTTGAACGCTCTAAGTGGCTCATGACTTCCACTTGAAACACTAACCCCATAGACCCTTTTTGTTACTTCGACAATGAGAAACACAAGTGTTCCGTGGCGTCTTTCAGGATTGGTACCAATGTTATCGTACATCCATAACACCTCCTAATTCGACTTGATGTTTGTACTAGTCCTCTGAGGTAGGACCACACGACTCTAATCCACGAACATTGTAATGACAGTGTATGTGTACCATGTATCGTGGGATCTTCTAGATAGACCAGGCGACTAATAGCAAAATCGCTTACGCTTTTTTTTATAGGTCCTCTTTCAACTTATTATGTCAGCAAATGTATTCAGAAAGGGTTTAAGGAAAGTGTCATAAACTACCCAACCAAAATACATAAACGCACCGGAAAATTCATCAATTCATCATATTAAGCATGCAATTTCATACAATCAACTAATATCATCATATTCACCAAACTCATAAACAATTCACCAAAGCATAACTAACTAACATTATTTCATTTAAATCTATGCTAACATACCATAAACATCATAATCTTCAAAATGGAGTTCAATATCAATTTATACTCTAAGCATGGCAACTAGAAAACATGCCTATCAAATTAACACATCATCCTCAAACACAAAAGAATGGCTAATTTAGAGATAAAGTGAATTAATGATCCATATATGAAATGTACTTTTAGACTTATGAACATTTAGTGAGTAGTAACTCGCCTTAGGCTTGACGACTCCTTTTGTAACTTTAAGTTTTGAGCTCCCATGAAGATTTCAAGACATCACCTAATCACATATATAATCAAATTATTAAGTGCATTCAAAGTCTACAAGTTTAGCTTAACATACTTTAATTTTATATTGTATTTCTTTTATAATTCCATCCATGACCACTGTTCAGTGTTTAGATCATAAAGCATAATCTACAACTTTAAACGAGATAATTCTGGACTTTCTTGAAACTAGACTTGATTTCCTACAACTTCAGCATTGTGGAGCATCAACCAATTCTGCACATATTTAAAGCTACAACCCTCACAAGATAGGGCAATGTTGTTGTGTAGAATTATGATATTTTCCAAAATCATCAAACACCAAAAAGGATTTAGCCAAGGGATTAATATTAATCGCATTTCACCCACTTGGCCTTGAATAAGAGCATTAAGACCTAAGTTTAGTACTTAATGAAAGCACCAAAAATGTTATTATAACTTGATTAAATGTATGATGCTACAATCACACCAAACACATAACCCTACACCCACATACCAAGACTTCATTGAGTACCAATTCAAGACACATACTAGGATGACTCTTGAGTGAAATTTAGGAACAAATTATTAGACACATAAAATTTTTATATCAGCCCTTTGATTACACTTTTAGGGCAGAAAAATACAAAACAATTCAACTAAAATTTTCAAGAACGTTCAAGCTTAAATATGACATTTTCTAGCTAGCTAAACTTTCTCACAATCCAACACATAGAAAGACTTTTAGCGGATGTTTTTAGAACCTTAAGAAGGGTTCCAAAAAATGTCTTTTATGTAGAAAAATCATACATATGAATCCACATGATTTGGTGATTCAAGAATCAAGAGACATATTACCAAAAGAAGGCAATTCAATCCATGATTTCAATAAATTCATCAAGCATGATAGGAACAAGAACAAATGGATTGAAGTGAAAGAGTGCATGATCAAAAACACCAAAAGGAAGGCAATTCTACTTCAAAAATAACAAGCAACTATTAAGCCAATTTTGAAGAATGAACACATATGGAAGAAGGAAAATCAAGTATCTCACCAATTGATACAATTTGCAGATTCACTAGCAATCCTAAGAAATCCCGTCGGCCCTCTCCTTTATCCTTCCTTAAAAGAGAACACAAACCACCCTTTCTTACTTCACATTCACCCGTTTCTTTTTTCTGCCTCCCCTACTACCGATCGATGTGACGCAGCTAGGAGACTAATATTTTTTTTGAGACAACTTCTCCTACAACTAACCTGCCTCGCTCCACTCTTACGATAACTATTTTTTCACCTTGCTTCAGTCGACGATGTTAGCCCAAGGAACAAAGGCCGGTTTCTTTTGCATGTGAAGGCCAATGGAACGAATATTGGGAGCCTAATCGATTGAGCTCCCCAATAGCCTTCTATGTTTTTTTTACACTAAACCCCTCACATATCCAACTTTGTATTCCATTCACCCTAACCCTATATTTCTATGCAACTTGAGTTTCTTTTAATATCATTTTAGCCCCTCTAATTTAGTTATACCTTTCAATGAATTATAGCTATCATGTATTCCCTCAAATCTACTTAATTAAATTATACGTCTTTTAAATACCGATTAAAAATCATTTTTATTTAATTTCTTTAATTTTATAATCCTAGAATCAAAATAACATTACAACAACTAATAATCGTATAACAGAATTTTAACATCGTTAATGGAATGATTTTTTTGGGTCGTTACATTTTGTATTCATGTTAAATTAAGGTGCAATGACTTGGAGATGTTCAAAGCAAGAGACTATAGTAGAATTCGATACAAAACCGTAGTATATTATGGCCAATGAAGCGACGAAGGAAGCAGTGTGGCTAAAGAAATGAAGGGTTTTGAGCATTCTAACACTCCTATGGTGTACATGCAACCCTAGAAACCTTGGATCTATGTTCTCTCTAATATACATGCAAATTTTATTTTTCCAATGTTCACATCCTAACTAGCATGTTATGGGGTACTTGTAACATAAAATCTAGTAGAATGACATACCTTTTCTTGCGGTTAATTGCTTAGAGTTTTGAGAGCCTAGCACCAATAATGTGGATGCCTCAAGTGGAATCACAAATCACCACACAACTTGGAAAACTTGAGAGAATAGTAATGCACACTAGAAATCGGCCCATCTTCTCTATCACACACACTAGTGCCAATTCATGTGTCAAAGACATCTTTATATAGTATGGTAGATTAGGGTTACATCCATGTAAACGCTAATACCCATGACCTTTCATTTCCATAGGATCCATGGGTTAAAAGCTCCATGGACTATCCATGGACTTCCATGCAAGCTTAGCCCATCCTAAATGAACATTGTCCCATTCTATATATAAGGGAGTCCATATCTAATTACTTTCCTTTTGATCACTAAATTAATTCCAAATTAATTCTTGATCAATACTAATTAAATAATATGATTTCATATTAATATATTATAGCTTATAATATATTAATAAATCATAAATATACTATTCTCAAAAGACTATCCATACAATTTGTTTCGGTGAAGTGCAACCCAAATGGACCATGCCAGGTCGGGTCCAGTACATACCAAATACAGTTATGGACTTAGACACCTTATCCAACAGTCACCCACTTGGATAAGTCGAATAACTATAGTTGCAAGTATGACTTCAGGAATCGACCAACAATCGTAGCTCTTAAAACTTTGTTGAACTATGAAGTGCCATTTTAGATAAGTGATCAAATAATGCTCTGTTCTCAAGATATCAGCCGCACAAATACATGGAACAACGTCGTACTTATTGTCGAGCAGTTTGTTTCCCGATTTCCGATTTGTTTGACATATAACTAAATTTAACACATCAATTAGGTTCTGACCGGGCCCGGTACATAGGTCAAAACAAAATCATCGAGGGGCCCAAGATATCGCTTTTAATCCTCCAAGGACTAAAAGGAATAGATAAACTTCGACTCATATGCTTGTACTAACTACTTGTTGAATCATACACAAGAGCACGTTTTATAACATCAAGTTACTAATGTGTTTTCGTACAATCAATATACAACCAACTCATAGTCAACAACTCATATCTCTAGGTTTGAATACTTATATGATATTATCGTCTCACGATCACTCGAGATAAATTCCATGTAGCGATACAAGTGAGCGTGGGTTTAATCCAATACTCAGAACTTATGAGCACTCATGAATGTTGCAACAACTTTTGCTATGTCTAAAACCCTTAGACATCTACAAGCCCAATTCATGACAGTCTTGATTCTTACCTACTTCCAAAGTATGATTGACGGTGGAGAGTTTGAATAAAGTAATTATTCTGGAAGTCAAAACCTACAAAGTTGAAACAATAGTAAACGATTGACACAAGATAGTAACACTTTACTCATAAACAAATAACAACTTTTATTTAATCACCAAATGTCAATTACATTTTACAAGTTTCAGAAATAGTTATCTAATTATTATAACTAATATCATCCTTCAGCCCGATGCTCCTCGCATGCTGCAAATGCTTAACTCTAGTCAGTCCCTTCGTGAGGGGATCTGCTGGGTTATCTTCTGACGATACCCTCTTTGCCATGAGGAGTCCTTCTTCTATCTTGTGTCTTATGAAGTGATATTTTCTGTTAATGTGTCTGGATATACCATGATCTCTTGGTTCATTGGCCAAGGCAACCGCACTATTGCGGTCAAAGAAAATCTCCATAGGCTCCTTTATAGTTGGTACAACTTTAAGGTCTCCAATGAAGTTCTTTAGCCATATCGCCTCCTTCGTCGCTTCACTTGCTGCTATGTACTCTGATTCGTAAGTTGAATCAGCAATTGTCTCCTGCTTGGAACTTTTCCAAGTAATTGCTCCTCCATTGAGGGTAAAGACCCACCCCGACTGCGAGCGGAAATTATCCCTATCAGTCTGGAAACTGGCGTCACTGTACCCTATCACTATTAAGTCGTCACTCCCACCGAAATTAAGGACCCAGTCCTTAGTCCTTCGTAGGTACTTAAGAATATTCTTTACCGCAGTCCAGTGGGCTTTGCAGGGTTCCCCTGATATCTGCTGACCATTATCAAAGAAAAGGCAACATCAGGGCGAGTACAAGTCATAGCATACATGATCGAGCCAACAGCGGAATAATATGGTAATCGACTCATCTTAGCTATCTCAGCCTCTGTACTCGGACTCTAAGTCTTACTCAGTCTGGCATTGTGCTGGATCGGTAAGTCACCTTTCTTGGAATTATGCATGTTGCACCTCTTCAACACCTTGTCCAAGTAAGTGCTTTGGCTAACTCCAATTAGTATTTTACTCCTCTCTCTCAATATCCTTATCCCTAGGATATAGGCAACTTCTCCAAGGTCTTTCATACCGAAACACTTCCCAAGCCAGGACTTAACCTCCTGCAAGGTTGGGATGTCATTTCCTATGAGTAGTATGTCATCCACATATAGTACCAAAAATCTAACTATACTCCAACTAGCTCTGACATATACACATGACTCATCCTCGCTTCTCGAAAAACCAAACTCTTTGACTTTCTCATCAAAACAAAGATTCCAACTGCGAGATGCTTGTTTCAATCCATAAATGTATTTCTCAAGGTTACACACTCTATCAGGATACTTTGCACTGACAAAACCTCTGGCTGACTCATGTAAACATCTTCAGCCAACTTTCCATTCAGGAAAGTGGTTTTTACATCCATTTGCCATATTTTCATAATCACGAAATGCAACAATGGCTAGCATAACCCTAATAGACTTAATCTTCGCTACTAGCGAGAAGGTTTCATCATAGTCAACTCCCAGAGTATGAGTGAAGCCCTTCGCGACCAGTCGCGCTTTATAAGTGTGTACCTTCCCATACATGTCGGTCATCTTCTTAAAGATCCATTTGCACCCGACTATCTTACGACCAGGTACATTGTCTACCAAGTTCGAAACTTGATTGTCATACATGGATTGGATCTCGCTGTCCATAGCCTCTTTACATTTAGCAGACTCGGGGCCTGCCATGGCTTCCCTATTGTTGTTAGGTTCATCCAGATTTACCAGTGTACTATCACTGATAAATGTATCACCTTCCACAGTAATATGGAAACCATAATAATTCTTAGGTGGATTCCAAACTCTAGTGGAACGTCTTAGAGGTATGGGCTCGTCAGTTGATTCAATAAGAGTTTCCTCCTCAGGTTGATTGCTAGGGTTTGAGGTTCCTTCACCACTTGACTCTTGAATCTCTTCAAGGTCAATTTTCCTCCCACTGTTTCCTTGGCTTATGAATTCTCTCTCACGAAAGACTCCTATGCTTGCCACAAAGACCACATTCTCACTGGGTCTATAGAAGAGGTAACCAAAGGATTTCTGTGGGTAGGCGATGAAAATGCACTGCTCACTTCGAGGTTCGAGCTTATCGTGAGTCTCGCGCCTCACGAAAGCCTCGCAACCCCAAATCTTGATGCGGTCTAAAGTGGGTAGTTTCCCAGTCCACATCTCGTGAGGTGTTTTGGCAACGTTCTTGGTAGAGTCTAGATTAAGGATATGGGTGGCAGTCTCTAAGGCATACCCCCAAAATGAGATTAATAATGAAGATCGACTCATCATGGAATGAACTATGTCCAACAAGGTTCGATTGCGCCTCTCAGCCACACCATTCAGCTGGGGTGTCCTGGAGGTGTCAAGGAAATCTGTGCTAAGATACTCACCACCTCGATCGGATCGAAGCATCTTAATGTTCTTGCCCAGCTGATTCTCCACTTCCTGTTTAAACTCTTTGAAATTTTCAAAGGTTTTTAACTTATGCTTGATTAAGTAGATATAACCATACCTACTATACTCATCAGTAAAAGTCACATAGAAGCGGTTAACATCCCTTGTGGCGGTTTTGAAAGGTCCACATACATCTGTGTGTATGAGATCCAACAAACCCTCAACTCTAGCACAAGTACCAGTAAAGGGTGACTTTATCATTTTTCCAAGTAAACAAGACTCGCAACTATCATCCAACTTTAAGTCAAATGATTCCAAAACTCCAGACTTCTGGAGTTGGCCTATGCGCTTCTTGTTGACATGTCCAAGACGACAATGCCACAAAGATGCCTTATCCAAACTAGTGGAAGAATCAATATGCAACACATTATTTCCTAAGTTATCTACAACATTCACAGCTTCATATACACCATTGCAAGGTAATTCTTTAAAATAAAACACATCATTATAAAAAAAACATTAATAGCACCACATTCATTATCAAATGAAAAACTATAACCTTGTTTGTACAAGCCATGAAAAGAAATAATATTTCTCGCCATTTCAGATGAGTAACAACATTTATTCAAATCTAATGTTAACCCACTACTTAGCAATGAAGAGTAAACTCCAATCTTGGTGACAGGTGATGCTTTCCTATTCCCCATGATTAAGTTTATCTTTCCGTGCTCCACTTCCTCACTTTTTCTTAGTCCCTGCAAATCAGAACAAATGTGAATTCCACACCCTGTATCAAGGACCCAAGAATTAGTATGTGGTGAGTTATTAGACAATATAGTGTAAACACCTGCAAAGGAGGGCTTGATCTTCCCATCCTTTATATCCTGCAAGTACTTGGGGAAGCTTCTCTTCCATTGCCCCTTTTCCTGAAAGTAGAAGCATTGTGCTTCTTTTGGGTTGGAAGTGGGAGTAGCATAACCACCTTTGGTTCCACTTGAAGAGGAGCATTCAAGAGACTTTCCCTTCGTACCCTTCGAAGGGGTCTTTCTCTTTTTCCCTTTTCCATGCCTGATTGCCAGAACAGGGGCAGTGGTAGGAGTAGAAACAACATTTTTCCCTCTGAGGTTGCTTTCAGCAGTCCTCAAAAGTCCCTGAAGCTTGCTCAAGGTGACCTCCTCCTTATTCATATGATAGGTCATGAGGAACTGATCACAACAGGGAGGTAAGGAGTGCAGTATGATGTCGATGGCCAGCTCCTCATCAAAGTTCACATTCAGTTTGAGCAGACGGTCCACAAATCTTTGCATTTTTTGTAGGTGGCTCGTGATGGACTCTCCATCCTTCATCTTAGTTGTTATCATGGAGGCGATTATTTCATACCTCTCTTGACGTGCACTTTGATGGTACATTTCCATCATATCCTGGTGCATCTCAAAAGAGTAGAAGTCCTAATCGGACTTTTGGAGTTCAGGTGCCATAGTGGCAAGCATGATGCAAGCCGCCTTGGTGGCATCTTTCACATGTGCCCTAAAATCAACAACCTCCAGTGGAGTAGCAGACGACTCATCAAGTTCCTTCAGCTCCTTATCGAGGACATATTCCTTTTCCTCGTAACGTGTGACCATCCTGATGTTCCTGATCCAATCATTAAAGTTTGTACCATCAAAGATGACTCTCCCACAAAGATTCATGAGAGAGTAGGAGCCGGTAGGGTTTAAGCCAGAAGCATTGTTGGAAGACATCTGAAAATAAGAAAGACAAAGTTTAAATTAGATAAAGAGTCCTTAATAAGACACCCAAATGTAATATTAAGGCTAGGACCCAACACAATACTTTATAACTTGGAAGAGGGATGCCGTAATCCAAGCTATAAAATATTTGAAGGTAGGTGAATGACGATTCACCAATTTCCACCATGAAAAACAAAATAAGTTATTAAGTTTTAATGAATTGAAATTCCTAGATTCTTTTGAGATTCATTGAACTTTTCAATGGAATGTTTAAATCTCGATTGTGCCCTCTCAAGTTTGTGACTGGGATGCCGAGGATCATAAATAATGTGTGAATAACCATGCAAATTAACTTGGTACCCTTAATTTTATCACCTAATCGATGTGTCGCTTAACCACACGCGCTCCACCAATCTATGATAAACATTAAGTTACCCTTTGCCACTCTTACTAGTCCATGTTAGTGTGCCGGTTAACCAAACACGCTCCACTAACGGCTTGGTAAAGTACAAAGTGTAATTTCATGGCTAACACCAAATTCACATTTTCCTAAGTAACTAAGATTGGGAATTTATAAAAGGTTTAGTTACTTTATATTTATCATTATACTTTTAATGAGAATTATAGTCCTTTTCCTACCCGTTCGGCTAACGACCCTTCACCAGTCAAGGAAGCGGTGGGTGAGAGTGGACATCCATTAAGCTGCCATTTTATAGGCAACAACCTTATACCCCCCTTATAGACCGGCTTCGTGAATGAGGCCTACTAACGGTAAGACTGACTTGATCTTATACATATATATATATATATATATATATATATATACATATATATATATATATATATATATATATATATATATATATATATATATATATATTATTAACTTATAATATTATAAAGTATAAGGGTTGAATTTTAAGCTTTTAAAACTCTAGGGTTTGGAATAAAAGTGTGTGTGAGACTTTAGAAATTGCAAAATACTTTTCATTGCTATAACTTATGAGTTTTAATGGTTTTAAAGAAAAGACTTTTGGAATTCCATAACTTGAGGACAAGTTATGGAGTCCATTAATTGGCATTTAGATCAAGAATTACACTAACAAACAATTTGCAAATAATTCCTATGATCTACTAAAACTCATAGCATGAACATTCATATCAACAAATTTCAAGAATCATATAAACATATATAGAAGTTGAAACATTGATAAATATCATTGAAATTGGATTAGCATAATCATTACCACATCAAAAACAGATTTTACAAGTCCAAAACAGTTTAGGGCAATGATTCTAGTCCAATTCCAACAACAAAACTCAAAAATCTACACACAGGGCCTCATACTCGCCGAGTGCATGAACCTACACGATAAGTAGGATGAACTTTCCCTTGGGCTCGTCGAGTCCCCCATGGACTCGGCGAGTCCACTAAACAGTGAGCACCATTTTGACTTTTTCAAGGAATTTACATCAAATATAATGAAAACAAGCCTAATATCTGATACCACTGAAGGGTTTTGAGCATTCTAACACTCCTATGGTGTACATGCAACCCTAGAAACCTTTGATCTATGTTTTCTCTAATATACATGCAAATTTGATTTTTCCAAGGTCCACATCCTAACTAGCATGTTATGGGGTACTTGTAACATAAAATCTAGTAGAATAACATACCTTTTCTTGCGGTTGATTGCTTGGAGTTTTGAGAGCCTATCACCAATAATGTGGATGCCTCAAGTGGAATCACAAATCACCACACAACTTGGAAAACTTGAGAGAATAGTAATGCACACTAGAAATTGACCCACCTTCTCTATCACACACACTAGTGCCAATTCATGTGCCAAAGACCTCTTTATATAGTATGGTAGATTAGGGTTACATCCATGTAAACGCTAATAGCCATGACCTTTCATTTCCATAGGATCCATGGGTTAAAATCTCCATGGACTATCCATGGACTTCCATGCAAGCGTAGCCCATCCTAAATGAACATTGGCCCATTCTATATATAAGGGAGTCCATATCTAATTAGTTTCCTTTTGATCACTAAATTAATTCCAAATCAATTCTTGGTCAATACTAATTAAATAATATGATTTCATATTATTATATTATAGCTTATAATATATTAATAAATCATAAATATACTATTCTCAAAAGACTATCCATACAAATTCTTCCGGTGAAGTGCAACCCAAATGGACCATGCCGGGTCGGGTCAAGTACATACCAAATATAGTTATGGACTTAGACAGCTTATCCAACAAGAAGTTCATCAATGGTTTGGGTGTTGTTCCTATCATAGCTGAACCAGTTGAGATATCTTGTGATAATGAGGGTGCAGTTTTCTTAGCTAAAGAACATCGAGATCATAAGCGCATAACGCATATATAGAGAAACTTTTGGTATATAAGGAAGGTAGTTGAATATGGAGACATCATTGTGAGTAGAGTACCAACATAAGATAATCTATATGATCTGCTGACTAAGTCATTGTCACTGAACAAACATGATGCTCATACTAATTTTGTTTTAATTTGATTTTATAGTGAATTGGTTTGATTTCATAATTTGTACTTTGATCATATGGAACATTTTAAAGATATTATGTTTTTCGTGATTATTAATAAGTTATTATGTTCATATTGTCCGTGTTCCTACTTTTGCATGTTCAATCGTACTATTGGGATATAGTAGCGAATTAAGATTGTCATAGTATTTATAGGATGTTCATAGGGATAATCATTTCTTAGCCTTGTAACCAATATTGATGAGTACTTGAGAAATGGAGATTTTAAGTATTGGAGTAATCATGATTAAAGATTACATGATGGATCATGTCATGAGTAAATTAAGAGGACTATGTTTCATATTATTCAAATAGAGATGCATTAGTTTATGTTCTACAACCTGTTGTGTCTTGGTTTTACCCCAACGTTGTTTGTAACTGGCAGCTATATAGGGTTTGCCAAATATTGCAAGAGGAATAGTACTGGCATGTGTAGTGAAAGTGTATTTGATACTTTTTCCAGATATGGAGAAGTAAATATCTCTGGGGCTCTCTTTGATTTGGTGTTGACGAGAATTGCTTGGCCAAGATGAGAATGAGTTGATTTGATTTGATAGCTAGTCTGAAAGTCACCAGAAGTTAGTATCAGGAAACATAATCTTGGACCATAATATTGACCCTAGATCCATGTCTCTAGTTCATAATAAGATATCGTGAAGATCAAAAGGAATTTGAAGTTATCAGTCTTACGGTTGTTTATAGCAATGTTATTATAAGTACAGTAGTTACACTGGACTGCCACTCACTATTGTTCCTATTAAGTATTATGACCGGTCAATTGTTGATGGCTAAGTGCTAATGTGAGCTGATGGAGATTAGTGCCCATAGAAATAACAAGCCCGATAATATTAATATAAATATCAGTTTCCTTTTGCGTAACATGTAATAAAAAATAAAGCAAAACTGAAAAAATAATTATTTGAGGGACTTACTTTGTTAATTAATTAATAGTTTAAGTAATTAATAGTAAATAAAGGAATATGGAATATTGTGTTTGGTAGTTATATCTAGGGTTTCAAATCAACTCTTAGTAGCAAAAGTTTGGAATCCTCAAAAGCTCTAATCCCGAGGTGCACTTCCTACGTAATAGCAGATAGTTTACCAGATCGCACTGGACCATAGAATCGAGATTTCATTTCTGTTTGAAACTCACAATTCCAGGGTTTCTTAGATCTGCATGTTCCTTGTTTCTTGGGTGCGATTTCAGAAGAGGAACTATATGTTGGGTTCTCTAGTGTATTCAATTGGTTCGTCAAAAGAAGAAACCTACAAAGAAAGAAAAGGTATGATTCTATGCTATTGTCCCCTTTAAGTTGTAGGTATCGTTGAGTTATATCTAGATGTTTTGAGTGTTAGATCAGAATTGTTTTTTTATTTTTTCGTTGCCCAAGGGTTGATCGTGGATAGGCTCGAAACTCAACACATATATGCTCTTTTCTTATATACATATTTGGTTTGAAATTGGTTTTAACAAAAGTTCTTATATCTATAGAAAAGAAGGTTCTCGAGTTTTCAAGAATATATGAGTTCTCAAAAGATCACGAGCATATATATATATATATATATATATATATATATATATATATATATATATATATATATATATATTATGTGTATGGAGTTCGAACATATATTATGTGTATATAATATTTGTATAAAAGCTTATTTTAAAACATAACAAATTGAGTTAAATAAAAATTTATAATTATCAAACTATTTAGGATAAATAATCTAAAAAAAAGTGTATTAATCAAAATTACGAAGCCATGAGTATAAGGAATTCCAAAATTTGAGAGCATATGAAGAATATTTGATTTTTCGAAGTTTCGCGTGCATTACAATACAACTTTATATGTCACAAAATACGAAAATAGGTTACTTATTAGCTTAAACAATATAAATGAGAGTTAATGTCCTCGTAAATATGAATCCATCAATATAAAGAACATCGAGAACGGAGCTCGTATAAAGAAGTTATGAAGTTAGCAAATCTTTTAACGTTTACTCTTTATATAATGTAAAATAAAAATAGAATGCAGACTAGCCGATGAAGTGTAAAGCAAAGTTGTAGTATATGTCGATACAAATATGGGGATATTAAGACCGTCGAAAATGGAGTTCGTATGTGAGAGTTATGATTTTTTGAAGAAAGCAATATTCTAGCTGTGCATGCAACATAGCTCCATAATAATTCGATACATGGCACCACAGGCGACAAGTCCTCCCCCACCAATCGGATGACACGTTGAACTAACAAATTCAGGACACGAGGGTGCGACATGCCCTACACAAAAGCACAATGCGTGTTTCGAGTTGGTTGCCTCCTTATAAATATCATCCATTCCCTTCATGTTTCTTTGCCATGTTTCTGCATCCCGAGGCCCGACTTTCAGAGTTTCAGAGTATACGTAGCAACGCGTTGTAGATATAGACGATCTGATAAAACAAATAATCAATGTAAGAATTTTGTCCACAACTTTTCCACCAATGCTGGTGTATTCAGAAAATGATATATATTGTTGATGTATTTTTTTATTAGTTAAAAAAATCCCAATAAACAACTACTTTATGTGTGATTGAGGTAACCATTTTAAGTTGATCAAAATCCCACACAACTTGTTTGATGTTATACTTGAGTGAAACTGTGACATATTTTTGTTCTTCTGATATCATAAGTAGTGATTCTTGGTATTCTATAAGCGAGATGATTTCAGGATCCATATGTAAGGGGTGGTGTTTACCCTTTATTTTGATTAATTGCACTCATTAATCTTTCTTTATGCATATGGAAAATTGAACCTTTCATGTTGTTTTTGGTCATAACAATGTTGAAGTAGTTAAGTTTCTATTGAACATGGAAGGACCTAAAACGGTTTAGTTGGAAGGGAAGACATGGTGTGTAAAAATCTTATTTCACTCATTATCAACTTTGATTATTCTTATACTCTATTTATGATTTTCAATTAGGGTTATCTACAAAAAAGTCTCAAACTTTTTTCAAAAGTTTCAATAAAGTCCTAAATTTTTTTTTTTTTGAATAGAAAAGTCCCAATATTTTGATTTTTTACCAAAATTTACGAAAAAGTCATTTTTTATATTTGAACAGCAAATGATAGATTATATGATTTTTTCAAAATATTGGGACTTTTTTGTTCAAAAAAAAACTTTTAGGACTTTTTTAAAACTTTTGAAAAAAGTTTGAGACTTTTCTGTAGATAACCCTTTCAATTATGGATAGGAACTACAAAATGAAAAAAATAGAAGGAAACTAGCTAAATAGATGAAGGTTATTGTCTTACTATATTTGACCTTGTAGTGTAACATTCGTATTTCGCTGAGTTTTTCCTTTTAGCCTTAATGAAAAACTTTACATTTTTGTCCCTTAGCTAGTACGCATGGCGTACTCTAGGAGTACGCATAGCGTACTAGCCATTTCCAGATCGCAGGACTCATCCATGTATGTGGGGGGTATGTGGAGTACGCATGGCGTACATGAGACACGGGAAAACCCTAATTTTTAGGGTTTGCACCCTATTTAAATAAGCTTTCTCACCTTTGGATATCCTTATGATCAACCTCCATCATCTTAAGCCCTAAAATAGAAACCCTAAGTGCCTCTTGTGAGTTTTTGAGCTTGTAAGTTAGAGTTTGGTAGTGTTTTAGTGAAAGAAGAAGAAGAAGAAGAAGTAGAAGAAAAAGAAGAAGAAGAAGAAGAAGAAGAAGAAGAAGAAGAAGAATAAGAAAAAGAAAAAGAAGAAAAAAAAGAAGAAGAAGAAGAAGAACTCTTGGTTGTTGCTTAGGAGTAGCTTGGGCTTGTAGATCCAGGTTCATCATCATCATTTCAAGCCATTTAAGGTATAAAGCTCTCACTTGATGGTCTTTTGTGGTAGATCTAGTTTATGGTGTTATTTATGCACCTTTAAGTTTAAGTTGAGCTTTTGATATACTCTAAAAGCAATGGATGCTAGAACTTAGCTCCATTTAGGCCCCATGTTCATAAAAGTGCAAACTTTATGGAGAATATTGGTCCATGCAAGCATTAAGATCTTTATTAAGATTGTTTTTTAGCTTGGAGTCCCATTAAGCCACGCATGCGTGTAAACTTGCCAACTTTATGTGATAATTTACCCTTAGGAACTAGATTTGAGAGTTTGGCAAAAGGTCTTAACTTTTAAGTGCTTAATGAAGAGGACTAGTGGTCAGGGGAGTACGTTGGGCGTACGAGCTGAGTACGCCCCGCGTACTCAGTAGATAGGCATTTGGCCTTGTAGGGCCATTAGACTTTTGATTTGGGCTTTTGACTAGTATTTTGGGCTTCCTTGGATTTATGCCCATGATGATTTTTGGGCCCAATTTCGAATATTAGCCCATAATTGTGCTTTGGGTTGCCATTTATGATTTAGGATTTTAAGTAGTTGGATTGAGCCTTGGATTTTGGGCCAAGTAAGAAAAAGGGTAAAATGGTCTTTTACCCTGATTATGGGCTAAGTAGCCTAGATTCTTGGTTATGGGTTAAGATCCGATTAATCATTGGATATTAGTTTTATGATGATAGTGTTGGATTAGGTGTCTAAGCCCATAAATATAATTGGTATGTACTTGACCCGAGAGTAGCATGGTCCATTTTGGGTTGCATTCACCAAAACAATCTAATAGGACGGTTATTTGAGAAAGAGGTTTATTATTTAATTACTATTGATCAAGAATTAATTTAGTGATCAAAAGAGACTAATTAAATATATAGGGGCTGAATGTGTAAATCAATGATACATATAAGATGGGCTAATAATCCATGGTTGATTAGTGATGGGCTAAGCTTATGTATGGTTCCATAAAGTGTTAGTCCATTACAAGCCCACGTTTTAGAATTAGGGTTTACACATAACCCTTGGAATTATATATATATATATATATATATATATATATATATATATATATATATATATATATATATATATATATATATATATATATATATATATAACCCCTTGGCCTAAAATTAGTGACACTAGTAATCTTAGAGATACTATAGTCGATTTTGAGTGCCTCATATCCTGTCTCTCAAGCTCTCCAATTGTTGGTGGTGGTTTGTTAACCATTTGAGGCATCACACTTGAGGTGCTAAGTTCTTAAAGGCCAAATACAACAAGCTACAACAAGAGGTATTCTTCTAACTAGTTTTGTGATTCATGTACCAAAATTTTGTATGCTAGTTTAGGCTTTATGCTTTGGAAACAATATTGCATGTATAATTAGAGAAAACATAGATCCAAAGCATTAGGGTCGCATGTGCACCATAAGGTTGTTATAGTGCTCAAAACGCATCAGATAGTGGATGGATTTTTCGGACCAGCAGACAGAGACTCATTTGAGTGTTTCAGCAGTTAGAGGTGAGTTTCCTCACCGTGTTTGGTGGGTCGAAGATACTAATGCTGCCCCATGATTTTTTATATATAGGATGCTAGATGTCTATGTAACTCTTGCATGTGTTATGTGCTTGTATATTTACTGGGCGGGGCCCGATGCCGGGTCAGGCCCATTATATGTTTATTATGTATGGTATGTGGAATTTTGGGGAACTCGCTAAGCTTTGTGCTTACGATTTTCAGTTTATGTTTTCAGGTCCTTCTGGTTCGAAGGGGAAGAGGCCAGGATGATTTCAGTGCACACACCACCTCGTTCCACATATTTATGTTACTATGACGTTTTTTTATGTAGTCGATACACTCTGTTTAACCATGATTTTTATAATGACGTTTTGGACAATAGTTTTATTAATTTAAAAATCAAGATGTTTGGTCTTAGTTTTTGGGAGGTTGCATGTGATGGGTTCTGAACATATCTACATTCCTATATGATCATGCAACCCTAATTGCTTTGGATCTAAGTTTTTCTCTATTGAACATACAAATATGAACACCAAAGCAATAAATGTAGATCTAGCATATATAATTCGAAATTCATATATAAAATTAGGGTTTGATCATTACCTCACTTCTTATGTAGTAATAACAAGAACCACCTTGAATATTGAAAGCTTAGTGCCCCAAGTGTTGCACTTCTAATGGAGTCACAAACACTCAACACAACAAGGATGACAATGAGAGACAAGAAATCGGCTAGGGCAACTCTTAGAAGTCATAGGGCCGAAATTCCTTAGGTTAAAGGGGTTTATATAGGGCTAGGTTGCTTAACCTTTAAGCTGGACTTGAATAAGGAAACCCTAGTTCCTAACTAAAGCCCAAAGAAACCCATGGACTTCCTTAGTGAACCCTTGCACAAAATCTTCTGGGTTCACCCATAAATTTCATCCACTCCACTTACAAGGAGTCCTAAGCCTAGTCTCACAACTATCAATGATTTTCAAAACAACCCCTCCATTATTAATCAGTTCCTTTAATCCTAAAATTAATATCAAATTAATTTCTGATTAATTACTAATTAATAATATGATTTCCAAATAATATATTAATCTTATAATATATTAATAAAATCATTCTGAGTACCAATTTATTATTCATATAATAAATCCTATTCTCTCTCTCTCTCTCCACTAGTCATCTTGTCGAGTTGCATGAGTGAAGGAAACCCAAAAGGACGATGCTATATATCAAATCAAGTACATACCAATTATAGTTGTGGGCTTAGACACCTAATCCAACAGTCTCCCACTTGGACAAGTCGAATAACTATTATTGCAAGTATGACTTCATAATAAGACTAGCAATCGTAGCTTTCAAAATCCGTTGTCGAACTCTGATCTTATCAGTAACGTGTCCTTTAGATAAGTTATCAAATATTCCTCCATTCTACAAGATATCGTATGGACATGAGACATGGATTATAATCATTCTCTTTGTCCATGTGTTGTTTCCTGATTTCCGATTTATGACGACTGACTCAGGCTACAATTGAACACATCAACTTAGTCCAAGGTTGGCAAGCGCTTAGGGTGTCATCACTAAATCATTGAGGGGCCCATAGATATCGCTTTAATCCCATTTAGGGTAAAATGAACGGATAAATTTCGAATCATATGCCTGTACTATTTACTCATCAAATCACACACACCAATACGTTTTATAACATCAAGTTACTGATGTGTTTACGTATTATCAATGCAAAACCGAATTGTAAACAACAACTATATGTCTCCGTTTCAAGAATATAAGATATTATCGTCTCACAATCACTCATGATAGAATCCATGAAGTGATTCAAATGAGCATGGGTTTAATCCAATACTCAAATCCTATTTCAGGAGTACTCATGAACACTGCAACAAACATTCACTACGTCTAAGAATTTATACAATCTACAGTCAGATTCATGACAGTCTTACCTCATTACTTACTTCCAAAGTATGATCGACTATGGATGTTTGAATAATCTTATTATTCGGGAAGTAAAACATGTGAAGGGAAACACAAGAATAACCTAATCCAATATGGTCTCAAAACTTTTGAATATAGATAAAACACTTATTATTTAATCATCATATTGATTAGACCTTATTCATTTTTTTAGTGTTTCGACTAATCAACTCAACACTTAAATTAAAAACAATAGTCATCCTATGCTCCAAGCATGCACACTATGTTTATCTATGGTCCTTTTCTTGTGAAATAGATCAATTGAACAAATTTCGAATGATACTCATTTCACAATTTCCTAATCCTTATAAGTGTAATAATTCATTATTCTTGCCACTAATAGAATGTGTTAGAGCCTAACCTTTCATGCAACGATCCTTTTGTAATTCCGAGGCTCCAAAATCATAGAGACTTTGCCAATGATATTACAAAGCCTTCCATTGGAGATTTGTTACAATACAATTCCATGGAAATGAAGTCTCACATTCAAAGTACATTCCTTGAACATCCTTCTTGCATTAAAGTTTCTAATTTACACATAGATTCTTAATATCCAACTCCCATTATGGAAACATTTACATAATTGCCATATGACAATCCATTCTTAATAGAATCCTATTGTAACATCCTAATTTTCTAGAACAAAAATTTTGTTTTTGATTAAGTAATTTATTAAAACCATTTACTGAAAAGCAACATCAATATCATATCAACTCATAACCCATAAGTCAAATGTCATAAAAACATGTCATTGAATGATAATAATGTCAGAGTACAATCCCAAGGACATTATAGTGAGGAAATTGAGTGTGTGCGATGCGCTGCTACCGTGCCGGCTCCTTCCCCTTCGATGAAGAGGTACATGAAAACAAAAATGTAAACTTTAGTGAGTTCCCCCATCATACCACATATCATACAATAAACATATTGTTAGGCATATCTGGGTGCCCGACCTATCCTGCTAGGCATACCGGGGTGCCTAACCTACCCCTGTCAGACATACCGGGGTATCCGACCTACCCCTCCGGTTTATCTCAACCGGTTAAGGGGATTATTTCACCCTTACTACTACCACATGATAAGAAACATAATCATAGTGTCTAGCATGGTTGGGTACTATACTACCCCTTTGGCCCTATCGGCCGATAACCGGGCACTATTCCCCTTACTACTACTATCACATAACATCATATTATACTAGCATGTAAAACATATCAGATAGTAGCAAACCTAGATAATTATCACAAAGACAATTATCTAAGAACAACTCCTGCCAGTGGGCCGACATTGTGTCCTTAGACCAACTTCTACTCAAAGGTAACTCACCTCGTAATGCTGAGTGTCGAATCTCGTGGGAAGTTTCCTCTAACAGCTGCTCCGATGACTCCCAGCTATCATAATCATAACAATACTCAATCAGAATCTATAATACTACTTAGGGTAAAATGACCATTTTACCCCCTTGGCCCAACTTCAACCATTCTTAACGCCCAATTCTAATTTATTAACCAAGAACACCCATGGCCCATCAAGGCTCCCTAAGGCCCACTAATGGCCCAATTTTCTAAATTGAGCCTTTTCACAAGTCCAATAAGTCATTAGTCCAAAATGAATAACCTCGAATGGCCGAATATGGCCCAAAATGCCCAATACCACTAATTCCAAATTCCCGGGCCTAGAATTATACTCCACAGTGGGCTACAGGGCCCAATAGTCCAGACCCAGCCCTCTAAGGCCCAAAATCCAAAGTATGGGCCAAACTGAGGCCCAAAACACGCCAAGCCCATATCTGTCGAGTACGCGGGCGTACTGCTCTATACGCTAAGCGTACTAGCTAAATGGCGTGTACGTTGCGTGTACCTGCATGTACTCCCAACGTACTTCCCTGTTAAGTCACTTTTCCCTGTTAAGTCACTTCCCACTTCAATGTCTTGATCATAAAGTTGATCACTTGGTGGCTTGCAACCCACCAAATGAGCCAAAACATTAGATAATAGGAACTAACTCCATAGAAATGGCTAGATCTCATGCATGGTTACATAAAGGCCTTAAAGGTTGATACTTTACTGCTAAAGGAAGGCTTTGAGCTCCAAGGGTGGCAACCCTAAGCTCAAAAACGAAGTTGCATGATAAAAATCCAATCTTTGGACCTAAAAAGGTCCAAATCTCCATAATCCTAGATCTAAGCTTCTAAGAGGAAAGTTAGGAGCTTTATACCTCCTTTGAGTGCCAAAAAATGAAATAGTCCTAGATCCTTGAGCTCAAGATACTCAAGTTCTTCTTCTTCAACTCTTCTTCTCTTCTTCCAAGCCTTTCTTCACCAAAAACTAGCTCAAAAGGTCAAACACACACAACACTGGAGTATGAAGGAAAATTAGGTTTTTTTGAGGGTAAGAGGATGGTAAGGAGGCCAGGGGCTATAATGGGGTATTTATATGTCTTAAACCCTAAAAATTAGGATTTTGGCATCTGCTCACATACGCTGCATGTACGTGTGCGCGTCCCCCGCATCCTACACGCCTCTACGCCCCGTGTACATTGAGGCTACGTCGAGCGTATGTCTTATGGGCAGCCTAAGTTCTCGCCCCACTTGCTTAAGGTTTGATCCAAAAATCCACTTATCCCATTATTAGTCCAATTAACAAATATTAATTACTTAATTAAATAATACCCCGAGAGATGGATGTTACAATTCTCCCCCACTTATTTCAAACTTCTTTCTCGAAGTCTGCTGTTGCGTCTGGAAAAAGCTCGGGGTAGTGCTCCCTCATCTTGTCCTCGGGCTCCTAGGTCCACTCCGAGCCCTTGCGGTGCTACCACTGCACCTTCACCAGCTCCACTTCCTTGTTCCTCAACGCCTTCGTCTTCCTATCTAGAATGACTATCGGTCGCTCGATGTAGTTTAGGCTGTCATCCACTTGAATATCCTCGAGAGGCACCACTGCAGAGTTGTCTACCAAGCATTTCCACAGCTGGGAGACATGAAAGGTTCTATGAATCTGACTAAGGTAGGCTGGTATATCCAGCCTATACGCCATCTTGCGCACTCGGGCAGCAACCCTAAAAGGAATGATGTACCAGGGGCCCAACTTGCCCCGCTTCCTGAACCAGATGACAGCTTTCCAAGGTGACACCTTGAGGAGGACAATATCCCCGACCTGGAACTCCAGGTCCGAATGACGCTTGTCGGCATAACTTTTCTGCCGACTCTGAGCAGTCTGAAGCCTGCTTCGGACCTGCTGGATCCTCTCCATCATCTTGAGTTCCACTTCGGTACTCCCCATGACTCTCTGACCAACCTCACCCCAGAAAATAGGGGTTATGCACTTCCTCCTGTATAACATCTCGAAGGGAGGATGATCGATACTCGCGTGGTAGCTATTATTGTACGAAAACTATGCCAAGAGAAGGTAGGTATCCCAGCCACCACCGAAGTCTAAGACGCATGCCCCAAGCATATCTTCCAAGGTCTGGATGGTCCGCTCGCTCTGACCATCCGTCTGCAAGTGAACCGCACATCTCTGTCCGAAATCACGGAAACTGGCACTCCATGTTGTGCTACAACCTCTCGAATATAGATGTCAGCCAGCTTCTCGGCCGAAATGATCTCCTGGATCGGTATGAAATGGACAATCTTGGTCAACCAATCCACGATGACCCATATGTAATCCACTCACCGCACGATCCTGAGACGTTTACTGATAAAATCGATGGTAATATCTTCCTATTTCCACATGGGAATATCTAGCGGTTGCGTCTTGCCGTGTGGCCTCTGGTGCTCGGCCTTGACCTTCCTGGAGGTCAAGCACCGCTCTACATACCCTATTATGTCCCACTTCATGCAGGGCCACCAGTAATCAGGGCGAAGATCTTGGTACATCTTTGTCGCCCCGGGATGAATAGAAAACTTGGCTTTATGCGCCTCCTCCATCCGAATCTGGCACACACCTCCATGATAGGAACCCACACCCAACTATGTAGTATCAACAACCCACAGTTGTCGTAGTTGAAGGAGGAAGCCTGTCCTACAATACGTTCGCTCTTCAGATGTTCCTACTTCATAGCCTCCTGTTGCGCCTCTCGGATCTACTCTAGAAGAGGAGTCACCACTGTCATCCGCAAGCAAACGTGTCTGATCGGGGCTGTTTTGCGGCTAAGAGAATCAGCCACAACATTGGCCTTCCTTGGGTGATAGAGGATCTCACAATCATAATCCTTCACCATGTCTAGCAACCGACGCTGCCTCATGTTCAGATTCGACTGATCCATGAGGTACCTCAGACTCTTGTGATCCGTGTAAATGGTGCAACGGACCCCGTAGAGGTAATGTCGCCAAATCTTGAGGGCAAAGACGACCGCCCCCAACTCCAAATCATGCGTCGGGTAGTTCGCCTCGTGAGGCTTTAGTTGCCTCGAGGCGTAGGCGATGATAAGCCCTCTCTGCATCAATACTGCGCCCAAACCCAAAATAGACGCATCACAGTATACTAAAACATCCTCCACGCCCTCTGACAGGGCGAGGATCGGCGCCTCGCATAATCTCTACCTCAATGCCTCAAATGTTTCCTGCTGCTCAGGCCCCCAGTGAAATACAACGGCTTTCTTCGTCAGCCGAGTCAAGGGTACGGTTATCTTGGAGAAATCCTGAATGAATCTCCGATAATAGCCCGCCAATCCCAGGAAACTCTGAATCTCAGATGGAGACTTTGGAACCTCCCATCTCATCACGGCCTCCACCTTGGCCGGGTCAACAAAAATACCGTTCTGGTTGACAAGGTGCCCAAGAAACTGCACCTCGCGCAACCAGAACTCACACTTGGAGAACTTGGCATACAAGCTCTCCCTCCTCAAGGTATCCAACACCTCTGGCAAGTGCTCCTCATGCTACTCTTGCGTCTTGGAGTAAGCCAAGATGTCATCGATGAAAACTATCACAGACCGATCCAACATCGGTCTGCATACGCGGTTCACGAGGTCCATGAACGCGGCAGGAGCATTGGTGAGCCCGAAGGGCATCACCACAAACTCATAGTGGCCATAGCGAGTCCGGAACACAGTCTTTTGTACATCCTCGTCTCTGACCCTCATCTGATGGTATCCTGAACGTAAATCTATCTTAGAAAACCAAGATGCCCCCTGTAGCTGGTCGGAAAGATCATCAATCCTCGGGAGAGGGTAACAGTTCTTCACTGTTACCTTGTTCAGCTCCCGGTAATCTATAAACATCCAATGCGACCCGTCCTTCTTCTTCACGAACAAAATCAGGGCTCCCCAGGTTGAACTGCTTGGTCTGATGAATCCTTTGTGTAACAGCTCCTACAGCTGTGTAGACAACTCCTGCATCTCGGGAGGTATTCCATACAACTCCTTTGGAAATACATCTGGGTACTCTCGCACCAGCGGTATATCAATCACAGTCGCCTTACCCTCCTCTCGGGTATCCATGACGTAGGCGACATATCCGACGCAATACTGCTGAGGGTAGCACCTAACCCTCGCTGCTGAACATAAATCTGGTCTGCACTGTGGCCTCTCGCCCTGAATCACCAGCTCTCCCCCACTTGGGGTCCTGACACGTACGAATTGCTGTGTACAGTCAATCACAACCCTATTAGGGCTCAACCAGTCCATCCCGATGATGACCTTGTTCCCACGCAAAGGTATGGGAACCAAGTCTACCAACTAGCGCTCCTCGAACAGCCTCAAAACACAATCTCTGAAAACCTCTGATGTTCGAACTGATCGGTCGTCAGTAATCTTGACCTCTAGTGGGCAATCCAACATGCCCGAAGACTCAGGGAACTTCTTGCTAAGTGCAAGAGAGAAAAATGATCGGGTAGCACCCGAATCGAACAACACCTGAACTGGAATACCGTTCACCTGGAACGATCCTAAACAAAACACATAACATAGCACATAAATATCATAAACAACATATAATAAAAGCTAGGCAGAAAAAATCATACCCGTCACCACATCGGGTGCGGTGCGTGCCTCCTTGGTAGTAAACTGGAAGGCTCGGCTCTTCACCACTAGAGCCTCTGTCTTGTCCTGCCAGCCATCAGTGAGCCGCAGGGTCGCTGGAGGTGGCGCCAGCACTGGTGCTGCTGCTGCTGTCAATCTCAGGCAGTTGGCCTTTTTATGGCCTCGCTGGTTGCAGTGAAAACACTGGAAACTCCAATGTCGGAATGATGGGGGTAGGGGCTGTACAATCCTTGCTGAAGTGCCCCGTCTTGCCGCACTTATTGCAGCCCGATAACCCTAGTCTACATGCCCCCTCATGTGGCTTGCTGCACTTCTTGCAGCGGCTACGACCCTGATGGCGCTTCGACTTGGAGTCGAATCCCTTGGGTTTCTTCCCCGAAACCCCAGTCACCTGTCTCTCCTCTGCCTTCTTGTTCCTGATGTGCTCCAAGTCGATCTCCCTCTCCCTCGCCATAGAAATCATAGAATGCAGGGTCGGGCATGCTGAGTAGCTGACATGCTCCGGGATATCAGCTCTCAACATATCATGATAGCGGGTCCTCCACATATCCTCATATCCTGCATACTGGGGCACCAATAAGGCCCTCTCTCGAAACTTGGCGGTAATCTCCGCTACCGTCTCAGTAGTCTGTCTCATATCGAGAAACTCCCCGGCCAACTGCTGAAGCTCCACTGCCGACACAAACTCAGCCCTAAACCTGGTCACAAAGTCTGACCAGGTCATCGCCTTAACAGCTGAGGCTTCCAAAGAATCACCAACTGTGTCCCACCAATCTCTAGCCCTGTCCCTCAAACATCCAGCAGCATACCGAACCTTCGACCCCTCAAGGTAGAATCTAGTCAACTGAGCACACTCCATGTCTGCAACCCATCTCCTGGCAACAATGGGGTTCTTCACCCCATGGAAGTCTGGCGCGCCACATCCCCTGAAGTCCTTAAAGGACAGCGTGCGCGCCCCTGAATGGCTAGCCGCCCAGTCACTCCTAAACACCCTGAGGCGATCCTCCATCAACTCAATAATCCCCTCATTGATCGACCCGAAAATTACTGGGGTCGACTCAATGATGCCTCTAGTGATCTCAGAAGCAATGAAGTCACGTAACCTCTCATCAACTGGCTCGACACCTGATCCCAAACCCGATCCTGATCCTGATCCCGATCGTGAACCTCCTCCTCCATGACGCCTAATCATCACCATTCTAAAACAAAACACATAACCGTCAGGGTTATACATAAATTCAGGAGGTCTTACATACTACAAGTTTCCTGGTTCTATCTTGGCCCTCCTTGAATCGAGTACGGATCCTCTACTTTCAGTAGTACGGGCCCATACTACCTTCCACATCTATCCGTACTTTCCTCAAGGATTGCCTTGACTTCACCAAGTCCCTTTCACTACTTCTGCTCGTTGCACTAATCTAATCCTAGGCTTACCCTAGGGTAACTCTCCGACCTACTCTCGGCCATCAGCTACATAAGAAATCCCTGCTACCTTTACCTAACTAGCTCGCGAATACCATTACATATCACTAAGACCAGATAATTCTTCGAATGAGAGGCCCTACCCTACAACGGTTGGACTCAGACAAGAGCTGCGAAATAGGGCTAGACCTAACCTTCTGAAATTATTTAGTCCTCGTAATATGTAACTTAACGTATTCGTTTACTAGTTAGTTAAAGATAACTAGAACTCCTAAAAGCATAAAGCAAGCGGCATTCGAGTATTGAGTAACCATACCAAGCATGTCCTATTCAGACCATCATATTAGTGACTGATCAGTTCTAGCATATAACTCAATAGGCATATATAACAGGAACATAAGGCATCTTCCTAGATCCTTAGCCCTAATCTAGCATGCAGTTCTCATACACGTATAATAGGCATACAAGGCATCCTTCTTAGATCCTTAGCCCTAATCTAGCATGCAGTTCTCATAATCATATCACATGATAACATAACATGTATGAGTATCTTTAGGAAACTTACTTGAGCTCGGCCAGTCACACGCATCACACACCTTGTTCTTTCTCAAAACTACTTATTTTAAACTTTTTGAAAACTATTTTCTTGTCAAAATATTTCATACCCTCGATTTGAGTTCAGCCAAGCCCATATATGTGAAGTACGCATGACGTACTCCTCTATACGCTAAGCGTACTGGCTAAATGGTGTGTACGCTGCGCGTACCTGCATGTACGCCCAACGTACTTCCCTGTTAAGTCACTTTTCCCATTAAGTGATTAATACTGTAATACAAAGGCTATAATTATATATGTAAGTCCTCTTCAATGTCTTGATACATAAAGTCGATCACTTGGTGGCTTACAACCCACCAAATGATCCAAAACATTGGATAATAGCAACTAACTCCATAGAAATGGTTAGATCTCATGCATGGTTACATAAAGGCCTTAAAGGTTGATACTTTATTGCTAAAGGAAGGCTTTGAGCTCCAAGGGTGGCAACCCTAAGTTCAAAAACGAAGTTCCACGATAAAGATCCAATCTTTGGACCTAAAAAGGTCCAAATCTCCATAATCCTAGATCTAAGCTTCTAAGAGGAAAGTTAGGTGCTTTATACCTCCTGTGAGTGCCAAAAGATGATATAGTCCTGGATCCTTGAGCTCAAGATACTAAAGTTCTTCTTCTTCAACTCTTCTTCTCTTCTTCCAAGCCTTTCTTCACCAAAAATGAGCTCAAAAGGTCAAACACACACAACAATGGAGTATGAAAGCAAATTAGGGTTTTTTGTGGGTAAGAGGTTGGTAAGGAGGTCAGGGGTGGCTATAATGTGGTATTTATATGTCTTAAACCCTAAAAATTAGGGTTTTGGCATCTCCTCACATACGCTGTGTGTACAACCCGGTACGCTGCGCGTACGTGTGCGCGTCCCCCGCATCAAAGGTGCCTCTACGCCCCGCATACACTAAGGCTACACCCAGTGTACGTCTTATTGGCAGCCCAAGTTCTCGGCCTACTTGCTTAAGGTTTGATCCAAAATTCCACTTGTCCCATTATTAGTCCAATTAACAAATATTAATTACTTAATTAAATAATACCTCGAGAGACGAATGTTGCACCTATCTATTCAGAATTATATCAATATGGTCCATCCATTACTATACTTCCAACTGTCCACAAGCAACCATTCTTCGGTAAACCATAGATTGTCCTTCACAGTTGTTTAACAACTTTAGTCATATCTAGTTCCAGTCCTTTTTCCCTCTTAATGCACTAGGCATTTGGAAAAATTAGAACAGCCTAATATTATAGCATATGTAATCGATCCTATACCCGAAGCATATGGGATACAATTCATAATGTCTTACATAAAGACATGATACTTGACCAGTCTCTTGCTAAAATATTCCCATATATAGAATTTCCTATGTTGAAAAATTTCAACATGATATTCATATATGTTTATGACTAAGTTCCATTAAAAATTCAATCTAAGCTTTTAGATTCGAATTATAGTATTAATGCCCTCTCCCTTTAAGCCTTACTATAGAGAAACAATTTCAAAATTCTGCAACTTTGCAAATTTAGAACTTTGCTTCCTATAAATAGCATTGCTAACTTGAAACACCTTACATAATTGTTATGCTCCCACTAGCATAACAATTATGTTCTTACCAGCATAACTATTATGCTCCCACTAGCTTTGACATGTACTCAGAAATCAGGTGGACTTCTAGAAATCAATACCTATTGAATTTCTTGCCAAAGTTCAGATTTCTGATACATGGTGCTTTGACAGGTCTCTATCTAGACTTCTCAAGCTCATACACCTTTCATTAGACAACTTATGTGTGTGTCTAAACCCCTTCAGAACTTACAACAATAAGTCCCGAATGTTCAAACTATTTTCCATTTCTCACAATTCAAACTATGAAAAAAGATGTTGTAGTCATACTCCAATTTGAGAACGCAATTATCACAACTGCTAACTTTAATCTTTTAAAATCTACTAGTGAAAGTGTTTCCTCACAATCATTTCCATGAAGTAGAGAGAAACCTATTGCCACTTAGATTTTATGATGTATGTGTTCCTATCTATGTAAACTTGTCATTTCGAACCACTATAATAAGACAAGGTTTATGACAAATTCAAACTCATATGGACTGAACCTACTTATTCTTAATTTCTTGCCATCGGGTAGCACAAGGGCTTACAAGTGCTTCCAGGTTATTAAGCAGCTCACCCACACTGATCAATGTACTTTCACTGATCAAGGTGCTTTGCCTTATGCAATCAAATGAGAACTCAGAGGACTCACATGCATTGTCAACTTAACTGGAATAGGTATATAAATAATAATATGTCAACATGATAGTTTGTTAACCTCAGATCGTGTGCTAGTGATAACTAAAAGGTTTATTCTTGATTAGTTCTTGAGACTATTGAAGTCCATTAAGACTCCCATTGATCTTTTGACATATAATATTCTCTGTCAAGGAACATTCCTTGACAAACGAATATTCAAGAGTTAGTGTGAGATCTTATCAAAAAACACTTCATATAATTGGTCTTAGTGGGTCTTTGATTTATCCAAAACATCACAACTATCAATTTCAAATGTGTAAGAGTAAGAAACATTTATACTCCACATTTCATGAGGTGTTATAAACCTACTTAGAACATGTCACTCAAGGTACAACTTCGAGTAACTAGAGTATGACTCTAAGACTTGATTTTGGAAAGAAGTATGACTCATCTTATTGATTTAACCATTTCAATAATTCTCGATTACTCTTCTCAGTCATGTAAATGCATTAAGGCGTTTTAGAGGATCCATTGTGACATGGTTCCACAACCATTAAGATGATCACAAAACATGATACTAAAGTACTCTCCTTTCCTTTCAGATTGGAGAAACTTTTACCTTTCTGCCCAATTTGATTCTTCTTATTCGTTCTGCTATATATTGAAACTTTTCAATTTATCGGAATTACACTTAAACTTGTAAGCATAACCAAATTTACTGAACCATCAGTAAATCATGACGAATAGACTTATCCTCCTTTGTGCTGGATCTGACCAGTGCACATCAATGTGTACTAGATCCTTTAGTCTTTCACTTGACTCACATACATATGTGAACAAGGAATCAACCTTAATTTCCCAAAGATCAAGATTCTCATACATCACAAAATTAAATATTGCATGATTCCAAGTTTCTGTCCAATTGAAACTTGGGTGATGAGAATCTTTCTTCACTTGGCAAATTACGACACTACCACACACGATATACCAAAGAATCAATACCTTTTTTTCAACATTTCTAATAATAGAAGTATATAAACACAAATTTCCATAAATGCCATTGCAAGGGAACATAAAGTAGTTAAAAATAATTTTATTAATAATGTGCGGAAAACTTGTCCTTACAATGCAAATACATATGAAAACTATGTTTCTAAATATCCTAACCAATCTATCATAACTCCTAAGCAGCATGTCAAAAATATGATCATCGAACCATTCGACCGAAATCCACTTCTTCATGATAAGACTCAACTTACTTTTCTTTTAAGCTTCGTTCTTTCTTTTAGATTTTGCAAAACATCAAAATGTAACTTTACATCATGTAATAAAAATCTATAAATAGGAACTTAATAGAGTTAGATAGTGAATGTACCTGAACTAGAGTCAAACAATTTGACTTTACCATCTCTTAGATTTCTCAGGTAGTCTGGGCATCTTCACTTCCAATGCCCCTTCATTTGGGAATACAAACAGATGGACTCTTTAGGAGTGATACGTGGAACTATCTCAGGATCGGCCTTTCTCTTACACTCAAACTTTTTGACTTTTGGCCAATTTCTCTCCATTAGGAGAACAAATTATTTCTGAACTATCACCGTTGTCATCGCCTATGTCCATGGAAATTCAAGAGGTAGATCTTCCAAACAAATTTGCTTGACCAGTGTGCCAAAGCATTTTAGCTTCAACTGCAATTTGAAAATATGTTAGTTCAATTAGGGTCATGTCATTTTCAGTCATATAGTAGTCCTTAACAAACTGACTGTACGACTTAGGAAGCGAGTGAAGAACCACGTCAATAGCTAGCTCCTTCGGTAAAACGACACCCAACATTCCCAATATGTTAATGTGCGACTTCATGTTAAGAGCATGTGCACACACAGAGTTTCCATCTCGATGCTTGCATGCCAATAGGGCTTGAGTGACCTTGGACTTTTCAAGTCGACGAAAATGTGGGTCAATGAGAATCACTGGAGGAGGTAGAGGAAGAGAAGTATGATTTACAGTTCCACCAATGCTCGAAGAAGGGAATGACCTTTCACCTTGATCGACACGTGGAAGATCATCTTCAGATGGAAAGCTATTTCCAAAAGGATGAGGAAGACCATAGTTGTCAAAACTAGACATCTACAAAAGGGAGAAATTCAATTTAATTGATTTAATCCTTAACATAACATCCAAATGAAATATTAAGGCTAGGACCCAGCACAATAATTCATAATTCGGAAGAGGGATGCCGTAATCCAGTTGTAAATTATTTGAAGGTAGGTAAACGATGATTTACCAATTCCACCATGAAAATGAAATTTTAATGAATTAGGTTTTGAATGAAGTTCCTAGATCTTTTTAAGATTCATTGAAATTTTCAATGCCATGTTTAATCTTGATTATGCCCTTCAAGTTTGTGACTGAGATACCAAGGATCACAAACAAGCTGTGAATAACCATGATAATTAGCTTGGTAATCTCGATGTCATTTCTCAATGTGCCGGTTAACCACACACTCTTCGTTGATAAACGATAATTTACGAGCTACCCATTGCCATCCTTCATTAGTCCCATATTAGTGTGCCGGTTAACCACACACGCTCCACTAACAACCAATAATGTCCAATTTCATGCGTTATCATCAAATTCACATTTTCCTAAATAACTAAGATTGGGAATTTATAAAAGCGTTTAGTTAATTTATAATTCATTATACTTTTAATGAGAGTTTAGAGTCCTATCCTACCCGTTTGACTAACGACCATCCACTAGTCGAGAGTGCGGTGGGCAAGAGTAGATACCCAATGACAGTCATTTTACAGGCCGCTTCCTTAAACACCCCTTATAGACCAGCTTCATGAATGAGGCCTACTGACAGTAAGACTGACCTTTTCTTATATATATATATATATATATATATATATATATATATATATATATACACACACACACACACACACACACATATATATATATATATATATATATATATATATATATAAAATTAAACTTTTAATCTTATATAGTATAAGTGTGTATTTTAAACTATTAAAAAACATTAGGGTTTTACCATGCAAATTTCCAAAAATTATAACTTTTAATTTGAAATTCAAACTACAAAACCAAAAGGGTACAATTCGAAACTAATAAAAAATACTATGTTAAATCTATGAAGCAAAATAATCTTATATTATCCAAATTTAACCATATATTCAATTTTGATAAGGATATCAAGTTACCAATCAACAAAATCGATTTTAGGCAATAAAAACGAGTTATGGTAATTATCCTATTCAAAATCTGATCAGAAATTTGAAAAATATGGTAACTGGGGAGTGAACTCGTCGAGTTCACCCAACTCGTCGAGTTCAAGAGTGAACTCGTCGAGTCCAGCCTCCAGACAACAAGTTTCGAATTTTTAGTGCTTTGGACAGTCCACTCTTGCACCAATTCAATTGAAAAACATCCTAGGCTCTGATACCACTGATGGGTTTTGAGCATATCTACATTCCTATGTGATCAAGCAACCCTAATTGGTTTGGATCTAAGTTTTTCTCTATTGAACATAAAAATATGAACACCAAAGAAATAACTCTAGATCTAGTATATACAATTCGAAATTCATATATAAAATTAGGGTTTAATCATTACCTTACTTGTTATGTAGTAATAACCAGAATCACCTTGACTCTTTAAAGCTTAGTGGCCCAGGTTTTTTGCACCTGTAATGGAGTCACAAACACGCAACAAGGATGACAATAAGACACAAGAAATTGGCTAGGGCAACTCTTAGAAGTCATAGGGCGGAAATTCCTTAGGTTAAATGGGTTTATATAGGACTAGGTTGCTTAACCTTTAAGCTGAACTTGAATAAGGAAACCATAGTTCCTAACGTAAGCCCAAAGAAACCCATGGACCTCCTTAGTGAACCCTTGGATGAAATCTTATGGGTTCACCCATAAATTTCGTCCACTCCACTTACAAGGAGTCCTAAGCCCAGTCTCATAACTATCAACGATTTGCAAAACTGCCCCTCCAATATTAATCAGTTCCTTTAATCCTAAAATTAATATCAAATTAATTTCTGATTAATTACTAATTCATAATATGATTTCTAAATAATATATTAATCTTATAATATATTAATAAAATCATTCTGAGTACCATTTTATTTGTCATATAATAAATCTTACTCACTATCTCTCTATCCACTAGTAATCTGGTCGAGTTGCATAAGGGAAGGCAACCCAAAAGGACCATGCTACCTATGAAATCAAGTACATACCAATTATAGTTATGGGCTTAGACACCTAATCCAACAACATGTAGTATGGAGAAACACCATTGTAGATGGCAGTTGAAAATGGTTGTAATGAAGCTGCAAGGTTTCTTCTATCTCTCTCTCTCGTCTAGCTTTTACCGAAGCTAAAACAAATGTATGTATTTTGTTTCTTTCATTTTTTGAGCCTTACTTTTATAAGAACTGATAATATTTCATTTGAGAGGTGGCAAGTAGGTCGGTTTGTGGTTGAGTAAATTGGTCAATTAAGGGGAAAAATCAGTGAATCAGCCTCGGTTTATCTAGGTAATGTAACTCTCTTTTGATAATTCTTTAATGTTTTTCTTTTGCTGAATGAAGTTTAAAGATGATAAAAAAATATAAAGGTAGTCTACCATTTCATATAACTTTCTTTCTCATGTCAATCCTTAAGTTGGATTTGCACTTGTGAAAAAAAGGGAAAAGTCGTTAGCGAATACATAAAACTTCTACCTATTGATTTGAGGGATGTAAAAAGATTAAATGAAACTCATATGTGCTAAAGCATCATTAAAGAAAAGAACAAGAGTGTGCATTCCGTTCATATCCAGGAGAGCATCTCTATAAAGAAATTAGTAGATGTATATATCTATAAGGTGGTGGCACGACGTAGGGTTCCAGTCTCTCTAGTTTCTAATCGGGATGTCCGGTTCACTTTCAAATTCTAGATGAGATTTCATGAGGAGTTAGGTAAGCAACTACACTTTACCACGACCTTTCATCTGCATAATGATGGATAGAGTGAGTGGACTATTTAGACATTGGAGGATATGCCGAGGAGCTCAGTAAGATTCATAGCACTTTTCACATCTCTCAACAACAGAAGTGTTTCGTCGATGATTTCGCACTGGAGCCATTGGAGGATATTCAGGTGGACGAGCGCCTTAATTACATAGCGAGACGAGTTACGATCCTCGATGGGAAGACCAAGGCCGTAAGAAAAAAGGTTGGGAACCTAGTGAATCTGCAAAGGCAGCAAGGAAAAATTCTCAGAGTAGACTTGGGAACTTGAGGAGGAGATGAAGGAGCACTACACGGAGATGTTTTCAGCAACGGAATTCAAGGAAAAAGTCTAATTCAAGTGGGGGAGAGTCGTAACATCTAGTTTTGAGGTATATTTTATTTTAATTAAAATTTGATTTTAGGAGTTCCATGGAATGAGGAAGGACCGCCACGGCATTGCGATGTATTTTTGGTCGTGTGTGTATATTTGACTCTCCTCGACGTGGCAAGTAAAAGCCACGACATGGCCACCGCTAATGCCTTAAACCATAATGTTCCGGGTATTTAAAGGAAAGTGGGAGGCTAGGGTTGTTCATTCTCAGCCTCCATCACTCTCGAACCCCAAAAACCCTAACCCTAATCCTCCTTGGTTATCTTGTGCAGATTTTAGTAAACTTGTGCTGGTTTTGAAGGAAGAAGAAGAAGAAGAAGAGTTAGTGCTTTGGTTTAGGAAGTGATCATTTCCTCCATTTGTGTGGATCTTCTGAACTCCTTGTAAGTCCTCAAGCTTAAACCTTTTTGTATTCTTCTTCATAGATCTAGGTTTTGGAGCATGTTTTGGTCCTTTTGGAGTGACTTGGGTGGTTATAAGAGATAAATTTTACAACTGTATGGTTTCTCTATGTCCCTTGAATGTTATATCTTATAGATTTGGAATTTGTGGTAAGTTGTGAACCACGCATGGATTTTGGGTCATATTGTTCTCATTTTTTAGCTAGTTTGAACAAGGACATTCATGGGTTATGCATTTCCATAAATTTTGGATTTTTATGGACCGTTAAGGGTCCTAGGAACATTCAGCAGAAATTAGACTAAGGGCCTTTGAGATTAAGTGTTTAATGGTTGAGTCTTTTCCATTTTTAGCCTTATGGAAGCTAGGGTTTGAGATTTTGTTCTTTTGGGTGGAATTAATGGATAATGTTAGAAACTTTATCCTTTTAGACCATATTTCAGACTAGATCTGAGCTTTGGAGCTCTTGGGGCTGAAGGAAGCAGCTTAACCCATTAAGATCTTTTGAACGTGGTGCCTACGACGTGTCCCTGGGTTGCCACAGTGTGCCAACTGGGGGAAACCACGTCCGTTTTTTTGTTTGAGGGCTATGGCATGGCGAGTCAGCTTTAATCTTTGACTTTGAGCATTTACTTTTGTCCAAAACCTTATTTTAGAAAGTAAGCTAAGGGTGTACTTTGTACGACTGTATAGGTGGTATATAGCATCCATTTTCCCGGTAGTAGTTGATCATCATTTGATAGGTGAGTGTTTTCATTGTACTCATGGGTCGAAGGTACCAATGTTGACCCACAAAATTATGTTTGTAGAATGACCGTTTTCTTCGTGACACTTCTTGATATACATGTATTGCTTGTTGTCTTTGTGACTATTGCTGATGTTATTGTATGCTTAGTTGTAGGAGTAAAATAGACCCAATACCAGCTGAAAGATACCGAGGAAGTTGAAATAGACTCATAGAGTGAAATAGACCCAATACTAGTTGAAAGATATCGAAGGAGTTGAAATAGACTCAGGGGTGAAACAGACCCAGTACCGGTTGAAGGATACCGAATGAGTTGAAGTACACTTAGGGATGAAATAGACCCAGCTTAGTTTCTGACTAATATGTATGTTTTTGTATTGGGTATTTTGGGGAAACTCACTAAGCTTTGTGCTTACAGTTTTTTGTTTAAGGTTTAAGGTACCTCTAATTCGAAAGGGAAGGGCCTGACATGATCACACCGCATCGACTAGTATTCCACATTTTATGACATGATTTGTACTCTGATAACTATTTTATACATTATCACATCATGATAGATTTTGGAATGAGTGAATGATGGTTTTGATAGTTTTAAAAATTAAATTTTTACATAGTATATTTGGGATGTTACATGATTGATATGCTAGGCGGTGCAAAATATGTCAGGTCTCAAAAGGAAAAACTACTAATCCATGACTCTATATGCCTTTACTTGTTCCATCCCAACCATGAGTAGATCTCATTATGAATTTTGTGTTGGGGTTGCCATGTACTCAACGAGGTAATGATTCAATTGTTGTGGTTGTTGATCGTTTTTCTAAAATGATGCACTTTATCCCTTGCAAAAAGATGACATATACAGTTAATTTAGCTCAACTATTCTTTTGGGATGTCTACTGTATGTATGGTTTTCCATCATCTGTTGTGTCTGATCTAGACACAAGGTTTTTGAGTCATTTTTGGGTAACTTATGGCATATGGTGAACACCCACCTTAATTTTTGTGGTGCTTATCATCCTCAAATGGATGGGAAAACTGAAGTTGTTAATCAATAAATTGGAAGTAGTTTGTGGTGTTTCGTGGGTAATCATGTAAATTCATGGGATCAGAAACTATGTCAAGGTGAATTTGCTCATAATCATGCTATCAATCGAAATTCTAGATTTACTCCATTGAAGGTGGTCTATTTTGTTGAACCATGCATGAGGGCCACTTGATTTGATGGAACTTCCATTTATGATGTTCTTCCAAAGAAAGTGCAAGATTTTGTGGAAGGGATACACGAAGTTCATAAGGCTAAGCATGACAACTTGGTTCACATTAACTCCAAGTATAACCAAGATGCAAATAAAAAAACCAGTCAAGTTGATTTTGAGGTGGGTGACTTTGTTTGGGTTGTCTTGACTAAAGATCGTTTTTCGGTTAGGGAGTACAACAAGATGTCGGGAAGAAAGCTAAATATGTGGAGATTGTCGAGAAGATCAACTCTAACACTTATCGACTCAAATTTACAAGTCATATCCGTTGTTCAGACATTTCAATGTGAAACATCTACTTCCTTTTCATGAGAATTCTTCTGACAATGAACTTGCTACTTGTTCGAGGTGGAATATTGCCTACCCATGGGGAGTGATGCAGGACATGGCATGGATGATCGAACCTTTATGTTTTTAGTGGCTCATGACACAGTGACAAAAGGGCTTTAATAAAATGGGCTTAACTATCCCAAATGAATAGTGTTCAAAATGGGCCTATTAACACTACAAGTGTAGCTCTTGTTATGAGTATGTTCCCTTTTTGTCCTTCATATTTTATTAATTGCATTTTGGACATTGTAATTAGTACGTGGGGCGTACCATAGGATACACGGGGGTACCATATGTGTACGCTTAGTGGATTAGTGGAAGTTGGTCACGGGTCTGAAGCCTCGTACGCTGGGCGTACGAAGGTTACACATTGCGTATGAAGAGGATAATAAAACCCTAATTTGGGGTGTTGCACCATCTATAAGCTCCTTAAGTCCCTACGGCTGACCACTTTACCTACCTCTATTTCCATAAAACCCTAATCTCAACCCCTACTAGCCTCTTTGAGTGTTCTTTAGCCTTAGTCTTGATTTTGGTGGTTTATGCTCCTTAAAGTGAAAGAAGAAGAACTTGGTGGACTCATTATTTGGAAGGAAGGTTAGATCTCCACATTTAGCTCCATCTCTTGGTGACTTTTGACGTATAAAGTCCCAACCTTGATCCTTGTATGATTATATTTCTTCATGTCATGGTTTTTATGCTTTTGGTCCTTTTTGGGTTACTTTGATGAGTAAGTCGTTTGTGGGGCTTATCCTTTTAGATCTGGGCAGATTATGAGTTTCTTAAGATTAAAGGTGCAAACTTTATGGTGTTTATGGTCTCATGTGTGCATTAAGTCATCTATTAAGTCCTTTTGAGCTTTAAGAGCTTCATTAAGCCATGCACGCACATAAAGTTAGCAACTTTATGTGATTAATCAGCCCAAGGAAGTCAGATCTAAGTTTTGGAGTGATGTATTAATCAGTTAAGACCTGGATATGAAAGTTGTCTGAATGAGGGAGTACGTTGGGCGTACAAGCAGGTACGGTTAGCGTACCATCCCTAAGACGAGTATGTTGTGCGTATGAGATGAGTACACCCCGCGTAGTCATCAGGTTGGGCCTCAGAATCTTGGGTCTTCATTTTGGCCCATATTTTGGGCTTAGATGATTAGGGCCATGTTGGATCATCAGGTTTTGGGTTGATGCTTATTCTAGGTTCGCTTGGTGAAGGCCCACAAAGGGATTTGGGCCCAATTTGGAAAATTTGCCCATGATTGGGCCTTTCGAATTGTAGATTTGGGTCTTAGTCTTGGACCAAAATAGGTAAGGGGTAAAATGGTCTTTTTATCCTAATTTTGGATTGATGGTTATGGAGTGGAATCCAAATATTAATTGGATGTTATTTGGTATTGATAGCTCGAGGGATTTGTCAAACCAACAACCAGAGATTTATCAGTGTGATCCAGTAGTTCGAGGTGAGTTTCCTCACTGTGTTTAGCGGGTTGAAGGAACCAATGAAGGCCCATGATTTTGTTATGTTAGGATGCTATATGTCTGTATAACTCTTTCATGTGTTATGTACTCATATGCTTACCAGGCGGGGCCCGATGACCATTTTGTATGTTATGTATCTTTGTGATTATTTCATGTTCATGTGTTTGTATGTTATATGTTTATATGTATGTTGGGCGGGGCCCGATCTATATATCGAGCGGGGCCGGAACTATATATCGAGCGGAGCTCAATGTCGGGCAGGGCCCATTGTGTGTTTATTACGTATGGTATGTGTTATCTTGGGGAAATCAGTAAGCTTTGTGTTTTCAGTTTTCAGTTTATGTTTCAGGTACTTCCAGTTCCAAAGGGAAGAGCTCGAGATGATTGTAGAGATCTCACCACCTCGTTCCACATTATCTTGATTTACTCTGATGTGATATGATGATTGATACATTTTTTATATCTGAATTTGTATGATGATGTTTTTGGCATATTTATTTTATTAATATAAAAATGAAAATTTTGGGTCTTATTTTTGGGACGTACAAGTTGGTATCACGGCCTTGGTTTGAGGGATTCGGACTTACTCTTGGGTGTGTCTGAACTCAAAATGAGGATTTGGTAAATTTTTTCAAAAAGGAAATGTTATAAAGAAAGGAATTTTCTACGACAAGAAAGGGTGTGGTGCATGCAATCGACCGAGCTCAAGTAAGTTTTCCCAAAATATCAACACATGTTATCTGATATGATTTGATATGTGAATATGTGAATCTTGTGCTAGTTAGGGCTAAGGATATACTCAATTTTTGCATGATAGAATGGTAGGAGAGATGGCTTTATATGCATATTGTAAGAGCTTGTAGACTTGCATGTTAGTACTGATCATTCGGTGATAGGATGGCATGATTTGGTGATTCTTGGTTATGATTACTTGATGCTCGAATGTTGCTTGCTTTGTGCTTTCTAGGAGTTCTCACTAGTTTCAACTAACTGGTAAGCGAATATGCTAAGTTACATATTATGAGAACTAACTAATTTTAGAAGGTTAGTTTTTAACTCTATTGCGCAACTCTTGTTTGAGTCTAACCGTTGTAGTGTGAGACCTTTCATTCGAAGAATTATCTGGTTTTAGTGATATGTAATTGTATTCGTGAGCTAGTTAGAGAAAGTTAGCAGCTGATGGCGGAGAGTTGTGTGGAGTTTGCCCTAGGAAAACCTCGGATTAGATCTATTGCTGGGAGACTTATTTTGATGAGGGTTGGTTCTATGGATATAAAGTCATTTGGCGAAATCGAGGCAATCCTTGAGGAAAGTACAGATAGATGTGGAAGGTAGTATGTGTGACAACCCGAACCTTTTTCCGTTAAAGTTATCCATTTTCCGTTAAATAAATTACAAATTATATTTGTCCCATTAAATTCTTATGGTTTAGAAGATCGTTTTTATAAGAGTTGGAAACAATATCACGCGATAACCCGAGCTACTTGGAAAATCAGTGAAAACCGGCCTGACTAGTGTTCACGATCGTGAACCCGATCACGGCCATAAACCCGTTCACTGCTGGTGGACCCACCACCGACCATGAACCCCCCATATATATATGAACTCCTACCCCTCATTTAGACTTTTCTGGCTGCGAACACCCTCTCTCTCTAAAAATTGTCACCCGAAAACACCAGATTTCTCTTCATCTAGCACTCTATACGCCTTGGAACTCGTTTTGGAGCATCAAAACATCCGTTTTTCATCAAATCGAACTTTGTTGTTCTTGAGTTCACGACACTACACCCTTCAAATCTTCAAACCTTCAAGGGCCGGAATCCATTCACGGTTGTGAACCCATCAGACATTCATATTTCCTTCAAGAACACCGTTCACGACCGTAAACCCTTCAAAGGTCTGTTTACAGCCGAGAATAGTTCACAGCCGTAATCCCTTAACGGCCCTAAGCCTTCCTAATTCGTGAACTTGGCTGAAAACCATCTTTCTCCGATTCAATCGAGTCCCGGTAACATTCCTAAACCAAAGGCAAGTGTTTTTCCAACACTATAAATAATGGTTTCGCTAATAAATACATATGTGTATTTAGTTGATATTAGGATCCCGTTAAGTTCCGGGTACATCAACCCGAGAGTCTTCACTCCCAGTTTCGTTGTCCGACATTTCACGCAACCAACAGTGAGTTCATACCCCTATGCCTTTTCTGTTTTTAATATTTTCAGGGGGATTCCAAAACGATTAAAACTAATTTAATTGATACATCCATACATTTTTCACATTCTATAAAATATTTGGATATTTTATCCCTTTTGTATTATGCTGAGCATAAGGGACGTTTTCAACTTACTGCCCAATTACATAGTTTTTCAGATCAATTCATGAACCAAATACATAATACTCATGCAAACTATAATAGGTATTGTTTGGGGTTTCAATATACAACTTTACAAATTCAGAGCTTATACATTGTTAAACAAATAAACTATAACAAGCTTAGTGATTATGTATTGAATCAGGTAATCAACGTAGAATCAGAGTTACGAGATTTAAGAACGTCGAGAGTAAATAATATCTGGTTTCAGCTCAATTATGCTTCAAGTTTACAATGAGATAATAGACAAGACAGACTCCCCCAAAACTCTTATCTATCTCTAAGTAACTTCCTTATTTATAGGAGAACTATAAAGAATACAAAAAATACTAAGGAAAACATTCGGCTTCGACCTAAAGGTGCCTTAGTAAATACATAACGAAACTAACGAAAGCATCTATTACACAGACTTCGACATATTACAACATAATTTCGACCTTACAATATCCCCCTTTGTAATAATGTCGAACTTCTCAATTGGTGAGAATCTGCGCAACAAAATGCATCATTCTACGAATCTCCGTATACCAGCTCATAACCTTCTTTAGTTCTGCTTTATCACCATCATTGTTCTTTTTGCAGTTATTCATACGAACAATAAAGTTCATATATTGAGCTGTAGTATATCTTTCCACTTCATTTTCTTGAAACATAAATATTTTAGCTTTCCCATTCTTATCTTTTCCTGCAAAGACCAATCCCAAAGGATTTAAACATATCTCCCCATCAACATATTTCTTCAGTTCAGCTTGAGTCTCCGTCACATCCATAGCCACTTTTACTTCCTTCCCAAGTGCAGTTGACAATTCAACATCAGTCAAAGCTAGACAATCATAGTATTTGTCTATGAAAATTTTGATATGACCAAGATCCAGTCTCAAAATTTCCTTATCAGTTCCTTGAAGTTGTGAAGCATCCATGTCTTTCAAAATTAGAGCAACTTGAATAAGATCATTCAAGTTTATGATAGGGAAATCTGCAATTGAGAAATCACATGCAACCTTGTTTGCTCTAACAACATGATAACGAAAGTTCTGTATCATGTTCTCAAACATCACGTCTTTTGTAATACTCAACACCCTTGTGATCTTGATGAGTGACCAAACTTCATCTTGTTCCTTTCCAACAACAGCATGAAACCTAAGTTTCATATGATGAAAGTCATCTTCGTTCTTGAACTTTTCTATCACCTTATACTGAGCAGTTATGAACATCATTTCGTTAACAGGAAAATCGAGTTGATTCATATCAGAATTTTCGATAGAATAACTCTTTTGTGGTTTTCTTCTCAAATGCATACATTTGATTGTATGACACTCTAGCTTTCATTTTTTCGTAACTATGCAACTTCTTAGGATCTCCCTTATCCATGTGTGGTGGATCATTCTCACAAAGCCTCATTATGCTTTGAATATGTCTCCGTTTCTCCATTTCAACTTCTACCTCAGCCTTCCTTTCTTCTTTTGATTTTTCAATCACAATTACTTTCCCTTTATCTTTTTCGGCTTCAGAAACCTTTGGATTTGAAGAACTTGAACTCCCTCCTTCAGTTGTTGAACCAAACACAATCCCTTTCACTATCCGTTTTGTTGTGGTTTTGATGGCTTGTGTTGTATTGACTTTCGAAAGAATTTGAGTGATGATTTGAGTTGATACTACCTTTTTTGAAACTTGAGTAGGTATCACTTTTTCGACAGTTGTGGACTTATCTTTGCCTTCATTCAAAACCTTTGAAGTTTTACCTACTTGAGTTTTCTTCTCTTTTTCTCCCCCTTGCACCCCTGTGACAGCAGGTGGGGCACCAGTAGGTAACATATTTGCAAACTTCGAAATTGGAGCAACAGCCTTCTGAAAAGCTTGATCCAAACTGTGTAACTTCTGAGTTAAAAACTCAGGAGTTAAAAACGAAGTTGGAGTAGGTTTGGATACTAATTCTTTGAGTTCACTAATTAAAGTTCCCATCTTATCGAAATTTGGAGCATCTTCTTTAGCCTTTGCTTCAAACTTAGGAGATAATGATTGATACCATTCGACAATCTGTGTGACTACAACCACTATGGTGTCAACATTCGACTTGATTATCGAATAGTTGGAATTTAGCTCATTTATCTCTTTTGAGAGTTCAACCTTCAGCTCCTCAAGTTTTCGATTGACATCTTCTCGTATAGTCTTGACATCTTTAACAAAAGGAACATGCCGTTCTTTTGCTATCAGACGAAGATCTTTGATTTCAGAATTAAACGAATCAGCCTGAGCATTGACCCTCGACTCGTTACTTTTATCCATAACGTACAATTGTTTCTGCATTCGAAGCTCCATTTCCTTCAACATAACATCAACTTCTATTCCCGAAACCGAATTCTTTGCGCCAGAATCAGGTTCTGATTCTAGAATAGAGGTTAGTTTCATGTTCAAAATTTTAAATTGCTTACCAGACATCAACATGTGATCTGGTATATCCTCTTCTTCCGAATCAAAGTGAAGATCATCAAACGTTCCTCCGAAAACTTCGCCATCTGTTTCATCAACGGAATTGGGTTTTGGTGTATTGGTGGATTGAGATTGAAAAAGTGGTAATATGTTCGAATGTAGGTGATTTGGTGGTTGTTTGAACTTGAGTGACAAAAGGTGGAAGTGAAACATCGACAGTTGAAATAGGTGCAAAAAAGGGATGGATTAGGAATACCTTCAACACTCTTCTTAACAGGTGCACCTGTATCAGATACGTTTGCAACAATGTTAGAAATGGAAACCTCCTTAGTAACAGATTTGGTAATTATAATTTCGAGTGGAGTTGTTGTTGTTGTTGTTGTTGAGGAAATAAAGGTAATGGTTTGTGGTAAGGATAATGGTGGAGAATTTGATCCCAATGGTGAATCTGTGACAATTTCACTATCAGATGGGCCTTGATGGATAACAAACTTCCTTTTCTTTCTCTTTCCAGCAATATTTTTTTGCCACATCCTCAACTCGTCTTTTCTTCGAGGATGGAGATACCGGGGCTGGTATAGCACAAATAATTACCCCTCTATTGTTTATCTGTGTCTTTCGAACAGTTGGTGAGAGATCATCAGATGAGGTTCAAAATGTATGAGACATCTTCCTTAGACGCTTAAAAACCCCTGATTTTGAAGGAATTAATTCCTTTGAAGACTCTATAACCACCTTCTTCTTAGGCTTCTTAATTTTCTTCGAAACTTTCTCCTTTTCAACAATAATCTTCTTAGGAGACTTAAAATTGACTTTCTTGGGACTTTCTTGAACAACAACCTCATCAGGAACCTTCTTGGACTTCTTTGACTTCTTGGATGAACCTTGATTACTGTTTTCTAACAATACACCGGTTGCAATAGAAGGATTTACATTCTTCAAATAAGCCACCAAGACAGAATTTGATGGATCAATCTTCTTAAGCATACCATCGGGAATTCTAGCAACATTTGGGAAAACCTCTGAATCATCTTCCACTGACTTCGGAAAGTTATACTTCATAAATTCTACTTTAGCTTTATCAACAGGAACTGGAATACCCTCCTTCGCATAAGCATACTGAATTATTAAACTCCACTATTGAGTACACGAAATCCCCTGTACCACATTTGTATTCTCCACACTCTTCAGAAACTCTTTCCACATTTGAGTTGAAAAATCAATAACAAGATCATAGTAAATCCTAGCAACCATGACATATACTTCCATTATTCCTTTGTCTAATCCAACACTTCTACCAGTTAAACAACGAAGAAAAATACCAAAAAGAAAGTTCCAAATGCTTGGAAGACTTGACTTCTTGAAATCATTGATCTTGGTGAGTGGGGGTTGATGACCCATCTCGTTGAACATGTGAATGACTTGAGCATTGGTGAGATTATAGTACGGTGGACAATTGGGGATTTCAAGAATTTGACAAAACCATTTCTTTGAAAGACGGACCTTCTTATCATTCACCAAGTTGAATGGAATAACATCTAGAGCTTTGCTATAGGAAGCAGTTGAACCAACCATTGACAACCAGGACATCCGAACATCAAAGGTGTTGAACATAGCAGTAGCAAGACTTGAATGTTGAAGAGCAACAATCTATATCTTGAGTTCTTCTGGATACAACGAAACATCAGCCTCAACTTGATAGTTGGTGCTTTGAATCTACATGATTGGTTGTTGAGATGATGCGTCGTCAGTGGTGTTGGTTGGATCAGCAGCCATTGATTAGGGTTTTGAGAAATTCTTGAAGAACAGAGAATATTTAGGGCTTTGTGATCGACTGATAATTTGAACGCGTAACTATAAAAGGAGATAATAATTTCCTTTTATATGTAACCCCAATGGAATTCCAAACGATTTCTATAAGAGTAACCCACGTCTGTCCTTGAAAGTCGCAACACTAGCCATTATGAGCACCATGTCAGATAAAGTACCTTGAAAATCGGACCAAGTTGCCAAACTGTCACATCAAACTGTTCGTGAGTACCAGGTGGATAAGATTGAACACCTTCAGCATGGAGGTTAGGCTCTTTCGTTTTTGGGTTTAGAAATGAAGTCATACGCCAGACTTGTGAAATCATCAGCCTGAGTTGGTAGTACTCAGAACCTCAAGAATTTTGTGAGTGTAGTGTGCCAATAGACTGACATAAGAAGCAAATTAACGAAAATTTTGGATCTGTGATGTCAAAAAATAAAATTTCGACACAAAAGCAGTTAAACCCCAGGCAAAGGTTGCTTCGTTAATTATCAAGAGAGATAATCAACAGTTTGTGTATGTCCCCATGAGTTTCAATAGAATACTTTTAGGGAGCTATTGAAGGGCTTGGGTGGCTTAAAAAATTTCGTTACATATCAACCTAAACATAAGGCGAGTAATTTTAACAGAAATTACATGTATGACCGGTGTAGTCAGGGACAAGTATGCTTTGGAAAAGTATATGAAGTGACATAGAATTCAAATGAAACTCACCCAGAAATCATATTCAAGAAAAAAATGTTTACTGGATCTTGTTGGGTAACAAACATCGTGGGATTCGAACATTTGATCAAGATCACTCAAAAGAATTGAATGTGATTTGGAGTTTCGAAATTTGGTACAAAAACGATTATTTCGTTAGATCTGGAACATAGTTCCCCGTCAATTCCTTAAATGCGTTCGATAGTGTGGGTTTCACTTTCATCATGGTCTCATGATGTTAGATCATTAGCATAGAATTTTGATATGTCTAAATCCTGATTGGTTTGACTAGAGATCTCTTGGACATATGTCATTGTGTGTGAAAGTGTAAGAATATTGAGATGAAAAAGATTGGTTCACGAATCAAGTTGTACCCCTGCTATTTTTGGACCAAGCAGAAAACTCTTAACTCATTTGAGAAGAGTTAGGTAGCTCAGTAAACTAATGTGAATACAAGCCTGATTGGGAAGAAATTTTCATGATGAAACATTTCATAAAGGCTTTCGAAATCATACATTGAGTCAATGGAGACTTAGGTCAACATGCATCAGCATGCTTCTAGGGACATCCTAACTAGTACAAAGTTTCGAAAGAATACCTGACCCTAGAACTGCAAGCATGAACCTTGTAAAACATCCTTGGAATATGCACAACTGAAGAAAAACAAAGTACAAAATAACAAAAATCTTTTTGGATTTTATATTTTTGAAAAGAATATATATATAAATATATATATATATATATATATATATATATATATATATATATATATATATATATATATATATATATATATATATATATATATATATATATATATTTGGTATTTTTGATTTTTTCGAAAACAAAGTCAAATTAACGAAAATATTTTTGGCTTTTCATATTTTTCGAAATTAAAAACAATAAACGAAAATTTAAGTATGTACCAAACCAACGAAAATTTTCTTTCCCAGAAGTCGAAAACGAAGCGTATCGAAGCGCTGAATATGAACAGTAATCTCTGAATAGTTAATACGAGATGTCTATGAATCGTTCATCATTGCCTCTTATTCGACACTTTTACTTATCACCATGTTGTCATTCTTTCGAAATTACTCTTGGAACATAACTTGCTTCAATCATTCCCAAACCTTGCAAAATTCTAACAAATGATTTTTCGTTTAATGGTTTTGTAAAAATATCAGCAAGCTGATTAGTTGTTTTTACAAAAATGAACTTCAATGTTTCCATCTTCCACATGATCTTTTATAAAATGATATCGAAGAGCAATGTGCTTGGTTTTCGAATGTTGCACAGGGTTGTGGCAAATGCGTATGGCACTTTGTGAATCACGATACAACAAAATTTTCTTCATGTTGATTGCATAATCACACAATTGACTTTGAATCCATATGATTTGTGAACTGCAAGCTGCAGCAGCAACATATTCAGCTTCTGCTGTGGAAATCGAAACACATGTCCGCTTTTTCGACTGCCAGCTAACTAACTTCTCATCCAAAAATTAACATCCGCCACTTGTACTTTTTGTATCGATATTACAACCTCCTAAATCAGCATCTGAAAAAGCTTGTAGGAAGAATCCAGTTTTCGAAGGATACCGCAATCCTAACGAAATTGAGCCTTTGAGATAACGAAAAATATTCTTGACAGCAGTGAGATGTGGTTCTCAAGGATTTGACTGATACGTAGCACAATTACAAACAAAAAACATAATATCATGTCGACTTGCAGTGAGATAAAGTAACAAACCTATCATGCTTCTGTATAGAGTTAGATCAACAACAGGTTTATCTAACGAAGGTGTAAGACTTGTTCCAGTCGCCATTGGTACTTGTAATTTCGTTCTATTCGTCAATCCAAACTTTTCAAGCAGATTGAAACATTCGCTAAAATACTAGCCAAAAATTTCGTTTTCAAAATCATTTAGCAAACATAAGTATCATCGCCATAGTATAAAATCATAAAACATGTATCTAAAAATCTCATAAAATCTGTCAACATATCACAATCTCATATAACATATCAGAGCAACTCCCAGGCTAAGAAAACTGTGGTGTGTGCCATGCCATCATTCTGAGCCCTTTCCCTTGCTAGCTGAAAAACCTGAAACCAAAACTGAAACTGTAAGCATGAAGCTTAGTGAGCTCCCCCAAGCTACCACATACCAAACACATAACATATAACAACCACATAACTCTAGGACTACTCCCAACTGCATCGAGACGAATCCCGACATCGGCTTACCCGACATCAGACTCCTGCCCGGCATCGGGCTCACCCCGGCATCCGACAGCATCGGGCATCGGCCTCACCCCGATATCGGGCTTGCCCCGGCATCGGGCTTACCCCGGCATCGGGCTTACCCCAACACATACACAACATAACATATATCGTAAACATTTAATCTGCATCGGGATAGCCCCGACATCGGACCGAAGCCCGAAACTCATAATCATAACATATAACTATCATACATCGGACTTGCCCCGAAACATATAACTCATGGCATAATAATTAACATACATCGGGCTTTCCCCGGCATCGGCCTTACCCCGTAACACATAACTCCTAACACATAAACATGCATGAATCACAAAGAAATCAGGCATACATAACTACTCCCGGGACCGCCCCGGCATCGGACCGAGGTCCGGAACATATAAACTGCATCGGGCTAATCCCGGCATCGGGCTTACCCCGGCATACTCTACAACTTAAACAGACCGGCATTGTGGCCGTAGACCCGTTCCTACTGGAAGGAAACTCACCTCGTATGACTGACTGCTGAAAAACTGGGTGAGGGATCTCTATCTGCTGCTCCGACGACTCTCCGGTTATAATTCCATAACAACACTTAATTAAAAACTGATAATCCTTCTTAGGGTAAAATGACCATTTTACGCTTCTGGTCAAAGTCAACTCTCAGTCAACCCAACTCGCCAAGACCCTGTACCGAGTCGTCGAGTTCAACGGTCATAACATCGGTTCATCTCGATTTTACTCGTCGATTTTCTCCTTGGACTCGTCGAGTTCTTTTGCTTCCAAGTCTCACTCACGTCCAACTCGCTGAGTCATCTCCTTAACTTAGTGGTTTCACTCATAATCAAATAAGGGTTTGGGGACATCGATCCGACTCGTCGAGTCCCAAGAACAACTTGGTGAGTCCATTGCATGCTCAGATTATACAGTTGATCCTAGGTGTTCCACTGCCTCTAATTCATAGATCTGGACCCCTTAGGCTAGAATAACACGTAAAGTTGCTAACTTTAAGTGCATGCATGATGCTATGAAGCTAAATCACCCAAAACAAGCTAGAAATGAGATTCTAGGGCATAGAATGGGATAGTGGCTGAATAAAGGTGGCAACTTTGAGCTTCTGGAGCTCAAGAGTTCCTAATTCTAAAGTCCTTACAGTCCCAAAAGCTCTCTACCCGAAATTAGCTTGGAAAGGACCCAAAAGTGGCAATAAATAAGCTTTCATGAAAATCTAAATGAAAAATAAGCCAAGGTATAAACTTTATACCTTCAAGAGCTCTGAAGTGCAACAAAAACTCTGGATCTCCTGCCTCTTCTTGAATCACCAATAGATCTCTTCCTTCTCCTAACTACGAATCACACAAAAATGGCAAGAAAGGCTTTAAGACACTCAATGGTTGCTAGGATTTCGAGAATGGACTATGGAGGTGATGGAGACTGGGGTAGAGGTCCATAATGTTGCTTAAATAGGGTGCAAACCCTACATATTAGGGTTTCCTCCTGATGGACCTACTCGCCGAGTTCATTCCTGACTCGTCGAGTAGTCCACTTAAACCCCGCGGTCTAGCTCGCATCTACTCGATGAGTTAGGGATACCAACTCGTCGAGTAGCTCTTATAAAATGAACATTTAGAGAATTACTTTCGTACCAGGAATGGGGCATTACAATTCTCCCCCACTTGTCTTAGACTTCGTCCTTGAAGTCTGCTGAATCTGAAAACAACTTCGGGTAGTGCTCCCTCATCTCCTCCTCGGGCTCCCATGTCCACTCTGAACCCTTCCGGTGCTGCCACTGCACCTTCACTAACTCTACTCTCTTGTTCCTCAACTCCATCACCTTGACATCTAAAATCGCCACTGGTCTCTCGATATTGTTCAGGCTATCATCAACCTGAATGTCCTCAAGGGGTACCACTACTGACTCATCCACTAACCACTTCCGCAACTGAGAAACATGGAAAGTGTTGTGGATCTGGCTGAGCGCTACTGGAAGATCTAGCTGATAAGCAACCCGACCCACCCGGGCAAAAACCCTAAACGGACCAATGAACCTGGGGCCCAGCTTGCCCCGCTTCCGAAATCAGATAACACCCTTCAAGGGTGACACCTTCAGGAGGACCATATCGCCCACCTGAAACTCCATGTCCAAACACCGCTTGTCGGCGTAACTCTTCTGCCGACTTTGAGCAGTCTGGAGCCTACTTCGGACATGCTAAATCCGCTCCGTGGTCTTGAGTACCACCTCTGTACTCCCCATGACTCGCTGACCAACCTCACCCCAACAGATTGGGGTCCTGCACTTCCTCCCATAGAGCATCTCGAAGGGAGGCCGGTCTATACTGTAGTGATAGTTGTTGTTATACGAAAATTCTGCTAACGGAAGATACGTATCCCCACTGTGACCAAAGTCTAGCACGCATGCTCGAAGCATGTCCTCGAGAGTCTGAATCATCCTCTCGCTCTGTCCGTCCGTCTGAGGGTTGAAAGCGGTGCTGAAGTGGAGACGAGTACCCATCTCATCGTGAAACCGCTTCCAAAACCTGGAAGTAAACTGGACATCTCAGTCTGACACCACCGAGACAGGCACTCCATGACGTGCCACTACCTCTCGCACATAAATCTCGGCCAACTTCTCGGCCGAGATGTGATAGGCTCTACTTTTGTGGTTTGGGCTAGGCATTCTAATGTATAGGTCTTGGTAGGATGTTAGAGTGGATTGCGGTGGTTGTAACTTGTTTGTGGATGTGTGCAACCGTTCATGTGTGTGCGGCCACACACGCTGTGTGCGGCCGTACACGTGTGTGCGGCTGCACTCTTGTGTGCTGCTTCATGTGGTATAAATAGGCTGTGTCTGTGTTTCAGAAATAGTAACGTATGTGTGTGTGTTTCCCAAGGTGTACCTGACATTTATACGTAATAGATGTGTGCATGCTTGGTTTGATTTACCTTCTACTTCTTCTACACTCTGTTTGATTGTTTGCAATTCATTGATTACTGATTTGGATCTATAGATCGGGACTTACAATTGGTATCAGAACCAATTCAGTGTCAATTTGAAGAATCATAAGAGTGTGCGGTTGAAGATAGTTGTGGTTTTTGAGGTGCATTTATAATTTTTATTGAGAAACTGCTTCTAATCATTGTTTTTACTATGTTTGGAACCAAAATTCATTCAAAAATCTAGTATTATTGGGTGTGCGGTTGAAACTTTGAAGGAGTACGGTTGAACGAGTGCTGCCAAGTGTACGGTTGGCGTGTACGGTTGGCGTGTGCGGTTGAGTGAGCGATTGCGTGTACGGTTGAGTATATTGTTGAGTGTGCGGTTGGAGTGTACTGTTAAGTATAATGTTGAGTGTGCGGTTGGAGTGTACTGTTGAGTGTGCTGTTAGAGTGTGCGGTTGAGTATACTGTAAGGGTGTACGGTTGGAGTGTGCGGCCACACTTATATTTATTAAAGAAAATTTTGTTGTTCAAAAATGGAATCTCAAAGCATGTCTGCTCATCATGAATTGGATGCTATTATGGGTACCACTTCTCGCATTCCCCGGTTGTTGTCGGCAGAAGGATTTCCTGAATGGAAATATCGTATTGAGAAGTATATCAAAATGAAAGATTTCAAGATATGGCGTAGTATTCTAAGAGGTCCAATCCGCATCACAATTACACTGGAAGATGGAACCATAACTGACAAGCGGATTGAAAATTACACGGACGATGATTTTGAGAGAGTCGAGGAGCAGGAAAAGGCTCTTGCTACACTTACCATGGCATTATCTCCGGAAATTGCTCAAGGTTTCCGTGAATATACGTCAGCAAAGGCTTTATGGGAAGCACTAATTGAAGTCTATGAAGGCAATGAAGACATGAAACAGAGTCGCCAAGACATGTTGCGACAGAAGTTCAATATGTTTAACCATGTCTTGGGAGAAACAATTGAAAATCAGTTGCAAAGGTTTATCACACTTACCACAGAAATGAGCTCTGCTGGTGTTATGGTTACAAGATCTGAGATCAACAAGAAATTGCTGAATTCTTTACCATAGTCCTGGGATATAAATGTCTCAGTGATCAAAAAGACCAAAGATCTGAACCGTTTAAGTTTGGCTGAAACAATGGCAATCATTAAGGCTTGTGATCTCGATGATAAGCAAAGGGGAATTAATCATGTTAATTCATACTCCACAGCAAATCTTGGGATCCAAACCACCAACAACACTGCTTTTTCAAGCTTTACTACCTCTCAAGTTCCTCCAGTTTCTCACGTTCCACAAGTTCAACCTTATGTGACTCATCAACCTACCTCCTACGTGATCCCTCAAATGCAACATATTCAAGTTTCTCAACCTCAAACTTTATCTCAACAAGTTGGTTCTATTGTTGGTTCATCCACAGCTGCACCTAGTCAATCTCAAGGGTTCAGTTCTCAAGAAAAAGAAGAAAATCTGGCCCTCGCCACTGGTCTGGTGAACTGTTACAATGCTTTTGTGGCTGGAGAGCTTTCCCCACAATTATCTTTTGCTGACCTAGACTATATCCATCCTGAGGATGTGGAGGAGATGGACATCACTTGGAAAATGGCCATGGCTGTCTTTAGAGCAAAGCAGTTCTCCAAGAAGACAGGGAAAAACAACTGGAGTGTAAACTCTGACAAGAAAGTGGGGTTCAACAAAGGGAAGCTGAGATGCTACAATTACCATGAGCCTGATCATTTTGCAAGGGAGTGTCCAAGGCCAGACCGAAGAGAGAACTCTGAAAGAACCATGGTACCGGTGACCTATGTCAACAAGGGATCTTCTTCAAGCAATCATACTGCCAACTTGGCGATGGTAGCCCAATCCTTTGATTGGGAAGATCAAATTCAGGCTCTGAATATTTCAGGACCTGAAAATGCGCATCTTGCTCAGATCTAGGATGGTGTGTAGGAAGAAGCAGAAAAAGACCCGGAAGAGGAAATGATGAATCTTCAGTTTGCGTTCATGGTGCAAACTTCTTATGAGCCAGTTAAACCCGAGGTCAGTGAATTCGGCTGCTCTCAATCTTGTATAAAAACTGTTAAATTCTTACGTGAGCAAACTGAATTAATCAGGAGAGAGAACGAGGACCTTAAGTATGAGGGTGGCACACTTAGGAAAAATCAAAAGCCTTTAAAATCACAATTAGAGAATAAAATAAAGGACTTTAAGAAACTACAAGAAGATTACAGCAACAAATGCGAAAACTATGATCATATCAAAAGAAAATTTGCTGCTGTGACCGCTGAACTTGACTCATTGAAAAATCGTCTTGAAAATACTGAATTTATTTTTAACAAGTTCGATGGGTCAAGTGAAGTAGTTGCAAAAATGATTGAGAAACAAATGCAGTGGAAGGACATTACCTGTGGAAACCAAAAGAAAGTAGGATTAGGTCTTGAGAGTGTCCCTCCTCCATTCAATCATACTTACAATGTTATTCCTCTATCTCAAGAAGAAATTGATAGAGAACCTTTCATGATTTATGGAAAGCCTGCTGCTGAACAAGCAACATGCTCTATTGATAAAATTTTGGATACTAACATTTCTACCTTAAGTGCAGATGTGTCAGTAGTTCAGGGGGAACATGAAGCAGAAAAGTCTGAATCAAATAACTCTGTGTCTAAATTTGGTGTTGAGTTTTGTGATGACTCTGTCTTAAATTCTAAAACTGATGTGTTTGTTTCTGGTGGCGTGTTATTTCAGAATGATAAGATTGAAAATAATGATGTTGTTTCTGATTATGTTGCTAAATCTGATTCGAGTGCCTCTACTTCTTCCACGTTTGCAACACAATCTAGTGCTTGTTCTTGCAAATGTGCTAATGCTAGAAAATATAAGAAAAACCAGAAATCTGACAAGAGTAGTACCACTTCAAATGATAATAAACAAATCTGTTTCAACTGTGGTACTGCTGGTCATATTGCCATAAATTGCCCAAACCGGATGTTTGTGCATCACATGTCAAAAAGGGGAGAGAATGAGTCTAGAGGACGATCGTTAATTAGAAAATCCTCCAGAACTCGCTCTCGAGATGATGACTGGAAAACAAATCAAAACAAGAAAATGGCAAGTTTTCAAAAGAACAAACACGTTTTCAATAAATTCACAAACTGTTTGCCTAAATCGACCCAATCTAAGCCAAAGTTGATTTCGTCGAAGAGTAGGTCTGGATCTTCAAACTCTTGGAGTAGAAAATCCACCGAATCGAAGCAAACTCAAACGAAAAATGTTTCAAAACCTAATTTTCAATGGATGCCAAAATTAAAATCTGATCAGTCATCATCATCCTCTGTATCTATTGAAAAAGAGAAATCAAAGGAAAAATCTGTGAAAGTAAAGGGTCAACCCAGGACTGTAATGACCTGGGTCCCCAAATCTAAATGATTTCGCTCATCATGCAGGGACAGTTGCGGAGGACTGTCGTCAGACCCTGGTATGCCGACAGCGGCTGCTCCCGGCACATGACTGGAGATATCTCCCAACTGCACGAAATTCAGACATTTAATGGGGGATATGTCTCATTCGCGGGCGGAGAAGGCGGAAAGATAACGCAAAAAGGAACGGTGACGAACGGAGTGCTTAGTTTTGAGAATGTCAACTATGCTCCTGAGCTGAAGCACAGTCTGCTGAGCGTTTCTCAAATCTGTGACAAGGGTTTCTCAACACACTTCACCGATAAAGAATGTCTAATTTTAAAGCCAGGCATTGTCATTCCGGAGGAGTGGATTCTCGTCAAATCTAAGCGGGATGGGAATGCCTATATTATCGACATGAACAGTAATGTGCTCGATGAAGTCACTTGTCTCTTTTCAAGAGTCTCAGAACAAAACGCAATGTTGTGGCATCGTCGACTTGGCCATGCAAATGCAAAGAACCTAAACCGGCTTCCTAAGAACGAAATGGTCCGCGTTCTGCCTGTCAGAGATTTTATTACTTTTAAAAATGTGTTTCCTACGCTCAAGGCAAACACCATCGGAAACCACATCTACCAAAGCAGGTCAACTCCATCAATCAGGTGCTCCGATTGTTGCACATGGACTTGTTTGGTTCGGTCAACGTTCTCAGCATCAACCGAAATTCGTATTGTCTCATTGTGATAGATGATTTCTCTCGTTTCACGTGGGTCTTCTTTCTGTCCAACAAAGCTGGGATCGCTGACCTCATCAAGAAGTAATGATCGAGAACCAAACCAACCACCGAGTGAAAGCGCTACACACAGATAACGGAACAGAGTTCAAGAACACTGTTCTTGATCATTTTTGCGCTGAGAAGGGTATTGTGCGTCAGTATAGTTCTGTTCGGACACCACAACAAAATGGTGTTGCTGAGCGGAGGAATCGGACGCTACAAGACGCAGCAAGGACGATGCTCTGTGATTCTAAACTTCCAGTTTTCTTTTGGGCGGAGGTGATCAACACTGCGTGCTACGTTCAAAATTGTGTCCTGATCAACAAAGCCCAGATGAAAACACCGTATGAGATTCTCTATGGACACAAGCCATCTGTCAGCCACTTCCGAGTATTTGGCTGCCCTTTCACCCTTCTCCACTTGGAATCCAACCCAAAATTCAATGCAATAGCCGATGATTGTTACTTTGTCGGTTATGCTGCTCGTACTGCTTACCGGGTATACAACAAGAAGACAAAACAAATAGTGGAGTCTTTCGATGTTCGCTTGCTTGAAGAGAATGAAACGGACGCTAGGGTGGGTCCGGATTGGCTATTTGACTACACATCGCTATTCAAATATTTTTGTGTGTCGTCTAATAACCAAGCTGGGTCTACCTCTTGCTCGAAGACTATTATTGAAGACGAAGATGAAGAGGTTGTCTAGAGACCACCATTGGTTTCTGCTACTGATCCTCCGATGGAGTCTACTGTTCAAATTGCTTCTCCTGAGTCCTCAACACAACAATCTGCTCCAGATGCTGATGCTACTCCTCTAACTCCGGTCGAAAGAGAGTTCATGAACCAAGATGCTTCTGCTGTCACTCAGAATCTGATGAACCTTCTCTTTCCCGATCAAATCGCTGATGAGTTTGTAGCAAATCCACCAAACGAAGCTGGTACATCTACCGTGGATTTTTCAGCACATGAAGGAGCTATTAATATTCATACTCTTACCATTTCACTCAATGACATCAGTCACGAAATCCCCTCTCGCATACAGCGCGATCATCCGATAGAGAACGTTATTGGCCAGCTGGACGACGGAGTTCAAACGAGAAGCCAGAGTGGAGATGTCAACACATGTCTCTATTCTTGCTTCATTTCTCAAATAGAGCCCAAGAACGTCGAAATGGCTTTGAATGAGCCCAGCTGGGTGGATGCCATGCATGACCAGCTCAATCAATTCTAGATGCAAGAAATCTCTCGACACCAGATGGGTGTTTCGTAACAAGCAAGACGATTCGGGTGTCATTGTCCGTAATAAGGCGAGATTGGTAGTCCGTGGGTTCAGGCAAATTGAGGGTCTTGATTATACAGAAGTCTATGCTCCGGTGGTGCGCTTGGAGGCTATCCGTATCTTCCTCGCTTATACTTCCTACATGAACTTCACCGTATACCAAATGGACGTCAAGACGGCTTTTTTATACGACAAGGTAAAGGAGGAGATTTATGTTGACCAACCTCCTGGGTTTGTTAACTCAAAACTTCCCAACCATGTCTACAAGTTAGACAAGGCTTTGTATGGGCTGCATCAAGCTCCTAGGGCCTGGTATGCTACCCTAGCACAGCACTTGCTCAATCATGGCTACTCACGCGACACTATTGATCAGACCCTATTCATCAAGCATGTCGGTCCAGATCAAATTCTTGTTCAAATCTATGTGGACGACATCATTTTCGGGTCGACGAGTCCTCAGCTATGCACAGAGTTCGAGGACGTCATGAAAAAGCGGTTTGAGATGAGTTCATTGGGGGAAATGACCACGTTTTTAGGGCTTCAGGTCAAACAATCTTCAGCCGGAATCCTGATTCATCAAGCCAAATGTGTGGATGATATGATCGAGAAGTTCGGGTTCAGAGACGCCAAACCTGCTTTGACGCCCATGGCTGAGAGACCACTGTTGACTCCTGATCTTGAAGGCGAATCCGTAGATCAAACATACTACCGATCGATGATCGGATCACTGATGTATCTGACTGCAAGTCGCCCAGACGTTATGTTTGCGGTCTGTCAATGCGCGCGCTACCAGGCTAATCCTAAAATGTCTCATCTTATTGCTGTTAAACAGATTTTTCGGTACCTCAAAGGCAGCCCAAAATTGGGTCCTTGGTATCCGAAAAATTCCGAATTTGATCTTTATGCTTTTGCAGACAGCAATTACGGAGGCTGCAAACTTGACATGAAATCGACTTCAGGCGGATGTCAATTTCTCGGAGATAGGCTGGTCTCCTGGCAATGCAAGAAGCAGCATACTGTCTCGACCTCAACAGGAGAAGTAGAATACGTTGTTGCGTCTGCCTGTTGTTCTCAAGTCATATGGATCCAACATCAGCTGTTGGACTACGGTTTGAATTTTCAAGAAACCCCTATTTTTTGTGACAATGAGGCTGCGATCTAAATTGCTAAAAATCCGGTCCAACACTCAAAAACCAAGCACATCGACATCAAAGTTCATTTTATCAGAGATTGTTATGAGCGCTCGCTCATTGGGCTAGAACAGGTTCCCACTACTAATAATGTGGCGGATTTGTTCACAAAGTCGTTTAACAAAGCTCGATTCGATGTGCTGGTAAATTTTTTGAAAATGATTCGCTTTGAGGATTAATTTTTGTTTAGGTTAGTTTAAATTTGCACATTTTAATTTCATTCTCACCCATGCACAAATTTTGGGGGAGAAATAAACAAAAACCAAACAAAAATTAGAAAATCAGAAAATCCAAAAACATTAGAAAAACAGAAAAATCAAAAAATATTATTGTGAAGTGATGTGCTGGGAAGTGATATTAGCTTCACATAACAGACAGTCTGAATCTGTGTAAGGTTCCAAAGCTGAATTGTCTAGGCTCTGTGTTCGATGCGCTGGTAGGCACAAAAAGTTTAATGGACTTGACTAGGTGTAGATGAACTTAAGGAATCTAGAGACCTGATAAACTCTGACCTAGATAGTTCCATTTAGCCTGACAATACGACGCTTGGATAAGTTGAGCAGGGAGATATACATAAGAATCCATCAGTCACATTAAAGAACCCGTATCTAGAACTGTGGTTTAACTTTTCCTCGATGTACGGATTATCTCCTTAATTCCGGTACTGACGGGGCGACTGGGGAATTCCGATAAATTAGGTCTGTAGGAAATTATTTTCTTTCTCTCCTTCTGTTAGTCATATGTTGCCTCCTCTGTGTGATCGAAAGATCCGACCTGGACTGCAGCATATGCAACTCTCTTTCTCTGCATCTTCTATCTATGCAATTCTTCCTATCTGTTAGCCATATGCTGTCTCCTTTGAGTGATTTACAATCCGACCTGGTACACAGCATATGCAACCTTCTACTTCTCAATCCCTCTGAAATTCTAGTCAGTCATATGTTTCACTCTCTGCGTGATTGAAAGATCCGACCTGAGTGTACAGCATATGCATTCCAAATCTATCCCTTCTATGAATAATAGTCTGCTCACCTAAAGTAAGGAGTATCTCGGAAGTTCTTGATTATTGGGGTACGTCAGGAAGCGGGAAACATGTTCTAGTACATCTAAAAATTGAACAATTCTAGATTGTCTGTAGATCTCGCTGCTCAATTTAGGTGGACAACAATATCCTTGGTCGTCGTCAGATAAATGGTCCTTAGGGATTTTTATCTAGTAACTTAGGATCAATCTGTCTTGTCACTGATAGCATTCCTAAATTTTGTCACAATTTTTCGTGCTTAAGTGGACCACAATACCGGCAATCGACCAGACCTATTCATGAAAGGAGAAATACTAACAAATGGAAAATGATTGTCTAATAACTTTGATCCCACAAATCTCAAAAGGTTATTAATTTCAGTTAAAGGCGAAACCTAGGTTAAATTCAATTTTTAATATCATTTTTTTTTTTATTTTTTTTTATTTTAGTAAATCTTAGAATTTATTTCATTTTTAATTTTATTTCTATTTGTATTTTGTAATTAATCCTCAAAAGGTTTCATTTTTAAATATTTTTGGGTATTGGGCTTTTATTGTTAAGAATGGTAAAATGGCAGCCTCTATTGGAATGTATATAAAAGGGGGATGTGCGGTCAAAATCCCTTTCACTTTTACTCCTTTCAAAATACGACCGCATACAGCTCCTATTCCTCTCACTCTCTAAAATCCTAAAAAAACCCTCATTTTTCGAGAAATCGAAGCCTCTTAATCGTAAGAACTGTGAAATCGACTCCCATAATGTAGTTTTTGAGCAAAATCGATCTTGAATCGATGGTCAATTGAAGGTTTTGGTATCGACTGTGTGTGAGTGGCTGGAAGCCGTGTGCGGCTGGACGCCGTGTGCGGTTGGACCCGTGTGCGGTTGGACCGTGTGCGGCTGGACCGTGTGCGGCTGGACCGTGTGCGGCTGCACCATGTGCGGCTGGACCGTGTGCGGCCAGCACTATGTGCAGTTGGAACCTGTGTGCGGCTGTACACCGTGTGCGGTTGCACACATTGTGTATGGCTGTACACCTAAAATTGACATTAATTTTTGTTTAATGGGAAATCTCTTATTTTTTATGCTTGCGTGTTTCAGAACATCATGGGAGATCTTGAGTTCGCAAAGGTGCACAATTCAGCCCTTTTTCTGGAAGATCCTCCGGTGGCCCACAACGATATCCAATTCATTGTTGATGGTCTAAGGAAATGCTGCTTGGTCTCTTCTTTCACCACATGTCCAGTGATTTATCAAAGATTGATTAAAGACTTTTGGAGAAGCGCATCTGTTTAACAAAATGATGACGATGAAAAATATCTTGTGGCGAATCTGCAAGGAAAGAAAGTTCTGATTACCGAGCAAATCATTCGAGAATCGTTGCAGGTTAATGACAGGCCTGAATTTTCAATGGAGATTGATCTGGAGCAAACACAAGAAACACTGAATCGTATGGGTTATGAAGGAACATTTCCGCCTACTGTCAAGAATTTGTTACCTCCTTGCTGGAAGTATGTAGCTCATGTGTTTGTGAGCTGTATTTCCGGAAGGAGATCAGGTGCTAATTAGATTTCTCTCTCCAACACTGGAGCCATTGCAGCTTTAGCATCGGGAATTGAGTTCACTTTTCGAAGTTCATTCTGCATGAATTAATTCTAAACATTGAGGGAAACAAGCGTGATAAGTTCTTGATGTACCCTACGTTCCTGCAAATCATCTTTAATGTCATACACCCCGAGATTGAGAGAGGAAATGAACTTTTGTATCTCAAGTTTATTGGTCCAAGTGCCTTCGGTTTAATGAAACAAAATCGAACTGGAAAATTTGTCTTTGAAGGAAAATTTCCGTTGATAAAATTTGGGATCTTTGCCGAGGAGAGTGATCAGTCAGAACCCAACGAATCTTCTTGTCCTACGGAGACCGACGATGTGGTCATCTCTACTTCTGAGCCTGAAACTAAAGAAGGGTTAATCTCTCCTATGGCAAGGATTGCATCGGAGCATGAACAGCTGCCAAATGTGGAAGCTGAGAGTGAATTTGATCATGAGGGAGATAAAGGTGATCATGATGGAAATGACGAGTTTCTACATGATATGGATTTCTCAGGCGTCGACAATGTTTCCATTCCTCTCAACTTTGATTTTGAACATGAAGATGGACTTGACTCAGGTCTGGATCTCTCTGACAGATTCTTCGAAAAGGTCGATGAAGTTGCTCAAACTGCAAGTGACACTAGGGCTGCAGAGAAGACTTTTAAAACTATGCCTCCTTCGTCTACATCAATGGAAGAAAATTTAAGCCAACAGGGTGCAGATTCTAGGATTCCTCCCCTTGATTCTGTTATCCCTACAACGTTTCCATTTTCAAATGACCCGACACAGACACAAACCTCTCTGCCTCCTGTAGAAGGAAGGCAACAAAATTTGAGGCAGAGTGTGTCCATTCAAGGCCAATCACCACCAGTTGGAGTTGCAGTCTTCATCACAACTATTACAACACCACCTCTCCAATCTAATTAAGGTCCAAGGTCCGTGCTTGAGACAGGCGGACCGTCTGCTGTTCCGGCATATTCCCCAACAAGACCGTTGCTTGATGAGGCTTCCATCAGACTCGCTAAGCACTTGTCTCAACATAGCCCATAATCTTCCTCCCGTGGAAAGGGAATATCTTTCCAGGAAGGTCGCTCAAGGGATGAAAATTCTGTTGTTTCCAAACTTCAAGAAGAGATTGGTATTCTGAAACAACAGAATATTGAGAAAGACATTATGCTTGAACATCACGACAATCTCATCGCTGAACAACAGGCAGAAAATGCTTCCAAGTCAAAACAGATTACTGATCTGCAAACCAATATTGGATCAGTAACTGCCTTTTACTTCGATTTAAAGAACAAGCTATTTGACGCTTTTGGGGATAAGCTCAAAACTTTGTTTCAACAACCTCATGGTATAGAAGACCCTCCTACTGCTTCCGACCAACCTTCTGAAAATGAAGCTTCTTTTGATCAACCTCCTCCTACAACAAGAGTCGTTGATCGATTTGAAAAAGAACCTGAAGGTTCCAGACCTCGGATCACGATCAAACATGGGAAGAGGACCGTCACTGCCAATAGAAATGAAGGATTACTTTTTATGAAGAACTCGAACGAAAATCGCAAAGCAAAAGATCCTGTATTGACAGTGACGAATCTTAAAAAGCGAAAGTTTGGTGACTAGTATGGTGATTGCTCCGGGATCAGAATGTGGGGTTATGATCCTGAGTCTAAATTATGGGTGGTTAAAAGAAATTCTGGTCTCTCAGAATACTACAAAAACATCCATGATTTTAACTCATGGACGAAGGTCGATCTTTCTGAACTCTCTGGAGCCCCATTCCACAATCCCTCTAAAGATCCTAGCGCTTCAACTTTCAAGCAGTTCCTGGACAGACAGGTCAGGGATAACTTCTCAAAGATGAAAACTGCAAAAGCCCTGTACAGAAAAGATGCGGATGTTATTGATCCTGAATCTGGTGAGCCAATGAAGATCATACTTTGGCCAGCAACAAAACAACTGAAAGAAATTCCTATCCCTCAACACTTCCATGAAGGATATCTTGACGACATGGAATTTTGGGCATATGATGATGAAACTGCTACTGCTGCCATCAAGCTCAAGAGAAGCAAAAACGTGATAAGGCTTATCAGTGCAAAAGATCTTCTCAGATTCATTGAAAGAGACATTCGTACCTTAGCTCGTCACTAAATCATTTGCAGAAAAGAAGTCATGGAGGTTGCTGCTAAGGAATTTACTGGAATGGTCGCCACCATCATCAATGGAAAGCTATGGATGGGATCAATGGGAAAATCTGACCTGAAGCTGTTCGAAAAACGTGGAGAATGAAGACCATGTCTATGCTAGCCTCAAACCAAGGGGGAGATTGATAGGCTGTACTTTTGTGGTTTGGGCTAGGAATTCTAATGTATAGGTCTTGGTAGGATGTTAGAGTGGATTGTGGTGGTTGTAACTTGTTTGTGGATGTGTGCAACCGTTCATGTGTGTGCGGCCGCACACGCTGTGTGCGGCCGTACACGTGTGTGCGGCTGCACTCTTATGTGCTGCTTCATGTGGTATAAATAGGTTGTGTTTGTGTGTCAGAAATAGTAACATATGTGTGTGTGTTTCCCAAGGTGTACCTGACATTTATACGTAATAGATGTGTGCATGCTTGGTTTGATTTACCTTCTACTTCTTCTACACTCTGTTTGATAGTTTGTAATTCATTGATTACTGTTTTGGATCTATAGATCGGGACTTACAAGATGCTCTCCTGGATCGATATAAAATGGGCGCTCTTGGTCAACCGATCCACGATGACCCAAATCGAATCAACCCCTCGTGTGGTCCTGGGAAGCTTTGTAATGAAGTGCATAGTGATATCCACCCATTTCCACACAGGAATGTCTAACGGCTGCATCTTGCCATGGGGCCTCTGGTGCTCTACATTGACCTTCCTGCAGGTCGGACATCTTGTTGGGTTTTGAGCATTCTAACACTCCTATGGTGTACATGCAACCCTATAAACCTTGGATCTATGTTTTCTCTATTATACATGCAAATATTAACTATTCCAAGGTTTCATCCTAACTAACATATTATGAAGCACCTATACTACAAAGTTCTAGTTAGATGACATACCTTTGATGTAGCTTGATTTCTTCAAGCTTTAAGAGCTTAGCCCCAATAGTGTGGAAGCCTCAAATGGAATCACAAATCACCAAAACACCTTGGAAGAACTTGAGAGAATATGTATGCACACTAAAATCGGCCCACTCTTATTTTCACACACTTGTGCCAATTTTGTGAGCCAAGGACCCCTTTATATATTATGGTGGATTAGGGTTACATCCATGTAAACCCTAATACCCATGAACTTTCATTTACATAGGATCCATGGGTTAAAAGCTCCATGGACCATCCATGAAAGCTTAGCCCAACCTAAATGAACTTGGCCCATTCCATATATATAAGAGTCCATATTTAATTAGTTCTTTTTGATCACTTAATTAATTCTAAATTAATTATTGATCAATACTAATTAGATAATATGATTCCATATTAATATATTAGAACTTATAATATATTAATATAAATCATAAATATACTATTCTCAAAAGACTATCCATATAAATTGTGCCGGTGAAGTGCAACCCAAATGGACCATGCCGGGTCGGGTCAAGTACATACTAAATATAGTTATGGACTTAGACATTAATCCAACAGTCTCCCACTTGGATAAGTCTAAAACTATTATTGAGTATGACTTCAAAACCTAACTGGCAATCGTAGCTCTTAAAGCCACTGTCGAACTCTGACCTTGTCAATGACTTGTCCATTAGATAAGTGATCATATATTCCTCCATTCTAGATATCATATGGACTGAGACATGGATTATAATCATTCTCTCTGTCCATTTGTTGTTTCCCGATTTTCGATTTATGATGACTAACTGATTGAACAAATCAAATCAGTCCTGGCTTGGCCAAGCACTCACATGTGTCATCGCTAAATCATCGAGGGGCCCACATATATCGCTTTTATCCCGAAGGTAAAAGGAATGGATAAACTTCCACTTATATGGATTGTTCTACTACTTGTTGAATCATACACAAAGGCACGTTATATAACATCGACTTACCAATGCGTTTTCGTGCAATCAATGTATAACCAACTCATAGTAACAACTCATATCTCTAGGTTTTAAGAATACAAGATATTATCGGCTCATGATCACTCGTGATAAAATCCATGAAGTGATTCAAATGAGTGTGAGTTGAATCCAATACTCACAACTTATGAGCACTCATGAGTGTTGTAGCACCACTTTGTCCACCAACTTGGACCTCTACAAACCAACCCATGACAGTCTTGATTCATTTCTACTTCCGACATATGACCGACTGTGGATGGTTTGAATCACTTAATCATTCAGGAAGAGCGACTTAGTTATTCTGGAAGTCAAAACATGCAAAGTGAAACACAAGAATAAATGAATCAAATATGGTATCAAACCCTATGAATATAAATAAACACTTTTATTTATCACCATATTGATTACTCATTATTCATTGTTTCGGTTTTATCAACTTTATACTTGAATTAAAAACACTAGTTGTCCCATGATCCAAGCATGTACACTATGTTTTTCTTAAACAATAGCTTTGCCATACACCAAGTATGCACTCTATGTTTGTCTATGATCCTTACTTTGTGAAATAAACCAATTGAACATTATTTCAAGGATTCTAATTTCACACTCCCAAATCCTTATTGAAAAATGTGAGAATTTCAAATTCCTATCATTTATCGAAATCTGTTTAGATTTTAAACTTATATGCACTGACCCTCCTGTAATGAATATGTACAAAGTCACAAAGACTTGTCAACAATCATTATAAGGTATTCCAATGGAGATCAACTCCATGGAAACTAAGTCTCATATTCAAAGTACATTGCTTTGGACATGCTTCTTGCATTAAGTTTTCTAATCTTACACAGATAACTTCCACCAATGGAGACAACTCCATATTCTCATTTTGACTATCATTTCTGAATAAGAGATGCCTCTTTTCAGAATATGTCAATATGGTCCTTCCAAAATTAGCAATATACTTCCAACTGTCCCTGAGCAACCAATCTTTGGTAAACCTCAGATTGTCCTCGACAATTGCTTAATCATTTTAGTCATATCCAATTCTAGACCTTTTCCCTTCTTAATGCCTCTGGGCATTTGGAAAAATTTAGAAATGACAAATATTATAGCACATGCAATCGATCCTGTACCCAAAGCAAATGGTACACGATTCATGATGTCTCACATAAAGACATGATTCTAGACAAGTCTTTTGCTACAATATTTTTATTTGCCATGTTTTCAAAATTTGACTATGAAGATGGATGTCGTAATCATAATCGAATTTTGAGAACGCAATATATAGAATTTCCTTAAGTTGAACCAATCCAACATGAAATTCATATATATATTCTTGACTAAAGATGATTAAGGTCTCAATCTAAGCCTTTAGAACTGAAATGAAGTATATCCTCTCCCTTAATTATAGCAAAACAACTTTTTCAATCCCTGCAGCCTCACAAATTTAAACTTTTGTTTTCTATAATTAACATTGCTAACTTGCAACACTAACAATAATTATCATGCTCCCACTAACATGATGATTATTAGCATAACACTTATGCTCCCACTAGCTTTAACATGTACTCAGAAATCAGCTGGACTTCTAGAAATCAATACTTTATTGACTTTCTTACCAAAGTTCAGATTTCTGATACGAGATACTTTGATAAACCTTTATCAAAATCATACACCTTTCCTTAGGTAGAATTCATGTGTGTCTAAACAATTTCAGAACTATGAAAAGGGATGTCGTAATCATAGTCTCAATTGTTTAGACCTTTTGCCATCTGCTTCAAATCTACTTGGTGGAAGTGTTTCCTCACCATCATTTTCATCAATCGGAGAGAAACCTTATGACCCTTTGATTTTATGGTGTATGTGTTCTTATCCATGTGAATCGTCAAAACCATAGTCACAAGACAAGGATAATGACAAATCCAAACTCATATGGACTGAACTTATGCAATCTTAACTTCTTGCCACCTGGCAGTACAGGGCCTGCCATTGATTCCAAGTTGTTATGCAACCAATTGTGAACTTTTAGAACTCCTATGCAAAGCCAACTCTAACTGGAATGGGCACATAATATGTCAACACGATAGGTTATAAACCTCAAGTCGTGTGCTAGTGAAGAACCTCAGGTTTTATTCTTGATTAGTTCTTAAAATTCTTTTTAGGATCTTTAAGACTCCCACTGTCCTCTTGACATATAAGACTATCTTGCCAAATATTCAAGAGATAGTGCGGATTCTTTATCAAGACAAACATTTCACACAATTGGCCTTAGTTGGTCTTTGTTTTATCCAAAACATCACAACTTACAAATTTCAAATGTACAAGAGTAGGACACTTTTACTCTTACATTTGACAAGTGTTTTAAACCTTTCTTTAAGATATGTCACTCAAGTTACAATCTTGGAGTATGACTCTAAGAATTGTTTTGGAACGAAGTATGACTCATCTTCCTAATCTAACCATTTCAACAATTCATGACTCCTCTTCTTAGTCATAAGAATGCACTAAGATGACCTTTAGAGGACTAATTGTGATATGATTTCTAAATCATTAAGATGATCACAAACATGATACTAAAGTACTCTCCCATCTTTTCAGATTTGAGAAACTTTTATCTTTCTGCCTAATTTAATTCTTCCCATTCGTTCTGCCATACATTGAGACTTTTCCAATGTTTCAGAATTATACTTAAACTTGTAAGTATAACCATATTTACTAAACTTTAGTAAATCAAATAGTCTTAACGAGCTTTGTGGTGGACATGACCAGTGCACAAGAATGTGTACTCGATCCCTTTAGTCCTTCACTTGACTCACACATTCATGTGAACAAGTAATTAGTCTTGATTTTCCAATGCTTGAAAGTTCTCATTCATCATACTATTCAACTTGCATGATTCCAAGTTTCGGTCCAATTGAAACTTGGTCGATGAGGAACTTTCCTGATTTGGTAAATTTAGACACTACCACAAATGAAAGAATCAAATCCATTTTCCAATATTGCTGTCAGTGGAATCATATAAGCAACAATTTTCCACAAATGCCATTGTAAGGATACTTCAAATAAATAAAATTAAACAATTTTCTTTTATTTTAAAACTTTGCGGAAAAACTTATCCTTACAATCCACATGGAAAATTGTTGTTATCTATTCCTTAGCAATATATCATAACTTCTTAAGCAACTGCTCAAAATTCTGATGCGATCGAAATCCACCTTCGCGATCAGAATCAGCATATACTTCCTTTAAGATTTCTCTCTATTCTTTTATTCTTAAAAGATCAACATGTGACCCAGTCACATCATGTAATGAGGATCTCATAATAGAACTTAACAGAGTTAGATAATGGGCTCTACCTGATGTAGAGTCAAACTTATTGACTTTAACATCCTTAGGTAAATTTGGCAGCTTTGCAATCATCGCCCCTTCCTTTGGCAAAATAAACATATGGACCCTTTGGTAATGGGACTATCTTAGACTTAGCCTTTCTCTTTACCATTTGGTCAACCGGGTTGACTATGGCCAATCCCTTTCCATTGGGAAGAGAATGCTTTTTCTGGATTTCCAATGTCACCATTGTCACTATCCATAAAGTTTTTGGGAAGTTGATCTTCTAATCAAATTTGCTTTACTATGGTTCCAAATCATTGCTGATTCAGCAGCACCAAGCAAATAGATATGATCATTAAGGTTCATGTCATAGTCTGTTTCATAGTAGTCCCAAAGGAACTCACTATGTGACTTAGAAAGTGATTGAACATCCAACTTTCTCAAGACTTTGACACCCAACTCTCCCGGCTTGTCAATAGGTGACTTCATCTCTAAGATGTGATCACACATAGACCTTGCTTTCCATTAGGGCTTGAGTGACCTTGAACTTGTGGGTTAGGGAGAATAATTGGAGGAGGTGGAGGAAGTAAAGTTCCAAGAGATTTGGGAAGATCATAGATATCTGAACTAGACATCTTTTGGGAGATATTCAAGATAGTTGATCTAAAGTCCTTAATATAACACCCAATATGAAATATTAAGGCTAGGACCCAACAAACTATTTTATAACTTGGAAGAGGGATGCCGTAATCCAAGCTATAAAATATTTGAAGGTAGGTGAATGACGATTCACCAATTTCCACCAAGATAAATGAAATGTATTATTAAGTTTTAATTGGTTTTGAAACTCCTAGATTCTTTTGAGATTCATTGAACTTTTCAATGACATGTTTCAATCTCGAGTGTGCCCTTCAGGTTTTATGACTGGGATGCCGAGGATCACAAAACAAGGTGTGAAGTAACCATGCAAATATACTTGGTACCCTTAATATTTACCCCTCAATCGATGTGCCGGTTAACCACACACGCTCCAACGATACTATGATAAACATTAAGTTACCCTTTGCCTACCTTGTTAAGTCCAGGTTAGTGTGCCGGTTAACCACACACGCTCCACTAACAACTTAAACAAAGTGTAAAGTGTAATTTCATGGATTAACACCTTATTCATATTTTCCTAAGTAACTAAGATTGAGAATTTATAAAAAGTTTAGTTACTTAGTATTTGTCATTAATACTTTTAATGAAGGGAGAATTATAGTCCTTGTCCTACCTGTTCGGCTAACGACCTTCCACCAGTCAAGAAAGCGGTGGGTGAGAGTGGACACCCATTAAACTGCCATTTTATAGGCAGTAACCTTATACCCCCCTTATAGACCGGGTTCGTGAATGAGGCCTACTAATGGTAAGACGACTTGCTCTTATACATATAATATATTAAACTTTTAATATTATAATAGTATAAGGGTGTATTTTAGACATTTAAAATACTTGGTGGTTTAATCTATTAATTAAACTATACTCTTAATTTAATTAAATTTAAACCATGTCATTATGGAATTATTAATTCTCTTTTAATTAAACACTTTAATTATCTATTAATAAAGTCCATAAGAGTTAATTGAATTATTCAATAAAAACATCATAATTCCAATTATTAAATTCAAAATTAAAACCATTTAATTAATTGTTTAAATTATGAACCCAAGAGTTTAGAATTCAATTCTTTTTTTTTATCATAAAAAAACTTTTTCCAAATTCCAAAACTTGAGGGCAAGTTTTGTAACTCTTGAAACTTTTGGATTCCATAACTTATGGAGTTAAATACTTGTTTTATGATGAAACTTTTCATGTTCCATAACTTAAGAACAAGTTATGAAATTCTTTAAAACATTAAGACCAAGTTTTGTAACTCCATAAAAAACTTTGAATCAAATTTTTTTTTTAAAAAAAAACTTTCATATCCATAACTTATGGAAGTTTCAAAAACCCTTAAGATCACAACTTTAAAAAAAACTTTTGAGCTCCAAAATTTTATGACAAAATATGTAACTCCTTAAAACATTTAGATCAACCTTTTAAAACTAATAAAATAATCATATCATTTTATCTTTAACTAAATTTGACCTAATTCAACTCATACAACAAATGATTCAAATTTTACAAATAATTCGTTTTTTCACAAAACAAGTAATTATCTTAGAATTTGACAAACGTCATGTTTTTTTTTTCCTTTTTTTTCCAACTTGAAAATAACACATTTGCATCAATATAACAGAAAACAACCCATGACTCTGATACCACTATTGGGTTTTGAGCATTCTAACACTCCTATGGTGTACAAGCAACCCTATAAACCTTGGATCTATGTTTTCTCTATTATACATGCAAATATTAACTATTCCAAGGTTTCATCCTAACTAGCATATTATGAAGCACCTATACTACAAAGTTCTAGTTAGATGACATACCTTTGATGTAGCTTGATGTCTTCAAGCTTTAAGAGCTTAGCCCCAATAGTGTAGAAGCCTCAAATGGAATCACAAATCACCAAAACACCGTGGAAGAACTTGAGAGAATATGTATGCACACTAAAATCGGCCCACTCTTATTTTCACACACTTGTGCCAATTTTGTGAGCCAAGGACCCCTTTATATATTATGGAGGATTAGGGTTACATCCATGTAAACCCTAATACCCATGACCTTTCATTTACATAGGATCCATGGGTTAAAAGCTCCATGGACCATCCATGAAAGCTTAGCCCAACCTAAATGAACTTGGCCCATTCCATATATATAAGAGTCCATATTTAATTAGTTCTTTTTTATCACTTAATTAATTCTAAATTAATTCTTGATCAATACTAATTAAATAATATGATTCCATATTAATATATTAGAACTTATAATATATTAATATAAATCATAAATATACTATTCTCAAAAGACTATCCATATAAATTGTGCCGGTGAAGTGCAACCCAAATGGACCATGCCGGGTCGGGTCAAGTACTTACCAAATATAGTTATGGACTTAGACATTAATCCAACACATCTCTCCACATACCAAGCTACGTCCCGCTTCATGCAGGGCCACCAGTTTCGAGTCGAAGATCCCTATACATCTTTGTCGCCCCTAGAAAGATGGAGAACCCAGACTTGTGGGCCTCATCCATCAACACCTTCCGTACTCCGCCCCAGTATGGTACCCAGACCCTCCCATGCAGGGTCAATAATCCTCGGCTATCGTAATCAAACGAAGCTACTTGGCCCACTATCCTCTCGCACTTCTGGCGCTCCTCCTTCAGGCCCTCAACCTGCACCTCCCTAATCTTCTCCAACAATGGAGTAACTACTATCATCCTCAGGCAGATATCTCCAATCGGAGCCGTTACCACCTTGCGGCTCAGGGCGTCGACCACTACGTTGGCCTTGCCCAGGTGATAAAGGATCTCACAGTCGTAGTCCTTCACCACATCTAACCACCGACGCTGCCTCATGTTCAGATTCGGCTGATCCATGAGGTACCTCAAACTCTTGTGGTCCGTGTAGATAGTACACCGGACTCCGTAGAGGTAATGCCGCCAGTTCTTGAGGGCGAACACTACGACCCCTAGCTCCAAATCGTATGTCAGATAATTAGCCTCGTGAGGCTTCAACTGTCTCGAGGCATAAGCTATCACATGCCCCCGCTACATCAACACTGCTCCCATACCTGTGATCGAAGCGTCACAGTAGACTACAAAATCGTCTACTCCCTCGGGCAGGGTGAGAATCGGCGCCTCGCATAGTCGCTGCCTAAGTGTCTCAAAGGTTGTCTGCTGCTCAGGACCCCAACGAAACACCACCGACTTCTTAGTCAGTCGGGTCAGCGGAACTGCTATCTTGGAGAAATCCTGGATGAATCTCCTGTAGTACCCTGCCAATCCCAGGAAGCTCCGAATCTCGGATGGAGACCTCGGGACCTCCCACTGCATCACAACCTCAATCTTGTCTGGATCCACTAATATACCCTTCTGGTTGACAAGGTTCCCCAGAAACTACACCTCGCGCAACCAGAACTCACACTTGGAGAACTTTGCGAAAAGTCTCTCCCTCCTCAAAGTCTCAAGCACCTCCCTCAGGTGTTCCTCGTGCTGCTCCTCAGTCTTGGAATAAACCAAGATATCATCAATGAATACTATCATAGACCGATCCAGCATCGGTCTGCACACGCGGTTCATGAGATCCATGAACGCAGCTGGAGCATTGGTGAGCCCAAACGACATCACCACAAAATCGTAATGGCCATAGCGGATCCTAAAAGCGGTCTTCTGCACGTCATCATCTCTGACCCGCATCTGGTGATATCCGGACCGAAGATCAATCTTGGAAAGCCAAGATGCTCCCTGAAGCTGGTCGAACAAATCATCTAACCTCGGAAGTGGGTAACGGTTCTTCACCGTTACCTTATTCAACTCCCGGTAATCGATGCACATACGGTGCGACTCGTCGTTCTTCTTCACAAACATGATCGGGGCTCCCCATGGTGAGCTGCTCGGCCTGATAAAACCCTTGTCTAGTAGCTCCTGCAGCTGCGTAGACAACTCCTGCATCTCGGGAGGAGCCAACCGATAAGGTGCCTTGGCTATCGGAGCCGCACCAGGGACCAGGTCAATCCGGAACTCAACTTGTCTCTCCGGAGGTATCCCAGGCAAATCCTCCGGGAATACGTTCGGATACTCTCGCACCACTGGAACATCATAGACTGTCGTCTTACCCTTATCCCGGGTATCCATAACATACGCGACATATCCTGCACAACCCTGCTGAATGTGACGTCTCGCTCTCGCTGCAGAACAGAAGACTGGTCCGCGTTGTGGCCTCTCGCCCTGAATCACTAACTCTCCTCCACTGAGAGTGCGAACTCTAACCAACTGCTGCTCACAATCTATCACTGCCCCATTGGGGCTCAACCAGTCCATACCTACTATGACCTTGTTCCCTCGCAGGGGAATAGGAACCAAATCCTCTATGAACTCTCGTGACCCTGAAGGTCCTGTCATCGGCTATCTCGACGTCGAGTGGACAATCCAACTCCTTTGGATCTCTGCTAAATCGCTTGCTAAGCACGAGCGACACAAATGATCGGGTAGCCCCCGAATCAAATAACACCATAGCTGAGATGCCGTTCACTAAGAACGACCCTATACAAACACATAATCATGAGAAACAAATAATATCAAATACAGAGGTAAGAGGGAAAAAATACATACCCGTCACCATGTCAGGAGCTGCTCGTGCATCCTCTGCAGTAAGCTGAAAATCCCTGCTCCGCACCGTAGGCGCCTCGGCCCGGCCCTGACGGCCATCTGTAATCCTCAAGGTGGCAGGAAAAGGTGCTGCCACCTTCCCTGCTGCTGTTAAGCTCGGGCACTGGGACCGTTTGTTTCCCCTCTGATTGCACTGGAAGCAAATCAGGTCTGATGTTGGTGTAGTGGTGGTAGTAGCTGTACAATCTCGGCTCATGTGACCCGTTCGGCCGCACTTGTAGCAGCCTGAACTCCCTGACTTGCACGCCCCCTCGTGCATCCTGCCGCATTTGCCACAACGACCGTGGCTCTGCTGGCTCTGAGATCTATGATTTGATACCTTGGCCTTTTTACCCGAACCTCCTGACTGAACCCCCTCTGGCTTCCTCTTCCTCTCCATCTCTAAATCCAACTCTCTCTCTCTTTCTCTCTCTCTCTGTGTGTCTCGAGCCCTCACTATCATATCCTCCAGCGTCTTACAGCTGGATCGACTCACAAACTGGCAGATATCACCCCTCAACATCTCATTATACCGAGCCTTTTTCATCTCCTCGTCCACCACCTACTTCGGAACAAGAAGGGTCCTCTCCCTAAACTTGGCGGTAATCTCCGCCACAGTCTCCATAGTCTGTTGGAGGTCCTGAAACTCCCGGGCAAGCTGCTACACCTCAATAACTGGTGAGAACTCGGCTCTGAACCTGTTCGTGAAATCACTCCAGGTCATGGCATCCAATACAGTGTCCTCTCCAATGGCTCTCCTGACCTCCTCCCACCAATCTCATCCCCTGTCCTTCAGAAGACAGGATGCTAGTCTGACCTTGTCCCCCTCGAGACATCTGCTGGTGCGGAACGCGTTAGCGACATCCTCTAACCATCTGGTACTCGCAATGGGGTCCCGAGCCCCATGGTTGTCGGGAGCTCCACAAGCTCTGAACTCCCTAAAATTCAATGTGTGTGATCCCATCATGGCCGCTATCTCAGTACGGAACGCGCTCAGCTTCTCATCCAGAAGCTCTAAGATGCCCTCCTTGACCGACCCGAAAATTACAGGGGTCTGGTCTAGTATGCTGAGTGTGACCTCCGAGGAGATAAACTCCCTGGTCTGCTCATCTAACTGCCCGGCTCCACAGCGTGAGCCCGATCCCTCTCCTGCACCTGAGCTACCCACTGTTGGTCTAGAGCGTAAAACCACCATTTTGAAACACATCATAACAAACATCAGAATACTAATATAACTGGAGGGTTCACATACAATACAAGTTCCCTGGTTTTATCTCAGCCTTCTTTGATTCGAGTACGGATCCTCTGCTTTCAGTAGTACGGGCCCATACTACCTTCCACATCTATCCATACTTTCCTCAAAAACTGCCTCGACTCCACCAAGTCCCTTCTACTACTACTACTGTTGATCCCATACTAAACTCTTCCTAGGCTTGCCCTAGGGTAATCACCAACCCACTCTCCGCCATCAGCTGCATAAGAAGTCCCTGCTTTCTTTCCCTAACTAGCTCGCGAATACTATTACATATTACTCATACTAGATAATTCTTCGAATGAGAGATCCTACTCTGCAACGGTTGGACTCAGACAAGAGCTGCGAAATAGAGCTAGACCTAACCTTCTGAAATTATTTAGTCCTTGCAATATGAAAAGTAACATATTTTTTTACTACTTAGTGAAAGATAACTAAGACTCCTAAGAGCAGAAAGGAGGTAGCATTCGAGCATCGAGTACACAGAATCAAGCATCTACTACTCTGGCTATCATACTGACTAATCGGTACTAGCATGCAGTTCTCATAAAGCTGAACACATATAACAGGCACATAAGGCATCCTTCCCAGATCCTTAGTCCTAATCTAGCATGCTGTTCTAATAACGCTGATAATTATAATATTGCATAAACTTGTATGGGTAGTTTGGGAGTACTTACTTGAGCTCGGCTGATTGCATGCACCACACCCTTTTCTCTTTTCAATTTTTTTTTTTCAGTTTTCAAAATCCTTTTATAAAATGATTTTCTTTGAAATTTTCATACCACTTCCTTAGTTTGAGTTCATACACACCCGAAAGTGTGCCCAAATCCCTCAAACCAAGGCTCTGATACCAACTCCAAACATCCGCTAAAATACTAGCCAAAAATTTCGTTTTCAAAATCATTTAGCTAACATAAGCATCATCGCCATAGTATAAAATCATAAAACATGTATCTCAAAATCTCATAAAATCTGTCAACATATCACAATCTCATATAACATATCATAGTAACTCCCAGGCTAAGAAAACTGTGGTGTGTGTCATGCCATCATTTCGAGCCCTTTCCCTTGCTACCTGAAGTACCTGAAACCAAAACTGAAACTGTAAGCATGAAGCTTAGTGAGCTCCCCCAAGCTACCACATACCAAACACATAACATATAACTATCACATAACTCTGGGACTACTCCCAACTACATCGGGACGAATCCCGACATCGGCTTACCCGGCATCGGACTCCTGCCCAACATCGGGCTCACCCTGGCATCCGACCGCATCGACCATCGGGCTCACCCCGACATCGGGCTTGCCCTGGCATTGGGCTTACCCCGACACATACACAGCATAACATATATCATAATCATATAATCTGAATCGGGTTTGCCCCGGCATCGGACCGAAGCCCAGAGCTAATAATCATAACATATATCGGTCTTTCCCCGGAACATATAACTCATGGCATAATAATTAACATACATCGGGCTTTCCCCGGCATCGGGCTTACCTCGGAAAACATAACTCCTAACACATAAACATGCATGAATCTCAAAGACATCAGGCATACATAACTACTCTCGGGATCGCCCCGTCATCGGACCGAGGTCCGGAAGATATAAACTGCATCGGGCTAATCCCGACATCGGGCTTACACCGAGATACTCTACAACATAAATGGGCCGGCATTGTGGCCGTAGAGCCGTTCCTACTGGAAGGAAACTCACCTCGTATGGCTGACTGCTGAAAAACTGGGTGAGGAATCCCTATCTGCTGCTCCGGCGACTCTCCGGCTATAATTCCATAACAACACTTAATTAAAAACTGATAATCCTTCTTAGGGTAAAATGACCATTTTACCCTTCTGGTCAAATTCAACGCCAAAGTCAAAGTCAACTCTCAGTCAACCCAACTCGCCGAGTCCCTCTACCGACTCGTCGAGTTCAACGGTCATAACATTGGGACATATCGATTCTACTCGTCGAGTCTCTCCTTGTACTCGTCGAGTTCTTTTTCTTCCGAGTCTCACTCACGTCCAACTCGCTGAGTCATCTCCTTAACTCAGTGATTTCACTCATAATCAAAGAATGGTTTGGGGACATCGATCCGACTCGTCGAGTCCCAAGAACAACTGGGCGAGTCCATTGCATGCTCAGATTATACAGTTGATCCTAGGTGATTCCACTGCCTCTAATTCATAGATCTGGACCCCTTATGCTAGAATAACACGTAAAGTTGCTAACTTTACGTGCATGCACGATGCTATGAAGCTAAATCACCCAAAACAAGGTAGAAATGAGAGTCTAGGGCATAAAATGGGATATTGGCTGCATAATGGTGACAACTTTGAGCTTCTGGAGCTCAAGAGTGCCTAAATCTAAAGTCCTTACAGTCCCAAAAGCTCTCAACCCGAAATTAGCTTCGAAAGGAACCAAAAGTAGCAATAAACAAGCTTTCATGAAGATCTAAATGAAAAGTAAGCCAAGGTATAAACTTTATACCTTCAAGAGCTCTGAAGTGCAACAAAAACTCTGGATCTCCTGCCTCTTCTTGAATCACCAATAGATCTCTTCTTTCTCCTAGGGTTTTGAGAATGGACTTTGGAGGTGATGGAGGCTGGGGTGGAGGTCCATAATGTTGCTTAAATAGGGTGCAAACCCTAAAGATTACGGTTTCCTCCTGATGGACCTACTCGCCGAGTCCATTACTGACTCGTCGAGTAGTCCACTTAAACCCCGCGGTCCAGCTCGCATCTACTCGACGAGTTAGGGCTACCAACTCGTCGAGTAGCTCTTATAAAATGAACATTTAGAGAATTACTTTTGTACCAGGAATGGGGCGTTACACAGATTCTTGGTATATTTTTCTTGATTGATAAAAATTCATTCTCTGTTTTGACGAATATTTAAACCAAGAAAATTATTGATTTTTCCCATCATACTCATCTCAGATTTGCTTTTCATCAGATTTCCGAATTCATTAGACAAAGCAGGGTCAGTAGAGACAAAAATAATATCATCAGCATAAATTTGAAAAAGCATTAGATGATCCCCAACTTTCTTTCGAAAGAGAATGGGATCAACTGATCCTTGTTTAAATTTCAATTGTTTTAATAAAGAAGTTAAAGTTCCATACCATGCTCTTGGTGCTTGTTTTAACCCATAAACAACTTTATCTAAAATATAGCAATGATTAGGATATTCTTCATTAAAAAAACCTGTAGGTTGTTCCACATACAGGGGCGAAGGTTTCTTCATATTCTATTCCTTCTTGTTGCAATTAACCTTTTACTACAAGCCTAGGTTTATTTCGAACAATATTACCATCTTTGTCTGTTTTATTTTTGAAAATCCATTTTAACCCAACTATCGAAACATCTTTTGGCTTAGGAATTAATCTCCAAACCTAGTTTCTTTCAGATTCAGCCAATTCAGATTGCATTGCAACAACCCAATCTGAGTGTTCCATTTCAACCATAATTGTTTTTGGTTCAATTTTCAAAATGAAAACGTTAAACATGCAAAATTCTTGATGAACGTTAAGTATCTCTTTCTTTGCACAAAGTTGAGCTCTCGTTAACACACCGTCTTGTGGATTTCCAAGTACTTGTTCCTTTGGATGATTTCTTTTCCATTTTTCTAAAGGTGGATATGCTGGATCAAAATCCAATGGTGCATCTTCAAACATTTCATCATTTTCAGATCCTGCAACAGAAGCATTGTCATTTGAATCATGAAAATTTTCATTATTATCACTATTCGACATAATTGAATCATTTCGCTCCCCCTTAATAGGATGATCCCCCTCAACATCATTATCCAATATCCTGTTCTCCCTTTCAAAAGGATGCTCCCCTTCAACCTGAGTTGTCGAATTCAAGTGCTCCCGCTCCACTTGATCATGTAGCATGCTTTCGTGAATCCTTGGAGAATTCGATGTTGAATTCAAGTCTGAAGCATCTTTGGTGAATGACAAATTGTCAGAACGATTTGAAGCTTCAGATATGTAATTACCAGTTTCATGAACTTCAACATCGGCAGCCATATCTGGAGTACCAACGATTAAATCATAATCAGAATCTGTCGAATTCGAAATTTCATACTCAACATTTGATTCATTAAGAATTGGTTTGTGATCAAAATATTTTTCGACTTGTTTAACATAATAATCATCAAAGGTTAGACTAAATGTTTCTTCCACTTTGTGTGTTCTTTTATTCAAAACTCGATATGCAACCGAATTATGAGAATAGCCCAAGAAAATTCATTCGTTAGCTTTGGACTGAATTTTCGAAAAATTATCCTTGAGATTCATGATAAAACACCTGCAACCAAAAACATGAAAGAATTTGGCATTAGGTTTTAGGTTATTGAGAATTTCATAAGGATTAATGTTAAAACGGCGATGAATAAACGATCTGTTTTGAGTAAAACATGCAGTGGAAACAGCTTCAGCCCAAAGATATTGAGGAAGATTCGCATATGTAAACATTGTTCTTGCTGCTTCACAAAGAGAACGATTTCTTCTCTCAACCACACCATTCTGCTGAGGTGTATACGGTGAGGAGAAATTATGTGAAATCCCTTGATCAACTAAAAATGAATCAAGAAAGTTATTCTTAAATTCAGAACCATTGTCACTTTTGATTTTTCGAACTTTCTTCTTTAAGCTGATGTCTATCTTCTTGATAAAATCGATCATTACTTGAGCAACCTCAGATTTTAACCTGAGAAAATAAACCCAAGTAAACCGTGAAAAATCATCAACAATAACTAAAATGTATCGTTTCTTGTGGAGTGTCTCAACAGTCGATGGTCCACATAAGTCAATGTGAAGCAATTCCATCGGTTCAACAATCTTTGAATCAGTAACCACATGATGACCTTTACGAACTTGTTTTCCTTGTTCGCAGGCTGCACATAAAGTATCATTATCAAATTTAAACACAGGAAAACCTCGGACAAGATCATCAACTACCAATTTGTTGATATTTTGAAAATTCAAGTGAGAAAGGCGTCAATGCCAAAGCCAACTAACATCAGCCGAGGCTTTTGAGAGTAAACACACTGAGGGTTTGCCAATGATTGGTTTGATATCGAGAGTAAACATGTCTCCATGTCATTTGGATCTGAGCAAAAATTCTTAAGTGTCGACATTCGAAATGATGCTTCCTGCTTCGTTAAACACCACTTGATTGCCAGTGCCCACAACAAGTTGTGAAACACTTATCAAGTGATGTGGAAGACCTTCGACATATGCGACTCTCTTAATAGTAAAATTCCCATTCATGACTTTTCCATATCCTTTCACCTGACACTTGTGGTTGTTTCCAAATTTAACTACTCCTGCATTCTCCAAACTTCGATAATCACGCAATCTCTCCTTCTTTCCAGTCATGTGACGAGAGCAACCACTATCAATGTAGCATTTATCATCATATTGCTTGTCACATAAAACCTGCAATTAATGAAAGAATTTAGGTACCCAAGGCTATTTGGGTCCTTGGTTATTAGCTTTGAAAACCGAGTGAAATGAAGAACCTAAAACCCAATCACGAAACTTTTGAATTGAAAGTATCAATTAAGTTGACATCATTAGCTAAAGGAGTAGAAATATAAGTTTTCGAAGGTTTAGGTTTGTCATTGACATTCACCTTTTTATTCTCAGTTTGTTTCTCAACAGGTCTATCTTTCGAAACTGGTTTCCATGTTTTCGCATGAACATGTGATTCTTTGGAAGAGGAACTTCCGTTTGAAGAATCATTCAAATATTTCTCATAAACTTCGCGAATTTGTTGTTGGGAAAATTTGCGAGATTGAAACATCTTTCCTTGTCCTTCAAGCCAATGGTCGATATTCTTCACATTTGATGAACCCTTTTTGTATGAAACTTTTGAATTCTGTTTCCCAGAAGGATTTGGAAAATTTGGTTTTTGTGGAATAAAATCAACATTAGATTTAGGACGAAAATTTTCAAATTTTCGATTTTTAACACTGTTTTCGACATTTGTGTGATGCGAAAATCGATTTTGAAAATTCTTTGATTGAGTTGGTGGAGGATTTTGTTTTAAATGTTGATTTTGAGAAAATCTTGGTTGTGAGAGGAGAAAATCGATTTGTGAAATTTTGATTTTGAAATTTCTGTGACGAATGATTGAAATTTTTCGAAAATTATGTAGTGGTTTTAGTTTTATGTTTCAAAAATTTAGTTTGTGAATTTGATTCAGACAATGATTGATTTATTTAAGCGGGATTTTTTGATTGTCTGAATTTAACGAAGACTTTGTTGTACTTGATTTGAACTCTGTCTTTTTAGATGTTTTCTTTGTCAATCCGTTTTGTTTCTTTCGAGACTCAACGGTTTGCCGGAAAATTTTCTTTCGTAATTGTCTTTTTGAAATTTCATTATCTTTCGAAATTTTGTCAATTTGATCTTTTAATTCTTTTGAATTGATTTTGACAACTTGTTCAGTTTGCTCCTCAATTTGTTTTGGAATTTTGTTTGAAACTTTTTGTTTTTCAATCCATTTTCTTTTAGGTTTTTCTCTTTGAAAAACATAAGAATTCTTTGTTAGATTATTTTCGACAGTGCTTTGGTTTGAAAAGAATCCTTCGTCTGATGTGTTCTTGTTATCTTCTTCAACCATTTTGTTGAACTCTGGTTTAATGTTTTCAACATTTCCTTTTGTCATAAACACTTAATTTGGAAAAACAACATCATCTGAGCATTTGAAGTTCAGATACACCACTTGATTAGTTTCGAGATAATGAGCACCCTTTTCAGTCATTACCTTTTCGAATTTTTCAGTGTCACCATACACCTGATCAACAACAATTCGTGGAATTGTTGTTTCTTTCGAATCTTTACTTGTTGATGGTGATTTTTTCGAAACTTCATCTTCATCTTCATCATCACTGCTATCAGTTTAACTATCTCTGACACTCACAATATCAGAATCAAAAACTTTCGAAGTTGAGGGTTTGTCAGTGACAATCTTAACCAACGAATCATTACACTTTTCTTTTCCTTTAGACTTAGATGCAACATTAACGATAGACAACTGAGAACAATCAACATCCTCAAAATCACTAATTTCGCTAATATTATCAGAATTATCTTCAATATCAGCAAAATTAAATTGAGAATCAGATGTCGAATTCTAAGTTCTTTTCAAAATTTTAATTTGTTCAGTTTTGGTCAAGGTATCATTTACAATATCACCTAATTCATTTGCATCAAGATATTCATCAATTTTCACAATTCCATAAGCATATCTATCATCAGGAATTTTATCAAATTCTGCAATTGTTTTCTCACAATCATAAGAAATGTTATCAACCTTCTTTCTCTCGTAAGCTAAAAAAGGTAATAACTTCCTATGTTGTTCCTTGCTTATATCAGATGAATGATGCAAAGCAGTTAATTTCGCATAAAGTCATTTTGCAGAATTACAATATATGTTCCTTTGTGCTAACAACATTTTGATTTCACTACTTAATGAATCCCTATCACACATGATATTTGTAATTTTTAACTCTAGACTTTCTACTTTTATTTTCTTGAAATCTAACTGCTTTTGAACCTCTAGCAACTGAGAAGTTGATTTCTTAGCTTTGTTACTAGCAGAGATAACCAAAGTATCGAAATAAGCAATAGTATCATCAAAAGCAATTAGTTCAGAACCATATGCACTTAAAGGAATATTAAAATATTAAAGAATAGAAAGTACCTTTGTTGTCATGGGTGATTTATCTCCTCCTTTGGTCATAAAACAACGACCAATCACCTCTTCATCACTTTCTTCCTCATACTTTGCATACATGGCACCATGAGGAGGATTACGCATTTCCTCATCATCCGAAGTAGACAACCAAATCTGGTAAGTTCCTTCATCATCATCCTCACCCTTCACCACCAGAGAAATTCCTTTTGATTTTGCACGAACCTCTTCTAGACGCTCCACATAGTATGCTTCATCCTTGACTTTATTCTTCTTTTCATCTTTCTTACGAAGCATACAGTCACTCGCCATATGATTAGCTCTGTGACAGTAGTGGCAATCAATTCTCGAATCTCCTTTAAGTTTCTTCTCAGTTTTGGATTCATCAGTCTTTGCTTCATTTTTCTCAAACTTTTTCTTTTCCTCACCAGCTGACTTTTTAACGAAACTTCCTTTGGCATCACCTTGTTTCTATTGGGTTTTGAGCATTCTAACACTCCTATGGTGTACATACAACCCAATAAACCTTGGATCTATGTTTTCTCTATTATACATGCAAATATTCAATATTCTAAGGTTTCATCCTAACTAGCATAATATGAAGCAACTATACTACAAAAGCCTAGTTAGATAACATACCTTTTGATGGTGATTGAAGTCTTGATGTATCTAGCCTTAAGAGCTTAGCCCCAATAGTGTGGAAGCCTCAAGTGGAATCACAACACATCATGGACAAAGGAGGAACTTGAGAGAGAATATCCATGCACCCAAAACCACCATGAACTCCAAGAATACACTTCTTACAATTTTGGGCAATGAAGTATGCATTTATATGTGGGATTTCTAGGGTCATGGATATAACCCAAATCCATATCTATGGGTCTTATGATCCATGGTTCATGTGGCCCAACTCTTTATGTATCCATACATAAACTTGGTCCAACATGGATCATAAGCCCAACACACATAAATATAACAAGTTAACATAATTAGTCGCCATGGATTTAATTAGTCTCTTTTTGATCACTAAATCAATTCTAAATTAATTCTTGATCAATACTAATTAAAACCATATGATTTCATATTAATATATTAGTACTTATAATATATTAATAAATCATATATAACCTTCTCTCAAGAGTCCATCTTAACAAATTGTCCTGATGATATGCAACGCAAATGGACCATGCTACTCTCGGGTCAAGTACATATCAATAATAGTTATGGGCTTAGACATTTAATCCAACAGTCTCCCACTTGGATAAGTCTAAAACTATTATTGCAAGTACGACTTCATAATCCGACTAGCAATCGTAGCTCTTAAAGCCGCTGTCGAACTCTAAACAAATCAATGACGCGTCCATTAGATAAGTGATCATATATTCCTCCATTCTAGATATCATATGGATTGAGACATGGATTATAATCATTCTCTCTGCCCATTTGTTGTTTCCCGATTTTCAATTTATGACAACTGACTAATTGAACAAATCAAATTAGTCCAGGCTTGGCCAAGCACTTAGAGGTGTCATCACTAAATCATCGAGGGCCCACAAATATCGCTTTTATCCTTATGAGGTAAAAGGAATGGATAAACTTCGACTCATATGCTTGTACTAACTACTTTTTGAATCATACACAAAGGCACGTTTTATAACATCAAGTTACTGATGTGTTTTCGTACAATAATTGTATAACCAACTCATAGTCAATAACTCATATCTATAGGTTTGAAGAATATAAGATATTATCATATCATGATTCGCTCGTGATAAAATCCATGAAGTGATTCCAATGAGCGTGGGTTTAATCCAATACTCGAATCTTATTCCAGGAACACTCATGAATACTGTAGCTAAGTCTAGCCACGTAGACAGACTACAGAACCATTCATGACAGTCTTGCCTCAATACCTACTTCCAAAGTATGATTGACTGTGGACGGTTTGAATAACTTAGTTATTCGGGAAGTCAAAACATGCAAAGTGAAACACAAGAATAATACTAATCCTATATGGACCCAACACTTTGAGAATAAATAAAAAAACCTTTTATCTAAGCACCATATTGATTACTCATTATTCATGTAATGTTTCAAATTATCAACTTAATACTTGAATTAAAGCAATAGTCATGCCATGCTCCAAGCATGCACACTATGTTTACCTATGTTCCTTCTTTTGTGAAATAGATCAATTGAATACGACTCTAATGATGCTCATTTCATAATCCTAATCCCTTTTGTAAATGTAAGAATACCAAACTCTTGCCATTTACTGTAACCTGTTAGATTCTAAACTTATATGCAATGATTCTCTGGTAATAACTATGCACAAAAGTCACAAAGACTTGGAAATAGACATTACAAAGTATTCCAATGGAGATCAATTCCATGGAAACGAAGTCTCATATTCAAAGTACATTCCTTTGAACATCCTTCTTCGCATTAAGTTTTCTAATCTTACATAGATTCAGAGAATAACTTCCACCTATGGAAACAATTCCATATTACCATTTTCACTATCACTTCTCAACAAGATTTGCCTCTTTTCAGAATATGTCAATATGGTCCTTTCCAAAGTTTACACTATACTTCCAATTGTCCACGAGCAACCAATCTTTGGTAAACCTCAGATTGTCCTTGACAATTGCTTAATCATTTTAGTCATATCCAGTTCTATTCCTTTTTCCCTCGTAATTGCCTAAGCATTTGGAAAATTTAGAATGGATGTAATCGATCCTATACCCGAAGCATATGGGACACGATTCATGCTATAAAAATTTTATTTGCCATGTTCTCACAATTCGAACTATGAAGAGGGATACCGTAATCATAATCGAATTTTGAGAACGCCACATATATAGAATTTCCTTATGTTGAACCATTCCAACATAACATTCATATATATATCCTTGACTAAAGTTTATTAAAATCTGAATCTGAGCTTGTAGAATTGGAATGAAGTATAAAATCCTCTCCCTTAATTATAGAAAAACAATTTTTCAAAGCTAATTGAAACTTTTTGTTTTCTATAATTAACATTGCTAACTTGCAACACGTAACATAATAATCATGCTCCCACTAACATGATAATTATAATTTATCCAACATAACACTTTATGCTCCCACTAGCTTTGACATGTATCCATAAGTCAATTGGACTTCTAGAAATCAATACTTTATTGACTTTCTTACCAAAGTTCAGTTTTCTGATACGAGATGCTTTGATAAGACTTTATCAGAATCACACACCTTTCCTTAGATGGCTCACATGTGTGTCTAAACAATTATGAAGAGGGTGCCATAATCATAATGTTTAGACCTTCTGCCATTCTCACAAGTCCATGCTAGTGTGCCCGTTTACCACACGCACTCCACTAATGACTTTGAGAATGCAAATATCACAATTGTTATCTACTTAAAATCTACTTAGTGAAAGCGTTTCCTCACCATCATTTTCATGAATCGGAGAGAAACCTTATGACAGTTAGATTTTTTTATGGTGTAAGTGTTCCTATCCATGCGAATTTGTCAAAACCATAATCATAAGACAAGGTTAGTGACAGATCCAAATTCATATGGACTGAACTTGGCCGATCTCATTTTCTTGCCACTTAGTAGCGTAGGGCCTACCATTACTTCCTGGTTGTTATGCAAACAACTGAGAACTCATAGAAATCACAAGCATAGCCAACTTTTAACTGGAATAGACACAAAAATAAGAATATGTCAACACGATAGGTTACAAACCTCAAGTTGTGGGCTAGTGATTAACAATACTCTTGATTAGTTCTTGAAACTATCTCCAAATCTTTTAAGACTCCCACTGACCTCTTGACATATAAGATTCTCTTGTCAAGAACCATTCCTTGACAAAACAAATATTCAAGAGTTAGTGCGGATTCTTATCAAGATAAACACTTCTCACAATTGGTCTTAGTTGGTCTCTGTTTTATCCAAAACATCACAACTTACCAATTTCAGATGTACAAGAGTAAGAAACATGTTACTCTACATATGATAAGTGTTACAAACCTTTCTTAAAATTATGTCACTCAAGTTACAATCTTAGAGTATGACTCTAAGACTTGTTTTAGAACGAACTAAGATTTATCTTTTGATATGACCATTTCCACAGTTCATGATTCCTCTCCTTAGCCAAACAAATGCACTAAGGTGTCTTTAGAGGATCAATTTTGATGTGGTTTTATAATCACTAAAACAATCATATACCAAGATACTGAAGTACTCTCCCATCTCTTCAGATTGGAGAAACTTTTATCTTTCTGCCTTATTGGATTCTTCTTATCCGTCCTGCCATATATTGAAACTTTTCCAATGTTTCATAATTACACTTAAACTTGTAAGTATAACCATATTTACTAAACTTTAGTAAATCATAACGAATAATCCTATCTATCTTTGTAATGGACCTGACCAGCGCACAACCAAGTGTACCCAATCCTTTAGTCCCTCACTTGACTCACACTTGCATGTGAGCAAGGAGTTAGTCTTAATTTCCCAAAGATGGAAAAATTCTTATTCATCATACAATACAAGTTGCATGAATCCAAGTTTCTATCCAACTAAAACTTGGGTGATGAGAATCTTTCCTTATTTGGAAAATTGTGACACTACCACAAATGAAAGAATCAAATCCATTTTCCAATATTGCTATCAATGAAATCATATAAACAACAATTTTTTCACAAATGCCATCGTAAGGATACTTAAAATAAATAAAATCAAAACTTTTCTATTATTTTAGAACTTGCGAAAAACTTATCCTTACAATTCAAATACATATGAAAACATGTTGTTATCTATTCCTAAGCAATATATCATAACTCTTAAGCAGCAGCTCAAAATTCTGATCATCGAACCATGCAATCGAAATCCACCTTTTCGCGATCAGAATCAACTTACTCTTTCTTTAAGCTTCCTTACTTTTCTATGATTCTACAAAACATCAAAATTTAATTACATTACATCATGTATTAAGAATCTCCAAATAAGAACTTAATAGAGTTAGATAGTGGACTTTACCTGAAGTAGAGTCAAACCCCTTTTTAACTTTACCATCCTTATGATCTTTCAGCTAAAATGGACAGCTTCACAACCAATGTCCCTTCACTTGGTAATAGAAACATATGGACTCTTTGGAAATGGTGCACGAGACTATCTCAGAATTAGCCTTTCTCTTTACCATTAGGTCAAATGACTTGACCATGGCCGATCCCTTTCCATAGGGAAGAGAAAGCTTTTCTGGACTTTCAATGTTACCATTACCAATGTCCATGGAAGCATGGGAAGTAGATCTTCCAATCAAATTTGCTTTAGCATTGCTCCAAATCATTGCTGATTCAGTAGCATCGAGCAAATATGTAAGATCATTAAGATTCATGTCATGGTTTGTCACATAGTAGTCCTTAAAGAACTCACTATATGACTTACGAAGTGATTGAATAACCTAGTTAACAGTCAACTCCCTTAAGACTTTGACACCTAACTCTCCCGGCTTGCCAATACGTGACTTAATCTCCAAGATGTAAGCACATATAGACTTTTCATGCCAATTAGGGATTGAGTGACCCTGAACTTGTGGGTCAGGGAGAATTATTGGAGGAGGTGGAGGAAGTGACGCTCTATCCAAAAGGATGAGGAAGACTATATTTGTCTAAACTTAGACATCTATAAGGGAGAAATTCAAGTTTTAGTTGAGTTAAGTCCTTAACATAACACCCAATATGAAATATTAAGGCTAGGACCCAACAAACTATTTTATAACTTGGAAGAGGTACGCCGTAATCCAAGCTACAAAATATTTGAAGGTAGGTAAATGACGATTTGCCAATTTCCACCATGAAAAACAAAATAAATCAATAAGTTTTAATTGAATTGAAACTCCTAGATCTTTTGAGATTCATTGAACTTTCAATGGCATGTTTAAATCTCGATTGTGCTCTCTCAAGTTTGTGACTGGGATTCCGAGGATCACAAACAAGGTGTGAATAACCATGCAAATTGACTTGGTACCCTTAATTTTATCACCCAATCGATGTGCCGGTTAACCACACACGCTCCACCAATCTATGATAAAACCTAATTCACCCTTTTCCACACATTGTCAGTCCCATGTTAGTGTGCCGATTAACCACACACGCTCTACTAACGACTTAACAAGGGTGCAAAGTGTAATTTCATGGGTTAGCACCATTTCACATTTTCCTAAGTAACTAAGATTGGGAATTTATAAGTGTTTAGTTACTTAGTATTTATCATTATACTTTTAGTGAAGGGAGAATTATAGTCTTTATCCTACCCGTTCGTCTAACAACACTCCACCAGTCAAGGAAGCGGTGGGTGAGAGTGGACACCCATTAAACTGCCATTTTATAGGCAGTAACCTTATACCCCCTTATAGACCGACTTTGTGAATGAGGCCTACTAACGGTAAGATTGAATTTATCTTATACATATCTATATAATTAAAATTATAATAATAGTATAAGGGTTGAATTTTAAACTTTTAAAATTCTAGGGTTTGATTTGGAATTAAAGCATTCATAAGCAAAACTTTACAAATTCCAAAACTTGAGGGCAAGTATTGAAACTATTCAAAACTCTTCGATTTTCATAACTTATGAGTTTAATTAAAGTTTTAAAAACTTTAATGAAGAGACTCTTGAACATCCATAACTTGAGGACAAGTTATGAAGTCCATAAAACTATTTATGAGAAAAAAAACTCTTCATTTTGTAACCTATGATACTTTTATGAGTTTTAAGATTCATAAATGTGACTTTTCATATTACTTGAGGACAAGTTACAAAAACATATTTTATAAACTACTTTTAGATCAATTTGGATTGAAAACAACTAACACATAATTTTTCCATTAATCTAAATTAACTCATAAAACAAGGTGATACAAAAAAACTTTAGGTAATCCATATCTTGAGGACAAGTTATGGAGTCCATACAATTTCATTAAGATCAAGAATTACACTAACAAACAATTTGCATATAATTCCTATGATCTACCAAAACTCACAAGCATGAACAATCCATATCAACAATTTTCAAGAATCACATAAACACATAAAACTTGAAATTCTGATAATAACCTTGAAATTGCTTTACCATAATCATTACCACATCAAAAACAGGTTTTATAAGTCCAAAACAGCTTAAGGTAATGATTCTAGACCAATTCCAGCCTTAAAAGTCGAAAATATGCTATCAGGTGCTTCTACTCGTCGAGTGTATGAACCTACTCGACGAGTAGGATGAATTTCTTCATGAACTCGGCGAGTCCATCAGTGGACTCGGCGAGTCCAGTGCCCAGGAAGCCAGAATTTTCGATTTTTAAGCTATTTCAACATGTATAACTTGAAAACAAGCCTAGGCTCTGATACCACTGTTGGGTTTTAAGCATTCTAACACTCCTATGGTGTACATGCAACCCTATAAACCTTGTATCTATGTTTTCTCTATTATACATGCAAATATTCAATATTCCAAGGTTTCATCCTAACTAGCATAATATGAAGCAACAATACTACAAAATCCTAGTTAGATAACATACCTTTTGATGGTGATTGAAGTCTTGATGTATCTAGCCTTAAGAGCTTAACCCCAATAGTGTGGAAGCCTCAAGTGGAATCACAACACATCATGGACAAAGGAGGAACTTGAGAGAGAATCTCCATGCACCCAAAACCACCATGAACTCCAAGAATACACTTCTTACAATTTTGGGCAATGAAGTATGCATTTATATGTGGGATTTCTAGGGTCATGGATATAACCCAAATCCATACCCATGGGTCTTATGATCCATGATTCATGTGGCCCAACTCTTTATGTATCCATACATAAACTTGGTCCAACATGGATCATAAGCCCAACACACATTAATATAACTAATTAACATAATTCGTCCCCATAGATTTAATTAGTCTATTTTTGATCACTAAATGAATTCTAAATGAATTCTTGATCTATACTAATTAAAACCATATGATTTTATATTAATATATTAGTACTATAATATATTAATAAATCATATATAACCTTCTCTCAAGAGTCCATCCTAACAAATTGTCCTGATGATATGCAACCCAAATGGACCATGCTACTCTCGGGTCAAGTACATACCAATAATAGTTATGGGCTTAGACATTTAATCCAACAGTTTCATCTTTGGATTAAATGGTTTCTTAAAACACTTCTTTACTCAATTGTTCGAGTAAAATGCAACAACCTCATCATCTGAGTTCGTAAGAAGTCCTTTTTAATCTGAATTCTCGTTTTCAGTCGACTCTTTCTCAGTAACTTTCGAAACAAGTGCCAAAGGGCCTCCCAAACTTAGTTTCGACTCTTCTGCCATCTCATTTACCTCACCTTCGTGAGTTTTTAAAACATTGTACATGTCATTTAAAGATGAATTATCAAAACTTGATTGTGCTTTGACCATCAAAGTAACACTTCTTCATTCCTTACGAAGCCCCATGATGAAAGTAAGGTTGAAATCCATTGTTGACCTTGTAATCCCAAAGCGATTGCACTTGTAGATAAGCTCATTCAAACGAGCATAGTAGCTTTCAATTGTTTCATTATCTTTTTTCTTGAGATCCTTCAACTCAACCAAACATTGCTTGACTGGATTGATCTTAGTTTTCTCGCTTCCTTGAAACTTTTCTTTGAGATTGTTCCAGACGTCTTTTGCAGTTGTACAACTTCTGACATAGTTGTACACAACAGGAGGCAACGCACCACGCAATTCTCTCATACATCTTTTCTCAAGCTTCTTCAGTCTATCAGATTGATCATTAACACTTGAAATTCCAGATGAAGATCCAATTGCTTGAACATTAGGTGGAGGAGTACCATTTCCAATAATACATGACCAGAGCTCCTCATCCAGCCCGTTTAAGTAGTATTGCATGTGCTCAGCCCATTGATCATAGTATTTAGGAATGAGCATAGGAATCTTAGTTGAAGATCCTAGTACATGAGAGTATGATGTCATTGAGTTCAGGTTGAAAGTAGCCATGAACGTACGGATGAATTATTCAGAAAAACTTAAGAATTTTTGGAAACAAATAGCTGAAACGATCATAGATTTCAAACAGAAAACTCGATTCAACAAATCAGTTGCAAAATCGAATCACAACTTTAGATCAAGAACAATTTTCACAACAAAAGGTGCGGAAACTTTTGAATCAAAAATTGATTCAAAAACCTTTTGATTCAGAATGAAAATCAGATCGCAGTGATATGATTCCTGCTCTGATATCAATTGATGATGTATTGAATCAAGTAATGAATGTAGAATCAGAGTTACAAGAATTAAGAACACCGAGAGTAAATAATATTTGGTTTCATCTCAATTATGCTTCAAGTTTATAAAGAGATAACACAAAAGACAGACTCGCCCAAAACTCTTACTTATCTCTAAGTAACTGATGGGTTTTGAGCATTCTAACACTCCTATGGTGTACATGCAACCCTAGAAACCTTGGATCTATGTTTGACTAAGATACATGCAAATAATTATTTTTCCAAGGTTCTTATCCTAACTAGCATGGCATGGGGTACTTGAATCAAATAAAACTAGTAGAATTACTTACCTTGTAGTAGTAGTTGATTGCTTGGAGTTTGAGAGCTTAGCACCAATAATGTGGATGCCTCAAATGGAAGTCACACATCACCACAAACTTGGAAACTTGAGAGAATAGTCACAAACTTCTTGAAATCGGCCCTCTTGGTTTACACACATCAACTAGTGCAATTTCAAGAACCAAAGCCTCCTTTATATAGTGTGGTGGATTAGGGTTACATCCATGTAAACCCTAATACCCATGTCTTTTCATTTCCATGAGATCCATGGGTTAAAGCTCCATGGAGTATCCATGGACTTTCCATGCAAGCCTAGCCCATTCCAAATAAGCATTAGCCCACACTATATAAATACAAGAGCCCATATTTAATTAGTCATACTTTTGATCTCTAAATTAATTCTAAATTAATTATAGATCAACACTAATTAAATAATATGATTTTATATTAATATATTAGAACTTATAATAGATTAATAAATCATAACTTATACTATTCTCAAAAGATTATCCGTAAATTGTTCGGGTGAAGTGCAACCCAAATAGACCATGCCGGGTCGGGTCAAGTACATACCAAATATAGTTATGGACTTAGACACTATCTCCAACAGTAACTTCCCTATTTATAGGAGAACTATAAAGCATACAAAAAATACTAAGGCAAGCATTCGACTTCGACTAAAAGGTGCCTTAGTAAATACATAACGAAACTAACGAAAGCATCTATTACACAGACTTCGACATATTATGTCACACCCCGAAACCGAAATGGCGGAAACGTTTGGGGGCGGAGGACGTCATGTACAGTATCAAAACAATTGAATAATAGCAATCAAAGCGACAAAAACCATTGTATTAATAGTATAGTTTTTACATTACATTTGAATCATACACGATTGACTCCAAAAGTAAATACAAGTAAAGACTCGAAACTACTATGCTCCGTCTTCTTGAATCCGGGCATGTACGTGTCTACTAATGTCCTGAGAATACAAGTAGGTTTTGAAAGAGTATCAGCATAAAGCTGGTGAGTTCTTAAGCTTTTTATTTTGGAAAAACTGTTCTTTGTTCTTTTGAAAAGTGCGTTATGTTTCTCCAGAAAACCTTATATTTTATGATGTAATAAATGTATAAACCTTAAGTAAAAATGATTCTTACCAGTTCCTCCTGTGAGTACTTAGTGTATACAATTCATATACAATCCGGATCGAACAAACAATTGATTGTATGGATCTGCCCCAAGCCCACGACCAAATAAGGAACGGGAAATGAGGCGAAGGCCACACATTCCACTGGTTGTCAGATCCTCATGTACTTAATCCCGAAGTATTCACTAGATACTTACAAAGTTAACTGTATTGGTCCTTTGATATCTGTTGAAAATGTTTCCCAAGAAAATCCTATATTTTCTCATATAAAGCATGATTAAACCTATTATATCTATAACTACCTAGCTCATACTAGTTACGTATAAACCAATATCGAATAGACAGTTAATTGTGTGGATCTGCCCTAAACCCACAACCAAACAAGGAACAGGGAATGAGGCGTAAACCACACATTCCACAGTCTATCGGATATTTTTCATACGTAACCCGGATGCATAAACTAAGGAATTATAGAATTAATAATGAATATTCGTTAATTGAATAATTAACCAATTGTTTGTAAAGTACCGATGTTTATCCTAGAAAATCCTATATTTTCCCTAAGTATAAGTTATTGAATCCTCTGTTCCAAATCGTAGAGTACAAGTATCTACCATACTTATGTTGTTTAAACATTGTTCTCTTTGAAAACCCTGGCTACCACCAGTAATGTATAGTAGTCTTATTACATAAATAAAACTAGTTGAAAACGTATTGTTCTGTATACTGAAAGTGTTGTTAATACCCTCATGTGATTCACCTAGTACATACGAGTTATAGAAATCTAGATCGAACAGACAGTCGATTGGGCGATTCTGCCCTAAGCCCACAACCAAACAAGGAACGGGAAATGAGGCGGAGATCACACATCCCACTGCATGTCGGATGTTAATTTCATATTACCCTAATGTACATACTAAGTCATCACATAGTTACTAACCTTGTTGAGAACGCGTCGTTGTTTCCCCTGTGAGTTCTTATAACCATACTAATGGACGAATACCAAAACGACGTACTTCGAACGTCGAAAACTGAACAAATGATTGTCACCCCCGGTTGATTGTAGCTAATAGTCAGGGTGCGAGATTGTCAGTCCCGTATAGATCTATACACAAACTCACGCTCTCCCTCTAGGAGACTCTAGCTATAAGGCGTATCTCACACTGTAGTTCTCTCAACGAATCCACGAATAGTACTATGAAAACCCCTTTTTGTTATTAAAATGAATTCTTATAAAATAATATCTTTTATTTCATAATTCATAAGTTTGTTTCCTTTGTTCTGAAAACTGCGTCTGAAATGTTTGCATCCTAACATGTTTTGTAAAATGATTTCAAGTCTAGTAGTAACTATGTTCATCATGTTTAGTAAGTTCTGTGGTCAATGTATACTAATGATGGGAAAATATAATAAACCAAATTATATTTATAAACTCAAGATTACTTGTGATTTTACTTGTATTCCCACCCCCCACCCTTAAAACATTAAAAACTCGGAAAATATAGCGGTATGAACTCACCGTTAGTTGTGTACAAGCGTCGAATCAATGAACTGTAATGAAGACCCTCGAGTTGTAGTGTGTGGCACTTAACGGAATCCTAATAACAATTAAATACATATATGTATCTAAATTAGCGATTTCCTTAGATAAACTGTTAGAAAACACTTGCTTTCGGTTAAGGAATGTTACCGATACTTGATTGAATCGAGGAAAAATGAGTTTTCAGTCTAATTCACCACCTAGGGAGGGTTTGCGGCCGTGAAGGGGGGTTTACGGCCGTGAACAGGTGTACGGTCAATGAAGATTTGCAGACTTGAACGGTATACGGTCGTACACTCAAGAACAAGGGTGCTGGATTCGATGAAAAACATGTTCTAGATGCCCCAAAATGACTCCTAATGGTGATTCTCAATGATTCCCGGAAGAATAAGTGTGTTTTGGGGTGTACGGTCAAGAGTCTAGAGAGAGAGGAGAGAGTTTTCTGCCAGAAAAGTGTAAATAAGGGGTAGGGTCTCGTATTTATAGGGGTTCTCGTGGTCGGTGGTGGGGTGCACCCGACGATGGCCGTAAACGAGTGTACGTGCGTACACGGGTTTACGGCCGTAAACTCACTTAGGCCGAAAACCGTTTGATTTTTCAAGAAGCTTCATGTTTTTCGCATGATTTTGGTTCTGACTCGTATATAAATTTAATTATATAAAACTAGATGATTTTCTAAACCAAAAAGTTTGACGGAAACTTAATAAAATTCAAATTTTATTAACGGAAACCGGTTAATGGAAAAAAAACAAAAAAAAAATGTTCGGGTTGTCACATATTACAACATAATTTTGACCTTACACTTAGTTTATGATATTCATTTATATCTCTCGAATAACAAGAGTTCATTACCGAATAGTTATTAAAGTATAATTATTACTCTATAAGGTATACAAACTGATTCAATTACAAAAGAACAATACAGAACTATATGTAAACTAGTTAATACAGGATTGTGAGACAACTCTTCAATTGTACCTTTCGAGGTACAGGTTAAATCCTATCTGTTAGTATAATCAGAGTCTCCTGGAGGGAGAGCGTGAGATTTGTGAATAGATCTATTCGGCACTGACATTCCCACACCTAAACTGCTAGCTACAGTTAGGCAGGCATGCTGAGGGTGACAAATATCATACCGTCTGACGCCTGAATAACGTCGTGGAGGTCATCAGTCAAATCAAGCATGATTATACGACTCACAATATTATAAACTAATCTTTCATTTATGGGATTTCATTCTTCATTAGTTTTATTTTAATTAATGAAACTACTATACATATTGGTAATGACCAGGGTTTTCCAACTGAACATTCCATACATACTGGTGATAGCCAATACTTATAGATCACTGTAACGAACTCATACATTAGAAAATTTTGGATTTTCTTGGAAACGTATAAACATTTTCACTAATTCATTAACAAGTTTTCATCACAAAAACATGCTTATGAACTCACCAGCTTCTATACTGATACCCTCTTTTCAAAATCGGTTGTATTCACTGGAAATCAGTAGTCAGGTACCTCAGCAGACTTTTGAGAAGACGGAGCATATAGAGTCACGTCTTTATATTTTGTTATACTTTGGATGTATATGACTAGGAATCAAACAGATGTAAATACCTTTTTGTGACAACCCGAAACTTTTATCCTGTGCAATCGATCTTAATAGCAATATTAAACTCGATTTTATCATCTTTTAACGCCGTTTAAGTGTTAGTTTAAGTGTTCTAAGCTTGAGTACAGTCGGGAATGAGAATAGAAATGAGTCAACAAGTCGTGTAGAGACAAAACCGGGCCTTACACCCTCATGAGATGTATGTACGGCCGCACACATGGGTGTGCGGCCGCACAAACCGCACACCCACCCTCCAGCCGCACACTCCCCCTTATATATATAAGGAGACCCCCCCTACACTCATTCCTTTCATTTGGCTGCACTCTACTTCTCTCACTACTTTCTCTCTCTAAAAACTTCATCCAAGAACACTCAAAAGGCCTCAAAAACGTGAACTACTCCATCATTCAGCTTGTTATAGTGGTAAGACACCTAAATCTAAGCCTAAAACTCATAGTGTTCTTCGTGTTCTTCATCCTTTGAAGGTGTACGGCCGCACACCTTCATAAGGTGGCCGCACACACACTAAACTCTCCAAAGTGAAGAGTTTTGGCCTTCATTTACTAATAGGACTTGGTATTAGCACAAGAACACCTCGAAAACACCTCAAAATCGACATTTAGGACAGAAACGAGGAGTGTACGGCCGCACACTCTTGTGTACGGCCGCACACACCCTCTTTACGGCCGCACACTCCTGTGTGCAACCGCACACGCAGCCTGGCCGCACACCCTGGCCGCACACTCACTCAAATAGCCGTACACATCCCTTGTTTGATCATATAGGGTCCCGACAAGCATTTCCAAGTCTTTAGGGTGGTTTCCCGTCATGTTTAGTCATGAAACACTCTAATTCTAATGCGTATATGTGGTATCACATGATAATAGGATCCACTCGCGTACGAAACATCGGTTGACACTCAACACTCGTAACAAATTGTGCTTTCGGATCCTACGATAAACAGTGAGTTCATACCCCTATACTTTTCCGAGTTTTTCATGTTTTCAGGGGGGGAATACAAGCAAAAGTACAAGGAAACTTGTGCTCAAATATATTATTTTGTTTAAAATAATTACATGTTCAGTATGCTTTCAAACACAGAAAACCGTTTTACCATTCGATTTAGAAATCAACTCGTAGAAACAGTTTTCAAAACTAAAGCACGGAACTTATGAATCTTGTCATAAATTGTGATATTTTACAAAGGATTCATACCAACCATAAACAGGTTTTTCTATATTATTACTTGTAAATTTGTTAGTTTAAGGATTGGAGACACTACCCTTATAACCAGAATCTCTTGGAGGGAGAGCGTGACTATTGTGTATAGATCTATACGGGACTGACTATTCCGCACCTCGCTGCTAGCTACAGTGGGACCGTCAGGTCTACGGGTAACAAAGTCATAAAATGATACTGGCCACCATACGTGCCATATCCAGTTTAATGTATGGTTATGAAACTAGGAACCTAGATAACAGAGATTTACTTTGGTAATAATGAATCTAGTGAACTAACCTCAAAGTAATAACCGATTTGATTACTAGAGGGTATTGATAATACCCTTAGGATCTAGTTCACTACCTACTTATTAGTTCTATTTTTGTAATAAGACTAATACATCTCACGGAGAATAAACAGGGTCTTTCAAGGAAACTACATCTAACGACACAAGTATGGTAGATACTTGTACTTCTCTTTCAGAGTCGATAACCAAACATCTTTCATAAGAAAATATGGGATTTTCTTGGGATAACTCAAACTTTCATAAACAGGTGGTTTATCATATAACTAATGGGAAATCAAACACCTTTCATAAGAAAATATGGGATTTTCTTGATAAACACTTTTCAAAGGATCAAAGAAACCTTTCTTTCACCAGAACTAAATGCTTATGAACTCACCAGCTTTATGCTGATATTTTAAAACTTCTTGTATTCTCAGGACATCAATAGGCAGGTACTTTTGCCAACTTTTGGAGAAGATGGAACATCCTGAAGTCACATCTTTTGCTTTTGCTATATATACTGATATGTATAAACCATGTTTTTGAACAATGTAAATATTCTTATTATAATGTAATGGTTGTGTTTACTATGCTTACTATGATACAACTGTTGTGATACTACGCATGACGTCACTCTGCCCCGGAACGTTTCTGCCTTCGGTTTCGGGGTGTGACAGATTGGTATCAGAGCTATTGTTTATAGTGAACTAAGTATACCGAACCTTACATGGTATACAACTATAAACACTAAGGGGCAATACTGCTCTGAACTAAAAGTATACTTCTAAAATATAAGTATTTTTACAAAAAGTATACAAGTATACCCGAGTACCAGAATCCGTGTCTTAAGTAGAATAAAACAAAAGTATTTTGGATGTTGAACACTGCGGTTAAACCTGGGCAGTTATGTAATCATGTCTAGCGTCAATATAGCCTGATCAACTATATTTATTCGAGACATGACCAACATGTGCTTGGGAGTGACTTTGGTGTTGCAACAGGCCTAAAACTAACCCCGTATCCATATAACTTAAAATACTATAGGAGTATTTTAGTCAGAGCCGAATACTTCGTAGAAATTCATTCCAAGTGTTGCCACTCATTCCTCTTAGCGATAACTTACTTGCATCAGTAATCTTTCTTTGATTATCGCTTAGTAGAACACTCTAACTATCATAGTGAGATATATTTGTTGTTTCATATCTCATGATTCGATTCCAGAGGACTTACCATCCTCTTCCTCCTTATTGATTTTAGAACAAGATGCCTCCCCGTAAAAGACCTAACAGAAGGAATGACGACGCTCCACCACCACCACCGCCCCCTCAGTTTGATCCCGTTATGTTCCAAGCAGCTGTTACTGCTGCTGTGGCAGCCGCGATGTCACAAATGAACCATGGCGGATCTGGTGGACAGGGAGGTGGTACGCATCCCCAAAATCATGAAGGTGGTCAAGGACACCAGAAGGAGTGTTCCTATAAGGACTTCATGAACGCAAAACCCACATCATTCGACGGCACTGGAGGTGTCATTGCCCTGACTCAATGGATCGAGAAAATTGAGTCCATCTTCGAAATCTGTTCCTGTTCGGATGTCAACAAGGTGAAATTCGCCGCTTGCACTTTCGCCAACAAAGCATTGACCTGGTGGAATGGCCGGGTCAAGTCCCTAACCCTGCCAATAGCAAATGCTATGGGTTGGGAGAGCTTGAAAGAGCTCATGCTTGCTGAGTACTGCCCATGGGTCGAAATCCAGAAACTGGAGCACGAACTCTGGAACCTAAAGATGAAGGGTTCCGACATTGCCGCCTACACATCTAGGTTTGAAGACCTACCGCTTCTCTGCCCGGGAATGGTCACCCCGGAAAGCAAGAAGGTTGAAAGATACATTTGGGGGCTGACCCAACCGACCAAAGGAAATGTCCTGGCTGCTAGGCCAAACACCTTCGACAGCTCTAAGTGTCTGGCGCAGACCCTCATAGATCATGGAGTCGATCTCGATGAAGTGACAGCCACTCCTGAACCGGCTAAAGGGAGTGGTGAGAAAAGAAAATTCTGGAAACAGAAGAAGGGCCAGTCTTCGCAGGAGCCCTCAAAGAAACAGCAAACAGTAGCAGTCCACGCTGCTACTACTCCTGCTGCTACTCCTGCCGTGCAAGCACCTACCAGTAAATATGTTGGTACCCTCACTCGGTGCGACAAGTGTAACTACCACCATAACCCCGGCCCATGTCGTGAAATGTCATGTTCTAACTGTGGCAAAAAGGGGCACACGGTTCGATTTTGCAAAACACCAGCTCAACCAACCAACCAAACATCTGGAGCAGGCGTCGGTCAAGCCTGCTATAATTGTAGAGAAGTCGGGCACTACAAGAAAAACTGCCCCAAGGCAACAACAGCTGGTGGCACAGGAAGATTACTGACGATGGGACGTGAGGAGGCAGTCGCTGATCCCACAGTTGTTTCGGGTACGTTCCTCCTCGACAACTCTTATGCATGCATTCTTTTCGATTCTGGTGCTGAAAGAAGTTTTGTTAGTCATGCATTCAAGCATTTTCTTAAACATAAATCCCGACCCTTAACCGAAACATTTACCGTCGAGATGGCTAACGGTGAGAAGGAGAGCACTAATGAGATATACGTAGGATGTACCCTTACCTTGAACGATCATTCATTTCCTATCGATCTTATGCCGGTCTCCATAAAAAGCTTTGATGTTATCATCGGCATGGATTGGTTGAGCCCCAATCATGCTGATATCCTTTGTTACGAAAAAGCTATCCGCCTCAATCTCTCCTCTGGTGAAGCTCTCATAATTTACGGCGATAAACTCAGTTCGAACCTCCATATCATTTCATGCATCCAAGCCCAGAAACTCCTGCGAAAGGAGTGTTATGCATTTCTAACCCACGTCATTAACGAAAAACAGGAAGTTAAAGACCTTGAGAGCATTCCCGAAGTCTGCAACTTTCCGGACGTCTTTCCCGAGGAGCTTCCGGGAATCCCTCCCGAACGTCAAGTCGAGTTTCGTATCGACTTAGTTCCCGGAGCTACTCCCGTAGCCAAATCTCCATATCGCCTAGCACCCGAAGAAATGCAGGAACTTGTTGGGTTTTGAGCATTCTAACACTACTATGGTGTACATGCAACCCTATAAACCTTGGATCTATGTTTTCTCTATTATACATGCAAATATTAACTATTCCAAGGTTTCATCCTAACTAGCATATTATGAAGCACCTATACTACAAAGTTCTAGTTAGATGACATACCTTTTGATGTAGCTTGATGTCTTCAAGCTTTAAGAGCTTAGCCCCAATAGTGTGGAAGCCTCAAATGGAATCACAAATCACCAAAACACCTTGGAAGAACTTGAGAGAATATGTATGCACACTAAAATCGGCCCACTCTTATTTTTACACACTTGTGCCAATTTTGTGAGCCAAGGACCCCTTTATATATTATGGAGGATTAGGGTTACATCCATGTAAACCCTAATACCCATGACCTTTCATTTACATAGGATCCATGGGTTAAAAGCTCCATGGACCATCCATGAAAGCTTAGCCCAACCTAAATGAACTTGGCCCATTCCATATATATAAGAGTCCATATTTAATTAGTTCTTTTTTGATCACTTAATTAATTGTAAATTAATTCTTGATCAATACTAATTAAATAATATGATTCCATATTAATATATTATAACTTATAATATATTAATATAAATCATAAATATACTATTCTCAAAAGACTATCCATATAAATTGTGCCGGTGAAGTGCAACCCAAATGGACCATGCCGGGTCGGGTCAAGTACATACCAAATATAGTTATGGACTTAGACATTAATCCAACAGTCTCTGTGACAAGCGTCAAAATTCGAGTCGGTTCTAGATTTGAATAAACTTAGTTGCACATATAGGCACGACACATAATAGACTTAGTAACTAGAAGCTAAGTTATAACCTACTACAAACTTGGAAACAAGTAGGATCGAATGATAGTGTACTTAGATTTCACATTGATATGTGAATTCTACTACTACCTAACTGTAGTGACTATCCATATTTGGGTCACTCTTTGACTCGAACAACATTTCATGAATCATATACACACATCATGAACTTGACCTAGTAGTAGAAATTAGGTCAAAGTCTCATAGAAACTTAAGTTAAAATTGAAGACTAGGACTAGTATACTTGATTCCTCAATTTCGTTGGATCTCGGAATCACTACATAGAATGCCAATAAACCGATAAAAATAAATAAATTACAAACATTATTTCTAACTTGAATAAGAGTTATGAAACTCTAAAATAGTTTGAAGTCTCAAAATTTAATTAATTTTGATATCCAAAGACTTATAAACTCTCAAAAACCCTAAATGCCCTAAAAACTCACATTTATAAACTTTAACATTAAAAATTCTATAAAAATAATTATGAAGCTTCTAATATTATATTATAATAATTAAAATTATGAAAATGCATTTAAGGAAAATAAAATTTAAGTCATTAACAATTGCCCTAAATTTATAAGTCAAAAATCAAGGTTTCATGAGCAAAAACTTGGTTAGGGTGTATATTTTATAAAAAGTTTGATATTTTTATAAAAGAATTGAATTGTTTTATAAAATTAAAAGAGAGGGAGGGCATTTTACACTCAAAACCGTCCACCCTCTTCCCAAGATGCTTCCCCTCTTCCCAAAACACATAATCACTCCTCTCTCACACTCCATCTCCTTCACTTCTCTCTCTCTCTCTCTCTACACTCTCTCTCACACTCCACCATTTACCACACTCAAACTCTCTCTTTCCCTCTCTAAAACCACGAAATTCTCCAGCCCAGAACATCTCTTAACCTTCAAATCTTCATCTTCTAGGGTTGTTCTTCATGGTAATCACGAAAATCCTTCAATCTCCTTCACTTTTCTTTCTAGTTTTAAAGGTTTTTCTTGCATTTCCTTGTTCTTCTACACCATTCTCTTAGAAAATTTGTGTGAATGTTCATTCACTTCAGTTTTGATGATGATGGTGGTAGATTTTCACCAAAAACATCTTGCATGTTACAAAATGGTGAAGATCCATGACCTAAACCTAAGTCAAAACCATGGAAATGCACTTTTCTACACGTTTTGGTGGAAAATCACCGCATGCATCCAAAGTTTTCTTTCAAAAACGAATTTTAAACATTTCAAACTCATGAATGAACTTCAAACAAACATGCATGTGATGATCTTCAAGCTTAGAAGCTAGATCATCAAAATATGTTGTTAAAAGCTTTCAAATATGTTCATGAAGGATTTATTTCCAAATAAATATCAAAAACTCCTTTTCTGACCAAATCCGATTTTTCCCAGATTCCCATCAACAAGATAAGATGATCTATAATTAATGCAATAAAATAGAGCAATAAATCATATAAAATACTTTCTGAGGTCTATAAATCCTAGTTAAATTCGTGAATAACCCCTATGCTAAATAATGTCCCAACATTAAATTTCATCGGTTTTTGTTACTGTTTAATATGGTCTTGAATTTTCTTTTTGTTTGGCTCCAATAAATCATAAAACCACTTTAGATAATGTGAAAATGATATATAACAATTTTCGCAGTTGCTAACAGAGGCATACGACTCAGAAAAATATTTTCAGAATTGTTCATAATGCATTGCTATTTTTACCCGATTTTTGTATTTATAATGGCCTAAAAATAGAAAAACTAGTTCTGCTCATCCAAAATTCATGAAAATTTACCAGAACACCTTGTAGTACATTAGGAGGCTACATAAAAATTTTGATGATTTTTCTCTTCTGTATACTATTTTTCTCCTATTTTCTAAGATTAAATACACTTAAATACACAAAATCGGATTCCAGTAGATAAAAACCACCTTTGGGATTTTTCCCAGATTATTTACACTGTAAATGAACTCTACAAAAATTTTGGTAATTTACTTTAACTGTTTAATAATTATTCTCCAATTAATGATTATTTAAGAGGATAAAACAAAGAAAAATAGAAAGACTAACTGCAAAATATCTTTTATATTTTTCACAGATTCTACATGTGTAATAAAAGTGTTACAAAAATTTGGGCAATTTTGGAAACTGTTTTCTATTTATTTCAATTTTTATTAGAATAAATGCTCAAAAATCATAAAATTGGGTTAAATAGTTTGGAAATCCATTTTTATATTTTTCCCAGCTTAAGTAGGTCTAATGGAAGTATTATAAAAATTTTGAGAATTTTTATGATCTGGATTCTATTTTTCACAAATTTATATTGTTATGAAGGCTTAAAATTTTGGAAAAATAGTTAATCATATCAAAAATTCAAAGGAAAATTTATGGAATCCCTCTACTATGTTTAGAATCAAAAAGCAAAGTTTGAGAATTTTTGGAAACTGTTTGATAATATTTTGGCTTTTTAAGAGCTTAAAACACATTTAAATGTGTTGAAATACCCTCAATTGTTATTACAAAAATCTGGAAAATTAATATCCAAAATTGTCTTAATCACATGAATTAAAAAAAAAACTTCACCATTTCATAAAAATGTTTGTAACTTATCAATATTAAATTTTGACACAATATTGGCATAATTCTATTGTAGTAGCAAGTATACTAGTGTTAGCTTTCTATTAGAGACTCATTAGTGTGTAACATCGTGTAGGAATCGATAGTGGTACGAGCGGAGCGTAGATCAAGGCATCATTTGCATCATCTCAATGCATAGTGAGTATTCACGCACTCCTCTATTTTCAGTTTTTATGTTTTGGGGTGGAAAAGCATGTCCGAAAAACTATTTATTTGTTCGTTGTATTTAAATTGATTTGTATCAAACATGATTGCTATTTTATTGCTATATCTCTCTATGTATGTCTATGCAACACGGAACATGAGAACTTATCGTCTTAAGGCCCTTCCCTTACACTTTTCTCTAACCATTAACTCTTTGAGCCAATGGTCATTGTGGATAGCGCTATTAGGAATTGACAACTCCTCACTCGCCCGATTGCTGGAGTGCATGATAGGGCTTCATTCATAGGCTTGGTTGAGAACTCATTGTTTGCTCATACACATACAAACTCGTTACTTATTATAGCAATAAACTTTGTATCTCATTTTAACAACGAACTTTTGTTACTAAATACTTATTTACTTGTTTTAGCAACAAACTTGGTTGCTTCTTATAGTAACAAACTTGTTTGCTCCTTGTAGCAATGAAACTTAATTACTCATTTTAGTAACAAACTTTATTTCCCATGAGGATATGAACGTTGCATCTCTTTTGGGCAACATACTTTATTTCTCATGATGACAACGAACTTTGTTTACACAAACTTATTTACTCATTTTAGAAATATATTTTTATCTATGGAAACTTATATCAAAATTTTGATTTCGATTCATGAAACCAATATTATTTTTAAACTTGTGAGTACTCACCAACTATTTTTATAGTTGACGCTCGTTTTACATGCTTTTTCAGGAATCATCGAGTAAGTGGCACTTAGGGACACATCACTTATAGGAGCATTCGCATGTGTTGTATTTCAATTTACATTGTAATTTCTTTTAAAAGTTGTTCAAACCCATTGTAAATTTGTAATGATTTTTAATACTATGGTTGGTGTTGTCTTTTAACTTTTGCTATGACACCCTTTATACTGCCACGCCTCGTGTTTCCGCTTTAGCGGGGTGTGACAGTCTCGCACTTGGATAAGTCTAAAACTATTATTGAGTATGACTTCAAAACCTAACTGGCAATCGTAGCTCTTAAAGCCGTTGTCGAACTCTGACCTTGTCAATGACTTGTCCATTAGATAAGGGATCATATATTCCTCCATTCTAGATATCATATGGACTGAGACATGGATTATAATCATTCTCTCTGTCCATTTTTTTTTTCCCGATTTTCGATTTATTATGACTGACTGATTGAACAAATCAAATCAGTCCTGGCTTGGCCAAGCACTCACATGTGTCATCGCTAAATCATCGAGGGGCCCACATATATCGCTTTTATCCCGAAGGTAAAAGGAATGGATAAACTTCGACTCATATGGCTTGTTCTACTACTTGTTGAATCATACACAAGGTACATTTTATAACATCGAGTTACCAAATGCGTTTTCGTGCAATCAATGTATAACCAACTCATAGTAATAACTCATATCTCTAGGTTTGAAGAATATAAGATATTATCGTCTCATGATCACTCGTGATAAAATCCATGAAGTGATTCAAATGAGCGCGGGTTGAATCCAATACTCAAAACTTATGAGCACTCATGAGTGTTGTAGCACCACTTTGTCCACCAACTTGGACCTCTACAAACCAACCCATGACAATCTTGATTCATATCTACTTCCAACATATGACCGACTGTGGATGGTTTGAATAACTTAATCATTCAGGAAGAGCGACTTAGTTATTCTGGAAGTCAAAACATGCAAAGTGAAACACAAGAATAAATGAATCAAATATGGTATCAAACCCTATGAATATAAATAAACACTTTTATTTATCACCATACTGATTACTCATTATTCATTGTTTCGGTTTTATCAACTTTATACTTGAATTAAAAACACTAGTTGTCCCATGCTCCAAGCATGTACACTATGTTTTTCTTAAACAATAGCTTTGCCATACACCAAGTATACACTCTATGTTTGTCTATGATCCTTACTTTGTGAAATAAACCAATTGAACATAATTTCAATGATTCTAATTTCACACTCCCAAATCCTTATCGAAAAATGTGAGAATTTCAAATTCCTATCATTTATCGAAATCTGTTTAGATTTTAAACTTATATGCACTGACCCTCCTGTAATGAATATGTACAAAGTCACAAAGACTTGTCAACAGTCATTATAAGGTATTCCAATGGAGATAAACTCCATTGAAACTAAGTCTCATATTCAAAGTACATTGCTTTGGACATGCTTCTTGCATTAAGTTTTCTAATCTTACACAGATAACTTCCACCTATGGAGACAACTCCATATTCTCATTTTGACTATCACTTCTGAATAAGAGATGCCTCTTTTCAGAATATGTCAATATGTTCCTTCCAAAGTCAGCACTATACTTCCAACTGTCCCTGAGCAACCAATCTTTGGTAAACCTCAGATTGTCCTCGACAATTGCTTAATCATTTTAGTCATATCCAATTCTAGACCTTTTCCCTTCTTAATACCTCTGGGCATTTGGAAAAATTTAGAAATGACAAATATTATAGCACATGCAATCGATCCTGTACCCAAAGCAAATGGGACACGATTCATGATGTCTCACATAAAGACATGATTCTAGACCAGTCTTTTGCTACAATATTTTTATTTGCCATGTTTTCAAAATTTGACTATGAAGAGGGATGTCGTAATCATAATCGAATTTTGAGAACGCAATATATAGAATTTCCTTAAGTTGAACCAATCCAACATGAAATTCATATATATATTCTTGACTAAAGATGATTAAGGTCTCAATCTAAGCCTTTAGAACTGAAATGAAGTATATCCTCTCCCTTAATTATAGCAAAACAACTTTTTCAATCCCTGCAGCCTCACGAATTGAAACTTTTGTTTTCTATAACTAACATTGCTAACTTGCAACACTAACAATAATTATCATGCTCCCACTAACATGATGATTATTAGCATAACACTTATGCTCCCACTAGCTTTGACATGTACTCAGAAATCAGCTGGACTTCTAGAAATCAATACTTTATTGACTTTCTTACCAAAGTTCAGATTTCTGATATGAGATGCTTTGATAAAACCTTATCAAAACCTTTCCTTAGATAGCATGCATGTGTGTCTAAACAATTTTAGAACTATGAAAAGGGATGCCGTAATCATAGTCTCAATTGCTTAGACCTTTTGCCATCTGCTTCAAATCTACTTGGTGGAAGTGTTTCCTCACCATCATTTTCATGAATCGGAGAGAAACCTTATGACCCTTAGATTTTATGGTGTATGTGTTCTTATCCATGTGAATCGTCAAAACCATAGTCACAAGACAAGGATAATGACAAATCCAAACTCATATGGACTGAACTTATGCAATCTTAACTTCTTGCCACCTGGCAGTACAGGGCCTGCCATTGCTTCCAAGTTGTTATGCAACCAATTGAGAACTTTCAGAACTCCTATGCAAAGCCAACTTTAACTGGAATGGGCACAGAATATGTCAACACGATAGGTTATAAACCTCAAGTCGTGTGCTAGTGAAGAACCTCAGGTTTTATTCTTGATTAGTTCTTGAAATTCTTTTTAGGATCTTTATGACTCCCACTATCCACTTGATATATAAGACTATCTTGCCAAATATTCAAGAGATAGTGCGGATTCTTTATCAAGACAAACACTTCACACAATTGGCCTTAGTTGGTCTTTGTTTTATCCAAAACATCACAACTTACCAATTTCAAATGTACAAGAGTAGGACACTTTTACTCTTACATTTGACAAGTGTTTTAAACCTTTCTTTAAGATATGTCACTCAAGTTACAATCTTGGAGTATGACTCTAAGAATTGTTTTGGAACGAAGTATGACTCATCTTCCTGATCTAACCATTTCAACAATTCATGACTCCTCTTCTTAATCATAAGAATGCACTAAGATGACCTTTAGAGGACTAATTGTGATATGATTTCTAAATCATTAAGATGATCACAAACATGATACTAAAGTACTCTCCCATCTTTTCAGATTTGAGAAACTTTTATCTTTCTGCCTAATTTAATTCTTCCCATTCGTTCTGCCATACATTGAGACTTTTCCAATGTTTCAGAATTATACTTAAACTTGTAAGTATAACCATATTTACTAAACTTTAGTAAATCAAATAGTCTTAACGAGCTTTGTGGTGGACATGACCAGTGCACAAGAATGTGCACTCGATCCCTTTAGTCCTTCACTTGACTCACACATCCATGTGAACAAGTAATTAGTCTTGATTTTCCAATGCTTGAAAGTTCTCATTCATCATACTATTCAACTTGCATGATTCCAAGTTTCGATCCAATTGAAACTTGGGTGATGAGGAAGTTTCCTGATTTGGTAAATTTAGACACTCCCACAAATGAAAGAATCAAATCCATTTTCCAATATTGTTGTCAGTGGAATCATATAAGCAACAATTTTCCACAAATGCCATTGTAAGGATACTTCAAATAAATAAAATTAAACAATTTTCTTTTATTTTAAAACTTTGCGGAAAAACTTATCCTTACAATCCACATGGAAAATTGTTGTTATCTATTCCTTAGCAATATATCATAACTTCTTAAGCAACTGCTCAAAATTCTGATGCGATCGAAATCCACCTTCGCGATCAGAATCAACATATACTTCCTTTAAGATTTCTCTCTATTCTTTGATTCTTAAAACATCAACATGTGACCCAGTCACATCATGTAATGAGGATCTCAGAATAGAACTTAACAGAGTTAGATAATGGGCTCTAACTGATGTAGAGTCAAACTTATTGACTTTAACATCCTTAGGTAAATTTGGCAGCTTTGCAATCAACGCCCCTTCCTTTGGCAAAATAAACATATGGACCCTTTGGTAATGGGACTATCTCAGATTTAGCCTTTCTCTTTACCATTTGGTCAACCGGGTTGACTATGGCCAATCCCTTTCCATTGGGAAGAGAATGTTTTTTCTGGATTTCCAGTGTCACCATTGTCACTGTCCATAAAGTTTTTGAGAAGTTGATCTTCTAATCAAATTTGCTTTACTATAGTTCCAAATCATTGCTGATTCAGCAGCACCAAGCAAATAGATATGATCATTAAGGTTCATGTCATAGTCTGTTTCATAGTAGTCCCAAAGGAACTCACTATGTGACTTAGAAAGTGATTGAACATCCAACTTTCTCAAGACTTTGACACCCAACTCTCCCGTTTTGTCAATATGTGACTTCATCTCTAAGATGTGATCACACATAGATCTTGCTTGCCATTAGGGCTTGAGTGACCTTGAACTTGTGGGTTAGGGAGAATAATTGGAGGAGGTGGAGGAAGAGAAGTATGACTTCCATGAGCCAAACTCGGGAAGTCATATTCATTAGGAAAGCTTGGTTTGGGAAGATCATTGTTGTCTAAACCAGACATCAACAATGGGAGAAATTCACGTAAAGTTGATTTAAGTCCTTAATATAACACCCAATATGATATATTAAGGCTAGGACCCAACAAACTATTTTATAACTTGGAAGAGGGATGCCGTAATCCAAGCTATAAAATATTTGAAGGTAGGTGAATGACGATTCACCAATTTCCACCAAGATAAACGAAATGTATTATTAGGTTTTAATTGGTTTTGAAACTCCTAGATTCTTTTGAGATTCATTGAACTTTTCAATGGCATGTTTCAATCTCGAGTGTGCCCTTCAGGTTTTGTGACTGGGATGCCGAGTATCACAAAACAAGGTGTGAAGTAACCATGCAAATATACTTGGTACCCTTAATATTTACCCCTCAATCGATGTACCGGTTAACCACACACGCTCCAACGATACTATGATAAACATTAAGTTACCCTTTGCCTACCTTGTTAAGTCCAGGTTAGTGTGCCGGTTAACCACACACGCTCCACTAACAGCTTAAACAAAGTTCAAAGTGTAATTTCATGGATTAGCACCTTATTCACATTTTCCTAAGTAACTAAGATTGAGAATTTATAAGTGTTTAGTTATTTAGTATTTATCATTATACTTATAATGAAGTGAGAGTGGACACCCATTAAACTGCCATTTTATAGGCAGTAACCTTATACCCCCTTATAGACCGGCTTCGTGAACGAGGCGTACTAATGGTAAGACAACTTGCTCTTATACATATAATATATTAAACTTTTAATATTATAATAGTATACGGGTGTATTTTAGACATTTAAAAATACTTGGTGGTTTAATCTATTAATTAAACTAGACTTTTAATTTAATTAAACTCAAACCATATATTTATGGATTAATAATACTCTTTTAATTAAACGCTTTAATTAACTATTAATAAAGTCCATAAGAGTTAATTTGAACTATTCAACAAAACATCATAATTCCAATTATTAAACTCAAAATTAAAACCATTTAATTAATTGTTTAAGTTATGAACCCAAGAGTTTTAGAATTCAATTCTTTTTTTCATAAAAAACTTTTCTCAAATTCCAAAACTTGAGGGCAAGTTTTGTAATTCTTGAAAACCTTTGGATTCCATAACTTATGGAATTAATGGTGTTTTATGATGAAACTTTCCATGTTCCATAACTTAAGAACAAGTTATGGAATTCTTTAAAACATTAACACCAAATTTTGTAACTCCATAAAAACTTTGAATCAATTTTTTTTTTTAAAAAAACTTTCATATCCATAACTTATGGAAGTTTCAAAAACCCTTAAGATCACAACTTTATAAAAAACTTGTTAGCTCCAAAATTTTATGACAAAATATGTAACTCCTTAAAACATTTAGATCAAACTTTTAAAACTAATAAAATAATCATATCATTTTATCTTTTACTAAATTTGACCTTATTCAACTCATATAGCAAATGATTCAAATTTTACAAATAATTAGTTTTTCACAAAACAAGTAATTATCTTAAATTTTGACAAACTTCATGTTTTTTTTTCCTATTTTTTTTCAACTTTGACAATCAAACATTTGCATGAATATGATAGAAAACAACCTGGCTTTGATACCACTGTTGGGTTTTGAGCATTCTAACACTCCTATGATGTACATGCAACCCTATAAACCTTGGATCTATGTTTTCTCTATTATACATGCAAATATTAACTATTCCAAGGTTTCATCCTAACTAGCATATTATGAAGCACCTATACTACAAAGTTCTAGTTAGATGACATACCTTTTGATGTAGCTTGATGTCTTCAAGCTTTAAGAGCTTAGACCCAATAGTGTGGAAGCCTCAAATGGAATCACAAATCACCAAAACACCTTGGAAGAACTTGAGCGAATATGTATGCACACTAAAATCGGCCCACTCTTATTTTCACACACTTGTGCCAATTTTGTGAGCCAAGGACCCATTTATATATTATGGAGGATTAGGGTTACATCCATGTAAACCCTAATACCCATGACCTTTTATTTACATAGGATCCATGGGTTAAAAGCTCCATGGACCATCCATGAAAGCTTAGCTCAACCTAAATGAACTTGGCCCATTCCATATATATAAGAGTCCATATTTAATTAGTTCTTTTTTGATCACTTAATTAATTCTAAATTAATTCTTGATCAATACTAATTAAATAATATGATTCCATATTAATATATTACAACTTATAATATATTAATATAAATCATAAATATACTATTCTCAAAAGACTATCCATATAAATTGTGCCCGTGAAGTGCAACCCAAATGGACCATGTCGGGTCGGGTCAAGTACATACCAAATATTGTTATGGACTTAGACATTAATACAACAGAACTATCAAGTCAGCTCAATGAGCTGCTCAGCAAAGGGTTCATCAGACCGAGTTCCTCACCCTGGGGACCCCCGATCTTGTTCGTGAAAAAAGATGGATGAATCCTTTCGGATGTGCATTGACTATCGAGAGCTGAATAAGCTCACTGTCAAACACCGTTACCCTCTTCCTCGAATCGACGACCTCTTCGACCAACTTCAGGGAGCCAGCTACTTCTCGAAAATAGATCTAAGATCAGGGTACCATCAGCTTAGAGTCCATGAGAATGATGTTCCTATGACAGCATTTCGGACTCGATATGGTCACTACGAGTTCGTAGTAATGCCCTTCGGTCTAACCAACGCACCGACAGTGTTCATGGACCTGATGAACCGGGTGTGCCGTCCTTTCTTAGACAAGTTCGTCATCGTATTCATCGACAATATATTTGTCTAATCCAGAAGCGAGGAAGATCATCGACAGCACTTGAGAGCAGTGCTGGAAACTCTAAGGACGGAGAAGCTTTACGCAAAATTCTCCAAGTGCGAATTCTGGATTCGAAAAGTAACCTTCCTAGGTCACGTGGTAAGCAAGGAAGGCATACACGTGGACCCCTCCAAAATCAAAGCGATAGAAAATTGGTCAGCACCGAAGACGCCCACAGAAATCCGTCAATTCTTGGGTCTCACTGGCTACTATCGCAGATTTATCCAGAATTGCCAAACCTTTAACCACTCTGACTCAGAAAGGCGTACCTTTCTGTTGGAATGAAAAGCAAGACTCCGCGTTTCAGACTTTGAAACAGGCCCTGTGCAGCGCGCCTATCTTGTCTCTGCCCGAAGGGACGGAGGATTTCGTTGTTTACTGTGATGCATCCAATCAGGGTTTGGGCTGTGTGCTCATGCAACGGGGAAAAGTTATTGCTTATGCCTCGAGACAACTGAAAGTACACGAAGTCAACTACACAACGCACGACCTGGAGTTGGGAGCAGTGGTCTTCGCATTGAAGATATGGAGACATTATCTCTACAGAACCAAGTGCACTATCTTCACTGACCATAAAAGCCTACAACACATCTTCGACCAGAAGGAGCTGAACATGCGACAACGGCGTTGGGTCGAACTACTCAGCGATTACGAGTGCAAAATCTGCTACCATCCCGGCAAGGCCAATGTGGTGGCAGATGCCCTCAGCCGAAAAGAGTACTCAGGTCGCAGAGTGAAGGCACTAACTATGACTATCCATTCCCATTTATCCGCGCAAATCAAGGAGGCTCAGCTGGAAGCCTTAAAACCAGAGAACGTCACGGATGAAGCCTTAAGAGGAATGGAAAAGAACCTAGAAATCAAGGAAAACGGAGTCTATTATTTCATGGACCGGATCTGGACCCCAAAGTTCGGTGGTTACAGAGAGGTTGTAATGAATGAAGCTCACAAGACCAGATACTCCGTTCACCCACGTTCGGACAAGATGTACCTCGATCTCAGGAAGTTATATTGGTGGCCAAACATGAAAGCAGAAATCGCTACATTCGTGGGCAAGTGGTTGACTTGCGCCAAAGTGAAGATCGAATATCAGAAACCCTCAGGTCTACTCCAACAGCCGGAAATTCCCGAATGGAAGTGGGAAAGGATTACTATGGATTTCATCACCAAATTACCCAAATCTCCGAGTGGGTACGACGCCATCTGGGTGATAGTCGATCGACTGACTAAATCCGCTCACTTCCTGCCGATCAAGGAAAGCTTCAAAATGGAGAGGCTCACGCGAATCTACATCCAAGAGATAGTTCGACTGCATGGTGTGCCTGTATCCATTATCTCCGATCGAGATAGCAGGTTCACTTTGAGGTTTTGGCAGTCACTTCAGAAAGCTCTTGGAACTAAGCTAGATATGAGCACAGCTTACCATCCTCAAACAGATGGACAGAGTGAGAGAACCATCCAAACCTTGGAAGACATGTTGAGAGCCTGCGTCATCGATTTCGGCGCATCGTGGGACACTCATCTTCCTTTGGTTGAATTTTCCTACAATAACAATTACCATACCAGCATCAAGGCTGCGCCTTTCCAGAAATCATCCGCGAAACCACCGAAAAGATCGTCCAAATCCGAGAACGACTTAAGGCCTCTCGAGATAGACAAAAGAGCTACGCCGATAAACGACGAAAACCCTTGGAATTCCAGGTTGAAGACCGTGTCCTGCTAAAAGTCTCACCCTGGAAAGGCATATACGCTTCGGAAAGCATGGAAAGCTAAACCCGAGGTACATATGACCGTTTGAGATCCTCGCCAGGATCGGTCCTGTAGCCCACAAACTCCGATTACCTCAAGAGCTTAGTAACATTCATCCCGTCTTCCACGTCTCGAACCTTAAGAAGTGCTTATCTGACGAGACTCTTACTATTCCTCTCGTTGGGATTGAAATCAACGAGAATCTAAACTTTGTGGAAGAACCAATCGAAATCATGGATCGAGAGATCAAACGAACGAAACAAAGTCGCATCCCGATAGTGAAGGTTCGCTGGAATGCCAAGCGGGGACCTGAATATACTTGGGAGCGCGAAGACCAGATGAAACAGAAGTATCCCCATCTCTTTTCTAATCCATGATTTGTATTCTATATTCGAATTTCGGGAAGAAATTCCCTCTAACGGGGGGATGATGTGACAACTCGAAACTTTTATCCTATGCAATCGATCTTAATAGCAATATTAAACTCGATTTTATCATCTTTTAACGCTGTTTAAGAGTTAGTTTAAGTGTTCTAAGCTTGAGTACAGTCGGGAATGAGATTAGAAATGAGTCAACAAGTCGTATAGAGACAAAACCGAGCCTTACACCCTCATTAGAGGTGTGTACGGCCGCACACATGGGTGTGCGGCCGCACACCCACCCTCCAGCCGCACACTCCCCCTTATATATATATAAGGAGACCCCCCTACACGCATTCCTTTCCTTTGGCTGCACTCTACTTCTCTCACTACTTTCTCTCTCTAAACACTTCATCCAAGAACACTCAAAAGGCCTCAAAAACGTGAACTACTCCATCATTCAGCTTGTTATAGTGGTAAGACACCTGAATCTAAACCTAAAACTCATAGTGTTCTTCATGTTATTCATCCTTTGAAGGTGTACGACCGCACACTTCATAAGGTGGCCGCACACACACTAAACTCTCCAAGGTGAAGAGTTTTGGCCTTCATTTACTAATAGGACTTTGTATTAGCACAAGAACACCTCGAAAACACCTCAAAATCGAAATTTCGGACACAAATGAGGAGTGTACGGCCGCACACTCCTGTGTACGGCCGCACACACCCTCTGTACGGCCGCACACTCCTGTGTGTAACCGCACACGCAGCCTGGCCGCACACCCTGGCCGCACACTCACTCAAATGGCCGTACACATCCCTTATTTGATCATATAGGGTCCCGACAAGCATTTCCAAGTCTTGAGGGTGGTGTCCCGTGATGTTTAGTCATGAAACACTCTAATTCTAATGCGTATATGTGGTATCACATGATAATAGGATCCACTCGCGTACGAAACATCGGTTGACACTCAACACTCGTAACAAATTGTGCTTTCGGATCCTACGATAAACAGTGAGTTCATACCCCTATACTTTTCCGAGTTTTTCATGTTTTCAGGGGGGAATACAAGCAAAAGTACAAGGAAACTTGTGCTCAAATATATTATTTTGTTTAAAATAATTACATGTTCAGTATGCTTTCAAACACAGAAAACCGTTTTACCATTCGATTTAGAAATCAACTCGTAGAAACAGTTTTCAAAACTAAAGCACGGAACTTATGAATCTTGTCATAAATTATGATATTTTACAAAGGATTCATACCAACCATAAACAGGGTTTTATGTATTATTACTTGTAGATTTGTTAGTTTAAGGATTGGAGACACGTCCTTGGTAACACTCCACCGGATTCGTGAGTGTAGGACTACCCTTATAACCAGAATCTCTTGGAGGGAGAGCGTGACTATTGTGTATAGATCTATACGGGACTGACTATCCTGCACCTCGCTGCTAGCTACAGTGGGACCGTCAGGTCTACGGGTGACAAAGTCATAAAATGATACTAGCCACCGTACTTGCCATATCCAGTTTAATGTATGGTTATGAAACTCGCAACCTAGATAACAGAGATTTACTTTGGTAATAATGAATCTAGTGAACTAACCTCAAAGTAATAACCGATTTGATTACTAGAGGGTATTGATAATACCCTTAGGATCTAGTTCACTACCTACTTATTAGTTCTATTTTTGTAATAAGACTGATACATGTCACGGAGAATAAACAGGGTCTTTCAAGGAAACTACATCTAACGACACAAGTATGGTAGATACTTGTACTTCTCTTTCAGAGTCGATAACCAAACATCTTTCATAAGAAAATATGGGATTTTCTTGGGATAACTCAAACTTTTATAAACAGGTGTTTTATCATATAACTAATGGGAAATCAAACACCTTTCATAAGAAAATATGGGATTTTCTTGATAAACACTTTTCAAAGGATCAAAGAAACCTTTCTTTCACCAGAACTAAACGCTTATGAACTCACCAGCTTTATGCTGATATTTTAAAACTGCTTGTATTCTCAGGACATCAATAGGCAGGTACTTTTGCCAACTTTTGGAGAAGATGGAACATCCTGAAGTCACATCTTTTGTTTTTGCTATATATACTGATATGTATAAACCATGTTTTTGAACAATGTAAATATTCTTATTATAATGTAATGGTTGTGTTTACTATGCTTACTATGATACAACTGTTGTGATACTACGCATGACGTCACTCCGCCCTGGAACGTTTCCGCCTTCGGTTTCGGGGTGTGACACTTTTATATATATTCAATGTAATGGTTGTGTTTACTTTGATTACTATGATGCAATTGTTGTGATACTATGCATGACGTGATCCACCCCCGAATGTTTCTGTCATTTCAGTTTGGGGGTGTGACAGTATGGGCCCTTACTACTGGAAGCAGAGGATCCGTACTCAAGACAAGGAGAGCAACGATGAAACCAGGAAGCTTGTAGATATTTTGATCGCTCAATATATTATGATGGTTTATATGGTCTGTTTTCAGTATGATGACATTGCGAGGCAGATGTGTTAGCAGTTCTGGTTCTCGAGAAGCTCAGGCTCAGGTTCTGGAGTCGAGCAGCTAGATGATCACACCAGGGAGTTCATCCCGTCTGAGATTACGCGTTGCATTCTTGAGCAGAATATTGTGATCTTTGTGATGGGTTTTGAGCACTCTAACAACCTTATGGTGAACATACAACCCTAAAGGCTATGGATCTATGTTTTCTCTAATTATACATGCAATTTGAATTTTCCAAAGCATTATCCTAACTAGCATACAAAGGATGGGTACTTGAATAACAAAAACTAGTGAGATGACTTACGTCTTGTTGTAGCTTGTTAACTTGGACCTTTAAGAGCCTAGCACCCCAAATGTGAGGCCTCAAATGCTTCACACAACGCCACCAACAATGGAGGACTTGAGAGAGAATTACTTGCACAAAATCGGCTCTTATGAATTCCTTGAACCACTTGTCCCGATTTTAGGAGCTTAGGGGCTTCTTATATATTTTGGAAAAATCTAAGGTTACATCCATGTAAACCCTAATGGACATGACCTTTCATATTACTTAGGATCCATGAGTTAAACCTCCATGGACTATCCATAGACTACCATATTAGTTTAGCCCATCCTAAATAACCATAAGCCCACACTATAAGAATCATTGATTTACCAAATCAATCCTCGTACATTTACTTAGTCTCTTTTGATCATTAAATTAATTCCAAATTAATTCTTGATCAATACTAACTAAATAATATGATTTCATATTAATATATTAGAACTTATAATATATTAATAAATCATAAATAACCTCTACTGAAAAGTCCATCCTTACAAATTGTTCAGGTGAAATGCAACCCAAATGGACCATGCTATTTTTGGGTCAAGTACATACCAATTATAGTTATAGACTTAGACACCTTATCCAACAGTCTCCCACTTGGATAAGTCTAATAACTATAGCTGCATGTACGACTTCAGGAACCGACTAGCAATCATAGCTCTTAAAAGCCTTCGTCGAACTGTGACACACCTTTTAGATAAGGGATCATATAATCCTCTGTTCTCAAGATATCAGCCGGACAAATACACGGAACATAGTCATTCTTATTGTCCATCATTTTTTTCCCGATTTCCAATTTGTTTGACATAGAACTTAATCGAATACATTAATTGAGTTCTGATTGGGTCCGAAACATAAGTCAAAACCAAATCATCGAGGGGCCCAAGATATCGCTTTTAATCCTCCAAGGACTAAAAGGAACAGATAAACTTTGACAGTATATGCTTGTACTAACTACTTGTTAAATCATACACAATAGTACGTTTTATAACATCAAGTTACTAATGAGGTTTCGCATTATCAATGTACAACCAACTCATAGTCAACAACTCATATATCTTGGTTTGAAGACTTATATGATATTATCGTCTCACGATCACTCGTGATAAATTCCATGAAGTGATTCAAGTGAGCGTGGGTTTCATCCAATACTCAGACCTTATGAGCACTCATGAATGTTGTAGCTAACTTTGCTATGTCTAATACACTTCAAACAATCTACAAGCCAAATTCATGACAGTCTTGCCTCAATACCTACTTCCAAAGTATGATCGACTGTGGACAGTTTGAATAATATAATTATTCTGGAAGTCAAAACATGCAAAATGAAACAATAGTAAATGATTGACACAAGATAGTAAAATTACTTATAAATAAAAAACACCTTTTATTCAATCATCAAATGTCAATTACATTTCAATTACTACAAGTTTCTAAAATTCTATCTAATCATTAAAACTAATATCGTCCTTCAACCCGATGCCCCTCACATTCTGTAAGTGTTTAACCCTACTCAGTCCCTTCGTGAGAGGATCTGCTGGGTTCTTCTCTGACGATACCCTCTTTGCTACGAGGAGTCCTTCTTCTATACGATGTCTAATGAAGTGGTATTTTCTGTCGATGTGCCTGGATCTGCCTTGATCCCTAGGTTCCTTGGCTAAGGCATCCGCACTCTCGCTGTCATAGAAAATATACATTGGCTCCTTTATAGCTGCTACAACTCCAAGGTCTTCGATGATGTTCTTCAACCATATTGCCTCCTTCACAGCTTTGCTTGCTGCTATGTACTCTGATTCGCACGTTGAATCAGCTACAGTCTCCTGCTTGGAACTTTTCCAAGTTATTGTTCCTCCATTCAGGGTAAATACACAGCCCGACTGAGAGCGGAAATTATCTCTGTCGGTCTGAAAGTTGGCGTCACTATACCCCGTTATCTCAAGTGATCACTCCCACCGAGGGTAAGGACCATGTCCTTAGTCCTCCGCATGTACTTAAGAATGTTCTTAACCGCATTCCAATGAGCTTTACCAAGATTCCCTTGATATTTGTTGACCATACTCAAAGCAAAGGCCACATCAGGGCGAGTACAAGTCATAGCATCCATGATCAAACCAACTGCGGAAGCATATGGTACTCGACTCATCTCAGCTATCTCATCCTTTGTACTCGGACTCGGAGTTTTACTTAGTTTGATATTGCCTTAAATGGGTAAGTCACCTTTCTTGGAATCCATCATGTTGAACCTTTTCAACACCTTATCCAAGTAGGTACTTTGACTAAGTCCAATTAGTCTTTTACTCCTGTCTCTCAATATCCTTATCCCCAGAATATAGGCAGCTTCTCCGAGGTCCTTCATAGTGAAACACATCCTAAGCCAGGACTTAACCTCCTGCAAGGTTGGGATGTCATTTCCTATGAGAAGTATGTCATCGACATACAACACCAGAAAGCTAAATGTACTCCCACTAGCCTTGACATACACACAGGACTCATCCTCGCTTCTCGAAAAGCCAAAATCTTTGACTTTCTCATCGAAACAAAGATTCCATCTGTGAGATGCTTGTTTCAATCCATAAATGGATTTCTCAAGCTTACACACTCTATTAGGGTACTTTTCATTGACAAAACCCTCTGGCTGACTCATGTAAGCATCCTCAGCTAACATTCCATTAAGGAAAGCGGTTTTGACATCCATTTGCCATATTTCATAATCATGAAATGCAGTTATGGCTAGCATAACCCTGATATTAATCTTCGCTACTGGTGAGAAGGTCTCATCATAGTCAACTCCTGGAGTTTGAGTAAATCCCTTCGCAACCAGTCGTGCCTTATATGTGTGTACTTTCCCATCTATGTCGGTCTTCTTCTTGAAGATCCATTTCCACCCGACTGTCTTACAACCTGGTACATTGTCAACCAAGTTCCAAACTTGATTGTCATATATGGACTGAATCTCGCTCTCCACAACCTCTTTCAATTTAGTAGACTATGGCCTGCCATGGCTTCCTTGTAATTTTTAGGTTCATCTAAATTTACCAGTGTGCTATCACTGATAAATGTATCACCCTCAGATGTTATATGGAAACCATATAACACAGGTGGAACACTAACTCTACTGGAGGACCTCAGAGGTACGGACTTGTCAACTGGATCAACAGGAGTTTCCTCCTCAGGTTGATTGCTAGTGTTTGAGGTTCCTTCACCGCTTGACTCTTGAAGCTCTTCAAGGTCAATTTGCCTCCCACTGTCTCCTTGGCCTATGAGTTCTCTCTCACGAAAGACTTATCTCCTTGCAACAAAGACAACATTGTCACTCGGTCTGTAGAAGAGATATCTAAAGGATTTATGTGGGTAGTCGATGAAAATACACCGCTCACTACGAGGTTCGAGCTAATCGTGAGGGAACCTTCCCTGTCTACATCTCGTGAGGTGTTTAGGCAACCTTTTTTAGTTGGGACGAGATTAAGGATATGGGTGGCAGCCTCTAAGACATACCCCCAGAATGAGATAGGTAACGAAGCTCGAATCATCATGGAACGAACCATGTCCAACAAGGTTCGATTGCGCCTCTCAGATACACGATTAAGTTGTGGTGTCCTAGGTGGAGTCAATTGTGAAACGATCCCACATTCCTTAAGATAGTCTAGGAACTTGATACTAAGATACTCACCACCCCAATCGGATCGGAGCATCTTTATCTTCTTGCCTAGCTGATTCTCCACTTCTTGTTTAAACTCTTTGAATCTTTCAAAGGTTTCTGACTTCTGTTTGATTAAGTAGATATAGCCATATCTGCTGTAATCATCAATAAAATTCAAATATAAGCGGTTAGCATCCCTTGTGGCAGTTCTGAAAGGTCCACACACATCGGTGTGTATGAGATCTAACAAACCTTCACCCCGTTCACAAGTACCAGTGAAGGGTGACTTGGTCATCTTTCCAAGTAAACAAGATTCGCAAGTGTCATCCGACCTTAAATCGAATGACTCCAAGACTCCAGCCTTTTGGAGTTGGCCTATGCGCTTCTTATTGACATGTCCAAGACGACAATGCCACAAGGATGCCTTATCCAAATCATTGGAAGAATCAATGTGCAACATATTATATCCTAAGTTGTCTACAACCATCACAGTTTCATATACACCCTTACAAGGCAATGCTTTAAAATAAAAAACACCATTATAAAAATTATTAATAGCACCAATTTCATTATCAAATGAAAAACTAAAACCTTGTTTGTACAAACCATGAAAGGAAATAACATTTCTCGCCATTTTAGACGAGTAGCAACAATTACTCAAATCTAATTCTAACCCACTACTAAGAAATAAAGAATAAACTCCAATCTTGGTGACAAGTGAAACCTTCCTATTCCCCCTGATCAAGTTCATCTTCCTGTGCTCCACATCCTTACTTCTTTTTAGTCCCTGTAAATCAGAACAAATGTGAATTCCACAACCTGTATCAAGGACCCAAGAAAAATAATGTGATGAGTTATTAGATAGAATTGTGTAAATACCTGCATGGGTGTGTTTAAACTTCCCATCATTCACATCCTTCAAGTATTTGGGGCAGCTTCGCTTCCAATATCCTTTCTCATGACAATAGAAACACTCTGCTTCCTTTGGAATGGAAGAGGGAGCAGCAGAACCAGCTTTGGTCCTACTAGAAGAGCATCCATCAAGAGACTTTCCCTTGCGGCTCTTGGAGGGATCCTTCCTCTTCTTCCCTTTCCCATGTCCAATTGCCAAGATAGGGGGAGTAGCTGTAGGAGTAGGAACAACAGATTTACCTTTGAGCCTACTTTCAGGATTCCTCAAAAGGCCTTGAAGCTTGCTAAGAGTGACCTCCTCCTTGTTCATATGATAGGTCATACGGAACTAATCGTAGCATGGAGGTAAGGAGTGTAGAATGATATATATGGCCAACTCCTCATCGAAGTTCACATTTAACTTCAGCAAGCGGTCCACAAACCTTTACATTTTCAGCAAGTGGGTCGTGATGGATTAACCATCCTTCATCTTTGTTGTTATCATGGAGGCGAATATTTCATACCTCTCTTGACGAGCACTCTGATGGTATCTTTCCATCAAGTCTTGGTGCATCTCAAAAGGGTAGAAGTCCTCATAGGACTTTTGGAGTTCAACTGTCATTGCGGCCAACATGATACAAGACACCTTGGCGGCATCCTTCTCATGAGTCCTAAACTCAACGATCTCCTCAGGAGTAGCAGAAGACTCAACAATTTCCTTAAGCTCCTTATCAAGGACATATTCCTTGTCCTCATAACGAGTGCCATCCTGATGTTCCTAATCCAGTCTTTGAAGTTGGTACCATCAAATATGACTCTCCCACACAAGTTTATGAGAGAGAAGGAGCCAGTAGGGTTTGAGCCAGAATCAATGTTGGAAGACATCAGAAAAAGAAAGACAACGTTTCGATTAGATAAGAGTCGTTAATATAACACCCAAAATGAAATATTAAGGCCAGGACCCAACACAATATTTTACAATTTGGAAGAGGGATGTCGTAATCCAAATGCAAAATATTTGAAGGTAGGTAAATGACGATTTACCAATTTCCACCATGAAAAACAAAATTGATTATTAGGTTTTAATTGTATTGAAATTCCTAGATTCTTTTGAGATTCATTGAACTTTTCAATGGCATGTTTAAATCTCGAGTATGCCCTTCAAGTTTGTGACTGGGATACCGAGGATCACAAACATGGTGTGAATAACCATGCAAATTTACTTGGTACACTTGAAGTTAGTTATCACCTAATCAATGTGCCGGTTAACCACAAGCTCTCCATTGATCTATGACAAACATCAAGCTACCCTTTTCCACCCTTACTAGTCCATGTTAGTGTGTCGGTTAACCACATACGCTCCACAAATGACTTGGTAAGGTGGAAAGTGCAATTTCATGGATTAGCATCAAATTCACATTTTTCCTAAAGTAACTAAGATTGGGTATTTAATAAAAGTTTAGTTACTTTATAATTATCATTATACTTTTAATGAGGATTAATGTCTTATCCTACCCGTTCGGCTAACGACCCTCCACAAGTCAAGGAACCGATAGGTGAGAGTGCACACCCATTAAACTGCCATTTTATAGGCAGTAACCTTATACCCCCCCCCCCTTATAGACCGGCTTCGTGAATGAGGCCTACTAACGGTAAGACTGACTTGTCTTATACATATATATATATATATATATATATATATATATATATATATTATTAAACTTATAATATTATAATAGTATAAGGGTTGAATTTTAAACTTTTAAAATTCTAAGGTTTGGAATTAAAGTATTCATAAGTGTGACTTTACAAATTCCAAAACTTGAGGGCAAGTTTTGAAACTCTTCAAAACCTTTCATTTCCATAATTTATGAGTTTAATGAATTTTTAAAGAAAAGACTTTTCATTTCCCATAACTTGAGGACAAGTTATGGAGTCCACTAAAGGAATTTAGATCAATATTTTAATTAACACAATAATCAAATAATCTAGTTAAACTCATAAGTACAAGATAATTCATATCAACAATCTTCAAGAAATTAGCCTAATTATATAAAATAGTACAAATCATGAAATTATGACAATTATCTTTTAAATGGATAAGCATGATCACTACCATATCAAAATATAGATTTCATGGTTCAAAAAAAACAGTTTGGGGTAATGATCCTAATCCATTTCTGGCCAAAAACTCGATATTCTTCACATAGGAGCACCAACTCGGCGAGTACATGAACTGGACTCGTCGAGGTGATCTGTTTCTGAGTGAACTCGTTGAGTCAACCAGTGGACTCGGCGAGTTCACCAATCAGATGCAAAAAATCAATTTTTTCAACTTTGAAAACCAAAAAGCATCAAGTATAACAGAAAACAAACCTAGGCTCTGATACCACTGATGGGTTTTGAGCACTCTAACAACCTTATGGTGCACATACAACCCTAAATGCTTTGGATCTATGTTTACTCAAATTATACATGCAATTTGATTTTCCAAAGCATTATCCTAACTAGCATACAAAGCATGGGTACTTGAAGAACAAAAACTAGTTAGATTACTTACCTCTTGTTGTAGCTTGTTAACTTGGACCTTTAAGAGCCTAGCACCCCAAATGTGATGCGTCAAATGCTTCACACAACACCACCAACAATGGAAGACTTGAGAGAGAATAACTTGCACAAAATCGGATCTTATGAATTCCTCGAACCACTAGTCCCGATTTTAGGAGCTTAGGGGCTTCTTATATAGTGTGGCAAAGTCTATGGTTACATCCATGTATACTCTAATGGACATGACCTTTCATATTACTTAGGATCCAAGGGTTAAACATCCATGGACTATCCATGGACTACCATATTAGTTTAGCCCATCCTAAATAACCATAAGCCCATACTATAAGAATCATTGATTTACCTAATCAATCCCCGTACATTTAATTAGTCTCTTTTGATCACTGAATTAATTCCAAATTAATTCTTGATCAATACTAATTAAATAATATGATTTCATATTAATATATTTGAACTTATAATATATTAATAAATCATAAATAATGTAACGCTCTGCTCCAAATTAACTCCTAGTCTGAGGCTGTGGCTCGAACGTCGGTCATTATAAGGATTATGGCTCTTGGGAAGGTAATATTTATGCCCATTTGGGTGCGGATGATGTATTAGAAGTGATCCGGGTGTTCGGTTCGTGTTTTGGAGCCTAGGGGTATTTCGGTAAAGTGGTCGTTCAGGCTTTTGTGGAAAATGGATTTTTGTTCGGAAGGTCTTAAGAAAGTTTTGAGTTGTTAGAAGTGTAGGGCTTCTCGTCACCTTTCCGTGGATATAAGGATCGTCAGAATCGGGCTTATAACGAAGAAGTTATGGCCTTCAGAAGTTTCGTGGTTTTCAGGCTTAGCCGAGTACACGGGGCGTACTAGAGAAGAAGGTAGTACGCTAGGCTTATTGACCAGGAGGGTCGCGAATGTTCCCCGGAGTACGCTGGGCGTACCATATGTATGTTGTGCGTACCATATGTACGTTGGGCGTACTTCATTCAGATCAGAACTCTATTTTAGGGTCTTGGACCCTATTTAAACTCCTTATCTCATAACCTAATCCTAATATCTTCATCCTCCACCCCTCTAAATCCTAGAAATCGTCATATATCATCCATGGTGGCATTTTGAGCTTATGGAGTCCATTTTTAGGGTGTTTGATCTATTTTCAAGAAAAAGGAGTTTGATGCAAAGATGGTAATCAAGGAGGAGCTTATGCATCTAGCTTTTAGGACTCATTCCCAGCTTGATGAAGGTATAAAGCTTTGAACTTGATCATTCATCTCTTAGATCTACCATTTTTGGGTTTTGGTTCCTTTTGGTCCCAATGATGAAGCTTTATGGTTCAAATTCGATTCTTAGACCTGGGGGTTGCCACCCTTGATGCTATTTGAGTCCCTAAGAGAGAAAGTTGTCATATTGAAGGTCTTAATGGGTTCTGCATGACTTAGGGTCACTTTTATGGAAGTAGAATGCCATTTTTGGAGTTTGGGTTTGTTTGGGGCATGCAAAGTCACCAAGTCAGTGACTTTATGGGTTTAGACGTTAAGTGTAGCTCAGATCTGTGATTTGGAATGGTGGGATCAAGTATTAAGCACTTAATGGATTTTGGGCATGAGCTGTTTGTACGCTGGGTGTACTATGTAGTACGCTGCGCGTACAGCCCATTTGCCCACTACGCTAAGCGTATAGAAGAGGTATGCTGGGAGTACGTTCTCATGAGGACTTGGGCCTTAGTGGACTTCGAACCTTTGGGCCCTAATGGTTTTGGGCCTGGATTTGCGGTTAGTTGGGCCTATGGGGCCTTATGGCCCAATAAAGAAATGGACTTCACATTTGTGGGCCTCGGTTTGCGCTAATTTTTGGAATAGGTTCTTGTGGGCCTTCGTGGGCTAATTGGGTCAGGATTATTGACTAAGGAGAATATTGGGCTTTAGTATAAGGTCCATTAGAAAGGTCTGGACCTAATTTGGAAAATTGGGCCATTGATGGTTTTATGGACATTATAATGATGGGCTTTTTTTGGGTTTAGGCCTTAGTTTTGGATCATATTGGGCTAGGGGTAAAATGGTCATTTTACCCCATGCATGGATTAAGGATTATGGTATGGGACCCAATTGCTAATTGGGTATATTGATTAGTAGTGACAGCTCGGGAAGCTGGCGGGGCAGCAGCTAAGGAATTCATGCGGGAAGCTTCTGCAGTACGAGGTGAGTCTTCTCACCATACCGATGGGTCTAAGTCACCAAGGCCGGCCCATTTTATGCTATGTGGTACACTAGTTGTAGTATAGATATGTGGTATGATAGTGAGCTTTATGTTAAGTGGTATGCTAGTGATTATATGATATGTGTTATGCTAGTTGTCTTTGTGATACTTGCATGGAAGACCCCGGGGGAGCCCGTGGCATTGGATGTAAGACAATGTGGGGTAGCCCGTGGCATTCCTAGGTAAAGACCATGTAGGGTAGCCCATGCCATTGTATGTAAGACCATGTGGGGCAGCCCATGGAATTCCTAGGTAAAGACCATGTGGGTAGCCCATGGCATTCCTAGGTAAAGACCATGTGGGGTAGCCCATGGCATCCTTACATGTTTATGTATGCATGACTTATTTGATATATGTAGCTTTATAGCTAATATGGTATGTTTTTGTGGATTGTGTGTGGGGTATGCTCTGGGGGACTCACTAAGCTTCGTGCTTACGGTTTACAGTTTTGGTTTCAGGTATCATCGATTTGGAAATGAAGAGCTCGGATTGATCGCAGTACACACACCTATGATTTCCGCAATAAATAATTTTGGTATGAACTCTGATAAATGTTTTACTTAATGATGATTTGAAATGTTTGAAATAAATGGTATCAATGTTATAGCTATATTAAAAATGAAAATTTTACTCTTTATTTTTGGGTCGTTACAAATAACCTCTACTCAAAAGTCCATCCTTACAAATTGTTCCGATGAAATGCAACCCAAATGGACCATGCTATTTTCGGATCAAGTACATACCAATTATAGTTATGGACTTAGACACCTTATTCAACACTTTGGTACGGTGAGGGAGGGTATTCTGGATATTTTGGATGAGCAGTTGGGTGCCTTTCGTTCTGAGATGGTGGCCTTGGTAAGGGTGCGTTCATTGACCTCCAAGGAGTTCCGGGCATGTGGAGCTCCGTACTATCATGGGGTGAAGGACTTGGTACCAAGCAGGAGGTGGTTAATGGATGTTGCTAACGCCTTCCGCACCAGCAGTTGCCCCGAGGGGACAAAGGTCATACTTGCTTCCTATATTCTGAAGGATAGGGCACGAGATTGGTAGGAGGAGGTCGGGTGCGCAGTTAGTGATGAGGTCGTTGATTTGATGATCTGGGATGATTTTGTTACCAGGTTCAGGTCTGAGTTCTCACCGGTGATTGAGGTGCAACAGTTGGCGCGAGAGTTTCAGGATATCCGCCAAACTAGTGAGACGGTGGCTGAGATCACCGCGATGTTTCGGGAGAGGGAACTTTTGGTTCCACGGTATGTGGCGGATCAGGAGACGAAGAAGGCTCGGTATTATGAGATGTTGAGGAGTTACATTCGGTAGTTTGTGAGCCGATCGAGCTGCAAGACACTGGAGGATAAGATAGCGAGAACTAGAGAGAGGGAGATTGATCTGGATATGGAGAAGAAGAGGAAGACGGATTTGTTGGGTTTTGAGCATTCTAACACTCCTAAGTGTACATGCAACCCTAAATACCTTGGATCTATGTTTTCTCTATTATACATGAAAATATGAACTTTCCAAGGTATTCATCCTAATTAACATAATAACATTGATTCATATGAATATATCAAGTTAGAATTACATACCTCTTTGATGTAGAATGACTTCATGAAGCTTGAGTGCCTAGTGCCCCAAGTGTGACACCTCAAATGGTTCACAAAACACCAAATACATTTGGAATAACTTGAGAGAATTGGAACACTTCATCAAATCGGCTAGCCCTTTCTATCACACATAGTGGCTGATTTTCTCCAAGAATAAAATCATTATATAGTTAGGGTTTCACCATGTAAACCCTAATTGTCATGGCCTTTCATTTCCATGATCCATGGGTACAAATACACCATGGAGCATCCATGGAGCATCTTATGGGTTTTAGCCCAACTTGACAATCCATGGAGCATTAGCCCACTATACAAGTATGGATGATTTACACAATCAACCCATATATTTAATTAGTCTTCTTTTGATCACTTAATTAATACTAGATTAATTCTTGATCAATACTAATTAAATAATCTTATTAATATATTAGAACTTATAATATATTAACCAACCTTAAGTGTTATTTCTCTCATTATACTCTATCCAAATGCATGATGCCATGCAACCCAAATGGACCATGCCGGGTCGGGTCAAGTCTTACCAATTATAGTTATGGACTTAGACATTAATCCAATAGTCTCCCACTTGGATAAGTCTAAAACTATTATTACGTATGAGTTCAAGAACCGACTGGCAATCGTAGCTCTCAAAAGCTTCCGTCGAACTCTGACCTTGCCGAGGATCTCTGACCTTTGTCAATGTCTTGTCCATTAGATAAGGGATCATATATTCCTCCATTCTAGATATCATATGGACTGAGACATGGATTATAAATCATTCTCTCTGTCCATTTGTTGTTTCCCGATTTCCGATTCATGACGACTGACTGATTGAACAAATCAAATCAGTCCTGGTTTGGCCAAGCACTCACATGTGTCATCACTAAATCATTGAGGGGCCCACAGATATCGCTTTTACCCCGAAGATAAAAGGAATGGATAAACTTCGACTCATATCGCTTGTTCTACTACTTGTTGAATCATACACAAAGGAACGTTTTATAACATCGAGTTACCAGTGCGTTTTCGTGCAATCAATGTACAACCAACTCATAGTAACAACTCATATCTCTAGGTTTGAAGAATATAAGATATTATCGTCTCATGATCACTCGTGATAAAATCCATGAAGTGATTCAAATGAGCGTGGGTTGAATCCAATACTCAGAACTTATGAGCACTCATGAGTGTTGTAGCACCACTTTGTCCACCAACTTGGACCTCTACAAGCCAACTCATGACAGTCTTGATTCATATCTACTTCCAACATATGACCGACTGTGGATGGTTTGAATAACTTAATCATTCAGGAAGAGCGACTTAGTTATTCTGGAAGTCAAAACATGCAAAGAGAAACACAAGAATAAATGAATCAAATATGGTATCAAACCCTATGAATATAAATAAACACTTTTATTTATCACCATACTGATTACTCATTATTCATTGTTTCGGTTTTATCAACTTTATACTTGAATTAAAAACACTAGTTGTCCCATGCTCCAAACACGTACACTATGTTTTTCTTAAACAATAGCTTTGCCATACACCAAGTATGCACTCTATGTTTGTCTATGATCCTTACTTTGTGAACTAGATCGATTGAACATACTTTCAATGATTCTCTTTTCACACTCCCAAATCCTTATCAAAAAATGTGAGAATTCCAAATTCCTATCATTTATCGAAATTTGTTTAGATTTTAAACTTATATGCACTGACCTCTTGTAATGAAAGTGTACAAAGTTACAAAGACTTGTCAACAATCATTATAAGGTATTGCAATGGAGTTCAACTCCATGGAAACTAAGTCTCATATTCAAAGTACATTGCTTTGAACCTGCTTCTTGCATTAAGTTTTCTAATCTTACACAGAGAACTTCCACCTATGGAGACAACTCCATATTCTTATTTTGACTATCACTTCTGAACAAGAGATGCCTCTTTTCAGAATATGTCAATATGGTCCTTCCAAAATTAGCACTATACTTCCAACTGTCCTTAAGCAACCAATCTTTGGTAAACCTTAGATTGTCCTCGACAATTGCTTAATCCTTTTAGTCATATCCAATTCTAGACCTTTTCCCTTCTTAATGCCCCAGGCATTTGGAAAATTTTAGAAAGGACAAATATTATAGCACATGCAATCGATCCTGTACCCAAAGCAAATGGGACACGATTCATGATGTCTCACATAAAGACATGATTCTAGACTAGTCTTTTGCTACAATATTTTTATTTGCCAAGTTCTCATAATTCAGATTATGAAAAGGGATGTCGTAATCATAATCAAATTTTAGAACGCAAATAATAGACCCATATATAGAATTTCCTAATGTTTAGTGTCATTTCAACACAAAATTCATATATATCCTTGACTAAAGATGATTAAAACCTCAATCTAAGCTTTTAGAATTGAAATGAAGTATAATTTCCTCTCCCTTAATTATAGCAAAACAACTTTCCAACCCCTGCAACTCCACGAATTGAAACTTTTGTTTTCTATAATTAACATCGCTAACTTGCAACATTTATCATAATTATCATGCTCCCACTAACATGATGATTATTAGCATAACACTTATGCTCCCACTAGCTTTGACATGTACTCAGAAATCAGCTGGACTTCTAGAAATCAATACTTTATTGACTTTCTTACCAAAGATCAGACTTCTGATACGAGATTGCTTTGATAAAACTTTATCAAAATCATACACCTTTCCTTAGATAGCATGTATGTGTGTCTAAACAATTTCAGAACTATGAAAAGGAATGCCGTAATCATAGTCTCAATTGTTTAGACCTTTTTCCATCTGCTTCAAATCTACTTGGTGGAAGTGTTTCCTCACCATCATTTTACATGAATCGGAGAGAAACCTTATGACCCTTAGATTTTATGGAGTATGTGTTCTTATCCACGTGAATCTGTCAAGACCACAATCACAAGAATAGGTTAGTGACAAATCCAAACTCATATGGATTGAACTTGTGCAATCTTAACTTCTTGCCACCTGGCAGTACAGGGCCTGCCATGTCTTCCAAGTTGTTATGCAACCAATTGAGAACTTCCAGAACTCCTATGCAAAGACAACTTTAACTGGAATGGGCACAGAATATGTCAACACGATAGGTTATAAACCTCAAGTCGTGTGCTAGTGAAGAACCTCAGGTTTTGATTCTTGATTAGTTCTTGAGACTTTCAAGACCTTTAAGACTCCCACTGTCCTTTTGACATATAAGACTCTCTTGTCAAATATTCAAGGGATAGTGCAGATTTTTTATCAAGACAAACACTTCGCACAATTGGCCTTAGTTGGTCTTTGTTTAATCCAAAACATCACAACTTCCCAACTTCAAATGTACAAGAGTAGGACACGTTTACTCTTACATTTGACAAGTGCTATAAACCTTTCTTTAAAATATGTCACTCAACTTATAGTCTTGGAGTATGACTCTAAGACTTGTTTTGGAACGAGGTATGACTCATCTTCTTGATTTAACCATTTCAACAATTCATGACTCCTCTTCTTAGCCATAAAAATGCACTAAGATGTCCTTAGAAGACCAATTGTGATATGGTTCTTTAATCATTAAGATGATCACAAAACATGATACTAAAGTACTCTCCCATCTTTTCAGATTTGAGAAACTTTTATCTTTCTGCCTAATTTGATTCTTCTCAATCGTTCTGCCATACATTGAGACTATTCCAATGTTTCAGAATTATACTTAAACTTGTAAGTATAACCATATTTACTAAACTTTAGTAAATCATGACGAATAGTCTTAACGAGCTTTGTGGTGGACATGACCAGTGCACAAGAATGTGTACTCGATCCCTTTAGTCCTTCACTTGATTCACATATCCATGTGAACAAGTCTTAATTTTCCAATGCTTGAAAGTTCTCATTCATCATACTATTCAACTTGCATGATTCGAAGTTTCTATCCAACTGAAGCCTTGGGAATGAGAATCTTTCCTTATTTGGTAAATTATGACACTACCACAAACGAAAGAATCAAGTCCATTTTTTTTCCAAATATTGCTATCAATGGAATCATATAAACAACCATTTTTCACAAATGCCACTTGTAAGGATATTTAAAATAAATATAAAATTAAAACCTTTTATTTTATTTCAAAACTTTGCGGAAAAAAAACTTATCCTTACAGTGCAAATGCATATGAAAAACTTGTTGTTATCTATTCCTAAGCAATATATCATAATTCCTAAGTAACAGCTTCAAAAATTCTGATCACCAAACCATGCGATCGAAACCTATCTTCGCGATCATAATCAGCATATACTTCCTTTAAGTTTCTTCAGATTTCTTTGATTCTTAAAACATCAACATGTGACCCAGTCACATCATGTAACAAGAATCTCAGAATAGAAACTTAACAGAGTTAGATAGTGGACTTTACCTAAAGTAGAGTCAAACTTCTTCGCTTGATCAACCTTATGATCTTTCGGGTAAATAGGCAGCTTCGCAATCAATGCCCCTTCCTTTGGCAAGATAAACATATGGACTCTTTGGTAACGCGACTATCTCAGACTTAGCCTTTCTCTTTACCATTTGGTCAACCTAGTTGACTATGGTCAAACCCTTTCTTTGGGATGAGAAGGTTTTTTCTAGATATCCAATGTTACCATTGGCAATGTCCATTGGGAAGTTGATCTCCTAATCAATTTGCTTTACTAGTCCTCAAATCATTGCTGACCAAGCAAATAGATAAGATCATTAAGGGTCATGTCATAGTCTATTTCATAGTAGTCCCAAAGGAACTCACTATGTGACTTAGAAAGTGATTGAACATCCAACTTTCTCAACACTTTGACACCCAACTCTCCCGGCTTGTCAATATGTGACTTCATCTCTAAGATGTGATCACACCTAGACCTTACCTTGCCATTAGGGATTGAGTGACCTTGAACTTGTGGGTTAGGGAGAATAATTGGAGGAGGTGGAGGAAGTAAATTTCCAAAAGATTTGGGAAGATCATAGATGTCTGAGCTAGACATATTTTGGGAGATATTCAAGATAGTTGATTCAAAGTCCTTAATATAACACCCAATATGAAATATTAAGGCTAGGACCCAACAAACTATTTCATAACTTGGAAGAGGGATGCCGTAATCCAAGCTATAAAATATTTGAAGGTAGGTAAATGACGATTTACCAATTTCCACCATGAAAAAAGAAATATAATTGAGTTTTAATTGGATTTGAAACCCCTAGATCTTTTGAGATTCATTGAACTGTTCAATGACATGTTTCAATCTCGGGTGTGCCCTTCAGGTTTTGTGACTGGGATGCCGAGGATCACAAAACAAGGGTGTGAATAACCATGAAAATATACTTCGTACCCTTAATATTTACCTCTCAATGGATGTGCCGGTTAACGACACACGCTCCACCGATACTATGATAAATATTAAGTTACCCTTTGCCTACCTTGTTAAACCCAGGTTAGAGTGCCGGTTAACCACACACGCTCCACTAACGGTTTAAACAAAGTGCAAAGTGTAATTTCATGGATTAGCACCTTATTCACATTTTCCTAAGTAACTAAGATTGGGAATTAATAAGTGTTTAGTTACTTAGTATTTATCATTAATACTTTTAATGAAGGGAGAATTATAGTCCTTGTCCTACCTGTTCGGCTAACGACCCTCCACCAGTCAAGGAAGCGGTGGGTGAGAGTGGACACCCATTAAGCTGCCATTTTATAGGCAACAACCTTATACCCCCCTTATAGACCAGCTTCGTGAATGAGACCTACTAATGGTAAGACTGACTTGCTCTTATACATATATATATATATATATATATATATATATATATATATATATATATTATTAACTTATAATATTATAAAGTATAAGGGTTGAATTTTAACTTTTAAAACTCTAAGGGATTAACTTGGAATTAAAGTATTCTTGAGGGAAACTTTACATATTCCAAAACTTGAGGGCAAGTTTTGAAAATATTCAAAACTAATTAATTTCATAACTTATGTGTTTAAAGTAGTTTTAATTAAAAAACTCTTCAAGTTCCATAACTTGAGGACAAGTTATGGAAGACTTTAAACTAATAAAAGAATGTAACTTTTCTTTATTTTTGTAACTTATGGAACTAATTAAGGTTACACATTTTATTACTTAATGAAGTGACTCTTGAACCTCCATAACTTGAGGACAAGTTATGGAGTCATAAAACCATTCAATGAAGACAAGACTCTTCATTTTGTAACCTTTGCCAACTTTTATGAGTTTTAAGAAACTTTAATGTGAATTTTCATGTAACTTGAGGACAAGTTTCACAAACACATTTTAGAATCATCTCTTAGATTAAAATAGATTGAAAACAACAATTTCTAATAATTTTTCTATTAATCTAAGCAACTCATAAGAACAAGATAATTTAATCAAACTTTTTCATGTAATTAGACTAACCATTAAATTAATACAAAAAATGAATCTATTGACAATTATCTTTGAAATTGGATTGGAATGAACATTACCACATCAAAAACAGGTTTATAGGTTCAAAAACAACTTCTGGTAATGTTCCTAGTCCATTTCTAGCCAAAAAAAACTCGAAGATATGCTGTCAGGGGCTCCTACTCTTCGAGTGTATGAACCTACTCGACGAGTAGGATGAGTTTCTTCATGGACTCGGCGAGTTCATCAGTGGACTCGGCGAGTCCAATGCCCTGACAGCCCGAAAATCGACTTTTTCAGCACTTTGCATCAAGTATAATTGAAAACAAGCCTAGGCTCTGATACCACTGTTTGGTTTTGAGCATTCTAACACTCCTAAGTGTATTATACATGCAAATATGAACTTTCCAAGGTATTCATCCTAACTAGCATAATAACATTGATTCATATGAATATATCAAGTTAGAATTACATACCTCTTTGATGTAGAATGACTTCATGAAGCTTGAGTGCCTAGTGCCCCAAGTGTGACACCTCAAATGGTTCACAAAACACCAAATACATTTGGAATAACTTGAGAGAATTGGAACACTTCATCCAATCGGCTAGCCCTTTCTATCACACATAGTGGCCGATTTTCTCCAAGAATAAAATCATTATATAGTTAGGGTTTCACCATGTAAACCCTAATTGTCATGGCCTTTCATTTCCATGATACATGGGTACAAATACACCATGGAGCATCCATGGAGCATCTTATGGGTTTTAGCCCAACTTGACAATCCATGGAGCATTAGCCCACTATACAAGTATGGATGATTTACACAATCAACCCATATATTTAATTAGTCTTCTTTTGATCACTTAATTAATACTGGATTAATTCTTGATCAATACTAATTAAATAATCTTATTAATATATTAGAACTTATAATAAATTAACCAACCTTAAGTGTTATTTCTCTCATTATAGTCTATCCAAATGCATGTTGCCATGCAACCCAAATGGACCATGCCGGGTCGGGTCAAGTCTTACCAATTATAGTTATGGACTTACATATTAATCCAACAGGATTATGTGTCGAGTGTTGAGGGTTCAGGCAAGTGGCCCAATGTATCTGATTCTAGGTCGAGATTCCATTAGGGTCGGAGCCGTAGTGGCAAGTGTGGTAAGGTGCATTAGGGAGCTTGCAGGGTGGGTGGTTCGGGCTGCTTCAAGTGTGGACAAACTGGTCATATTAGCAGAGATTGCACTACAACCACCACCACCACCACCCTGGTATCTAATCTGATTTTCTTTCATTGCAATCAGAGAGGCCACCAGAAGGCACATTGTCCGAGTTTGGCTGCAGTAGGACCGATGTCAGCACCCTCTCCTGCAACTCTTCGGATTACTGATGGCCTCCAGGGCCGGGCAGATACACATATGGTGAAGAGCAGAGCTTTCCAGATGACGGACGAGGAGGCTCATATAACTACCGACGTGGTGACAGGTATATATATTCTCCTTATCTCTTTATATATATTGAATTGCTTGCTTATGTTTATGTGTTTTACTTTAGGATCGTTCATTTTGAACGATATTTATGCGTTGGTATTGTTTGATTTGGGGGCTACCCGATCTTTCGTATCGCTTGCGCTTAGCAAGAGGTTTGCTGGAGCTCAGGGGGAGCTGGATTGTCCCCTAGATGTCGAGATTGCTGATGATAGGTCTATTCGGGTTACGAGAGTTCATTAGGCTTGTACTCTCTAGTTGTTGAGTGAGCAGTAGTTGGTAGATTTGGTTCCCATTCATTTGCATGTGAACAAGGTTATTGTGTTTATGGATTGGTTAAGCCATAATGGGGTTGTGATCGATTGTGAGCAGCAATTAGTTCCGGTTCGAATGAGAGTTAGTGGTTCATGGGGAGATATCTTAGCATGGGCCGATTTTGTGTTCAGTGGCAAGGGCTAGACGTTATATTCAGCAGGGTTGTTCCGATTATGTCACATATGTATGGATACCCGGGATAAGGGTAAGGTGACTGTGGATGATGTGCTGATTGTGTGGGATTATCCCAATGTGTTTCTAGAGGATTTTCCTGGGGGGCCTCCGGAGAGGCAAGTTGAGTTTCAGATTGATCTGGTTCTAGGTGCGGCTCCGATAGCCAAAGAACCATATCGGTTGGCTCCTCCCGATATGTAGGAGTTGTCTACACAGCTTCAGGAGTTGTTAGACAAGGGATTCATTCGACCGAGTAGTTCGCTTTGGGGAGCATCGATCTTGTTTGTGAAGAAGAAGGATGGGTCTCATCGTATGTGCATTGAATACCAGGAGCTGAATAAGGTAACAGTGAAGAACCTTTATCCACTCCCGAGGATTGAGGATCTTTTCGACCAGCTTCAGGATGCAACTTGGTTTTCCAAGATTGATTTGCGATCGGGTTATCATCAGATGAGGGTTAGGGATGAGGATGTGTAGAAGAAAACTGTGACAACCATCAAAATTCAAGTCGGTTCTAGATTTGACTAAACTTCGTTACACGTATAGGCACGACAAATTCTAGAATTTGTAACTAGAAGCTAAGTTATAACCTACTAGAAACTTGGAAACAAGTAGAATTGAATGATAGTGTACTTAGATTTCACATTGATATGTGAATTCTATCACTACTTTAACAGTGAAAAGTATCCATATTTGGGTCATTCATTAAACCAAGCATCTTTGTACATTCATGTAGACACATCATGCACATGGCCTAGTAGTAGAAATTAGGTCTGAGTCTCGTAGGAACTTAAGTCAAAGTTGAAAACTAGGACCGGTATACTTGATTCCTCAATTTCACTTGAATCTCGAAACCACTACATAGAATGCCAAAAAACCGATAAAAATAAATTACAAACATTATTTCTAACTTGAATAAGAGTTAAGAAACACAAAAATAATTTGAAGTCTCAAAGATTCAATTTATTTTGATATCCAAAGATTTATTAAACTCCAAAACCCTAAAAGCCATAAAAACTTATATTTATAAACTTTAACCTTAAAAATTCTATAAAACTAATTATGACCTTATAATATTATCTTATAATAATTAAATTATGAAAATGCATTCAAGGAAAATAAAATTTAACTTATTAACATTTACCCTTAATTGATAAATCAAAAATCAAGGTTTTATGAATTAAAACTTGATTAGGGTACATATTTATAAAAGAATTGAGGTTTATATAAAAGGATTGTGTTTTATAAAATTTGAAGAGAGAGGGGGGCCTCTCACCTTAAAATTTTGGCCACCCTCTTGCCTACTCCAAAAATTGTATAGGCTCACCAATGCTCCAGCTGCGTTAATGGATCTCATGAATCGTGTGTGCAGACCGATGCTGGATCGCTCTGTGATTGTGTTCATCGATAATATCTTGGCTTATTCCAAAGCTCGGGAGCAGCACGAGGAGCACTTGAGGGAAATGTTAGAGACTTTGAAGAGGGCGAGACTTTTCGAAAAGTTCTCCAAGTGTGAGTTCTGGTTGTGCAAGGTGCAGTTTTTGGGGCACCCTATCAATCAGAATGGTATTTTGGTCGATCCGGCCAAGATCGAGGCCGTCATGTAGTGGGAGGTCCCGAGGTCTCCATCTTAAATTTAGAGTTTTCTTGGTTCGGCGGGTTATTATTGGAGATTCATCAATGATTTCTCCAAGATAGTTGTTCCTTTGACTTGGTTGACAAAAAAGTCGATTACATTTCGCTGAGGGCCTGAGCAGCAACCATCTTTTGAGACCTTGAGACAGCGGTTGTGTGAAGCGCCGATTCTGACCCTGTCAGAGGGTGTCAATCATTTTGTGGTTTATTTTGATCCGTCGCTCACAGGATTGGGGGGCAATGTTGATGCAAAGGGGTCGCGTGATCGCTTACGCTTCGAGGCAGCTGAAGCATCATGAGGAGAATTATCTGACACATGATTTGCAGCTAGGGGCGATGGTTTTCGCCCTCAAGATTTGGTGGCATTACCTCAATAGGGTCCATTGTACCATTTACACGGATCACAAGAGCCTGAGGTATTTGATGGATCATCCAAATTTGAATATAAGACAACACTGATGGTCATATGTGGTGAAAGATTATGATTGTGAGATCCTTTATACCCCAAGGAAGGCCAATATGGTGGCCGATGCTCTCAGCCGCAAGGCGGTCGCGGGTCCGATCAGAGACATATGTTTGAGGATGACCGTGATTAATCCACTGTTGCAGCGGATTCGTGAGGCCCATTTCTAGGCTATGAAGGAAGAGCATCGGAAGAGTGAGCGTATTGTGGGTCAGGTGGCTCCTTCGATTATGATAGACGTGAATTTTTGACTCTGCATCGGCTGGTTTGGGTTCCGTATTGGGGCGGTGTGCATCGGCTGGTTTGGGCTCCTTCGATCAGGTTTTGATGGAGGAGGCATAAGTCTAGGTTTTCCATTCATCCTGGGGCGATGAACATGTATAGGGATATTCGTCCAGATTATTGGTGGCGCTACCTGAAGCGAGATGTGGCTTGGTATCTGGAGCGGTGCTTGACATGCAGGAAACTCAAGGCCAAGCATCAGCAACCTCACGACAAGATGCAGCCGCTAGAGATTCCCATATGGAACTGGGAAGATATTAACTTGGATTTTATCACGAAGCTACCACAGACAGCGCACAGAGTGGATTCGATTTGGGTTATCGTGGATCGGTTGACCAATAACGCACATTTCATCCCGATTCAGGAGAGTATTTCTGCAAAGAATTTGAATGTGATTTATATCAGGGAGGTTGGGGCACGTCATGGGGTGCCGATATCGGTGGTTTTTGACAGATATGTCCGGTTTACTTCCAAGTTTTGGAAGAGGCTCCTCCGCAGACCGATTGTCACAGTGAGCGGACTATTCAGACCCTAGAGGATATGTTGTGGTCGTGTGTTTTGGATTATGGTGGGAGTTGGGATACGTATCTTCCGTTAACATAATTTTAATATAACAATAGTTATCATGCCAACATTTATCGACCTCCTTTTGAGATGCTCTACAGAAGGAAGTGTAGGACCCCGATTTGTTGGGGCGAGATTGGTCAGCGGGTTATGGAGAGTACCTTAGTGGGACTTAAGACCACTGAGCTGATTCTACAGACAGCTCAAAGTCAGAAAAAGAGTTATGCCGACAGGCACCGATCAGATTTAGAGTTCCATGCGGGGATATGGTTCTCCTGAAGGTGTCACCTTGGAAAGGTGTCATCCAGTTCAGGAAGCGGGGCAATGTGGGCCCCAGGTATGTTGGTCCTTTCAAGGTTTTGGCTCGGTTGGGCCGGGTTGCTTTTCGCTTGGATCTTCCAGATGAGATCAGTCAGATTCATAGCACGTTCCATGTTTCTCATCTGTGGAAGTGCTTAGCGGATGATTCCATAGTAGTTCCATTGGAGGATATTCTAGTAGATGACTTCCTGAGTAATATTCAGAGACTTGTGGCGATCCTTGATCAGGAGACGAAAACCTTAAGGAACAAGGTTGTCGAGTTGGTGAAGGTGCAATGGCCGCTCCGCAAGGGTTTGGAGTGGACTTGGGAGTTGGAAGATGTGTTGAGACAACACTATCGGGAATTATTTGGGATTGCGGACTTCGAGGACTAAGTCTCATTCAATAGGGGGAGAATTGTAGCCCTTGTTATGATTATGTTCCCTTTTTGTCCTTCATATTTTATTAATTTCATTTTGGCCCTTGTAATTAGTACGCGGGGCTTACCACATGTGTACGTTTAGTGTACTAGCGGAAGTTGGTCGCGGGTCCGAAGCCTCATACACTAGGCGTACGAAGGTTATGCATGGCGTACGAGGAGGATGAGAAAACCCTAATTTGGGGTGTTGCACCCTATATAAGCTCCTTAAGTCCCTAGGGCTGGCCTCTTTACCAGCCTCCATTTCCCTAAAACCCTAATCTTGAACCCTAATAGCCTCTTTGAGTGTTCTTGAGCCTTGGTCTTGATTTTGGTGGTTTATGCTCCTTGAAGTGAAAGAAAAAGAAGTTGGTGGACTCATTCTTTGGAAGGAAGCTTAGAGATCCAGATTTAGCTCCATCGCTTAGTGACTTTTGAGGTATAAAGTCCCAACCTTGATCCTTGTATGATTAGATCTCTTCATCTCATGGCTTTTATGCTTTTTGTCCTTTTTGGGTTAGTTTGATAAGTTAACTCGTTTGTGGGGTTTGTCCTTTTTGATCTGGGTGAATTATGAGTTTCTTAAGCTTAAAGGTGCAAACTTTATAGTGTTTATGGTCTCATGCATGCATTAAGTCATCTATTAATTCCTTTTGAGCTTTAAGAGCTTCATTTAGCCATGCATGCACGTAAAATTAGCAACTTTACGTGATAATCTGCCCAAGGAAGTCAGATCTAAGTTTTGGAGTGTATCTTAATCAGTTAAGAGCTGGAAATGAAAATTGGCTGAATGAGGGAGTACGTTGGGCGTACAAGCCCTAAGGCGAGTACACTACGCGTACGAGCTGAGTACGCCTCGCGTACTCAGCAAGTTGGGCCTCAAAATCTTGGGTCTTCGCTTTGGGCCATATTTTGGGCTTAGATGATTCGGGTCTTGTTGGGTCATCAGTTTTTTGGTTGATGCTTATTCTAGGTTCGCTTGGTGAAGGCCCACAAAGGTAAGGGTTAAAATGGTCTTTTTAACCTAATTTCGGACTGATGGTTATGGGTTGGAATCCAATTATTAATTGGATGTTATTTGGTATTGATAGCTCGGGGATTTGTCGGACCAGCAGCCATAGGTTTATCAGTGTGATTCAGTAGTTCGAGGTGAGTTTCCTCACTATGTTTAGCGGGTCGAAGGCACCAACGTCGGCCCATGATTTTGTTATGTAGGATGCTAGATGTATGCATGACTCTTGCATGTGTTATGTACTCGTATGCTTAACGGGCGGGGCCCGATGACCATATTGTATGCTATGTATCTTTGTGATTATTGCATGTGTATGTGTTTATATGTTATATGTTTATATGTATGCTGGGCAGGGACCGATGTCTGGTGGGGCCCATTATGTGTTTATTATGTATGGTATGTGCTATCGTGGGGGAACTCACTAAGCTTTGTGCTTACGGTTTTCAATTTATGTTTCAGGTACTTCCAGTTCCAAAGGGAAGAGCTTAGGATGATTACAGAGCACACACCACTTCGTTCTGCATTTTCTTTATTTACTCTAATGTGATATGATGATTGATACTTTTGTTTTATCTGGGTTGGTATAATGATGTTATTGGGATACTTGTTTTATTAATTTAAAAATGAAATTTTTGGGTCTTATTTTTGGGACGTTACAACAAGAAATTTGGACATTAGTGACGACACCAATAGGGACGATGCATGCATTACTGGCGACACCTTGGAATGTCAACCTCAATGCACGTGTCACCCTATTAGTGTTGCCACTAATATCGATGAAAAAATACCGCACTATTTTTCTCCCACATTTTTCATATCGTCGCTAATGGTTTGTAACTGTTGCCTCTAATACTCTCGTCGTCACAGATAAAGTCACCACTATTGCTCACAATATGTGTGCTCTCTTCTTATGTAATCCAGGTTATCCATCTTATGCACAATCCTATGGTCCTTCTTATTTTCTCATTATCTGATAAGGCAACATTGGATACCATCCACCACCATAATCTCTCTCTCACTCTCTCTCTCTCTCTCTCTCTCACACACACACACACACACACACACACACACGCATACACACTTTTATCTAAAAACTTAACTACAACCACCACCACCACCACCACTAGAACTACCTTATTCTAGTATCAAACACCAACATAAAAACCCACAACTACACCATTTTCCACCGTTCTTTGCCATCAGCCATCGTCAAACAACGTCTCTGCCATCAGCCACCTTCAAGCATCGTCTTAACAAGTAACAAATAGATGAAGAGTGACAGAGAAAGAGGAAGTTAGAGAGTTAAAGAAATATATTTTTTTCGTTGTAGTGTTAACGTTAATAATTTTCTGGATTTTTTTATGTAATAACGGATGTAAACTTTGCAAGCTTGATGTCAGTAATATCTTTTTTCTTTAATTTATGTTTTCTATTTCTTTTGTTTGGTGCTTATTTTGAAATCTTGAACTTTTTTAAGAAACAGATGCGAAACATGGATGAACTCCATGCAAGATGAACAAGATGATCATATAGTCATCTTGGAGTCAATAAATTTTATATTAGTAAATTAATTAGAAATACCAGCGACACCAATAGGGACGACATCGATATTAATGATGATTTTTGAGAAATAGAAATGTGGCGACATATTAGTGACAACATGTCGTCATTAAAGGCTTTAGGGATGATTTTTAAGGGCTCCAGTGACGACAAATGTCGCCCCTATCGCCTTGATTCCTTGTTTTGTACACGCTTCCATAATGAGCTTAATAATGAGTCTTTAATAATTCTTTAATTGCTTTTGATTTTTAATTTTTCCTAAAGTTCTGTTCTTAGCCCTATAAATAATGTTCCATGATGTACTTGCAAATAATTTTTCTTTTGAAAAGAAAAAAAACATTTTTCTCCTAAAATTATGTGTGTTGATTAAGATTGTAAAGCCCATTTTGTGGTATTAGTACAATTAACATGCTTTGATTCAGTGGCGGAGCCAGGGTCAAAGTAAATGGGTATCCCAAATTTTTTTCTGGTGGCCCAAATTTTTTTCCGGGGTACTTGGGTTTCCCCGGTTCGGTTTTGGTTTTAAACCCAAACCTTAATCGAATCCTTAGCTAACATCAAGTGTTGTTATATAAACATGAAGTTGAAGTATCTTTTGATACTTGAATCGATCTGGGAATCAAAATAGATATCAAATGAAAATAACATATTAATATAATAGACGAAATTGGCTGAATTTACATGTGTTTGACGATGTGTGATAGAATAGCTGGGAAAATAAAAATATGGGGTAAACAAAGAAATGTAAGGAGGGAGATTTGATCTTGAGACCTATGCTTCAATATACTAGCACCTTATCCAGCAAACCACATTTTTGTTTGTGTTTATAAGCGAAGGGAAATGTATATATACATTATATAAAACGAAATTTTGCTAAAAAAATTATACTACCGAAAAAAATTTGAAGGGTATCCCGAGCTACCCCGGGCTCTACATTGGATCCGCCCATGCTTTGATTTAGATTGTCCTAAGTATTCTTTGAGAATCAATAGATTCAATCTTTGTTTGTTTGTACGTGCATCAGTTTAGGGGTGAGCATTTGGACCAGACCGGATCGACTCTTCGATCAGACCGGTTTCAGAGAATATTGTGGACCGTGGACCGGACCGGATGACACTTACCGGGTCCAGGTCCATGTCCGGGTCCGGTTCTTCGACCCGTTTGGACCGGTAGAACTTTACATGCGTACGGTACAACTTGTTAAAACATGTTTTTGGGTTTAATACACCTTGTTAAAATGAATATGTTGTTGGGGTTGATACGTTACAACTCATTAAAATGAATAGTTTTTTAGGTTTGATACGGTACAAGTTGTAAAAATGAATATGTTTGCATTTGTTGTGCCATTTAGACTGGTCAAACTTTGATTGTTTATACTTTATATCATTTGTTTGAAGGATTGTAACTCATTGAATATTACACCAAAAACAACAAAATTATAGTCTAAACTCATCTACAACCTCTAAATTATACGTTGGAAAAAAACAAATGTCAATTCGACTTAAAACAAATAAGATATGCTTGTTTAAAGAATTTGACAGTATACAAAAGTTTAAATTTCTTGCAGAAAAGCTGAAATATTTCAGCTTTGATAGTTCATCTTTGAAGGATTGTAACTCATCTAATATAACAACAAAATTATAGTCTAAAAGTATCTACGAATTCTACATTATATGTTGGAAAAAGTTGTATGTCAATCCGACTTAAAACGAATGAGATATTCTTGTTTAAAGAATTTCATTGAGAACAAAAGTTTAATTTTTTGCTGAAAATTTGAAATATTTCAGTTTTGATATATATCATCTTTGGAGGATTGTAACTCATTGAAAATAACATCAAAAACAACAAAATTATAGTTTAAAATTATCTACAAACTATAAATTACATGTTCGAAAAAAAACCACATGTCAATCCGACTTAAAACGAATGTGATATTATTGTTTAAAGAATTTCATTGAGAACAAAAGTTTAATTTTTTGCTGAAAAGTTGAAATATTTAAGCTTTGATATCTCATCTTTGAAAGATTGTAACTCATCGAAGATAAAATCAAAAGCAACAAAACTATAGTCTAAAATTATCTACAAACTATAAATTACACGTTGAAAAAAACCACATGTCAATCCGACTTAAAACAAATGAGAGATGATTGTTTAAAGAAATTCACAGATTACAATTTTTTTAAAAAAATAAGCACGTCCAAAACCGGATTTTACCTGGAACAGGCCGGACCGCCGGACCAGACCGGTTTTACTAAAATCATATAACCGAGAACCGGCCCGAGGGTCTAAAAGCCGGTACGGTCCGGTCCACAGGTCCAAATCCTTACCCCTAGAACAGTTTACCTATTATTTTACATATTTAAGGATGGAGATATGGCCAGAAAAATATATATTATCCGTTGTAGTGTCAGGCGGATGAAATGAAATTGATAGAGTGATAGTAGCAACGATTCAATTCAAATGAATATTGCCAACACTCGTGATTTGGTTTTAATCACATCAAAGCCATTTTAATGGCAATTAATATCCTTGTGGAGTAAATCCCCATAAATTTAATGCTTGATAATAATAGTTCCTTAAAGGACAATTTTATTTATTTATTTTAGATTTGATTTGATTTATCGAGTGTCACAATCAAGATTAATATGTGTGTTTCAGTTTTTATAATGTTCTTCCATATAATTATATTATTCAAATCAAAGTTTTTTCAGTTGGGATACAATAAATGTTGATAAAACAATATCTTGTTGTCGGGTCATCTGTTTTACGAAAACACACGGAAAGTCAATTCAAATGAGTAAATACAAATAAGTCAAAATTTATATTCTTCATATACGACATAGTTCCAGTAACGAGGTGGCATATGTAATTGGTTTTAACATAGTAAACTCGATGATTTTATATTGACATTCAATAGAGCATATAATAGAGCATATGTAATTGGTTTTAACAAAGTAAACTCTATCATTTTATATAGACATTCAATAGATATATAGTGTAATGATCAGTTCAACGAAAAAAAAAACCTTTTAATTATTAAAAGTTTAAAAGTAAATTTATTAAAATTTGTATAGTACGAAAATTAATATAAAATTATATAGAAAAAAATAATAATTTATTAATCCATTAAATTCTAATAAATAGAATGCATTACGGATGCCTTAACGACCATAAGTTATTCTACAGTCTACGAAATGAGCTCACTGTATATTCCTCTTGTTCCCATTTTTAACACCGCATGCCCCCATTTAACAGACTCTATGGCAAACAATATTAAAATGAAATATCAGATCAAACATTGTAATCTTCAAATACCTTTTAAATATATCATTTAACTTTAATTACACTTAAACTTAATTCAGTAATGTTGCAACCTGTTAAACGTTCTTTAATTTTTTAAATACGTAGCAATACCAGCATGCATTTAAATTCTTGGAGATGATTTCCAAGTGTTGTCATAAAATAATTTTTATAAATATTTTAAAGTTACAATACTCGATAAATTTCTTATCAACTACTTACCACCATTCATTGTTTTGATATATAGTCAAAAAACTACTTATCACCATCTAGTTATATATAGGTATTTTTGTTTTGATATCGATAGTCAAAATAGTTTTCTCTAAAACGATTAATTAACTCACAATTCATTGTTTGATTTAGTTTAAACTCGCAACTTAAAAGTTGTTCTCAGATTGAAGACATCTCATGGCAGTTTATAAGCATTGAACTCGTAGCTATTTAGTTAATATGTAAACAGGAACATATAAAAGATGTTGATCTGTAAAAATTAGAAGAAACCCTAAATAATATAAAATGAATTGCATTGATCAATTGTACATTACAAAAAAAATGTGGAACAAAAAGTTGTACATATTAAAGCAAATAAAACACATACCATGATGGGAACCGGTGCAAAGATGTTCGGAAACATTCGAAACTAAAAATGAAAGGGAACTAAAATATTGGCACGGCTCAATCAGATCAAAACCTCAAAGGGGTTTCAGATATCTGAGTGAACCAGGCCAATATCATAGCTGCACTTTCATGCTCCATGAAAATGAAAACAGAAGAGAGAGGTGAATAAGGAGGGAGAAGGTGAGAATGTCTTGGGTAGGTATTTAATAGGAGAGCGAAGCACCTACAAAGCATTAAACAACCCCGGCTACCAAACCAGAAAAGTGGGTCACCGCATTTAACTCCCCTATTCTTTCTTCTCCTTTTCTTTTTGTTCTATAAACGGTATCGATATATTTGTAGACATGTTTTTCTACCTTGGAAAGATTGGTTTAACAGTGTTTCTAGTGCTATTTATTGGTTTAATTGCGTTTGTAGTGTTATTTGGTGACTAATAAAATTGTGGAGTGCATGAAAGATTTTATTACTGTCAAAGGAAAAAGAGTTTATACCGGAGACGAGAATGCATGAAATTGAGGATATTCCAAGTCAATTTAAAATAGCGATAAGAAGTTAAAGTTTTTAACGTTCGCGATGTAATGATAGCGTATCCGCAACACGATACATATTTCAGACCGCTATTAAAGAATTCACAAACAAACTCTTAGTGACGCGAGTCGTATACACCGCGACACGAAATAGCTCCAAATCAATATAGACTCCAAAATTTAAGAGACGATGTCAGCCAAAGCTTAACTCTTAACTGAAGAGTATCTAACAAATTATCAATGATATTCTAAGTTCCGGTACTAATCAATACTATAAAAAAAGTCAAGCATAGTATCAACCGAAAACGATCAATGCAATCTCGCCACTACTTACCCAAGGTGAGTTCGTTCTTGTTCTTTCTATTTTATTGCTTAATTGTTTATATATACAATAACAGTGTTGTATAATTTAAGCCTGAGATAGGATTGATTAAGTTAATGAGAAAATGAGTCTAAATAGAAATTTTTGTTCAAACTTTGAAATTTAAAATTTTATACTCTAACCAATAACGGATGGTGTCTAGTTTCCAAGCATGTGTCTAGTTATAGTCTATTATTCTAGTTATATTTAGGTTAGAACTGCAAACAATGTGTGGTCTTTATAGTTTTACCGGTACCCCGATGGATGTTTTACATTTAGCTACCTGGCGTACATTAACTTGAATGGGATTGTGGAGAATATTGTTACAATGAATTTCATCAAAAGTCATGACTTCCACAATAGTTATAAAGTTCATTATAATTATATTAATAAATATTAAAAAATATCAAAAAAGTACTAAAAAAAGAGTTTGAAGTGTTGAGTAAAATAAGAGCTTTTTGGAATTATGAAAAAAAAGGATAAGGCTTTACCCAAAATATCCATCAAATTACAATGTGCTTTTTGGATTCTTATTTCTGTATGTTGTTTTCTTTTTTACTGTTGAATAGCTTGAAAATTGGCTAAAATATCTGGAAGTTAGGACCTAATTTGATTCTGTATGTGTTTGAGGGCAAACAAAACATAAATAATGTAGGGTATTTTGATACTGTATTAACTAGTAATATATTTTGGGGCATTCACCTTAATAATTTTTTCTAGAATGTTGTATTGAAAGGTAAGTAATACTTAACATGTTTGATATATATATATATATATATATATATATATATATATATATATATATATATATATATATATATATATATATATATATATATATATATATATATGAGCCTGAGCTTTCAGGTGATCAAAGAGTTGGCCAAGGGTCGAGAGCATCTCATCAAATTTGTTGTTCGAAACATCTACAACGTTCCAGCATGCCCTAAGGAGCTTGATAAAGACTTGTTGTATGATTAGGTTCATCTCATCTTTCTTCCTGATCTCCTTTTCGAGTCTCTAAATTTGTTTTTCATGGCGAACGTGGGTCTATTTGATGAGCTCATTTGTAGCACCGATCAAAGCATCATGAACCTTCAACATTTTGGTGATGGTGTCGAGGTAATGATCGAGAGAGGCATCATACTTTTATTCAACCTCCTCGATGGTATGATTGAGTCGGAGGGAAATAAGTTGATCGAGCTAAGCTTCCCTTTCAACAGTTGTGGGTCCGGACTTTGTGGCTTATGACAAGGAGTTTAAAATTACATCTAGCTTGGAGTCTAGACCAGAAACCTGTTCATCAATCTTGGCATCGAGTCCAGCCACAGAGGTTTCAATTGATTCGACCTTCTTTACAGTTGCAGATACATTGTATCGGAGTTCCAAGAGCGCAAAGGGATCAGCATAATTACCGGCTGATGATCCTGTGTCCGAGGTGGAGGTCCGAGACTTTGCGTTATCATCTTCTTGATTGACAGGAGGTTCGGAGGGGCCAGCCTGAGTTGCATTGGTTGTATTATCTTCCTGTGGAGGAGTAGACTATGTTTCATCTCTGAGATGCATATAGGCTTAATCGTCAATCTTGATCTCTTCATCAACATGCTTGTAAGAAAATGAGGAGAGCCCAAAATCATACACTTGCCTTGAAGAATATGGCTTTGCTGGGAGATGAAGTGAGGAAAACAGCGGTTGAGCAGCAACAGATGTACTATCGTCATTAAACAAAACTTCATCTGAAAGTTCTTCATCAGGATCGGGGTGCAAATCATCATGGTGTTGAGTCTTGGGAGGATCGTCTGAGACGATGTTATCTGGTGTTTCTCCTGTGGCGAACTATAAATTAGTGATTTCATCAGTTGGAGCAACAAAGGGCAAGTTGCTTTGGATGGCCCTGTTTCTCATTAAGATGATAGTTGATTCAACCTGGGATCGTGTAAGTTCAGGATGCCTCGTATGTGCCCTGCCAACAAAATCATCCCAAAGAGGATCATTAATACTTGGTCGTCCTGTACCTTTACCGGGTATTAGACCAGTTCCGGCTTCCGAGGTAAGAGGGACAGCTCCTGCTTCGGTCGGACCGTGCTTGTGATGAAAGAATGGGTTTTTCCAAATTGAATCGTGGGCTTGTTCCAGGGGGTGCAAGGAACTATGTTCGACACCAGCAGCACCTTGTTGGGAAGGTGAGGGTGGATTATGTGGAGAATCCCTGTGAGTGTGTGATTGTGATTTTGAAACTCCGAAGGGTACTTCGAAAGAGTGGGTAGGAGGGGTAAGAGGATGGCCAGAGTCAGCCGAAATGTCTTCGGTTCCTTCCTGTTGAGAGGAAGAACTGACTTTTGTTCTCTTTCTGGATTTGGGTTTAGAGGGAGATGTCTTGTGTTTGGCAGATTTCTTTTTCTTACCACCAGATGTAATGGCTTGACCATGTCCGAGATAGGCTCAATGAATAAAGGGGTGGATTGTGTAGGGTATACACAATCGAAGTCTGTAAATGTTTTTTTAAATGAATGGAATCGGAAGGTAGTGTGGCCAGCATATGTTTCGCCAATCGCCTAATAGGTCCAAATGATATTTGGTCTAGATGGCGATAAGTCTTGATAGTTTTAAAATAAAGAAATACCTCTTTCGGAATCGTATCCATAGGAATTCGCTCACTCCTTTCATGGTACAGTTGTTGGATGGCCAGAGCCCAAAATCTCGGACTTAAAATCTCGTGAGGCTTGCGATTGATGGAAAACTTCTGAAAGTCTTGCCACAAGACTTCCGTGAGATCTACAATGTTGTTTTCCCCTAAGAAAATATTGTACACGACATAAAGCCAATCCTTTCTGAGAGTGTCTATACCTGCATGCTTCCCTGACAGGTTTTTAAGAATGAAATGCATGAGGACTGTCCAAAGGCCTGAAACAACAAATTTCTTGAACTTCTTTGCCTCAAAATCTTTAGTATACCCAATGTGATTAAGAAACATCTGGAAATATTTAACAGATGGTTTTTGGACCTTGAAGCCTTCAGGGTTTTCCAGAATTCCAATCGCTTTCAAAAAGGTGGATTTGTGAACAGGCACAATGACTTGTTATTCTTGTCTCAAGAACATCATTCTCGATCTTGATTCGATCAAAAGTTGTGTGAAGAAGACGAAGAGGAATCGGTGGGTCTGGAACTTTGGTGAGTGGAATAGAGATGGGGTGATGAGCGATGAACTCGATCATGAACCGGATGGACTCGTCGTAGTCCATGGGGTCCAAAGAGAAAAGCTGAGTTGTATCTCGTAGGAAGGGTTCAGTCGACAAAGACGAGCCAGACCCTTTGGAAGACTTCTTCTTTGGAAAGGATTTGGAAACTTTGGGAACCGATTGAGAGGAAGCCATTGTTGCGGGTTTTGAAGCTTGAAGAACACTTTAGCAGAGAGAGAAGATGAGTATTTTGGGAGCATAACGGGTAAAAGGGGTTTTGAGGGTCTTTTATCGGTTCAGGAAAGGATGGGTCGGGTTAGAAAATTAATGATGAAACCTAGATTTGAAAACGGATCGCATTTAATGTGTTGCCACTTTTGGATTGAGTTGATCTGCAACAACTAAACTAACCACTGACGGTACGTGTAAAATGGAAACCGTCAGACAATTGATGGGATGTTTGCTTTTACGGAGACGTGTGCAAAAAGGGTGCGAATTTCTAGGATTAAGAGATCATAGTTAAAAAAGTAACTGTTTGAGTTATTTAAGAGAAAAACGTTTCGAAACAAAATGATGAAAAACCTTTTGAACTTCTCCTAAAAGAATTGATTTCAGAGCGATAAGGTTCCGAGGCGTTTTGAAAATGAATCTCTGACCAGGAAATATCCGAGATGAATTTGTGATATGGTCTACGAATATGAAAAGGTTCGAGATGAATTTATGAGGTGATCTCGGAGCACTAGGGTTCCGAGATGAAATTTATGAAGTGATCTCGGAGCACTAGGGTTCCGAGATGAATTTTATGAAGTGATCTCGAAGCATAAAGGTTCCGAGATGAGTAGACATAAGATACTTCCAAGATTAGAATGAAAAATTCTTGTACATAATATAGAGTACGATATTGCACAGACTCGGACTGAATATTAAAGGTAAAAGATAGGAAGATCTCAGTGGACTTATGTGTAAGAAGATTTTGAGACTCCAAGACAAGAAGGATCTGATCTCGGATATAGAATGAGATGAAAGTTCATTACCGTTCCAGACTTGAATTCCGATATGATCTTCTTGTTGTACTTATGAAGTAAGTTCCGAGGTGAGATTAATACCAATGTGACAATATTGGTCATAAACTCCATATGATGAAGTGAGTTGGACAACTTATAACTACAAGAGGTGGTTAGAAAAAAACACACGTAAAATGATCCTATATATTCCTAGATGAAAAGTTTTTGACATTGAAATTATTTTATTCTCTGATGTTGCCATCAAATAGTACAAACCTCTTGAAAGAACTGAGGATCAGGCATCATCATATACATTTTTTTTAGAAAACCATTGAATTTCGTTTCATCTAATGCCTTAGTAAAGACATCAGCAATTTCATCGTCAGATGGAACAAAAATAAGTTCAATGTTACCATTTAAAACATGATCTTTAATGAAATGGTACCGTATATCAATGTGCTTCGTCATAGAGTGATGAATTGGATTGTGCAAGATCGCAATAGCACTTTGGGAATCACAAATTGATTGGGATTTGTTGCAACCGGTAACCATAGTCCAAGAGCTGTGATTTCATCCAAAGAACTTGGGATGTGCAGCTAGCAGCAACAATGTATTCCATTTCGGCTATTGAAAGTGCAATGCGGTTCTGTTTCTTAGATGACCAGCTAACCAAACGACCACCCAAAAATTGACAGCCACCAGATGTGGTTTTTCTATCTAATTGAAGACCGCTATAGTTCGAATCGGAATATGCTTGAAGGAGGAAACTCTCATTTGCTGGGTACCAGATTCCGAGACTCTTTGTACCTTTGATGTATCGGAATATTTGCTTAACAACCAAGAGATGAGACATCTTTGGATTGACTTGAAATGTGACACATAAACATGTCAAAAACATGATATTCGGACGACTTGTTGTTAGGTAGAGTAGTGATCTAATCATTCCTCTGTACTTATTTTCATCAACAGCAACACCTGAAGGGTCCGAAAAGATTTTGTGTCCGAAACTCATAGGTACCTTGGCAGAGGCACATGTGTCCATTGAGTATTTCTTAAAAAGTTTTGAGATGTTCTTTTCTTGGTGAATAAAGATTCCTCGATTGGTTTGTTTAATTTGGAGACCAAGAAAGAAACTCAATTCACGATTCATACTCATTTGGAATCGATTGACCATCAGTTTGGCAAAATCAGCAACCATTGATGAATCTGTGGATCCAAAAATGATATCGTCAACATAGATTTGAACAAACATGCAATGTTTTCCATTTGACCTTCGGAACAGGGTAGGATCGAGAATACCTCTATGAAAACCAGAACGCTTGAGGAAGTCAGTGAGAGTCTCGTACTAGGCACGAGGAGCTTGCTTGAGGCCAAAAACATCTTTTTAGATTTTGTAGCAGTAGTTCAGATATGAGAGATTGACAAAACCGGGAGGCTGTTGGAGATATACTTCAGTATCTAGTTCACCATTTAGAAAGTCACTTTTGACATCCATCTGAGCAAAGATTATGATGTCTTCAAGACAGGCAACAAGAGCAAAGATCTCATCATAGTCAAGCCCTTCGATCTGTGTGAATCCATTGGCCACCAATCTTGCTTTATTCCGAATGATAACTCTTGCGTCGTCTAGTTTGTTCGAAAACACCCATCTTGTACCAATAATGGGATGATTATGAGGAGGAGGGATGAGAGTCCATACTTCATTTCTTTCAAATTCAGCCAATTCTTCCTGCATGGCTGTAATCCAATCAGCATGTTCTAATGCTTCTTTGATGGATTTGGGTTCAACTATTGAGATAAATGCCAAGAAATGACATTCATTTTGAACACTTATGGCAGAATGAGCTTGTACACTGGCGTTTGGATTCCCAATAACTTGGTTCGGAGGATGATCCTTAGTCCAAATGTGTGGTCTCTGAAGCTCTTATGTAGCAGAGGATCCTATACCCTTAACTCGATTTTAGTTTACACATCTGGTTCATTAAAGGTTTTTATTGAATCTAAATCATGCATTCAGAAGATTCTCATTCTCTTTCATTCAACCTATCCAGTAGTATTGGTTCTACAACAAGGATCCGAATTCTTTTTCCACATGAATATGAGGCGTGGGCACTACACTTCAAGGATTACGTTCAAGGTCTTGAAGATCATGGTTACTTGATATGGGAAGCCATGACTGTTCAGACGTTTGTTCATTCAGATACAAGAAGAGTTATTAAAACTCAAGGCGATTATAAGAAACTTCTTCTAGAAGTTAAAAATGTCCCACAGGACAAAAAAGACAAGCTGATCAGCAATGTAAAAGCGATGAGGATAATCAGATTCGCTTTGCCTCCAGACACCTTTCGTTTGGTGAGTGCCTGTGAGAAAGCAAAAGAGATTAGGGACAGGCTAAAAGAACTTTATTCTAGTGATGTTGATCTTGAGCATTCCATTCAGACACTACTTTTCTCGGAGTTCGGAGCCTTTGTCTAGAAGCCTGTGGAGAATCTCGATCATACGTTCAACCGTTACCATCATCTTTTAAGCAAAATGGTGAAAAACAAGGTTAGACGCGAACCGATTGAACAAAAAGTCACATTCATGAACGGTTTGAAGCCAGAATGGAAAGCTGTGGTGTCAACGGTTAAAGCGCATGAGCATTTTAAGTCCTACTCTTTAGTGAAGCTTGTGGGAATTCTTAGGTCTCACGAGGACGAAGTCACAAAAGAAGCGAATATTGTTTCGGGGATGGCTTCTTTGGCTTTAGTCGCAAAGAACAAGTAGGTTGTAGAAGATGAGGCTCGGAGACGGACCTTTCAGATTGTGAACTCTGAAAGGAGGATTATGCACTGATGGTGTCAAACCCTAGGAAGTTCGCTAAAAAGAACTTTGGACGCAACAAAAACCGAAACTAGCAAGGAAGTTACAGATTTGCGAAAACGAAGGGTGAGAGTGTCAACAACCCTCAGAAGGAATAAGGGAAGAAAGATGGCAAGCTGGTAGGAGATTCTGGATATGACTATAATTATTGTCATGGAAAGAATCATTTAGCAAAAGAGTGCATGTTGAAAAGGCTCAATGAGAAGAAGGATGAAGGAGAAGAAAAGGATGAAGCTTACTACTTTCGCAAGATAGAGGAGCTCAAGAAAAAGAAGAATGCTGATAACACTAAACCTGCTTTTATTTTGCAGGAAAATGAAGACCAGTTTGGAAGAGGTTAAGTTTGGTCAACTGACTCGGAGGATGACGAGGTTCGCAGACCGACTCATGGCAAGTGCTTCGTTGTGAAAGTTGGTGCTTCGGAGTATGATGGAAGATGTTTCATCGTTAACAATGATGCTTCAGAGCAGAAGGGTGACACTTCCGACAGTTTCTTTTCTACGAAACCCGTCACCGAGCAGATCAACGAATGTGAGAAGATGATAAGCAAGGTAAATTCCATTCTCGAATCTTTAAATGTTCCTGTCTCTCGGTATGAAACTGAACTAGAAGACTTAAAATTTACAGTTTCTAGTTTAAGTGATAGTTTAAAGAGAACCTGTTTAAGTAATACGAACTTAATTGATCAAATCAGCAGGGTAACATCAAAAAGTGAGGAGAGACGAATGTGGATTGAGAAGTTAGAGTTGGAGTTATCTAGATCTAGGGAGGATTTAATTTATTCGCAAAGAGACAACTTAGGGCTTTTGAAACAACGAAATATTTTTTGTTTGATTGCTAAATGTTTTTATTGTAATATCACTCAACTGCACATTGATTGTGAAATAGGGAAGGAAATCTATATAATGATTTTGCCCTTTCTAGAAATGAAAGAGGACGAAATCGATGCAGACTGTTTCAAATGTGAATCCATCGTGTCATCTGACGAAGTCTCTGATGCTTATAAAATCAGATTGGACAAAATTTGAACCTTACATATAGTCCAAAGAGCATAAGAATATGCTAAAACAGATTTTGAGCGAAAAGGATAAAGAGAAAATCAAATCTGATACTTTACAGAAATTTGACTCTTTATGCACTAAATTAAGTTCAGGTAATACACTTAACGTTGAAAATGTATCTGAATTTGATGATGATAGTGACATGAATGAGATCTCTGTGGAGGATGAGGTTGACTCCTCAAAATTTTTAAAAGCGAACCTAAACCTGCGAAAACCTTGATTTTTGAAAATTCCGTTGAATATGTTCGCATGTCTGAAAATGGTAGAAAAATTTTAAAAGAAAAAGAAACTGTTTTCCCGAAGGTTCAAATTGTTCTGAACTAGGTCTTTACAACCTCAGGACTGAACAAAAATCAGACCAAAGAACTACCATCGCTCGTAGAAGAAGACAACGATGATGGGTGCGATGAATTTTTCTGGTCTGCTCGTATTGACAATGTAGGTGAAACCAAAGGTCTCTTAGAAATGACCTCTTGGAAGACTAAGGGAAGATACGTGGCAGAACCTTTAAACAAAGTCCATTCTAGCCACGAAACAGGAAGTCCGAGTGGAACCAAAACTGTTCCATCTGAAAAGTTCGAAATCCCTGTTAAAAAGTCAAAATCTAGAGTTAATCTTCATAATTCAGCTGAGCAATTCGCAACTCAGAAACGTCAAAGAAATTCTAGATATAATAAAAATTTAAAAGAAAGAAAGCATTTCTGGCAATCCAAAAATCCTAACTTTGTTCATCAAGAAAAATCTGCAAATCTGAGTGCGAAAGTATCTTCAAATACGAATCCTAAAAGTGTTTCAAAAACTCAGTCATCCTCTTCTCCGATTTCAAAATCAAAAGTTTCTCAAAAACCCAAGTTTTCAAAACAAGCAAAATCTTTTGAGCAAACAAAACCCAATGTTTCACAATCTACCAAAATATCGAAAGATACAAAGGGCAAAGGAAAGATTAGTTCGGAGTAAAAAAGTCATTCCAAAAACTCCGAATCAAACTTGAAAAAGGAAAAGATGGGTGAGAAAAGGATTGTCAAGCAACGAATTCAAGATAATAAAAGAATAATCTCTTTTCAAAAGAATCCTAAAGATGAAAGGATCTTTGTCTTTAAAATCACTAAGAAAGATAATTCCACTCTGATTAAACAATCTTACTTGGTTGATGAAGCAATAACATTTCCTGTGTCTGTGAAAACCTCACGTGGACCCAAACAACTTTGGGTTCCTAAATCTCTTTGATTTTTGTAGGTGATACGTGACGAGCAGTTTGACTCTGAATGGTATATTGATAGTGGTTGCTCGCATCACATGACAGGAAGGAAGGAAGAATTGAGAGATTTCAGACCACTGAAGGATGGAAGGAGAGTCAAATACGAAAATAACTCTCATAGAGATATTAAGGGCCATGGAATGATCATGAATGGAGAATTCTCTATTTGAAAAGTAGCCTATGTGGAAGGCCTACAAAACAACCTAATTAGTGTATCGCAATTGGTTATAGGAACAAGCTTAAACGTGTCATTCGACGACGAGGGATCGGAGATAATCGAGAAGAAATCCAAAACAGTGTTGGTGAAGTCCATACACAAAGGCGAGATGTATCCACTTAATCTGAATCCCATCAAAGGAAAGCCAGCCATATGCCTTCTTATGAAAGCATCTTTGGATGATAGTTGGCTTTGGCACCGAAGGCTCTCACATCTCAACTTCAAAGACATCAATAAACTCTTACTTGGTGATCATGTGCGAGGACTACCATTTCTGAAGTTTGAGAAGGATCATCTCTATGCGGCCTGTAAACTTGGGAAACAAAGCATGAAGAGTCATCAAACAATCATAAACACCAAAGTGATCGAGCCACTTGAGCTTTTACATGTTGATCTCTATGGCCCATCTGCCATCGAGAGAATTGGTGGTAACAAGTACATTTGAGTTATTGTTGATGATTTTTCCAGATTTATGTGGGTGTATTTTCTTCAGCAGAAATCAGAAGCCACTCCTAAGCTCAAGGACTTTATAAAGCAGATAGAGCTTTAACTACGAAAGCTGGTTCATAACATTCGCAGTGATAATGGGTTAGAATTCAAAAATCAAGCGTTTGAAGAGTTCCTGACTGAAAAAGGAGTAGCTCACAACTTTTCAGCTCCTTACACTCCTCAACTGAACGGGGTCTTTGAAAGATGAAACAGGTATGTGTGCGAAGCTTCGAGAACTATGCTATCATTTGCAAATCTGCCACTTTACTTCTGGGCTGATGCTATTGGAACAACCTGCTTTACACAAAACTGATCTCTTCTCAATAAGCGATTTTCTGTTACTCCATATGAGATTTTAAATAATCGAAAACCTAATGTCAAGTTCTTTCATGTACTCGGTACCAGGTGATTCATTTTTAATAATAAAGAGCAAAGGAACAAAATTGATGTGAAGGCTGATGAAGGTATTTTCTTGGGGTATTATTTGCATTTTCAATTCGTTTATCTCCAAGATTGAGCCCAAAAACATTAATATTGCTCTTGATCATTCTGATTGGGTGCAAGCAATGCAAGATGAGCTCAATGGGTTTGAACGAAATAAGGTTTGGAGGCTAATTCCAATTCTGAAGGATGCTTCCGTCGTTGGTCTTAAATGGGTGTTCAGAAATAAGCTCGATAAAGAGGGCAATGTGATTCGAAACAAGGTGCAGCTAGTCGTAAAAGGGTATTTCCAAGAAGAAGGGATTGACTACGAGGAAACTTTCGCATCAGTAGCAAGGTTGGAGTCAGTTCGCATCTTTCTGGCATATGCAACACATAAGAAATTTGAATTCTATCAAATGGACATTAAGTGTGCCTTTCTGAATGGGGAATTAGAAGAAACAGTGTATGTGGAACAACCACCTGGATTCGTAAACGAAAAATATCCGAACCACTGTTACATTCTTGACGAAGCGGTCTATGGTCTGAAACAAGCTCTACGAGCCTGGTATGAAACTCTAACTAGATTTTTAAAACAATCTAAATTTTAACAAGGCTCGGTCGAACCAACCTTCTTTCACAAGAAAGATGGAGACCATTTGATGATCGTCCAAATTTACGTTGATGACATCATTTTCGGATCTACTAATCCTAGATTAACTGTTGAGTTCCGAAAGTTGATGGAAACTAAGTTTGAGATGAGCTAAATGGGTCCGCTTAATTTTTTCCTTGGTTTGAATATAAGACAGAGTCAGGAAGGAATCTTTATCAACCAGAGGCTTATACGTAGTCCTTACCTGCGAAGTTTGGAATGGTGGGGGATTCGAAGGCAAAGGTTCCAATGGCATTCGCAACAAAGCTAACACCATCTTTTGACAAACCAGCTGTGGATATGACTCTTTGTCGTCAAATGATAGGGTTATTGATGTATTTAACTGCTAGTCATCCAGAAATCATGTTCTCTATTTGCTATTGTGCTAGGTTTCAAGCAAACCCTCGCGAACCCCACATGACCGCTGTGAAGAACATCTTCAGGTATCTAAAATGAACCTCCTCGCTTGGAATTTGGTACCCATCAAGTTCGGGGTTCTTTGTGCAAGCATTCTCTGATGCTGATCTCAGAGGTTGCGGTCTTGATCGTAAAAGTACAACTGGAGGATGTCAATTTCTTGATGGAAAACTCGTCAGTTGGCAATCAAATAAACATACCTGCGTTTCCCTGTCGACTGTCGAAGTTGAATATATTGCAGCTGCCTCCTGTACCTGCTAGGTGATATGGATTCAAATTCAGTTAAGGGACTATGGCATAAACATGAAAATAATACCCTTATACTGCGATTCCGAAAGTGCCATTCACATCTGTCACAACCCAGTGTCGCACTCCAAGACCAAACACATCGCACTGAGTTATCACTTTATTAAAGATCACGTGGAAGATGGAAATGTCGAGATTCATTTTGTTAGATCTGTTGATCAACTGGCCGACATCTTTACTAAAACCTTACCAGAACAAACCTTTAATCGCATTCATCAAGGCTTAGAAATGATTGAAGCTGAATCAGTTCTGAAACTACCTTCGTACTAGGAAAGTATTGATTGAACTGTGAATGGGTGCGAATGTTCGTAGTGATTTGTAGTCTACTGTTCATCCGCAAAGGTTCGTAGTAATTCGTAGTCTACTGTTCATCCGTGAAAGTTCGTAGTGATTCGTAGTTTACTGTTCATCCGCGAACGCTCGTAGTGGCTCGCAGTCCACTGTTCATTCGGAGGTTCGGAACTTCTTGTATACTTTTGTATATTTCGTGTGTTATTTAATTTTTATGTTTTTATTACTTTTCAAAAAATTCAAAATCCAAAACTATTTTATTTCTTTCTGTTTTTATTTCTTTTTCAGAAAACTCAAAAATCCAAAAATATTTTCTATTTTTACTTTTTTATAACATCAAAGCAATAGATAATTGAGCATACTGGCATATCATATCATGGTACTCTCAATTACGAAAGATGGGGCAGGTATTGAATTTCTAATCCTTACACTAGTTAAGTGTCCCAAGAAGGATGTTGGTGCATGTAGTTCGAAGCCTCTAAGACTCTATGTTTGAATCCTTAATTAATTGATAATACCAATCATTTCTTCCCAATCAGGCTGAAATTCACATAAGTCATTGAGCTACCTTACTCTTTTCACATTGAGTTAAGAGTTGACTGTTTGGTCATTTTCGTATAGCAGAGGTACATTTCTATTCAGAACCATCTCCTATTTTTCTCCATCACATTCGTTTCCATAATCGTAACCCTTGAGACTCTCAGAAATTACCACTGAGGTTTATGGTTGCACAATCACTGTGTTTATGATCTTAAATTCGTTATAACCACGAATTGAGTGAAACCTAGAATCCAACACATATTTACAAATTGACGGTGAACAATTTAAATGTTCTAGATTAATAACCATGGAATTGACGAAACTCCACTTTTGTGGTTTGTACCTTGAAATCTCTTTTTATTTATGCGAGATCTTAATGAAATGTTATAGACCTAAGACTTTTCTACCAATAAGATCTAGTTTTTATTTTTCTTGAGATTTCTAAATTATCCAACCACTCTATATTTTTCAAAAGCATACTTGTTCTTATGGTTACACTGGTCAGACAAGTACTTTATACGAACGTTCGGACTTAAATTGAGTTTCAGACTTAGTTGAAGAAGAAGCCACCCCTTTCGCCTTATTAAAAGAGTCCTTTCACTATTTCTCCACAAACAGATGATCGCAATTCAACGAGACACCACACAAGCACTTTAAAGTCTCTCTTGACTGCGAAGGAAAAGATCGTTGCTCGGGATCTATCTACTTTATGTCTTTAATGACATCACTAGAATCCCTTAGAAAATTTATTTAATTTCTTTATCTTTGGCACACTCTTGCACGAAGATCTTTATGATTTTCAAAAATTTGGTTCCTTGTCTTAATGGTTACTTTCAGGTTCGGAGTACAGTAAATCATAACTAATTGAGAAAGTATGAAACTGCGAAAGTTAGCAACTGAAACAGCGGTATTTCTGGATACGATTTGAATTTAGGAGCGTGAAGATTGAAACGACGTCTACTGTCACGCCGCCTGACACACGCCATCTGACACAGCTGTCACTAACATCTTTTTAGGCTACTTCTCAGTGACTTGTTTAACCAACCGCCAGATTTCTCTCACTTATCAAACATTATATAAATATTTCGACGGTTCATTATTTCATTACCACTTTTAAAAAAAGGCACTCGAAATTCTCCGGAAATTTCTCTCTCTACTGCTCATCTTATTCTTCACCAAGCAACAATGGTCACCTCATCTGAAACCCCTTCAGTCGCCGAACAAATGGCACAATCAACACTGCTCAACATCAAGGTTAACCGGAATCTCATTCTGGACTTTGAGCCATCCAAATATGACGCCTTTCTCCAACCGTAGATTGAATGTCTGTGCTATTCTCCATTGGTGATTGCTTTGACGAAGACTGAGAACGTACCCTTGGTTCATCTGACCAAGGCGTACTCAGCTGCTAGCTATCTCAAGGAGGAAGAGAAGATCATCTTTGAAATCGGTAACGAGAAAATATACATCTCTAAGTCCAGGTCATGTAGCCTGATGGGTCTTCCTCAAGGTCGTGACCTAGTTGATCCAGAGTCCATCTCAAACTCTGCAATTCTGGAGATGTTCTATAACATGGGCTGTCGTGAAAACCTTTCCGTTGTCTCCAAATTTAAGAAGCCCAACTTACCTCCAGTGTGGAATGGGTTGTTTACCCTTATTTTCAAAAGCTTCTCTAAAAGGGTAACTAGATCCGACTGTGCCAGTAAGCTGTTCATAAAGATCATGTATGGTGTTTACTCTTGCGTTAATCTTGACTACATCACTGCGCTTTGGGCTCAACTCGTCCAGAGTACACTTTCTTCAACACGTCACAAAGAGATTTCATGTGCATGTTTTTGGACGATCGTTGTTCAGAGGGCTATTGATTGACTAAGGATTCCAATGATAGAGGGTTCGAGTATGGCTAACATTCAGATTTTCCACACCACGAACATCATCTTGTCCGACACTTTGCAATTTACCTTCATCTGATCAATCCTAGAAACGATGCTTAGCAATGTCCCAGCTGTGAGTGAAGTTATCCGAGCCTATCACAGTCTACCGGATTCTGGTCCTCATCCAATGACCTCTGAAATGCAAAAGATTCTAAAGGAGGCTGATAAACCTAAGAAAGGGGGAAAGCGAAAGGCAAAGGCTGGACCCTCCAGAACTGCTCCGGCTCAAAAGAAGAAGAAAGTTAAGCAAGCGGATCGCAGGTCAAGGACTCCCACTCCAAGTGCTGAGGAGAATTCTCAGTCTAACACTATCTCGGATATTCGCAGTCCTGAGTGAGTCTAGCACGAAGATGATACAACTACGACTTCACATCCTATGGTTTCAGAGGCCACAATTACGAATCCCGAGGTAACCTTCACAATGCCAACTTCAGTTCCTATTTTTGTTGATTCCTTTCACAATTTTCTCCACCATCACCCACTGCTACAACAACACCAATCACAATTGCTCCCTGCTTAAATGTTTCTCTGGGTGTTTCGCAACCGCAAGCTTCAATTCCATCATCTACTCCATTGTACATGGATTCCACAACAACTACAACAACAACTACAAGTACACCACCAGTCACTACCAACGTATCTGATATGGGGGCAAGGGCTTCTGGTTTATCCGTTTGTCTAGAATCCACTCGAATCTCACCATTAAGTCAAGATGATCCATACGTCGTCTTTAGTGATGAGCGGGATGCATTTGAGGGCTTTCATTTTTGTCCTTTTAACATCCAACCAGAGAGTGATGAAGATGATGCTCCCATGACTGCCAAATAGTTTAAGGAATTGAACTCCAAGCTGGATTCCTTGATTAAGTCCTCCAAAGCCTCATCAAGTGATGAGTACTTACATGCTTCTGTCAAAGCTCTTTTGGAAACACTTACAAAAGAACATTCTGCCAACCCTGCTCTCACTAATAAAGTCGTTGCGGATTCTACACAAACTTGCAAGGACTCGACCGAAATAGTCGCAAAACTAATTTCTGATCCATCAAGCATAAAGACCAGAACCTTGTTGAAGTAAGCTCAGTCATTCCTTCCTTCCTTCAGGGCACCTTTGGACACGTACTGAAGAAAGACCTCCCAGAGGATGTGCCCGTAATTAATTGGATTGCAAGTGAAGATGCTCCAAACGAGGTCAAGAAGAGGCTTGCCCATGTCGGTTCTTCCTGAAAGACTGCTAATCACATAGTGACACACATATTGCCAAATAGCAGACGATTTTCCCTTTTTGAACTCTGCAACTCCTTTGAGCTTTGCTTTGTACCCCATCTGGTACAGTGTGGAGAAGACATCGTTGGTACTTGTCGAGTAAAACTCTGTTGAGGGTAAAACCCTCAAATTGATGGCTTCAAGAAACTTTTCCTTGGTCAAGACAACTAGGGAATCATCGATCAATCGGAGATGGGTTTGTTGGTGTTTGTCGACGAGCCTAAAGGAAGAAAATGCAAATTTGAAGAGAACATCTTGAGGAACAACTTTAGTAAACGAGTCAAATGCACCAAACAAAGGATGAGTTAGGAGAAACTTGCTCATGATCTACATGGAGTCACTGTAGTTGTCATGATCATCAAAAATCCATCGATAGTTACTTGCAGCAATCGAAGGAGTTAAATCCTTGATTATGACCCAGATGTAGTGGGTTTTGCGGAACCATACGCCTTGGATTGTTTCTTGGAAATGTTGTATTTCTCAATTCTTGCAGAAAAGAGTTTTGAAGAACTTGCTTGAAAGAGTTTTTGCAAGAGAGATGAAGAAGAATAAGAGCGTCTGTTAGAGTTCGAAAAGCGTAAAGCTTTCTTGGGGAAGAAGAGGGGTTTTTATACCTCTGTATTTCAAAAATAATTAATAACAGTTTAAGTACATGTGTTAAAGCAAAAACGTTTGGGTTTTTACCATTATCAGCTAATATAATCAAATTAAAAGAATTGTTTTTTTCGGGAAAAGAGGAGCATTTAATGAGTCACAGGCCCATTATGATCCGTCGTACAATCCTGGGGTGAAAATGGTTATATCCGTTGAATAAAATGGGGAACTAGAACGGATGTGACCCCAACGGTTGCTTGATGTGATAGGTTGAGTTAAAAAGATTTTCAAAAAAGATTTCGTTTATGGAAAATCAGTTTATTTATCCTTTATCCAAAAACAGGCCTAATTGAGGAAAGTCTTTTTAAAGGTAATCTAAATTATCATATGCGACAAATTGAATGCAGAAGAATGTTTCAATATCATTAATTAGCACACAATGACATTTAAAGCGTCTGTGGAATGATGACTGCTGATTGATTAATACTTCTGCGGGAGATGAGGGCTGAAAGCAAACTTGATCATAAAGGTTAGAAATAAAAGAAATAAGGAGACCCGAGGAGTATATTGATCATAAATGACTTCATTATACCGAGTATATTGAGGAGCAATCTGTGAAGAATTTACTACATCAACTATTCTAAAATGAGATAAAATGAGTAAAGTGCTTCAAGAATTTTGATTTGATAAAAGAAAAGAAGCAATTTTACTCACACTCGAAGACCGATGAGGCCTGCAATATATATCCTTTCAAGAAGAACTGCAAGTTTGGATTCATCATCCCTATCATTTCCAAAAATCCATTATGTTTTATGAAGTCGAGTGCCTTGGTGAAAACATCAGTAATTTCCTCATGAGTAGGAACAAAGATGAGTTCAATGTTACATTTGAGGATATGGTCCTTGATGAGATGATACAGTAGTACTATGTGTTTCGTCTTCGAGTGGTGAATAGGATTGTGTAAAATGGCTATCGTACTCTCTGAATCACAATAGATTGGCACCTGCAACATCCTGTACCCGTAGTCGAAAAGTTGTGTCTTCATCCAGAGAACCTGAGAGCAGCAACTGGCTGCGGCAACGTATTCAGCCTCTACGGTTGAGAGTGAGACACAATTATGTTTCCTTGAGGACCAACTTACTAATCTTCCACCCAGAAACTGACATCCTACCGAAGTGCTTTTTTGGTCAAGTCTGCACCCTGAATGATCTACATCTGTGAATGAATGCAGACTAAAGTCGTTACCCGCAGGGTACCAGAGACCCAAGGCCTTACTCCCTTTGAGATACCTGAAGATCTGCTTGACTGCGGTCAAGTGGGATACTTTGGGATGGGCCTGATATCTAGCACATACACCCGTAACAAACACAATATCCGGTCGACTTGTAGTGAGGTATATCAATGAGCCAATCATTCCTCGTTATATCTTATGATCAACAGACTCTCCAGTAGGGTCAGTTGAGATTTTGTACCCGGAGGCCATAGGGACCTTTGCCGAGCAGCAATTATCCATTGAAAATTTCTTCAAAAACTCAGTGGTATACTTTTCCTGATGAATGACGATCCCATGAGAGATCTGTTTGACTTGAAGACCTAGAAAGAAATTAATCTCTCTATTCATGCTCATTTGAAACTTATTGTTCAAGAGCTTTGCAAAATCATCCACCATTCATTGATGCGTTGAGCCGAAGATGATGTAATCCACATAAATTTGAACGAGCATCAAATGTTTATCATTTACTCGTTTGAAAATAGTGGGATGTATCACACCTCTTTTGTAACCTGAGTTGACAAGAAACTCTGAAAGAGTTTCATACCAATCTCTAACTGCCTACTTTAACCCATAGACAGCTTTCTCCAGCTTGTAACAGTTGTTGGGAAACTTTGAACTTTCAAAGCCTGGAGGTTGTTTTAGCTTTACTTACTCTTTCAGTTCACCATTAATGAAAGCACTCTTCACATCCATTTGATGGAACTTATATTCTTGTGTGTCGCATATGCTAGAAGAATGTGTATAGCTTCCATCCTTGCAACATGTACATATTGATGGGTTTTGAGCATTCTAACACTTCCTAAGTGTACATGCAACCCTAATAACCTTGAATCTATGTTTTCTCTATATACATGCAAATTTCTTTTCAAGGTTATTTCCTAACTAGCATGGCATGGCAATTACATAGAACATAAAACTAGTAAAAATACATACCTTGTTGTTGCTTGGATTCCTTCAAGACTTTGTGAGCCTAGCACCCCAAATGTTGTGCCTCAAATGCTTCACACAACACCACAAGACTTGGAATAACTTGAGAGAATGTCACTTAGCCTCAAAATCGGTTATGCCCTCTCTAGAAACACTAGGTCACATTTTGCATGCTATAGGGTTTCTTTTATAGTGTGTCATAATTAGGAGTTACAAATGTAAACCCTAATTGTCATGACTCTTGATTTCTCATGACCCATGGATTTGTAACTCCCATGGACTATACATGGAGCTCCATATGGTTATAACCAAACCCATAAACCATGGATCATTAATCCACCATAAAAGAATTGATGATTGTCATAATCAACCCTATATATTTAATTAGTCTCACTTTGATCACCAAATTAATACTAGATTAATACTTGATCAATACTAATTAAATAATACTATTATTAATATATTAGAACTTATAATATATTAATAATCATAAGTGCCTTATTCTCTCATCTAGTCTATCCAAGTATTGCAATGCCATGCAACCCAAATGGACCATGCCGGGTCGGGTCAAGTACATACCAAATAAAGTTATGGACTTAGACACTATATCCAACAGTCTCCCACTTGGATAAGTCTAATAACTATATTTGCAAATATGACTTCAAAATCCGACTAGCAATCGTAGCTCTTTCAAAGTCTCTCGGAACTGAGATGATGATGATACGCCATTTAAGATAAGTGATCATATAATCCTCTGTTCTCATGATATCAGCCGGACAAACACATGGAACATGGTCTTACTTATTGTCTAGCATTTGTTTCTCGATCTCTGATTTGTTTCGACATATAACTAAATTGAACACATCAATTAGGTTCTGACCGGGCCCGGTACATAAGTCAAAACCAAATCATCGAGGGGCCCAGATATCGCTTCTATTTCTAGAAGGAACAGATAAACTTCGACTGATATGCTTGTACTAACTACTTGTTGAATTATTCACAAAGGCACGTTTTATGACATCGAGTTACCAATGCGTTTTCGTGCAATCAATGAATAACCAACTCATAGTCAACAACTCATATCTCTAGGTTTGAAGATTTATATGATATTACCGTCTCACGATCACTCGAGATAAATTCCATGAAGTGATGCAAGTGAGCGTGGGTTGGATCCAATACTCAGCCCTTATGAGTACTCATGAATGTTGTAGCAACCATTGCATTGTCCAAAGCACTTTTAGACAAATCATACAAGCCAAATTCATGACAGTCTTAAATCAATACTTACTTCCAAAGTTTGACTGACTGTGGATGGTTTGAATAATAACATAATTATTCTGGAAGTAAAAACATGCAAAATTGAAACATAGTAAACAATCAACACAAGATAGTAACACCTTACTCATAAATAAATAACAACTTTTATTTATCATCAAATGTCAATTACATTTTACAAGTTTCAGGAATCTAATTATTGAAACTAATATCATCCTTCAGCCCAATGCGCCTCGCATGCTGTAAATGCTTAACCCTGGTCAGTCCCTTCGTGAGGGGGTCTGCCGGGTTCTCACCTGATGATACCCTTTTAGCCACGAGGAGTCCTTCTTCTATTCGATGTATGATGAAATGGTATTTTCTGTCAATGTGCCTAGATCTCCCGTGATCTCTCGGTTCCTTAGCCAAAACAACCGCACTTTCGCTGTCACAGAAAATTTCCATTGGCTCCTTTATAGCTGGTACAACTCCAAGGTCTCCGATGAAGTTCTTTAGCCATATCGCCTCCTTAGCTGCTTCACTTGCTGCTATGTGCTCTGATTCACAAGTAGAATCAGCTACTGTCTCCTGCTTGGAACTTTTCCAAGTAATTGCCCCTCCATTTAGGATAAAGACCCAGCCTGACTGAGAGCGGAAATTATCCCTATCAGTCTGGAAGCTCGCATCGCTATATCCTTCCGCTCTCAAGTCATCACTGCCTCCGAGGGTAAGGACCCAATCCTTAGTCCTCCGCAGATACTTGAGAATGTTCTTTACCGCTGTCCAGTGTGCCTTGCCAGGGTTCCCTTGATATCTACTGACCATGCTCAAAGCAAAGGCCACATCAGGGCGAGTACAAGTCATAACATACATGATCGAGCCCACAGCGGAAGCATATGGTATATGACTCATTTCAGCTATCTCAGCCTCTGTACTCGGACTCTGAGTCTTACTCAGCTTGGCATTACTCTGGATTGGTAATTCTCCTTTCTTGGATTCTTGCATGCTGAACCTCTTCAGCACCTTATCCACATAAGTACTCTGACTAAGTCCAATTAGTCTCTTACTCCTGTCTCTTAATATCCTTATCCCTAGGATATAGGCAGCTTCCCCAAGGTTCTTCATAGCGAAACACTTCCCAAGCCAGGACTTAACCTCCTGCAAGGTTAGGACGTCATTTCCTATGAGAAGTATGTCATCCACATACAACACCAAGAAGCTAACTATGCTCCCACTAGCCCTGACATACACACAAGACTCATCCTCACTCCTAGAAAAGCCAAACTCTTTGACTTTCTCATCAAAGCAAAGATTCCATCCGCGAGATGCTTGTTTCAATCCATAAATGGATTTATCAAGCTTACACACTCTATTAGGGTATCTTGTATCGACAAAACCCTCTGGTTGAGCCATGTAAACATCCTCAGCCAACTTTCCATTAAGGAAAGCGGTTTTAACATCCATTTGCCATATTTCATAATCATGAAATGCAGCTATGGCTAACAATACTCTAATAGACTTAATCTTAGCTACTGGTGAGAAGGTCTCATCATAGTCAACTCCCGGAGTTTGAGTAAAGCCCTTCGCAACCAGTCGCGCTTTGTAAGTATGTACCTTCCCATCCATGTCGGTCTTCTTCTTGAAGATGCATTTGCACCCAACTGTCTTACGACCTGGTACATTGTCAACCAAGTTCCAAACTTGATTGCCATACATGGACTGAATCTTGCTGTCCATAGCCTCCTTCCACTTAGCAGACTCAGGGCCTGCCATGGCTTCCCTGTAACTATTAGGTTCATCCAAATCTATTAGTGTACTATCACTAATAAACGTATCACCTTCAGTGGTGATGTGATAACCATAATAAAAATCAGGTGTGTTCCTCACCCTAGTGGAACGTCTTGGAGGTACAGACTCATCTATCGGATCAACAGGAGTTTCCTCCTCAGGTTGGTCAATAGCATTTGAGGTTCCTTCACCACTTGACTCTTGAAGCTCTTCAAGGTCAATTTGCCTACCACAGTCCCCTTGGCTTATGAATTCTCTCTCACGAAAGACTCCTCTTCGTGCTACAAAAACCACATTATCACTGGGTCTGTAGAAGAGGTAACCAAAGGATCTCTGTGGGTAACCGATGAAAATACACCTCTCACTTCGAGGTTCAAGCTTATCATGAGTCTCACGCCTCACGAAAGCTTCACAACCCCAAATCTTGATATGGTCCAGATTGGGAACTTTCCCAGTCCACATCTCGTGAGGTGTTTTGGCAACCTTTTTAGTAGGGACTAGATTAAGGATATGGGCGGCAGTCTCTAAGGCATACCCCCAGAAAGAGATTGGTAACGAAGCTCGACTCATCATGGAACGAACCATATCCAGCAAGGTTCGATTGCGCCTCTCAGCTACACCATTCAACTGTGGTGTTCTGGGAGGTGTCAATTGTGAGACAATCCCACATTCCTTAAGATAGTCAAGGAACTCCATGCTAAGATACTCTCCTCCCCGATCGGATCGGAGCATCTTGATGTTCCTGCCCAATTGATTCTCCACTTCCTGCTTAAACTCTTTGAACTTTTCAAAGGTTTCTAACTTATGCTTGATTAAGTAAATATATCCATATCTATTGTAATCATCAGTAAAAGTCACATAATAACGATTAGCATCCCTTGTAGCAACTCTGAAGGGCCCACACACATCCGTGTGTACAAGGTCCAACAAACCTTCACCCCTATCACAAGTACCTGTGAAGGGTGACTTTGTCATTTTTTCAAGTAAACAAGACTCGCAACTATCATCCGACTTGAGGTCAAATGATTCCAAGACTCCAGCCTTTTTGGAGTTGGCTTATGCGCTTCTTGTTAACATGTCCAAGACGACAATGCCACAAGGATGCTTTATCCAAGCTATCTGAAGAATCAATATACAACACATTATTTCCTAGATTGTCTACAACATTCACGGCTTCATATACACCATCACAAGGTAATGCTTTAAAGTAAAATACATCATTGTAATAAACATTAATAGTACCATTTTTACTATCAAATGAAAATGAAAAATCTTGTTTGTACAAGCCATGAAAAGAAATAATATTTCTCGCCATTTCGGGCAAGTAACAACACTTATTCAAATCTAACATTAACCCATTATTAAGCAATAAAGAATAAACTCCTATCTTGGTAACAGGTGATGCTTTCCTGTTGCCCATGACTGAGTTTATCTTCCCGTGCTCCACTTGCTCACTTCTTCTTAGTGCGTGCAAATCAGTATAAATGTGAATACCACAACCTGTATCAAGCACCCAAGAATTAGCATTAGATGAGTTATTAGACAATATTGTGTAAATACCTGCATGGGTGGGTTTAACCTTCCCATCCTTTACATCTTGCAGATATTTAGGGCAGCTTCGCTTGAAGTGTCCCTTATCCTGGCAATAGAAGCACTGTGCTTCCTTTGGGTTTGAAGAAGGAGTAATGGGCCCTTTCTTTGTCCCACTTGAAGAGGAACCATCAAGAGTCTTACCCTTGGTACCCTTCGAAGGGCTTTTCCTCTTCTTACCCTTTCCCTGCCCAATAGCCAGAACAGGGGCTGTTGAAGGAGTAGAAGTAGCAACCGCTTTACCCTTAAGGCCATTTTCAGCTGTCCTTAAGAGTCCTTGAAGTTTGCTAAGTGTGACTCCCTCCTTGTTCATATGATAAGTCATACGAAACTGATCATAACTTGGAGGTAAGGAATGGAGAATGATGTCAATCGCCATTTCCTCAGGAAAGTCAACATTTAGCTTCAGCAACCGGTCAACGAACCTTTGCATCTTCTGCGAGTGACCGGTGATGGGTTCACCATCCTTCATCCTTGCGGTTATCATGGAGGAGATGATTTCATACCTCTCCTGACGCGCGCTCTGATGGTACCTTTCCATCAGATCCAAGTGCATCTCATAGGGGTAGAAATCTTCATAGGATTTTTGAAGTTCAGGAGTCATGGTGGCCATCATGATGCATCTACTTTAGTAGCATCCTTTTCATGTGCAACAAACTCCGCAAACTCTTCAGGAGTAGCAGTGGCTTCACTCACAACCTTAAGCTCCCTATCGAGGACATATTCTTTGTCCTCATAGCGGGTAATCATTATGATGTTTCTGATCCACTCATTGAAATTGGATCCATCATAGATGACCTTACCACACAAGTTCATAAGGGAAAAGGAGCCTGTTGGGTTTGAGCCAGAAACATTGTTGGAAGACATCTGAAAGGAAAGAAAGACAAGTTTCATTAGATTAGGAATCCTTAATAATTCACCCAAATGAAATATTAAGGCTAGGATCCAACAAACTATTTATAGTTGGAAGAGGGATGCCGTAATCGATACTATAAAATATTTGAAGGTAGGTAAATGACGATTTACCAATTTCCACCATAAGAACGAAATATTTTATTATTAGGTTTTATTGGTTTTGAAACTCCTAGATCTTTTGAGATACATTGAACTTTTCAATGGCATGTTTGAATCTCGATTGTGCCCTCTCAAGTTTGTGACTGGGATGCCGAGGATCACAAACAAGGTGTGAATAACCATACAAATTGACTTGGTACCCTCAACAATATTACCTAATCGATGTGCCGGTTAACCACACACGCTCCACCGATCTATAATAAAGTTAAGTTACCCTTTGCCACTCTTACTAGTCCATGTTAGTGTGCCGGTTAACCACACACGCTCCACTAACGACTTGGTAAGGTACAAAGTGTAATTTTATGGGCTAGCACCAATTTCACATTTTCCTAAAGTAACTAAGATTGGGAATTTATAATGTATAGTTACTTTATAATTCATTATACTTTTAACGAGTATTTAAAGTCGTATCCTACCCGTTCGGCTAACGACCCTCCACCGATCAAGGAAGCGGTGGGTGAGAGTGGACACCCATTAAGTCACCATTTTATAGGCAACAACCTTATACCCCCCTTATAGACCGGCTTCGTGAATGAGGCCTACTAACGGTAAGAATGACATATTCTTATACATATCTATATAATAAAATTATAAGAATAGTATAAGTGTTGATTTTTAAACTTTTTAAAAATCTAAGGTTTAATTTGGAATTAAAGTATTAAAGTGTAAGACTTTTCAAATTCCAAAACTTGAGGGCAAGATTTGAAACTATTCCAAGTCTCTTCAATTTGTAACTTATGAGTTTTAATGGTTCATAAAAATGAAGACACTTTATTTTATGAAACCTCTTTAGTTCTTTAATCATAATTAAAAGAAGTGACTTTTGGTTATCCATAACTTGAGGACAAGTTATGGACACCATCATAGCCATTAAGATCATGAATTAAACACACATAGAGGTTACACATAATTCCTATGATCTTCTAAACTCATATGAACACAAATTCATGTCAAGCAATTTCAAGAAAATCATATAAACATATACAATACTTGAAAATTGATAAATGTCATGTAAAATGGGTTAACATAATCATTATCATTTTGAAAAACAGATTTTACAAGTCCAAAACAGATTGGGATAATGATCTTAATCCATTTCCAGCAACAAAACTCGAAAAAACTGCCCAGCACGCTCCTACTCGTCGAGTGCATTATTCTACTCGGCGAGTAGGATGAATTTGTTCATGGACTCGGCGAGTCCTCCCCATGGACTCGGCGAGTCCAGTCGTCAGAGTGCAGAATTTTCGATTTTTTAAGCAGTTTTGCATCAAGTATACAGAAAACAATCCTAGTCTCTGATACCACTGATGGGTTTTGAGCATTCTAACACTTCCTAAGTGTACATGCAACCCTAATAACCTTGAATCTATGTTTTCTCTATATACATGCAAATTTCTTTTCAAGGTTATTTCCTAACTAGCATGGCATGGGGATTACATAGAACATAAAACTAGTAGAAATACATACCTTGTTGTTGCTTGGATTCCTTCAAGACTTTGTGAGCCTAGCACCCCAAATGTTGTGCCTCAAATGCTTCACACAACACCACAAGACTTGGAATAACTTGAGAGAATGTCACTTAGCCTCAAAATCGATTATGCCCTCTCTAGAAACACTAGGTCACATTTTGCATGCTATAGGGTTTCTTTTATAGTGTGTCATAATTAGGAGTTACAAATGTAAACCCTAATTGTCATGACTCTTGATTTCTCATGACCCATGGATTTGTAACTCCCATGGACTATCCATGGAGCTCCATATGGTTATAACCAAACCCATAAACCATAGATCATTAATCCACCATAAAAGAATTGATTATTGTCATAATCAACCCTATATATTTAATTAGTCTCACTTTGATCACCAAATTAATACTAGATTAATACTTGATCAATACTAATTAAATAATACTATTATTAATATATTAGAACTTATAATATATTAATAATCATAAGTGCCTTATTCTCTCATCTAGTCTATCCAAGTATTGCAATGCCATGCAACCCAAATGGACCATGCCGGGTCGGGTCAAGTACATACCAAATAAAGTTATGGACTTAGACACTATATCCAACACATATGTCTCATCATAGTCAACATCCCCAAGTTGACTATACCCTTTTGCAACCAATCGTGCCTTGTTGCGAATCACTGCACCAGATTCATCTAACTTATTCTAGTAAACCCATCTGGTTCCAACTACAGTGTGGCCTTTAGGCTTCGGTACTAACTTCCAAACCCGGTTTCTTTCGAACTCAGCCAATTCCTCTTGCATTGCATTTATCCAATCAGGCTCCATAAGAGATTCTTTTTGGTTCTAGGTTTGAATGAAGACATGAAAGTTGCATAATGATAATGATTAGTTAAGTCTATTGAGGAACAATTTTGGATACCTGCTGATGGATTCCCGATGATCTGGCCTCGTGGGTGATCTTTCGTCCAGATATGTAGACGATATTGCTAGTGGTATGCGGCTGCACTTGAGGGAATATCCTCTACCTTAGAGGATTCTTTGGGTCTGTTTAAAGAAGGTATTTCCCCATGGACTGAAGATTGGAGTTCCCCTTAAACTGATGATGGTTCCCCTTGAACCAATGATAGGAGTTCCCCCTCAACCGATGAGTGATTGATTATCCTTGGATCCACTTCAGTATCAATTTTTTCATTTCTTCATCCTCAGTATCTTTAGAAACAGTTGATTGATTAGGCAATTTGTAGATAGGTACTGGAGCAGCATCTTCAAGTACTGGAACCTCGATGGTTGTGACTTCCAAAGGATTTGAACTTTCGCCCTCAACCGGCAAGGTGGAAGTATTGAAAGAGGTTTCTTCAAAAAGAGTTGGGCAAGATACTTTTGCATGTTGTTGTTGTGCTACCGGAGACACCAATATTTTTGAAATATGTGCAGTCTCTATGGGATTGAAGAGGTCGTTGTAGTTGACTTCAACTATGTTTAATGGACCTGAGGATGTTGGGATTGTTAGATAAGGTGTCTAGGTCCATAACTATTTCTGGTATGTACTTGACCCGGTTGGCATGGTCCATTTGGGTTGCATGGCATTGCAATACTTGGATAGACCAAATGAGAGAAAGGACACTTAAGGTTTATTAATATATTATAAGTTCTAATATATTAATAATATTATTTGATTAGTATTGATCAAGAATTAATTTGGAATTAATTAAGTGATCAAAAGGAGACTAATTAAATATATGCGGTTGATTGTGTAAATCATACATTCTTGTATAGTGGGCTAATGATCCATGGTTTTGGCTAAAACCCATAAGGTGCTACCTGGATAGTCCATGGAGGTTATAAACCCATGGATCATGGAATACGAAAAGCCATGCACATTAGGGTTTACATGGAGTAACCCTACATGTGGCACACTATATAAGAAGCCCTATGGTAAGCAAAATCGGCCACTAATTGAAGAACTAGAGGGCTAGCCGATTTTGAGTGTTAGTGAACTTCTCTCAAGGTTATTCCAAGAGTTGTGGTGTTGTTTGAGACATTTGAGGCATCACACTTGAGGTGCTAGGCTCACAAAGTTCTCAAGGAATCCAAGAAACAAGAAAGCTATGTTTTCTTACTTGCTTTTATGATTTAAGTTCCCCATGCCATGCTAGATAGGTTAAGAACCTTGGAAATCAAATTTGCATGTATCTTAGTAAAACATAGATCCAAGGTTTCTAGGGTTGCATGTACACCTTAGGAGTATTAGAATGCTCAAAACCCTTCAGTGGTATCAGAGCCTAGACTTGTTTTCTTGATACTTGATGCAAACTTGTTAAAAAAACTCAAAAAACTGCAATCTACTGAGTGAACTCACCGAGTTCATGGGGGAACTCGACGAGTTCATGTGTAAATTCATCCTACTCGTCGAGTAGGATCTTGCACTCGACGAGTAGGAGGCCCTGAATGCAGATTTTCGAGTTTTGCTGCTGGAAATGGACTAGAAACATTACCCTAAACTGTTTTGGTCTTATAAAACTTGTTTTAGATGGCGTAATGGTTATGCTAATCCATTTACAATGGCTATTATCAAAATTTCAAGTTTTTTTTTATGATTCTTGAAATTGTTGATATGAATGTTCATACACTTATGAGTTTAGAAGATCATAGGAGTTATTTGCAAATAGTTTGTTAGTTTAATTCTTGATCTTGGTGTGTTTTAATGGAATTCAGAATTTGTCCTCAAGTTATGGATTACCAAGAGTCACTTCTTTTAAAGTCCTTTAATAAACATATAGGTTACATAAAATGAAAAGTCTCACATTTTAATAAACCATTAACTCATAAGTTATGAAAGATGAAAAGTTTTGAAAGTTACAAAACTTGCCCTCAAGTTTTGGAACATGTAAAGTCACTTTAAAAAAACTTTAGTTCCAACCCCTAGAATTTTAAAAGTTAAAATTCAACCCTTATACATTCTAATATTATAAATTAATAATATATATATATATATATATATATATATATATATATATATATATATATATATAAGAACAATTCGTTTTACCGTTAGTAGGCCTCATTCACGAAGCCGGTCTATAAGGGGGGGGGGGGGTAGAAGGTTGTTGCCTATAAAATGACAGCTTAATGGGTGTCCACTCTCACCCACCGCTTCCTTCACGGGTAGGACAATGACTTTAATCCTCAATAAAAGTATGATGAATGTAAAGTAACTAAATGCTTTTATAAATTCCCAATCTTAGTTACTTTAGGAAAATGTGAATAAGGTGCTAACCCATGAAATTACACTTTTCACTTTGCTTAAGGTGTTGGTGGAGCATGTGTGGTTAATCGGCACACTAACCTGGACTTAGCAAGGTAGGCAAAGGGTGGCTTAAGGTTTGTCATAGATCGGTGGAGAGCGTGTGGTTATCCGACACATCGGTTGAGTGATAAACATTAAGAGTACCAAGTAATTTGCAAGGTTAGTTCACACCTTGTTTTGTGATCCTCAGCATCCCAGTCACAAAACTTGAAGGGCACACTCGAGATTGAAACATGCCATTGAAAAGTTCAATGAATCTCAAAGAATCTAGGAGTTTCAAAACCAATTATAACCTAATAATTTATTTTGTTTTTCATGGTGGAAATTGGTGAATCGTCATTCACCTACCTTCAAATATTTTATAGCTTGGATTACAGCATCCCTCTTCTAAGTTATAAAATATTGTGTTGGGTCCTAGCCTTAATATTACATTTGGGTGTCTTATTAAGGACTATCTTAATATCTAATCTAAACTTGTCTTTCTTCTTTTTCAGATGTCTTCCAACAATGCTGCTCTTGGCTCAAACGCTACCGGCTCCTTCTCTCTCATGAACCTTTTTGGGAGAGTCATCTTTGATGCATCCAACTTTATGGATTGGATCAGGAACATCAGGATGGTCACTCGGTATGAGGACAAGGAATATGTCCTCGACAAGGAGCTTAAGGAACATGATGAGTCATCTACTACTCCTGAGGAGATCGCTGAATACCAGACTCATGAGAGAGATGCCACCAAAGTGGCATGTATCATGTTGGCCAGAATGACAGCCGAGCTCCAAAAGCCCTATGAGCACTATTACCCTTTTGAGATGTACCAGGACTTGATGGACCGATACCATCAAAGTGCTCGTCCAGAGCGGTATGAAATCATCTCCTCCATGATAACAACCCGGATGAAGGATGGTGAACCCATCACGGGCCATTTGCAGAAAATGCAAAGGTATGTGGACCGTTTGCTGAAACTGAATGTGAACTTCCCTGAGGAGTTGGCAATTGATATCATTTTTCACTCCTTACCTTCGTGTTATGATCAATTCCGAATGACATACCACATGAACAAGGAGGAAGTTACACTCAGCAAACTTCAAGGACTCTTGAAGACCACCGAAAGTGGTCTTAAGAGTAAATCGGTTGTTACCACTCCTACTCCTACCGCGGCCCCTGTCTTGGCAATCGGGCAAGGTAAAGGGAAGAAGAGGAAGAGCCCTTCGAAGGGTACCAAGGGAAAGTCCCTTGATGGCTCATCTTCAAGTGGAACCAAGAAAGGTTCTGTCACTCCTTCTGCTAACCTTAAAGAGGCTAAATGCTTCTATTGCCATGAAAAGTCGCATTGGAAGCGAAACTGCCCAAAGTACCTACAAGATGTTAAGGATGGGAAAGTAAAACCCAACCATGCAGGTATTTACACTATATTGTGTAATAACTCATCCTATTCTAATTCTTGGGTCCTTGATACAGGTTGTGGTATTCACATATGTACTGATTTGCAGGGACTAAAAAGAAGTAAGAATGTGGAGCATGGGAAGATAAACTTAATCATGGGGAATAGGAAAGCTTCACCTGTCACCAAGATTGGAGTTTACTCTTTGTTGCTAAGTAGTAGGTTTACATTAGATTTGAATAAATGTTGTTACTCGTCTGAAATGGCGAGGAAAATTATTTCCTTTCATGGTTTGTACAAACAAGAGTTTACCTTTTCATTTGATAATGAATGTGGTGGTATTAATGCTTTCTTTAATAATGTTCTTTATTTTAAAGCATTACCTTGTGATGGTGTCTATGAAACTGTGTCGGTTGTAGATAACCTAGGAAATAATGTGTTGTGTATCGATTTTTCCACTAGCTTGGATAAAGCATCATTATGGCATTGTCGTCTTGGACATGTAAGCAAGAAACACATAGGCCAACTCCAGAAGGATGGAGTCTTGGAGTCATTTGACCTAAAGTCGGATGATAGTTGTGAATCTTGTTTGCTTGGAAAAATGACAAAGTCACGCTTCACTGGTTCTTGTGCTAGGGGTGAGGGTTTGTTGGATCTCATACATACTGATGTGTGGACCCTTCAGAACCGCCACAAGGGATGCTAACCGCTTCTATGTGACTTTTACTGATGATTATAGTAGATATGGATATGTCTACTTAATCAAGCATAAGTCAGAAACCTTTGAAAAGTTCAGGGAGTTTAAACAGGAAGTGGAGAATCGGTTGGGCAGGAACATTAAGATGCTTCGATCCAATCGAGGTGGTGAGTATCTTAGTATAGAGTTCCTTGACTATCTTAAGGAATGTGGGATTGTATCATAATTGACACCTCCCAGGACACCACAGCTTAATGGTGTGGCTGAGAGGCGCAATCGAACCTTGTTGGATATGGTTCGTTCCATGATGAGTCGAGCTTCGCTACCAATCTCATTCTGGGGGTATGCCTTAGAGACTGCCACCCATATCCTTAATCTAGTCCCTACCAAAAAGGTTGCCAAAACACCTCATGAGATGTGGACTGGAAAAGTTCCCAATCTAGACCACATCAAGATTTGGGGTTGCGAGGCTTTCGTGAGGCGCGAGACTCACGATAAGCTCGAACCTTGAAGTGAGAGGTGTATTTTCATCGGCTACCCACATAAATCTTTTGGTTACCTCTTGTACAGACCCAATGATAATGTGGTCTTTGTAGCAAGGAGAGGAGTCTTTCGAGAGAGAGAATTTAGTGGGAGGCAAATTGACCTTGAAGAAATTCAAGAGTCAAGTGGTGAAGGAACCTCAAACCCTAGCAATCAACCTGGGGAGGAAACTCCTGTTGATCCGACTGATGAGTTTGTACCTTTGAGGTGTTCCACGAGAGTTAGGAATGCACCTGAGCATTACTATGGTTTCCATATTACTGCAGAAGGTGATACACTTATCAGTGATAATATACTGGTATGTATGGATGAACCTAACAGCTACACGGAAGCCATGGCAGGCCCTGAGGCTACTAAATGGATAGAGGCTATAGACAGCGAGATAGAGTCCATGTATGATAATCAAGTTTGGAACTTGGTTGACAATATACCAGGTCGTAAGACGGTCGGGTGCAAATGGATCTTCAAGAAGAAGACCGACATGGATGGTAATGTACACACTTATAACGCACGACTGGTTGCAAAGGGCTTTTCTCAAACTCCGGGAGTTGATTATGATGAGACATTTTCACCAGTAGCAAAGATTAAGTCTATTAGGGTTATGTTATCCATTGCTGCATTTCATAACTATGAAATATGGAAAATGGATGTCAAAACCGTTTTCCTTAATGGAAAGTTGGCTGAGGATGTTTACATGAGTCAGCCAGAGGGTTTTGTCAGCACATAGTACCCTAATAGAGTGTGTAAGCTTGAGAAATCCATCTATGGATTGAAACAAGCACCTCGCAGATGGAATCTTTGTTTCGATGAGAAAGTCAAAGAGTTTTGTTTATCGAGGAGCGAAGATGAATCTTGTGTATATGTCAAGGCTAGTGGGAGTATAGTTAGCTTTTTGGTACTGTATGTGGATGACATACTACTTATTAGAAATGACATCCCAACTCTGCGTGAAGTGAAATCCTGGCTTAGGAAGTGTTTCGCTATGAAGGACATTGGAGAAGATGCCTATATCCTAGGGATAAGGATTTTGAGAGACATGAGTAAAAGACTAATTGGACTTAGTCAAAGTACCTACTTGGATAAGGTGCTGAATAGGTTCAGCATGCAGAATTCCAAGATAGGAGAGTTACCGATCCAGAGTAACGCCAGATTGAGTAAGACTCAGAGTCCGAGTACAACGGCTAAGATAGCAGAGATGATTCGAGTACCGTATGCTTCCGTTGTAGGCTCGATCATGTATGCTGTGACTTGTACTCGTCCTGATGTGGTTTTTGCGTTGAGCATGGTCAGCAGATATTAGGGGAACCCTAGCAAGACTCACTGGACTGCGGTAAAGAACATTCTCAAGTACCTGCGGAGGACTAAGGACTGGGTCCTTACCCTCGGTGGGAGTGATGACTTAAGAGTAGTAGGGTATAGTAATGCTAGCTTTCAGACTGATAGGGATAATTTCCGCTCTCAGTCAGGCTAGGTCATTACCTTAAACGGAGGAGCAATTTCTTGGAAAAGTTCCAAGCAGGAGACAGTGGCTGATTCAACTTGCGAATCAGAGTATATAGCGGCAAGCGAGGCAGCAAAGGATGCTATATGGCTAAATAACTTCATTGGAGACCTTGGGGTTGTACCAGCTATATAGGAGCCTGTCACACCCCCAAACCAGACGGCGGAAACGTCTGGGGGTGGAGGACTTGAATTGTAGTATCACAACACATGCATCATAGTAATCAAAGTACAAACAACCATTGTATTTAAAAAGTATAAATATTTACATGTGTTCAATCATTGTATATTGAACCAAAATATAGTTATACAAAAGAAGATATGACTCAACAAAGCTCCATCTTCTCAAAAGCTCGAGGAGTACCTGTGTATTATTTCCCTGAGAATACAAGTAATTTGAAAAGAGAGTATCAACATAAAGTTGAGTGAGTGCATAAATGTTTATGTTTGAAAGAGTATCTCTGTATCTTGTATATGTAAACTGTTCTAGAAAATCCTATATTTTCTGTTGTATATGAAAAGTAGTTTTATTCCCATAAAACCGTTCTCTTTGTATCAATGTTTTGTATTTGTATTCCTTTATGAAAACTTGTAACTGAGAGTGTGCCTGGCTCCACCAGCTGTTATTGAAAACTGTATTGAACCATTGTAGTTTGTATTCTGAAAACTAGTACTTTGAAGGTGTACTTTCGTTTACTTGTTTATACACTAACGTATTGTTAATATCTTTTTAATGAGTTCTTATAACCATACTATGACGGATGGCCTGAAACAAACGCTTTGTGGGCGTTTAAACTGTTGATAACAATTGCCACTCATCGGCGTGTATGCCTGACTGTAGCTAGCAGCCTTAGTGTGGGGTTGTCAATCCCGATATAGATCTAAAACAACTTGTTTCGATCCCCGAGGCTGGAGATTCTGGTTATAATGTCAGGGCTTTACCTTGGTTGTCTAAAATGAATTAAACAACCTGAATGTCTCATAAAAAGCATATAAACGTTACATGTATATTAGTTTAAGAAAACCCAATCATTCTGAAATAAATGATTGACAGTATGTTCTTGATTTAGTATTTCAAACATGTATTTGATAAGTGTAAACCTTGATTTGTTCTGTATCAAAACCCTAGTTTCTTGTAAGACTGTGTATTCTTGTATTGTGAATTCTTGTTCTATGTATAAATTATACCTATTATAATTTATATGTACTTTCTGAATGTGTATATAACTGTATTTAGCATGTAACCCCTTGCTCAACGTGTTACAAATGTGTTTGAATTGATGAAATAACTTTTATATTTACATACATACACAATTTCATATACAAGTAAAATTTAAAAGACACTCGGACAAATAACCGGAACTATAAGCCCACATCCAAACAAGGAAAAGGACCCATAATGAGTTATCAGTCCTAAGCCTTTTAAATCTTATTTATATACATATATATATACAAATATGAATTTTGGGGAAAAATATAAGATTATAAAAGAGTTTGATGTTTTGAGTATTTTTAGATAATTTAATGTTATTTTATCATGATTTGAATCATGATTTTATAACACAAAGTTCTTGTGTTATGCTTGTATTCCCCCCCTTAAAACAGTAGAAATTATGAAAATACGGGGGTATGTACTCACTTGATAGATGGTGAACCGGACAGAGTTTCGTTTCACGAAAAGGAGTTTATTTGTCGAGAAACTGGCTCAAATTGGGCAGAGTTTCGACAGGAGAGAGTTTACTTCTAGGGAATCTCGGGGCTTCGAGGCTTGCTTAGGGTTCGAGACTTGATACCGGGGCTTTAGGGTTTGTGTATAAATTTATGAAAGTGGAAAAAGTGAAAGAGAATGAAAACTAGGGTGAAAAAGTGTAAAATTTCGGAAGCCCTCGCATGCTATATATAGTCCGAAGGTTCGGACCCGAAGCTGTGCGAAGGTGACACGCGTCGGACAGGTGGCGAAGGGATGAGGTTTCTTCGGACCGGAGGCTCGCTGCTGGCTGGCTCGGATTGGACCAAACCTCGGTCCAATGGGAAGAGACCACGTGCGAAGGAGGGTGTCCGAGGGGTGTGCGAGGGTGAGGTCCGGTGTGTCTCCTGCGAGGTTGTCCGCTTCTTAGTGGACCTCGGCTGTGGTCCAATCAGGAGGTGCCACGCATGGGTTCGATCCACTCAGCAGCTGCCACGTGCGAGGGTGACGTGGCATGCGAAATTGCCCGGTTTTTCCCATTTTTTTCTTTATTTTTGTGCCAAACTTGCGAAAATCATAACTTTCATATACGAGCTATGTTTTAGGCGTTCTTTATATGCACGCGTAGGTAAAATCATAATCTACGACTTTCGTTTAGACTTTGTCGGCTAACTTTGAGTTTATTTTTAATATTATTATTTTAAACAGACCGGGACGAGAATCCGTTAAAAATTCATAACTTCTTCATCTGACGTCCGTTTTCGTCTGTCTTTTTACCGTTGTACTACTACCGACGAGACCTTCAATTCTCGTTTAGGTTGTGTCGGCTAAAAATCGCTCGATCTTTATTTCGAGTTTTTAGCTGTACACTGCTATACTGAAACTTAGAAAAATCATAACTTCGTCATACGAAGTCAGATTTTTCCGTTCTTTTTATGAAAGTTCTCGGTTTAACATAAACTACAAGTTTCAGTTAGATTGGTAAAGCTAAAAAGCCTTTTATCGAAAATTCAGTTTTTACACTGAATAGTATTTTGCCGGTTTTGTCGCGGATTTTCGATTGGTCATAACTTCTTCGTTATAACTCGGATTTTAGTGCTCTTTATGTTTTTTGAAACCTTGTTACAATCTCTATCACTTGGTTCATCCCAATCGAGATTGCTAAATAATTTATTTTTGAGGGTCAATTATGTAAATATGCACATTATGCTAAAAATTCTCTTTATTATTATAAAAAGAACTACACATTGACCTATACTGTTACATAGGTTTGAAATAACGATTTGTTACAGAGCCTAAAGAGATTTTCTGTGATAGTGAAAGTGCAGTTGCTTTAGCCAAGGAACCATGGGATCACGGGAGATCTAAACACATCGACAGAAAATACCATTTCATCAGACATCGAATAGAAGAAGGACTCCTCGTGGCAAAGAGGGTATCATCAGATGAGAACCTAACAGATCCCCTCACGAAGGGACTGGGTAGGGTTAAGCATCTCCAGCATGCGGGGCGCATAGGGCTGAAGGATGATCTTAGTTTTAGTAATTAGATAGCTTTGAAATTTGTAAAGTGTAATTGACAATTGATGATAAATAAAACTTGTTGTTTATTTATAAGTAAAGTGTTGCTATCCTCTGTCAATCGTTTACTATCATTTCATTTTGCATGTTTTGACTTTCAGAATAATTATGTTATGGTATATCATATTATTCAAATTCTCCACAGTCGGTCGTATGTTGGAAGTAGATATGAATCAAGACTATCATGAGTTCGCTTGTAGATGTCTAAGATGTTGGACATAGCAAGAGTTACTACAACACTCATTAGTGCTCATAAGTTCTGAGTATCGGATTCAACCCACGCTCACTTGTATCACTTCATGGAATTTATCTCGAGTGATCGTGATACGGTAATATCATATGAGTCTTCAAACCTAGAGATATGAGTTGTTGACTATGAGTTGGTTATACATTGATTGTACAAAAACGCATTGGTAACTCGATGTTATAAAACGTGCCTTTGTGTATGATTCAACAAGTAGTAGAACAAGCATATGAGTCGAAGTTTATATGTTCCTTCTTGGATTGGAAGCGATATCTGGGCCCCTCGATGATTTGGTTTTGACCTATGTATCAGGCCCGGTCAGAACTTAATTGATGTGTTTGATTAAGTTCTATGTCAAACAAATCAAAAATCAGGAAACAAACTGTTGGACAATAAGTAAGACAATGTTCCATGTATTTGTCCGGCTGATATCCAGAACAGAGGATTATATGATCACTTATCTTAAATGGCGTATCATCATAATCTCAGTTCCGCGAGATCTTGAAAGAGATACGATTGTTGATCGGTTACTGAAGCCATACTTGCAGTTATAGTTATTAGACTTATCCAAGTGGGAGACTATTGGATAAGGTGTCTAAGTCCATAACTATTTCTAGTATGTACTTGACCCGGTTGGCATGGTCCATTTGGGTTGCATGGCATTGCAATACTTGGATAGACCAAATGAGAGAAAGGAGACTTAAGGTTTATTATTATATTATAAGTTCAAATATATTAATAATATTATTTGATTAGTATTAATCAAGAATTAATTTGGAATTAATTAAGTGATCAAAAGGAGACTAATTAAGTATATGGGGTTGATTGTGTAAATCATCCATTCTTGTATAGTGGGCTAATGATCCATGGTTTTGGCTAAAACCCATAAGGTGCTCCATGAATAGTCCATGGAGGTTATAAACCCATAGATCATGGAATATGAAAAGCCATGCACATTAGGGTTTACATGGAGTAACCCTACATGTGGCACACTATATAAGAAGCCCTATGGTAAGCAAAATCGGCCACTAAGTGAAGAACTAGAGGTCTAGCCAATTTTGAGTGTTAGTGAACTTCTCTCAAGGTTATTCCAAGAGTTGTGGTGTTGTGTGAGACATTTGAGGCATCACACTTGAGGTGCTAGGCTCACAAGGTTCTCCAGGAATCCAAGAAACAAGAAAGGTATGTTTTCTTACTTGCTTTTATGATTCAAGTTCCCCATGCCATGCTAGATAGGTTAAGAACCTTGGAAATCAAATTTGCATGTATCTTAGTAAAACATAGATCCAAGGTTTCTACGGTTTCATGTACACCTTAGGAGTGTTAGAATGCTCAAAACCCTTCAGGGATATCAATCTCGAGGATAAACTTTGTTTCTGTAAGAGGAGCCGTGTTGCGGACATAATAGTCATCGAATTTGACATCAAAACTTTCGACTATTAGTCTTGTTTTTCTTATAAGAACTCTGTATGCAACTTTGTTTGTTGAGTAACCCAAGAAGATGCCTTCATAAAACTACGGTGCAAATTTGTTAAGATGATCCTTGTTGTTGACCACAAAACAACTACAACCAAAAATGTGAAAGAAATGTACATTGGGTTTTCGATTGTTTAGACCTTCATACGGAGTCTTATTGAGGTATTTGCAGATGATACTTTGATTTTGAACAAAACAAGCACTTGCCACTGCTTCAGCCCAAAAGTAGAGAAGTATGTTGACAAAGTTGAGAATAGATCTTGCAGCTTCGACCAACGTTCTATTCCTCCTCTCCACCACTCCATTCTACTATGGTGTGTATGGTGCCGAAAAGTTATGGCTAATCCCTATTGATACCAAAAAGCTATTCAAGAGTTGATTTGTAAACTCTGTGCCATTATCACTTCTTATTCTTCTAACGGGAAGTTTGATCTGAAGCTCTATATCTTTGATGAAGTTGATCAAAATATGTGGTGTGTATCTAGAAACCTAAGCACACACTTCCTCCATCTCAAGATATCAGATCAATATCAGAATGCCACATCGCAGTCCACGATTTCATCATCGTCTCCACAAACCGCCGTCAACGGCGAAGAAAATGAATGCGACTGGGTCTGGAATGAAATAAAAGATGAACCTCGCCTCGACGCCGAATTCGAACCAGCCCTCGCCGGTCACCTCTACTCCACCATCATCTCCTACTCATCTCTCACATGCTTTCTCTCTTTCCATTTAGGAAACAAACTCTGCTCCTCTACTCTCCTTTCCACCCTCCTCTATGATCTTTTCCTCAAAACCTTCTCCTCCGACCCATCTCTCCTCTCCACCACCATTGTTGACCTACGCGCCGCCTGTTAACGAGACCCATATGATCCTGCTCCTTCTTGGTTCACTCAAAAAAGGTACATTCTTGATGTTTCATATCTTTTCGTCTTTTCACTTCTTGATCAATTGAGAAGAAATCCATCTAAACTAATCTTGAAAATCTCATAATGAACAGCTTGCTTGTGGTATTCTATGTGATCAACATGGTAAATTATATAGATCGATGAGCAATTGCCACTAATGGTGTAAATGGGAGCCCTCAAATTTGTATAGAGGGTAATGTGTGTTCACATGGTAGTGGAATTTAGTAAGTCTTACTTCCAAGCATCTGGTTTTATGTGTTAATTAATATCAGTGACTTCATTTCTCAGATGTTCTTTATACCTGCTTTTCTACAGGGGGGAATTTGACTTAAGCAATTTTAAAGATGGTATTCTGTCTTCTGCTTTCATGGTTGGACTTCTTATTTCATCTCCTATATTTTCATCCTTGGCCAAGAGGTAATTTTTGTGTCTTTGAATCATTAGCTAAAGCATTACATGACTGATATTTTTTAATTTTTTAATTTTTTCTTTTTTGTATATAAGCACAACATTAATCCTTTTAGACTTATTCGAATTGGATTGTCTGTGTGGACACTTCCTATAGTTGGTTGTGGGCTTTCAGTTGATTTTTGGTCAATCACAATGTAGGATATATTGACTTAACTCAAGAAAGAAATGACATCCCCACAGAACAAAAAAACTCACTCAGTGCTAAGGTGTTTTATTGTGTAAGTAGTAAAGGCATATGATGCTATGATATATGATATGGTGTATATAGTTTTTGTTGTTAAATTTTACCTAAGTTAACCTAATGTTGGTTTAAATGTAATCATCAACATGTTTAATGTCATGTGCCCATGTCAAAACTCAAAACAATGCCTTTGAGTTTGACTGGATTAATTTAATGTCTTTTTTTTGCTAATAATCCTTTTATCTTCTGTTACTTCTCTTTTTTCTTGTTAATGTATCGAACTGCGTGACTAGTAATTCAAATTAATATTGTTACTAGTATAAAAAGAAATTGATGGCATATTACATTTCAATCAAAAGAGAAGACAAAAATGTCATGAATTTCTAAGAGGGCAAATAGCTTGACATGTTACATTTCAGGGATTTACAAGTTTTTAACATTACTGCTATTCACTTTTCTCATGTCATGGTAATAAGTAATAACAATCTACTTTCTTTTTTTCTTTTTATTAGTATTTTACTTTTCATGTGCAGTCTGTTAAAAGAAGCTTGGTGTTGGTGATAGCAACGAGACTCTTTTCTATTTCCGGTTTTGTTTCATTGCTATTTACATAGTATACACCTACGATCAGAAGAAAGTTTGTTTTAGTTGAGGCTTAAAGGTTGGTTTTAGTTTCTCTTTACAAAATCCCAATAAATTTATTTGGATTTGTTGGTTTATGTGAATCTAATGGTTGCATTATTCAAATTTGCAACTCTTTTTTATGTGCATAGTGTCAAGCAAAGTAGCTTGGATGATGTGAAGGTGGGCAACATGTTATTATAGTTCGACTATTATTTGTTGATGACTTCCATCTCTTTCACAATTGATGTATTACATTTGTCTAATATTGGAACGATTATTTGTATGACATTAAATTTTCTGTAATGGATTGTATTTTTTGTGTATGGTATTTTATTTTCTATTATGAGACATTAAATGCAAATTTAATTTGATAATTAGTAAATCTATAAATATTTTTTTTAACATTTAAAATTACGATACGCAAAAATGTGTCTCATCTTCATTTATGACATGGCCTTTATTGACAGGCACTTTAATGATATGCATTGTGTGTCGTAAATGCGCGTCGTAAGGTTACGCATTTGTGTCTCATCTACACCCTTTTATGACACGCAATGCGTGTCATTAAAGGGTATTTTTTTAATAGAGCTTCATCGTCCTCCTTGCACATAGCCTGCATGATTAGTTGCTTAGTTTGGGCACCCAAAGTAGTTTGGAGCCGGTGGTAACGTGGGAAACATTTATATTAAGAGGATGCATGTGGGAGTCATGAAGAGATTTATTTTTCCATTCTTGTCTATATCCATGATGTTCAACTTTCCTCTGAGCATTTCGAGGTAGGAGTTGATGTTTCTCTTTTGTCAATAGATAAAAACAAAAAGAGAGGTTTTTTTCATTAATCCACAGACCATACTTGGTCAACGGTCTGAAGAGTGTGGTCTTCTTCTTTGGACTGGTCATTGGATTGTGTTTTTTCGGAGTGTCTGATGAGTTTGAGGAAGGCTTGTTAAAAGGCCTAGATTTAGGTGTTGACATTTTGATTGATTGATGGGTTTTCAAAGAATGTGAAGTGTGTAAAATACCCTTATTTTTTTGGTTCTTTTAAGGAATTTTTTTGGTTCTTTTAAGGCCTAGATTTAGGAATTTTGCAAGATCCATCAATTGCAGTGTCATTTTGAAAAGTTTTTGCAGTGATGGGTTTTTCAAATTTCCTTTTGTTTGAAAATTTGGCCTGTTTTTTGAAAGTTTTATTCTTGGATTCAGTTTCGCTCTTTTCATGATAGGATATGATCTCATTTTTCAAGGCCAATTTTGCTTCAACTTTTGGTGGAACAACATCAAAAACATTTAACTGAGGTTTTTTGAAATTATTTGTTTGAGATAATGACATAGGAGTTGAATCATCAGAACTAGAGAGTTCATGATATTCAGAACATTGTCCAAACTCAAAATTATCAATAGGTAGTTCATGTGAAATAGGTTGGAGAGTAGTCGTGGACTTGACTGGGGTCTGCAGGATAGTTGGGGGTGAAATAGGTTGGAGAGTAGTCGTCCACAACTGAAATGGGCTGAGAGCTGGGACTAATTGTACTGATGATGGGCAAAAAGCTATCTAAGTTTCCATAGGATTCAGGATGAATTTCCTTGACGAAACAATTATTGCTAAGTTCATGAAGTCTACCGAAGTAACATCGAATGTCTTCAGGAAAGGTCTTGTCATTGACTGGATAATGAAAGGCTCGGTCTGGTGGGACACAGGGATGTATGACATCGAACCGAGGAGGAGAGTTCTCTTCAGTAGGGTACCCATTAGATCATCCCCAATTATACGTGTTGTCAACAGTCCCAGTGTTAACTAAGTTCTCAATGGCTTCACTTTCATTAAATAGTTTTTCAGTTAAAAGATTCAAGCGTACAATTTCTTTTCGGGCAAGATCTCGTTGATTAAAAGCAACATCTAACTGTGTGTCACTATGAATTCTAGCATCTTTTTCTAACAACAAATCCTTTTCCAACATAATGACCTTAAGCTTTTTATCTTCTAGTCTTCCTCTCATATGGTATAGCTCTTGGGTCGCTACGTTCTTTTCATCTAAGGCTTTGTTGTAGTCTGAAAGGACAGAAACACATGTTTCATTAAGTCTTTCTAAGTGATATTCACAATCATGCATGCTATAACCATTAGACTGAATCATAAATTTTACCTGTTCGACGATGCTGAGGGTCCCTTCCGTTTCCATGTAGCAGTAATTCCTCTGCAGGTTAGTAGATCAATCATTGTCACTTGCTGCTATCATGAAAATCTTCCCTCTTTTCCTACTCTTGTCAGGTTCTTCGTCTTCATCACCCGAGGACCACACCTGATGATCCCTTTAAACCTGGGCTACACATGCCCTTGTCTTTTCTTTCTCCTTATCCTCCATTTCCTGAGCCATTCTGAGATAGAATGGTTTGTCCTTTACCACATTTGCTTTAAAGTCACATGCAAAGTGGTTTTCTTTGTGACACTTGTGACAGGCCAAAACTCCATCCTTGTTGTCTTCGGTTACAGTAACAGAGTCTTGTGATTTGTTTGTTCTGCGGGTTGAAGTTTTGGTTGAATGGTAGCTTAGTAAACTGTTGGTTTTTGTGAAAAGTGGGTGGTGGGAGTCTGTTGAACTATTGACTGACGGGGGCTATGGCATTTTGAAATTCTTCCTCATAATCTAGTTCAACATCAGCTTCATAAGACTACAGAGAGTTGTCATATGACTGTTGGTAGGATAACTCTCTAGGAAAATAATATTGAGGAGCTTTGATGGAAAAATGAGGAGTTTGATCCATTAAAGCAAGTGGTCTACCCAAGTCTGCACATTCTTTTAACACCATGGACTCTTGAGCCTGAAGTGGACCGTTGAGTTTGAAAACTGAAAGAGTCTGAATCTTCCTGTCACCCTAAACTATCATCTTTGCGGTAGTCCAGTGTCTTTCTATACCATTCAGCAACTACAAGTTGGTTTCATGGTTGCTTCGGACAATACCAGCATTTTACAGTTTCGTGATTATGAGGTTGAACTTTTTGAATGAATCGTCAAGACTCTCACCAGGCAGAGCTTTGAAGTTGGTAAATTCATTGAGGGAAGTAGTGAGTTTCTTTTGTTGAGCTTGTTCAGACCGCTTGTAGATATTTTTGAGCACATCCCAAATTTCTTTGGCAAATTCACAGTTGATGATGTTGTCAAAGTTGTCTGGAGCCACACTACATGAGATTTCATAGAAAGAAATTGCATCTTTCTCCATTTTTTCTAGATCATTGTTGGTAGTTTTATTCATGGTTGCTGGACCACCTCCAAGTCTAGCCTGAGCACCATCAGCTGCAATGTGTGTGAGAATAGGGACATGAGGTCCTTCTTCTACAGATCTCCATACATCTCTTCCGAGTCTCTTTAAATATCTCTCCATTCTTTGGGACCAATGATGATATTCACTTGCAACAAGTATTGGAGCTCTGTTAGAACCTCCAACAATATTTCAAATGTTTAATGAATAAGCTTGTGCAATTTTTCCTTGTTTTTTTTAAGATAATGAGCTTTTACTGGTATAGATGGCCCTTTAAATCAGAGTTTGTTGAATAGAGTTTAGATTTTCTGAAAAATATTAAAAGGAATCCACTTTGGCTCTGATACCAATTGTTGAGAGAAAAACTTGATAAACGTTAGTTACGAGATTATAAGTTGCGGAATAATAAGTTAATCTCAATGGATCTTGTTAGCTCAACAATAAAAGTTAGATAAGTTAGATTTCCGAAATGTAATGAAAGTAAATAGCAGCAAGTTTATATCGATAAGTATTTAAACAAGTAGACATTTAGTTGAATAGTAACAAGGTTTGCATGCAAACACAAGTTAGCATATGATGAACAACATAAGTGAAGAGGAACTCGGTTTTTATGTATCAGTTAAGATAACTTGAGATATCGAGATGAAAGATCTTATATTTGATAAGCTCTGAAGCGGTAAGAATACATGAAGTGGGAAGCTCTATTTATAGAGTCCCAAAAGTTACATGAAAATAATAAAATAACATAAAGCAACTGACTTCGGAGACCCTCAATGGTAGACCAGACTATACTACTGTTGGGTTTAAATGTATTGTGTCAAATGTATGCATATCCTAGTTTATTTATTTTGATATGGGCCTGTCCATTATCATTTTAGCTTTGTAGGCTTAGCCTATTTGTAGTGCATGCATGTATCAATTAGGGTTAACGTTTTGGTCACCCTACCTAGCTCTTACAAAGAAATTCTTTCCTTGGACTCTTCTAGAGCTATTCTAATCAAAGCATTCAACACTATTTTGATCTTTGTTCTTGACATTTAAATCTCGTTATTTATTATAGAATCTATCGATCTTATTTATTGTTCTCACAATTGGTATTAGAGCAGGAGATATTGTAACACATTCACTACTCTTCTGTCGAGTTCTATTAGGGTTTTGTGTTTTCTTGGATCTGTTATTGTTGTCTCGATCGTTTCTATCAATTGCAGACTTTAGATCTTAATCGTTGGTTTTTACCCTAAAAATTTATTCAAGTATTACACATCTGATTCTATATCTGTTTAAGTGAAGTCTTGACATCATACAAAACGAAGATCCTCATACTCTTTCGTTCAATCTCTCCAGTAGTATTGGATCTACGACAAGTATTCCAATTCTCTTTCCACAAGACTATGAAGTCTGGGCGTTACACTTTGAAGCTTACGTTCTTGGAATTGAAGAACATTGTGCTATAATATGGCAAGCAATGACTCAAGAGACATTCTCGCATACAGGCACAAGAAGAGTAATCAAGACTTTAGCTGACTACAATGCACTTATTCATGAACATAAAAACGTTCCACAAGCTGAAAAAGATATGCTAATGTGCAACATAATGGCGATGAGAATTACACGGTTTGCTCTACCTCCGAACACTTTTCGTCTCGTGAGTGCATGTACTACTGCTAAGAAAATACGGGATAGGCTAAAAGAACTTTATTTGAGTGACGCTGATTTAGAACAATATGTGCAAACATTGTTCTTATCTGAGTTTGGAGCGTTTGTACAAAAATGTAATGAAAAACTAGATCAAACATTCAATCGATTTAAACATCTGTTAAGTAGAATGCTTAAACACAATTTCAGGCGTGAAGTTATTGAACAAAAAGTCACGTTCATGAATGGAATGACATCCGATTGGAAAGCTATCGTGTCCAATGTGAAGGCACATGAACAGTACAAGAGCTACTAATTGGCAAAGCTTGTCGGAATTCTGAGATTCCATGAAGACGAAGTTACGAAGGAGGTGAAGATTGTTTTTGAAATGGGATCCTTAGCATTGGTTACGAAGGGAAAGAAGGCAACTAAAGATGATTAGGAATCTAACCTCTCAGATAGTGGAATCTCTAATGAAGACAAGGATCTGTTAGTTTCTAACTCTAAGAAGCTCTTCAAGAAAAACTTCTCTCGTTACAGGAGCAAATACAAGCGAGGTGGTAATTCCAGTTCCGAAAAGACTAGAGATGAGAGTTTTAAGAACTCTCAAAATGATGAAGAGAAAAAGGAGAAGAAGCTTCTGGGTGATTTCGGCTATGATTGCAATTATTGTCATGGAAAAAACCATTTAACGAAGTAATGCATGCTTAGGAGGTTGAATGAAAAGAAAGTGAAGGAGAAGGATGAAGCCTACTCTCTTTAGAAGATAGAGGATCTCAGGAAGAAGAGTGCAAAGCCGACGTTCATCATACAGGAAGTGAATGATGAAGATGGAAGAGTCAAGGTGTGGTTTACAGACTCTGAAGATAATGAGGTCAGGAAACCCACACATGGTGGGTGCTTCGTGGTAAAGTCAGATGAGTAGGAGTATGAAGGCATGTGCTTGATGGTTCAACATAGCATTTCAGAACAGAGAGGATACGCAACTGACAGCGGTCACAATTTAAAAAGATGGTTTGCTGCAAAGACTGTTTCGGAGCAGGTGAAGTAATGTGAATTTTAGTGATAGTTTAAAAAGAACTCGTCTTAGAAATGCTAATCTAAATGATCAACTCAATAGGGTAATGTTTAAAAGTGAAGAAAGGAGATTAAGGACAGAGAAGTTGGAAGTAGAGCTCGTTAGATCTAGAGATGTCATTATCTTAAAAGAGACAGTCTTGCTTTTTTAAAACAAAGGAATATTTTTTGTTTAATTGCTAAGCGTTTATATTTCAATATTACTCAATTGCATCTGAATTGTAAAATAGGAAAAGGATTGCACAAAATGATTTTGACCTTTCTTGAATTGAAAGAGGACAAAATCGATCCAGATTGTTCTAAGTGCGAATCTATTGTTTCTTTTGATGATGTTTCTGATTCATACATAATTGGACTTGAGAAAATAGAAGAATACATTTAGTCCAAAGAGCACAAAAATATGTTGAAACAAATGTGAAATGATAAGGATAAAGAAAAAATCAAACTAACTTCTATGCAGAACTATGACTCATTGTGCAAGAAGTTGAGTTCGGAAAATACTCTTGATCATGAGAATATTTTTGAATTTGATGAAAGCGAAATGAGTGAAATTTCTATAGAGGACGAAGTTGATTGATCTGAGTTTGTACAAAATTGTAATGAACCAAAGAAAAATTTGATTTCAGAAAATTCAATCGAAAGTATAAACAGTTCCGAATCAAGTTTTTGTAAAAACAGGACTTAACAAAAACGATATGTCAGAACTAACGTCCCTGGTTGATAGTGATAACGTGAAAGGCTGAGATAAATTCTTATTGTCAGAAACAACTGACAATGCTGATGAAACAAGAGGTCTTTCCGAAATGAACTCATGGAAAACAAAAGGGAAATACGTTTCAAAACCATTGAATCGTGTTGACCTTTGTTACGAGAAGGCTGGTCCGAGTGGCACTAAAGGGGCTCCAAATGAAACGTCTTCAGAACAGACTGATACGCCAATCTGAAAGGAAAAACCAAACACTAACATTCACAAATCTGTTGCAAAATTAATTGAAAAGAAAAGGCAGTTGAATGCTAGACATAGGAAAAATTTGAAAGAAAGGAAACGTTTTTGGAAAAATAAGAATTCTAATCAAAATTCTAAAATTTGAAAGAAAGGAAATGTTTTTGGAAAAATAAGAATTCTTATCAAAATTCTATTAATTCAGAAAGATCTTCGACTCAAAATTGGTATTCTCCTCCAATTCCGCAACCAAAATAAAAAACATTTTAAAAACCACAGGTTTCAAAATCACAAGTTACAAAACTAATAGAAAAGCCAAAATCTAACTATTCTCCAAAAACACAGTTTTTAAAACATGTCAACACATCAAAAGATGCTAAAGGCAAAAGTAAAGTTGTTTCGGAACCATAGATTTCTCTCAAGGAATACGAAGCAAATTTGAAAAAGGAGGAAAAGGAATATGCGAAAAAGATGGCTCAGAAACACAAAGAATTTATTCAACGAAAAATAATTCCTATTAAAATAAATCTTTGTGATCACAAAATGGAAGTTTTCAAAATTGAAATATAGAAGAATAATGTTTTGAAAAGAAAATCTTATTGGGTAGAAAAACTAAAATCTTTCCTATTCAAAAGAAATCCTCACAAGGACCGAAGATGGTTTGGGTTCCTAAATCTTGTAGGTGATGCGTGAAGAATAGTATGATTCAGAATGGTATATCGACAGCGACTGTTCACGTCATATGACTGGGAGAAGTGAAGAACTGAGAGTTTAGATCTTTAAAGGACGGTGGGAGGGTAAAGTTTGGAAACTACGCCACATGAGAAATGAAAGGCTACAGAATGATTGCGAATGGCGAATTCTCTATTTGGAAGGTAGCATATGTCGGGGGCCTACAACACAACCTAATAAGTATTTCATAATTAGTTGTAGGTACAGGACTGAAGGTGTCATTTGATGAAGAAGGTTCGGAGATTATTGAGAAGAAATCTAAGGCAGTGCTTCTAAAGTCCAATAAGAAAGGAGAGATGTATCCTCTAAATTTGAAACCAATAAAAGGGAAGCCTTCTATTTGCCTTCTTACAAAAGCATCTTCGGATGATAGTTGGCTATGGCACCGAAGGCTCTCCCATCTAAATTTCAAGGATATAAACAAACTCGTACTTGGTGATCTTGTACGTGGTCTACCTCTTCTCAAATTCGAGAAGGAACATATGTGTGCGGCCTGTGAACTCGGAAAGCAAAGTAGGAAGAGTCACTCAACCATCATCAATACCAAGATCATTGAGCCACTAGAATTGATGCATATTGATCTGTGTGGTCCATCTGCCATTGAAAGTATTGGTGGTAATAAATATATTTTGGTTGTTGTTGATGATTTTTCTAGATTTACCTGGGTATTCTTTCTTAGACGGAAATCAGAAGCTACACCGAAGCTGATATTTTATTACGCAGATTGCGCTTCAATTACGGAAGCTTGTTCGGAAAGTTCGTTGTGACAATGGTTCAGAATTAAAAAACCAAGTGTTTGAAGACTTCTTAACTGACAGAGGGATTGCTCACAACTTCTCTGCTCCTTACACTCCACAGTAGAACGGTGTAGTTGAAAGACGAAACCACTCTCTCTGTGAAGTTGCGAGGACGATGTTATCTGTGACATCCCCAATTTCACGGCCAGAAAAGACCGATTTCGTTTATGCTTTTTAAAATAAAATCAGAGTAATCCTTTTAAAAGATCTTGTGGAATTTCTTCCCAAAAAAAACATGATAAAAGTTTATCAAAACCTTTCTTTAAGAAATATATATTTTCATTTTATATCAAAACCTCGAGATGTCATGTTCCGATACAGATCAAAAGCATAAACAAGACATTATAAGCCTTACAACAGTTATTTACAATTACTGGCCTATAATCCAAAAATTCTCTCATCATCATCCGACTATGCTCGGGGTCCACTACCTATAAGATAAAAAGGCTGAGTCGGACAAGCTTGGGAGCCTAGTGAGCATATAGGCCTTTCAACCCATAATAAATAATAAACTTATCAATCAACAATAAATTTATTAATTTCATCAACCAAAAATAACCCTAATTACCCATTCCCGTTATCCCCACTTTACGTCCCTAAAACAACTATCACAAGGGACCTAGCCTAAGGATTTTCATTAGGGGGGCAACATTGCTTCGGGGGTTCCTCAGCAATTTATGTCAAATAAGGCAATCATCGGGGTGACAACACTGCTTTCCTCAGCAATTTATGTCAAACAAGACAACCATCGGGGTGACAACATTGCTTTCCTCAGCAATTTATGCCCAACAAGACAACCAATAGGGTGACAACATTGCTTTCCTCAGCAATTTATGTCAAACAAGACAAACATCGGAGTGACAACACTGCTTTTGCTCAGCAATTTATGTCAAACAAGACAAACATCGGAGTAACAACACTGCTTTTCCTCAGCAATTTATGTCAAACAGGCACGAAGTCACATCGTCGCCAAGGTTTATACAACAGGCACTAAGTCCATAGCTGCCAACGTACTAAATCCATAGCTACCAATGTACATCTATACAGTACGAAATTCATAGCTACCAACGTACATCTATACTGTACTTTGATCCCTCATTCTTTATCTACCCATGTTTTACCCAACATATTTGAAGAAAAAATATATATACATTTTAAATCATTTTAAACATGTATAAAACATTCATTCAACATCCATCTCAAATAAACAAACAATATATATACACATAGCACGTATTTTATATAAACTACTTCATATCTATGTGTAAGATGAAAGTGACTATACACTCACTTTATAAGACGACAATCGGGCAGCACTTCGTTTCTTAAAACGATCGTTTCCAATTAAAACGAGGGCTTTATTGAGAAACCGGGCTCTGCGAGGGTTGGGCTTCAAAACCGAAAAGATAAATTTCTCGGGCTTCTCAGGCACTTCGGGGCGTGTTTCGGATGTTGGAAATAATCCCGGGGCTTCGGGGGAAGTTGAAATAGTGGAAATATGAAATTTGGGGTGAAAAATGCCAAATTTCTAAATCTAGCCGGAAGATCTCGCAACCCCCCCCCCCCCCCCCCACCTTTTATAGGGTGCGAGACTAAAGATCGATGGCTTAGAAGACTCCATGCGGCAGATGCGAAGCTCGGATCCGGAGGGGAGGCAGCCGGCGCGCTTCGGACAGAGACAAGCGTCGGTCTCGGATTGGGCCACGCTTCGGATGCGAGGGCTCGCCACCGAAGCCACACACGTCAACCTCTGATTGGACCGAACCTCGGACTCGAGAAGAACACGACACGCCTCGCCAGGTGGCCTCGGATGAATCAGCAAATCGGACATGTGGCATGCTACGAGCGAGGGTGACGTGGCCGAAGCATGACCATGCAAAATTTCTCGGATTTTGGGATTTTCTCGAATTTTGTGTCCCGAACTTCTAAAATCCATAACTTTCGCATACGAACTCTGTTTTTGACGTTCTTTATATTCACGCATAGGTAAAATTACGCTCTACAACTTTCGTTTAGACTTTGTCGACTAATTTTGAATTTAATTTTAATATTATTATTTTTAACAGACCGGGACAGGAAATCCGTTAAAAATTCATAACTTCTTCATCCGACGTCCGTTTTCGTCTGTCTTTTTACCATTGTACTGCTATGGACGAGACCTTCGATTCTCGTTTAGGTTGTGTCGGCTAAGAATCACTCGATCTAAAATTCGAGTGTTTAGCTGTCTACTGCTAAGCTGAAACTTAGAAAAATCATAACTTCCTCATAAGAAGTCAGATTTAGGCGTTCTTTTTATTCATACTCTCGGTTTAACGAACACTACGACTTTCATTTAGATCACCAAGGCTAAAAAGTAGTTTATCAAAAACTCACTTTTTACGTCATTCGGCGTCGTGCCGGTTTTGTCGCGAAACTTCGACATGTCATAACTTCTTTGTTATAACTCGGATTTTGATATTCTTTATATATCCGGAATCCTTGTCACGACCACTACAACTTTCTTAATAGATATCGGCTTTATCTAATATTTATTTTCGACGCTCATTTTTATTCTTAATTAATTAAATCCTAATAATTAAGCATAAAAGACATAATTCACATAATTCCTCTTTATTTCCTCAAAATGAGTTACAAAGGTTGACCTAGACTATTTCATCATCATTAATGCCTAGCCTAGAAACACGGGTGTTACAATTCTCTCTCCCTTAGGATGATTCCGTCCCCGGAATCACACATCAGCAAACAAATGCGGGTAGCGACTCATCATGTCACTCTCCGTTTCCCAGGTGAGATTTGGCTCATTCGTATGTTTCCATCGCACAAGCACTAAATCGACCATCTTGCGTCGCAACTTCTTAGTCTTACGGTCAACGATTGCCTCTGGTTCTTTAATTAACCTCTTGTTTTCATCCAACCTTAATTCAGAAATTGGAATTATGTCATGTATATCTCCCGTGAACTTCCTCAAATAACACACACATGAAAGGTGTTATGAATACCCTCTAGTTCTTCTGGTAATTCTAGCTCTCTGAAGAACTTTAAACGGTCCAATAAACCTTGGACTCAACTTTCCCCTTTTACCAAATCTTATAAGTCCCTTCCACGGCGAGACTTTAAGTAAAACCGAATCTCCAACTTCGAATATTATCGGTTGTCTTTTCTTGTTAGCATAGCTCTTTTGACGATCTTGAGCAGCTAACATCCAACTTCATTAACAGCGAGCACGATACTTCTATTGATCGCTTTGTTCATCTTTCACTTCAATTTGGCTTAAGTCAAATGCTACATCGAACTTGGTTCTCTGAACCACGTAACATACTCATCTTAGTCGGACTCGATTCGATATGACCTCTAGGGTCAGAATAACAATCATCTTCTTAGTCATTACCGACACGATGGTAACGACATACTTGAACAAAAACGAAATCAATTACTAACTTCTTGGTAACCTTGTGACTTTCCCTGATCCAAGCGTGAGTCCTGTGCTTCCAGTAGTATAGATCTCTACTACTATTCACACCTACTCATACTCGTCCCAAGTATTGTCTCACAGTCCCCAAGTCCTAAAATCACAAAACAATTTAATACATACAAATGTGTCCAATTAATCATAAAATTTTCCTAGACTCTATTAGGACTTCTTCCATGCGTATCTTCAATCATCAATTCTACTTCAACTTGGTTGGTGATGGAAATTCCAGACGATGGGACAACTTCGAGAATTACACCAATCGTTCCATCATCCTGCCAATCGAAGGTGTACTTCAAACGTACCGTACCCTCTAAATGTTCTGTTATTTTATCAGACACATTCTAAAGGCAAGATACCACTCTTATGATATCTTCCGATAGGTGTCGTTCACGATCATAAGCCTTTCATTTCCTCCATCTACTCAATTCTCTACGAGTCTTCACCATAATGTTTTGTACACCAAGTAGACGTTCGGTGTACCGGGCGAGAATTTAAGATAGGAAAGCTTTATTTACGATAGACGTATAAATCTCCCTATTACTCTGAAAAGTTACATGCTAGTTCTAATATCGTAATTAAACGTTTAGAAATCTGAACACATAAAATCTCCAGATCCGGCCGGTAACAGACCATAGATTCGAACAAATAATAGCATATAAGGCATCTTTATAGCTATAACATAAAACATTTAGCAGATAAAACATTTTAGGCATCTTTCCTAAAATAAACTAGTGCTCGTGTCTTAAAATATGGTAGCCACTCATCTCACGATCATCACTTAGCATTCTAAGTTTAAGTCTAGAAATCCTACAAATTCCTAGTTCGCTTAAACTAATGCTCTGATACCAACTGTGACATCCCCAATTTCACAGCCAGAAAAGACCGATTTCGTTTATGCTGTTTAAAATAAAATCATAGTAATCCTTCTAAAAGATGTTGCAGAATTTGTTCCCAAAACAAATCATGATAAAAGTTTATCAAAACCTTTCTTTAAGAAATATATATTTTCATTTTATATCAAAACCTCGGGATGTCATGTTCCGATACAGATCAAAAGCATAAACAAGACATTATAAGCCTTACAACAGTTATTTACAACAACTGGCCTATAATCCAAAAATTCTCTCATCATCATCCGACTACGCTCGGGGTCCAGTACCTATAAGATAAAAAGGCTGAGTGGGTCAGGCTTGGGAGCCTGGTGAGCATATAGGGTTTTCAACCCACAATAAATAATAAGCTTATCAATCAACAATAAATTTATTAATTTCATCAACCCCATTCCTGTTATCCCCACTTTACGTCCCTAAAACAACTATCACAAGGGACCTAGCCTAAGGATTTTCATTAGGGGGACAACGTTGCTTCGGGGGTTCCTCAACAATTTATGTCAAATAAGGCAACCATCGAGGTGACAACACTGCTTTCCTCAGCAATTTATGTCAAACAAGACAACCATCGGGGTGACAACATTGCTTTCCTCAGCAATTTATGTCAAACAAGACAACCAATAGGGTGAAAACATTGCTTTCCTCAACAATTTATGTCAAACAAGACAAACATCGGAGTGACAACACTGCTTTTGCTCAGCAATTTATGTTAAACAAGACAAACATCGGAGTAACAACACTGCTTTTCCTCAACAATTTATGTCAAACAGGCACGGAGTCACATCGTCGCCAAGGTTTATACAACAGGCACTAAGTCCATAGCTGCCAACGTACTAAATCCATAGCTACGAACGTACATCTATACTGTACGAAATTCATAGCTACCAACGTACATCTATACTGTACTTTGATCCCTCATTCTTTATCTACCCATGTTTTACCCAACATATTTGAAGAAAATATATATATACATTTTAAATCATTTTAAACATGTATAAAACATTCATTCATGTAACAACGTAAAATTTCCAAAACAATTTTTCATTTTTATTTCACACTTTTAATCATCAAAAACAATATCCAACAAAATGTATCCAATGTTATCATCACAAAACAAATCCCAGAATCTCAAAACATAATCTCTATGAGTGTGTACGGATCATGCCGGCGCCTTCACGCGATCCTCGTTAGTACCTGAAACACATAACACAACAACTGTAAGCATAAATGCTTTGTGAGTTTACCAGAATACCACATACAATACATACGCCACTCGAGCCTACAATACGACCCTCCGGTCGATGTGTCTCAGCGGGACCCTCCAGTCCCGTAGCTCATTGGACCTTCTGGTCCGGTCATAGCTCGTCAGACCCTTCGGTCCAGTCTGTGTCGTTGGACCTTTCGGTCCGGTCTATATCGTTGGGCCCTCCGGCCCGGTCTGTTCAACACATAGCATACATATAACACAATGCATATACACTCATATATACACATAGCATACAAGACCCTCGGGTCTACACACAAATACCACTCTAGGTAATGTATAGTGAGAAGACTCACCTCGGCTATCTCGGATAATCTCGCATACGTATATACTGATCTAGCCTCCGTCTAAACACATAAACAATTATCTCAAATCAATAACGGCTCTCCAGGCTAGACTAGTCTCTTCTATATCCTTTAAGAAGGCTAAAAGACCATTTTACCCTTCAAATGGTCCATAAGTCCAGTTGTTAACCAAACCCTAAAAGTCAACAAAAGTCAACGGTCAAACTTTGACCAGACTCGTCGAGTGCACTCGGGCGACTCGGTGAGTCGACATTGGTCCTCTGAATTCTTCTAGGCCCCACTTGGCACGACGAGTCCCCCCTACTCGTCGGGTTTCTCAGCAACGAATCGCGGGGCAACCCCGACTCGACTCATCGAGTCCACATATGGACTCGGCGAGTTCCTCCCAACAAAACACTCAAAAGATCCTTTGAGGTCAGATCTGCTTCACCAACCAGTAGATCCAACCTTCTAACACTCGAAAATCACGTAAAGGTTCAAGCTTTACGTTCATGCAATGCTTATAATACCAAAAACGGAGAAATGACCTCTAAAATGGGGTTCTACTCTCAAGGCTCATATGAAACCTCATAAATCTGGAAGCTTGGGACCTTTTGGACCTCTCAAGGTCCAGATCTATCATCTCTACCCAAAGGGACCTCATATACTTCACAATCTAACTCAAAATTGTGCAAAGGAAACCCTAGATTCAAGGAATCTATCAAATACACGAAATGGGAAGGAACTTGTACCTCAAAACGTGAATCCTGGTGTGAACAATATAGATCCAAGCTCCACAATCGATCTAGCTTGAATTTCTCCACTCCTTCTTGCAAGATCACACCAAAAGATGAAGATTTAGCCTCCAAAATGCTCTCTAAGCTCTCTTTGCTCTCTAGGGTTTTCACAGGGGAGTAGTGGACGCAAATGACGGCCATAAGGGCCTTTAAATAGAGCTCAGGCCCTGAGATTTAGGGTTTCACTTTACAGCGCGGACTCGCCGAGTCCACGCACCTACTCGTCGAGTCCGGTCATTAATCCAGACAAGAAATCGCGGTCCTACTCGGCGAGTCTGATCGTCTACTCGCCGAGTCCCTCCATAAAACTCAAGATAAATGAACTTTATAAAATACCTGGAAATCCGGATGTTACAATTCTCCCCCACTAGAATCAGACTTTGTTCTCAAAGTCTTGCTCTGCAAACAGCTCTGGATGCTGCTCCCACATCTCCAATTCCGCCTCCCAAGTCAGTTCGGACCCTCTCCGATGTTGCCACTGGACCTGCACCAGGGACACCTCCTTGTTCCTCAGAACCTTGATCTTCCGATCCCGGATTGCGATTGGTCTCTCAGCATAATTCAGGCTCGCATCCACCTGAATATCCTCTAGCGGTACCACCGCTGACTCGTCGACTATACACTTCCTCAACTGAGATACGTGAAAGGTATCATGAATCTGGCTCAACTTCTCAGATAGCTCCGACCGATATGCTACCCTGCCCACCCTCGCGGTCACCCTGAATGGCCCGATGTACCAAGGCCCCAGCTTGCCCCTCTTCCTGAATCGGATCACTCCTTTCCAAGGAGATACTTTTAGGAGTACGAAGTCTCCCACCTGGAACTCCAGCTCGGATCGTCGCCGATCCGCATAACTCTTCTGACGACTCTGAGCCGTCAATAACCTCTGTCTAACTTACTGTATCTGCTTTTTCGTCTGAAGCACTATCTCAGTGCTACCCATCACGCGCTGCCCTACTTCTCCCCAGCAAATAGGAGTCCGATACCTCCTCCCATATAACAACTCGAAGGGAGGCATACCAATACTCGAATGGTGGCTGTTGTTGTAGGAAAACTCAGCCAACGACAAGTACGTGTCCCAACTTCCTCCGAAGTCCAACACACATGCTCGAAGCATGTCCTCGAGCGTCTGAATCGTCTGCTCACTCTGTCCGTCCGTCTGGGGGTGGTAAGCGGTACTGAAATGCAGCCTCGTGCCCAACTCCTCATGGAACTTCTTCCAGAACCTGGAAGTGAAACGTACATCCCGATCTGACACAATTGAGATCGGCACTCCATGCCGCGATACCACCTCCCTCACATACAACTCTGCCAACCTCTCAGCAGAAGAGCTCTCACTGATAGCAAGAAAATGCGCGCTCTTCGTCAGCCGGTCGACGATCACCCAAATTGCATCGACACCCCTCGCGGTCCTCGGCAATTTGGTGATGAAATCCATAGAAATATGTTCCCATTTCCATTGGGTAACCTCAAGTGGCTGCAACTTGCCATGCGGACACTGGTGCTCGGCCTTAACCCTACGACAGGTCACACACCTCTCAACAAACCATGCTACATCCCTCTTCATACAGGGCCACCAATAGTCCTTGTTCAGGTCCAAATACATCTTAGTGGCCCCAGGATGGATCGAGAACCTTGATCGGTGCGCCTCCTCCATTAAAGTGGTGCGCGTCCCGCCTGCATACGTCACCCAAATCCGACCCTGAAAGGTCATAAGCCCACCACTATCGATAACAAACTCAGGTACCTGCCCAATCACCCGCTCTCTCTTGCGGTTCTTCGGTCTCACGGCCTCTGCCTGGGCCTCCCGAATGGTGTCCAACACCGGAGTCATCGCTGTCAATTGATGGGTTTTGAGCATTCTAACACTTCCTAAGTGTACATGCAACCCTAATAACCTTGAATCTATGTTTTCTCTATATACATGCAAATTTCTTTTCAAGGTTATTTCCTAACTAGCATGGCATGGGGATTACATAGAACATAAAACTAGTAGAAATACATACCTTGTTGTTGCTTGGATTCCTTCAAGACTTTGTGAGCCTAGCACCCCAAATGTTGTGCCTCAAATGCTTCACACAACACCACAAGACTTGGAATAACTTGAGAGAATGTCACTTAGCCTCAAAATCGGTTAGGCCCTCTCTAGAAACACTAGGTCACGATTTTGCTAGCCATAGGGTTCCTTTTATAGTGTTGTCACAATTAGGGTTTACACATGAATGCCCTTAATTGTCATGACTCTTGATTTCTCATGACCCATGGATTTGTAACTCCCATGGACTATCCATGGAGGTCCATATGGTTATAACCAAACCCATAAACCATGGATCATTAATCCACCATAAAAGAATTGATGATTGTCATAATCAACCCTATATATTTAATTAGTCTCACTTTGATCACCAAATTAATACTAGATTAATACTTGATCAATACTAATTAAATAATACTATTATTAATATATTAGAACTTATAATATATTAATAATCATAAGTGCCTTATTCTCTCATCTAGTCTATCCAAGTATTGCAATGCCATGCAACCCAAATGGACCATGCCGGGTCGGGTCAAGTACATTCCAAATAAAGTTATGGACTTAGACACTATATCCAACAGTCTCCCACTTGGATAAGTCTAATAACTATATTTGCTAATATGACTTCAAAATCCGACTAGCAATCGTAGCCCTTTCAAAGTCTCTCGGAACTGAGATGATGATGATACGCCATTTAAGATAAGTGATCATATAATCCTCTGTTCTCATGATATCAGCCGGACAAACACATGGAACATGGTCTTACTTATTGTCCAGCATTTGTTTCTCGATCTCTGATTTGTTTCGACATAGAACTAAATTGAACACATCAATTAGGTTCTGACCGGGCCCGGTACATAAGTCAAAACCAAATCATCGAGGGGCCCAGATATCGCTTCTATTTCTAGAAGGAACAGATAAACTTCGACTGATATGCTTGTACTAACTACTTGTTGAATTATTCACAAAGGCACGTTTTATGACATCGAGTTACCAATGTGTTTTCGTGCAATCAATGAATAACCAACTCATAGTCAACAACTCATATCTCTAGGTTTGAAGATTTATATGATATTACCGTCTCATGATCACTCGAGATAAATTCCATGAAGTGATGCAAGTGAGCGTGGGTTGGATCCAATACTCAGCCCTTATGAGTACTCATGAATGTTGTAGCAACCATTGCATTGTCCAAAGCACTTTTAGACAAATCATACAAGCCAAATTCATGACAGTCTTAAATCAATACTTACTTCCAAAGTTTGACTGACTGTGGATGGTTTGAATAATAACATAATTATTCTGGAAGTAAAAACATGCAAAATTGAAACATAGTAAACAATCAACACAAGATAGTAACACCTTACTCATAAATAAATAACAACTTTTATTTATCATCAAATGTCAATTACATTTTACAAGTTTCAGGAATCTAATTATTGAAACTAATATCATCCTTCAGCCCAATGCGCCTCGCATGCTGTAAATGCTTAACCCTGGTCAGTCCCTTCGTGAGGGGATCTGCCGGGTTCTCATCTGATGATACCCTCTTAGCCACGAGGAGTCCTTCTTCTATTCGATGTCTGATGAAATGGTATTTTCTGTCAATGTGCCTAGATCTCCCGTGATCTCTCGGTTCCTTAGCCAAAGCAACCGCACTTTCGCTGTCACACCAAGAAGCTAACTATGCTCCCACTAGCCCTGACATACACACAAGACTCATCCTCACTCCTAGAAAAGCCAAACTCTTTGACTTTCTCATCAAAGCTAAGATTCCATCTGCGAGATGCTTGTTTCAATCCATAAATGGATTTATCAAGCTTACACACTCTATTAGGGTATCTTGTATCGACAAAACCCTCTGGTTGAGCCATGTAAACATCCTCAACCAACTTTCCATTAAGGAAAGCGGTTTTGACATCCATTTGCCATATTTCATAATCATGAAATGCAGCTATGGCTAACAATACTCTAATAGACTTAATCTTAGCTACTGGTGAGAAGGTCTCATCATAGTCAACTCCTGGAGTTTGAATAAAGCACTTCGCAACCAGTCGCGCTTTGTAAGTATGTACCTTCCCATCCATGTCGGTCTTCTTCTTGAAGATCCATTTGCACCCAACTGTCTTACGACCTGGTACATTGTCAACCAAGTTCCAAACTTGATTGTCATACATTGACTGAATCTCGCTGTCCATAGCCTCCTTCCATTTAGCAGACTCGAGGCCTGCCATGGCTCCCCTGTAATTATTAGGTTCATCCAAATCTATTAGTGTACTATCACTAATAAATGTATCACCTTCAGTGGTGATGTGATAACCATAATAAAAGTTAGGTGTGTTCCTCACCCTAGTGGAACGTCTTGGAGGTACAGACTCATCTATCGGATCAACAGGAGTTTCCTCCTCAGGTTGGTCGATGGCATTTGAGGTTCCTTCGCCACTTGACTCTTGAAGCTCTTCAAGGTCAATTTGCCTCCCACTGTCCCCTTGGCTTATGAATTCTCTCTCACGAAAGACTCCACTTCTTGCTACAAAAACCACATTATCACTGGGTATGTAGAAGAGGTAACCAAAGGATCTCTGTGGGTAGCCGATGAAAATACACCTCTCACTTCGAGGTTCAAGCTTATCATGAGTCTCACGCCTCACGAAAGCTTCACAACCCCAAATATTGATATGGTCCAGATTGGGAACTTTCCCAGTCCACATCTCGTGAGGTGTTTTGGCAACCTTTTTAGTAGGGACTAGATTAAGGATATGGGCGGCAGTCTCTAAGGCATACCCCCAGAAAGAGATTGGTAACGAAGCTCGACTCATCATGGAACGAACCATATCCAGCAAGGTTCGATTGCGCCTCTCAGCTACACCATTCAACTGTGGTGTTCTGGGAGGTGTCAATTATGAGACAATCCCACATTCCTTAAGATAGTCAAGGAACTCAATGCTAAGATACTCTCCTCCCCGATCGGATCGGAGCATCTTGATGTTCCTGCCTAATTGATTCTCCACTTCCTGTTTAAACTCTTTGAACTTTTCAAAGGTTTCTGACTTATGCTTGATTAAGTAAATATATCCATATCTACTGTAATCATCAGTAAAAGTCACATAATAGCGATTAACATCCCTTGTAGCAACTCTGAAGGGCCCACACACATCCATGTGTACAAGGTCCAACAAACCTTCACCCCTATCACAAGTACCTGTGAAGGGTGACTTTGTCATTTTTCCAAGTAAACAAGACTCGCAACTATCATCCGACTTGAGGTCAAATGATTCCAAGACTCCAGCCTTTTGGAGTTGGCTTATGCGCTTCTTGTTAACATGTCCAAGACGACAATGCCACAAGGATGCTTTATCCAAGCTATCTGAAGAATCAATATACAACACATTATTTCCTAGATTTTCTACAACATTCACGGCTTCATATACACCATCACAAGGTAATGCTTTAAAGTAAAATACATCATTGTAATAAACATTAATAGTACCATTTTTATTATCAAATGAAAAAGAAAAACCTTGTTTGTACAAGCCATGAAAAAAAAATATTTCTCGCCATTTCGGGCGAGTAACAACACTTATTCAAATCTAACATTAACCCATTTTTAAGCATCAAAGAATAAACTCCTATCTTGGTAACAGGTGATGCTTTCCTGTTGCCCATGACTAAGTTTATCTTCCCGTGCTCCACTTGCTCACTTGTTAGTGCCTGCAAATCAGTACAAATGTGAATACCACACCCTGTATCAAGCACCCAAGAATTAGCATTAGATGAGTTGTTAGACAATATTGTGTAAATACCTGCATGGGTGGGTTTAACCTTCCCATCCTTTACATCTCGCAGATATTTAGGGCAGCTTCGCTTGAAGTGTCCCTTATCCTGGCAATAGAAGCACTGTGCTTCCTTTGGGTTTGAAGAAGGAGCAATGGGACCTTTCTTTGTCCCACTTGAAGAGGAACCATCAAGAGTCTTACCCTTGGTACCCTTCGAAGGGTTTTTCCTCTTATTACCCTTTCCCTGCCCAATAGCCAGAACAGGGGCTGTTGAAGGAGTAGAAGTAGCAACCGCTTTACCCTTAAGGCCATTTTCAGCTGTCCTTAAGAGTCCTTGAAGTTTGCTAAGTGTGACTCCCTCCTTGTTCATATGATAAGTCATACGAAACTAATCATAACTTGGAGGTAAGGAATGGAGAATGATGTCAGTCGCCATTTCCTCAGGAAAGTCAACATTTAGCTTCAGCAACCGGTCAAGGAACCTTTGCATCTTCTGCAAGTGACCGGTGATGGGTTCACCATCCTTCATCCTTGCGGTTATCATGGAGGAGATGATTTCATACCTCTCCTGACGCGCGCTCTGATGGTACCTTTCCATCAGATCCAGGTGCATCTCATAGGGGTAGAAATCTTCATAGGATTTTTGAAGTTCAGGAGTCATGGTGGCCATCATGATGCATGCTACTTTAGTAGCATCCTTTTCATGTGCAACAAACTCCGCAAACTCTTCAGGAGTAGCAGTGGCTTCACTCACAACCTTAAGCTCCCTATCGAGGACATATTCTTTGTCCTCATAGCGGGTAATCATTCTGATGTTTCTGATCCACTCATTGAAATTGGATCCATCAAAGATGACCTTACCACACAAGTTCATAAGGGAAAAGGAGCCTGTTGGGTTTGAGCCAGAAACATTGTTGGAAGACATCTGAAAGGAAAGAAAGACAAGTTTCATTAGATTAGGAATCCTTAATAATTCACCCAAATGAAATATTAAGGCTAGGATCCAACAAACTATTTATAGTTGGAAGAGGGATGCCGTAATCCATACTATAAAATATTTGAAGGTAGGTAAATGACGATTTACCAATTTCCACCATAAGAACGAAATATTTTATTATTAGGTTTTATTGGTTTTGAAACTCCTAGATCTTTTGAGATACATTGAACTTTTCAATGGCATGTTTGAATCTCGATTGTGCCCTCTCAAGTTTGTGACTGGGATGCCGAGGATCACAAACAAGGTGTGAATAACCATACAAATTGACTTGGTACCCTCAACAATATTACCTAATCGATGTGCCGGTTAACCACACACGCTCCACCGATCTATAATAAGGTTAAGTTACCCTTTGCCACTCTTACTAGTCCATGTTAGTGTGCCGGTTAACCACACACGCTCCACTAACGACTTGGTAAGGTAGAAAGTGTAATTTTATGGGATAGCACCAATTTCACATTTTCCTAAAGTAACTAAGATTGGGAATTTATAATGTATAGTTACTTTATAATTCATTATACTTTTAACGAGTATTTAAAGTCGTATCCTACCCGTTCGGCTAACAACCCTCCACCGATCAAGGAAGCGGTGGGTGAGAGTGGACACCCATTAAGTCACCATTTTATAGGCAACAACCTTATACCCCCCTTATAGACCGGCTTCGTGAATGAGGCCTACTAACGGTAAGAATGACATATTCTTATATATATCTATATAATAAAATTATAATAATAGTATAAGTGTTGATTTTTAAACCTTTTAAAAATCTAAGGTTTAATTTGGAATTAAAGTATTAAAGTGTAAGACTTTTCAAATTCCAAAACTTGAGGGCAAGATTTGAAACTATTCCAAGTCTCTTCAATTTGTAACTTATGAGTTTTAATGGTTCATAAAAATGAAGATTCTTCATTTTATGAAACCTCTTTAGTTCTTTAATCATAATTAAAAGAAGTGACTTTTGGTTATCCATAACTTGAGGACAAGTTATGGACACCATCATTGCCATTAAGATCATGAATTAAACATACATGGAGGTTACATATAATTCCTATGATCTTATAAAAACTCATAAAAACACAAATTCATGTCAAGCAATTTCAAGAAAATCATATAAACATATACAATACTTGAAAATTGATAAAAGCCATGTAAAATGGGTTAACATAATCATTATCATTTTGAAAAACAGATTTTACAAGTCCAAAACAGATTGGGATAATGATCTTAATGCATTTCCAGCAACAAAACTCGAAAAAACTGCCCAGCACGCTCCTACTCGTCGAGTGCATTATTCTACTCGGCGAGTAGGATGAATTTGTTCATGGACTCGGCGAGTCCTCCCCATGGACTCGGTGAGTCCAGTCGTCAGAGTGCAGAATTTTTCGATTTTTTAAGCAGTTTTGCATCAAGTATACAGAAAACAATCCTAGGCTCTGATACCACTGATGGGTTTTGAGCATTCTAACACTTCCTAAGTGTACATGCAACCCTAATAACCTTGAATCTATGTTTTCTCTATATACATGCAAATTTCTTTTCAAGGTTATTTCCTAACTAGCATGGCATGGGGATTACATAGAACATAAAACTAGTAGAAATACATACCTTGTTGTTGCTTGGATTCCTTCAAGACTTTGTGAGCCTAGCACCCCAAATGTTGTGCCTCAAATGCTTCACACAACACCACAAGACTTGGAATAACTTGAGAGAATGTCACTTAGCCTCAAAATCGGTTATGCCCTCTCTAGAAACACTAGGTCACGATTTTGCTAGCCATAGGGTTCCTTTTATAGTGTTGTCACAATTAGGGTTTACACATGAATGCCCTTAATTGTCATGACTCTTGATTTCTCATGACCCATGGATTTGTAACTCCCATGGACTATCCATGGAGCTCCATATGGTTATAACCAAACCCATAAACCATGGATCATTATTCCACCATAAAAGAATTGATGATTGTCATAATCAACCCTATATATTTAATTAGTCTCACTTTGATCACCAAATTAATACTAGATTAATACTTGATCAATACTAATTAAATAATACTATTATTAATATATTAGAACTTATAATATATTAATAATCATAAGTGCCTTATTCTCTCATCTAGTCTATCCAAGTATTGCAATGCCATGCAACCTAAATGGACCATGCCGGGTCGGGTCAAGTACATACCAAATAAAGTTATGGACTTAGACACTATATCCAACATCAATCACATACAAGTGTCTCGAATCGGGGTACTCTCCGCCCTACGGCTCAGCGCATTAGCTACGACATTAGCTTTGCCCGGGTGGTACAGGATCTCACAATCGTAATCTTTTACCACATCCAACCATCTCCTCTGGCGCATATTCAGGTTGGGCTGATCCATCAGATACTTCAAACTCTTGTGGTCCGTGTATATGATACACCGAACCCGATATAGGTAATGACGCCAGATATTGAGGGCGAACACCACTGCCCCTAACTCCAGATCGTGGATGGGATACCTCATCTCATGAGGCTTCAGCTGCCTTGATGCATACGCTATCACATGTCCCCTCTGCATAAGCACCGCACCCAACCCCGATATCGATGCGTCACAATACACGACAAACTCCTCCATCCCTTCCGGGAGGGCTAACACCGGGGCTTCGCATAACCTCTGGCGAAGTGTCTCAAACGAGGTCTGCTACTCCGGACCCCACGAAAAAGTAACGCCCTTCCCGGTCAACCTGGTGAGAGGCACGGCGATCTTGGAGAAATCCTTGATAAATCTCCGATAGTAGCCGGCCAACCCCAGAAAACTCCTAATCTCGGTGGGAGATCTTGGCACCTCCCAACTCATCACTGCCTCAGTCTTGGCCGGATCGACCAATATCCCCTTCTGAATGACGATATGCCCCAAGAACTGGACCTCTCGCAGCCAGAATTCACACTTGGAGAATTTGGCGTAAAGCCTCTCCGATCTCAAAACTCCGAGGATCCCCCTCAAATGCTCGTCATGCTGCTCTCTGGATCTCGAATACACCAATATGTCATCGATGAACACGATCACCGATCGATCCAACATCGGCCTACACACCCTGTTCATGAGATCCATGAACGCTGCCGGTGCATTGGTGAGCCCGAAAGGCATCACCACGAACTCGTAATGCCCATAACGAGTCATGAACGCCGTCTTCTGGATATCCTCATCACGCACTCTCATCTGATGATATCCAGACCTCGGATCAATCATGGAGAACCAAGACGCTCCCTACAACTGATCGAACAGATCATCAATCCTCGGTAGTGGGTAACGGTTCTTGACCGTTAACTTGTTCAACTCCCGGTAATCAATGCACATCCGGTGTGAACCATCCTTTTTCTTGACAAAAAGGATCGGCGCTCCCGACGGTGAGCTACTCGGCCGAATAAACCCCTTCCCCAGCAGCTCCTGCAGCTGTGAGGATAACTCCTGCATCTCTGGTGGCGCAAGGCGATAGGGCGCCTTGGCGATAGGCGCTGCCCCCGGAACCAAATCAATACGGAACTCTACCTGCCTCTCGGGAGGCACACCCGACAACTCCTCGGGGAAAACATCCGGGAACTCTCGCACTATCGGGACGTCATCAACTGACCTTGGTTTCTCCGCATCTACTCTCGTATCCACCACATAAGCCACAAACCCACTACAGCCCCGCTGTAGACTCTGCCTCGCTCTAGCGGCCGAACAAAATGCTGACCCAGAACGCGTACCCTCGCCATAAACCGTAAGAACTCCCCCACTAGGGTCTCGTATGGTCACCAACTATCGCTCGCAGTCGATAACCGCTCCAAACCTGCTCAACCAGTCCATGCCCATGATGACACATACATCTCCCATCGCAATCGGGACCAAATCAATCGGAAACTCAACGCCGAAGATCTCGAGTACACATCCTCGGATCACATCAGTAGCATACACCGCTCACTCGTCGGCTATAGAAACTCATAGAGTTCGACTCAACGCCTCTCGCTGAACACTGATGTGCTGACTAAATGCTAATGAAACGAAAGATCGACTCGCACCCAAGTCAAATAACACCAACGCAGGTACAGAACTCACAAGAAAAGTACCTAAGCATACCATAATATGAGCACAAAATCTCAAACTCAAAATAAGTAAGTAAAATAATACATACCGGCCACGACATCGGGCGCTGCACGGACCTCTTCCGCTATCAACTGGAAGGCTCTCCCGTGAGCCTTCGGTGCCTCGGCCTTCGCTGGCCGGACCTCGGTAGCTCTAGGAGTAGGTGCAGATCCCTGTGCTGATCCCTGTAGTAGCTGAGGGCACTCGGCCTTCCGATGGCCGGTCTGGTTGCAATGAAAGCAAACCGAGAATCCCTTGGGGCAATCCCTCGCGTAATGCCCCTCCTTCCCACACTTGTAACACACCCCAGCTCTGCACACCCCCTTGTGACTCTTGCCGCACTTCCCACAAGTGCGGTCCTTCGGACCCCCAGATCTCGAATCAACGGGATTTGCCCGCTTGGCTGTCGGCTACACCTGTGCCGGTCGCCTGTCCGTCCTCTGAGACTCGGCCTCCTCCCTGACCTGAGTCTCCAGCTCAATCTCTCTCTTCCGGGCATTTCCCTGGAGCTCAGCAAATGTCCGGTATGACGAGTTTCCTATGAACTCACGGATATCCCTCCTCATTATGCTCAAGTACCGGTTCATACGTGCCTGCTCAGTCGACACGTGCTCAGGGCAAAACAACGCCCTCTCATGAAACATCCTCGTAATCACTGTCACAGACTAAGTTCCCTGCTTGAGGGATAGGAAGTCCTGGGCTAGACATTCCCTCTCCACAGGGGGAACATACTTATCTCGAAACATCATGGTGAACCTCTCCAAGGTCACCGCAGTAAGCTCTGCCGTAGTGAAGTCTGTCGTCACAAACTTCCACCAGTCCTTCGCTCCCAAGCGAAGCTGGTTCAGTGCAAACCGAACCCTCAGATGCTCCGGACATGAGCAGGTGTAGAAGCATCCCTCGATATCAGAAATCCACCTCATCGCAGCAATCGGGTCCTGCGTCCTATCAAACTCTGGTGGCTTCGTGTTGCTGAACTCTCGGTACAGCAACGAGTCACCCCCTAAGGCCTGGCAGCAGCGACGGCTGCGGTGGCCGCAGCAACAGCAGCATCAGTAAGAGCAGCGTACCGCTCATCAAGAGTCTCGATCAGCGTGGTCTTGATAGACCCGAACATCTCTGGTATCTCAGCTCGAATGGCCGCAGTCACTTCCTCGTGAATCAACCTACGGATCTCCTCATCACTGGTACCACTGGTACCACTGCCTCCTGGGTGGTGGCGCGTCCCAACCATGATGTCTCTAAAATACAACACAAAAGAAATCAGAGACTCGCTCGAGTATACTCGCACTCGATACCCAACCCTACTTGCTCTTTAGTACCCTGAGGATTCTTACTTGGACTGCTCACCGATCCGGTGTTTCCAGTAGTACGGGCCCTTATACTACCTTCCACAGCGCATCGGTATTCACCCCAAGTCCTCCTCCTAGGATCCCAGATCACAAGTACTCTATATCTCACTAAACTCAGGCTACTCTCTGGTAGACCACTCATAAGTTCCTCGCTGCTACCTACTTACTCTCGAAGTATCTCATAGTAGCAGTAACTCCTAGGCTAAGGCATCACAAATCAGGCCCACTCTAGTCCTAACCATGAATACCTACCCTACTCTAGCATGTATAACATATCACATATTATCTCATAACACATAATGCAAGGGTATTTTGGGAAATCACCGTTCGGACGCTGGCTGATCGTACACACTGCTCTGTTCCGCTTTTCTCAAAAGTCCTTTACTCTTTTGGAAAAATTGTTTCTTTTATGAAAAATTCTCTCAAATCCTCAGTTTGAGTTCAGATACGCCCGGAGGTGTATCCGAGTCTCTCAAACTAAGGCTCTGATACCAACTTGTAACAACGTAAAATTTCCAAAACAATTTTTCATTTTTATTTCACACTTTTAATCATCAAAAACAATATCCAACAAAATGTAGCCAATGTTATCATCACAGAACAAATCCCAGAATCTCAAAACATAATCTCTATGAGTGTGTACGGATCATGTCGGCGCCTTCCCGCGATCCTCGCTAGTACCTGAAACACATAACACAACAACTGTAAGCATAAATGATTAGTGAGTTCCCCAGAATACCATATATAACACATACGCCACTCGAGGCTACAATACGACCCTCCGGTCGATGTGTCTCAGCGGGACCCTCCAGTCCCGTAGCTCGTTGGACCTTCTGGTCCGGTCATAGTTCGTCGGACCCTTCGGTCCAGTCTGTGTCGTTGGACCCTTCGGTCCGGTCTATATCGTTGGGCCCTCCAGCCCGGTCTGTTCAACACATAGCATACATATAACACAATGCACATACACTCATATATACATATAGCATACAAGACCCTCGGGTCTACACACAAATACCACTCTAGGTAATGTATAGTGAGAAGACTCACCTCGACTATCTCGGATAATCTCGCACACGTATATACTGATCTAGCCTCCGTGTAAACACATAAACAATTATCTCAAATCAATAACGACTCTCCAGGCTAGACTAGTCTCTTCTATATCCTTTAAGAAGGCTAAAAGACCATTTTACACTACAAATGGTCCATAAGTCCAGTTGTTGACCAAACCCTAAAAGTCAACAAAAGTCAACGGTCAAACTTTGACCAGACTCGTCGAGTGCACTCGGGCGACTCGGCGAGTCCACATTGGTCCTCTGAATTCTTCTAGGCCCCACTTGGCACGACGAGTCCCCCCTACTCGACGGGTTTCTCAACAACGAATCGCGGGGCAACCCCGACTCGACTCGTCGAGTCCACTTATGGACTCGGCGAGTTCCTCCCATGAAAACACTCAAAATATCCTTTGAGGTCAGATCTGCTTCACCAACCAGTAGATCCAACCTTCTAACACTCGAAAATCACGTAAAGGTTCAAACTTCACGTTCATGCAATGCTTATAAGACCAAAATGGGGTTCTACTCTCAAGGCTCACAGGAAACCTCATAAAGCTGGAAGCTTGGGACCTTTTGGACCTCTTAAGGTCCAGATCTATCATCTCTACCCAAAGGGACCTCATATACTTCACATTCTAACTCAAAATTGTGCAAATGAAACCCTACATTCAAGGAATCTATCAAATACACGAAATAGGAAGGAACTTGTACCTCAAAACGTGAATCTTGGTGTGAACAATATAAATCCAAGCTCCACAATCGATCTAGCTTGAATTTCTCCACTCCTTCTTGCATGATCACACCGAAAGATGAAGATTTAGCCTCCAAAATGCTCTCTAAGCTCTCTTTGCTCTTTAGGGTTTTCACAGGGGAGTAGTGGACGCAAATGACGGCCATAAGGGCCTTTAAATAGGGCTCAGGCCCTGAGATTCAGGGTTTCACTTTACAGTGCGGACTCGCCGAGTCCACGCACCTACTCGTCGAGTCCGGTCATTAATCCAGAAAAGAACTCGCGGTCCTACTCGGCGAGTCTGATCGTCTACTCGCCGAGTCCCTCCATAAAACTAAAGATAAATGAACTTTATAAAATACCTGGAAATCCGGATGTTACAATTCAACATCCATCTCAAGTAAACAAACAACATATATACACATAGCACGTATTTTATATAAAATACTTCATATCTATGTGTAAGATGAAAGTGACTATACACTCACTTGATAAGACGATAATCGGGCAGCACTTCGTTTCTTAAAATGATTGGTTCCAATAAAACTGGGGGCTTTATTGAGAAACCGGGATCTGCGAGGGCTGGGCTTCAAAACCGAAAAGATAAATTTCTCGGGCATTTCGGGGCGTGTTTCGGGCGTTGGAAATAATCCCGGGGCTTTGGGGGAAGTTGAAATAGTGGAAATATGAAATTTGGGGTGAAAAATGCCAAATTTCTAAATCTAGCCAGAAGATCTCGCAACCTCCCCCCCCCCTATATAGGGTGCGAGACCGAAGATCGATGGTTGAGAAGACTCCACGTGGCAGCAGATGCGAAGCTCGAATCCGGAGGGGAGGCAGATGGCGCGCTTCGGACAGAGACACGCGTCGGTCTCGGATTGGGCCACGCTTCGGATGCGAGGGCTCGCCACCGAAGCCACACACGTCAACCTCTGATTGGACCGAACCTCGGACTCGAGAAGAACGAGACACACCTCACCAGGTGGCCTCAGATGACTCAGAAAATTGGACACGTGGCATGCTACGAGCGAGGGTGACGTGGCCGAAGCATGACCATGCGAAATTTCTCGGATTTTGGGATTTTCTCGATTTTTGTGTCCCGAACTTCTAAAATCCATAACTTTCGCATACGAGCTCCGTTTTTGACGTTCTTTATATGCACGCATAGGTAAAATTACGCTCTACAACTTTCGTTTAGACTTCGTCGGCTAAATTTGATTTGAATTTTAATATTATTATTTTTAACAGACCGGGACAGGAAATCCGTTAAAAATTCATAACTTCTTCATCCGACGTCCGTTTTCGTCTGTCTTTTTACCGTTGTACTGCTATGGACGAGACCTTCGATTCTCGTTTAGGTTGTGTCGGCTAAAAATCACTCGATCTAAAATTCGAGTTTTTAGCCGTCTCTTGCTAAGCTGAAACTTAGAAAAATCATAACTTCCTCATACGAAGTCAGATTTGGGCGTTCTTTTTATACATACTCTTGGTTTAACGAACACTATGAATTTCATTTAGATCACCAAGGCTAAAAAGTAGTTTATAAAAAACTCACTTTTTACGTCATTCGGCACCGTGCCGGTTTTGTCGTGAAACTTCGACAGGTCATAACTTCTTTGTTATAACTCGGATTTCGGTATTCTTTATATATCCGGAATCCTTGTCACGACCACTACAACTTACTTAATAGATATTGGCTTTATCTAATATTTATTTTCGACGGTCATTTTTATTCTTAATTAACTAAATCCTAATAATTAAGCATAAAACACATAATTCACATAATTCCTCTTTATTTCCTCAAAATGAGTTACAAAGGTTGACCTAGACTATTTCATCATAATTAATGCCTAGCCTAGAAACACGGGCGTTACATTATCATTGGCGAATCTTCCTCTCTACTTCTGGGCTGATGCTATTGCAACTACTTATTTCATGCAAAACCGTTGATTCATCAACAAAAGATTCTGAATTACACATTATGAGATTCTGAACAATAGGAAACCTAACGTAAAATTATTTCATGTCTTTGGTTCCAGGTGCTTTATATTCAACTCTAAAGAACATAGGAACAAATTTGATGTGAAAGCTGATGAGGGCATTTTTCTGGGTTATTCGTTCACTTTAAATGCATATAACGTTCTGAACAAGAAATAAAGAAAGATTGAAGAAACCTATTATGTCACCTTTGATGATAACTATTTGAAGAAGTATCAGAAAGCAGATTGCCAATCTGAGTAAATCTTTCCGTCAACGAATCCAATGACTATTCCTCTCTCAGATCTATATGAAGAATTTCTGCATTTGTTTTACGAACCTGACAAAGCCATCTCTTCTGAATCTAAGGCAAAAGACAATCAAGAAGATGAACTAAAGAAGATAGTTGATGAAGCTGCAAAAACCATCGAGACTTCTCATGATCCACTAGTTCTGAATGCTTCGGAATTATCCCATTCCACCACAACCTTCTGATGCTCCATTCCAGGGGGAGAGTTCCACTTCAAATCTCCATACTGATGATCCACTTCAGGGGGAGAATCTGATTCCAACTGAATGGTCAAATGCAAACTTCCAGGGGGAGAATGAAAATAATGATTCTGATGTACAATCAGAGTTTGATGAAGTCTTTGTTGAACTCGACCCAGCCTATAATCTGAATTTCCCACCCATGACCAAATGGACCAAAGATCATCCAATATCTCAAGTGATTGGAGACTCATTTTCATGAGTTCTTACAAGGGCACAACAAGAAGCGAAACAAACTGCATTATTTTCATAAATGGAATTTTGCATGTTTAATTCATTCATCTCTAAAATTAAGCCTAAAATTGTAAAGATTGCTCTTGATCGTGTAGATTGGGTTCAAGCTATGCAGGAAGAACTCAATGAATTTGAGAGAAATAAAGTTTGGAGACTAGTTCTCACTCCGAAGGATGCCTCAGTCGTCAGAATGAAATGGGTGTATCGGAATAACTTAGATAAAGAAGGTAACGTGATTCGTAACAAGGCTCAACTGGTTGTGAAAGGATATTGCCAAGAGAAAGGAATTGACTACGAATAGACGTTTACAACGGTAGAAAGACTTAAATCTGTTTGGATTTTTCTGGCATATGTTGCACACAAAAATTTTAAAGTCTTTCAAATAGATGTGAAGTGTGCATTTCTGAATGGTGAACTCGAGGAAACAGTGAACAACCACCAGGTTTCGTAAATGAGAAATTTCCAAATCATTGGTTTACATTGGATAAGGCTATGTATGGTCTGAAACAAGCACCTCGTGCATGGTATGAAACCCTTACTTGTTTTCTGAAACAGTCAAAATTTAAACAAGGTTCGGTTGACCCAACCTTCTTTCGCAAGAAAGATGGTGACCATTTAATGATCGTTTAAATTTATGTTGATGACATCATTTTCGAATCCACTAATCCTAAATTAACAGCTGAATTCTGAAAACTGATGGAAACTAAATTTGAAATGAGATCAATGGGTCCATTTAACGTTTTCCTTGGTTTAAACATTATACAGAGTTCCGAGGGTATGTTTATCAACCAAGAAGCCTACACAGAGACCTTGCTAGCGAAATTTGGTATGGTGGGTGATTCAAAGGTCAAGGTTCCTATGGTGTTCGGAATGAAGCTTACACCATCCTTAGACAAGCCAACAACTGATATCACTCTATATCGCCAAATGATTGGATCTTTAATGTATCTAACATCAAGTCGTCCTGATATTATGTTTGTTGTATGTTATTGTGCAAGGTTTCAGGCGAATCCCCATGAACCACATATGATAGCTGTGAAGAACATATTCTGATACCTCAAAATAACAACATCTCTCGGAATTTGGTATCTTTCTAATTTCGGATTCTTCGTGCAAGCATATTTCTATGCAGATCTTGGTGGATGTGGACTTGATCGAAAAAGCACTTATGGGGATGTCAGTTTCTTGATGGCAAACTTATAAGTTGGTAATTCAAGAACCAGACTTGTATCTCATTATCTACTACAGAAGCGGAATACATCACAGCTGCATCGTGCAATTCTCAAGTTGTATGGATTCATAATCAACTTAGGGATTATGGAATCAACATGAAGAGAATTCCACTATATCTTGATTTGGAAAGCGCAATCAGAATTTTCCATAATCCAGTGCAACACTCAAAGACGAAACATATAGCACTACGATATCACTTCATAAAGGATCATGTTAATGATGACAATGTTGAAGTCCATTTTTTAGATCATCAGATCAGTTGACAGACATCTTTACAAAAGCCCTACCTGAAACAACATTCAATTGAATTTTACAAGGGCTAGGAATGATTGAAGCGGACTCAGTTCCGACATCCCCTTCTTAATCGGAATTTACTGTTCATGTTCTGAATGGTTCTGAGATTCAGAATATTTCAATTCATTTTTCAGATTCCGATTGGTTCCGAGCTTCGGAATGGTTCGAAATCTACTGTTCATCGGGGTTTCGGAATGTTTATGTATCCTTTGTACAGTAAGTGTCTTACGATTGATTCCGAGCTTCGGAATGGTTTGGAAGTTACTATTCATTTGTGTTTTTTAATTTATTTATCTTTAATTTTTATTTATTTATTTTTTATTTTTTTCAGAAAATAACAAAGACTTAATTGCAAAAATGGTCCCTGTGGTATGCATTTTTTTGTGGTTTTGGTCCAAACCACGAGTTTTTTGGTTTTGTGGTCCTTTTGGACTGGTTTGTTTGTGAGAATGGTCCCTGTACTTAACACCCGTTAAAAAGAATCTGTTAACCCCCTCATGTGCCTTGCACGTGAGGGTATTTCTGTCTTTTTACTTATAGGGACCATTTTTGCATACGGAAAAATAAAACCTTCTTTATATATCATTTTCTATTCCCAGCTTCTTCCCTAACGAATCTTCTTCCCCAACGTTCTTAATTGTTCTTCCCCAACGGCTATTTTCTTCCATTTCTCCTTCCTGACCTGCAATCGAACAATGGTGGTTTGTTTTTGTGGAAAGCTCGCTTTGGTGAAAACGTCTTGGACACCACTGAATCCCGGAAGGAGGTTTTATGATTGCCCTACTAAGGATTCTGTTTGGGTTTATCATTTGGGTTGACCCGCCTATGTGTGCTAGGAGTAAAACCATCATACCTGGTCTTCTAAGAAACATAAATACGTTGGAGGAAAGATGTAATGGGCTGGTAAGAAGTATCAACATGTTACAGGAACAGTGCAATGGACTTTTGAGCAGGAACAACATGTTGGAGGCAAGGTGTGATGCATTGAAGGATGAAGGTTTCACGCTGAAGATGTATTTATGTGCAAGCTGGTTTATGTTTGTGATTGTTATCTTTAGTATTTGGTCTATGTAAGGGATAGGGTTAGACAAATGTGGGGTTTTTGTTGATAAAGTGATGCAGGTTAAAAATGGTATAATTTTGTTGTAAGTTGACTTCATCATGTTTGTAATGAATTCCAATGTTGTTAATGATACAAATGATATTCAAGTGTCAAAATTTGTTCAAAATGTGTATCAAGTGTCAAATATAAGCACATAAATAGAACCAAAATGTAACAAAAGTACATTACCAAAATACGTGTCATAAATTGACCAAAATGCACATTTCATTATCCACATGAGTGGAACCAAAAACCATTACCAAATTAAGCATACAAGTGTCTGTGCACCATACATAACCACATCATCAAACCATAACTAAAGTTTTCAAAAATAAACAGTTTTTAACAACAAGCAACTAAATAGTCATTGCACCACAACAAACAACCAAAATCACTTCTTGGATTGATTCCTACCTTGCCCTTTACAGGTCCTAGAGTTGTGTCCCTTATTCTTGCATTTGCTACAAGTAACACTGATATGTTTCCTTGATAGCTTCTGCACTCCATCATTTGTTGGCCCTTGGGAATCTTCTCCTTGCATCTCATTTACTCCATCACCTTGACTTGCCTTCTGCCTTTCGCTTAACCTTTCACCCTGACTTTGTCTTGTTTTTTTCTTAGGCCTTCCCACCTGAGTGCGATGTGGAGGAGGAATTAGATTTGTTGGACAATTACTTTTAGGCCACATGGGTCTCCCTTTAATTGGTTCCACCTTAAACGAATAAGCTTTTTGCCATGTCTCTAGCCAATACACCTTGTGTACCCACTTGTAAATGTCAAGCTCAGCCTCAGGGTCTTTGCTCATTTCATTCAGAGTTGCAATTGCATGCCTGGAAGGTATTCCCATTAATTCCCACTTTCTACAAGTGCAGGTTTGGTTCCTAACATCCACCACATGTTGATCTTGCAATGCTCCAGTGACTTGATACTTGTTTGCCCCATTCCACCTAGCAATATATTGTGAAGCACCTTTTTTCCTTGCATCTAGGATGTCTGTTGCTGTAGGTGTTGGTGGACCTTTAGCCTTCTTTCATTGCCTTCATGACATTGCATATCCTCTTCATTAGATACTCCCTAATGAACTCTAAACATGAAATTACAGGTTTGTCCCTTCCTTTCTCTATCTTCCCATTAAACACTATAATTTGTAATCCCTACATGACTCAATAGCCAATAATTAGAATTAATTTCTTGGTAAAAAAAACACAATCTAAATGATCAATTGATGAACTGCAATTTACCTTTTGCTTGTCACTTATGAAAGTATAGTTTGAGTTGCTCCCAAGCTCCAAGTCATCCCCAAGGTTTTCTAAAAACCACTTCCAGCTAGCTGTGTTTTCAGACTCGACAATTGCACAGGCCAAGGGATAAATTCCATTGTTGGAATCTAGACCAACTGCTGTAAGAACCTGACCAGGGAATGGGCCTTTCATGAAGGCCCCATCCAAACCTACTAAGTCTCTAAGACATGCCTTGAAACCTTTTTTCAGTGGACCTAAGCATACATAAATCCTTCTAAACTGCCTTTTTGGGGATGTAGGGTTTCCATTAGGACACACATCTATTTTGATTGTTGTGTTTGGGTTTGTAGCTTGAAGTTCAAGAGCATAGTCCCTCAACAACTCAAACTGTTTTGTGTAGTCCCCGGTTACATGCTTTCTTGCCATATCTTTTGCCCTAAACACCTTATCCATCGAAATACCCACATGGTAGGTCTTTTGAAAGTGGTCTTGTATGGCTCTCAAAGGAATCTTCAGATCTGCCTCAACTTGATCTATGATTTTCTTGCAGATTAAAGAAGCAGTACAAGCTCTGAGTTTTCTTGTTTGTAAGCATGTATGAGTTTGGTTTAAGGTCCTTATAAACCAGTCTGATTCGGGGTTTGACCTAGATGCATGTATATACCAACCACATGTTTCTTTTTGTGTCTTTACTTCTTTGCCCTTGCTTTTTGAAGTGGTAGGTTGAGTCCCCACTTGACCTTTATTGATGACAGGTACAACTCCTATGCATTGTGCCCTAAGCCTTTAATTGTCATTTTTTTTAAAGAATAGATTCCTTCTTGTTTCTAGTGCATGCACATCAATTAACTCCTTTAATTCTTTTTTACTTTTAAACTTTTTTCCCACTGAGAATGACTATATATTGTGACAACCCGAAACTTCTAACTTGTAAAATAAGTAATGTTATCAATATTTAACTCGATTTTATCATCATTTATCATTATTTAAGGGTGTAATGATACTTTCTGAGCTTTGTATAATCAAAGGTTGAGTTCTAGGTCAAGTAATACCAAGTCGTAGTACAACATTCGGGCCATACACCCTCTCGGGAGGAGTGTATGGCCATACACATGTGTGTGCGGCCGCACACCCACCCTCCAGCCGCACACTCACCCTTATACATATAAGGTGACTTCTTCACTCGTTCATTTCCTTTGGCTTTCTCTCACTACTTTCTCTCTCTAAAAACTTCATCCAAGAACACTCTAAAGGCCTCAAAAACGTGAACTACTTCATCAATCAGCTTGTTATATTGGTAAGACACTTGAATCTAAGCCTAAAACTCATAGTGTTCTTCGTGTTCTTCATCTTTTGAAGGTGTATGGCCGCACACCTTCATAAGGTGGCCGCACACGCTTTAAAAACTCTCCAAGTGAAGAGTTTGGCCTCTATTTGCTAGTTAGACTTGGTATAGACTCTAGAACACCTCAAAATCGACGTTTCATACACAAATGAGGAGTGTACGGTCGAATACCCCTGTGTACTGCCGCACACATCCTCTGTACGGCCGCACACTCTTATGTGCAACCGCACACACAGTCTGGCAGCACACCCTGGCCGCACACTCACACTGATGGCCGTACACTTCCTTTATTCGATCATTTATGGCTCCGACACTTAGTTCCAAGCATTTCCAAGTCCTTAAGGTGGTTTCCCATCGTGTTTTATAATGAAATGCCTTAATCTAATATGTATATGCATTATTATAAGTTAATAGGATCCACTTGTGTACAAAACACCAGTTGACACTTAGTACTCGAAACCGATTGTACATCCGAATCCTACGTCAAACTGTGAGTTCATACCCCTACGCTTTTATAAGTTTTTATAACGTTTTCAGAGGGGAATACAAGCCAAACATAAAGGTTTTCACATCACAAAAACTAATGCAATTACAGTGGTTTTACGTTCAACATTTAGATACTCTATCCCTTCTGTAGTATGCGGAGCATAAGGGACGTTTTCTAAACATAGTTGCATAGTTTTCCGAATGGTTCTCAAACATAACTTATCAATCAAACTATAATAGGTATAGTTTGGAGATTTCATTTCCAGTTTTCAGAAGCAAACTCCATGCAAGTCAAATATATAAACTATGAACGATTTAGTTTACCTATACGAATAACGAGAGTATCTTACCAGATAATTATTTTGTATAATTATTATACTCCACATTGTTTACCAACGCTTTCGAACTCGAAAACAATTGAACTACACGTAATCTATTTAATACAGGATTGTGAGACTAATCTTTGTTATGCCCTTCGGGGTATTAATAAATCCTCTCCGGAAGTATAACCAGAGTCTCCTGGAGGGAGAGCGTGAAATTTGTGAATAGATCTATTCGGGACTGACAATCCCACACCTGCACTGTTAGCTACAGTGGGGCGGGCACGCCCAGGGTGACAAATTTTGTAATCGTACGACGTCTGAAGAAACGTCAAGGAGGTCACGGGTCATATTAGCATGGTTATCCGACTAACAATATGTAAAACTAACCTTTGTTTACGGGATTACTTCTTCCATGGTTTTATTTTATAAAACTACCTATCTACTTACTGGAAGGTATTCCAACGATCTAATTCTTAGTTTTATTTGAGTAATAAAACTACTTATCTACTGGTGGTAACCAGGGTTTTCGAATGAAACTTACTTTTATTCAAGTATTCAGCGAACATGTTAGAAAATATTGGATTTTCTTGGGAAGCATGCGTACATATTTCTAAACTCAATAACGAATGTTTTCGATACGAAACGATATTTACTTATAGTAAAAAGGAATAAATTTTACAAATTCAGTGACTAGTTTCCAATGCAAAAATACGCTTATGAACTCACCAGCCTTATGCTGACCCGTTTTCAAAATCGCTTGTATTCTCAGGGCAACGATAGATAGGTACCTTCGATCGCTTTTTGGAGAAGACGGAGCATCTTGAAGTCCAGTATTCATCTTTTTGTAGTTTTTGAATACAATGGTATGTACAAACTATGTTTTCAAACAAATGTAAATATTTATATTGCAATGTAATGGTTGTGTTTACTTTGATTGCGATGATACGATTGTTGTGATACTACGCATGACGTCCTCCGCCCCGGAACGTTTCTGCCTTCGGTTCCGGGGTGTGAAAGATTGGTATCAGAGCTATTGTTTATAGCGAACTAAGTATACCGAACCTTACATGGTATACAACTATAAACACAAAGGGGCTAAAGTGCTCTGAACTAAAAGTATACTTTTCAAAATACAAGTATTTTGACAAAAAGTATACAAGTATACCTACGTACTAGAAACAGTCTCATGAGTAGAACAAAACAAAAGTATTTGGATGTTGAACACTGCAGTTAAACCTAGGCAGTTATGTAATCATGTCTAGGGTGAATATAGCCTGATCAACTATATTCATTCGAGACATGACCAACATGTGCTTGGGAGTGATTGTGGTGTTGCAACAGGCCTAAAACTTACCAAATATCCATACAACAAGTCATCGAAAGAACGGAATAGTCAAACTTAAAATACTATAGGAGTATTTTACTAGAGTCAAATTCATCGCAGAAATTCACTTCCAAGTGTTGCTACTCATTCCTTTTTGCGATAATTTATTTGCATTGGTAGTCTTTCTTTGCTTATCGCTTAATAGAACACTCTAGTTATCATAATGATATATATTCTTGCTCCATATCTCTCGATTCGATTCAGAGGACTTACCACCCTCTTCTTCCTGTTCATTTTTAGAACAAGATGCCTCCAAAGAAAAGACCCAGCAAAAAGAACAATGATCCCCGAACGAAATCAGCTCCTCCACCACCTCAATTCGATCCCGCTATGTTTCAAGCGGCTGTTACTGCTGCGGTGGCTGCCGCGATGTCACAGATAAATTCTAGTGGATCTGGCAGGCAGGGAGGTGGTACTCATCCTGGAGGGAGTCAAGAGCACCAGAAGGAGTGCTCCTATAAAGACTTCATGAACGCAAAACCCACACCATTCGACGGCATTGGAGGTGTCATTTCCCTGACTCGATGGTTCGAAAAGATAGAGTCTATCTTCGAAATCTGCTCTTGTTCTGAGGCCAACAAGGTGAAATTTGCCGCTTGCACTTTCACCAACAAAGCGTTGACCTGGTGCAATGGCCGGGTCAAGTCCCTAACTCTACCAATAGAAAATGCTATGGGTTGGGAGAGCTTGAAAGAGCTCATGCTAGCTAAGTACTGCCCGCGGGGCGAAATGCAGAAACTGGAGGACGAACTCTGGAACCTAAGGATGAAGGGTTCCGACATTGCTGCTTACACATCTAGGTTCGAAGACCTAGCACTTCTCTGTCCGGGGATGGTCACTCCAGAAAGCAAAAAGGTTGAAAGATACATTTGGGGACTGACCCAGCCAACCAAAGGAAATATCCTGGCTGCTCGGCGAACTACGTTCGATAGCGCCAAGTGCCTGGCGCAGACTCTGATCGATCATGGAGTCGATCTCGATGAAGTGACAGCCACTCCTGAACCGGCTAAAGGGAGTGGTGTGAAAAGAAAATTCTGGAAACACAAAAAGGGTCAGTATTCGCAGGAGCCCTCAAAGAAGCAACATACAGTGGCAGTTCATGCTGCTACTACCCCTGTCGTTGCTCCTGCAACTCAAGCACCTACCAGTAGGTATACCGGTACCCTCCCTTGGTGCAATAAGTGCAGTTATCATCACCGCATCCCCGGTCCATGTCGTGAGATGGTCTGCAACAACTGTGGTAAAAAGGGCCACCTGGCTCGAGGCTGTAGGAACCCAGTCCAACCAACCGATCAGGCCTCTGGAGCTGGTGTTGGTCAAGCCTGCTACGGCTGTGGGGAAGTTGAGCATTTCAAGAAGAACTGCCCCAAGGCAGCAACAACTGGCAACACCGGGAGAGTACTATCCATGGGGCAAGAGGAGGCTGTGGCTGACCCTACCGTCGTGACGGGTACGTTCCTCCTCGATAACTCTTATGCATGCATTCTTTTCGATTCTGGTGCTGAAAGAAGTCTTGTTAGTCATGCATTCAAGCATTTTCTTAAGCATAAACCTCAACCCTTAATCGAAACATTTACCGTCGAGATGGCTAATGGTGAGAAGGAGAGCGCCAATAATATATTTCGCGGTTGTACTCTTACCCTGAACGATCATTCATTTTCCATCGACCTTATGCAAGTTTCCATAAAAAGCTTTGATGTCATCATCGACATGGATTGGTTGGGTCCCAATCATGCTGATATCCTTTGTCTCGAAAAAGCCATTCGTTTCAACCTTCCCTCTGGCGAAGCCCTCGTAATCTATGGCGATAAACTTAGTTCCAACCTCCGTATCATCTCGTGCATCAAAGCTCAGAAACTTATGCGAAAGGAATGTCATGCATTCCTAGCCCATGTTGTTAACGAAAAACAGGAAGTTAAAGACCTTGAGAGCATTCCCGAAGTCTGCAACTTTCCTGATGTCTTTCCCGAGGAACTTCCGGGAATCCCTCCCGGACGCCAAGTCGAGTTTCGTATCGACTTAGTCCCCGGAGCTACCCCCGTAGCTAAATCTCCATATCGCCTAGCACCAGCAGAAATGCAGGAGCTATCTAGTCAGCTCAATGAACTGCTCAACAAAGGATTCATCAGGCCGAGTTCCACACCCTGGGGAGCCCCGATTTTGTTCGTGAAAAAGAAGGATGGATCCTTTCGGATGTGTATCGATTATTGAGAGCTGAACAAGCTCACTGTCAAAAACCGTTACCCTCTTCCTCGAATCGATGATCTCTTCGACCAACTCCAAGGAGCCAGCTATTTCTCGAAAATAGATCTAAGATCAGGATACCATCAGCTACGAGTCCATGAGGGTGATGTTCCTAAAACAACATTTCGGAATCGATATGGTCACTACGAGTTCGTAGTAATGCCCTTCGGTCAAACCAACGCACCCGCCGTCTTCATGGACCTGATGAACCGGGTGTGTTGTCCTTTCCTGGACAAGTTTGTCATCGTATTCATCGACGATATACTTGTCTATTCCAGGAGCGAGGAAGATCACAAACAACACTTGAGATTGGTGTTGGAAACTCTAAGGATGGAGAAGCTTTACGCGAAGTTCTCCAAGTGCGAATTCTGGATTCGAAAAGTAACCTTCCTAGGTCACGTGGTAAGCGAAGAAGGCATACACGTGGACCCTTCCAAAATCAAGGCGATAGAGAAGTGGTCAGCACCGAAGACACCCACAGAAATTCGCCTATTCTTGGGTCTCGCTGGCTATTATCGCATATTTATTCAGAACTTCTCCAGAATTGCCAAACCCTTAACCACTCTGACTTAGAAAGGTGTACCTTTCTATTGGAATGAAAAGCAAGACTCCGCGTTCCAGACTTTGAAACAGGCCCTATGCAGCGCACATGTCCTGTCTCTGCCCGAAGAGACGGAGGATTCCGTTGTCTACTGTGATGCGTCCCATCAGGGTTTGGGCTGTGTGCTCATGCAACGAGGAAAAGTTATAGCTTATGCCTCGAGACAGCTGAAAGTACACGAAGCAAACTACGCAACGCACGACCTGGAGTTACGAGCAGTGGTCTTCGCATTGAAAATATGGAGACATTATCTCTATGGGACCAAGTGTACCATCTTCACTGACCATAAAAGCCTACAACACATCTTCGATCAGAAGTAGTTTATCATACGACAACGGCGTTGGGTTGAGCTACTCAGTGATTACGAGTACGAAATACGCTACCATCCCGGCAAGGCCAATGTGGTTGCGGATGCTCTTAGTCACAAAGAGCACACAAGTCGCAGTGCGAAAGCACTAACTATGACTATCCATTCCCACTTGTCTGCGCAAATCAGAGAGGCTCAGCTGGAAGCCCTAAAATCAGAGAACATCACTGATGAGGCCTTGAGAGGAATGGATAAGAACCTAGAGATCAAGGGAGACGGAGTCTATTACTTCATGGACCGGATCTGGACCCCAAAGTTCGGTGGTTACAGAGAAGTCATCATGAATGAAGCTCACAGGACCAGATACTCCGTTCATCCAGTTTCGGATAAGATGTACCTCGATCTCAAGAAACTATATTGGTGGCCAAACATGAAAGCGGAGGTCGCTACATTTGTGGGCAAGTGTCTGACTTGCGCCAAAGTCAAAATCGAATATCAGAAGCCCTCAGGTCTGCTCCAACAGCCGGAAATTCCCGAATGGAAGTGGGAGAGGATTGCCATGGACTTCATCACCAAATTACCCAAATCTCCGAGTGGGCACGACACCATCTGGGTGATAGTCGATCGACTGACTAAATCCGCTCACTTCCTGCCTATCAAGGAAACCTTCAAAATGGAGAGACTTACACGAATCTACATCCAAGAGATAGTCCGACTACACGGTGTACCTGCATCCATTATCTCCGATCGAGATAGCAGGTTCACTTCGAGATTCTGGCAGTCACTACAGAAGGCTCTTGGAACTAAGCTGGACATGAGTACAGCTTATCATCCTCAGACAGACGGGCAGAGTGAGAGAACCATCCAGACCTTGGAGGACATGTTGAGAGCATGTGTCATCCATTTCGGAAAGTCGTGGGGCACCCACTTACCCTTGGTCGAGTTCTCCTACAACAACGGCTACCACACCAGCATCAAGGTTGCGCCTTTCGAAGCCCTCTATGGCCACAAGTGCAGATCCCCTTTGTGCTGGGCCGAGGTGGGCGACACGCAGCTAGCCAAGGGACAAGTCCCCGACAGCACTCTCACATGCCCAAAAATCATTCGCGAAACCACATAAAAGATCATACAAATCCGAGAACGACTGAAAGCCTCGCGAGACAGACAAAAGAGCTATGCCGATATACGACGAAAACCCTTGGAATTCCAGGTGGGAGACTGTGTCCTGTTGAAAGTCTCGCCCTGGAAAGGCATGATACGCTTCGGAAAGCATGGAAAGCTGAATCCAAGATACATAGGACCGTTCGAAATCCTTGCCAGGATCGGTCCCGTAGCCTACAAACTCCATTTACCTCAAGAGCTTAGTAGCATTCATCCCGTCTTCCACGTCTCGAACCCTAAAAAGTGCTTATCCGACGAGACTCTTGCTATTCCTCTTGATGAGATTGAAATCAACGAGAATCTGAACTTTATGGAAGAACCAATCGAAATCATGGATAGGGAGATCAAACGAACAAAACAAAGTAGCATCCCAATAGTGAAGGTTCGCTGGAATGCCAAGCGGGGACCTAAATTCACTTGGGAGCGCGAAGATCAGCTGAAAAAGAAATATTCGCATCTCTTTCCTAACTCATGATTTGTATTCTATATTCGAATTTCGGGACGAAATTCCCTCTAACGGGGGGATGATGTGACAACCCGAAACTTCTAACTTGTAAAATAAGTAATGTTATCAATATTTAACTCGATTTTATCATCATTTATCATTATTTAAGGGTGTAATGACACTTTCTGAGCTTTGTATAATCAAAGGTTGAGTTCTAGGTCGAGTAATACCAAGTCGTAGTACAACATTCGGGCCATACACCCTCTCGGGAGGAGTGTACGGCCGTACACAGGTGTGTGCGGCCGCACACCCACCCTCCAGCCACACACTCACCCTTATATATATAAGGTGACTTCTTCACTCATTCCTTTCCTTTGGCTTTCTCTCACTACTTTCTCTCTCTAAAAACTTCATCCAAGAACACTCTAAAGGCCTCAAAAACGTGAACTACTTCATCAATCAGCTTGTTATATTGGTAAGACACTTGAATCTAAGCCTAAAACTCATAGTGTTCTTCGTGTTTTTCATCCTTTGAAGGTGTACGGCCGCACACCTTCATAAGGTGGCCGCACACGCTTTAAAAACTCTCAAAGTGAAGAGTTTGGCCTCCATTTGCTAGTTAGACTTGGTATAGAATCTAGAACACCTCAAAATCGACGTTTCATACACAAATGAGGGGTGTACGGTCGCACACCCCTGTGTACGGCCACACACATCCTCTGTACGGCCGCACACTCTTGTGTGCAACCGCACACACAGTCTGGCCGCACACCCTGGCCGCACACTCACACTGATGGCCGTACAGCTCCTTTATTTGATCATTTATGGCTCTGACACTTAGTTCCAAGCATTTCCAAGTCCTTAGGGTGGTTTCCCATCGTGGTTTATCATGAAATGCCTTAATCTAATACGTATATGCATTATTATATGTTAATAGGATCCACTTGTGTACAAAACACCAGTTGACACTCAGTACTCGAAACCGATTGTACATCCGAATCCTACGTCAAACTGTGAGTTCATACCCCTATGCTTTTATAAGTTTTTATAACGTTTTCAGGGGGGAATACAAGCCAAACATAAAGGTTTTCACATCACAAAAACTAATGCAATTACAGTGGTTTTACGTTTAACATTTAGATACTCTATCCCTTTTGTAGTATGTGGAGCATAAGGGACGTTTTCTAAACATAGTTGCATAGTTTTCTGAATGGTTCTCAAACATAACTTATCAATCAAACTATAATAGGTATAGTTTGGAGACTTCATTTCCAGTTTTTAGAAGCAAACTCCAAGCAAGTCAAATATATAAACTATGAACGATTTAGTTTATCTATACGAATAACGAGAGTATCTTACCAGATAATTATTTTGTATAATTATTATACTCCACATTGTTTACCAACGCTTTCGAACTCGAAAACAACTGAACTACACGTAATCTAGTTAATACAGGATTGTGAGACTAATCTTTGTTATGCCCTTCGGGGTACCAATAAATCCTCTCCGCAAGTATAACCAGAGTCTCCTGGAGGGAGAGCGTGAAATTTGTGAATACATCTATTCAGGACTGACAATTCCACACCTGCACTGTTAGCTACAGTGGGGCGGGCACGCCTGGGGTGACAAATTTTGTAATCGTACGATGTCTGAAGAAACGTCAAGGAGGTCACGGGTCATATTAGCATGGTTATCCGACTCACAATATGTAAAACTAACCTTTGTTTACAGGATTACTTCTTCCATGGTTTTATTTTATAAAAGTACCTATCTACTTACTGGAAAGTATTCCAGCGATCTAATTCTTAGTTTTATTTGAGTAATAAAACTACTTATCTACTGGTGGTAACCAGGGTTTTCGAATGAAACTTACTTTTATTCAAGTATTCAGCGAACATGTTAGAAAATATTGGATTTTCTTGGGAAGCATGCATACATATTTCTAAACTCAATAACGAATGTTTTCGATACGAAACGATATTTACTTATAGTAAAAAGGAATAAATTTTACAAATTCAGTGACTAGTTTCCAATGCAAAAATACGTTTATGAACTCACCAGCCTTATGCTGACCCGTTTTCAAAATCGCTTGTATTCTCAGGGCAACGATAGACAAGTACCTCCGATCGCTTTTTGGAGAAGACGGAGCATCTTGAAGTCCAGTCTTCATCTTTTTGTTGTTTTTGAATACAATGATATGTACAAACTATGTTTTCAAACAAATGTAAATATTTATATTGCAATGTAATGGTTGTGTTTACTTTGATTGCTATGATACGATTGTTGTGATACTACGCGTGACGTCCTCCGCCCCGGAACGTTTCCGCCTTCGGTTCTGAGGTGTAACATATAGGTACTGATCCAAGGCTGCACCTTTTTTCTTTTCCCAAATTTTTTATAAGAGCTCTTCTTTCTCTGTCTTGGTCTGATCCTTCATCCAATGATTTGAACTCCTCATTGTTGATCACTTCCATATCTTCAGGTTCATGACCATCATTAATACATGCTCCTTCAACATCACTTTCAACATATAGACAGAAGTCTGCCATGTCCACATCAACATCTTCTATATTGTTCTCCTCATCCATTATGTCATCCACTTTATCTTCATTTTCTGATTGTTTCCCATCCTGATCATCACCTTCATCCTTTTCATACTCTTCATCACTCTCTTCAGATTCATCCTCCCCTTCATACTCTTCAACATCCTCATCACTTCCAAGTAAATTTTCCATAAGGTTATCAAAAAGCTCATTATATTGTTCATCATCATTAACAGGTGGGGTGTTGTAGCTGATGGGTTTTGAGCATTCTAACACTCCTAAGTGTACATGCAACCCTAAATACCTTGGATCTATGTTTTCTCTATTATACATGCAATTATGAACTTTCAAGGTATTACCCTATCTAGCATACAATACTTGATACTTGGGTAATCAAATGGATAGAATACATACCTTTGTTTGATGTAGCTTGTCTCCATGAAGCTTGAGTGCCTAGTGCCCCAAGTGTGACACCTCAAATGGTTCACACAACACCAAATGCACATGGAATGACTTGAGAGAAATGGAACACTCCTTGAAATCGTCTAGCCCTCATATTCACATATTAGTGCACGATTTCTTGAGCCATGAGATTCTTTTATATGGTGGTTATTAGGGTTACACCATGTAACTCATAACTTTACCCATTCCTTATGCTCCATGGATTTTAACCTCCATGCAGTATCCATGGGTCACCCCATGGACTTAGTCCAACATAAGGAATCTTGGATCACAAGCCCACATATATAAGAATGAATGATTTACACAATCAACCCATATATTTAATTAGTCTCCTTTTGATCACTTAATTAATTCCAAATTAATTCTTGATCAATACTAATTAAATAACCTTATTAATATATTAGAACTTATAATATATTAACGAACCTTAAGTGTTATTTCTCTCATTATAGTCTATCCAAATGCATGATGCCATGCAACCCAAATGGACCATGTCGGGTCGGGTCAAGTCTTACCAATTATAGTTATGGACTTAGACATTAATCCAAAAGTCTCCCACTTGGATAAGTCTAAAACTATTATTGCATATGACTTCAGGAACCGATCAGCAATCGTAGCTCTCAAAAGCTTCTGTCGAACTCTGACCTTGTCGATGAACTCTGACCTTTGTCAATGACTTGTCCATTAGATAAGGGATCATATATTCCTCCATTCTAGATATCATATGGACTGAGACATGGATTATCAATCATTCTCTCTGTCCATTTGTTGTTTCCCGATTTCCGATTCATGATGACTGACTGATTGAACAAATCAAATCAGTCCTAGCATGGCCAAGCACTCACATGTGTCATCGCTAAATCATCGAGGGGCCCACAGATATTGCTTTTATCCCGAAGGTAAAAGGAATGGATAAACTTCAACTCATATGGCTTGTTCTACTACTTGTTGAATCATACACAAAGGCACGTTTTATAACATCGAGTTACCAATGCGTTTTCGTGCAATCAATGTATAACCAACTCATAGTAACAACTCATATCTCTAGGTTTTAAGAATATAAGATATTATCGTCTCATGATCACTCGTGATAAAATCCATGAAGTGATTCAAATGAGCGTGGGTTGAATCTAATACTCAGAACTTATGAGCACTCATGAGTGTTGTAGCACCACTTTGTCCACCAACTTGGACCTCTACAAACCAACCCATGACAATCTTGATTCATATCTACTTCCAACATATGACCGACTGTGGATGGTTTGAATAACTTAATCATCCAGGAAGAGCGACTTAGTTATTCTGGAAGTCAAAACATGCAAAGTGAAACACAAGAATAAATGAATCAAATATGGTATCAAACCCTATGAATATAAATAAACACTTTTATTTATCACCATACTGATTACTCATTATTCATTGTTTCGGTTTTATCAACTTTATAATTGAATTAAAAACACTAGTTGTCCCATGCTCCAAGCATGTACACTATGTTTTTCTTAAACAATAGCTTTACCATGCACCAAGTATGCACTCTATGTTTGTCTATGATCCTTACTTTGTGAAATAAACCAATTGAACATGATTTCAATGATTCTAATTTCACACTCCCAAATCCTTATCGAAAAATGTGAGAATTTCAAATTCCTATCATTTATCGAAATCTGTTTAGATTTTAAACTTATATGCACTGACCCTCCTGTAATGAATATGTACAAAGTCACAAAGACTTGTCAACAGTCATTATAAGGTATTCCAATGGAGATCAACTCCATGGAAACTAAGTCTCATATTCAAAGTACATTGCTTTGGACATGCTTCTTGCATTAAGTTTTCTAATCTTACATAGATAACTTCCACCTATGGAGACAACTCCATATTGTCATTTTGACTATCACTTCTGAATAAGAGATGCCTCTTTTCAGAATATGTCAATATGGTCCTTCCAAAATTAGCACTATACTTCCAACTGTCCCTGAGCAACCAATCTTTGGTAAACCTCAGATTGTCCTCGACAATTGCTTAATCATTTTAGTCATATTCAATTCTAGACCTTTTCCCTTCTTAATGCCTTTGGGCATTTGGAAAAATTTAGAAATGACAAATATTATAGCACATGCAATCGATCCTGTACCCAAAGCAAATGGTACACGATTCATGATGTCTCACATAAAGACATGATTCTAGACCAGTCTTTTGCTACAATATTTTTATTTGCCATGTTTTCAAAATTTGACTATGAAGAGGGATGCTGTAATCATAATCGAATTTTGAGAACGCAATATATAGAATTTCCTTAAGTTGAACCAATCCAACATGAAATTCATATATATATTATTGACTAAAGATGATTAAGGTCTCAATCTAAGCCTTTAGAACTGAAATGAAGTATATCCTCTCCCTTAATTATAGCAAAACAACTTTTTCAATCCCTGCAGCCTCACGAATTGAAACTTTTGTTTTCTATAATTAACATTGCTAACTTGCAACACTAACAATAATTATCATGCTCCCACTAACATGATGATTATTAGCATAACACTTATGCTCCCACTAGCTTTGACATGTACTCAGAAATCAGCTGGACTTCTAGAAATCAATACTTTATTGACTTCCTTACCAAAGTTCAGATTTCTGATACGAGATGCTTTGATAAAACTTTATCAAAATCATACACCTTTCCTTAGATAGCATGCATGTGTGTCTAAACAATTTCAGAACTATGAAAAGGGATGCCGTAATCATAGTCTCAATTGTTTAGACCTTTTGCCATCTGCTTCAAATCTACTGGGTGGAAGTGTTTCCTCACCATCATTTTCATGAATCAGAGAGAAACCTTATGACCCTTAGATTTTATGGTGTATGTGTTCTTATCCATGTGAATCGTCAAAACCATAGTCACAAGACAAGGATAATGACAAATCCAAACTCATATGGACTGAACTTATGCAATCTTAACTTCTTGCCACCTGGCAGTACAGGGCCTATCATTGCTTCCAAGTTGTTATGCAACCAATTGAGAACTTTCAGAACTCCTATGCAAAGCCAACTTTAACTGGAATGGGCACAGAATATGTCAACACGATAGGTTATAAACCTCAAGTCGTGTGCTAGTGAAGAACCTCAGGTTTTATTCTTGATTAGTTCTTGAAATTCTTTTTAGGATCTTTAAGACACCCACTATCCTCTTGACATATAAGACTATCTTGCCAAATATTCAAGAGATAGTACGGATTCTTTATCAAGACAAACACTTCACACAATTGGCCTTAGTTGGTCTTTGTTTTATCCAAAACATCACAACTTACCAATTTTAAATGTACAAGAGTAGGACACTTTTACTCTTACATTTGACAAGTGTTTTAAACCTTTCTTTAAGATATGTCACTCAAGTTACAATCTTGGAGTATGACTCTAAGAATTGTTTTGGAACGAAGTATGACCCATCTTCCTGATCTAACCATTTCAACAATTCATGACTCCTCTTCTTAGTCATAAGAATGCACTAAGATGACCTTAGAAGACCAATTATGATGTGGTCCTTTAATCATTAAGATGATCACAAAACATGATACTAAAGTACTCTCCCATCTTTTCAGATTTGAGAAACTTTTATCTGTCTGCCTAATTTGATTCTTCCCATTCGTTCTGCCATACATTGAGACTTTTCCAATGTTTCAGAATTATACTTAAACTTGTAAGTATAACCATATTTACTAAAATTTAGTAAATCATGATGAATAGTCTTAACGAGCTTTGTGGTGGACTTGACCAGTGCACAAGAATGTGTACTCGATCCCTTTAGTCCTTAACTTGACTCACACATCCATGTGAACAAGTCTTAATTTTCCAATGCTTGAAAGTTCTCATTCATCATACTATTCAACTTGCATGATTCCAAGTTTCTATCCAACTGAAGCCTTGGGAATGAGAATCTTTCCTTATTTGGTAAATTATGACACTACCACAAACGAAAGAATCAAGTCCATTTTTTTCAAATATTGCTATCAATGGAATCATATAAACAACCATTTTCCACAAATGCCACTTGTAAGGATATTTAAAATAAATATAAAATTAAAAACTTTTATTTTATTTCAAAACTTTGCGGAAAAAACTTATCCTTATAGTGCAAATGCATACGGAAAAACTTCTTGTTATATATTCCTAAGCAATATATCATAACTCCTAAGTAACAGCTTCAAAATTCTGATGCGATCGAAATCCACCTTCGCGATCAGAATCAGCATATACTTCCTTTAAGATTTCTCTATATTCTTTGATTCTTAAAACAACAACATGTGACCCAGTCACATCATGTAATGAGGATCTCAGAATAGAACTTAACAGAGTTAGATAATGGGCTCTACCTGATGTAGAGTCAAACTTATTGACTTTAACATCCTTAGGTAAATTTGGCAGCTTTGCAATCAACGCCCCTTCCTTTGGTAAAATAAACATATGGACCCTTTGGTAATGGGACTATCTCAGAATTAGCCTTTCTCTTTACCATTTGGTCAACCGGGTTGACTATGGCCAATCCCTTTCCATTGGGAACAAAATGTTTTTTCTGGATTTCCATTGTCACTGTCCATAAAGTTTTTGGGAAGTTGATCTTCTAATCAAATTTGCTTTACTATCGTTCCAAATCATTGTTGATTCAGCAGCACCAAGAAAATAGATATGATCATTAAGGTTCATGTCATAGTCTGTTTCATAGTAGTCCCAAAGGAACTCACTATGTGACTTAGAAAGTGATTGAACATCCAACTTTCTCAAGACTTTGACACCCAACTCTCCCAGCTTGTCAATATGTGACTTCATCTCTAAGATGTGATCACACATAGACCTTGCTTGCCATTAGGGCTTGAGTGACCTTGAACTTGTGGGTTAGGGAGAATAATTGGAGGAGGTGGAGGAAGTAAAGTTCCAAGAGATTTGGGAAGATCATAGATGTCTGAACTAGACATCTTTTGGGAGATATTCAAGATAGTTGATCTAAAGTCCTTAATATAACACCCAATATGAAATATTAAGGCTAGGATCCAACAACCTATTTATAACTGGAAGAGGGATGCCGTAATTCGAGTTATAAAATAGTTGAAGGTAGGTAAATGACGATTTACCAATTTCCACCATGAAAAACGAAATAATGTAATTAGGTTTTTAATTGGATTTGAAACTCCTAGATCTTTTGAGATTCATTGAACTTTTCAATGGCATGTTTCAATCTCGAGTGTGCCCTTCAGGTTTTGTGACTGGGATGTCGAGGATCACAAAACAAGGTGTGAAGTAACCATGCAAATATACTTGGTACCCTTAATATTTACCCCTCAATCGATGTGCCGGTTAACCAAACGAGCTCCACCGATACTATGATAAATATTAAGATACCCTTTGCCTACTTTGTTAAATCCAGGTTAGTGTGTCGGTTAACCACACACGCTCCACTAACGGTTTAAACAAAGTGCAAAGTGTAATTTCATGGATTAGCACCTTATTCACATTTTCCTAAGTAACTAAGATTGGGAATTTATAAGTGTTTAGTTACTTAGTATTTATCATTAATACTTTTAATGAAGGGAGAATTATAGTCCTTGTCCTACCCGTTCGGCTAACGACCCTCCACCAGTCAAGGAAGCGGTGGGTGAGAGTGGACACCCATTAAACTGTCATTTTATAGGCAGTAACCTTATACCCCCCTTATAGACCGGCTTCGTGAATGAGGCCTACTAACAGTAAGACTGACTTGCTCTTATACATATATTTATTATTAACTTATAATACTATAAAGTATAAGGGTTGAATTTTAACTTTTAAAATTCTAAGGGCTAACTTGGAATTAAAGTATTCATGGGGAAAACTTTACAAATTCCAAAACTTGAGGGCAAGTTTTGAAAATATTCAAAACTAATTAATTCCATAACTTATGTGTTTAAAGTAGTTTTAATTAAAAAAAAACTCTTCAAGTTCCATAACTTGAGGACAAGTTATGGAAGACTTTAAACTAATAAAAGAATGTAACTTTTCTTTATTTTTGTAACTTATGGAATTAATTAACGTTACACATTTTATCATTTAATGAAGTGACTCTTGAACCTCCATAACTTGAGGACAAGTTATGGAGTCATAAAACCATTTAATGAGGACAAGACTCTTCATTTTTGTAACCATTGCCAACTTTTTATGAGTTTTATGAAACTTAAATGTGACTTTTCATATAACTTGAGGACAAGTTACAAAAACACACTTTAGAATCAACTCTTAGATTAAAATGGATTGAAAACACATAATCAATTAACTTTTCTATTAATCTAATAAACTCATATGAACAAAGATAATTCACATCAATTTTTTTTCAAATAATTAGCATAACTTTTAAACTAATACAAAACATGAATCTATAATTTTACAAGTATAACAAGAAAACAAGCCTTGGCTCTGATACCACTGATGGGTTTTGAGCATTCTAACACTCCTAAGTGTACATGCAACCCTAAATACCTTGGATCTATGTTTTCTCTATTATACATGCAATTATGAACTTTCAAGGTATTACCCTATCTAGCATACAATACTTGATACTTGGGTAATCAAATGGATAGAATACATACCTTTGTTTGATGTAGCTTGTCTCCATGAAGCTTGAGTGCCTAGTGCCCAAAGTGTGACACCTCAAATGGTTCACACAACACCAAATGCACATGGAATGACTTGAGAGAAATGGAACACTCCTTGAAATCGTCTAGCCCTCATATTCACATATTAGTGCACGATTTCTTGAGCCATGGGATTCTTTTATATGGTGGCTATTAGGGTTACACCATGTAACACATAACTTTACCCATTCCTTATGCTCCATGGATTTTAACCTCCATGGAGTATCCATGGGTCACCCCATGGACTTAGTCCAACATAAGGAATCTTGGATCACAAGCCCACATATATAAGAATGAATGATTTACACAATCAACCCATATATTTAATTAGTCTCCTTTTGATCACTTAATTAATTCCAAATTAATTCTTGATCAATACTAATTAAATAACCTTATTAATATATTAGAACTTATAATATATTAACCAACCTTAAGTGTTATTTCTCTCATTATAGTCTATCCAAATGCATGATGCCATGCAACCCAAATGGACCATGCCGGGTCGGGTCAAGTCTTACCAATTATAGTTATGGACTTAGACATTAATCCAACAGTAGCATCCTTCAATATGGTCATTATCCTGAACCCCAATCATCTCATCCCCTACATTAGAAATATTTCAAGTAAATGGCTTGTTGCATCCTTCAACAATAGTTGCAGCCTCCTGAACCTCCTTAACACCCTCATTAGTATTTTCCTTCTCTTTTAAATCATCAATATGCTCTAAATTAAGCCTCTTGCTACAAGAACCTTCCCCTCTTTTTGAATTCCCAACTCTACCACTTCTATACTCTGGTGAGAATGCATCACTTGTACTTCCAAAAAGAATCAAAGACATGTACTCACCAATTGGCTCATCATTGACATGGTTCATATTTCTCAATGGAGATTCTACATGAGCTTCAGCCTCATATTCAGCCCCTTGATCATCATTTTCTGGTAATTCCTTAATGACAACTTTACCCTTTGCATTTGGATACATGCAGTAAGTGAGTAGATTTGCCTTCACATGTTCTGTGTACACCTCAATCAACTTGTTATTTCGAATAAATTTAGAAAGATTGATAACATCCTGATCATTCCCTAAATCTCTAAGACCAAATTGAAAGTCACCATTGGGTATCCTGAAATGGTAGTATATCACTGGGGATTCATCAGTTAATTCAATCATCCATGGGTCTGGGTAACCTAGGTCAAGCATTATGGAATCAAGTTCATGTACAGAAAACTCATCTATGTCCACATAATCAACATAACACACTTCACCTCCAGTATACTTTATATCAGGTAACTTAGTAAACTTCCCACAATGATGAAGCTTAATACTAAACCATGTGGGTGCACCCGCTACAAGTCTAAATTGCACATGATAACAAAGTCAAAATTTGGCGGATTTTAGTATAAATCAAGGGTAAAATGAAAAATAGGAATGTTTAAGAAAACACTGCAACTTACCATATAAGGATGATACGTCGACAACTTCATTTTTTGGTCTGATCTGCCACATTACGTACACCATTTCGACTTTAACATATGACCTTGTCTCCTTTTGCTTCGATTAGGTTCTTTGGATAACGAAGGATGTTTTTGTTTCAGGTTTAATGGAGCAGAAGGAAGAAAGAGGGAGGTGGGGAGTTGACGGGTGTTTGGGATTGTAAATGAGGGATAAAAGGTAGAAGGAAGCGTTGACATTCGTATGCAAAAATGGTCCTTATAAGTAAAAAGATAGAAATACCCTCACGTACAAGGCACATGAGGGGATTAACGGATTCTTTTTAATGGGTGTTAAGTACAGGGATCATTCTCACAAACAAACCAGTCCAAAAGGACCACAAAACAAAAAAACTTGTGGTTTGGACCAAAACCCAAAAAAAATGCATACCACATGGACCATTTTTGCAATTTTGTCAATAATAAATTACAAAAATACTTTTCTTTATTTCTGTTTTATCTTTTTCACAAAATCAAAATTTCGTAAAAATATTTTCTTTATTTCTATTTTCCATGTGTTTTCTTCAGAATACGTTATTTTCTAACGTACATATTCTTTGTTATCTCAATTCAGATCGATGGGGCAGGTAAAATTCTGATTCTATGTACTAGCTAAGTGTCCATGAAAGCATGTTGTCCCAAGCCTCTCAAACTCAATGTTTGAAGCCTTATGGAAACTTTCATTCCGAAATTTTCTACCCAAGCAGGCTATTCATTCACATAAGTCATCGAGCTACCTTACTCTTCTCACATTGAGTTAAGATTTGACTGCTTTGTCATTCAATTATAGCAGAGGTACACCTTCTTCTTTGGAACCAACCTCCTATTTCTCCATCAATTTCGTGTTCATAAACGTAACCTTTGAGACTCTTAGTAATTACCACTAACGTTTATGGTTGCACAACATCTTCGTTGATGATCTCGAAATGGTTATCACCACGATTTTGAGTGAAGCCCAAAATCTGAAACCCGTTTCTGAATTGACGGTTATAACAAGCCGATATTTCAAGACAATGTAATTCTCTAGTTCAACCATTGTAACTAGTTTTTAAAGTAATAAAGAGAAATTATTTGAATATTATGTGCATTTAATTATTTATAAAGATGTAATAAATTAAGATAAAAATGATCGTCAAAAATAAAATGTTAGATAAACTTGATATCTATGAAGAAACTTGTAGTGGTCTGTCAAGGATTCTAGAGATATAAAGAACGCTGAAATCCGAGTTATAACGAAGAAGTTATGACCTATCGAAGTTTCGCGACGGAATCGACACGACGCTGTGTGATGTAAAAAATGAATTTACGGTAAAATACTTATTAGCCTTAACAATCTAAATAAAAGTTGTAACATATGTTAAACCGAGAGCGTGCATAAAAAGAATGTCCAAATCTGACTTCATATGAGGAAGTTATGATTTTTTAAGATTTTAAACAACATTGTAGAGCCCGAAATTCGAATTATAGATCGAGCGATTTTTAGCCGACACAACCTAAACGAGAATCAAAGATCTCTTCAATAGTAGTTCAACGGTAAAAATAAAGACGAAAATGGACTTCGTATGAAGAAGTTATGAATTTTTAACGGACTTTTCCTGTCTCGGCCTGTTAAAAATATAACTTTAAAAATAAAGTCAAAATTTGCTGACGGAGTCTAAACGAAAGTTGTAGAGTACGGTCTCACCTATGTGTGGATAGAAAGAACGTAAAATACGGAGCTTGTATGAGAAAGTTATGAATTTTTGAAGTTTGAAGAACAAATTCCGAAGGAGTACGCCCAAAGTACGAGGTTACGCCTCGCGTACTCGGAAACTTGGTCCGGAGTCGGCCACATCACCCTATTCCTTTGCATGTTGGACGCGTGTTTATAGCTTGGACACATCTGAAGCTCGGAACCCGATCAAAGGCCATGTATCTCCTACGCGCAGCGTATGAAGGTATGCTCTGTATACCGAAGTACGCCCAACGTACCAAAGTACGCCCAGCGTAAGGCGATACCTCGGCCAGCTATAAATAGCATGCGAGACCTCCCGTTTTCTTTTTACAAAATTACTCTTCCTTTCACTTTAAAGATCCTTTTAAGCCACTTTAAACCCCCCAAAGCTTAGGGAACCTCCCTAACACCCGAAGAAAGCCCCGAAGCCCCAAAGTTCTCGTAAAAGAGTATTTCCGGTTCGAAGCGCTTCCCGCGCAGAACCCGATTTTCAATAGAAACTCGTAATTTCAAGTAACAAAGTGCTCTCCGAATCACCACCTTTTCAGGTGAGTTCATACCCCTACGTTTTCACTATCTTTTTATATTTTAAGGAGGGATACAAGTAAAACACAAGGAAATCTTGTGTTAATAACAAAATTATTCAAATAATTTTCAACTGTCGTTTTTACTAGGATAAACATACTACTTTACTAGTTTGGGATTTCATACAACAACAAACATATAAACTATAATTGGTATATTTTATGGAACAAATGTACTATTTTACAAGTTCAGGTTACAATACAGAAACAAACATATAAACTATGATAGGTATAGTTTATGAGACATACATACGATTTATTCATTTTAAAAGGATTTTTCATTATTCTACACGTAACCGTCGATATAGCTTTGTGAAACATACTTCAAGTACTTATCTAAAGTACCAACCAAGTCCTGAAATTATAACCAGAGTCTCCTCGAGGGAGAGCGTGACACTTGTGTATACATCTATACAAGACTGACAATCCCGAACCTGAGCTGCTTGCAATAGCTAGGCCGGCAGGCCTGAGGTGTCAAATATCATACGGATTGCTACGCCTGAAGAACGTCGTGTTCAGGCCATCTGAGGTCATTAAGCATGGTTATGATAACTCACAATTTTGTATTGAACAATACGATTAGTGTATGAATAAGTAAACAACTTCACATAGTTTTATTAAATAATAAAACTATAATACAGTATTTTACAAGTACAACTGATAAAATCAGATGTTTACAGTTACACCGTTTTCATACAAGCATAAATACAAAACACTATTCCAGTATAAAGAAAACATACTTTTCATGGTTTTATGTAAACTAAAACTACATTTTACTATCTCAGAGTACAAAAACACTTATACGATTTGAGTACAACATATTAGAACAACAAATATAGGATTTTATGGGAAAAACATACTTACATTTACAAGGAACAAATATCATATTTCAGTTACAAACATGCTTATGAACTCACCAACTTAATTGTTGACACTCTTTTCAAAACTACTTGTATTCTCAGGAAATCGGTAAACAGGTACATCCACAAGTTCTTGAGAAGACGGAGCATTATAGACTCATGTCTTTTAACTTTTTTTATATTTTGGTGTCAATATACAATGATTTGAACACATATGTAAAAACTTATACTTTATAAATACATGGTTGTTGTACTTTGATTACTATTATGCAATTGTTGTGATACTGTACATGAATTCATCCGCCCCCGAACGTTTCCGCCGTTCCGGTTTGGGGGTGTGACAATGGTGAAAAATTAAATGTTCTAGAATTTTCACCAATGAATTGATGATTAAAAACTTTATGGTTTGTTCTTTACCAGTATGAAATCTCATTTTTCTTCCCATAAGATCCAAATTTTTTTTTATTGAGATTTCCTTCATATCAAGTCACTTAAAGATTATCCAAAGCATACTTGCTCTTATGGCTACACTGGTCAAACAAGTACTTCTCTCTTATTTTCAGACTTATGTCATGTTTCGGAATTTGATTGAAGCTTAAGCCACCCTTATAGCCTACTTAGAAGAATCCTTTCACTGTTTCTTAATAAACATTTGATCGTAATTCAACGGGATACCACAGAAGCACTTCAGAGTCCCTCTTGACTCAGAAGGAAGAGATCATTGTCTAGGATCCATCTGTTTTTCATCTCAATATTAGTTGACATCACAGAATCCCAGAAATTTAATTTGCTTTATTTCTTTTTCTTTGGCACACTCTTGCACAAAAATCTTTATGATTTTTCAAAGTCTAGTTCTAATTCCAATTGATTACTGTAATTCAGAAAACGGGTCATGGTTGATTGGTTGATTATTTCGAATGGATAAAAACTGAAATGGCTGTTTCTTGGAGATTAAGTTCAAATCAGGCGCGTCTTTTGAAATTCTTGATATCACGCGTGTCAGTTACAACAGGTCTGACACATGATGACCTGTCACGCTATCGCATGCAACTTTTACGGGGTATAGAAACGTCAAGCCATGATTTTTTCTCACCACTCATAACAAACCGTATAAAATGGGTTTTGGACGCTTCATTCTCTCTCACCTCTCACACTGCATTCAAAACCCTCACGGCAAAAATCGCAAACGCTCTCTACTGTTCATCATCTTCCTCGTTGCAACAATGGTTGGATCATCTGAAACTGCTTCATTCACTGATCAATCAGCCATTTTCGTCATGTTAAACGTGAAGCCAATTCAAAATATCATTATCGATCTTGACTCTTCTCGCTACCAAGAAACCCTAAGGCCGATGATTGAATGCTTAAGGTTCTCGCCACTAGCTCAAGCTTTAACCATGGCAGAATCTGTTCCTTTCGTCTAACTTTCTAAGGCGTATTCTTCTGCCAACTACTGTCAAGCTGATGGAGTCATTAACTTCGAGGTAGCTTCTCACTAGACCTCGATCACTAAAGCCCGTTTCTGCAAAAAATTTAGGGCTTGCTTCATCTGAAGGACTTATCGATCCAGAATCGATTTCCGCTACTACACTCATCGAGATGTTTCACCAGATGGGATACAATGGAGATATCTCATTATTGTCAAAGTTCAGGAAGCCCTTTCTTCCTCCAATATGAAATTGGCTCTTGACTCTCTTGTTCAAGAGCTTTTCTAAAAGAGTTGCACGCTCAAACAGCTTAAGTAAGCTGTTCTATACTATTATATATGGCCTCTACCATGGAGTAACTCTCGATTATCGCTCGATTTTATGGACTCAACTCATTCAGAGTACAGCTTCCACCACTCGCAATATCGAGATCTCATGTGCTCAATTTTTGTCATTAGTGGTCAAACGAGCCCTAAACCACTTCAAGGTTCAACTGATGAATGATTCTGTTGTAGTCGCCATTACGATTCTACAAACATCGACATCTACGACGTCTGGTCCAAGCAAATTCAGATTTGTTGGTTCTATTCCAGAAGCCATGTTAAAGAAAGTTCCCACAGACAATGCAATTGTGAATGAATATCGCAACCTGCCTCAGTCTGGTGTTCGCCCTATGTTAGATGCATTACGAAAGGCTATCGAAGAGGCTAACAAACCAAAGAGGGGAGGAAAGCGAAAAGCAGAAGCAGCTCCTTCTGAAGTGGTGAAAACTCCAAAGAAGGTCAAAAAGCAAGCAAAGAAATCGAGATCTCCATCTCTGGTTGTTCAGGAGGATTCCGATTCCAGAACTCACTCGGAAATTCGTGAGGGTGCCACAGTTCAGAATGAAGTTGAGGATACTGCAGCCACTTCGGAACCCATTCTGACAGCCACATTTCTGAAGGTATCCACTCCTCCTTCTTCTGTTCCTTTCTCTGATGATTTTCAGATGAACATTCCACCAGCCTCTTCGATCACCACTACCATTCTGATTACTTCCATTCCTCCACTACCACTAAAGATTTATGTGGTTTTTTCTCTTCCACAGATCTCCATTCCTCTTTCTACACCTATCTTTATCGATTCCACTGTTCCTCCTACTTGTACAATCATAAGTACACCAGAAGTCATTGTCACCAAATCCGTTTCGGAGGAGGTACATACTTCCGACATTCATGTCAACGTATCTGATACTGGAGAAGCTGCCAACATTGGTGTGACAAAGGGACAAGCCACCTCTACAGCTTCTCCACTCCATGATGAAGATCCAAACATTCTCTTTGGTGATGATTAGGAGAATTTCAGATATTTTGTTTTCTACACCAAACCAATGATGATGATGATGCCCCGATGACAAAATGGCAATTTAAACACCTTAATGACAAGTTGGACTCTCTTTTGGAATCTTCCAAATCTTCATCTAACTATGAGTACTTGCTGAAGTCCTACCAAGAAACTATTGGAACATTGATAAAAGAGAATGCAAAAGTCCTTGTAGAGTCTATAAAGGCAATTCAAGCTTCAGAGAAAACTATTTCTGAAACGACCAAAAAAGTCGAAAAACTACATGATGAAGTTACAAAATTCATGGCTGAATTCAGTAGCTCTTCTGATGACAATACCAAAGCCGTAAATAAAGTAATTACAGGTATGGGTTCCACTCTGCAAACTAAGAAGGAGGCACTTTCACGTGTCGGTTCCGACATCAAGCTCGACAACACTGAATTGAACGCATCTGTTGTCTCCAAGATAGAAAAGCTTCAACAAGACCTTGCTACTGAGAATAATCTCATGGATAAATTGGCTAAAAAGACTCAAAAAGCCAAAGGTCTTTCGTTGAACCTACAATATACAAACAAGCGTCTTGATGACCTGGAATATGAGAAAGCAATTGTTAAAAGCTGTGTTTCGGAAATTAATCAACTCCTGCATCGGATTGTTTAGACTCGTGATTCATTGTTCACTGTTTCTGTTCAACATCTTTCGGACAAACTCCAACCTGTCTTTGCACTACTGAATCAGCTTGAAGGTGTTTCGGATAGCGGCGCTCTTCCGAAAAAGGGGAGACCAAGAGCAAAAAGAGCCCACACTAAAGCAAACCACTGAAGAACGTGAACAAAATCTGAAGACTAATGATCAGAAGGGTAATGAAGCTTATGCATCAAGTAAAGGAAAAGAGAAAGTTTTTGATGATGAAGAAGAAGAAGAGCTTTCTGAAGGCAAGAAACTAATCAGAAAGAAACGTGATAGAGAACTAGATAATCTTTTGAATCTTCGAAAAGAGTTAGAAGCTAAAGAAGCTGAAGCTATAAATGCCAAAGTCAATCCTAAAACTCATGATGGGTTTTGAGCACTATAACATCCCTACGGTGTACATACAACCCTAATGCTTTAGATCTAAGTCTTCTCTAGTTATAAATGCAATTTTAATTTTCCAAAGCATGAAGCCTAACTAGCATACAACATTGATATTTGAAACATAAAATTGTGTTAGATGATTACCTCTTTGTTGTAGCTTGTAGAACTTGGCCTTACAATTGCTTAGCACCTCAAATGTGATGCCTCAAATAAGTCACAAAACACAAAGAACAAATGGAGGATTATGACAGAAGTTTAGGAGGCACCAAAATCGTCTATACTCTTCTTAGAATACTAGTGTGCCGATTTTAGGGGCTTAGGGGTTACACATATAGTGTAGAATTCCAAGGGTCACTTGTAAACCCTAATGCATTCACTTAGGCTTTTGATACAATAATTCATTTGGACTAACACTTCATGGACTCTCACATAAGCTTAATCCATCACTAATCAGTCATGGATCATTAGCCCAAACTATATGTATCACTGATTTACATAATCAACCCCTGTTAATTTAATCAGTCTCTTTTGATCACTAAATTAATTCCAAATTAATTCTTGATCATTACCAATTAAATAATATGATTTCTCAATTAATATATTATTCTTATAATATATTAATATATCACAAATAACATCTTTTTCAAATATCCTTCCTATCAAACTGCTCCGGTGAATGCAAGCCAAACGGACCATGCTACTATCGGGTCAAGTACATATCAATTTTAGTTATGGGCTTAAACACCTAATCAAACAGTCTCCCACTTGGATAAGTCTAATAACTATAACTGCAAGTACAAATTTAAAAACCGAATAGCAATCATATCTCTCAACAGCCGCTGTCAACTCTGATCGATAACGCATCATTTAGATAAGGGATCAGATAATCCTCTGTTCTTCAAGATATCATGTGGACAAATATATGGAACATAGTCATACTTATTGCCCAGCAGTTTGTTTCCCGATTTCTGATTTGTTTGACATAGAACTTAATTGAACACATCAATTGAGTCCTTACCGGGCCCGACACATAAGTCAAAACAAAATCATCGAGGGGCCCAAGATATCACTTTTATTCCTCTTAAGATAAAAGGAACAGATGAACTTCGCCTTATATGCTTGTACTAATTACTTGTTAAATTATACACAACAGCACGTTTTATAACATCAAGTTACTGATGCGTTTACGCACTATCAATATACAACCAAGTCGTAATCAACAACTCATATATCTAAGTGTGAAGATTATATGATATTATCGTCTCACAATCACTTGTGATAAAATACCACGAAGTGATTCATGTGAGTGTGGGTTTAATCCAATACTCAAATGTTATCTCAGGAGCACTCATGAATGTTGTAGCAAACTTTTTCTATGTCTAAACACCTTAGACAATCTACAATCCAATTCATGACAGTCTAACCTCATAGCCTACTTCCAAAGAATGATCGACTGTTGATGGTTTGAATAATCTTATTATTCTGGAAGTCAAAACATGCAAATTGAAACAATAGTAAACAATTGACACAAGATAGTAACTTTACTCATAAATAAAACTCCTTTTATTCAATCATCAAATGTTAATTACATTTTATCTATTACAAGTTTCTAAACAACTATCTAATCACTAAAACTAATATCGTCATTCAGCCCAATACTCCTAGCATGCTGCAAGTGCTTAACCCGACTCAGTCCCTTCGTAAGGGGATTTGATGGGTTCTCCTATTACGATACCCTCTTTACTACAAGGAGTCCTTCTTCTACCTGATGTCTTATGAAGTGATATTTTATGTCGATGTGTTTGGATCTGCCATGGTCCCTTGGTTTCTTGGTTAAGGTGACCGCACTATCGCTATCACATAAAATCTCTACAGGCTCCTTTACAGCTGGTATAACTCCAAGGTCTCTGATGAAGTTCTTTAGCCATATCGCATCCTTCGACGCTTCATTCGCTGCTATGTACTCTGATTTGCACGTTGAATCAGCTACAGTCTGCTGTTTGGAACTTTTCCAAGTTACTGCTCCTCCATTTAGGGTAAATACCCAGCCCGAGTGAGAGAAGAAATTATCATTTTCGGTCTGAAAGCTGGCATCACTATACCTTGTCACTCTCAAGTCATTACTCCCACCGAGGGTAAGGACCCGGTCAGTTGTCCTTCGGAGGTACTTGAGAATGTTCTTTACCATAGTCCAGTGAGCTCTACCAGGATTCCCTTGATATCTGTTGATCATGCTCAAAGAAAAGGCCACATCTGGGCGTGTACATGCCATAGAATACATGATCGAGCGAACTGCATAAGCATATGGTACTCGGCTCATCTCTACTATCTCGGTATCGGTACTCGGGCTTTGATTCTTACTCAATTTGGTATTGCTCTATAGGTAATTCTCCTTTCTTGGGGTTCTCCATGTTGAAACGTTTCAACACCTTGTCCAAGTAGGTACTTTGACTAAGTCCTATTAGTCTTTTACTCCTATTTCTCAATATCCTTATCCCTAGAATGTAAGCAGCTTCTCCAAGGTCCTTAATAGCAAAACATTTTCCCAGCCAGGACTTAACCTCCTGCAAGGTTGGAACGTCGTTTCCTATGAGAAGTATGTCGTCTCCATACAATACCAGAAAGCTGACTATACTCCCACTAGCATTGATATACGCATAGGACTCATCCTCGCTTCTCGAAAATCCAAACTCTTTGAATTTCTCATCAAAACAAAGATTCCATCTGCGACATGCTTGCTTTAATCCATGAATGGATTTCTCAAGGTTACACACTCTATTAGCGTACTTCGCATCCACAAAACCCTTTGGCTGACTCATGTAAACATCTTCAGCCAACTACTCATTTAGGAAAGTGGTTTTGACATCCCTTTGCCATATTTCATAGTCATGAAATGCAACTATGGCTAGCATAACCCTTATAGACTTGATTTTGGCCTTTGGTGAGAAGGTCTCGTCATAGTCAACTCCAGGAGTTTTAGTAAAGCCCTTCACAACCAATCGTGCCTTATATGTATACTTTCCCATCCATGACGATCTTCTTCTTGAAGATCCATTTGCACCGGACCGTCTTACGACCAGATACATTGTCACCCAAGTTCCAAACTTGATTTCCATACATGGACTGAATATCGCTGTCCATAGCCTCTTGTCATTTTGAGGACTCGGGGCCCGCCATGGCTTCCTTGTAGTTATTAGGCTCATCCAAATTTACCAGTGTACTATCAGTGATAAACGTATCACCATCTATAGTAATATGGAAACCATAAAACTCAGGTGCCATTCTAACTCTACTGGAACGTCCCAGAGGTAAGGACTCGTCGACTGGTTCAACAGGAGTTTCCTCCTTGGGTTGAGTGCTAGTGTTTGAGGTTCCTTCATCACTTTAATCTTGAAGCTCTTCAAGGTCAATTTGCCTCCCACTGTCCTCTTGACATATGAGTTCACTTTCGCGGAAAACCCCTCTCTTCGCAACGAAAAGAACATTGTCACTCGGTCTATAGAAGAGATATCCAAAGGATTTCTGTGGGTAGCCGATGAAAATACAACGCTCACTACGAGGTTCGATCATGTCGTGAGTTTCTCGTCTTATGAAAGCCTCACAACCCCAAACCTTGATATGCGCCAATGAGGGAACCTTCCATGTCCATATTTCGTGAGGTGTTTTGGCAACGTTCTTAGTTGGGACTCGATTAACGATATGGGTGGCAGTCTCTAAGGCATACCCACAGAATGAGATAGGTAACGAAGCTCGACTCTTCATGGAACGAACCATGTCCAACAAGGTTCGATTGCGCCTCTCAGCCACACCATTAAACTGCGGTGTCCTAGGTGGCGTCAATTGTGAAACAATTCCACATTCCTTAAGATATCCGTGGAACTCAATACTAAGATACTCACCACCTTGCTCGGATCGGAGCATCTTTATCTTCCTTCCCAACTGATTCTCCACTTCTTGTTTAAACTCTTTAAACTTTTCAAAGGTTTCTAACTTATGCTTGATTAAGTAGATATACCCATATTTGCTATAATCATCTGTAAAAGTCACATAGAAGCGATTAGAATCCCTTGTAGCGGATCTGAAGGGCCCACACACATCGGTGTGTATGAGATCCAACAAACCCTCACCTCTTTCACAAGTACCAGTAAAAGGTGATTTGGTCATCTTTCCAAGCAAACAAGATTAGCATGTGTCATCCGACTTTAAGTCAAATGAATCCAACACTCCATCCTTTTGGAGTTGGGCTATGCGCTTCTTGTTAACATGTCCAAGAAGACAATGCCACAAGCATGCTTTATCCAAACCATTGGACGAATCAATATACAATACATTATTTCCTAAGTTGTCTACAACCATCGCAGTTTCATATATACCATTACAAGGCAACGCTTGAAAATAAAAGATACCATTATAAAAAGCATTTATAGAACCAATTTCATTATTAAATGAAAATCTAAAACCTTGTTTATACAAACCATGAAAAGAAATAATGTTTCTCGCCTTATCTGACGAGTAGAAACAATTATTCAAATCTAATTCTAACCCACTACTAAGCAATAAAGAATATACTCCAATCTTGGTGACAAGCGATGCTTTCCTATTCCCCATGATCAGGTTCATCTTCCCGTGCTCCACATCGCAACTTCTTTTTAGACCCTGCAAATCAGAAAAAATGTGAAAACCACATCCTGTATCAAGGACCCAGGAATTAGCATGTGATGAGTTGTTAAATAGAATAGTGTAAATACCTGCGAAGATGGGCTTTATCTTCCCATCCTTGATGTCCTGCAAATATTTAGGGAAACTTCGTTTCTAGTTCCCTTTATCATGACAATAGAAGCACTCTGCTTCTTTCGAATTGGAAGAGGGAGTAGCAGAACCATCATTGGTCCCACTAGAAGAGGATCCATTATGGGACTTTCCTTTGTGGCTCTTAGAAGGAGCTTTCCTTTTCTCCCCTTTACCATGTCCAATTGAAAGGACCGGGGCAACAGCAGTAGGAGTAGGTACAAAACATTTTCCTTTCAAACTACTTCCAACAGTTCTAAGAAGGCCTTGAAGCTTGCTTAGAGTGACTTCCTCCTTGTTCATATGATAAGTCATTCTGAACTGATCATAACAAGAAGGTAAAGAGTGTAGGATAATATCAATAGCCAACTCTTCGTCGAAATTGACATTCAACTTAAGCAAGCGCTCCACATATCTCTGTATCTTTTGCAAGTCGGCTGTGATGGAATCTCCATCTTTCATTTTTGTTGTTATAATGGAGGAAATGATTTCATAACTTTCTTGTCGAGCACTTTGATGGTACCTTTCCATCAAGTCTTGGTGCATCTCGAAAGGCCAGAAGTCCTCATATGACTTCTGAAGCTCAGGAATCATAGTGGCTATCATGATGCATGACACCTTTGTCGCGTCCTTCTCATGAGCCCTATACTCAGCTATCTGTTCAGGAGTGGCAGTAGATTCATCAATCTCCTTTAGCTATTGTCCAGGATATACTCTTTTTCCTCGTATCGAACGGCTATGCAGATGTTTCGAATCCAATCATTGAAATTCGATCCATCAAAAATGACCCTCCCACATAAGTTCATGAGGGAGAAAGAGTCGGAAGGGTTGGAGCCAGCAGCGTTTGGGGTTGACATCTGAAAAGAAAGACAAAGTTTAGATTAGATAAGAATCCTTAATATAACACCTAAATGAAATATTAAGGCTAGGTCCCAACACAATATTTCACAATTCAGAAGAGGGATGCGGTAATCCAATTTAAAAATATTTGAAGGTGGGTAAATGACGATTTACCAATTTCCACCATGAAAAAGGAAATTGAGGATTAAGTTTTAAATAATATAAATTCCTAGATTCTTTTGAGATTCGTTGAAAGTTTCAATGGCATGTTTAAATCTCGATTATGCCCTTCAAATTTGTGACTGAGATACCGAGGATCACAAACAAGGTGTGAATAACCATGCAAATGTGCTTGGTACTCTTGATGTCATTTATCACCTAATCAATGTGCCGGTTAACCACACATGCTCCATTGATCTATGATAAACATCAAGCTACCCTTTTCCGACCTTGTTAGTCCAAGTTCGTGTGCTGGTTAACCACACACGCTCCACTAACGACTTGGCAAGGTGCTAAGTGCAATTTCATGGAATAGCACCAATTTCACATTATTCCTAAAGTAACTAAGATTGGGAATTTATGAAAAACATTAAGTTACTTTTATAATTATCATTATACCTTTTAATGAGAATTAGTGTCCTATCCTACCCGTTCGGTTGACGACCCTCCACCAGTCAAGGAAGCGGTGGGTGAGAGTGGACACTCATTCAATCGCCATTTTATAGGCAATTTCCTTATACCCCCTTATACACCAGCTTCGTGAATGAGGCCTACTAATGGTAAGGCTAACTTGTCTTATACATATATATAAGTAATAATCCTTTAATATTATAATACTATAAGGGTTGAATTTTAAACTTTTAAAATTCTAGGGTTTAGAATTTAATGTTTCATAAATGAGACTATTTAAATTCCAAAACTTGAGGGCAAGTTTTGAAACTTTTCAAAACCTCTTGAATTTTAGAATTTAATGTTTCATAAATGAGACCTTTTAAATTCCAAAACTTGAGGGCAAGTTTTGAAACTCTTGAAAACCTTTTGGATTCCAAAACTTGATGGTAAGTTTTGTAACTCTTCAAGGTCTTTTGAATTCCAAAACTTGATGGCAAGTTTTGTAACTCTTCAAAGCCATTTAGATCAAATTTTAAACAAGTAAAATAATCACATATTTTTATCATTTACCAATTTGATCTAATTCAACTCATATAGCAAGATAATTTCAAATCAAATAATATAAATAATTACCTTATCATATAATCTAGTAATTATCTTAAAATTTGACAATTTATCTTTTAATTGGATGAGGATAATCTTCAGCATATCAGAAAAAATAAATTTTATGATACAAAACAGTTTGTGGTAATGATCCTAATCCAATTCTGGCCAAAAAACTCGAAAAACTACAAACAGGGGATCCTACTTGTAAAGTTCATGGCATGGACTCGATGATTTCATCATATATGATCCAACTCGTCGAGTTCCCTTATGGGACTCGACGAGTCCAGCAGTCAGTGGCCAAAAAATGACATTTTTTCAGCTTTGAAAATCAGACAATGCATCAATATAATAGAAAACACCCTAGGCTCTGATACCATTGATGGGTTTTGAGCACTATAACATCCCTAAGGTGTACATACAACCCTAACTCTTTGGATCTATGTTTTCTCTAGTTATACCTGCAATTTTCATTTTCCAAAGCATGGAGCCTAACTAGCATACAACATTAATATTTGCAACATAAAATCGAGTTAGATGATTACCTCTTTGTTGTAGCTTGTAGAACTTGGCCTTACAAGAGCTTAGCACCTCAAATGTGATACCTCAAATAAGTCACAAAACACCAAGAACAAATGGAGGATTAAGAGAGAAGTTTAGGAGGAACCAAAATCGTCTATACTCTTCTTAGAATACTAGTGTGTCGATTTTAGGAGCTTAGGGTTTACACATATAGTGTAGAATTCCAAGGGTCACTTGGAAACCCTAATCCATTCACTTAGGTTGTTGATCCAATAATTCATTTGGACTAACACTTCATTGACTCTCACATAAGCTTAATCCATCACTAATCAATCATGGATCATTAGTCCAAACTATATGTATCACTGATTTACATAATCAACCCTTTTAGTTTAATTAGTCTCTTTTGATCACCAAATTAATTCAAAATTAATTCTAGATCAATACCAATTAAATAATATGATTTCTCAATTAATATATTATTCTTATAATATATTAATAAATCACAAATAACCTCTTTCTCAAATACCCTTCCATAGAATGCAACCGAAATGGACCATGCTACTATCGGGTCAAGTACATACAAATTATAGTTATGGGCTTAGAAACCTAATCCAACAACTCAGAAGTTGCTCTTTCCTCCATGGATGATGGAACGAATTCAGACAAAAGCCATTGATGATCCGAGCATTCATTGGCTAGAGCCTTCGATTTCTTTTGATCTGAACAATACTGCAGAATCTGTCACACCCCCGAACTGAGTAAACAGCAGAAACGTCCGGCGGCAGATGACGTCATGTTCAGTATCACAACAATTACATAATAGAGATCAAATAATTACAAACATTGTATTGATAATTTAATATTTACATTGTATTTGAATCATTATGTGACTCCAAAAGCATACAACAAAATATAAGACGAAACAATACTAAGCTCCGTCTTCACCAAAACATGTGTGGGTACCTGTCTACTGATTTCTGAGAATACAAGGGGTTTTGAAAAGAGAGTGTCAACAATTAAGTTGGTGAGTTCATAAGTATTTTGTATGAGAAATAAGTGTATTTGTTCCTAGAAAATGATAGTATGTTCTTCCAGAAAATCCAATATTTTCTTTAAGATGTAATGTAGTCTTAAAAGTTCTAAGACTAAAATGTATAAGTATTGTTGTACTTTATAGTAGTATAGTATAGTTTTATATCTTTATAAAACTATTTGAATGCATGTTTCCAGAAATATAAATTGTATTTTTCTTGAAAATAATGTACTGTAATCGTATCTGTGTAAAACCCTTTGTATGTTTCTTGAGATGTAAATGTGTTAATAGGGAAATAATGTAATGTAGTTTTAAATAAATAAAACAATTTGAAGAAGTGTATGTATTCATAAACCAAACGTATTGTTAACACCAATTTGTGAGTTATTATAACCATACTTAGCGACTATTGGCCTGTTACGACGTTCTTCAGGTGTCGGAATGTTACGACATTTGTCACCCCGGACCTGCCGGTCTAGCTGATGCAAGTAGCTTAGGTGCGGGATTGTCAGTCCCATATAGATCTATGCACAATTGTCACGCTCTCCCTCTAGGAGACTCTGGTTATAAGAAAAGACTTATGTTGGTACTTAGGTAAGTACTTGAAGACGTGTCTCAGAAATCCATATTGAATGTTTAAGTGTAGTATAATAAAAAACTCCTTTTCATGTAAATGTTTACACAGTTATGAAAAATAATTACTCTTTTAAATAATTATTTTTTGTGCCCTCAACCGGGTAAAATAGTGTCTATGTTCCATAAACTATACCTATTATAGTTTATATAAATGTTTCGCTGAAATGTGAATCCTTTGTATAATTATCAAATTTGACATGATAATAAGTTGGAATAAAATAATTATAGATGTTCGTTTATATAATTATACCCTTTTTGTCGGACATGTTACAAAAGGGTTAAAGTTTTACTGTATCAAATTTGTACCCATGTGTATATTTATATTTCATAAAAATATAAATGTAACGGTTTTTATATTAACACAATTTATCTTGTGTTTTACTTGTATCCCCCCCCCCTTAAAACATATAAAAATTGTGAAAACTGTAGGGGTATGAACTCACATCGGGTGTGTTCTTGGCTGGATAACGGTGTGAGTGGCGATGTTCTTCGCGTTAGAACATGTGAATGTAGTCGTATCCTAATTCGTATTAACACATAATACCATGTATAAATTAGATAAACTGTTAATAAAGTGTTATATTAACATTATATGATATAAGTAGACTTACCAAATTAATTTCTAAGAATTAATTGAAAGGTTTGTTCTTCCTGGGAATTATTTGATGAAGTTCTTGAGAAGTACTTGAAGGTATACTGGGAATTGTTTGATGTTATGAAGGTACTCTTGAATGTGTTAAGAAGATTTGAAGATATATATATATGGGTTTTGAGAGAAAAAGTAACAAAATCTTGAAGTGAAAATGGGATTATGAAGGTTGATTTCGATTGATTATATATATATATATATATATATATATATATATATATATATATATATATATCTATATATATATATATATATATATATATATATATATATATATATATATATATATATATATATATATATATATGGGATAAAATGTGATGTGGTAGATGCATAGGGAAGTGTATTTTATCCTCTTGATTAGTGTGCCACCGATTAAATTGAGAGTTCTCGGCCTATCTTCTAAACTGAGAACCATGATCTCGGTCAAAAAAATCCAACGGAGAACTATGGTGTTTTCGGTCTAAATGAGAGATATCGGTCTAGTGGTTCCTCTGTGGAAAGGATCTCGGTCAAGAGGGTTTGCGGTCCGAAGGTTCTCGGTTCCAAGTGGTTTTCGGTGGGGGTTGATTTCGGTTATCAAATGTATCACAAGGTGTTTTCGGTTTGGGCGGATTTGATTCCAAAAACCGAAAACTCATAAAGTGGAATATATTACATTATTTTATTTTAACTATTTAATTTTTTCTTGGAACAATTGACCTTTATTTGACTTTCCTTGACTTTTATTGACTTTCTTTGACTTTTATTGACCCGAAATAACTGGTTGTTACATTATCCTCCCGTTAGAGGGAATGCCGCCCTGAAATTATTTCTAAAGTGGCACTCATGAACTAGGGATAAGATGTGGGTACTTTTGTTTCATCTGATCTTCCCGTTCCCAAGTGAATTCAGTTCCCCGCTTGGCATTCCAGCGAACCTTCACTATTGGTATACGGGTTTGTTTCGTTTTCTTAATTTCCATGTCCATGATTTCCACAGGTTCCTCTACGAAGTGTAGACTCTCATTTATCTCGATTTCATCGAGTGGGATTACAATAGTTTCGTCGGACAGACACTTGTTTAGATTGGATACGTGAAAAGTAGGATGTATGTTACTGACTTCATGCGGTAGTTTGAGTTTGTAAGCCACCGGGCCGATTCTAGAAAGAATCTCGAATGGCCCGATGTACCTTGGATTTAGTTTTCCACGTTTGCCGAAAAGTATCATTCCTTTCCAGGGTGAGACCTTTAACAGGATGCGGTCACCAACCTGAAACTCCAAGGGCTTTCGTCGTTTGTCAGCATAACTCTTTGTCCGACCCTAGATGTTTTTAGTCGTTCCCGAATTTGGACGGTCTTCTTTGTAGTTTCTCATATGATCTCGGGACCGATGAGAGTGCTTTCAGGAACTTGTTTCTTTGCTAGTTGTGTGTCACCCACTTCTGCCCATCACAGAGGGGATCTGCACTTATGGCCATCGAGGGCTTCAAATGGAGCAACTTTGATGCTAGTGTGGTAGTTGTTATTGTACGAGAATTCGACGAGTGGTAAATGGGTATCCCAAGATTTACCAAAATCTATCACACAAGCTCTCAACATGTCTTCCAGCATATGAATGGTTCTCTCGCTTTTCCGATCAGTCTGGGGATGGTACGCTGTACTCATGTCGAGTTTGGTTCCCAAGGACTTTTGTAGTGATTGCCAAAACCGTGAGGTAAATCTACTATCTCTATCAGAAATAATGGATACTGGCACACCATGCAATTGTACTATCTCTTTAACGTACGTCTTGGTTAACTTCTCCATCTCGTCGGTTTCTTTTATTGGTTGGAAGTGTGCGGATTTGGTTAATTTGTCAACGATTACCCAAATGGTGTCATGACCACCCGTTGTCTTGGGCAACTTGGTTATGAAATCCATAGTTATCCGCTCCCACTTCCAATCGGGTATTTCTGGTTGTTGTAGTAAACCCAAAGGCTTCTGGCATTCTACCTTGACCTTGGTGCAAGTTAGGAACTTGCCCACATAGGTAGCAATTTCATTTTTCATGTTTGGCCACCAATAAAGTTTCTTGAGGTCCAGGTACATCTTGTCTAAACCGAGATGAACGGACTATCTAGTCTTGTGTGCTTCGTTCATGACAACGTCTCTGTACCCATCGAACTTTGGTGTCCAGATTCGATTCATGAGGTAACGAACTTCGTCACCCTTAACGTCCAGGTTTTTATCCATTCCTCTTAAGGCTTCACCTGCCACATTCTCGGGTTTCAAGGCTTCTAGCTGAGCCTTTTTGATCTGCGTAGACAGGTGTGAATCGATAGTCATGGTTAATGACTTTACTCTGCGGCCTGAGTACGCTTTTCCACTAAGGGCATCTGCTACTACATTGGCTTTGCCTAGATGATAGCGAATCTCGCATTCATAATCATTGAGTAGTTCTAACCATCATCGTTGTCTCATGTTAAGTTCTTTTTGATTGAAGATATGCTAGAGGCTTTTATGATCCATGAAGACTGTGCACTTCGTACCATAAAGTAATGCCTCCAGATATCCAGAGCAAATACTACTGCTCCCTGTTCGAGGTCGTGAGTGGTATAGTTGACCTTGTGGTTCTTAAGCTGTCTTGTGGCATATGAAATGACCTTTCCTCGTTGCATAAGAACACAGCCTAGCCCTTGCTTAGACACATCGTAGTAAACTAAAAAATCTTCTGTCCCTTCTAGGAGGGACAAGATCGGGGTGCTGCATAGGGCTCACTTTAGTGTTTGGAAAGCAGTTTCTTGTTTCTCCTCCCAGTTGAAGGTTACACCCTTCTGAGTCAAGGTGGTGAGTGGTTTTGCGAGCTTAGAGAAGTTTTTAATGAACCTTATGTAATAGCCAGCGAGGCCTAGAAATTTACGAATCTCTGTTGGGGCTCTTGGGGTTGCCCAATTTTTTATTGCTTTTTTTTTGGAACAATCTACGTGTATCCCTTCCTTGCTGACCACTTGACCTAGGAAATCCACCCTTCGAATCCAAAATTCGCATTTCGAGAACGTCGCATACAACTTCTCCGCCCTTAATGTGTTCTTCCTTACTTCGAGAGTAGACTATTATGTCGTCGATCAAAACTATTAGAAATTTGTCTAAGTAAGGTTAGCATACACGGTTCATCAGGTCCATGAACATCGCGGGTGCATTTGTTAATCCGAAGGGCATTATGAATTCATAGTGACCGTAGCGAGTTTTGAATGCGGTCTTAGGAATATCTTCCTCCTGGACTCGTAGCTGATGGTATCTTGATATTAGGTCAATCATTGAGAAGAAACTTTTTCCTTAAAGTTGATCGAAGAGATCATCAATTCGACGGAAAGGGTATCGGTTTTTTATGGTGAGTTTATTTAGTTCCCGGTAGTCTATGCACATGTGGAACGATCCATCCTTCTTCTTCACGAACAAGACCGGTGCTCCCCAAGGCGAGAAGCCCGGTCTGATGAATCCTTTGCTTAGCAGTTTGTTTCGTTGACTGGATAGTTCCTGCATTTCTGCCGGTGCTAAACGGTACGGGGATTTGGCTACGGGGGTAGTTGCAAAAATCAAGTCGATTCTGAACTCGACTTGGCATTTGGGTGGCACTCCTGGGAGATCTTCGGGGAATATATCAGGGAAATTACAATCTTTGGGGATATCCTTGATATCTTTTACTTCTTGTTTCTTATCCACCACGTGAGCGAAGAAGGCATCGTATTCTTTATGAAGATATTTTTGAGCCTTGACGCAAGAAATGATTTGGAGATTCGTGTCGGGTTTGTCGCCATAAATGACGAGGGTTTCGCTACTTGGCAGATTAAGGCGAATGGATTTTTCGTAACATAGGATATCGGCATGGTGAGTACTTAACCAATCCATGCCAATGATGACGTCGAAACTTTTTATTGTGACCGACATCAGGTCGATTTGGAAAGAGTAGTTGTTTAGAGTGAGGGTACATCCTATGTATATATCGTTAGTGCTCTCTGCCTTTCTGTTTGCCATTTCTACGGTGAATGTGTCTTTTAGTGATTGGGGATTTTGTTTAAGTAAGTGTTTGAATATATGGCTCACGAAACTTTTCTCAGCACCACTATCGAAAAGTATGCGTGCATATGAATTGTTGAGGAGAAACGTATCGGTAACCACGCTGGGATCATTTACGGCCTCCTCATGCCCTATTGTTAGAATTCTTCCTACACCTCCGGCATTCCTTGCTTTTGGGCAACCCCTCTTGAAATTCCCTATTTCACCACATCCGTAGCAAGCTTGGCTCACTCCAGTGTTGGTGGTTTGAGTTGTTTGTTGGGCCGGAGTCCTACAGAAACGGGCAGTGTGCCACTTCTGATGGGTTTTGAGCATTCTAACACTTCCTAAGTGTACATGCAACCCTAATAACCTTGAATCTATGTTTTCTCTATATACATGCAAATTTCTTTTCAAGGTTATTTCCTAACTAGCATGGCATGGGGATTACATAGAACATAAAACTAGTAGAAATACATACCTTGTTGTTGCTTGGATTCCTTCAAGACTTTGTGAGCCTAGCACCCCAAATGTTGTGCCTCAAATGCTTCACAAAACACCACAAGACTTGGAATAACTTGAGAGAATACTTCTTACACTTGAAAATCGGTTATGCCCTCACTAGAAAACACTAGGTCACATTTTGCATGCTATAGGGTTTCTTTTATAGTGTGTCATAATTAGGAGTTACAAATGTAAACCCTAATTGTCATGACTCTTCATTTCTCATGACCCATGGGTTTGTAACTCCCATGGACTATCCATGGAGCTCCATATGGTTACAACCAAACCCATAAACCATGGATCATTAATCCACCATAAAAGAATTGATGATTATCATAATCAACCTTATATATTTAATTAGTCTCATTTTGATCACCAAATTAATACTAGATTAATACTTGATCAATACTAATTAAATAATACTATTATTAATATATTAGAACTTATAATATATTAATAATCATAAGTGCCTTATTCTCTCATTTAGTCTATCCAAGTATTGGAATGCCATGCAACCCAAATGGATCATGCCGGGTCGGGTCAAGTACATACGAAATAAAGTTATGGACTTAGACACTATATCCAACAGTCTCCCACTTGGATAAGTCTAATAACTATATTTGCAAATATGACTTCAAAATCCAACTAGCAATCATAGCTCTTTCAAAGTCTCTCGGAACTGAGATGATGATGATACGCCATTTAAGATAAGTGATCATATAATCCTCTGTTCTCATGATATCAGCCGGACAAACACATGGAACATGGTCTTACTTATTGTCCAGCATTTGTTTCTCGATCTCTGATTTGTTTCGACATAGAACTAAATTGAACACATCAATTATGTTCTGACCGGGCCCGATACATAAGTCAAAACCAAATCATCGAGGGGCCCAGATATCGCTTCTATTTCTAGAAGGAACAGATAAACTTCGACTGATATGCTTGTACTAACTACTTGTTGAATTATTCATAAAGGCACGTTTATTGACATCGAGTCACCAATGCGTTTTCGTGCAATCAATGAATAACCAACTCATAGTCAACAACTCATATCTCTAGGTTTGAAGATTTATATGATATTACCGTCTCACGATCACTCGAGATAAATTCCATGAAGTGATGCAAGTGAGCGTGGGTTGGATCCAATACTCAGCCCTTATGAGTACTCATGAATGTTGTAGCAACCATTGCATTGTCCAAAGCACTTTTAGACAATTCATACAAGCCAAATTCATGACAGTCTTAAATCAATACTTACTTTCAAAGTTTGACTGACTGTGGATGGTTTGAATAATAACATAATTATTTTGGAAGTAAAAACATGCAAAATTGAAACATAGTAAACAATCAACACAAGATAGTAACACCTTACTCATAAATAAATAACAACTTTTATTTATCATCAAATGTCAATTACATTTTACAAGTTTCAGGAATCTAATTATTGAAACTAATATCATCCTTCAGCCCAATGCGCCTCGCATGCTGTAAATGCTTAACCCTGCTCAGTCCCTTCGTGAGGGGATCTGCCAGGTTCTCATCTGATGATAACCTCTTAGCCACGAGGAGTCCTTCTTCTATTCGATGTCTGATGAAATGGTATTTTCTGTCAATGTGCCTAGATCTCCCGTGATCTGTCGGTTCCTTAGCCAAAGCAACCGCACTTTCGCTGTCACAGAAAATTTCCATTCGCTCCTTTATAGCTGGTACAACTCCAAGGTCTCCGATGAAGTTCTTTAGCCATATCGCCTCCTTAGCTGCTTCACTTGCTGCTATGTACTCTGATTCACAAGTAGAATCAGCTACTGTCTCCTGCTTGGAACTTTTCCAAGTAATTGCCCTTCCATTTAGGATAAAGATCCAGTCTGACTAAGAGCGGAAATTATCCCTATCAGTCTGGAAGCTAGCATCGCTATATCCTTCCACTCTCAAGTCATCACTGCCTCCGAGGGTAAGGACCCAATCCTTAGTCCTCCGCAGATACTTGAGAATGTTCTTTACCGCTGTCCAGTGTGCCTTGCTAGGGTTCCCTTGATATCTACTGACCATGCTTAAAGCAAAGGCCACATTAGGGCGAGTACAAGTCATAGCATACATGATCGAGCCCACAGCGGAAGCATATGGTATATGTCTCATCTCAGCTATCTCAGCCTCTGTACTCGGACTCTGAGTCTTACTCAGCTTGGCATTACTCTGGATTGGTAATTCTCCTTTCTTGGATTCTTGCATGCTGAACCTCTTCAGCACCTTATCCACATAAGTACTCTGACTAAGTCCAATTAGTCTCTTACTCTTGTCTCTTAATATCCTTATCCCTAGGATATAGGCAGCTTCCCCAAGGTCCTTCATAGCGAAACACTTCCCAAGCCAGGACTTAACCTCCTGCAAGGTTAGGACGTCATTTCCTATGAGAAGTATGTCATCCATATACAACACCAAGAAGCTAACTATGCTCCGACTAGCCCTGACATACACGCAAGACTCATCCTCACTCCTAGAAAAGCCAAACTCTTTGACTTTCTCATCAAAGCAAAGATTCCATCTGCGAGATGCTTGTTTCAATCCATAAATGGATTTATCAAGCTTACACACTCTATTAGGGTATCTTGTATCGACAAAACCCTCTGGTTGAGCCATGTAAACATCCTCAGCCAACTTTCCATTAAGGAAAGCGGTTTTGACATCCATTTGCCATATTTCATAATCATGAAATGCAGTTATGGCTAACAATACTCTAATAGACTTAATCTTAGCTACTGGTGAGAAGGTCTCATCATAGTCAACTCCCGGAGTTTGAGTAAAGCCCTTCGCAACCAATCGCACTTTGTAAGTATGTACCTTCCCATCCATGTCGGTCTTCTTCTTGAAGATCCATTTGCACCCAACTGTCTTACGACCTGGTACATTGTCAACCAAGTTCCAAACTTGATTGTCATACATGGACTGAATCTCGCTGTCCATAGCCTCCTTCCATTTAGCAGACTCAGGGCCTGCCATGGCTTCCCTGTAATTATTAGGTTCATCCAAATCTATTAGTGTACTATCACTAATAAATGTATCACCTTCAGTGGTGATGTGATAACCATAATAAAAGTTAGGTGTGTTCCTCACCCTAGTGGAACGTCTTGGAGGTACAGACTCATCTATCGGATCAACAGGAGTTTCCTCCTCAGGTTGGTCGATGGCATTTGAGGTTCCTTCACCACTTGACTCTTGAAGCTCTTCAAGGTCAATTTGCCTCCCACTATCCCCTTGGCTTATGAATTCTCTCTCACGAAAGACTCCTCTTCTTGCTACAAAAACCACATTATCACTGGGTCTGTAGAAGAGGTAACCAAAGGATCTCTGTGGGTAGCCGATGAAAATACACCTCTCACTTCGAGGTTCAAGCTTATCATGAGTCTCACGCCTCACGAAAGCTTCACAACCCCAAATCTTGATGTGGTCCAGATTGGGAACTTTCCTAGTCCACATCTCGTGAGGTGTTTTGGCAACCTTTTTAGTAGGGACTAGATTAAGGATATGGGCGGCAGTCTCTAAGGCATACCCCCAGAAAGATATTGGTAACGAAGCTCGACTTATCATGGAACGAACCATATCCAACAAGGTTCGATTGCGCCTCTCAGCTACACCATTCAACTGTGGTGTTTTGGGAGGTGTCAATTGTGAGACAATCCCACATTCCTTAAGATAGTCAAGGAACTCAATGCTAAGATACTCTCCTCCCCGATCGGATCGAAGCATCTTGATGTTCCTGCCTAATTGATTCTCCACTTCCTGTTTAAACTCTTTGAACTTTTCAAAGGTTTCTGACTTATGCATGATTAAGTAAATATATCCATATCTACTGTAATCATCAGTAAAAGTCACATAATAGCGATTAGCATCCCTTGTAGCAACTCTGAAGGGCCCACACACATTCGTGTGTACAAGGTCCAACAAACCTTCACCCCTATCACAAGTACCTGTGAAGGGTGACTTTGTCATTTTTCCAAGTAAACAAGACTCGCAACTATCATCTGACTTTAGGTCAAACGATTCCAAGACTCCAGCCTTTTGAAGTTGGCCTATGCGCTTCTTGTTAACATGTCCAAGACGACAATGCCACAAGGATGCTTTATCCAAGCTATTTGAAGAATCAATATACAACACATTATTTCCTAGATTGTCTACAACATTCACGGCTTCATATACACCATCACAAGGTAATGCTTTAAAGTAAAATACATCATTGTAATAAACATTAATAGCACCATTTTTATTATCAAATGAAAATGAAAAACCTTGTTTGTACAAGCCATGAAAAGAAATAATATTTCTCGCCATTTCGGGCGAGTAACAACACTTATTCAAATCTAACATTAACCCATTATTAAGCATTAAAGAATAAACTCCTATCTTGGTAACAGGTGATGCTTTCCTGTTTCCCATGACTAAGTTTATCTTCCCGTGCTCCACTTGCTCACTTCTTCTTAGTGCCTGCAAATCAGTACAAATATGAATACCACAACCTGTATCAAGCACCCAAGAATTAGCATTAGATGAGTTATTAGACAATATTGTGTAAATACCTGCATGGGTGGGTTTAACCTTCCCATCCTTTACATCTTGCAGATATTTAGGGCAGCTTCGCTTGAAGTGTCCCTTATCCTGGCAATAGAAGCATTGTGCTTCCTTTGGGTTTGAGGAAGGAGTAATGGGACCTTTCTTTGTCCCACTTGAAGAGGAACCATCAAGAGTCTTACCCTTGGTACCCTTCGAAGGGCTTTTCCTCTTCTTACCCTTTCCCTGCCCAATAGCCAGAACAGGGGCTGTTGAAGGAGTAGAAGTAGCAACCGCTTTACCCTTAAGGCCAATTTCAGCTGTCCTTAAGAGTCCTTGAAGTTTGCTAAGTGTGACTTCCTCCTTGTTCATATGATAAGTCATACGAAACTGATCATAACTTGGAGGTAAGGAATGGAGAATGAAGTCAATCGCCATTTCCTCCGGAAATTCAACATTTAGCTTCAGCAACCGGTCAACGAACCTTTGCATCTTCTGCAAATGACCGGTGATGGGTTCACCATCCTTCATCCTTGCGGTTATCATGGAGGAGATGATTTCATACCTCTCCTGACGCGCGCTCTGATGGTACCTTTCCATCAGATCCAGGTGCATCTCATAGGGGTAGAAATCTTCATAGGATTTTTGAAGTTCAGGAGTCATGGTGGCCATCATGATGCATGCTACTTTAGTAGCATCCTTTTCATCTGCAACAAACTCCGCATACTCTTCAGGAGTAGCAGTGGCTTCATTCACAACCTTAAGCTCCCTATCGAGGACATATTTTTTGTCCTCATAGCGGGTAATCATTCTGATGTTTCTGATCCACTCATTGAAATTGGATCCATCAAAAATGACCTTACCACACAAGTTCATAAGGGAAAAGGAGCCTGTTGGATTTGAGCCAGAAACATTGTTGGAAGACATCTGAAAGGAAAGAAAGACAAGTTTCATTAGATTAGGAATCCTTAATAATTCACCCAAATGAAATATTAAGGCTAGGATCCAACAAACTATTTATAGTTGGAAGAGGGATGCCGTAATCCATACTATAAAATCTTTGAAGGTAGGTAAATGACGATTTACCAATTTCCACCATAAGAACGAAATATTTTATTATTAGGTTTTATTGGTTTTGAAACTCCTAGATCTTTTGAGATACATTGAACTTTTCAATGGCATGTTTGAATCTCGATTGTGCCCTCTCAAGTTTGTGACTGGGATGCCGAGGATCACAAACAAGGTGTGAATAACCATACAAATTGACTTGGTACCCTCAACAATATTACCTAATCGATGTGCCGGTTAACCACACACGCTCCACCGATCTATAATAAGGTCAAGTTACCCTTTGCCACTCTTACTAGTCCAAGTTAGTGTGCCGGTTAACCACACACGCTCCACTAACGACTTGGTAAGGTACAAAGTGTAATTTTATGGGCTAGCACCAATTTCACATTTTCCTAAAGTAACTAAGATTGGGAATTTATAATGTATAGTTACTTTATAATTCATTATACTTTTAACGAGTATTTAAAGTTGTATCCTACCCGTTCGGCTAACGACCCTCCACCGATCAAGGAAGCGGTGGGTGAGAGTGGACACCCATTAAGTCACCATTTTATAGGCAACAACCTTATACCCCCCTTATAGACCGGCTTCGTGAATGAGGCCTACTAACGGTAAGAATGACATATTCTTATACATATCTATATAATAAAATTATAAGAATAGTATAAGTGTTGATTTTTAAACCTTTTAAAAATCTAAGGTTTAATTTGGAATTAAAGTAATAAAGTGTAAGACTTTTCAAATTCCAAAACTTGAGGGCAAGATTTGAAACTATTCCAAGTCTCTTCAATTTGTAACTTATGAGTTTTAATGGTTCATAAAAATGAAGACTCTTCATTTTATGAAACCTCTTTAGTTCTTTAATCATAATTAAAAGAAGTGACTCTTGGTTATCCATAACTTGAGGACAAGTTATGGACACCATCATAGCCATTAAGATCATGAATTAAACACACATGGAGGTTACACATAATTCCTATGATCTTCTAAAAGTCATAAGAACACAAATTCATGTCAAGCAATTTCAAGAAATCATATAAACATATACAATATATGAAAATTGATAAAAGTCATGTAAAATGGGTTAACATAATCATTATCATTTTGAAAAACAGATTTTACAAGTCCAAAACAGATTGGGATAATGATCTTAATCCATTTTCAGCAACAAAACTCGAAAAAACTGCCCAGCACGCTCCTACTCGTCGAGTGCATTATTCTACTCGGCGAGTAGGATGAATTTGGTCATGGACTCGGCGAGTCCTCCCCATGGACTCGGCGAGTCCAGTCGTCAGAGTGCAGAATTTTTCGATTTTTTAAGCAGTTTTGCATCAAGTATACAGAAAACAATCCTAGGCTCTGATACCACTGATGGGTTTTGAGCATTCTAACACTCCCTAAGTGTACATGCAACCCTAATAACCTTGAATCTATGTTTTCTCTATATACATGCAAATTTCTTTTCAAGGTTATTTCCTAACTAGCATGGCATGGGGATTACATAGAACATAAAACTAGTAGAAATACATACCTTGTTGTTGCTTGGATTCCTTCAAGACTTTGTGAGCCTAGCACCCCAAATGTTGTGCCCCAAATGCTTCACACAACACCACAAGACTTGGAATAACTTGAGAGAATACTTCTTACACTTGAAAATCGGTTATGCCCTCACTAGAAAACACTAGGTCACATTTTGCATGCTATAGGGTTTCTTTTATAGTGTGTCATAATTAGGAGTTACAAATGTAAACCCTAATTGTCATGACTCTTCATTTCTCATGACCCATGGGTTTGTAACTCCCATGGACTATCCATGGAGCTCCATATGGTTACAACCAAACCCATAAACCATGGATCATTAATCCACCATAAAAGAATTGATGATTGTCATAATCAACCCTATATATTTAATTAGTCTCATTTTGATCACCAAATTAATACTAGATTAATACTTGATCAATACTAATTAAATAATACTATTATTAATATATTAGAACTTATAATATATTAATAATCATAAGTGCCTTATTCTCTCATTTAGTCTATCCAAGTATTGCAATGCCATGCAACCCAAATGGACCATGCCGGGTCTGGTCAAGTACATACCAAATAAAGTTATGGACTTAGACACTATATCCAACAACTTCCTATTGCAATTTCTGCAGTATATTTCTCAACAGGCTTCAATATGATGGAAGTTACACTGGTTACACTTCGGGAGGGTTCCAGCATATGGTTTGGTGGGTGCTGGAACGGCATGAACAGTAGCAGCGTGAACTGCCACTGTATGTTGCTTCTTTGTGGGCTCTTGTGATGACTGGCCCTTCATTTTGTTCCAAAATTTATTTTTGTTGCCACTTTCTTTGGGATGCTCGGGAATGGCTGTCATGAAGCCCTGGCGGACTCCATGAATCACCAGTGTTTGTGCCAGAAGTTTGGCACTATCAAAAGTAAGTGGGTTTGTAGCTATCACGTTTCCTTGGATCTGGGGAGATAGTCCCCAAATGTATCGTTCCACCTTTTTACTCTCCGGGGCGACCATCTCGGGACATAGCACTGCTAGATTGCTAAATCTGGCAGTGTAGGCTGCAATGTCACAGTCCTTCATCGTCAGACTTTAGAGTTCTTGCTCTAGCTTTTGCACTTCGCCACTCGGGCAGTATTCTGCTAGCATAAGAATTTTCAAGTCGTCCCAGCTCATGGCGTTCGCTACTGGGAGAGTCAGCGATTTGACATAGTCGTTCCACCAGGAGAGGGCTCTATCCATGAATGTACAAGATGCGAATTTGACTTTGCTAGCTGCTGGGCATGCGCAAATTTCAAATACTGACTCTATTTTCTCGAACCACCTCGTTAAAGCAATGACACATTCGGTGCCATCAAAATACTTTGGTTTGGCATTCATGAAGTCTTTGTAAGAACATTCCCTCGGGTGTCCCTGGCTATCTCCTTGGCTAGTATTATTGGTACCGCCTCCTGACCCCCTGGCACCATTTGTGCTGATTTGTGCCATGGCGGCTGCCACAGCGGCTATTACAACAGCTTGGAAAATAGCAGTGTCCAACTGCTGAGGTGGTGGCGGTGGTGGAGTTGGTGGTGTGTTGTTGACACGCCTGTTTGATTTACGTGGTGGCATCTTTCTGCCATAAGGTTTAAGAGTGGAATAATGATAAGTCTTTGGTAATGGCTATGAATCGAGCATTATCAAAACAGAGAGTCATAACTATTGAGTTATGTCGACATCATAAGGGTAGCAGTAAAAAGAGACATGAAGGGTCTTGTTATATAGTTCTATAGTGTCATAGAATACTCCTATAGTATTTTAACTTTATGTTCTGTTCTAGAGTTTCTTGATATATAGGGTTGGTAAGTTTTAGACTTGTTGTTCACCATGACTATTCCCAAACACATGTTAGTCGAATCTAAAATGAATATAGTTGATCAGGCTATATTTATCCCATATATGATTACATAACTATTTAGGCTTAACCACAGCGTTCAACTTATCTAAATACTTTTATATGGTTCTTACTGTGATACTGTTTCTAGTACGTATGCATGTATGTATACTTCTTATAAACTACTTATATTTTAAAAAGTATACTTTTAGTCAGAGCATCTTAGCCCCATTGTATTTATAGTTGTATATCTTGTGCGATTTGATATACTTAGTTCACTAGAAACAATGCTCTGATACCAATCTGTCACACCCCCGAACCGAGTAAACGGCGGAAACGTCTAGGGGCGGATGATGTCATGTTCAGTATCACAACAATTGCATAATAGAGATCAAAGCATCACAAACATTGTATTGATAATTTAATATTTACATTGTATTTTAACCATTGTGTGACTCCAAAAGCATACAACAAAATATAAGACGTAACAATACTAAGCTCCATCTTCACCAAAACATGTGTGGGTACCTGTCTACTGATTTCCTGCGAATTCAAGTGGTTTTGAAAAGAGAGTGTCAATAATTAAGTTGGTGAGTTCATAAGTATTTTGTATGAGAAATAAGTGTCTTTGTTCCATGAAAATGATAGTATGTTCTTCCAGAAAATGCAATATTTTCTTTAAGATGTAATGTAGTCTTAAATGTTCCAAGACTAAAATGTATAAGTATTGTACTTTGTAGTAGTATAGTATAGTTTTATATCTTTATAAAACTATTTGAATGCATGTTTCCAGAAATGTAAACTGTATTGTTCTTGAAAATAATGTACTGTAATCGTATCTGTGTAAAACGCTTTGTATGTTTCTTGAAATGTAACTGTGTTAACTAGGAAATAATGTAATGTAGTTTTAAATAAATAAAACTATTTGAAGAAGTGTATGTATTCATAAACGAAACGTATTGTAAATACCAATTTGTGAGTTATTATAACCGCACTTATCGACTGTTGGCCTGTTACGACGTTCTTTAGGTGTCGGAATGTTACGAAATTTGTCACCCTAGACAAAAGGCTGGAGTCTTGGAATCATTTGACCTCAAGTCGGATGATAGTTGCGAGTCTTGTTTACTTGGAAAAATGACAAAGTCACCCTTCACAGGTACTTGTGATAGGGGTGAAGGTTTGTTGGACCTTGTACACACGGATGTGTGTGAGCCCTTCAGAGTTGCTACAAGGGATGCTAATCGCTATTATGTGACTTTTACTGATGATTACAGTAGATATGGATATATTTACTTAATCAAGCATAAGTCAGAAACCTTTGAAAAGTTCAAAGAGTTTAAGCAGGAAGTGGAGAATCAATTGGGCAGGAACATCAAGATGCTCTGATCCGATCGGGGAGGAGAGTATCTTAGCATTGAGCTCCTTGACTATCTTAAGGAATGTGGGATTGTCTCACAATTGACACCTCCCAGAACACCACAGTTGAATGGTGTAGCTGAGAGGCGTAATCGAACCTTGCTGGATATGGTTCGTTCCATGATGAGTCGAGCTTCGTTACCAATCTCTTTCTGGGGGTATGCCTTAGAGACTGCCGCCCATATCCTTAATCTAGTCCCTACTAAAAAGGTTGCCAAAACACCTCACAAGATGTGGACTGGGAAAGTTCCCAATCTGGACCATATCAAGATTTGGGGTTGTGAAGCTTTCGTGAGGCGTGAGACTCATGATAAGCTTGAACCTCGAAGTGAGAGGTGTATTTTCATCGGCTACCCACAGAGATCCTTTGGTTACCTCTTCTACAGACCCAGTGATAATGTGTTTTTTGTAGCAAGAAGAGGAGTCTTTCGTGAGAGAGAATTCATAAGCCAAGGGGACAGTGGGAGGCAAATTGACCTTGAAGAGCTTCAAGAGTCAAGTGGTGAAGGAACCTCAAATGCTATCGACCAACCTGAGGAGGAAACTCCTGTTGATCCGATAGATGAGTCTGTACCTCCAAGACGTTCCACTAGGGTGAGGAACACACCTGATTTTTATTATGGTTATCACATCACCACTGAAGGTGATACGTTTATTAGTGATAGTACACTAATAGATTTGGATGAACCTAATAATTACAGGGAAGCCATGGCAGGCCCTGAGTCTGCTAAGTGGAAGGAGGCTATGGACAGCGAGATTCAATCCATGTATGACAATCAAGTTTGGAACTTGGTTGACAATGTACCAGGTCGTAAGACAGATGGGTGCAAATGGATCTTCAAGAAGAAGACCGACATGGATGGGAAGGTACATACTTACAAAGCGCGACTGGTTGCGAAGGGCTTTACTCAAACTCCGGGAGTTGACTATGATGAGACCTTCTCACCAGTAGCTAAGATTAAGTCTATTAGAGTATTGTTAGCCATAGCTGCATTTCATGATTATGAAATATGGCAAATGGATGTCAAAACCGCTTTCCTTAATGGAAAGTTGGCTGAGGATGTTTACATGGCTCAACCAGAGGGTTTTGTCGATACAAGATACCCTAATAGAGTGTGTAAGCTTGATAAATCCATTTATGGATTGAAACAAGCATCTCGCAGATGGAATCTTTGCTTTGATGAGAAAGTCAAAGAGTTTGGCTTTTCTAGGAGTGAGGATGAGTCTTGTGTGTATGTCAGGGCTAGTGGGAGCATAGTTAGCTTCTTGGTGTTGTATGTGGATGACATACTTCTCATAGGAAATGACGTCCTAACCTTGCAGGAGGTTAAGTCCTGGCTTGGGAAGTGTTTCGCTATGAAGGACCTTGGGGAAGCTGCCTATATCCTAGGGATAAGGATATTAAGAGACAGGAGTAAGAGACTAATTGGACTTAGTCAGAGTACTTATGTGGATAAGGTGCTGAAGAGGTTCAGCATGCAAGAATCCAAGAAAGGAGAATTACCAATCCAGAGTAATGCCAAGCTGAGTAAGACTCAGAGTCCGAGTACAGAGGCTGAGATAGCTGAAATGAGTCATATACCATATGCTTCCGCTGTGGGCTCGATCATGTATGCTATGACTTGTACTCGCCCTGATGTGGCCTTTGCTTTGAGCATGGTCAGTAGATATCAAGGGAACCCTGGCAAGGCACACTGGACAGCGGTAAAGAACATTCTCAAGTATCTGCGGAGGACTAAGGATTGGGTCCTTACCCTCGGAGGCAGTGATGATTTGAGAGTGGAAGGATATAGCGATGCTAGCTTCCAGACTGATAGGGATAATTTCCGCTCTCAGTCAGGCTGGGTCTTTATCCTAAATGGAGGGGCAATTACTTGGAAAAGTTCCAAGCAGGAGACAGTAGCTGATTCTACTTGTGAATCAAAGTACATAGCAGCAAGTGAAGCAGCTAAGGAGGCGATATGGCTAAAGAACTTCATCGGAGACCTTGGAGTTGTACCAGCTATAAAGGAGCCAATGGAAATTTTCTGTGACAGCGAAAGTGCGGTTGCTTTGGCTAAGGAACCGAGAGATCACGGGAGATCTAGGCACATTGACAAAAAAATACCATTTCATCAGACATCGAATAGAAGAAGGACTCCTCGTGGCTAAGAGGGTATCATCAGATGAGAACCCGGCAGATCCCCTCACGAAGGGACTGACCAGGGTTAAGCATTTACAGCATGCGAGGCGCATTGGGCTGAAGGATGATATTAGTTTCAATAATTAGATTCCTGAAAGTTGTAAAATGTAATTGACATTTGATGATAAATAAAAGTTGTTATTTATTTATGAGTAAGGTGTTACTATCTTGTGTTGATTGTTTACTATGTTTCAATTTTGCATGTTTTTACTTCCAGAATAATTATGTTATTATTCAAACCATCCACAGTCAGTCAAACTTTGGAAGTAAGTATTGATTTAACACTGTCATGAATTTGGCTTGTATGATTTGTCTAAAAGTGCTTTGGACAATGCAATGGTTGCTACAACATTCATGAGTACTCATAAGGGCTGAGTATTGGATCCAACCCACGCTCACTTGCATCACTTCATGGAATTTATCTCGAGTGATCGTGAGACGGTAATATCATATAAATCTTCAAACCTAGAGATATGAGTTGTTGACTATGAGTTGGTTATTCATTGATTGCACGAAAACGCATTGGTAACTCGATGTCATAAAACGTGCCTTTGTGAATAATTCAACAAGTAGTTAGTACAAGCATATCAGTCAAAGTTTATATGTTCCTTCTAGAAATAGAAGCGATATCTGGGCCCCTCGATGATTTGGTTTTGACTTATGTACCGGGCCCGGTCAGAACATAATTGATGTGTTCAATTTAGTTCTATGTCGAAACAAATCAGAGATCGAGAAACAAATGTTGGACAATAAGTAAGACCATGTTCCATGTGTTTGTCCAGCTGATATCATGAGAACAGAGGATTATATGATCACTTATCTTAAATGGCGTATCATCATCATCTCAGTTCCGAGAGACTTTGAAAGAGCTACGATTGCTAGTCGGATTTTGAAGTCATATTTGCAAATATAGTTATTAGACTTATCCAAGTGGGAGACTGTTGGATATAGTGTCTAAGTCCATAACTTTATTTGGTATGTACTTGACCCGACCCGGCATGGTCCATTTGGGTTGCATGGCATTGCAATACTTGGATAGACTAAATGAGAGAATAAGGCACTTATGATTATTAATATATTATAAGTTCTAATATATTAATAATAGTATTATTTAATTAGTATTGATCAAGTATTAATCTAGTATTAATTTGGTGATCAAAATGAGACTAATTAAATATATAGGGTTGATTATGACAATCATCAATTCTTTTATGGTGGATTAATGATCCATGGTTTATGGGTTTGGTTGTAACCATATGGAGCTCCATGGATAGTCCATGGGAGTTACAAACCCATGGGTCATGAGAAATGAAGAGTCATGACAATTAGGGTTTACATTTGTAACTCCTAATTATGACACACTATAAAAGAAACCCTATAGCATGCAAAATGTGACCTAGTGTTTCTAGAGAGGGCATAACCGATTTTGAGGCTAAGTGACATTCTCTCAAGTTATTCCAAGTCTTGTGGTGTTGTGTGTAGCATTTGAGGCACAACATTTGGGGTGCTAGGCTCATAAAGTCTTGAAGGAATCCAAGCAACAACAAGGTATGTATTTCTACTAGTTTTATGTTCTATGTAATCCCCATGCCATGCTAGTTAGGAAATAACCTTGAAAAGAAATTTGCATGTATATAGAGAAAACATAGATTCAAGGTTATTAGGGTTGCATGTACACTTAGGAAGTGTTAGAATGCTCAAAACCCATCAGTATAACGTAGTGAATAGCGAATCCGGAAGACTATGCAATTTTAGTGAAAACGTCCCTTATGCTCAACATAGTACAAAAGGGTTAAAGTGTGAGAATTGCATGAGTTTTATATTTGTTAAAAGCTCTTTGTATTAATTAACAAAAGCATTTATGTTTGGCTTGTATTCCCCCTTGAAAACATTAAAAACACGGAAAATATAGGGGTATGAACTCACATGCAGTGCGTGGTTCTGTCGTATGGTTGGAAGAGGAGTGCAGAGTGTCAGGTGTAACCTTGAGCACACAAAGATCCTAATAGCCACATATAGACATGTATGTGTATCAATTTAGTGTATAGACGACTAAATAAGAAGGGTAACACTCTTATTGGTTAGGAAACTCTAAGATTTATGGGATACAATCACATATGATTGCATAGCTAGGGTATATGGCCACCCTATAGAGTTTACGGTCCAAGTGTTCACGGTCTTGATGTTTACGGTCCCTGTGTTTATGGTCAAATGACCTTACGGTCATTGAGTTCAAGGTCTAATGACCTGACGGTCATAAGGTTTACGGTGCATCGGTTTACGGCCCATGAATATACGGTCTTTGAAGAGTGTACGGTCCATGAGTTTACGGTCATTGAAGGTTAACCGTAAACTCATGAATCTTGCACGACTGATGGTTTTCAAGGGCTTCATTCAAATGAATCGAATTCTAGGGACCATGCTTAGCCTTAGGAAGGGTATAGGCTAGAAGAACACTCTTTATAAGGGTTTACGGTCTATGAAGATTCATAGGACCGTAAACTCTTTTGTTCAAGCAAAGAGTGATGGTCTTAAGTCCAAAATGAAGGATTTTGATTCGATTCATGAAGGGGAAGATGATACTTATGGTTTTTGAAGGCAAAGAAGGTGTTTTCGATCCGAAACACCACCGTGTTCTTGAGGGTCTTGAAGGAAACTCGATGAAGGTAGAGAGAAAAAGTCTTTAGAGTGTTTAAAGTGGTGAAATGAAGGCTAAATACCCTATATATAGGGTAGAGTTCTCGGTCCATGAGGGGTCCACCTGACTGTTAACGGGTGTACGGTCTACACGAGTTTACGGTTACCCTGACCGTAAACTCAAGGTCTCGACCGTAAACTCCTTTCTGAGGAGGTTTACGGTTGCTAGGTAGTTTAGAACTTAAACTGACACTTCCAAATACTAGTTCCCTTGATTCACTAGAGTTAGAATACTCAAAACAGGTTCCAAACAATGATAACTGGAAGCAAAATGAGTCTAACACTAATAAATTTGAATGTTTACACAAGTTAGAAATTTCGGGTTGTCACATCATCCCCCCGTTAGAGGGAATTTCTTCCCGAAATTCGAACATAGAATACAAATCATGAATTAGGAAAGAGATGTGGATACTTCTATTTCATCTGATCTTCGCGCTCCCAAGTGAATCCAGGTCCCCGCTTGGCATTCCAGCGAACCTTCACTATCGGTATGCGACTTTGTTTCGTTCGTTTTATCTCTCTATCCATGATTTCGACCGGTTCTTCCACAAAGTTTAGGTTCTCGTTGATTTCAATCTCATCGAGAGGGACCACAAGGGTTTCGTCGGATAAGCATTTCTTAAGATTCGAAACGTGGAAGACGGGATGAATGTTACTAAGTTCTTGAGGTAAACGAAGTTTGTAGGCTATAGGACCGATCCTAGCGAGGATCTCGAAAGGTCCTATGTATCTTGGATTTAGCTTTCCATGCTTTCCAAAGCGTATCATGCCTTTCCAGGGTGAGACCTTTAACAGAACACGGTCTCCAACCTGGAACTCCAAGGGTTTTCTTCGTTTATCGGCGTAGCTCTTTTGTCTATCTCGTGAGGCCTTCAGTCGTTCTCGGATTTGTACGATCTTTTCAGTCGTCTCTCGGATGATCTCAGGACCAGTGAGAGTGCTGTCAGGGACTTGACCCTTGGCTAGCTGCGTGTCACCCACTTCAGCCCAGCACAGAGGGGATATGCACTTACGGCCATAGAGGGCTTCAAATGGCGTAGCCTTGATGCTGGTATGGTAGCTGTTGTTGTAGGAAAATTCAACCAAAGGAAGATGAGTGTCCCATGACGTGCCGAAGTCGATGACGCAGGCTCTCAACATGTCCTCTAATGTCTGAATTGTTCTCTCACTTTGTCCATCTGTCTGAGGATGATAAGTCGTGCTCATATCCAACTTAGTTCCAAGAGCCTTCTGTAGCGATTGCCAAAATCTTGAGGTGAACCTGCTATCTCGGTCGGAGATAATGGATACAGGTACCCCATGAAGGCGAACTATCTCTTGAATGTTGATCCGCGTGACTCTCTCCATCTTGAAGTTTTCTTTGATTGGCAGGAAGTGGGCGGACTTCGTCAACCGATCGACAATTAACCGGATGGCGTCATGCCCACTCGGAGATCTGGGTAACTTGGTGATAAAATCCATTGTTATCCTTTCCCACTTCCACTCAGGTATCTTTGGCTGATGAAGTAGTCCTGAGGGCTTTTGATATTCCACCTTTACTTTGGCGCAAGTCAAACACCTGCGCACGAATGTTGCGATTTCTGCTTTCATGTTCGGCCACCAGTAGAGTTGTTTGGGATCCAGATACATCTTATCCGAACCTGGGTGAATGGAGTATCTAGACTTGTGAGCTTCGTTCATGACAACATCTTTGTAACCATCGTACTTTGGGGTCCAGATCCGGTTCATGAAGTATTACACTCCGTTTCCCTTGAGTTCTAAGTTCTTGTCCATTCCTCGCAGCGATTCATTTGCCACGTTCTCTGGTTTCAAAGCTTCCCTCTGAGCCTCTCTGAGTTACGCGGACAAATGGAAATGGATGGTCATTGTTAGTGCCTTCACCTTTCGCCCTGAATACTCATTTCGGCTGAGGGCATCTGCTACCACATTGGCCTTGCCGGGGTGGTAGCGAATTTCGCACTCGTAGTCATTGAGTAGCTCTACCCATCGCCGCTGTCTCATGTTTAACTCCTTTTGATCAAAGATATGCTGCAAGCTTTTATGGTCGGTGAATATAGTGCACTTGGTTCCGTATAGATACTGTCTCCAGATCTTTAACGCAAAGACCACTGCTCCCAACTCCAAATCGTGAGTTGTGTAATTGAGCTCGTGTGTTTTCAACTGCCTCGAGGCATAGGTGATGAACTTTCCTCGCTGCATGAGCACACAGCCTAGGCCCTGATTGGACACATCACAATAGACCATGAAGTCTTCCGTCCCTTCGGGCAAGGACAAGATAGGTGCGCTGCATAAGGCCCGCTTCAATGTTTGAAACACAGTGTCTTGCTTGACTCCCCAACTAAAGGTTACACCTTTCTGTGTCAGGGTAGTTAAAGGCTTAGCGATTCTGGAGAACTTCTGGATGAACCTGCGATAATAGCCTGCGAGACCCAAGAATTGCTGGATTTCTGTGGGTGTCTTTGGTGCAGACCAATTCTCAATCGCTTTGATTTTGGAAGGGTCCACGTGTATGCCTTCCTTGATAACCACGTGACCAAGGAAGGTTACCTTCCTGATCCAAAACTCACACTTTGAGAATTTTGCATATAGTTTCTCCGCCCTTAGTGTTTCCAGCACCTGTCTCAAGTGTTGTTTATGATCATTCTCACTCCGAGAATGGACAAGTATATCGTCGATGAACATGATCACGAACTTGTCCAGGAAAGGGCGGCACACCCGATTCATCAGATCCATGAATACTGCCAGTGCGTTGGTTAGACCGAAGGGCATTACTACCAACTCATAGTGTCCGTAACGAGTTCGAAATGCTGTCTTGGGAACATCATTCTCATGAACTCGTAACTGATGGTACCCTGATCTTAGGTCTATCTTGGAGAAATAACAGGCTCCCTGAAGTTGATCGAAGAGGTCGTCGATTCTGGGTAGGGGATAACAGTTCTTGATGGTCAACTTGTTCAGCTCTCGGTAGTCGATTCACATCCGAAAGGATCCATCTTTCTTTTTCACGAAGAAGATCGGGGTTCCCCAGGGTGAGGAACTCGGTCTGATGAATCCTTTGCTGAGCAGCTCATTGAGCTGACTGGATAACTCCTGAATTTCTGCTGGTGCTAAGCGGTATGGGGATTTAGCTACGGGGGTAGCTCCGGGGATTAAGTCGATGCGAAACTCGACTTGGCGCTCGGGAGGGATTCCTGGGAGATCTTCGGGGAAAACATCAGGAAAGTTACAGACTTCGGGGATGCTCCCGAGGTCTTTAACTTCTTGTTTCTTGTTAATGAAATGGGCTAGGAATGCATGACACTCCTTTCGCAAAAGTTTCTGAGCTTTGATGCATGAAATGATGCGGAGGTTTGAACTGAGTTTATCGCCATAAATAATGAGAGCTTCACCAGAGGGAAGATTTAGACGGATCGCTTTTTCGAAGCAAAGAATATCAGCACAATTGGGGCTCAGCCAATCCATACCGATAATGACATCAAAACTCTTAATAGAGACTGGCATAAGATCGATGGGAAAGGAGTGATTGCCTAGGGTAAGAGTACAACCTACGAATATGTCGTTAGCGCTCTCTTTCGTGCCGTTAGCCATCTCGAAGGTAAATGTTTCGGTTAGCGGTTGGGGTTTATGTTTGAGAAGATGTTTAAATGCATGGCTAACAAAACTTCTCTCCGCACCAGAATCGAAAAGAATACATGCGTAAGAGTTGTTGAGGAGGAACGTACTCGTAACAACGGTAGGATCAGCGACCACTTCCTCCTGGCCCATCGCCAGAACTCTTCCTGTATTGCCTCTAGTTGTTGCCTTGGGGCAGTTTCTCCTGAAGTGCCCAACTTCTCCACATCCATAGCACGCTTGACCAGTACCCGCCCCCATAGCCTGGTTGGTGGGTTGGGCTGGTGCCTTACAGTATCTGGTTGTATGTCCCTTCTTTCCACAGCTGTTGCAACTCAACTCACGGCAGGGTCCGTGATGATGGAAGTTACACTTGTTGCACAGAGGTAGTTTCCCAGCATAAACACCGGTAGGAGATTGGGTGGTTGGGACAGTAGCTGGAGCAGCAGCAGGAGCAGTAATAGCATGAATTGCCACTGTTTGTTGTTTCTTGGAGGACTCCTGCGAAGACTGACCCTTCCGCTTGTTCCATGAATTCTTCTTCTTCCCACCACTTTCCTTTTGTGGCTCGGAGACAGCTGCCACCTCGTCCAGATCGATTCCATGATCGATCAGAGTCTCAGCCAGATCCTTGGCGCTCTCAAATGTGGTCGGCCTCGTAGCCAAGACATTCCCTTTTGTTGGTTGCGTCAGTCCCCAAATGTACCTCTCGATTTTCTTGCTTTTCGGGGTGACCATTCTCGGACAGAGGAGAGCCAGTTCACAGAATCTAGCGGTGTAGGCAGCGATGTCAGTACCCTTGATCTTCAGATTCCAGAGTTCGTGCTCCAACTTTTGTACTTCGCCTGTCAGGCAGTATTCTGCAAGCATGTGTTCCTTCAGTCTTTCCCAACCCATGGCATTAGCCACCGGCAGGGTTAGGGTTTTGACTCGACCATTCCACCAGGTCAAAGCTCTGTCGGTGAAAGTGCAGGCGGCGAACTTCACCTTGTTTGCTTCGGAACAGGCGCAAATTTCGAAGATGGATTCGATCTTCTCGAACCATCGAGTCAGAGCGATGACACCTCCCTTCCCGTCGAAGGGCTTGGGTTTTGCAGTCATGAAGTCATTGTAGGAACACTCCTTTTGATTTCCCTGACTTCCGTCTTGTCTCTGTGGGTCGGTTCCACCTCCAACCCCACCAGCATTCACTTGTGCCATTGTTGCAGTCATGGCGGCGGTAACTGCTGCCTGAAACATAACGGGGTCGAACTGAGGAGGTGGTGGTGGTGTGTTGTCGTTCCTTCTGGTGGGTCTTCGTTGGGGAGGCATCTTTCTCTAGAAACAATCAGGAAGAAGAGGATGGTAAGTCCTCAAGATATATGAAAGAAGATATATCTCATCCTGATAACAAAAGTGTTCTACCAAGCGATAAGCACAGAAAGGTTACTAATGCAAGTAAGTTATCGCTTAAGAAGGAAAAGGTAGCAACACTTGGAGTGAATCTGTATACTGAGTTTGGCTCTAGCTAAAATACTCCTATAGTATTTTATGTGGGATGTTTTTGGTAAGTTTTAGGCCTGTTGTAACACCACAGTCACTCCCAAGCACATGTTGGTCATGTCTCGACTGAATATAGTTGATCAGGCTATATTCACCCTAGACATGATTACATAACTGCCCAGGTTTAACCGCAGCGTTCCAACATCCAAATACTTTTGTTTTGTTCTACTAATGACACGAATTCTGTTATGTATGCATGCTCGTATACTTTTATAAAAATACTTATATTTTTGAAAGTATACTTTTAGTGTAGAGCACTTAGGCCCCTTAGTGTTTATAGTTGTATACCACGTAAGGTTCGGTATACTAGTTCGCTATAAACAAGGGCTCTGATACCAATCTTTCACACCCCCAAACCAGAACGGCGGAAACGTTCGGGGGTGGTTGACGTCATATGTAGCATCACAACCAATGAATAATAGCAATCATAGCAACACAACCATTACAGTGAATACTTAAATGAAAATGATTACATCAGTTTGGAACTTGTCTGAAACTTGTTTGAAATACATCAAATAGTTTGTAAAATATAAATATGCATGAAACTCTTATTGCTCCAGCTTCTCAAAAATCCAGCAACTACCTATCTACTGATTTCCTGAGAATACAAGCAGTTTTAAAATATCAGCATAAAGCTGGTGAGTTCATAAGCGGTATTTTTTGATGAAAACTTGATGAGTTCGTAAAGGTGTTCGTATAGTTTCAAGAAAATCCGATATTTTCTTTAGTGAAAATGTAGTGTTTGCAATTCTGTATAAAACCATGAATGTTCGTTACTGAAAACTATAGCGATATGCGAAAAATAATACTTCATGTGACTAGCTAATGTTAATCATGATGTATGAGTATTTCGTACGTGAAACCATTGTATGAGCGATTCTGTTTAAGAATTCTGGGAATTCTCCAGTTGTAGTGTGTATTAGTTCTATTTAGTAAAATAAAACCATTGAAGAATGACCGTTCGTAAACCAAGAGTGATTTATACATATTGTGAGTCGTATAACCATACTTGATATGACTAGAGACCTTTCCAACCTTCTTCAGGCATCGAGTTAAATGACATTTGTACACCCCAGGCGTGCCCGCCTAACTGTAGCTAGCAGTTCAGGTGCGGGATTGTCAGTCCCGAATAGATCTATTCACAAATCTCACGCTCTCCCTCCAGGCGACTCTGGTTATACTATGATAGGATTTATCCCTGTACACCTAAGGGTACAGTATTGAAGTAGCGCCTCACAGTATCATACAATCTAGTTTACATGCAGTGTACTAGCGTTCTACCATAGTGAGAATCTGTATGTGTACCGTATGTAGTGATAATTACAGTTATGGATACCATGATAAAGTGGTGATGTAAATTGTAAACTATTTATGTCTTAGTGCATATGTTTAGTAGTGAAAGTTTATGTACTTGTTATGTTTAGAAAATCCCAAACTATACCTATTATACTTTGCATGTATAACGTAGTGAATAGCGAATCCGGAAGACTATGCAATTTTAGTGAAAACGTCCCTTATGCTCAACATAGTACAAAAGGGTTAAAGTGTGAGAACTGCATGAGTTTTATATTTGTTAAAAGCTATTTGTATTAATTAACAAAAGCATTTATGTTTAGCTTGTATTCCTCCCCCCCTGAAAACATTAAAAACACGGAAAATGTAGGGGTATGAATTCACCTGCAGTGCGTGGTTCTGTCGTGTGGTTGGAAGAGGAGTGCAGAGTGTCAGGTGTAACCTTGAGCACACAATTATCCTAATAGCCACATATAGACATGTATGTGTATGAATTTAGTGTATATATGACTAAATAAGAAGGGTAACACCCTTATTGGTTAGGAAACTTTAAGATTTATGGGATACAATCACATATGATTGCATAACTAGGGTATATGGCCACCTTATAGAGTTTACGGTCCAAGTGTTCACGGTCTTGATGTTTACGGTCCCTGTGTTTACGGTCCAATGACCTTACGGTCATTGAGTTCACGGTCTAATGACCTTACGGTCATAAGGTTTACGGTTCATGGGTTTACGGTTCAAGGGTTTACGGCCCATGAATATACGGTCTTTGAAGAGTGTACGGTCCATGAGTTTACGGTCATTGAAAGTCAATCGTAAACTCATGAATCTTGCACAACTGATGGTTTTCAAGGGCTTCATTCAAAGGAATCGAATTCTAGGGACCATGCTTAGCCTTAGGAAGGGTATATGCTACAAGAACACTCTTTATAAGGGTTTACGGTCTATGAAGATTCATAGAACCGTAAACTCTTTTGTTCAAGCAAAGAGTGATGGTCTTAAGTCCAAAATGAAGGATTTTGATTCGATTCATGAACGGGAAGATGATACTTACGGTTTTTTAAGGCAAAGAAGGTGTTTTCGGTCCAAAACACCACCGTGTTCTTGAGGGTCTTGAAGGAAACTCGGTGAAGGTAGAGAGAGAGTAGAGAGAAAAAGTCTTTGGCGTGTTTAAAGTGGTGAAATGAAGGCTAAATACCCTATATATAGGGTAGAGTTCTCGGTCCAAGAGGGGTCCACCTGACTGTAAACGGGTGTACGGTCTACATGAGTTTACGGTTACCCTGACCGTAAACTCAAGGTCTCGACTGTAAACTCCTTTCTGAGGAGGTTTATGGTTGCTAGGTAGTTTAGAACTTAAACTAACACTTCCAAATACTAATTCCCTTGATTCACTAGAGTTAGAATACTCAAAACAGGTTCCAAACAGTGATAACTGGAAGCAAAATGAGTCTAACACTGAGAAATTTGAATGTTTACACAAGTTAGAAATTTCGGGTTGTCACACTCGTCATGTTGTCCCACCAACTCGTCGAGTTCACTCTGAATCGAAAAACGGGAAAAAACCAACTCAACTCGTCGAGTTGGATGACCAACTCGTCGAGTTCTTCAGCCCTTTATCATAAAACTCATTCCAGTTGATTCCAATGCTCCAAACTCCGGATCCAACCTCCTATGATGAAGTTACCACGTAAAGCTGCTATGTTTACGATCATGCAAGGCCTCACAAGGCTAAAACACTCAAAAGTAAGCTCAAGAAGGGGTTTAGGACATGAAGACGGTTCAAATATTCATAAAGCTTGAGGCTTTATGTACATGAGGGCTTAGAGGATTCCAGATTTTCAACTACTCCCCCTGGACAAGCTCAACCCGAAAATGGCCCTCATTTGCACCAAAATACCCATAGACTCACACAAGAAGAGATATAAGAAATGGAATGCCAAGGTAAGGACTTTTTACCTCCAAATAGATGCTACAACTGTACGAATGTTGGATCTGAAGACTCCTTCTTGTTCCAAGCTCTTCACTCTTCAAGATTCCTCCAAGAATGCACACTTTTGGCTTCACACACTCAAAATATGGGCTAGCTCACTAGAATTTCTCTCTGGACGTGATAGGGTGATGAAGGAGGCGGGGTAAAGGGGTTAAAGTCCTTTAAATAGGATGCAAACCCGAATAATTAGGGTTTTCTCTAAACAGCCTCAACTCGTCGAGTCCAGCTCTCCAACTCGACGAGTAGGCTTCATGACTTGCACATCCAGATCAACTCCTACATGACAATTTGGGCCAACTAACTCATCAAGTAGGCCCTTCAACTTGTACTAAATCCTCAATTCCTACATCTAGGAATCGGGGTGTTATAATTCTCCCCCACTTAAATTAAATTTTTCTCTCGAACTCGCTCTTTATCAACACATCGATCGAAACAAACACCTGAGAAGTACCACCGGAAAATATCATATCATACAATGATCTCCCTTCCAAGACACCCGAAACCAAACAGGAACTCCCAACCCGAAGAAGGACGACCCCCTTAGCCACTTGTAGTACCAGCTCTGTCTCTCCAGAACTAGGAAACTATAGTGGTCTGTCTCCCCGACAGACCGCCCACGCAGAATAGCACCATGTTAATCTCTCATCGAATAACAGACCTTGATATAACGCTTGTAACTCTGATTATCTTGTTGTGACTGATAGGAACGAGCCGCTGACCATATTTTGCTGCTGATCACTCACATAAGACGTACTAGTCGATCTAGATCGTAACTCAAAAGGAACGGAGGGGTCATTTCTCACCAAGGACCAACCACCGGTACTGCTATCAGAACCAATCTGAAGAATGAATCTCAATACTCTGCTCTTAGATACTAGAAGAATGACCATGCTCGGTCGGAAATATCCTCTGATTTCCATAACCATAAGCCCTAGCTCCCCTTCAAATGTTCCTTCCAACACTGGGTACCAGGTCAGCTCCCTACCCAAAAGTTGAATCTCCAAGGCTACCCTAGCCCATCCGGCAATACGACTTCACAGTCGTTCGATCCAACTGTGTTGTCTCAACCAATCACACTGAACTCCAAAATCACGACGTTCTCTTTACCCCAAGAGATTACTACAACTGATTTGAAATCGCAACCCACATACGACCTCAGTCGTCTACTACTTGCTAATCCATGTGTGGTGTGGTCCTCCTCAAACCAACGAACCGATTCACCCAAGTCTAAAACATCAGATGGGAAACACATCCCACCCAAAATGGAATTCATCTGAAAAATCCAAAATCCCAACCTACTCGTCCTCCACACAGATAGAGCCAAACTCAAACACAAGAGTCTGGTCCGACATAGAATTGGAACCACTCGTCCCAATTTGATACTCAACTCATGACCCATGTTCCACGAATCTACGCTTGCATTACACCTCGATCCTTCCGATTTGCGACAACCCTTCCCTAACTCAAAACATAACGGTTCCCGACCATTGTTGAGACCCCATTCTCGCCCCTGGTTCGGCCACCAGGTTCCCACAGACTCAATTGGCAAGGCTACCCAGGCCTAAGAACCCCTCTGCGTCACAGTATGACTAGTGAATGCTACAGCTTCCCATAGTATTACAACACTCTCTCACTAACTGATGAGTGCTACGGCTCCCCGCAGTCATATAACATTCTCTCACTGACTACTGAGCGTTACATCTCCCCGTAGTCTTACAATACTCTCTCTTACCGACTCATGAATGTTACGGCTCCCCGTAGTATTACAATACTCTCTCTTACTGACTCGTGATTGCTATGGCTCTCCGTAGTCTTACATCACTCTCTCACTGACTAGTGAATGCTACGGCTCTCCATAGACTTATAAAACTCTCTCACTGACTAGTGAATGCTACGGCCCTCTTTAGTCTAACAACACTCTCTCACTGACTAGTGAATTCTACGACTCTCCGTAGTCTTACAACACTTTCTCACTTGCCATGGGCTCACCCCATGGTTTTCCCTGACAGTCCTAAGTGATTACTCTCACCTGGATCCACTCACTCTCTTATCACCCCATAATCTCATCATCAAGTTATCACCATACCGCGTTCACTAGCTCGTGCTCAGCGGCACAACATAGATAGGTGCGCTCGCCTACCCAGATTATGCATCACTACTCTTGACGAAAATTCTCGTAGACAAGGCACTTTCCCTTAGTACAGTTTACACCCTTGGATAATCCCCGTCTTACGGCAATTAACTAATGGTCTCACATCCTAAAATATAGTAGCTTGGTATTCCACTTTCCGCCTGACAAACCCAAGTCTCATAGTAATCCCACAATTTAGGGCATCGTACTCGGATACCTCGATACACCATCACAGAATCTCACGATGTCTTGCCACGACCACTGATCTTCCACTCACACAACTCAAAGACTTGAAGTACTCCAACTCACAACTTGAAGCACGGAGGAATCATCAATGACTGAGAACACGTTGACGACAATCTAAAGCCTCATCCTCTACTAATTAAGCCCATGCGAAACTACTCATACCGACTATGAAGTTGATTGAGAAATCAACTTCTGCCCTACCCGGAGTACAGATAAAAACCTATACGTCGAGCTATCAATCTCTTAGCAATCGAATCTTGACCTCAGCAACCCAACCATCTCGAAACTCAAACATTGGCAAACCCGAAGAATACGGGCCACAATCAGATTCATGTCCAACGACCACCTGCCACAAAGAGACTCATTCTCTCCTGAGCATATGCAACATGCATCCTCTCGCTCTGTATGCTGCCTTGAATACCACACGACCCCAGTCTCATATACTCGGACCGCAGATCCCTATAACCCAAACTTCTGTACCACATCAGATTGACGATCCTCCCCATAGAGTACCAAGTTCTCCCCCACTTAGGGTTCGAACCATCGTCCATTGACATACCAAACAGACCACACTGCAGACTGGCTCACAATATGTAGGATTACCGACTCATGGAACGTACCACACAGCACTCGATGATCTTCCAGATAATGACCAAATAACTCCAAGTATCTCGTATCTCAGATGAAAGCCTCGGAATCCTCCCAACGTGACTGCCTCTTGTCACCCAAAATCTCATACCGACACATCACTGGACATCTCGACTGTCCCGAATTAGTTACGACTCTCAACCTAAAAATAATGAACAATCACACACACCTCATCTCTGATTCCTCAGCCAACATTCCATCGTGTGAATTATCATAGAAGCAAGAGACCTTACTCTTACAGTCGATATAGAACGTAAACAACGAGGGCCGCCGCCCCGAAATACTCCTCTTGATTACCTATAATTGCTGCTAAAATATGTCGTACTATACTCAACTAGGGAATATCCTTGTCCTCATCCATCTCAGTCCCGACCGATGACTCTCTTATAGTCTAAGAAATACCTCGCAACAGAGATACTACAAAATACTCTGGTGAAAATATCGCAACTATATGCTACCCCACGGGGTTTACTTCCAAACTCTGAAACCAGAAGCTTGTTATCTCTTTCGCTCCACATAGGAAGCGGAAATAGTGTAATTCTCGTCACATAAAGTGACATCTCAACCATCGGCCGATCACTCAACCCAGACTGCAATCCTCCACAAAGCATCATCTCCACTTTTCCTCGAGTCCTGCGACTCCAACTGGCAACTCACCAATCAAACTCCTCGGCATCTAAACTCAATTTTCCTCACAAGGTGCACTCTATTGAAGCTCCACCGAAATGTGCCTCTGGTCCCACAGTTTACTATAACCACTCTCAGTCTGAACACCCATCGTCGGATAACTGGTAAAGACGGAAGCACCCTCTGCTACGAATCATGGCACCCGAACCATGTTATCTCCCCTCAATCTGTTATTTAGAACCTATGGAATTCTCTGTGTTTCGAGTATGGGTCCGTTGCTTTCAGTAGTATGGGCACATACTACCTGCCACATCTACCCATACTTTCCACACGGATCATCCCAGATTTCCTGAGTAACTGCTCAACCTTATCAATCTCCAATTCCATTACGCATGTTCGCTCTCCAGTGAATACTCACCTCTAAACAGTGCAATCATCGAGCTAAAATTACTCCCTAGGCTCTCCTAGGTTCTCATACTTCTCTGCCATCAGCTGCTGAAGAACTCCTCATGATGCCAGCCATCTACCTCCTGAATATCGTCATATTCATTTAGTAGCTGACTCCCATCATTCAAGAGTTCCACCAATAACAAAGTAAGCAGCATTCGGGCATCGAATAACCTCCACCAGCACATAAAACAACTCTAGCATACAAATCCACTAGCTCTATCCTCAACTCAATAGGCATCACCGAACTCAGGCAATCCTACCTCTCGTGGGTATCTAACTACTCTCTCATTAGATTCCTCAAATGTACATCTAGGTATCTCTCCTAGATTACTCCTGTACTCAAAGCTCTCTCTAAAAGATTCCTGCTAGGTACTCCTACTCAGCACATACATAGAGCAAATAGCAGATAATATCAATCAATAACATCCCCTAGGCTAAGGCATTATGAATCAGGCAACTCTAGCTCTAAATTCCTGAAATACCTAGCCTATCCTCTAGCACACAACTCTAATATCTCATAAGTATCTCATAATGTAAACAATTAATGGCATTTTGGGAAATCACTGTTCCGGCTCTGGCTGATTGTACACACTACTCCATCTCATTTTCTCTTAAAAGCTCTTACTTGTTTTATAAAATCATTTCTTTTTAGAAAATTTTCTCAAATCCTCAGTTTGAGTCCAGACATACCCGAGAATACATCTAAATCCCTCAAACCAAGGCTCTGATACCAACTTGTAACACTCTAAATTTTCAAACAAATTTTTCATTTTTAAAATCAGATAAAACCCAATATCACATTTCTCAAAAACCACAAATGTATAAGTTGTCAAAACACAAGTCAACAATTATTTGATAAGATCCCAAAATCCTCAAAAACATAATCTCTAACTGGTGTGTACAATCACGCCGGCACCTTCCCGTGATCCTGAGATGTACATGAAACACATATCACACAATACAGTAAGCACGAAGCTTAGTGAGTTCCCCAAAATACCACATACACAAATAATAAGCCTCTCATAGCTATAGTTCGGCATGGACCCTCCGGTCTCACGGCTCGGTGTGGACCCTCCGGTCATGTGTCTCATTGAAGACCCTTCGGTCTCACAGCTCGGGTCAGACCCTCCAGTCCCGTATCTCAGTGAAGACCCTCCGGTATCACAACTCGGTTTGGACCCTCCGGTCCTAACTCAGTAAGGCAAAGAATAATATAACATATATCACAAAGACAAAATGCATAATATCACATAACTCAATATAAGCACATAGGACCCTCTGGTCGATAACTCAAATAAGACCCTCCGGTCACACAGTATTACCAGTCAGGTAAATATAGTGAGAAGACTCACCTCGCAGAGTAAAGCAATATATCCCACCCTCGAACTGCTGGTCTAAACTCCGCCGCTCCATAGCCTCCAAAATCCACAGCTTGACCAAAACCGTAAAGTCAACAGTCAAAGCTGATCCAACTCATCGAATGCAACTCATGAACTCGTCGAGTTCCTCAGTACTCAGTAAATCATGAAAACCGAGTCAACTCGCCGAGTTTCTAGCCAACTCGTCGAGTCCATGCAGAGTCCAGAAGATCGGGGAAAAACCCTTGCCACTCGTCGAGTTGTCCCACCAACTCGTTGAGTTCACTCTGAATCCAAAAACGGGAAAACCCAACTCAACTCGTCGAGTTGGATGACCAACTCGTCGAGTTCTTCAGCCCTTTCTCATAAAACTCATTCCAGTTGATTCCAATGCTCAAAACTTCGAATCCAACCTCCTAGGATGAAGTTACCACGTAAAGTTGCTAACTTTACGATCATGCAAGGCCTCACAAGGCTAAAACACCCAAAACTAAGCTTAAGAAGGGGTTTAGGACATGAAGACGGTTCAAAGCTGCATAAATCTTGAGGCTTTATGTACATGAGGGCTTAGAGGATTCACGATCTGCAACTACTCCCCCTGGATAAGCTCAACCCGAAAATGGCCCTCATTTGCACCAAAATACCCATAGACTAACACAAGAAGAGATCTAAGAAATGGCATGCCAAGGTAAGGACTTTTTACCTCCAAATAGATGCTACAACTATATGAATGATGGATCTAAAGACTCCTTCTTGTTCCAAGCTCTTCACTCTTCAAGCTTCCTCCAAGAATGCATACTTTTGGCTTCACACACTCAAAATATGGGCTAGCTCACTAGGATTTCTCTCTGGACGTGAGAGGGTGATGAGGGAGGTGGGGTAAAGGAGTTAAAGTCCTTTAAATAGGATGCAAACCTGAATAATGAGGGTTTTCTCTAAACAGCCTCAACTCGTCGAGTCCATCTCTCCAACTCGACGAGTAGGCTTCATGACTCACGCGTCCAGATCAACTCCTACACGACGAGTTGGGCAACCAACTTGTTGAGTAGGCCCTTCAACTTGCACTAAATCCTCAAGTCCCACATCTAGGAATTGGGGTGTTACATTTTTGCTCGACATGTTACAAAAGTGTTAAAGCTTTACTGTATCAAATTTGTACCCATGTGTATATTTATATTTAATAAAAATATAAATGTAACGGTTTTTATATTAACACAATTTATCTTGTGTTTTACTTGTATTCACCCCCTAAAACATATAAAAATCGTGAAAATTGTATGGGTATGAACTCACATTGGGTGTGTTCTTGGCTGGATAACGGTGTGAGTGGCGATGTTCTTCGCGTTAGAACACGTGAATATAGTTGTATCCTAATTCGTATTAACACGTAATACCGTTTATAAATTAGATAAACTATTAATAAAGTGTTATATTAACACTATATGATATAAGTAGACTTACCAAATTAATTCCTAATAATTAATTGAAAGGTTTGTTCTTCCTGGGAATTATTTGATGAAGTTCTTGAGAAGTACTTGAAGGTATACTAGGAATTGTTTGACGTTATGAAGGTGCTCTTGAATGTGTTAAGAAGATTTGAAGATGTATATATGGGTTGTAACACCCAGTATCAGAAAGGCCAAGAAAGGGAAGGAAAACCCTAAGTCAAAGGGGGGTCAACTCGTTGAGTCCAAGGAGGAACTCGACGAGTCGGAGCGAGATCCGTGTGCAAGATTAAGTGACCGACTCGACGAGTCGGCGAGTGGACTCGGCGAGTCAGGTATGGGTTAGGAAACCCTAATTTCGGGACTTGGTACCCTATTTAAACATCTTATTCTCTTCCCTAGGGTTCATTTACAGCCCCTCTCGTCCAGAACCCGAAACCCTAGCCACCCAACTCCATTGTTGAGCTAGTTCTTGCCTTGAGAGTGAATTGAAGCTTGGAGAAGGAAGAAGGACCTTGGTGGTGCAAGAAGAAACTATAGATCCAGAGTTGTGGTAGCATTTCAGACCATTCAGAGGTAAAAAGCTTATACCTTGTATGTTAATCATCTAGATCCCCTTTCTAGCATAGATTTTGTCACATTTGTACCATTTCCAAGGTCAATCCGAACATTGAGCCATTGAGGACGAAAAGGACTTAAGATCTAAGCATTTCTGAGCTTTAGAAGCTCTGAGGGGGCAGCTTTACCCAGCCATGGCTTCATTTCATGTCCTAGACCTTCATTTTAGCTTGGATTAAGAGTTTTAGCTTCATAGCACCTTGCATGCACGTAAAGTTAGCAACTTTACGTGCAATGCTAGCATTAAGAGTCCAGATCTATGATTTGGAATTGTTGGAATGGACTGTAATCGACAGAATAGAGATGTCACAAGGTGGACTCGACGAGCCCGTTTATGGACTTGGCGATTCGGGTCGCAAACCCAAACCCTTCTGTTGTGATTCAGATCAGTGAGTGGAGTTAGTGAAGGATTCAGCCAGACTGGGTCCGTAATGGACATGAAGATCATAGTACTCGACGAGTTCGAGGAGGAACTCGGCGAGTCCAAGACAATCTCCTTAGTTATGAAGATGAACTCGACGAGTTGTTCATACAACTCGGCGAGTCATGGTCTAGACATTCATACGATGATGATGAACTCGACGAGTTCAAGGATGAACTCGGCGAGTCGATTGAAGATGGTCTCGAAGTGTTAGATGAAGGAGAACTCGTCGAGTTCTCACTAGACTCGATGAGCGGAGTCGGGGTTGTTTGGGACTTGAGGAACATGGACTCGAAGAGTTGGCAGGACAACTCGACGAGTCGAGTCAACTGGAAGGTTGACTTTCACCAGGACTTTGACCTTGAGAAGAACTTTGACCAGAGTTGACTTAGTTGACTTCTTGTGGACAGTTATGCTAAGTGTTACTATTATTGGTATTGGTAGCTCGGGGAGCTAGAGGAGCAGCTGTTCGGAGAGTTGTCGGATAGCAGCCAGAGGGTTATCAGTAGTTTCAGCAGTACGAGGTGAGTTTCCCTTTGTGTGTATGGGTCTACGGACACAATGCCGGCCCATGTAGTTATGCGTAGGAAGACCCGGGGTTAGCCCTAGGCATTGTATGCTAGTATGTTATTCCGGACCAAGGTCCGATGCCGGGCGGGTGCCCGAGGAAGGTTCATGTCTTTGTTATTCCGGATCAAGATCCGATGTCGGGGTAAGCCCGAGGAAAGTTGCATGTTAGATTATACCCGTTATCTGTGTGATACTTGTATGTGCCTGGTAGGGAGGTGAGTGTGGGTGAGGTCCCGTATCTTACCATCAGCAGAGTATGGACGGGGTTCCGTATCTCATTAGTAGCAGAGCAGGGGCGAGGCCAGAGTTAGGGAAAGAGTGAGTGTGGGCTGGGGCCCGTATCTCATTATCATTAGGAGTGTGGACGGGGTTCCATGACTCATCAGTAGCGGTCAGGGGCGGGGCCCAAGACAGTCGAGGCCTTAGATCAGTAATGCAGTAGAGTACTATAGCTTATTTGTTATGCGATGTGTTATATGTTTGTATATGTTTAGCGGGCGAGGCCTAAGTGAGACAAATCTGTATATCGAGCGGGGCTCGATGCCAGGTGAGGCCTGATGCCGGGCGGGGCCTGATGCCGGAGCGAGTCCGATGTCGGGCTAGTCCTGATGCAGCAGGGGCGAGGCCCATTATGTGATTTTGAGTATGGTATGTGGTAGGTTGGGGAACTCACTAAGCTTCATGCTTACGGTTTTTAGTTTTGGTTTCAAGTACTTCCGGTAGCGGAGGGAAGAGCTCGGGGTGATCGCATGGCACACACACACAACAAAGAAGTTTAGCCTGGGATGTTTACTCTGATTAAACGAACAAGTGTTTGAAAAGATACTCTGATTTATTATATGACCCTTTTTGTATGTTGAAATGATTTGATACTATGATTTAGTAATGTTTTAAAAAGAAATTTTTGGTCATGATTTTTTTTGGGATGTTACATGCGTTTTGAGAGAAAAAGTAACAAAATCTTGAAATAAAAATGGGATTATGAAGGTTGATTTCGGTTGATTATATATATATATATATATATATATATATATATATATATATATATATATGGGATAAAATGTGATGTGATAGATGCATAGGGAAGTGTATTTTATCCTCTTGATTACCGTGCCACCGATTAAATTGAGAGTTCTCGGCCTATCTTCTAAACCGAGAACCATGATCTCGGTCAAAACATCCAACCGAGAACTATGGTGTTTTCGGTCTAAACGAGAGATTTCGGTCTAGTGGGTCCTCGGTGGAAGGGATTTCGGTCAAGGGGGTTTTCGGTCCGAAGTTTCTCGTTGGGGGTTGATTTCGGTTCTCAAATGGATCATAAGGTGTTTTCGGTTTAGGTGGGATTTTGATTCCAAAAACCGAAAACTCTTAAAGTGGAAAATATTACATTATTTTATTTTAAATATTTAATTTTTTTTGTTAGAACAATTGACCTTTATTTGACTTTCCTTGACTTTTATTGACTTTCTTTGACTTATATTGACCCGAAATAACTGGTTGTTACAGAATCTCAACTTGATTTTCCTATAACTCCTGGGGATTTTCTGTTTCGATGCTTTGAGAAGATTGAGAAGTCTCCACTCTCTCACTATGATGTTAATCATATGATCTTCTCTTTCTATCTTACCAAGCCTCAATTCAAGACTTGGACTTTGAAGAAGATTGTTGCTTTGAAAGTTTATGCACCTGTTCCGACTGAAAACTTTGTCAACATAAAGTTCAAACGATTCGGAGGAGCAAGTCGTATTGAAGATGAATATACTCTGGCAAACTTACCATGCATGAATCCATACCATTGTATTTCAGTGTTCTAGATTGTGTCAAAAGGCGAATAGAAATACGAGCTAATAGTTGCACATATGAAGAGGATGCTTATCTGTTACATTCTTGAAATTGGGAAAATGGATGTTGAGATAGCATCTGTTCTTATGAGAAAACCGGTTCTGAAGCCCGAAGAAGAACCGAAGGATCTCCACAAGCTCAAGTTGGGTAAAATCCGAAAGGAAAACTTGTGTGTGGTGTACCAAAGGAAGGATGGTCAGAAAGTTCTGAGAAGTATGTTTTTCTTGAGAGACAAACACTTATACTCCACCGTTACTCTGAACTCTATCCTTGGATTGACTGGAGCTTGTAAAGCAAACACTGCTGTCGATCCAAAATGCTTCTCAGCTATGATCAACTGGTACCTCGTTGTTAGAAACACCCTTCTTAATTTGATGTCGAAATTGTTCAAGGTGCCGAAAAGAAAACATTGATGCTCTCCTTCGGAATTTGACACAAAGGGGCAGATTGGTTGGTTTTAATGTATTGTGTCAAATGTATGCATATTATAGTTTATTTATTTAGATATGGGCTTTTCCATTATTAGTTTAGCTTTGTAGGCTTAGCCTCTTTATAGTGCATGCGTGTATCAATTACAGTTAACGTTTTGGTCTCCTTACCTAGCTCTCACGAAGAAGTTCTTTCCTTGAACTCTTCGAGAGCTATTCTAATCAAAGCATTCGGCACTATTTTAATCTTTGTTCTTGTCATTTAATTCTCATTATTTATTATAGAATCTATCGATCTTATTTATTGTTCTCACAACTACGATTACAAGCAAAGTCAGTAAAAACTAAGTTATAACATTCTTCATGTTGAGTTCTTCTGCGGGCCTTCTACATGTCTTCAGGTTCACAAGATGACCAAAGTCGTCTTCGGGTAAGTCTTCTTCTATTCACAAGGCATAGAGGTCTTCGGGTCCATCTTAGTTGAAGAAGGTCACTTTCTTGTTTCAACACTTGAGTACCACCTCGGTACTCCCCATGATCCGCTGACCGACCTCCCCTAACATATCGGGGTCCTACACTTCCTCCTGTATAGCATCTCAAAAGGAGATCGATCAATGTTTGTCTGATAACTGTTGTTATACAAAAATTCCGCCAAAGGAAGATACATTTCCCAACTACCGCCAAAATCCAGAAAACTTGGCCGTAACATGTGATGGGTTTTGAGCATTCTAACACTCCTAAGTGTACATGCAACCCTAAATACCTTGGATCTATGTTTTCTCTATGATACATGCAAATATGAACTTTCCAAGGTATTCATCCTAACTAGCATAATAACATTGATTCATATGAACATATCAAGTTAGAATTACATACCTCTTTGATGTAGATTGTCTTCATGAAGCTTGAGTGCCTAGTGCCCCAAGTGTGACACCTCAAATGGTTCACACAACACCAAATGCACATGGAATGACTTGAGAGAAATGGAACACTCCTTGAAATCGTCTAGCCCTCATATTCACACATTAGTGCACGATTTCTTGAGCCATGGGATTCTTTTATATGGTGGCTATTAGGGTTACACCATGTAACTCATAACTTTACCCATTCCTTATGCTCCATGGATTTTAACCTCCATGAAGTATCCATGGGTCACCCCATGGGATTAGTCCAACATAAGGAATCTTGGATCACAAGCCCATATATATATAAGAATGAATGATTTATACAATCAACCCATATATTTAATTAGTCTCCTATTGATCACTTAATTAATTCCAAATTAATTCTTGATCAATACTAATTAAATAACCTTATTAATATATTAGAACTTATAATATATTAATAAACCTTAAGTGTTATTTCTCTCATTTTAGTCTATCCAAATGCATGATGCCATGCAACCCAAATGGACCATGTCGGGTCGGGTCAAGTCTTACCAATTATAGTTATGGACTTAGACATTAATCCAACAACATGTTCTCCAATGTTTGGATAGTCCGCTCACTTTGACCATCAGTCTGTGGGTGGAAAGCCATTCTGAAATGCAGATGGGTGCCCAACTCCTCATGGAATCGCTTCCAGAACCTAGAACTAAACTGAACATCCCTATCAGAGACCATAGAAACTGGCACCCCATTCCGTGCCACCACTTCCCAGATGTAGATATCGGCCACCTTCTTTGCCGAAATGCTCTTCTAAATCAGAATAACATGTGCGCTCTTAGTCAATCGATGCACGATGACCCATATTGAATCCACTCTATGCGTCGTCCTAGGCAATTTGGTGATAAAATCCATCGTAATCTCCTCTCATTTCCAAATGGGGACTTCTAACAGCTCCATTTTTCCGTGGGGTCGCTGATGCTCGGCCTTGAATTTTCTGCAAGCCAAGCACGTCTCCATATGCCACATCTCGCTTCATATATGGCCACCAATAATCAGGTCGTAGATCTCTATACATCTTTGTTGCTCCGAGATGAATAGAGAATCTCAACTTGTGCACCTCCTCCATCAGAACCTGGCGCGCACCATGTGACATCCCCATTTTCACGGCCAGAAAAGACCAATTTTGTTTATGCTTGTTTGAAAATCAGAGTAACATTTTAAATAAAAGTGTTGCGGAATTTGTCCCAAAACAAAATATGATAAAGATTTATCAAAAGCATTTCCAAAGAAATGTATTTCATTAAAAGACTTGGGATGTCATGTTCGATATAGATCAAAAGCATAAACAGTACAAGATAAGCCTTACTACACTATTTCGTATTTACAGGCCTATAATCCCTTATCTCTCATCCAAACATCTATGCTCATGCGCCACTACCTGTAATACAAGAAACTGAGTGGGTAAGGCTTGGGAGCCTGCTGAGCACATAGGGTTTTCAACCCATAATAAATAAGTTTATTAACTTTATCAAACCAAACAAACTCGATTACCCATTCCCGTTATCCTCACTTTACGTCCCTAAAACATCTAACACAAGGGACCTAGTCTAAGGACTTTCATCGGGGTGACAACACATGCTTCGGGGATTCCTCAGCAATTCATATCAGATAAGGCAACCATGTGGGGGATGGAGTACTGCTGGTAAACACACGGTTCAAATAAACACCTACAGGTTGCGAGCCTGTTAGCGTTCCACTGGACTGTCTAGAATAGTCCGTGCTCGTCATCTATACTCCGCTAGATGACTGGATCATCAATAACATCTATAACGAGGCCTCTCATTATTTTATTTTGTGACACAACAATTATTACATCTACCCATGTTTTACCCAACACATTTTGTTGATATAAAATACATATACAGTTTAAATCATTTAAAACGTGTATAAAACCGTTCATCCAACATAGATAGCAAGTATACATATAATATGCACACACAGCACGTAATTTATATAAAATACTTCATATCTATGTGTAAACTGAAAGTAACTATGCACTCACCTGAAAGGTGGTGACTCTGCACTCGAACAGCGGTTCGTTATCTCAAAAATAAGTTTCCCTCGACAAAACGTAGTATCAATACCACTAGGGTTTAGTCTAACGTTAACCGCGACTAATTAATAGTCTAGCTATTATTATTATTATTATATAAGCGCTAAACAACACTCTATATAACTCATAATAATAGCCCAAATAATTATTTTAAGGACCTAATAACATTACTATAATTATTTAAAAGCTATATTAAAAATTTCATAGGCGTAGCTCACTTACAGCGGATTTTAAAGAAAACCGGGCTTCGTTTGGAGTAGCGTTTCCGAACCGAAAGACCCTTTTTCTCGGGACTCCGGGAGCCTCGGGGCTTCCTTTGGGTGCTAGGGGGGTTTACCTAGGCTTAGGAGGGGTTTAGGACACTTAGAGAGAGAAAGTGTTTGGAGAGAGAAGTGGAAAATGGGTGAAGAATGAGGCTGCCTTCGGTTCCCTTTTATAGGCCTCAGCCTGCGGTCTACGCTGGGCGTACCGAAGCCCTTACGTGGGGCGTAATTCGGATAAAGTTGCCAGCTCGCACCAGCTGGCTCGCACATCGGACTCGGAAGGGATAAGGCCAAGTACGCCGGGCGTACCCAGCTTCGGATGCGGGGCGTAAGCGAGGGGTGGCGTGTCCTTCATCCGAAGTGAGACCATGGGCCGCAAGGGGCGGCTGTGATCTTGCCACGTCATCAATCGAGCAACAGGCTTCCCAAATTCGAGTCTAAACTTTAAAAATTCCTATCTTTCGCATACAAGCTCCGTTTTCGACGTTCTTTATATCCACGCGTAGGCAGGAACGTAATCTACAACTTTCGTTTAGACTCCGTCAGCTAATTTTGAATTTATTTTAAATTTATATTTTTAACAGGCCGGGACAGGATTGGTCCGTTAAAAATTCATAACTTCTTCATCCGACGTCCGTTTTCGTCTGTCTTTTTATCGATGCGCTACTATTTGAGGGATCTTCGATTCTCGTTTAGGTTGTGTCGGCTAAAAACTGCTTGATCTAATATTCGAACTTCGGGTTGTACACTGCTAAGCCGAAACTTCGAAAAATCATAACTTCTTCATACGAAGTCAGATTTGGGTGCTCTTTTCATGGACGCTCTCGGTTTAACGTTTTCTACAACTGTCGTTTAGATTGCTAAGGCTAAAACTCGCTCTATCGTAAATTCACTATTTACGCTTCCCAGTATCGTGCCGGTTCCGTCGCGAAACTTCGACGGGTCATAACTTCTTCGTTATAACTCGGATTTCGGCGTTCTTTATATCCCTGGAATCCTTGTTTCGACCACTACAACTTTATGTAAAGATATTGGGCTTATCTCACACTTTAATTTTGACGCTTATTTTTATTCTTTATTTATTATTCATTTATAAATAAGTAATAAGCACACAAATACACATAATTCACATAGTATTCAAATATTTCATCTTTATTATTTCAAAAGAGTTACAATAGTTGACGTAGACTATTACATTGTCTAAAAATGCTTAGCCCCGAAACCCGGGCGTTACACACCACCCCAATACGGAACCCACACCCTCCGGTGAAGGGTCAATAACCCTCAACTATCATAATCGAAGGAAGCCACCTAACCCACTATGCGCTCACTTTTCCGGTGCTCTTCCTTTATAGTCTCAACCTGAGCCACTCGAATTTGCTCTAAGAGTGGGGTAATCACTGTCATCCTCAAACATACATTCCTTATTGGAGCAGCGAGTGCCTTGCGGCTGATAGCATTTGCCACCATATTGGCCTTCCCCAAGTGATAAAAGATTTCACAATCATAATCCTTCACCCCATCCAACCATCTATGCTGCCTCATATCTAGATTCGGCTGATCCATTAAATACCTCAGGCTCTTATGATTCATGTAGACAGTACATCGGATCCCATATAGGTAATGTCACCAAATTTTAAGGGAAAACACTGCGGCCCCCAACTCCAAATCATACGTTGGATAATTCACCTCATGAGGCTTCAGCTACCTCGAAGCATAAGCAATCACGTGACCCTGTTGCATCAGTACTGCACCCAAGCCCATGATCGACACATCACAATACACCACACCCTCAACACCCTCCAGTGGGTTCATAATCGATTCCTCACACAATCTTTGCCTCAAAGTCTCAAAATTGTGTGCTGCTCTAACCCCCAACGAAACGTGGCAGTCTTCTTTGTCATTATGGTCAAACGAACCACTATCTTTGAGAAATCCTGAATGAATCTCCGATAATAACCTACCAAACCAAGGAAACGTTGAATTTTGGATGGAGACCTTGAAACCTCCCATCTCATCACCGCCTCTGCCTTGGAAGGATCGAACATAATACCATTCTGGTTGACAGGGTGTCCCATAAATTACACCTCGCACAACCAAAACTCACACTTTAAGAACTTCGCGAACAACTTCTCCATCCTCAAAATCTCTAATACCTTCATCAGATGCTCCTCATCATATTTATGAGTCTTGGAATAGACCAGGATATCATCAATATATACAATCACTGACCGGTCCATAATAGGCATGCATAAGCGATTCATGAGGTCCATGAATGCGGCTGGAGCATTGGTGAGCGCGAAGGGCATCACCACGAACTCATAATGACCATAAAGAGTCCGGAATTCCGTCTTCTGCATATCCTCCAATTGGTCTCATCCTTTTTCTTCACAAATAAGATAGGCGCTCCACATGGTGAAATAATCGGCCAAATAAATCCTTTGTCTAAGTAGCTCCTGCAACTTTGTAGACAACTCCTGAATCTCTGGAGGTCCTAACCGATAAGGTGCTTTGGATATCGGAGCCGCACCCAGAACCAAGTCAATCTAAAACTTCACCTGCCACTCCGGAGGCACTCCCGACAAATCCTATAGGAACACATCCGGGTATTCCTGAACAATCAGTACATCATCCATTGTCACCTCACCCTTCTCATGGGTATCCATCATATAGGCCACAAACCCATAACATCCCTGCTGAAGATAATGTCTGGCACTTACTGCCAAACAGAGAGTCGACCCACACTGAGCACCCTCATTATGGACCACCAACTCTCCCCCACTTGGGGCTCAAACCCGTACCAAATGGATCCCATAATCAATAATCACCCCAATAGGGCTCAACCAATCCAACCCCACAAATGACCTTACTCTCGTGCATGGGAATAGTAACCAAGTCAATTGGATACTGCTCACCGAACAACTCCAAAGTGCATCCTCGGTGAACCATCAACACTCGTACCAGATGGTCATCAGCAATCTCAACCTCTAGTGGATAGTCCAACTCTCTTGGAACATCGAGAAACCTTTTTCTAAGCACAAGAGATACAAAAGATCGGGTAGCCTCCGAATCGAATAAAACAAACGCATGAATACAGTTCATGAGTAACGACCCTAAACAACAATACAGGCATATGAGTATGATAAATAACATAAATGTAAAGGAGAGAATACATACTTATGACCACATCAGGTGTTGCACGAGCCTCCTCGATTGTCAGCTGGAATACCCTGCTCCGAACAACTGACACCTCCGTGTTACCTGGCGTCCACCGGTGATCCTCAGAATCGTCGAAGCAGGCGCTGCTAATGGTCCCACTACTGCTAGACTTGGGCAGTTGGCCTTCTTACAGACCTCTGATTGCAATGGAAGCAAATTAGATCAAATCCTTGGGTGGTAATATTGATGGTACAATCCCAGGAGAAGTGCCCTGTCTTGTCGCACTTGTAGCAGCTAGAACCACCCACTCTGCAGACTCTGTCATGTGCCCTGCCCAACTTGCCACAACGGCTGAGGCCCTGCTAGCCCTTCGATCTAGAATCGAAGCCCTTGGGTTTCTTTGCTGAAACTTCCATCATCTACCCGTGCTCTGCCTTCCTCTTCCCTATATGCTCTAAATTAATCTCTCAATTTTGAGCCCTGGATATGAAGTCATCCAGAGTCGGACAGGCGGAAAAACTAACAACCTCCCTGATATTAGATATCAGCATGTCATGGTACCGGGTCTTCCTTATCTCCTCATATGCAGTGTACTGGGGTAACAATAAAGCCCTCTCTCAAAACTTGTCGGTTATATCCGCCATGGTCTCAGTCCTCTTTCGCATATCCAGAAACTCCCTCGCTAACTGTTGCACCTCAACAGCTAGTTCAAACTCCGCTCAGAACCGGGTCACAAAATCTGATCAGTTCATGTCCTCAATGTCAAGGGCTCCCATAGTATAGTCAACCTCCTCCCACCAATCCTAAGCTCGCTCCCTCAGACAACCTGCGGAAAATCTCACCTTCGACCCTTCGGGGCTCAAGCTAGTCATTTGGGCACACTCAATATCAACTATCTATCGTCTGGCTGCGCTGGGGTCCTTCGCCCCAAAAATATCTGACGCCCCACATCCCTTGAAATCCTTAAAGGAGATAGTGTGGACTCCAAGCTGACTGGCGGCCAGATCGGCCCTAATGTTTCGAAGGCGAATCCTCCATCAACTCAATGATACCCTCCTTGATTGACCCAAATATCACTGGGGTCGCATCAAGGATGCCCCTAATAATCTCAAACAAAATGAACTCATGTAATCCCTCATCAATTGGTTCGGTACCCGAGCCCAAACCAGATCCAGATCAAGAACCTCCTACCCCACCGCCTGTCATCACCATGCTGAAACATAACACATAAACAATCAATATACGCACGAAGAGGTTCCGACTCTCGGAGGTTTCTCAAATTCACCGTGACCTTCCTTGTCTTGGGTATAGATCATGTACTTTCAGTAGTTCAGGCCTAATACTACCTTCTACACCTATCTATACCCTCCCCAAGGACTGTTAGGATTCCTCCAAGTCACTTCCTTTTAATTTATTACTCCTCTCAAACTATAGAGTGCATGCATGCCAAAACATATCCAAGGAACTTCCTAGCGCTCTTTTCCTCACCACTCTATGCTATCAGCTGTAGAAGGAACTCCCACTAATGTCATATAGCTACCACACGAATACAATTACATACTATCGGTACTAGATAATCCTTTGAATGAAAGCTCACACACTACAACGTTTAGACTCAAACAAGAGCTACATAATTGAGTTAAACCTAACATTCAAAAAATTTATAATCTTAATAATATGTAACCAAACGCATTCGTCCACTAGTTAGTTGGTACTAATGAAAATTCCTAAAAGTACAAAGCACGCATCATTCGAGCATAAAGCAATTCAAATTAGAACATAACCTAAACATGTCATTCTATCATTTAACTGATCTCTCACTAGCATGCGAATATATAAGCTCATATAATAGGCTCATAAAGGCATCTCTCTAGCATTATAGCATGCAATCCCGTGTAGATCCTTAGTCCTAGTCTAACATGTGATTCTCATATTATAACATAAAATATTTAACATGTATGGGTATTTTGGGAAAACTTACTTGAGCTCAGCTGATTGCATGCATCACACCCCCTTCTTTTATTATACATAAAATACTCATTTTTATAAAAATCTACCAAATCCTTAGTTTGAGCTCAGACACACCTTAGAGTATGCCTGAATCCCTCAAACCAAGGCTCTGATACAAATCCCAAAAATTTCAGACAATTTTATTTTTAATTCACCTCAAAACATCAAGCAATCATGTCAAAACAACCAAAAGTGTATCATAGTGAAATAATGTCAAAATATTGTTGGATTAGGTGTCTAAGCCCATAACTATAATTGGTATGTACTTGAACCGAGAGTAGCATGGTCTATTTTGGGTTGCATTCACCAAATCAATTTGATAGGATGGATATTTGAGAAAGAGGTTATTTGTGATTTATTAATATATTATAAGTATAATATATTAGTTGAGAAATCATATAATTTTATTAGTATTGATCAAGAATTAATTTGGAATTAATTTAGTGATCAAAAGAGACTAATTAAATTAACGGGGACTGATTAAGTAAATCACTGATACTTATAGGTTGGGCTAATGATCCATGTTTATTATGTGGACTAAATATTTGTGGAGTCCATGAAGATTTAGTCCAAAGGGCTTATCATATGGATTATTGGATTAAAGGCCCAAGGAAGTGGATTAGGGTTTACAAGTTGAAACTCTTGGAATTCTACATTATAAGCGTAACCCCTAAAACCCTAAAATGGCACTTGTGCATTCCAGGAAGATGCTAGCCGTTTTAATGGTTAATAGCCTCTCTCTCATTTGTCCTCCTCTTGCTCTTGGTGTTTTGTGAACCATTTGAGGCATCACACTTGAGGTGATAAGCTCTTGAAAGGCCAAAATTCTACATGCTTCAACTAACAGGTATTCTTCTAACTAGATTTTTATGTTTCAAATATTAAGTTGTATGCTACTTATAGGTTTCATGCTTTGGATAATTTTTGTTTCATGTATAACTAGAGAAAACTTAGATCCAAGTCATTAGGGTTGTATGTGCACCATAGGGATATTAGAGTACATAAAACCCAATAGTGGTATCAGAGCCATGGGCTGTTTTTTGTTATATTTATGCATGGCTAATTGTTCAAAGTTGAAGCAAGTCGAAAACTGCACTCTAACAGAAGGACTCGACGAGTCCATACATGAACTCGACGAGTTCATAGTGAACTCGACGAGTCCATAGCCTGATTCGACAAGTTGGGCAGTCTGTTGGCAGATTTTTCGAGTTTTTGGCCAGTTTTTGGATTAGGATCATTACTACAAACTGTTTTGACTTATAAAATCGTTTTTATGATAAGGTAATGATTGTCCTCATCCAATTAAAAGATAATTGTCAAAATTTCAAGATTAATGTTAGTTTATATGATAAGATTAATTATTTGTAATTTTTTATTTGAATTGTCTTGCTATATGAACTTGATTAGGTCAAATTGGTAAAAGATAAAATTATGATTATTTTATTAGTTTAAAATTTGATCTAAATGTTTTGAAGAGTTACAAAACTTGTCATCAAGTTTTGGAACTCAAAAGTTTTTTTTTAAGGAGTTACAAAAAATATTAGTTAAATTGATCTAAACGTTCTTGAAGAGTTTCATAACTTGTCCTCAAGTTATGGAACTTGAAAAGTCTCATTCATGAAACAAATTAACTCCTTAAGTTATGGAATTCAAGAGTCTTGAAAGGTTACAAAACTTGCCATCAAGTTTAGGAATCTAAAAGGTTTTGAAGAGTTTCAAAACTTGTCCTCATGTTTTGGAATTTAAAATTTGATTAAAAGTTTTAATTGTGAAATATTAAATTCTAAACCTTTTGGCATCATAACTTAAATTTAGACTTAAAAGTTTAATTATGGCTTTGTTGATAATTAATTAAAAGAGTATTAATAAATCCATAATTATATTGTTTGAGTTTAATTAAATTAAAAATCTAGTTTAATTAATAACACTTTATAAATTTCCAATCTTAGTTACTTTAGAAAAAATGTGAATTTGATGCTAATCCATGAAATTGCACATTGCACCTTATTGATCGTTAGTGGAGTGTATGTGGTTAACCGGCACACTAATATGGGACTAATGAAGGATGGCAATGGGTTTGTCGTAAATTATCATTGATCAATGGAGCGTGTGTGGTTAACCGGAACATTGATTAGGTGATTGATGACATCAAGAGTACCAAGCTAACTTGCATGGTTATTCACAATTTGTTTGTGATCCTCGCTATCCCAGTCACAAACCTGAAGGGCATAATCGAGATTAAACATCCATTGAAAAGTTTAATGAATCTCAAAAGATCTAGCAGTTTCATTTAAAACTTAATTCGTTTAGAAAAATTTTGTTTTTGTGGTGGAATTGGTAAATCGTCATTTACCTACCGACAAATAGTTTACAATTGGATTATGGAATCCCACTTCCTAATTGTCAATTATTGTGTTGGGTCCAGGCCTTAATATTTCATTTGGGTGTTATATTAAGGACTTAAATCAATTAACTTGAATTTCTCCCTTGTAGATGTCTAATTCTGACAATTATGGTCTTCTCGAATCTTTTGGAAAAAGCTTTCCTCATGAAGATGATGTTCCCATAAATCATAATTCTCTTCCTCCACCTCCTCCAATAATTCTTCCTAACCCACATGTTCGTCGACTTGAAAAGTTAAAGGTCATTCAAGCCCTATTGGCTAGCAAACACAAACATGGAAAGTTTGTGTGTGCACACGTCTTGGAGGTGAAGTCACACATTGACAAGCTAGGAATGTTAGGTGTCGTTGTCTCGAGGAAGTTGGTTGTTGACTTGGTTCGTCAATCACTTCCTAAGTCATATAGTGAGTTCATTAGAGATTACTATATGACAGACCACGACGTGACCCTTATCAGTCACACCTATTTGCTAATTGTTGTTGAATCAGAAATGATTTGGCACACTGGTTATGCAAATTTGATTGAAATATCTACTTCCCAAACTTCCATGGACATTGACAATGGAAACATTAGAAGTCCAGAAGAGTCTTCTCTTCCCAATGGAAAGGGATTGGTCAAGGTCAAACTGTTTGACCAAATGGTAAAGAGAAAGGCTAAGTTTGTGATTGTCCCGTGTACCATTCTGAGAGAGCCAGTTTGTTTCTATTGCCAAGACTAGGGTCGTTGGTTGCGAAGCTGCCCTGACTACCTGAGAGATCTAAGAGATGATAAAATCTAATTGTATGGTTCTACTTTAGGTAAGTCCACTATCTAACTTTATTAGGTTCCTATTTAAAGATTCTTGATACATGATGTGATAAGATCACATTTTCATGTTTTGTAGGATCGAAGAAGAAAAAGGAAGCTTAAAGGAAGAGTAAGCTGAGTCTGATCGCGAAGAGATGGATTTTGATTGCATGGCTCGATGATCGGATTTTTGAGCTGCTACTTAAGAGTTTTGATTTTATCTTATTTTATATTTCCTTACAATGGCATTTGTGAAAATTGATGTTTGTATGTATCTATTTTTAGCAATATGGATTTGATTCTTTCGTTTGTGGTAGTGTCTGAATTTACCAAATAAGGAAAGATTCTCATCACCAAGTTTCAATTGGACAGAAACTTGGAATCATGCAACTTGTATTGTATGATGAATAAGAACCTTCATCTTTGGGAAATTAAGACTAATTCCTTGTTCACATGTATATGTGAATCAAGTGAAGGACTAGGGGATTGGGTACACTTGGATGTGCACTGGTCAGGTCCACCACAAAGAACGATAAGACTATTCGTCATGATTTACTAAATGTTTAGTAAATATGGTTATGCTTACAAGATTAAGTGTAATTCTGAATCATTGAAAATTTTCAATGTATGGCGGAACGAATAAGAAGAATCAAATTAGGCAGAAAGATAAAAGTTTCTCCAATCTGAAAGGAAAGAGAGTACTTGAGTATCGTGTTTTATGATCATCTTAATGATTATGAAACCGTATCACAATTGATCCTCTAAGGACATATTGGTGCATTTGTATGGCTAAGAAGAGGAATAGTGAATTGTTGAAATGGTTAAACCAAGAAGATGAGTCATACTTCGTTCCAAAATCAAGTCTTAGAGTCATACTCTAAGATTGTGACTTGAGTGACATAATCTTAAGAAGGTTTATAACACATTTAGAATTAGTATTTGTGATGTCTTTAAGACAAATACCAACTAAGACCAATTGTATGAAGTGTTTTTCCCTGATAAGATCCGCACTAGCTCTTGAATATTTGTTTGTCAAGGAGTGTTTCTTGACAAGAGAATCTTATATATCAAGAAGTTAGTGGAAGTCTTAAAGATCTTGAAAAGTTTCAGGAACTAATTAAGAATAAACCATTGTTTATCACTAGCACACGACTTGAGGTTTGTAACGCATCGTATTGAAAAATTCTTGTTTATGTGCCCATTCCAGTTGAAGTTGACTAGGCATGCGAGTTCTATGAGTTCTCAGTTGTTTGCATAAGGCAGTGCACCTTGATCAGTGAAAGTTCATTGATCAGTAAGGGTGAGCTGCTAAGCAACTTGGAAAACATGTTAGGCCCTTGTGCTGCCAAATGGCAAGAAATTAAGATTGAATAAGTTCAGTCCATATGAGGTTGAGTTTGTCAGAGACCTTGTTTTATGATAATCGTTGGAAATGACAGATTCACATGGATAGGAACACATACAACATAAAATCTAAGGTCTTAAGGTATCTCTCTAATTCATGAAAATGATTGTGAGGAAACACTTTCACTAAGTAGATTTTAAGGAGATAGCGGTTGTGTTAATTGCGTTCTCAAGTTCGATTATGATTACGACATCCCTCTTCATAGTTCGAATTGTGAGAAATAACAAATAGTTTGAACATTCGGAACTTATTGTTGTAAGCTCTGAAATAGTTTAGAAACACATATGAGGTTTCTAATAAAAGGTGTATGAGCTTAGATAAAGGCTTATCGAAGCATCTCGTATCAGAAATCTGAACTTTAGTACGAAAGTCAATAAAGTATTGATTTCTAGAAGTCCAACTGATTTTGGATACATGTCAAAGCTAGTGGGAGCATAAATGTTATGCTAGTAACAAAATAATTGTTATGCTAGTGGGAGAATAATAATTATGGTAAGTGTTGCGAGTTAGCATTACTATTTATAGGAAACAAAGTTTTAATTTGCAAAGTTGCAAAGGTTGAAAAGTTGTTTCGCTATGGTAAGGGAGAGGATACTTATACTTTATTTTTGAATCTAAAAGTTTAGATTGAAGTATTAATCAAACTTAGTCATGGATATATATGAATACCATGTTGGAATATTTCAGCATTGGAAATTCTATATATGGAAATATTATAGCAATAGACTGGTCAAGTATCATGTCTTTATGTAAGACATTATGAATCGTGTCCCATATGCTTCGGATATAGGATCGATTGCATATGATATAATATTCACGTGTTCTAGTTTTCCAAATGCCTAGGGCATTAATAGGGAAAAGGGACTACAACCGGATATGACTAAAGTGGTTAAACAACTGTCAAGGACAATCTAAGGTTTGCTAAGGATTGGTTGCTTAAGGATAGTTGCAAGTATAGTAATGGATGGACCATATTGACATTATTATGAATAGACAAAATTCTATTAATAATGCATTGTCATATTGCAAACATGGAAATGTTTTCATAATGGGAGTTGGATATTAAGAATCTATGTGTAGGTTAGAAACTGTAATGCATGAACGATGTTCAAAGGAATGTACTTTGAATGTGAGACTTCAATTCCGGGGAATTGTCTTGTAACAATATCTAATGGAATACTTTGTAATATCATTGGCAAAGTCTCTATGACTTTGGTACCATGACATTACAAAATGAATCATTGCATGATAGTTTAGAATCTTACACTTATGATAAAGATTTGGAATTGTGAAATGAGTTTATGTTTATTTCACAAAGAAAGGACCATAGGAAAACATAGTGTGTATGCTTGGAGCATGGGATAACTATTGTTTTAATTCCAGTACTAAGTTGATTAATCGAAACATTATACAATGAATAATGTGTAATCAATATGGTGATAAAATAAAAGGTGTTTTATTTATATTCAAAAGTTTTGAGACCATATTGAATTCGATTATTCTTGTGTTTCACTTTGCATGTTTTGACTTCCCGAACAATAAGATTATTCAAACTATCAACAGTCGATCATACTTTGGAAGTAGGTATTGAGGTAAGACTGTCATGAATCTGTCTGTAGATTGTCTAGAGTGTTTAGACGTAGCACAAGTTTGCTACAATATTCATGAGTACTCCTGTAGTAAGATTTGAGTATTTGATTAAACCCACGCTCATCTGAATCACTTCATGGATTTCATCACGAGTGATTATGAGACGATAATATCTTATATTCTTGAAACAGAGACATATAGTTGCAGTTTACAAGTCGGTTGCACATTGATGATATTTAAACCCACCAGTAACTTGGTGTTATACAACATATTGTTGTGTTTGATTTGATGAGTAAATAGAGCAGTAATATGAGTCGAAGTTTATCCGTTCCCTTTACCCTAAGAGGGATAAAAGCGATATTTGTGGGCCCCTCAATGATTTAGTGATGAAAACCCTAAGCGCTTGGCCAAGTCTTGACTGATTTGATTTGTTCAATTAGTCGATCGTCATAAATCGGAAATCGGGAAACAACACATGAACAAAGAGAATGATTCTAATCTATGTCTCAGTTCATACGATATCTAGAATGGAGGAATATATGATCCCTTATCTAATGGACGCGTCAGAGTTCGACAGCGGCTTTTGAGAGCTACGATTGCTAGTCGGTTTTTCAAGTCGTACTTGCAGTTATAGTTATTAGACTTATCCAAGTGGGAGACTGTCGGATTAGGTGTCTAAGCCCATAACTATAATTGGTATGTACTTGACCCGAGAGTAGCAGGGCCATTTTGGGTTGCATTCACCAAAGCAATTTGATAGGATGGATATTTGAGAAAGAGGTTATTTATGATTTATTAATATATTATAAGTATAATATATTAGTTGAGAAATCATATTATTTAATTAGTATTGATCAAGAATTAATTTGGAATTAATTTAGTGATCAAATAAAAACTAATTAAATTAACGGGGACTGATTAAGTAAATCAGTGATACTTATAGTTTGGGCTAATGATCAATGTTGATTATGTGGACTAAATCTTTGTGGAGTCCATGAAGATTTAGTCCAAAGGGCTTATCATATGGATTATTGGATTAAAGGCCCAAGGAAGTAGATTAGGGTTTACAAGTTGAAACTCTTGGAATTCTACACTATAAGCATAATCCCTAAAAACCTAAAATGAGCACTTGTGCATTCCTAGAAGATGCTAGCCATTTTAGTGGTTAATAGTCTCTCTCTCATTTGTCCTGCTCTTGCTCTTGGTGTTTTGTGGACCATTTGGGGCATCACACTTGAGGTGCTAAGCTCTTGAAAGGCAAGAATTCCACATGCTACAACTAAGAGGTATTCTTCTAACTAGATTTTTATGTTTCAAATATTAAGTTGTATGCTAGTTATAGGTTTCATGCTTTGGGTAATTTTTGCTGCATGTATAACTAGAGAAAACTTAGATCCAAAGCATTAGGGTTGTACATACACCATAGGGATGTTAGAGTACATAAAACCTAACAAATACAAATCCCAAAAGCATATAGTTCAGATAACATGGGCGGATGTGGTGCGATCAAGACGACCCTTCCCTTTCGAGCTGGAAGTACCTGAAGCATAAACTGAAAAATGTAAGCATAAAGCTTAATGAGCTCCCCCCAAAATACCACATATCATACATACACAATAGTAAAAACATAACTTGGTCTATTTCACCCCCTTCGATATCTTTCAACCGGTATTGGGTCTACTTCACCCCTTTTGGTATCTATTAACCGGTACTGGCTCTATTTCACCCCTTCGGTATGTTTCAACCGGTACTGAGTCTATTTAACCCCCTTCGGTATCTTTCAACTGGTATTGGGTCTATTTCACCCCTACAGCTATGCATACAATCATATCAGCAAAAGTCACGAAGACAACAAGCACAAACAGACATAACATGAAATTGTCACGAAGAGAACTATCATCCTACTACCATAATCTAGTGGGACGACATTGGTGCCTTTGACCTACGAGTATAGTAGAGGAAACTCACCTCAAATCTAAAGATAGCAAATCCCATACATGAGTCTGCTGCCCAACGGTTCCTCACATTGAACATAATCAATACCAACCTTAACTACTATCTAAGGTTAAGCTCGTAGTCATAAGGTATAACAATGAACCAAGCACAAACTAAAGGACCCTAAGGCCCAACATAGGCCCAAAAGCTCTAAGATGGCCTAAGCCCCATAAATATCTGATACCATAAAAAGGTCTAAGGCCCAAACTGTGACACCAGTCAAATTTTAGTCAAAAATAAATTGATCAATAATCATAATTGGGATGAACCAAGTGGCAAATTTTGTAACAAGGTTTCCAAAAACATAAAGAACATTGAAATCCGAGTTATAACGAAGAAGTTATGACCAATCGAAAACCCGCGGTAAAACCGGCAAAACACTATTCAGTGTAAAAAGCGAATTTTTGATAAAAGGATTTTTAGCCTTAACAATCTAAATGAAAGTTGTAGAATATGTTAAACCGAGAACGTTCATAAAAAGAACGTAAAAATCTGACTTCGTATGAGGAAGTTATGATTTTTAGAAGTTTCGGTTTAGCACTAGACAGCTAAAAATTCGAAATATAAATCGATCGATATTTAGCCGAAGCAACTTAAAAGAGAATCGAAGGTCTCGTCAAAAGTAGCAAAACGATAAAAAGACAAACGAAAACGGACGTCGGGTGAAGAAGTTATGAATTTTTAACGGATTCCCGTCCCGGTCTGTTTAAAATAATAATATTAAAAATAATTTCACAATTAGCCGACGAAGTCTAAACGAAAGTCGTAGAGTATGATTTTACCTACGCGTGCATATAAAGAACGCCAAAAACGGAGCTCGTATGCAAAAGTTATGATTTTCGCAAGTTTTTGGCACAAAAATCAAGAAAATGTGGAAAACCGGGAAATTTCGCTGAGTCACCTCGGACACGTCATCCCTCGCATGCGAGGCCTCCACGTGGCACCTCCTGATAGGACCGAGCTTCGCGTGTCGTCCTCTGATTGGACCAAGTCCGCGGTCCACTCACATTCGGACAGCCTCACAGGAGACACCCCGCAGATGCTCCTCGGACACCCCCCTCGCATCGTGGCATCCTCCCATTGGACCGAAGGTTGGTCAAATCCGAAGCCCCCACCTGTCCGAAATCACGTGCTCGCACCGGGTCCGAATTTGCGCACCACCTCAGACTTCGCACGTGGCTTCGCTGTTGACTGCCACGTAGCTGCTAACTCCTCGCCTTCGCCAGGTGGCTGCTGACTCACCACCTCGGACCGCACCCTCGCACCCCTATATAAAGGGTGCGAGACTCCTCGGCTAAGAAGGGTTTTTCACCCCAAAACTTCCCAAAATTCACATTTTAACCCCCCTCGACTTTCTCACGACCCCCCAAGGCCCCGGTATCGTGTCTAAAGCCCGAAGCAATCCCCGGAGCCCCGAAATTCTCAAGAAGTTATCCTCTCTCCTGTCGAAACTCTGCCCGTTTTGAGCCGGTTTTTCATCAAACAAACTCTTTTCCGGGAAACGAAACGCTGCCCGAATCACCGCTTATCAAAGTGAGTTCATACCCCTATAATTTACCTTTTCAATGGTTTTTAAATGCTTTTTAGGGGGGAATACAAGTTTAACACAATAATAAATTGTGTTAATAACTGTGTGTGATAATAATCACACAGAAAGTTTCCGTATGCTTTTAAGAATTATCAAATACTTCCAAAATAACTTAAAGCCATGTTAAATCTTAAAAGTCATGTCAACTCTGTTAAATTCTTTGAAAAATGTTTTATAAGCTATTTCAAAGTATAAATGCCAAAATCATGTTTATATATGTATAAATATATAAATAAGATTTGAAGGGCTTAGGACTATTGAATTATCTTATATCCTTTTCCTTGTTTGGATGTGGAATTAGGGTTGTATTATTTGTCCGAAGGTCGTTTCCTTCTTAATTATATATATTATACATATATGAGTACAAAAGGTTACTCCTTTTGGTATCATCACCTTTGTATCAGGCTGAGCAAAGGTGTTCATCCATGAGAAACCATGCTAATCAGATAGAACATATAAATTATAATAGGTATAATTTATGATTCAAAACTAAAGATACAAGTATGATTCACGACTGTATATTTTCCAAGGAAATTACCAAAATACATTAAACTATAACAAGATATGTATAATACCTTTGATATATGAACAACAAATTAAAGAAGTAAAGATACATCATACCGGGTTTGCATTAGCAAAGGTACTATACAGAGTACCAGAGTTAGCAAACATGAGGTAATGCTGGGTTTGCATTAGCAAAGGTACTATACAGAGTACCCGAGTTAGCAAACACGAGGTAATAATACATTCTGTCGGGTTTGCATTAGCAAAGGTACTATATAGAGTACCTGAGTTAGCAAACACGAGGTAATAATACATTATACCGGGTTTGCATTAACCAAGGGTACGATACAAAGTACCAGAGTTAGCATTCACAGGGTAATAATAATACATCGTAAATCTCGTTGAAACAATAAATTTGTGAGACCCTTCACGGTGTGCTTATCTAAGTACGACCTTTTAAGTCCTGAACTATTAGCCAGAATCTCTTGTAGGGAGAGCGTGAATTTGTGTATAGATCTATATGGGACTGACAATCCCGCACCTCTACTGTTCGCTACAGTTTGGCCGGCAGGCCTAGGGTGTCAAATATCATTCCATTCTGACGCCTGAAGAACGTCGCCGTAGGCATATCAGTCATATTAGTATGGTTAATAGAACTCACATGGATAAAACAACGAGTGAATTACTAAGTAATATACTTCTCTTAAAACAGTAAGAAAAGATAATTACATCCCGACCAAATATACCTTCTGTAGCTTTTACTTACAGTAAAAGCTATGTATCATGAAATCAAGTATGGTAAATATACTTGTACTTCTGGTTTTGAACATTTAAAACCACAAGACAGTATTATGGATAATATAATATTTTCCAGGATTAATACTAATGTTTTACTGTGGAACGGATAAAACTAAGAATACTTTTACAAATGAAACGGTTTATGGGATTAAACCACTTTTACAAAGGAAACAGTTTATGGGATTAAACCACTTTTACAAAGGAAACGGTTTATGGATTAAACCACTTTTACAAATGAAACTGTTTATGGAATTAAACTACTTATCAAATGGAACTTAGTCATTTAATCTCTGTAAACTAGTATAACATAAAAGACCTTTAGTGGTTAATTCTATAATTCCTTAGTTTCTACATCAAAGTTATACATAAGTAATATCCGATTGACAGTGAAATGTGTGACTTCCGCCTTACTTCCTGTTCCTTGTTTGGTTGTGGGCTTAGGGCAGATACACCCATTTGACTGTCCATTCGATATTAGGTTATATATAATTAGTATAAATTAAGTAATTACAGAGGGAAACTATTGAGGTTATCAGTTAATCACCTCAGGAAATATAGGATTTCCTAGGAGAAACCAATGAACTTATCCAAAGAACTTAGGGTATATTTAACAGAACTAAAATACTTATGAACTCACCAGCTTAAATGATGATCTACTCTTTCCAAATAACTTGTATTCTCAGGAATCCAGTAGACAGGTACACTCCCGAAGCTTTCGAGAAGACTACCTAGTACCGTACCGCGACTCTTGTCTTCTACTGTACCTACTTTAGTGTTTGAATATGTAATGTTTGAACGCTTATGTAAAACTTATACTTATTAATGCAATGGTTGTTTGTACTTTGATTACTATATTGCATGTGTTGTGATACTTACCTAAAGTCCTCCGCCCCCAAACGTTTCCACCGTTCTGGTTTGGGGGTGTGACACAAACCGCACAAAGCAAAAGCCTAACTAAACCTGAGCCCAGAAACACCAAAAGTCCACAAATGAACGTACGCATGGTGTATCTGGCTCGTACGCCCGACGTACGTGGCTGATCCAGAATCGGGGTGCTGGCCCAGTACGCGCAACATACTCATGAGTACGCCCGACGTATTGGTTAGACAGCCAAACCCACTAAAAATGATATAATTCATTAAGCTTATAACGTCCAAACTTCAAGTTAACATTAGAACAAGCTCTTAAACCATAAAGTCGAAGAATTTAAGCTTTTTCATGGCTTAAAAGGTCAAATCTTGGATTTTAACATACTAACTTCATGAAACAACCCTCAACCCTTGCATGGTTGAGCTTAATCCATCAAGACACCATTTTTATGCACAAGGGACATCAGAAACACTAAGATCTATCACCATAACCTTATGGAGTAGCTTATACTCTGAAGAACACCTCAAGGGACCAAAACAAGCCAAAAACCATTACTATATAGATTTAAAAAATAGATCAACAAGGTAAGGACTTGATACCATCTGAAGAATGATCAAGGTGGCTATGTTCTGGATCAACAAGCTTTAACACCACAAGAGTAACTTCTAAGAGATCCATCCTTCTTCAAGATCACCAAAAACACCAACAAAGGTCACTTATAAGCTCAAAACACTCAAATGGCATTTAGTGTTTCGTGGGAGGGCTGATGAAGGAAGGAGGCTGATGAGGGGGCAACCTAAAGCGTCATACTGGGGATTATATAGAGGTTAAACCCTAAAAATTAGGGTTTGCTGTTTCATAGCGTACGCCCAGCGTACACATTGTACGGCCAACGTACAAAGGTAGCTCTCGCGTCCAAGTTAGGTGAATACATCGTACATACTTACACACCCTTACATATTACGCCCAACGTAATATGCCTCTTTCTTCTTCATAAATGTCAAACACTTAACCAAAAAACGACAAGAAAAACAATACCTGACAAAATAGATGTTACACTCTCTCTCCAAAAGTCATTCTATCAAGTTATTAGTTTTGATGGCAAACCCAAAAAGAATTTGTTTTTAATTCAAAAATATACCAATTTAGTTATTGGCTTAGACAATTTAATCCAACAAATGAGTCATCCAAAATATATGTTAGATTGATACTTTTCAAACTGTTTATTTTATTTTAATTAACTTTTGTTTGTTTTTATTTTTATTTTTTTGGAACGGTAACTAACATACTCAGATATATATATATATATATATATATATATATATATATATATATATATATATATATATATATATATATATATATATATATATATATATAGGGAAGGTTATTTGGTAAACAAAAAAACCATAAAAATCATAAAAATGTATAAAAAAAAAATACTTAGAGATCAGCAATCTTTTTTTTTTGACTTTATATTTACAAAAAGCGCAGCTTTTTTAATAAAATCAATGAAAAAAAATTAAAATATCGAATATTCTTTTTTTTTTTTTTGGTTTTTTTCAAAAAAAAATTCAGCGATTTTGTTAATAAAGCTGCGAATTTTGTGCCTATAAAGTCAAAAAAAAGATTTGATATCTCTAAGTATTTTTTCTATGTATTTTTATGATTTTTAGGGTTTCTTTAGAGTTTTTTATTTCAATAGAACCTAATACCATCCAATGTAAACTTACTATCTTTAATTTATTGCTAATAAGTTCACTTTTTTATACTACATGTGTTTGATTTTTATAAGATAAAATATGTTTTCGCGTTTTCACAAGATATTGATGTTTTCGTATGAACTTACTTATATATATATATATATATATATATATATATAGAGAGAGAGAGAGAGAGAGGAATGATCATTTGAGAACTCAAAGTTTCCCGAGAACCCGAGAACCAAACGAAGGCTGTTAGATCAAAATAATTAAAGGTTAGTATGATTTATGGCATTTTCGTAAATAACAAAGGGAAAAAAGAGGCGGGGGCATCTTATTTCACATGAATCAGGGGCATTTTAGAGACAACCTAATATACCGTCTCAGATGCCAGATCTGTTCCTGGTTCAAATCGGAAGACAAGATGGAGATCAAAAATCTAATCGGCGACCACCTCCTTCGCTCTCTAGAAAATCGACGCCAAATCCTCCTTCTCTGCCACACATTCTCTCATCCTCACCGGAGATCCATCTTCGTCTCATCTCCGACCTCAATCACCATCAATTTTGCTACAAACGGTGTCGTTTTGACTTCGTCGGATTGTGTTGGTTGCCTCTGCCTCCATCTGATTGTGGAACTGTCTTCGTCTCACCTCTGCCAGAAATCTCTCTCAGCCTATCGTTGCCTCACACCCTCACCTCTTCAATTTCAGTTACAGTTAATACCAAAAACTTAGGGTTTGCAATTGTTTTCTGTCCACGATTTCAATCTCGTGTTAGGATTCTAAATCAACAGAATCAACATTTCAGATACTATCTTCAACAGCGATGGAGCTCTCGATGAAGTTCGTCTCAAGTAAAAAGCATATGCCATAGCTCTCTGTTCTGTTCTCAGTGATATTCCTAATTCTAAAATGGTAATGTTTCCGATTTTTCAATTATATTGTAATTTTCTCTTTCTTTTTTAAGTATCTGGTCTATTGATTCCTCTATCGATCCGGTAGATATGGAAACGATCTTCCAATCGCATTTGAGGTTCACTTCACTAGCCGATCAATTATGATGGCTTATTGAGGAGTTTCAGGGCGGCGATTTCATATATTGAGGGTATATCGGAACAAGTTATTCACAAAAGGCATCTGATTATTGCAACAATTCACCAACTCTGATCTCTCCGCTTTCGATTATGTTTCAAATTGTATCATCTTTTGAATTTGGTCTTCTGGTAGGTATTTATAACCTCTTCCTAGCTTTTCTCGATTTATGAGTTCAAACTTTTGTTTATAGTTCCAATTCAGTAAATTAGTTTTTGATTTTGTATAAATATATTCGTTCATAGATGTTTCTCTTATGATGACAACTATTTCTAGGCTATTATTTATGCGACTGTAAGGCCATTTATGAACAGTATATTTCTAAGAACTACGAGAATGGTGGCTGAGCTGTAGTGGTTGGAACTTGTGTGTGTGTGTGTGTGTGTGTGTGTGTGTGTCCAGAGATGCTATGGTAAAATTATATGGCTTTTTATTCTATACATCTTAAATATGGATCATGATATGAATTTTTTTGGATATTCGTGATGATCTAACATATATTCTCGTTGCTATTAATCCTTTCTGACAGTTAAAGAGATTTCAATTTAATAATTATGTCCAAACGGGTGGTAATTACAGGTAAGGATTTGCAGAAATTATTTAGATTACTTTGTTTTGTATTAATACGATATGATGTTGGTCCTAATATTTTTTTATTTGACATGGATCTTGTTGTAGGAGTTATGCTAGTGTTGTTTTTGCAACTCTTCCTCCATCCAGCTCCTTTAAAAATCACATAAATCGGATGACAATCAATTTAAGTGGACAGAGTGTGGAAGATGGAATTTATTATTTGAAAAAGTACCTTATATTTGGTGTGTATTGTGGAAGTAAGCACCTTATTTATGCATTGTGTTTTGAAACGTCTCCCAATCATAGCATTTTGCTTTCAGTTTTTTCCTTATTATGAAACTATACTTTCAAAAGTCTGCCCAATTATAGCAGTGAAAATTGCTTTGTATTAATAGGAAGAAACGAAAGTAGGATGCTATGATGTACAAATCAATGGAAGTATGTTGCTATGTATTGAAGTTAACCCAACAACAAACATGGCATCACTATCTTAAACCCTGAAAAACTCGGTATCTTTCTTGGAGGCTCTTCTGGTTTTCCACCATCATCATCCACCACAATAGTCCAGGCACCAATGTCAGCACAAGCACTTGCTGTCCTTCTATGCCCTGAAACTTTGCTCTCATGTTTCTCATCAAGGTATTGTACTTTTGAAGGAAGCTTTTGTTCTGAATTTTATTTCTTGCATTTGGTATTGAATTTTCTTGTGTCTGGTGATATTTCTTTCAACCAATATTTCTAATGGACTATCTGTGGCTGGGGGCATTTATAGTATTATACAGGCTGGGCACATCAGATAATTTACTAATTTCAATTCAAGACAAGATAAAATGGGCAGACACGATGAGTGAATTAGACAAGAAACATAAATAAGAGAATGAAGAAAGACTGGAAGAAGTCAAGAATGCACTCTCTCTCAAGGTCAGCACAATAGCATTATTCCTTTTAATTTTCTTATCTAGGTAAAATATAAGATAAGGTCTTGATAATATTTTTGTTGTGTCTGAGTTCTGAAATGAATAGTTTTTTTTGTGGGGGAGGGGGGAGATGGAAGAGTGAAAATAGGAATGATTTGTTTTTGGATATTTTTTCGATATGTGTTACTTACATGTGGCAGAAGTTACAAACTGAATTCCAATCAACAAATTTTTGGTTATCTATCATTAGATAGTTTTAATCGTTTCACAAATATAAATGAGTGTTTGGATTACAATTTTTTAAAAATCCAATAAGTCATTTTTTATAAGACACTCAATCTTGTTTCACTACATTTAAGAATTGACCAAAATATCCTTTTAACATAATAAAAACTTTTCGTTCCTATGCTTCCAGACAAGAAAAACTCGCAACAGCCTCCCTTCTTCTCTCGTCGCCTCCTCAGGCGATTCCCGATTACCTGCCGTCGATAGCTAGCCGCGGACTTCTATCGCCGGATACCGTCGCACCCAACAGCACCAGTGACCGTTGCATACCACATATTTTATTCGATTCAGGTGCAATTTTCTTCATCATGCTTTCGTTTAACTATGCCTGCTCTAGATTTTCCTTTTCCCCTGATTTCAGTTGAAATCGAAATCATATGTGTTTGTTGAAATCGAAATCTGTATGATGTCTGCAAATTTTACATGTATGCGTTACTGTTTTCGTTCAACTGCATTCAATTGCATGCTCTTGAGTTTCCTTTTCCCCTTGATTTCAGTAATCGAAATCATATGTGTTTATTGCCTGCTGTCACTGCAATGGTTATGTAAATGCATATCATCGTTTGATTACAAACGAAGTTTACTATAAAAAATTATGTGTTGACTATATCTCTGTCTAATGAGAATATGTTTCGAAAAAAGTGTTTCCAAATTAACTCATTTCAGCATTGTAATGATATGATAGTCAAAGCATGATGAAAAATGATCGCAGTTAATTATATGCATTTACAATAACCTCTCTCTCTCTCTCTCTCTATATATATATATATATATATATATATATATATATATATATATATATATATATATATATATATATATATATATATATATATATATATATTATCTTACGTGGCTTTCAAAAGTAGGATTATGTCTAACAATCAAATAAAGTATTGTGTTATACAAATTATCAAACACCTAAAGCAACTAACAATTTAAATTCTCAATTTTGGACCCAAAACAGTCACTGTTTAAAGCTGTTTTAGCACACTTGAAACCTGTATAACTTCCGTTTTTATTTCATATTCCAGAAGTTAAGACTTTTATCTTTTCAGAATGTACTTTTGAAGGTCCAAACGATTTTTCTAAAATTTTATATGATTTTTACAAAACTGCCTATCAATGCAGCTAAATTCTGACCAGCTGGTGAAAAATATGATTTTCACCTAAGTTAGAAGCAACAAAAGGTTATGGAAAAATTAATGGATAAACTAGATTCAAAATAGAAACTTTGAAAGTTTACGGATCATTAATTTGATTCCTAGTGATTTTTCTATAATTTTTCCAATACAGGGACAGATTTGTAATTTTTGCTGAATTTTCCAGCTTTGGATTTCAAAGGCTTTTTAACCACTTAACACATTAAGCCATCACTAAAAACACCCATAAGGGTAAAAATTAGCCTCTTAATAGACGTGGCATGTCAAACAATAAAAATATCATCCCACTCATAGCCCACTCATCAAGGTACAAAATATTTGGTGGAAAACAAAGTAGGTTACACAAATAGGAACTTTGATTTCTTCCACCACCAATTCTCATAGAAGGACTTTGAAAGATTGTTTTGAGGCTTATTGAGTGACTCAAAACATGATTTAATCTAAACAAACAACAACAAAATCATGAGCACTCTTGTATTTATTTCTTTTCTTTCTCTGTCTCTATTGTTGGTTTGTGAGTATGCAGAAAGCAATTTTTCTGACTCCTTGGACATGCTTGAGGATAAAAGTTTAAAAATAGAAGATGATTCTGACTTGCCATCATGGTCAGGTGATGAACGTGGTTTCAGGGTTCTTATGAATGTTGATAGCTTTGGTGTTGTTGGAGATGAAGTTTCTGATGACACAAAGGTGAATATACATATATAGTCTTTCTTGAGTGTATTGATGGAGTCATTAAGGGGATTCTTTTTATTTTCATGTATGTTACATAACAGGCCTTTGGAGATGCATGGAAGGAAGCATGTTTCACATATTGCATTCACGGGAAGCAGTGCAATATATAATGATATATGCATGAGAAATCAACTGTAAAAATGGAAGAACAAGGATCTCCATGTGGATATGATTCAAAGTGTCATCCAACAACTCTTCTATCAGGTCAATCATAATTGATAATGGTTCATGTTCGAATTTTCTTGAATTTTTATATTTGTTTGAATCATGGTGTGACGGTTATAAGTAAATCACATGTAATTCATATGTGAATTACATGTGATTCACATGTAAATCACAAGTAAATCACATATGAATTACATGTGATTCACATGTAATTATGAATTACATGTGATTCACATGTAAATCACATGTGATTCACATATAATTCACACATGATTTATATGTAAATCACATGTAATTCACATATGAATTACGTGTGATTCACATGTAAATCACAAGTGATTCACATATGAATTACATGTAATTCACATATGATGAATTACATGTAATTCATATGTGAATTACATGTAATTAACATATGATTCACATGTAAATCACAAGTGAATCACATATGAATTACATGTGATTCACATGTTGTGACAACCGTCAAATTTCGGTCAAGTCAAAGTCAAACAAAGTCAACAAGTCAAACCGGTCAACTCCAATAACCCTTGTATGTTAGGGTTTACGTTATGTAATTACTATACAATTCGCTATTTTAATGAGAAATCATCATTTGGAAAGTTCATGTGTTTGATTTTCCTTAGCCTTAACAGTGCTAAACAACGAACCAAAGCGATAAAACACTATTGCACAATCATCGGGATTGTGTACGACACTAAAACACGGTTTAACGGGGTTTACGAACCTTGCGTTGTGAAGCCGGACACTCAAATTAATCACAAACGAAACCTCTCTAAATCGTTTTCACTCTATCTCTTTCTATTTGAAATCTCTCCCAAATCTCTCTCAAAAGTTACTTTAACTTTTTGTAATCATTTGGGTCATATCGACCCTTAACCGGGTCAAAAATCGCTTGAAACGGGGTTAAAACGGGTAAAATAGCCTTAAGGACCTGAAACTGAAGCTTCAGGACCGAAGCCTCTCATCCGAGGCCTCGGATCCGAAGCCTCTCATCAGGACCGAAGCTGAAGCCTCTCAGGAGACCGAATCCGAAGCCATCAGACAGCAGCCTCGCATGCGAGGGTCCGAATCCGGACTCCATGCGAGGGGTCTCGCAGACGGCCCCTTTTTACCGGTTTTTCGACTACGACTTCGTTTTAACTCCGTTTTTCATTATTTTAACGTGGGATTTTCACCCAAAACTTTATTTTATAAACTAAGGCCCAAAATATATAAATCTCTAGGGTTTTTATAAAAATATATTAAAAGAATTAGTGGTTGAACTAATTATTGAGGGAATATTTGCTTTTCCTTAATTTATGGCAAAAGCAAACCACCACCACCTCACTCTATGATCAGCCACTCTTTCCCACTACCCTTTGTCTCCTTAGTGGACCTTTACACCCAATCTCCAGCTCTTCCCATGTTCTAAGAGCTGGAGGATTGATCCTCTCTCCTCATTCTCCATAAAGTTCTTTCATTCTACACTTAGCAACCAAAGGACACTCTTCAAAATTCTCTCATCTTTTCTCTCAACTTCAAGAACTTCAAGGCTTTCTTCAGGGATTTCTTTCTTCAATTAGTAAGTATCTTCATCATTCATATAATTATTACACTCCATTCTACTCAAATCATTGATATCTTACACAAATTACATCTTATTCGGTGTTAGATTCTCGAATCATCAAGACATCTTCTTAGTGTTCTTGGGTTGAATACTTCCTCTCTCTCACTTTCATCTACTGAAACCACATAAGGTGAGTTCATACCCCTACATTTACATGTTTTTCTTAAGTTTTAAGGGGGGAATACAAGTAAAATCATCAAGAACACAATTAAACTTTTTCTATCAGATTACATCAGAAAAGATGAACTTCGATCACGGACTGTTTTGGTCAACTTAAATATTTTAGTTTTCAAAACTGTTCCAGGTGCAAGTAGTTCAAACTCTTAGCTTTAAAATGACTACTTGCACATCTCCATATGATTTTTCTACAATTTATGGTGATTTTTACAAAACTGCCTGTCATTTCAGAGGCAAACCCGGACCAGTCTGTGATTATGAACATTTTCACCTCTGTTAGAGATCACTAAAAATCATGATAAAATTTACGAACAAACTAGACTCATATTCCAAACTCTCAGAGTTTGCGGATTTGGATTTAGAGCTTTGATGATTTTTCTATAAATTTTCTAAGAACAGTAACAGAAACTGTATTCAACGAAAAGTTGTTGTCAATTTCATTTCACCTTGTAACATGTTGAGCAAGGTGTATATCTTTATGTGATTATATGTTATTGCAATATATGACATTTTATCTTAATATTTAGACACACATCAGTTTACAAATGGATTTGGACATATAAAATATAAAGAATAACAAGTGATTATAATCAAAAGTACAACCGATACATTCAAACATTTAATAAACTATTTTGAATATAGTTTGCATACATTACTACGTACTACCCTTGGTTGATAAACTATAATAGGTATAGTTTATGATACATTACATAACACATACATTTAAAAAAGGTACATTTATACAAAGGATATTTTCATTAAGCAAGGTACGGCCATACGGTACCAAGTTTTCATAACACGTAATTCCGTTAATGACTTTGTGAGACATTTACTTCAAATTACCATTAAGTCCTGTATTGTAACCAGAGTCTCCTTGAGGGAGAGCGTGATAGTTGTGTATAGATCTATATTGGGTTTGACAAACCCACACCTAAACTGCATGCAACAGTTAGACCGATAGGTCTGGGGTGACAAATGTCATAACATTTCCGACGCCTGAAGAACGTCGTTTTAGGCAACCTTGGTCATAGTATGGTTATAATAAACTCACATAAAGTATTAATAAACATTGGAATTTACGGGAACTTCATTAAAATTTAATGAGTTTATGTCGATTTAAACTTGCATTGTTTTACTATAAATATGACAAATTACTTGTACATTTCGGTCTTTGGGTTTTAAGACTACATTTACACATTAAGGAAAATATTGGATTTTCTAACACAAATACTACTTTTACAAACGAAAGGCTTTTAATAATACCAAACAAAAGCTTATGAACTCACCAACCTTTGTGTTGACACTTTTTCAAACAACTTGTATTCTCAGGAAATCATTAAACAGGTAACCAAGTGCTTTTGAGGATGGGGCGCTAAGGCGTCTACTATTTCATATTTTGTCAACATATTGTAATTGATTCGTAAACATGTAATTCATACAATGATGTCACTTTTTCAATTATATATATGTTGGTTGTGTTTGCTTCAATTACTATTACAATTGTTGTTATGATACTATACATGAAGTCCTCCACCCCCGGACGTTTCCGCCATCCTTGGTTTGGGGGTGTGACAGATTGGTATCAGAGCACAGTTTATAGTGAATTAAGTATATCAAACCACATAAGATATACAAACTATAAACACAATTGGGACTAATAGTCTCTGATTTATGCATTTTTCAAATAAATATACTCTTAAAAAATAAATGATTTTCTTGATTAAAGTATACATACATACATTACATGCTCGCATGGTATCATAACTAGCGAAAACATAAAGCAAAAGAAGAAGAGTTGAACATTTTGAGTATGCCTTAGTATATGTGGATTAAATCTGGGAAGGATATAGCCTGATCAACTATATATGTCCGGGAATTGACTTGCATATACCGGGGGATGGTCAGGATGGGCAACAAATCTAACAAACCTAATAACACACTACAAAGGATACTTTAAGAACTCAAAACTAAACATTTACAAATACTATAGGAGTATTTTGTGTTACTATAATAAATTATCTGAGAATTAAATAGGTTTTTATTTATAGATCAATAGCTGCTAAGTGGATGCGCTAAGGTCATATGTAACTAAGATGCTATAGACTTAGAATTTATGTATCTTTGTTTCACTTCCTGTCCTTGTTTGGTTGTGGTCTTGGAGTTAGGGTCATCTATTCGAAGGACTATTATATCTTAATCACATATGACTGGTATGCACTTTGCAACTAATTAAGTTACCGATAAAGATCATTTTAAAATATAATATATTAATTATGTCCCGACTAAATTAGTATATGTGAAACTTTTACAAACAGTCATATACTTGGAAACAAGGAAACTCAAATAAAATATTTTATACTTTCATTTTACCTCATAACCCAATGTATTGGGTCAATTAAAAGTATAAAATCGTATGTATCGTAAACATACCGGAAAACAACGTAATAATATACTTTATGTATACAAGATTTCTCTTTCTATAAATATACTTTTACTAAAAGTACGTTGGTTTACGACTTATGACAGAACCATGCCACCAAGGAGAAGACCAAGACCTTCCGGCAACACAGCAACACCTCCTCCGCCGCTGCCTCCACAGTTTGATCCTGCGATGTTCCAGGCTGCAGTAACAGCAGCCGTAGCGACCGCAATATCGCAGATAGGGACAAACGGAGCCGGTGGTTCTGGATCGGGTGCTACAAACTCTAACCACGGAGACAGTACGTGGCGTGCAAGAGAGTGTTCCTACAAAGACTTCACCAATGGCAAACCCGACAACTTCAATGGGAGTGGGGGAGTCATCACTTTAATGCAATGGTTTGAAAAGACTGAAGTAGTCTTTCAAGTGTGCTCTTGCCCCGAAGCGAGCAAAGTTAAGTTCGCAGCCTTCACTTTCACCGGCCGGGCCCTTACTTGGTGGAACTGTCGGATTAATTCACTTACTCTCGAAGTGGCTAGCTGCATATCCTGGGCAGAACTAAAAACCTTGATGATGAAGGAGTACTGCCCGAGAGGTGAAATTCAAAAGCTGGAACAAGAACTTTGGAACCTCAGGATGACGGGCTCCGACCTTGAAACCTACACCATCCGATTCAATGAATTGGCTCTCCTCTACCCAACAATGGTTACTCCGGAGGAGAAAAAGGTGGAGCGATACCTTTGGGGACTGTCTCCCCAAGTGCAAAGTAGTGTCCTGGCTTCAAGGCCAACTACTTTTGACAGTGCCAGGGAGCTGGCACAACAACTTGTTGACCACCGAGCCGGTCATAATACTACAACCACCACCACCGATCAATCAAAAGGGGGAAACAACAAAAGGAAGTTCTGGAACCAAAAGAAGAGCCAACCAGCACAGGACCCCGCTAAGAAGCAACAAACTGTTGCTGTCCATGCTGCCACTAATGCTGCCACTACTGCACCACCAAAGCCATATGCTGGAACCCTACCCAAGTGCAACAAGTGCAACTTTCACCACAATGGTGCTTGTAGGGAGATGCACTGTAACAACTGCGACAGGAAGGGGCACACTGCTCGTTTCTGTAAAGCGTCGGCTCGACCAATCAACCAAGTCGCCAGTACGGGGGCAACCCGAACCTGCTACAACTGTGGAGACGCAGGTCACTTCAAAAGAAACTGCCCCAAAGCACAAGCCCCTAATGCTGGTGGAGTAGGAAGAATCCTGGCAATAGGACATGGGGAAGCAGTTGAGGATCCCGCGGTGGTTACCGGTACGTTTCTCCTCAATAACTCTTATGCATGCGTACTATTCGATAGTGGAGCGGAGAGGAGTTTCGTGAGCCACCAATATAAACAATTACTTGAACAAAATCCCCAATCACTAAAGGATACTTATGTAGTAGAAATGGCAAATGGGAAAGTAGAACGCACTAGCGATATATACTCAGAGTGTACTCTCACTCTAGACAACCATACATTTAAAATTGACCTGATGCCGGTCACCATAAAAAGCTTCGACGTAATCATCGGGATGGATTGGTCAGTTCCTCACCGTGCCGACATTCTATGTTACGAAAGGGCCGTTCGCCTCAATCTACCAAATAACGAAACCCTTCTCATCTATGGTGACAAACCTAGTGCGAATTTACAAATCATCTCATGCATCAAAGCCCAAAAGTATCTCCGGAAGGAGTACCACGCCTTCTTGGCCCACGTAGTAGACAAGAAACAAGACGTGAAAGACATCAAAGACATCCCCGAAGTTTGTAACTTCCCGGATGTGTTCCCAGAAGATCTTCCTGGTGTACCACTCGCACGACAAGTCGATTTCAGAATTGACTTAATACCCGGAGCTACCCCCGTAGCCAGAGCTCCATACCGCCTCGCACCAACAGAAATGCAAGAGTTGTCCAGTCAGTTGAACTAGCTTTTGAGCAAAGGGTTCATCAGACCAAGCTTCTCACCTTGGGGAGCACCAGTCCTTTTTGTAAAGAAGAAGGACGGATCCTTTCGCATGTGCATCGACTATCGGGAACTAAACAAACTCACCATCAAGAACCGATATCCTCTACCCCGAATCGACGACCTTTTCGACCAACTCGAAGGAGCAAATTTCTTCTCAAAGATCGACCTAAGGTCAGGTTACCATCAGCTACGAATTCAAGAAGAAGATATTCCCAAAACTGCATTCAGAACTCGCTATGGGCACTACGAGTTTGTGGTGATGTCCTTCGGTTTAACAAACGCACCTGCGGTATTCATGGACCTAATGAATAGAGTGTGTCGACCCTACCTAGACAAGTTTGTAATCGTATTCATCGACGATATCTTGATCTACTCGCGAAGCGAAGAAGAGCATCGTCTACATCTACGCCAAGTGCTAGAGACACTAAGAGCGGAGAAGCTTTATGCTAAGTTCTCTAAGTGTGAATTGTGGATTAGAGAAGTGGATTTCCTTGGCCATGTGGTAAGTGAGAAAGGCATACATGTGGATCCCTCCAAGATCAAGGCAATCGAGAATTGGTCAGCACCCAAGACGCCAACCGAAATTCGACAATTCCTTGGGCTTGCTGGCTACTACCGAAGATTTATACAAAACTTCTCCAAGATTGCGAAACCACTCACCACCTTGACGCAGAAAGGTGTGATATTCAAGTGGGAAAATAAACAAGAAACTGCTTTCCAAACGTTAAAACAAGCCCTATGCAGCGCACCAATCTTGTCTCTCCCAGAGGGAACCGAGGACTTCGTAGTGTACTGTGATGCTTCGAATCAAGGCCTCGGATGTGTGCTCATGCAGAGAGGGAAGGTTATCGTGTATGCATCAAGACAGCTTAAGACGCACGAGGTTAATTATACTACGCACGACCTGGAATTAGGAGCAGTGGTATTCGCTTTCAAGATCTGGAGACACTACCTCTACGGCACGGAATGCACTATCTTCACTGATCACAAAAGTCTTCAGCATATCCTCAATCAGAAAGAGCTCAACATGCGACAGAGGAGATGGGTAGAGTTGCTGAATGACTACGAGTGCGAAATTCGTTATCATCCGGGCAAGGCCAATGTAGTGGCTGATGCTCTAATCAGGAAGGAGTACTCGGGCCGCCGAGTAAAATCCTTAACAATGACGATCCATTCCCACACGACCATACAAATCAAGGAAGCTCAACTAGAAGCTTTGAAACCAGAAAAGGTGGCAGGAGAGACATTAAGGGGAATGGATAAAAACTTAGAAGTCAAGGATGATGGAGTACGTTATCTCATGAATCGAATCTGGACACCGAAGTTCGGTGGACTCCGAGACGTCATCATGAATGAAGCACACAAGACTCGATATTCCATCCATCCCGGGTCAGATAAGATGTATCTGGACCTCAAGAAATTATACTGGTGGCCGAACATGAAAGCTGAGATTGCTACCTATGTGAGCAAGTGTCTGACTTGCGCCAAGGTCAAAAGCGAATACCAGAAACCATCTGGGCTATTACAACAGCCGGATATACCTGAGTGGAAGTGGGAACGAATAACCATGGACTTCATAACCAAGCTGCCTAAGACATCGGGCGGGCTTGACACCATATGGGTAATCGTAGACAGATTGACCAAATCAGCACACTTTCTACCGATAAAAGAAACCGACAAGATGGAGAAGCTGACTAGAACGTACATCAGAGAGATTGTACGACTCCATGGTGTGCCGATATCCATTATCTCCGATAGAGATAGTAGATTTACCTCACGGTTTTGGCAGTCTCTACAAAAATCATTGGGAACTAGGCTTGACATGAGTACGGCCTACCACCCACAAACCGACGGACAGAGCGAACGAACCATTCAAACGTTGGAAGACATGTTAAGAGCTTGTGTGATAGACTTCGGTAAAGCATGGGATACCCATCTACCGCTTATCGAATTCTCCTACAATAACAGCTATCATACTAGCATCAAAGTCGCTCCATTCGAAGCTCTTTACGGTCGCAAATGCAGATCACTCCTGTGTTGGGCTGAGGTGGGGGATACACAGCTAGCTAGAGGGCAAGTCTCTAATAGCACCCTCACTGGCCCTGAAATCATAAGGGAAACCACAGAAAAGATCGTTCAAATTCGAGAAAGACTGAAAGCGTCTCGCGATCGGCAAAAGAGTTACGCAGACAAACGACGCAAACCCTTGGAATTCCAGGTGGGTGATCGTGTACTACTAAAAGTTTCCCCTTGGAAAGGAATGATACGATTCGGAAAACACGGGAAACTAAATCCAAGGTACATCGGGCCATTCGAAATCCTTGCTAGGATTGGGCCAGTAGCATACAAACTTCGATTACCTCAGGAACTCGACAAAGTACATCCCACATTTCACGTGTCGAACCTAAAGAAGTGTTTGTCTGATGAGACACTTGTAATACCACTCGACGAAATCGAAGTTAACGAAAGTCTCCACTTCGTGGAAGAACCGGTAGAAATCATGGATCGAGAGATCAAAAGAACAAAGCAAAGTCGTATTCCCATTGTGAAGGTCCGCTGGAATGCTAAACGAGGACCCGAATTCACCTGGGAACGCGAGGATCAGATGAAACAAAAGTATCCACATCTCTTCCCAAACTCTTGAAATCCCAGTCAAAATGAAAATTTCGGGACGAAATTCCTTCTAACGGGGGGATGATGTGACAACCGTCAAATTTCGGTCAAGTCAAAGTCAAACAAAGTCAACAAGTCAAACCGGTCAACTCCAATAACCCTTGTATGTTAGGGTTTACGTTATGTAATCACTATACAATTCGCTATTTTAATGAGAAATCATCATTTGGAAAGTTCATGTGTTTGATTTTCCTTAGCCTTAACAGTGCTAAACAACGAACCAAAGCGATAAAACACTATTGCACAATCATCGGGATTGTGTACGACACTAAAACACGGTTTAACGGGGTTTACGAACCTTGCGTTGTGAAGCCGGACACTCAAATTAATCACAAACGAAACCTCTCTAAATCGTTTTCACTCTATCTCTTTCTATTTGAAATCTCTCCCAAATCTCTCTCAAAAGTTACTTTAACTTTTTGTAATCATTTGGGTCATATCGACCCTTAACCGGGTCAAAAATCGCTTGAAACGGGGTTAAAACGGGTAAAATAGCCTTAAGGACCTGAAACTGAAGCTTCAGGACCGAAGCCTCTCATCCGAGGCCTCGGATCCGAAGCCTCTCATCAGGACCGAAGCTGAAGCCTCTCAGGAGACCGAATCCGAAGCCATCAGACAGCAGCCTCGCATGCGAGGGTCCGAATCCGGACTCCATGCGAGGGGTCTCGCAGACGGCCCCTTTTTACCGGTTTTTCGACTACGACTTCGTTTTAACTCCGTTTTTCATTATTTTAACGTGGGATTTTCACCCAAAACTTTATTTTATAAACTAAGGCCCAAAATATATAAATCTCTAGGGTTTTTATAAAAATATATTAAAAGAATTAGTGGTTGAACTAATTATTGAAGGAATATTTGCTTTTCCTTAATTTATGGCAAAAGCAAACCACCACCACCTCACTCTATGATCAGCCACTCTTTCCCACTACCCTTTGTCTCCTTAGTGGACCTTTACACCCAATCTCCAGCTCTTCCCATGTTCTAAGAGCTGGAGGATTGATCCTCTCTCCTCATTCTCCATAAAGTTCTTTCATTCTACACTTAGCAACCAAAGGACACTCTCCAAAATTCTCTCATCTTTTCTCTCAACTTCAAGAACTTCAAGGCTTTCTTCAGGGATTTCTTTCTTCAATTAGTAAGTATCTTCATCATTCATATAATTATTACACTCCATTCTACTCAAATCATTGATATCTTACACAAATTACATCTTATTCGGTGTTAGATTCTCGAATCATCAAGACATCTTCTTAGTGTTCTTGGGTTGAATACTTCCTCTCTCTCACGTTCATCTACTGAAACCACATAAGGTGAGTTCATACCCCTACATTTACATGTTTTTCTTAAGTTTTAAGGGGGGAATACAAGTAAAATCATCAAGAACACAATTAAACTTTTTCTATCAGATTACATCAGAAAATATGAACTTCGATCACGGACTGTTTTGGTCAACTTAAATATTTTAGTTTTCAAAACTGTTCCAGTTGCAAGCAGCTCAAACTCTTAGCTTTAAAATGACTACTTGCACATCTCGATATGATTTTCCTACAATTTATGGTGATTTTTACAAAACTGCCTGTCATTTCAGAGGCAAACCCAGACCAGTCTGTGATTATGAACATTTTCACCTCTGTTAGAGATCACTAAAAATCATGATAAAATTTACGAACAAACTAGACTCATATTCCAAACTCTCAGAATTTGCGGATTTGGATTTAGAGCTTTGATGATTTTTCTATAAATTTTCTAAGAACAGTAAAAGAAACTGTATTCAACGAAAAGTTGCTGTCAATTTCATTTCACCTTGTAACATGTTGAGCAAGGTGTATATCTTTATGTGATTATATGTTATTGCAATATATGACATTTTATCTTAATATTTAGACACACATCAGTTTAAAAATGGATTTGGACATATAAAATATAAAGAATAACAAGTGATTATAATCAAAGTACAACCGATACATTCAAACATTTAATAAACTATTTTGAATATAGTTTGCATACATTACTACGTACTACCCTTGGTTGATAAACTATAATAGGTATAGTTTATGATACATTACATAACACATACATTTAAAAAAGGTACATTTATACAAAGGATATTTTCATTAAGCAAGGTACGGCCATACGGTACCAAGTTTCATAACACGTAATTCCGTTAATGACTTTGTGAGACATTTACTTCAAATTACCATTAAGTCCTGTATTGTAACCAGAGTCTCCTTGAGGGAGAGCGTGATAGTTGTGTATAGATCTATATTGGGTTTGACAAACCCACACCTAAACTGCATGCAACAGTTAGACCGATAGGTCTGGGGTGACAAATGTCATAACATTTCCGACGCCTGAAGAACGTCGTTTTAGGCAACCTTGGTCATAGTATGGTTATAATAAACTCACATAAAGTATTAATAAACATTGGAATTTACGGGAACTTCATTAAAATTTAACGAGTTTATGTCGATTTAAACTTGCATTGTTTTACTATAAATATGACAAATTACTTGTACATTTCGGTCTTTGGGTTTTAAGACTACATTTACACATTAAGGAAAATATTGGATTTTCTAACACAAATACTACTTTTACAAACGAAAGGCTTTTAATAATACCAAACAAAAGCTTATGAACTCACCAACCTTTGTGTTGACACATTTTCAAACAACTTGTATTCTCAGGAAAATCATTAAACAGGTAACCAAGTGCTTTTGAGGATGGGGCGCTAAGGCGTCTACTATTTCATATTTTGTCAACATATTGTAATTGATTCGTAAACATGTAATTCATACAATGATGTCACTTTTTCAATTATATATATGTTGGTTGTGTTTGCTTCAATTACTATTACAATTGTTGTTATGATACTATACATGAAGTCCTCCACCCCCGGACGTTTCCGCCATCCTTGGTTTGGGGGTGTGACACATGTAAATCACTAGTGAATCACATATGAATTACATGTGACTTACATGTATATAATATCTAATTCACATATAACTTACATGTAATTCACATATTAATCACATGTAAATCACAAGTGAATCACATATCAATTACATGTGATTCACATGTAAATCACAAGTGAATAACATATAAATTACATGTGATTCACATGTAAATCACTAGTGAATCACATATGAATTACGTCAATATGCACACATGCATTTTGTGTGAGTGGTCTTTGATAATTTTTTTTTTAATTTTCTTGTAAATTTCACATTTGAATCTTAAAAGATACAATCAAATGTGAATATCATATTATATAATCACATTTGAATCTTACATGATATAATTACATGTGAATCTTACATGATATATACTTGTGCATTTTTCTGAGTGTTCTTGCATTAATCGATTTTTTTTTAAATTTTCTTGTAGGTTTTGAAGAATTTGTTGAAAATATTGAAGAGGTGAAAAGTGATAAATTGAAGAAAATATGGAAATCTTGATATGAAGAAATGATAACACTGTGAATCTTTCTAGTTTTTTTATATTTTTTTTTGTATCGAATAAAATACTTGTATTATGTTTATAGATTGATTAATAAATATGAGATTTTTTATAATTTACTTACGAATATTATAGTATAAGAAATATATGCATATATGCATTTGAAAAAATATGCATATATGTAAGGTCCAAATATGGATCTTTACCAGTAGTTAAGCAACAATCAATCACAGAATAAGAATAAGATGAAAAGAAATCAAGCTTGCACACGATTATATTGAGAAAATCGTCTGGTACAACTCGATAGGACTCTATGGCATCAACAACCACTAAAAGACTAACACCTCCTCTATATATACAAGACACGACCGTAAACTGGGTTTGCGACCGTAAACACAGTTTACGGTCGTAAACACACAAAAAGTTCAACAATCAACAAACAACCCATAAACACTATAACAGACTCATTCTGAACACAAAACAATGAAAGCCTAGACCAAACCATTTCCAGGGTCCTTCAATCTCCCCCTTGGTTTGGTTCTAGCTTAGACTCAATCCTTGTCGACCACCAGAACATCCGACGTTCCCATCGCTCCATTCCACATCTTCTTTTCAATGATCTCAGCCACTATCGCCGTGTATTCTTTCGCCGCGGGCTCGAATATTGTTTCAGCCACCTTAATCTGCTGAGTAGCAAGATGATGAATGTCCCATCTGTGAAATTGAAGCAAGTCCCTTTTCTCATAGAGACGGATGCAATCATCTTTAAGCTTGATGACAGCGGCATCTGTTAATTCATCATATACCCAATACATCATGGATGCAAGAGAACCATCAGGGTAGTTTTGAAGAACAGGGACTTGTTTCACTTGTGCGGTAGCTGGCCACATCACTTGTTTAAGTGGCTGATCAGTCTTGGGATCAAGCACATTGGGGTGAACCTTGACGATTGACTGAGCAGTCTTCATCGAAGGAAATCCTTTGGCAACTTGATCTTCCAAAAACGATTTAAACTGGCTCGCCCTGGGATTATTTGAAGGATTGGAGAAAGGAGCCTTAGACAGCTCAATAAGATCAATCTTGGTAAAAGAGTCAAAGTCGTGAGCGTCTTTGTATAGTTCATTTTTGCCGCTCTTTCTCCTTACCATGAACATGTTCATCGTGTCATGGAATACCCATGAGATGATTCCAGACCTGTCACCATAAATGTCTCTGAAGTGATTTTCGCCCAGATCCGTAACAGTAACTTGTTGTTTATCCCAGGGCGCCTTATGATCTGCGCTTTGTTTGAATAGAAGTTGACCCTTTTCAGATTCCTGGGTCGACTTCTTGCGTTTTAAGGCCTTTCCACGTGGAGCTTGCTCTGGTTCCTTTTCAAAGCGGTCTACGACGGTGGTGGTTCTGATAGTTGTAGGAGCAATGGGAGCATCTTGATTAGGAAGATAAATTTGTGGCTCTTCAACAGATGACTTGAATTTGCCCCCAAACTTATCTTCCAGCTTTTTCTTCAAGTCATAGTAACTGGCGGTCAGAAGGCCAAAATGAGTCTAGAGATCTGTAATTTGTTTGGTCTTCGCAACATTTTCTTCATTAAGTTCTGCCATTTGAATACTGAGCTGTGTGTTTTCAGCTTGAAGGCCTGTGACCTTAATGTCAAGCTCAATATTCCTCTGATCCAACTCGACATTTTTCTGACTCAGAGCATCGACCTGCTTCTGAAGACCAAAAAGTGTAAGACCTTCTTCTCCTGTGTTATCACCCCCTATATAAATTCCTTTGCCACACAGGGGTGATGTTGAAAATGGTTCTCTTGCTAAGAGCGTTGCTAACTTGACAGAGGTAGCGTCGTGCTCTGGCCTCGGAGGAGAGAAGTTCGTTGGGAAGGACGAGCCACCGGTTTCGTAGAAGGTACTGGGACCTTCACTGATTGGCTCAGTTGAGACTATGACTGGGGTTGTTGTTGGTGGAGCTGAAGCACTTTGAGTCACCAGTCTTGGGTCAAGTCTTCGTCTTTTGCTAGGAGAAGGTGTAGTTTGAGTGACTGGAGGATCACTTTCCATCGGCGCAGATGTAGGTAAGACAACATCAAGGGGAGGAATCCCTGACATCACCACCATAGGAATTGCTATTTTCGCCGATGTTTTGGTTGGTGGAGGTGTAGCTTCAAGAACATCTTCTTCTTCCCTTGTCTCAGTTGCCGGTTTAGCAACTTCATTGACATTGTCGAGCAACTCATTGAGGTTTACCCCTGTCAGGAAATCCTCGTTACTCCCAAAATTAACAGGAATTTCATCATTGTCAAAACCTGTGAGATCCAGGTCTTCATACAAGTCAGTTTCTGACCCCGACCCCCTGTGAGAATCTTCTTGAACCCAAGCGGATGTCAATTCATGTTCCGAAGCTACATCAGCATTAACAGCTGGATCTTCTTCTTCTTCATGATCTGAGACAGTGATGACATTTTCAGAAATGACCCTCTCGGAGGAAGTTGGCTCAGATGACATTTTCTCTGACGTTCCATGCGACTCAGAAGACTCGTCAATTTCAGCAAATTTTCCAAATTTGACCAGAGGATGCAATCCTTGAAAAACGACTTTGCCCTTTCTATTTTGCTTGATAAGACCAACTGTGTGAGGGCCCAAGGATTTGATATCCAACTTGTCACCATCCTTGACCATTTCTGGAAACTGATCATCGACAAACACTTGGATAAGCCTTGGATAAAGTAGAAATGCATCTCTGGTCCCCCGGGTAATGGCATTAATGTTCACCGAGAACTCATCAAGAATGAACTTTGAGAAATTAAACTTTATGCCAGCAGCCAAGGAGACAATTGCCCCGGTGTTTCTGAGAGAGATCTCATCGGCTCCTGATCTCCTGCCAGAAATGCAGCTCACGAACACGTGTGCCAGGAATCGCCAGTAAGGAGGCAGGAGCTTCTTCACTGTGGGAGGGTAGATACCCTCGTATCCCATCCTCTCAAGAACCCTTTGTACATCTTCAATTCCAATTTCAGTAGGGAAATTAGATTCATCGACGACAAGCAAAGTATTTCTGATGTACTCCTCCGTAATATTGATCTTGCAACCTTTGACTATGGCTTCAATTGTTATCTCTCCGTTGACCTTTTCCATTTTTACAGTTTGCCAAAATTCTCGGATGATGTTCTGATAAATGACGGGATTTACTGTGATGGCATAGGATAAGCAGCACTCCCTTAGCCTGTAGATCATGGATTTGAACTCCGCATGAGCGACTGGAGGATCATCCAACACGATCGCCAAATTGTGCATATCCGCGAACTTAAGATTGGCCATTTTTCTGCACTAAACAAGCCAAGTAAGAAAACACAGGATTTTAACAAGTTAAATCATTTAGTTTTCTCAATTAGACAATTTATTTTGGCTTTTAAAAATCAGTTTGACTACAAAATATTGGAGTTTATGGTCAAAATAGTCAAACATTGGAGTTTACGGTCAAAGGAAGTCAAGCATGGGTTTACGGTCAAAGATGGTCAACAGACCGTAAACTGAGTTTACGGTCGTAAGACCAAAACTTGGGTTTACGGTCGTAAGACCAAAACCCGGGTTTACGGTCGGAAGACCAAAACCCGGGTTTACGGTCGTAAGACCACTTTGGGTTTACGGTTCTTGAATGTTCCGAAACCGTAAACTCCTCGTGAACAGTAAACGCCGACAGAACTTTAAACTTCGATTACTCCTTCGTTTTTGGTCGGAATGGCGAATAGAGAGCATATCCTTGGTCGGATTCATCGTACCTTTGAGATGTACTAGGCCGATTTCTCAAAAACTTCAACAAAAAATTCGATGAGAGAGAGTAGAGAGAGAGAATGTGATTGCGGCTGTAAAGGGAGAGGAGGAGGTGGAAAAGGGTTTACGGAAGTAAACTCTTTGTTTTATACTTCCTCGAAATAACCAGTCTCCCACACAGTGTAAAACCCAGTCTTATATCCCGATAAAATTTTTAAGAATAAATCTCTTGAGGATTTATTTAAAATAAAAATAAAAAAAATTAAAATTAAAATAAAATAAAATTAAAATTAAACTAAAAATAAACTAATTTCTAAAATTTAAGAATTAAAGGATTTAAAAAATAAATTTTGACAATTATAAAAAATAAAATAAAATTAGAATAAAAATTAAAAATAAAATAAAACAAAGGAAAATTTAAATTTTGAACAAACAAAATTTATTTCAACACTACTAACAAGATCTTGTGACACTGGGATCAAAGTTGTTAGACAGCCTTAATCCGCTTGTCGGTACCTTTCATCTTCACATCTTTATCTGGTCGATCGCCAGTATTGTGGTCTACTTAAACACGAAAAATTGTGACAGATTTTGGACATTACTATTTGTTACAAGACAGGTGAGCTTAAGTTCCTAGATACTATATCTTAAGGACCATTCAGCTGACGACGACCAGGGATATTGTTGTCCACCTAAATTGAGCAGCGAGATCTATAGACAATCTTTGAGAGTTCAATTGTTAACTGTACTGGAACATGTTTCCCGCTTCCTGATATGCCCCCGTAATGAAGAACTTCCAGAGTACTCCTTACATCGGGTGAGAAGACAATCATTAAGAGAGAAGATGAATTCAGACTATTATTAATTATAGTTTTTAGAGGGATTAAGATGTAGAAGGGTGCATATACTGTGTACCAGGTCGGATTATGAGTCACGCAAAGGAGACAATATATGGCTAACAGATGGGAAGAATTTCATAGATTTAATATGCAGAGAAATAGATTTGCATATGTTGCTGTCCAGGTCGGATCTCTTCCAATCACGCAGAGGAGGCAACATATGACTGACAGATAGGAAGAGAAAGAAAACAATTTTCTACAGACCTAACTTATCGGAATTTACCAGTCGCCCCATCAATACCGGATTTAAGGACAGAATCCGCACATCGAGGAGAAGTTAATCCACAGTTCCAAGTACGGGTTCATTTAATGTGACGAGTCGATTCCCATATATATCTCCCTGCTCAACCTATCCAAGCATCGTATTGTCAGGCTAAACGGATCTAACTAGGTCAAGATTTGTTAAGTCTAAGAATTTCTTAAGTTCAACTCTGCCTAGTCAAGTCCATTTATAATCTTTCGTGCCTACCGACGCATCAGCCCAGAGTAAAGACCCTTCAATTTTGGGTACGTTACGCAGACTCAGATTGCCTGTTATCACTTGATAATATCACTTCCCAGACTTTTATCAACAACAAAACTGTTAGAGACAATATTTTTGATTTTTCTGAAATTTTTAATGTTTTTGGATTTTTTGTTTATTTCTCCCCCTAAATTTGTGCATGGAAGAGAATGAAATGACTGAAATGCTCAAATTTAAACTAAGAAAAACCTAAAAAACAATCCTCAAAACGAATCATTTTTAAAAATCCCACAAGCACATCGAATCGAGCTTTGTGAAAAGGCTTTGTGAACAAGTCTGCCACATTATTATCAGTGTGAACATGTTCTAGCCTAATGAGCGAATGCTCATAGCAATCTCTAATAAAATGAATTTTGATGTCAATGTGCTTGGTTTTGGAATGTTGGACAGGATTTTTAGCGATTTGAATAGCAGCCTCATTATCACAAAAAATTGGGGTTTCTAGATAATTCAAACCGTAGTCCAACAGCTGATGTTGGATCCATATGACTTGAGAACAACAGGCAGATGCAGCTACATATTCCGCTTCTGCTGTTGAGGTTAAGACCGTATGCTGCTTCTTGCACTGCCATGAGGCCAGTCTATCTCCAAGAAACTGGCATCCTCCTGAAGTCGATTTTCTATCAAGCTCACACCCGCCATAGTTGCTGTCTGCAAAAGCATAAAGGTCAAATTCGGGATTTTTCGGATACCAAAGGCCCAGTTTTGGGCAACCTTTGAGATACCGAAAAATCCGTTTAACAGCAATTAGATGAGAGAGTTTAGGATTGGCCTGGTAGCGTGCGCATTGACAGACCGCAAACATTACATCTGGGCGGCTGGCAGTCAGATACATAAGCGATCCGATCATTGATCAATAATACGTCTGATCTACGGATTCACCTTCAAGATCAGGAGTCAGTAAAGGTCTCTCCGCCATGGGTGTAAGAGCAGGTTTCGCGTCTTGGAAGCCGAACTTCTCCAGCATATCATCCACATACTTCGCTTGGTGAATTAGGATTCCGGTAGAAGATTGTTTGACCTGAAGCCCCAGAAACATGGTCATCTCCCCAAGAGAACTCATCTCAAACCTTTTCTTCATCACACCTTCAAATTCCTTGCAAAGCTGTGGACAGGTTGACCCGAAGATAATGTCGTCAACATAGATTTGAACTAGTATATGATCATTACCCACATGCTTGATAAACAAAGTTTGATCAATGGTGCCGCGAGAGTATCCATGCTCGAGCAAATGCTTTGTTAGAGTCGCATACCATGCTCGAGGAGCTTGATGTAACCCATACAATGCTTTGTCCAACTTGTAGACACGATTAGGGAACTTTGAGTCAACAAACCCAGGGGGTTAATCAACATAAATTTCTTCCTTCACCTTGCCATACAAGAAGGCAGTCTTGACATCCATTTGGTAGACCGTTAAATTCATGTAGGAAGCATATGTGAGAAAGATGCGAATAGCCTCCAACCGAGCCACGGGAGCAAATACCTCAGTATAGTCAAGACCCTCAATTTGTCGAAACCCGCGAACCACCAGCCTTGCTTTATTTCGCACGATCACACCCGAATCATCTTGCTTATTACGATAGACCCAACGCGTGTCAAGAGCCCTTTTGCCCTTCGGTAAGTCAACCAACTTCCAAACCCCGAGGTTTTCAAACTGATTCAGCTCTTCATGCATTGCATCCACCCAGCTGGGATCATTCAAAGCCATGTCAACATTCTTCGGCTCTACTTGAGATATAAAGCAAGAGTAGAGACATGCATTAACGTCTCCACTCTGACTTCTGGTTTTAACTCCATCTCCTAGCTGGCCAATGACGTTATCGATCGAATGATTGCGTTGAATATGTGAGGAAATGTCTTGGCTGATATCATTGATAGAAACAGGAAGAGTGTGAATATTGAAACTTCCATCATTTACTGATTGATTCACATTAGATGAATCTGCTACAAACTCATTTGCGATTTCTTCGGGAAAGAGGAGTTCCATAAACGTTGGATTGACAGCGGAAGCGTCTCTGGACATGAACTCTCTTTCAACGGGTGTAAGAGGTGTAGCATCAGTATTAGGAGTTCCATCTTGAACTTTAGACTCTGGACTATTAGGTTAATTAGATGGCTCCCCCTCAGGTGGAGCAGAGGACTCCTCCCCAGATGGAGCAGAGGACTCCCCCTCAACCGTTGGAGGTCTGTAGACAACTTCTTCGTCTTCGTCTTCATACACAATCTTCGAACCAGAAGAGGATCCACTTGAACTATCTGAAGACACATTTAAAGATTTGAAAAGCGACGTGTAATCAAATAACCATTCAGGACCCACTCGAGCGTCTGTTTCATTCTCCTCCAGTCAGCGTACGTCATAGGATTCGACTATCTGCTTAGTCTTCTTGTTGTAAACCCTATACGCGGTGCGTGCAGCATACCCTACAAAGTAACAATCATCGGCTTTGGCGTGGAATTTAGGGTTGGATTCCAAATGAAGAAGGGTGCAGGGGTAGCCAAATACACGGAAATGGCTGACAGAGGGCTTGTGTCCATAGAGAATTTCATACGGTGTCTTCATCTGTGCTTTGTTGATTAGAACACGATTCTGCACGTAGCAAGCAGTATTAATCGCCTCGGCCCAGAAGAAAACAGGTAGTTTGGAATCACAAAGCATCGTCCTTGCGGCGTCTTTCAATGTTCTATTTCTCCTTTCAGCAACACCGTTCTGTTGAGGCGTGTGAGCAGAGCTATATTGACGCACTATCCCCTTTTCTGCGCAAAAATTGTCAAGAACCGAATTCTTGAACCTAGTTCCATTGTCAGTACGAAGCGCTTTCACTTGATTGTTGGTTTGTTTCTCAATCATCACCACGAACTTCTTTATCAGGTCAGCAACCTCCGCTTTGTTGGATAAGAAGAAAACCCACGTAAACCGAGAGAAATCGTCGATCACAACGAGGCAGTATGAGCTTCTGTTGATGCTCAGGACGTTGACCGGACCAAATAGGTCCATGTGTAACAATTGGAGCACTTGACTTATTGAGTTGACATGCTTGGGCAGGTGTGGTTTCCGATGGTGTTTGCCTTGAGCACAGGAAACGCACTTTTCAAATGTAATAAAGTCTCTGACGGGTAGGCCTCGGACCATCTCATTCTTGGCAAGACGATTCAAGTTTTTCGCGTTAGCATGACCGGGCCTTCGGTGCCACAGCATTGCGTTTTGTTCGGCGACTTTTGAGAAGAGGCAAGTGACTTGTTCAGGGAGATTGGTGTTCATGTCAATAATGTAAGCATTCCCATCCCGCTTAGATTTGACGAGGATCCATTCTTCCGGGATGACAATGCCTGGCTTTAAGATCATACATTCCCTGTCGGTAAAGTGGGTGGAGTAGCCTTTGTCGCAAATTTGGGAAACGCTCAACAAGCTGTGCTTTAACTCGGGAGCGAAGTTGACATTCTCAAAGCTTAACACTCCATTTGTAACAGTTCCTCTTTGCGTGATCTTTCCTCCATCTCCGCCCGCAAAGGAAACATACCCCCCATTAAAGGATTGAATTTCGCTCAATTGGGATATGTCTCCAGTCATATGCCGGGAGCAGCCGCTGTCGACGTACCAGGGACGAACGACATTCCTCCGCAACTGTCCCTGCAAAATGAGCGGAATCATTTAGATTTAGGAACCCAGTTCATTACAGTCTTGGGTTTCCTTTTTACTTTCTCTGAATTAACATTTAAAGATTTCAAACTAGGATCCTCATTCCTAATTACTTCAGAGGGTGGCAAAGATGGATTAGAAAGTGATTTAGGCTTCCATTGAAGTTTAGGTTTTACAACATTCTCTTGTGGTTTTGAAATAGATTTCTTAGGAGTTTGCACAAAGCTTCTGGATGTTCTACCAGAAGTGGTTGAAGATCTAGAATTGCTTTTTGACGAAACCGATCTTGGCGGAGCCTTGTTCGGTTTTGGCAAGCTCTTTTGAGTTTTGTTGATAAAAACCTTTTTATTCTTTTGAAAAACAACTCTTTTTCTACTTCGGTCATCTTTCCAATCATCAATTCGAGAACAATTTCTTGAGGATTTTCTAATTAAAGACCTTCCTCGAGATTCGTTCTCTCCTCTTGGTGACAGATAGTTCACAAAGATCCTGTTATGGTAATTCCTAGCTATGTGACCACCAACGCCACAATTAAAACAAGTCTGTTTATTATTTGAACTTGTGCTACATTTATCAGATTTATTTTCTTGATGGACACTCTTACTTTTCTCAGAGGAGCATACATGAGAGACAGATTGTGATATAAGTGAGGGTGCCTCAGAAGGTATGACATGTGGAATTGATGGTTTTTCATGAGAATTGCCAGCATCAGAATTACCAAAAAGTTCATCAAACATATCAAAGAAATTAAATTCAACAAATTCAGAAATAGGAACATCACACAAAATACTATCAGTCTTAACATCAGAATCACAAATAGGAATAGAAACATCAGAAATAGGAACAGAAACAGAAACACCAACTCCATGCTTTGCCTGATCTAAAGGATGATCTGCAGAGGAAGAAGAATCGTCAGTACTTTCAACATTTATAAATCCTCCTGAAACGAAGCCAGATGGATTGCCATAAACCATAAAAGATTCATTGGCAATCTCATCTTTGGACAAGGGTTGATACTGATAGGTATGATTATATGGAGGAGGCACGCTATCATATCCTAAACCCTTAGACTGATTTCGTTTAAAATCCATGCAGTGATCAATCATGGTGGCAACTACCTCGCTTGATCCATCAAATTTTTGAAAAGCAAAGTTTGCAGAATTAAACCTTTCCTTTAATGTATCAAGCTCGGCAGTTAGCGCATCATTTTGTCTTTTAACATAATTGTACAGTTCACATTTCTCACTGTACTTTGCCTGGATTCTTCTAAAATCGTTTATCTTAGCTTCTAATTGGGCTTTAAGAGGCTTTTGTCCTTTCCTAAGTTGGTAGCCCTCATATCTAAGGTCCTCTACTTCTCTACGCAATAATTGGACTTCATCACGAAGAACTTTAACATATTCTTTACATGCATAAGAACAGGATGGTAGGGTTACCTCGCTTTTCTTGGGCTCAGAAGAAGTAGACTCCATGAAAGCAAACTGCAGCTCCATCATTTCTGCCTCAGGATCAGCTTCATCAGTCTTTAATGAGGCATCATCGATCTGAGCAAGGTGAGCATTTTCTGGCCCTGAAATGTTCAAAGCCTGAATCTGGTCCTCCCAGTCAAAAGACTGAGCGACCATAGCGGTCTCACCATTAGCTGCAGCACCTGCACGGTTGTTTCCCACTGCTACCATCGTTCTGTTGTTGTTGACCCTGCGATCTGGTTTAGGAAATTCACGAGCAACGTGACCCGGCTCGTGGCAGTTGAAACATCTCAGCGTGCTTTTGTTGAATCCCACCTTCTTGCCAGCATTCATGCCCCAATTGCTCTTCCCAGTCTTCTTAGCAAACTGCTTGGCCCTGAAAACAGCCATAGCAATCTGCCACGTGATGTCCATCTCTTCTACGTCTTCAGGATGAATCTGGTCCAGGTCAGCAAATGACAGCTGAGGTGGAAGCTCTCCAGCTACAAAAGCATTATAGCAGTTAACAAGCCCAGTAGCTAGAGCCAGATTTTCATCAGTATCCTTAGGGTTTGAGGAAGAGGCTACAGTAGGCACATTTGGGGAAGGAACAACTTGTGGGGAGATAAATGGTTGATTCTAAGGATGAGGAATAGGTGATGCAGCAGCAAAGGTCTGAATTTGAGGTGGTTTAGCAGTAAACCCTTGACCTGAAGAGGACATGATTGAGGAAAGAGCATTGTTGGATGAGATCCCAAGATTTGTAGTAGAGCATGAGCTCACGTGATTGATCTCTCTCTGTTTGTCATCAATATCACAAGATTTGATGATTGCCATGGTTTCAGCAAGAGTGAGGCGGTTTAGATCCTTAGTCTTCTTGATCACATCAACATTCATATCCCATGATCTGGGAAGAGCATTGAGAAGCTTTTTGTTGATTTCTGACTTGGTCAAGTAAATCCCAGATATGTTCATATCCGTTGTGAGAGTTGTGAACCTCTGCAATTGAGCCTCAAGAGTCTCTCCTGGAATGTAGTTGAACATGTTGACCTTTTGCCTCAACATGTCCTGGCGACTCTCCTTCATATCCTCATTGCCCTCATAAACTTCAATTAGGGCTTCCCATAGATCTTTAGCTGAAGTGTACTCACGAAAACCTTGAGCAATATCAGGAGATAATGCCATGGTTAAAGTGGCTAAAGCTCTTTCTTGCTCTTCTATTTTCTCAAACTCCTCATCAGTGTAGTTTTCACCCTCCTTGTCAATCACTTGGCCTGCAACTGTCGTAGTGATTCTAATAGGGCCTCTAAGAATGCTTCTCCATACCTTAAATTCCTTCATTTTGATGTACTTTTCAATTCTATACTTCCATTCGGGGAAACCATCCGCAGACATCAATCTTGGAATTCGTGTGGTGGTGCCCATAACAGCGTCAAGTTCATGGAAATGATTTTGACCTTGAGAATCCATTTGAGATTAAGCAAATTAAGCAAATTAAGTTCAAAATTTGAGTTTGCAGTTGAAAGGGTTTACGACCGTAAATCGAGTTTACGGTCCAGATGATTACGACCGTAAACGGAGTTTACGGTTCTGAGCTTACGACCGTAAACTATGTTTACGGTTGAACAGTTTACGGTTTGTGAGTTTCCGGTTTATGTGTTTACGGTTCTCGAAACTTGGTTTACGGTTTATGAAGATTCAGTGTTTACGATTCTTGATGTTTTTGATTCAACAACCGTAAATGGAGTTTACAGTTGACAGCAAACTCCCAGAAAACCCTTATGAACATGATTTTTCAGTAGAAACGATTCCCTTCACTAGGTAAACACTAACAGCAGGTTCGAACTTCAAAGATATCGGTTGAAATAGCCCAAAAATCGATTGAAAGAAGTTTTAACACCGGTTTTTCGCTCTGATACCAATTGTAAGGTCCAAATATGGATCTTTACCAGTAGTTAAGCAACAATCAATCATAGAATAAGAATAAGATGAAAAGAAATCAAGCTTGCACACGATTATATTGAGAAAATCGTCTGGTACAACTCGATAGGACTCTATGGCATCAACAACCACTAAAAGACTAACACCTCCTCTATATATACAAGACACGACCGTAAACTGGGTTTGCGACCGTAAACAGAGTTTACGGTCGTAGACGTGTTTACGGCCGTAAACACAGTTTACGGTCGTAAACACACAAAAAGTTCAACAATCAACAAACAACCCATAAACACTATAACAGACTCATTCTGAACACAAAACAATGAAAGCCTAGACCAAACCATTTCCAGAGTCCTTCAATATATATGCACCTAAAACGTTGATTTTTTTTTGTTAACAAAAATGCATTTTGAAAAAAGTTACACTTTTATATAAAAATCGCATTTTTTTTTTTTTTTTTTTGAAAAAATGCAGTTTTTTTGAAAAAAAAAATACAGTTTCTTTTCTAGAAAAAATGCAGTTTTTGTTTAAAAAAAATGCAGTTTTTTTTGAAAAAAAAATACAGTTTTTTTTGAAAAAAGATGCTATTTTTTAAAAAAAAAAAAAATTCATTTTTTTTTGAAAAATTCATGTTTTTTGAAAAATATTAAAAAATCTCCATTTTTTTAAAAAAACCGAAAATTATTATTTTTAAAAAATAAATAAATCTGAAATTTTGAGTTATTTTGTTAATTTTTAGACATTTATATTAATATATTAAATAAAACAAAAAATTAAACATTAAATGAGATTGGTAAGATGACGATCATGTCCTTAACGAAGTATTTTTGATCCAACGCTCCACTTTTAGTTCTCGGGTTCTCGGGAAACTTTGAGTTCTCAACCGATCTGAACCGTATATATATATATATATATATATATATATATATATATATATATATATATATATATATATATATATATATATATATATATATTAGTGAGGGTCAAACGTATGACCGATTTAAAAAAAAAAATTATTCTTTACGAATAGACCAAAAAACTATCCTTTCAAATAGATAAAAAGGATGCAAATTAAATGTGATATAAAAAATTATATAAAAAAAGTCTAGCACTAATGAAATCACGAAAAATAATTATCATGAAAAAGTACTTTATATTTATTTAAAAACAAAATATTTAATTCAAGTTTTGAATATTTCAAAATTATTAAATATTATTGAAAATTATATGAAAAATAATAATTTATAATTTTAAATATATGTTACTCTATTTCCTAAGAAGAATGAAAAACAAACATAATTCCCTCATAAAATGAAAATAAATACATTAGAACGAATCGCATTTCACGAGTAGTTCATTATTTGTGGCAGCTAAACATGATTTTTTTCTCATTCCATATAATGGTGCATTTCATTCTCTTTTCGGTTATTATAATGGTTCATTTCTTAGATTATTGTATATTAAACGTCAATTGACATCTTAATCGAGCCTAACATCAAATACCTTTTTTGTAAACAAATACTTTTATTTATGTTATATTTATTAGTTAACTGTTCTCATTTTCAAGTAAATAACTATGTTTATAACTTCATTGCAATTATATAAAACTGTAATCTTCCACCTAATTCCAACCGTCGGCTATATCGATTGTAGCATCTAATCCATCTTCTCCGTTTTCTAATATTCGATTACAGATTCTCGAATTCGTGTGGGTTCCACAAATTATCGAATTTCGTTCGCCGGCTAACTGATGTGTTCATGTGCGAACTATATCTAATCGGATTCTGATATGTCGCGCAGAAATAAGGACTTTTTTACTCCGATTGATTATTTTGGTTACGTTACATCTTAAATTTCGTCTTATGTGATATAAAATTGACCTCCATATATAATAATAATAATAATACAATTAAATGACCAACTTTTTAAACTTAGAAAAGGTATATCAAACAAAGCAAAGTCACTGTCTCGGATGGATAACCGAGGACATAAATGTAATTTCACCAAGAATATATAGGGTGGTATGGGTAGACTTGAACAAAGAGAACTGTGCGGGTGGGTGTGGGGACGTGCGGTGGCTCTCAACAATACAAAATTAACTTATCGCCCATGATCGTGATACTCGCTGTCCTACCAAACTTGTAAGTTGTAACCTTTTTTCATTAATGCCAAGGGAATCTCTCTCTTATTCATTATGAATTCATCCATCGAACCACCACATTTATTATTGAACCTTCAACAGAATTCCCAAATGCTACAATCATAATAGATACACAAGACATCCTTCGTAGGTACATTCATATTTGTATACCATAGTTTGTTCATATATACAAACATACATTTGTTGATACATAAAGAACGTGTGAACTAACGTGATCTCATATGTACTTGCATGATAAGAAGAACTAAATAACCATTAAATATTCAGGTGCATACGGTTTCATTTGGATGTTTTCGTGATTCAGCTAGGTATTTACACACACATAGATATAGATGTATTTATGTATATATACATTCATATGTATTTGTGTATTTATATGCACGGAGAGGGGCAGGAGGGAGTAAATGCAAAGGAGGGTAGCAGAGCAGGGGAATCAAACAGTTAGAAGAAATAAGTGTGTGTGTGGGTGTCGGACGAGTACAGTGTGACCATTTGAAGAAGAAGATGAAGAGCAAATGGGTTGCTCGTGAATAGGGATCAGATTTCAGACAACTCCATCATTTAATTGATGGCTTTCTTTTATTTTTATTTTTTTCTTTTTACTTTTAGGGTTTGGGTTATGCTACAAACATATATATAGTAAAATCTTAATAACTACCGATTTAAGCACGCCTGTATATATAATAACAATAATATATTTATAAGCATGAAAAATCCACAGCTATATATACCCTGAAAACATTATATGTCCACAAAACCGTGTTAAAGTAAAACCAAGGAAAACCCAATTCCACTACAAGAAATGTCGTTCAGTGGCGACACCTACCGACGGGAAAGATCATTATGTTTCGTTACTTGAAAAAGCATACTTCCAAAAAAAAGTACCGACGGAAATTTTTAGTTGGGAAATACAGGACGGAATTTCGATGGACTTATGACAAATATATAAAACCAAAATAATTATTAAAGTAAAGTAAAAAAAACAATATTACTGATAATAATAAAAGTATTAATAAATAATACAAAAAAATTATTTTCGGAATTTATATTTTCCAAAAAAAATAAATAATACAAAAAAAAATAAAAAAATTAATAAATAATAAATACATTTTTTAACATATTCTACATATCTGAAAAATCTAATACAATATTCTAACATTCTAAAAATCACAGTAGAATATTTACAGTGTAATATTCTATTAGAATATTTCACGTATTTTTCAAAAAAAACGGAAATATTTTTTTATTATTTTTTTATTTTTTTAGGTAATTAGGGTTCCGAAAATAATAATTAAAAAAAGAAGCTTTTGATTTTTCCTTTTATTTTGTATTTTAAAATTATTTTTAGATTTGGTCTCACGGTTTCACAAAATTAGCATGGTCTCAAATGAACGTGAACATATATATATATATATATATATATATATATATATATATATATATATATATATATATATATATATATATATATATATATATATATATGGAAAATAGTTCTCGTGGTTCCTACCAATTTTTGGGTTCCGACCGGATTTTGACCTATATATATATACTCATTCCGTCCCAAAATAATAGTCCACAGACAAAAAACACACAGTTTAAGAAAACATTAACTACCATTAACTTTATTAAATAAAATGACAGTCTTACCCTTCTGTTGCATTTAATTCTATGGTAGTTGCATTTAATTTTATGGTAATTTAACTAACAATGAGGGCTATTATGGTAAAATACATATTTATTTTTAGAAGTAGTCAATTATTTTGGGACAAATCAAAAAGGAAACATGGACTATTAATATGCGACGGAGGGAGTATATATATATATATATATATATATATATATATATATATATATATATATATATATATATATATGTCAAAATCCGGTCGGAACCCAAAAATTGGTAGGAACCACGAGAACTATTTTCCATCAATCATTTCGTCAATGGCACAAACGTCAAACCCATTTATTTGGTCGTGAATCGTTCGTACGCGACGCATGTCCATGGAACTTAATACGGACTCGAGGGAATAATCATGTGCAACGAACGTTAATGGAATGTTATTTAAATGAGTTTTTATTTTTGTTTTTGTTTTTTTTTATTATTATAATTTTAAATAAAAAAACTTGTTTAGGTAATAGTATATTCGGTTTTTAAGATTTTTTTTCATTTTTCTAATTTATTTTTCAATTTTTTAATTTTTTTTAAATATATTTTAAAAAAAACTTTTTTTGAGGAATATATACCCTGTTTTTTCAGTTTTTTTTTGTTCATTTTTTTTAAAACAACTTTTTTAAACTCAGGTCATATTTTTTTAATCACAACATTTTAAATTTTAAGATTCTAAATTATATAATATTATTTTAATTCATATCATTTTTGAATAATATGATTTTGAATCATATAACAGACTTATGAAAACAATGATTTGTTACCTGGATCAAATAATTTGGATAATACAATTATGGATATTAAGATTTTTGAATCATATAATAACTTACCATTTGAATCATATCAGTTTTGGATCATCTAATTGCGAATCATATATATGTGTTGAATCATATTATTTAAAATCATATAATTTTTGAATCATATGGTTTTTGAATCACATTAATTTTAACCATGTACAGTTTTTCACATAGGTTTTGATTCATATATAGGGTTTGGTTAATATTAGGTTTTGGATCATAACAAAATTTTATTCATAAAAGTTATGGATACCAAAAATGAGAATGAGTTATTAATGATTGATATTCATAACCCTAAGGTTATAATCTATAACTTAGGATGCAAGATGCTACATATTACCCAAAGTTTGGATCTTTGTAATTTTTGAAGTATATATAATATAAAAGTTTGGATATTGGTAAATATTTGAAGTAAATATAACTATGATTCAAAACTATAAGATCTAGAAGATCCAACTTTTGATCTAAATATGATACACAATGTTCATCATCCAGAAGATAAGATGAATCATAAATTTTGGATCATGCATGTTAATAATTGAAATTTATAAACCTAAAATTACAATCCTAAAGCTATAATGCAAAATGTTGTCAGTGATCCAAAATTACAAGATATAAAACTTTTACTCTTATTGTTACTAAAGTATTTAACTGAAGTACTTTTATAATAAGAAAACTATAATGATCTACCTATTTATAGATTATGATTTAAAACAATATGATCGAAAAAAACATAATTAAATTTAAAACACATAATTTTATGATGCTAAAAAAAATTAATCCAAAATGAAATGATGCAATTTTTTACAATTTATAATTGTAAGATTCAAAAGTTTTTTGATGCAAGAAAACGTGATCCATCTTTTATAATTCAAAATTTCGTTATGATCCATAAATATTATATATTTTATATCATAAAGTTTTATGATCCACCAATATTGTCGGACTTTTGTATTAAAAAAGTAACTATGAGACTTAACAAAATTCCAAAACAACAAAAACAAACAAACAACAAAACAATGTAAATTAGAACAAAAAAAACCTATTATAAACCAATAAATACTACATTTTTAACATACAATCAAGAAAACATGATCTAAATCTTTTATTCAAAAGTTTTTTAATGCAAGAAAACATGATCCCAGTTTTATGATTCAAAATTTCTTTATAATCCGTAAATATTATATGTATATATATTTTATATCATAAAGTTATTTGATCCAACCCTATATTATCCAACTTTTGTATTAAGATAGTAAATATAAGACTTAACAAAATTCCAAAACTACAAAACAATGTATAATAGATGTGAGAACAAGTGGACAAGGTTTGAAAACTCAAACCTTGAATTAACTTTTAAGATTAATCTCTGCTTCTAATAAGTTGGTCCAGTGAAGTCTGGTAAACCAGCCAAGACTTGAAGATAATATTCAACAAAGTGTTCAACAAAACGTCTAAATAAGTAAAATGAGTATGAACAAAGCAAAGAGAATTTAAGAACAAGTAGAATGTAAGTGAAAGAGATTTGATTTGCAAGAGAGTGTAAAATTGATGTGTAGAGAATAATTTAATTACTTGTTTTTCTTGGTCTCTAATACATGAAACATCAACTCCATAAATAGTAAAGGAGAGACACTGAACAAACCGAGAGAACATTCTAAGGATTAGATAATACAAAGTGTTTGACACTTCTAACACTTAAAAGATTTACTGATTTGGTCCTAAGAACTGTTCCATCAACAAAAGACAAAAAAACATTAAATACTTGTACATACTCAATCACATCAAAATACTATTCTCAAAAACGACTTCATTTCGGAACAGGATAAGCTTCAGAACATCTTCACATCTCGGACTGAAGTTGACTTCAGATATTCTTTGGTTCGGATTGCTAGAGGTTCAATTTTTATGCGTTAACAATATCCCCTAAGTGAACTTAGAAATTAGTCAACTCAGTTCGCTTCTTCATATACAAAAAGGTAAGCACGGTGCAGCCTGTTTCGGACTTCCGGATACCATTTAAGATTTTCAATGAACTTCTTCTTCACATGCTCAGGAGCTTCACTTTTAGCAGCATTGATGATGAACTTTTGGAAGATGTTTGAAGGAACGAGATGTTTATCAAGAACTCGGAAAAATTCTGTTTGGTTGGTCTTCTTCATGAGATAGACGTATCCGAGTTCAAGTTATTTAATGGGTCCTTCTGCCAAAATTTGAGCTTCAGGCAGTTCATAAGTGATTTTCTCCAACACATTTTCTGTTGTGAACAAGTGTGCAAACTCGATGTCAGACCTGCAAAATTCAGCAACTTAGTCCTTTAAGAAGTTCATGGCAGCATTGTAAGCTCCAATGCGTGAATGCTTGGATTGGCGATCTCGGAGGTGAGCAGGGATTGTGAGAATGTCATTGGGGTTAATAGATGGAAAGTCTACATCCATGAGAGTGAAAGTTTCCTCTTTATTCCGAGAGATGTAGTGTCTGTTCAGCATGTAGTTGAGATCAAATTTACTTTGAACCTTCTTTCTGAAACCAACGATTTTGGTAATCCGCTTCCGAGGTCACACTTCTTTTTGAGGACGTGCGTTAACAGAGTAGAAAGTTCTAAATCTTTCTCGCTCTGTCGTAATGATAATTTGTGGATCATCATTCGGATGAAGTGGAGCGAATTTGATGTATAATTTTCCATGTGGAGAGATTGGAAGATCAATTTGGTTGGAACCATGTGTTGGAAGATTGTAGTACATGAAAGGGACAATATCGATGTCGTGAATAATCCCTTCTCAGAAGAGAGGAGATATGCCCAACATTAAATTTGGATTGTCTTTAAAGGCTTGAATCCTGATACTTTCTGCCAGCGCTTGATATATCTGCTCTCGGGAACAGCCCTCGGACTTTCTGAACGTCCTCACTGGGCTGTTAGGTTCAGAAGCAATTTTCTTCCCTTTGTCTTGTGGTGGCTCTTTTAGGTCAGCAATGACTTGTTGTACTGTTTCAGAGATGATGTATTCAGGAGGAGGAGTGATCAAGGGCTCTTAGGGAGATTATACGGTTTCCGAGATGGAGAACCTTCATCGATCAGAATTATTCTTGGAGCTGGGATTGTGTAGATCGGAACCTTCAACAGTCAATTTTGTTTTGAGATTTTCCATTTCGTGACTTCTTTAAGAACATGTACCAAGGATGATGGCCAAGAAACAGCAGGCCATATCCTCTTTTCTTCTTCCGGGAGAACCTTCATTAGTTGTTCCCTGGTAGCTTAAACTCCTAGAGTAACATTTTCAATTATGTCTTCATCTTCTTCATCATTTTTCTCAAGAGGTTCCATGGATTCAACCTCGATTAAGTCTTCTTCGTCAAATTAATATCGGAGAGTGAATTATGAGGCCGAATTCCATTGGATTGTTCTACCTCTTCGACTTGGTCCTTCTCCTCTCTTGTGTTGGAAGGCCCAACATCCGATGCAAGTCTGGCATTGGTTTGAAACTCGGTTAAACATTCGAATACTCACTGAAAATTGATGTTAATTTGTTTAGAGAGAACATCGTAGGCTTCAGCAATGGGGGCTTGGGCTTTTAGATGATCAAACAACAAGCCCAAAATCGAAAGCATTTCATCAAACTTATTTTTCGGAACATCAACAATGTTCCAACATGCTCGGTGGGGGAGATGTGGTGATCAAGGATATCGTTGTATTTTTGTTCGACTTCCTCCAAAGTATGCTTGAAACGGAGAGAAATAAGATGATCAAGTTGATTTTATTTATCGAGTTCCAAGGGGCCATCTTCTTTGATCTCGGAGAGAGATTTAAGAATGAGTTCAAGTTTGGATTTGAGGTTGGTGACCTTCTGATCGAGCTTAGAGTCGAGTTGAGCTATATTCTTGTCAAGTGAATCGACTTTTGAACCACCACTAGCCACATTGTCTTACAGTTTTAACAGTGCAAACGTATCTGTGATGTTTTCGTCCGAAGAGCCGGTGTTCGAGGTAGAACTCTCAGACTTGTTATCATTATCATCACCATCATTAACATCATGTGGTTTCGAAGGAAAGGGATTCTCAGCTGGATTGGTTTCAATTTCGTTGCCTGGATATCTTGGATTGGTTTCAGCGTTATTTCCTTGAATGCCTTGAGCATTGGCATCAACTTTTATTTCTTCTTTTTGTTCCAGGGAGGATGAGGAAAGGCCAAAACTGTATACTGACTTGGAAGAGAAGGGTTTCTACAATGACTTAAAGGCTGTAAGAATTGGAAGAGCACCAACAGAAGTGTTATCTTCATCGAACATGACATCAGTAGAATGTTCTTCATCGGAGAGAAGCTTCGGAGTTTCTTCACTTGTAAACTTTACAAGAGGATCATCCGAAACAATTGTTATATGGGGAACATCTCCTTTGGCTACAGTCTGGGATGGTTCGGAAGAGGTAAACTCTTGATCTATTTCTTCATCAGTAGGAATGGAGAATGGTAGTTTGCTTTGAATGACCCATTGACGCATGGAGATAAGTGTGTACTCCACTTGAGCTCTTGTTAGCTCTGGATGACGTGTGAGCCCTGTCTACAAAATCAGACCATATTTCATCAGAAGTACCTGGTTGTCCTTTACCTGTACCAGGTATCATACCAGTTTGGGCTCTAGAAGTAGGAGGGACAACTCCAACTTCCGAAAGCATAAAATATGAGGCAAGAGTCCCAGATTATGCATGTTTGGAAGAAAGTGGGATATCTAAAAAGACTTGTGGGTATGTTCCGGGGGGCTTCAAGGGACTTTGTTCAATACCATCACAATCTTTTTGGGAAGATGGGGGTAGATTATGTGTAGACTCCCCGTATGTGTGTGTGTGTGTGATATTGAAACTCCAAAGGGTACTTCAGAATATTATACTGGAGGGGTTAAATAAGGTCTAGAGTCAGACCAAATGCCAACATGTGTTTCCTTTTGAGAGGAACCACTGGCTTTGGTTCTCTTTTTGGCTTGAACTTTTGAGGGTGATGTTTTTCGTTTCGCCATCTTCTTCTTTTGGCCACCAATAGAAACTGGTTTGTTCACATCCGAGGGCTGCTCATCCGAGACTGGGACAGATTGTGTAGGTTCGTAAACAATCAAAGTCTCTATATGGTGTTTGAGATAAATAGAGTTGGGTGGAACTGCTGCCAGCATGTGTTGGGGCAAGCGACAAATAGGTCTGAAAGCGGATTGGTTCGGAAGCCTGTAAGTTCTAATGGCCTTAAAAGAAAGATATACCTCTTTAGGATCAGAATTGATAGGGATGACTTCTTTTCTTTCTTCATATAGTTGTTGAAACTTTAGAGCCCAACATCTCGGACTCGTTATCTCGTTTGGCTTCCTTTTGATGGCAAACTTCCGAAAGTCTTGCCATAACACTTCTGTCAAATCAACAACATTGCTTCGTCCAGAGTAGATGTTGTACATGACGTAAAATCAGTCCTTGCTCATGGATTCAGTACCACCATGCTTCCTTGATATTCCTCTAAGGATTAGATGCATCAACACAGTCAGTAGACTACGAACATCCGTTTTCTTGAGCTTCTTAGCCTTGAATTCACCGCTATACCCAATTTCATTCAGAAAGGACTGAAACTCTTCATATGTAGGTTCTTGAATACGAAAACCCTTGGGGTTTTTTAGGAAACCAATGGCCTTGAGAAAGGTTTCCTTGTGCATAGGGACGATCCTGTCACCGGCGAGTTTAGTTTCAAGGACATCGTTCTCGATCTTGATTCTCTCAAACGCTTTCTAAAGAATGCTTAATGGAAGTTTAGGGTCTGCGGTTTTGGTAAGTGGAACAACAAGGGAATGGTGAGAAATAAACTCGATCATGACGCGAATTGATTCAACGTAATCCATGTAGTCGAGTGAGAAGATTTGGGTTGTTTCTCTGAGAATCAGTTCAGTTGATAACTAAGAAGCGGAATCCTTGGATGATTTCTTCTTAGTTGCAGGTTTGCGGATTTCAGGAACATTTTGTGAAGTCGCCATTGTTGAGTGCTTGAAAGCTTCGAAGAACAGAATAGAAAGAATGATCTAAGGAAGAAGATATATTAAGTGAAAAGTGGGAACAGTTAGGATTCAAAATCCTTTTATAGGTTGGATATTCCGTGTCGGGTCGAATGGAAAGCAATGATGACACCTGGATATGGAATGGGTCGCATTTAATGCGTTGCCGAAAATGGCATCCATAAAAACTATAAACAAAAAAGATGGGACGTCCGTTTGTGCCAAATAAGAAAATCGTCGTTTCAGTTTTGAGTTGACATGCACTTTATAGGAACGTGTACCAAAGCAAGATTATTGAGAATCAAAGGATAATCATCAAGAAAAATTACCGTTAATTTAAATGAGAAAACTTTTCGGATTTAAAAAGTTTCATGAAAATCTTTGAAATTATTTTTACAGCTGAGGATCTCGGAACAATTAGATTCCGAGACGAGATGTCATAAGATACTTCGGAAAGAATGTGAGCACATCATTTGTACATGGTATAGAGTTCAAGATGGCACAATCTTAGACTGAATATCAGAGGTAAAAATGCATGAAGATCTTAGAGGACAATTTTCAAAAGATTTAGATTCCAAGGCTTGAAGGATCAGAGGTCGGATAAGGATAAGAGATGAATGTACATTACCATTTTGGATTTGAATTCCGAGGTGAACTTCAAAACACTTGATTTTAAAATAAATTCCAAGATGAGATTGATGCAGAAACAACAATGTATCTATATTGGTCAGGAGCTTCAAAAGATGAGGAAAGTTGTACAACTTAAAAACTAGAAGAAGAGGTTAGACAAAAAGACACATAAAATGATCCTATATTTTTCGAGAGGAAACGATTCCGGGGTGAAATGATTTAGACTTTGAAATTATTTCACTTTCTGATATTTCCATCAAAGAGTACAAGCCTCTTGGAAGAATTGTGGATCAGACATCATCATACCCATTTTGTTCTGAAACCCATTAAATTTGGTTTCTTCTAATGCCTTAGTAAAGACATTAGCAATTTCATCGTTGGATGGAACAAAAATAAGTTCGATGTTTCCTTTTAAAACATGATCTTTAATTAAATGGTACCGAATACCGATGTGCTTCGTCATGGAGTGTTGAATTGGATACTGAGAAATCGTAATGGCACTTTGAGAGTCACAATCAATAGGAATTTGTTGAAATCGATAACCATAGTCCAAAACTTGAGATTTCATCCAAAGAACTTGCAAAATGCAGCTAGCAGCGATGTATTCTGCTTCGGCTGTTGAGAGAGCAATGCAGTTTTGTTTCTTAGATGACCAGCTAACCAATATTCCACCAAAAAATTGACAACCTCCTGAGGTGCTTTTTCTATCCAGTTGAATACCTCCATATTTTGAATCAGAGTATGCCTGAAGAAGGAAACTTTCATTTTCCGAATACCAAATTCTGAGGCTCTTTGTTCCTTTCAGATATCAGAATATCTGCTCGACAGCCAGAAGATGAGACGTCTTCGGATTGACCTGAAATCTGGCACATAGACATGTAGAGAACATGATGTACCGATGACTTGCAGTAAGGTAGAGTAGAGATCCAATCATTCCCTGTACTTCTTTTGATCAATAGAAACACCTGATGGGTCTGATAAGATCTTGTGTCTAAAACCCATAGGAACCTTTGCAAAGGCACAAGTGTCCATTGAATACTTTTTTAGAAGTTCGGAAATGTATTTCTCATGGTGAATAAAGATTCCTCTATTGGTTTTCTTGACTTGGAGTTTGAGGAAGAAACTTAATTCACGATTCATGCTCATTTGGAATCGACTAACCATTAACTTTGCGAAATCAGCAACCATCATTGAATTTGTGGATCCAAAAATGGGACTAACATGAGATGGTTTCCATTTGATCTTCAGAATAGGTTAGGATCAAGAATTCCTCTTTGAAAATCGGAACACTTACGAAAATCAGTTAGAGTCTCCAGGCGCTTGGAGCTTGCTTGAGGCCATGAACAACTTTTTGGAGTTTATAACAAAAGTTCAGATAAGAAGGATTGACAAAACCATGGAGCTGTTTGAGATACACTTCAGTATCTGGTTCATGTTTTAGAAATGCACTTTTAACGTCCATTTGGTAAACTTTAAAGCCTTTGTGAGCAACATAAGAAAGGAAGATTCGGATGGCTTCAAGACGAGCAACAGGAGCGAAAGTTTCATCGTAATCAAGTCCTTCGATCTTGTGAATCCTTTGGCCACCAATCTTGCTTTGTTTCTGATAATAACTTCGGCGTCATCTTGGTTGTTTTGGAAGACCCATCTTGTTCTAACAATAGGGTGATCCTGAGGAGGAGGAATGAGAGTCCACACTTCATTTCTGTCAAATTCAGCTAACTCTTCTTGCATGGCTGTAATCCAGTCAGCATGTTCTGATGCTTCCTTGATGGATTTTGGTTCAACCATTGAGATGAATGCCAAGAAGTGGCACTCGTTTTGGATATTCATTGCAGAATGAGTTTGAATATCGGCGTTGAGATTTCCGATGAATTAATTTGGAGGATCATCCTTTGTCTAGATGTGTAGTCTCGGAAGTTCTTCTGCAGCGGATGATCTGATATCAACAATGGGGTTGTGTTGCTCCCCTTGAACAATTTGAATTTGAGGATGATACTTCCCATGAACCTCTGAACCGGATATGTCGACGTCCTCATCGTTCGGAGAGTCAAATAAGTTAGCATCATCTTCATTGTCGTTAGGAATATGACCAAATTCAACGAATTGATATGCTGCATCTTGAAATCCATCCACATTTGATTCGAGGGAAGGATGACCATTCTCCCCCTTAACATGAGGAGGTTGAAAAGGTTCAGAATCAAATAGAGGAAAGTTAGGTGTCAGACTAGAAATGTTTTGAGAAATTAGATCTGTAGTTGAGGACAGTCTTGATCGAGATTCCAAGTCAAGAGCAATTTCTAAAGGTCCGAACAGGCTTTCGAAGTCGACTTCATAGATGATTTGGGAATTCAAAGATCATGTTGATGGAGCATTGGACTCCATGATGTGAGTTGTAACATGAGTTGGGCCAGAATTACAAACAAAGTTGTCATCAAAAGTGACATCGAAGCTTTCTTCAAGTACATGAGTTTGACGATTCAGAATTCTATAGGCTTTGGATTTGGTTGAGTATCCCAAAAAGATTGCTTCATCGGTTTTGGCTTGAAACTTGGTGAGTTGATCACGGTTGTTTCTGATAAAGCATCTGTAGCCAAAAACATGTAAGAATGAGATACTCAGCTTGCGACCATTCATGGCTTCATATGGTGTCGTGTTGAGTCGACGATTCATGATGCTTCGATTTTGAGTGAAGTAGGAAGTGGACACAACTTCATCCCAGATCTAAAGAGGTATATTCGCAATGCTCAACAATGATCGAGCGACTTCAGTGAAAGTTTGGTTTCTTCTTTCAACCACACAGCTTTGTTAAGGAGTGTAGGTAGTAGAGAAATTGTAGTCGATGCCTTTGTCGGAGAGGAATCTCTAAATGGTTACATTGGTGAATTCCGAGCTATTGTCACTTTGGATTCTTCTAATAGGAGGTTTGAACAGAACTTCAATTCCTTTTATGAAATTAATAAGTTCCAAGGCTGTTTCAGATTTTAGCTTAAGTAAGAAGACCCAGGTGAACCTTGTGTAGTCATCAACAATCACAAGAATGAAATTTTTGTGATGCAGACTTTCTACGGTGGAGGGTCCACAAAGATCAATATGAAGAAGTTATAATGGTTCCAAAATTGACTTTTCAATGATTACATGATGACCTTTCTAATGGGTTATTAGGGTTACAACTACATTGCTCTAAGCAGAAAAACATTTAAACAATTCAAATGATTAGGGCACATGCAACCTAATAGGATCTATATATTTCACATATAGCAACAAACTATGAATCATCATATTACAAAACTTTCCTATGAAAAACTAATTCATAAGAATAAGAAACTTACCTTGAAGATTGTTATAGCAAACAATCTTGAATTCCTCCTTGAAAGACTTCTAGAAGCAAGCGCCATAAGTGTCACGCCTCTAATGGTTCACACCCAAACCACAGCAACCAAGAAACTTGAAGATAGATAGATAGATAGAGAGAGAGAGAGAAAGAGAAAGAGAGAAAGAGAGAGAGAGAGAGAGGAGAGAGGTAAGAATTTTGGCCCTAAGCCTCTAAAGTAATGTCATGGCCGAATTCTAAGGCTAAGGGTCTTTATATAACTGAGGTAACTTAGTGCCAAAGCTAGGGTTTAAGGAGGAAACCCTAATCCCTTTGCTTGGTGACCAAGCAGCCCATTCCCCTCTTCCAAGGGGCTTGGACAAATTCCTTGGGCTTTCCAAGTGATTTTCATCCACCTCATCCAATGAGGTCCATGGTCTCCTTTCCTTAACTTTTAATAGGTAACCAAAAAGAACCTGCACTTTTAATTATTCCAATTAATCCCAAAATTAATTCCAATTAATTTCTGATTAATGACTAATTAGATAATACTATTTCCAATTAATATATTATTCTCATAATATATTAACAAATTATTTATTTTGATTTCCAATTAATTCATTAACCAAGTAATAAATTAATAAACCAGTCTCTCTCTCTCTCTCTCTATAAAAGTTATCCTATTAAATTGCTAGGTTTGAGGGCAACCCAAAAGGACTATGCTACTATTAATTCAAGTTTATACCAATTATAGTTATGGGCTTAGACATCCAATCCAAAAGTCTCCCACTTGGATAAGTCTGTAACTATAATTTCCAGTATACCTTCCAAACAGATCAACAAATTGTAGCTTTCCAAAGCCGTTGTCGAACTATGACCCAGTCAGTTACGTGTCCTAAGGTAAGTGATCGAATATTCCTCCGTTCTACAAGATATCGTAAGGACATGAGACATGGATTATAATCAATCTCATTGTCCAAGTTTTGTTTCACGATTTCTGATTTATGATGAATGAATTCAAACTGCTAATTAAACACATCAATTTAGTACAGGCTTGGCCAAGCACTTCCCATGTCGACATCAAATCATCGAGGGGCCCAAATATATCGCTTTTCCCGTTAGGGAAAAAGTAACAAATAAACTTTGACTTATATGATTGCACTATTTACTCATCAAATCATGCACAACACTACGTTTTATAACATCAAGTTACTGATGCGTTTACGTATTATCAATGCACAACTGACTTGTAAAGAAAAACTCATATATATATATATATATATATATATATATATATATATATATATATATATATATATATCCGTTTTAAGAATATAAGATATTATCGACTCAAAATTACTCGTGATAAAATCCATGATGTAATTCTCTGAGCGTGGGTTTATCGAATACACAAAATCCCTATTTTCTAAGTACTCATGAACATTGCAGCCAAAACTATTGCTATATCTAATCCCCATAGACAATCTACAATTCAATTCATGATAGTCTCAATTTGCTACTTACTTCCAAAAGTACGATCGACTGTGGAATTTCGAATAATCAATATATTTAGGAAGTAAAACATGAAAAGTGAAACACAATAATAACCTAATTAACTATGGTCTCAAACTATTGAATATAAATAAAACTCTTATTATTTAATCACCGTATTAATTAGAATTTATTCATTATATAATGTATTGAGTAATCAACTAAACACTTGAATTAAACATCAGTCATGCCATGATATAAACATGCATACTATGTTTCTATATGGTCCTTTCTTTGCGAACAGATCGACTGGACACTATTCCAATGATGATCATTTCACAATTCCAAATTCTTGTCACTACTAGAATGTGTTAAATTCCAACCTTACATGCAATGATCTTCTGTAATGTCGAGGCTTCAAAGTCCAAGAAACTCAGGCAACGATATTACCAAGTATTCCATTGGAGTTTTGTTACTAAAAATAATTCCAAAGTAATGAAGTTACAATTAAAGTTTTTGACCCACGTGTAGATTTTAATAATCAACTCCCTTTATGGAAACATTTCCATATTCCCATATGGCCATCAATTTTGACCAAGAATCATCCCAATCTAAAACATGTCAATATGGTTATTCCAAACATACCATACTTCCAAGTTTTCACAAGTAGCCGATATTTTGGTAAACCTCAGAATGTTCCTGATAATTGTTTAACAAATTTAGTCACACCAAGTTCTAGTCCTTTTTCCCTCTCAATAATCTAGGAATTTGGAAAAAATAGAACAAGTGAATATTATAGCATATGTAATCGATCCTATATCTGAAGCAAATGAGACTCGATTCGTTATGTCTTACATAGAGACCTTGTATCTCTTGCTATAATACTTCCATATATCGAATTTCCTATGTTGAATCATTTCAACATGATATTCATATGTGTCCAAGATTAAGTTCTTTTAAACCCTTCAATCTAAACTTTTAGATTTGAAACGAAGTATGAGGGCCCTCTTCTTTAAACCTTACTATAGGGAAACAATTTCCAAACTTTGCAACTTGCAAATTTGTAGACTTTGTTTCCTACAAATAGTATTGCCAACTTGCAACACTTAGCATAACAATTATGCTCCCACTACCTTAACAATTATGCTCCCAATAACACAACAGTTATGTTCCCACTAGCTTTGACATGTATCCATAAATCAATTGGACTTCAAGAAATCAATACTCTTGACTTTCTTACTAAAGTGCACATTTCTGATACATGATGCTTCGATAAGTCTCTAACTAGACTTCTCAAGCTTATACACATTTCATTACATAGCATATGTGTGTGTGTTCAAACCCTTTCAGAACTTATAACCATATGTCCTGAAAGTACAAACAATTCCTTGCCATCTCTCACAACTCGAACTATGAAAATGGATGCCATAATCATATTGTAGATTTGAGAATGCAATTATCACAACTACTAACCATAATGATATTTATCATATCTTTAAAATCTACTAGCAAAAGTGCATCCTCATAATCTTTCATGAATCAGAGCGAAACCTTTTTCCACTTAGATTTTATGGTGTATACGTTCCTATCCATGTGAAACTATCATTTCCAACCTATAATCATAAGACAATGTTTATGACAAAACCAAATTCAAATTTAATTTTCATGGACTGAGCTTTCCCTATTCCTAATTACTTGCCATCTGGTAGCATAAGGGCCTACCAGTGCTTCCATGTTGTTAAGCAGTTCACCCATATTGATCAATGTCCTTTCACTGACCAACATGCTCTGCCTTTGCAATCAAATGAGAACCATAGAACTCATAAGTATTGCCAACCCAACTGGAAGGTGCACAGAAACAAGAACGTGTCAACTTAACACGATATGTTATCAACCTCAACTCGTGTGCTAGTGATAACTAAAAGGTTTATTCTTGATTGACTCCTGAAACTCTTCAATATCATTAAGACTCCCACTGACTTCTTGACATATAAGTTTCTCTCTCAGGGAACATTCCTTGACGAGAAAAAACAAAATATTCAAAAGTTAGTGTGGATTCTCAACAAGAAACACTTCATGGAATTGGCCTTAGTTCATCCTTTGTTTTAACCAAAACATCACAACTTCCAATTCCAAATGTGCTAGAGTAATAAAACACTATTACTCCACATATCGTGAGGTGTTATAAACCAACTTAGTATGAAATAAGATTCAAGATACCATTTGAAGTAACTAGAGCATGGCTCTAAAATTTGATTGGAAACGAAGTATGACTCATTTCTTGATTGAACCATTTCAACAATATCCAATTCCTCTTCTTATTCAAACAATTACACTAAGATGTTCTTTGAGGATCAATTGAGATATAGTTCCACAATCATTAAGATGATCACAAAACACGATATTAAAGTCCTCTCCTTTACTTTCAGATTGGACAAACTTTTATCTTTCTGTCTAACTGATTCTTTTTATTGGTTCTGTTACTCTTTGAAACTTTTCAAAGTGTTAGAATTATGCTCAATCTTATAAACACAACCACATTTACTAAAACTTCGGTAAATTATGACGAACATAATTTTCATCCTTTATGGCATATTTGAATCATCCATATCATTGGACTAGATTCATTAGTCCTTCACTTTGACTCACATAAAACGTGTGATCAATGAATTAGTCATAATCTTCTAAAGATCAAGATTATCATACATCACACAATTCGAATTATATGACTCCAAGTTTCTATCAAATTGGAACTTGGGTGATGAGAATTCTTTATCACTTAGTCAGTTATCACATTTACCATAATTGAAATAAGAATCAAATCCACAATTAATATTGCTAATAACAGAAATGTAACCAACACTTTCATAGATGCCATTGCAAGGAAATATAAAGTAAACCAACTATATAAACCAAAATTTCACTTTATTGATAATAAATGAAAAATTGGAGCTTTTACTTACAATGCATAAATGAAAAATGTTTCTAGATAGTTCCTAAGCAATCTATTAAATTATCATAACTCCTAAGTAGTAGCTTCCAAAATATGATCATCGAACCATGCGACCGAATTCCATATCTCACGATCAGATTCAACTCACTCTTCTTAAGCTTCCTTCTTTCTCTTAGATCCTACAATACCAATAAAATGTTATCATCACATCATGTATTAAGAGTCTATGAATAGGGACTTATTAAAATAATAGAGTTAGATAACGGATGTACCTGAAGTAGAGTCCCACAACGTGACTTTACAATCTCTAAGATCTTTCAGGTAATCTGGGCAGCTTCCCAACCATTGTCCTTTCAATTGGAAATAGAAACATATGGACCTTTTAGGGTTAGCACATGGAACTATCTCAAAACTAGCCTTTCTATTTACCATACGATCAAACGGTTCGACCTTGGCTGATCCCTTTCCATTGGGAAGAGAAATCTTTCCTGGACCACCATTTTCAATGTCCATGGAAATTTTGGAATCAGATCCTTGAAACACTTTTGCTTCACTTGTGCTCTTAAGCATTTCTGCTTCAACAACAATCAACATATGTATCAAATCAATTACGGTCACGTTGTGGTCATTCATATAAAAGTTCTCAACGAACTAACTATATAACTGTCACACCCCAAAACCAAGAACGGCGGAAACGTTCGGGGGCGGAGGACGTCATGTACAGTATCACAACAATGAATAGTAGTAAACAAGCAACAACATCATCCATTGCATTAATAATATAATTTTAATACAAGTGCGTTCTGTCAAGTTAAATAGACACCAAAATATAAATCAAAATGAAAGATGAGTCTTGAACGAGCTCCATCTTCTCTAAACCTTGCATCGGTACCTGTCTACTGGTGACCTGAGGATACAAGTTATTTTGAAATAGAGTATCAGCTTTAAAGCTGGTGAGATCATAAGTATTATAATGTCTGTATTTGTAAGAAAGTATTTGTAAGTATGTGAAGTGTAAGTATGTAAAAGCTCGTGAATGTTTGTAAAAGGTTTGAATCTCCTAGAAAACCCTGTGTTTCCTACTAAAAGTAGCCTTCTACCAAGGCATCTAGTATCTATGTGTGTGGCTCTTGTAAGAGTATGTATTTTCCCAAATCTGACTATCATTAACCAAAAATATAGTTTTTACATTATTGTTTATTGTGTGAAGATCACAAAGTAAATGTAATGGGAAAATGAAATAGTACTGTAGTGTTGTATTAAGTAACTACTGCTGTACTAACTACCTTAAACCAATTGTAATTTAAAGTACCATGTGATCGGCCTATATCCTGCTACCGACTCTATAGAAAAACGACGATGTAAGACGTCGTAAGAAATGACGTTTGGCACCCGTAGACTTGCAAGTCCCACTGTAGCGAGCTGCAAGGTGTAGGATAGTCAATCCAGTATAGATCTATACACAAACTCATACGCTCCCCAATTAAGGAGATTCTGGATACAAAACGGTCATGGCTGGTGATGCCATACCCCGTTACGTGGCTCACATAACTGAAGAAATGTATATGTAATGTATGTGCTAGCTGTATTGTATGTTCTCCCTCTGCCTAGCCTGTATTGTAATGTACTGTGTGTACTAGCTATATTGTGTTCTCTCTCTATCTAGCATGTATTGTAATGTACTGTGTGTACTAGCTGTATTGTGTGTTCTCTCTCTATCTAGCATGTATTGACTCATGTATGAACTGACTCATTGTATGATTCATTGTTCTAGTAATAGTATTAGTAACTCCCTAAACTAGACCTATAGTAGCTTACTAGTAGTATGATTTGAATGTGTAAACATGTATGTATGCCTTTGCTACCCAATGGTTTTGAATAGAAAGAAGGAAATTTTATATCTATATACATATACATAATATATAACTAGGATTCAAACGACCTTCGGACAAATAACCGATACCTTAAGTCCACAACCAAACGAGGAACAGGAGGTAAGGTGAGTTATCAGTTCTAAGTCCTTTCAATCCTACTTATATAACTATATCTATAAAGATATACATTTAATAGAAAATAAGTGTAAAAGAGTTTAAGTAAAAGTAATTGACATGTAAAAGAGTTTAAGTGAAAGTAATTGACATTTAAAGAGTTTGTAAAACAGTTTGAAGTAAAACAGTTTGAAGTAAAGCAGTTTGAAGTAAAACAGTTTGAAGTAAAGCAGTTTGAAGTAAAACAGTTTGAAGTAAAGCAGTTTGAAGTAAAACAGTTTGAAGTAAAGCAGTTTGAAGTAAAACAGTTTGAAGTAAAGCAGTTTGAAGTAAAGCAGTTTGAAGTAAAACAATTTGAAGTAAGAAATCCACTTGCGTGATAGTTATTAATCACATGTGATTGATATAATAACTATAATTGTTCCACTTGTATTCCCCCCCAATAAAAGCATTTAAAAACATTTAAAAGGTTAATTAAAGGGGTATGAACTCACATGTAGTGAGTGGTTTGGATGAACGGAATGTATAGGATGCTAGGTGTCAAGTGAAGACTTGTACACACACAATGATCCTAGTTAACATATAATAACACATATATGTATCCAATTAGTCTTAAAACAACTAATTAACCAAGTTAAGACATCCTAAGACATGTAAAACACTTGATTTAAGTGCTATAAGTCCTAAGGATTGCATCTAAGGGTGGTAGGCCTTGGCTATTGAGTTTAGGGTTCAAGGGGACCCTTTATTGGAGTTTACGGTTTTGTGACCATCACCCCTTGAGTTTACGGTCGTAAACCCATGCGTTTACGGCCGTAAACTCATGGTACTCATACCATTTTGCGATTTGAAGCTCTAAAGGTCATAAGAAGCATTCCTACTTCATGTTTAAGCCTTAGGAAGAGATTAGGGCACCATTTCACTCCTTAATGGAGTTTACGGTCCTTGGACCACTTCTCTTTGGGTTTACGGCCGTAAACCCAAATGGTTTATGGTCTTTTGATGTTTTCAAGTACTAAGCACATCAAGGAAGGGTCTAGGCTAGTTTCCAAGGCTTGGTAAGGGACTAGGGCACACTTTGGCACCCTTTTTAGGGTTTACGGTCCAAGAACATCTTGGACCGTAAACACATTTAATCTAGTGTTTCCTTGTGATTTCTAGATGTTTTAGGAGTGTAACAAGTCTTATAATACACTAGGATAGAAGTACTTACTAGGTAGAAGCTTGAAAAGGTGCTAGAAGTCCAAGAACACTAGTGTGTGTTCTTGGTGTTCTTGGTGAAACTAAGAACACTTGAAGATCTACACAAATGGAATGATTTCATGGATGAAATCATGTAAGATCACTAGATTAGGGTAGATATCAACTAAACAAGGAAGAAAACACTTACTTTCTTGAAGATTTTTGAAGAAATTTGGATGATACTTGAGAGAGAATTGGTTCTAGACTTGGAAGTGTGAAAAAAGTTAAAAATAAACTAAGTGTCACTTATATAGTCATTAGGGTTTACGGCCCTAATACCATTTGGGTCGTAAACTCCAAACTCTTGGAGTTTTTGGAACTTTATTGATGCACAATAAACCCTAAGGCATCCTCTCTCCTGTTATCTCCTGAAGCACTAACTTTAAAACACTCAAACTTATTCCAAAAAGCTTAAAAGTTAGCAGAAACTGTTCTGACTTCTATTGAATTGAATGGTTGTACAGAATAGAAATTTCGGGTTGTCACATCATCCCCCCGTTAGAAGGAATTTCGTCCCGAAATTAGAACTTAAGCAAATTAGTGGTTACAAATAACTAAGTAAGAAGACAAGGATATTTCAGTTTCATCTGATCCTCTCGCTCCCAAGTGAATTTTGGTCCTCGCTTGGCGTTCCAGCGAACCTTCACTATCGGGATACGGCTTTGTTTCGTTTGCTTGACCTCTCGGTCCATGATCTCTACAGGTTCTTCCACGAAGTTGAGGCTCTCGTTGATCTCGACGCCGTTGAGTGGGATTACAAGAGTCTCGTCGGACAGACACTTTTTCAAGTTCGATACGTGGAAAGTAGAATGTACGTTACTGAGTTCGCGCGGTAAGTTGAGTCTGTAAGCTACAGGGCCGATTCCAGCGAGATTCTTGAAAAGCCCTGCGTAACCTTTCCATCGGACAATTAGAGGCTTTTAATCGTCCATTAAACTGAACGATCCTCTCTATTGATGTCCTCTAACTCCAGATCGTGCATTTCATAACTAGATTTGAGTGTTTCCAACTGATGGGAGGCTTAGGTAATAACCTTACCTCGCTGCATCAGAACACACCCGAGCCCTTGATTTGACGTATCCAAATAGACAACGAAGTCTTCTATCCCTTCAGGGAGGGATAGTATTGGCGTGGTGCACAAGGCTCATTTTTGCGTTTGGAACGCTCTCTACGGCTTCTCTTCCTAGTCACAGGCCACGCCCTTCTGGGTCAAAGCTGTACGGGGCTTCTCGAATTGGGAGAAGTTCTGATAGAATCTACTTTAATAGACTGCGAAACCTAGAAATTTGTGAATTTCCGTAGGTATCTTCGGATCTAATCATTCTCAATGGCCTGGAGTTTGGAAGTGTCCACTGGAATTCCCTCTTCACTAGAAATGTGACACAGGAATTTGACCCTTCGAATCCAAACTCACATTTAAGAGAATTTCGCCCAAAGATTCTTTGATCTAAATGTTTCCAGTACGTGCTGAAGTTGTTGACTATGATCCTCCTTACTACGAGGGTAGACAAGTATGTCATCGATGAAGATGATGACGAACTCATCCAAGTAAGGACGACACACCCTATTCATTAAATCCATGAATACTGCGGGCGAGTTTGTTAATCCGAACGGCATCACTACGAATTCATAGTGCCCATAATGAATTCAGAAGGCTGTCTTCGGAACATCCTCCCCTAGCACTCGTAGTTGGTGATATCCGGATCTTAAGTCGGTTTTTGAAAAGAAGTTCGCCCCTTTAAGTTGGTCAAATAAATCGTCAATACGAGGCAGAGGATAACGATTCTTAACGGTCAACTTGTTGAGCTCCCTGTAGTCGATGCATATACTAAACGACCCGTCTTTCTTCTTGACAAACAAGACTGGAGCTCCCCATGGTGAGAAGCTTGGTCTTATTAAGCCCTTGCTGAGCAGTTCGTTAAGTTGACTGGATAGTTCTTGCGTCTCTGCAGGTTTTAGGCGATAGGGCGATTTGGCTACTGGGGTAGCCCCTGGAACTAAGTCGATTCTGAACTCGACTTGACGTTGCGGGGGTAATCCTGGGAGTTTTCGGTTCTATCTGAATCTATTTACTCGATCGGTGGGAAGGGCATTTGATTTGGATTCTAAGTTTATCCGTATGGCAGTACTATCACTCGAGTCTTGGGCAGTCTTTGTCCTAAAATTCATATCGGAAGTCATATTTGGTTCATCAATCACAGTTTCGTGTATATGAGTCGTATATAATTAAGACTGAAAAGGAAATCGAATAAATAATTCTTCTTCAAGCTCACATCCAAACAAGGAAAAGAAGTTGAAGCGGAATTACCAATTCTAAGCCTGTAGAACCTTGATTATATACCACCCTTGCGTATACCTTCTTCAGCGATAGATCAATCGTATGGGTCTTCGGGTTGAACTTGACATACTGTACGAGTGGTACTCCGGGGAGTTTTGCTGAAGTGTCTTCGGGAAGGATACGAGACATAAGGTACTCTCTGCATGAGTACCTTGGAGTTCTGGAATGACGGCTTCGCTAGAAAGGCGATTTCGGAGAAAAGAATTTACACATGAAACTGGCATTGTGAGGATCGCATTTACTCATGTTAAACGATAATGTCGGACTACTCGGAATAAAAGGCGTTAGACTAGATCATAAAGGGTTACAAAACATCACAGTGCAACTTCTACAGAGTTTAAGTACCTTAGGTTTATCTATAAGACTACTGCTGCGAACAGGGTATACCACAAAAACCAAGTATACGCAACACGAGAGTCCCTTGACTGACGGGATCTCGCCAAAAATATAAGACTCGATTTGCACTAGTTTTTAACAGTTTATAAGTCTAATAAAACGAAACGCCTTAATATTTCAACGTGGGTCCGGAGTAATCTCTCCTGCGGCTGTGATCCTTAGTATCTTCCCGTCTGCGCCAGAGTTCTTCGTTATTGGACAATCCTCCTTGAAATGTCCTATCTCACCACATAAATGACACATCTGGCTAGCACCCGCATCGGTGGTGGAAATGATGTGTCGGGTCAGGGTTATGTAGACACGGTCGCTTTCGCTGCTCCTCCTTTTCGAACAATTCCTCTTAAGGTGTCCGATTTCACCGGCACCATAGTAAGCCTGGCTGAGTCCGATGTTAGGGGCTTGAGTGATGGGTCGTGCCGGTGCTCCACAGCTACGAGCATGGTGCCCTATTTTCAGGCAATTGCAACATTTATTTCGTGGCAAGCCCCATTATGATGAAAGCTACACTTGTCACACCTCGGAAGTTTTCCCTCGTATGGTCTGATCGGTACTGGGATGGCAGGGGTTGCCACTTGTTGCTGTTGCATGGCAAGTCTTTGGGATCGCTTGCGCTTCTTCTGGGCTTGGCGCTTTCGTTTCTTGTCCTTTGTTTTTCGGCTTTGTGAGTCTGTGACTATTATCATTTGTTGGCTTCCCGAATCGATACAAAGATCGAAATTTTCAACCCCCTCGCCAGCCTTGCTCGGGCTGTTAGCGTTGAGGTATGCAAGGACAGCTGCCACGGCAGCTGTTACCACTGCTTGGAACGTAGCGGAGTCGATATGAAGGATAGTGGTTTCGTTGCTCGGCTAGTTATTCCTGGGTGACGACATGATTCTGTTATGCAAAAGAAAATGAGTTCGTGAGTGGTTAGGGTTGAACTTAGGAGTATTTCGACCATTCATGTAAAGAGTAGGAGTAAGTTATCGAGGGTTTGACCTACATCCCTATGATGTAGTCCTAGTAAAGAGTAGAAGTAAGTTCATAGAATGGTTATAAGACAATTGCTATCCAACCTTCGGCAAGAATGGGAAGGAATCCTTGAACTAATTCCCCATAGCTCATTAATTCGACGAAGTGAGGGTTTAGATAGGATTCTAACGATAGCAAAACGAAAGTATCTGAACAGGGATTGGCACAGAATTTAGCCGACTGACAATATCGTTGATATTTAAGATGTAATATATTTGGGAAAAATGACCTTGGAGTAGGTCTTACATCATATCCGAAGTAGCAAAAGTTTGACGGCATACTGGCCTAACTAGAAAGTACTTATAGTACAAAGTTAGTTACTTAGAAAAGTGGTACTTAGAGCATAGATAGGAAGACTATTCTTTCCACCAAGGAAAGAAAGGTAGAATATCTCCTACTGGTGACGGTTATCCCTTGGGTGAACCCTTAGTTCAGCCAGCTGACGCTCCATATCAATAAGGTGCCTTTCGTACACCCTTTGGCATACTCGGAGCTCTATGACTTCAGCTCGAGTTTCAGCTAGCTCTTGCTGCAGGGTCTCATGGTCTACCCTAGATCTGTCACGAGCATCTTCCAGACGAATGGTGCGGAGGGTATGCATTCTCGTATTGGTGACAACTTCCGTGATTTGATGGAGGGCTGTCCTGCCTTGAATCTCATTTCGGGCCACTCTGCGGACCAGGATTGGCAAGACTCTGTCTGCTAAGCCTCCTTCGCTCAGGTCATAAAAGCTTCTGTCTCCATTGAATGGCATGGGCTGATCCTGCCCTTGGCTCCATGTTTCCAAACTTTCCACCCACGGAGGCGTCGGGCCTTGAAAAGCCGGACGAGGGTTAGGATTTGGAACAAGAGTCCTCGGGTGTAGGTTCTCAACTTCAGGCTCGGAGTCAGAACCATCTGCGAAGCCTTCAGCCTGGTGACCATCCACGGGGATTGGGTGGTCATTTCCTGGATCAGCTTCAAACCCTCCTCCATTACCTTGGTTAGGGAAGTACAAGATGCCGTAGGGATGGAATCCAACCATGATATACGCGAGAAAAGGGATATAAGAATCTATCACATAAGTAGTTTATAGTAACACAAAATACCCCTATAGTATTTTAGGTTTATGTTCTATTGTTCTCATTGTGGTATTGTTGGTAAGTTTTTAGACTTGTTGCAACCTCACAACCACACATAGGCACATGCTAGTCAACCCTCGGATAATATAGTTGATCAGGCTATATCTTCCCAGTTTTGACTATATGTCTCTAAGTCTACTTGTGCTGCCCAACAATCGTAATACTTTTGTTCTGTCCTAGCGACATTGATTTTAGTATGAATGCAGGCATGTATACTTAATTAAATATTTTATTATTTAAAAGTATAAACTCTTTATCAGAGTATTTTAATCCCTATTGTATTTATAGTCTGTATATCTTTTATGGGTTGATATACTCAATTCACTATAAACAAAGCTCTGATACCAATCTGTCACACCCCAAAACCAAGAACGGCGGAAACGTTCGGGGGCGGAGGACGTCATGTAAAGTATCACAACAATGAATAGTAGTAAACAAGCAACAACATCATCCATTGCATTAATAATATAATTTTAATACAAGTGCGTTCTGTCAAGTTAAATAAACACCAAAATATAAATCAAAATGAAAGATGAGTCTTGAACGAGCTCCATCTTCTCTAAACCTTGCATCAGTACCTGTCTACTGGTGACCTGAGGATACAAGTTATTTTGAAAGAGAGTATCAGCTTTAAAGCTGGTGAGATCATAAGTATTATAATGTCTGTATTTGTAAGAAAGTATTTGTAAGTATGTGAAGTGTAAGTATGTAAAAGCTCGTGAATGTTTGTAAAAGGTTTGAATCTCCTAGAAAACCCTGTGTTACCTACTAAAAGTAGCCTTCTACCAAGGCATCTAGTATCTATGTGTGTGGCTCTTGTAAGAGTATGTATTTTCCCAAATTTGACTATCATTAACCAAAAATATAGTTTTTACATTATTGTTTATTGTGTGAAGATCACAAAGTAAATGTAATGGGAAAATGAAATAGTACTGTAGTGTTGTATTAAGTAACTACTGCTGTACTAACTACCTTAAACCAATTGTAATTTAAAGTACCATGTGATCGGCCTGTATCCTGCTACCGACTCTATAGAAAAACGACGATGTAGGACGTCGTAAGAAATGACGTTTGGCACCCGTAGACTTGCAAGTCCCACTGTAGCGAGCTGCAAGGTGTAGGATAGTCAATCCAGTATAGATCTATAAACAAACTCATACGCTCCCCAATTAAGGAGATTATGGATACAAAACGGTCATGGTAGGTGCTGCCATGCCCCGTTACGTGGCTCACATAACTGAAGAAATGTATAAGTAATGTATGTGCTAGCTGTATCGTATGTTCTCCCTCTGTCTAGCCTGTATTGTAATGTACTGTGTGTACTAGCTGTATTGTGTTCTCTCTCTATCTAGCATGTATTGTAATGTACTGTGTGTACTAGCTGTATTGTGTACTAACTGTATTGTGTGTTCTCTCTCTATCTAGCATGTATTGACTCATGTATGAACTGACTCATTGTATGATTCATTGTTCTAGTAATAGTATTAGTAACTCCCTAAATTACACCTATAGTAGCTTACTAGTAGTATGATTTGAATGTATAAACATGTATGTATGCATTTGCTACCCAAAGGTTTTGAATAGAAAGAAGGAACTTTTATATCTATATACATATACATAATATATAACTAGGATTCAAACGACCTTCAGACAAATAACCGATACCTTAAGTCCACAACCAAACGAGGAACAGGAGGTAAGGTGAGTTATCAGTTCTAAGTCCTTTCAATCCTACTTATATAACTATATCTATAAAGATATACATTTAACAGAAAATAAGTGTAAAAGAGTTTAAGTAAAAGTAATTGACATGTAAAAGAGTTTAAGTAAAAGTAATTGACATGTAAAAGAGTTTGTAAAACAGTTTGAAGTAAAACAGTTTGAAGTAAAGCAGTTTGAAGTAAAACAGTTTGAAGTAAAGTAGTTTGAAGTAAAACAGTTTGAAGTAAATTAGTTTGAAGTAAAGCAGTTTGAAGTAAAGCAGTTTGAAGTAAAGCAGTTTGAAGTAAAGCAGTTTGAAGTAAAACAGTTTGAAGTAAAGCAGTTTGAAGTAAAGCAGTTTGAAGTAAAACAATTTGAAGTAAGAAATCCACTTGCGTGGTAGTTATTAATCACATGTGATTGATATAATAACTATAATTGTTACAATTGTATCCCCCCCATAAAAGCATTTAAAAACATTTAAAAGGTTAATTAAAGGGGTATGAACTCACCTGTAGTGAGTGGTTTGGATGAACGGAATGTATAGGATGCTAGGTGTCAAGTGAAGACTTGTACACACACAATGATCCTAGTTAACATATAATAACACATATATGTATCCAATTAGTCTTAAAACAACTAATTAACCAAGTTAAGACATCCTAAGACATGTAAAACACTTGATTTAAGTGCTATAAGTCCTAAGGATTGCATCTAAGGGTGGTAGGACTTGGCTATTGAGTTTAGGGTTTAAGGGGACCCTTTATTGGAGTTTACGGTTTTGTGACCATCACCCCTTGAGTTTACGGTCGTAAACCCATGAGTTTACGGCTGTAAACTCATGGTACTCATACCATTTTGCGATTTGAAGCTCTAAAGGTCATAAGAAGCATTCCTACTTCATGTTTAAGCCTTAGGAAGAGATTAGGGCACCATTTCACTCCTTTATGGAGTTTACGGTCCTTGGACCACTTCTCTTTGGGTTTACGGCCGTAAACCCAAATGGTTTATGGTCTTTTGATGTTTTCAAGTACTAAGCACATCAAGGAAGGGTCTAGGCTAGTTTCCAAGGCTTGGTAAGGGACTAGGGCACACTTTGGCACCCTTTTTAGGGTTTACGGTCCAAGAACATCTTGGACTGTAAACACCTTTAATCTAGTGTTTCCTTGTGATTTCTAGATGTTTTAGGAGTGTAACAAGTCTTATAATACACTAGGATAGAAGTACTTACTAGGTAGAAGCTTGAAAAGGTGCTAGAAGTCCAAGAACACTAGTGTGTGTTCTTGGTGTTCTTGGTGAAACTAAGAACACTTGAAGATCTACACAAATGGAATGATTTCATGGATGAAATCATGTAAGATCACTAGATTAGGGTAGATATCAACTAAACAAGGAAGAAAACACTTACTTTCTTGAAGATTTTTGAAGAACTTTGGATGATACTTGAGAGAGAATTGGTTCTAGACTTGGAAGTGTGAAAAAAGTTAAAAATAAACTAAGTGTCACTTATATAGTCATTAGGGTTTACAGCCCTAATACCATTTGGGCCGTAAACTCCAAACTCTTGGAGTTTTTGGAACTTTATTGATGCACAATAAACCTTAAGGCATCCTCTCTCCTGTTATCTCCTGAAGCACTAACTTTAAAACACTCAAACTTATTCCAAAAAGCTTGAAAGTTAGCAGAAACTGTTCTGACTTATTTTGAATTGAATGGTTGTACATAATAGAAATTTCGGGTTGTCACAATAACTTAGGAAGAGAAAGGAGAACCAAGTCAATGGCTTGCTCCCTCAGGAAAACAACACCCATTCTATCCACTTTGTCAATGTATGATTTCATTTTCTAAACATGCGTACATACAGAACATCCATCTCGATGTTTATATGCCAATAGGGATTGAGTAATTTCGTATCTTTCGAATCGAGGGAAACGTGATGTTGGGAGAGTCACTAGAGGAGGAGAAGGAAGAGTTGGAGAACCATGATATCCATTTCCACCATTGCTCGAAGAAGGGAACATACTTTCACCTTGATCAGAATGTGGAAGATCCTCTTCAGAAGGTCGAGGAAAACCATTTCCAAAAGAATGAGGAAGACCATATTTATCTTGACTTGACATCTATAAAGGGAGAAAATAGAATTCAAGTTAGTTGACTTTAATCCTTAATTATTAACCCATAAATTTAAATTAAGGCTAGGATCCATATTTTCAATTCGAACTTTGAAGAGGGATGTCGTAATCAAATTTGAATCTATTTTAGGTAGGTAAGGCTTTTACCAATTTCAATCTTATGAAACTCCTAGAACTTTTTAGATTCATTGAATCTAGTCAATGTCATGTTTAATCTCAGATTATTCTCTCACTTTTGTGACTGGGATGCCAAGGATCACAAACGAGATGTTAATAACCATGTAAATTAGCTTCGCACTCTTGATGTCATTTATCATCTCGTTTTAATGTGCCGGTAAACCACACACGCTCCATTAATCAACGATAATTTTCGAGACACCCATTACCACTCTTTATTATTCCCCCATTAGTGTGTCGGTTAACTACACACACTCAAATAACGATTTATAAAGTGTAATGTGCAATTTCATAGATTAGCATACAAATTCACATTTTCCTAAAGTAAATAGGAGTGTGATTTTAGAAAATAGTTTAGTTACTTTATATCATTATAATTTTAATGAGCTTATGTCCTATCAAATCCGTTCGGCTAACGACCCTCCGATATACAAGAGAGCGGTGGGTAAGAGTGTATACCTAATGGCAATCATTTTATAGGCCGCTTCCTTAAACTCCCCTTATAGTATGGTTTCGTGAATGAGGCGTACTAGCTATTTGACTGACTATTTATATATATATATAATATATATTAAACTTCTAATTATATATACATAGTATAAGGTGTATTTTAAAATTTTTTAAAATATAAAGGGTTTAATCTGTTTATAAATTAAACTAAATTTAAACCATTTTATGGATTTATTAACTATCTTTTAATTAATCGCTTTATTAAATTAATAATAGGATCCATAAGGATGTATTTTACACTTTTCAAAATACCAAATATTATTTGACATTAATTATTAAGTTCAATTAATTTCTAGATTTGTTATTTATACACTTAAAAACTCAATCATATTAATCAAAAAAACAATTAATCAAGTCAAACAATTATCTCCTAATTTCTAGGCTTTTGTTTTGTCATCATAGATACACCAAAATCGGATTTGGAGGAAAAGTATAGCGAGTAATTCTCAAACAAAAGCAGATTAGGCAGATAAGGCACAAAATATCGGATCTGGACCGAGCTCACCTCGTGGGCCTCATAACTCACGTCGTGAGACCTGATTTTCAGCAAACACATTCGGATCATACTTAGCTCACATCGTGAGCCTCTTTGCTCATGTTGTAAGCTGCGACAAATGCAAAACCATGTTTCTTTTTGATTCACCAATGTGAAAATACATGAAAGAAAACCCTAGGCTCTATTACACCAATGTGAAAATACATGAAAGAAAACCCTAAGCTCTAACACTGATGGGTTATTAGGGTTACAACTACAATGCTCTAACCGGAAAAATATTTAAACAATTCAAATGATTAGGGCACATGCAACCTAATAGGATCTATGTCTTTCACATATTACAACATACTATGAATCGTCATATTTCAAAACTTTTCTATGAAAAAATAATTCATAAGAATTAGAAACTTACATTGAATATTGTTATAGCAAACAATCTTGAATTCCTCCTTGAAATACTCTTGGAAGCAAGCGCCACAACTATCACGCCTCTAATGGTTCACAACCAAACCCAAGCAAACAAGGAGCTTGAAGAGAAAGGGGAGAGAGGTAATAATTTCGGCCCTAAGCCTCTAAAGTAATGTCATGGCCAAAAATTCTAAGGCTAAGGTTCTTTTATATAGCCGATGTAGCTTGGTGTCAAAGTTAGGGTTTAAGGAGGAAACCCTAATCCCTTTGCTTGGTGACCAAGCAGACCATTCCCCTCTTTCAAGGGGATTGTATGAAATTTTTTGGGCGTGCCCAAGTGATTTTCGTCCACCTCTCCAATGAGGTCCATGGGTTCCTTTCCTCAACTTTCAATAAATACCCAAACAGACCCTGCACTTTTAATTAATCTAATTAATCCGAAAACAAATTCCAATTAATTTCTTATTAATAACTAATTAAATAATACTATTTCCAATTAATATTTTATTCTCATAATATATTAAAAAATTATTTATTTTGATTTCCACTTAATTCATTAACAAGGCAATAAATTAATAAACCAGTCTCTCTCTAAAAGCGATCATATTCAATTGCTAGGTTTGTGGGCCTAGACACCCAATCAAATACTTTCTTTGATTGCTTCTCACATTCACATTCAGTACATAGATGATCATTTCCAAATTTGAGGAGTGGTAGACCTCAGACCATTTCTCCGGAAACAAGATCATTTATATATCGGAAGTTTAGATGAGCAAGCATCCGATGTCATAACCAACTAACTTCAGGAATGGCCTTTGAGAGAAGAAAAAGTTGAGGCTTTCTGATGATCATGTTGATGTCTAATAGATACCTGTTTTTGTTGCGATCGGATTTGATTATACATTCTTTCTGGTCTTCTGTCATGACGTAGCTATGTTTTTTGTAGAATTCGACTCTTTAGTTTGCATCAGTAAGTTGAGCCACACTAATCAGGTTGTGTTTAAGGTCAGCTCCATATGCCACATTGGATACATATAAATTGTCGTTGGTGAGGATGCCATAACCTCGGATTTGCGAATTTGAGTAGTTGCCATACGTCACGTAACCAGCGTTTGAAGCGAGTTTGCCCCATCATGTGCATGGAACAAGCACTATCAATATACCATATTGTATCTTGTTTCGAAGCACAAACCGCCTGTAAAATAGAGAGCTTTGGAGTTTTTAGGCTTGGAGTTAGGTTTAGGGACTTTGGCAAGGGTTGTGGACTTGGATTGTGACTTTTGAGCAACTGGCATTTTGTAGGGGTTGTTCCGAGAAACTTTGGGAAAGAAGCAGAATGCCATGGTATTTTCATTTATCCAAAAATAGTATTCAACCAAAGGTTGTTTGGAAACTACTTTTCTCGAACCAACAGTTTTCTGAGATGTAGGAATCACTGTGTTGACAGAAGTTATAGATGCGTGTTCAACCTTTTTTACTATCCACTCAAATTTTTGTTTTGAATCTTTTGAGGATTTCTGAACAACAGTTTTGTTACCAAGTAGTCCTTTGCGTGCTGATTTTGATGGCACATTTGGTTTCGGAAATCGTTGTTGTCTGAAAATCGTACCATCAGATTTAACAATAAATACAGAAGAAACTGTCTGAGGAGAGTCATTTTTCACAGAATGAGTCTCCACAGTAAAAATTTTCCGATTAGGACTTACAAACCTATCTTGAACAACCGAACTAGGAGGATTGGATGGCCTTTTATGAATTTTAACAGGCGCAGAGGTATTTTGGTTTCTAGTGGCTAGACTAACTGTTCGAGACACTTTATTTTCGGATCTCTCCATGAATCTGGAATTTTGACTTGACGTAATTTCTTTCTTAAGGGAATTTTGGCTTTAATCTTTGGGTTTAAAATATCTTTCTTATTTAACCAAGATTTCTTCCGAGAATCAGATGATGACTTGGAAGCTTGTCCAGATTATGGATTGTCAAACTTAGGCTTAATTGGTACCAGAGTTGTTTTCAAGATCACTTCAGAATTACAGATGCATGATTCAGATGAATGATCACATATAATTTGTTCATCACCGTCACTATCTAATGATGCCTAAACGAAGTCTGATTTATCATATTCATGTCCAGTTGTCTCAGGGATTATTTCCTCAACAACACACTTGTTCGGAGCACTGAAGTTCTGAATTTGAACTCTAGTAAAGATTATGTTAGGGAATGAATCCGAGGACTGATTCAGGTCCAGGGTTATTAGAGGCGTAAGAGGCGTGGAATCAGGACATTTGATAGGTTGGAACTCAAGAATCAAAGATTGGAACTGGTCTGAAGTCTCAGGAAGGGGCGACAGTGGTGAGACAGGGGTATCCGAATGTTTACGGTTCAAAATGTCTCCCATAAATTTAGATCTTCCAACTCCTTCAAGGGACGAACAACAGGTTTCGGAAACTCGCTTCCGAGGCCTGGTGATTTGGGCCATGGGTGACGAAAATTATGAGTCATCTGTTCGTTTGCTTGAAGAATATTAGTTGGGTGATGTAAAGCATCATTTTTGGCATTAAGACATTTGTTATTAGAAACTAAGACATTCCTTTCACAAAAATTTATTTCATATTTTTCTTTTAAAATGATACATTCATCTTGAAAGGTTATAAGCTCTCTTTCTAGTGATTCTATCTTAAGCTTTCAATCTTCAAACCCGTAATCTAATGCGAGTTAGTTCACTCTCCAGCTTCTCACTTACTTCTATGGCAAACTCATAGGCTTTATGGACGATGGTCATATCTGATTCGATACAGGTTAGATATGGTTCACAAAGATATAAATCAAAATTATTTTCAATGATCATAGATCTTACCTGTTGAACGATTCTTCTTTGGGTGGATCATTGGTTGCCATATAGCAAAAGTTTGGCTCAACATCTTCATCCTCTCCTTCTGAACCTGGTGATTAGTAGCCTTCATCACATTCAATTGACTGTCTTGCCATAAGACACGTATTCCTTCTTTTTCTTACTTCATCCTCATCTCCAGAAGACTAGTACTCTTCAACATCTCTTCACACAGTAGTAACAAAAGCTTTCTCACTTGCTGCCAATTCTTGAGCTATGCGAGCATAGTATGTAGAGTCTTTAACCTTAGTCTTCTGAGAGGTTTCAGCCAAACAATCTTTGAAAAAATGGTTACCAAGTCCACACTTATGAGAAACTATCTTGGGTTTGTTTGACTTCGGAATTTCATGGGATTCCGAGTTGTGAATTGATGAGGCGATGTTGGGTCAATAAGCAGGTGAGTTCCCTGAAGGTTTAGGAAATGTTTGACGATTATTCTGATAAGGGGCTTGGAATTGATTTTGATAAGGTTTATGACTGGGATTCAACGGAAGCTTGTATTTCATGGACAATAGTGCAAACTCCTATTGAACGCGAAGTTCAGATTTAGCTAGACCAAGATCATGATTTTTGAATGGTTCGGAACAGGTGGAGTAGGTGGAGTAGGAAATGTTGGTTGAATAGGCGAAACATGTGGAATAGTTCTGAAGGGATCTGACATGGATGGGTTTGTAATAAGTGGGTTAACGCAACTAACCAAGGCAAGAGGACCTCCTCAAATTTCTCTTAATGTTTGTGCAACATTAGATTCGTGGCTTTGTAGTTCGTCAAAGAGTTGATAAAGCTTCAGTTTCTTTAGAGATCCATCACTCTGAAGACATGACCTGACATTTACCCAGCCTTTTCTGAGGCTGTTAATAAAATTCGGATTGTACTCAAGATGAGTTCTGATTATACCCTGTACTATCATGTTGTTCACAAAAATTTTGTACCTATTTGAAGCCGAGGTTACAGATTCACCTGGAGTAGTGCTGAAGGTATCAAAATCGTTGACAACTGAAGTAAGATGTTTATCTTTCATATTCTCGGACCCTTCGAACAGGTCCTGAAGAGTGTCCCAAATCTCTTTTGCAGATTTGCACAACTTAATGTTCTCATAGAGGGAGGTAGGAACACCAAACTGTAGGGTTTTGAGCAAACTAACACTCCTAAGGTGTTCATGCAACCGTAGAAACCTTGGATCTATGTTTGTCTAAAATACATGCAAAAAATAATTTTCCAAGGTTCATAACTTATCTAGCATGCATGGGGTACTTTTAAACATAAAAGTTACTAGAAGAATTACATACCTTTGTTAGTGAGATGATTCCTTAGGAGTTTGAGAGCCTAGCACCAATAATGTGAATGCCTTAAATAGAAATCACAAATCACCACAAACTTGGAAAACTTATGAGAGAGTACACAAACGCTCTAGAAATCGGCCACTCTTATGCACACACACATAGTGTCTTTTCAAGCACCAAAAGCCTCTTTATATAGTGTATATGATTAGGGTTATGAACCATGCAAACCCTAATAACCCATGTCTTTTCCTATTCCAAGGATCCATGGGTTAAAAGCTCCATGGATCATCCATGGACTCCCATTTAAGCTTAGCCCATTTCCTAATGGGTGTTAGCCCACACCATATAAATATAATAGCCCATTATTTAATTAGTCACCTTTTTTATCACTAAATTAATTCATAATTAACTTAAGATCAATACTAATTAAATAATACAACTTCATATTAATATATTATAACTTATAATATATTAATAGGCCGCAAATATACTCTTCTCATAATATTATCCATACAAATAGTTCGGGTGAAGTGCAACCCAAATGGACCATGCCGGGTCGGGTCAAGTATATACCAAATAAGTTATGGACTTAGACACCTTATCCAACAGTCTCCCACTTGGATAAGTCTGATAACTGTATTTGCCTATATAGCTTCAGGAACCAACCGGCAATCGTAGCTCTCAAAAACTCTGTTGAACTATGAAGCGCCATTTTAGATAAGTGATCATATAATCCTCTGCTCTCATGATATCAGCCGGACAAATACATGGAACAATGTCTTACTTATTGTCCAGCAGTTTGTTTCCCGATTTCCGATTTGTTTGACAAAGAACTTAATCGAACACATCAATTTAGTTCTGACCGGGCCCGGTACATATGTCAAAACCAAATCATCGAGGGGCCCAGATATCGCTTCTAATTCAAGAAGGAACAGATAAAATTCAACTCGTATGCTTATTCTACTACTTGTTGAATTGTACACAAAGGCACATTTCATAGCATCAAGTTACTGATGCGTTTGCGTGCAATCAATGCACAACCAACTCATAGGTAACAACTCGTATCTCTAGGTTTGAAGACTTATATGATATTACCATCTCACGATCACTCGAGATAAATTCCATGAAGTGATACAAGTGAGCGTGGGTCTATTCCAATACTCACAACTTATGAGCACTCATGAATGTTGTAGCAACCATTGCTATGGCTAAACATCTTTAGTCATCTACAAGCCAATTCATGACAGTCTTGATTCATACCTACTTCCGGCATATGACCGACTGTGGAGAATTTGAATAAATTTATTATTCTGGAAGTCAAAACATGAAAAGCTGAAATAATAGTAAATAATTGACAATGATAGCAACACCTTACTCATAAATAAATCACAACTTTTATTCATCATCAAACGTCGATTACATTTTACAAGTTTCAGTAATAACTATCTAATCTGTAAAACTAATATCGTCCCTCAGCCCGATGCGTCTCGCATGCTGCAAATGCTTAACCCTCGTCAGTCCCTTCGTAAGGGGATCCGCAGGGTTGTCATCTGACGATACCCTCTTTGCCACGAGGAGTCCTTCTTCTATCTTGTGTCTTATGAAGTGATATTTTCTGTCAATGTGTCAGGATCTGCCATGTTCTCTTGGTTCCTTGGCTAAGGCAACCGCACTATTGCTGTCACAGAAAATCTCCATAAGCTCCTTAATAGCTGGTACAAGTCCAAGGTCTCCGATGAAGTTCTTTAGCCATATCGCCTCCTTTGCTGCTTCACTCGCTGCTATGTACTCTGATTCACAAGTCGAATCAGCTACCATCTCCTGTTTGGAACTCTTCCAAGTGATTGCCCCTCCATTTAGGGTAAAGACCCAGCCCGACTGAGAGCGGAAGTTATCCCTATCAGTCTGAAAACTAGCATCACTATACCCTACTACTCTCAAGTCATCACTCCCACCAAGGGTAAGGATCCAATCCTTAGTCCTCCGCAGGTACTTGAGAATATTCTTTACCGCAGTCCAATGAGCCTTGCCAGGCTTCCCCTGATATCTGCTGACCATGCTCAAAGCAAAGGCCACATCAGGATGAGTACAAGTCATAGCATACATGATCGAGCCAATAGCGGAAGCATAAGGTAATCGACTCATCTCAGCTATCTCATATTCTGTACTCGGGCTCTGAGCCTTGCTCAGTTTGGCATTGCTTTGGATCGGTAATTCTCCTTTCTTGGAATTCTTGATGTTGAACCTTTTCAACACCTTATCCAAGTAGATACTCTGACTAATTCCAATTAGTCTTTTACTCATTTCTCTTAATATCCTTATCCCTAGGATATAGGCAGCTTCTCCAAGGTCCTTCATAGCAAAGCACTTCCCAAGCCAGGACTTAACCTCCTGCAAGGTTAGGATGTCATTTCCTATGAGTAGTATGTCATCAACATACAACACCAAAAAGCTAACTATACTCCCACTACCTCTGACATACACGCAAGACTCATCTTCACTTCTTGAGAAACCAAACTCTTTGACCTTCTCATCGAAACAAAGATTCCAGCTGCGAGATGCTTGTTTCAATCCATAAATGGATTTCTCAAGCTTGCACACTCTATTAGGGTACTCTGCGCTGACAAAACCCTCTGGCTGATTCATGTAAACATCCTCAGCCAACTTTCCGTTAAGGAAAGCGGTTTTAACATCCATTTGCCATATTTCATAATCATGAAATGAAGCAATGGCTAGCATAACCCTAATAGACTTAATCTTTGCCACTGGTGAAAAAGTTTCATCATAATCAATACCATGAGTCTGAGTAAAACCCTTCGCGACCAGTCGCGCTTTATAAGTGTGCACCTTCCCATCCATGTCGGCCTGGTACATTGTCAACCAAGTTCCAAACTTGATTGTCATACATGGACTGTATCTCGCTGTCCATAGCCTCCTTCCATTTAGCAGACTCTGGGCCTGCCATGGCTTCCTTAACACTGTTAGGTTCATCCAGATTTACCAGTGTACTATCACTGATAAATGTATCACCTTCTGTAGTAATATGAAATCCATAATAAAACTTAGGTGTGTTCCTAACACTTGTGGAACGCCTCGGAGGTACAGATTCGTCAGCCGGGTCAACAGGAGTTTCCTCCTCAGGTTGATTGCTAGTGTCTGAGGTTCCTTCACCAATTGACTCTTGAATTTCTTCAAGGTCGATTTGCCTCCCACTGTCTCCTTGGATTATAAATTCTCTCTCTCGAAAGACCCCTCTCCTTGCCACAAAGACCACATTCTCACTGGGTCTATAGAAGAGGTAACCAAAGGATTTTTGTAGGTAGCCGATGAAAATACACCTTTCACTTCGAGGTTCAAGCTTATCATGAGTCTCGCGCCTCACGAAAGCCTTGCAACTCCAAATCTTGATGTGGTCCAAATTGGGAACTTTCCCAGTCCACATTTCATGAGGTGTTTTGGCATCCTTCTTTGTAGGGACTAGATTAAGGATGTGGGCGACAGTCTCTAAGGCATACCCCCAAAAAGAGATTGGTAGCGAAGCTCGACTCATCATAGAGCGAACCATGTCCAACAAAGTTCGATTACACCTCTCAGCCACACCATTCAGCTGTGGTGTCCTGGGAGGTGTCAATTGTGAGACAATCCCACACTCCTTAAGATAGTCGAGGAACTCAATACTAAGATACTCACCACCTCGATCGGATCGAAGCATCTTAATGTTCCTGCCCAATTTATTTTCTACTTCCTATTTAAACTCTTTAAACTTTTCAAAAGTTTCTGACTTATGTTTGATTAAGTATACATAACCATATCTTCTAAAATCATCAATAAAAGTCACATAATAGCGATTAGCATCCCTTGTGGCGGTTTTGAATGGTCCACATACATCAGTATGTATAAGGTCCAACAAACCCTCACCCCTTGCACAAGTGCCGGTGAAGGGTGATTTTGTCATTTTTCCAAGTAGACAAGATTCACAACTGTCATCCGACTTAAGGTCGAACAACACCAAGACTCCATCCTTTTGGAGCTGGCCTATGCGTTTCTTGCTTACATGTCCAAGACGACAATGCCACAAAGATGCTTTATCCAAGCTAGTAGAAGAATCAATACACAATACATTATTTCCTAAATTATCTACAACCGATACAGCTTCATACACACCATCACAAGGTAATGCTTTATCCCGTGATTGGTTCGCTATCCTTCATACGGGTAGTGATCATGGAGGAGATTATTTCATACCGCTCTTGATGAGCACTCTGATGGTACCTTTCCATCAAATCCTGATGCATCTCAAAAGGGTAATAGTCCTCATAGGACTTTTGGAGTTCAGCTGTCATGGTGGCCATCATGATGCATGCCACCTTGGTGGCATCTCTCTCATGTGCCTGATACTCAACGACCTCCTCATGAGTAGCAGTGGACTCATCAAGCTCCTTTAGCTCCTTATCGAGGACATATTCCTTGTCCTCGTAACGAGTAACCATCCTGATGTTCCAGATCCAATCCATGAAGTTGGAACCATCGAAGATGACCTTCCCACAAAGGTTCATGAGAGAGAAAGAGCCAGTAGGGTTAGAGCCCGAATCATTGTTGTTGGAAGACATCTAAAAAGAAGAAAAACAAGTTTAGATTAGATATATCGAATCCTTAATAAGACACCCAAATGTAATATTAAGGCTAGGATCCAACACAATATATTATAACTTAGAAGAGGGATGCCGTAATCTAAGCTATAACATATTTGAAGGTGGTGAATGACGATTCACCAATTTCCACCATGAAAACGAAATGAATTATTAAGTTTAATTGGTTTTGAAATTCCTAGATTCTTTTTAGATTCATTGAACTTTTCAATGGCATGTTTCAATCTCGATTGTGCCCTTCAAGTTTTGTGACTGGGATGCCGAGGTTCAAAAAACAAGGTGTGAATAACCATGCAAATTCACTTGGTACCCTTAATATTATCACCTAATCAATGTGCCGGTTAACCACATGCGCTCCACCGATCTATGATAAACGTTAAGTCACCCTTCGTGATCCTTACTAGTCCAAGTTAGTGTGCCGGTTAACCATACACGCTCCACCAACGACTTGGTAAGGTACAAAGTGTGAATTTCATGGGTTAGCACCATTTTCACATTTTCCTAAAGTAACTAAGATTAGGACTTTATAAAAGCATTTAGTTACTTTATAATATTCATTATACTTTTAATGAGAATTTAAAGTCATTGTCCTACCCGTTCGGCTAACGACCCTCCACCGATCAAGGAAGTGGTGGGTGAGAATGGACACCCATTAAGCTGCCATTTTATAGGCAACAACCTTATACCCCCTTATAGACCGGCTTCGTGAATGAGGCCTACTAACGGTAAAACGACTTAATCTTATACATATATATAATAATTAACCATTAATGTTATAAATAGTATAAGGGTTGAATTTTAACTTTTAAAACTCTAAGGGTTGAAATTAAAGTATATTAAAGTGTGTGAAACTTTACAAATTCCAAAACTTGAGGACAAGTTTTTAAACTATTCAAAACTTTTCATTTCATAACTTATGAATTCAAGGTTCATAAAAATGAAGACTCTTCATTTTCATGTAACTTATGTGTTTTAATGTGCATAAAAGAAAGTGACCTTTGGAAATCCATAACTTGAGGACAAATTATGGACTCCATTAAAACACATAAATGATCAAGAATTAATCAATAAACAATTTAGCAAATAATTCCTATGATCTAACAATAATTCATAAGAACATGAACATCATATCAAAATTTCAAGAACATATGAACACATATAAACATGTAATTTTGATATTGGCCATTGTAAATGGATTAGCATGAACATCACACCATCTAAAACAGGTTTTAAAACATCAAAACAGTTTAGGGTAATGTTTCTAGTCCATTTCCAGCATCAAAAGTCGAAAAACTGCATTCTGAGCCTCCTACTCGTCGAGTGCAGTAACCTACTCGACGAGTAGGATGAATTTGTACATGGACTCGTCGAGTCCCCCCATGGACTCGGCGAGTCCCCTGTTCAGACAGCAAAAATTCGACTTTTTTCAGCTATTTTGCATCACGTATCAAACAAACAAGCCTAGGCTCTGATACCACTGTAGGGTTTTGAGCAAACTAACACTCCAAAGGTGTTCATGCAACCCTAGAAACCATGGATCTATGTTTGTCTAAAATACATGCAAAAAATAATTTTCCATGGTTCATAACTTATCTAGCATGCATGGGGTACTTTTAAACATAAAAGTTACTAGAAGAATTACATAACTTTGTTTGTGAGATGATTCCTTAGGAGTTTGAGAGCCTAGCACCAATAATGTGAATGCCTCAAATGGAAATCACAAATCACCACAAACTTGGAAAATTTATGAGAGAGTACACAAACACTCTAGAAATCGGCCACTCTTATGCACACACACATAGTGTCTTTTCAAGCACCAAAAGCCTCTTTATATAGTGTAGATGATTAGGGTTATGAACCATGCAAACCCTAATAACCCATGTCTTTTCCTATTCCAAGGATCCATGGGTTAAAAGCTCCATGGATCATCCATGGACTCCCATTTAAGCTTAGCCCATTTCCTAATGGGTGTTAGCCCACACCATATAAATATAATAGCCCATTATTTAATTAGTCACCTTTTTATCACTAAATTAATTCATAATTAATTTAAGATCAATACTAATTAAATAATACAACTTCATATTAATATATTATAACTTATAATATATTAATAGGCCGCAAATATACTCTTCTCATAATATTATCCATACAAATAGTTCAGGTGAAGTGCAACCCAAATGGACCATGTCGGGTCGAGTCAAGTATATACCAAATAAGTTATGGACTTAGACACCTTATCCAACACAAACACCATCTCGGAAAATGCAATCTGGTCAGCATGCAACTTTTTGATGTCTGCAACAGTAAGAGGTGATGGACATTGTTCTTCTTGGCCCATGAGAGTTACAGCAACATCTCTCACCGTTTGCATGACCGGAACATGAGGACCTTCTTTGACAGACCTCCATATTTCTTCAGTTTTTTCCTTGCAAAGTAAAAATCTTTCCATCCTAACTTTCTAGTGATCATACTCTTCAACAACTAGGAATGGGGCACGAGAAGGGAATGCCATGCTATTTTCTATTTGCATCAAATACATCAGCTGAGTTTGATTAGGAGCAACCACCAAATTTAAAGTATTAGAGCAGAAGCGGTTTATAGAAGAACTTTTATCCTGAACACAGAAATGAGTGAGATACCTAGATAATCTCAAATCAAGATTCAATGCACGGACAAGGTTTGAAAACTCAAACCTTGAATTAACTTTTAAGATGAATGTCTTCTTCTAATAAGTTGGTCTAGTGAAGTCCGGTAAACTAGTCGACACTTGAAGATAATATTCAACAAAGTGTTCAACAAAACATCTAAGTAAAGTAAAATGGGTATGAACAAAGAAAAGGCAATTTAGAAACAAGTAGAATGTAAGTGAAAGAGATTTGACTTGCAAAAGAGTTTATAATTGATGTGAAGAGAATAATTTGATTACTTGATTTTATTAGTCTCTAATACATGAAACATCAACTCCTTAAATAGTAAAGGAGAGACACAAAACAAACCGAGAGAACATTCTAAGGACTAGATAATACTAAGTGTTTGACAATTTTTACATTTAAAAGATTTACTAATTTGGTCCTAAGAACTATTCCATCAACAAAAGACAAAAAGCATAAATGCTTGTACAGACTCAATCACATCAAAATACTAATCTCGGAAACAACTTCATTTCGGAACATGATAAGCTTCGAAACATCTTCACATCTCGGACTGAAGTTGCCTTCGGATATGCTTTGGTTCGGATTGCTAGAGGTTCACTTTTTATGCATTAACATTAGGACACAATAAAGAAAACTCATTATAAACCTAAAAGTACTAAATTTCATATCCGTAACCTATAATTTTTAAAAATCTAACAATATGTCCAAACCAAGTTCTTTACAACTAAACAATGATATAAACATAACATTTTTCTGATGCATGTCACACCCACCATTCATAACTTGCAACTAACAACAAAGCATACATCATATATTTTGAATCATAAAACTTATTTCTTGTATATTTTGGATCATAAAACATAAAAATAAAATACAAAAAATAGATAAAGCTGATGAATCTGACAGTAAGATTAACAAAATAAAATATTATAAAGGTCTATAAACATATTCAATCATAAGTGTACTAAAAAGTTTTAATGTTCAAGTAAAGGAACCAAAAAGGTTCAACGACTACACCAAAAACATAAAAACATTGTTCAAATACATAGGTATTCCATGAAAACAACTACCCAACTGTCTCGACCATACCATCTATATTATCCAAATTCTCAAGACTATAAATGAATTTATTGTTTATTTTTTTTATTTTTTAAGATCTGAGACTTCTTTTTTAGTGGCTTCTTAGTATTGACCACACTTCTTTCTTCCTATTACTGAAGTACTAACTACAAAAAAAACAAAAAAAAAATGTTTAAACAAAGCAATAACAACTATGATCCACTTTTCTTAGCACATTCTACTTTGCTAGTATTAACTAAATTTTTTTAGACAAATACTAAGAATAACATGATAATAGATCTACATCATGAAAATTTTGTACCATAATAATTTTCCATCATCAAAATAATATTAGTAATGTGATTTGTATACAATAATATGAGTATAATTATTTGCATTATTCAAAATTCAATATTATATAAAATTGAAATCATTAACCATTTCACAAGTCTTTATACTTTCAAAGTACAATGGTGTGATAGCAAGAACTGAATGTTACAATGAACAAATAAGTGAAAATACATTGCTATTTCTTGCATTCAACCCTTTCATTTATTATGATAAACATTAAATTGTTAATGGGATTTCCATTAACAAAAAATCAATTATGAAAGTAGGATGCTACAGTAAACTAATAAGTGAAAATATATTACTATGTTTGATACTTTAAACCTTTATTTTAGTGGCCTCAAATTTGTATCGAATGAATAAATAAAATCAAGATTCAATATGATTTTCAAGGTTATTATAAGGTATAGTTACTTTAATCTTAATATTATATTTGCTAGCAGTAATCTCATCAATTATTTGTATATTATCATGTTATCTTCACCTTGAACTATAACATAATGATATTTTAGTTTCTAAATGTATCTAGCACTCATTAAATTTAAATCACAGATTTATATCTTAACTTTTCAAACTAAATTTATGATATATGATCTATTTGACATTCACATCAACACGCTTTGTATTCCATATTAGGATAGCATCTGATATTATATAATAAATTAATTTCAAGGAAAAACCAATGATTGTTTTCATAAGAAACTACGTCGGTACTTATCACATATATAAAAAAATAAAAAGAACAACAAAATCTTTAAGAATTCAAAATTTCCAATATGTTGTTTCTTTGAGACATTATATCGAACACCTAGTGAGCATCATTATATTAAGCTTCAGTTTGATGCATATATCTAACTCCTTTATTCATAAAGTTGTTCATAGTCAAAAACTTAAAAGAATTGATCTGAATCTCATAAAATATTAAATCTTAAATCAACAAGAAGATGGGTTCAGGTTGTTACACCTTGGTTTTACCAACATATCACATTACAAACTCAAAAAATCGAATTAACAAAACATAAACACAATAATAGAGTTTTGTTACATGCTCTCATGATAAATGTTTATGTTGAATCCAATCTTAAATAGTAATATTCTCTCTTGGATGAACGATTGTAGATTTGTAAACTTTATTAGGGTTTTGATGTGGCTTTGGATGGACGGATGAACCAAAATAAAGCTAAAACATGGAGATTCAAAGACAATTTTAAGAATCTACAGATATTTCTGAAGTGATTGCTGCTTGAATGATGATCGAGAATGGAGAATGGTGAAGATGAGAGCAGAACAAAGGATTTTCAACTTGAATGTAGATGGATACATGCATGAGGGTTTCTCTTGCGTGTTTTACCAAATTGCCCTAAAGTATTTTACCCTTGACAGGAAAAGCATTAGAAGTTCATCTCAATTTCAAAAATACCACCGAATTTTAGAATTAAAAATTGAATAATTCCAATTAATCCCAACCACTCATTTTTCAAAGGGAAGAGTCCAGATTTGTCCTTGCGGTTCCTACCACTATTTGAGTTCCTACACGATCCTACTTTATATATATATATATATATATATATATATATATATATATATATATATATATTTATATATAAATCGATTTTTTAGCATAGTTTTCAACAATTTGATATATATTTTTTTCTTTTTTATCTTTTGTTTTCTATATTTATTTTATAATTTTAGTTACTTATGGTTTTTCTAATGTTTTTATTAATTTTGATTCAAGTAAATAACTTAAATTCGATAAACTATGTCGAAACCATTTTTCTTTAATTTTTCTTATTTGTGAATTGAATCGTATATGTTTTTTTTTTAAATTTTATGCTGTTACGTTTCATGTTTTTTTTCCTTGGACATTGCATAGTTGTTATCGTTAACAATTTTAAGTTTGCATTTCTCATTATCATTATTTCACATTTTTTTTCTATTTTTTTATTTTTCATTTATGATTTTTCTATTGGTTTTATTTATTTTAATTTTTTTTGTATTATTTTTAGTTTTTTGGTATTTTTAATAATTTAATTTTTTTGTTTTATTTTAAATTAATTCGATAAGTTTTTTTTGATCTGTTTCAAAAAGTGTAAAATCTATGAATACATTAGACTATATTACAATTTTGGTGTTCGAGTTTTATTGGTTATATATATATATATATATATATATATATATATATATATATATATATATATATAATTTTACTAATTTATGGTTTTTGTAATTTCTTTTATTTGTATTCAAGTAAATAGAAAAGTTATTGTTATATTTGCAGTTTCGGTCCAACTTATTTTTGTTATATATTTTTTTTGTTCCTTAGTGATATATATATATATATATATATATATATATATATATATATATATATATATATATATACATTATTAGAATTTAAAATTAAAAGACCAAACGATTTGTTTTTTTAAAGTTATAATATGTCATATTTGCGATTTATAATTATTAAAATAGGAAAACTAGCTAAATTTTTTAAAATGTAACAAGCAAATTAAATCATATTTTTATATCAGATATCAATAGTTTAAATTCAAAATAATATTTTTCAGTTTGATAATAGAGTAAACTAAAGAATAAATAAAATAATTAGAGGCGGAATCTATAAATAAATTTGTTTGAATATTCTAAATTCTTTCCATTTAGTTGAATCAAAATAAATAAAAACATTAGAAAACCATAAATAACTAAATTTAAAAAAAAAATAGAAAACAAATGGTAAAATAGGTACAAAAAGTTATCAAATTGTTATATATATATATATATATATATATATATATATATATATATATATATATATATACACATATATACAAGGGTAATATAGTCTTTTCATAAAAATCTAATAGCTAAAAAGTTAATTTTAACGTTAGAAGGACAATTTATGAAAATTTTTAAACCACAAGGACTAATTATAATTTTTTTCTAATAATAATAATGTTAATATATATATATATATATATATATATATATATATATATATATATATATATATATATATATATGGTGAAGTTCAATAGAGAACCATTATTCACAAGAAACCAATGAAACAATTGTCGGCGTCGAAAATCATACTTATCAACGGCCAAATGAATAGTTATAGATATATACATTGGACGCACATGCATTCGATTATTTCGAAAAAACCACATTTTTCCGTTTAATTTTTTAAGCCATGTTATTTATCGAAAAAAAAAACTGAACATAAAAAGAGTCATAATTTTTTTATCATTTTTCTATAAACATCCATATTTATATATAAAAAAGAAAGTTTTTTTTTTCCGACAAAAACCTTTTTTCAATATTTAGGTTAATTTATTATCCCAAAGAAACTAAATATACCAAAAATTTTAAAAATTTATCCTCTATTAATAGACATCAATATCGATAAAAAGAAACTTTATGATGGAGATTAATGCCTATAACCATAACAAGCCCAATAATACTACTATATATCGGAGTGTCGTTTTGGGGTAGACACAATAACAAAACTAAAGCATAACTACAAAGATATTTATATGAGGGACTTGTTTTGTCCATTAATTAATAATTTAATTATTTAATTATAAAATAAAGGAATATGGAATATTCCAAAATGATTTGAATTCCATAAGCAATTATTATTATATTTGGTAATTATCTTTAGGGTTTCACATCATCGCCCAACAGGGCTCTAAAACTGGTTTTGTCACTTGAGTAAAATACATTTTGGCTTCAAAAGTTCGGAACCATCTCAAAACCCCATAATCGATGAAGGTCAGTTCCCACAATGTCGTCACTAGATTGCCACGAAGTGGTCAAACATATATTTGTATTTTTGGATGTATTTGTTGTTTGCGTTCGAGGTTTAGTTCCGATTTGTAACCTGTTATGTCTTCGGTACGATTACAAAATAAGAACTCTAAGTTAGGTTCTCTATCCCAATCAGCTGACTCGTCTTAAGATGAAACAAACCAAGAAATCAAAAGGTATTTTTTCGTTTCATTATATGCTAATGAGTTGCATTGATTGTTGAGTTAGATCTGTTGTTTCGAGTCTATTAGATCATAATTGTTGTTTCCGCTGCCCATTGTTTTTGGTCTTTGACTAGGCTCAAAACCCATCTATGGTATCAGAGAGTAAGTTAACTCAAGTGTAATGCACTAAGACTTTGTCTTGGATAATATGTTTGGGTTTGTATGTGTTGGATTTCTTTTTTAAATCATTTAAAATTATGTAGAAAATTTTCATGTTGAAAATCGAATATGATTATGCTTGAAAAATGAGGTTTTGGTCATTCTGCCTCTTCGTCATGTCATTGCTGGTCCTCTGCTACGCCGTGGGATCGATTGATGCTGAATTTGGATCACCAGTTCTTTCTTTGCCACATCGTGGTCTTCTTTTGGCCATGTAGTGGTCTACTGTTGAGATCCGTAAAACATTTTCGTGTGTTTTCTGTGTGCCACGATGCGGTTGTTGTTGGATTAGGTGTCTAAGCCCATAACTATAATTGGTATGTACTTAACCCGAGAGTAGCATGGTCCATTTGGGTTGCCTTCACTAGAGAAATTTGATAGGATGGACTTTTAAGAAGAGGTTATTTATGATTTATTAATATATTATAAGTTCTAATATATTAATATGAAATCATGTTATTTAATTAGTAATGATCAAGAATTAATTTAGTGATCAAAAGAGACTTATTAAATTAATGGGGACTAATTGTGTAAATTAGTTTTATATATATATATATATATATATATATATATATATATTGTTGGGCTTATGATACATGATTGACTAAGTTTATGAAAGAATCCATAAAGAGTTAGTCCATATGGACCATGGATCATGGATAATAAGCCCAAGGGTATGGATTAGGGTTTAACCATGACTCTTAGAATCCTACAATATATATATATATATATATATATATATATATATATATATATATATATATATATGTCACCTTATAGCTAAAATCGGTGACTAAATATGTTCTAGGAGTTCATTTGAGCCGATTTTATGCAAGGATATTCTCTCTCAAAAGTCATCCATTTGTTCATGGTGTTTGTGAACCATTTGAGACATCACATTTGAGGTGCTAAGTTCTTAAAGGCCAAAACTACAAGCTACAACAAAGAGGTAATTATATAACTCAATTATATGTTGTTTATATCAATTGTATGCTAGTTGTAGGCTTCATGCTTTGGGAACAATATTGCATGTATAATTAGAGAAAACATTGATCCAAAGAAATTAGGGTTGTATGTGCACAATAGGATGCTATAGTATAGATAACCCTACAATGGTATCAGAGCCTAGGATTGTTTTCTATTATATTTGATGCTTGGTTATTAAAATTGATTTTCTGGCCTCTGATTGATGAACTCGTCGAGTCCACTGGTTGACTCGACGAGTCCACTCAATAAAAGGCCAACTCGACGAGCCAGGTCCATGCACTCGACGAGTTGGTGCTTATGGTTGAAGAATTTCAAGTTTTTTGGCCTGCTTTGGATTAAGATCATTACCACAAAATGTTTTAATTCATAAAATTTGATTTTGTTGGTATGGTAATGATTATACTCATCCAATCAAAAGAAAATTGTCAAAATTTCAAGATTTGTATTAGTTTATATGAGAGGCTAATTTCTTGTAAATTGTTGATATGAATTGTCTTGACTTATGAGTTTAACTAGATCATAGATAAATTACATGATAATTTTTATTTGTTAAAATATTGATCTAAATGTTCTTTAAAGTCTTCCATAACTTGTCCTCAAGTTATGGAACATGAAAAGTTTTTCCATAAAAACCACATTAAACTCATAAGTTATGGAAATCAAAGGTTTTCAAGAGTTACAAAACTTGTCCTCAAGTTTTGGTATTTGAAAAGTCTCAAATTAAGAAACTCTTGTAATTAACAAGGTGTAACTCTTGGGTTCATAAATTAAAAAAATTAATTAAATAGTTTTTTTTTAATTTTGAATTTTTTATATTTAGAACCTTGAAGTATTTGAATAATTCAAATTGCACCTTATGGACTTTATTAAATTAATTAAAGTGTTTAATCAAAAGAGAAGTTTAATAAATCCATAATAACATGGTTTAAGATTAATTAAATTAAGAGTATAGTTTTATTAAAAGATTAAACCACCAAGTATTTTAAAAGTTTAAAATACACCCTTATACTATATAAAATCATAAGTTAATAATTATATATATGTATAAGACAAGTCAGTCTTACCATTAGTACGCCTCATTCACGAAGCCGGTCTATAAGGGGGTATAAGGTTACTGCCTATAAAATGACAGTTTAATGGGTGTCCACTCTCACCCACCGCTTCCTTGACTGGTGGAGGGTCATTAGCCGAACGGGTAGGATAGGATATTAATTCTCATTAAAAGTATAATGAAAATATCAAGTAACTAAACACTTATAAATTCCCAATCTTAGTTACTTAGGAAAAATGTGAATTTGGTGCTAACCCATGAAATTGCACTTTGCACTTTGTTAAGTCGTTAGTGGAGCGTGTGTGGTTAACCGACACACTAACTTGGACTAACAAGGGTGGAAAAGGGTAGCTCGATGTTTGTCATAGATCAATGAACCGTGTGTGGTTAACCGGCACATTGATTAGGTGATAAATGACATCAAGAGTACCAAACTAATTTGCATGGTTATTCACACCTTGTTTGTGATCCTCGGCATTCCGGTCACAAACGTGAAGGACATAATCGAGATTAAACATGCCATTGAAAAGTTCAATGAATCTCAAAGGATCTAGGAATTTCAATTCATTTAAAACTTAATAATCAATTTCGTTTTTCATGGTGGAAATTGGCAAATCGTCATTTACCTACCTTCAAATATTTTACAATTGGATTACGGCATCCCTCTTCCGAATTGTAGAATATTGTGTTGGGTCCTAGCCTTAATATTTCATTTGGGTATTATATTAATGACTTAAATCAACTCACTTGAATTTCTCCCTTGTAGATGTCTAGTTCTGACAACTATGGTCTTTCTGAATCTTTTGAATGTAAATTTCCTTATGTTGATGATATTCCACAAGACGATCGATGTGAAAGATTAATCCCTTTCTCGTGCTGTAGTGGAACATCTCTTCCTCCACCTACACCAATAATTCTCCCTAACCCACAAGTTCAAAGACTTGAAAAGTTTAAGGTCACTCAAGCCCTATTGGGTAGCAAAATGGAAGGTCTGTGTGTGCACATGTCTTGGAGGTGAAGTCACACATTGACAAGCTGGGAATGTTGGGTGTCGTAGTTTCAAGGAAGTGGGCTGTTGACTTGGTTCTACAATCACTTCCTAAGTCATATAGCGGGTTCCTTAAGGACTACTATATGGGAGATCATGACATGTACCTTATTGATCTAACATATTTGCTTGTTGCTACTGAATCATGAATAATTTGGCGCACCGGCAATGCAAATTTTATTGGAAGATCTATTTAGCAAACTTACATGGACACTCACAATGGAAACATTGGAAGTTCAAAAAAGCTTTCTCTTCCCAATGGAAAGGGATCGGCCATAGTCAACCCGATTGACCAAATGGTAAAGAGAAGGGCTAATTCTGAGATTGTCCCATGTGCTATTCCGAAAGAGTCTGTTTGTTTCTATCGCCAAGAGAAGGGACATTGGTTGCGAAGCTGCCATATTTACCTGAAAGATCGCAAGGATGGTAAAGTCAAAATGTTTGACTCTAATTTAGGTAAGGTCACTATCAAACTCCATTAAGTTCTTATTTGGAGATTCTTAATACATGATGTAATGCAATTACTTTTTGATGTTTTGTAGGATCGAAGAAAAGAAAGGAAGCTTAAAGGAAGAGTAAGCTGATTCTGATCGCGAAGAGATGGATTTTGATCGCATGGTTCGATGATCAGAATTTTGAGTTACTACTTAAGAGTTATGATAGATTGCTTAGGAATAGATAACAACATAGTTTTCATTTGTAATTGCATTGTAAGGAAAAGTTTTTTTGCATTTTATAAATAAATAATTTTTTTTTGAAATTTATCTTATTTTAAGTTTCCTTACAATGGAATTTGTGAAAATTGTTTCTTATATGTTTCGTTGATAGTAATATTGGAAATGGATTTGATTTTGTCGTTTGTGGTAGTGTCAAGATTTACCAAATAAGGAAAGATTCTCATCACCAAAGGTTCAGCTGGATAGAAACTTGGAATCATGCAACTTGTATTGTGTGATGATTAAGAACTTCATATTTGGGAAATTAAGACTAATTCCTTATTCACATGTATATGTGAGTCAAGTGAAGGACTAGGGGATCGGGTACACTTAGTTGTGTGTTGGTCAGGTCCACCACAAAGAACGATAAGACTATTCGTTATGATTTACTAAAGTTTAGTAAATATGGTTATGCTTACAAGATTATGTGTAATTTTGAATCATTGGAAAAGTTTCAATGTATGGCAGAACGAATAAGAAGAATCAAATTAGGCAGAAAGATAAAAGTTTCTCCAATCTGAGAAGAAGGGATAGTACTTGAGTATCGTGTTTTATGATTATCTTAGTGATTATGAAACCATATCACAATTGATCCTCTAAGAATATCTTAGTGCATTTGTATGGCTAAGAAGAGGAATCGTGAATTGTTGAAATGGTTAAATCAAGAAGATAAATCATACTTCGTTCCAAAATTAAGTCTTAGAGTGACATGATCTTAAGAAGGTTTATAGCACTTATCAAATATAGAGTAAAATGTTTCTTACTCTTGTACATTTGAGATTGGCAAGTTGTGATGTTTTGGATAAGACAAAGACCAAATAAGACAAATTGTGTGAAGTGTTTGTCTTGATAATAAACCGCACTAACTCTTGAATATTTGTTTGTTAAGTAATGTTCCTTGACAAAGTGAATCTTATATGTCAAGAGGTCAGTGCGAGTCTTAAGGATCTTGAATAGGTTCAAGAACTAATCAAGAGTAAACCTATTGTTAATCACTAGCACACAACTTGAGGTTTGTAACCTATCGTGTTGATATATTCTTGTTTCTATACCCATTCCAGTTAAAGTTGACTATGAATATGAGTTCTATGAGTTCTCAATTGTTTGCATAACAACTTGGAAGCAATGGTAGGCACTTGTCCTTCCAGGTGGCAAGAAATTAAGATTGAACAAGTTCAGTCCATATGAGTTTGGATTTTTCACTAACCTTGTCGTATGATTATGGTTATGAAAAATTCACATGGATAAGAACATATACACCATAAAATCTAAGTGTCATAAGGTTTCTCTCCACTTCATGAAAATGATTGTGAGGAAACGCTTTCACTAAGTAGATTTTAAGGAGATAGCAATTGTGATATTTGCATTCTCAAATTTGATTATGATTACGACATCCCTATTCATAGTTCGAATTGTGAGAAATGGAAAAATGTCTAAACATTTCAGACTTATTGTTGTAAGTTCGAAAATTGTTTAGACACACATGTGAGCTATTTAAGGAAAGGTGTATGAGTTTCAGAATCCTAGATAAAGTCTTGTATCGGAAATCTGAACTTTGGTAAGAAAGTCAACAAGTATTGATTTCTAGAAGTCCAGCTGATTTTTGGGTACATGTAAAAGCTAGTAGGAGCATAAGTGTTATGCTAGTAAGATAATAATTATTATGCTAGTGGGAGCATAATTATTATGGTAAGTGTTGCGAGTTAGCAATGTTAATTATAGAAAACAAAAGTTTCAATTCGTAAAGTTCCAGGGTTTGAAAAAGTTATTTTGCTATAATTAAGGGAGATGAATTCATACTTCATTTCGAATCTAAAAGCTTAGATTGAGATTTTAATCGAATTTAGTCATGGACATATGTGAATGTTATGTTGAAATGATTCAACATAAGGAAATTCAATATGTGGAAATATTATAGCGAAAGACTGGTAAAGTATCATGTCTTTATGTGAGAATCGTATTTCATATGCTTCGGATATAGGATCGATTACATAAGCTATAATATTAATTTGTCTTTATGTGAGGTTAAGCAATTGTCGAGGACAATCTGAGGTTTACAAAAGATTGGTTGCTCATGCACAGTTGGAAGTAAAGTGTAAATTTTGGAAGGACCATATTGACATACTCTGAGAAGATGTAACTCTTGTTCAGAAGTGATAGTCAAAATCGGATTATGGAAATGTTCCATAAGTGGAAGTTGATCATTAAATCTATGTAAGATTAGAAACCTTAATGCAAGAAGGATGTTCAAAGGAATGTACTTTGAATATGAGACTTCGCTTCCATGGAATTGGTCCAGTAACCAATGTCCAAAGGGAATACTTTGTAATATCATTGGCATAGTCTTTGTGAACTTTGTGCATTGACATTACAAAAGGATTATTGCATATGAGTATCGAATCTAACATATTATAGTAAGTGGCAAGAATTTGGTATTCTTACATTTACGATAAGGATTTGTAATTGTGAAATGAGCATCATTGAAATGTTATCCATTGATCTATTTCACAAAGAGAGGACCATAGGAAAACGTAGTGTGCATGCTTGGAGCATGGCATAACTATAGTTTTAATTCAAGTATTAAGTTGATTAATGGAAACATTATACAATGAATAATGTGTAATCAATATGGTGATTAAATAAAATGTGTTTTATTTATATTGATAAGTTCTGAGACCATATTGGATTCGATTATTCTTGTGTTTCATTTTGCATATTTTGACTTCCCGAATAACTAGGTTATTCAAACTATCCACAGTCGATCATACTTTGGAAGTAGGTATTGAGGCAAGACTATCATGAATGGGTCTGTAGATTGTCTAAAGGCGTTTAGACATAGCACAAGTTTGTTGCATGAGTACTTCTGGAATAAGATTCGAGTATTGGATTAAACCAACGCTTATTTGTATCATTTCATGGATTTTATCACGAGTGATGATGAGACGATAATATCTTATATTCTTGAAACCAAGACATGTGAGTTGTAGTTCACAAGTCGGTTTCACATTGACATATGTAAACGCACCAGTAACTTGGTGTTATAAAACATATTGTTGTGTGATATTTGATGAGTAAGTACAAGCAATCATTTGAGTCGAAGTTTATCCATTCCTTTTACCCAATGTGGGATAAAAACGATATCTGTGAGCCCCTCGATAATTTAGTTATGACACCCTAAGCGCTTGGCCAAGCCTGTACTGATTTGATTTGTTCAATTAGTCAGTTGTCATAAATCGGAAATTGGGAAACAACCGATGGACAGAGAGAATGATTATATTCCATGTCTCATTCCATATGATATCTTGTATAATGGAGGAATATATGATCCCTTATCTAATGGACACGTCATTAACTAGGTCAAAGTTCGACAACGGCTTTTAAGAGCCACGATTTTGGGCTTATGATACATGATGGACTAAGTTTATGAAAGAATTCATAAAGAGTTAGTCCATGTGGATCATGGATCATGGATAATAAGCCCAATGGTATGGATTAGGGTTTAACCATGACTCATAGAATCCTACAATATATATATATATATATATATATATATATATATATATATATATATCACCCTATAGCTAAAATCGGTGACTACATATGTGCTAAGAGTTCATTTGAGCCGATTTTATGCAAATATATTCTCTCTCAAAAGTCCTCCATTTTCATGGTGTTTGTGAACCATTTGAGGCATCACATTTGAGGTGCTAAGTTCATAAAGGCCAAAACTACAAGCTACAAGAAAGAGGTAATTCTATAACTCAATTATATATTGTTTATATCAAATGTAAGCTATTTGTAGGGTTCATGCTTTAGAAACAATATTGCATGTATAATTAGAGAAAACATAGATCCAAAGCAATTAGGATTGTATGTGCACCATAGGATGCTGTAGTATAGAAAACCCTACAGTTGTTCATTCCCCACGTGATGAAACCTGAAGTTTTAGAATTTTCTAAATTCATTCCTTATTTTGGTTGCTCATCCTTTTCATTTTAAACACATGCAAACTAGCCTTTTTACTAAAAGAAAAAGTAAATTTGATTTAATTATAAGATTAATTAAAAGATCAAATATTAGGACACTTATAATTTAATTGTGGACTTTTTAGTCAATAGAATTAAAAGACATATAAACTTCAAATTTCTCTCTCTCTCTCTCTCTCTCTATATATATATATATATATATATATATATATATATATATATATAGTAAAATTGTAATTACATGTATAACACTAAAATAAACATTGTGTCCTCATATGTTTCTTAATTGTGCATTGGTAGTCTTACGACGACTAGGTTCACCTACTCTGATTGATATAAGGAATGTTCTAGGAGGTCTCTTTGATTCCGAATGAGGTTGGCTTTTAAGTGGCATCTATTCCTCGCTACCCTCATTACATTCTTGTGTTTTTAAGTATATTTATCGAAAGCGTTTGATAGGACAAAATTGTACAAAGTTAAAAGTAGTTAACTTAATAAGTAGGAAAATAAATTATGTTATATAATAATAATAATTTGAATCTTATGTTTCTCATCGAAATTACGCATTATGGTATATTCTTTTTTATGTAAGTGTGTGTGGTTTAGCGGCTCTTCAAGAGAAGAATATAGTCAAAGAAAGGTATATGCTTATCGACATTCTCAAGCGCTACTTGAGCCAAATCTTATTGCAACTTCGCATGGTTGATTCATCATTTAGATTCATGATCCTTAGCTAATCCACTCATGATTGTCAAATGAACATTAGAAGATATTAACATGCTATTGACATAATACAATAATTCTTGTTTTTCTAGGAATACCAGAGAGATTGAGATCGACGATACTTTGTCCACCTAAATATCTTCATTTTGTAACTTTCGGCTAATCCACTTTACATTGTGAAACCAAATATTAATCCTAGCATTTTGATTGATAATTTTATATTGGGTAATTATAATAAAAGGATTTCTTGATCAAACTAATTGTGTTACTTTTTCTTAAATAAATGTCTTCTAACTACTACAACTCCTCTCGCGAGATAAGCTCACTGGTCCTAACTACCTTGATTGTATTCATAACCTGAGGATCACTATGAGGTACAAAAAGAAGGAGTACGTCTTAAAAGAGCATCTTGAAGAGGAGCTTACTAACGATGCTACTGAAGAAGAAGAAGCCAAACATGAAAAGCATCGATATCACTCTATCGAGGTATCATGTGTGATGTTGGCGACCATGTCTTCTGAACTTCAAAAGAGTTGTGAGAACCTTGGGGCGTACTACATGAACGAGCATCTTAAAGACATGTTTCAAGAGCACGATCGAACTAAGAGATTCAAGGTGATGCAATCAATTCTAGGTTGCAAGCAACATGATAGTGGTTCAGTGAATGCCCATGTTCTAAAGCTAAAAGGGTACTTTGACAGAATTGATCATCTTGTTTTCCCATTTACATAAAAATTGGCTATTTTTGTCATTCGCAACTCCTTGACTAATGTATACAAGCAGTTCACTATGAACTACTATATGAATGGTTTAGAGAAGAGTATCATGGAGCTACATGTGATGCTCAAGAATGTTGACGAAAGCATCATTCCACATACGAAAACAAGTTCAACCAATCTTGTTATGGCTATTAGGGAATGTAGTATCAAGAGAAAGAGGTCCTCTCATCCAAATGTTAAGGGGGAATGGAAAAAGGAAATTTGGTGCTCTCAAATCCAACCATAAGAAGGACGTTTCTAACATACCAGAAGTGAGTGAACCTAAGGAAGCCATTTGCTACTACTGCCAAGAAAAAGGCCATTGGAAACGTAGATTCGCTAAGTATCTGGAGGATTATAAGAAGAACAAGGCCAACGGTGTTGGCACTTCAGGTATTTTTACAATTGAATTACATTAGGCCTCTACTTATAACAATTGGATACTTGACACACGATGTGGAACCCATATTTGTTCTAATGTGTAGGGACTAAGACGAAGTAGGAAGCTAAGGCATGGAGAGCTTGATTTGATCATGGGGAACAAGAGGATAGTAGTTGTTGCCAAGATTGGAGAATACAAACTTTCATTACCTTCTTGTTTTTCAATTAGTTTAAAATATTGATGTTATTCGCCTTACAAGGCAAAAAACATCATTTCATTTTATGCATTGTGGCGTGACGATTTTACGTTTGGGTTTGATAAAAATAATGATAGCATTTTGGTTTACAAAGATAATACTCTTTATTTTAAAGCAAATCCTTCCAATGGCATATATGAATTTGTGATTGGTGTAAGTAGAAACGATAACTTAATCTTAAATGTTAGTTCATCTACTTTGGATAAATCATGTCTATGGCATTATTGTCTTGGACATATAATGTAACATCGTGATTTTGCATCCATTTTTTTAAAACATCATTTAACGATAAAAAAATTCAACTGAAGTCTCTTCATTAGTTTATTTAATAAAAAAAACTCACTTAAATATCAAAACAACCACTTTCAAAAGTTCCAAATTCATCAAACCAAAATCATCAAGTCTTTAAAATTAAAATAGATAAAAACTCAACGACAAGTCAAAGTGGTATCATTAATGATAATAAACTAATATAACTACCCCCAAAAGATCCCCATCCTCACCAAGGCCTGATATCATGCTACCTATTCTAATGCAAGGCAAATAACAAGCAAATAAACAAGTGTCAACATAAGCTAAGTAAGCCAATCATAGTACAATGTCATGGAACACATATATCCCAAACTAGGTCAAACAACATCATCGTTACATGAAAACAAAATTCACAAGGCATGACATGTCATCATATACATCACACAATTCTACTTAATTAGTACTTTTCTTCTTTTAGTTCTATTACAATTAGTTACTCTTATTTATTCATCTTTGTAACTAATTACTATTTCATTCATCACTATAATATTATGAAATAATATTAACCTTCTTTTTCATCTTTAATAATTACCCTCCGCTAGCCACCTTTGTAATTTTTACAATAATACTTCCTATTTATAGGTGTATTTATTCAGCAAAAACCCCAAGGAAAGTATCATATTTACTACTAACGTGATCGGCAGGACCCAATGCACTAAGCGAGGAACGAATCTCACCCATAACATTGCTCTCGGTTCGCTATGTTCGCTACTCCGACGTTACATGTATATTTTTAATGTTGTGTCTTTGTTCAAATCATCTATGAACATCAGAAGTTATTTACCCTCTAAAGCTCTAACAATGATATCTTTATCTAACAATGATATCTTTATTGTATGTACAAAGTTCTTTGGTTTTAGGCACTGCTTTGCAGTTGATCAAGAGATAGCACGGATGTTAGATCATGTGATGGTTCTTTTGCTTAGAATAAATAGTTTCAGGTGGGTCTTTCTGACGGTCTACCTAATGTGCCAATACACATTTTTCAAGATTTTAAAAATCATTGCACCACTCTAAAACTATTTGACGGTGAACTATTTGTTATAAAAAATGTCATGCTTTATGATCATACACTGGCCTGACAAGTGTCTCAAGATGTTGAAAGAAATTAGCCACAAGCTTAGGGGGAGCAATCAATTTTGACAAAAGGCAACCGAGCTGAAAATTGAAAAGCAAGTAGAAATGGTTTTTGAAGATGAAACATATGTTTCATCAAGTATGGTCACTTGTTTTAAAATTATTGTACCTTACATGTTTTGACGATGACATTTCATGCGCCTAGTATGTAACCGTTGACAAATCACTGTCCTTGGAACAAATGTTGCCGCATATACCTTAAGTCTCGTGTCTTCGAGGAGTTAATGACCCGATGAGACTTCACTTCAGAAGTTTTTAATCCAATATGTCATTTTCCTATTTGTTAAGACTAAATGAGCCATCCATCTCTTCTGTTGAATCTGATTGGAAGTTTTATTCTTCACCTCAAGATATTTTCCTGGTCACTATTGAAATTTCTTATAAGGCGAGGATATTATCCCTCTCCTTTACCCAATCTTTTTCTTCATAAGTTATGACAACCCGAAATTTCTATCTTGTACAGTCATTCAATTCAATCACAGTCAGACTCGTTTCTGCTATCTTTTAGCATTGTTTAGGGTCTGTTTGAGTGTTCTAAGCCTAGTACATTCAAGGTTTGGGTTTAGGGATGAGTTAACTTAAGTTCTTCGTATTGCATTCGAGCCAAACACTCCTTCAAGAGGAGTGTACGGTCGCACACATGAGTGTACGGCCGTACACTCAAAGTGGCCGTGAACTCATGCCCATATACAAGTCATTCCTTCTTTTTCCTTCACTTTTCACACATCCAAGTCAAGAAAATCGGTTCTTTCTCAAGTATCATCAATATTCTTTATCCAAATCTTCCAAAGTGTAAGTGATTCTTCCATTTGTTGGTTGATAACCTTCTTAATCTATTAAAACTCTATGATTTCATCCATGAAATCATCTCTTTTGGTTAGATCTTCAAGAACACCAAGAACACACACTTGTTCTTGGGCCGTGAACTCCATAGGAACCCTCAAAAGTGTGAGTATCTCTTCTATCTTCTAGTTAAGCTTGAGAAACACTTGATTCCTAGCCTTCAATCTTCATCTAATGCAAGAACACCAAGGGTGTACGGCCGTACACCCCTTTTATGGCCGTAAACCCTTGTTTGGTGCATGTTTTGGCCTCAAACTCATCTTATGTCCTAACATAGGATCTTGAACACTTAATGGATGCTAGGTAGGGCCATAAACACCACTTTTGCATGTTTCTTCCATGAGTGTACGGCCGTACACTCCATGACCATACACTCAATGGCCGTACACCACATTGGCCGTACACATCTTGGACATACACACCCGTGTGTGGCCGTAAACCCCTTTAGTACAATCACATGTGATTGTAACACTCCCTTACAAGTGTTTCCTAGTCCATAAGATAGTTTCCTTGCATGTTAGTTGTGTTAAACACTAATTACATGCCTATATATGCCATTATATTTCATTTTGGACTTGTTTGTGTCTCGGGAATTCATTCGAGGAACTTCTCATCCTTACACGAATCTTCAGTTGAATCACCCACATAAGGTGAGTTCATACCCCTATAATCTACCTTTTAAATGATTTTAAATGCTTTTTAAGGGGGGGGGGGGATACAAGTTGAACACAATTGTTAAATTGTGTTAATAATCATATGTGATGTCAGTCACATAAAAGGTTTTCTTATGCCTTTAAATACAATGTTAATATTAAAAGATTACCAAATACTTTCAAAATAACCTAAAGTCATGCCAAATCTTTAAAGTTATGTAAACTCTTCTTAAAACACTGTTAAAACTCTTTTAATATTGTTAAACTCTTTGAAAAAGGTTTTATAAACTATTTCATATTATAATTGTCAAAATCATGTTCATGTATGTATAAGTATATAAAGAAGACCTAAAGGGCTTAGGACTAATGAGTAGCCTTATATCCTTTTCCTTGTTTGGATGTGGTTTAAGGTGAGGTTATTTGTCCGAGGGTTGCTTCCTTCTTAATTATATACATTATACATATGGGAATATAAAAGATTACTTCAGTCAGTATCATTACCTTTGTATCACGCTGAGCAAAGAGGTATATTCATGAGAGAACATGCTAAACAGATGGACCATATAAATTATAAAAGGTATAATTTATGATTCAAAACTAAATATACATGTATGATTCACGATTGTATACTTTACATTCCAAGTATATTAGGAAAGGAAAGTACTAATAATTCATTTATTTACACCAGGATACGTATAATACTTTTAGTATATGGATAATATATTAACGGAATAATAATACATCCTACCGGGTTTGCATTAACAGGAGTACAAATACAACGTACCAGAGTTAGCAATCACGGAGTAATAATACATCCTACCGGGTTTGCACTAACAGGGGTACAAATACAACGTACCAGGGTTAGCAATCACGGGGTAATAATACATCATACCAGGTTTGCACTAACAGGGGTACAAATACAACGTACCAGGGTTAGCAATCACGGGGTAATAATACATCATACCGGGTTTGCACTAACAATGGTACAAATACAAAGTACCAGTGTTAGCAATCACGGGGTAATAATACATCATACCGAGTTTGCACTAACAGGGATACAAATACAACGTACCAGGGTTAGCAATCACGGGGTAATAATAAATCTTACTGGAAACAAATGAGAAATCTATTTTTCTAGATAAGTATACGAGATATAAACAATTTTATCACATTTTAAACCCTCATTAACCAGGATAATATTAGGGTCGTTATTCACCAGTAGTTTATTCTTTTTATGAAATACTACTGTAGTATTCATTTTTGATAATTCAAAATGGAACGGTTTTATGGGATTAAAACTACTTATCAGAACGGTTTTATGGGATTAAAACTATTTATCAGAACGGTTTTATGGGGATTTAAAACCACTTTTCATCAACAAGAAGGAAGACATCCTTCTTATAATTTTATAGATAGTAAAAATTATGTTAAACTTTATTATAAGAACAGTAACACTTAAATAAAACGGTTTTATGGGATTAAATCTACTTATCAGATGTAAAGCATAAAATATAGAATTTTCTGGAACATCCTAATTCGTTCTCTTAAAACTAGTATAACATAAAGGACCTTAAATGGTTAACTTTATAATTCCTTAGTTTATACACCAGAGTTATACATAATTAATATCCGACTAACAGTGGAATGTATGATTTCCGCCTTACTTCCTGTTCCTTGTTTGGTTGTAGGCTTAGGACAGATTCACACATTTAACTGTCAGTTCGATATTAGGTTATATATGACTAGTATAAACTAAGTAATTGTATAGGGAACTATTATGGTTATCATATTGTCACGTCAGAAAATGTAGGATTTTCTGGAGGAACCAGTTAACTTTTCCAAGAACTTAGAGTATACTTCATATAACTAAAATACTTATGAACTCACCAGCTTAAATGCTGATCTACTCTTTTAAAATAACTTGTATTCTCAGGAATCCAGTAGACAGGTACACTCCCGAAGCTTTTGAGAAGACTGCCTAGTACCGATCTGCGACTCTTGTCTTCTACTGTATCCACTTTGATGTTTGGATATGTAATTTTGAAATACTTATGTAAAACTTATACTTATTAATGCAATGGTTGTTTGTACTTTGATTAATATAATGCATGTGTTCTGATACTTACATGACGTCCTCCGCCCTAGAACGTTTCCGCCGTTCTGGTTTGGGGGTGTGACAGATTAGTATCAGAGCATTGTTTATAATGAACTCAGTATATCAGTCATAAAAGATATACGACTATAAACACATTGGGATAAAAACACTCTGACCAAGAGTTATACTTAAAAAATATATCAATATTTTATAAAAGTATAAATACATTTAGAATATGTATATACTAGAACAAGTATCACAAGAAGAACAAAACAAAAGTATTTAGATGTTGGACATTGCAGTTAAACCTGGACAGTTATGTAATCATATCTGGGATCAATATAGCCTGATCAACTATATTCATTTGAGATATGACCAACATGTGTTTGGGAGTGATTGTAGTGTTGCAACAAGTCTAAAACTTACCTAGGTACCAGAAGAATTCTAGAACCAAACATAAAGGTTAAAATACTATAGGAGTATTTTAGGATGCTGTAACAATAAACTGAAAACTTATAAACTTCCTATATCTAGAAGTTCAAAAATCAATCATATAATTAAAATACAATAGAAGTATTTTAAATACCATAAATAAACTTTTGGGAAATTTTAAAAGATCTTTTCTGGTAAGTCTATAATTACTAAGTGGATACGTTAAGGTTATATATAGTTGAGATTTTATAGACTTAGAATATGTGATTTTCACTCTACTCCCTTTTCCTTGTTTGGATGTGGTTTTAGAGTAGGATTACTTATTCGAAGGTCTATTTGATCTGGATTATAAATAATCAGTACGCACTATGTCATTATAGAAGCACCAGAAAGGATCATCTTCGTAAAAATTTAAATTTTCTCATAGATTCTTTAGACATTCCCATTCTCGTATAAACCCTGTAGATAGATGTAGTCACTCCAACAATCAATAGAAGATTCTAGGAGGATCCAGCAAAATTTCATTAGGGGAATTCTGAGAAAGAAACAGATGAGAAGTAAAGAAACTATAGAAGTGATTTAGTGCCTTTACTCTATTAAGGACACCAATGAGAGGTTGGCATGAAATTCCGGGATTCGAACTCTTCATTATGAAGTAATGGAGATCAGTGTAAGAATCGGAAGTAAGAAGACATAGAAATTCAATATACCTACGAAGGAGAAGGACACCATATAGATACCAGGAGAGAACAAATCATTACCACCCAGAATAGAACGGAGAACAGAGGAAAACCGCGCGTGATTCACGTGAAGTGTTTGAGCGCTATTCCATCTCATTAATAACTAATCAATTAACACAACCTAGTGAGTTAGTGATTACATTACTCACAATAGGTATTAAGTTTATCATATTTTCCCGTCATGATTAATAACGGAAAAATCGGATCACAAAATCTCAATTGATAGTGATTACTTCTCAAATTCATAAGTCTATTTTATGTAGACTTTATTATGAATTACTTTCAGATCTTTTCGAAAGTTGGAACACAATATCCGCCAACCAAAGATAACTCAGTTCGGATAACACTCGTCTGATAACTATTCTAGAAACTTACTTCTACTCTTTACTAGGACTACATCATAGGGATGTAGGTCGAACCTTTGAGATCAATATAACAAAACAAAAAATTTATATGTATATATAAATGATTAGAATACATCTAGAGGAAACCATTGTTGCTCACGAGCTCGTTTTCTCTTCGTGTAGCAGAATCATGCCTCCGAAGAAACGTAGCCAACCCACCAGTAAAACACCAATCCTTCGGATAGATTCAACTACGTTTCAAGCTGCGGTCACAGCAGCCGTAGCAGCTGTCATGGCTCACCTTAATGCTAACAATGCAAATGTTAGCCAAAATGTTATCAGCAATCCCGATCGTGGTGATAACAAACTTCCGCAACAAGTGCCTACTTGTAAAGACACTCCAGACTTCAAACCTAATATCCTGAAAGGAAAGTTCGAGAACGAGAAAGGGAGTTGTTCAACTCAAGGACCTACTGAAAGGCAACAAACTAGGGCAGTCAATACCCCCATCAGCCCTGCTATTCCAACACCGACCACACCATACTTAGGAAACCTCCCATACTGCACCAAATGCAACTACTAATGTTGGAACCATTCCAATATGTCACATTTGTGGTGAAATATGACATTTTAAGAGGGACTGTCCAACAGAGAAGAACGACGGGGGAGCAGGACGAGTTTGACCCCAGAGAATGGGGAAGCATCAAAGAACCCTGCTATATTTTGGTATGCTTCCAAACCCCAATAATTAATTTTATTCTCTCGTTCGAACCAAATCACAACACTCATATAAAATTTGAAACCCTAACAGGTAAGCTATGATGGCTTAGTGTATACATTAGGGTCATTTATAATTAAGATTTGTAGACTTAGAGTGAGTGATCCCGCCTCATTTCCCGTTCCTTGTTTGGTTGTGGATTTAGGGCAGGGTTGCTCAGTCAAAGGTCTTACCAATCTTAATTATACATGACTTGTATACACCAAGCGATTATAGAGAGACCTAGTAAGCATCATTTCATGAAAGTTCATAATTTCAAATTCTCAGAACCCTCGTATTGGTAGTACCCGCCAATTTCGAATAAAAAGGGGATTCGTAACAGTAATAACAAAATAAAACCGGAAGCGCTGAAAACTTATGTACATAGGATAATTCATCTTCCTGGTAATCATTTCTCCTAGAACGACTTAATATCTATTTCGTCAAGAAATTCTGACATCTTCACCTGACATGGTTTGGTTTGGTCCTTACCATGCAAAATTTTTATGTTGTGTAAAAGAACTTTTTCCTTAGTCATTCGTCAGACGAAATTCTTCTAATCCATAACGAAAACCCTTATATCACCTCTCACTTCAAAACTTCAGAAGTACCCATCCGAAGGGTACCACGCCCTTCTAGCCTACTCAGTAGATAGGAAACTTGAAACGAGAAGCACCGAAGTACTCTCAGAATTCAGTAACAACCGAAGTACCCTGAATATATCTCATAGGAAAATCATTGTACCTCAGGTCAAGTTCAAGAATAGAGACTACAAAGTCATTCGGTTAATCTATCACTGCTAAGTGTATACGCGAGAGTGGTAAATAATTTAGACTTAAGAAGATTTAGGATGTGTGATTCCGCCCTATCTCATGTTCCTTGTCTGGTTGTGGACCTGGGGCAGAATCACCCATCCGAACGTTTTGTCAAATCTAAATTATATACGACTTGTATACATGAAGTGATGGTGGATAAGCCAAGTATGAGTCTTATCATAAACTTCTGAGCAAAAGCCCGCAGGCATACTATAACAATCGAAGATATCTGAACGGGAGTGGTAACGCATTATAATGGGCTTCATAATCAAGTTACACAAGGCAACAGGTGGACTTGATACCATTTTGGGTGATCATCGACAGATTAGCCAAGACCGCACACTTCCTGCCATTGTAAAGAAATAGACAAAATAGAGAGGTTAACTAGAGCATGTGTCCAAGAAATTAGTTAGAGTGCATGGTGTTCCAATATCTGTTGTCTCCGTTTGAGATAGTAGAATCATCTCCTAGTTCAGGCAGTCACTTCAGAAATCTCTGGGAACTAGGATAATCATGAGCATAGCCTACCATCCTTAAATCAACAGACATAATAAGAGAACGATTCAAGTATTAGAAGTCATGCTGAGAGCATATATGATCGACTTGGATAAAACATGGGATGCCTATTTATCAACTAGTCGAGTCTTTTACCATGCTAGCATTTAAAGTTGCTCCATTCGACACCTTCTGTGGTCATAAGTGCAGATCCTGTCTGTGTTGGACTAGATTAGGTGACACACAACTAACTAGAGACTCAATTTCCAGACAGCACCTTCGCTGGTCCGGAAATCTTCCGAGAGACTACCAAGAAGAGAGTACGAATCCAGGAGCGACTTGAAGCTCCCAGGGTCAGGCAGAAAAACTACGTCTTCGATAAGATAAAACCCTTGGAATTCCAGGTTGATGACCTTGTCATGTGAAGGTCTCAACCGGAAGGGCATGATACGCTTCGGAAAGCGTGGAATGCTAAATCGAAAGTACATAGGACCATTCGAGATTCTTACTTGAATTAATCCAGTAACGTATAGACCTTGACTACCTTGAGAATTCAATATCATACACCCTACCTTCCACGTCCTTATCTTTCAACCTGTTTTTCCGATGAGACTCTTGTAATGCCACTCGACGAAATCGAGATCAACGAGAGCCTCAACTTTGTGGAAGAGCCAGTAGTGATAATGGATCGAGAGGTCAAGCAAACAAAGCAAAGTCGTATTCCTATAGTGAAGGTTCGCTGGAATGCCAAGCGGGGACCGGAATTCACTTGGGAGCGCAAGGATCAAATGAAACTGAAATATCCTCATCTTTTTACTTAATTATTTGTAATTTCTTAATTGCTTAAACACGAATTTCGGGATGAAATTCTCTCTGACGGGGGGATGATGTGACAATCCGAAATTTCTATTTTGTACAGTCATTCAATTCAATCACAGTCAGACTCGTTTCTGCTATCTTTTAGCACTGTTTAGGGTCTGTTTGAGTGTTCTAAGCCTACTACATTCAAGGTTTGGGTTTAGGGATGAGTTAACTTAAGTTCTTCGTATTGCATTCGAGCCAAACACTCCTTCAAGAGGAGTATACGGCCGCACACATGAGTGTACGGCCGTACACTCAAAGTGGTCGTGAACTCATGCCCATATACAAGTCATTCCTTCTTTTTCCTTCACTTCTCACACATCCAAGTCAATAAAATCGGTTCTCTCTCAAGTATCATCAAGATTCTTCATCCAAATCTTCCAAAGTGTAAGTGATTCTTCCATTTGTTGGTTGATAACCTTCTTAATCTAGTAAAACTCTATGATTTCATCCATGAAATCATCTCTTCTGGTTAGATCTTCAAGAACACCAAGAACACACACTTGTTCTTGGGCCATGAACTCCATAGGAACCCTCAAAAGTGTGAGTATCTCTTCTATCTTCTAGTTAAGCTTGAGAAACACTGAATTCCTAGCCTTGAATCTCCATCTAATGCAAGAACACCAAGGGTGTATGGTCGTACACCCCTCTTATGGTCGTAAACCCTTGTTTGGTGCATGTTTTGGCCTCAAACTCATCTTATGTCCCAACATAGGATCTTGAACACTTAATGGATGCTAGATAGGGTGATAAACACCACTTTTGCATGTTTCTTCCATGAGTGTACGGCCGTACACTCCATGACCGTACACTCAATGGCCGTACACCACATTGGCCGTACACATCTTGGTCGTACACACCCGTGTGTGGCCGTAAACCCCTTTAGTACAATCACATGTGACTGTAACACTCCCTTACAAGTGTTTCCTAGTCCATAAGATAGTTTCCTTGCATGTTAGTTGTGTTAAACACTAATTACATGCCTATATATGCCATTATATCTCATTTTGGACTTGTTTGTGTCTCGGGAATTCATTCGAGGAACTTCTCATCCTTACACGAATCTTCAGTTGAATCACCCATATAAGGTGAGTTCATACCCCTATAATCTACCTTTTAAATGATTTTAAAAGCTTTTTAGGGGGGGGGGGGGGCGGGGGGAATACAAGTTGAACACAATTGTTAAATTGTGTTAATAATCATATGTGATGTCAGTCACATAAAAGGTTTTCTTATGCCTTTAAATAAAGTGTTAACATTAAAAGATTACCAAATACTTTCAAAATTACTTAAAGTCATGCCAAATCTTTAAAGTTATGTAAACTCTTCTTAAAACACTGTTAAAACACTTTTAATACTGTTAAACTCTTTGAAAAGGGTTTTATAAACTATTTCATATTATAATTGTCAAAATCATGTTCATATATGTATAAGTATATAAATAAGACCTAAAGGGATTAGGACTAATGAGTTTCCTTATCTCCTTTTCCTTGTTTGGATGTGGTTTAAGGTGAGGTTATTTGTCCGAGGGTCGTTTCCTTCTTAATTATATACATTCTACATATGGGAATATAAAAGGTTACTTCAGTCGGTATCATTACCTTTGTATCACGCTGAGCAAAGAGGTATATTCGTGAGAGAACATGATAAATGGATGGACCATATAAATTATAATAGGTATAATTTATGATTCAAAACTGAATATTCATGTATGGTTAACGATTGTATACTTTACATTCCAAGTATATTAGGAAAGGAAAGTACTAATAATTAATTTATTTACACGAGGATATGTATAATACTTTTAGTATATGGATAATATATTAATGGAGTAATAATACAACCTACCGGGTTTGCACTAACAGGAGTACAAATACAACGTATCAGAGTTAGCAATCACGGAGTAATAATACATCCTACCGGCGTTGCACTAACAGGGGTACAAATACAACGTACCAGGGTTAGCAATCACGTGGTAATAATACATCATACCGGGTTTGCACTAACAGGGGTACAAATACAACGTACCAGGGTTAGCAATCACGGAGTAATAATACATCATATTGGGTTTGCACTAACAGGGGTACAAATACAAAGTACTAGGGTTAGCAATCACGGGGTAATAACACATCATACCGGGTTTGCACTAATAGGGGTACAAATACAACGTATTAGGGTTAGCAATCATGGGGTAATAATAAATCTTACTGGAGACAAATGAGAAATCTATTTTTCTAGATAATTATACGAGATATAAACAACTTTATGACATTTTAAACCCTAATTAACCAGGATAATATTAGAGTAGTTATTCACCAGTAGTTTATTCTTTTTAAGAAATAGTACTATAGTATTCACTTTTCATAATTCAAAATGGAACGGTTTTATGGGATTAAAACTACTTATCAGAATGGTTTTATGGGATTAAAACTATTTATTAGAACGGTTTTATGGGGATTTAAAATCACTTTTCATCAACAAGAAGTAAGACATCCTTCTTATAATTTTATAGATACTTAAACTTATGTTAAACTTTTTTTATAAGTACAGTAACACTTAAATAGAACGGTTTTATGGGATTAAAACTACTTATTGATGGGTTTTGAGCATCCTAACACTCCTATGATGTACATGCAACCCTAGAAACCTTGGATCTATGTTTTACTATGAATACATGCAAATTTGTTTTTCCAACGTTCATAACCTATCTAGCATGGCATGGGGTACTTTAAACATAAAACCTAGAAGAATTACATACCTTTTCAATAGTTAGTTGATTCATTGGAGTTTGAGAGCCAAGCACCAATAATGTGGATGCCTCAAATGTAAATCACAAATCACCACAAACTTGGAAAAACCATGAAAGTGTATGTTTGCTTCTTGAAATCGGCCACCTTTCTTTCACACACAACTAGCACCATTTCAAGCATCATAAGCTCCTTTATATAGTGTGGAGGATTAGGGTTACATCCATGTAAACCCTAATATCCATGACTCTTCCTTTCCAAGGATCCATGGGATAAAAGCTCCATGGACTATCCATGGACTCCTATGCATGCCAAGCCCATTCCAAATGAGTATTAGCCCACACTTATAAATATAAGAGCCCATATTTAATTAGTCATCTTTTTTTATCACTAAATTAATTCTAAATTAATTTATGATCAAATACTAATTAAATAATATGATTTCATATTAATATATTATAACTTATAATATATTAATAAATCATAAACATACAATTCTCAGAGGTTTAACAATACAATAGTTCAGGTGAAGTGCAACCCAAATGGACCATGTCGGGTCGGGTCAAGTATATACCAAATAAAGTCATGGACTTAGACACCTTATCCAACAGTCTCCCACTTGGATAAGTCTAATAACTATATTTGCCTATATTACTTCAGGAACCAACCGGCAATCGTAGCTCTTAAAACTCTCTTGAACTATGAAGTGCCATTTTAGATAAGTGATCATATAATCCTCTTTTCTCAAGATATCAGCCGGACAAATACATGGAACAACGTCGTACTTATTGTCCAACAGTTTGTTTCCCGATTTCCGATTTGTTTGACATAGAACTAAATTTAACACATCAATTAGGTTCTGACCGGGCCCGGTACATAGGTCAAAACAAAATCATCGAGGGCCCCAATATCGCTTCTAATCCTCCAAGGACTAGAAGGAATAGATAAACTTCGACTCATATACTTGTTTCTACTACTTGTTGAATTATACACAAAGGCACGTTTTATAACATCAAGTTACTGATGCATTTTTGTGCAATCAATGCATAACCAACTCATAGGCAACAACTCATATCTCTAGGTTTGAAGACTTATATGATATTACCGTCTCACGATCACTCGAGATAAATTCCATGAAGTGATGCAAGTGAGTGTGGGTTTATTCCAATACTCAGAACTTATGAGTACTCATGAATGTTGTAGCAACCATTGCTATGGCTAAACACCTTTAGTCATCTACAAGCTAAATTCATGACAATCTTAATTCATACCTACTTCCGATGTATGACCGACTGTGGAAGTTTGAATAAAGTAATTTATTCTGGAAGTCAAAACATGCAAAGCTGAAACAATAGTAAATAATTGACAAAAGACAGTAACACCTTACTCATAAATAAACACACCTTTTATTCATCATCAAATGTCGATTACATTTTACAAGTTTCAGAAATAGCTACCTAATCTGTAAAACTAATATCATCCTTCAGCCCGATGCGCCTCGCATGCTGTAAATGCCTAACCCTCGTCAGTCCCTTCGTGAGGGGATCTGTAGGATTCTTTTCTGATGGTACCCTCTTTGCCACGAGGAGTCCTTCTTCTATCTTATGTCTTATGAAGTAATATTTTCTGTCAATGTTTCTGGATCTGCCATGATCTCTCGGTTCCTTGGCTAAGGCAACCACACTATTGCTGTCACAGAAAATCTCCATAGGCTCCTTAATAGCTGGTACAACTCCAAGGTTTCCGATGAAGTTCTTCATCCATATTGCCTCCTTTGCCGCTTCACTCGCTGCTATGTACTCTGATTCACAAGTCGAATCAGCTACCGTCTCCTGCTTGGAACTCTTCCAAGTGATTGCCCTTCCGTTTAGAGTAAAGACCCAGCCCGACTGAGAGTGGAAGTTATCCCTATCAGTCTGAAAGCTAGCATCACTATACCCTACTACTCTCAAGTCATCACTCCCACCAAGGGTAAGGATCCTATCCTTAGTCCTCCGCAGGTATTTGAGAATATTCTTTACCGTAGTCCAGTGAGCCTTGCCAGGGTTCCCCTGATATCTGCTGACCATGCTCAAAGCGAAGGCCACATCAGGGCGGGTACAAGTCATAACATACATGATCGAGCCAACAGAAGAAGCATATGGTAATCGAATCATCTCTGCTATTTCAGCCTCTATACTCGGGCTCTGAGCCTTGTACAGTTTAACATTGCTTTGGATCGGTAATTCTCCTTTTTTGGAATTGTGCATGTTGAACCTTTTCAACACCTTATCCAAGTAGGTACTCTGACTAAGTCCAATTAGTCTTTTACTCCTGTCTCTTAATATCCTTATCCCTAGGATATAGACAGCCTCTCCAAGGTCCTTCATAGCAAAACACTTCCCAAGCCTGGACTTCACCTCCTGTAAATTTGGGATGTCATTTCCTATGAGCAGTATGTCATCCACATACATTACCAAGAAGCTAACTATGCTCCCACTAGCTCTGACATATACACATAACTCATCTTCACTTCTCGAAAAACCAAACTCTTTGACTTTCTCATCGAAACAAAGATTCCATCTGCGAGGTGCTTGTTTTAATCCATAAATAGATTTCTCAAGCTTACACACTCTATTAGGGTGCTCTGTACTGACAAAACCCTCTGGCTGACTCATGTAAACATCCTCAGTCAACTTCCGATTAAGGAAAGCGGTTTTGACATCCATTTGCCAAATTTCATAGTCATGAAATGCAGCAATGGCTAACATAACCCTAATAGATTTAATCTTTGCTACCGGTGAAAAGGTCTCATCATAATGAACTCCCAAAGTTTGAGAAAATCCCTTTGCAACCAGTCGCGCCTTATACGTGTGTACATTACCATCCATGTCGGTCTTCTTCTTGAAGATCCATTTGCACCCGACTGTCTTGCGACCTAGTAAATTGTCAACCAAGTACCAAACTTGATTGTCATACATGGACAGTATCTCGTTGTCCATAGCCTCTTTCCATTTAGCAGCCTCAGGGCCTGCCATGGCTTCCGTGTAGCTGTTAGGTTCATCCAGATTTACCAGTGTACTATCACTGATAAGTGTATCACCTTCCGCAGTAATATGGAAACCATAGTAATGCTCAGGTGCATTCCTAACTCTCGTGGAATGCCTCAGAGGTATAGGCTCGTCAGTTGGATCAATAGGAATTTCCTCCTCAAGTTGATTGCTAGGGTTTGAGGTTCCTTCACCACTGGACTCTTGAATTTCTTCAAGATCAATTTGCCTCCCACTGTTTCCTTGGCTTATAAACTCTCTCTCGCGAAAGACTCCTCTCCTTGCTACAAAGACGACATTATCACTGGGTCTGTAGAAGACATAACCAAAGGATCTCTGTGGGTAGCCGATGAAAATACACCTCTCACTTCGAGGTTCGAGCTTATCGTGAGTTTCGAGCCTCACAAAAGCCTCGAAACCCCAAATCTTGATGTGGTCCAAGTTAGGAACTTTCCCAGTCCACTCTCATGAGGTGTTTTGGAAACCTTCTTTGTAGGGACTAGATTAAGGATATGGGCGGCAGTCTCTAAGGCATACCCCCAAAAAGAGATTGGTAGCAAAGCTCGACTCATCATGGAGCGAACCATGTCCAACAAAGTTCGATTACGCCTCTCAGCTACACCATTCGGCTATGGTGTCCTGGGAGGTGTCAATTGGGAGACAATCCCACACTCCTTAAGATAGTCGAGGAACTCTGTACTAAGATACTCACCACCTCGATCGGATCGAAGAATCTTAATGTTCCTGCCCAATTGATTTTCTACTTCCTGTTTAAACTCTTTAAACCTTTCAAAAGTCTCAGACTTATGCTTGATTAAGTAGACATGACCATATCTACTATAATCATCAGTAAAAGTCTGATAATAGCGATTAGCATCCCTTGTGGCAGTTTTAAAGGGACCACATACATCAGTATGTATAAGTTCCAACAAACCCTCACCCCTTTCACAAGTACCAGTGAAGGGTGATTTTGTCATTTTCCCAAGCAAACAAGATTCACAATTATCATCTGATTTTAGGTTAAATGATTCCAAAACTCCATCCTTTTGGAGTTGGCCTATGCGTTTCTTGCTTACATGTCCAAGACGACAATGCCACAATGATGCTTTATCCAAGCTAGTTGAAGAATCAATACACAACACATTATTTCCTAGGTTATCTACAACCGACACAATTTCATACACACCATCACAAGGTAATGCTTTGAAATAAAGAACATTATTAAAGAAAGCATTAATACCACCAACTTCATTATCAAAAGAAAAGGTAAACTCTTGTTTGTACAAACCATGAAAAGAAATAATATTCCTCGCCATTTCAGACGAGTAAACACATTTATTCAAATCTACCTTTAACCCACTATCTAGCAACAAAGTATAAACTCCAATCTTGGTAACATGTGAAACCTTCCTATTTCCCATGATTAAGTTTATATTCCCGTGCTCCACATCCTCACTTCTTCTTAGGCCATGCACATCAGAACATATGTGAATACCACAACCCGTATCAAGGACCCAAGAGTTAGAATATGGTGAGTTTTTAGACAATATAGTGTAAATACCTGCATGGGATGGTTTCACTTTCCCATCTTTGAGATCCTGCAAGTACTTTGGGCAGTTTCGCTTCCAGTGCCCGTTATTCTAGCAATAGAAGCAAACAACATCCTTATGGATGGTAGAAGGAGTAGCAGAACCACTTTTGGTTCCACTTGATGAGGAGCCATCAAGAGACTTTCCCTTGGTACCCTTCGAAGGGTGCTTCCTCTTCTTCCCCTTGCCTTGCCCGATACCCAAAACAGGGGTTGCTGTAGGAGTAGGAGTAACACCCGACTTACCTTTAAGACCACTTTCGGCGGTCTTCAGGAGTCCTTGAAGTTTGTTGAGTGTGACTTCCTCCTTGTTCATGTGGTATGTAATACGGAATTTATCATAACACGAGGGTAAGGAGTGCAAAATGATATCAATTGCCAACTCCTCTGGGAAGTTCACATTCAGTTTCAGCAAACGGTCCACATACCTTTGCATTTTCTGCATGTGGCCCGTGATGGGTTCACCATACTTCATACGGGTTGTTATCATGGAGGAGATTATTTCATACCGCTCTTGACGAGCACTCTGATGGTACCTTTCCATCAAGTCCTGGTGCATCTCAAACGGGTAATAGTCCTCATAGGACTTTTGGAGCTTGGCTGTCATCGTGGCCATCATGATGCATGCCACTTTGGTGGCATCTCTCTCATGTTTCCTGTATTAAGCAATCTCCTCAGGAGTAGCAGTAGTCTCATCGAGTTCCTTAAGCTCCTTGTCAAGGACATATTCCTTGTCCTCGTAACGAGTGACCATCCTGATGTTTCGGATCCAATCTATAAAGTTCGAACCATCGAAGATGACTCTCCCACAAAGGTTCATGAGAGAGAAGGAGCCGGTAGGGTTAGAACCCGAAGCGTTATTGGAAGACATCTGAAAAGAAGAAAGACGAGTTTAGATTAGATATATAGAGTCCTTAATAAGACACCCAAATGTAATATTAAGGCTAGGACCCAACACAATATATTATAACTTAGAAGAGGGATGTCGTAGTCTAAGCTATAACATATTTGAAGGTAGGTGAATGACGATTCACCAATTTCTACCATGAAAACGAAATGAATTATTAGGTTTAATTGGTTTTGAAATTCCTAGATTCTTTTGAGATTCATTGAACTTTTTAATGGCATGTTTCAATCTCGATTGTGCCCTTCGGGTTTTGTGACTGGGATGCCGAGGATCACAAAACAAGGCGTGAATAACCATGCAAATTCACCTGGTACCCTTAATATTATCACCTAATCAATGTGTCGGTTAACCACATGCGCTCCACCGATCGATGATAAACATTAAGTCACCCTTTGTTATCCTTACTAGTCCATGTTAGTGTGCCGGTTAACCACACACGCTCCACCAACGACTTGGTAAGGTACAAAGTGTGAATTTCATGGGTTAGCACCATATTCACATTTTCCTAAAGTAACAAAGATTGGGAATTTATAAAACATTTAGTTACTTTATAATAGTCATTATACTTTTAATGAGAATTTAAAGTCATTGTCCTACCCGTTCAGCTAACGACCCTCCACCGATCAAGGAAGCGGTGGGTGAGAATGGACACCCATTAAGCTGCCATTTTATAGGCAACAACCTTATACTAACAGTAAAACGACTTGATCTTATACATATATATAAACATTAACCATTAATATTATAATAGAATAAGGGTTGGATTTTAACTTTTAAAAAACCTAAGGGTTGGAATTAAAGTGTGCATGACTTTACAAATTCCAAAACTTGAGGGTATGTTTTGAAACTATTCAAAACTTTTCATTTCTTAACTTATGAGTTAATGGTTCATAAAAGTGAAGACTGTTCATTTTTATGTAACTTATGTGTTTTAAATATACATTAAAGAAAGTGACCTTTGGAAATCCATAACTTGAGGACAAATTATGGATTCCATTAAAACACATAATTGATCAAGAATTAATCTGTAACGCCCGTGTTTCTAGGCTACGCATTAATATTGACATAATAGTCTAGGTTAACCTTTGTAACTCATTTTGAAGAAATGAAGAGGAATTATGTGATTATTATGTGAATTATGTGTTTTATGCTTAATTATTAGGATTTAATTATTTAAGATTAAAAATGAGCGTCGAAAATAAATATTAGATAAAGCCGATATCTATTAAGAAAGTTGTACTGGTCGTGACAAGGATTACGGATATATAAAGAATACCGAAATCCGAGTTATAACGAAGAAGTTATGACTTGTCGAAGTTTCGCGACAAACCGGCACGATGTCGAATGTCGTAAAAAGTGAGTTTTTGATAAACTACTTTTTAGACTTAGTGATCTAAATGAAAATCGTAGTGTTCGTTAAACCGAGAGTATGTATAAAAAGAACGTCCAAATCTGACTTCGTATGAGGAAGTTATGATTTTTCTAAGTTTCAGCTTAGCAGTAGACAGCTAAAAACTCGAATTTTAGATTGATTGATTTTTAGCCGACACAACCTAAACGAGAATCGAAGGTCTCGTCAATAGTAGTACAGCGGTAAAAAGACAGACGAAAACGAACGTCGAATGAAGAAGTTATGAAATATTAATGGATTACATGTCCCGGTCTGTTAAAAATAATAATATTAAATTTAAATTCAGAATTAGATGACGAACTCTAAATGAAAGTTGTAGAGCATAATTTTACCTATGCGTGCATATAAAGAACGTCAAAAACGGAGCATGTATGCGAAAGTTATGGATTTTAGAAGTTTGGGGCACAAAAATCGAAAATAATTGCGAAATCCGAGAAAAATCGCATGGCCTGAGTTCGGCCACGTCACCTTCACTCCATGCGCACCCCGTGTCCGATCCATGACTCATCTGAAGCTGGCTCCGCTGCGTGTCGCACACCTGTCGCTGTCTGATTGGACCGAAGCCGAAGCCTATCCCCATCCGACGCGCAGCTGCTTCCGACGTCGAGCTGTAGGAACGAACTCGGACGCGTGGCCTCGCATGCGAGACGTGTCCGACGCGTGTCTTCCTCCAGATCCAACCACCTGGCCTTCGCCTCCTGCTGCCACCTGCCCTCGCTGACTCACCCTTCTCGGCCGACCTTCGGACCTCGCCCTATAAATACAAGGCTTGCGAGATTACCCGGGTAAAATTGGATTTTTGCTATTTTACACGCCTTTTTCAATATCTTTATCATTTCAACTTCCCCCAAAGCCCCGGTATTATACCAAACACCCGAAACACGTCCCGAAGTTCCCGAGAATCCCGAGAAATTTATATTTTCGGTTTTAAAGCCCAACCCTTGCAGTGCCCGGTTTCTCAATAAAACTCCCGGTTTTATTAGAAACGATCGTTTTAGGAAACGAAGTGCTGCCCGATTATCATTAAATCAGGTGAGTGCGTAGTCACTTTCACCATATACATAGATATGAAGTATTTTATATAAAATATGTGTTATGTGAATATATATTGTTTGTTTATTTGAGATGGATGTTGAAGGAATGATTTATACACGTTTTTAAATAATTTAAATTGTATATGTATTTTTATCTACAAAAATGTTGGGTAAAACATGGGTAGATGAAATAGTTGGTGTGTGATGAAAGATGAGTTGGATAAATGAGATGATCGGTGATATAGATCATAAGTTGAGGGTGAGTGGTGAATTATGAGAGAATAACTTACCCAAACGTTGGCCCCCGTCATTCAGAAGAGTATGGATGACACCCATTGACTATTCTAGATGATCTGTGAAACACTAGCAGGCTCGCAACCTGTAAGTGTGTGAACTATATGTTCATCAGTTGTACTCTAAAAACCCATTGGCATGTATTGCAGGGGGGGATTCCCATGAATAATACTGTCGATAAATAAGAGCTATGGACTTAGCACATGTTGTATAAACCCCGACAACTATGAACTTAGTGCCTGTTGTATAAACCCTGGCGACGTTGTGACTTCGTGCCTATTCATTAGGATCAATCCTTAGGAATGAGTGATAGTTGATTCTTAGGGTAAATCCTTAAGAAATAAGTAAGATAATGGGGTTGGGGTAATTTGATTGATTGTTTGATGTTTAAGCATAATAAATTTATTTATTGTGGGTTGAAAACCCTATATGCTCACCAGGCTTCCAAGCCTGACCCACTCAGCTTTTTATATTATAGGTAGTGGACCCCAAGCATAGTCGGATGATGACGAGTGATTTTTGGATTATAGGCCAGTAGTGGTATATAATTGTTGTAAGACTTATAATGTCTTGTTTATGCTTTTGATCTGTATCGGAACATGACATCCCGAGGTTTTGATATAAAATGAAAATATATAGTTCTTAAAGAAAGGTTTTGATAAAATTTTATCATGTTTTGTTTTGGGAACAAATTCCGCAACATCTTTTAAAAGGATTACTCTGATTTTATCTTAAAAAGCATAAATCAAATCGGTCTTTTCTGGCCGAGAAATTAGGGGATCTCACATAATCATTAAACAATTTAGCAAGTATATCCTATGATCTAACAATAACTCATAAGAACATGAATATCATATCAAAACTTCAAGAATCATATGAAAATATATAAACATGGAATTTTGATATAAGCCATTGTAAATGGATTAGCACAGCCATTACACCATCTAAAACAAGTTTTAAAACATCAAAACTGTTTAGGGTAATGTTTCTAGTCCATTTCCAGCAGCAAAAGCGAAAAACTGCAGTCAGAGCCTCCTACTCGTCGAGTGCAGTAACCTACTCGACGAGCAGGATAAATTGTGCTTGGACTCGTCGAGTCCCCCCATGGACTCGACGAGTCCACTGTTCAGACAGCTCAATTTTTCGATTTTTTCACAGTCTGCATCAAGTATTCAAGACAACAATCCTAGGCTCTGATACCACTGGTGGGTTTTGAGCATCCTAACACTCCTATGGTGTACATGAAACCCTAGAAACCTTGGATCTATTTTTTACTATGAATACATGCAAATTTGTTTTTCCAAGGTTCATAACCTATCTAGCATGACATGGGGTACTTTAAACATAAAAGCTAGAAGAATTACATACCTTTTCAATAGTAAGTTGATTCCTTGGAGTTTGAGAGCCAAGCACCAATAATGTGGATGCATCAAATGGAAATCACAAATCACCACAAACTTGGAAAAACCATGAGAGTGTATGTTTGGTTCTTGAAATCGGCCACCTTTCTTTCACACACAACTAGCACTATTTCAAGCATCATAAGCTCCTTTATATAGTGTGGAGGATTAGGGTTACATCCATGTAAACCCTAATATCCATGACTCTTCCTTTCCAAGGATCCATGGGTTAAAAGCTCCATGGACTATCCATGGACTCCCATGCATGCCAAGCCCATTCCAAATGAGTATTAGCCCACACTTATAAATACAAGAGCCCATATTTAATTAGTCATCTTTTTTTTTATTACCAAATTAATTCTAAATTAATTTATGATCAAATACTAATAAAATAATATGATTTCATATTAATATATTATAACTTATAATATATTAATAAATCATAAACATACAATTCTCAAAGGTTTAACCATACAATAGTTCGGGTGAAGTGCAACCCAAATGGACCATGTCGGGTCGGGTCAAGTATATACCAAATAAAGTTATGGACTTAGACACCTTATCCAACACTTATCAGATGTAAAGCAGAAAATATAGAATTTTCTGGAACATCATCATTCGTTCTCTTAAAACTAGTATAACGTAAAGGACCTTAAATGGTTAACTTTATAATTCCTTCGTTTATACAGCAGAGTTATACATAATTAATATCCGACTAACAGTGGAATGTGTGATTTCCGCCTTACTTCCTGTTCCTTGTTTGGTTGTGGGCTTAGGGCAGATTCACACATTTAACTGTCAGTTGGATATTAGGTTATATATGACTAGTATAAACTAAGGAATTGTAGAGGGAACTATTATGGTTATCATATTGTCACGTCAGAAAATATAGGATTTTCTAGAGGAAACAGTTAACTTTTCCAAGAACTTAGAGTATACTTCATATAACTAAAATACTTATGAACTCACCAGCTTAAATGCTGATCTACTCTTTCAAAATAACTTATATTCTCAGGAATCCAATAGACAGGTACACTCCCGAAGCTTTTGAGAAGACTACCTAGTACCGATCTGCGACTCTTGTCTTCTACTGTATCTACTTTGATGTTTGAATATGTAATGTTTAAACACTTATCTAAAAATTATACTTATTAATGCAATGGTTGTTTGTACTTTGATTACTATAATGCATGTGTTGTGATACTTACATGACGTCCTCCGCCCCCGAACGTTTCCGCCGTTCTGGTTTGGGGGTGTGGCATAAGTGTACACTCTTATGTTCATGTAAATTTAACTAGATAGAGTCCCTAGAAGCATGCTGAAGTATGTGAGTAAATCACATTAAGTGTCTCATTAGTGCGACCACCTGCTCAGATGCAATTGAGTCACCCACTCATGTTGTTGGTCTAGCATTGTCTAACTTTCAGAGTGAGATTGCCTAATCCTAATCATAAACTTATTATAACACTTGGGTGCTTATTTTATGATTAAGCTTTTTATCCAAAGCTTGTCCCTAGAAGAATGGTTGTCATATGCATCAAGTCTCATGTTTTATTGGAATATCGAGCATTACCCAATGGCTTACCTTGAATGCATAGTCATCATAGTAAGAGTTACTTGTCTGTTCCACAAAGACAAAGGGTTTCTTATGTCCTTGACCTCTATTAAGGTATGGCATAGTACTATTATCTGAATTGATGGTGGATCTTATTCTCACAACTCTCCTCTTCCTTGATGTTAATAATTCGCTGTCAAACCAACATTTAATGAGACATCTTTCCCGCATGTTAATGATCTTGCTATGACACGGATAGCGAGTGAGACATACTTTTCCTTGATGTCAAGGAATTTCCGTATTAAACCATATAGCAAGGGAGTTTCAGCAACCTAGTTTCTAGGAAAATGATGTACCACCAATAAAGTGTGGGAGGCATGAACATCACACTAATATTTGAGAAGCATTGTAATAAAACATACAATAGTGAGCATCAAACTTTCACATGTCAAAGAACACATGTATTACACAATACATCGAATGAGACATAAACATCCCACTCTATAACTTTAGAATAAATAATCTTAACTAAGTTGTAGTATATGTCACAAGGTTTCCATACATATAAAGAACGCTGAAATCCGAGTTATAACGAAGAAGTTAGGACATGTCGAAGTTTCGCGACAAAACCAGCACGACACCGGAAATTGTAAAAACAATGAGTTTACGATAAAATACTTTTTAGCCTTAGGGGTCTAAATGAAAGTTGTATATTATGCCTACACCTACAAGTGGATATAAAGAGCATCAAAAATGGAGCTCGTATGCAAAAGTTATGACCTTCCGAAGATGCAGCTGTCTAAGAGCATGACACGTGTCAGAAACCCTAATTTGACCGAGCTGACGACGTGAGCATAGAAATTCACGACGTGAGGAGTCAAACGGACACTAATCAATCCTAGAAAACACTTGTAAAGTCTACGGGATGACTCTTGGAAGCTCACGACGTGAGCATGTCATTCTCACGACGTGAGAAGTTGTCCGGACATGTTTCGGAGCTATAAACGCAGATGCCGAAGCTACGAGGTGATATAGCCATGTAACACCCGAAAAATTCAAGCCGATTTAAACTTTTAAAAACATTTCAAACCGTTAAAATTATTACAACTTTGTTTTCAAAATGTATAATATCAGAGTTTTCCCAGAAACATAATCAAGACATGAGGAGGTATACGATCACGCCTTCGCCTTGCCGCGATCCCCTGATGTACCTGAAACAATAAACTGAAAATGTAAGCCCGAGAGCTTAGTGAGTTCCCCCATAATACCCATACCCGCAACAATACACATATAATCATAAACAACATACTATAGGTCCAGTCAACCATCCGGTTGGAATACCCCAGGCCCTCAACCATCCGGTTGGAATGCCGACATACTATGGGTCCAATCATCCTCGGGATGCAATACCCCAGGCCCACAACCAACAGGTTGGAATGCCCACATACTATGAGTCCAGTCATCCTCGGGATGGAATACTCACGGCCCACAACCAACAGGTTGGAATGCCCAGGTCTATTGGCTTTCGCACAAAGCAGATAAGCCTCAACCACCAAACAACATGTGCACATATAACAAATAATCACATAAGAGTCTATAGACAATACTTGATCTAACGGATCATACCACATAGCACATAACACCATCGCATCTACCGGGATGTCGATCTAACAGATCATACCACATATCATATAATGTTATCCTACCCTCTAGGACACCGATCTAACAGATCATACAAGCATAACATAACCATATAACAATTTGAAGGGCCGGCCTTGGTGCCTTAGACCCTTGAGTATAGTGAGGATAACTCACCTCGCAACTGTCGCCTGAAACTAGAAAGCTCAATTCCCGGATCCCCAACACGAACTCCACACCTATAGTTACCATAAAACCCTTTTTCATAAATTTCCAAATTACCACAATACCCTCAGAAGTTAACTGGCCAACTCTTGGTCAAAGCCAAAGTTCACAGTCAAAGTCAACAGTCCATGTTGACTCGACTCGTCGAGTGTAGTTCACCGACACGTCGAGTCCTTCCTGAACTCGAGAAGTCGTGAAATCCTTGGTTGACTCGTCGAGTTTTCCTTTAACTCGCCGAGTTCATACGTGTCCAAAGATTGGGAAAAACCCTAGCCAACTCGCCGAGTCATTCGAATGACTCGCCGAGCCCAAGGCAATCTTCATCCGACTCGCCGAGTTGTTGAATTGTTCATCAACTCGACAAGTTCATGACCATCTTCATATGACTCGCCGAGTCGACCTTGCGACTCGCTGATTCCCTTCAATCCATCATTCATACAGACGCTTTTTAAGCCATGATAAGGCTCCATATTGTAGATCCAGCTTCCTAAGGCATGTTTATCATGTAAAGTTGCAAACTTTACGTGCATGAAAGGTGATAATGACCTAAAAGAAGCTAAAGTAGGGGTTCTAGGCAAAAGTGCTCCACCAACATGCTAAAGACTGAGACTTTATAATGATAAGGGCCAAGATGAGCCTAGATCTGAAGTTCCAACTTCAGATCTTGCTTCATCACTCGAAACGCAACACTAAATGCCCAAAATGGTCTCAAAACTCAATATAGAAAGGGGATTAACTCGAAGAAGCTAAAGGTAATGACTTGATACCTCCAAATTGTGATAAAATGACGTAGACTTCAGATCTCCAGTTGTTCCTTGCTCAAAGCTTCTTGATCTTCAAACCTTTCCTCACCAAAATCCCTCTTCCAAGCTAAGAAGCACACCAATAAAGAGAACAACACGAATTAGGGTTTCTGGATTCGAGGGGAGCAGTAAGAGAGGCTAAGGGGGGGGGGGGGGTAAGTGATCCTTAAATAGGGTGCAAAACCCCGAAATTTAGGGTTTCATCTGCCAGCTCCTACTCGTCGAGTCCCTTATTGGACTCGGCGAGTAGGTCACTAAAACACGCGACCAAACTCGCTGCTACTCGACGAGTAGGGCAACCAACTCGTCGAGTAGACCTTGAAAATAAGAAAATTCTTATATTAATTCAATACCTGATAATCGGGGCATTACAATTCTCCCCCACTTGAACTAGACTTCATCCTCGAAGTCTGCCGTGGTGAATAGTTCTGGATAATGCTCCTGTATCTCTGCCTTTGGCTCCCACGTCCACTCGGACCCCCTCTGTCACACCCCGCTAAAGCGGAAACACAGGGCGTGGCAGTACAAAGGGTTTCATCGCAAAAGTTAAAAGACAACACCAACCATAGTATTAAAAATCATTACAAATTCACAATGGGTTTGAACAACTTTTAAAAGAAATTACAATGTAAATTGAAATACAACACATGCGAATGCTCCTAAAAGTGAAGTGTCCCTAAGTGCCACTTATTCGATGATTCCTGAAAAAGCATGTAAAACGAGCGTCAACTATAAAAATAGTTGGTGAGTACTCACAGATAAACAAAATAATATTGGTTCCATGAATTGAAATCAAGTTTTGATAAAAGTTTCCAATAATAAAAGTATATTGTTAAAATGAGTAAATAAGTTTGTAAAAACAAAGTTCTTTGTCATCATGAGAGATAAAGTATGTTGCCCAAATAAGATGCAACGTTCATATTCTCATGGAAGATAAAGTTCATTACACAAACGAGTAAACAAGTTTCATTGCTAAAATGAGCAATCAATTTCGTTGCTACAAGGAGCAAACAATTTCATTGCTAAAACATGTATATAAGTTTTCAGTAATAAAAGTTCGTTGTTGTAATGAGAAACAAAGTTCATTGCCATAATTAATAACAAGTTTATTGCTATAACGAGAAACGAGTTTGTATGTGTATGAGCAAACAATGAGTCTCAACCAAACCTATGACTGAAGCCCTATCAAGATCTATGCTTATCGTTCCATAGATGAATATGGTATCATGCACTCCAGCAATAGGGCGAGTGAGGAGTTGTCAATTCCTAATAGCGCTATCCATAATGACCATTGGCTCAAAGAGTTAATGGTTAGAGATAAGGGAAGGGCCTTAGTACAATAAGTTCTCATGTTCCGTGTTGCATAGACATACATAGAGAGACATAGCAATAAAATAGCAATCATGTTTGATACAAATCAATTTAAATACAACATTCAAATAATAGTTTTTCGGGACATGCTTTTCCACCCCAAAACATAAAAACTGAAAATAGGGGAGTGCGTGAATACTCACAATGCATTGAGATGATGCAAATGATGCCTTGATCTACGCTCCACTCGTACCACTATCGTTTTCCTACAACGATGTTACACACTAATGAGTCTCTAATTGAAATCTAATACTAGTATACTTACTACTACAATAGAATTATGCCAATAATGTGTCAAAATTTAATATTGATAAGTTACAAACATTTTTCTGTGGAAATTAAGTTTCAAAGAATCAATTGTTATATAACAATTTAAGTGGAAAATTTCCATTATTGAAATGTTAATATTTAACATTTTAGAGGTGTTCCAATGATTAAATATTCAAAACGAAATCAATTTAGTTCTAAACTTTCCCAAACTTTGTATTTCATTTTTAATTGAAGTCAAACACCTTAAGATAAATTTTCTTGAATTTTTGATTTGTCTAACTATTTTTCACCATTTAATTCCATGAATAATCATAAAATCATGGAAAAATAGTAAATTATCATGAAAAATTCTTGTAATTTTTGTGTAACTATTTTACAGTGTACATAATCTAGGAAAAATATTAATATGTGTTTTCAAAAAGTTTAACACAATTTTTCTGATTTTTGTACATTTAAGTGTATTAAATCTTGGGAAAATAGAAGAAAAATAACATACAGAAGATAAAAATCATCAAAAATTTTATGTATCATCCTAACATATTAAAAGAGTTTCTGGTAAATTTTCATGAATTTTGGATGAGTATAACTATTTTTCCTGTTTTTAGTCCATTATAAACACAAAAATTCAAGAAAAATAGATATACATTTTCAAAAATTCCCAAAATATTTTTCGGAGTTTTAAATATATGGTACAAGCTGCGAAAAATAAGAAATAATATTTTCACATTCCCTAAAGTGGTTTTATGATTTATTAGAGCTAAATAAAAAGAAAATTAAAAACCATTCTAAACAGTAACAAAAATCGATGAAACTTCATGAGAGATGTTTATTAACTTAAAGGGTCATCCACAAATATTTCCAGAATTTATTTACAAGTGTAAGTATTTTATATGCTTTAACACTCTATTTTATTATTATTTTCATGTAAAAATAAAGAAGATATATATTGAGCTGAAAATTTCCAGAATGCAACTTCAAACAATTTAATAACAATGAAAAATTGTTTTCTTATTTTTGATGTCGAAAAACATGCCTAAAGGCTCAAACAATTATAGAGAAAACTTGATTCTTGTGATTTTGGTAAAAATTATTGATGTTACTTTGAGAATTTTTGCAACATGTTCCAAAGGCTTTTGAATCAAGATATTTTTATCCCTCTTAATACATGATGTTAAGTACTCAAGTTAATTTTTCCTTGATTTTTAGTGATGAATAAGATCTTTGAACATGCAATACAAAACTAGTATTCACAAAAAGGTGCTGATTGAGCAACAGTTTTGTAAAAATTGCTAAAAATAGAAATATTTGAATTTTGCAGTGAGGTCAGATGGGTTTGAAAGCTAACTCAAAATATTATATTTCAGAAAACGAATCACGAATTTTGGCTAAGAAATGAGTGAGATATGACAGTTTAAAGTCAGGTAAAGAAATCTGGCAGATTGCATGCATGATGATTGGTTAGAAAAGTGGGTTTTCATCATTTCCTTGAGTAAATCTTTTCAAGTATTTTAAATATATCATGATAAACTCATATTTTAGTCATGTTTCCAGAGATCAAAAGATTAAAACTTATCAAAATGTATACATGCATTTATGAACAAAATTTTGTTTCTCAAAAACTCTTAACTTGAGTTTGATGTTTTACTCCTTAAAATCGATTTTTGCACTAAGATCATGAACATGCAACCTTGTTTATCATACATGCATGGTGTTAAAACACATCCATCATGTTGTAAAAACCATTTTAACAAAAATAAAACAAGTTTGAAGAAGATGAAGAAGGAGAAAGTGTAAGAAAAAGAGCAAAACTTGAAGGAAATGTGAAGTAGAAATCGATTTTACCTTCAAGAATACCACAAGATGATGAAGATTTCGAGTTTGAGGAGTGTTCTTGGGTTTGTTTTCTGGAAAATTTCTTGGTTCTTAGAGGGAGGAAGAGAGAATGGAGTGGTGTTTGGAGAGAAAAAGTAGAGAGAAGGTAGAGAGAGTTTTCTAGAGAGAGAAAGAAGAGAGATGTGTGTATGTTGGAGAATGAGAGTGTGAGAGAGAGGGATCCGATTTTAGGGGAGGAGAGGCTCTCTCTCTCTTGTTTCTTTTATAAAAATTCAAATCTTTTATAAAAATATCCAACTTTTTATAAAATGTGCACCTTAACCTAGTTTTTATGCATAAAACTCTTGATTTTTGACTTATAAATCCAGGGTAAATGTTAATAACTAAATCTTTATTTTTCATTGAATTTTATTTCATAATAATTATTATGATAAGATAATATTATAAGGTTCATAATTGTTTTTATAGCATTTTTAAGGTTAAAGTTTATAAATATGAGTTTTTAGGGCTTTTAGGGTTTTGGAGTTTAATAAACTTTGAATATCAAAATAAATAGAATATTTGAGACTTTAAATTATCTTATGGTATTATAACTCTTTTATAGTTATAAATAATGTTTGTAATTTATTTTTATCGGTTTATTGGCATTCTATGTAGTGATTCCGAGATTCAAGCGAAATTGAGGAATCAAGTATACTAGTCCTAGTCTTCAACTTTGACTTAAGTTTCTATGAGACTTTGACCTAATTTCTACTTCTAGGTCAAGTGCATGATGTGTGTATATGATTCATGAAAAGGTGTTCGAGTCAAAGAGTGACACGAATATGGATAGCCTCTACAGCTAAGTAGTTGTAGAATTCACATATCAATGTGAAATCTAAGTACATTATGCATTGTTTCTAGTTGCTTCCAAGTTTCTAGTAGGTTATAACTGAGCTTCTAGTCACTAAGTCCAGTATGTGTCGTGCGTATATGTGCAACTAAGTTTATTCAAATCTAGAACCGACTCGAATTTTGACGGTTGTCACATTCTCCCCCGGTTGAAAGAATTTCGCCCCGAAATTCAATTCGTGACGTATTCTATTAGAACTCAGTCGAATACAATTATATAGTTGGAGAGGTGGTGACTTGCAATGTTCTTTGATTATTTCGGGTTTATTTCCTCAAGGGAAAAGCCCAATTCTTTAGCTATAGTCAAATTAATGTTTCCTTAATTCGAGTTCTACAATTTAGATTGCGAGAAATTAGGATCATGGAAATCATGATCCAAACATGGCGACCTAGTCGAAAAAGATCATCTAGTTAGATATTATCTGAATTAAGAGAGCTATAAGTTTTGCTGAAGCACTAACTGCACTGAGCGTTAAATCTGCATTGATCCTTAAGTCGCGTTCTAAATTAGCACTAAGTGTAAATTCGCCGCCTAATGAAGAAGATATTAGGAACAATTTGTTCACTTCCGGGTTGGCTATTACCTCTGGAAAAGATATATTTCAAAATAAGAAGGGGTAGCACGAATGAAAGGGAAGCGGTCGAGGGTAAGTTTCTAAAAATACGTACTAAGGGTAGGCAACGAAGTTTTGGTACATCTCAAATGTAAAGGCTATTTAAGTGTCGTCTACAAAATAAATTACGAAATGATTGAGGATCTCCGAGGCTATAATTACTACTACGGTTACTCTTACAATAATAGAACTATATTCGAAGAGTATATATAATTGGCGAGTCATTGTTTCTAATGAAGGCGGTGAAAGTTTATGATAAATTAAATCACATTGTGTAGATAGCATTTTAAGTGCTTAGAAGTGATAAAAATCTCACTGTTATCAAAATGTGTGTTTAGAAATGATAATTAATCTCACTATTATCAAAATGTGTAATAATTCCAAGATAATGAAGATACATGTGTGGCGATCCAACAAAGTAGTAAAATCATATAAAGATTAATTAAGGTTACATGTTTAAGTCATCAATAAGGGAATTTATACAAAAATATTTTGATTACTCTTTTGAAAAAATGTCTAATTGTCTAAGTGAGGACAAATTCAATCTTACGAGTCAGAATATTTATGAAAACAAAGTTGAGAGTTTAGGAACTCACTGAAAATTACAAAGTAGAATGTTATTTTAAGAAATGTGTAAAATATCGATCATTGAAAATAGTGCATTCTTAATTTAGTGTTTCTACAAAAACAATCATTTAGAGAATAGATCATAGTAAAATTCAAGACTTTTGATGTATTTAAAGAAAACAAGAAGCATAAGAAAATGTATTCTTTCACATATATTTTACGGATTTAGAAAAATGATAAGAACAATGGTATTCATCTTGTGTATTAATTGTAAGAAAAATACAATGAAAATTACATTTTAAATCAAGTTTCCGAATTCAGAACGAAAGAGAAAATGTAAATAGGGATCACTTGTTTATAGTAGATTTCAAAATAAAAGCAAGATGTATATGATAAAATGCGTAATTGAATATAGCAAAGTTGACTAAATCAAAATTATGTCTCACGACTATACACGTATTAATCGCTCAAAACGAAAGTGTAGACTTCTAGTCTTTATGTGTACGAACATGATACAACGAGAAGCAAAATAGACAGAAACAAAGTTAGACAATGTATTATGTTACTATCATGGGCGTGCGAGATCTAAAATCAGAAGGAGAGCGAGAAATCAAGTTCGGAGGAAAGAAAAAGGAAGGTAGCGGCGACAATGATTGTTATTGTTAAAATTTTAAGAACAATACATATAGGTAGATTTAAAACCAGGTTGAGATATATTTCGAACTTCAATATTTGATGTATATTGATGGTTACATAGACATGTGGAAGTTTTAAAGTGTTTGCTAAGGATTGCTAAAAATTCATAAGTTATCTATTAAGTTAAACTCCATTTGTGGGAAAAAAAAAAAGAAGCCCTACAAATGGCAATTGAAAATCTGACAATTTTGACTTTTTGGACTGAAGTCCAACAATGATTAAAATGGATAAGGTAAAGACTCAATATATTTAGAAGAATAATTATTCATTGTTGAGAGTGTATCACTAGAAATTTAAAAGTGAACACTAAGTTTTCAAATGCTATAAATTTTAAAAACTTTATAGATTATAAAACCATATTGAAGCAAAGTACACAAATAAGGTATGTTTTGAAATACAAGCATTAGAGATTTCTTATAAACATGTTTGAAGTAGAAATTTGCATAAATATCATGTTGGGTTTCGAGAAAACACATTTAAGTAAAGTACGATGCCTAAATGGGGAAGTAGTCAAAAGTCTTAAAACAAAAGTGGTTTGAAGATCCGATGAAGCTTTTACACATAATATGAACTTTAACGTCATATGTTTAAGTTTTATAGTAAAGAGTTTAAACACGATTATAAAAGAAAATGTTTCTAGTTTTTCGAAGACGTGTCAAAATGGTAAGCAATGTTTAAAATGGTTTATATGCCCTTAAAAGCACATCAATCCATTGAAATGAAATTGAAATAGCAAGGTTAAAACCAATATTGGTTAAATTGAGTTTTGAAGAAAAGTGTTAAGTTAAAGCAAGTTGTCAAAAGATTTTTAGCGAAAATATGGCTTACATTGTTAGGAAATGTCTAGTAAGTTGTATGAAGTGGTTATAAAGTATTTTATCGATGATAAATAAAACCGATGAAATGAAATAATTTTTCGATGGAAGATTAAGAAGTAAGGAATAAGTATATTAGTGTAGTTGATCGTACCTAAATACTAAGGCGAGTACAAGGCGAGTATAAGACGAGTACCGATGTCTTTTTCCCTAAGATAAAGGACAAGAAAAATTGTTTGAAAAACGTTTTATGGTGTCAATGCAGTTTCGTGGCCTTTTATAGAGGTGAAAGGGATATCCTATGTTAAGTTTTAACCTGAAGGTGGAAACAACCTAAAGCTAAATCGTAGCGTAGTAATAAGGTCTCACGTATTAGTAGCAATAGGTTAAACCTTTGTGTCTCCTTGTGAGTCGAATCCGGAATGCCTGCCAATGGTATCCAAGTGATTACTTAGTGGTGACTCATCTACATCCTTACGCGATGCTCCAATTATCATTCGTGTCGGTATCAAAACGCTTTTTCCTAGTTGTAACTATAGTACGAAGACGATGAAGAGGTATTGAGGGATAATTGGTATTGGTTTCGACTTAAGATTATTACTAGTGTATATCTAACTACTAACCTTATATCTAAAGTCAATAGCTACCGAGGAATACCCATTATCAGTACTATGTGCATTGCTCTTAAAGTGGCTAGTGATATAACCTAAGTGGTTAACCTAGCACTTGATAAGGGATAAGAATATTTCTAAATAAGGGCATTGATATAACAGTGAACTTAGTTTCTAAGTGTATCTAGATGAATACCTATAATATGCAATGCCCGTACGCACACCAAAAATTTTGTTTTTCAAAAGTTTAAATTGAAAATTGTTTTGAACATAATTCTACCATAACCGTTTCAAGCCTCGCATTAAGTTTCCTTAATTAAGCATAGTTGGCCAGGCTATACTTAGTTAAAGTCCAATAATGCGTACTCGAATTAGTTATACTAGTAGTATGTTCGGTATTTTAAAAACATTTTGAAAATTTTTGGCTATAGTTGTTGTTCTCCAAAGGAAAACCGGTATTCTCTATAACCTTCGGCTCTGATACCATTTTCTGTCACACCCCGCTAAAGCGGAAACACAGGGCGTGGCAGTACAAAGGGTTTCATCGCAAAAGTTAAAAGACAACACCAACCATAGTATTAAAAATCATTACAAATTCACAATGGATTTGAATAACTTTTAAAAGAAATTACAATGTAAATTGAAATACAACACATGCGAATGCTCCTAAAAGTGAAGTGTCCCTAAGTGCCACTTATTCGATGATTCCTGAAAAAGCATGTAAAACGAGCGTCAACTATAAAAATAGTTGGTGAGTACTCACAGATAAACAAAATAATATTGGTTCCATGAATTGAAATCAAGTTTTGATAAAAGTTTCCAATAATAAAAGTATATTGTTAAAATGAGTAAATAAGTTTGTAAAAACAAAGTTCTTTGTCATCATGAGAGATAAAGTATGTTGCCCAAATAAGATGCAACATTCATATTCTCATGGAAGATAAAGTTCGTTACTCAAACGAGTAAACAATTTTCATTGCTAAAATGAGCAATCAATTTCGTTGCTACAAAGAGCAAACAATTTCATTGCTAAAACATGTATATAAGTTTTCAGTAATAAAAGTTCGTTGTTGTAATGAGAAACAAAGTTCATTGCCATAATTAATAAGAAGTTTATTGCTATAACGAGAAACGAGTTTGTATGTGTATGAGCAAACAATGAGTCTCAACCAAACCTATGACTGAAGCCCTATCAAGATCTATGCTTATCGTTCCATAGATGAATATGGTATCATGCACTCCAGCAATAGGGCGAGTGAGGAGTTGTCAATTCCTAATAGCGCTATCCATAATGACCATTGGCTCAAAGAGTTAATGGTTAGAGATAAGGGAAGGGCCTTAGTACAATAAGTTCTCATGTTCCGTGTTGCATAGACATACATAGAGAGACATAGCAATAAAATAGCAATCATGTTTGATACAAATCAATTTAAATACAACATTCAAATAATAGTTTTTCGGGACATGCTTTTCCACCCCAAAACATAAAAACTGAAAATAGGGGAGTGCGTGAATACTCACAATGCATTGAGATGATGCAAATGATGCCTTGATCTACGCTCCACTCGTACCACTATCGTTTTCCTACAACGATGTTACATACTAATGAGTCTCTAATTGAAATCTAATACTAGTATACTTACTACTACAATAGAATTATGCCAATAATGTGTCAAAATTTAATATTGATAAGTTACAAACATTTTTCTGTGGAAATTAAGTTTCAAAGAATCAATTGTTATATAACAATTTAAGTGGAAAATTTCCATTATTGAAATGTTAATATTTAACATTTTAGAGGTGTTCCAATGATTAAATATTCAAAACGAAATCAATTTAGTTCTAAACTTTCCCAAACTTTGTATTTCATTTTTAATTGAAGTCAAACACCTTAAGATAAATTTTCTTGAATTTTTGATTTGTCTAACTATTTTTCACCATTTAATTCCATGAATAATCATAAAATCATGGAAAAATAGTAAATTATCATGAAAAATTCTTGTAATTTTTGTGTATCTATTTTACAGTGTACATAATCTAGGAAAAATATTAATATGTGTTTTCAAAAAGTTTAACACAATTTTTCTGATTTTTGTACATTTAAGTGTATTAAATCTTGGGAAAATAGAAGAAAAATAGCATACAGAAGATAAAAATCATCAAAATTTTTATGTATCATCCTAACATATTATAAGAGTTTCTGGTAAATTTTCATGAATTTTGGATGAGTATAACTATTTTTCCTGTTTTTAGTCCATTATAAACACAAAAATTCAAAAAAAAATAGATATACATTTTCAAAAATTCCCAAAATATTTTTCGGAGTTTTAAATATATGGTAAAAGCTGCGAAAAATAAGAAATAATATTTTCACATTCCCTAAACTGGTTTTATGATTTATTAGAGCTAAATAAAAAGAAAATTAAAAACCATACTAAACAGTAACAAAAATCGATGAAACTTCATGAGAGATGTTTATTAACTTAAAGGGTCATCCACAAATATTTCCAGAATTTATTTACAAGTTTAAGTATTTTATATGCTTTAACACTCTATTTTATTATTATTTTAATGTAAAAATAAAGAAGATATATATTGAGCTGAAAATTTCCAGAATGCAACTTCAAACAATTTAATAACAATGAAAAATTGTTTTCTTATTTTTGATGTTGAAAAACATGCCTAAAGGCTCAAACAATTATAGAGAAAACTTGATTCTTGTGATTTTGGTAAAAATTATTGATGTTACTTTGAGAATTTTTGCAACATGTTCCAAAGGCTTTTGAATCAAGATATTTTTATACCTCTTAATACATGATGTTAAGTACTCAAGTTAATTTTTCCTTGATATTTAGTGATGAATAAGATCTTTGAACATGCAATACAAAACTAGTATTCACAAAAAGGTGCTGATTGAGCAACAGTTTTGTAAAAATTGCTAAAAATCGAATTTTGGCTAACTCAAATCGAATTCTGGCAGATTGCATGCATGATGATTGGTTAGAAAAGTGGGTTTTCATCATTTCCTTGAGTAAATCTTTTCAAGTATTTTAAATATATCATGATAAACTCATATTTTAGTCATGTTTCCAGAGATCAAAAGATTAAAACTTATCAAAATGTATACATGCATTTATGAACAAAATTTTGTTTCTCAAAAACTCTTAACTTGAGTTTGATGTTTTACTCCTTAAAATCGATTTTTGCACTAAGATCATGAACATGCAACCTTGTTTATCATACATGCATGGTGTTAAAACACATCCATCATGTTGTAAAAACCATTTTAACAAAAAGAAAACAAGTTTGAAGAAGATGAAGAAGGAGAAAGTGTAAGAAAAAGAGCAAAACTTGAAGGAAAAGTGAAGTAGAAATCGATTTTACCTTCAAGAATACCACAAGATGATGAAGATTTCGAGTTTGAGGAGTGTTCTTGGGTTTGTTTTTTGGAAAATTTCTTGGTTCTTAGAGGGAGGAAGAGAGAATGGAGTGGTGTTTGGAGAGAAAAAGTAGAGAGAAGGTAGAGAGAGTTTTCTAGAGAGAGAAAGAAGAGAGATGTGTGTATGTTGGAGAATGAGAGTGTGAGAGAGAGGGATCCGATTTTAGGGGAGGAGAGGCTCTCTCTCTCTCTTGTTTCTTTTATAAAAATTCAAATCTTTTATAAAAATATCCAACTTTTTATAAAATGTGCACCTTAACCTAGTTTTTATGCATAAAACTCTTGATTTTTGACTTATAAATCAAGGGTAAATGTTAATAACTAAATCTTTATTTTTCATTGAATTTTATTTCATAATAATTATTATGATAAGATAATATTATAAGGTTCATAATTGTTTTTATAGCATTTTTAAGGTTAAAGTTTATAAATATGAGTTTTTAGGGCTTTTAGGGTTTTGGAGTTTAATAAACTTTGAATATCAAAATAAATAGAATATTTGAGACTTTAAATTATCTTATGGTATTATAACTCTTTTATAGTTATAAATAATGTTTGTAATTTATTTTTATCGGTTTATTGGCATTCTATGTAGTGATTCCGAGATTCAAGCGAAATTGAGGAATCAAGTATACTAGTCCTAGTCTTCAACTTTGACTTAAGTTTCTATGAGACTTTGACCTAATTTCTACTTCTAGGTCAAGTGCATGATGTGTGTATATGATTCATGAAAAGGTGTTCGAGTCAAAGAGTGACCCGAATATGGATAGCCTCTACAGCTAAGTAGTTGTAGAATTCACATATCAATGTGAAATCTAAGTACATTATGCATTGTTTCTAGTTGCTTCCAAGTTTCTAGTAGGTTATAACTGAGCTTCTAGTCACTAAGTCCAGTATGTGTCGTGCGTATATGTGCAACTAAGTTTATTCAAATCTAGAACCGACTCGAATTTTGACGGTTGTCACACCCTCCGATGCTCCCACTGTACCTTCACCAAAGGTATCTCCTTGTTCCTCATAATTTTAATCTTTCTCTCCAGTATGGCCACAGGCCTCTCCACGTAATTCAGGCACTCATCGACCTGAATATCATCCAGCGACACCACCGCCTCCTGATCCATAATGCACTTTCGCAGCTGCGAAACGTGGAAAGTGTTGTGAATCCGACTAAGCTCCTCCGGCAGCTCTAATCTGTAAGCCACCTTGCCAACCCTGGCATTGATCCTGAACGACCCAATATATCGGGGACCCAATTTTCCCCTATTCCTGAAGCGGATCACACCCTTCCAGGGCGAGACCTTCAGGAGTACCATGTCACCGACCTGAAACTCTAACTCGGATCGGCGCCGGTCGGCGTAACTCTTCTGCCGACTCCGAGCGGTCTGCAGCCGCTGTCTAATCTGCTGAATCTTCTCGGTAGTCTGCAAGACCACCTTCGTCCGACCCATCACCCTGTGACCAACCTCAACCCAACAAACCGGGGTGAGACATCTCCGCCCGTACAACAGCTCGAATGGCAGGCGCCAATGCTGGAATGATAACTGTTGTTGTAGGCGAACTCTGTAAGCGGTAGGTGGGAATCCCAGCTCCCGCCGAAGTCAATGACACACGCCCTCAACATGTCCTCGAGGGTCTAAATGGTCCGCTCTCTCTGACCGTCAGTCTTCGGATGGAATGTTGTGCTAAAGTGTAACCACGTGCCCAGCTCCTCGTGGAATTTCTGCCAGAAACGGGAGGTAAACCTAACATCCCGATCAGAGTCAATGGAAACCGGAACCCCATGGCGAGACACGATCTCGCGAACGTACACGTCGGCCAACTTCTCTGCCGACGATCTCTCTGCCGAATTTCCAAGAAATGGGCGCTCTTGGTCAATCGATCCATGATGACCCATATAGCATCAAATCCCTTCGCCGTCCTCGGCAGCTTGGTAATGAAATCCATTGTGATATGTTCCCATTTCCACATGGAAATCTCTAGAGGCTGCAGCTTACCATGCGACCTCTGGTGTTCGGCCTTGACCATCCTGCAGGTCAAGCACCTCTCGACATACCAAGCGATTTCTCTCTTCATACATGGCCACCAGTAACGCAAACTCAGGTCTCGATACATCTTTGTGGCCCCCGGGTGAATAGAAAAATGGGACTTATGAGCCTCCTCCATGACCGTCTGCCTGACCCCACCAGACATCGGGACCCAGACCCGACCGCATCAGGTCAATAATCCCCGACTATCCTGCACAAAACGGGTATTCTCACCCTTGATCCTCTCCAGCTTCCAATTCTCCGGGCGCATGCCCTCAACCTGGGCATCTCTGATCAAACTCACATGCGGAGAATCCACCACTATCCTCATACATACCGCGGGGGTGGAAGACCCAGCTGGTTTGCGGCTCAAAGCATCCGCAACCACATTCGCTTTACCAGGATGGTAAAGGATCTCGCAGTCATGGTCCTTGACTACATCCATCCACCTGCGCTGCCTCATGTTCAGGTTCGGCTGATCCATGATATGTCTCAAGCTCTTGTGATCCGTGTAAATGGTACAACGGACCCCATAAAGGTAATGCCTCCATATCTTGAGGGCGAACACCACCGCTCCCAGCTCCAAATCATGCGTAGGGTATCGCGTCTCATGCGGCTTCAGCTGCCGCAATGCGTAGGCTATCACTCGTCCTCTCTGCATGAGGACCGCCCCTAATCCTGTGATGGATGCATCACAGAACACCACAAAATCCTCAACTCCCTCTGGGAGTGTCAAGACTGGGGCCTCGCACAACCGCTGTTGGAGGGTCTCAAACGCCCTCTGCTGCTCAGGGCCCCACTAGAAATCCACCCCCTTCCTCGTCAGACGAGTGAGGGGTACCGCAATCTTGGAGAAATCCCGTATGAATCTCCGGTAGTACCCTGCCAATCCCAAAAAACTCCTGATGTCTGAGGGAGATTTCGGAACCTCCCACTGCATGACTGCCTCGATTTTGGCCGGATCGACCAAAATCCCCTCCTGGTTAACGAGATGTCCGAGGAACTGGACCTCTCGTAGCCAAAACTCACACTTCGAGAACTTGGCATATAGCCGTTCTCGTCTCAGAACTCCCAATAACTCCCGTAGATGCTCCTCATGCTGCTCTCGGGTCTTGGAATACACCAAGATATCATCTATAAACACTATGACCGAGCGATCGAGCATCGGTCTGTAGACCCGATTCATCAGGTCCATGAACACTGTCGGCGCGTTGGTGAGCCCAAACGGCATCACCACGAACTCGTAATGTCCATAACGAGTTCGAAACGCGGGATTCTCCACGTCCTCCTCTCTGACCCTGACCTGATGATACCCAGACCTCAATTCTATCTTGCAAAAACCAAGATGTGCCCTGCAACTGATCGAAGAGATCATCTATCCTCGGGAGTGGGTAACGGTTCTTCACCGTTAACTTATTCAACTCCCGGTAATCAATGTACATCCGGTGCAAACCGTCCTTCTTCCGGACAAAAAGAATCGGTGCTCCCCATGGAGAACTGCTAGGGCGGATGAACTGCTTGCCCAATAGTTCCTGCAGTTGTGACGATAGCTCCTGCATCTCAGGTGGCGCCAATCGGTACGACGCCTTAGCAATAGGGGTCACACCAGGCACCAGGTCGATCCGAAACTCGACCTGCCTCTCCGGAGGTATCCCTGGCAACTCCTCCGGAAACACATCTGCAAACTCCCCGACCACAGGAACATCGGAAACCGAAATCTGATCCCTGGCTCGCGTATCCAATACATACGCTAGGTAACCTGCACCCCCGTGCTGAATATACTGTCGAGCCCTGGCGGCTGAACAAAACCCTGACCCCGATCTGGTGCCCTCGCCATATATAATCAACTCTCCCCCACTTGGGATTCGAACCACTACCCGCTGTCCTTCGCAATCAATCATGGCATCAAAATGACTGAGCCAGCCCATCCCTACAATCACGCATACATCCCCCATGGCGATCGGAATCAAGTCTATCGGAAAAGATATCCCGAAGATCTCCATCTCGCACCCTCGGTAGATCGAAGAAGCAGAAACCCTGTGTTCGTTGGCGATAGAAACTCGCAACGGACACTTTAGCTCGTCTACTTGCACTCTGAACTCTCTACTAAATGTCTGAGATACAAAAGACCGACTCGCCCCCGAGTCAAATAGAACCAGTGCAGGTAAGGAGTTCACTAGGAACGTACCTAATCACAAGTATAACAGATAAGTATACAACAGATATAACCAATGGGAGTAAGGATAGAAACATACCAGCAACCACATCCGGTGCTGACCTGGCCTCCTCGGCTGTAAGCTGGAAGGCACGACCCTGAGCCTTCGGAGCCTCTGCCCTGACTGGTCTCCCATCCGTGAACCTCAAGGTAGTCGGTGCTGGAGCCTGCGCCGACTTGGCGGCTAGCAGAGGACACTGGGCCTTCATATGGCCACCTGCTCACAATGATAGCAAAGCCTGACTCCAGAAGTCGGAGTCGGCTGCCTACAATCCCTGGCCAAATGGCCCTGCTTGCCACATCGGTGGCACCCACTCCCCGTCCGGCACATCCCTGAATGAGCCTTCCTGCACTTCCCACAAGTGCGGCCTGGCTGTCCGCCATTCCTAGTATCAGCAGTCTTGGACCGCTTTGGTGCCGGCTGTGACTATGTCGGGGCCTGCCGCTGCTCCCTCAACTGTAGCTCAATCTCCAACTCACGCCGTCTAGCGGCCTCCTGCAACTCCAGAAGTGTATCACATCGCTGGGTGGCGACAAAATGATGGATGTCAGTCTTGAGCATGCTCAGATAACGGGTCATCTGAGCCTGCTCGGAAGCAAACTCCCGGGAAAAACATCGCCCTCTCAGTGAACATACGGGTGATCTCCGTCACCGACTCCCCATCCTGTCTCAAACTCAGAAACTCTTGTGCTAAACGTTCCCGCTCGACCCGCGGAATGTAACGGGCGCGTAACATGTCCCTGAACTGCTCCCAAGTAACATCAGCTCTCTGGTCATCAGTGTACGACCTAGTCGCAAGTCTCCACCAGTCCTTGCCCCTGGACCTTAGCAGGTTCAGAGCACACCTGACCTTATGGTCTGTAGGACACGAGCAGGTGAAGAAACACCCCTCCACATCCGAGATCCACCTCATAGCCTTGATGGGATCATGCGTCCCATCAAAAATAGGGGGCTTCGTGTTATCGAAGTCCCTGTACTAAAAAAACTCGCCCCGCTCCCCCTCCTGCCGCTGTTACAGCCGCGGTGGCTGCAGCGGCAGCTATCTCAGCGAGGGCTGCATATCTGTCATCAAAATACATCATCATAGCGGACTTAATAGTCCCGAACAACTCCGGAATCTGACACCGGAAAATCTCGACCTCCTCCTCGCGGATGATCTCCGTGACCCGATCCTCTGTCAACATTGGCCCTCCCGGCCGATATGACTCGCCGATTCGACCTTTCGACTCACCGATTCCCTTCAATCCATCATTCATAAAGACGCTTTTTAAGCCATGCTAAGGCTCCATATTGTAGATCCAGCTTCCTAAGGCATGTTTATCACGTAAAGTTGCAAACTTTACGTGCATGCAAGGTGATAATGACCTAAAACAAGCTAAAGAAGGGGTTCTAGGAAAAAGAGCTCAACCAACATGCTAAAGACTGAGACTTTATGATGATAAGGGCCAAGATAAGCCTAGATCTGAAGTTGCAACTTCAGATCTTGGTTCATCACTCGAAATGCAACACCAAATGCCCAAAATGGTCTCAAAACACAATATAGAAAGGGGATTAAATAGAAGAAGCTCAAGGTGATGACTTGATACCTCCAAATTGTGATAAACTGAGGTGGACTTTAGATCTCTAGTTGTTCCTTGCTCAAAGCTTCTTGATCTTCAAACCTTTCCTCACCAAAATCCCTCTTCCAAGCTAAGAAGCACACCAATAAAGAGAACAACATGAACTAGGGTTTCTGGATTCCAGGGGAGCAGTAAGAGAGGCTAAGGGGGGATAAGTGATCCTTAATAGGGTGCAAAACCCCGAAATTTAGGGTTTCATCTGCAAGCTCCTACTTGTCGAGTCCCTTATTGGACTCGGCGAGTAGGTCACTAAAACACGCGACCCAACCCACTGCTACTCGACGAGTAGGGCAACCAACTCGTCAAGTAGACCGTGAATACAAGAAAATTCTTATATTAATTCAATACCTGAGAATCGGGGCGTTACAAGCCATGTCTCACGACGTGAGCATTGATTCTCACGATGTGAGAGGCCAAAAATCAGCCTATAAATATCCATTTCGACCCTAAGCTTCCTTACACCAAATTCTTTTCTCTCTCTCTCTCTCTCTCTCTCTCTCTCTCTCTCGTTTGCTGAAGCTGTTCCGCTTCCCGAGCCCGACGATCACGAACCCCTGACCAATTCTAGTTAGATTCTATCAACTCACGCTACTAAGGTGAGTGCATAGTCCCTTTCATCTTACACATAGATACGAAGTATTTAATATAAATTACGTGCTATGTGTGCATATTATCTGTATACTTGCTATCTATGATGGATGAACAATTTTATACATATTTTAATTGATTTAAACTGTATATGTATTTTATATCTACAAATATGTTGGATAAAACATGAGTAGATGAATTAGATGATGTGTGATGAAATAAAAATTGATGAGAAGTCTCAATGTTTAAGATGATCGAGTCATCTAGCAATGTATAGACAATGACCACAGCCTATTCTAGACAGCCCAATGGAACGTTAGCAGGCTTGTAACATCTGGTGTTTTCCGAGAGAATGGATTAGGCTTAGTGAATTGTCCTTAGTCCGAGACTATGGATTACGACATAGTTATTTGTTATTAATCCGGGAGTATGGATTAAGACATAGTTATTTGTTATTAATTCGGGAGTATGGATTAAGACATAGTTATTTGTTATTAATCCGGGGGTATGGATTAAGACATAGTTATTTGTTATTAATCTGGGAGTATGGATTAAGACATAGTTATTTGTTATGAATCCGGGACTACGGATTAAGACATAGTTATTTGTCATTAATCCGGGAGTATGGATTAAGACATAGTTATTTGTTATTAATCTGGGAGTATGGATTAAGACATAGTTATTTGTTATTAATCCGGGAGTATGGATTAAGACATAGTTATTTGTTATTAATCCGGGAGTTTGGATTAAGACATAGTTAATTGTCCCTAGTCTGAGAGAATGGAATGGGCACAATTATTGATTCGGGAGTATGGATCAGTCATACCCGATCCGGGAGTATGGATTAGGTAAAGAGGTAAATTTTAGATCCGGGAGTATGGATTAGGTAAAGAGGTTAATTTTAACTTCGAGAGTATAGATCCTGTCGTTGTAAGGATCGATGCGGTGGGGTAAAGTTGCTTATATATGGTGGAATTGTATATTTTGTGAGTTCTAAAAAACATATATGATATAACATTGTGGGATTGAAATTCCTATGTACTCACCAGGATTCCCAAGCTGACCCACTCAGTTTATTTGTATCAGAGGTATCGATACGAACCTACTTTACACTGAGAGATTAAAGGAGATGTTGATCACTAGTGTAAATGAATGTAAGATCTGTTTATGCTTATGTTTATGTATTGACAATGACATCCCAAAGTTTTAATATAAACAAAATACATTTCTTCGGAAATGCATTGATAGTACATTTATCATTTTTTTTTCTGGGAACAAATTCTGCAATATATTTCTTTAAAAATATACTCTGGTTTTCAAATAAAGTGTAAACAAATCGGTCTTTTATGGCCGTGAAAATGGAGATGTCACAGTTGGTATCAAAGCATTAGTTTATGCGAACTAGGAATTTTAGGAAATTTCTATACTTAAACTTAGAATGCTAAGCGACGATTGTCAGATGAGTGTCTGCTATATTTAGGATGCATTCCTGAATAGACACGCTCACTAGTTTATTTTAGGAAAGATGCCTAGAATTATTTTATATGCTAACTGATTTATGTTATAGCTATAAAGATGCCTTATATGATATAATTTGATCGGATCTATGGTCTATCGCCGATCGGATCTGAAAAATTTTATGTGTTCAGATTTCTAAACATTTAATTATGGTATTAGAACTGGCATGTAACTTTCCGGAGTTATAAGGAGATTTATACGTCTATCGTAAATAAAGCTTTCATATATTAATTGTCGTCGTTACACACTGAACGTCTGAATTGGTGTATAGATCGAAATGGCAAGAACCCAAAGCGGAGTTGGAAACGTGATTGGAAACAGGAATCAGCAGCCTCAACCTCAAGTGATTGAGCAAGTGCCTGTAGTAGCATCTGCGTCTGAGCCAATCACGATGGCAGCAGTGCAAATAATGATCCAGATGATGTTGGAGCATCAAATGGGGGAAACAAGGCGGTTACTTCAACAGAATCAGGATGAACCTACGATGCCTGTTGAACAGCCCGAACTAAATGATGGACAGTCGGAAGAAGGGAACTACAGTAGGACCGTTGGTCAAGCTGAACCACCAATGGTTAGAAGGAATAACCAAGATGGAGGAAATGAAAGACGTGGATTCAAATACAAGGATTTCATGGCATCCAAACCACCGTGTCTTGTTGGAAGCAAATGTTTGAAAGTTGCAACAGGAAAAATACCGCTCCCGCGGCGGTTACCCTATTAAAGTCTGGAGTACTGAGCTGGTGGAAGCTACTAGCTAATACGATGCCCAAAGGAGAAGCAAGCAACATGTCTTGGGAAGATTTCCTGGTACAACTAAAAATGCAGTACTGCTCTGAGCAGGATCTTCTGGAGATCAACAATGAATTCCAGAATCTTAAGAAGGGAAGGATGAGTGTCACCGAGTATGCTGCAAGTTTTATGGAGAAAATGAAGCTTGTTCCTTACCTAGTTCCAACTAAAGTCTCTAAGGTCAAGAAGTTTGCCCATGGATTACTAGCGTACTTTGGTCCAATGGTCTAGCAAGCCACCACTTTGAAAGCCATCATCTGGGCAGCCAGGAATGTCGAGACCCAGATTAAGGAAAAGGGTCTGGAGTGAGCTGAAGTTGGCGAGAAAATGAAGTATGAAGCATCTTCAATGTCCAACAAAGAAAGCAAATTCTCAAAGTCTGGAGGAGAAGGAGGAGGTGAAGCTAAATGGTGCGAAAAGTGTAAAAAGAAACACTTCGGGAAATGTAGCGAGGAGGTGACTTGCTACAAATGTGGAAAGACAGGGCATTACGCCAGCAAGTGCGCATCCAACAAAAAGGTGTGCTACGAATGTAACAAAGAAGGGCATATTTCTAGAGATTGCCCAAAGAAAAACGAGGCAATAAGGCCAGATACACCACCAAGGCCAAGGGCATTCCATATGATCCTCGACGAAGCAAATAACAACACAAGGAATTAAAAGTAAGGACTTTATAGCTGGAGATCAGGATTTGAAGTAGCCATGCAGATAGTATCCGTTGGTGTAGCCTATTAGAGGAATAGTATAGGTTAAACTTGAACATCTATGTAATCGTTTCAAGAGGTAATATAAAACTTGGTTTTGTTATTTGGTGTGTTAAGTTGTTATGTGATTTTCTTGTATGGTGACTTGGAAAACTACGAGACAATACTTGAGACGCGTATGAGTAGGTGTGAATGGTAGTAGAGGCCTATACTACAGGAAGCACAAGACTCGCACTTGGATCAGGGAACGTCACAAGGTTACCAAGAAGCTAGTAAATGATTCTGTTTTGTTCAAATATGTCGTTACCATCGTTTCGGTAATGACTAAGAAGATGATTGATATTCCGACCCTAGTGGTCATATCATATCGAGTCCGACTAAGATATGTATTCTACGTGGTTCAGAGAACCAAGTTCGATGTAGAATCCGACTTAACAAAGATAATCGAAGCAGTCAATAGAAGTATCGCGACCATTCTTTAAGTAAGAAGTCTATAGCTAGAAATGCTACATGCTAAAATGTTATTATATCACATTAGAATATGAAGAAAGCTATATTCCGTTCTGGAATTTGAGTATAAAAGACCTGAGTCTAAGCATTGCATCATACGATGAGAGGTCATTAGAACATGACCCATCGGTCTGTTATGATAATCGAAGTAAAGAAATTCTCTTAAGATTAGTCTGTTTAAGAAGAAGGAGTCTCCAATAATGATCGATTTTGTAACTCAAAGGTTACGATTGAAAGTCCAATGTAGGATAAAAAGCGGGTGCAAGATTGACCACCGCCTGCAGTCAAGAAGTCCAAGAGTTACATACTCATTCGAAGGAACGTACGAGTCACGATTATTACCTAGGATGAAAATATAATGCATGGAGTCATTATACAAGCCCTGTTTTGTTGATGATTCCGGGACGTAATCATCCTAAGGGGGAGATAATTCTAACGCCCGCAAATTCGGGCTAGTCAATTTAGAGACGATAAGCGTCAAAAATGACTTTTGGATAGAGGATTATTTAGAATAAATAGACTTAACTAAGTTGTAGAATATGTCACAAGGTTTCCGTACATATAAAGAACGTTGAAATCCGAGTTATAACAAAGAAGTTATGACCTGTCGAATTTTCGCGATAAAACCGACACGACACCGGGAATCGTAAAAAAATGAGTTTATGATAAAGTAATTTTTAGCCTTAGGGGTCTAAATGAAAGTTGTGGAGTATGTCTCCATCTACGCGTGAATATAAAGAACATAAAAAATAGAGCTCCTATTCAAAAGTTATGACCTTCCGAACATGCATCTGTCTGAGAGCGTGACACGTGTCAGAAACCCTAATTTGACTGAGCTGACGACACGAGCATAGAAATTCACGATGTGAGGAGTCAGAGAAATCCCTAATTTCTCGGCCAGAAAAGACCGATTTAATTTATGCTTTTAAAATAAAGTCAGAGAAATCCTTTTAAAAGATGTTGCGGAATTGTTCCCCAAAACAAAGCATGATAAAAATTTATCAAAACCTTTCTTTAAGAAAGTATATATTTTCCTTTTATATCAAAACCTCGGGATGTCATGTTCCGATACAGATCAAAAGCACAAACAAGACATTATAAGCCTTACAACAGTTATTTACAACTACTGCCCTATAATCCAACAATCTCTCATCATCCTCTGACTATGCTCGGGGTCCACTACCTGTAATAATAAAAATCTGAGTGGGTCAGGCTTGGGAGCCTGGTGAGCATATAGGGTTTTCAACCCACAATAATAATAAAGTTATTAAGTTCATCAATCAACAATAACCCTGATTACCCATTCTCGTTATCCTCACTTTACGTCCCTAAACACCTATCACAAGGGACCAAGCCTAAGGAATATCATCGGGATGGACACTACTGCTAAGGGGACTCCTCAGCCATACATGTCCTAAAGGCAACCATGAGGGGGATGGAGTACGCCAATGAACATTTAGTTCACCAACACCTACAAGTTGCGAACCTGCTAGTGTTCTACTGGACTGTCTAGAAAGGTCCGTGGTCGTCATCTATACTCCGCTAGACGACTACAACAACAAGAACAACAACAACAACATCGAGGCCTCTCACCATTTTAACACACATCAACCATTTCGTCTACCCATGTTGTACCCAACATATTTGTAGATAAAATACATATACAGTTTAAAACTTGTATAAAACATCTATTCAACAGTCACCTCAAATAATCAATTAATATAATTACACATAGCACGTATTTTAAAGGAAATACTTCATATCTATGTGTAAGGTGAAAGTGACTACACACTCACCTGATTTAATGATAATCGGGTAGCACTTCGTTTCCTAAAATGATCGTTTCTAATAAAACCGGGAGTTTTATTGAGAAACCGGGCTCTGCAAGGGTCGGGCTTCAAAACCAAAAAGATAAATTTCTCAGGCTTCTCGGGCACTTTGGGACGTGTTTCAGGTGTTTGGTATAATACCGGGGCTTTGGGGGAAGTTGGAATGAAAGAAATATTGTTTAAGGGGTGAAAAGTGGCTATTTTCCAAAGTACCACCGGGAGGTCTCGCACCCTTCTATTTATAGGGGCGAGGCTTCTGATCGGACAGCTGAGAGGACTCCACGCGGCAGCAGATCCGAAGAGAAGGTAGGTGGCTCACATGTGCGAGGGTCCAGCTGCTGGCCTCTGATTGGACCGAGGTCTAGGTCCGAGGTTCGGATCCGAAGCAAGAGGGAAGGGGGACAGGTGGTGCGAAGGTCGGACACGCGGCAGGGGGAGCGAGGCTCGGACGAGGCTGCACACGCGTCACTCCTTTGATGCGCCACGGCTTCGGATGACTCAGCAATTTCGGACACATGGCACGCATGGAGCGATGGTGACGTGGCCGAAGTATGAATATGCGAATTTTCTCGGATTTAGCATTTTTTTCTCGATTTTTGTGCAAAAACTTCTAAAATCCATAACTTTCGCATACGGGCTCCGTTTTTGACGTTCTTTATATGCACGCGTAGGTAAAATTACGCTCTACAACTTTTGTTTAGACTTCGTCGGCTAGTTTTGATTTTAATTTTTATATTATTATTTTTAACAGACCGGGACAGGAAATCCGTTACAAATACATAACTTCTTCATCCGACGTCCGTTTTCGTCTGTCTTTTTACCGTTGTACTACTATTGACAAGACCTTCGATTCTCGTTTAGGTTGTGTCGGCTAAAAATCACTCGATCTAACATTCGAGTTTTTAGCTGTCTACTGCTAAGCTGAAACTTAGAAAAATCAAAACTTCCTCAAACGAAGTCAGATTTGAGCGTTCTTTTTATGCATACTTACGGTTTAACGAACATTGCGACTTTTGTTTAGATCAATAAGGCTAAAAAGTAGTTTATCAAAAACTCACTTTTTACGTCATTCGGCACCGTGCCGGTTTTGTCGCGAAACTTCGACATGTCATAACTTCTTCGTTATAACTCGGATTTCGGTATTCTTTATATATCAGTAATCCTTGTCACGACCACTACTACTTTCTTAATAGATATCGGATTTATCTAATATTTATTTTCGACGCTCATTTATATTCTTAATTAATTAAATCCTAGTAATTAACCATAAAACACATAATTCACATAATATTCACATAATTCCTTTTCATTTCTTCAAAATGAGTTACAAAGGTTAACCTAGACTATTATGTCAATATTAATGCCTAGCCTAGAAACACGGGCGTTACACACGACGTGAGCATGTCATTCTCACAACGTGAGAAGTTGTCCGTACACGTTTCGGAGCTATAAACGCAGATGCCGAAGCTACGAGGTGATACAGCCATGGGTCACGATGTGAGAATTGATTCTCACGACGTGAGAGGCCAAAAATCAGCCTATAAATAGCCATTTCGACCCTAAGCTTCCTTACCAAATTCTTTTCTCTCTCTCTCTCTCTCTCTCGTTTGCTGAAGCCGTTACGCATCACGAGCCCGACGATCACGAACCGCTGACCATATCTAGTTAGATTCTATTAACTCATGCTACTAAGATGAGTGCATAGTCCCTTACATCTTACACATACATACGAATTATTTAATATAAATTACGTGCTATGTGTCCATAATATCTGTATACTTGTTATCTATGATGGATGAACAATTTTATACATGTTTTACTTGATTTAAACTGTATATGTATTTTATATCTAAAAATATGTTGGGTAAAACATGGGTAGATGAATTAGATGATGTGTGATGAAATAAAAATTGATGAGAAGTCTTGATGTTTAAGATGATCTAGTCATCTAGCAGAGTATAGACAATGACCACAGACTATTCTAGACAGTCCAATGGAATGTTAGCAGACTCATAACATGTAGGTGTTTTTCGAGAGTATGGATTAGGCTTAGTCAATTGTCCTTAGTCCGAGAGTATGGATTACGACATAGTTATTTGTTGTTAATCCGGGAGTATGGATTAAGACATAGTTATTTGTTATTAATCTGGGAGTGTGGATTAAGACATAGTTATTTGTTATTAATCCGGGAGTATGGATTAAGACATAGTTATTTTTTATCAATCCGGGAGTATGGATTAAGACATAGTTATTTGTCATTAATCCGGGAGTATGGATTAAGACATAGTTATTTGTCACTAATCTGGGAGTATGGATTAAGACATAGTTATTTGGATAAGACATAGTTATTTGTTATTAATCTGGGAGTATGGATTAAGAAATAGTTATTTGTTATTAATCTGGGAGTATGGATTAAGACATAGTTAATTGTCCCTAGTCTGAGAGTATGGAATGGGCACAATTATTGATCTGGGAGTATGGATCAGACATACCCGATCCGGGAATATGGATTAGGTAAAGAGGTAAATTTTAGATCCGGGAGTATGGATTAGGTAAAGAGGTTAAATTTAGATCTGAGAGCATAGATCGTATCGTTGTAAGGATCGATAGGGTGGGGTAAAGTTGCTTGTATATGGTGGAATTGTATATTTTTTGAGTTCTAATATATATATATATATATATATATATATATATATATATATATGATATAACATTATGGGATTGAAATCCCTATGTACTCACCAGGTTTCCCAACCTGACCCACTCAGTTTATTTGTATCACAGGTATCGATACGAACCTACTTTACACTGAGAGATTAAAGGAGATGTGGATCACTAGTGTAAATGAATGTAAGGTCTGTTTATTCTTATGTTTATGTATTGACAATGACATCCCAAAGTTTTAATGTAAGAAAAATACATTTCTTCGGAAATGCTTTGATAATATATATATCATGTTTTTCTGGGAATAAATTCTGCAATATATTTCTTTAAAAATATACTATGATTTTCAAATAAAGCATAAATAAATCGGTCTTTTCTGGCCGTGAAAATGGGGATGTCACAAATTAGCATTTTACTTAAGATGTATTTAGTTCATTTTTATTTCATTCTTTATTAGTTTACTTTTACATCATCAAATAAAGGGAGTCTGTTCAATAAATATTTGTATAAATTTGATGATCGTAAAGATATACATTATAGTTATAGTTTACTGCTCATTGTAGACAGTCAGTCTTGTCTATGCAAGTGTGAATAATACAATTTATACAAGATGATACGTCCAAGTTTGTTTATCTAGTTAATATGAAGATATGTTGATGTTTCTGAAGACTGATATTGAAGATATATGGTACCGCTCTATTGTCCACTAAAGTTCAAATGTCAAAGACTTTATACCAGACCTGAGATGTCTTAGAAGATCATATTTGGAACATTTCTGAATCCTTTTCTGATGTTTTGGTACTGCTAAAGATCATCTCCTAATGACCAAAAGACACTAAAGTCATTATCATCACGAAGTCTAGCCATTCACCGAAGACCTGATCCATTGGTACTGATGACTGATCAGTGTGTCCATATGTTGAAGTTCTTACACTAATAAGTTGATACGCTGATGACCTGATATGTTAATGGTCACACATTATCAGCTGAAATTAGAGCTATTGTAGCTGAAGCTAAAGGTTATCAGCGGATGACTTCCTGAAAATGACGTTGATGCCATGATCAACAAATGATGTCCTGGTGCTGATGTCCGAATCTGGAGTAGATCAGAATTACTTCGTGAAGAAGTATTTTGAAGATCTGATCTAATATGTTCCTTATTTACCATATCTACATTTATCTTAGAAGATTCAATCCTATCAAATCAGTGATTTGATTTAAAAGGAAAATTTGGAGAATCTGCGAAATTCTTATCTCTATCTTCTTAGGTTTAGACTAGTATATATATACTATCTTCTGTCATTAGTTGAGACTTGATGATTTGTATTATAATCTGAGTGAGAGAGTTTCTATAGAGAGATCTGAGAGTTCTAGAAGAGGAATCGGAATATTTATTATTTTTGAATCATTGTGCTTATTCTCTTGGTGAGAACACTCTTAGTGAAAAACCCAACAAATAAAATTGGTTTTTAATTGTTAAATACTTGTGTCATTATTCCGTAGTTATATTATATTCATACACAAGTGTTAGGTTTTGGGACATTCACATCTCACTCTGGCAGATAACCAGACATACCCACCAGTAGCCTGATACAGGCACACCATTTCTAGTTGTCTAAAAAAGGAGGAATACTAGTAAAATACTCCAGTACATAACATGTACCTGGAGACTCAACGGTGTCATAGAACAGACCTTTACCCCCGATTCCAATATCATACACCCTTAGTATGAAACTATCTAATATACAATTTAAATTAACTACACATCCCTTTATAAATCTTAGTTTTCACTAGAAAAGTTTACAATACTTGTAATAAAATTCAAATACACTTTTCCTACTTATGCACTATTATGAAAATATAGGGTATAACTAAGCTATTAGTCAACTTACTTATGAAATAAATATCCTTGAAAAAACTTAGTTTGAAACTAAACCAGATTACAGTACTTGTAGTTTGGTTTCAATGAAGTCTTCTTAGTCATGCAATACTATCGCAATACAGGGTATGAATACACCCTCAATTGAGTTACTTGGAACTATGCATCCTATAAACGTCTTAGTTTAAACCTAGTCAAGACTACAATCCATGTAATCAATTTCCAAGACAAATCCATGTTTATGCAATAATATCATAATACAATGTATATTTTTAACACAAAGTAACAGGTATTCAGTATACATTAATCTTTTATGTAACAATGCTTCCATTAAGACTTTCCTATAGTAATCTCGTATATAAACTTAACACATATATAAGCATATCTGGTTCGCACATTGTATGTTATATAAAATTACCAAATATATATCTAACACATATTCCATATAATATTCATTTAATTCACATACAAGCTTTCAACATATATTAAATCTTCTACATAATAGATACGCACGAAAGTTAGCTCCTCATCTAACACTACATTTTTCCCTCTTTAAACGATCTAAATACGAATATTAATATGTTTCGATATTTGTTCTTATTTATTAGTTTATATTAACTTTTTCTGAATTCTTCAATAATCCTAAAGAATACTTAGTTCTATCAAATAAGGAATGATCATGTAACATCATTTTTGGAGGTAGGATCCGTTTGGTTAATCCACTTTAAACACCTCACCATATCTTGCTTAAAAATCACTCTCATAAGTAGATCAATTAGTATAAGAATTGGAATTACTAATAAATCATGTTCATAGGTTCATAATAACGACAAACGTGAATATAAGTTACATTTGACAAGCATAGTAAGTATAACTGAACTAACATGTTTTCTAGCGAAAATTCGGAACGTCGTGGGCATAAATTCGATGTCGAATACTTCATTTCGTTGAGCTTTTCAATGCCTCAACACCTTGCTAAAACAACTGAGACTTAAAAATTCGGATCCCGGGGGTTCGGGATAGGTGAGAGAGAGAGAGAGAGAAAGAGAGTGAGAGAGAGATATTTGAGAGAAAATTAGCAAGAAAGGAAGATATGTCCAACCTTTATTGATCGATATTTCGGTGGGGTGCATCGCGCCGTGATATAGAACGTACCGTATAGTAGCGTGGTGTGTCTTTTCCGATGGTTCCATGTGTCTCAATTTTGTTGGGCCATTTCATCCAGGTTGGTAGAAGGGCTGATCTTCGACTCTGCCACTTAGCTCGCTCTGGTGTCGCCACATTATCCCTTCGCATGTATTTTTGGAGATCTTCAAAAAATCATAAATCTTGCATACGAGCTCCCTTTTTGACTTTCTTTATATCCACCATTTGTATAGACAAGTACTACAACTTTAATTTACATTTCATTGGATAATTCACATTTTATTTTCATTTTACAGTTCGTAAAGATTACATTGTAAAAAGCTTTGCAAAATTCAAAACTTTTTCATATGAACTCCATTCCCGACGTTCTTTATATCGACAGATTCGTACTTATGAGGACGCCAACTCTATTTTACATTATTTCGACTAACAATTAACCTATTTTCGTTTCATATTTTATGATACACATGGTTGTAAAATGTCGAACGCGAAACTTCGAAAAATCATAAATTCTTCAAACTAAGTCAGATTTTCACTTTCTTTATACTCATGGGTTCGTAATCACGACTACTATAACTTTCGTCAAGATTATTTACCCTAATTGATTTTTTATTTATAAATGATTATTTAATACAAACTGTTATGTTTAAAATAAGCATTTATACAAATATAATATACCCGTCAGATTCATCCAACTTTCTTGTGTGTGTATGTGTATATATACATATATATATATATATCACTTTTATATATATACACATTATGTTTCAAGAAATACTATTCATCTATTGTAATCACAATATTCGAGAATTTATTTATAAAGTGGATATTTATGTCCATTATCCCTTAAATGTCTAGCCCAAATTAATGGGTGTTACAGTTCTCCACCACTTAGGATGATTTCGTCCCCAAAATCAAAAACTTAGTGTATACATGCGATCCCCGCCACTCAGTTTCTGCTTTCCCATGTGAGAATTGTTTTGTATTTTTCCCTTGTAGTACTAAATCAATCGACTTCCTTTTCTGATGCTCACAATAATATTTTTTGTTCCTTCACGACAGCTTGTCAGCCTGTCGACGTAGTTTCATGATTGAAACATCAAATATGTTGATTTAACGTTTCACTATAAATAAGTTACCTTTTTTCTGATGAATTTCCCCACACAACCATTTTTCTTTATCCAATAAGGATTGAATCACAAAGTTCATGAACTCAACTGTTTTGTGTCCCTTTCGAGTTTCAAGTTTGTCGGGCTACAATTGTTTTCACATTATCACTAACATAAGCATTTTCAATTTAATCCAAGAATAATATTAAATCAAAAATATTTACTTATTCAAGATAATGAGTCTATGGAATTGTTCTCTAAAGACCAACTCTTTATATATGTGATGCCGAGTAAGGCATACTTTTGTCACTTGGTCAATTATATTCATAACACATTGTGGTTCTACACAATTCTAGGACACTTGATGATAAGATCTAATATAAGAGCATCCTATTTACCCATAGGTACATGTAAAGGATTCAAGTGTACTCATGATATTTGATGTCATGTTCTCAATTGTCAACCAAAACACCCATTCTATCATCTACATAACCAAAACCGAAACTAATAACCCTCCCTTAACTTCTTGTGTTTCAACTCTCTTGGTCGTTGACATCAAAACCGAAGTCGAGTTACCTTTCACACTTTTACATTAATGGTTGGTTATCCCCCACTTGGGTTCGAAACCTTATATGTTGCTACTCACAATTAATCAAAGCCCAAGTTGGCTCTGTCTATGTAATTTGTAGCTCCTTTTCTTCTTGGAAGAAACTCCTGATTGTCATATCATTAGCTTTAAGATCCCCAATGTGGTATCACTACTTTTTCCCACAACGAGTGATCTTCTCGTATAACACAATCACAGACCGATCAAGATCACGACAAGCTCGAAGTTGTCTACTAACGTACACGTATACAAAATGGTAGAAGAGGATATAACTAACGAAATTGAATTTACGAGCAACAACGATGTTTTTGGACTCAATTCCATCCTCCCTCTTCTTTGGTATGATCAACTTTTTCGCGCTCTAATTGATCCTCTTATAACGATCTTTTTAAGCACATCTGAAACACTAGTGTGAGAACGCACTAAAGAAACATGCATGTGCCTTTATATATTAGCTATAACGACTGCAACTCCAATAACCTTCTAAGCTAGAGTCAATAGGTTTAAACCTATTTTCTAATGGTGGTGCTTGAACCTACACTTGTTGTTTCATCCTCTTATCGACTTTTATTCCTAACTTTTGAGTCACAAACTCGAATTTCATTGAATACTATCGCTCCTTCCTAAATCAGGTCGTAGACTAAAACCCAAGATAAGATCTTTACTTAGGCTATAGTAACCGACTGACGGTCACATTCTAACTGTAACATCCCAAAAACATGAGTACAATTTTTCATTTTTAATTCATCAAAACACATAGTATTTTTCCCAAAAATCAATCATAGTAAGAATGTATCCTAATCATCAGAGTAAAACAACAATCACCAATGCGGAAATCCTCAGGGAAAAATGTTGTGCAGTCAAGCTGGGTCCTTCCTTATCGAACTGGAAGTAACTAAAAATGTTCAAACCACAAAACCGTAAGCATAAAGCTTAGTGAGTTATCCAAAATACCATATACCATACATATATTTTCATGGGCTACCCCATGGTCTTGCATACATGTGTCATCGGCTACCCCCATGGTCTTTCCTTGCAGATTCAATGGGCTACCCCCATGTTCTTCCCTCGCATTTCCATGGCCACCCCATTGTATTATATACAAGTTTCATGGTCTACCCCTATGTTCTTTCGTACATATGCCATGGTCTATCCCCAGGGTCTTCCATGCAAGTATCACAAAGACAACTAGCATCCTACATAGCATAGTAGGAAGACGCACCTGTCTCACGAAGTTAGATAAACCAAAACTAATTGTCATGGAACCGGTGCTACCACACACCTATCAATCAAACAAGGTTTAACTATAGTCTATACTCTAGAACTAGCACATTGACCAAAAGCCAACTCAGGTCAAAAAGTCAACGGTCAAAGTGAACCATCCAAGTCAACCTTAAAGAGCCACCACATCGTAGCCTCCTATTGGTCATTTCGTGGCGTGATAAGGACAATATAGTCGCACACCCCCCCCCCCAAGTCACCACGCCGTGATAGTGAAAATGTCACATCGTGAAAACTGGGTTCAACAGCTTAATGGATTAATCCATTTTCCATCCATTACATGAGCTCCACAACTCATATGATTCTTCCCAAGGTCTTAATGGATAGAGTTTCCAACTTTATCCATTAAGACATCCCAATAACCGAAGATCTCAAAACCTATGTCCTTAATGTCAACTTAAGGCATAAAGTTGACCATTAAGCCCTTAATCCTTAAAGTCTCAAGTCCAAAACTTCTAGAAAGGTTTTAGGGACCCAATGATCACTAAAAATGAAAAATTTATGGACATGCATACCTCATGCATGTCCTTTTCTCAAATCTAGGTTTACAGATGAAATATGACCTAAAGGTTCATGCAAAGCCCCCAAATCACGATCATATCCTAGACTATAAAATATAATTCTCTTGGGGTTCAGAGAAATCATAAAGTTACAAACTTTATCTCTTTTACTCATTCTATATTCATTAATGAGTAAAATATGACATAAAATTTAGATCCAAGAAACATACCAAAAAAAGGTGAGTGTTTGAGGACTTATAAGAAGTCCAGAGGCAGCACCCAAGGATGAAGAGGGATTCCTAGGAGAAACTAAGCACCAAAAATTCTTATTCTTCCTTCAAAACAACCAAAAGCTTCAAAAAAAACAAGCTCAAAAGCATCAAGAGGGCTAGGTTTTGGCTAAAGGGTTGTTTGAAGGTAATGGAGGCTGAGAGTGGAGGAAACCTTAGCCATCACTTCCTTTAAATAGGACCAAAGCCCGAAAATTAGGGTTTTTCCCTCGCACAGTGGCCACAACGTAACATACATGATATCACGTTGTTAGGCACCAATTTCCTTTGCAAACACTCTTGACCATGACACGTCATGAGGATGCAAACCCCACATCGTGGCCAATAAAAAATTATAAATAAATGATAATTAATTATACATAGAATTCAGATGTTACAACTTCGTTCACAAAGTCTGTTACCATAAATAACTAAGGGTAGTGTTCCCTCATCTTCTCATCGGGTTCCCAAGTGCACTCCAAACCCCTATAGTGCTGCCATTGCACGTTTAACAAGCCCACCGACTTGTTGCGCAAGGCCTTCATCTTCCTATCAAGAATGGAAATCGGTCTCTCCACATAATTGAGGTACTCATCAATCTGAATATCATCCAAAGGAGCCATTGCGGAATCATCAGCTAAATACTTCCGCATCTGAGAGACATGGTAAGTGTAGTGAATCTAAGTAAGCACATCAGGCAAATCTAACCAATACGCAAGCTTTCCCACCCGAGCGATAATCTTGAAGAGATCGATGTATCAAGGACCCAACTTGCCCTGCTTCCGAAACCAGATGACACCTTTCCAGGGTGATACCTTCAGAAGCACAAAATCTCCAACCTAAAAGTCAAGGTCTGAACATCACCGGTCAGTATAGCTCATCTGGCGACTTTACACGGTCTGCAACTGATCACGTACTTGCTGAATCAACTCAGTGGTCTTGACTACGACGTCATCACCCTCCATAACTTGAAATCCAACCTCGCCCTAACAAACTGAGGTCCGACATTTCGTCTTGTAAATCATCCGAATGGTGGACGACCGATGCTGGCATGATAACTGTTGTTGTAGGAGAACTCGGCCAATGGAAGATAAGTATCCCAACTCCCACCAAAATCTAGCACATATGCCCCGAGCATATCCTCGAGCGTCTGAATTGTCCACTCACTCTGTCCGTCGGTCTGAGGGTGGTATGCGGTGCTAAAATGAAGATGAGTACCCAATTCTTCATGAAATTTCCTCCAAATCCTGGAGGTGAAGAAACATCACAATCAAAAACCACTGAAACTCGTACCCCATGCCTAGCCATTACCTCCCTGATGTAGATGTCAACCAATTTCTCGACGGAAATGCTCCCAACAATAGGCATGAAATAAGCACTCTTGGTCAATATATCAACAATTACCCGGATAGAATCAGCCCCACATGCCGTCCACGACAACTTTGTAATAAATCCATCGTGATGTCTTCCCACTTCCACGTGGGAATGGGTAACGACTGCATCTTGTCATGGGGCCTCTAATGTTCGGCCTTGACTTTTTGGAAAGTCAAGCACCGCTCCACAAACCAAGATATATCCCTCTTCATACAGGTCTACCAGTAACTCAATATCAGGTCTTTGTACATCTTTATGGCCCCCGAATGTATCGAAAACTACAACTTGTGAGCTTCCTCCAATAACGCCTTCTTAACTCCACCAGCAACAGGGACCCATACTATGTCGTACTAGGTCAACAACCCATGACTATCCCTGTTAAATAACGAAATCTGACCCCTGATCCTCTCTTCCTTCCAATTTTCCTTCTTCAACCCCTTTACTTGATCTTTCTTGATCAAATCCAGCAGTAGTGAAATAATAACCATCCTCAAACACAGATCTCTGATGGATGTACTATCTTCCTTGCAAATAAAGGAATCAGTCACAAGATTGGCCTTTCTAGGATGGTACAAAATCTCACAGTCATAATCTTTCACCGCATCCAACCATCTTCGTGGTCTCATGTTCAAGTTTGGCTGATCCATCAGATATCTCAGGCTCTTGTTGTTAGTAGAAACTGTACACATGACCTGATACAAATAATACCTCCAAATCATGAGGAAAAAACCACCGCCCTAACTCCAAATCATGTATAGGGTAATTCGTGTTGTGAGGCTTTAACTGCCTCGATGAATAGGTAATCCCATGACCCCTATACATAAGTACTACACCATGACCCATAATCGATGCATCGGACTACACCACAAAGTCATACATCCTCTTAGGAAGGTCAAAATTAGGGCCTCACACAATTTATGCTTCAAAGTCTCAAAAGTTGCCTGATGATTAGGCCCCCATCGGGAATAAGCATTCTTCTTCGTCAAACGGGTCAAAGGAACAACAATCTTGGAGAAATATTGAATGAACCACCGATAATAACCTGCTAGACGAAGGAAACTCTTAATCTCAGAAATATTAGAAGGAAACTCTTAATCTCAAATGGGTCAAAGGAACAACAATCTTGGAGAAATATTGCATCACTACCTAGATCTTGGCCGGATCAACCAGTATACCCTTTTGGTTGACGATGTGCCCCAAAAACTGCACCTCGCGAAACCATAAATCATATTTGGAGAACTTAGCATAAAGCATTTTCCTCCTCATGGTCTCTAATACCTCCCATAAATTCTCCTCATATTGCTCCTTGGTCTTAGAGTAGACCAGGATATCATCGCTAAACACTATCACTGATCTATCCAACATCAACTTGCACACCAGGTTCAAGAGATTCATGAATGCTTCTGGTGGATTGGTGAGACCAAATGACATCACCAAAAACTTGTAAACACCATATCGAGTCTTAAAGGCTGACTTCTGCATATCCTCATGTCTGAATCTCATTTGATGATAACCCGATCTCAAATCAATCTTAGAGAACCAAGATGCACCCTAAAGGTGGTCAAATAAGGTGTCAATCCTCAGAAATAGATAACAGTTCTTCACGTTTAGCTTGTTTAACTCTCGTTAATTAATACACATCTTGTATGAACCATCCTTCTTTTTTCAAACAGGATCGGTGCTCCCAACGGTGAACTGCTCGATCTGATGAATCCCTTGTCCAATAGCTCATGTAGTTGTGTAGACAACTCCTGCATCTCTGGATGTGCTAAACGATAGCATTCCTTGGCTATCGGAGCTGTGCCCAGAATCAAATCAATCTGAAACTTAACTTGCCTCTCAGGGGGCACCTATGGCAGATCATTGGGAAACACATCAAGAAATTCCTGAATACTAGGCACATCGTCCACAGTCTTCTTATGCTCCACTTGCGTATCAACTACATAATCTCGAAATCTAGAGCACTCCTCCTAAAGAAACCTCCTAGCTCTCGCGACTAAACAGATCATCGGTCCATGGTGACAACTCTCACCACGAATAACTAGTTCTCTCCCACTTAAATTTCGAACTCTCACCAATTGGTGCTCACAATCAATAATAGCCCCATTGGGGCCCAACAAGTCAATACCCATAATAACCTACGAACCTTATAGAGGTATCAGAACCAAATTGATCAAATATCTCTCCTTGAACATATTCAGAACAGATCCGTGACGAACTCTCAAAGCACTCACTGAACGATCATCTGCAATCTCCACCTCCAATGGATAATTCAAAGCTCTTGGTGCATCGCTAAACTTCTTACTAAGCACAAGTGTAAAAATAATAAAGAATATCGATAGATCCTATGTTAATGATGTGAATTAAAGACAATAAAAAATGATCAAAAGTATGTCGAATGATTAGATTGAAATAGATCTATAAGGGTTGTCAAAGATGGAAGTTCTCTGTGAGAGCATACAAACGGCGGTTAGTGTTTAAAGACATAACCCTAAAAGGTTACATGCATTCAGTATATATAGACTAGACTAGATAGTGGATCCAAACATGGATATGCCCATTTTGGAATAAACAAACTATACAAGCACATATTTGACACAACACACTATAGACCTAACAATCTCCCCCTTTGTGTCAAATTCAGAAGGAGTGTCTTCATTGTCTTCTTTTCTCTACGTTAAAAAACTTTGGAATTAAATTCATAAGTGTGTTTTGGACACCAAAGTACCAACTGATCATATCTGAGAAGCATTTGAGGTCAGCGACAATATTTGCTTTGCATGTTTCATCCCAAGAAAGAATAGTCTTTAGAGCGGTTGTGGAGTAAAGGTGTTTGTCTCGTAGAAAGAACATGTTGTTCTGAACTACATCACCCCCTTTCTTATATACACTATGCTCCAATGCTCTTTTCGGATAATTCTGATTTTCAGCTTTTGAACATCCTTCGGTTGCTCTTCCGGCTTAAGAGTGGGCCTCTTCTTCAGAACTGATGTTATTTCAACATCCATCTTATCAATTTCAAGGATGTAGTAAATGAGCATTATTTTCAAATGGGAAAAAATAGGCTCATACTTCTTTTCCTCTTTTGAAATTATGTGAAACAATAAGATCCAGTCATATGGATTCATGAATGGCAGATCTGCCAAAGTGAACTCATTTAGAATGTGATTAGCTCCTCCGTATCCCTTGAACGTTATATTCAGAAAGTCTTCGGTCTAAGCAGGCAAACCAGGCTTCATGGCCACTATTCTTTTCAAGCTCCACGTTTCCTACTGTGGTCTGGCATGATTGAAGTAGAACGAGAATAGCTTCTGATTTATAGCACTGTCTGAAATCAAAGACTTCTATATATTTTCAAAACACCGGAAAGGAAATGCCTTTTGAGTAATGGGGAAATCAAATTGATTTTCCACATCATTGACTAAGTCAAATGAGATCGAGGGCTCCAGTCAGTAGATGCTTGGCTCGTCAATATCCTCTTTCTGAATTCGCTTCGATGACCAACGAGGAAATAACGATTTCTTTCTCACTAGCTTCTCATATTCAGACAACTTCCTCCGCTTGGAGTGATGGGGAAACCACGATTTTTTCATTCTTAACCTCAACTTCCTCCGCTTCTAATTTCTTCCGAATAGCGTGAAGATCATCTAACTCTTTGTCACGCTTCTTTCTCACTAGCTTCTCATATTCAGACAACTCTTCTTCTTCTTCCTCATCATCATCAATCTTTTTGCCTTTTTCTTTCATTGATGCATAAGCTTCATTACCCTTCTGATCAGTTTCAGTCTTTGGCTTGGGTTGTTGGTCCTTGTCTCCCCCTTTTTTAGGAAAAGCCACAGTTCCCGGAACACCTTCGATTTGATTTAGCATTGCAATGACCGGTTGAATCTTGTCGGATAACTGTTGTCGAACCGAGACAGTGAACAAAGAGTCGCGAGTCTCAGCAAGCCTCATGAAATATTGGTTGATATTAGAAACACAACTTTTGACAATAGTCCTCTCGTTATCCAGATCATCAATATGTTTGGTAGCACTCTTCAATTTCATAGAAAGAACCTTGGGCTTCTGATTTTTCTCAGCCAACTCGTCCGTTATCTTGTTTTCAGTCGCCAAGTCTTCTTTCAAGTTTTGAATTTTTGAAAGGACAGAGGAAGTGAGTTCATCATTCTCCAGTTTGATTTCAGAACAAGCAAGGTAGAGTGCCTCCTTCTCAGCTTGCAAAGAAGAACGAATGCCTGCGATTACCTTATTCATGGCTTCGGTATTCTTGTCATTGGAGCTTCTGAATTTCGTCATAAAAGAAGTCACCTCCTGAGATAGTTTTTCGACTTTTGTGATCGTATATAAAATGCTCTTTTCAGAAGCTTGAATTGCCTTGGTTGCTTCATCAATGACTTTGGCATTGGTTGATGTGAGCAACTCCAGGGTGGCTTTATAAGTTGTCAACATGTATTCAAACTTAGATGAAGATGTAGATATGGAAGCCTCTAAAAGAGAATCCAGCTTTCCGTTAAGCTTCTTGAACTGCCCTTTTGTCATTGGGGCTTCATCATCATCACTGTTAATGTTTATTGTGAAAGGATTGAAGACAAAATCTTAAAAGGTCTCCTGATCGTCTCCGAACAAAATGTCTTCATTATCGTTTGAAGGATTAAAAGTGGAGGTGCCCGGATCAGTAGTCACACCGATGTTAACATTTTCCCCCGCATCAGATGCGTTGACATGAATGTATGAAGTCCTAGTCACCTACGGAAAAGACTTGACAATCGCATCTTCTTGTGAAGTATAAATAGATGATGTGGTTGGTGTTGGATTAGGTGTCTAAGCCCATAACTATAATTGGTATGTACTTGACCTGAGAGTAGCATGGTCCATTTGGGTTGCATATCACCACGACAATTTGATAGGATGGAATTTTGAGAAGAGGTTAGTTATGATTTATTAATATATTATAAGTTCTAATATATTAATATGAAATCATATGATTTAATTAGTATTGATCAAGAATAAATTTGGAATTAATTTAGTGATCAAAAGAGACTAATTAAACTAATAAGGACTAATTATGTAAATTAGTTATATATATATATATATATATATATATATATATATATATATATATATGGTTTAGGCTTATGATACATGATAGACTAAGTTTGTGGATGAATCCATAAAGAGTTAGCCCACTGGAATCATGGATCATGGATAATAAGCCCAAATGTATGGATTAGGGTTTACCCATGACTCTTGGATTCCTACACTATATATATGACACCCTATAGCCTAAAATTGGTTGCACAAGTTTTTCTAGAGTGGTCTTCGAGAGCCATAACCGATTTTAGTGTGCATAAACTCTCTCAAAAGTCATCCTTTGTCTAAGGTGTGTTGTGAACCATTTGAGGTGCAACATTTGGGGCACTAAGTTCTTAAAGGCCAAGTACAACAAGTCCTACAAGCTACATATAGAGGTAAACTCCTAACTAATATTTTATGTTGTTTAGGGGTCGGGCAAGAGGCCAACTTGATTTGGAGATGGAGAGAAAGAGGAAGCCAGATTCTGATGTGAGTGTTGAGGGGTCGGGCAAGAGGCCCGCGGTATCTGATTCTAGACATAGAGGCCAGCAGGGCCGTAGCCGCTGTGACAAGTTCGGCAAGTTGCATAAGGGGACGTGCAAAGGGGTGGGTTCTAGATGCTTCAAGTGCGTCCGAACTGGTCATATCAGTAGATATTGTACTGCTACCACCCATGTCACTATGGTATCTGATCTGATTTGCTTTCAGTGCAATCAGAGGGACCACAAGAAGGCCCATTGTCCGAGTTTAGCTGCGACAGAAACGGTGTCAACACCCGCTCCTGTGACACTGAGGATTACTGATGGCCGTCAGGGCCGGGCAGATGCGCCAGCAGTGAAGAGCAGGGAATTCCAGTTGACGGCAGAGGGCGCACGTGCAGCTCCCAAAGTTGTGACGGGTATTTATCTTCTCCTTATCTCTTTATTTATATTGAATTGCTTTTTATGTTTTTGTGTTTCATTTTAGGATCGTTCCTCGTGAACGGTATCTCGGACTTGGTATGACTACCCGATCTTTTGTATCTCTTGCGCTTAGCAAGATATTTATTGGAGCTTTAGGGGATTTGGATCGTCCTCTTGATGTGGAGATTACCGATGATAGGACGGTCAGGGTCTTGAGGATTCATCGGGATTGTTCTCTTCAGTTGTTCAGCGAGTAGTATCCAGTGGATTTGGTTCCTATTCCTTTGCGCGAGAACAAGGTTATTGTGGGCATGAATTGGTTGAGCCCTAATGGGGTAGTGATTGACTGTGAGCAACAGTTGGTTCGGGTTAGGACCCCAAGTGGGGGAGAGTTGGTGATTTAGGGCGAGAGACCACAGCATGGGCCAATCATGTGTTCTGCAGCGAGGGCCAGACGCTACCTTTATCAGGGTTATACGGTTTTTTTTGCCTATGTCATGGATACACGGGATAAGGGTAAGGTGACCGAGGGTGATGTGCCGATTGTGCGTGAATATCCAGATGTATTCCCGGAGGATTTGCCCGGGGTATCACCGGAGAGGTAGGTAGAGTTCAGGATCGATTTGATTCTAGGTGCGGCTCCGATAGCCAAAGCACCGTATCGGTTAGCTCCTCTCGAAATGCAGGAGTTTTCTACACTACTGTGGGAGCTTTTCGACAAGGGATTCATTAGACTGAGCAGTTCGCCTTGGGGAGCCCCAATTTTGTTTGTGAAAAAGAAGGATGGATCCCATCGGATGTGTATTGACTACCGGGAGTTGAATAAGGTAACAGTGAAGAACCGTTACCCACTCCTAAGGATTGAAGATCTTTTCGACTAGCTTCAGGGTGCGTCTTGGTTCTCTAAGATTGATCTGCGGTCGGGTTATCATCATATGTGAGTCAGGGACAAGGATGTGCAAAGACGGCTTTCCAGACTCGCTATGGCCATTATGAGTTCATTGTGATGTCATTTGGGCTCACCAATGCTCTTTCCGCGTTAATGGATCTCATGAACCGCATGTCCAGACCGATGTTGGATCGGTCTGTAATAGTCTTTATTGATGATATCTTGGTTTCTTCCAAGACACAGGAGCAGCATTAGGAGAACTTGAGGGAGGTGTTTGAGACTTTGAGGAGGAAGAGACTCTTTGCAAAGTTCTCCAAGTGCGAGTTTTAGTTACGCGAGGTACAGTTATTACGGAACCTTGTCAATCAGAAGGGTATTCTGGTCGATCCTGCTAAGGTTGAGGCTGTGATGCATTAGGAGGTTCCGAGGTCTCCATTTGAGATTCATATTTTTCTTGGGTTGGCGGGTTATTATCGGAGATTTATCCTGTATTTCTCCAAGATTGTTGTTCCATTGACCCGACTGACAAAGAAGTCGGTAACATTTCGTTGGCGGCCTGAGCAGCAAGCAGCTTTTGAGACTCTTAGGCAGCGATTGTGTAAGGCGCCGATTCCGACCCTGCCAGAGGGTGTTTATGATTTTGCGGTTTATTGTGATGCATCGATCATAGGTTTGGGTGCATTTTTGATGCAGCGGGGTCGCGTGATCGCTTACGCTTCGAGGCAGCTGAAGCCTCATGAGGCGAATTATCCGACACATGATTTGGAGCTGGGGGCTATGGTTTTCGCCCTCAAGATTTGGCAGCATTACCTCTATGGGGTTCGTTGTACTATTTACACTGAGCACAAGAGCCTGAGGTATTTGATGGATCAGCTGAACCTGAATATGAGGTAGCGTCGTTGGTTAGATGTGGTGAAGGATTATGATTGTGAGATCCTGTACCACCCGGGGAAGGCTAATGTGGTGGTCGATGCTCTCAGCTGCAAGGCGTTCACGGCTCCGATCAGGGATATATGTTTGAGGATGACAGTGATTACTCTGCTTTTGGAATGGATTCGGGAAGCTCAGGTTGAGGCTATCAAGGAGGAGCGCCGGAAGTGTGAGCGGATTGTGGGTTAGGTGGCTTCCTTCAATTATGATAGCCGCAGATTGTTGATCCTGCATCGGAGGGCCTGGGTTCCTTATTGGGGCGGTGTGCGCCAAGTTATGATGGATGAGGCTCACAAGTTGAGATTCTCCATTCATCCCGGGGCGAAGCAGATGTATAGGGACCTTCGCCCTGATTATTGGTGGCCCTACATGAAGCGGGATATAGCATGGTTTGTGGAGCGGTGCTTGACTTGTAGGAAAGTCAAAGCCGAGCATCAGCGACCTCATGGCAAGATGCAGCTGTTGGAGATTCCCGTATGGAAATGGGAAGACATCCCGATGGATTTTATCACAAAGCTTCCCAGGAAAGCGCACAGAGTGGATTCTATTTGGGTCATCGTAAATCGATTGAACAAGAGCGCGCATTTCATCCCGACCCATGAGAGTATTTCTGCAGAGAAGCTAGACGAGATTTATGTCCGAGAGGTGGTGGCACGTCATGGGGTGCTGGTATCAGTATTTTCAGACCGGATGTTCGCTTTACTTCCAGATCCTGGAAGCGGTTTCATGACGAGATGGGCACTCGTCTCCATTTCAGTACAACTTTTCATCCGCAGACTGATGGGTAGAGTGAGCGGACGATTCAGACTCTTGAGGATATGTTGTGTGCATGCGTATTAGATTTTGGTGGGAGTTGGGATACGTATCTTCCGTTAGCGTAATTTTCATATAACAATAGTTATCACGCTAGCATTGATCGACCTCCTTTTGAGGTTCTCTACGGGAGGAAATGTAGGACCCCGATTTGTTGGGGCAATGTCGTTTATCGGGTCATAGGGAGTACCGAGGTGGTACTCAAGACTATTGAGATGATTCAGCAGGTTCGGAGCAGGCTTCAGACAGCTCAGAGTCGGCAGAAGAGCTATACCGACAAGCGTCGGTTAGATTTGGAGTTCTAGGTGGGAGATATGGTTCTCCTAAAGGTGTCACCTTCGAAAGTTGCCATCCGGTTCTGGAAGCGGGGCAAGTTGGGCCCCAGGTATATCGGTCCCTTTAGGGTTTTGGCTCGGGTGGGCCGAGTTGCGTATCGTTCAGATCTTCCAGCCTAGTCCAGTCAAATTCATAGCATGTTCCATGTCTCTCAGTTGCGGAAGTGTTTGGTGGATGATTCCGCAGTTGTACCATTGGAGGATATTCAGGTGGATGATCGCCTGAATTATGTTGAGAAGCCAGTGGAAATTATAGATCAGAAGAAAACAAAACTATAAGGAACAACGTGGTGGAGCTTGTGTGTAACACCCATAAAATTTGAGCCAAATTAAAACATTTTAATTATTCAAAAACCATTACGTTCATTCAACTCGTTTTCAAAATAGTTTAAACATCAGAATATCCCCCCAGAACCATATCATATAAATCATAAAACATGAGGAGCGGTACGATCACGCCTTCGCCTTGCCACGATCTCCTGAAGTACCTGAAACAATACACTGAAACTGTAAGCCCGAAAGCTTAGTGAGTTACCCCCAAAATACCAACCACACATATCACACTCATAACATATCATAAATAGAACAACCATGCACATCGGGTCTACTGTGTGACTGGTCCGCCCGCACCGGGCCTTCAGTCCACCTGGTCCACCCTCCGAGTCTAGCCATGTACGTCGAGTCTACAGTGTGATTGGTCTGCCCGCACCGGGCCTTCAATCCACCTGCTCCACTCTCTGAGTCTACAGTATGACTGGTCCGCCCGCACCGGGCCTTCAGTCGGCCTGGTCCACTCCCCGAGCCTCGGCACGTCTGGTCCGCCCTCTTGGGGCCTTTAGCCTATCCGGACCGCTCGCTGGGCCTTCGGAATATCCGGTCCGCCCTGGGTATGTTGGCCTCAGCACAAAGCAGGACCCGCCTCAACCCAGCCCCTGTCAAACAACCATGTGCACATAAAACAATCAATCACATAACAATCCTCAACCATACAAACAGTCTAACAGATCACATAGCATATCAACATCCTAACCAGGATTCCGACCAAACCGGTCACTAGCATAACATTACCCTATATCCCGGGTACCGACCTTAACCAGGTCACTAACATAACACCATCCTAAATACCAGAATGCAGATCTAGCAAAACAATAACATAACAAACAATACCCGGTTTTCCATCCGATAAAGGGTCGGCCTTGGTGCCGTAGACCCTGTCGATATAGAGAGGATAACTCACCTCGCAATTGCCGACTAAAAGGATAAGATCAGCTGCTCCGATCATCGACACGAACTCCACCACCGAACACTACCAAAGAACTAATTCCATAAATACCAAAATCACCAAAATACCCTTGGAAGTCAAACTGGTCAACTCTTGGTCAAAGTCAAAGTCCTCAATCAAAGTCAACCTCTTTGAATGACTCTACTCACCGAGTCGACACGTCGACTCGTCGAGTCCCTATACTCAGAAATTCCTATAACCCGAGTCTACTCGCCGAGTCACCCCAAGACTCGTCGAGTCCAACGATCTCCGAGTCCCATCCTGTCCAACTCACTAAGTCACCCCTCGACTCACTGATCTGCGTCTTAACCAAAAGGGGTTAGGGGTTCTGCGACCAGACTCGCCGAGTCCAAGAACAGACTCGCCGAGTCCACGACAATCTTCAATAGACTCGCGGAGTTGTTCTTCCAACTCGTCGAGTCCAAGCTCATCATCATAAGACTCGCCGAGTCACCCATGCGACTCGCCGAGTTACTACGTGACTCAAAGTCTGATATCTAGCCCAACTCGACGTTTCATCTCCCAGACTTGTCGAGTCCATACGTGCATTCCTAAAATCTCGAGACACAGAGCTGCTCCTTTGCTCCAAACAATAGATCGGGGTCTCTAGAGTCCATTAGCAACATAAAGTTGCTACCTTTACGTGCTTCTTGCCCCATAATACCAAAAAACAAGCTAGAAAGGGACTTAGCTCTTGGGGAAAGGCTTTTGCATAGCAATCAAAAGGGCTTTCTGCATCTTTGATCCAAATAGAGCTCATATCTAACTTATACACCAAGATCTCATCATATCATCTCCAAACAAGCCCTAAAACTTCCATGAAATGGATCTAGAAAGGGGAAAGCCAAGGATAACGATTCACTACCTCCAAAATGACCTCCTGCTGAAGAGTAATCTGAATCTCCACAAATCTCCTTGATCCAAGCTTCTTGATCTTCAAGATCTCTTCACAAAACACTTAACAATGCTCCAATTTGCTTCCAATGGCTCTCACTCACGATTCTAGGGTTTCTGGATCTCAAAGGGGGCTAAGGGAGCTGAAGGGAGGACATTAAGTCCTTTAAATAGGGTGCAACCCTGAAGATTTGGGTTTTTCCTCGACCAGCACTGACTCGTCGAGTCCAGCCGCCGACTCGCCGAGTCAGGCCACTTAACCCCGTGCCACACACCCGCTTCGACTCGGCGAGTCAAGTGACCTACTCGCCGAGTCCCTTCCTTTATTTTCACTTAGCACCCTTCAACTTCTTGCTTCCGAACTTGGGATGTTACAATTCTCCCCCACTTAAATTAGGCTTCGTCCTCGAAGCCTGCGGCAACACGAACTTTCGGATGATACTCCTACAATGCATCCACTGATCTCAAACCGGCCCAGATTCCTTCAATCACTGCTATCGAATCCCTAAAATCCATCTCTTCCCTTGCAGGGTCCTGATCAACTGCTTCAAGCCGGCCATCGGCTTCTTTTCTCTAATGACAACACTCATCAACTAAGTGCCACCTGAATACACTACCTTACTTCCGTCTTACGCATTCATTCGCAACCTGTGAAAACTGGATACCACAACACCCACTGAGCTCCGCCAAGACACTAATTCATCTTCCTTCGCCCAAGATTAGCGATAACCCTGACAACTAGCAACCTGGAACGAATCCTCATGATGGAATACCCCAGGTTGGAATACCTCCACATACATAACCCAAGCCTACAACCATACTCGGAACTAAGGACCTTGTCCTTGCGTCACCCTCGAACCCTTCGGTTCGACACAACGGAGTGCAATCCACCCACACTTCCCTATCGCGATCTCTAGGTCCTTGACCTCCGACTGTAACATCCTTATGCAGTCCTCAGCACCGGTCCAGACTGCTCCCGAGTCTGTTATCATGCTGAATCACCTTCCTCAGTCCCATTCCCCGATCTGGAACCACTATCCTCCTCCTCTTCCAAGGAGACCGAAAACATGCCTGCGCATCATCCAATATTGCCACAACCTCAACGGGCATCCAACCCATATGTGCTTCCATATATCTGGTACACTCCTAGTGCTTACTACCAATAACTGAAGCACTTTCGATCATCCATTTACTCCACTGCCTCCCTTTCAGAGGACCCACACTCCTTCCGGAGTTACATACCTTTCCTTTCCAGGAAGTCTACTCCACAACCATAACCGCACTTATAAGTGCCACTGAGCTAAACTCCACTCTACCGATCCACTAACACATACAGAGTCTTCAGCATGACTGGACCGCCCTTCCATGCCTTCAGCCTATCTGGACCACTCTCAGAGCCTTCAGCATGTCTGGACCGCCCTCCTGGGCCTTCAGCCTGTCTGGACCGTTCCCTGAACCTCCGGCCGACTCCATCATCATGATCAATACTTGGGGCCAGACCATATCGATTACTATTGCATGGTGACTTATTCACTCATTCTCCTCCTATCGATCCATGAACACATACATAGTCTTCAGCATGACTGGACCGCCTTCCCAGGCCTTCAGCCTATCTGGACCACTCTCAGAACCTTCAGCATGTCTGGACCGCCCTCCTGGGCCTTCAGCCTGTCTGGACCGTTCCCCGAGCCTTAGGCCTGACTGGTACGCCTCCCGGCCTTCAGTCTATCTGGACCGCTCAAATGCCGTCGCACATCACCCTGAACCATTCCTTCCGGGAATCCCTCCCATGCAGTCTGTTCTAGCCCTCTAGGGGTTCCGAACTCCACATCAGTTCTATTAATCTTTTACCCCGGCCTGATCCCAGGCCTCTCAACAATCAATCACTTTCTCTGAAAACCATGGTCTGTTCCCTGCCCCACGTGTCTATCTCCACATTCTCGGCTAGCACAATGCTGAAATCCAACAGCTAACCATCCCTGGATGCATGTTGTTCCACCGAAGAATTTTCCAATTCTCCCCCACTTAGTGCATCGACTACTAACCACCATTCCCAAAACCGGCATGGCTCAAACGCCCTTACTCCATATATTCCCTCTTATCCATGAACTGACTCCCTCGGGAGTGAGTAACCTTCACCGTATAACCCTTCCGCCATCGCACACCTGAACTCCAAGGAAGTTCGAATCTCAACTGAACACTCCTCGCAACACAGTCGCTATTCCAAGCAACGAGATCATATACCTTATCTTTCGACCAAGAATCCTCCTGAACACTAACTACCACTCCTAACTACTAAGATCCTCAATCATACTATGAAACATGTGGAACAATGCAGACAGATTTACAATACTACACAATCAACAAGATAACAAGATATCAAAAAGGAAACATACCCGCAGTTGCATCCGGCTCTGCCCTAACCTCCTCTGCTATAAGCTGAAAAGCGCTTCCCTGAGCCCTCGGAGGCTCCGCTCCACCCTGACCCCTGCCAGTAATCCTCAAAGTGGCCGGTGCTGGAGCCTGCACCGTTCCTGCAGCAAACTGTGGGCAGTTGGCCCTCAAGTGTCCAACCTGATGGCAATGATAACAAATCCTCATATCCTGCACCGGGGCTGACTGACGGCAATCCCTCGCATAATGCCCCTCTCTTCCGCACTTGCGGCACGTACCACCGGACCTACAAACTCCGGTATGACCCTTCCCACACTTTTCGCAAGTGTGGCTGCTCTGACTCCCAATCCTAGAGTCAACGGTTTTGAACCGTTTCAGCGACGGTTGCGACTGCACTGGGGCCTGCCTCTGCTCTCGCAACTGCAACTCAATCTCTAACTCCCGCCGCCTGGCGGCCTCCTGCAGCTTTAACAAGGTATCACACCTTTGCGTGGACACAAACTGCCTGATGTCCCTCTTGTGCATACTCAGATATCGGGACATCTGAGCCTGCTCTGAAGCAAACTCTGGGCAAAACATCGCCCTCTCAGTAAACATCCTGGTGATCTCCGTCACCGACTCTGAATCCTGCTTCAGCTCCAGGAACTCCTGAGCCAACCTCTCTCTCTCAACCCGTGGAACATAACGGGTACTGAACATTTCCCAGAACTGGTCCCACGTAACCGCAGCCCGCTGCACGTCAGAATAAGATCCCGTAGTCAACCTCCACCAATCCTTCGCTCCGAGCCTCAAAAGGTTCAGAGCACACCTCACCCTCTGATCAGCAGGGCATGAACACGTGAAGAAACATCCCTCCACGTCTGACAACCACCTCATAGCAACGATCGGATCCTGAACTCCATCGAAAGTAGGGGGCTTCGTATTATCGAAGTCCCGATACTGAAAACCTCGACCGGTTCCTCCCCCTGCCACTGCTACAGCCGTTGTATCTGCCGCGGCAGTCGCCCCGCAAGAGCTGCATAGCGCTCATCAAAGTACTAAACCATGGCAGTCTTGATCGACCCAAACATTTCCGGCAACTCGGCCCGGAACATAGCAGCAACCTCATCATGCAGGATCTCACGAATCCTGGCATCCAACTCGTCCGTACTCATCTGACTAATGACCTCGGGTGGTACTGACCCATCCTGACCACCCTCTCCCGATCCTGATCCCGAACCGGATCCTGCCCCGAAACGCCTCGTAATCGCCATACTGAAATACACCAACGAGACCCTTAGACACATCTCATAATCACCCGGGGACTATCTCATAACCGATACCCTAGAGAGTTGTGACTTCCTTGATACGCGTATGGGTCATGTGCTTTTAGTAGTACGGGCCCATACTATCTTCCACACCTACCCATATTTGTCTCAAGTATCACCACAACAATCTAACCATATACACACACCCGCTCAATCCTCACTCCTAGAGGAAAAGCTGCATATCTCAAATAAGGAAAACCCTAGGCTAATAGGCATCACATAATCAGGCAATTCTATCATGCAATTCCTGAAGATCCCTAGCCTAGTACTAGCATGTTGTTCTAACATATCACATAATCAAATAACTTGTATGGTATTTTGGTGTCTACTTACTGGCTCTGGCTGATCGTACCCTCTGCATCCTCCTTTACTTATTTCGAAAACCTTTTGAAAACCATTTTGAAAACCCCTCCCTGATTTGAGACTGGATTTACACGAATGTTCCTCCAATTCACTCAAACCAAGGCTCTGATACTAACTTGTAACACCCATAAAATTTGAGCCAAATTAAAACATTTTAATCGTTCTTGGTGCCGTAGACCCTGTCGATATAGAGAGGATAACTCACCTCGCAATTGCCGACTGAAAGGATAAGATCAGCTGCTACGATCACCGACACGAACTCCACCACCGAACACTACCAAAGAACCAATTCCATAAATACCAAAATCACCAAAATACCCTTGGAAGTCAAACTGGTCAACTCTTGGTCAAAGTCAAAGTCCTCAGTCAAAGTCAACCTCCCTGACTGACTCTACTCGCCGAGTCGACCCGTCGACTCGTCGAGTCCCTATACTCAGAAATTCCCCTAACCCGAGTCTACTCGCCGAGTCACCCCAAGACTCGTCGAGTCCAACAATCTCCGAGTCCCATCCTGTCCAACTCACTGAGTCACCCCTCGACTCACTGGTCTGCGCCTTAACCAAAAGGGGTTAGGGGTTCTGCGACCAAACTCGCCGAGTCCAAGAACAGACTCGCCGAGTCCACGACAATCTTCAATAGACTCGTCGAGTTGTTCTTCCAACTCGTCGAGTCCAAGCTCATCATCATAAGACTCGCCGAGTCACCCATGTGACTCGCCGAGTTACTACGTGACTCAAAGTCTGATCTCTAGCCCGACTCGCCGAGTCATCTCCCAGACTCGTCGAGTCCATACGTGCATTCCCAAAATCTCGAGACACAGAGCTGCTCATTTGCTCTAAACAATAGATCGGGGTCTCTAGAGTCCATTAGCAACATAAAGTTGCTACCTTTATGTGCTTCTTGCCCCAGAATACCAAAAACCAAGCTAGAAAGGGACTTAAGTCTTGGGGAAAGGCTTTTCCATAGCAACCAAAAGGGCTTTCTGCATCTTTGATCCAAATAGAGCTCAGATCTAACTTATACACCAAGATCTCATCATATCATCTCCAAACAAGCCCTAAAACTTCCATGAAAATGGATTTAGAAAGGGGAAAGCCAAGGATAACGATTCATTACCTCCAAAACGACCTCCTGCTGAGGAGTAATCTGAATCTCCACAAATCTCCTTGATCCAAGCTTCTTGATCTTCAAGATCTCTTCACAAAACACTTAACAATGCTCCAATTTGCTTCCAATGGCTCTCACTCACGATTCTAGGGTTTCTGGGTCTCAAAGGGGGCTAAGGGAGCTGAGGGGAGGACATTAAGTCCTTTCAATAGGGTGCAACCTCGAAGATTAGGGTTTTTCCTCGACCAGCATTGACTCGTCGAGTCCAGCCACCGACTCGCCGAGTCAGGCCACTTAACCCCGTGCCACGCACCCGCTTCGACTCGGCGAGTTAAGAGACCTAGTCGCTGAGTCCCTTCCTTTATTTTCACTTAGCACCCTTCAACTTCTTGCTTCCAAACTTGGGATGTTACATTGTGAAGGTGCAATGGCTGCACCGCAAGGGTTTGTAGTGGACTTGGGAGCCCGGGGAGGAGATGAGGGAGCATTATCCACGATTCTTCGAGACGGCGGACTTCGATGACGAAGTCTAATTCAAGTGGGGAGAATTGTAACGCCTTATTTCTGGTAAGATTTTATTCCAAGTATTGCATTTTTCCATAAGAACTCGTCGAGTTGAAAGCCCCAACTCGACGTGTTAAAGTTATTTTTGGCCGGGGATTTTCATGAGGCAACTTGACGAGTTGAGGAGTCTCAACTTGGCGATTTGGCCGTTCAGGAGGAAACCCTAATTTTAGGGTTTTTCACCCTATTTTAACACCTTAAGTCCTAGGTGTTGGCCTCATTTCCAGTGTCCAAAGTCTGTAACCCTAATCTCGAAACCCTAAAGCCTTTCTGAGTGTTGTGATCTTTTTGAGAGTGTATTTTGTTGTGTTTGAAGCTATTGGAAAAAGGAGAAGCTTGGCGCAAGGTGGTGATTCAAGTTGGAGCCTTCAAGATCTTGATTCTTTGCTTCATTTCCAACATATTTCTGGTATAAAGTTATAACTATGCTCAATATTTGATTACATCTCTTTTTTGGTTGCTTTTGAGGCTTTTAGCTATGTTTGGGTGATTTGGTGGGGTTGAAGGTCGTCCCAGGTGATATCTTTCCAGATCTATGGTCCTCTTGAGATCTTTTGGCATAAAGGTGCCAACTTTATGGTCTTAAGAGCTCCATGCATGCATTAAGCCCATTTTATCGCTTCTTTTGATCATTTAGGGCTCTTCTATGCATACTTGAGAATAAAGTTGGAAACTTTACGTTGGTTAGCAGCCTTTAAGGACCAGATCTGTATTATGGAGATTTGTTTTGATGAATAAGTGCTAATTATTTAATCCTTAACCTTTTAAGCTAAAGGTTTGGCTTCTCTACCCATTAGGATGGTTCTTAAGGGTAAAGTTGGAAACTTTACCCTTCGATATTTTAGTCCAGATCTGAGTGGTGGACATTTTAGTTTCGATAATGGTGGCTTAATGGATCAAGAGGTGTGTTTCCTGAAGAACTCGGTGAGTTCATAGGGAACTCAGAGAGTTGGATCGACTTTTCCCGATTCTGCTGGCTAAAGGGCAAACTCGGCGAGTTCATCGGTGAACTCGACGAGTTGAACCGGCTTTTCGCGATTCTGTTGATTAATGAGGAAACTCGGCGATTTGAAGAACGACTCGGTGAGTTGAGTCAACTCGGAACGTTGACTTTGACTTTGACTTTAACCAATTTTGACCTTTAGGGGGTTTTGGAATATTGATCGGTATCAAAGGGATTGTTTCTGTTTAGGGGTTGAATAGAGCTGATTTTTCGGGGTCGGGGATTTATCCAGTTATCTTTCAGTATTCAAGGTGAGTTTCCTTATCAGGACGAAGGCACCAAGGTCGGCCCATGTTTATATTATGTTGTTAGTACGCTAGTTGTCTCCATGACTCATGCATGTGCTGTGTTTATATGTTTTCCCAGGTCAAGGCCCGATGCCGAGCGGGGCCCGATGGATATCTGTATGCTATATATCTCTGTGATTATTGCATGTGTATGTTTTTATTTTGATATATGCTATTGTATATTGGGCGGGGCCCGTTTTACCGAGCTCAGCTCGATTCCGGGCGGGATCCGATGCCAGACAGAGTCCGAAGCCAAGCGGGGCCCGATGACGGGCGGAGCCCACTATTTGTTTATTATATGATTGGTATGTGGTATTTTGAGGGAACTCACCAAGCTTTGTGCTTACGGTTTTCAGTTTATGTTTCAGGTACTTCTGGTTCTAGAGGGAAGAGCTCGGGATGACTGCATCGCACACACCATTGGTTTTTATTTGAGACAACTAGATGTTATTGGAATCACTATTTTATCTATTATTAAAAACAAAATTTTTGGGACCACGTTTTTGGGTGTTACACTTGAACATTTTTATTTTGGTTTGTTTTAAATTTGTTAAGTTAAAGCAATATAAGTCTTAATATGATTTGGAAATTATTAAGTGGATATATTAATATATGATGACGATCAGTCATTTGAATTAGTTTATCACGGTCTTCTCCTTTTGTATGTTTAGAACCCACTTTCTAAGTATTAATTTACTCAAACCTCCACATTCAGTCATACTCTTGGAAGTAAGTAAGTGATTAAAGATTGTCATGAGTATTAATAGATTGTCCATAGTGATTGGGCATAACATAGACATTACGCTATCACTCATGAGTACTTAATAGATGTGACAACCCGAAAATCGTTGCCTGGTAAGTCCATCCATTCAATCCAACCGAGTGTCACACCCGTTTCTATTATCAGTTAGCATTGTCCAGAGTCTGTTTAAGGGTTCTAAGCTCAGTATATTCAAACATTGAGTATAAGATTGAGTTGCGTAAGTTCTTCGTGTTGAAATCGAACCGAACACTCCATTTGAGGGAGTGTACGGCCGTACACACGAGTGTACGGTCGTACACCCATGTTGGTCGTACACCCCCTCCACAAGTATGGTATCTTTTCATTTCTAAGTCATTTCTTCAGTTTCCAAGTCAAGAACTCGAGTTTTCTCTCAACTATCATCAAGCTTTTCACCCCGATCTTCAAGAATGTAAGCCTTTCTTCCGTTTTGATTAGTTGTTATTCTTTTTAACCTAGTAACACCCTTTGATTTCATCCATGCAAATCATCTTTTGGGTAGATCTTCAAATCTTCAGCCATTTCACCAAGAACGCCAAGAACACACACTTGTTCTTGGTGGTTGTGAACCCTTTTGAGCTTCCAAAGTGTAAGTACCCTTTCCTTATGCTTAGTATATGTTAGGAACACTTGTTTAACACCCTAAAATCGACCAAATCTCAAGATCAAAAGGAGTGTATGGCCGTACACCCATGTGTGGCCGTACACCCCTCAAAACACCCCAAAAGGGCCTCCAAAATGCAAATCTAGCTTCAACACTTGATGAGCAGTAGTCCCACAAGCTTCCCTATCATTCAAACTCACTTTTGTGCACTTTTACCAGGAGTGTACGGCCGTACACTCCATGGCTGTACACCCATGGCCACACACTCCCTATAGTGGCCGTAGACTCCCCTTAGATGAATCACATGTGATTCTAACACTTGGTCCAAGTGTTTACTATTCCCTAAAGGTGTTTCCTTGCATGTGGTTGCTTCTAAACACTATATTCATTCCAATATATGCCATTATATGTCATTTAGGACTCGTTTGTGTCTCGGGTCTTCATTCGTGGAACTTCTCATCCTTACGCGCATATTCGTTTGAATCACCCACATAAGGTGAGTTCATACCCCTATAATCAATCTTTTAAACTGTTTTAAATGCTTTTAAGTGGGGGAATACAAGTTGAACACAATGGTAATTGTGTAAATGTTTGTTATAACATCTTTGAAAAGATTGCTTATGTTTTTATAAGTGATCAACACATTTCAAAAACTCTTTTTAAGTTATGTTACTTTATAGCTTTTAAAACTCCATTTTTAAAGTACAATCATAACTTAGTAGATAAATGAGTCTTTTCAGTAACAGTTCAAGTAAACATACTAGTAAACTATAATAGGTATAGTTTAGGAGTCAGTTCATACTAGATACTAGAACGTACCATAAAAGAGAAACAGGGAGGTAGATATAATACACGATAACATAGAGAACATCCTATAAAGAGAAACGGGGAGGAAGATACAATACAACAGAGAGACATACTATACACTATAATATAAAGAACATACTAAGATGCTATAGCAGAAGAACAAACAACGATCGAATTATATCAATAATCATTAACTCATTGTTCTAAACAAAAGGTGATAATAAATTGGGTATACATGATCAGATAACTTTAATGTGATACTACTTCACGGCTTAGCAATTTGTTTGCTGAAGTCGCGTTTGGTAACCAGAATCTCTTGCAGGGAGAGCGTTTAGTATGGGTACTACTCATCACATTATGACCTTAATAAAACAAACTTGTTTTAAGGTAATTCGGTACTTCAGGATGTCAATTTAAAATACAACTGTGTACTTACATTTTCCCATTACTTTCATATTGTGACAGTTCCACTTGAATAGTTAATGCAATCTATTTTTGAGTTAATATAGTTATAAACTAGGGAAAACTTACATCTTTTCAAACGACAAATAGAACAGTCGAGTCAAGTACAATAAGTAGAAAGGGGCCTATAATGCTAACTTTATGATTCCTAGATTTATACATCAGGAACATATATTAATCGGATCCGACAGGTAGTAGGATGTGTGTATTCCGTTTCATTTCCTGTTCCTTGTTTGGTTGTGGGCTTAGAGCAGATTCACCCAGCCTACTATCTATTCGATCTTAGCTATATATATATATATATATATATATATATATATATATATATATATATATATATATATGTTCCGTATACACTAAGTAATCATAAGGGGTACCAGGTATGGGTCAGGTCATAGGACACTAATTCAATGCACCGTTTTCTAGTACAAAACATATTTTTCAAATAGAACATTTGGTATGCAAAACTAGAAACTTACCTGTAAAAGGTTTAATCCATTTTATTAAACCAGTATAACTTAAAGGACCTTAGGTGGTTAATTCTATAATACCTTAGTTTATACATCAGTGTTATATATAATTAATACCCGATAGGTAGTTGAATGTGTGCTTTCCGCCTCATTTCCTGTTCCTTATTTGGTTGTGGGCTTAGGGCAGATTCATACAATTAACTCTCTGTTCGATATTAGATTATGTATAGCTAGTATAAACTAAGTGATTATAGAAGGAACCATTGTGGTTACCATTTTTACTAAAAGAAATAAGGGTTTTCTTAAAGAATGTTTTCATCAAATATAATGGAACTATTACAGTTAATTCCATGAGTACCAAGTGAATACGCCAGGGTTATATACAACGATGATCTAACAAACAATGGGATGTGTGCTTTCCGCTTCATTTCATGTTCCTTGTTTGGTTGTGGGATTTGGGCAGATACACACAACCGATTGTTTTTTACTCTGGGTTTTATATAACTTGTATCCACTTAGTACTCATAGAAAGGATTGTAGAGTCATTTTTACTTATCTTTCATCAAAGCAGGAAATATAGGATTTTCTGGGGGAACAGGCGAACTTTTCTAAAAAGAACTAACAACTTATTACAACTTTCTTACAACTTACTTACATCACTAAAATCTTATGAACTCACCAGCTTAAATGCTGATCTACTCTTTCAAAATAACTTGTATTCTCAGGAGACCAGTAGACAGGTACACGCTCTGGGATTCAGAAGATGGATCAATATAGCTTCATGTCTTGTTTTGTTATTTACTTTGTAGTCTATGTTATGTGAACCACATACTTTGTAAACACTTTCTTTCTAATGAAATGGTTGTTTATTACTTTGATTACTATGATGCATGACTTATGATACATCTATATACATACTAGAACAAGTATCACAAGAAGAACAGAACAATAGTATTTAAAGGTTGAACAATGCGGTCAAACCTGGACAGTTATGTAATCATATCTAGGATCAATATAGCCTGATCCACTATATTCATTCGAGATGTGACCCACATGTGTTTGGGAATGATGTGGTGTTGCAACAGTCTTAAAACTTACCTAACTCTATTCAAGGGAATTCTAGATCAGAACATAAAGTTAGAATACTATGGGAGTATTTTATGATACTATATGAAAGACCCACACTTTCATAGTTGACAATTGTTACTCCGAAACATGCTACGTGCATATTCATTAAAACAATATTTTATATTGATAAAGTGATTACAAACTACTGGATACAAACCCACTATTTCATAGTGTTATATATTACATAACTTCCCAGGATTCTATAGATTTATACATATGGGAGTGCAAAATACAATAGTTTCAAACTATTCGAAAATCTTCTATCAATACAATAGTTTCAAACTATTCAAAAATCTTCTATCAGTATATAACTATACTGGAAGCTTATCTCCTGCAAATTAGTTAAACATTGAGAGGGGTAAGCGGTGACGCTTAGTGAGTTCAATAATAGATACAATATAACGATATGCCATATATATACTTCAATATGACAGAGGCAAAGAGGATCAAGGAACAACAATGGAATAATGCGAAAAGCTTTCCATATCAATCAATGAGACATAACAATTTCCATACTTGATATACACTCAATAAAATTTCAGCACAAATGGCACAGAAAATACTCAGGAATATCATGTTGCTAGAATATTCAGGCTTTCAACCTTATCTTAGCATACTGCCGAAGCCAAAGTGATGCCTATGTCATACACTTCATGGTCAACGGTTCATACCAATACCCAAGTGATGCCTATGTCATACACTTCGTGGTCAGAGGTACAGCCTTGCTATAAAAATAGCAGAAATAATAACACGAGATGATAACATGGAAAAGCACATAACACATATAACACATAACATACAATTGTTCCTATATATTAAACTCACCGTGAAATAACCGGGGGTTAAAATAGTAAATTGGGCAGCACTTCGGCTCTAAATATGACTTCCTTCGTTGAAAACCGGGAGTTTTCTTGAAAACCGGGCCCTGCGAGGGTTGGGTTTTGAAACCGAAAAGATAAATTTTTTCGGGTTTCTCGGGAATTTCGGGGCGTGTCTCGGGCGCTGGAATTAATACCGGGGCTTCGGGGAAAGTGGAAGTCGAGGAAATATAAGTTTAGGGGTGAAAATTGCCAAATTTCTAACTTTTACCCGGGAGGTCTCGCACTCCTTATATAGGTGCGAGCCTCGGATCCAAAGCGAGGGGGAGAGGGCAGCTGTCTACGAGGCTCGGAATAGGTGGCAGTAGGGTGAGGCTCGGTTCGGACAGGTGTGCGCTTCGGATTGGGCCAGCACCTCGGTCGAATCAGGAACCAACACGCGGGTCGGGTCACGAGGGAAGCATGCGAGGTTCACGTGACCAGCTTCGGATACCTGTGCGACACGCGTCGCTTCTCGGACGTGCCACGCAGCAGCTTCGGACACGTGGCCAGCTCAGAGCGAGGGTGACGTGGCTGGCACTATTCATGCGAATTTTCTCGAAAATTGTGCCCAATCTTGTAAAATCCATAACTTTCTCATACGGGCTCCGTTTTTGACGTTCTTTATATGCACACGTAGGGAAAATTATGCTCTACAACTTTTGTTTAGACTTCGTCGGAAAATTTTGATTTATTTTTATATTATTTTTTTTAACAGACCGGGACTGGTAAATCCGTTAAAATTTCATAACTTCTTCATCCGACGTCCGTTTTCGTCAGACTTTTTACCGTTGTACTGCTAATGACGAGACCTTCAATTCTCGTTTAGGTTGTGTCGGCTAAAAATCACTCGATCTAAAATTCGAGTTTTTAGCTGTCTACTACTAAGCTGAAACTTAGAAAAATCATAACTTCCTCATACGAAGTCAGATTTTGGCGTTTTTTTTATCAAAATTCTCGGTTTAACGAATACTACGAATTTCATTTAGATCACTAAGGCTAAAAAGTAGTTTATTAAAAACTCACTTTTTACGTCATTCGGCATCGTGCCGGTTTTGTCGCGGATCTTCGATTGGTCATAACTTCTTCATTATAACTCGGATTTCGACGAGGTTTTCGCCTACATGTTTCTAACGAGATTATCTACAACTTTCAATAATAAAATTTTACTTATTTTAAATTTTATATTTTCGCTAAATTTCACTATTTGGCTTTTAATTGGAATCTCATAAGACTTCCAATAATTTATGAGTGATTCTAAACATAGTTTTAATTTTTTTCTAGTAAAAACTATCTTTTAGAACTCAACACTCAATTTCACATAATATTTCATAATATTATTAACTTTTCAAATTACATAACACGATTTCAAAACGTGTATGTTACAAATACCTCCTCCTTTTGAGGATTTCGTCCCCGAAATCACAACGATTTAGACAAATGAGGATATTTCGCTTTTATCTCATTCTTATTTTCCCTAAGTATAGTTTGGGCCTCGATGGTGTTTCCACTTGACAAGCACCAACTTCACTTATTTATTACGTAGATTAGTCGTTCATTCGTTTACGATCTTTTCAAGTTTTTCTACATATCTTAACTTATTATCCAATTTCTCTTAGGATAACGGAATCGTTTCATCATATACGCTCAAGCATTTGCACAGATAACTCACATGAAATACATCATGAATACCTTCCAAATCTTCTGGCAATTCCAAGCGATATGCTTGTTTACCAATTCTCTAGATAATTTTGAAAAGTCCAATAAATTTAGGACTCAATCTCCTTTTCTTCTCAAATGTCATAATACCTTTCCACGGGGTTACCTTCAGTATCACCCACTTGGAATTCTATGGATCGTCTCCTCTATTTCTACACAGGTCTTTTGTCGATCCTGGGCTACTTTCATTCTTTCTCGTATAATTTGAATCTTATCAGTGGTGTCTTGAATCATTTCAAGACCACCAAGGATTTTTTGTCCTACATTATGCCAACATAATGGTGTTCACAGTTACTACCGAACTCTAAGACACATGCACGAAGCATATTTTCTATTGTTTGGATTGTTCTCTCCGTCTAAGCATCTGTCTGGGGATGATAAGCTGTGCTGAGAGCAACTCGAGATCCCAATTCACGTTTCATACACGTCCAAAAGTGAGAAGTGAAGCGATTATCACGATCGGAAATAATCTTTAGTGGCACACCATGTCTCGCGATGATTTCGTCTAAGTAAACTTATGTGTATTTCTCCAATGGAGCTGTTTCACGTGTGGCGAGAAAATAGGCATTCTTAGTTAGTTGGTCGACAATTACCCAAATGATATCATTCTATATAGCAGTCTTTGGCAATTAGAATAGCACCAGGCATAAGGTCAATTCGGAATTCTACTTGCCTATTCGGGGTAGTCCAGGTAATTTATCGGGAAGATCATCAAGATTTTCATTAATAATGGAAACATCATTTACAGTTTTCTTCTCCTCTTTCAAGGTATTAACTGTATAAGCCGGATAAGTAGAATATCCCTTCGATATAAATTTACGAGTTTTTAAGAAAGAAATTTATTATTTTCACCGTAGACATAAAAAGAATCCTTCCTTTCGATAGGATGCATATCATCTCTTCGTAGCACAAGATTTTTGTGTGGTTCTTTGACAACCAATCCATGCCGAGAATAATATCAAAGTTGGGAAAGAAGATAGGAATTAGGTTAGCAGGAAGATTATAACTTTCAATTCCTATGACACTATCTCTATAGACTTTATCAGCAAGTAATGATATATTTCCTATGTTATCTATATGAAATGATTGGACAATTGTGTAATAAGCAATTTGAAAAGAATGTGCGAATTTATAAGGCACGAAAGAATCTGAGGCATCACAATCATATAATATGTGAGCAGATCTAAAGTTTACGAGGAAATTACTAGTCACAACATTCGAGTCCTAACTTACTTCCTCTATGGTAATCTAAAGTGTACGATATTTAACTTTTGGTTTGCCAAACGATTGTCAAACTCTTCAAACTTCTTAATTACTAGCGGTGCTCAAACCTGAACCCGCTCATCATTCTCTATTGGGCCTTCGATCCTAATCTTTGAGTTAAAACTCAATTCTCATTGCAGACTCCTGCTCCTTCTTGGTTTATAGACTAAACCCAATATAAGGTCTTTACTTTTGCTATAACAACAACTCGAATGGTCTTATTCTAATGACCCTTGATTTTATAACGCACATGACACATAACGAACCAAACTCTTGTATTAAAATCAGGTCGAATAAATCGAGCTGATGGAATAAAGAAAACAAAAAGAGTTTGATCAACACGTGGATGCTTTGGAACAGAAAGAATAGCACCACGTATCTCTAATTCGTGCTTTCGGACCTACACATCAATTTTGTCAAATGACAGAATATTTCGATTGATTACTAAATCACGGATTTCATACTGTAATCCTTCCATGAATAACTAAATTCTTCATCGCCTTCATAACAGGTAACATCTCTAGTTAATGGTTGCTCAATTCTTTAATGAAGATCGTTATATTTCTATCGACCATCTCCTTCTTGACTGAAGTTTCGTCATTACTCAATACATGGCTTTCTAAACCAATCAACTTTATCTTTGTAGATTTATATTAATCGGACTCCACTCTTTATGACAGTAAGATTTGAACGATAATTATCTTCTTAGTCATTACCGAAACGAAGGTAACGACACACATGAATAAAACGGAATCATTTATTAGCTTCTTGGTAACCTTGTGACCTTTCCTGATCCAAGCGTGAGTCCTGTGCTTCTAGTAGTATAGGCCTCTACTACTATTCACACCTACTCATACTCGTCCCAAGTATTGTCTCGCAGTTCCCAAGTCACCATTTAAAAGTTTTCACAAAACAACTTTTCACACCTGAGTGTGTTCAAACAAGTACATACAACAATTTCTCCTAGACGCAACTAGAGTTTTCGCATTTCTATCAAACATATCTTGGATTACTTATACTCTTCCTTCTAAGATTCTTCTCACGCATATGCTTGATCTAGCATATTTTAATACTTTTTCATAGGTCGATCGAATTTTACTTCCAATTCTTCATATAAATTCTTTCTCGGATAGTGTCTACTCTACAAGACATACTACACCCAAAATTTACTCTAGCAGTGTAGAGACAAACGGTTTTTAACTACTTGCATCATCTTCTAACTCATGTAATTCACTATGCACATTTGTTCATTTCATTATCCTTCCATGACATCGTTATTCCTGTATATAAGTAAGTCTAAGTCTACTTCATAGGAGTCTATCCTAATAAGTCCACATTATAGTTGTATCTCAGCAAGCTCTACTAGCTTCAACTTGGTTCTCTGTCATTACTGACTACAACATCTCTTCTCATACGATACTATGGTTGTATTGTTGCTTCAACTAAGCATTCTATCTTACTTAAACAAGTAAGTTACTTAACCTTTTATTACTAAATGACTTAATTCACCATTCTAATCATGTATGTTAAGGTCGGCTTAACACACAATGGAACTTTCATAAGGATGTGATAGAAGTGAATCATCACTCAGTATTATTAAATACAAAGTCTGAGCATCCTATATAATGTTACTACTTGAACTACATACTACATCACAAGGCCTTGGCCTATTGACTCTGAAAACTTCATTAGCCTTTCCTTTGATCTTCATTTAATTCTTCTAAATCTTGTACCACATAAATTTCAATACTGTCGAAGTATTTATCACCAGCTTCGGTTCTTCCGACTCTATGAACAATCACTGCTTCAATCTGGACAGCGATGGAACAACTTCATAGATTTGTACCAACACATTTATTTCACCCAAACGTGTTTCAAACGCACATCTTTCTTCCAAAGATGTTATTATATATCAAACATACTTTAAATGTGAAATACCACTCTATAGGTATTAATACACGATTTACGATAACACTTCATAAATATGATTTTACGATATTTCTTCGACCGTTTATCAATAAACTTATCAATGTCAACTATCATAAGTCTCTTTATTACTTCGAAAAGTTTCATGTAATTTCTAATACAGAAATTCTTAAAATTCTGAACATATAATTTTCTCATCTAAACCAAGGTCGGTAACAGACCTTAATCTTTATCAAGTAATAGCAATATAGCTAAGCAACTTAAGGCATGCTATATTTATTTATCATTTAGCACATCTTAGAATATAAGGCATATCCCCTCTTAATATTCTAGTGCTTGTGCCCGTTAGGTATTCAACCTAAAGTATACCAGATACACATCGTATCATCTTCACTTAACAATTCATGTTTAAGTCTAGAAATTCTCAAAATTCCTAGTTCACTTAAACTAATTCTCTGAAAATTTTGAAGTAACTTAATATCTTAGAATACTAGAGTTTATCACTACCCAATACCCCACTTAAGTATTTCCTATGGTTTGTATCCATATACTCCTAATAAATCTGTTCATATATTGAACTTCCAACAGTTTAAGTCTAAATATCAATCTGTGGTATTTAGTTCACTTAAACCACTGCTCTGATACCATGATTAAAAGACCCACACTTTCATAGTTGACAATTGTTACTACGAAACATGCTACGTGCATATTCATAAAAACAATATTTTATATTGATAAAGTGATTACAAACTACTGGATACAAACCCACTATTTCATAGTGTTATATACTACATAACTTCGCAGGATTCTATAGATTTATACATATGGGAGTGCAAAATACAATAGTTTCAAACTATTCGAAAAGCTTCTATCTATACAATAGTTTCAAACTATTCAAAAATCTTCTATCAGTATATAACTATATTGGAAACTTATCTCCTGCAAATTAGTTAAACATTGAGAGGGGTAAGCGGTGACGCTTAGTGAGTTCAATAATAGATACAATATAACGTTATGTCATATATATACTTCAATATGGCAGAGGAAAAGAGGATCAAGGAACAACAAAGGCATAATGCGAAAAGCTTTCCATATCAATCAATGAGACATAATAATTTCCATACTTGATATACAATCAATAAAGTTTCAGCACAAATGGCACAGAAAATACTCAGGAATATCATGTTGCTAGAATATTCAGGCTTTCAGCCTTATCTTAGCATATTGCAAAAGCCAAAGTGATGCCTATGTCATACACTTCATGGCCAACGGTTCATACCAATACCCAAGTGATGCCTATGTCATACACTTCGTGGTCAGAGGTACAGCCTTGCTATAAAAATAGCAGAAATAATAACACGAGATGATAACATGGAAAAGCACCTAGCACATATAACACATAACATACAATTGTTTCTATATATTAAACTCACCGTCAAATAACTGGGGGTTAAAATAGTAAATTGGGCAGCACTTCGGCTCTAAATATGACTTCCTTCGTTGAAAACCGGGACTTTTCTTGAAAACCGGGCCCTGCAAGGGTTGGGTTTTGAAACCGAAAAGATAAATTTTTTCGGGCTTCTCGGGAATTTCAGGGCGTGTCTCGGGCGTTGGAATTAATATCGGGGCTTCAGGGGAAGTGGAAGTAGAGGAAATATAAGTTTAGGGGTGAAAATTGCCAAACTTCTAACTTTTACCCGGGAGGTCTCGCACCCCTTATATAGGTGCGAGCCTCGGATCCGAAGCGAGGGGGATAGGGCAGCTGTCTGCGAGGCTCGGAACAGGTGGCAGCAGGGCGAGGCTCGGTTCGGACAGGTGTGCGCTTCGGATTGGGCCAGCACCTTGGTCGAATCAGGAACCAACACGCGGGTCGGGTCACGAGGGAAGCATGCGAGGTTCAAGATTGCGCTTCGGACACCTGTGCGACACGCGTCGCTTCTCGGACGTGCCACGCAGCAGCTTCGGACACGTGGCCAGCTCAGAGCGAGGGTGACGTGGCTGGCACTATTCATGCGAATTTTCTTGAAAATTGTGCCGAATCTTGTAAAATCCATAACTTTCTCATACGGGCTCCGTTTTTGACGTTCTTTATATGCACGCGTAGGGAAAATTATGCTCTACAACTTTCGTTTAGACTTCGTCGGAATATTTTGAATTTATTTTTATATTATTATTTTTAACAGACCGGGACTGGTAAATCCGTTAAAAATTCATAACTTCTTCATCCGACGTCCGTTTTCGCCAGACTTTTTACCGTTGTACTGCTAATGAAGAGACCTTCGATTCTCGTTTGGGTTGTGTCGGCTAAAAATCATTCGATCTAAAATTTGAGTTTTTAGCTGTCTACTGCTAAGCTGAAACTTAGAAAAATCATAACTTCCTCATACGAAGTCAGATTTTGGCGTTCTTTTTATCAAAATTCTCGGTTTAACGAATACTACGACTTTCATTTAGATCACTAAGGCTAAAAAGTAGTTTATCAAAAACTCACTTTTTACGCCATTCGGCACCGTGCCGGTTTTGTCGTGGATCTTCGATTAGTCATAACTTCTTCGTTATAACTCGGATTTCGACGAGGTTTTCGCCTACATGTTTCTAACGAGATTATCTACAACTTTCAATAATAAAATTTTACTTATTTCAAATTTTATATTTTCGCTAAATTTCACTATTTGGCTTTTAATTGGAATGTCATAAGACTTCCAATAGTTTATGAGTGATTCTAAATATAGTTTTACTTTATTTCTAGTAAAAACTATCTGTTAGAACTCAACACTCAATTTCACATAATAATTCATAATATTATTAACTTTTCAAATTACATAACACGATTTCAAAACGTGTTTGTTACAACACTATAACACGACAACAAGTTTAAAACATATCAAGTACATTACGTTAAAATACTATAGTTGTATTTTAGGCACTATATAAATAACTTATGTGATAACTTAAAAGACCCTTACAAATAGGTCTATAATCTTACAATGTATACTTCCAAGGTTTTATATAAGTGAGATTTTATAGACTTGGAATTTTTGATCTATGCTTCACTACCTGTTCCTTGTTTGGTTGTGGTTTTGGAGTAGGATCACTTATTCGAAGGTCTATTTAATCTTAAATTATATAAAACTTGTATACATTGTGCAATTATAGGAGGACTCTATAAGGATCACCTCATAATGTTTCACTTAAATCTCAGAGATTCTTTAGTCAATTCTATTCTCGCACGACAAACCCAGATAGATGTAACCACTTCCTCATAGCAGTCAACAGAAGAGTCAACGAGGAACAAGAACAGGTTCATGAGAACTTTTCAAAGGAGGAACCAGAACGTCTTATGCGTCACGCTAATAAATAATAATCTTGTTTAACTTAATGAGTTAGTGGAAACACTTCTCACACTATGTGTTAGGATTATTTTCTTTACATGCAAATGGTAACAGTTATTCAGGTCACAGATATTCATTCGAGAATAGCCATTTCTAATTCATAAAGTTTATTTTGTATAGACTTCCTTTACGAATTGTTTCCAAAACCAGATACACTCAGAACTAGGATAACCTTGTCTTTTAGCTTTCGGCTTATATCCACTACTATAGACTTATTCCATCTCATATTTGTATTCTTTTAGCAAATATGCCTCCTCGCAGATCAAACAGACGCACTATTCCGATAACTCCAGCTCAAAAGCCACAATTCGATCCTGCTAATCTCCAAGCAGCGTTATCAGCCACAGTGGAAACTACTCTAGCTCACTTCGATGAAAGTGGTACCTTCGGATCTGGTAGCGGTACCCACTTAACCAACCTCGGAGTTACTCACGAACACCTAAGGGAGTGTTCATACAAGGATTTCCTAAACTGCAAACCGAATTCCTTTAATGGAAATGGTCGAGTCATCGCTCTGTTGTGATGGTTCGAGAAAACAGATTCGGTCTTTGAAATCTGTTCGTGCCCAGAAGGAAGCAAAGTGAAGTTTGCTGCCTGCACCTTCTCCGGCAGAGCCCTGACATGGTGGAACAGCCATGTTAAGTCACTGACCCTATCAGTGGCTAACTCAATAGGTTGGGAGAACCTAAAAGAGTTAATGCTTGAAGAATACTGCCCAACGGGCGAAGTTCAAAAGTTGGAACAAGAACTATGGGAGCACACTATGGTCGGCTCAGACATAGTGGCCTACACTCATAGGTTTAGCGACCTGGAAGCACTATGCCCCGGGATGGTTACCCCGGAGAGCAAGAAGACAGAAAGATAGATTTGGGGTCTATCTGCCCCGACACAGGGGGATGTACTATCTTCTAACCTAACTACATTCGATAGTGCCAAACGCCTGGCCCAGCGACTAATTGACCATGGAGTCCGCCATGGCGTAGTAGTCCCCGTTCCCGAGCCATCAAAGGGAGAGGACTATTAACGGAAGTCGGGGAACAAGAGGAAGAAGAAGCGAACAACACAGGAAACCCCGCAAGAGCGACAAACGAGTACTATGTACGCCGCCACAACACCTGCCGGTCGATATGCTGGAACCCTCCCGAAGTGTGGAAAGTGCAACTATCACCAAACCGGAGTATGCCGGGAAATGCAGTGCCTGAACTGGCACAGAAAGGGACACACAGCCCGTTTCTGCAGGGCACCGGCTCAACCAATCTCCCAAGTCCCCGGAGTTGAAGAAAACCAATCCTGCTATGGCTGTGGTGAGACTGGACACTATAGGAGGGACTGCCCGATAACAAAGAACTCAGGAGCGAATGGACGGATTTTGATGATCACCGCAGGAGAATCAACCCCGGAGTCGCCAGCGAGCAGCAGTACGTTTTCGAAATAAAATAAGAATTACTTTATAATTAATTTATATTTATATAAGATTAAAACTTGGGGAAAACACTTAAAAGTAATTATAATAACTCGCTTATTGAAACAAGTCACAATATTCAAGAGAACTAAACGATCCGTTCAGAGAAGCTATGATGGCTTAGTATGTACATCAGGGTTGTGCATAGCTAAGATTTTGCAGACTTAGAGTGAGTGATTCCGTCTTAATTCTTGTTCCTTGTTTGGTTGTGGATTTGAGGCAGAGTTACTCAGTCGACCGTCTTATTCATCTTAATTATTCATAACTTGTATATGACAGGCGATCATAGTGGTACCGAGGAGGATCGTAGTATAAAGTATCGACACTAGTTATCAAAGCACTTTCATTGTATGTACTCGCTCATCGCGATACGATACGTAGAAGTGTTAACATCAAGGAGAAAACAAAAAGCATTAGAACGTTTACAAAGAGTACATTGTCGAGCACACTAGGAGTACATCATCGTATAGCAAACATTTCTTTCAAATCAGCCAAACTTTTGTTCAGTAAAGAGTCTGTTGCTATCATTTGTCATGAGTTGGCGTGGTCCTCACCATACTAAGTTCATCTGTTTCTATCGCCTTGACCGTCAAATTCACGAAACCTTCGTCATTTGTAACGATAGTCCGACCTAGACCTCAGTTTTGTCCCTCGTATTCTAAACCCCGAAGTACTCGTGCGAAGAGTACTTTTCCCTCCGAAGCCTTGCCTCCGTATGTTCTGCAGACCTTCCCGAAATACCACTCGTTCGGCATACGAAGTTCAAGCACAGAGGCTAAGGACGAATACGGCCCACCTATCACTATTCAGTGTATACCCGAGGGTGGTATATGATTATGATTACACAGATTTAGTATGTGTGCTTCTGCCCTATCTCCTGTTCCTTGTTTGGTTGTGGACCTGGGGCAGAGTCGCACATCCGACCGTCTTACTAATCCAAATTATAAACGACTTGTATACACGAGGTAATGATAGATGGACCAAGTATGAATCCTATCATGGACATTAGGGCAAAGTTGCCAGGTCTACGAGTGAGTATTCCGCCAATCAGAAGAGCACAACCCCAACAGTACTGCTAAGAAAGCTAATTTCGGGACGAAATTCCATCTAACGGGGGAATGATGTGACAACCCGAAAATCTTTGCCTTGTAAGTTCAGCCATTCAATCCAACCGAGTGTCAGGCCCATTTCTGCTATCAGTTAGCATTGTTTAGAGTTTGTTTAAGGGTTCTAGGCTCAGTACATTCAAACATTGAGTATAGGATTGATTTGCGTAAGTTCTTCGCGTTGAATCAAGCCGAACACTCCATTTGAGGGAGTGTACGGCCGTACACCCATGTTGGTCATACACCCCCTCCACAAGTATGGTATCCCTTCATTTGTAAGTCATTTCTTCAGTTTCCAAGTCAAGAACTCGAGTTTTCTCTCAACTATCACCAAGCTTTTCACCCCGATCTTCAAGAATGTAAGCCTTTCTTCCGTTTTGATTAGTTGTTATTCTTCTTAACCTAGTAACACCCTATGATTTCATCAATGCAAATCATCTTTTGGGTAGATCTTCAAATCTTCATCCATTTCACCAATAACACCAAGAACACACACTTGTTCTTGGTGGTTGTGAACCCGTTTGAGCTTCCAAAGTGTAAGTACCCTTTCCCTATGCTTAGTATATGTTAGGAACACTTTTTTAACACCCTAAAATCGACCAAAACTCAAGATCAAAAGGAGCGTACGGCCGTACACCCATGTGGGGCCGTACACCCCTCAAAACACCCCAAAAGGGCCTCCAAAATGCAAATCTAGCTTCAACACTTGATGAGCAATAGTCCCACAAGATTCCCTATCATTCAAACTCACTTTTGTGGACTTTTTACCATGAGTGTACGGCCGTACACTCCATGGCCGTACACCCATGGCTGCACACTCCTTATAGTGCTCGTACACTCCCCTTAGATGAATCACATGTGATTCTAACACTTGGTCCAAGTGTTTCCTAGTCCCTAAAGGTGTTTCCTTGCATGTGGTTGCTTCTAAACACTATATTCATGCCAATATATGCCATTATATGCATTTAGGACTCATTTGTGTCTCGGGACTTCTTTCGTGGAACTTCTCATCCTTACGCGCATATTCGTTTGAATCACCCACATAAGGTGAGTTCATAACCCTATAATCAATCTTTTAAACTGTTTTAAATGCTTTTAAGGGGGGAATACAAGTTGAACATAATGGTAATTGTGTAAATGTTTGTTATAAACATCTTTCAAAGGATTGCTTATGTTTTTATAAGTGATCAAAACATTTCAAAAACTCTTTTTAAGTTATGTTACTTTATAGCTTTTAAAACTCCATTTTTAAAGTACAATCATAACTTAGTAGATAAATGAGTCTTTTCAGTAACAGTTCAAGTAAACATACTAGTAAACTATAATAGGTATAGTTTAGGATTCAGTTCATACTAGATACTAGAGCGTACCATAAAAGAGAAACAGGGAGGTAGATACAATACACGATAACATAGAGATCATACTATAAAGAGAAACGGGGAGGAAGATACAATACAACAGAGAGACATACTATACACTATAACAGAAAGAACATACTAAGATGCTATAGCAGAAGAACAAACAATGATCTAATTATATCAATAATCACTAACTCATTGTTCTAAACAAAAGGTGATAATAAATTGCGTATACATGATCAGATAACTTTAATGTGAGACTACTTCACGGCTTAGCAATTTGTTTGCTGAAGTCGCGTTTGGTAACCATAATCTCTTGCAGGGAGAGCGTTTAGTATGGGTGCTACTCATCACATTATGACCTTAATAAACAAACTTGTTTTAAGGTAATTCAGTACTTGAGGATGTTAATTTAAAAAGACAACTGTGTACTTACATTTTCCCATTACTTTCATATTGTGACAGTTCCACTTGAAAGTTAATGCAATCTATTTTCGAGTTAAGATAGTTATAAACTAGGGAAAACATACATCTTTTCAAACGACAAACAGAACTGTCGAGTCTAGTACAATTAGTAGATAGGGGCCTATAATGCTAACTTTATGATTCCTTATTTTATACATCAGGAATATATATTAATCGGATCCGACAGGTAGTAGGATGTGTGCTTTCCGCTTTATTTCTTGTTCCTTGTTTGATTGTGGGCTTAGAGCAGATTCACCCATCCTACTATCTATTCGATCTTAGCTATATATATGTTCCGTATCCACTAAGTAATCATAAGGGGTACCAGTTATGGGTCATGTCATAGGACACTAATTCAAAGCACCGTTTTCTAGTACAAAACTTATTTTTCAAATAGAACATTTGGTATATAAAACTAGAAACTTACCATTAAAAGGTTTAATCCATTTTTTTAAACCAGTATAACTTAAAGGACCTTAGGTGGTTACTTCTATAATACCTTAGTTTATACATCAGGGTTATATGCAATTAATACCCGATAGGTAGTTGAATGTGTGCTTTCCGCCTCATTTCCTGTTCCTTGTTTGGTTGTGGGCTTAGGGCAGATTCATACAATTAACTATATGTTCGATATTAGATTATGTATAGCTAGTATAAACTAAGTGATTATAGAAGGAACCATTGTGGTTACCATTTTAACTAAAAGAAATAAGGGTTTTCTTAAAGAATGTTTTCATCAAATATAAAGGAACTATTACAGTTAACTCCGTGAGTACCAAGTGAATACGCCAGGGTTATATACAACGATGATCTAACAAACAATGGGATGTGTGCTTTCCGCTTCATTTCCTGTTCCTTGTTTGGTTGTGGGCTTAGGGCAGATACACACAACCGATTGTTTGTTTACTCTGGGTTTTATATAACTTGTATCCATTTAGTACTCATAGAAAGGATTGTAGAGTCATTTTTACTTATCTTTCATCAAAGTAGGAAATATAGGATTTTCTGGGGGAACAGGCGAACTTTTCTAAAAAGAACTTACAACTTACTACAACTTTCTTACAACTTACTTACATCACTAAAATCTTATGAACTCACCTGCTTAAATGCTGATCTATTCTTTCAAAATAACTTGTATTCTCAGGAGACTAGTACACAGGTACGTGCTCTGGGATTCAAAAGATGGAGCAGTATAGCTTCATGTCTTCTTTTGTTATTTACTTTGTAGTCTACGTTATGTGAACCACATACTTTGTAAACACTTTCTTTCTAATGAAATGGTTGTTTATTACTTTGATTACTATGATGCATGACTTGTGATACTAAACATGTCGTCCTCCACCCCCGAACGTTTTCGCCGTTCCGGTTTTGGGGTGTGACAATAGAGATTTATGTACTGGAACAAATGATGCTTAGAGATTACTACATGTATATAGTCACGTAGTACACCATAATGGTTTTAACAAACTTCGAGTATATTGCAGTTACTTAAGTTGCAGAGAAAACAATGTGACTAAAAGTGATTCATTGGTGACATCATTGTTAAAATTTAATCGTTGATAGTCCTTTTGAAGTTTCATGTGACTAAAAGGGTGAACTTACCTCGAGTATGGATCCCAAGTCACATAGGATCACATGGAACATACTCATTAAGTATCATAATATTTGATAAATGTTCAAATATAAAGACATCATAGTCAATAAGTCATATTGGAATATAATATGGTCGATACATTCCATAATTCAGTTTCATTAACCAGTTTTGACAGTCAGACAAAGTAAAGAGGCATTAGATTTGAAAATAAATTGCCTTGAACATTTTTATTTTAGTTTGTTTTAAATTTGTTAACTTCAAGCAATATAAGTCTTAATATGATTTGGCAATTATTAAGTGGATATATTAATATATGATGACGATCAGTCATTTGAATTAGTTTATCACGGTCTTCTCCTTTTGCATGTTTAGAACTCACTTTCCGAGTATTAATTTACTCAAACCTCTACATTCAATCATACTCTTGGAAGTAAGTAAGTGATTTAAGATGTTCATGAGTATTAGTAGATTTTCCATAGTGATTGGGCATAACATAGAGATTACGCTATCACTCATGAGTACTTAATAGAGATTTATGTATTGGAACAAATGATGCTTAGAGATTACTAAATGGATATAGTCACGATGTAACATCCATAAAATTTGAGCCAAATTAAAACATTTTAATTCATTCAAAAACCATTAAGTTCATACATCTCGTTTTCAAAATAGTTTAAACATCAGAGTATCCCCCAGAACCATATCACATAAATCATAAAACATGAGGAGCAGTACGATCATGCCTTCGCCTTGCCACGATCTCCTGAAGTACCTGAAACAATACACTGAAACTGTAAGCCCGAAAGCTTAGTGAGTTACCCCCAAAATACCAACCACACATAAACATACTCATAACATATCACAATACAGAACAACCATGCACATCGGGTCTACTGTGTGACTGGTCCGCCCGCACCGGGCCTTCAGTCGGTCTGGTCCACTCTCCGAGCCTCGGCATGTTTGGTCCGCCCTCTTGGGGCCTTCAGCCTATCCGGACTGCTCGCTGGGCCTTCGGAATATCCGGTCCGCCCTGGGTATGTTGGCCTACAGCACAAAGCAGGACCCGCCTCAACCCAACCCCCGTTAAACAACCATGTGCACATAAAAACAATTAACCACATAACAAATCCTTAACCAGACAAACAGTCTAACAGATCACATAGCATATCAACATCCTAATCAGGATTCCGACCTATCTGGTCACTAGCATAACATTACCCTATATACCAGGTACCGACCTTAACCAGGTCACTAACATAACACCACCCTAAATACCAGGATGCAAATCTAGCAAAGCAATAACATAACAACAATACCCGGATTTCCATCCGATAAAGGGCCGGCCTTGGTGCTGTAGACCCTGTCGATATAGTGAGGATAACTCACCTGCAATTGCCGACTGCAGAGATAAGACCAAGTTGCTCCGACCACCGACACGAACTTCACCATAGAACACTACCAAAGAACCAATTCCATAAATACCAAAATTACCAAAATACCCTTGGAAGTCAAACTGGTCAACTCTTGGTCAAAGTCAAAGTCCTCAGTCAAAGTCAACCCTCCTGGTTGACTCTACTCGCCGAGTCAACCCGTCGACTCGTCGAGTCCTCATACTCAGAAAACTCCCATAACACGACTCAACTCGCCGAGTCGCCCCAAGACTCGTCGAGTCCAACGATCTCCGAGTCCCATCCTAACCAACTCACTGAGTCACCCCTCGACTCACTGATCTGCGTCTTAAGCAGAAGAGGTTAGGGGTTCTGCGACCTGACTCGCCGAGTCCAAGAACAGACTCGCCGAGTCCAAGGCAATCTTCAACAGACTCGCCGAGTTGTTCTTCAACTCGCCGAGTCCATGCACATGTTCATACAACTCGTCGAGTACCCCCATGTGACTCGCCGAGTCCCTTCAGTTCTCAATCCATTTAGAGGCTTTTCGAGCCATGCAGGGGCTCCAATGCATAGATCCACTCTTATACAGCCTAACCCTCACATAAAGTTGCAAACTTTACGTGAAACCAAGGATATATAAGCCCAAAACACTCTAGGGATAGGGTTTATGAGAAAGGGGCTTCACCACTAACTCTTAAACAGGAGATTTATGACATTAAGGACCATCACAAGCTTAGATCTAGAGTATCAACCTCAGATCTAAACTCCAAACCCGAAATAGGTCTCAAACAAGCTAAGGAACTCCAAATCAACCACCAAAGATGAACCCAAAAAGGAAATAGCTTAAGATAATGGCTCCTTACCTCTGAGATGTGCCCAAACTGATGTAGATTCCAAATCTTCACAAGCCCCTTGATGCTAGCCTCTAATTTCTCAAGCTCCTTCCACCAAATTCCTCTTCCAAGCTCCAATCTCCTCAACAATGAAGTCTCACACGAAATTAGGGTTTTCTGGAACTCTCTGGGGGATTAGGAGGCTGGGAGGAGGACATAAAGTCCTTTAAATAGGGTGCAACCCTCGGGATTAGGGTTTATCTCATTCCAGCACCAACTCATCGAGTCCAAGCCGCCGACTCGGCGAGTTGGCCACTTAACCCGCGACAGATTCCCGCTCCGACTCGGCGAGTAAGCGGACCTACTCGTCGAGTCCCTTTCCCAAATTTACACTTTTGGCCCTTCATTGAACGATTGAAATTTGGGATGTTACAACTCTCCCCCACTTAATTTAGGCTTCGTCCTCGAAGCCTACTGCAGTATACGCCCCAGAACGAACCCCTTGCACTGCAGACTCCGACTTCCCAATAAACTCCTACTCTTACAAACCCTACTTCTGCATCTCTCTTAAAATGGCTTATTCTCACGTGGCATCCTTGCCACTACTCCAAACCGATCATCGGCCTTTCAACTCAATAGCACCACGAATTAACCACAAATCACCCGATAATACTAACCCTTCATATCAGGGACACGCTTTCGCGCCATGCAACGCTAGATTCCACAAACACCCACTGCGTTCTGCCAAAACACTAATCCATCTTCCTTCGCCCAAAATTGGCGATAACCCTGATAACTTGCAACCTGGAACGAATCCTCATGATGGAATACCCCAGATTGGAATACCTCCACATACATAACTCAATCCTACAACCATACTCAGAACTAAGGACCTTGTCCTTGCGTCACCCTTGAACCCTTCGGTTCGACACCACGGAGTGCAACCCACTCACACCTCCCTATCACGATCTCTAGGTCCTTGACCTCCGACTGTAATATCCTTATACAGTCCTCAGCACCGGTCCAGACTATTCTCGAGTCTGTTATCCTGCTGACTCACCTTCCTCTGTCCCAATCTCTAATCTGGAACCACTATCCTCATCCTCTTCCAAGGAGACTGAAAACATACCTGCGCATCATCCAACATTGCCACAACCTCAACGGGCATCCAACCCGTATGTGCTTCCATACATCTGGTACAATCCCAGTGCTTACTACCAATAACCGAAGCACTTTCGATCATCCTTTTACTCTGCTGCCTTCCTCTCAGAGGACCCACACTCCTTCCGGAGCTACATACCTTTCCTTTCCAGGAAGTCTACTCAACAACCCTTACCGCACTTATAAGTGCCACTGAGCTTAACTCCACTCTATATTATCCACGTAGAGAAACTGCTATTCTCGAACTCCCATATACTCCGAATCCGATCACATAATAAACTAGGCCCACGCACGGCCTCCAGCCAACTTCATCATCATGATCAATACTTGTGACATCCCCATTTTCACAGCCAGAAAAGACCGATTTTGTTTATGCTTTATAAAAATCAGAGTATTTCTTTTAATAAAAATGTTGCTGAATTAGTTCCCAATAAAACATGATAAATACATTATCAAAGCATTTCCGAAGATATGTATTTTTATTCATTTTAAAACATTTGGGATGTCATCGTCAATACAGAAACATAAGCATAAACAGAACTTACATTCATTTACACTAGTGATCTACATCTCTTTTAAATCTCTCAGTGTAAAGTAGCTTCATATTGACACCTGTGATACAAATAAGCTTGAGTGGGTCAGGTTGGGAAACCTGGTGAGTACATAGGGTTTTCAACCCACAATAATATAATTATTATGTTTAAACATCAAACAATCAACCCAATTACCCATCCCCATTATCTACTTTACTCTTAAGGATCTACCCTAAGAATCAACTATTCCTCGTTCATTCATTCCTAAGGATCATCCTAAGGAATCACCATGAAGTCCATCGTCACCGGGGTTTAGGCACTAAGTATGCATAGTTGCCAGGATTTATACAATATGCACTAAGTCCGCATACTCACCAGGGTTTAGGCACTAAGTCTGCATAGTCGCCATGGTTTATACAACAGGCACTAAGTCCGCATAGTCGCCAGGGTTTTGGCACCAAGTCTGCATGATCGCCAAGGTTTAGGCACCAAGTCTGCATGATCTCCAGGGTTTAGAGTACACCGGGTGAACACATCGTTCACAACACCTACAGGTTGCGAGCCTGCTAGTGTTCCACTGGACTGTCTAGAATAGTCCGTGGTTGTCATCCATACTATGCTAGATGACGGGGCCATCATTTGGGAACAAGGCTTCTCACATCGTCCACCTCTCACCCTTACCTCATGGTCTATATCACCTCTCAAATCATCATCCAACTCATATTTCATCTACCCATGTTTTACCCAACATATTATGTAGATATAAATACATATACAGTTTAAATCATATAAAACTTGTATAAAATCGTTCATCCAACATAGATAGCAAGTATACAGATAATATGCACACATAACACGTAATTTATATAAAATACTTCATATCTATGTGTAACTATGCACTCACTTGATAAGGTGGTGATTCCGAACTTAGACAGCGCTTCCCTTCTTAAAAAAATAATTTCCTTCGATAAAACCTAGTATTATTACCACTAGAGTTTAGTCTATTATTCGTCGAGACTAATTAATAGTCTAGCTATTATTACTATTCTATAAGCGTTAAACAATACTTATATAACCCATAATAATAGCCCAAGTACTTATTATAAGTTCCTAATAACGTTACTATAATTAAATAATAGCTATATTAAAAATAGCGTAGGCGTAGCTCACTTACAGCGGGTTTTATAGAAAACCGGGCTTTGCTTGGAGCAGCGTTCCCGAGCCGAAAAGCTCTTCTTCTCGGAGCCGTCGAGCACTCCGGGGCCTCCGCCTCGTGCTAGGGAGGTTCCCATGTCACCATCTAGTGGCAAGACTTGGGGAGAAAACAATGGTCAAGATTGTGCCACATCACCCATTTTCGCACAGCACACTTCCGACTTCTAAAATCCGTAACTTTCACATACGACCTCCGTTTTTGACGTTCTTTATATCCACACGTAGGTAAAAATAAGATCTACAACTTTCATTTTGACTCCGTCAGCTAATTCTCAACCGATCTTAAATTTAACAGTACGAGGAGATTATATTGTTAAATGTCCGCGTAAAATTCATAACTTCTACATACGGACTTTGTTTTCGTCTGTCTTTTTACCGTTGAGTTCCTATTAATGAGATCTTCAATTCTCATTTAGGTCGCGTAGGCCAAAAACTGCTCGATCTAAAATTCGAGTTTCGGGCTGTGCATTGCTAAGCCAAATCTTAGAAAATTCATAACTTCCTCATACGAACTCAGATTTGGGCGTTATTTTTTTGTACGTTCTCGGTTTAATGTGTACTATAACTTTTTTTTAGATTTCTAAGGCTAAAAAGTCCTCCATCATAAATTCACTATTTACGTCTCCCGGTCCCGTGCCGGTTTTGCCAAAAAACTTCGACGGGCCATAACTTCTTCGTTATAACTCGGATTTCGGTGTTCTTTATATGTACGGAAACCTTGTAAAATATACTACAACTTGGTTAAGATTAATCCTTCTAAATAATCTTCCATAAAAAACTCATTTTTGATGCTCATCGTCTCTAAATTGACTAGCCCGGATCTGCGGGCGTTACAATTATCTCCCCCTTAGGATGATTACGTCCTGGAATCATCAACGAAACAGGGCTGTATAATGACTCCGTACATTATCTTTTTATCCTAGGTAATAATCGTAACTTCTATGTTCCTTCGAATGAGTATCTAATTCTTGGACTCCTTGACTGCAGGCGGTGCTCGATCTTGCACTTGCTCCCTATCTCACGTTAGACTCCAAATTATGACCTTCAAGTCACAATCTCGATCCTCACTGGATACGAACTTAAGATAAGTTCCTTTATTACTACAATGGAACGATGTGTCATATTCTAATGACCTATCATCGTATGTTGCAATGCTTAGACTCAGGTCTATTAGAGTCTTCCAGAACAGACAATACTTTCCTTCATGTTCTAATCTCATCTTAAAAGGTAGCATTTCTAGCTACAAGCAACTATCACGATACCTCTACCGATCGCTTTGATTATCTTTTATTTCAATCTTCCGGCTTAAGTCAGATGTTACATCAAACTTGGTTCTCTAAACCACGTAACATACTCATCGTAGTCGGACTCAATTCGATATGACCACTAGGGTCGGAATAACAATCATCTTCTTAGTCATTACCGAAACGATGGTAACTACATACTTGAATAAAACGAAATCGATTACTAGCTCCTTGGTAACCTTATGACTTTCCCTGATCCAAGTGTGAGTCATGTGCTTCTGGTAGTATAGGCCTCTACTACCTTTCACACCTACGTATACTCGTCCCAAGTATTGTCTCGCAGTTTATCCAAGTCACCATGCAAGAAAATCACACAATCATTCAACACATCAGATAAGAAAACGAAGGTTTTATATTATTTCTTGAAACGATTACATAGGTGTTCAAGTTCACCCTAGACTATGCCTCTAATAGGCTACCCCTACGATACTATGGCTACTTCATAACCCGATCTTTGGATATCAAGCCTTCACTCCTGAAACCTTGCATTGTCAGTAGCTTCGCCAAGGATCCTCTGGAATGCTCTTTCCTTCGGCTTTGGCGGCACATTCGGTCTTGCTGCTTCATTTTTTCTTCGGGCAGTCCCTAGACATGTGCCCCTTGTCTCTGCATCTGTAACATACTTTATCCCTATGTGTACAGTCCTTGGAATAGTGACCGATTCTTCCACGCCTGTAACAAGTCACTTCTTCGTCGCATCCCTCATAGTGCTTCAGCGGTACATTTGGCGTTGTAGCCCTTATCGGACAATCTCTCTTGAAGTGTCCCTTTCCACTACACTTAAGGCAAAATTCCTCCTTGGTTGAGCACTTGGGGGCATAGTGACGAGTATTCCCGCATTTGAAGCAGGTCACTTCCTTATAGCATCCCCCTTTGTGTTTCCTTCCATACTCGTAACACCATTTTTCTTCACCTCTTCCTCCTCCAGATTGTGAGAACATGTTCTTGTTGGACCTTGAAGTTCCCTCAAATTTCCTCTTCTTGCCAACCTCAACCCAGATGGCTGCCTCAAGAGTAGGTGCCTGGCATACTGGCACAGTAAGTTCGTTTTTACTTTGTTGAAGTAAACGCCTTGTTTCTTCCATTTGTTGATCCAACATCACCCACACCATTGCATGTACTCCTGCCATCGTGATTGGCTCAGGAGTGGCTACTACAACAGGTACTTGCTTAATCATTGGGGGTTGATTTATGTTTCTGTTCGCGTTCCCGACTCCACTTCGGGTTCTTGCCATCTCGTTCTATACACCAAATCGGACGTTCGGGGCGAAACGACGAGCATTAAGATAGGAAAGATTTTATTTACGATCAACGTGTAAATATTCCTATTACTTCGAAAAGTTACATGCCAGTTCTAATACCGTAATTAAACGTTTAGAAATCTGAACACATAAAATTTCAAGATCTGGTCGGCAACAGACCATAGATCCGATCAAACGATAGCATAAAGCATCCCAAATAATTTAGCACATAAAAGCATTTTAGGCATCTTCCCTAATTAAGCTAGTGCTTGTGTCTATTCAGGTATACTTCCTAAAATATATTAGACACACTCCTCACGATCATCGCTTAACATTCTAAGTTTAAGTCTAGAAATAAATCCTTATTCCTAGTTCGCTTAAACTAATGCTCTGATACCAACTGTGACATCCCCATTTTCACGTCCAGAAAAGACCGATTTTGTTTATGATTTATAAAAATCAGAGTACTTCTTTTAATAAAAATGTTGCTGAATTAGTTCCCAGTAAAACATGATAAATACATTATCAAATCATTTCCGAAGATATGTATTTTTATTCATTTTAAAACATTTGGGATGTCATCGTCAATACAGAAACATAAGCATAAACAGAACTTACATTCATTTACACTAGTGTTCTACATCTCTTTTAAATCTCTCAGTGTGAAGTAGCTTCATATTGACACCTGTGATACAAATAAGCTTGAGTGGTTCAGGTTGGGAAACCTGGTGAGTACATAGGGTTTTCAACCCACAATAATATAATTATTATGTTTAAACATCAAACAATCAACCCAATTACCCATCCCCATTATCTTCTTTACTCTTAAGGATCTACCCGAAGAATCAACTATTCCTCGTTCATTCATTCCTAAGGATCATCCTAAGGAATCGACACGAAGTCCATCATCACCGGGGTTTAGGCACTAAGTCTGCATAGTCGCTAGGATTTATACAATAGGCACTAAGTCCGCATAGTCACCAGGGTTTAGGCACTAAGTCTGCATAGTCGCCATGTTTATACAACAGGCACTAAGTCCGCATAGTCGCCAGGGTTTTAGCACCAAGTCTGCATGATCGCCAAGGTTTAGGCACCAAGTCTGCATGATCGCCAGGGTTTAGAGTACACCGGGTGAACACATCGTTCACAACACCTACAGGTTGCGAGCCTGCTAGTGTTCCACTGGACTGTCTAGAATAGTCCGTGGTTGTCATCCATACTCTGCTAGATGACGGGGCCATCATTTGGGAACAAGGCTTCTCACATCGTCCACCTCTCACCCTTACCTCATGGTCTATATCACCTCTCAACTCATCATCCAACTCATATTTCATCTACCCATGTTTTACCCAACATATTATGTGGATATAAATACATATACAGTTTAAATCATATAAAACTTGCATAAAATCGTTCATCCAACATAGATAGCAAGTATACAGATAATATGCACACATAACACGTAATTTATATAGAATACTTCATATCTATGTGTAAGATGAAAGTAACTATGCACTCACTTGATAAGGTGGTGATTCCGAACTCAGACAGGGCTTCGCTTCTTAAAAAAATAATTTCCTTCGACGAAACCTAGTATTATTACCACTAGAGTTTAGTCTATTATTCGCCGAGACTAATTAATAGTCTAGCTATTATTACTATTATATAAGCGTTAAACAATACTTATATAACCCATAATAATAGCCCAAGTACTTATTATAAGTTCCTAATAACGTTACTATAATTAAATAAAAGCTATATTAAAAATAGCGTAGGCGTAGCTCACTTACAGCGGGTTTTATAGAAAACCAGGCTTTGCTTGGAGCAGACTTCCTGAGCCGAAAAGCTCTTCTTCTCGGAGCCGTCGAGCACTCCGGGGCTTCCGCCTCGTGCTAGGGAGGTTCCCTAGGCTTTTCGGGGGGTTTCGGGGCTAGAGAGAGGTTCTAGAGAGAGAGTAAAAGAGAAGAAAGAATGGGAAAGGTGTGAAGAAAATGAGGGTGGAAGAGGTTCTATTTATAGGGTGAAAAATGGCTGAACTTGATGCCACATGTCACCATCTAGTGGCAAGACATGGGCAGAAAGCAATGGCCAAGATTGTGTCACATCACCTATTTTCGCACAGCACACTTCCGACTTCTAAAATCCGTAACTTTCACATACGACCTCCGTTTTTGACGTTCTTTATATCCACACGTAGGTAAAAATAAGATCTACAACTTTCATTTTGACTCCGTCAGCTAATTCTCAACCGATCTTAAATTTAATAGTATGAGGAGATTATATTGTTAAATGTCCGCGTAAAATTCATAACTTCTACATACGGACTCTGTTTTCGTCTGTCTTTTTACCGTTGGGTTCCTATTAATGAGATATTCAATTCTCATTTAGGTCGCGAAGGCCAAACACTGCTCGATCTAAAATTCGAGTTTCGGGTTGTGCACTGCTAAGCCAAATTTAGAAAATTCATAACTTCCTCATACGAAGTCAGATTTGGGCGTTCTTTTTTTGTACGTTCTCGGTTTAACGTATACTATAACTTTTGTTTAGATTTCTAAGGCTAAAAAGTCTTCCATCATAAATTCACTATTTACGTCTCCCGGTGCCGTGCCGGTTTTGCCAAAAAACATCGACGGGCCATAACTTCTTCGTTATAACTCGGATTTCGGCGTTCTTTATATGTACGGAAACCTTGTAAAATATACTACAACTTGGTTAAGATTAATCCTTCTAAATAATCTTCCATCAAAAACTCATTTTTGATGCGCATCGTCTCTAAATTGACTAGCCCGGATCTGCGGGCGTTACAATACTTGGGGCCAGACCATATCGATTACTATTGCATGGCGACATATTCACTCATTCTCCGCATGCAGATCTACTAACACATCCAGAGTCTTCAGCATGACTTGACCGCCTTACCAGGCCTTTAGCCTATCTGGACCACTCTCAGAACCTTCAGCATGTCTGGACCGCCCTCCTGGGCCTTCAGCCTGTCTGGACCGTTCCCCGAGCCTTCGGTCTGACTGGTACGCCTTCCGGCCTTCAGTCTATCCGGACCGCCCAAAAATGTCGTACGTCATCCTGAACCATCCTTTCCGGGAATCTCTCCCATGTAATCTGTTCTAGCCCTCTTAGGGGTTCCGAACTCCAGTTCTGTACCCGGAATCCTTTCCATGGCCTAAACCCAGGCCTCACATCGACCAACTACCTTACCTGAAACCATGGTCTGTTCCCTGCCCCACTTGTCTATCACTTGCTCCAATCATGTCACACTCTCGGCTAACAACACTGATAAATCTAAGCAGCTCATCAACCCTGAATACTTGCTGTTTTCACCGGAGAATTTTCCAATTCTCCGCCACTTAGTGTACCAACTACTAACCTCCGCTGACAAACCGGCATAACTCGATCGACCTTACTTGATAAAGTTCCCCCTTTACCAGGAACTAATTCTCTCCGGAGTGAGCAACCTCCACAGTACACTCTCCCGTCATCTCACATCCCGAACTCCAAGGAAGTTCGAATCTCAACCGAACACTTCTCGCATCGCAGTTGCTATTCCTAGCAACGAGATCATAAACCTTATCTTTCGACCAAGAGTCCTCCTGAACGCTAACCAACTACAACTCCTAACTACTAAGATCCTCAATCATACTACGAAACATGCGGAACAAGGCATACAGGTTTACAATACCACATAATCAACAAGATAACAGGATATCAAAAGGGAAACATACCCGCAGCTGCATCCGGCTCTGCCCTGACCTCCTCTGCTGTAAGCTGGAAAGCGCGTCCCTGAGCCCTCGGAGGCTCCGCTCCACCCTGACCTCCACCCATAATCCTCAAAGTGGCCGGTGTTGGAGCCTGCACCGGTCTTGCAGCAAGCTGTGGACAGTTGACCCTCAAGTGTCCCACCTGATGACAATGATAACAGATCCTCATATCCTGAGCTGGGACCGACTGACAGCAATCCCTCGCATAATGCCCCTCTTTCCCACATGTGCGACACACACCACCGGACCTACAAACTCCGGCATGACCCTTCCCACACTTCTCACAAGTGTGGCTGCTCTGACCTCCAACCCTAAAGTCAACGGTTTTGGACCGTTTCGGCGCCGGATGCGACTGCACCGAGGCCTGCCTCTGCTCTCGCAACTGCAACTCCATCTCTAACTCCCGCCGCCTGGCGGCCTCCTGCAACTCTAACAAGGTATCACATCTCTGCGTGGACACAAACTGCCTGATGTCCCTCTTGAGCATACTCAGATATCGGGACATCCGAGCCTGCTCCAAAGCAAACTCCGGGCAAAACATCGCCCTCTCAGTGAACATCCTGGTGATCTCCGTCACCGACACTGAATCCTGCTTCAGCTCCAGGAACTCCTGAGCCAACCTCTCTCTCTCAACCCGTGGAACATAACGAGTGTTGAACATCTCCCGGAACTGATCCCAAGTAACCGCAGCCCGCTGCGCATCAGAATAAGATCCCGTAGTCAACCTCCACCAATCCTTCGCCCCGAGCCTCAAAAGTTTCAGAGCACACCTCACCCTCTGATCCGCAGGGCATGAACACGTGAAGAAGCAACCCTCCACGTCTGACAACCATCTCATAGCAATGATAGGATCCTGAACTCCATCAAAGGTAGGGGGCTTCGTATTATCGAAATCCCGATACTGAAAACCTCGACCGGTTCCTCCTCCTGTCGCTGCTACAGCCGATGTAGCTGCCGCGGCAGCCGTCTCCGCAAGAGCTGCATAGCTCTCATCAAAGTACTCAACCATGGCGGTCTTGATCGACCCAAACATCTCTAGCAACTCAGCCCGGAACATGGCAGCAACCTCATCATGTAGGATCTCACGAATCCTGGCGTCCAACTCGTCCGTACTCATCTGACCAATGACCTCGGGTGGTACTGGTCCATCCTGACCACCCTCTCCTGATCCTGATCCCGAACCGGATCCTGCCCTGACACGTCTCGTAATCGCCATACTGCAATACACCAACGAGACCCTTAGACTCATCACATATCCACCCGGGGAACTAACTCATAATCGATACCCTAGAGAGTTGTGACTTCCTTAATACGAGTATGGGTCCTGTGCTTTCAGTACTACGGGCCCATACTACCTTCCACACCTACCCATATTTGTCTCAAGTATCACCACAACGCCCTAAGCACCAACATACATAACAAGCACTCTATCCTCGCCCCTAGAGGAATACTGAATATCTCATATAAGGAAAACCCTAGGCTAGCAGGCATCATAAATCAGGCAATTCTATCATGCAATTCCTGAAGATCCCTAGCCTAGTACTAGCATGTTGTTCTAATATATCACATAAACAAATAACTTGTATGGTATTTTGGGGTTACTTACTGGCTCTGGCTGATCGTACCCTCTGCATCCTCCTTTACTTATTTCGAAAACCTTTTGAAAACCATTTTGAAAATCCCTCCTTGATTTGAGACTGGATTCACATGAATGCTCCTCCAATTCACTCAAACCAAGGCTCTGATACCAACTTGTAACATCCATAAAATTTGAGCCAAATTAAAACATTTTAATTCATTCAAAAACCATTAAGTTCATACATCTCATTTTCAAAATAGTTTAAACATCAGAGTATCCCCCAGAACCATATCACATAAATCATAAAACATGAGGAGCGGTACGATCACGCCTTCGCCTTGCCACGATCTCCTGAAGTGCCTGAAACAATACACTGAAACTGTAAGCCCGAAAGCTTAGTGAGTTACCCCCAAAATACCAACCACACATAAACATACTAATAACATATCACAATACAGAACAGCCATGCACATCAGGTCTACTGTGTGACTGGTCCGCCCGCACCGGGCCTTCAGTCCACCTGGTCCACCCTCCGAGTCTAGCCATGTACATCGAGTCTACAGTATGATTGGTCCACCCGCACCGGGCCTTCAATCCACCTGGTCCACTCTCTGAGTCTACAGTATGACTGGTCCGCCCACACCGGGCCTTCACTCGGTCTGGTCCACTCTCCGAGCCTCGGAACGTCTGGTCCGCCCTCTTGGGGCCTTCAGCCTATCCGGACCGCTCGCTGGGCCTTCGGAATATCCGGTCCGCCCTGGGTATGTTGGCCTACAGCACAAAGCAGGACCCGCCTCAACCCAACCCCCGTCAAACAACCATGTGCACATAAAAAACAATTAACCACATAACAAATCCTTAACCAGACAAACAGTCTAACAGATCACATAGCATATCAACATCCTAACCAGGATTCCGACATATCCGGTCACTAGCATAACATTACCCTATATATCGGGTACCGACCTTAACCGGGTTACTAACATAACACCACCCTAAATACCAGGATGCAAATCTAGCAAAGCAATAACATAACAACAATACCCGGATTTCCATCCGATAAAGGGTCGGCCTTGGTGCCGTAGACCCTGTCGATATAGTGAGGATAACTCACCTGCAATTGCCGACTAAAGAGATATGACCAAGCTGCTCCGACCACCGACACGAACTTCACCACAGAACACTACCAAAGAACCAATTCCATAAATACCAAAATTACCAAAATACCCTTGGAAGTCAAACTGGTCAACTCTTGGTCAAAGTCAAAGTCCTCAGTCAAAGTCAACCCTCCTGGTTGACTCTACTCGCCGAGTCAACCCGTCGACTCGTCGAGTCCTCATACTCAGAAAACTCCCATAACACGACTCAACTCGCCGGGTCGCCCCAAGACTCGTCGAGTCCAACGATCACCGAGTCCCATCCTGACCAACTCACTGAGTCACCCCTCGACTCACTGATCTGCGTCTTAACCATAAGAGGTTAGGGGTTCTGCGACCTGACTCGCCGAGTCCAAGGCAATCTTCAATAGACTCGCCGAGTTGTTCTTCAACTCGCCAAGTCCATGCACATGTTCATACAACTCGTCGAGTACCCCCATGTGACTCGCCGAGTCCCTTCAGTTCTCAATCCATTCAGAGGCTTTTCGAGCCATGCAGGGGCTCCAATCCATAGATTCACTCTTCTACAGCCTAACCCTCACATAAAGTTGCAAACTTTACGTGAAACCAAGGAGATATAAGCCCAAAACACTCTAGGGCTAGGGTTTATGACAAAGGGGCTTCACCACTAACTCTTAAACAGGAGCTTTATGGCATTAAGGACCATCACAAGCTTAGATCTGGAGTAGCAACCTCAGATCTAAACTCCAAACCCGAAATAGGTCTCAAACAAGCTAAGGAACTCCAAATCAACCACCAAAGATGAACCCAAAAAGGAAATAGCTTAAGATAATGGCTCCTTACCTCTGAGATGTGCCCAAACTGATGTAGATTCCAAATCCTCACAAGCCCCTTGATGCTAGCCTCTAATTTCTCAAGCTCCTTCCACCAAATTCCTCTTCCAAGCTCTAATCTCCTCAACAATGAAGTCTCACACGAAATTAGGGTTTTCTGGAACTCTCTGTGGGATTAGGAGGCTGGGAGGAGGACATAAAGTCCTTTAAATAGGGTGCAACCCTCGGGATTAAGGTTTTTCTCATTCCAGCACCAACTCGTCGAGTCCAAGCCGCCGACTCGGCGAGTTGGCCACTTAACCCGCGACAGATTCCCGCTCCGACTCGGCGAGTAAGCGGACCTACTCGTCGAGTCCCTTTCCCAAATTTACACTTTTGGCCCTTCATTGAACGATTGAAATTTGGGATGTTACACACGAGTAATTATAAGACGATAATATCTTCTATTATTCAAGGGCTACAGAGGAGGTATTTTATTCTTCTTTATGTTTTATGTTTTTATAGGGTAGTAGTAATTAGTATGAAACCTAGATCCTTAGGTTGCATGTACACTTAGGTATATCATAGATTAATTTTTTGCTACCTAGTTTAAGCCTATTTGATGCACAGAAAATGCAACAATTGGATACTAGTTCCACTATTGTGAATACCATCTCTTAAGCTTGAACAAAGTGTTGAAGAGAGTGTTGTATTCTCTTCTTCTCTCCTTTTTAACCATTCCATACATGAAAAACACAATCATGTATAACATAAAAGCCTCTACATGCATACCACCAAGAGAGGTGGTGGTGGTTGATGATGGCTCAGAATGAAACTGGGGGAAGGATAGCGAGTCAAACACTTAACCTCTCTTCTCTTTGATACCCTAAACCTTTTATGAAATTTACTTTTATATTTTATAAAGACTTCCATATATATATATATATATATATATATATATATATATATATATATATATATATAATAATAATAACTCATACAATTTAGTTGTTATAGTTTTCTCATGACATAATAAATACAAGAGTTGTAATATTTTTATATTAATCAAACTTATATACTTAAATATCAATTTAAATGTATGTTTGTTATGGCCAAATAGGATCATATCTGATTAGGAATATTATTTTGTGATCATTCTTGAGCATATAGAACCTATTGTACCCTATAATTTTTTATACGTTTTAGTAATTATCTCTTTTGTTTTATAATTGAAAAATAAAAAATTCTTATCCAAAAAACTCCTATAGATCGATTTGTTGTTGCCGACAACTATATATGCCGAAAAATTATCGTAGACTTCATTTTCAACATAAATTTCTTTTCGTAATTCATTATTAGTTGTGTTAAGGGGAAGAAGAAGGGAGAAGAAAAGGTAACTGAAACTGGAACTGAAACTAGAATACTAGAGTTGTGGGAAGAGTTGAACAACAAAGGAATTTAGTGGAAGATGTTAAACGACAATGAAATTTGGCGAGCGGGCCAAAAGTTGGTTTTCCGATGACCACATCGCATGGAGGCGACGACTGAATTCAAGAAGGAGAGAGACTATGGGTGGGGTACTGGGGTGTATAGGGGGTTCTCTTTTTATAAATATTTAAATATGAAACAAATAAATAATTGAAAAAAAAAAACAAACAACAAGTCATTTCAAATTTAATAATGACAGAAACTATAAAAAATAATAATAATAATAATTTTGAAATGGTGGTGCAATATCTACGTTTTTTTTTACAAAACAGAAAGACCAAATTTGCTTTAGTCTAAAATTTACAAACATGATAAGTTGGTGTTCTTTTTACAATTCTCAAATTTAATTATGGTACATAAAACATAATTAGTTGGAAATACCCTTAAAACCAATTGTTTTTTGCAATCTCCTGCATGCCTTTGAGTACGAAAAAGAAGCATTTCAACTACCTTTTACATCATTTTATTAAGATAAGGTGACAATTATTTTAAATGATATTCAATAATCATATAAATAATGGAAACAGAACAACCTCAACCAAAATTCGATTATTGAGTATAGTTTCCAACCAATGACAGCTTAAACGTGTACCTAAGACACCCGGTGGTTGACTCGCCACAAAAATAAAAAATAAAAAATATATTTTTTATTTCGCAAACATATTCTTTGAGAAAATATATGATTGTTTATTCAGAAACTTACATGATCAACGTCAGCACATAATCGATGCCACTTCTTCATACATAATACATATATCTCAGGTGTGTTTGTATGTATATATGCTTGCATGTGTCACACACACACACATAGAGAGAGATGGGGCAATGTGCATCAACAACAACAACGTCAAAGGCAGTACTGTGCCCCGTAACGGTGAGGACTAGAAAGCGCACAGAAGTAAGCACTAATCGCCATCATCGAGAAGAGGGTGGTGTAAGTAAAAGGAATAATTTTGGGTGCTTTGCCTCTGTTAGAGAGAAACGTTCCAGATGTTATATTGTTCGGAGATGTATTCTGATGCTCATTTTGTGGCACAAGTACGGCAAGATTTGAATTTCTTTCGGCTTATCTTTTTTTTTCATTTCTTTAACTTACGCAAGTTTTAGAAACGAATGGGATAGTTTTGTAGGCAACTCCATATGATTCACTTAAATTCGCAAAAAGTTTAAACGAACCAGCAAAATTTGTATCTTTTAACAACAGCAAAAAGAAATTTGTAAAGATTATTTTTTGAACGTCGGCATACCTATGAAAACCATACGCATTGAACGAGCAACAAACCTACAACGCCTTTGACTAAGGCCGACTGGTATACATTGCACGAGAGGGTCCGTGGTCTAGGTGGCCACGAACCACGACCGTGCACACCACCCCGGTGGTTCGTGGTGGGTTGTGGTTCGTGGTGGGTTGTGGTCGTGGCCTTCCGTGCTCCGGACAACGATTCCAAATGGCCAATAGTCTTCATTTCTTGCATTAAATCTCTTTTGACCTTTCTTCCCCCTTCCTAACGGCTATTTTGCAATTCCTTCAATATTTACCTATAAATACTACCACTCATCTTCTTATTTTTCATACAATTCTTTTCCCTCTAGATACATTTTTGTTGTTTGATCCTTTAAAAACCATGCCTCCCAAAAATAAGAAATGGTCAGAAGAGGAAGAAGAGAAATTAGCACAAGCATGGGTGACAGTTTCGGAAGAAGACGTTGGTCAAACTTCCGGTTCTTATTGGAGAAATGTTGAAAATGTTTTTCATGGTTTAATGGGTTGTGCAATTCGAAATGTTGATGAAATATGCTTGAAGTGGCGCGATATGAGGGTCAAATGTTGTGAGTTCAATGGAATTTACAACTTTGTTATAAACAACGTTCATGAAGCCGATATCGATCCAGTTAATGTGGCCATAGAACAATATGAAAACACAAATCATCAACGTTTTAGACATGTCACAGCTTGGCAAAAATTAAAGAATTCCCCAAAAATGGAATAACCTTGCTTAAAAAAACACAAATTAGAAGTTTGGTATTTTTAGCTTTTTAATTATTAATGTTATTTTTATTGTTTTTTTATTTTATTTAATGTAATTTTTAGTTTTAACGTTATTTTTTTCGTTTTAATTAATGTAGTTTTTAATTAATGTAATTTAGTGTTTTAAATTAATGAAAATTAGTATTTAAAAAAACAATTATATGAATTTTTGAATTAAATTTAATTAAAAAAAATGAGGTTGAGTGGTGTGTTAGTGGTAAGTATCTCATGTTAGTGGTAGGAGAATGTGGTGCTGATGTGGCACCCACCACATATGTGGTATGTGGTGGGTATAACGGATGGTCTAATATCAAGGTGATAACGAATTAACGATTACAATTTTTTATCGAACCAAAAAAGGTAAGGTGTAGATAATCGCTATAATTTAGCCGCTCAAACATGACAAATGTTATACGTGTCCTCGTCATCATCATCCACAACTACAAATTGGCTGACCCAAACCCCTACATATATTCATGATTTTCAGAAAAAGGAAAATATAAATTGTAACCTGTGAATTCAACCTTGTTCACCAAGGTTTAGTTAGAATTGCAAAACAGGTAATATTGGAACAAAGAAAAAACAAAAACGGTAATATTGGAACAAAGAAAAAACAGAAACAGTGAACAAAAAAGAATGAAACACGAGAACAGGTGAAGAAACGATTCTACCGGTTATGGGAAAAATTGTTTGTTCACCAAGCTTGATTAGAAACCAGAGCGTAAAAACTAACTACAATTACTTCTACTTAACCCCTATATATACTAAAAGAATTAGACTCCTAAAATAACTCAAAAACGTTTAAAAAACTACATATTCCAAAAATACGCCTGGGACTCTTTTTGTCTATGAATTAAGCCAACAATTTATCCCCTAATTCAAAATTCGTCACCTTCTTTACTCCCAACATACTTCTCATCTCTTCAAACTTGTTTCTTGCAAGTGACTTTGTGAGTATATCAGCTTGTTGCTCCTTGGTGCCTATGTGCTTGACCACAACATCTCCAATTTCTACACGCTCACATATGAAATGATAACTTGTATTAATGTGCTTACTCCTACCATGAAATACATGATTCTTCATCAAGTCTAGGGCTGACTTGTTATCCACACGTAACATCACAGGTGCGATGTTTCTTCCGGTTAGCTCAATCACCAAACGCCTTAGCCAAATCCCTTGACAAGTTGCACTCATAGCAGCCATAAACTCTGCTTCACATGATGAAAGAGCTACATATTTTTGTTTCTGTGAAGTCCAGGTAACCAGATTTTCATTAAGGTAAAATGTCATACCCATTGTACTCCGCCTATCATTCACATCCCTTGCTAAATCGCTATCTATGTAACCTGTTATTGTGTCTTCACCAACACTCCTAGAGTACTTCAAGCCAAAGTCTACAGTACCTTTTAAATACCTTAGGATGTGTTTAACAGCTTGCAAATGTTGTTTTGTGGGTCTTTCCATGAATCAACTAACCAACCCAACAGTATATGATATATCGGTCCGAGTATGAGTCAAATACCTTAATCCTCCAACAATGCCCCTGTATTCCTTGGGATTAACCGGTTCTCCTTCCTCGTCTTTTGTGAGTTACAACTTTGGTTCCACTGGAAATTTGATTGTTTTAAAGTAACTCCATCCTTAGTTTGACTTACTTCAATACCAAGGTAATATGATAACAAGCCAAGGTCAGTCATGTCAAACTCCATGCTCATTTGTTTCTTGAAATACTTGATAGCATCATCATGACTACCTGTAACAATTAAATCATCAACATAAACACCCATTATTAGTAATTTTCCGGCCTTGCTTCTTATGTAAACAGCATATTCTTGTGGCCATCTTTTGAAACCAATTTGTTTCAGGTATTTATATAATCGTAAATTCCAAGCTCTATGAGCTTGGCGCAAACCATATAACGCCTAGATCAATTTATACACGTTAGTCGGTTGATTATGGTTTACAAAACCTTCTGGTTGAGTTACATAGACTTCTTCTTCTAAGTCACCATACAAGAATGTTGATGTACAATTCATCCATTTTTAGCCGATAAAGCAAGCAAGACACGTATTGTTTCTAAACGTACGACAGGTGCGAACACTTCACCAAAGTCAATTCCGGGTTTTTGCATATTGCCTTTTGCAACCAACCTTGCTTTATGCTTCACTATATTTCCATTTGGATCTCTTTTTAGCTTAAAGACCCATTTAAGACCAATGGATTTTCTTCCTGGTGGTAAGTTTACTCGCTTCCAAGTTTAATTTTTTTCAATTGCACCCAATTCTGCCTTCATCGCCTTGATCCACTCTTCTTTAACATTTGCTTTGGTGTATGATGTGGGCTCCTCGTCATCATCATCTATAAAGTATAATTACTCGGTATCTTCATATATATCAGCTAGCGAGCGATACCTAACTGGAGTATCACTTTCTATTGAGCTTTGGGTGTCGCTTGACAGGTCATGTGGTTGGGAATTTGATGCAGCCTCCAAAGTAGATGTTGTGTCAAGCTGTTCCGAAGTAAGGGTTGTTTCGTCTTCATCTTCAAATACCTGTCCCTTGATTGTGAGGGTTACACCTGGAATAAACTTGATTTTTGATGCCCTGTCTCATTCCCATTGTATGTTTTCTTCAAAATTTACATCCCTACTGATGCAAATATTCCCTATATCCGGATTAAGAAGTCTATATGCTTTTGTACCCTTTTCAATGCCGAAATACACCATTTTCTTACTACGATCTTCCAACTTCTTAAGGTAAGGACATGTTGTTCTCATATGAGCTAAGCACCCAAAAACCCTTAAGTGTTCAATGTTGGGTTTTCTTCCTATCCAAGATTCGTAAGGTGTTGAATCTCCAAGGGCTTTAGTTGTGACACGGTTTAGAACATAGACGGCATGACACACTGCTTCTCCCCTTAAAAAATATGGTATGTTCATGCTTTTGAGGTTACTCCTTAACATTTCCATTACCGTTCGATTGCGTCTCTCCACAACCCCATTCTGTTGTGGAGAGTATGGTATTGGGTATTGTCAACTTAACCCAATTTCTTTGCAATAATTTGAGAATTCCAATGAAATAAATTCTCCTCCACGATCGGTACGGAAAGTCCTTAGTTTTTCACCTGTTTCGGTTTCTACTTTAATCCAAAAACTCTTTAAAAACACGAAAAGCCTCATTTTTGGTTTTTAATAGGTGACACCACATCACTCTAGTGTAATCATCTACTAGAAGCATAAAATACTTGTTATTTGCTGTTGTAGATGGTGAGATTGGACCACAAAGGTCACCATGTACTAGCTCAAGTCTTTTTCTTGCCCTGAAGCTTGCTTGAATTGGATATCGGTTGTGAGTTTGCAAACCTATTAAGCAACCTTCACAAGGTCATGTAGGATTTTCAATTTTCGACAGACCTTGAACCAGATTCTTATCAGGCATATTTTTTAGGGTTGTAAAGTTGACATGGCCCATTCGTTCATGTCACCTCCAAGTTTGATCAGAAGTTTTTCCAAGTAAACACTTAGCACTAACTTGATTTATCATAATTTTATACAAAATGGTTTTGAGATCGCTTTACCTTCATAAGTAATCTTCCTTTTTCATCATGAATCGATAGAAACAAACCTTGCACTGAAACATGATGGAACCTATTCCTTAGATGTGTTCCTTTGAACCATCTCCAAACTTCACAAAACCTTGTGTAGCCTTATTTATGTCACAAAACTTTATTTTGTCACCTGTCATGTGATTACTAGCGCCATTATCAAGATACCACATATTTGAGATGTTACAATCTTCACCTGATAGTTTTAGTTTGGGATTTATATGTTCTTCATTCAATAGAAATTCTCTTGTTGCTTGATCATTATGTAATGCATATAATAACAAAGCAGGTTCATTGTCATGTTGATCTTGAGTTAGGTTTGCTTCAGTGTTTCTTTCACGTTGAGGATTTTTGCATTCAGCTGCATAATGGCCATGTTCTTGGCAATTATAACATTACACCTTGCTTTTATTTTGATTTTCAAATTTCCCTTGTGTGTTCTCTCGATGCTGGTGGTTGCCGCCTCTACCTTGGTCTCCACGGTATCTCGAACCACCACTTCTACCACGACCTCTTCCCCTTCCTTGAGAGTTGTTGGTGTTCTTATGGTTGTTTTTGTTGGAAGAACGAGATTGCTCTTGACTTTTCTTCTTACATCTTTTAGACCATTCTTCATGTGTATGAAGTAACTTCTATTATTTAACTTCACCTTGCCCTCGGATTCTCTCCTCATGCGCTTTCAATGCTCATGGTGTCTAATTCTCCAAATTGCTCTATAGTCGAAGCAATTTGAACAAACTTGAATGGTACGACTCGTAATATTTTCTTTACCACATATGATTCTTCCATGTTGTCTCCCAAAGTTTGGATATTCCTAACTATGTTTGAGATTTTTGCAGAAAAATCATCCACGGTTTCCGATTCCTTCATCTTCAAAACCTTAAACTCTGCTTTTAATGTCTAGACTTTTGTGGTTCTGACTCTGTCTGCACCCATATACATGACTTGTAGAGTTTCTCATGCCATTTTTGTTGTTTGCTTCCCCGTAATTGTTAACAGCACATCTTATGGAATCCATTGATAAATGGCAACAAGAGCCAACTTATCCTGCTTGACACCAACTTCATTTTGGGGATTCTTGGGGTCTATCGCATCCTACTTCTTGGGCATTAAGACTTTATCTTTATTGCCTAGGCTGCATAGTAGCTCCTGTACAACATGGGGTAAAGAACTTTGGGACCTTCCATGGTGGGATTGCAACCTTTGATCGAGACCTGGTTAAGCTCTAATACCAACATTAAGTTGTAACCTGTGAATTCAACCTTGTTCAGCAAGGTTTAGTTCAGAATTGAAAACAGGTAATATTTAAACTGAGAAAAAACATAAACAATGAACAGGGAAGAATGAAATGAGAATAGGGGAGGAAACGGTTCTGGGAAAAATTGCTTGTTCACCAAGATTGATTAGAAACGAGAGCGTAAAAACTAACTACAATTACTTTTAGTTAACCCCTATATATACTAAAACAATTAGACTCCTAAAATAACTCAAAAATGTTTAAAAAACTAAATATTCTAAATATACCCATGGGACTCTTTTTGTCTCTGAATTAAGCCAACAGTACTATGGTTATATTGCATTACGACATTGGAGTGTTATATGATGGGAAATATGCCTCATGGACATTTTGAGAAAAATTTCCATATATGCATCTTTTTGTGATAGATGAGGATTCTAGTTTAATTAGTATATATAATGGGTTAAGTTTATGTTATTTATGTAAGTTATTTCCAACAATAAACCTTGAACTTGAGGTTATCATCCTTTCTTCAGGTTATCCCTATTTTTTTGTTCTTTCTCCCTTGTTGCTCAACTTATTCCTTAGGCATCAAGGTAATACCAAGTTGTTGCCATATACTTGGTATCAGAGCCTTACCAAGCCAATCGATTTTGAAAAACCCCACCAGGAAAAGACGAGATACAATACTCTGTGTTAGCAGAAGCTACTGCGATGCATGGGTGATTAAGATGAAATTCTTCATGAAATCTCAAGAGATATGCGGTCTGATTGAGCCAAAGAAACCCCAGAATCTTGTTGGTATTAAGAATTAAGGACAAGATGGCAATGATTTCCATCTACCAAGTTGTTCGAGAAGAAATTTTATTGTCGATAGTGGAGAAGTAAATGGCAAAAGAAGTGTGGTAAAAACTCAATACCATGTATATAGGTGAATTGTTGAAGCATTACCTGCACTAGACCAAAAACACATCCAAACGTGTTGTGTAAAATATATCAAGAACATATTGTGAAATTGGAACAAATTTTCTATGTTTTTATTCCCTTCTTTCAATAACTGCTTACAAATGAGGGATATTTGAAACTCCACATCCCTATCATAAAGTTAAACAAATACATCTACTTACACTAAGGCCATCTCCAATGCATTGAACTCATGTGAGTTTAATGGATTGACACGTGTACAATCCACTCACTATACAACTTTACCTATTAAACTCTACAGTCTACTAAAATGTATAAAATTTAATGGATTACCACATCATTTAGGATTTTCTTTTTACTTACTATTACTTTGTAAATAATTAATTAGCATGGAATTTAAATTAACATTAATTGAAAATTACAGATTTAAAATTTGAAATTTGAAATAAAAAACAATTTTAATATCAATATCAATATACATATATATATATATATATATATATATATATATATGTATATATATATATATATATATATATATATATATATATATATATACATGTGTGTGTGTGTGTGTATGTGTGTGAGGAGAGAGATAGTGTAGAGTTCAATGGGGATTAAACTCCTCATTCTATTGAATCCTTTTCATTATCCCATAATGGACATTTTGAGTTTAATGAGATTAAACTCCCATTGGAGATGGCCTTAATATGAATTGAATAGTAACTACTATCTAGCCCACGTATCCATATTATTTTCGACCGGACTCGGTCTATAAAAGACCATGTCAGACTTACTTTCTAATACTTTAAATGCTTCTCTATTTTGTTTTATCTTTTGCATCAATAAAACACTAGACCCATATAACCCATTCAAACTATTGACCTGCTGCCCAAGTTAACCCACCAAGATTACCCAACATTCACCCCCGTAATCTTGAAGATATTGACCTTGCTTCTGTTGCTATCTAAATCATTGTGATTCAATCTTGCTACTTTATTTAAGAATACAAAGTTCTTATATCTTGCTCCTGCTAAACTTTTGAGTTCCAAAAACCGATCTTGATCTTGTTCTTATCGGTTTTGATCTCATTCTTTGCTTCTTTTCTTCTTGCTTCTTGCTACATGTTTTCTTTTCTTACCGATTCTTGTTGCTTGTGTTTTGTTTCTTGCTTGCTAACATATAGAAAAAGTATGTTGCTTCTTTCTTGTGATCACCAAACATGACCAACCTTGCTGATTGCTTCTATTCTTCCTCAATAGCTATATGTTGTCATCTTCGGGATCGGAACCACTACAGTCAGACCTTCATTGTCAATATCACCGTGAGCCTTTAATGCCATAGCAGAACCGAAACACACCAGAATTGAGAACCATACTGTTTATCTCTAATAACAATTGTTGGAATATTATTTGCATTATACCAAAAACACACCCATGCATACTGTGTAAAATCGAGAACAGATAGTGCAATTGGAACAATTTTTTTGTGTTTTTATTCCCTTCTTCCCAAAACTGCTTACAAATGAGAGATATTTGAAACTCTACATCCCTATCAAAAAGTTAAACAAATACATCAACTTATACTAAATATGAGTTGAATAATAGCTACTATCTAGCCCACGTATCTGTGCTAAACTAAAGCCATATGCCTATTATTTTCCACCAGACTCGGTCTACATAAGCCCAAGTCAGACTTACTTTCTAATACTCTAAATTCTTTTCTATTTCATTTCATCTTCTACATGAAGAAAACACTATACCCATATAGTGGTGGAAGGAGGAGCCCCCTAGCTTGTCTAATGCTACCATACCTTTTGACTAAGATACATGCATTTCTAAAGCCATCATACATACTCACATGTTGAAAAGAAAGAAAACAATACAAAAAAAGGTAAATACATCTAATACAAGTGTTCAACTCTATTTTCTAATTAAAAAAAACATATATTTTACAGAAAAAGGGAAAAATACATCTCAAATCTTTTAGAGGGATATGTATGGTAACTGAATATTTCAAAAAGTTTTAAAAATATTATTGAAACCCCTATATATTAAAAAAAAACAAGTTGAAAATCTTCAAATAAATTAAAATCCTTTTTCAAAGGGTTATCATGTGTGTCGTCGTCATTCTAAACCCTTATTTGCTGGAACAGTGCAGATCATTTTCCAACCTTACCATTTAATCGTCGTTCAAGATGGAGATCATCGTACCTGAAGGTTTCGAGCTTTAAAATACAGTAGTGTTTCCTTCAAGATTCCGCTTGTTGCTGCTTCGTTCTCCTCTCCAAGAAAAAATACAGTCATCGTTGAGCCCAAGTGATCTATAACATCTAACTCTCGATCTACAAATATTTTTCTTTTAAGTATTTTTAACTATGTGTGACAGTGTTAATAGTTAGGATCTGGGGAAGGATGCAATCAAAGTGTATATAAAATAAAAGTAAATGATTCCTGACAAAAAGGTATTATGTATCCTATTTTTCTTGTTTCTTGTTTCTTTATTTCTTTTGTATCTATAATTCTTTTACTGTTTTAGTCTATTATTCATCACGTTATGTATCAATCAATTTTATGTGTTATCTTTTAGTATTATTAGTTATTCTACGGTTTGTAAACCAAAAAGTGTTGCTTCCATTTAAACGAATGAAAGTACAAAGCCTGATAGGGAACATGCCCCAAAACCTATGAGCGGGGAAGCAGTATACAACAAAGTGAACTTGATTAGGAAAAATGCATCAAGTGATGAAACTTCAACAGATGATTGGTCCGCCTTCAACTTCTAATGGAAGAGGTGGGAAGCTGATTAGGGAAAATGACACTTCAACAGATGATTGTCAGCCTTTAGGGGAAACAAGGAAACCACTTATTGAAAGAAATGCAACATTTGGTATCGATGCATAAAGTATTCATGGTTTAACTTTTTCCAAAAAAATTTAGATTTAATGCATATTGAAACTAACGTGGGTAAGAGTCTTATCGGTACATTGCTAAATGTACCTAGAAAGATGAACAACAGATTGAAAGTTTGCATGGATCTCAAAGGATTATGGTTGAAATCAGAGTTAGTAGCAGAAATAGTACACAATTGTAAGATATTGCTTGTAAAAAGATGTACATTAACCAGAGATGAAAAGGACATGTTTATGCAAACATGTAATGATTTACTGTTATCACAAGGCTATTGTTCAAATTTTTATAGTTTAGTGAGTAGAAAGAGTGTAAGCTTGTCGGACTTAAATCGCATGACTATCAGAGACTAATGCAATTGTTTTTGACAATTGCCATATAACCAATTAAGTATAAATCCACAAGATATTTTATTATCATATTTTTCTTTTTTCAATTATATTTATTGCAATGAAATCAGAGTGGCAGAGCTTGATCAGTTGCAAGTAGATTTGTATGTCAGATTGTGCTTGCTAGATAATTTTTTGATATTATCGCTCATTTAACCATTCACATTTTTAGGGAAGTATGATTATTTGATCGAGTATGCTTTCGATGGAAGTATTGTATCAAATCAAAAGATGTATAAAGGATATAAAAGGGTATGTTCGAAACTAAAACAAAATCAAAAGGGGGCATTGTTGTAGAAAATGTTGCATATGATACAATCAAGTTCTTAAGTGACTACCATAAAACCATGCATAATGTTGGTATTCTATTAGATAAATATAACATGATTGATAATGAATGAATACCATGCAGAATGTTGGTATTCTATGCGGTTGAAGTTTTTCCATAACTCATTAACAAAGCACATTTCTTTGTACTGCAAAATACACCTGAAGTGGATCCATATATCTGGTAAGTATTACTTATATGTTCATTATTTTTTTTGATTAATTGTCCATTATTTTATACATATATCAAAATTAAAATCTTAATTCATTAATACATTATTGTATTAAGAACTTAATCTGGATAGCTTCAAACTATGTGTATTAAACACTTAGTTTGGGTGACTATATAATACATTAAGCCCATAATATATATATATATATATATATATATATATATATATATATATATATATAATTTATTAACACAATGATGTATACATAAAGTATGGTAGGATCTTAATACATTAGGCCTTGACTTTTGGCTTAACCAAGTTACTAGTTATATCTATATTAGGTGAAAAATAAACAATCATATCCCATTATCCAGATTAATTGCTTAACCCGCAGACTTCATTAAGTCAAAAAGAAACATATGCTAACTTTACTATTCAACATTGTACGTGTAACGCCTGTAAAATCTGGCTAGGCATTTATGATATAATATAAGTTTCGTATTAAGAAAAATAGGAAAAATCAATCGAATCATCCGTAAATCGTAAAATAAGTGCATCAAAACTTATATATTATTATATATTATTATATATTTAGAAAGTACATGTCGTCCCGATCCCGAAAATATAAATTTCGTAGAAATCCGACACTGTATGAATTAGATATGATTTTTATAAGATATAAAAGTCAGTCGAGCACAAGGAATGTGTGTCGTTAAAAGATACGAAGAGAATGGTTGACTTTTAGCTAAATTCACCAAAAGGAAAATCATAGTATTCTTTAAGATAGGAATTTTGAGAAAAAAGAATGTCAAAAACAGAGTCTGTACGAGAGAGTTATGATTTGCAAAATCATTTAATGTTATAAAAATAGGGACATAACATAAACTCAGAAGTAGTTGATGGAGTCTAAAGGAAAGATTTAGATCTCGTCGAAAGCTTTCTGGGGATATAAAGAACGTCGAAAACGGAGTTTGTATGAAGAAATTATGGAATTTACAAAATCTGTTATTTGTGCCCCGCACAGTGTGCGCCAGGTGTGCGCCGAGTGTGCGACGTCCGCTTCTAGAAGGTGAAAACGCGGACAATGGAGAAGCTGGAACGTGGAACGAAGGGGCTGGGGAAACATAGCCTTAAAATGTGCGACGTGCACCCCTTTTTGCATGTCGTGCAACCCAAAAAAGGCTATAAATAGGATCACAAACCTCATTCCCTTCCCACACCTCCCAATATCTTATCTCTCGAGTTGCTTTTGATTTTAGCCCGTTTTCCCTTAGTTTTAGCCTTCGGAGAAGCTCTGCGATCCCTGAAATAGTAGTAGCTAGCAAGTAGAAGCTCTTTGAGTGCAATTTCCTAACTTTTGTCATGAAAATCTCTTTAAGTTAAGCTACATTCTACCTCTTTCAATGTAACTTATATTTATAGTGATAAGTCATTATTATGAACCTATAAACAATATTTATCAGTAATTCCATGTCGTTAGCGAGGTGTTTAAAGTGACATTTCTAAACAGTATACTTTGTATACCAAATGGACCTTACCTCCGATATGATCCTACTTGGTTGTCCCTTGTCAGCTATAGATTTTTAGACATTGGGATTGTTGAGGAATCTAGACTATTAATTAGTCATAAGAGGTAATAAACCAAGACTTAGAGATAATCGAACCTAGGTCATATCAAAGGAAAAGCCAAGTGCTAAAGCGAAGCACTATCCAACTTTCCTGCCATCCACTTTAATAAGTGAGTGCATAGTTACATTCAAGTGAGTGCATAGTTACATTCAACTTACACATAGATATCAAGTATTTAATTTGCCTAAATCCATTATGTGCTTATTATCTAAGTTTCTGATATCTATGTTAGATGGGACAATGGTTTTTTTTCTAAAATATCATATATGTATTTTACCGTACTCACAATGTATTGGGTACGTTGGGTAGCAAGAGATAAGAGAAATGTGATAACAGTTAGGGACCACAAGAGTAGATATAATGGTGAGAAACCATAAGGGAAAAAGGATAATGGTGAGAAACCATACCAGAGATAGATTAGTGGTGAGAGACCATGCTAGAGATAGGGCAAAGACACCATGCCCAACAGAGATCAGTCATCAAGCAGAGTATTGATGGCGACCATGGACTATTTTAGACAGTCCAGTGGAACACTAGCAGACTTGCAATCTATAGGTGTTAATGAAATCACACAAACCGAGAGTGTGCATTGTGGCTTCATTCAAGTACTCTATTTTCCTATGGAAATTCCTTAAGAAAAAAAATTTATACTCGTTGCCTATAGTAATCCTTAGGATGGAACCCTTGATATAGATCTTATCGAATAAGAGAGAGAGAGAGAGAGAGAGAGAGAGAGAGAGAGAGAGAAAGAAAGAGAGAGAGAGGGGGGGGAGAGGGAGAGAGAGAGAGAGAGAGAGAGAGAGAGAGAGAAAGAGAGAGAGAGAGAGAGAGAAAGAGAGTGAGAGAGAGAGAGAAGAGTAAAGGGAATTGGTAATCGGGTTAACTGTTTGGTGTGAATTATATATATATATATATATATATATATATATATATATATATATAAAGAGATAAATTATATTATTGTGGGTTGAAAACTCTATGTACTCACCAGGTTTCCCAACCTAACACACTCAGTTTATTGTATCACAGGTAATTATATATGATAATATAGGCATCTTCTGAGATATTTAAAGGAGATATAAACTATTAGTATAAAGATGTTGTAAGTCTTCATTTATGCTTATGTTTCTTGTATTGATGATGACATCCCGAGTTTTATAAATAAAATACATTTTATGGAAATGTATTGATAATATTATTATCATATTTTTGGGACAAATTCCACAAAGTAGATCTTTTTAAAATGATACTCTGATTTAATAAGCATAAACAAATCAGTCTTTTCTTGCCGTAAAAATGTGGATGTCGCAGTTGGTATCAGAGCATTAGTTTAAGCGAACAAGAAATTTTAGGGAAATTCTTGACTTAAACTTAGAATGTTAAGTGATGATCGTGAGATGTGTGTCTATTATATTCTAGGTGGTACACCTAAATTGAAACTAGCACTAGCTTACTTTCAGATTATATGCCTAATTTGCTTTTATGTGCTAAATGAGTTATTCTATAGCATGTCTTAGGACTAGTTATCTAGGATGTTATTATTAGTTAGAATTTAAGGTTTGTTGCCGACCTAGAATTAAGAAATTTTATGTGTTCATGTTTCTAAACGTTTGATTACAATATTTGAACTGGCATATAACTTTTCAGAATAATAAGGACGATTGCACGTCTAAACCTTCCCTATCTATATTCTCGTCACTATACACTGAATGCATGCTTTAGTGTATAGAACGTCATGGTGAGGACATGTAGTGGCCTAGGAAACGATAACGAAAGTCATCAGCATGAGCCTCGAACTGTTTAGCTTGCACCTGAAGTAGTGTCAGTTGTTGAACCTATAACAATGGAAATGCTTAGGGCTTTGTTAGCCGAGCAAAGAGAGGGAAATGAGGTATCTGATCCGGGAGAATGGAAGAGAACCTATTGCACCCGTTGTACAATGTGAGCTTGAAGAGGAGCCATCGGAAGAAGGAAACTATAGTAGAAATGTTAGTCTTGTTGAACCCCAAGTAGTAAGGAGAAACCACCCTAATTGAGGAGACGGAAAGGATGGATAAAAGTATAAGAACTTCATGAATACCAAGCCACCAAATCTTTCAGGAAGCCTAACACCAGTAGAAATTATGGATTGGATCTCGAAGATGGAGATGGTGTTTGATAGTTGCGACTGGTGAGATAGACAGAAGACGATCTTCAATGTCAGGTAACTAAAGACTGGCGTGTTGAGTTGGTGGAACCTATTGGCTGATACAATGCGTAAAGGAGAGGCCATCAATATGTCATGGGAAAAATTCTTGGAACAGTTGAAGAGGTAGTAATGTTTGGAAGCAGACCTATTAGAGATGAACAACAAGTTCCAGAATTTGAAGAATGGAGAATTGAGTTGTCACAACTATCAATTTTGAATTAGGATTGTATTCATACACAAATACTCTCTCTATGTAACTTGGTTGAAATGGATTATAATAAGTCAAAAATGAACATATTTTGGATGCACCTATAGGAAAAACATGTGAGACAACTTAGCAACACATAGTAAAGTGTCATGATAAATCAAAAAGGACCAAAACATAAGCTTTGTGGTATTACATTTAGGTGTTCGGCCATGGATACCCCATTACCGAACACACCTTAAGAATAAGTGTAATGGGCCTTTTTCAAGACCGAACACACCTTGGAATGGGCCTCACCAAGACCGAATTCCCATTTAGAAGCCACTAAGGACCAAATTCCCCTTAAGGATGGGATGAATTCGGTCAAGCAAAAGAGATTCAAGTGTGTTAGGCCAAATTAAAGTAGTTTTAGTGGTATATTAGTTTATTTTTGATTTGTTGTAGGACGAAGATTTACTTGGGGAAATGAATTCAGCTTTACACCATTCTGACCAATACATTCCATGCAACTCTCCCAATTACCTATCAAATATCTATGCCCTTTTTCCTTTCCTTTTAAAACCATGACTGAAAACCTTTATTCATTCATCAGTAAATCAATTCCTTCACCCATTTCCCCGTAAACACTCCATCTTTGTGTTTCAAAAACTCTCTCAAGTGCAAGAGACAAGTCCTTCAAATATCTCCAACATCTAAGTGGTCCTAGAAAAATTGGTAAGACATTTCGAAATACCCTAGTGTTTTTACACCTTAATATGTAAATTTCATGCTCTTTACACACAAAAATTCGTGTGTAATCTTATTAGGGTGTCAGAAGTTCCAAGGTGTTCTTCAATAATATCTTAGTGTTAAACTCACAAACTCTTCACAACACTTCCAATCCTCCACAAAAACAACCAAGGTGAGCTTCATACCCGCTTATTTTCGAATTTTCTTTCTTTTGGGGGAGGATACAAGTCTAGTATTGTGTAAGATCTTTGTATATTTGCATGTATTTGTGTGTATGTATGTTTATGTGTGATGAAATGTTGATATTTCATGCTTACACTCCAAGAACTCGAGATTTTGCTAAATCTCAAGTTGTTGGAGCTTAGTTATCTTGATATGGTTTCATTTATCTTGGTGTTTGTCAAAAATGGACACAAGTTACTAGGTGAAAAGAATTGATTTTCTTGATTTGTGTTAAAGATCACAAAAATATGTCCAAGAAAATGTTAAAGCAAATTTTTGTCATGAAATCTTGAAAAATGGAAAAGTATGGAAATTTCACTCAAAATGGGCTATAAACACATCGGGATTAAAATACTCTGACCAAGAGTTTATACTTTTAAATAATAAAATATTTAACAGAAGTATACATACCTGCATTCATACTAAAATCAGTGTCACTAGGTCAGAACAAAAGTATTACGATTACTGGACAGCACAAGTAGGCTTGGGGACATATAATCAGATCTGGGAGTGATATAGCCTGATCAACTATATCTTTACGAGAAGTGATTAGCATGTGCCTGGGAATGATTGTGGTGTTGCAGCAAGTCGAAAAACTTACCAACACTACTACAATGAAAACATTAGAACAGAACATAAACTTAAAATGATATAGGTGTATTTGTGTTACTATAATTACTTATGTGCAAACTAAAAAGGTCTTTATTAGTATGTCAATAGTTGCTGAGTGGATACGCTAAGGTTATATGTGACTAAGGTGTCATAGACTTAGAATCTGTGATCTTTGCTTGACTTCCTGTTCCTTGTTTGGTTGTGGACTTAGAGTTAGGATCACTTATCCGAAGGTCTATCATGTTTTGGTTACATATAACGGGTATGCACTACGCAAATGTTGGAGTAACTGGTAAGGGTCATCTTATAATTATCTTAATTAGTACGTCTATTAATTATTTCTTTTACCCCTATTCTCGCGTAGATAACATGGCTGGATTCCATCCCCACGGCGACCTGTACTTCCCCAACCAAGGCAATGGTGGATGGCTCGATGACGAGCCAGAAGAGAATCATGCAATTCCATTGGACGATGACTTCGCAGAGAACTTCCTGGAGGATTCTGACTCCGAGCCAGAAGTCAATGATCTACCCCTGGTAGCTCCAATCCCAAATCCTAACCCTCATCCAGCTTTTCAAGGCCCGGCGCCTCTGTGGGCAGAAAGCTTGGAAACATGCAGTCAAGAACAGGGTCAACCCATGCCATACAACGGAGACAGAAGCTTCTACAACCTGAGCGAGGGAGGCTCAACAAACAGAGTCGTGCCTATTCGAGTCAGCAGGGTTGCTCGAAATGAAGTCCATGGTAGGATAGCCATCAACCGAATCATGGAAGTTGATGCCAATGCATGAATCAATACAGTCCGCATTCGCCGTCTTGAAGATGCTCACGAGAGAGCTACGAGAGACAATGAGACTCTACTGCAATAATTAGCTGCAACTCGGGCTAAAGTCATAGAACTTCGAGCACGCCAAAGAGTACATGAGCGACACCTTCTTGATGTGGAGCGTCAGCTGGCTGATTTGAGGGTTCGTCCGAGGAGTGCCCGTCGCCAGTAGGAGATGCTCTGCTCATCCTTTCTTTTGGTTAAAGGAATAGCCTTCTTAACTATGCTCTAAGGAGCACTTTTCCTTGTAATTTCATGTTTATCTTAAGACCTTGAACTTTCAGTCTATTAGGTCTTTATGCTTTCAAAATTTTCTTATTATGGTTTGATGTAAGACCTACTCCTAGGTCAGTTTCCCGAACTTGTTACATCTTTAATACCAGTACTATTGACAGATATCTAATCTCATGGGAAATCTTTATCCAAATGCTTTCATCCTTCTATAGCTATATCTCTATTTCAATCATACTGTCATTTGTTTTGTTGGGCTATGGAGAGTTAGTCCATGATTCTCTCTCATTGTACTTACTATTGAATTCTTACCAATATCTTCATCTTTATAAACTTACAGCTACAAGATGTCTCCACGTCGATCAGCGAGACGCACAACTCTGATAACTCCGAAGCAACAACCACCACCACCTCCTCCATAATACAATCCCGCAGCTATCCAAGCTGTAGTGAATGTGGCTGTTACGGCAGCCTTGGCTCAGTTCAGTGCTAGTGGTACTAGCGAAAGTGGAACAACTGTTCATTCCACTCAAGGTGATGCTCCAGTGCGCTCTAGAGAGTGCTCGTATAAGGACTTCACCAACTGCAAGTCTAGGACCTTCAATGGGACTGGCGGAATCATTGCCCTCTCGCAATGGTTCGAGAAAACGGAGTCGATCTTCGAGATCTGCTCCTGTCCGGAAGGGAGCAAAGTAAAATTTGTTGCCTGCACCTTCGCGGACAGAGCCCTGACATGGTGGAATAGCCATGTCAAATCACTAACTCTAATAGTGGCTAATTCTATAGGCTGGGAAGCTCTGAAGGAGCTCATGGTCGAGGAATACTGCCCGAGGGGCAAGGTTCAGAAACTGGAACAGGAACTGTGGAGCCTAACCATGAAGGGCTCCGACATAGTCTCCTACACTGCCAGATTCAGCGATCTGGTGGCACTATGTCCGGGAATGGTCCCTATTGAGGGAAAGAAGATAGAGAGGTATATCTGGGGGCTGGTGCCTCCATTTTAGGGGAATGTATTAGCTTCAAACCCCACTACCTTCAACAGTGCCAAGCGATTGGCACAGTGGCTCATTGATCATGGAGTCCGCACCCCGACAACGACAACAAGCCTAGCCATCCCAAAACCCTCCAAAGCCGTTGACAACAAGCGGAAGTTCTGGGATAACAAGAAGAAGAACGCGGCACAGAACGCTGCCAAAAAGCATCAGGTTGTGGCTATTCATGCTGCACTAACACCTACTGCAACTGTGCCGATGAAGCAGTATGCTGGGAGCTTGCCTAAGTGCAACAAATGCAGCTTCCACCATAATGGACCCTGCCAGGAAATGCAGTGCGCTAACTACAACAGGAGAGGGCACACTGCCCGTTTCTGCAAGGCTCCAGCAAGGCCAATCACCCAAGTCCCCGGCGTTGGTGTGGGCCAGGCTTGCTACGGATGTGGCGAGGTGGGCCACTACAAGAGAAACTGCCCGAAGGCAGGGAACGCGGGTATAGTGGGAAGAGTTTTGGCTATAGGCCACGAGGAAGCAGTAGCCGACCCCACAGTGGTCACTGGTACATTTCTCCTTGATAACTCATATGCATGCATACTGTTTGATAGTGGAGCGGAGAGGAGTTTCGTGAACCAGAAATTTGCTCACTTACTTAAACAAAAATCACGTGCACTTAAAGAACCGTTCACTGTAGAAATGGCTAATGGAAAGACAGAGAGCACTAGCTGCATATACATAAGATGTACACTAACTCTAGATAGCCATTCATTTCCAATCGACCTCATGCCGGTCTCAATTAAAAGTTTCGACGTCATTATCGGCATGGATTGGTTGAGTTCTCATCATGCCGACATCATGTGTTATGAGAAAGCTATTCGCCTTAATCTACCGTCTAGCGAAACCCTAATTATCTCTGGCGACAAACCCGGCACGAACCTTTGTATTATCTCAAGCATACAAGCCCAGAAGTACTTACGAAAGGAATGTCACGCATTCCTTGCTCATGTTGTCGATGTGAGCCAAGAGACGAAGGACATAAAGAACATCCCAGTAGTACGCTACTTTCCTGACATCTTTCCAGAAGAACTACCAGGATTACCTCCGCAGCGTCAAGTCGAATTCAGAATCGACTTAGTTCCAGGGGCAGGAGCGATCCGGTCAACTTAACGAATTGATCAGCAAGGGCTTTATTAGACCAAGCTTCTCACCCTGGGGAGCACCGGTCTTGTTCGTCCGGAAGAAAGACGGATCGTTCCGTATGTGCATCGACTACAGAGAATTGAACAAACTGACCGTCAAGAATCGTTGCCCTCTACCTCGCATAGACTATTTGTTCGACCAACTTCAAGGGGCGAATTACTTTTCAAAGATAGATCTGAGATCCGGGTATCACCAGTTACGAGTGTTAGAGGAGGATGTTCCGAAGACAGCCTTCCAAACTCGTTATGGACACTACGAGTTTGTAGTGATGTCATTCGGATTGACCAATGCACCCGTAGTATTCATGGACTTAATGAATAGGGTGTGTCGTCCTTACTTGGATCAGTTCGTCATTGTATTTATCGATGACATACTTATCTACTCTCGTAGTAAGGAGGATCATAGTCAACATCTATGTCAGGTCTTAGAAACACTGCGATCAGAGAAGCTTTATGCGATGTTCTCTAAATGCGAATTTTAGATTCGAAGAGTCGAATTCTTGGGTCACGTGGTTAGCAAAGAGGGAATTCATGTGGACCCTTCCAAAATAAAGGCCATTGAGAACTGGTCAGCACCGAAGACGCCTACAGAAATTCATCAATTTATAGGCCTCGCTGGCTACTATCGCAGGTTCATTCAGAACTTCTCTCGGATTGCGAAACCGATTACAACATTGACCCAGAAGGGCGTGGCCTTTGACTGGGAAGAGAAGCAAGAAAAGGCGTTCCAAACGCTAAAACGAGCCTTATGCACCGCACCGATACTATCCCTCCCCGAAGGGATAGAAGACTTCGTGGTTTATTGCGATGCATCCAACCAAGGGCTCGGCTATGTTCTTATGCAACGAGGTAAGGTCATCGCCTATGCCTCAAGATAGCTAAAGACACACGAAGTCAACTACACCACACACAATCTTGAGTTAGGAGCAGTGGTATTTGTGCTGAAGATCTGGAGACACTACGTGTATGGTACAAAACGAACTATCTTTACAGATCATAAAAGCCTTCAACATATATTCGACCAGAATGAGCTCAATATGAGACAACGAAGGTGGGTTGGGCTACTCGGTGACTACGAATGTGAAATTCGTTATCATCCCGGCAAAGCCAATGTAGTAGCTGACGCCCTAAGTCGGAAAGAATACTCTGGCCGTAGAGTCAAATCATTGACTATGACTATCCATTCACATCTGTCCACACAAATAAAGGAGGCTCAGCTCGAAGCCTTGAAACCTGAAAATGTGGCGGGTGAATCCCTGAGAGGGATGGATAAGAACTTGGAAGTCAAGGGTGGCGGAGCCTTATATCTCATGGATCGGATCTGGACATAGAAGCACGGTGGTTTCAGAGACTTGGTCATGACCGAGGCACACAACACTCGATATTCCGTCCACCCAGGTTCAGATAAGATGTATCTGGATCTTAAAAAGTTATACTGGTGGCCTAACATGAAAGCAGAGATTGCTACCTTCGTGAGCAAGTGCCTTACTTGCGCCAAGGTTAAGGTCGAATACCAGAAACCCTCAGGTTTACTTCAGCAACCGGAGATACCTGAATGGAAGTGGGAGTGGATCACGATGGACTTCATAACCAAGTTGCCCATGACATCGGGTGGTCTCGATACCATATGGGTGATCGTAGACAAGTTAACAAAGTCCGCACACTTCCTGCCTGTCAAGGAAACTGACAAGATGGAAAAACTAAAAAGAACCTACATTAGGGAGATTGTACGACTGCATGGTGTTCCCATATCCATTATCTCTGATAGAGATAGTAGATTCACTTCAAGGTTTTGGAAGATATGTTGCGAGCCTGTGTGATTGACTTTGGGAAGGCATGGGATACTCATTTACACCTTGTCGAGTTCTCCTACAATAACAGTTATCACACGAGCATAAAGGTTGCTCCATTTGAAGCCCTCTATGGCCGAAAGTGCAAATCCCCTTTGTGTTGGGCTGAGGTGGGTGACACACAGTTAGCTAAAGGACGAGTTCCTGACAGCACTCTCACCAGTCCGGAAATCATTCAAGAAAGGACAGAGAAGACCGTTCAGATTCGTGAACGATTGAAAGCCTCTAGAGACCGACAGAAAAGCTACGCAGACAAAAGAAGGAAACCTTTGGAATTCCAGGTTGGAGATCGCGTTCTATTTAAAGTCTTACCCTGGAAGGGCTTGATACCCTTCCGAAAGAGTGGAAAGCTAAATCCAAGATACGTAGGGCCTTTCAAGACACTCGCTAGAATCGGCCCTGTAGCTTACAAACTCAAACTACCTCATGAACTTAGTAACGTACACCCTACTTTCCACGTCTTGAACTTGAAAAAGTGTTTATCCGACGAGACTCTTGCAATCCCGCTGGAAGAGATTGAGATCAACGAGAGCCTCAACTTCGTGGAAGAACCAGTAGAGATCATGGACCGAGAGGTCAAGCAAACGAAGCAAAGTCGTATCCCGATAATGAAGGTTTGTTGGAATGCCAAGGGAGGACCTGAATTCACTTGGGAGCGCGAGGATCAAATGAAACTGAAATATCCTCATCTTTTTACTTAGTTATTTGTAATTGCTTAATTGCTTAAACTCTAACTTTGGGACAAAATTCTCTCTAACAAGGGGATGATGTGACAACCCGAAATTTCTATCTTGTAAAGCCATTCCATTCAATCACAAGTCAGACTTGTTTCTGCTATCTTTTAGCATTGTTAAGGGTCTGTTTGATTGTTATAAGCCTAGTACATTCAAGGATTTTGTGTTAGGAAGTATCTGCTAGAGTTCACTGTGCAGCATTCAAGCCGGAAAACTCCAAGTCTTGGAGTTTACGGCCATAAACTAGAGTTTACGGCCGTAAACTCATGGCTGGCCGTAAACTCCTCCTATAAACATGATATTCCTTCATTTTTCACCACTTCTCACACTTCCAACTCAAGAAACTCGATTCTCTCTCAATTACCATCAAGAGTTTTCATCTTGATCTTCAAATATGTAAGTGTTTCTTCCATTTGTTAGTTGATACCTTGCTTAATCTAGTAAAACCCTATGATTTCATCCATGATTTCATCTCTTTTGGGTAGATCTTCAAATCTTCATCACTTACACCAAGAACACATACTAGTTCTTGGACCGTGAACACCCCCTTCAAGCTTCAAAATGTAGGTAATCTTCCATATACTAGTTATCTTATAGAAGCTCTTAACATACACCCTTGAAAACAACCATTTCCCAAGAACAGTAAGAGTTTACAGCCATGAGCATCTCCCTTGGCCATAATCCCTTATCAAGATCTTCATTGACCGTAAACTCCCATGGCCGTGAACACCATGGCCGTAAACCACCATGGCCGTAAACACCAAGGCCGTGAACACACTTGTGTGGCCGTAAACCCCTTTAGTGCAATCATATGTGATTGTAACTCTTCAATCTAAGTGTTTCCTAGTCCCTAAGGTGGTTTCCTTGCATGATTAGTTGTATATACACTAATTATATACATATATGTGTCATTATATGCTTAATAGGATCCGTTTGTGCTCGAGGCTTCACTTGACACTTAGCATCATATATCGAACTTACATTCGAATCACTCACTACAGGTGAATTCATACCCCTTAACTTATATTTTAAATGATTTTAAATGCTTTTATGGGGGAATACAAGTAGAAAACATTATAGTTATTGTATCAATCACATGTGATTAATAACTATCAAACAAGTTGATTCCTTATATTTCAAAATTGTGTTATCAAACAGATTACTTCAAATTGTTTTATAAACTCTTTTATATGTTAAACTCTTTATCATTTTACAAAACTCTTTTTAAACTTATATATTGTCAAAATCATGTCTATATAGATATGGTTATATAAATAAGGTTGAAAGGGCTTAGGACTGATAACTCGCCTTACTTCCTATTCCTTGTTTGGTTGTGGACTTAGGGTATCCGGTTGTTTGTCCGAGTGTTGTTTGAATCTTAGTTATATATTATGTATATGTGTATAGATATAAAAGTTCTTACCTCAGTTCAACACCGTTGGGTAGCAAAGGTGTACAAACATACTCAGTCATTCAAACAACATCACTAGTAAACTATAATAGGTATAGTTTAGAGGATTGCTACACATTATTTCTAGAACAATGAAATATACAAGAGTCAGTTCATACATGAGTCAGTTCAAACATATTAAACACTAGAACAGAGAGAACATACTATACACTAGAACAGAAAGAACATACTATACATTAGAACAGAGAGAACGTACTATACACTAGAGAACATACTATATAATAGAACAGAGAGAACATACTATACACTAGAGAACATACTATACACTAGAATAGAGAGAACATACCATACAAATACAAGAATACTATAACATTAATGTGAGCTACTACTTCATGACATGACAATATTGTTGGAGATAGTGTCTAAGTCCATAACTATATTTGGTATGTACTTGACCCGACCCGGCATGGTCCATTTGGGTTGCACTTCACCCGAACAATTTACGGATAATCTTTTGAGAATAGTATAAGTTATGATTTATTAATATATTATAAGTTCTAATATATTATTATAAAATCATATTATTTAATTAGTGTTGATCTATAATTAATTTAGAATTAATTTAGAGATCAAAAGTATGACTAATTAAATATGGGCTCTTGTATTTATATAGTGTGGGCTAATGCTTATTTGGAATGGGCTAGGCTTGCATGGAAAGTCCATGGATACTCCATGGAGCTTTAACCCATGGATCTCATGGAAATGAAAAGACATGGGTATTAGGGTTTACATGGATGTAACCCTAATCCACCACACTATATAAAGGAGGCTTTGATTCTTGAAATAGCACGAGTTGATGTGTGTAAACTAAGAGGGACGATTTCAAGAAGTTTGTGACTATTCTCTCAAGTTTCCAAGTTTGTGGTGATTTGTGACTTCCATTTGAGGCATCCACATTATTGGTGCTAGGCTCTCAAACTCCAAGCAATCAACTACTACTACAAGGTAAGTAATTCTACTAGTTTTATTTGATTCAAGTACCCCATGCCATGCTAGTTAGGATAAGAACCTTGGAAAAATAATTATTTGCATGTATCTTAGTCAAACATAGATCCAAGGTTTCTAGGGTTGCATGTCCACCATAGGAGTGTTAGAATGCTCAAAACCCTTCAAATATACTGTTGTGTCACGTTTTGTAACCAGAGTCTCCTGGAGGGAGAGCGTGAATTTGTGTATAGATCTATACGGGATTGACCATGCTACACCTTGATGCTAGTTACAGTAGGACCTGCAGGTCTACGGGTGACGAATGTCATACCATTTCGACGTCTCCGAACGTCGTGTTTTACTAGTCAATCGAGTATGGTTCCAATCTTATCACATTTTTCCTTAATTAAACAAACTGGTTTAAGGTAGTTAGTACATTGGTAGTTACTTATATATAAAACTACAGTACTTCTTTATTTTCCCATTTCATTCACATTGTGATCTTCTCACATAAACGGTAATGAAAACTATATTTTGGTAATGATAGTCATACATGGGAAAAACACTCACTTTTACAAAAGAACAAACATACAAAACAGTCGGGTCTTGGTAGAAGACTACTTTAGTAGAAAATATAGGATTTTCTAGGAAGTATTCAAACATTTACAACAAACACTTACAAACTTTTACATCAAACATTTACAAACACTTTCATCAAACTTATACAAACAATGACATTAAATACATATGAGCTCACCAGCTTTAATGCTGATCTACACTTTCAAAATAACTTGTATTCTCAGGTCACCAGTAGACAGGTACCGATGACCAGGTTTTGAGAAGACGGAGCACATTCAAGACTTGTCATCTGTTTTGATTCATATTTTGGTGTCTTTCAAACTATATAGAACACACTTGTATTAAATTATACTATTAATGCAATGGATGATTGTTGCTTGTTTTACTATTATGCATTGTTATGATATTGTACATGACGTCCTCCGCCCCCGAACGTTTCCGCCGTTCCGGTTTGGGGTGTGACACTTATTAACTCACCAACATTCTATGTTGACGCTTTTCAAAACGACTTGTATTCTCATGGACTCAGTAAGCATGTTTTGCAGCTATGGATTTTGAATAATTATTGTATTTTTGAAATATCATACATTGTGTTATTTTTGGATGTAATTTTAATGAACAAAACACAAAGTTGTAAACAATGTGTGTTGGTATCTGTAATGTATGATGTTTGATTGTTATGCCTCATTTATAATCAACTGTTATGATATTACAAGATGAAGTCACCCGCCCTCGGACGTTTCCGTCGTCCCGGTTCGGGGGTGTGGCATGAGTTTCATTGAGTACACCACTACTTTCACAGAGAAGATGAAGCTATTTTCCTAATTGGTGCCCACTGAACTCTCCAAGATACAGAGGTTTTCTAACAGGATACCAGCGGACTTTGTGTAACGGCCCAAAAATAAGACCAAAAATTTCAATTTTTAAATTGATAAAACCATTATCCAAAACCATATCATGAAAACCATAGTGAATCAGAGTGTATCAATAAACATCCAAGTACGTCTGAGTAATAAAAAAGGCATAACAATATGGTGTGTGCGCTACAATCATCTCGGGCTCTTCCCTTTCGAACCAGAAGTACCTGAAACATAAAGTGAGAAGTGTAAGCGTAAAGCTTAGTGAGTTCCCCAAAATACCACATACCATACATATAATACATATAATGGGCCCCGCCCGGCATCGAACCCCGCTCGATAAACAGATATGTCAGTCATCAGGCCCCGCCTAGCATCGGGCCTCGCTAGTATACATATAAACATATAATCATATAATCATACAAACACGTGTGATAATCACAAAGATAATAGCATACAAGATATTCATCGGGCCCCGCCCGGTAAACATATACACATAACACATGCAAGAGTCATGCAGACAACGAGCATACTAACATATCAAACCATGTGCCGATATTAGTGCCTTCAACCCGCTAAACACAGTGAGGAAACTCACCTCACAGTCTGAAAGATTAGTTGCACCAATCACTACTCTAAAAGTTGTGTCTACCGGTCACCTATACAATTAACAGGAACCCAATTCTCAAACTATAATCAAATTGCCCAAAATGCCCTTAGGTCAAACTTGGTCAACCCTAATTAAAGTCAAAGTCAACATTCAAGGTCCAAAAGTTAATATTTCCTTCCCAGTGGATAGGCCCTACATACCAAGAGAGTACGCCTAGCATACTCTGATGTTGACCAAAAGCGGGGCGCTGACCGCATACGTGCAACGTACTACCAGGTACGCCGAACATAAGTAGCCCGGTCCCAAAAGTACATTAAGAGCTTATTCCATTAATCCCTTACGTCCAAAACTCAGATCCAAGCCCAAAATGATGTCCTAAGTCATAAAGTTTCCAACTTTATGACTTTGCATGGCTATAAAGTGCTTAATGTCAAAAAAAACCCTAAGTTCTTAACCCAACAAGACATCACAACTCTTGAATAGAAGGGATAGAAGACCCAATATCACATTTTTATGCTTCATAATAGCTCCATAATGGATAAAGTTTCCAACTTTATCCATTAGAATAGTCCCAACAAAAAAGATCTAGTCTTTAAGTCTCAAAGGGACCCTAAAGTGCATCTTTTTCAACTTAGTCCATTAAGTCCAAGTCTCTAACCTTCAAATCTGAATCAAAATGATGTTTAGATGGATAAAGTTTCCAAATTTATCCATAACAGGTTCATAACTTTCAATATCTAAGCTTTATGCACTAAAAGTAACCAAAAGCTCATAACACCCAAAACTAGCCTGATCTAACAATTTCATCATCAAGATTCAAACTTTATACCTCTAGAAGAAAGATCAAGGTGAACAAAGTCTGGATCTGCAAGCTCCAATGCAACCAAAACTTCTTCAATAAGTTCCTTCTTCTCCAAGGTGCACGAAGAACACTCCAAATCACTTAAAAACGCCTTGTTTTTGCTCACAAGGCTCAATCTAGTGTTAGGGTTACAGGAGAGGGAGTTGGAGAGGTGGAGGCTGAGAATGGAGTGGGTTTGGGGAAGTTATGGAGCTAAAATAGGGCTCAAACCATCAAAATGGGGTTTAGGCACTGATCGCATACGCCTAGCATACTCAATTTACACCCAGCGTACTCAATTTACGCCCAGCGTACTCGGCTGACCCAAAAACCGCCCTAATTTCAAACGGTCATAACTTCTTCGTTTCAACTCCGATATCAACGATCTTTATATCTAGGGAAAGGTTTTGAGAATCTATACAACCCTATCAACTCTCCTTTGCCTTGTATTTTATTGAACTTAAATCCAAAAATCATAAAAGGCTCGAACTGTCACTTTATGGTTATACCCTTGGGCTCCAAAGCACCAACCGAGCTCTCGGTTCATCTAATCTACATTATCCAAACTCAAAAGGGACTAAGTATCTTTCCCAAAGGCCCTAAGCCTTATGATAACCTGTATTCAGGTCACGGCCCCGAATTATGAAATGATTCGAAACAGGGTGTTACACTTTGGTCCAAAGGTGAAGATGGCAACCACACTAAAGGAAGCTGTCAGAGCAGCTAGGAATGTAGAGACTTAGATTAGAGAGAAGGGTCTGGAGAAGGTGGTGGAGAAAATAGGAAGTTGGAGGGATCTTCAAGACCCGATAAGAAGAGTAACTCCTCATAGTCTAAAAATCAGAAGCTTGGAAGTGACATGGTGAGGTGGTGCGACAAGTGCAAAAAGAAGCACTTTGGGGAATGCATTGAAAGAGTGACATGTTACAAGTGTGAGAGAACTGGTCACTATTCTAATGAATGATTGCCAAGAAGGAAGTATACTTCAAGTGTGGTTAGGAAGGACACTTCAAGCAAGATTGCCCAAAGAAGAAAGAAGATGCAAGGCCAAATATTCCGCCAAAGTCAAAAGTAGGAGCATATCAAATGATCCTTGATGAGACAGCAATAGGCCGGGAATAGAGAACGGCTTACCCAGAGATTGGGATATGAGAGAGAAATCAAGTAGTATTAGAATGAGTGACCTAATGTAATATGCACATAAAACAAATAAATCTTGTAACCGTTTTCAAAGATAATGTAATTTCCTAATTACTTTGTGTGCATTCTCTGCAATGTTCCTTTTGTGATGACTTAGTGGACTCCAAGGCAATACTTAGGATGAGTATGAGTAGGTGTGAAAGGTAGTTGAGGCCTATACTACTGGAAGCACAGGACTCATACTTGGATCAGGGAAAGTCACAAGGTTACTAAGTGTCTAAGTAGTTGAGCTATTTTGTTCATTTTCATCATTATCTTCATTTCGGTAATAACTATAAAGATAAATATCATTCAGACCTCAGTAGGTCTTACCGAATCGAGTCTGACTAATCTACGAAGTAAGTTCGACGTAGTGTCCGACATTAGTTAAAGATCGAAGAAGGATAGGATCAAAGCAATCGACAGACAGATTGCAAACCGTCGTCTCGATCCCAAAAATATAAATTTCGTAGAAATCCGACTCTGTGTGAATTAGATATGATTTTTATAAGATATAAAAGTCAGTTGTGCACAAGGAATGTGTCACGTTGAAAGCTATGAAGAGAATGGTTAACTTTGAGCTAAAGTCACCAAAAGGACAATCGAAGTACTCTTTAAGATAGGAAATTTGAGAAAAATAATGCTAAAAATGGAGTCCATACGAGAGAGTTATGATTTTAACAAAATCATTAAATCTTATAAAAATAAGGAAAAAACATAAAGTCAGAATTAGCTGATGGAGTCTAAAGGAAAGTTGTAGATCTCGTCGAGAGATTTCCGGGGATATAAAGAACGTCGAAAACAGAGTTCGTATGCGGAACTTATGAAATTTACAAAATCTGTTATTTACGCCTCGCACAGTGCACGTCGGGTGCGCCACTCGCGCTTTTAGAAGGTGAAAACACAGACCACAGAGAGGCCGATACATGGAACAAAGAGGTTGGGTAGACGTAGCCTAAAAATATGCCACGTGCACCCATTTTTTCATGTCGTGCACCCCAAAAAAGGCTATAAATAGGAGGCCAAGCCTCATTCCCTTCCCACACCTCCCAATATCTTCTCTCTCGAGTTGCTTTCGATTTTAGCCCGTTTTCCCTCAGTTTTAGCGTTCCGCGAAGCACTATGATCCTTGAACTAGTAGTAGCTAGCGAGTAGAAGCTTTGTCAGTGCAATTTCCTAACTTTTGTTAGCAAAATCTCTATAAGTTAACCTACATTCTACCTTTTTCAGTCTAACTTATATTTATAGTCATAAGTCGTTATTATGAGCCTATAAACAAGATTTATCAGTAATTTCATGTCGTTATACTGATTGATCTATTTACAAGGATGATGTCTAGGCTGGATTTAGTAAGGTGTTTAAACTGGGATTTCAAGACAGTATACTTTGTATACCAAACGGACCTTACCTCCGATATAATCCTACCTGGTTGTCCCTTATCAGCTATAGATCAACAGACATTGTGATTTTGAGGAATCTAGACTATTAATTAGTCATAAGAGGTAATAAACTAAGACTTAGAGATAAATAAAACTAGGTCATATCAAAGGAAAAGCCAAGTGCTAAATCGAAGCACTTTCCAACTTTCCAGTCATCCATTTTAACAAGTGAGTGCATAGTTACCTTCAACTTATACATAGATATCAAGTATTTAATTTGCCTAAATGTTTATGTGCTTATTATCTGAGTTTCTGATATCTGTGTTAGATGGGATAATGATTTTTCTAAAATACCATATATGCATTTTACAATACTCATAATGTATTGGGTAGGATGGGTAGAAAGAGATAAGAGAAATGAGATAACAGTTAGGGCCTACAAGAGTAGAGATAACGGTAAGAGACTATAAGAGAAAAGAAATAATGGTGAGAAACCATACCAGAGATGGATTAGTGGTGAGAGACCATACCAAAGATAGGGCAAAGAGACCATGCCCAACAGACATCCGTCATTAAGCAGTGTATTGATGGTGACCACGGACTATTCTAAACATTATATAGGAACAGTAGCAGACTTGCAATCTGTAGGTGTTAATGAAATCACACAAACTGAGAGTATAGATTGTGGATTCATTCGAGTACTCTATTTTCCCATGAAAATTCCTTAAGCAGTATTTTTATACTCGTTGCTTATAGTAATCCTTAGGATAGAACTTTGAGATAGATACTATCGAATAGGAGAGAGAGGGAGAGAGAAAGACAGAGAGAGAGAGAGAGAGAGGGAGAGAGAGAGAGAGAGAGAGAGAGAGAGAGAGAAAGAGAGTAACAAGAATGGGTAATCGGGTAAACTGTTTAGTGTGATATATATATATATATATATATATATAGGCTTAGGTTATTGTATTCTAATTAATTATTGTGTGGATGTAGGAATGATTGTGGGCATATCATTTTACTTATTTTAAGAAAGTGATTAATACATATTATGAAATTAAAGATAATTAAAAAATACCATCTAATTTCATTCTAAGGGTATTTTAGTCAATTAACATAAATTTCAAAAAGGAAAAATGCAGATGCTAAGGAATAATTAATTCTTTAAACTTTAAAAATCTGATTTTTTGGATAATAAATATATTATTTCGGACATTCTAAAAGAATGTGTTTAGGATTATCTTGAAAAAAAAACATTAAATTCTAACAGAATACTATAAACATGTATTATCAAGATTAATAATTTTTAATTAATATAAATTTTATATGAAAAAAAATTTAATATCTTAAAAATCAGTAATTATATTCATTCTTAACAAATACAAATATGAACATACATAAATGACATTCATTCTGAAAGAATACAATAAATAATGGTTAACAATTACATTTATTCTTTAGGAATAAAACTGAGAATGGTTAAAAATCAAATAAAAACATTGAAATCTAAGTAAACCACTAATACATTCTGATAGAATAGTGTTGCTAAATCATTCTGACAGAAAAAAATGTTAATCCGTTCTGAACAAATATTGTTGCCTTACTTTCCATTCTTCATCAGGCTTCAAATCGAGTTTTCATTCTTCACCAAGCTTCTTTTTCTTTACTTCATATTATTTCTTTCAGAATTTATAGCTTCATAAGAATTTATAACCTTCTTTGTCACACCCCCAGACCAGACGGCGGAAACGTCCGGAGGCGGGTGACTTCATTGTGCAGTATCATAACAATTGAATATAAATGAAACATAGCAAATCCAAACATCATACATCAATATATCAAACTTACATTGTTTTACATCATGTTTATGTTTTTGAATTACAAAAAAGAAACAATGGTGAGTAAATTCCAAACTACATCAAAATAATTCAGCATCCGCGGTCTACAAACCTGCTTACTGATTTTTTGAGAATACAAGTCGTTTGAAAAGCGTCAACATAAAATATGTTGGTAAGTTCATAAGAAATTTGTATAAAAATCTATGATAGTTGGAAAAACCAGGAAATCTAATATTTTCTTGTCAAAATAGTTGTAAGTCTCGTTTTCAATCAAGTATAGTTGTTTGTGTGAGTTAGTTTATCGTTTTCGAAATCATATACAATCGTTTTCCCCAGAAAATCCTATATTTTCTGATGTGTAAAATAGTAGTATTAAAACCCTAATATGTGTGTGGTAAAAGCTTCTTTTAAAGTATCCAAACAATCGTGGTTATAGTCGAAACGTGTAACTTATGTTTATTTCTAAACAATTCACTGTTATATTCTAAGTGAGTCGTTATAACCATACTAATATGACGGAGGCCTGTCTTGGCGTTTCTCAGGCGCCCGGGTTCGTTTAAAGATATTTTTCACCCTAGACTGGCCGGTCTAGCTGTAGCGAACAGCGAAGGTGCGGGGTGTCAACCCCGTATAGATCTATACACAAATTCCCGCTCTCCCTCCTGGAGACTCTGCTTATAACTCTTTATAGGACTTTAGGCGTACACTAATATATATATATATATATATATATATATATATATATATATATATATATATATATATAGGTACATTGGAGATTCGTCTGACTAGAATACTAACAGATTTTTGAGCAAATCGTGAAAATCCATTGTTTATTAAATAAATAACAACAGTTGTACTCGTTGACTAGATCTATCATTTTCGTTTATTGAGGATAATCCACATGGAATCATAATTACCAAAAATGATCCAATATTATCGGTATTGGCAAAAATGGTCCTTCTTTTTATAAAGTATCAAATAAGACTCATGTTTGCCAAAAGGTGTCATAAGTGGTTCAAAACTTTGTGTATTGGTGAAAATGGCCCATTTCTTCTAAAATGTTCATTTTAGACTTATTTTTATGAAAATATTCAAAAAAGCCCTTGTTTATCTAAAATTTCATTTTTGATCCTTTAGAAATTGAGATGTTCAATAATTTCCGAAATTTATCCCATAATTCAAAATAGTCCTTGTATATTTATATGGCCAAAAATGGTCCCCCAAAAATACGATTATTTCCATTTTTTAACCACTTCCATTTATTTGTCCAACAATTTGTATTAAGCAAATTTTTAAGAATCCTTAGGGTTTTTGTCATAAAAATTTGTGACTCATATATTGTAACATACTAGTTTTTGATTTTATACATCATTTGTATATTATGGTTCTAACACTTGAAACTTGCACAAAATTTCGAATTCTAGGACTATTTCATATGGAGTTTTCATAGATTTAGCACATATATAACTAGGCATACATGTATAACAAGCAAGTATATCAAGATTTAAACAAAAACTTGACTTGTATTCTCCCCCAAAACCATGAAAACATCAAAAAAAAGGGTATGAAGCTCACCTTGGGTAGAAGATAGTGTAGTTGAAAAGATTAGATGAGGAGTTAGAGCCTAGAACACTTAAAGTGTGGGATGAACCTCTTGAGGATTTTAGTTAGTATAAGATTATGAACACATAAATTTATGTGTGAGTTGGAGTTTAAAATAACTAACTGTATGAAACATTTACTAGGCATGAAACACTTACAAGAACTTAGAAGGATTGATGAAGAAAATGGTTCCTGGAGCTTGGGTGAAGCCTTGGGAGAGTTTACAGGGAGTTTACAAATGTGGAAATGAAGTTGTGAATTGAGGAAGTGGGGTTTACGGCCCTTAATATGGGATAAGGAAGTGATTAGATGTTTGCTTGGTTTATTGTTGGGTAATGCATGAATTACTGAGATATGTCTTGGAATTAGCCATTTACAGCTCATAATCCGTAAACATTCTTGAAATAGGGAAGTTTTCACGGTCCTAGTGGACCTTAAACAAAGGTTTACGCTTAAAAGGAATCCCCCCCCCTAATGGGTTTACGGCCAAAAAGGCATCCATTTTAGTGTTTACGGCCTAAAGGTGGCCTAGAAAGGTGTTCATGGTCATTCTTGGATTCTTAGGGTGGTTCACGGTCCACTTATGGGTGTTTGAAGGAGTTTACGGCCAAAGTGACTCCTTGGGAGTTGTTCACGGCCAAACATGTCCAAGAATAAGAGTTTATGGTCTAAAGTTTGATTGCTTGAGGTGTTCACGACCATGGTGCTTCCTAGGGAAGTGTTTATGGTCTAGATGTATATGATCTTTAATATGCTTGTTTATGTGATCATAATTGATGTAAGTTCAACATTACATTAATTTGCATGGCTCATGGGAGTTTTAGGGTAGCATAATCCTCAAAATTACATTACCAAAATATTATAATCGCATAGATACATCTATTACATGTACGGGACTCTTTTGGCTTGGTTCTAGACTTGAAAACTTCCAGTTGTGGCATTCTTAAACTTTGCTTCATTGTTGTACACACACAAAAAAACATAAAAACTTGCTTAAGCATGATAATTTCTAGCCGGAAGCATAAGAATTTTGTTGAGACATTTAATATGCAAACCAAAATAAAACAATGTAATGTTCAGTTTATTACTCATTGTTCCAAGATCAACATACTCTTAAAAGAAAGAACACCTACAAAATCACTTCACCGGTTTATACATCTTTGCAAGCAAAAATTAGTAACTTATGAAAATCAGAAAAACAAAGACAAGGTAGAGAAATCGATATTCAAAAACGAAGAGGCTGATACAAAGTGAGGGACCAAAAGAATCGATTCTAACAACATCATGAAACTGTGTCAATTTACACAAAACACAGGAGTAAAAGAAGAATCGTGTTGAACTCCAATTATAGGATTGGAAAAAACTATGTTGGCATTTTATCAAACATGCTGAATGCACTCATTTACAAAATCGCTCAACATAAAAATCGTAAATCATATAAGTAATGAATAACTTAAACTCATAATAGACATCATAAATATATTTTAGACTTAGAAAAACTCAACCGTTTGTTGAAGGTTTCAGAAATCAAAATGTTACAGCAATATTGATTTTATAACTTCTGAGAAAGATCTGCCTTCACCAACATTTTTTCCTGCGATCCCTTTATACATTATATGGTCGATGAACGACGGTGGCATGAAGAAGGTAGAAGTAGCCGACGGTGGAGAGGGAAGATGAAGAAGTGGGCGACGATGGAAATCTTCCAGGAAGAAATTGGGTCGGGTTGAGGTCGACGTGGAGGTGGGTAGGGTTTTAATGCATTAAACTAATTTTTCGAAATTAAAGGGATTAAGGATATTAATTATTTAATTACCAAACTTAATTAATAGTCAAGATTACCTTTATACCCGTATCCATGATTTTGAAATGATTGGTCCATATTAATCCCTACATCCACACAATAGATAATTAGAATACATGAACCTTATATATATATATATATATATATATATACATATATATATATATATATATATATATATATATATATATATATATATAATAAGAGATAAATTATATTATTGTGGGTTGAAAACCCTATGTACTCACCAGGTTTCCCAACCTGACTCACTCAGTTTATTGTATAACAGGTAATTATATATGATGATATAGGCATCTTTCGAGATATTTAAAGGAGATATAAACTATTAGTATAAAGATGTTGTAAGTCTTTGTTTATAATTATGTTTCTTGTATTGATGATGCCATCTTGAGTTTTATAAATAAAATACATTTCTTGGAAATGTCTTGATTATATTATTATAATCTTTTTGGGTCAAATTCCACAAAGTAAATCTTTTTAAAAGGATACTCCGATTTAATAAGCATAAAAAAATCGGTCTTTTTTTCTTGTAAGAATGGGGATGTCACATTACGTATAGGCAACATATGGTAGTTCTGAAAAATAAACATACAGATAAAAAAAAGGCCTGAGAAAGAGCACAGTCAAGTGTTTGGTCGGTGGTTAAAAGATGAGGTAAAAATGATCTTAGTTATGTTATTTTATGGGTAAATTTCCAATATTTTCCCTTTCATTCGTCATTGTCTTGAACAAAACAATAATTGATTAATCACGCCTTTATGTTGAAATTTGTTTATTTTTTCATAGGGACTTTTTTGGAGTTTTATTTTTATATTTTCCTTTCATCCTGATGCTTATCCTTTTAATGATATTTGTTACTTCAGGTCTAGCTGATAAGGCACTGTCCAGTCAGGAAAGTAGGAGGGTATGATCATTTTAGTATATAGCTATTCTGGAATCCAGCAACCCAAGTGACGTGTCTATCCAGTCACCGTTCCCGTAGTAGTCCTTCAGTAGTATAATTAATATTACTTTTTATTTGTAGATTAAGGGATAAACTTAAACCTAAGAGAGTAAGGCATGGGCTATAGTCGAGTTTTCCTAAGAAAGTACTAGTTCATTATAGCCAATAGCTCTTATACCAATCTGTCACACCCATGGCCGGCGGCGGAAACTCCGGGTTGTGCGACATAGTCATGGATCACAGTTATGGAACATACATTGAAAAATACAAAAATAACAATAAAAATTAAAAACTTCTATTAAAACAAAATTAGAAGTTACATCATCTGGTACACTATTACATCATAGTTCAAATTATGAAAACGTGCTCTAAATGTCAAACTTAAAATAAAATGAGGATTGATAAACAATTCCCTGTTTATTGAGGGTGAAGCTCCATCTTCTTGATTCCCTAAGAATACATGATTTTTTGAAAGATATATCAACATAAAGTTGGTAAGTTCCATAGGTTTTGACACAACGTACATTTATAACCAAAAGTGTATTTATAAAATTTTGACTGGTTGACCAAATTTTATAAAAAGTGTACTTTTTCTAACCATAAAGTATAAAATTTGAGACTATAAGTACTTAACCAACTTATCAGATGTAAACTTATTTTCAAATCCTTACAAGTGTTTAATAGATCAACTTAATTCCTATATCAACTTATTATATGATTGTATAAATACTACTTCAATTCTATACAAGTGCATTGGCTATGTATAAATACTATTTCAATTTTATACGGGTGCTTTAGCTATATATAAATCATATTTCAATTCTATATGAGTGCATTGGCTATATATATTAAATGTCCCAATTTCCAAAATAAAGTTATTGTTTTTTAAATAGAATAAACACCCATTTTTGTAATATACATCCAAGTCAAAATCATATGTTCAAATAACATAATTTAATATCTGAGTTATAACAGAAAACAACATAGAATTTTGAATCACAAAAATGTTGATGCATGTGTGTACATTCCCGCCTTTAGAATCTAATAAGTACTTGAAAAATATTTAATCCACAATTGAAAGCCAAAGCTTAGTGGGTTCCCCAAAACACTTCACACAACAATACACATACAATGCATGCACACATGAGCCCACAGTCTGACTGGACCACATCGTAAGGCCTATAGTACACCCGGGCCACTCTCCTTAGGCCTACAGTCTGACTGGACCGCCTTGCAATGCCTAAAGTAAACCTGGACCACCCTAGTATCTTGTCTTATTGCACAAAGTAGGACCGCCTCAACCCAACCACAATATGTCGACATATACACATAAAAATTAACCAACAAATATAGGTAATCGTAACAAATCTACCAAACTAACAGATAAGTACAGCATACCAACATTCTACACATAAGGATACATATTGCAGTACAAAGTATAGTAAGAAAACTCACCTAAAACAACAAACACAGCACAAACTCACATAAGTGGCTAAGATGAAATTTCAACTCTCTAAACCCTACAACCATAGTAATATTCTATAGTTAGCTCATATTTCAACTATTACTTATTAATACTACATAATTTGCTCTCTTTTTCATTCACTTTTATTATTGTTTCATGAATGATCAACTCCTAAGTTATTCTTGTTAAAATACTATACTTAAATGTTGTTAGTATTTTAACCACACAATAATATAACTTTGGACCTTAAAATTCATACAACTCTATTGATATATAAAATTCTTATTAAATTAATTACCTTTTAGTTAATTTAACCGAACCATATTCACATAAATATTTTTCATCCACTAGATAGAATGAATGATCTTTAATTAATCGGTTTTTGTTTTAAACACACTTTATAAGGCTTGGTTAGGTTTATTTTTGCTTTGACCTAATAACCAAATCACTTGATAACTCAAGATATAGCATCTCGATTGGCCTGATAGAAGTAGTCCAACATTCTCAAGCCCAATTCACTAAACTCATATCAATGACCTAAAATAAAAGTCAAACAGGAAGTAAGATACATCATCATTGGCGCCGTATCAACCTATATCCATCTTCGGAGAGAGTCTTATATCTCCAACTCCTTGCACACCTCACAGCTACCCTATGGTGATCTACGGTGGCGATGGGGTAAACACCGACAGCTAAGGTTGTTGCCGAAAATGGTAGTGCTAACTCTCGTTAAAGGAAAAAAGGAAGAAAAAGGAAAAGTGGCTTGAAAAATGAGGTTTTCTTACCAAAACTAAAGGCTTCAAGAAGCAACACCAACCTCCTTAACCACATCTCCATGCTTACCGGTGACCACACCCCTCAGATGAAGCTCCATCTCACCATTCCTCCTCTTAGTTCCTTTTTTATGTGTTCCTTCTAGAACCGTTTATGCACTTCAAGAATGATTAAGGCTTGTTGCACAATGGGTAAAGGGTTTGTTTCTTGTGGGGAGGAAAATAAGTGCAGGTTCAAATGGTAGGGAATACCTCCTCAAATAGCTGGTTGTGAATATGGGGAACAACATGTATGTTGGTTTAGAAAGTCTCGAATATCACCCTCAAAACTCTCATATATAATGAAAGTATTAAACTTGCAGAAGAGAATAAAGACTTTCTAATCTGAAGTGTAAAAGAGATGTACTTTGAACGTTACATGAAGAAATCTTACTTTTTACTCATATTAAAGAAAGCCTGTATATAGGCTTACATGCAAACATCACGTGAAAACAAACAGAATGCAATTCAAATACTATTCTAATCCTAAAGACTAGGTAAATATGATGACTTCTTCTTATAACCAACGTGCTCTGACTCCAACTTACAAATCATGAAGCAGTCAAACCCCTCTACCCATTTTTCTTTATAAACCCTTTAAATAAAATAAACCAAAATAAACTATTAACTAAAAACCATAAACTTATTAAACTTGCAGCCATGCATGTGAACCTGTGAATTAAACCTGATTAATCCCAACAATCACCCCCTTAATCAGGTGGATCATTCACAGCAGTGTCGGTTCATCATCCTCGCGCCAGATTAAGTTAAGCTCATTCTTTTTCTCCCACATTGGACATTCATAAATGTAATGCCCGAACTCATTACATATGTAGCATTTCACGTGACTCTTGTCTCGTTGTACTCGACCATCTCCTCTGTTGGATTAGGTGTCTAAGCCCATAACTATAATCAGTATGTACTTGACCCGAGAGTAGCATGGTCAATTTGGGTTGCCTTCACCAGAGCAATTTGATAGGATGGACTTTTGAGAAGAGGTTATTTATGATTTATTAATATATTATAAGTTCTAATATATTAATATGAAATCATATTATTTAATTAGTATTTATCAAGAATTAATTTGGAATTCATTTAGTGATCAAAAGAGACTAATTAAATTAATGGGGACTAATTGTGTAAATTAGTTATATATATATATATATATATATATATATATATATAGTTTGGGCTTATTATACATGATGGACTAAGTTTTTCATAGAATCCATAAAGAGTTAGTCCATATGGATCATGGATCATGGATAATAAGCCCAAGGGTATGGATTAGGGTTTAACCATGACTCTTAGAATTCTACAATATATATGTCACCCTATAGATAAAATCGGTTACTACATATGTTCTAAGAGTTCATTTGAGCCGATTTTATGCAAGGATATTCTCTCTCAAAAGTCCTCCATTTGTTCATGGTGTTTGTGAACCATTTGAGGCATCACATTTGAGGTGCTAAGTTCTTAAAGGCCAAAACTACAAGCTACAACAAAGAGGTAATTTTATAATTCAATTCAATTATTTATGTCAATTGTATGATAGTTGTAGGCTTAATGCTTTGGAAACAATATTGCATGTATAATTAGAGAAAACATAGATCCAAAGCATTTAGGGTTGTATGTGCACCATAGGATGTTGTAGTATACTAAAACCCAACAGTGGTATCAGATACTAGGATTGTTTTCTATTATATTTGATGCATGACTTATTTTTCCAAAGCTAAAAAATTTTTCTGACAGCACCTACTCGACGAGTAGGATGAATTTTGCCTTGAACTCGACGAGTCCATAGTTGGGCTCGACGAGTTGGATGATCAGACAACAGTTTTTTGGGATTTTTGGCATGTTTTGGATTAGGATCATTACCACAAAATGTTTTAGTTCAAAATATTTGATTTTGTTGGTATTGTAATGATTATACTCATCCAATCAAAAAATATTTGTCAAAATTTCAAGATTTGTATAAGTTTATATGAGAGGCTAATTTCTTGTAAATTGTTGATGTGAATTATCTTGACTTATGAGTTTAATTAGATCATAGGAAAATTATAAGATAATTTTGTTTGTTTAAAATATTGATCTAAATGTTCTTTAAATTCCTCCATCACTTGTCCTCAAGTTATGGAACATGAAAAGTTTTTCCATAAAAACCACATTAAACTCATAAGTTATGGAAATCAAAGGTTTTTCAAGAGTTACAAAACTTGCCCTCAAGTTTTGGTATTTGAAAAGTCTCAAATTAAGAAACTTTTGTAATTAAAAAGTGTAACTCTTGGGTTCATAAATTAAAAAAATTAATTAAATAGTTTTTAATTTTGAATTTTTTATATTTAGAACCTTGAAGTATTTGAATAATTCAATTACACCTTATGAACTTTATTAAATTAATTAAAGTGTTTAATTAAAAGAGAAGTTTAATAAATCCATTATAACATGGTTTAAGATTAATTAAATTAAGAGTATAATTTATTAATAGATTAAACCACCAAGTATTTTAAAAGTTTAAAATACACCCTTATACTATATAAAATTAAAAGTTTAATATATTATATATGTATAAGTAAAAAGTCAGTCTTGCCGTTAGTAGGCCTCATTCACGAAGTCGGTATATAAGGGGGGTATAAGGTTATTGCCTATAAAATGGTGGTTTAATGGGTGTCCACTCTCACCTACCGCTTCCTTGACTGGTGGATGATCGTTAGCTGAACGGGTAGGATAGGACATTAGTTCTCATTAAAAGTATAATGAAAATATCAAGTAACTAAACACTTATAAATTCTCAATATTAGTTACTTAGGAAAAATGTGAATTTGGTGCTAACCGATGAAATTGCACTTTGCACCTTGTTAAGACGTTAGTGGAGCGTGTGTGGTTAACCGGCACACTAATCTGGGACTGACATTGTCTGGCAAATGGTAGCTTGATGTTAGTTATGGATCAATGGAGCGTGTGTGGTTAACCGGCACATTGATTGGATGATTTGTAACATTAAGTGTACCAAGCTAATTAGCATGGTTATTCACTCCTTGTTTGTGATCCTCGGCATCCCAGTCACAAACTTGAAGGGCACAATCGAGATTCAAACATGTCATTGAAAAGTTCAATGAATCTCAAAAGAATCTAGCAATTTCAATTCATTTAAAACTTAATAATCAATTTCGTTTTTCATGGTGGAAAATGGTAAATCGTCATTTACCTACCTTCAAATATTTTGCAATCAGATTACGGCATCTCTCTTCCGAATTTTAAAATATTGTGTTGGGTCCTAGCCTTAATATTTCATATGGGTGTTATATTAAGGACTTAAATCAACCAACTTGAATTTCTCCCTTGTAGATGTCTAGTTCTGACAACTATGGTCTTTCCCGAATATTTTGAATATAAATTTCCTTATAAAGATGATATTCCACAAGGCAATCAAGGTGAAAGATTAATCCCTTCTTCGTGCTGTAGTGGAACTTCTCTTCCTCCACATCCTCCAATATTTCTCCCTGACCCACAAGTTCAAGGTCACTCAAGCTCTATTGGCTAGCAAACACCAAGATGGAAGGTCTGTGTATGCACATGTCTTGGAGATGAAGTCACACATTGACAGGCTGGGAATGTTGGGTGTCATTGTTTCAAGGAAGTTGGCTATTGACTTGGTTCTTCAATCACTTCCTAAGTTATATAGCGAGTTCTTTAAGGACTACTATATGGGAGATCACGACATGACCCTTATTGATCTAACATATTTGCTTATTGCTGTTGAATCAAGAATGATTTGGCGCACTGGTAATGCAAATTTGATTGGAAGATCTATTTCCAAAACTTCCATGGACATTGACAATGGCAACATTGGAAGTCTAGAAAAGCTTTCTTTTCCCAATGGAAAGGGATCGGCCATGGTCAAGTCATTTGATCAAATGGTAAAGAGAAAGGCTAAGTCTGAGATAGTCTCATGTACCATTCCCAAAGAGTCCATATGTTTTTGTTGCTAAAAGAAGGGACATTGGTTGCGAAGCTGCCATATTTACCTGAAAGATTGCAAGGATGGTAAAGTCAAAAAGTTTGACTCTACTTCAAGTAAGTCCGCTATCTAACTCTATTAAGTTCCTATTTGAAGTTTCTTAATACATGATGTAATGTACTTACATTTTGATGTTTTGTAGGATCGACGAAAAGAAAGGAAGCTTAAAGGAAGAGTAAGTTGATTCTAATCGCGAAGAGATGGATTTCGATCGCATGGTTCGATGATCAGAATTTTGAGCTGCTGCTTAAGATAGATTGCTTAGGAATATATAACAACATAGTTTTCATATGTATTTGCATTGTAAGGAAAGTTTTCCGCAATTTTAATAAATAAATTTTGATTTTATTTTATTTAAAGTTTCCTTACAATGACATTTGTGAAAATTGTTGTTTGTATGTTTCCATTGATAGCAATATTGGAAATGGATTTGATTCTTTCGTTTCTGATAGTGTCAAGATTTACCAAATAAGGAAAGATTCTCATCACCCAAGTTTCAGTTGGATAGAAACTTGGAATCATGCAACTTGTGTTATGTGATGAATGAGAACCTTCATCTTTGGGGAATTAAGACTAATTCCTTGTTCACATGTATATGTGAGTCAAGTGAAGGACTAAGGGATCGGGTACACTTGGTTGTGCGTTGATCAGGTCCACCACAAAGAACGATAAGACTATTCGTTATGATTTACTAAAGTTTAGTAAATATGGTTATGCTTACAAGATTAAATGTAATTCAGAATCATTAGAAAAGTTTCGATGTATGACAGAACGAATAATAAGAATCAAATAAGGAAGAACGATAAAAGTTTCTCCAATTTGAGAAGAAGGGAGAGTACTTAAGTATCGTGTTTTATGATTATCTTAGTGATTATGAAACCATATCACAATTGATCCTCTTAGGACATCTTAGTGCATTTTTATGGCTAAGAAGAGGAATCGTGAATTGTTGAAATGGTTAAATCAAGAAGATAAATCATACTTCGTTCCAAAATTAGGTCTTAGAGTCATACTCCAAGATTGTAACTTGAGTGACATGGTCTTAAGAAAGGTTTATAACACTCATCAAATGTAGAGTAAAATGTTTTATACTATTGTATATTTGAAATTGGTAAGTTGTGATGTTGTGGATAAGACAAAGACCAACTAAGACCAATTATATGAAGTGTTTGTCTTGATAAGAAACCGCACTAACTCTTGAATATTTGTTGCCAAGTAATGTTTCTTGACAAAGAGAATCTTATATGTCAAGAGGTCAGTGGGAGTCTTAAAGATCTTGAAAAGTTTCAAGAACTAATCAAGAATGAAACTATTGTTAATAACTAGCACACGACTTGAGGTTTTTAACCTATTGTGTTGACATATTCTTGTTTCTGTGCCCATTCTAGTTAAAGTTGACTCTGCATGTGAGTTCTACGAGTGCTCAATTGTTTGCATAACAACTTGGAAGCAATCGTAGGCACTTGTGCTGCCAGGTGGCAAGAAATTAAGATTGAACAAGTTCAGTCCATATGAGTTTGGATTTGTGACTAACCTTCTCTTGTGATTATGGTTATGACAAATTCACATGGATAGGAACATATACACCATAAAATCTAAGTGTCATAAGGTTTCACTCCAATTCATGAAAATGATTGTGAGGAAACGCTTTCACTAAGTAGGTTTTAAATAGTTAGCAATTGTGATATTTACATTCTCAAATTCGATTATGATTACGGCATCCCTCTTCATAGTTCGAGTTGTGAGAAATGGCAAAAGGTCTAAACATTTGAGACTTATTGTTGTAAGTTCTAAAATTGTTTAGACACGCATGTGTGCTATCTAAGGAAAAGTATATGAGTTTGAGTGCTTAGATAAAGGCTTATCAAAGCATCTCGTGTCAGAAATCAGAACTTTGGTAAGAAAGTCAATAAGTATTGATTTCTAGAAGTCCAATTGATTTCTGGTTACATGTCAAAGATAGTGAGAGCATAAGTGTTATGCTAGTAAGATAATAATTATAATTCTAGTGAGAGCATAATTATTATGGTAAGTGTTGCGAGTTAGCAATGTTAATTATAGAAAACAAGAGTTTCAATTTGCAAAGTTGCAGGGTTTGAAAAGTTGTTTTGTTATAATTAAGGGAGAGGAATTCATACTTCATTTCGAATCTAAAAGCTTAGATTGAGATTATAATCTAATTTAGTCATGGACATATGTGAACGTTATGTTGGAATGATTCAACATAAGGAAATTCTATATGTGGAAATATTATAGCGAAAGACTGGTAAAGTATCATGTCTTTATGTGAGAATCATATTCCATGTGCTTCGGATATAGGATCGATTACATATGCTATAATATTAATTTGTTCTAATTTTCCAAATGTCAGGGGCATTAAGAGGGAAAAGGGACTAGAACAAGATATGACTAAAATGGTTAAGCAATTGTCGAGGACAATCTGAGGTTTACCAAAGATTGGTTACCAAAGATTGGTTGCTCATGGACAGTTGGAAGTAAAGTGTAAATTTTGGAAGGACCATGTTGACATATCCTAAAAATAGGTAACTCTTGTTCAGAAGTGATAGTCAAAATGGGAATATGGAAATGTTTCCATAAGTGGAAGTTATTCTTTAAATCTGTATAAGATTAGAAAACTTAATGGAAGAAGGATGTTCAAAGGAATGTACTTTGAATGTGAGACTTAGTTTCCATGGAATTGCTCTCCATTGGAATACTTTGTAATGTTTGTTGCTAAGTCTCTGTGATTTTGTGCATAGTCATTACAAGAGGATCATTCCATATAAGTTTAGAATCTAAACTGATTATAGCAAATGGCAAGAATTTGGTATTCTTACATTTATGATAAGGATTTGGAATTGTGAAATGAGCATCATTGAAATGTTTTCAATTGATCTATTTCACAAAGAAAGGACCATAGGTAAACATAGTGTGCATTCTTGGAGCATGGGATAACTCTTGTTTTAATTCAAGTATTAAGTTGATTAATCGAAACATTATACAATGAATAATGTGTAATCAATATGGTGATTAAATAAAAGGTGTTTTATTTATATTCATAAGTTCTAAGACCATATTGGATTCGATTATTCTTGTGTTTCACTTTGCATGTTTTGACTTCCTGACTAACTAGATTATTCACACTATCCACAGTCGATCAAACTTTGGAAGTAGGTATTGAGGCAAGACTGTCATGAATCTGACTGTAGATTGTCTAGGTGTTCTAGTCATAGCACAAGGTTGCTACAGTGTTCATGAGTACTCCTGCAATAAGATTTGAGTATTGGATTAAACCCACGCACATCTGAATCACTTCATGGATTTTATCACGAGTGATTGTGAGACGATAATATCTTATATTTCTAAAACAGAGACGTGTGAGTTGTAGCATACAAATCTGTTGCACATTAATGATGCGTAAATGCACCAGTAACTTGGTGTTATAAGATGCATTGTTGTGTGTGATTTGATGAGTAAATATAGCAAGCATATGAGTCGAAGTTTATCCATTCCTTTTACCCTTGGAGGGATAAAAGCGATATATGTGGGCCCCTCGATGATTTAGTGATGACACCCTAAGCGCTTGGCCAAGCCTAGACTGATTTGATTTGTTCAATTAGTCAGTTCTCATAAATCGTAAATCGGGAAATAACAGATGGACAGAGAGAATGATTATAATCCATATCTCAGTCCATATGATATCTTGTAGAATGGAGGAATATATGATCCCTTATCTAATGGACACGTTATTTGACTATGTCAGAGTTCGACAGTGGCTTTTGAGAGCTACGATTGCTACTCGGTATTTTGGAGTCGTACTTGCAATAATAGTTATTAGACTTATCCAAGTGGGAGACTGTTGGATTAGGTGTCTAAGCCCATAACTATAATTGGTATGTACTTGACCCGAGAGTAGCATGGTCCATTTGGGTTGCCTTCACCAGAGCAATTTGATAGGATGGACTTTTGAGAAGAGGTTATTTATGCTTTATTAATATATTATAAGTTCTAGTATATTAATATGAAATCATGTTATTTAATTAGTATTGATCAAGAATTCATTTGAAATTAATTTAGTGATCAAAAGAGACTAATTAAATTAATGGGGACTAATTGTGTAAATTAGTTATATATATTGTTTGGGCTTATGATACATGATGGACTAGGTTTATGAAAGAGTCCATAAAGAGTTAGTCCATATGGATCACGGATCATGGATAATAAGCCCAAGGGTACGGATTAGGGCTTAACCAAGACTCTTAGAATTCTACAATATATATATATATATATATATATATATATATATATATATATATATATGTCACCCTATAGCTAAAATCGGTTACTACATATGTTCTAAGAGTATATTTGAGCCGATTTTATGCAACGATATTCTCTCTCAAAAGTCCTCCATTTGTTCATGGTGTTTGTGAACCATTTGAGGCGTCATATTTGAGGTGCTAAGTTCTTAAAGGCCAAAACGACAAGCTACAACAAATAGGTAATTCTATAACTCAATTCATTTGTTTATGTCAATAGTATGCTACTTGTATGCTTAATGCTTTGGAAACAATATTACGTGTGTAATAAGAGAAAACATAGATCCAAAGCATTTAGGGTTGTATGTGCACCATAGGATTGTGCAGTATACTAAAACCCAACATCCTCAGCCTTTCCCGGAACCCAGACCTCCACCTCGGCCACGCCCATAGTCTTCCCGATTCGAGTTTCCACAACCACAATGCTCACACCTATGCTCTTTTTCTTTTGTTTCTTCATCAGAATTTACAAGTAAAAGCTGATTTTGCTCGGGTTGGATCTCCTCAACTTTGATCCTTTCTTCATAAGCTTTAAGTCATCCCACAACATCATCATAATCGATGGACTTCAAGTCTACAACCTGTTCTATAGAAGCCACCATATGAATAAAACGTTTTGGCAACCCATTAAGAAATTTCTTAACCAATTTTGTTTCCTCCATAACTGATCTAAGTGAGGCAGCTCGAGAAGCATACTCTGACAACTTATTAGCAAAGTTGTCTATCACCTCTTGGTCCTTCATCTTCAAATTTTCAAACTCTCCCATTAGAGTTTGAAGTCTCGCCTCCCGAATTCGATCCGCACCCAAATGACGGGTTTTGAGAACCTCCCACATCTCCTTTGCAGTTACGAGATTTCCTATTAACAGTGTCTGCTCCTCATATATGGCTTGAAACAAAAGTGCAATTGCTATGTTGTTCTTCTTGTCATCCTCATTAACTCCCGGATCGATTGCCTCCCACACCCCATGAACATTGAAGATAGCCCGCATCCTCATAGCCTATACCGTGTAATTTGTTGATGACAATACCGGACATTGAAGAGTCATGGTGTTGCTCTCCTTGACAATATTCGCTGTTTGATCCTTTGGTGGAGCCATTCTGGCGATTTTCTGCAGTACCAAAGTTTGATAATCAACTAAAAACCACTGCTTGAAAGAACTACCAGCAAACTCCTTTTGCTGTCTTTCACCCGCTGTTTTTGCAGCTTTTGATTAACACCTTCTGGTTTTTTTATCCTCCTTTGTTCTTCGATCAAAACTGGGTTAACAAGCCCGCTGATTTTTGCCGAAATCACGACTCGTCTCCGCTACCCTTTTGATCCCTAGAATAGAAAACAACCTACTGATTTGAAATTAGCCCCTCTTCAATCGATCTTCGCTCTGATGCCAAATGTTGGTTTAGAAAGTCTCAAATATCACACTCAAAACTCTCGTATATAATGAAAGCATTGGACTTGCAGAAGAGAATAAAGACTTTCTAATCTGAAGTGTAAAAGAGATGTACTTTGAAAGTTACAGGAAGAAATCTTACTTTTTACTCATATTAAAGAAAGCCTATATATAGGCTTACATGCATACATCACGTGAAAACAAACATAATGCAATTCAAATACTATTCTAATCCTAAAGACTAGGTAAAGATGATGACTTCTTCATATACCCAACGTGCTCTGACTCCAACTTACACATCATGAAGCAGTCAAACCCCTCTACCCATTTTTCTTTATTCACCCTTTAAATAAAATAAACTATTAACTAAAAACCATAAACTTATTAAACTAGAAGCCATGCATGTGAACCTGTGAATTAAACCTGATTAATCCCAACAATCACCCCCTTAATAAGTTGGATCATTCACATCACAGCAGTGCCGGTTCATCATCCTCGTACCGGATTAAGTTAAGCTCGTTCTTTTTCTCCCACATTAGACACTAAGAAATGTAATGCCCGAACTCATTACATTTGTATCATTTCACGTGACTCTTGTCCCGTTGTACTCGACCATCTCCTCGACCTTTCCCAGAACCCCGACCTTCACCTCGGCCATGCCCATAGTCTTCCCGATTCGAGTTTCCACAACCACAATGCTCACACCTATGCTCTTTTTCTTTTGTTTTTTCATCAGAATTACAAGTAAAAACTGATTTTGCTCGGGTTGGATCTCCTCAACTTTGACCCTTTCTTCATAATCTTTAAGTCGGCCCACAACATCATCATAACCGATGGTCTTCAAGTCTATAACCTGTTCTATAGAAGCCACCATATGAATAAAACGTTTTGGCAACCCATTAAGAAATTTCTTAACCAATTTTGTTTCCTCCATAACTGATCTAAGTGAGGCAGCTCGAGAATCATACTCTGACAACTTATTAGCAAAGTTGTCTATCACCTCTTGGTCCTTCATCTTCAAATTTTCAAACTCTCCCATTAGAGTTTGAAGTCTCGCCTCCCGAATTCGACACCCAAATGACGGGTTTTGAGAACCTCCCACATCTCCTTTGCAGTTACGAGATTTCCTATTAGCAGTGTCTGCTCCTCATATATGGCTTGAAACAAAAGTGCAATTGCTATGTTGTTCTTCTTGGCATCCTCATTAACTCCCGGATCGATTGCCTCCCACACCCCATGAACATTGAAGATAGCCCGCATCCTCATAGCCTATACCGTGTAATTTGTTGATGACAATACCGGACATTGAAGAGTCATGGTGTTGCTCTCCTTGACAATATTCGCTGTTTGATCCTTTGGTGGAGCCATTCTGGCGATTTTCTGCAGTACCAAAGTTTGATAATCAACTAAAAATCACTGCTTGAAAGAACTACCTGCAAACTCCTTTTGCTGTCTTTCACCCGCTGTTTTTGCAGCTTTTGATTAACACCTTCTGGTTTTTTTATCCTCCTTTGTTCTTCGATCAAAACTGGGTTAACAAGCCCGCTGATTTTTGCCGAAATCACGACTCGTCTCCGCTACCCTTTTGATCCCTAGAATAGAAAACAACCTACTTATTTGAAATTAGCCCCTCTTCAATCGATCTTCGCTCTGATGCCAAATGTTGGTTTAGAAAGTCTCAAATATCACACTCAAAACTCTCGTATATAATGAAAGCATTGGACTTGCAGAAGAGAATAAAGACTTTCTAATCTGAAGTGTAAAAGAGATGTACTTTGAAAGTTACAGGAAGAAATCTTACTTTTTACTCATATTAAAGAAAGCCTATATATAGGCTTACATGCATACATCACGTGAAAACAAACATAATGCAATTCAAATACTATTCTAATCCTAAAGACTAGGTAAAGATGATGACTTCTTCATATACCCAACGTGCTCTGACTCCAACTTACACATCATGAAGCAGTCAAACCCCTCTACCCATTTTTCTTTATTCACCATTTAATAAAATAAACCAAAATAAACTATTAACTTAAAACCATAAACTTATTCAACTAGCAGGCATGCATAACAATGGATGAACCAACACCCACTCCCATGAGCATAACAATGACTTCCCGGTAAATAATCATTAGTCCACTACTCCCATGAGCATAAAAATGGATGAACCAACACCCACCATCATGTCCAGACGTCATCCCAACTCAGGGGTGCCGGCTAGATCATCCAAGCGACCCACTACGAACTCCATGATTGGTAACCTAACTCATATGAAACGATTCTAATAAAAAAAGAACGGATCCACTAAAAGAAACTCAACAAGGAACTAATGATATAAAACCATGACTTTTACAACAAGTCATCATCCTTTCAAACCTGACCCAAACCGTCAGCTACTGAACTATCAGTAGTATTTCGATACTACTCAAACACCTGACTATGCCAAACGACTAATGAACCAACACACAGATCTCCACTACACAGTCTTCGGGTCCAACTCACATAAGTGAAATCCACGATAGTTCACGATATGTCATGACACCATCCAAACATTGGAAAGAGAAGCTCACGGTTCTACACCGTTCTCGTCGTCATCTAACGACGGGCATGAAGACCCACAACTAGCACCCAGTGATCCTATAGACGCACAACCATCATCCCACCAACCTATAGGAATCCATTCAACATCCCACTTAACACTTACCATAAACAACAGGAGCCATACAATTCTATAATACGTAAGTCCAAGCTGCCACCAATGCATCATCAAACGAAAGCATGGTCATACGTAACTAGAAAATAAAATGGACACCCGAGCGCTTGTTCCAACTCGAAAGAAATAAATCAAACAAGAACCATGCCATAAAGTCAGAGCAAGTGTTCTCATGTTATCTTACTTAGTACACATACACCCCTCATGACAATATTTGGTGTATTGCCAACATTTTGCACTCCCAATAACCAAGGCCAATTGCCAACTCAATCCTAATAGAAACAACAATTCCACAACGAACTAGTCAATAGTACGCATACATAGATACCAAGATATACACCTTACAAAACATGACGAAAGGTAGACGTATCAATTGCACCTTCAACTGATAAAGCCCGAAGCCTTCAAATACCCTCAACTATTGACAACGGATGAAATAACCGACGATCAAAAATGGATAGACAACTAAAACAATAATCCCACACACAATGAACAAAGCCTAGGAGAAAATACTATTACCGATCCCTGAAGTCAATCGACAGATCAACAATTGCCCATCTTTACCAAAGATAACCAACCCATACCATGAGCTAATAATGCTCTCTATATATGATACATAACCTGAGCAGATCAAATGTTTCTCCTATTACAATTCTTGGCACTTCCAAAAGGAACTACTGACCAAAGTGAGTTCCTTGCCCCACAGCTTTCACATGCACCCCTATAGACGTAACCATGAAGGAAACTTGCTATGCACTTGATCTGACCAATCCTTGAATTCTTCTTGACCAGGAAGGATTCCAGTGGATCCTTAAGAAATGCAACGAGAAGACTTCCTAACCACGAGCAGTTCGATGGTAGCCTACCTTCCTTCACTTATGCAACAATAACCATGAACCCATAAAAAACCTTGCACACTTGAACCGCAGATTCCCTTGACCCATTACACCGTACCATAAAAAATCGAACAGTCTAATAATCCTCCAAGCAAAATACTAAATTCTCCCCCACCTAGGGTTCGAACTACAACCGACTAACGACTACAACATCAAAGCCCCAGACCGGCTTAACTAGGTACATACTGATCTTGACTCTCCGAATGCATAACCTAACACAAGGTGGTCCTTCGAATAATAACCAGCCAAATCTCAAGGAAACTCAAAATCTCAGATGGAGACCTTAGAACCTCCCATAGCATCACCGCTACAATCTTATCGAAATCAACCAGAATATCATTTGATTGACGAGGCAACTTACGAGTGTTTTTAGAGTGTACTATGATGGGCCAATAACTGAGCTAGATGACGAATAAGCCTCTGTATGACACTACAAGTGGCATGTCGAGAATATCATCAATGCTTCATCAACGTCGTGAAAGATATTTAGAGAATGAACATTATCGCCTATTTTGACTCGTCAGACGTAGGTTATAGCTAGCAACCACATGTGGGGAGGTCACCCCATATAGATCTATACAAAATTTTTATCGCTCCTTAATGATTAACGGTTATAGCACATAGGGCTTTACTAAGTTTTTATTCTTAGTTGATGAAGGGATCAACTCATATAGTACTCCCAAGTTTAAACAGTTATAAAAATGTGTGATGGCATGTCCTAAAATTTAAGTTAAAAAGTTTATAGACTCGTTGTTTATTCATTATGTAAAATTTGTAATACATTTCTAACAACAATTGAGTAGCGTAGCGACTACATTTGGACCAAAACCACATTTTACCCAATGTAATACCAATAATTCCAAATATGAGAACGAATCTAAATATATGTAAAATAATTGTTTTTAACAATATGAAAACTATTTAGTAATTATAAATTATATGATTTAACTTACTTTTTTACATTTGTAATTATAGTCTATAATAAGAGTATAAAACCTTTATAACATCATATAAGTACATCTAGTTTGAACGAAAACGGCTGAGTTAAGTAATAACTTGTTTTTATCAAACAAAAGATAACCGTTTTTTTAAAAAAGCTTTAGATAATACATTAAACGTTTTTATAAAGATCAAGACTAGTATTTCTTTCATGTATAACTAACAATTCCAGATAAATGTACAAGTTCATAAAGTTGTATGGTTTTTGGTTCATTTTTGTAATTATATGACAACTACATAGCGATTGTAGTTATAAACGTCTAAATAATGATTTAACATTTATAACTATAAATAAACCGTATTTTTAGGTATTTAAAACACGAAATACGATTTTTAAGTTCATGTCTTTCAAACATATATATTTGGTTTTAAAACGTCCATTTTAACGACCCAAAATATATATAACAAAACATAACTTTATATAAATCATTAGATCTGACGTTTATATAAATATAATAAGGTGTTGTGTATGTACTCACCCCTAAAAACATAAGTGGCTTCAAAGTTGTCGTAGAACTCGCAATTGAAGTGTAAGAAGCTGTCGTTATCAAGATCGGGTGTCCTTTACGTTTTCTGTCTTTTTGAATGGAACCTTCTTTCAACAAAACTACTTCACATGCTTGTAGATATGGCCATTATTAACAAGAAAAAGTAACTTTATGAAGCCAAAGAAGTCGAGGTTTTGATTAAACTCGGAAAAAACGCATACGACAGGGACCATTTTTGCAGCTTTGTCTTAATAATTTAATAGTAAATAATTATTAAATCCTCATATGACTTAAATTAATTTAACTAATAGTTCACTAAAAGATAAAGATTAAATCATAATCGGTTTATTTTTATAATTAAATTAATTTTTATATTAATTTCAAAAAATTTAAAATTAAACCTAGTATTTTAGAAAAGTTTTAAAATACACCTTATACTTATATTAATAAAATTTTAATATATTATATGCATAAAAAAAATTCAGTCAAATTACTAGTACGTCTGATTCACGAAGTCATGCTATCAAGAGGATATAAGGAAGTGTCCTACAAAATGGTCGTTGAACGGGTGTCCACTTTCACCCACCACTCTCATGTGTGGTGGAAGGTCGTAGCCGAACAGATTTAATAGGACATAATCTCATTAATAAGTATAATGATAAAAAGTAACTAAACTATTTTTTAAAAATCCCACTCTTTGTTACTTTAGGAAAAATGTGAAAAATATGTTAATCAATGAAATTGCACATTGTGCTTTATATGTAGTTAGTGGAGCGTGTGTGGTTAACCGAAACATTAATGGTGACTATAAAGAGTAGTAATGGGCATCTCGAAAATTATCATTGTTAATGGACCATGTGTGGTTAACCAACACTTTAATTACAGATGATAAATGACATTGAGGTTGCTAAGCATATTTACATGGTTATTCACATCTTGTTTGTGATCCTCGACATCCCAGTCACAAATAGAAGAGCATAATATGAGATTAAACATGTCATTGATAATATTCAATTAATACCAAAAGATCTAAGAATTTCATAGTTTGAAATTGGTGAATTGTTTTACCTACCTTCATAAATTCGCAATAAGATTACGGCATCCCTCTTCTTAGTTGTGAATTGTTATTTTTGATCCTAGCCTTAATTATTTACTATGGGTTGAAATATTAAGGATATATGTCATCTAACTAAAACTATTGTTTTCTTTATAGATGTCTACTCTTGGTGATGCTTCTGCTTCTCAAACCTCTACCCACAACTTCTCGCTACTTTCGATCGTGTCCAAGGTGACATTGGATGGAACCAACTACAATGATTGGATGTGTAACATCAAGATGGCTCTTCGATACAAGGGAAAAGAGTATGTCCTGGAAAAACAACTTGTTGAGATCGATGAGGCCACTGCTACTCCTGAAGAAATCCTCTCCTACAAGAAACATTATGACGACGCAACAAAGGTTGCTTACACCATGGTTGCCACCATGGATCCTGAGTTGCAAAGATTCTATGAGGATTACTGGCCATACAATATGAACTTGGATCTTATGGAAAAGTTTCTCAAGAGAGATCTTCAAGAAAAGTATGAGGTCATCAAAGCTCTTATGGCTTGCAAGTTGAAGGAAAGAGAGTATGTATGCAATCACGTGCAAAGGTTGCAGAGATACGTGGAGCGCTTTGAAAGGCTAAATGTGAATTTTGAGGAGGAGCTGGCCATAGACATTGTCCTCAACTCCTTGCCACCTTGTTATGCTCAGTTTTTATATTGGCTTATTATTTGAACAATATTGAGACCATATTCGCCCAACTCCACAACCTATTGTAGAAAACTGAGCCAGGTTTGAAGAAAAATCAAAACTCTACTCCTAATATTGCTCCTGTCCTTGCCATTAGACAAAACAAAGGAAAGAAGAGAAAAGGTGCTCCTAAGATGAACTCGAAGGGCAAGGCCCATGTTGGTTCATATAGCAAAGGCCCAAAAGCAAAGCCCAATTCTGACATTCCTTATGTTAGTGATCCCAAAGAGGCCACTTGCTTCTATTGCAATGAAAAGGGTCATTGGAAACGAAGTTGCCCCAAGTACTTGTAGGACGTAAAGGATGGAAAAGTGAAGCCATCGACGGCAGGTATTTACACTATTCAAACTAATAACTCACAACCAACTCGTTCTTGGCTCCTTGATACAGGATGTGGTTTTCACATTTGTTCTGATGTGCAGGGGCTAAGAGAAAGTGAGGAGGTGGAGCATGGAATGATGAATCTGATCATGGGAAATAGGCGATATTCTCCTGTTACTGAGATTGGAACTTATAGTCTTGTGCTTGGTGGTGATGTTATATTAGACTTGGTTAATTGTTGCTATTCGTCATAAATGACGTGAAACATTATTCCTTTTCATGTACTATTTGGACAAGGTTTTCGATATTCGTTTAATGATATTAATGGTTCGATTTTGGCTTACACGAATGTTGTCACACCCCCGGACCAGACGGCAGAAACGTCCGGAGGCGGGTGACTTCATTGTGCAGTATCATAACAATTGAATATAAATGAAACAGAGCAATCCAAACATCATACATTGAGATAACAAACTTACATTGTTTACATATTGTATTTGTTTCTTCGAATTACACAAAAGAGACATAAGCAGAAAAAAAATCCAAGCTACAGCTAAAAGTCTTGCATCCGTATCCCTTGTTACCTGCTTACTAGATCCCTGAGAATACAAGTCGTTTTGAAAAGCGTCAACTAAAAAGTTGGTGAGTTCATAAGCATTTTTGTATAAAATCGTTCACACTTGTTTAGAATCGTTCTCATTGTACTTTCAGAAAATCAGATATTTTCTATGAAATCGTTTAGAGTCTTGCCTTGAAAATCATGGATATATGTGTGTATGTCATTACTTTTATTCACCCTTATAAGGAGTGATTTTGAAAAGTAGTGTGATTTGTAAAAGCGAGCTGTGTATGAGAATAGTTCTTTTGAATAGTAATAGTCAACCGTTTCCAGAAAAGTCCCTTATTTTCAAAAAAAGAATATGGTTGAAAATCTTGTTCCTCTTATCGAGTAAAATTGAGTGTGCGTTCTAGTCCCTTATTTTCAAACAAAGGTTGCTTACACCATGGTTGCCACCATGGCGCCCTCGGTTTGGAAAAGACATTTGTCACCCTAGACTGGCCTGTCTAGCTGTAGCGAACATCGAAGGTGCGGGGTGTCAACTCCGTATAGATCTATACACAAATTCTCGCTCTCCCTTCAGGAGACTCTGGCTATAACTCCTTACAGGACTTAGACATACACTAATATTTTTATATTTAGGTACTTTTGAGATTTATCTGACTAGAATATTAACAACCTTTTGAGCAATAGTTAGAGATCCATTATTTGTTAGATAAATAATGAAATTCGTACTTGTTGAATAAGAATATCGTTCTCGTTCCATATCGTTGATTGTGCTCATTAACTAGGTGCTCGTGTTCGATCCTTTTTGTTTATTGAAAAATAAGTCATTTTAGTCAAGGGAAAAGGTGTCAAGTTATAATTTGTATAAATTTATAACTGCCGGTTATGACACACATTTTCTGTTTTGTGACATATAGAACATTACTTATGTTGTTGGAGGTTTTACGACAGTAGTTTATGACATGCAAATATTTCTGTCATAAAGGCTCTATTTGTGTATTTTCTTGACGCAGACTTTTATATTGAATATTTACAAAATACCCCCTGTCAGTTTGCAAAATAGTCGCAAAGTTTCCTTTTTCGAAAATTACTAGAATGGTGTCCACTTATCAAGATCCCTTTTTATAACTTATATCTCTAGACATAAGAGCATAGATAAAGGGGTTAAGTTGGACACACCCAATAATTGGGAGACTCTTTTGTACAAAGTATCCTCTGTTCTTTATGAAATTGAGAATTCTTACGTTCATGAGTATATTACTAAAATATTAATTTAATAATATTTCACACACACATACAAACATACGTATATAAGCAATTATTCAAGTATTTAGGCAAGATTTAACTTGTACTCTCCCCCAAAAACATTAAAATATTGAAAAGGTGGGGTATGAAGCTCACCTTGAGATGGTTGAGGAGCTGTTTGGAGTTATGGAGTGCAGATCTCAAGCTTAAACTTTGGCTGAGATGATGAACTTCCTTGGGAGAAAGTTATCCTTAAAATTTCCAGGAAGAAGTTGAGAAATTTCTTTTCAGCAAGATCCCCCATTCTTGCTTGAAGATGAGTTTTTTTGAGAGAAAATGGGAAGAGTGTGGGAGAAGGTGAAGTCTAACCCCTTTACTGTCGTTGTATTGAGGAGTGTAAGAAAAAGGGAGGAATCTTTGGTGCATGGGGATCTGGTGGTCCATGCATGGATATTTGGTGGGTAAAGCATGGAATACTGTGATTTGCATGGGGAATAGGAGTTTCGTCAAATCACAAAGTCAATCCCTTTGTCCTTTTCTTGATTTAGGATAAGGTTTTCCTAAATCCCAAACATTTATTTTTATGAAGAATATGCTTAAAATAATTAATTTTAGCATAAAATAGGGGTCTAAGGGGTTTAGGATAGGAAAAATACGAGTTTGGTGTAATTTTCGACGTCAAAATGACTTAAAATGGTGAAAAGGTCCGAAAATAACGAAAATCCGGAGTGGGGGTTGGTTCCTGCGAGGGTCCGAAGTCAAACTCCTCATTCCGGAGTCATTCTTCCACTTCCGGAGCAAAGGAGTAAAATTTCCGAAGCTATAGATAAATTCTGGAGTCATCAGGCGGAGTTCCGAAGCATTCTCTTCAGTTCCGGAGGGCTTTTCTCGGATCCGGGGTCAGGAGGTGAAGTCCGGAAGTCTGATCTGGATATGCGAAGTCGGATCCTAATTCCGAAACGGCGCGAGGCGAGGTAAGAAGCTTCCGGAGCTGCGAGATTGTCCGGATGGGAGGAGAGGATCCGAAGCTAGGAGGGTGTCGAAGATGCGGCTCCTCTTGGTTTCTTAGAAGGTGTCCGGACTAAGAGGGTTCCGGACCAAGAGGTCCGAACCAAGAGGGTTTCGGACCAAGAGGTTCCGGACCAAGAGGGTCCTTTTGAGTTTCCTCTTCCGGTTTTGAGCTGTTTTCGACTAAGGAAGGTGCTTAGAGAGATTTGAGATACGTGGAGAGATTTGGGAGAGATTTCACATTCTTAGAGAGATTTCGCACATGGGAGAGATTTGGGAGAGATTTCACATACTTGGAGAGATTTGGGAGAGATTCACTATACTTGGAGAGATTTCGCATACTTGGAAAGATTTGGGAGAGATTAACTATTCTTGGAGAGATTTAGCATACTTGGAGAGATTTGGGAGAGATTCACTATTCTTGGAGAGATTTAGCATACTTGGAGAGATTTGGGAGAGATTCACTATTCTTGGAGAGATTTCGCATACTTAGAGAGATTTGGGAGAGATTTAGCATACTTGGAGAGATTTAGGAGGGATTCACTATTCTTGGAGAGATTTTGCATACTTGGAGAGAATTGGGAGAGATTTCACATACTTGAAGAGAATTGGGAGAGATTTCATATACTTGGGGAGTTTTCATTCTAACACTTCATGGCTCATTAGGAACTCATATTGTACACTTAGAAGTGTTAGCACAAGTCTCACAATAGTACTTGCTTACTTGAGGACAGAATTTCCTAGCCAAAAAGGCTAGTTGTGACATCATCCCCCCTTTAGAGGGAATTTCGTCCCGAAATTCTTTCGAAAGATAGGGTTATGAATGTTAATATAGGTGAGGGTATTTTTGAGTTATTTGGTCCTTACGTTCCCAAGTGAATACCGGTTCACGCCTAGCGTTCTCTCGAACCTTCACAATAGGGATGCGGCTTTGTTTTGTGTTCTTAACTTTCCCGTTCATTGACTTGATAGGCTGATCAATGATTAGGAGGTTCTAGTTCACCTTAGTCTTGTCTATTGGGACTGGGAGGGTTGTTCGATAGACACTTTCTAGTTTCGATACATGGAATACAGGGTGTGCGTTACTAAACTCGGAGGGTAATTGGAGTTTGTAGGATTATCGGACCGATCCGTGCGAGGATCTCGAATGGTCTGGTGCATCGGGAGTTTAGTTTACTTTTCCTTTTTGACTCGAGTAACTCTTTCCTGAGGGGAGTTCTTAAATAATACCCCGGTCTCCTACTTGGGATTTCAAGGTTTTGAGGTGCTATGTGCATAGTTCCTTTGTCGGTATTACGATGCTTGGGGTCGGGTTTGGGTTTGGACTATCCTTTCCGTGGTTTCTCGAATAATTTCGGGTCTAGAGAGTGTGCTATTGGGCGTTTGTCATCTTGTTGGCTCGGTATCTCCCATCTCAGCCTAACAGAGGATGATCTGCACCTCTGGCCACACAGGGCCTCGAGGGGGGCAACTCCTATGCTCGAGTGGTAGTTGTTGTTATATGAATACTCGATTAGAAGCAAGTGGGTATCCCAAACTTTGTCAATGTCCATTACACATGCTTCTCTTTGGGATGTGGGTTCGTGTTTACCTTGACCTTGACAGGTGGAATTTCTAGAGTTTCGGTGGTCTGACACTTATGAGTGCTGAGCACATGGGAGGTGAAATGTCTAAAACTAGTTCCTTATGTTAATCAGAGACTATGAGTTATCGGGACCTTTCTTGGCGAGGCCTTTTGAATGGTTTTCTAGGGATCGGGATCCTGGTGTCCTAAGAGTAGAGTTTTCTGGGCCTTAGGAGTTGCTACCATGGTCACCAAGGTTGAGTTTGCGTGATATAGTTGACCTTATGAGCCTTAGATTATTCTTGGGAGTTTTCTCCCTAGGGTTTTTCCAACCTAATGGTAGGTCGGCCTCTTCCAGTCCTCATTGTTGGTTAAACATGTCTCCGATTCGGGGTAGGGAGTATCGATTCTTAAGAATGGGTTTGTTTGGCTTACTCGTAGTCAGTGGTGCTTATGGTAATTTTCGTCTTTCTCCCCTATGAGTTAGACAGGTGTTTCATGTGGTTAGGGGCTGGGTCTGATGTCTACTTAATCTATTATGTCGATCTTGCAATCAGACACTATCTGTTCTTGTGACTGTGCCAAGTGGTATCCGGTGTTTGGTTATTGGGGTGGTTCTAGGAGCCGGGGTGATTCTATCTCCGCTTAGCACATGGTTGAGATTTCCAAAGGGATTATAGGAACCTCTAGAGGAGGTTGGAAACCTTTTCGGATTCCCTTAATGTCTTTTGCTCCTTGATTTTTAAATATTTATCGGGGCTAGGGAAAAGTGTGTGGCAATTCTTACACCAGGACTTAGGCGTCTGGTTGCTAAGGATTTGCCGTTACCGGCTGAAAGAGTTTCGTTACCCGGTGGAGTAGGGCGAAAGTATATTGGCAGAGCTCGAGGTTTGTAAGGTGAGGATCAAGCCTGTCCGTGCCGATTGATGGCGTTGGACTTCTTGTTTCTACGTCGATTCGAGGAGCACCGATTTCTAGGAATGACAGGGTGTTCTATGTTCATGTTCTTATCGTTGCTAGTTTTGTTTTCGTTGTTACCATTGGGTCTATCTTGTTTCTGCTCGTTAGGTGTTCTAGTGACACGAGGGTGCTTTTATAAGGTTAAGGAATTTGTAATCCGAATTCTGCCAGGTCCTTCCACTATAGATGGATGTGACCTAACCGTACGTACTTAGGATCTTTAGAGTTGGTTGACTGTGGGGTTCTGTCCTAATCGCTATTTAGCCCAGGGACAGAAAGTAAGGCAGAATCGCACGTTCTTAGTTTGCGGAATCCTAATCATAGGTGATACTAACGTTCATATGGGACCATCATGGTTCATTCGTAAGGATTCCTAGCTTCCCGTAATTTACAGGATTTGCTCTAATGAGACAATAGTTTTTGGATTATGTTTTTTTTAATTGACAAAAACTTTTTGTGATAATTCGATGCTTAAGTTTATCGTGGAACGTACCAAAAACTGCGGTAGGGTTCCTTGTCATCGACTCCTGTCTAGTTGTCGACTCCTTCGTTAGTCATCTCTGTTGGACAATCTCTCTTGATATGTCCTGATGCACCGCACTTGTGGAAAACTGCGCTTACTTCTGGGTTGCGGGTTGGGGAAACGCATGGAGCTGGGGCCCTATAGTAGCGGGAGGTGTGCCCCATCTTATTGCACCTTTTGCAACGAAATTTCTGGCAGGCTCCCCAATGATGGTATTTGCACTTGTTGCAAGGTGGATTGTTCCCAAAGTATGATGGTCTCGATGGGGGAGGAGTAGGGTTAGTGGGGGGTAGGGACTGATCCCACTTGTTGTCTTTTGGTAGGCCTCTTTGTCGAACTGCCTCCTTTTTCGTTTCCAAACTTTCGTTTCTTGAGCTTAGGTTTAGGTTTTAGGGTGCATTGGCGAGTTGTTTTTCGTTGGTTTCCCTGGTTGTTGTTACGATTGAATTTATCGATACTGCTTCCGTTTTCGTTCGTGTTGTTGGCATTGAAGTATGCCATGGCGGCTGCTACGGCAGCTGTGACAGTGGCTTGGAATGTGGTAGAGTCTATTCGTAAGGCCGGTGCATCGTCAGGGTACTGTTTATCTCCATGGTAAGACATGACCCTGTTGCACATGAAAATTGAGCTCGTAAGTACTTGTAGCTAGTTTCCAGGGAGTTTACTCGTATAGTCTTAACGTACGGGTGCTAATTGTGTCAACCTACATCCCCATGATGCAGTTATGGTATCGAGTGGGAACATGTATTGTCTGATGTAAAGTCCGTCAAAATAGCACATAGCTAGCACTATAGTTAACGGATTCGGTTGTATGGATTTTTTTGGGGATGTACTCCTCTTGATTTACTACTACTGGTTGCGATTAAGGGTATTATGAACCTAAGGCGAGTAGTGTGGTGATCCTCTTTTGGCGCACAAAGTGCTTGGCCATTTCACTTATATTATGAGTGCCCTTTTGTCTTCCTTACGCAGCTAAGGCTGTCCTAGCCTTGATTGCTATGAGTTGTGGTCTCCAAATGACCACTGTCTAGTTTTCTGGTTTTACTTGTGGGTTTTGTAAGGCATCTGGAATGGTGCTCTTGTTACTTGTGGGGGATTGGATTTACATTGCTATATACTTGGCTTTGTCTATGGTCTCCACTACTCCATGAAAGAGAGTTGGAAGTCGGGAGTCAATTCGGGTTACTCGTGGCCCATACGGAGGTAATGCTTGATTTGTGAGGGTGTTGGCTATCGGAATTCGGTGCACGTCGATTGTGGATCGGGTTGTCTTTTGTGGAGGTGCGTCCTAAATTGGATAGGAGCCAATTTCTCAACTTGTTTTTGCGTGGGTATCGTTTTGTTTCTAGGTATGTCTATTCCAGGAGTACCTATATGGGGTGTTTATGTATCTGGGAAGAGAAAGGTGAAAGGGTCTTTGATCTACTATCAAATGGGTAGAGCTTCGCCAAGGGTTTCCTCGACGCTTTTATCCTTGCTGGGGTTTTAATCGGAATCCTCCCTTTCACAATTCATCTCTTGGTATTCCTTAGGATTCACTTCTGGATTTTTCCTCATGGACTTCTTCTGGTATCTCCTTGCCCTATCTATAATTTACCGTGACAGGGTAGTAGAAGTCTTGGCGAGGAATTTCAATTACTTGTTTGTGCGAGAATCGAGGTACGAGATGTACGGGGAAAGTTTAGGTGTGGGAGGGGTTTATAGTGTCCTAAAATACTCCTATAGTATTTTAAACTTGATGTTTGATTCTAGTATTCTCTTGTACTCATGGTTAGTAGGTTTTAGGTTTGTTGCAACACCACCGTCACTCCCAAGCACATGTTGGTCATATCTCAAATAAATATAGTTGATCAGGCTATATTTATCGCAGATATGATTACATATTGCCTAGGTTTGACTGTAGCGTTCAACCTTTAGTTACTTTTGTTTTCTTCTCGTTATGATACTGTGTTAGTAGATATGTATACTTTTATAAAATACTTATCTTTTTAAAGTATGCTTTTAAGCAGAGTGTGTTTTAGTCCCATTGTATTTATAGTTGTATATCTTGTATGGCTAGATAAACCAGTTCACTATAAACAATGCTCTGATACCAATCTTGATACCAATCTGTCACACCCCCGGACCAGACGGCGGAAACGTCCGGAGGCGGGTGACTTCATTGTGCAGTATCATAACAATTGAATATAAATGAAACAGAGCAATCCAAACATCATACATTGAGATAACAAACTTACATTGTTTACATATTGTATTTGTTTCTTCGAATTACACAAAAGAGACATAAGCAGAAAAAAAATCCAAGCTACAGCTAAAACTCTTGCATCCGTGTCCCTTGTTACATGCTTACTAGATCCCTGAGAATACAAGTCGTTTTGAAAAGCGTCAACTAAAAAGTTGGTGAGTTCATAAGCATTTTTGTATAAAATCGTTCACACTTGTTTAGAATCGTTCTCATTGTACTTTCAGAAAATCAGATATTTTCTATGAAATCGTTTAGAGTCTTGCCTTGAAAATCATGGATATATGTGTGTATGTCATTACTTTTATTCACCCTTATAAGGAGTGATTTTGAAAATTAGTGTGATTTGTAAAAACAAGCTGTGTACGAGAATAGTTCTTTTGAATAGTAATAGTCAACCGTTTCCAGAAAAGTCCCTTATTTTCAAAAAAAGAATATGGTTGAAAATCTTGTTCCTCTTATCGAGTAAAATTGAGTGTGCGTTCTAGTTTATCGTTATCGAAATCGTAGAAAATCGTTTTCTCCAGAAAATCCTATATTTTCTGCTATAAAATATTCATAAGTTCTAGTTCCAACTATGTATATGTGTGGGTTAATTTATCGTTTTCAAAATCGTTTACAAACGTTTTCCATAGAGTCCTACACTTTTTAATTTGTAAAAATAGCAGTATTACGACTCTATACTTGTTAGGAGAAAGAATCAACATGGCAATTGTGGACATTCTATGCGCTAAAAAAGGACAGTCAACGCAACAAATACGGACCATCACTTATCATGTATAGGACGGTCAACACAACGTGCCAAAAATTTATTTATGAGGTTTTTCCTTACATAAATTTCTAGATGACATAACATATTCTAGTGAGTCGTTATAGCCATACTAATCTGACGAAGTGCCTGTTTTGGCGTTTCTCAGGTGCCCTCGGTTTGGAAAAGACATTTATCACCCAATGTAACATCCCGAAATTTCAGAAGTTCAAGGAAGGGCCAAAAGTGTAAATAAAAGAAAGGACTCGACGAGTAGGCCTGCTTACTCGCCGAGTCGGAGCGGGAATGCTGTCGCGGTTTAAGTGGCCAACTCGCCGAGTCGGCGGGTTGGACTCGACGAGTTGGTGCTGTAGAGAGAAAACCCTAATCCCGGGGGTTGTGCCCTATATAAAGAACATTATAACCCACCCTTATCCTCTTTACTACCCTTTTGAGATTCAGAAACCCTAAAATCGAGTGAGCCTCCATTAATAGAGAGAATAGAACTTTGGAGGAGGAAATCTTGGAAAGGGGCTTGAAGATCAAGAGGCTTGCTGCAAAGGAGTGGTGTAGATCCGGGATCTACTTCAGTTGGAGCTTATATTGGAGGTAATAATTTGTTTCTTGGGCTCTTTTGCATCTAGATCTTTTATCATTGAGATTTGGGGCATTTTTGGTATGATTGAGAGCTATTTCGAGTTAGAGGCTTAGATCTGAGGTTGCTACCTCAGATCTAGGCTTGTGATGGTCCAAAATGTCATAAAGCTCCTGTCTAAGAGATATTGGTGAAGCCCCCTAGTCCTTAACCCTAGACCTAGAGTGTTTTGGGCCTATATCTCCTTGGTTTCACGTAAAGTTTGGCACTTTATGTGAGGGTTGGACTGTAGAAGAGTGGATCTATGGATTGGAGCTCCTGCATGGTTCGAAAAGCCACTGTATGGATTGAAAACTGGAGAGACTCGGCGAGTCACATGGGTGTACTCGATGAGTTGTATGAACATGTGCATGGACTCGGCGAGTTGGAAGAACAACTTGGCGAGTCTGTTGAAGATTGCCTTGGACTCGGCGAGTCTGTTCTTGGACTCGGCGAGTCTGGTCGCAGAACCCCAATATCGTCTGGTTAAACCTTGAAGCAGTGAGTCGGGAGGTGACTCGGTGAGTCGAGCAGGATGGGACTCGGAGATCGTTGGACTCGACGAGTCTTGGGGTGACTCGGCGAGTTGAGTCGTGTTCTAAGAGTTTTCAGAGTATAAGGACTCGACGAGTCAACGGGTTGACTCGGCGAGTAGAGTCAGTCATGAAGATTGACTTTGGCCTGGACTTTGACTTTGACCCCGAGGGTATTATGGTAATTGGTTATTTATGTCAATGATCCATTGATGGCAATAGGTGTTGGGGTTTGGAGCAGCACTTCGGGAGTGTGCTTTCATGGTTCGGTTCTTCGTTTCAGGTGAGTTATCATCACTGTACTCAAGGGTCTAAGGCACCAAGGCCGGCCCTTTGAATTGTTGTTTAGAGCTTGTTATGCTTATGTGATTATATGCTTGCTAGTATCCTGGTAGATAGGATAATGTTATGAGGATATGCTTTGTTAGCTTAGTATCCTAGAGGATAGGATAGCTAAGTGATGGCTAGTTCTGTTGGAGCAGCACCCTGGTAGTTGGGTAGTGGTTATGAGTATAGACCTGTAGTTGGTCTTGCTTTATGTATGCTGGTAGGAGGTTACCCGTGGGATATGCATGTTAAGCCGTAGCAGAGGGTATTCCATCCCGGTAGGATGATAGGGCCCTAGTATGTTGATTCTGTAGAATGTTATGTGGTTGCATGTTATGTATGCATGTTGCTAGTATAGGGGCATTCCAACCCGATGGTTGTGGGCCACGAGTATTCCATCCCGGTAGGATGATTGGGCTCATAGTATGTTGGCATTCCAACCCGATGGTTGAGGGGCCTGGGGTATTCCATCTTGCGAGATGATTGGACCCATAGTAGTTATTGTTGTACGTACAAGTGTATGGGCATTCCAACCCGATGGTTCTAGCTATAGCGAACAACGAAGGTGCGGGGTGTCAACCCCGTATAGATCTATACACAAATTCCCACTCTCTCTCCAGGAGACTCTGGCTATAACTCCTTACAGGACTTAGACATACACTAATATTTTTATATTTAGGTACTTTTGAGATTTGTCTGACTAGAATATTAACAACCTTTTGAGCAATCGTTAGAGATCCATTATTTGTTAGATAAATAATGAAATTCGTACTTGTTGAATAAGAATATCGTTCTCATTCCATATCGTTGATTGTGCTCGTTAACTAGGTGCTCGTGTTCGTTCCTTTTTGTTTATTGAAAAATAAGTCATTTTAGTCAAGGGAAAAAGTGTCAAGTTATAATTTGTATAAATTTATAACTGCCGGTTATGACACGCATTTTCTGTTTTGTGACATATAGAACATTACGTATGTTGTTGGAGGTTTTACGACAGTAGTTTATGACATGCAAATATTTCTGTCATAAAGGCTCTATTTGTGTATTTTCTTGACGCAGACTTTTATATTGAATATTTACAAAATACCCCCTGTCAGTTTGCAAAATAGTCACAAAGTTTCCTTTTTCGAAAATTACTAGAATGGTGTCCACTTATCAAGATCCCTTTTTATAACTTATATCTCTAGACATAAGAGCATAGATAAAGGGGTTAAGTTGGACACACCCAATAATTGGGAGACTCTTTTGTACAAAGTATCCTCTGTTCTTTATGAAATTGAGAATTCTTACGTTAATGAGTATATTACTAAAATATTAATTTAATAATATTTCACACACACATACAAACATACGTATATAAGCAATTATTCAAGTATTTAGGCAAGATTTAACTTGTACTCTCCCCCAAAAACATTAAAATATTGAAAAGGTGGGGTATGAAGCTCACCTTGAGATGGTTGAGGAGCTGTTTGGAGTTATGGAGTGCAGATCTCAAGCTTAAACTTTGGCTGAGATGAGGAACTTCCTTGGGAGAAAGTTATCCTTAAAATTTCCAGGAAGAAGTTGAGAAATTTCTTTTCAGCAAGATCCCCCGTTCTTGCTTGAAGATGAGTTTTTTTGAGAGAAAATGGGAAGAGTGTGGGAGAAGTTGAAGTCTAACCCCTTTACTGTCGTTGTATTGAGGAGTGTAAGAAAAAGGGAGGAATCTTTGGTGCATGGGGATCTGGTGGTCCATGCATGGATATTTGGTGGGTAAAGCATGGAATATTGTGATTTGCATGGGGAATAGGAGTTTCGTCAAATCACAAAGTCAATCCCTTTGTCCTTTTCTTGATTTAGGATAAGGTTTTCTTAAATCCCAAACATTTATTTTTATGAAGAATATGCTTAAAATAATTAATTTTAGCATAAAATAGGGGTCTAAGGGGTTTAGGATAGGAAAAATACGAGTTTGGTGTAATTTCCGGCGTCAAAATGCCTTAAAATGGTGAAAAGGTCTGAAAATAACGAAAATCCGGAGTGGGGGTTGGTTCCTATGAGGGTCCGAAGTCAAACTCCTCATTCCGGAGTCATTCTTCCACTTCCGGAGCAAAGGAGTAAAATTTCCGAAGCTATAGATAAATTCTGGAGTCATCAGGCGGAGTTCCGAAGCATTCTCTTCAGTTCCGGAGGGCTCTTCTCGGATCCGGGGTCAGGAGGTGAAGTCCGGAAGTCTGATCCGGATATGCGAAGTCGGCTCGTAATTCCGAAACGGCGCGAGGCGAGGCAAGAAGCTTCCGGAGCTGCGACATTGTCCGGATGGGAGGAGAGGATCCGAAGCTAGGAGGGTGTCGTAGATGCGGCTCCTCTTGGTTTCTTAGAAGGTGTCCGGACTAAGAGGGTTCCGGACCAAGAGGGTTCCGGACCAAGAGGCTCCGGACCAAGAGGGTCCTTTTGAGTTTCCTCTTCCGGTTTTGAGCTGTTTTCGACTAAGGAAGGTGCTTAGAGAGATTTGAGATACGTGGAGAGATTTGGGAGAGATTTCACATTCTTAGAGAGATTTCGCACATGGGGGAGATTTGGGAGAGATTTCACATACTTGGAGAGATTTGGGAGAGATTCACTATACTTGGAGAGATTTCGCATACTTGGAGAGATTTGGGAGATATTCACTATTCTTGGAGAGATTTATCATACTTGGAGAGATTTGGGAGAGATTCACTATTCTTGGAGAGATTTTAGCATACTTGGAGAGATTTGGGAGAGATTCACTATTCTTGGAGAGATTTCGCATACTTGGAGAGATTTAGGAGGGATTCACTATTCTTGGAGAGATTTTGCATACTTGGAGAGAATTGGGAGAGATTTCACATACTTGAAGAGAATTGAGAGAGATTTCATATACTTGGGGAGTTTTCATTCTAACACTTCATGGCTCATTAGGAACTCATATTGTACACTTAGAAGTGTTAGCACAAGTCTCACAATAGTACTTGCTTACTTGAGGATGGAATTTCCTAGCCAAAAAGGCTAGTTGTGACAAATGTATTTTTATGTTTGAAATTGTGATTTGTGTATGAAACTGTGATTTGTGTTGATAGCTTAGGCAATAGTGTATTCCGTATTCATTCGTCTAATGGTTTGGACAAGGCATGCTTTTGGCATTATCATCTTCGGCATAGTAACAAGAAATGAATCGCCCAACTCTAAAAGGACGGAGTGTTAGAATAATTTGACTTAAGGCCAGATGATGAATACGAGTCTTGTCTTTTGGGCAAGATGACAAAATCACCTTTCACTAGATCTTGTGAAAGAGGTCAAGGTTTGTTCGATCTCATACACACAGATGTGTGTGGACCCTTCAGATCCACCACAAGGGATGCTAATCGATTTTATGAGACATTACAAATGATTATTGAAGATATGGCTATATCTACTTAATCAAAAATAAATCAAAAACCATTAAAAAGTTCAAAGAGTTTAAACATGAAGTTGAGACTTAATTAGGCAGGAAGATAAAGATGCTCTGATCTAATAGAGGCGGAGAGTATCTTAGTATCGAGTTCCATGACTATCTCAAGGAATGTGGAATATTTTCACAATTGAATCCTCCTAAGACACCACAACTTAATGGTGTCGTTGATAGGCGTAATCGGACCTTATTAGACACGGTTCGTTCCATGATTATTCGAGCTTCTCTTCCTATTTCGTTATGGTGGTATTCCTTAGAGACAGCTGCCCATATACTAAATCTTTTCCCTACCAAGAAGGTTGCCAAAACACCTCACGAGATGTGGGCACGAAAAGTTCACTCATTAGCATATATCAAGGTCTAGGGTTGTGAAGCTTTCATTAGACAAGTGACTCATGAAAGACTAGAACCTAAAAGTGAGAAGTGTTTTTTCATTGGCCACCCACAAAAGTCTTTTGGATATTTTTCCAACAGACCTAATGAGAACGTGTTCTTTGTAGCACAAAGAGGAGTCTTTCGTAAGAGAGAGCTCACATGCAAAGAGGGCAGTGGGAGTACAATTGACCTTGAAGAGATTCAAGAATCAACCAATGAAGGAACCTTAGAATACACAAGCTCTCAACCAGAGGATGAAACTCCTATTGAGCCCTTTAACAATTCATTACCTCTTCGACGTTCTAGTAGAGTTAACGTACCACCTGAGTTCTATGGTTTTCATATAACTACGGATGGTGACACGTTTATCAGTAACCGTACAATGATAAATTTGGATGAGCCAGCTAACTACAAGGAAGCAATGGCAGCCCTGAAGCTACCAAGTGGAAAGAGGAAATGGACAGCGAGATCAAGTCCATGTATGATAACCAAGTTTGGAATTTGGTTGATCAAGAACCTGGTCGAAAGACAGTGGGTTGGAAATGGATCGTCAAGAAAAAAGACTGATATGGATGGAAAATTACACACTTTTAAGGCATGACTAGTTGCAAAGTGCTTATTCAAACCCCAGGGATTTACTATAATGATATCTTCTCACCACTGGCCAAGATAAAGTCTATTAGAATAATGTTTGCCATAGCTGCCTATCATGATTATGAAATATGGAAGATGGATGTCAAAATTGCTTTCCTTAATGGGAAGTTGGTTGAAGATGCTTACATGAGTCAGCCAAAGGGTTTCGTAGATGCAAAGTTTCCGAATAGAGTGTGTAAGCTTGAGAAATCCATTTATGGATTGAAACAAGCGTCTTGCAGCTAGAATCTTTACTTCCATGAGAAAGTCAAAGAATTTGGTTTCTCTAAGAGTGGGGATGAGTCCTATGTGTATGTCAAGGCTAGTAGGAGTATAGTAACCTTTCTAGTATTGTATGTTGATAACATACTCCTTATAGGAAACGGCATTCCAACTTTTCAAGAAGTAAATTCTTGGCTTGGAAAGTGTGTTTTTGCTCTAAAGGATCTGGGAGAGGCAATTTATATTCTCAAGATAACAATATTAAGGGATAGAAAGAAAATACTAATTGGTCTTAGTCAGACTACATACTTAGTAAGAGTTTATCGGCGATCTCGAAGTAGTTCTGACCATTTAAGAGCCAATGGAACTTTTCTGCGATAATCAAGGAGCGGTTGCTTTGACCAATAAACCGAGAGATCATGGTAAATCCATACATATCGACAGAAAGTACCATTATATAAGACATAGATTTTAAGAAGGTCATCTCATAGTAAGGAGAGTGTCATCAGAAGACAATCCTGCATATCCTTTCACTAAAGCTCTGAGTAGGGTTAAGCATAATCAACATGCTAGGAGCTGTTGGCTTTTTATTCAAAAATCAGGTTTCATAACCGGTAAAATTGACAACGGAAGCTTTAAAAATGTTGAATAAAACTAAAACTATTTTACCCACCAACGATCATTTTGCAAGAGTTAGACATATTAAAACAACCATAGAAGGGAAAGCATAACAACCTTTGAAGACTTTGATCCTCATGGGAGGTTGGAAGTTGATGAAGTGTGGCATGAAACTATAAAACAAGAGTTCTCTACAAGTATCCATCAAAACATGCTAGTATTCACTTGTAATTTGTTGTTCATAAGCCTTTGAAATATATACCAAATATGTGTTCAAAGGTGAAGCAACAAAGGGGCTTTGTCTAGCATCAAAATGCAATAGAATGGAGGAGAAGAAGAGCTTGTAAAGCTCGAAATTGGAAGCCCTCTTAGAGCTCCTCATGCCCACGATTTTCATAGCCAAAAGGAAGAAGAAGAATATGCAAGAACTTATCTCAAAAGCCTTCCAAGCCCTTCCTTATATAATGGCCATAAAGTGTAAGAGGGAAATAAAGTAAAAGGAGAGACAACATTGTTCTAAGCATTGTATGTAAAATAGACAAGGCATGCATGCCTTGTCTCCTCCCTTAAATTTTCGAAAAAAGATGTCTCCTATGAGACAAAAGTTGTCTTATGGCTAGTTATTACTTTTATTTATATACATATATGTTATCTTTATAAAAATCAATCATTTTTATAAAGAATTCCCAACATATATATATATATTTATACAACTAGTCATATATAAATATCTTATTTTATATAAAACTATCTTTTTATATAAATTGTAACCAGCTTATTAAGATATAAATATGAATATATAAATATCTTATTTTATATAAAACTACCTTTTATATAAATTGAAATAGTTTATTAAGATATAAATATAACTTATAAATAATCATACTTTATGATATATTTCATAAGTTGTTATTTCTCCAATAGATATTATTATCACAAATAATAAATTCCCAATTAGTAAAATATTATTTCCATGAAATAATAATTTTCCAATTAAATGCAAGTGTTGATATATTTATTAATAATCGAATTACACTAATAAATAATCAATTGACTGTAACTTGCTATATGGTGTGACCCTATAGGATCATATATTATTAGCAATATCATCTATAATGACTCTTAGGCATACTAGATATTTCAGGAGCATTGGTTTGAGTAGTTTTAGTAGTTAGATGATTAGTTTGAAACTTGTAACAGAATAAGTGTAATTGATTTTGGTGATTAAATAATAGAGATTATTTATGAGTTTGTTTACTGCCTTCGTCAATTATATATTCTTGTGTTTTGATTTGCATGTTTTACTTCCTGAATGATTTGATTATTCGAAACTCCATATCCATTCATACTTTAGGAAGTAAGTAGTGAATGAAGACTTTCATGAATTAGATTGTAGATTGTTTAAGGAGATTAGACATAGCAATTGTGTTGCTACAACATTCATGAGTACTTCGAAAATGGAGATTTGAGTATTATATAAACCCACGCTCATAGAATCACTTCATGGATTCTATCATGGGTAATTCTTAGACGATAATATCTTGTATTCTTAAAATGGAGATATATGAGTTGTAATTTACAAGTCGGTTGTGCATTGGTATTGCGAAAATGCATCAGTAGCATGATGTTATAAAACATAGTGTCATGTATGATTTGTGAGTAAAGGATACAAGCATATAAGTCATAGTTTATTCATTACTTTCGCCCTAACGGGAAAAGCAATATCTTTGGGGCCCTCGGTGATTTGGTGTTGACTTATAGTGTTGGGCTCATTTAGGTCTAAATTGATGTTTTCAATTATAAGTCTTATGAGGTCATCACAAATCGAAAAATCGGGAAATAGAAATTTAGACAATGAGATTGATTCTAATCCATGTCTTGTGTCCATACGATATTTGGAAGAACGAAAGAATATTTGATCACTTATCTTAGGACTAATGTCTGATCAGGTTAGAGTCTGGAGTTGCTTTGTGAAGCACCCTTTGTAGTTTAATTTAGAAGTTATACTGGAAATTATAGTTATAGACTTATCCAAGTGAGAGAATGTTGGATTAGGTGTCTAAGCCAATAAAAAATTAGTATACACTTAGATTATTAGCAAAGTCATTTTGGGTTGCCCAGTTGCCCTCAAACCTAGTAATTGAATATGATGATTTTTATAGAGAGAGATTAATTTATTGATTTAATATATGATTAATAAATAGCAATAAATGATTTATTAATATATTATGAGAATAATATATTGATTAGAAATAGTATTATTTAATTAAGAACCAGTCAGAAATTAATTACAATTAATTTGGGGATTAATTGGATTAACTAAAAGTGTAAGGACCTAAGTTGTAATTGTTCAATAGTTGAACAAAAGGGTTCCAAAACCTTCCCAAGGTGGTGGAAAGTTCGGGGATATATTTTAGGGTTTCTATAATATCCTTTGAAGATAATTAAGAGATTGGATAATTACCTAATATGAAATAATAATATTATATTCAAATTAGGGTTTCCTAGTGCAACTATTAATAGGGCCTTTACCCTTCAATTTTCTTCCACTCATTCCTCTAAAGAGTATAGTTGAAAATTGCCTTCCTTTTTATCTCTCTTCAAGTTTCCTTAGTTGCTAGGGTTTGGGTGTGAACCATCAGAGACATGAGATTTCTAGTGCTTGCTTACAACAGCTTTTGAAGAAGGATTTCATTGGTTGTTTACAAGAATGATCAAAAAGTATGTAAACCCTAACCCTCTTATGAGTTTCGATTAAATTAGGGTTTCCATAGGGGTTTTTTTGATGATCATAGATTATAGCATTCAATAGTGAAAACATATAACCTTTTTAGGTTGCATGTGAGCTTAAGAGTTAAGTTATTTTCCGCCACATGATTTTTTGTAACCTATAAAACCTATCACAAAATTGGTGTTGAATACTCTTATTACTATAGTATTGAGGATGATCCTAAAATTTTTTAAGAGTCAATGGATTCTCAAGGTGTTGTCTTTTGGAAGGAATCAATTGATGATGAAATATCATCAATTCATGAGAACAACATTTGGGTGTTGTCTGATTTGCCTCTAGGTTCTAAACCACTTGGTTGCAAATGTATTTTCAAAAGGAAAATGAATGTTAATATAACTCTTGACAAGTACAAATCCCGGTTGGTCTTTCAAGATTTTAGGAAAAAAAACCGGTGTTAACTATTTTGATACGTACGCTCAGTTTCTGCGTATTTCTACTATTAGATTGTTAATTTATTTGGCAAGTATCCACAATCTAATTATCCATCAAATGGATTTTAAAACAACCTTTTAAAATTGTGAACTTGATGAAGAGGTTTACATGAAACAACTAGAAAGTTTCGTTATGCCCAGTAAAGAGTGTATGGTATGTAAATTAGTAAAATATTTGTATGGGTTGAAACAAGCACCCAAACAATGGCATCAAAAGTTAGATGAGGTTATTTTTTCTTCTGGATTCAAGTTAAACCAATGTTACTAATGTGTTTAGAGTATATATAATGATGTTACTGGTACAGGAGTGATCATTTGTTTATATGAAGATGACATGTTGATTTTTGGTACTAACTAACAAAGAAATTATTATCATCTAACTCCATGAAAGACTTGGGAGAGGCTGACATAATTCTTAGTATAGGGATTAAGAGGGTGAACAAGGGATTAGTACTGACTCAAAGTCATTATGTTGAGGAAATTGTCAAACGAGTCAATTTTAGTGATTGTTCTCCTGTGAGCACTCCTACAGATTCAAGTTTGAAATTAATGTCTAACACTGGCATTCATATTTCACAATTAGAATACTCTAAGGCTATTGGTAGCTTTATGTATGCAATGACATGTACCAGGCCTGACATTGCTTTTGTTGTGGAAAAATTGAGCAGGTACACTAGTAATCCTAGTGTTCAACATTGACAAGCAGTTAATAGAGTGTTTAAGTATCTCAAGGGAACAATGGATTATGGTTTGAGTTACTTGGGAAGTCCTTCGGTTTTAGAAGGTCATTTAAACGCAAGTTGGATAACCAACATGGAGGACCATTCCTCAACTACATGTCGGATATTTTTGCTTGGGGGAGGTGTCATTTACTAGGCTTCCATGAAGCAAACTTACATTACAAAATCGATAATGGAATCTGAGTTTTTTGTGTTAGATACTGTTGGTAAAGAAGCAAAGTTCTAAGGAATATAGTCTATGAGATTCATTTCTGGTCAAAGCCTAAATCACTTGCTATCCTTTATGATAATGCAACCGCATTGGCTAAGGCATATAGCCAGGTTTATAATGGCAAGTCCAGACACCTAGGTATTAGACACAATATGATTAGAGAACTAATCATGAATGGTGTGATTTCGATTGAATTTGTGAAATCACAACAAAATTTCACAGATCACTTGACTAAAGGTCTAATAAGAAACTTTGTTTACAAGTCTATTATTGGGATGAGATTAAATTCCATTTAATTCTATAATGGTGAGATGCTCACTTCCCTTCTAATATGACATTAGGAGTTGAATTCAATGTGGAAAGCTTACATTATAGATTGGAACACATAAAGTATACATCTCAGGCATGTGTTCAGTTTTACAGTTGACTAGGTTAAAGTTTAACTTCTTAATAATTCCTTTGGTAAAATGTATGTACAGATACATGAAGTAAAGGAATTACCTACGTGATTGTGAACTGTAGCCGCATTTCAAGAGGTTGAGGACTTGGCCTTAATACAGTCATGAGAGGATTAGGATACATCGTTTTATAATAGTGTCAACTTGTATTTTGCTAGGAAGTTCAGTAAACTGGTATGTATTTTACTTTCAAGTATTCAGTTGGGTTGATAGGTTATTCTCTTAGGATACCCTAATTCTCGAGTATTTAAATTATTTGATACTAAGATGGAAATTCAATCGTTTTGACATTTTCATTTATGTACTAGTTTAGTTTGTTTAGATAATTTTATGTTAGTTCATGGGTTACACTAAAATGAGGGAGGATTGTTGGGGATTTTAGTGTCACCAGACATTTTGTGTAATTGAAACTAATATGTAAGCTAAGGGGCTTATTCTTTGTACTTTATATTATATGTTCGCTAAATGTTGAGTGCATGCATATATAAGATCGAATTATCAGTCGGTGACAAATCTCGTCAGTTTTGGAAACCATTGTTTATATCATTAATTCATGATTTGTTTAACTAATTTAAAGATGGAAACCCTAATCTCTCAAAGTATAAATACGACTCCTCTATTGAGTCATCATCAGTCCCTTCTTAGTCCCCCCTCTTCTATAACAAACTCATAATTCGTCTAACATTTTGGCTTGTGTTTCTGTGCCTAGATTCACAAGTGTCCTTTTGGATTATCCTATATTGTATTTCCGGTAACTTGGGCATATAATGGAAATATCAGTTAAGAAAGTAACCTTTACGCGATCCATTGGGAATCCGTTTCTCCACCATCACCCTATCACATCCCCAAAAGAAAAGAGTCGTGTCCTCGTAGTCTATCTTTACCTTTCAGTTCTTTAAGTCTATTAGGATCAAATTTTGTCTGTCTAAATGATCTTTCAAAACAAAATGTTCCTTCATTCTAAGGGAGAACAAGGTTATTTTAGTAACAACTTACTCGTTAGGGACTTTGTAGTGCAAAGAAACTCGAGTTTCATCCACAACCTCATTGCACTTTCTTCATCAGCTACCTCGTGTAGTACCTCGTCCTCATCCGAAGGAGATAGCAAAATGGTAGAATGTGCATTTTCTTCCAACTGTCCATCATCTACACTTGTGGGCTTCTTCCCAGTAAGTGGAAGCCATATACCTTATTGTTTTAGTAATACACGCATCTTAATCTTCCAAAGACTGGAGTTATATAAACTGGTGAAAACTTCTTTGAGGAAGCATGAAATTGACCCCTTACACCCAAGAAGACTATGAAAACTTCTTTGAGGAATATGACCGAGCACATGGTGTGCGAAAAAAAAAATTGAAAGTGTCTTTAATACCTTTTAAAGATCGAAAATGACCAAAACATATGCACACCCTGTCTTGATGTTTTTGTTGTTGTTGGATTTGAGAAACATGCATGTAGTGACTAAAAGAAATTACCCAAAATTTTCATTATTTTCCAAAATAGATACCAATTTACAATTGTCCACTAACAAGTGCACTATTTAAAGTTTGATACCCACCAAAAAAATAATCTTTCTAACACATTATTCTTCGTAATAAACTTCTCAATTTTTTTTATTTTTTTTGCAAATAATAAATTTTTATTAAAAAAATGAAGTTTTTTTTATTGTAGCGATATTCAAAATTAATGTCCTCGCAGCCATCATCACCACACCATTGTCATCGCTGCCATTACGACCAATATACCCACCCCCACCCCGTCGCGGCCATGATCGTCACCAATACCATCACCATCTTCGCGCCACCACCACCATCACCACCTTATTCTAAAAATGAAAATCGATAAAAAAAATTACATATATAAACACGTTTTCTAATTTTCTAAAACATAAAATGAAAACTAAATAAGTTTTATTTAAACATATTTTCTAAATTTTCTAATTAAAATTTATTTTGTTTTTCTGAAAATTAAAAACAAAAAACAAAAACTATTTTTCTGCTTCTAAATGCAAGCATTGTGAAATTAATGGGCATTTTAAAAAATAGTGCTTATTGGTGGCAAATGATAAATAGATGTTTTGTGACAAAAATATATCCCTTGCGATTAAGACCATCTCTAACTCGTTTATTTTTCCCCTACAAATAGAATAAAAAAATAAGGTAAATAGTGTTTCATTTTCAATTCTACTTCATTTGTTATCCCATTTTTTACTCCAAAAAATATATTCTTAGAATATTCTATTTTTTTAACTTATATATTGTCAAATACACCCCTCTACTAATTAGATTTTAGCAAATATATATTATCTTTTTTTCATTACAATAATATTACAAATTATATTATCATAAATAAAATGTTTATATATAATAAATTTGAATTTGTTATTAATTTTTTATAAATAAGATTATATTTATAATAAATATATCAAGATCACAAACATATTCGATTACTATATTATGTAAAATAATGCATGTAATTATTATGTCATGTAGTATCGGATGTTTTATTAGAATATGTCATCGTGTTTGTAAAATATATATTTCAATTATAAATTCTTACAACTTATATTACCGTGTTTCAAGTCTTTAGTATACATTTAATTTTTTATATGTTTTCGATAAATAAATATTAAACTCCATATTTATGATTAATTAATATAAATTATTATATAACATGATGTTATAACTATTAAATATTGCATTTAAATTATAATTAGTAGATAAAAATAAACTAGAAATGTATAAATAAATGAGAGAGAGAGAGAGAGAAAAAAAAATACTAAAATCGACAACCAAAACTTCAACTCCATTTTTTAAATATAGGGAAAACTATTCATATATCCAAAAATAGATATGAAAATGGGATGGGGTTTAAGGAGAACGGGGAAAAATGATAATAATAAAAAAAATGAAGTTTGGGATAGATTGAAAATGTCCTAACAACTAAGCTACAACAAATATCTCTCTTATAAGACTTTTAATATATTTGGACTCCTTAGTTTAACTTAGAACAAATTACTGAAATCGTCCCTATGGTTTGGTTAAAATTATGTATTTGGTCTCTAACTTTTGTTTTGTACTCTGACCATCCCTGTAGTCTCTTTTTGTTATGATTTTTGTCCTTGTGGTTTAGTTAAAATTACGCATTCGGTCCTTAGTAGACATAAAAAGACTATTATACCCTTACCAGATTTTATTTATATTTAAAAGAATATTAAAGATTATTTCCTAAAACTATTTTACATATTATTAAAAAAGTTAAATCCCACGCATCCCCACCACCCCCAGTTAACTTCTTCCCTTCTACAACTAGAAGCCATCGACCATCGTAGTTCAAGCCATACCTCTCTCCCCTAAACTCAACCTTAAAGCTCTGATGTTCACCTTAACTCCCTGTCGGAGCCGCCTCCTCCCAAAATTTGCAAGTTCTAAACTCGACATCGTCATCAGTATCATGTGAACACCACCACCGGAAGCCTGTAACTGTAACGCCTCAAGAAATCTAAAACTCTAAATTCGTCGAAAACCTGCACCTCCTTTGTTCTTCTCCGCCATCGCAGGTTCCCATCTAACTGCAACTCTGTTAGAACCCTATTGTGGGTTTAATCCCATTGTGTTTAATGTGAAGATATCATCGATTTGAGGTTAGGTTTTGATTTTAGGATTTGACTTTGGTTAGGATTTAATTTTGGGATTTGATCTTGGTCTGGTTTTGCTTTACGGGATTTGATCTTAGTTTTGCTTTGATTTTGATTTTGGTCTCGGTGGTGATTGATTGTGGTTGCAGGAGGTAAATTATGGTTGTTGTAGGAGGTGAACATCGTGGTTGCTGGAGGTAAATGGGGTGTTACGTGATGAAATCGATGATGTGGGCGACCTGAATAGGCGGATGGTGTTGCCGGAATAGGTGAGTGGTGGTGGTGGTGGAAGAATATGTGGGTGGTGATGGTGATGACTGGTGGTTGCCTGGTTGTAATGATATGAATGTGTCTATATGGCTATAACAATTGTCAGGAAAAGGGAATGGAGGTTACCGGAGGTGATAAGTGAGGGGTGGGCAGGTGGTGGCTAGCGGTCACCGGTGGTAGTTTCCGGGGGCTGGTGGGTTTCAGATGGTAGTAGGCGGTGGTTAACATAAACAGGTGGTGGTAATAGTGGAACCTATTATATTAATTCATCTTTTAATTAATAAATAATAATAACAAAAAAAATAACAAAAAAATGAAAAAGAAAATATAAAGGGCAATATAGTTTTTTTATTTTATGAGGGACCAACAACGCAAAATATCAAACAGTAAGGACGGTCCGAGTGCAAAACAAAAGTTAGGGACCAAACGTGTAATTTTAACGAAACCATAGGGACGATTTCAGTAATTTGTTCTTTAACTTAAAAGAATAAAATTTACTTTGGCACCCATGTGCACTTTAAACTCTTTTGGACAAAGTCTAATAACATGAAATAAATAAAATAAACAAAATTTCACTCTGCTCCCCATATCTTTATGGGATGTTGTGCGTTTTAAACTCTTTTTGGACAAAGCTTGGCCATATCTTTATTGGATGTTATGCGCTTTAAATTTCACTCTCCCACCCAACCCGAACCCAACCCAACATTAGTAGGTTGGGTTGAGATTTTCAATCCACTTAGGTTAAATGGGTCAACCCGTCTAACTCATTTAATTAAATAGGTTGGGTTGGGCAAAAGTTATCAACTCATTTTCAATCCACCAACTCATTTAACTTTAATATAATTTTAATTTAATAATCATTTAAATATTATCATGTATTAATCTAAGTATTAATGTATAAATTACAATGTTGTATTGTCATTTATTTAAAAAAAAAAATACAATCCTAAGTCTTATCTTTTTTTTTACGCCGACAACACTAGTCACTCTTCAAAATCACTTCGAAATTACATATCCTTAATTTTATTTGAACAATTTCTTTATATTTGTGAATTAGGATTGTGTTTTTATTATATTTTGAAAATTTATTCAAGTTTAGAACTAATTTAAGTAGTGTAATTTTTAGTTATTTTATTTACTTTTTTATTTTGAATGAGTTAACCCATATTTAACCCATTTACTTAATAGGTTGGGTTGAAGATTATATAAACGGATCAACCCGATAACAACCAATTTATCTGAAAGGTTAGGTTGGATTGGAAATATCCACCTATTTAAATAAAAAAATTGGGTTGGATTGAAATATTCAACCCAATTAATAAATGGGTTGAACCTGAACACAATCTAAATCGACCATTACGAGCTCTACGATTACCAACATCAAATTATAGAGTAAATGAATTTAAATTTATTTACAGATTAATTTCTTGTTCCCTTATGCACAGTAAGTTAATCCTATTGGACCACCATTAATTTTTCTTTTCTTTTCCGATCGGTGGTCTTTCCCGATGTTTCCCACCGCTTATCTTAGCTTTCTCCACACCGCCGCTCCAATCGATCCTTCCAGTTAATACAATGTGTGTGTGTTCGTCGGACTTCTCGATTCTTCCACCCACCGCCAAATAACCTCCTCCATAGAGGGTCTTTCTTCCATACCCACCGATATTATACGCTTCTTCTCCATTCATCGGCTTCTCTTTCTAAATAAATCGGTGTGTGCTTTTGGTTCGCATCTGGGCATCCGTCTTATTGGAAGATGTTTTGCTAAGGTTCGACATCCCCTGCTTCTCCAATTTTCTTATGTTTGTGTTTCCACTCGATAATTTGCTTATTTGATTTTGTCAGTTTAAAGGAACAAGTTTCATATAGCGTTCTTCTGCATAGTGAAGGGATAGAGAAACGGAAATATACAGACTTGAAGATTCGTCTCTTTGCTATCTTCTTCGTGATTGTTAGATATTTTTCTCGATAGCTTAATTTTTCAGGTAGTTGTTGATTTTGTTATTCATCTACTTATTCGGCGTCGCAGTAAATAAGGTTTTCTACCATTTTGGGTGATTATGTTTTCGGTTTCAGTTTCTTTGTTTTTTTCTCTTCTCTTTTTTCTTGGTTACGCTTCAAATTGTCACCAAAAGATTTCAGGTTCTTCTTCCTGGTGGTTCTTTTGTTTGATTTGGGTATCTATGTGTTGAAGGAAAAGAACATGTTTGGGAATTTTGCGGCCATAATTCTTCATCCTCTAATTCCACACAAATTAACAAAGTCAACAATCAACTTATATATTCTAAGTTTGGAAAATGACTTAAAAAGGCAATGAAGTTTCAAAAATGTACAAAAAAAACCTTTTTTTCAATACACAAAATACCATTTAAATACCAATGAAGTATACATGTGTTCAAATAAAGTCTTGTGGGTAACCTGGTATTCCAGATAACAGAAAAATGTCTTAAAAAGGTAACAAAGTTTCAAATTTGTTCAGAAAAAACCATTATTATTTTAGTATAAAAAATACCATTGAAATTTTCAAAATGTTCAAAAAAAACCATTGTTGTTTTTTCAGAGCATCTTTTGTTAACTTCGTTGTTTCCGGATTATATAGAACATAGTCGTCGGAGATTAGTCACCGTCTAACCAGTTCACACCAGTTGTGTACTATCTTTCATCCTATCACTCAATCAGTTTGTATCTAAATCCATATTTAGGAATTGTCAATGACAAAACGTCACACTCGTTTCTCCTTTGTGTCTCTCTTGTGCCGCAACACTAATGAACGGCTAACCTTGATTTATAATATGTGCATCTATATAACGTATATATGTTTTAGGTTTGAGTCATATAATGTGATCGGGAAGCAAGAATGTTTAACTAATTTATTACCCACTTACTTCTCTTGTTACCACAAGAACGATCGAGTGAAGGAATGAAAGAGATTTGCACAATTGTTGTGAACTGATATGACGGTTCATGATCCCCGGTAATTGTGTTCTATATAATCCGACAACAACACAGTTAACAAAAAGTGTGATATTTTTTAAACATTTTGCAACTTCGTTACACTTTTAAGTCATTTTCTCATTTACCTGAAGTACCTGGTTAACACAATGTTTTAGTTGAACATATGTGTACTTCGTTGGTATTCTGTGTACAAATAGTAACATTAATGGTATTTTTTGTACTAAAAAAACAACAATTGTATTTTTTGAACACTTGGAAACCGGGTAACCTACAATAGCCGGTAAAATGGTATTTTGTGTACTAAAAAAAAACAATGGTCTTTTTTGTATATTTTTGAAACTTCGTTACCTTTTTAAGTCATTTTCCCTTCTAAATTTGATTTAGTCAAATTTTGTATATAGTGAAAGGGCAGTTTGGGGAATTGGTATGTAAAATCATTGTTGACACCCCTCCTTTCCGTTGTTGAATATACAAGAATATTTTACAGAGCATGTCAAATCTCCTTACAAATCGTGTGATTAAAGTCTGTATACTTTTTGTTCCTTGTGTTTCAGACAAATTACTTCAAAATCAGATCCATGGATGCTTTATGAGAAATTTTAGAAGAGCTGATCTAAGGTATTCCAATTTTAGTTCAAAATTGTCTTTCTGTGTTTTGGTTGAGGAGTTGGTCTGAGGCTTAGAATGTGAAATGATTTGAATTGCTTTATGAGTTTAACTCCTAATACTAAATTTTGAATTTACATAATTTATTCGACCCCGATAAGAAAAACTCCTAATACTAAATTTTGAATTCACACTTCGTACACAAAATCGTCACCCCACGCATTTTACTTTACTAATAAAACTAAAATCATTGTTACATTTCTAATTTCACAACATTCTAAAAGATATATCATTAGACTTTTTTTTTTAATAAAATTACCATCCGCCGATAATAATTTACAAGAAAACACCATCAATTTCCACATGAATAATGGCATTAAAGCTGTACATATCAAAATATTTACATTCATATAGTTTTGAATTTCGATGATTTGATCTGTAATCTCATCTTCATTTCTGTATCTTCAAATGGTTGGAAGTTGCATTCAAGCACCACCAAATTCCATGAATATTTCTGGATTTTTTTTCATAACATCATCATCATCATTATCCAAAATTTAGAGGTGTAATACATGAATGCAAATGTACCTCAAAATATCCTATGGGTCATTTTTTGGCAAACGTAGCTTCAAAAGTTTGTCCCTCCACATGGCTACAGAACAAAAAAAAATCAAATCCTATTTAGAGATTTGTTTTTGAAACATTAAAAAAATTGCTAAACTATAAAAAAAAAATATTAAAATAAAAACCTGCATCACTGTATCTTTCATCCTTAACAGCAAGATTCATTTTTGTAACCAAATCAAGCTCCTCAGCAAGTACATCTGGACCATCTATGGCACTGTATAATGAAATTGTAACAGCCTTAACGACATGGAAGGGTATTTTTGGGATTTTAACTTTACAGAAAAGGAGAAAGGTGGAGGGTACACCTGTCCAAAAACACGTCGTATGTCGGTTTTTTATCGCGCAATTTGTTCACCCCGTAGACTATCTTAACAGCATCAGTCAAGACAATTTGTTTGCTTACATAAATCGGTGCCTGTAAGAGTGAGTCATTATCAGTGGATTTTAATATGTGAGATACAGAAGGTTAAAAATGTAAATTTATTATCCCACCCAAAAAGGTGGAACAAGATGAGACAGGGATATGGACAGATGTCAATGGGACAGAAGTTGTTATTTTGTGTAGGGCTCAGAAAAGGTGGAACAAGATGAGACAGGGACATGGACAGATGTCAATAGGACAAAAATGTAATTTTGTGTCCCGCCCAAAAAGTGGGACAGGGACTGATGTCAATAAGACAAAAACTGTAACTTTATGTATCATCCAAAAAGGTAGGACAAGGACTTGTCCTTTATCTAGCGTTTGTACAAAAAGACGTGAATGCCCTTCTTGTCTTCATTATCAAAGCCAACAAAACTAGTCCAATTATCAAAGGTGCATTTGGGTACCCTGCATCTTTTAGCTACATTTATGGCATCTGAAGGGCGAGCATCAACTCTAATATCTTCTGTGCCTGGCTGCAAGTTGTGAAATTCAATGAAGGTCAAAATGGTCAAATACTCAAATTAACTTCATCTCATCATAGAAAATTATAATCATGGGGTCGTATGTGATATGTTCTTTATTTACCTTATGAAAACATATATTCGCAAAATATATACTATCCACTCTTTCTGTAATTTGTACCATTTTTACCTAAAATAAAAAACAAAGGCAGCATTAGAGGAAACAAAAGGTCTTTTCCTACTTTAACTTCTTTCTGTTGCACCATTAAAATATTATATAAGTGCATGATAAATTCATCTGCATACTTCATAGCCAAGTTTCCCAACAATATTTTTCACAAGCTGAAAATGATTTGGAAACCCCTGCAGTACAACAAAAAAAAATTAATATAAAAATTCAATTGAGCTTCTCTTTGATTATAAACAACCTAAACCTCATCTTCCAGTGTGGAGCTTATTAGCTTTTCAACAGCATATTCCCCTACAATATATTAATATAAAGTGTTATTACAATTAACAATAATTGGATAAAACTTCAATATAACTGTGCATGATGAATGCATTTATTTACCTACGATAATTGGTAGCAAATAATCTCCATCACAATCACATGATATTTTAAGAAAGATAGTGGGATTTTGATATTGGCTAAGAAATTCTGGTCCAAATGTATGGATGTTGGTTCTAAGACCTTTTCCTTGACCAGATATTGGAAACAACCTTGCAGTAGGTTTCCAATTTATTGCTTCTTGATATCCTTGTATGCGCATCTGATAGTGCATTAGTGTTTCTGCACAAAAATAAAAGGAACCCAAGATTCATAATCATAATCCAAAACTATAGATTTGACTAAAAACATCAATTGTTACACTGTTTCCATTAATCCCAACCATTTTATAGACATATAGTATTTAATTAAAGAAAGTATAACAAATTCAACTCAATAGATTGAGCAACAGTGGACAAGAAGTATCCTATGTGGGACAGAAGTAACTCTTAGTTTCTTGTTTGTGTAAAAGACGTAAATGCCCTCTTGATCCTCATCATGGAAAATAGCCCTAGAAAGTTTGTCTTGTCCACATATTATCAGTGAAGTAGATAGGACCTTTGAACTTATAGTAGTTTTTTGCCAAGGATATGCTAATAATGTGTATGAATGGTTGTGCAGTAGATTAGGTAAGCTACTGTTGTAATTGGAAACCTAATAAATAACTCCAATGGCAATAGACATTATGTTAAATTGATAGTAATTTGATTAGCAATAGCATACAAACTGTTCGTGTTAAGTTAAAGTGGTAGAGCTCTGGTAATCTAATCTATTGCACAACCATTCATACATATTCCCTATACGATCTCATAAGTCACAAGTCTGAACATAAAACTCCAAACTATAAATCAGCAAATGTTCTACAGACTACACTATATAGAGTGCAGTTAGAATTTTACACACAGACGAAAGATAAGATTGAGAGGACTTTAAACAAGCGATACGACGACCTACAAAACTAATTCGTAAAATATGGAGAATTCAACTGAAGAAAATTAACTTCAAAGCTTCAAAGCAAAATAAAAATCTTTTAATCATCTAGATTGTCATCTGTCACATCAGATTCTGATAAAGGGACAGTGATACCTGTCATGAGAACAGAAGCTTCCAAGTAATCATCACCATCTTGATAGTCGTAGTCTTTAGATCTTCTACCACGAGAGGAATTACAAGATATGACGACCGATTTCGAGCGCCGGCGACGATAATGCTTTACTAAAGGAGTTGAATACGAAATTGAAGGTGATAAGCATCGGAGCTGAGTAGAGAATAATGTTTGATGATCGACGAAGTCGCCGGCTCCGGAGCTGACGAACGTGCGTGCACATAATTGAAGTCGGAGCATTGTACAAGAGAGATTCCGGTGTTTAGAGAGAAATGGGGTTGTTGGTGAGGTAGAAACAAGGTTCCATCGATCAAATCAGATCTTTATATATATATAAAACGTACGATCTTCTATTTCACATATACACGTGGTTTTCTATCTTATTCCAATTATTTGTGTATTAAAATACTTTAGTTCTCTTTACTCAAAATGGAAGTAGAAATAAAATATACAAAAAGATAAATAAAAAAAAGATTAATGATTTGTGTAATAACTTTCTAACAATTATTGGTGTGTATGAGACAGTTTGATTCGATTATTTGTCAAAAACGAACTATAATCATTAGTATTGATTAATGTATTTTGATAGTCACTAGTTGTGAGACCCATGTATTATATGAGTTTAATTAAAAAACAAACAAACAAACATGAAGATCTAACACATTAGAAGTTTTGAATTTATAAGAAAAAATAGAAAAATATTTAATTATTAAAATCCAAGTGTTTATTTATCTTATAAATTTAAACTAATAATTTTGATACATAATTTTTGGAAAGGGAACTTCCCTAACGAGGGTTTCCGGGCCAGCTTTCGCGCACCGACTAATCCCCCGCTGAAAACATGAGGCTTTGCCTCATGCCCTGGAGTCACTGCATGCGAACCTCCATGGCCACAAGGGCTGAGTGGTGCCAAGATTTGAACATGGGTCAATATGTTATCCACCATATCTTCCACATGCCTTACCAAGTCACCACAACCCAAGTGGTTTAATTTAGATACATAAACAATTAAAATAAGGGGATTCAATTTAGAAATTTAGAAATTATAAAGAAAATTGTATTAATGAATTGGATATGCATTTATTATTACATTTATTACATTTAAATATTATATGAAATTTAATAAAATGAAAAAAAAAACACAAAATGACATGAATATAATTTAATCTAAATTTACCATAAAATGATATGTGGCATAATGTATAAGAGGATGGCAAGTTGCAAAAATGGTTTTTATTTTTTAGAATAGATTGGGTAGCGGTTAATATTGGTCTTAGTTAATGGTTTTAGGCGGTTAATGGTTATGGTTAATGGTTAATATCGGTTAACCATACTGATCCAAAATAACATAAAAATATAAATATTTTTTAACATAATTGGAAAACATAAAGCCTATTACTATCAAAATTGAATGATTATGTATATATAATTATACTGATAGAAGAATATTTATTCTATTTGATTCCAAATAATTATCCTTTAAATATTCAATTCCTAATATAACTTACATACCATATATTTAAAATTATATTATATTAAAAACATTTATTAATATTCTTGGTTCGGTTCGGTTTATAGTGGTTATGTTTTAGATGAAAACCATAACCGAGCCATATGTAATCGGTTAATCAAAATTAAAAACCGCACCATATCTTTTAGTAATGATTCTGCTAAATTGGTTCGGTTATATTGATTAATTTGATTTTGGTTCGGTTTTTCGGTTAATATGTTCACCCTTACTAGCAAGGGTGTACATGATATGATGATAATGTATTAGCTTTTTTTAATACCGTATCAATCATAATTTTTTGGTAAATTTATCAATTGTATTGTATCATGTATAAGGCTATAAGGAATGCATCACAATGTATTTTACGCGTTTAGGGTTGTCACATCACACAAAATCCTTCCACCTCACAAAATATATCAAGTTATTAGTAATGTGAAATGGTGTTTAGCAGTAAAGAAGTACTGAGATAGAGGGGGAAAGAGAGAAAATAGATGAAAGAAGAGAGAGAAATAGATAAGAAGAGAGAATGAGAGAGATTGTGAAGGATCGTACCCTCACTTACGGAGCATCACAATTACTAAGCTTGGGGGTGGTGTTTGGAGCAAACTCACATGTGACTTGGCCTTGCCAAGTCACCTAACGCGTGGGTTTTTAACCCACTTCGCATAGCTTAAGGGGCATTGATAATTGGATATCCAATGTTTTTATAGAACCTATATAATCCAATCATCAATTAGATATTGAATATTGTTAATCGATCCAATCTAATTAACTCTAGTCAACCGAGCCGAACCGATCTAACTAAACATTAGATTAGATCGGTTTTGTCTATTGTATATTTATTTCGGTTATCCAATATATCTAATTGGATCCACCCGATGGATATACAATTTTTATCTAACTTTACATCCAATTACTATAGAGTGTGAACTGTCTAGTGAGAGGTCGAATGTTATTTTGGTATGTATAGGTGTGAAGTCTAGCACTTCGCAATGTATGTATTTTGCAAGGCATTTGTTGTATTGTGTTTTCACGTCTAGTCCTTGCATATTTTTTGAGTGTTTGTATCTACCTATAAATAGGGTTAGTATAGAAGTAGAGAGATAGCTTTTGGGCACTTTTGTTCTTACTCTCTCTCTTGTACTTTGTACTCATTCAGACGAATCAACGAGCCAAACAGAACTTATTTACTCCTTGTGTTCTTAATGCTTTCTGTGGTTGATTTCTTCTTCTAAACTCGAATCAAACGCTATTCAGTTGGTTTCAGAGCAGGATACATTCAGTGAATACTTGTTTTCTCGTCTTTTTCAATAGTATTTTAATCGTTCTTTCCGATTCAAAGATTTACGCACTATTGATTAATAAAACATGTCCTAATTAATTGATTTGTTTCGACTCTACAATTTGTTTGATAGATCGAGTGTTTACTGATAGTTTTCTGGTTGATTCATCCATTAGATCTCTTTTCTAAAATCATTCGTCACTTTTGTCCGTACGAAAATGGCGAATTTCAATATGAACACCATGTCAAGCTTTTCTCATCTGCTTGGATCTTCCACTAAGATTCCAATGCTTATTCCAGAGTATTATGAACAGTGGGCGGATCGTATAGAGGATTATCTCAACGGAATCGATGAAGATCTCTGGCGATGTGTTACTAGAAGAAATTATCGTCCTGAAATGTTTACTTAAGTTGGAAATGCAGGATCATCCACTGGTATGGCAACACAAAAGGAGAAGTATGAAGAAAATGATAAGAAGTGTCTTTGTGAACTTCGCGGTGCTCTTCCACCGGTTGTTTACAATTATGTTCGAGGATGCAAGACCGCAAAGGAAATTTGGGATACTCTAAAAGAAAAGTATCAAGGAAGTGAAAAGACCAAGAAGAGTTCTGTGAAACAATGTCTGTTGGAGCTTGGCGGATTCAAGCAGAAAGAAAGCAAAACCATTGAACTCTACTATGATCGCTTGAATGAGTTGATATTCAAGTGTAATCGCTATGATGTTACACGCTCAACTCTTGAATTCAACCTTACCTTTCTGATGGGATTGCGAAAGGAGTGGAGGAACATCAGCCTAATGATAAAAAATCAGCAAAGTTTCGATGGCTATTCCTTGGGAGACTTGTACAATGTGCTCAAAGATCATGAGAGTGAAATCAATGAGATTGCAGAAGAAGGAAAGATGAGTCTAGGGGGTCCTTTGGCCTTATTGTTGAAAGTGCCAGCAAAGGACTCTGAGATCGAAACTGCTGAAAAAGATGATTTTGAAGATGAAGGATTTTTGGTGAATTCAGAGGATGAGGCTGTGGCATATTATTCAAACAATAAAGTGAAAAAGTTCTTCAAGAATCCTTTCAATCCAAAGTACAAAAGCAAAAATGAATTCAAGGGCAATAATTCATCTGCCAAAGGCACAAAAGTGGAGCCGATGGAAGAAAAGAAAGAAAGTAAGATTGTTGGTGAAAAGAGTGAGAAAAAGCTGAAGGGAGATTCAGGATTCAATTATAACTATTGCAATGGTGGAAACCATCTTGAAAAAAACTGCATGCTGAGAAAGAAAGAAGAGAAGAAAGAGAGGATAAAAGATGAAGCTTATTATGTTGAAAAAATTAAGGAACTGAGAGCTCGAACCAAAGGAATCTCTTTGGTTGCGAAGGGTGGAAATGAAAGTGATGGAACTTACCAAATATGGTCATCTGGATCAGATGATGAAGAAATGAGAAACCCGACTCATGTAGCAATGTTTTCTCAATTTGAAGAGGATGTGTCTATGGATGCGAAGGTCACAGGAAGGTGTTTTGTGTCAACCAGCGCAGATAAGTTACCTATGACTTCAAAGATACGTACTCTTCTTGAATCTTATGATATTTCTTCAAGTTCTTATCTCACAGTTTTATCTGATTTTGATGATACTCTCTCATATGTTAATGACACGCTAATTTTTGTTAGTAGTGAAGCTGAATGTTAAAAACATTGTTGTTAGACGTTCAAAATTGGTTGGAGACTAAGAAGAGTAGAAATGATAGCCTAGAGCTGCAATTGCAAAATATCACTCTAGATAGGGATTTAGTGAGGAGTGACAATATTATGTTAGTAAAACAAAGAAACATTTATTTTAATAGCGCTAAGAGATTGTATGCAAAACTAACTGAACTCCATCACTCTTCAGACATTTGCAAAGAACAACATAGGAAATTATTATCATTCTTAGAATATCAAAGGGAAAAAGTTGATGCTACTTCCTATGATTGAGAAAAGAAAAACTCTGGATTTGATAAAGTGTCTAATGATTCATATGCTTACGAAATAGTCAAAATTGATGAATGCTTGAATGTTGATGACTTAATGCATATTGTAAATGAAACTCTCACTAAAACTGAACAAGTTAAAATTTTGAACATGACTGAGAATTCGACATTAGACTCTCAACAAAATTTTGCTAATATTGAAGATGATTCTGATAATATTAGTGAAATTGAGGAAGAGGAAATTGTTGATTGTTCTCAATTATTTGTGATTATTGTCAATTCGATGGCAAAAGGCAAAGAAATTTGTCATGATTCAATGGAAGAGGTTAACAGTGATAAACCCTCTACATCGAAAGTTAGTGATCTTGTTGATCACGTTGTGGTGGAAGACTATGATAGTGATAGTGATGAGGAGGATGGTTCGATTGAAACAACTATTCCTAGAGTTGTTGTCAGACAGGTTCATGAAGAAACAAAACAGTTCGCAAACGTGCTGAACGACAAAGGTTCGCATTATCTTGAACCAAATTCAGTCGTCTATTTGTCATTCAAATGCACAGATGTTGTTGTCTTTCCAAACCAAGTATTTGTCACTTCTAGAAATGGTGTCAAAGTCAATCCAGAAATAAACAAAATTGTTGAAGAAGATAATAAAGTTGCGGCAAAAGAAGGTTTCTTTTCTAACCAAAGCACGGTGGAATTGGTCTGAATAAAAATTCAACAACTTTTTAAAGACAAAAACAGATACGTATTTGGGAAGTAAAAATTGAAAAATCAAAAGTTGAAAATCAAACCAAAGAAACTGTTTCAAAACCTCAAAAGATTAAATCACAAGTTTTCAATGAAAATGTTCAAAAAGTTGTGAGAGAAGAAGCCATTTCAACTTCAAAATCGCGAAACAAAGTTTATTGGAAAAATGTTAAGGCTTTTCAAAAACAAAAAGTTTTTAATTAAAAATCAACTGAACAATTTAAGACATTTTCTCAAAATAAGACGTTTGTTCAAACCAAGTCATTTCAAAAGCAAAATGATTTTTCAAAAAGTCAATCTAATGTTCAAAAACAAGTGCGATCTCAAAATGTTCAAAGGCAAGGTGATGGAAAATTTGTTCAAAACCAACATCCAAGGAATTTTGTTCAAAATCGTGGAAATAAGAGGTTTGTTAATAACAAATTTCAAAGGAATTTTGTTCAAAATAAAGAACAAAAATATTTCAATCAAACTCATGCTGAAAGATTTTTTCAACAAGGACAAACGGTTTTCAATAACAATAATGTTGGTTATAAGAATCAATATCAAAATCGTTTTCAAAATTCTCCAAAACCATCTTTTCCAAACCCTAATTTTGAAAAATTGGATGTTAAAGGGAAGAAAAATAAACCATTTAAGGCCACAAATCCACACTTTCCAAATCGTGAGTCAAAGCACAAAGTGAAAGCAACGTTTGCGAAAGGCAGAAATGATGCGAAAAATATTAATCATTGGTTGGAAGGAAAAGGGAGACAATATCAATCTGGAAAGTACTCTCAAGAGCAAATCAAGGTTGCTTATGAAAGTTATTTAAACGAATCGCAGAATGGTAGTTCATCATCTCTAGAGTCGAATCCATCAGTGAAGAAGTGGAAAGAAATTCCCAAGAAAAAGGTTAATGGACAACAAACTGTAGATGGAAAAGGGAAAATTAACGTTGAACCTATTCCATTGAATGATTACATTTTAATGCCCAAACCAATCGAAATTGGCTTAATCGAAAGTTTAAAGTCAAAGGTTCGCAATTGGATACTAGGTTCATCTTTCCATAATGCATTTAAAACTAATGTACAAGGACCCAAAAAGCCTTGGGGACCTAAATTCGTTTGAATGATCGCAGGTACTGTGTGAGGAGCAATACGCCGAGCATTGATATGTTGATAGTGGTTGCTCTCGTCAGATGACTGGGCGAAAGGAGAATCTGCGAGACTTTCACAAGTTAGAAAATGTTGGAATTGTGAAGTTACGCAACAATCAAAAATGCAAAGTGAAAGGATATGGAAAGGTGACAAATGAAAGTTTATTGTAAATAGAGTAAAAGCATTGAGCTCAGTTTGAGGAAGAAAGTTAGAAGAATCAAAAGTGATAATGGTACACAATTCAAGAATCAAATTATTGATTCATTTTTGGCTGGATTGGAGATTTCGCATAAATTCTCATTTCCTTACACACCGCAACAAAATGGTGTTGTTGAACGGAGGAATCACTCTTTATGCGAATATGCAAGAACAATGATGACCTATGCGAATCTACCTCAATATCTTTGGGCAGAATTTGTTTAGACAGCGTGTTTTACATAAAATCGTTCATTCATTCATCGTCGTTTTAATATCATCCCTTATGAAATCATTAACAATCGAAAGCCTAATGTTAAATTCGTTCATGTTTTTGGATGCAGGTGCTTTATCATAAATCTCAAAGATAATCTTTCTAAATTTCATTCAAAACCTTATGAAGGAATATTCTTGGGGTACTCGCATAATTTTGTTGCATATCGGGTGCTGAACAAACGAACAAGAAAGATTGAGGAAACGTTCAACCTTACTTTCGATGACTATCACGTCAAACGTCTCGATCAGACTTTCACACAAAAGCCAATTCTTTCTGAAACAAATGTTGAGTCAGAAATTGTGAATTCTTTTGATATTGACTATGACTTGATTTTTGGTATTCCTGACAGAGCAATAGATGTTGAAATTCATGTTGATGACAAACGAGTTCCTGAAGCATCAAAGCATTCAGATGATTCAACGGTTACTTATGAAGTTGATGATTCACATTCTACCCCAACATCTCCAGTGAATGTCGATAGCATACATATTTCACAGGGTGATCAAGTGGAGGGGGAGCACTTAAGTTTGTAGTCACATGATCATATTAATGATTCAACTGTTGAGGGGGAGCATGGACAGAACAATAATGAAGTCAAGAGGGAGCATCTCAATTCCCATCCATTAGTCGAGGGGGAGCTAAATGGATCAACTCCTAATGTTTTAAATTATCAAACTAATGAATTTCATGATGTTAGTGATCATATTTCACATGCAGGTGAAGATTCTGAAACAGATGAGATATTTGAAGATGTGCCTTTGGATTTTGATCCTTCATATCCACCACTGGATAAATGGACATAAAGCCATCCAAAAGAACAGGTTCTTGGTGATCCACATGCTAGAGTTATGACACGTGCACAAATTCGAGCTATGAATGATATTCTTGAATGTTCACCAGGAATACTATATGTTCAATGTGTTTATTTCAAAACTTGAATCCAAAATAATAAAGGTTTCATTAGAACACTCATATTGGGTTGTTGTGATGCAATCTGAGCTAGCTGAATTTGAACGTAACAAAGTTTGGAGGTTAATTCCTAAACCAGACGATGTTTCGTTAATTAGGTTGAAATGGAATATTAAGAATAAGACTGACAAAGAAGGTAATGTGATTCTCAATAAGGCAAGATTAGTTGTTAAAGGATATTCGCAACAAGAAGGAATAGATTATGAGGAAACCTTTGCCCCTTTCGCAAGACTCGAGGCGGTTAGAATTTTTCTTGCCTATGCAGCACATAAAGATTTCGACGTATACCAAATGGACGTCAAATGTGCCTTCCTAAATGGTGTATTGGAGGAAATGGTCTATGTCGAACAACCGCTTGGTTTCATCAACGATAAGTATCCTGATTATTATTATGTTCTTGATAAGGCAATTTATGGGTTGAATCAAGCACCTCGTGCCTGGTATGCAACCTTAACCAATTTTTTGAAATTTGCTAAATTTAAACTAGGATCAGTTGATCCCACATTATTTCGTAAGAACGTTGGGAATCACCTGATGTTTGTTCAAATTTATGTCGATGATACAACTTTTGGTTCAATTGACCCTTTGTTGTCAAAGGAATTTGAAGAGTTAATGAAAAGTAAGTTTGAAATGAGCATGATAGGAAAAATAAATAAATTTCTGGGCTTACACATTCGTTAGAGCAGGGTAGGCATTTTCATCAATCAAGAAAAAAACACGCGCAACCTGCTAGATAGATTTGGCATGACAAAATACACAAAACTGAAAGTACCGATGGCAGTGGGAACACGCTTGAATCCTTCGTTGGACAAGCCAACAGTGGATCTCACTACATACCGTAGCATGATAGGTTCACTTTTATACTTAACTGCAAATTGACCTGATATCATGTTTGTTGTTTTTAATTATGCCAGCTATCAATCAAATCCAAGAGAACCCCATCTTATTGCTATGAAGAACATCTTTCGCTATCTTAAGGGAACAGTGTCTTTGGGACTCTAGTATCCTTCGCATACAGGATTCTTTGTTCAAGTTTTTTCATATGCAGACTTAGGTGGATGTCAACTGGATCACAAAAGCATAACAGGTGGATGTCATTTGTTGGATGGGAAGCTTGTGAGCTAGCAATCAAAGAAACAAACATGTGTTTCGATTTCCAAAGTAGAAGCAGAGTATGTAGCTGCTGCAGCTTGCACTTCTCAAGTCACCTGGATTCAAAGCCAACTTCATGATTATGCAATCAATATGAAGAAGATCCCTTTATATTGTGATTCACAAAATGCTATTCGCATTTGCCATAATCCAGTCCAACATTCAAATACTAAATACATAGCTTTACGCTATCATTTTATCAAGGATCATGTTGAAGATGGTAACATAGAAGTTCATTTTGTCAAAATGATGGATCAACTTGCAGACATATTTACAAAACCTTTAGATGAGAAATCATTTTTAAGGATTTTGAATGGGTTAGGAATTATTGAAGCAAGCTCTATTCCTGGTTCGCATGAGTGAAAAGATGTTGATATGGTTGGAATGTTGTTGAAGCATTCAGAGGTTACTATTCACGGTCCAGCGTTCGCATATGTTTGCATTCTCATTCTCCCTGAATCATTCCGACATCACTTTACATTAAGGGGAGAAAAGCTGATCGATGTACAATGTGTTTGGGAGTTGCTAATTCTTACATCGCATGACACTGGTAACACTGTATTACTTTGTTTTTGTTTTTAGTTTTTCCAAAACAAAAATTCCAAAAAGATTTTCTTAAGTTTTGTCTTTAAATTTCAAAATCAAAAACTCAAAAAGATTTTCTTTATTTTTGTCTTTTATTTGTAAAAACAAAAATCCAAAAAGATTTTCTTATTTTTGTATTTATTTTTAGAAAACAAAAAAAAATCTTGTTTTTATTTCATATTGTGTTTAACCGTTTATGGCTCCTTGTAACAACATGCTTTGGTGGTGAATGCTCAACGATCACATTCAAAAGGGGGACATGTATGATTTCACACTAATGTATTAGTTAGGAGTCCCTAGAAGCATGCTGATGTATGTTGACCTCAAGCCTCAAAGACTTTATGTGTTCAAAGCCTTAATGGATCTCTCACTACGAGTGTTCCTTCCCAGTCAGGCTATATTCACATTAGTCCAAGAGCTACATTTCTCTTCTCATTTTGAGTAAAGAAATTTCTGTAATATCCATATCTTTCACAGAGGTACAATGAGTTTCTTTAACCAATCTTTTTCACCAACATTTTCTTCACGATCACATACATCACTACATATCCTCGACATCTCTGGTAGAAACCAATCAGAATGTAGATATTGTACCAATCTGTGTTTATGATCTTGATTCATTTTTCCATGATGATGGTGAAACCCAACAATCCCAACTTCTAAGGAATTAACGGTGAACTTTTTGTTCAAGATTATAACGAAACATTTGTTTTTGTACCAATTTTCGATATTCAAAATCATATTCTTTTCATCATGTGTGATCTTGACAAAATGCTCTATAAACTATACATTTTTGCCCAACAAGATTCAACTCTTTAATTTTTTTTGGAGTATGATCTTCGTCTGAATATCTTTTTGAACTCTTATGTTACTTAGAACATTATCCAACCTTACTTGTTCTTGACTACACTGGTCATCCAAGTAATTTTTTTCAACTTACTCACACTTATGTTAAGCTGTGGTATTGAGCAAAATTATGCCTACCTGCAAAACCTATAGAAAAAGAGGCCCTTCGATGCTCATTGATGAGTATTCGATTTTACTTCACGGGAAACCAAGCAAGCAGTTCGTCATCTCTCTTGATGTCGAATGAAGAGATCTTTGCCCGGGATCCAACTGCTTTCGCATCAAATGTTATTTGATGTCAGTATTCACACATTTTTTAAATTTTGATTCCCACTTATTCTTTGGCACACATTCACACTGGAATCCTTGAGGTTTTGGGTACTACCAACTTGAAACCTAAAATTCACAAAGTCTGGCATATGATTTTACTTTTCAATCCGAAAAGCAAATGAGCCTAACCTTAATGCGAAGGCTTGGTGTACTTGCTCAACAGTGCGAAACAAATGACGGTTCTTATCCTATTGGTAATAACGAGAAGTTCGGTGGACGTGATGGTTCAGTATTTCACGGGATTCTAGGAAATCGTGATGATCAATTTATCTGACGTGGCGACTTTTACGGTAACTGGTCCCATAACCAATGCAACACGTGGCAGAATCTGATTGGTTACCGGTTCAAATTCAAAATATTCGTCGACTATAAAAGGAATTTTGTGGTTTTATTTGAAGACTTTATGCTCTCTTGTCAAATTTTCCCTAAATTCTCCAAAGATTATCGTCTTCAAACAATGTTTGCAAACCCTAACAATGGCGGCTCCTACTGGTAATGTTGATCCTTCCAACACTACAAATGATGAAGAGACTTCTCAACCACTGCTAAAGATTCAAAGTTCAAATCTTCGTCTACTGCCAGATGTTACTCAATATCCAGAACAGTTGCAGATGTTTATTGTAGCCCTAAATCACTCTGTTCTCTCAAATGTGTTATCTTCTTCATTTGTTGTTCGGATGAAGTGGTTATCTCTTGTTGGATCAACGGTGGTTTTCAATAATACATCGAAGATCGTAACTTTTGAACTGACGACCAACAAATTGCAAAAGCTCACTAAGCGTTAGTTTGCTCAGATCATGAAGTTACCATATACAGGTATTTTCTATGAAGTTACGAATTAACACGTTATTTTTATGTTCAATGAGATAGGTCATCAACTTCCTCTTACTGGGATAAGTCAATTTCGCAAATCTTATCTTCCCTATATGTGGAATTTTCTTTTTGGCATTATACTATGTTGTTTGACAGGTCGTGTTCAGATTTAGATAGAGCGAAGTTGGAGGTCTATGCTATGATTGCAGGTCTTTATTAAGACTTGAATGTTGTTACGTAACTCAATTTTGGGAAGAGTTTGGTACATTAATCACACACACCAATGTCACGAATGGTGTTTCGTATGCGAGATACTGCAGTTTGATACTTCGGGATATGTATGATAAGGAAGGAATTTTGGTTCCTTCAGAAGATGAGAAGGCGGAGTTTTCAACTTTGAAGATTCCTAAAGTGGTTACTGATGATCCAGTTCTTTTTCCCAATATTGCTCGCATTCCAGACACAATGTTCAGAAGTATTGCTCCTGAAAACCCAATAATGGTTCAATATTTGGCATCTATCAACCCAAATGTCACAGTTGGAGTTTTGTTGCCAAAGGGGGTTGAGGGTTTATCAAAGACTAGTAAAGCTCAAAAGAAAAAGAAGAAGACTGAACAATCACAACCTATTGAAAAGAATGAGGAGAAGGAAGTTTCAAAACCAGTTCAAGAGAATGTGAAAAAGAAGTTTCTAAGGAAGTCATTCCTTCGAAGACAGGCATTCTAAAATGCACAAAGAAGCCTGCTCAAAGACCTTGTCATTCTCCTGAAAGGCCAATTTTTGAGGAAGTTTTAGTTGATACCATTGCTTCACCTAAGCAAGTGTCTTCAACAAAGGGGATAAAGTAGATTCGCAAACCTCAAAATAACAGAAGAGGTGTTCTTTTTTGGGAATTTCTTGTTCCTGTTTCCCTAGCTTCCATGAAACGTCAAGTACAAGAGATGGTTAAAAAGATTCAAAAGAAGCAACGACAATTGGAAGACCCGCTTGATAAAGTTGTGATCAAGTCAGAGCAAGGCAGTGATAAGGAACGCTCTACTATTCACATTGAGGATATTGGCTTTGGCTTTGGGTAACCTCAAAGGGATTCTCCAGTTAAGTCGAATTTCGAGGATACTGGAATTCCTGGTGGCAATGTACACGTATCTAATATGGATACAACCACCAATTTGAGTGAACCTTTTTCTACATCCATCCATACGAAGGAAATTGTCATACCACCCGAGGTTTCTCAAACCAAGTCCACTACGGAGGAGGTTTGCACCTCAGGCATCCCTGTGAGCGCATCTGATGCGAACACAAATGTCACTATGGGTGAAGGGGTGATGAATAATGAAGCCATTGGTTCTTCCCATCCTGAAACAACAAGTATTTCTACATCTTTAGTTCTTTAATCTACCATTGAAACCACACATCTTGATACCTCAACTTCTCTACCACCATTATCCTCTCCTATCCCTTCATGATTTCCTGCTTCCACAATTTCACCAACATATTCAACCATCATGCATGAACCCATAACAACTCTCTTCTCTTTGTAATCCACTGAGCCAGAGAGATTAGTACATGATGGAGAACCGAATGATGATGAAATTATGGTTTCATTTGCAAATTTACAGTTTGATCCTGCAGAGGACAATGTTTGTGATAATATGTTGATGTTTGGCAAGCAGTTTAAGATTCTCAACAACAAGCTTAAATCGCTTTCACAGATTCAAGCTGACACTGGAGGTAGAAATTTTGTTTTTGGAGCTGAAGTAGAATACATGCTCAAATCTTAGAAGAATCGTCTTAAAACTGTGATGGAGAACATTGAGCAGCAACATGTTGAAAGATTGAAGCTTCATGCCAGCAATTTTGAGTATGAGATTACAAAGCTTCGTGACGTTGCAAAAGAGCGTCATCTAATTTTTGTTGAACAGATTAAGAAGCTGGAAGAATTTGTTAATCTCAAGGTGGTAGAACTAAAATCTGAGATGACTGAAGTAGTGGAGAATATTGAGAAGAATTACTCAGTTCTTCATGGTAAGGTTGATGTTCTTGCTGATGCAATTACAAAGTTAGTTGAGTACAATTCTGCTTATTCGACTAAGCTGGATGCAAAGTTAGAATCAGATTCTAAAGTCTTTACAAAATTGGAGGAATTTTTAAGCAGCATCAAGGAATCCATTTCGCAAGCAGCTCTTTCTAATAAATCTTTGGTTTCTCAAGAATCTATTTCCAATATGATTTCTTCTATTGAATCTAACATCAAGGCGGAGCTTGATCCCATCCTTAAGTTGGTACTACTCTTACCAACTAATGCTCCACCTGTGAAGCAAGTGTTACAAGGGGGAGAGAAAGGATGCGGAGGGGTTGGTTCTTCAAAAGATGTTTATAAGGGTGAAGTTGTTGGGAGGGTTATGTCTACCCAAATCCCTACATCACTTCCAGTTTTGCTGACAACAACTTCATTGGCGAAAGTGTTGGAGGATCTGGGTCGAGTTCTTAACCACCTCCATCAAAAGAAAACCAAGGAGATAAAAGGAAGGGTCTTGTGGTAACTTTGTCTGAAGAAGAAAAGAAGAAGATATTAGAGATGGAGATTGAAAGGTAGAGACAAATCAATAGTATTCTGAGGCAAAGACAGAATGATCCACCGGGTTTGAATAAGGGTGATCCCAACAAACACTGGTGCTATGAAACTATTAAGCAAGTTGTTTCTTTAGGGAAGATGCATGATTTTCGCAAGGTTCCAAAGAAAAGTTATGATGTTGAAAACTCATACTTTAATCAACTTGATTTTCCTATCAATCACATGACTTATATTTCCTCTCAGTACAAGTTGGTTGATCGCTTCAAAGACAAGTGGGAATATAAGAGACTGAAAATGAGATTTCATGCAGTCTTAGGAAAAAGCGAAGAGGAGATTTGGTCTGTTGTGAAGATTTTTAAAGTGATGTCAATCACTAGGGATAATTTGTTTGAAGGGATTCTTCAAAATTTTCGATATGTTGTGGTAAGGGCGAACAACGTAGTCTGTGAGTTTATAGTTGCAGACTTCCCATTGATGAATCTGAACGACTTGGTCACAGTGACGCCGATTCTAATCAATGTGGATATATCGAAACTATCAGAAGATAACGAGGATGATTTTCGCATCGACTTCGCTCATATCAAAGTCTTCATTGATAGTTATTATGATTGCCTCGCAATCACAAATGTCGAGATTTCCATGGTCGTTCACAAGACTTCAAAACGTCCTTAGTCTTTGTTAATGGGGAAGATTAAAATTGACACATATGAAGATGGAGAAATCATACATCAGCCTCTGGGGGTAGTGTTTGTTGGAAAGAACAAGAATAATAAAATGACAAAGTTTTTGTTTCAAGTTGTTGATGTTGAGAGATACATGAATGTCTAGTATACAAGCCTTATTGTACGAATCAATAATTGCAAAAAGAATAGTGTAGAAGACAAGGTTGAAATAAGAAAAATTATTCTTTGGTATATGGATGTTCGCAAAGTAATTCTCCAGACCATGAAGCTGATGGCGTAATTTCGACTGTTTTTACTAAGGGGGAGATTGTAGAGTGTGAACTTGTAACATCCCGTTATTTTTCTGTTTGAAAAGTCAACTCTAGTCAACCAAAGTCAAGCAAAGGTCAACTAAAGTCCTTTTATTATTTGGATTTTTATTAAGGTTATGATAATAACCTTTATTTGTTAAAAATCTTTAAAATATCTATGGTTGAAATTAGAAGGAAAGGGTTTAAAAATCGAGAAGCTTCGCATCTTATTCATTGCTTCGGACCGCAAACACTTCGGGCCGCAAAGAGTTTACGGCCGTACACTCCTCAGACTGTAAACTCCTCGCAGCCGTAAACGAGGCTTCAGCCGTAAACATCTTGCCGACTTCAAACCGCAAACGCCTCGGCCGTAAACCCTCGCACATATATATAGATTTCCTACATTTTTCACCATTTCTCACACTTTCAACCCAAGAAACTCGATTTTCTCTCAACTATCATCAAGATTTACACCTTGATCTTCAAATAAGTAAGTGTTTCTTCCATTCATTTGTTGATACCTTGCTTAATCTAGTGAAACCCTAAGATTTCATCCATGAAATCATCTCTTTTGCTTAGATCTTCAAGAACACCAAGAACACACACTAGTTCTTTAGACCTTGAACACCTCATTCAAGCTTCAAAACGTAAGTATCCTTCCGTATATTAGTTATCCTATAGAATCCCTTAACTTACAACCTTGAAAACAACCATTTCCAAGAACAATAAGAGTTTACGGCCATGAGCATCTCCCTTGGCCGTAAACTCCTATGAAGAACATCTCCCTTGGCCGTAAACTTATGGGCCGTAAACACCTTGGCTGTAAACTCCATGGCCGTGAACACCTTGTGTGATCGTAAACCCCCTTTAGAACAATCACATGTGATTCTAACACTTATATCAAGTGTTTCCTAGTCCCTAAAGTGGTTTCCTATCATAATTAGTTGCTATATACACTAATTATATCCATATATGTATTATTATATGCTTAATAGGATCCGTTGTGTTCAAGACTTCACTTGACACTTAGCATCATACACCAATCTTACAATTGAATAACTTACAACAAGTGAGTTCATACCCCCGTATTTTCTTAGTTTTTACTGTTTTAAGGGGGGGGGGGGGAATACAAGTCTAACACAAAGTTTTTGTGTTATAAACAATTGATTTCAAATATCTTATCAAAATGGATTTTAGTTATCATCAAATCAAATGATTTTCAATGATTATATCAAAATGACATCAAGTCACCAAAATGAATTTCAAAATATTAAACTTCTTTTAAATGTTTTATAAACTTATATTTTCCTCCAAAAATCATGTTTGTATATATATATATATATATATATATATATATATATATATATATATATATATATATATGTAAATAAGATTTAAAAGATTTAGGACTGCTAGCCCACTTTGGTTCCTTTTCCTTGTTTGGATGTGGGATTATAAACATTGATTATCTGTCCAAGTGCCATTTAAATTTTACTTATATATATTTGTATATGTATACAAATATAAAAGTTAGTTCATTAAGTACAATTACCCTTAGTAACATGTTGAGCAAGGGGTTACATTCATGAATACTCGTTATCAAATCGGAAAGTACATATAAATTATAATAGGTATAATTTATGATTCATAGAACATTAATTCACGATTCAAGTATACTAGAGTACACTGTATTACAAGAACAAAGGTTTTATTCAAAACTATTCAAGAGTATACATTCTTTCAGATACATACTAAGTATACTAATTCAAGAGCATACTATCAATCATTTATTTCAGAATGATTGGGTTTTCATAACTATTATACAAGTAACGTTTATATGCTTTTATGAGTCAAGTAGTACAGGTTGTTTAATTAATTTTAAACAATATAGTAAAGTCCTGACATTATAACCAGAATCTCCAGTCGGGGATCGAAACAATGTGTGTATAGATCTATATTGGGATTGATAACCCCGCACTCGGACTGCTAGCTACAGTCAGGCATACACCCCTGTGAGTGACAAATTGTTATCAACAGCTTTCAGCGCATTCATAGCGTTGGGTCAGGCCATCTAGTCAGTATGGTTATAATAACTCATATAAGATATTAACAATACGTTAGTGTATAATTAACTAAACTTAAGTACATTTTCAAAGTACTAGTTTTACAAGATACAGTTTACAAGATACAGTTTACAATATTACATTACAGGGTTTTATGTAACTAAAATACTTTTCATGTACAGCAGAAAATATAGGATTTTCTGGAAACAGTTTACATATTCAAGAAACAGAAAACATTCTTTCAAAACATAAATACTTATGCACTCACTCAACTTTATGTTGATACTCTCTTTTCAAATTACTTGTATTATCAGGGAACCAGTAGACAGGTACACCCCGAGCTTTTGAGAAGATGGAGCTATTTATGTCTTGTCTTCTTCTTTTGTACAACTATTTGGTTTCAATATACTATAATGAAACACATGTAAATACTTATACTTTTTAAATATAGTGGTTGTTTGTACTTTGATTACTATTATACATGTGTTATGATACTACAAATGAAGTCCGCTACCCCCGGACGTTTCCGCCGTCTGGTTTGGGGGTGTGACAGAACTGTTTAGTGAGAGGTCGAATGTTATTTTGGTCTATATAGATGCGAAGTATGGCACTTCACAATGTATGTATTTTGCAAGGCATTTGTTGTATTGTGTTTTCACATCTAGTCCTTGCATATTTTTTGAGTGTCTGTATCACCTTATAAATAGGGTTAGTATAGAAGTAGAGAGATAGGTTTTGGGCACTTTTGTTCTTACTCTCTCTCTCTTGTACTTTGTACTCATATCATAGATTTGTTTAAAAGGAACATTTACTTCACAAATAAATTTTAAAGATTCAATAAAAATCAAAATATGATAACAATCAATAGTATTAAAAGATCAAAAATGTAAAGTTCCAACCAAAATATAATAACGATCCATAATTGGATATGTAGTTCGATGATAATTGGATTATAATTTGATAACAGTTGACAAATATTTGGATGATAATTTGATATATGTATTAATAAATGAATAATAGCTTGATGATAATTGGATAATAATAAAATGATAATTAGATATCCAACTAGATTATAATTGGATATACAATTAGATAACAACTATAACGTCCTGATTTTCAACCCAAAATTTTCATTTTTATTTATTCAAATATATCATAGAATGATTACATTGTGCGGAAACATGTAGTGAATACGCGTGTGTACAGTCGAACCTCGCCCTTCTTCCAAACCAGTGAAGCTCCTGAAAAACATTTATAAACCATTGGGTAAGCGTTAGGCTTACCTAAAATACCATATACCACAATACATATACATTCATACAAACAATGGCTCACGATCTGCCAATATATATCTTGGAATACACGGGTATGTAGGCTTCCGGCCTCTTTAACCGTTCTACAATTATCCCCTAACTAAATCTACATGGGTCTATAGGTTCCCGGACTCTTTAACCGTTCCACCATCAACCCTACCAAAGTCTAATATCAAAACAATTATGCATATAGAGATTACACATTAGATTCTACTAATACAAGCACATTTATACTTTCTACTCTACCGGTTCACACTTATGCACATAGAGATTATACTACTAGCTCTACTCTACTCGTTCCCTATCCTAACATACATGTATACATATTGGAGTACATGGTATAGTGAGATAACTCAGCTGGACAATTACTCCGACGATTGACAGCTATCTAGGTGATCCTACTGGCGATCCAACCAGCAGGAAATGTGTGTAACAAGTATTAACATATAATACTATGACTTATTAATCTTTATGGAAATCTAGTGATGAAAGCTAGATCTTTCACATCCCAACGAATACTGAGAGTTATATAAAATAATGATCACTCTGGCCGGACAGTTGGGAGGCAGGATCATTTCGGCATATAGCCTTTTAGAAATCCAACAATCAAGCCAACGTGACCATTCTAGACACTCTCATATAATTAGATCAATCAGCATTATAACTGGAGTCACTGGTAAATCTTATTTATACATTCATAACAACGACTATAAATATAAATATAAGTTACGTTTGAAAGTGTAGCTTAACTTACAGGGATCCTAGCAAGAATTAGAATTTGTGCTCGCAGAACTCCGACCTGCCCATTTCTTTCTGCCCGACTCTCTGATGTCGCAGAGCCTTACTAAAGTACTCCAAAAAACCCAGAAAGATCAGACTCGAGGGGGTGAGGGGTTTCTAGAGAGAGTTGGAGTGAAGAGAGGAATGAGAAACAAATGAACCCGGATCATTTTATATTATAGTATGGATGTGCACCGTACTATAGGTGTGCGTCGCACACTAGGGTAACGTCGATCCATTTGCTGCCTTTCCATGTGTTAAAACCCATGTGGTCCACGTTGCACCTTTTAGAAGTTGTGCGCCGTGCAAAACGTGGTTTTTGTAAATTCCATATCTTCTTCATACGAGCTCCGTTTTCGACGTTCATTATATCTACGCGTAGCTATCGACGAGATATGCAACTTTAATTTAAACTCTGTCGGCTAATTCTCAAGTTATATTTTTAACAGGCTTAGAATGTTAAAACCCGTATAAAAATCATAACTCTCTCTTACGATATCCGTTCTCGAATATCTTTAAATCGACGGATAGATATTGACAAGATCTTCAACTCTCGTTTAGATTGTTTTTCCTAACAATCAATCGATATTAATTTTGGTTTCTGTGTCGCACAGTGTTGTGCTGCAACTTCTAAAAATCACAACTTCCTCTTATGAAGTCATATTTGGACGTTGTTGGAACCTGAAAGTGAACCTCTAGCAATCTCTAACTATTGAAGATCCGAAGCCTGTCTTGAGTCTGAAATGTTTGTGGTACGAGATGGAGGTAGAGTCCAAAGTAGAGAATGTTCAGAGATGAAGAAATGATCCGAGAGAATGTGTCTGTCTATCCATTAATTATTCTTTTCTTTTGTATGATGTAACATTTCATATGACGTAGTCTCTTTTGTTTATTTGGATAATCAGAATGTCAGAAGTAGTGTGATTATCCGGTCCTTTGTATGTTGATCGGTTTGTACGATGTTCTTCCTTGACTATTTAAGGAGTGATTGAATGACAAGAATATTACGGATTGTTCTTCCAAAGATAGCATATTCTCATATTAACTCCCTTTCACCTTTCTCTCACATCAAACTCTTTCAAAACATTCTACTTGTTCATTTATTGTCTTTACCTTGATTATACTCATAGTTCTACATTTATTACTTGAAGTACTTTGTTGATTTCTCTCTTCAGTCTTGATTGATCTTTCCAGACTTGACTGGAACATATAATTATAAGCAGACATTGATCTTAAGCATGAAATCAAGGTTTGAGTTTTCAAAACTTGTCCCTGCGCATAATATCCTTGTTCTCACTATTGGTATTAGAGCTTGAGTGGTTGTCCTTTGAATCCGTAAGAACAAATTATAATTGATTCGAGATTACCTTGGTATTTCGATCATTTTTGTGTTAAGGATAAAAGTTCTTCTATATACCACTTTTGCTCAAGATATCTTAACCTCAATGGCTGCTTCTAATTCTCAACAAATGTATTCAATGCAAATAGCAAATAACATGGGTTTCCCTTCTCGTGCCCCACTACTACTTGTTGAAGAGTATGATCACTGGAAAGTCAGAATGGAAAGATTTTTACTTGGTAAAGAAAAAGGTGAAGCTATCTGGAGATCCGTTAAAAAAGGTCCAAATGTTCCAGTTCGAACAATTGTTAGAGATGCTGTTGTAACTCTCATTGGACAAGACAAACAGCGTCAAGCACCTTTCATTGTTGATGACATCGAAAAGCTGCATGCAGATCAAGCAAACCTTTTCCGAAATGGTGTTTGGTGTTCCACCTTCTCTCTTTGAGCACATTAAACTGTAAAAATCCGCTAAAGATATTTGGGACACACTTCAAGAACTGTTCAAGGGATCAGAAAACATGAAGGATAAGCGTCTAACCTTGGTTGTCAACGAGTTCGATACTTTCACTACAACTCCAGGTGAATCTGTTGCCTCAGCTTCAAACAAATACCGAATCGTTGTCACCAACATCACAACTCATGGGATAGTCTAAACTCCACTAGAATACAACCTCAAGTTCATTAACAGTCTCGGAAAGGGATGGGGAAATGTGAAATCATGTCTTCAGAGTAATGGATCTCTGAAAAAGCTGTAGCTCTACCAACTGTTCGATGAGCTTCAAGTTCATGAATCAAATGTTGCACAAACCTTACGAGAACTCACAGGAGGTCCTCTAGCTCTTGTCAGCTGTTATGATCCTCAGATTCCGAACCTCCCTGTCTTGGACCCCTTCACAGCTGTTGTACCATATATCCCACATGTTCAACCCTCACCGCCAGTCTTACCTGTTCCTACCAATTATCAAAAAAATGGTGACCTCGACCCTGAAGAAATGGACTCCGAATTCCGCTTTCAACAGGAGTTTGCTTTGCTTTCCATGAAATACAAGCGTCCTTTTAACAAGCCATATCACAACTATTTCCATGCTCCTCACCAAAGTAATCCTCAACCATTCAACAAACCTTCAGAAAACCCACCATCCTACAAACCTAACCTTCCTACACCAAATCACACCTCAGAATCTTTACATACTACGAAGTCAGACAAACCAGAGATTTTTTGTCACAAATGTGGTCATGCAAACCATTTTTCCAAAGACTTCTTAGCTGAAGTCCCACAGAAACCCAAGATTAAGGACTCTACTTACTATGTACGTCAAGCTCAAGAGATGGCAGAAAGTGAAAAGGCATTTGTTACCACTGTATCAAGAGATGTAGATGGGTATTGGTCTTTTGGAGATGATGATGATGATGTGAGTGCTGGCAGAAATATGTGCTTTATGGCTAGACAGAAAATTGAATGTGATGAAGGCTACTGGTCGTATGGATCAGAGGGAGATTATGAAGATGTCGAACCAAACTACTGCTACATGGCTATCAACGATCCACCCGGTAGAAGCATCGTTCAACAGGTAAAATTTATGATTACTGATAATAACTTTGATTTGTCTCTTTACGAACCATATCTAACCCAAATCCAATCAGATATAAACATCATTTACAAAGCCTATGAGTCAGCCATAGAAGCCAGTGAGAAGATGGAGAGTGAATTAAGTCATCTTAAATTACGTTTCGAGGATTAGAAGTTAAAAATAAAGTCTTTAGAACGAGAGCTTGTAATGTCAAAAGATGAATGTATCATTCTTAAAGACAAATGTGAAATCACTTATTCTGAAAGAAATGTTTTAATTTCTAACAACAAATGTCTCAATGCCAAAATAGATGCTTTGCATAATTCCATTGACATTCTTGAAGAAAATGAACGGATGACTCATAATTTTCGTCATCCTTGGTCAAAAGCTCCTGGTCTCGGAAGCAAGCTTCCGAAACCTATTGCTTGTCCCTTGAAGGAGTTGCAAAACCTAACTTTTATTGGAGACGTTCCGAACCACAGACATTCAGACACCCTGTCTCGCCTTTTTGACCCCTTCCTGAGACTTCTGTCAAATTTGCATCACTGATTCCTGAGTTTCATCCTATAGTTGTCAAGTGTCCCGATTCCACGCCTCTTCCGCCTCTGACAAACCTGGACCTGAATCGGACCTCGAATTCTACTCTAACATTCCAAACACTTCGTTCAAATTCCAAACCACAGTCCTCCTAACAACTGTGTTGTTGAGAAAATGATTCCGGAGACAACTGAACCTGATACTTCTGAGTTTGTTTGGGCATCTTTAGATACTGACATTGATGATTCGTCAAATTCATGTGATTCTGACTCACAAGTGATTTCCAAAACAAATATTGTGCCAATCAAGCCTGTGTTTAACAATCCCTCTTTAGGTCAAACTTCCAAGTCCTCTTTCAACTCTAAATAGAAACCAATGTTAAATAGGAAAGATGTTGTTGATCCTAAGGTAGAAGCCAAGAATGCTCACAAAAAGGAAATTAATTCAAGACAAAATTCCAGATTCTTTGAGAACTCCAAAAGGAGTATATCTCAGACTGTCAGCCAATCGTTTAGGAGTCACAACACCTTCATACCTGTTAAGATTCTCAAAAGGCCATCTAATCCTCCCAGTCAGTTAGAACACAAGAAGGTTGTCAGCCCCACCTAAAAAAGCCCATTGTAGATACTCAATCTGTCAGAACTAACTCTCCTTTTGATAGCCAAATCTGATGGTACGATTTTCAAACCTCAACAGCTTTCAAAACAAAGTGTATCATCAAACAAATAACGAGACTTTAAGAAAACAGTTTCACAAAAATACTCAAAACAAAATCTCGTATGGAAAGTAAAAAATCTCAAAAATAAAACCGCAACTCCGAGAGACACAGTGATTCCCACTGCTCCGGAAGTTGCTGGTCCGAGAAAAGTTGTTTCTGAAACCACATGTCATTGAGTATGATTATTGGGTAGATGAAAGGACCATGACTTTCTGTTTGTTCCCAAAAGGATCTCGGAATAAACCCTCTAAAACAACTGTTGCTAAAAAGTCACAACCAAAGTCCAAAACTCGTGCCCTTGTCCCAAAACCTAACTCGGAGCCTAAAAACTCCACTACTCACTAATTTTGCAGGCACTTCGTGCTTCGGAGCAAGAAACAATATGTTATATTGATAGTGCTTGCTTCATGCACATGATTGGGAAGAAGGACTTTCTGCGAGATCTCAAACTTTCACCAAATGCTGGCTACGTGACGTATGGAAACAACTTCAACTCTCAGATTAGAGGTTATGGCATCCTTACGAATGGCAACTTCTCCATTTCAAACGTGGCATATGTAGCTTATTTGAAGCATAATCTGATTAGTGTGGCTCAACTCACTAATGCGAATCGTAGAGTTGAATTCTGTAAGAAACACAAATATGTCATGATAGAAGACCGAAAGGAATGTTTAATCAAGTTAAATCGCAACAAGAACATGTATCCTCTTGACATCAACATGATAATTGGCAAGCCCCAGCTCTGTTTACTCTCAAAAGCAGTTCCTGACGCCAGTTGGTTATGGCATAGAAGGCTTGCTCATCTAAACTTCCGATATATGAATGATCTTGTTTCCGGTGAAATGTGAGCTCTGCTACTCCTCAAGTTCGAAAATGATCATTTATGCGCTGCATGCGAGCGTGGGAAGCAATCGAAGAAGGGTCATCCTATCATCATTGAAAAATCCATCTCGGAGCCGTTAGAACTTCTGCACATTGTTCAGTGTGGACCCTCAACAGTAGAAAGTCTACATCACAAAAAATACATTCTTGTCATTGTGGATGATTTTACTAGGTTCACTTGGGTCTTCTTCGTAAGGCTCAAGTTAGAAACAACCTCGGAACTCATCAACTTTATCAAAGGAATTGAATTTCTCATCAAACTACCGGTGAGACGAATCTGAAGTGATAATGGTTCAGAGTTTACCAATGCCACTATTGAAAACTTCCACACCGAGAATGGTATTGCCCACAACTTCTCTGCTCCATACACTCCACAACAAAACAGTGTAGTCGAACAACACAACAAAACACTTGTTGAAGTTGCTCGATCCATGCTTAACATTGCCAATCTTCCACTCTATCTTTGGGCTGAAGCTGTCTCAACTGCATTCTTCACTCAGAATAGGAGCATTATTAATCGACGCCTCAATATGACATCGTATGAAGCCATGGACGGTCGAAAGCCAAGTATCTCTTTTCTTCATGTTTTTGGATGTGGATGCTTCATCAAAAACAACTGCTATCAACTTAAAAAGTTCCAACCCAAAGTTGATGAAGCAATCCTCTTAGGTACTCTGCAAAATCAAAGGCTTATCGAGTTCTGTTGAGTATATGGGTTGCGCCTTTGATCTTAGATAGTTCGGTCCATTTGTATTCACGGTTTGGGCCTGTCCAACCGTGTGTTTGTTTTTAGGGTTTAGTATATATGATGCATGCATGCATTATATGATTTACGCTTCTTGAATATTTCCTTTGACAAGTACTGTAACCCTAGCACGCCTCTAAAGTAGAAGTTCTTCATCGATCTCTTCTGAGGTGTTGCTGTTTTAATCATTCGACATTCGTTTGATTCATTGTGGTGTTCATTGTTCTCTATTGATTGTTATTATCTCATTGATATATGTTTGAATCTATCGATCTAAGAGAATATTATTCTCATCAATTGGTATCAGAGCAGGAGGCTGTGTAAATCATACGCATCTCTTCTGTTTGAAGAATTTTCTTAGGGTTTCCGCTTTTATTGGATCTGTTAAGTCGTCATTACTTCATTGACGTTGTTCATAGATCTCGATATTACCCTATTCAATCTTTACAAGTCTGATTCTTAGCAGATATCTGAAAAAGGTCATCATGTCTCACGAAGATTCACAATCCAATCCGATCAACATCTCCAACAACATTGGATCTACAACCAGAATCTCAATTCTATACACTCAATATTATGAAGTTTGGGCGCATCACTTTGAGGACTATGTCGTTGGTTCCGAAGACAATGGTTATCTTATCTGGGAAGCAATAACATTGGGTCCTTTTGTTCATTCTGGTACAAATAGAACGATTAAGACTCAAAAGGAGTACAACAAACTCTTAACTGACGTGGAGAAGATTCCTCAAGACGAAAAGGATAAGTTGCTATGTAATGTTAAAGCCATGAGAATGATCAGATTTGCTTTACAATCTGATACTTTTCGTTTGGTAAGATCATGCACCATGGCAAAAGAGATCTGGGATAGACTTAAAGAGCTGTATTCCACTGATGAAGACCTAGAGCACTCTATCTAAACTCTATTGCTCTCTGAGTTCGGTGCGTTCCAACAAAATTCTGATGAAAAACTTATTCAGGCATTCGACCGTTTCAACCATATTTTGAGTAAGATGATCAATCACGACATTGGAAGGGAAGTGATCGAACAGAAGGTCACATTTATGAATGGTTTAAGGCCAGAATGGATGGCTATGGTATCAACGGTGAAGGCTCACGAGCAATTTAAAACCTATTCACTGGCGAAGATGGTAGGTATTCTCAAGTCTCATGAAAGTGTTATGACTAAGGAAGCGAAAGTGGTGTCTGGTATGGGTTCCCTGGCCCTTCTCTCTAAGGCGAAGAATGTGGCAGAGGATGAAGAAGAGTCATAGATGTCAGAATGTGATCTAACAAGCGAAGAGTATGCAATGATGGTTTCCAACCCGAAGCGGTTTGCTCGCAAAAAGTTTCCTATTGCCAAGAACCGAAACTGGCAGGGAAGCTATAGCTCAGAAAAGGCCAAAGAGGAGATCAAAAATACTCCTCAGAAAGAAGAAGAGAAGAAGGAGAGCAAAGCAGAATCCTAAATCCCATAAGGACATGCTCAAATCGGCATGGGATTTAGGATGTCCTTATGGGATGTCAAGGACATGCTCAAGTTAAGTGAAATCGGCAAAAATCGAGTCCTTTATGGTCTTCAGATAACATCTCTGACGCCTACATGGTTGGTCTGGACAAAATCGAGTCCTTTATCAAGTCCAAAGACCATAAGGACATGCTCAAAAATCTTTTGGACGAGAATGATAAATTGAAAATTAAGACCGAAACCATAGAAAAATTTGACTCATTGAATGCCAAGTTAAGTTCAGAAAACAAAATAAATGTTGAAAACACTTCTGAATTTGACGAGGACAGTGATATGAGTGAAATTTCTGTAGAGGATGTGGTTGACTGTTCAAAATTCGTCAAGAGCGAAACCGAACCTACCAAAGGTCTTATATCTGAGAATTCGGTTGAATTCACTCGAGTGTCCCAAGATAAATCCAAAGTTCTGAAACCGAAAGCAGTGGTCTATCAAAAGGTTCAAACAGTACCAAATCAAGTATACACCACGTCAGGAGTTACTCAGAAACACAAAGCCGAACTGACAGCCATAGTGAACGAAGATAATGCAGGTGGCTGTGATAATTATTTCTGGTCGGCTCCAATCGACAATGCAGATGAGACTGTCAGTTTATCAGAGAGAACCTCATGGAGGGTTAAATTCAGATACATGGCAGAACCACTCAACAAGCCTACAAGCTTTGATGTACCAAGCACAAGTGGTACCAAATAAATTCCAAGCGAATCATTGAAGGCTGCAAGCGAAACCTCTTCATTAAAGAGCGAAACTTATGCTGAGAGACCGAAGCCAAGGGTAAACATACACAAGTCTCAAAAATAGCTTGCTGAACAGAAACGCCAGCGAAACAAAAGATATCAAAAGAATCTCAACGAAAGGAAGCAGTTTTGGAACTCCCAAAACTTCAATTATGTTCGCACAAAAAAGGCGTCAAATCTCAAGGCGAAAGCTGGATCAAAGGGAAATTCTGATCCATGCAATCTCTGCCAATCCTGCAGTCAAGCAAACCGAAAGCCCAGTTTCGGTCCCAATTCTTGCAGCGACAAGAACCGAAAGACTAGTTTCGGTCCCAAGACTAGCCTTGATAAGAACCGAAAGACGAGTTTCGGTCCTAAATCCCATCCTCCTCATTCTCGACCATAGCATAATCCTAACAGGGATGTCAAGGATAGCAAGGGAAAAGGGAAGCTCGTCTCTGAAGACAAAACGCAAACAAAGAAGACGTTAGCTAACCCTAGGAAACACGAAAACGAAACTATTAAGAATAAAAACAAAAATCCTCAATCTGATTTAAACAAACTCAAGGTTTTACCATCAAAAGGAAAGACGAAACCACACTAATAAAAAGAACTTATATGGTTGATCTTTCTATTGCTATTCCCTGTTCTGTAAAAGGCTCACGTGGACCCAAGCAACTTTGGGTTCCTAAATCTGCTTAATTTTGCAGGTGATAAGTGACGAGCAATTCGACGACGAATGGTACATTGATAGTGGCTGCTCACGTCACATGACATGAAGGAGGGAAGAGCTAAGGGAGTTTCGGGCTCTTAAGGATGGTGGATGTGTCAAATATGGGAATAATTCATATGGCACGATCAAAGGCTACGGAATGATCACAAATGGTGAATTCTCAATCAGGAAGGTAACATATGTAGAGGGATTGCTGCACAATCTCATCAGTGTCTCTCAACTGGTTGTGGGAACTGGCTTGAAGGTTTCGTTCGATGATGAATGTTTGGAGATTGTTGAAAAGAAAACGAAGGCTGTACTTTTGAAATCCAAGCGAAAAGGAGAAATGTATCCTCTTAATCTTAACCCAATTCGAGGAAAGCCGGCTGTATGCCTTTTAACGAAAGCACACTCTGACGAAAGTTGGCTATGGCACCGAAGGCTCTCACATCTCAACTTTAAGGATATCAACAAGTTGGTTATCGGTGATCATGTACGAGGACTTCCACTTCTCAAATTTGACAAAGAACACTTGTGCTCAGCATGCGAGATGGGAAAGCAAAGCCGAAAGAGTCATCCCAAAATTGTCTACACAAAGATCATTGAACCTCTTGAGCTTCTTCACATCGATCTATGTGGTCCTTCAGCCATAGAAAGCATCGGTGGTAGTAAGTACATTTTGGTTATTGTTGATGACTTTTTTCACGTTTCACCTGGGTTTTCTTTCTTAAACAGAAATCAGAGGAAACTCCAAAGCTCAAAGCATTTATAAAGCAAGTGGAGCTTCAATTGCGAAAGGTGGTTAGAAATGTCCGAAGTGACAATGGGCTGGAATTCAAAAACCAAGAGTTTGAAGAATTTCTCACTGAAAAGGGAGTGACTCACAACTTCTCTGCTCCCTATACTCCACAGCAAAATGTCGTAGTTGAAAGGCGAAACCGTTCGTTGTGTGAAGCATCCCGAACCATGCTCAGTTTCGATTCTATACCTCTGTACTTCTGGGCTGATGCAATTGCTGCTGCCTGCTATACCTAGAACCGAACCTTCCTCGACAAGAGATTTTCCATCACTCCATACGAAATCTTGAATAATCGCAAGCCAAATGTCAAATTCTTCCATGTGTTCGGTTCAAGGTGCTTTATTTTCAACTCTAAAGAGAACTGAAACAAGTTCGATGTAAAGGCAGATGAAGGGATTTTTCTTGGCTACTCGCTAACTTCAAAGGCATATAGGGTTCTGAATAAATGTTCAAAGAAACTTGAAGAAACCTACTATGTCACCTTTGATGATGAATACGTCAAGAAACTTCAATCCAGTAAAGTACCAACGGAGGAAATCTTTCTAAAATCAGGTCAAGTCTCGGTTCCAATTTCCAATCTATTTGAAGAATACATGTTGCTCTTTGATGAACCAGAGAGAGCAATTCATTATGAGGAAAAGGCAGCTGATAACAAGATCGACAAATTGAAGAAAATTATCGATGAAGCAGCAAAGGAAATGGAAAGTGAACCTCAAGGACCAACCGAACAGCAAAATCAAAGCGAACCCCAAACCTCAAATGAACCTACTCATAAATGTTCTGCATTCCAGGGGGAGAGTTCATCTACTCCAAGGAGACCAGACTTACCATTCCAGGGGGAGAACCCATCTCCAACAATGACCCATGAAAGTCCAATCGAGGGGGAGAATTCTGAATCGGATGTTGAGCTTGTCTCGTTATTCGAGGGGGAGAATAACAACACAAATTACGAAGACTCTCAATCAGAATTCGAAGTAGAAATAAATGTTGAATTGGATCCTGCTTATGATCCAGACTACCCTCCTCTCACGAAATGGACAAAATATCATCCAAAAACTCAAGTAATCGGTGAAACATCTGAAGGAGTACTTACTCGGTCTCAATTAAAAGCGAAGCAAACTGCTCTGTTCTCTAAAGTAGAATTTTGCATGTTTAATTCGTTCGTCTCAAAAATAGAACCAAAATCGGTTAATATTGCGCTCGATCACTCTGATTGGGTACAGGCAATGCAAGACGAACTCCACAAGTTTGAGTGAAATCGAGTCTGGAGATAATTCCCACACCGAAGGATGCATCTGTGGTTGGATTAAAATGGGTATTCAGGAACAAGATGGATAAAGAGGGGAATGTAATTCACAACAAGGCGAGGCTGGTAGTCAAAGGATATTGTCAGGAAGAAGGTATAGATTACGAAGAAACCTTCGCTCCTGTAGCAAGGTTAGAATCTGTTCGGATCTTTCTGGCATACACTGCTCACAAGAATTTTGAAGTCTTCCAAATGGACGTCAAATGTGCATTCTTGAATGGAGAACTAGAGGAGACTGTATATGTTGAGCAACCACCGGGTTTCGTGAACGAAAAGTATCCTGATCATTGCTACATTTTGGATAAAGCTGTCTATGGTTTGAAGCAAGCCCCTAGAGCCTGGTATGAAACCCTTACTAGATTTCTAAAAATGTCGAAGTTTAAACAAGGTTCGGTTGACCCAATCATCTTTCGTCAAGAATATATATATTTTGCCATAGTCAACCCGGTTGACCAAATGGTAAAGAGAAAGGCTAAGTCTGAGATAGTCCCATTACTAAAGGGTCCATATGTTTATTTTGCCAAAGGAAGGGGCGTTGATTGCAAAGCTGCCAAATTTACCTAAGGATGTTAAACTCAATAAGTTTGACTCTACATCAGGTAGAGCCTATTATCTAACTCTGTTAAGTTCTATTCTGAGATCCTCATTACATGATGTGACTGGGTCACATGTTGATGTTTTAATAATCAAAGAATAGAGAGAAATCTTAAAGGAAGTATATGCTGATTCTAATCGCGAAGGTGGATTTCGATCGCATCAGAATTTTGAGCAGTTGCTTAAGAAGTTATGATATATTGCTAAGGAATAGATAACAACAATTTTCCATGTGGATTGTAAGGATAAGTTTTTTCGCAAAGTTTTAAAATAAAAGAAAATTGTTATTTATTTGAAGTATCCTTACAATGGCATTTGTGGAAAATTGTTGCTTATATGATTCCACTGACAACAATATTGGAAAATGGATTTGATTCTTTCATTTGTGGTAGTGTCTAAATTTACCAAATCAGGAAAGTTCCTCATCACCCAAGTTTCAATTGGACCGAAACTTGGAATCATGCAAGTTGAATAGTATGATGAATGAGAACTTTCAAGCATTGGAAAATCAAGACTAATTACTTGTTCACATGGATGTGTGAGTCAAGTGAAGGACTAAAGGGATCGAGTACACATTCTTGTGCACTGGTCATGTCCACCACAAAGCTCGTTAAGACTATTTTATTTACTAAAGTTTAGTAAATATGGTTATACTTACAAGTTTAAGTATAATTCTGAAACATTGGAAAAGTCTCAATGTATGGCAGAACGAATGGGAAGAATTAAATTAGGCAGAAAGATAAAAGTTTCTCAAATCTGAAAAGATGGGAGAGTACTTTAGTATCATGTTTGTGATCATCTTAATGATTTAGAAATCATATCACAATTAGTCCTCTAAAGGTCATCTTAGTGCATTCTTATGACTAAGAAGAGGAGTCATGAATTGTTGAAATGGTTAGATCAGGAAGATGAGTCATACTTCGTTCCAAAACAATTCTTAGAGCCATACTCCAAGATTGTAACTTGAGTGACATATCTTAAAGAAAGGTTTAAAACACTTGTCAAATGTAAGAGTAAAAGTGTCCTACTCTTGTACATTTGAAATTGGTAAGTTGTGATGTTTTGGATAAAACAAAGACCAACTAAGGCCAATTGTGTGAAGTGTTTGTCTTGATAAAGAATCCGCACCATCTCTTGAATATTTGGCAAGATAGTCTTATATGTCAAGAGGATAGTGGGAGTCTTAAAGATCCTAAAAAGAATTTCAAGAACTAATCAAGAATAAAACCTGAGGTTCTTCACTAAAACACGAATTGAGGTTTATAACCTATCGTGTTGACATATTCTGTGCCCATTCCGGTTAAAGTTGGCTTTGCATAGGAGTTCTGAAAGTTCTCAATTGGTTGCATAACAACTTGGAAGCAATGGCAGGCCCTGTACTGCCAGGTGGCAAGAAGTTAAGATTGCATAAGTTCAGTCCATATGAGTTTGGATTTGTCATTATCCTTGTCTTGTGACTATGGTTTTGACGATTCACATGGATAAGAACACATACACCATAAAATCTAAGGGTCATAAGGTTTCTCTCCGATTCATGAAAATGATGGTGAGGAAACACTTCCACCAAGTAGATTTGAAGCAGATGGCAAAAGGTCTAAACAATTGAGACTATGATTACGACATCCCTTTTCATAGTTCTGAAATTGTTTAGACACACATGCATGCTATCTAAGGAAAGGTGTATGATTTTGATAAAGTTTTATCAAAGCATCTCGTATCAGAAATCTGAACTTTGGTAAGAAAGTCAATAAAGTATTGATTTCTAGAAGTACAGCTGATTTCTGAGTACATGTCAAAGCTAGTGGGAGCATAAGTGTTATGCTAATAATCATCATGTTAGTGGAAGCATGATAATTATTGTTAGTGTTGCAAGTTAGCAATGTTAATTATAGAAAACAAAAGTTTCAATTCGTGAGGCTGCAGGGATTGAAAAAGTTGTTTTGCTATAATTAAGGGAGAGGATATACTTCATTTCAGTTCTAAAGGCTTAGATTGAGACCTTAATCATCTTTCGTCAAGAATATATATATGAATTTCATGTTGGATTGGTTCAACTTAAGGAAATTCTATATATTGCGTTCTCAAAATTCGATTATGATTACGACATCCCTCTTCATAGTCAAATTTTGAAAACATGGCAAATAAAAATATTGTAGCAAAAGACTGGTCTAGAATCATGTCTTTATGTGAGACATCATGAATCGTGTACCATTTGCTTTGGGTACAGGATCGATTGCATGTGCTATAATATTTGTCATTTCTAAATTTTTCCAAATACCCAGAGGCATTAAGAAGGGAAAAGGTCTGGAATTGGATATGACTAAAATGATTAAGCAATTGTCGAGGACAATCTGAGGTTTACCAAAGATTGGTTGCTCAGGGACAGTTGGAAGTATAGTGCTAATTTTGGAAGGACCATATTGACATATTCTGAAAAGAGGCATCTCTTATTCAGAAGTGATAGTCAAAATGAGAATATGGAGTTGTCTCCATAGGCGGAAGTTATCTGTGTAAGATTAGAAAACTTCATGCAAGAAGCATGTCCAAAGGAATGTACTTTGAATATGAGACTTAGTTTCCATGGAGTTGATCTCCATTGGAATACCTTATAATGACTGTTGACAAGTCTTTGTGACTTTGTACATATTCATTACAGGAGGGTCAGTGCATATAAGTTTAAAATCTAAACAGATTTCGATAAATGATAGGAATTTGAAATTCTCACATTTTTCGATAAGGATTTGGGAGTGTGAAATTAGAATCATTGAAATTATGTTCAATTGGTTTATTTCACAAAGTAAGGATCATAGACAAACATAGAGTGCATACTTGGTGTATGGCAAAGCTATTGTTTAAGAAAAACATAGTGTACATGCTTGGAGCATGGGACAACTAGTGTTTTTAATTCAAGTTTAAAGTTGATAAAACCGAAACAATGAATAATGAGTAATCAGTATGGTGATAAATAAAAGTGTTTATTTATATTCATAGGGTTTGATACCATATTTGATTCATTTATTCTTGTGTTTCACTTTGCATGTTTTGACTTCCAGAATAACTAAGTCGCTCTTCCTGAATGATTAAGTTATTCAAACCATCCACAGTCGGTCATATGTTGGAAGTAGATATGAATCAAGACTGTCATGGGTTGGTTTGTAGAGGTCCAAGTTGGTGGACAAAGTGGTGCTACAACACTCATGAGTGTTCATAAGTTCTGAGTATTGGATTCAACCCGCGCTCATTTGAATCACTTCATGGATTTTATCACGAGTGATCATGAGACGATAATATCTTATATTCTTCAAACCTAGAGATATGAGTTGTTACTATGAGTTGGTTATACATTGATTGCACGAAAACACATTTGGTAACTCGATGTTATAAAACGTGCCTTTGTGTATGATTCAACAAGTAGTAGAACAAGCCATATGAGTCGAAGTTTATCCATTCCTTTTACCTTCGGGATAAAAGCGATATCTGTGGGCCCCTCGATGATTTAGCGATGACACATGTGAGTGCTTGGCCAAGCCAGGACTGATTTGATTTGTTCAATCAGTCAGTCATCATAAATCGGAAATCGGGAAACAACAAATGGACAGAGAGAATGATTGATAATCCATGTCTCAGTCCATATGATATCTAGAATGGAGGAATATATGATCCCCTATCTAATGGACAAGTCATTGACAAGGTCAGAGTTCGACAGCGGCTTTAAGAGCTACGATTGCCAGTTAGGTTTTGAAGTCATACTCAATAATAGTTTTAGACTTATCCAAGTGGGAGACTATTGGATTAATGTCTAAGTCCATAACTATATTTGGTATGTACTTGACCCGACCCGGCATGGTCCATTTGAGTTGCACTTCACCGGCACAATTTATATGGATAGTCTTTTGAGAATAGTATATTTATGATTTATATTAATACATTATAAGTTCTAATATATTAATATGGAATCATATTATTTAATTAGTATTGATCAAGAATTAATTTAGAATTAATTAAGTGATCAAAAAGAACTAATTAAATATGGACTCTTATATATATGGAATGGGCCAAGTTCATTTAGGTTGGGCTAAGCTTTCATGGATGGTCCATGGAGCTTTTAACCCATGGATCCTATGTAAATGAAAGGTCATGGGTATTAGGGTTCACATGGATGTAACCCTAATCTTTCCATAATATATAAAGGGGTCCTTGGCTCACAAAATTGGCACAAGTGTGTGAAAATAAGAGTGGGCCGATTTTAGTGTGCATACATATTCTCTCAAGTTCTTCCAAGGTGTTTTGGTGATTTGTGATTCCATTTGAGGCTTCCACACTATTGGGGCTAAGCTCTTAAAGCTTGAAGACATCAAGCTACATCAAAAGGTATGTCATCTAACTAGAACTTTGTAGTATAGGTGCTTCATAATATGCTAGTTAGGCTGAAACCTTGGAATAGTTAATATTTGCATGTATAATAGAGAAAACATAGATCCAAGGTTTATAGGGTTGCATGTACACCATAGGAGTGTTAGAATGCTTAAAACCCAACATTCACAACTCTCTCTAGCACACACCGGTGAATTCCTACTATTCATCTTCTTCTTCACACCTGCAACAATGGCTGAATCTTCATCTGTTTATGAACAAACTGCTCAGTCCTCTCTTCTCACCATTAAACCGAATCAAAACCTCATCATTGAACTCTCACCTTTCCAGTATGATCCCTACATGCTGCAAGTGGTTGAATGCCTCAAATATTCACCACTCGTAATAGCCCTAACCCAGGTGGAGTGTGTTCCAATGTCGCTACTTTCTCAAGTCTACTCAACCGCTGTCTACGATAAAGCAAAGGAGCGCATTTTCTTTGAGATTGTCAATCAAAAGACGTCGCTTTCAAAAGCTAGGTTTTGTTTGTTGCTAAGGCTTGCTATCGATGACTCCTTGATCAACCCCGATTCCATTACCAACACTCAACTCTTCACAATGTTCTACGATATGCGGTACACTGAGATTCTCACCACTGTCACAAAGTTCAAGAAATCCCGTCTTCCTCCTCAGTGGAACAGTCTATTTACCCTCCTCTCCAAGGGTTTATCGGAGAGGGTTGCAACTTCTGATGGAGCGAGCAAGGCGTTCATGACCCTTCTCTACGGGCTATACCATGGGGTCAACATGGACTTTGGATCTATTTTGTGGTCTCAACTGGTTCAAAGTATTGGTTCTACTTCATGCTACTCTGAAATCTCCTGCGCTAGGTTTTGGACTCTTGTTACTCAATCGGCGATGGAGAAGTTTCACGTTCCAACAATGGCAGACTCCCTGATGTCGTCTATTGCTACTTTCCACATGACAAGGATACTTGTCTCTGTGAGAAACCCAAAATTTTTTGACTTGTAAAGTCCAACCATTCAACTCAACTTAGTGTCAGACTCATTTCTGCTATCATCTAGTATGTGTGTTTCCGCTCTATCTCCTGTTCCTTGTTTGGTTGTGGACCTGGGGCAGAGTCGCACATCCGACCGTCTAACTAATCCAAATTATATACAACTTGTATACATGAAGTAATGATAGATGGACCAGGTATGACTCCTATCATGAACAGTAGGGCATAGTTGCCAGGTCTACGAGTGTGTATTCTGCCAATCAGAGGAGCGCAACCCTGGTAGTACTGCTAAGAGAGCTAATTTCGGGACGAAATTCCATCTAACAGGGGGATGATGCGACAACCCGAAATTTTTTGACTTGTAAAGTCCAACCATTCAACTCAACTGAGTGTCAGACTCATTTCTACTATCATTTAGCCTGGTTTAGAGTCCGTTTAAAGGTTCAAAGCTCAGTACATTCAAGCATCGAGTATAGGAATGGATCGCGTACGCTTCTAGCACCAAAATCGAGCCTTACACTCCAACATAAGGAGTGTACGGCCGCACACATGGGTGTGCGGCCACACACCCCTCTCCTGGCAGCCCACTCAAGTGTACAAGGGTTAGACTCAGCCTCCTTTCATCCCTTTTCACCCTCCTAAGCTTATAACTCGATTTCTCTCTCAACTAGCATCCGATTTTAAGCCTAGATCGTCAATATTGTAAGTGTTCTTTCCTTGATTTGTTGTTAATCCTTTTAAACTAGTTACATCCTTTGATTTCATCCATTTGAAATCATGTTTTGGCTAGATCTTCAAATCTTCAACCATTTCACCAAGAACACCAAGAACACACACTTGTTTTTGGCGATTTTGGACCTTCTCGAGCCTCCGGATCGTAAGTACTCTTTCCCTATGCTTGAATCTTGCTTAGAACACTAGATTAAGGCCTTAGAAATGCCCAGAACTCATAATGGTATGGTGTGTGTGGCCGCACACCCAAGTGTGGCCGTACACCCCTTAAAAGACCCCAAAATGGCCTCCAAAATGCATTTCCAGCTTCACCACTTGTTAAGCATCAGTCCTACAAGCCTCCCTACCATTGGACAACATTTTTGTGCACTCTTTACCATGAGTGTGCGTCCGTACACTCCCTGGCCACACACTCCTTGTCATGGCTGTACACTCCCTTCTAGTGAATCACATGTGATTCCAACACTTGGACAAAGTGTTTCCTAGTCCCGTAAGGTGTTTCCTTGCATTTGATTGCTTCTAAACACTATATTTATGTCAATATATATTATTATATGTCATTTAGGACTCGTTAAGTCTCGGGAGTTTATTCGTGGAACTTCTCATCCTTACGCGCATATTCGTTGAATCACCCACATAAGGTGAATTCATACCCCGTAATCAATCTTTTAAACTGTTTTAAATGCTTTTAAGGGGGGGAATACAAGTTGAACACAATGATAATTGTGTAATTATTTGTTATAAATATCTTTCAAAAGATTTCTTATGCCCTTTATAAGTGATCAAAACATTTCAAAAACTCTTTTAAAGTTATGTTGCTTTATAGTTTAACAAAACCCCGTTTTTAAAGTACAAGCATAACTTAGTAGTAAAATGAGTCTTTTCAATATCAGTTCAAGTAAAATGCTAGTAAACTATAAGGGGTATAGTATAGAGGTTCATTTTATACTAGATGCTAGATCATACTATAAAGAGAAACAGGGAGGTAGAAACAATATGCGATAACAAAGAGAACATACTAAGATACTATAACAGAACGAACATACTAAGATGCTATAGAATAGAACATTACATGATCTAATTATAACAATGAATCACTAACTCATTGTTCTAAACAAAAGGTGATAGTAAAATTAGGTATACATGATCACATAACCTTAATGTGAACTTTACACGACCTAGCAATTTGTTTGCGGAAGTCGCGTTTGGTCCCCAGAATCTCTTGCAGGGAGAGCGTATAGTATGGGTACTATCCATCACATTATGACCTCAATAAAACAAACAAGTTTTAAAGGTACGCGCATTGGGATTCAGAAGATGGAGCAGTATAGCTTCATGTCTTGTTTGTTATTTTCTTTATATTCTATGTTATGTGAACACATACTTTGTAAACACTTTCTTTCTAATGAAATGGTTGTTTATTACTTTGCTTACTATGATGCATTACTTGTGATACTAAACATGACGTCCTCCACCCCAAAACGTATCCGCCGTTCCGGTTTTGGGGTGTGACAGATTGGTATCAGAGCATTGTTTATACTGAACTAAGTATATCAACCGATAAAAGATATACAACTATAAATACAATGCGGCCGAAGTGCTCTGGATAATAATATATTTTAAATATATAAGTATACCTTATAAAAGTATACCTACTTGCTTATACATATATACATACTAGAACAAGTATCACAAGGAGAACAGAACAGAAGAAGTTAAAGGTTGAACACTATGGTCAAACCTGGACAGTTATGTAATCATAGCTAGGATCAATATAGCCTGATCAACTATATTCATTCGAGATGTGACCGACATGTGTTTGGGAGTGATGTGGTGTTGCAACGGTCTTAAAACTTACCTAATACTAGTCAAGAGAATTCTAGATCAAGTACATAGAGTTAGAATACTATAGGAGTATTCTATGATACTATAACGCGATAACAAGTTTAAAACATACCAAGTTCATTACATTAAAATACTATAGGAGTATTTTAGGCACCATATAAATAACTTATGTGATAACTTAAAAGACCCTTACGGATAGGTCTATAATCTTGCAATGTATACTCCCAGGGTTATATATAATTGAGGTTTTATAGACTTAGAATTTGTGATCTACGCTTCACTACCTGTTCCTTGTTTGGTTGTGGTTTTGGAGTAGGATCACTTATTCGAAGGTCTATTTAATCTTGAATTATATACAACTTGTATACATTGTGCAATTATAGGAGGACTCTGTAAGGATCACCCCATAATGTTTCAGCTAAATCTCATAGATTCTTTAGTCACTTCCATTCTCGCACGACAAACCCAGATAGATGTAACCACTTCCTCATAGCAGTCAACAGAAGAGTCCAAAAGGATCAAGAGCAAGTTCATGAGAAGCTCTCAAAGAAGGAACAACTTAAGTAACCAAAACGTCTTATGCGTCACACTAATAAATAATAATCTTGTTAACTTAATGAGCGAGTGGAGACACTGCTCACATTTTGAGTTAGGATTATTTTCTGACATGCAGCTGGTAACAGTTATTCAAGTCGTAGATATTCATTCGAGGATTGCCATTTCAAATTCATAAAGTTTATTAGTTATAAACTCTTTTATGAATTGTTCCAGAACCCTGTGGAAGTTAGGACCCGATACACTCAGAACTAGGATAACCTTGTCTTTTCAGCTTTCGGCTTATGTCCACAGCTTTAGACTTATTCCATCTCATCTTTGTATTCTTTTAGCAAAGATGCCTCCTCGCAGATCAAACAGACGCACTACTCCGATAACTCCAGCTCCAACGCCTCAGTTCGATCCTGCTGCTCTCCAAGCAACGATATCCTCCGCAGTGGCAACTGCTCTAGCTCACTTCGGTGAAAGTGGTACCCTCGGATCTGGTAGTGGTACCCACTTAACCAACCCCGGAGTTTCTCACGAACACCCAAGGGAGTGTTCGTACAAGGACTTCATGAACTGCAAACCCAATTCCTTCGATAGAAATGGTGGAGTCATCGCTCTGATGCGGTGGTTCGAGAAAACAGATTCGGTCTTCGAAATCTGTTCGTGCCCTGAAGGAAGCAAAGTGAAGTTTGCTGCCTGCACCTTCTCTGACAGAGCCCTGACATGGTGGAACAGCCATGTTAAGTCATTGACCCAATCAGTGGCTAACTCAATAGGTTGGGAGAACCTAAAAGAGTTAATGCTGGAAGAATACTGCCCGTTGGGCGGAGTTCAAAAGCTGGAACAAGAACTATGGGAGCTCACGATGGTCAGCTCAGACATAGTGGCCTACACTGACCGGTTCAGCGATCTAGCGGCACTATGCCCCGGGATGGTTACCACGGAGAGCAAGAAGATTAAAAGATACATCTGGGGTCTAACTGCCCAGATCCAAGGAGATGTGCTATCTTCTAACCCAGCCACATTCGATAGTGCTAAACGCCTGGCTCAGCGACTCATCGACCATGGAGTCTGCCATGGTGTAGAAGTCCCCGTTCCCGAGCCATCGAGGGAAGAGGACCATAAACCAAAGTCGGGGAACAAGAGGAAGAAGAAGCAAACAACACAGGACACCCCGCAGGAGGAACAAACGAGTATTATGTACGCCGCCACAACACCTGCTACTCCAGCGCCTGCCAGTCGATATGCTGGAACCCTTCCGAAGTATGGAAAGTGAAACTATCACCACACCGGAGTATGCCGGGAAATGCAGTGCCTGAACTGCCACAGAAAGGGACACATAGTCCGTTTCTGCAGAGCACCGGCTCAACCGATCTCCCAAGTCCCCGGAGTTGAAAAAACCAAGCCTTCTATGGCTGTGGTGAGTATGGAAATTACCAGAAAGACTGCCCAATAACAAAGAACTCAGGAGCTGATGGATGGATTCTGATGATCACCGTAGGAGAATCGACCCCAGAGTCGTCAGCGAGCAGCGGTACGTTTTCGAGCTAGTAATTACTTTTAAAAAAAATTTATTATTAATTTATATTTATATAAGATTAAAACTTGGGGATAACACTTAAAAGTAATTTTAATACCTCACTTATAGAAACAAGTCACAGTATTCAAGAGAACTAAGAGATCCGTTCTGAGAAGCTATGATGACTTAGTATGTACATTAGGGTTGTGCATAGCTAAGATTTTACAGACTTAGAGTGAGTGATTCCGCCTTAATTCCTGTTTCTTGTTTGGTTGTGGATTTGAGGCAGAGTTACTCAGTCGACTGTATAATTCATCTTAATTATTCATAGCTTGTATATCCCAGGTGATCGTAGTGGTACCAAGGAGGATCGTAGTTTAAAGTATCAACATTAGTTATCAAAGCACTTTTGCAGTATGTACGCGCACATCGCGGTACGATACGTAGAAGTGTTAACTACAAAGGGAAAACTGAAAACACTAGAACATTTACAAAGAGTACATTTTCGAGCACAGTAGGGAAGTACATCATCGTATAACAAACGTTTCTTTCAAATCGGCCAAAACTTTGTTCAGTAAAGAGTCCGTTGCTATCATTCGTCATGAGTTGGCGTGGTCTTCACCATACTAAGTTCATATGTTTCTATCGCCTCGACCGTCAAGTTCACGAAACCATCGTCCTTCGTAACGACAGTCCGACCTAAACCTCAGTTTTGTCTTTCGTATTCTAAACCCCGAAGTACTCATGCGAAGAGTACTTTGTCTTCCCAAACCTTGCCGTCGTATGTTCCACAGACCTTTCCGAAATACCACTCGTCCAGCAGACCAAGTTCGAGCACAGAGGCTAAGGATGAATACAGCCCACCTATCACTATTCAGTGTATACGCGAGGGTGGTATATGATTCTGATTACACAGATCTAGTATGTGTGTTTCCGCTCTATCTCCTGTTCCTTGTTTGGTTGTGGACCTGGGGCAGAGTCGCACATCCGACCTTCTAACTAATCCAAATTATATACGACTTGTATACATGAAGTAATGATAGATGGACCAGGTATGACTCCTATCATGAACAGTAGGGCATAGTTGCCAGGTCTACGAGTGGGTATTCTGCCAATTAGAGGAGCGCAACCCCGATAGTACTGCTAAGAGAACTAATTTCGAGACGAAATTCAATCTAACGGGGGGATGATGTGACAACCTGAAAATTTTTGACTTGTAAAGTCCAACCATTCAACTCAACTGAGTGTCAGACTCATTTTTTCTATCATTTAGCCTGGTTTAGAGTCCATTTAAAGGTTCAAAGCTCAGTACATTCAAGCATCGAGTATAGGAATGGATCGCGTACGCTTCTAGCACCAAAATCGAGCCTTACACTCCAACATAAGGAGTGTACGGCTGCACACATGGGTGTGCGGCCGCACACCCCTCTCCTGGCAGCACACTCAAGTGTATAAGGGTTAGACTCAGCCTCCTTTCATCCCTTTTCACCCTCCCAAGCCTAGAACTCGATTTCTCTCTCAACTAGCATCCGATTTTCAGCCTAGATCGTCAATATTGTAAGTGTTCTTTCCTTGATTTGTTGTTAATCCTTTTAAACTAGTTACATCCTTTGATTTCATCCATTTGAAATCATGTTTTGGCTAGATCTTCAAATCTTCAACCATTTCACCAAGAACACCAAGAACACACACTTGTTCTTGGCGATTTTGGACCTTCTCGAGCCTCCAGATCGTAAGTAATCTTTCCCTATGCTTGAATCTTGCTCAGAACAGTAGATTAAGGGCTTAGAAATGCCCAGAACTCATAATGGTATGGTGTGTGCGGCCGCACACCCAAGTGTGGCCGTACACCCCTTAAAAGACCCCAAAATGGCCTCCAAAATGCATTTCCAGCTTCACCACTTGTTGAGCATCAGTCCTACAAGCCTCCCTACCCTTGGAAAACGTCTTTATGCACTCTTTACCATGAGTGTGTGGCCGCACACCCATGGCCGCACACACCTTGTCATGGCCGTACACTCCCTTCTAGTGAATCACATGTGATTCCAACACTTGGACAAAGTGTTTCCTGGTCCCGTAAGGTGTTTCCTTGCATTTGGTTGCTTCTAAAAACTATATTTATGTTAATATATGCCATTATATGTCATTTAGGATTCGTTAAGTCTCGGGACTTCATTCGTGGAACTTCTCATCCTTACGCGCATATTTGTTGAATCACCCACATAAGGTGAGTTCATACCCCGTAATCAATATTTTAAACTGTTTTAAATGCTTTTAAGGGGGGGGGGGGGAATACAAGTTGAATACAATGATAATTGTGTAATTATTTGTTATAAATATCTTTCAAAAGATTGCTTATGTCCTTTATAAGTGATCAAAACATTTCAAAAACTCTTTTAAAGTTATGTTGCTTTATAGTTTAACAAAACTCCGTTTTTAAAGTACAAGGATAACTTAGTAGTAAAATGAGTCTTTTCAATATCAGTTCAAGTAAAATGCTAGTAAACTATAAGGGGTATAGTCTAGAGGTTCAGTTCATACTAGATGCTAGATCATACTATAAAGAGAAACAGGGAGGTAGAAACAATATGCGATAACAAAGAGAACATACTAAGATACTATAACAGAACAAACATACTAAGATGCTATAGCATAGAACATTACATGATCTAATTATACCAATGAATCACTAACTCATTGTTCTAAACAAAAGGTGATAGTAAAATTGGGTATACATGATCACATAACCTTAATGTGAACTTTACACGACCTATCAATTTGTTTGCGGAAGTCGCGTTTGGTCCCCAGAATCTCTTGCAGGGAGAGCGTATAGTATGGGTACTATCCATCACATTATGACCTCAATAAAACAAACATGTTTTAAAGGAAATCAGTACGTCAGGATGTCAATTTAAAAGACAACTGTGTACTTATATTTTCCCATTACTTTCATATAGTGACAGTTCCACTTGAAAGTTGATGCAAACTATTTTCGAGTCAAGATAGTTATAAACTAGGGAAAACTTACATTTTACAATCGACACACAGAACAGTCGAGTCTAGTACATTCAGTAGAAAAGGACCTATAATGCTAACTTTATGATTCCTTAGTGTATGCATTCAGGGATATATATTAATCGGGCCCGACAGGTAGTAGGATGTGTGCCTTCCGCTTCATTTCCTGTTCCTTGTTTGGTTGTGGGCTTAGAGCAGATACACCCAGCCTACTATCTATCCGAGCTTAGCTATATATATGTTCCGTATACACCAATTAATCATAAGGGGTACCATGTATGGGTCAGGTCATAAGACACTAATTCAATACACCGTTTTCTAGTACAAAACATACTTTTCAAATGAAGAACTTTTGGAATACAAAACTAGAAACTTAACCAGTAAAGGGTTTAATCCATTTTATTAAACCAGTATAACTTAAAGGACCTTAGGTGGTTAATTCTATAATACCTTAGTTTATACATCAGGGTTATATATAATTAATATCCGATAGGTAGTTGGATGTGTGCCTTCCGCCTCATTTCCTGTTCCTTGTTTGGTTGTGGGCTTAGGGCAGATTCACACAATTAACTATCTGTTAGATATTAGATTATATATAGCTAGTATAAGCTAAGTGATTATAGAACGAATCATTGTGGTTACCATTTTTATTATAAGAAATAAGAGTTTTCTTAAAGAATCTTTTCATTAAATTAAAGGAACTATTACAGTTAACTCCGTGAGTACCAAGTGCGTACGCCAGGGTTATATACAACGATGATCTAACAAACAATGGGATGTATGCCTTCCGCCTCATTTCCTGTTCCTTGTTTGGTTGTGGGCTTAGGGCGGATACACAAAACCGATTGTTTGTTTACTCTGGGTTTTATATAACTTGTATCCGTTTAGTACTCATAGAAAGGATTGTAGAGTCATTTTTACTTATCTTTCATCAAAGCAGGAAATATAGGATTTCCTGGAGGAACAGTGTAACGACCCAAAAATCATGACTTAAAATTTCGTTTTAAAAACAGTACTTAAACCACAATTGTCAATTCACAACATAAATCATAACATAAAATCATAATGTTAATTCAAAACATAATCTTCTTATCAGAGTAAAACATCCCAGGCTGACTAGCTATGGTGTGTGCCATGCGATCATCCCGAGCTCTACTCTCCGCTACCGGAAATACCTGAAACCAAAACTGAAAACTGTAAGCACGAAGCTTAGTGAGCTCCCCCAAACTACCACATACCATACAATAACATATAAAGCACATATTTGGCCTTGCCCACTGCATCGGGCCGAAGCCCGGACTAACTGGGGCCTTGCCCCCTGCATCGGACCGAAATCCGGACTAACTGGGGCCTTGCCCCCTGCATCAGACCAAAATCTGAACTAACTGGGGCTTGCCCCCAGCATCGGACCGAAGTCCGAACTAACTGGGGCCTTGCCCCCTGCATCGGACCGAAGTCCGGACTAACTGGGGCCTTGCCCCCTGCATCGGACTGAAGTCCGGACTAACTGAACATAGCATAACATAATCATAACTACTAGCATAAACACATATACTGCATAACTAACACGTAAACATGCCTGAATCACAAATACATCAAGCATATTGAACTACTGCATCGGACCAAAGTCCGAAACTAGTGCTATCTAACGGGCCGGCATTGTGGCCGTAGGCCCGTCCCTACTGGAAGGAAAACTCACCTATACTACTGAACTCTGCTGATTTTCCTCTGGCTACTAATCGACTATTCTCTGAAGCGCTGCTCTCCTAGCTCACCGAGCTACCAACACCAAATAAAAGAACTTAGCCTAAACTGTCCTCCAGAGGTCAACTAAGTCAACTCTGGTCAATGTCAACCTTCCAGTTGACTCGACTCACCGAGTTGTTCTACCAACTCGCCGAGTCCATGCTCCTCAAATCCCAAACAACCCCGACTCCACTCGTCGAGTCGAGCGAGAACTCGACGAGTTCTCCTTCATCTAACACTTCGGGACTATCTTCAACCGACTCGCCGAGTTGTTCTACAACTCGCCGAGTCCATCTTTATCAGCTGAGAAGATTGCCTTGGACTCGCCGAGTTCCTCCTTGAACTCGTCGAGTACAATGATCTTCATGTCCATCACGGACACAGACTGGCTGAGTCCTTTTCTAACCCCACTCACTGATCCGACTCATAAACGGAAGGGTTTAGGTTTTGCGACCCGACTCGCCGAGTCCATGAACTGACTCGTCGAGTCCTCCTTGTGACAACTGTATTCTCTCTCTTTCAGTCTATTCCAACACTCCCAACTCATAGATCTGGACTCCTTATGCTAGCATTGCATGTAAAGTTGCTGACTTTACGTGCATGCAAGGGGTTATGAGGCTAAAACACCAAATCCAAGCTATAATGGAGGTCTAAGCCATGAAAGGAAACCATAGCTGAGAAAATCTTCTTCCTCAGAGCTCCTAAGGCTCAAAGATGCTTCGAACTAGTCTCTATTCGTCCTCAAAGGCTCAATACGCGGGTTGGCCTTGGGAATGGTCCTAAGAGTCTCATAAAAGGGACATGAAGAGATCTAAGAAACCATAGATCAAGGTAAGAGCTTGATTACCAGAAAGTGATGAGGAAGAGGGACTCCTTCTGGATCTACAATCACTCCTTAGCTCTTCCAACTCCTTCTTCTTCTTCTAGACTTCAAATCACTCAAGAACACACAATAATAGCTCACACTTTCATGGAGGACACTAGGGTTTCGCTCTGGACAGTGGGGGCTGTAAATGAAGCCCTACAAATGGGAATGAGATGCTTAAATAGGGTGCCAAGTCCCGAAATTAGGGTTTCCCAACCCAGACCAGATTCGCCGAGTACACTAGCCGACTCGTCGAGTCGGCCACTTAACCTTGCACATGGATCCCGCTCCGACTCGCCGAGTCATTCCTTGGACTCGACGATTTGACTCCTTTGACTTAGGGCTTTCCTTTCCTTTCTTGGTCTTTCTGATTCTGGGTGTTACAAACATGCAAACTTTTCTAAACATAACTTACAACTTACTACAACTTTCTTACTACTCACTTACATCACTTAAAAACTTATGAACTCACCAGCTTAAATGCTGATCTACTCTTTCAAAATAACTTGTATTCTCAGGAGACCAGTAGACAGGTACGCGCACTAGGATTCAGAAGATGGAGCAGTATAGCTTCATGTCTTGTTTGCTATTTTCTTTGTATTCTATGTTATGTGAACACATACTTTGTAAACACTTTCTTTCTAATGAAATGGTTGTTTATTACTTTGCTTACTATGATGCATTACTTGTGATACTAAACATGATGTCCTCCACCCCAGAACGTTTCCGCCGTTCCGGTTTTGGGGTGTGACAGTCTCCGATCCATCAAAGTTTCTCTTTATTGGTTCGGTTCCAGAATCTATGTACCGGTGTGTTTCCAGTGAAAGCAAGGTGATAACTGAGTACAAGAAGCTACCCCCTACAGGGCCAAGGAAGCTTACTCCAGAAATGCAAAGCTCACTAGACGCAGCAGATAAACCAGCCAAAAGAGGGAAGAAGCCTGAAAGAAAAGGGGAGAAGGAAGGTCAATCCTCAAAAGTTTCTACTCCCAAGAAGCAAAAGTCTGAACAAGCAGCCCCTACTGCTCCAAAGAAACAAAAGGCCAAGAAGAAAGCACACAAGCCGAAGTCTCCTTCCCCTTCTTCAAGTGACTCTAACTACGTTCCTTCTGACCCATAGCCCGAACCCGAGTCCAGTGAAGATGATGTTTCTCAACACGAAAGTCCGTCTCGAGGTAATTCGCCTCCACCCTCACCAACTAATGAAGGTAACCGAAACTCACCTCCTCCTTCTCCTACACAATCGGTTCCTATTACCATTGCTCCCTTCCCTCCTCCCATCTCATCTTCCACTACAACCTTAATTCTAATTCCTACCCCTTTATTTACCGAGGTTACCACAACTACTACTCATCCAACCGAATCTAATGTTCGTGTCAACATATCTGATACGGGGGAACCTACTTCAGAAACCGAAACCCCAGTTACTTCCAAACCTTTATATCCACCAAAAAATGCAAGCAAGCGACCGCAAACGTCGAAAAACTAGTTTCTGATGCTCAACTTTTCCTTGACTCTCTTCAAGCTGCAACTTAGAAGAATGATCAAACGGTGAATGCTTCTGTTGATAATCTTACCCGTTCGCTTCAGGCTAAAAATAAGCATTTTGAGGAAACACGCAAAGCAATCCAGACTGCCAACACCGAGCTTCAAACATCAGTTGATGCCCGTCTCTCTCAACTTGAAGCAGAACTAGCTGTGGAAAGCAAGATAATGGATGAGCTGGATCGTCGAACTTCTCAGCTTAAGATTCAGAACTTGAAGTTCAAGGTGGAAACCAAAGAGATTGAAGAACTCAAGTCTGAGCGTGCAGTGGTCAAAAGCTCGGTTGGTGATGTGCATTCTATTCTTCTACATCTTCTGGTAGCACATGACTCGGTCCTTACCATCTCGATTCGACGCCACTTGGCTGAGAAATTGAGACCTGCTCTAGACATTCTAAGCAGGATTGAAGGTGTTCCGGAGCCCGTTGTCCCTCCGAAACAAGGGGGAGAAAATGTCACTCAGGGTCAATCACAACATCCTCCAAAAAGCAAACCCATCACTCAACCGAAAGTCACTGTTGAACCAAAGGATAATGAAGCTTCGGGCAGTATGAAGGACAAACGAAAGAAGAAAATTGGTGATGATGATGAGGATGAAATCGATGATGTGACTGATACAGGAGAAAAAGCTTCTAAATCCGAAAGCCTCAAAGTCAAGCCTAATGATCGAGAGATCGAGGAAAAGGTTCGTAAAGCGAAGGAAGAATTTGATAGGGAGAGGAAACAAAGAGAAGTATTAGAACAGAGGAAATCTATGTTCCCTATGTGGACTATGGAAAAGCTTCAGAAGGAGGTAATTGAAGCTCCAAGCACACATTGGCTCGAACCAGTCCTTTCATTTGCTCTTGAGAATTCCAAGGATTCTCAATTTGATTTGCCAATCACCCGAAAGGCATTCATCTTTCATTGTTTTGAGTCAACAGTTTCCATCCCCTCTTCTGACCCGAAGGTTGATCGAGACCTGCTTGAGTACTATCTTGAGTTTGCTCAACCTCAATACCCGACTTGGAGTAATCAGAAGATCACAACAGTCAAGGTGTTGAAACCCACTTTTGCAGGGAAGTTTATCAATATCAAGTTCAATGTGACCCGAGGCTCAGACAGTTCGGTTCATATGATCTCACTCGCTGATTTGCCAAATTTGAATCCTCATGATTGAATTCTCCTGAACACTATTTTGCTGACTAATCAAAAGGAGTATGAGCCTATTATAGATCACATCAAGTGAATGCTGGTGTGTTACATTCTTGAAGTCGCAAAGATGGATCAGGAAATCGCCTCTGCCATAAGAAAGAAGCCCTCTATCAAGCCAATAGGGAAGGCAAGCGACATCAATTTGATGATGAAGGGTAAAATCGACCCACAGTTTCATACAGTCATGTTCATTAGGGGCGAAGGTCAAAAATGAATGTTCGCTCTTGTTGACAAACACCTGTTCTCCACTGCCTGCTTGGAGCATATTCTCGATATCATACACGGGTGCGATCAGAACAGTGAAGCCGATAAGAAGATGTTTTCAGATATGCTTTGGTGGTACATCAACTTTCGTCAAACTCTTCTTGCCATAATCCCCAAGCTATTCAAGACTGTGAGGAAAACTACAATTACTCAACCGAAGTGATCTCTCGCCTCAATTGGCGCAAAGGGGGAGATTGTTGAGTATATGGGTTGCGCTTTTGATCTTAGATAGTTTGATCCATTTGTATTCACGGTTTGGGCCTATCCAACCGTGTGTTTGTTTTTAGGGTTTAGTATATATGATGTATGCATGCATTATATGATTTACGCTTCTTGAATATTTCCTTTGACAAGTACTGTAACCCTAGCACGCCTCTAAAGTAGAAGTTCTTCATCGAGCTCTTCTGAAGTGTTGCTATTTTAATCATTCGACATTCGTTTGATTCATTGTGGTGTTCATTGTTCTCTATTGCTTGTTATTATCTCATTGATATCTGTTTGAATCTATCGATCTAAGAGAATATTATTCTCATCAAGTTCTTAATTGGCGAATTCGAGTTCTAGAAGAAAGCTTTGATGTACCCTTTGATGACAACTTTTTTTCAGAATTCTGGCCCAACCCATGTCACAACTCACGTCATGGAGTCCGATGCTCCAGCGCTATGATGTCCGAATCAGCAAACAATTTATAAAGTTGACTTTGAAACCCTGTTCGGACCTTCTGATACAGCTTTTGATTCAGAATCTCGAACAAGACAAACCTCATCAACAAAAGCTCCTATTTCCCAAAATGTTTCAGGTCTGACACCCAGTTTTCCTCCATTTGATTATGAACTGTTTCAACCTTCAAAGGTTGAGGGGGAGAATGGTCAACCTTCCCTTGAATCAAATGTAGATGTATTCCAAGATGCAACTGATCAATTTGCTGAATTTGATCCTCCTATCAACAACAACGATGATGTAAATTTCTTTGATTTCCCACCTGAGGATGACATAAATGTGTCCGGTTCAGAAGTTCACGGGGAGCATCATCCCCAAGTTCAAATTATTCTTGGGGAGAAACACAACCCTATTGTTGATATAGGATCCTCTGTTGCACAAGAACTTCCAAGACTACATATTTGGACTAAGGATCATCCTCCGAACCAAGTTATTGGAAATCCAAACGCTGTTGTACAAACTCGTTATGCAACAAGTGTTCAAAATGAATGTTATTTCTCGACATTTATCTCAATGGTTGAACCCAAATCCAATAAGGAAGCATTAGAACATACTGATTGGATTACAACCATGTAGGAAGAATTGGCAGAATTCGATAGAAATGAAGTATGGACTCTCGTTCCTCCTCCATAGAATCATCCCGTTGTTGGTACAAGATGGGTGTTTCGGAACAAGCTAGACGACGCATGAGTTATCATTAGGAATAAAGCAATATTGGTGGCCAAAGGATTCACACATATCGAAGGGCTTGATTAGGATGAGACCTTTGCTCATGTTGCCCGTCTTGAAGCTATAATAATCTTCCTTGCTTATGCTGCTCACAAAGGCTTTAAGGTTTACCAGATGGATTTCAAAATTGCCTTTCTAAATGGTGAACTGGATACTGAAGTATATCTCCAATAGCCTCCCGGTTTTATCAATCTCTTATATCTGAACTACTGCTACAAACTCCGAAAAGTTGTTTATTCCCTCAAGCAAGCTCCTCGTGCCTAGTACGAGACTCTCACCGACTTTCTCAAGAGTTATGGTTTTCAAAGAGGTATTCTCGATCCTAGCCTGTTCCGAAGGTCAAATGGAAAACATCTCATGCTTGTCCAAATTTATGTTGACGATATTATTTTTGGATCCATTGATTCATCAATGGTTGTTGATTTTGCCAAACTGATAGTCAATCGATTCCAAATGTGTATGAATCGTGAATTGAGTTTCTTTCTTGGTCTCCAAATTAAACAAACCAATCGAGGAATCTTTATTCACCAAGAAAAGTACATCTCAGAGCTTCTCAAGAAATACTCAATGGACACATGTGCCTCTGCCAAGGTACCTATGGGTTTCGGACACAAAATCCTTTCGAACCATTCAGGTGTTGTTGTAGATGAAAAGAAATACAGAGGAATGATTGGATCAGTACTCTACCTAACAGCAAGTCGTCCGGATATCATGTTTTCAACATGTTTGTGTGCTATATTTCAAGTCAATCCAAAGATGTCTCATCTCTTGGCTGTTAAGCAAATATTCTGATACCTCAAAGGTACAAAGAGTCTAAGAATCTGGTACCCAGCAAATGAAAATTTCCTCCTTCAAGCATATTCCGATTCGAACTGTGGCGGTCTTCAATTGGACAGAAAAAGCACATCTGGTGGCCGTCAATTTTTTGGTGGCCGATTGGTTAGCTGGTCATCTAAGAAACAGAACTGCATTGCACTTTCAACAACCGAAGCGGAATACATTGCTGTTGTAAGTTGCACATCTCAAGTTCTTTGGATGAAATCACAGCTCTTGGACTATGGTTACCGGTTTCAACAAATCTCAAACTATTGTGATTCATAAAGTGCCATTGCCATCTCACACAATCCAATTCAGCACTCAATGACGAAGCACATCGATATACGGTACCATTTCATTAAAGATCATGTTCTAAATGATAACATTGAACTTATTTTTGTTCCATCTGACGATGAAATTGCTGATATCTTTACAAAGGCATTAGACGAAACCAAATTCAATGGTTTTCTGAACAAAATGGGTATGATGATGATGTTGGGTTTCTGAGCATTCTAACACTCCTAAGGTGTTCATGCAACCCTAGAAACCTTGGATCTATGTTTGACTAAAATACATGAAAAATAGCTTTTCCAAGGTTCATAACCTATCTAGCATGGCATGGGGTACTTTTAAACATAAAAGATACTAGAAGAATTACATACCTTTAGTAGTGAGTTGATTCCTTAGGCGTTTGAGAGCCTAGCACCAATAATGTGAATGCCTCAAATGGAAATCACAAAACACCACAAGCTTGGAAAACTTTATGAGAGAGTATGTTTGCTCTAGAAATCGGTCACTCTTATGCACACACATATAGTGTCATTTCAAGCATCACAAGCCTCTTTATATAGTGTAGATGATTTGGGTTATGAACCATGTAAACCCTAATAACCCATGTCTTTTCCTTTTCCAAGGATCCATGGGTTAAAAGCTCCATGGATCATCCATGGACTCCCATACAAGCTTAGCCCGTTTCCTAATGAGTATTAGCCCACACTATATAAATATAATAGCCCATATTTAATTAGTCACCTTTTGATCACTAAATTAATTCATAATTAATTTAAGATCAATACTAATTAAATAATATAATTTCATATTAATATATTATAACTTATAATATATTAATAAGTCATAAACATACAATTCTCATAATATTATCCATATAAATAGTTCGGGTGAAGTGCAACCCAAATGGACCATGCCGGGTCGGGTCAAGTATATAACAAATAAGTTATGGACTTAGACACCTTATCCAACAGTCTCCTACTTGGATAAGTCTGATAACTGTATTTGCCTATATAGCTTCAGGAACCAACCGGCAATCGTAGCTCTCAAAAACTCTATTGAACTATGAAGCGCCATTTTAGATAAGTGATCATATAATCATCTGCTCTCATGATATCAGTCGGACAAATATATGGAACAATGTCTTACTTTTTGTCCAGTAGTTTGTTTCCCGATTTCCGATTTGTTTGACAAAGAACTTAATCGAACACATCAATTTAGGTTCTGACCGGGCCTGGAACATAAGTCAAAACAAAATCATCTAGGGGCCCAGATATCGCTTCTAATCCTCTAAGGACTAAAAGGAACAGATAAACTTCGACTCATATGCTTGTTCTACTACTTGATGAATTGTACACAAAGGCACATTTTATAACATCAAGGTACTGATGCGTTTTCGTGCAATCAATGTACAATCAACTCATAGGTAACAACTCATATCTCTAGGTTTGAAGACATATATGATATTACCGTCTCACGATCACTCGAGATAAATTCCATGAAGTGATGCAATTGAGCGTGGGTTTTTATCCAATACTCAAAACTTATGAGCACTCACGAATGTTGTAGCAACCATTGCTATGTCTAAACACCTTTAGTCATCTACAAGCCCAATTCATGACAATCTTAATTCATACCTACTTCCGACGTATGACCGACTGTGGAAGTTTGAATAACTTAGTCATTCGGAAAGAATAACCTAGTTATTATGGAAGTCAAAACATGCAAAGTGAAACACAAGAATAATTGAATCAAATATGGTCTCAACACTTATGAATATAAATAAAACACCTTTTATTCATCACCATATTGATTCCACATTATTCTGTTTCGATTTATCAACTTAACTATTGAATTAAAACAATAGTTGTACCATGCTCCAAGCATGTACACTATGTTTTCTAAACAATAATCATGCCATACTCCAAGTATGCAAACTATGTTTGTCTATGATCCTTACTTTGTGAAGTAGATCAATTGAACATGATTCCAATGATGCTCATTTCACAATCCCAAATCCTTACCGTAAATGTAAGAATATCAAATTCTTGTCATTTACTATAATCTGTTAGATTTTAAACTCATATGCATTGATCCTCTTGCAATGACTATGCACAAAAGTCGCAAAGACCTGGCAACAGACATTACAAAGTATTGCAGTGGAGATCAATTCCATGGAAATGAAGTCTCACATTCAAAGTACATTCCTTTGAATATCCTTCTTGCATAAAAGTTTCTAACTTTCTCATAGATTCTTAAAATCCAACTCCCAATATGGGAAACATTTCCATATTCCCATTTTGACTATCACTTCTGAACAAGAGCTACCTCTTTTCAGAATATGTCAATATAGCCCTTTCCAAAATTTAACATCATACTTCCAACTGTCCATGAGAAACCAATATTAGGTAAACCTCAGATTGTTCTCGACAATTTCTTAATCATTTCAGTCATATCCGGTTCTATTCCTTTTTCCCTCTTAATGCTCTAGGCATTTTGAAAATTTAGAACGGATAAATATTATAGCACATGTGATAGATCCTATACCCGAAGCATATGGGACACGATTCATGATCTCTCACATAAAGACCTGATACTAGATCAGTCTTTTGCTACAATATTTTTTTATTTGCCATGTTTTCAAAAATCGACTATGAAGAGGGATGCCGTAATTATAATCGAATTTGAGAACGCAATATATATAGAATCCCTTATGTTGAACCATTCCAACATAAAATTCATATATATATCCTTGACTAAAGATGATTGAAATCTCAATCTAAACTTTTAGGATTGAAATGAAGTATAATCTCTTATCCCTTAATTATAGCAAAACAACCTTTTCCAAGCGAAACTTTTATTTTCTATAATTAACAATACTTATCATAATTGATTATGCTCCCACTAGCATAATAATTATTTAGCATTACAATTATGCTCCCACTAGCTTTGACATATACTCAGAAATCGACTTTTAGAAATCAATACTTTATTGACTTTCATCACCAAAGTTTAGACTTCTGATATGAGATGCTTCGACAAAACTTTATCTGAGCTTCTTAGACTCATACATCTTTCCTTAGATAGCTCACATGTGTGTCTAAACAATTATGAAGAGGGATGCCGTAATCATAATGTTTAGACCTTTTTTCCATTTCTCACAAGTCCATGTTAGTGTGCCGGTTAACCACACACGCTCCACTAACGACTTCGAGAATGCAAATATCACAATTGCTATCTACTTAAAATCTACTTAGTGGAAGCGTTTCCTCACCATCATTTTCATGAATCCGAAAGAAACCTTATGACACTTAGATTTTAAGGTGTATGTATTCCTATCCATGTGAATTTGTCAAAACCATAATCACAAGACAAGGTTAGTGACAAACTCAAAACCATATGGTTCCATAATCATTAATATGATCATAAAACATGATACTAAAGTATTCTCCCATCTTTTCAGCTTTGAGAAACTTTTATCTTTCTGCCTAATTTGATTCTTGCCATTCGCCCTGCCATACATTGAAACTTTTCCAATGTTTCAGAATTGTACTTAAACTTGTAGGTACAACCATATTTACTAAACTTTAGTAAATCATGACGAATAGTCTTATCGATCTTTGTGGTGGACTTTGACCTGCACACACCCAGTATACCCGATCCTTTAGTCTTTCACCTGACTCACATATACATGTGGTCGGGGAATTAGTCTTAACTTTCCAAAAATGAAAAAAAATTATCATTCATCATGCAATACAACCTGCATGATTCCAAGTTTCGGTCCAATTGAAACTTGGGTGATGAGAATCTTTTCTTATTTGGTAAATTTAGACACTACCACAGATGAAAGAATCAAATTCATTATTGCTAGAAACATACAAACATTAAATTTCCATAAATGCCATTGCAAGGAGATATAAAATAAAGTAAAACTAAAATTTTATTTATTTATAAAAATGCGGAAAAAAAACTTTTTCCTTACAATGAAACTATGTTATTACATATTTCCTAGCAATCTATCATAACTCCTAAGTAGTAGCTCAAGAATCCGATCTTCGAACCATGCGATTGAAATCCATCTTCGCGATCAGATTTAGCATACTCTTCTTTTAAGCTTCTTTCCCTTTTCTTGATCCTGCAAAACATTAAAATGCAACCCAGTCACATCATGTATTAAGAATAAACAATTAGGAACTTAACAGAGTTAGATAGTGGTCTTACCTGAAGCAGAACCATACATTCTGACTAAAGATCTCAGTTAGTCAGGGCAGCTTCGATTACAATGTCCCTTTCCTTGGTAATAGAAACACAGGCTCATCTGAGCCAGCACATAGGGCAGTCTCAGAAATGGCCTTTCTCTTATGATCATCACTTTTGACCATGGCCAATTCCTTCCCTTTAGGGGAAGGAATCATTTGTGGGATGTCCATGTCAGCTTGGGAGGTAGACCTTCCAATCAAGGTTGCTTGACCATTGCGCCAAATCATTGCTGATTCAGCAGCAATTAGCAAATAGGTAAGATCTATTATTGTCATGTTGAGATCTGTCACATAGTAGTCTTTAACAAACTCACTATATGACTCAGGAAGTGACTGAAGAACCCAGTCAATAGCCAACTTTCTTGGGAACCCGACACCCATCATCCTTAGCCTGTCAATGTGTGCCTTCATCTCCAAGACATGTGCACACACTGGCTTTCCATCCTTGTGTTTGCTATCCAATAGGACTTGAGTGAGTTTGAACTTTTCAAGTCTTCGTGCTTATGAGTCGGGGATAATAATTGGAGGAGGTGGAGGAAGTGAAGCATGATGTTGTGGGACATCATCTTCAAGAGGAAAGCTTGTTCCACAAGATTTGGGAAGATCATACTTGTCTGAACCAGACATCTACAATGGGAGAGATTCAAGTTAGTTGATTTTAAAGTCCTTAATATAACACCCAATGTGAAATATTAAGGCTAGGACCCAACACAATATTTTATAACTTGGAAGAGGGATGCCGTAATCCAAGCTATAGAATATTTGAAGGTAGGCGAATGACGATTCACCAGTTTCCACCATGAAAAACGAAATAATTTATTAGGTTTTAATTGGATTTGAAACTCCTAGATCTTTTGAGATTCATTGAACTTTTCAATGGCATGTTTCAATCTCGATTGTGCCCTCTCAAATTTTGTGACTGGGATGCCGAGGATCACAAAACAAGGTGTGAATAACCATGCAAATTCACCTGGTACCCTTAATATTATCACCTAATCAATGTGCCGGTTAACCACACGCGCTCCACCGATCTATGATAAAAATTAAGTCACCCTTTGCCATCTTTACTAGTCCAAGTTAGTGTGCCGGTTAACCACACACGCTCCACCAACGACTTGGTAAGGTACAAAGTGTAAATTTCATGGGTTAGCACCATTTTCACATTTTCCTAAAGTAACTAAGATTGGGAATTTATAAAAACATTTAGTTACTTTATAATAATCATTATACTTTTAATAAGAATTTAAAGTCATTGTCCTACCCGTTCGGCTAACGACCCTCCACCGATCAAGGAAGCGGTGGGTGAGAATGGACACCCATTAAGCTACCATTTTATAGGCAACAACCTTATACCCCCCTTATAGACCAGCTTCGTGAATGAGGCCTACTAACGGTAAAACGACTTAATCTTATACATATATATAATAATTAACCATTAATGTTATAAATAGTATAAGGGTTGAATTTTAACTTTTAAAACTCTAAGGGTTGGAATTAAAGTATATTAAAGTGTGTACAACTTTACAAATTCCAAAACTTGAGGACAAGTTTTGAAACTATTCAAAACTTTTCATTTCATAACTTATGAATTAATGGTTCATAAAAATGAAGACTCTTCATTTTCATGTAACTTAAGTGTTTTAAATGTGCATAAAAGAAAGTGACCTTTGGAAATCTATAACTTGAGGACAAATTATGGACTTTAGTAAAACACATAAATGATCAAGAATTAATTAATAAACAATTTAGCAAATAATTCCTATGATCTAACAATAATTCATAAGAACATGAATATCATATCAAAATTTCAAGAACAAATGAACACATATAAACATGGAATTTTGATATTGGCCATTGTAAATGGATTAGCACAAACATTACACCATCTAAAACAAGTTTTAAAACACCAAAACAGTTTAGGGTAATGTTTCTAGTCCATTTCCAGCAGCAAAAGTCGAAAATCTGCACTCTGCCTAGCCAACTCGTCGAGTACAAGAACTGACTCGCCGAGTTGGTTGAAGATTCGCTTGGACTCGTCGATTCCCCCTATGGACTTGGCGAGTCCCCTGTGCAGACAGCAAGAACTTCGACTTTACAGCTATTTTGCATCAAGTATCAAACAAACAAGCCTAGTATCTGATACCACTGTTGGGTTTTTGAGCATTCTAACACTCCTAAGGTGTTCATGCAACCCTAGAAACCTTGGATCTATGTTTGACTAAAATACATGCAAAATAATTTTTCCAAGGTTCATAACCTATCTAGCATGGCATGGGGTACTTTTAAACATAAAATATACTAGAAGAATTACATACCTTTAGTAGTGAGTTGATTCCTTAGGAGTTTGAGAGCCTAGCACCAATAATGTGAATGCCTCAAATGGAAATCACAAAACACCATAAACTTGGAAAACTTTATGAGAGAGTATGTTTGCTCTAGAAATTGGCCACTCTTATGCACACACACATAGTGTCATTTCAAGCATCACAAGCCTCTTTATATAGTGTAGATGATTAGGGTTATGAACCATGTAAACCCTAATAACCCATGTCTTTTCCTTTTCCAAGGATCCATGGCTTAAAAGCTCCATGGATCAGCCATGGACTCCCATGCAAGCTTAGCCCATTTCCTAATGAGTATTAGCCCACACTATATAAATATAATAGCCCATATTTAATTAGTCACCTTTTGATCACTAAATTAATTCATAATTAATTTAAGATCAATACTAATTAAATAATATGATTTCATATTAATATATTATAACTTATAATATATTAATAAGTCATAAACATACAATTCTCATAATATTATCCATATAAATAGTTCGGGTGAAGTGCAACCCAAATGGACCATGCCGGGTCGGGTCAAGTATATACCAAATAAGTTATGGACTTAGACACCTTATCCAACAGTCTCCCACTTGGATAAGTCTGATAAATGTATTTGCCTATATAGCTTCAGGAACCAACCGGCAATCGTAGCTCTCGAAAACTCTGTTGAACTATGAAGCGCCATTTTAGATAAGTGATCATATAATCCTCTGCTCTCATGATATCAGCCGGACAAATACATGGAACAATGTCTTACTTATGGCTCCGAGATCAATTCTTTTAGGAGAAGTTTAAAATGTTTTTCATCATTTTGTTTCGAAACATTTTTCTTAAATAACTCAAACGGTTATATTTTAGTGATGATTATCTTTTAATCCTAGAAATCCGCACCCTTTTTGCACACGTCTCCGTAAAAGCAAACATCCCATCAATTATGTGACGGTTTCCATTTTACACGTACCGTTAGTGGTTACTTTAGTCGTTGCAGGTCAACTCAATCCAAAAATGTCAACACATTAAATACGATCCATTTCCAAATCTGAGTTTCATCGTTACTTTTCTAAACCGACCCATATTTTCCTGAACCTATAAAATACCCTCAAAACCCCTTTTACATGTTACGCTCCCAAAATCCTCATCTTTCTCTCTGCTAAAGTGTTCTTCAAGCTTTGAAACTTGCAACAATGGCTTCCTCTCAATCTGTTCCGAAAGTTACCAAATCCGCTCCCAAGAAGAAGTCCTCCAAAGGGTCGGCATCGTCTTCGTCGACTGAACCCTTCCTCAGGGATACAAATCAACTCTTCTCTCTGGAACCCATGTACTACGAAGAGTCCATTCGGGTCATGATCGAGTTCATCGCTCATCACCCCATCTCTGTTCCACTCACTAAAATTCCAGACCCACCGATTCCCCTTCGTCTTCTTCACACTGCTTTTGATCGAATCAAGATAGAGAATGATGTTCTTGAGACAAGGATAACTGGAGATCGCATTGTGCCTGTTCACAAGTCCACCTTTTCTGAAAGCGATTGGAATTCCGGAAAACCCTAAAGGCTTCAAGGTCGAAGAACCATCTGCTTAAGAGTTTCAGTTGTTTCTTAATCACATTGGTTATGCTGAAGAGTTTTAGGCAAAGAAGTTCAAGAAATATGTTGTTTCAGGCCTTTGGACAGTCCTCATGCATTTCATTCTTAGAGGTCTATCTGGGAAACATGGAGGCATAGACACTCTCAGCAAGGATTGGCTTTATGTCGTGTACAATATTTTCTCAGGGAAGAACAACGTTGTAGATCTCACAGAAGTCTTGTGGCAAAACTTTCAGAAGTTTTCCATCAATTGCAAGCCTCTCAAGATATCGAGTCCGAGATTTTGGGCTCTGACCATCCAACAACTGTACCGAGAAAGGAAAGAACCAATATCGGTCGACATGAATCTGAAAGAGGTATTTCTTTCTTTTAAAACTATCAAGACTTATCGCCTTCCGGAGCAAACATCTTTCGGACCCCTCAGGCGATTACCTAAACATATGTTGGACACCCTTCTTTCCGAGTCCATTCATTTAAAACAACATTTGGAGACTTCGATTGTGTATAGCCCTACACAATCCACCCTTGTCTCCGTTGGGCCTATCTTGGATGTGGCCAAGGCTGTTCCATCCGGTGGTAAGAAAAAGAAGCCTGCTAAACGACAGACCTCTCCCTCTAAACCCAAAACCAGAAAGAGAACTAAATTCGGTTCTTCCTCTCAATAGGAAGGAACCAAAGACATTCTGGCTGACTCTGGCCATCCTCTTAGCCCACCTACCCACTCTTCCTAAGTACCCTTTGGAGTTTCAATACCACAACCACATCCTCACGGGGAGTTTCCATATAATCCACCCTCACCTTCCCAACAAGGTGATGCTGGTGATGAACATAGTTCCTTTCCCCTGGAACAAACCCACGAGTCAATTTGGAAAACCTCATTCTTTCTTCACAAGCACATTCCGAGATCCCCATCTCAGACTCCAAGCATTCCGAAGCAGGAGTTGTCCCTCCTACCTTGGATGCCACAACTGGTCTGATACCTAGTAAAGGTACAGGACGACCATGTGCTAATGATCCTCTTTGGTCAGCTTATGTTAGCAGGGCTCATAAACGTCATCTAGAACTCACCGGATCCTAAGTTGAATCAACTATCATTTCGATGAGAAACATGGCCATCCAAAGCAACTTACCCTTTGTTGCTCCAACTGATGAAATCACTGATCTAGAGTTCGCCTCAAGAGAAACACAAGATAACATCGTCTCGGACGATCCTCTCAAAACTCATCACCATGACGCTTTGCACCCCGATCCTGATGAAGAACTTTCAGATGAAGTTTTGTTTAATGATGATAGTACTTCTATTACTGCTCAACCACAGTTTTCCTCACTTTATCTCCCAACAAAGCCATCTTCTTCAAGGCAAGTTTGTGATTTTGGGTTTTCCTCCTCTTCTTCCGAGCCTGTTGATGAAGAGATCAACATTGACGATCAAGCCCCAATTCATCTTGGAGATGAAACAGAGTCTATTCCTCCCAAGGCAGATAACACAGCCAATGCAACTCAGGCTGGCCCCTCCGAACCACCTGTTAATCAAGATGATGATAAAGCAAAGTCTCCGACCTCCCCCCCGGACACAGGATCATCAGCTGGACATTATGCTGATCCCTTTGCCCTGTTGGAACTCCGAGACAATGTCTTTGCAACTGTAAATAAGGTCGAATCGATTGAAACCTCTGTGGCTGGACTCGATGCCAATTCTAGCATGCCCTGAGGAGCTTGATAAGGAATTGTTGCATGATCAGTTTCATATCATCTTTCTTCCTAATCTCCTTCTTGAGTCTATGAATTTTTTTTCGTGGCGGACGTGGGTCTGTTTGATAATCTCATTTGTGGCACCGATCATATCATCGTGAACCTTCAACATTATGGTGATGGTATCGAGGTAGTGATCTAAGCTTGCATTGTATTTCTGTTAGACCACTTCAACAGTGTGCTTGAGTCGGAGGGAAATGAGTTGATCGAGCTAAGCTTCCCTTTCAGCAGTTGTTGGTCCAGAATTTGTGGCTTCGGACAGGGAGATTAAAACTGCATCTAGCTTAGAGTCTAGACCATAAACCTTTAATGAGATGCTTTCAATATTGCGGATGTTCCAAATAACAAATTTGATGAGATGCTTTCAATTCTTGCATCTCTCTTCGGTCACTTGAAGGCTCAGGCTCCCACAGCTGATGCTTATGATACCTTAACGTTACAGATGAATAAAAGCTTTCAGAAGGTATTCGATTGATTCTTGGAACTTCGGGCGTCCACATTACTTACACCGGTTTTCGGGTCATCCGCTACAAGATGGGGAGAAGGGCCTAGCAGCAAGAGTCAATCCATCCCCTGGAAACCTGTCTCGGAGTTCAGACTCTGAGATGAAAACTTTGATGATTCTTTGCAAGTTCTTTCAAGTTCTCTAGATGATGATGATGATGATGATGATGATGATGATGATGATGAAGATAAGTATATCACCAATGCTATCATAGGGATTCCAGCTCCAAGGAAATTCCCAGCCAAAGTGTTATCCAAGGAAGAGCAACGGATATGGTCAGCAGTCTCATGGCCATCAACTATGGCTGATGTACTTCAAAGAAGCCGTGAAGCGGCTAAGGCAAAAACAAAACTAACAGTTAATGCCTTCCGAGACACCAAATCGATGTTGCCTCCGATTCCTTCACCCAAGATTGCTCTTATTGATGAAGGCTCTCCTCTTCGGAAGCCTGATGATATTTTAGAAGAGCCCCTGATTCCCTCCCCTCTGAAATTCTTAATTGATGAAAATATGCAACACATTATCTCGGTCCTCAACAAACAGCAAGATAAGGGAAAGAAACCCATCTCAGAATTTCCCTGCTCCGAAACTCCTGTTAATGTGAAAAGTGGTTGGTCTCAGGAATAAATAAACCAAGCCCTTGAGGAAAGCATCTAGATTCAAGCCTTCAAATATAATCCTCATCCGATGCTAGGGCTTTCCCCTCTTTGCCGAGAAAGGATTATACATGTTTTGGACATAGTGTCATTTATGTATTATGATCTCAAATACCAAGACTCGGACCAGATTGATCTGCCCTTCTCTCCATATAGCAAATTCTACACCAAGTTCGCTCCTCTCCACCCAGAAGATGATCCACAAATGATCATCAGAACTGAATGTGAACGTTTGAAGACCTTTTACTCCAAGAACGCACTTTCTCAAAAAAGAAGTATGGTCTCGGAAAAGGATCACCAAGATATCTGGGTTCGGAAGGAAAATCTTAACCAAATTTGAATTGAACTGTGTGCTGTTCCGATACCACATCTTCCGAAACAAACAAACTCAAAGAACCATCACTGACGCCGACTTCCCAACAATCAATCCCAATGACATCCTGACGATAGCTGCACACTTCAGAAGCCACCAAATCGGCGATCTTATCATGGGAGCCTACCATGCTGCCTTGAGTTTCCTCAAAGATTATGTCGCTGAATTTTGCAGGTGCGACTTTGAATTGGTGTACTTGTTCGCAACCGAAAAATACTTAGCAAAGATTGATTTCAAGCTGCCAGAAGTTGAGATATTGACAGAGGGACCAATTGATGAACCCGTTTTAGGTTTGTGTATCTTCAAAGGAAGGACTTCTTCCGAGTCCTTGACAAGTATCTGGTTCCCACCAATGCCCTTTGGAAGTTTATCAATTGTGCATCAAAGTCTGACGCACCAGAGTATGTGAAGGCAAAATTCATAAGTCAGCTTCAGTAGTATATAAAAGTCAGAGATTGTTGTACCGAGCATATGTGTTTATCAAGGAAGAATCGAACTAAGCTGACTAGATTGCTAAGTTCACTTAGGGGGAGATTGTTGGAACCCGAAAGTGTACCTCTAGCAATCTCTAACTATTGAAGATTCGAAGTCAGTCTTGAGTCCGAAATGTTTGTGCTACGAGATGGAGGTAGAGTCCAAAGTGGAGAATGTTCAAACATGAAGAAATGATCCGAGATCATGTGTCTCTCTATGCCTTAATTATTCTTGTCTTTTGTATGATGTAACATTTCATAGGACCAAATATCTTTTGTTTATTTGGATAATCAGAATGTCAGAAGTAGTGTGATTATCCGGTCCTTTGTATGTTGATCGGTTTGTACGATGTTCCTCCTTGACTATTTAAGGAGTGATTGAATGACAAGAATATTACGGATTGTTCTTCCAAAGATAGCATATTTTCTTATTAACTCTCTTTCACCTTTCTCTCATGTCAAACTCTTTCAAAACATTCTACTTGTTCATTTGTTGTCTTTACCATGATTATACTCATAGTTCTACATTTATTACTTGAAGTACTTGGTTGATTTCTCTCTTCAGTCTCGAATGGTCTTGCCATACTTGACTGGAACATATAATTATAAGCAGACATTGATCTTAAGCATTAACTCAAGGTTTGAGTTTTCAAACCTTGTCCCTGCGCATAATATCCTTGTTCTCACAGACGTTCTTTATATGCACACTTTCGGTTTCATGATTACTACGAATTTAATCAAGACCATTTATCCTAAATAGTCTTCCATCAATAATGTTTATTTTACGTAATCAGTCGCTTATACAGTAAGGCGAAAATGGGGTTTTACAACAACTAAATTGGATTGGTGTAGTTTAAAAGGATATGGATGGTCATCCAATACCCGACCGATCCAATTGGATGTTGAAAATTTTAAACCGATCCAATACAATTACCATTGGATATCTAATGTATGTCGTTCGGTTCAAATTGGATTGGTTGGTCTGAATTGGATCGGTTTTTTATGTACACCTCTAAATTGTATAGCTGATACCAACTTGTTATACTATAAAGATGTTCGGTTGGCACAAATTAGTAATAGTATATACCAAAAATAAAAGGTTATATTAAGTTATATACAATATAAAAACCAAGATATGTAATAAGGAGGAGAGGCGAGAGGCTTCAAAATCTCGAATTTGGCAGCCCTTAAAAGAGAGAAAAAATGATAATAAAAAAAAACTAACTAGTTTTTGCATATTACTGTTCCTTATATACTCAGACACACATGGGAAGGACCATACTTCCATTAAGTGTACAAGTAAAGTCATGTAAGAGGGTATGGTGTAAAAATCAAGTCAAACAATCCAAACTCACATCCCATAAGGGATCTACTGTTTTGAGTGTGTAAGCACTAATCAAGAGTGTGTTGCATTCTATCTTACAAACTAGCTACTTACATATGAACTAAACGATTACTCAAAGTGTCCATTTAATTTGTCCATAAAATATATATCCAAGCCATATGAATATAACTAGTTTTTGTTCTTTTTTAATTTTATTTCCTAGAAACAATAACTTCCAATTAATTATTAAAGTATTATTTTCATAAAATAATAAATTTCCAATTAAATACAGGTGTTGATTATATTTATTAATAATCAAATTACTTTAATAAATAATTAATTAGTAGTAACTTGCTATAAGGTGTGACCCTATAAGATCTTATGTCATTAGTAAATATTATTCTATAATGACTATTGGGCATACATATCTTTCAATGACTAGACCTAGTATTTTAGATGTTTTTGGTCCTTTTTGTTGTGATTCAATGTACTTTGGACAACTCCAGGTCCAAATGCGGTACTAGTTGCTAATATGGACCTTCTATGGTGATTTGTGTGCATGTTCACCTTTCCTTTTAAGCCATGCATCAAGATGTTTCCATTTTAGCCTCGTTATATCTAGGGTTTTATAGAAAGCTTTTTAGAGGCATGCTAATGGATAAAGTTTCCACATTTTGAAGTATTCTGGATGTTTTGAGCTTAGGCCTTAAGGGATTAAGTGCTTAACAAGAAATGGAAATTCGCCTGAAAAGCACGACTGTAACACTCGTTTCTGCAGGTACTGATGTGTTTTATAGGTTATAAATCTATGCATGAGGCGGAAAATTACTTAACTCTTAAGTTCACATGCAACCTATTTGGATCTATGTTTTCTCTATTGATAGCAATAAACTATAAGCATCAAGAACCCTAAAGGAACTCTATAATAATCAAAATTTACATATAGGTAGGGTTTACATACCTCTTGATTATTGTAGCAAATAATAACATAAATATCCTTCTCAAAAACCTTTAAAAGCAAGCACCATAAATGTAATGCCTCTAATGACTCACACCCAAAACTCTAGAAACCCTAGAATGAAGAGGAGAGAGAGGAGAGGGGAGTAAATATTGTTCCTATGCTTGTAGGTGAAGGCATGAGCGAAAATTGATGGCCTTGGGTTCCTATTTATAGTTTAGGTAACTTGCAGGCAAAGGCAAATTTGAATTAGTTAAATAATAGATTTAATCCCAATTCAAATCCTTTCATTTTACGCAACTAGGAGGCTTCTAGAAACCCTAGAAGAGCCTCTAAAATCGTCCATGCCATGGAGGGTTCTAGAATTGCTTCTTTTGTTTAACTATTGATTTTAGGACATTATTTAGGTGGTTTATACTTTACTTTATACAACATTGTGTGTTCTCGGCTTTGGACCGAGAACAAGTAGATTTCGGTTGTGTCTGGACCGAAATCAAAAAGGAATTTCAGTGGGCCTTAATAGATTTCGGTGTATGGGCTGGGCTTTGCATTAGGGTTTAGGTTTAGCTATAAATAGTTGATCCTCAGTTAATTGTAAAGGTTATTGATTTAGAATTTAGAGAGAGCTAGAGAGAACCAAGAGTTTGGGAGATTTCATTGTACTTGACTATTATCGAATACAGTGTGCATTGAGATTATTCATTTGTGTTCTTAATCGATTTATTTCTAGTCAACTTGATTGGGATTCCGCACCAATTGAGTTGTTTTAGATTTATATACAAATTGGGTTTTACAATTGGTATCAGAGCTTGCATTAGTATCAATCAAAATAGCATAAAATTAACCTTATCTTGGAGTTTTTGAAGTTTTTGGATGAAAAATTGCAGTTGTGGTCTTCGTGTTCATCGGAAATCAAAATATAATCATTTTCGGTCTGGGGGTTTCTGTTCTTGGCGGCTGGATTCAGGTTCTCGCTTAGGTTAACAGCGTTCCGATTTGTGGTTCTCGGTCAGAAGAGATCTCAGTAACTGGTCATAGTTCTCGGTTTAATCCAGTCTTCGGTCATACCTCTCAGTTGCAGTTTTCGGTCTTCGGAGTTTTCGGTCAGACTTGTGACTTCTCGGTCAGAGTTTGACTTTCTGGTGTTTTCGGTCAAACTTCGTAATTTCGGTCAAACAATTTCATTTTTCGATTTACCATGGACTAATACAACTCTTCTCTAACTACAATGCAAAGCGATCTTGATTCTGTTATGGGGACTACAACTCGAATTCCCCGGTTACTGACTGCTGATGGATTTCTTGAATGGATATTCATATTTGAAAAGTATATTAAAATGAAGGATATCAAAGTATGGAGAAGCTTCTTAAGAGGCCCAGTCAAGATCACAACCACTTTGGATGATGAAGCTAAAACTTTGATCGACAAGCCAATCGTGGATTATACCAATGAGGACTTTGATAAGCTTGAGGATGATGAAAAGGCACTGCTATTCTTACAATGGCTCTATCTCCTGACATTGCTCAAGGTTTCATGGAATATAAATCTACTAAGGCTTTGTGGGAAGCCTTGATTGAAGTGTATGAAGGCAATAAAGATATGAAGCAAAGCAGACAGGATTTGCTTCGTCAAAGATTCAACATGTTCAATCATGTTCTTGGGGAGACTCTGGAAGCCCATTTGCAGCGTTTTATTACTCTCAACATAGAAATGAGCACTGCTGGAATTGTGTTGACTCGTTCTGAGATAAATAAGAAGCTGCTTAATTCATTTCCTAGAAATTGGGATACGAATGTGTCTATGATCAAGAAGACAAAGGACCTGAGCAAACTCTCTCTTGCTGAGGTGATGGCCATAATCAAAGCTTGTGACATGGATGACAAGCAGAGAGAAATTAATCATGTCAATTCCTACTCATCTGCAAGCTTAGGAGTATCTACTAATAATGCATTTTCAGCTATATCATCGCATCATACTCCTTCATCTTTTGGTCTACAATTGGCATCTCCAAATACCTCTGCATCCAGTTCCACCACTAAATCCACTTCATAGACTCCAGCTGCTGCCAAAGGAACTAAAGAAAACATGGCTCTGATGGCTAGATTCATAAAAATTCTACAATGCCTTTGTTGTTGGTGAATTAGTTCCTCCAGTTATGATTGGAGAACTTGATCAGATTCACCCTGAGGATGTTGAAGAGATGGACATATCATGGCAAATTGCTATGGCAGTGTTCAGGGAAAAGAAGTTCACTCAGCGAACTGGCAAGAATAACTGGGGAGTGAATGTGGATAAGAAGGTGGGTTTCAACAAAAGCAAGCTGAGGTGTTACAATTGTCACGAGGCAGGTCATTTTGCTCGTGAGTGCACCAAGCCAAGAATGGAGAATAATGTTGAGAGGGTTTTGGTTCCAGCTGGAAACAACAGAGAAGCGCCTCAGAATATGAGCAAGCTATGGTGGCACAACAGTTCTCATGGGAAGATCAGATGCAGGCTCTCAACATTACTGAAGATGGAAGAGCTAATCTTGCCTAGATTGAAGATGGTGAGGATGCTGATCTGGTTGAGGAGAAAATGATGGAGTTGTAGTTTGCTTTCATGGTCTCCACCACTCCTACCACAAAAGAGGTTAATGAAATTTCATGCTTTAAATCTTGCTTAGATAAAGTTAATAAATATCATGAGCATAATGAGTTACTAGTTAGAGAAGTTTTCGATCTTAAAAATGAACTATATCCAAATTAAGAAAGTAAACAAACCTCTTGAAGAAAAACTAGATGCTCAAAATAAAGACTTAATTAAGCGTAGGGAGGAATTTAGCACAAAATATGTTCACCATCGGTATGCTAAAGAGGAAATTGCCAAATTAACTGTCGAACTTGATGCATTGAAAGCTAAATTTAAAGATGCTGATTTTAACTTTAAGAAATTTGATGTGTCAAGTGAGATAGTTGAATCTATGATAGAGAAGCAATTAAAATGTAAAGATAATCAGAAAAATGGCTTAGGTTATCATAACGTTCCACCTCCATTTAATGATAATTATGTTTCTACCTCCGAGACTGTAGAAATAGACAGACCTGCTCAGTATGGCCAGCCCCTTGTATCAAATTCAGTTAAGACTGAACAATCTGGCCCCACTAAAAGTGTTGAGGTAAACGATACTGATGCTTCTACCTCATGTGCAGATCAAGTATTAGTGGAATCTGAGGACAAGGAGGATTTTAATAATTCTCGCTTTAATGTTTTTGTTGCTTCTGTTTCAAATAATTCTGTGAACAAAGATATTAAGACTACTGTTTTGGATTCTTTTAAAACTTGTGGTGATGTTGCTTTTAATTCAAACTCAAACAGTCCTGTTTTTGAAAATTTTAAATCACGTAAAGTTGTGAAAGAGTCTGATAAATGTAAACGTTCTTGTGGAAATTCTTTGAAACAAGACACTTTTGGGCCAGGACCAATCTTCAATAACACTTTCTTAAAAATACAGACTTGTTTTAATTGTGGAACTCCAGGACACATTGCTAGAAATTGTCCACATCATTCACATGCTCCCTTCTCTGAGTTCGAATGGACGAATGTGACAAGGGGGAGATCTTCCAAAAGAAATTCCTCTAGGTCACATCCCCGTGATAACAATTGGAATGATGACAAGGCAAGGAATCCAGCCTTCAAGGACAAATCAAAAGCTAAATCAAAAGATGGCTCAACCAAACCAAATCAGGTGAGGTCAAAGTCATCTCAAGGGTCGTCCTATAGCTCTCACACACAATACAAGCCTAAATCAAAAGGCATTCCCAATCCAAAGGCAAGTAAAAAGGGTCCCATTCGGTCTAACAAGAAAGTACACAAACCAAATTACCAATGGGTACCTAAAGTCCTTTCTTTTAAGTCAACAACTGGTCCAAAAAGGTCTTCAGATTCTTTAAAATATTTATTTGATAAACAGGATATGGTATGGGAAAGATTATCCCAAGTTGATAGTAGTGGTCAATCTAGTTTCAAGATGGACTGGGTTCCCAAAACTAATTAATCCCGCAACATGTGCAGGAACAGTTATGGCGGAATATCATCAGACCTTGGTATGTTGATAGTGGTTGTTCTAAGCACATGACAGGAGACATATCACAACTGCACGACATTCAAAACATTAATGCTGGTTATGTCTACTTTGTTGGAGGAGAAAAAGGAAAGATTAATCAAATGGGGACAGTTACAAATGGTGTCTTAAACTTTGAAAATGTCAACTTCGTTCCTAAATTGAAACATTGTTTGTTGAGTGTCTCTCAAATCTGCGATAGATATTTCTCAACTCATTTCACCAAGAAGGAGTGTTTAATTCTAAAGCCTGGTATCGTCATACCAGAAGAATGGATCTTGGTGAGATCAGAACGTCAAAACAACGCCTACATCATTAACATGAATAACAACATCCCAGCGAACGTTACTTGCTTGTTCTCCTAGGCTTCTGAACAGAATGCCACACTCTGGCATCATCGCCTAGGTCACGCAAATGCAAAGAACTTAAATCGTCTTGCCAAAATCTATCTTGTTCGAGGGTTTCCCATTAAAGATTTTGTCACCTTCGAGAAGTGTATGGCCTGTGCACAAGGAAAGCATCATCGAAAACCACACAAGCCAAAGCTGATCAACTCAATCAACACCATTCTTTAATTGCTTCATATGGATCTCTTTAGCCCGGTAAATGTTCTTAGCATCAACAAAAGCTCGTACTGTCTGGTTATAATAGATGATTACTCATGTTTTACCTGAGTATTCTTACTAAAGAATAAGAGTGAGACAGCAGAGCTGATCAAGAGATTCATCGTCCTGATTAAAAATCAGACCAACGAGAAGGTGAAAGGCATCCGGTGTGACAATGGGACAGAATTCAAGAATGCTATTCTTGACCATTTGTGCTGAGAAAGGGATACAACGTCAATACAGTGCTACTCGCACACCTCAACAAAACGGTGTTGCTGGGAGAAGGAATAGAAACCTGATTGACGTTACTAGAACAATGTTGTGTGACTCTAAACTATCGGTGTTCTTTTGGGCTAAGGCCATCAATACGGCATGTTATGTTCAGAATCGAATTCTAATCAACAAAAATCACATGAAGACACCGTATGAAATGCTCTATGGTCACAAACCAACGGTTGCTCATTTCCGCACTTTTGGCTGCCCATGCACTCTTCTTCATCTCGAAGCCACTCCAAAGTTTAATTCAAAGGTTGATGACTGCTACTTCGTCAGGTATGTTGGACGCACTGCTTATCGGGTCTACAATAAAGCTACCAAGAAGAGCGTGGAGTCCTATGATGTCTGCTGGCTAGAAGAAAACGAAACTGATGCGCAAGTGGTCCCTGATTGGTTATTTGATTATGCTAAATTGTTTAAACCATTTTATGTGTTTTTTGATAATGTTTTAGGTTGCCATCCAAACTTGTGTGGATCAAGTATTGATGATGAAGAATAAGTGATCATTGCTGAGGTTATCAAGCCATTGATTCTGCAGGATGAAAATACAAGCTCAAATGATGGGACTCTGGATCCTATACCAGTAAATGATAACACCCCTACTGAATCATTAGAAAAGGCCGACGATTCACCAGTTCTAAAAGAACATGTCGTCTCTACTGAAAATGTCACCTCTGACTCTGCAGCAACTTTTTATTCTACTTTTATGGATTTTCTCTTTCTTGAGAGAATTCCTTATTAGTATGTGGCGAGTACTTCTTACGACTTCCGATCATCAGACAGAAGTGATTCAGCCACAGGCAGAGTGGAGAACATCACGAATCTTCCAGTCTCTTCTCAAGCGGTAGATCATGAGATTCCTTTAAGAATTCAGCGTGATCATCCCATCGAAAATGTTATAGTTTCCTTGGAAGATGGAGTAAAAACCAGAAACCAGAGTGGATATGTTAATGAATGCCTATATTCATGCTTCATATCCCAAATCGATCCAAAGAACGTTAAGATGGCTCTTAATGAACCAAGTTGGGTGGATGCCATGCATGAAGAGCTGAATCAATTTGAGAATCTGAAGGTTTGGCAACTGGTGGAACTTCCTGAAGAAGTCCCTTGATACAAGATGGGTTTTTCGCAATAAGAAAGATGATAGCGGGGTGATTGTGCGAAACAAGGCACGTTTGGTTGTTCGTGGTTTCAGGCAGATAGAAGGTCTTGATTACACAGAGGTTTATGCTCCCGTTGCTCGATTAGAAGCAATTCGTATCTTCTTAGCATATGCCTCCTACATGGGTTTTACTGTATACCAAATGGATGTTAAGACTGCCTTCTTATACGGAGAAGTAAAGGAGGAAATTTACGTTGATCAACCTCATGGCTTTGTCAACTCAAAATTTCCAAATCATGTGTACAAGCTAGATAAGGCACTTGATGGTCTTCATCAAGCCCCTAGTGCTTGGTATGCCACTTTGACAGAGTATATTTTAACTCATGGGTACACAAGAGGCACGATCGATCAGACGTTGTTCATCAAAAGAGTGAAGGAGGACCTTATTGTTGTCCAAATCTACGTGGATGATATCGTGTTTGGGTCAACAAATGATGAATTATGCAAGGATTTTGAAAGGGTCATGAAGATGAGGTTTGAAATGAGTTCTGTAGGCGAAATGACAATGTTTCTAGGATTGCAAGTGCGTCAGGATTCTTCGGGCATTCTATTGAAGCAAGGAAAATATATTGATGACACGTTGGAGAAGTTCGGATTCAAGGATGCAAAAGTTGCTTCTACTCCCATGGCTGAACGACCTCTGTTGACATCAGATCCGGATGAGGAATCGGTTGATCAAACTCTATATCGATCTATGATTGGTTCTCTTATGTTTCTGACTGCTAGCAGACCAGATATACTTTTTGCAGTCTGTCAATGTGCGCGCCAGCAAGCTATTCCTAAACTTTCTCACTCAATTGCTGTTAAACGAATTTTTTGATACCTTAATGGGAGACCTAAATTGGGTCTCTGGTATCCCAAAAATCGTGAATTTGATCTTTATGCTTTTACTGACAGCACCTATGGAGGTTGTAACATTGACAAGAAATCTACTAGTGTTGGTTGTCAATTCTTGGGATATAGACTGATCTCATGGCAATGCAAAAAACAACAAACTGTGTCCACTTCAACAACTGAGGTTGAATATGTTGCTGCATCTGCGTGCTATTCTCAGGTCATCTCGATGCAATATCAATTACAAGATTATGGTTTGAATTTTCTTGATACTCCTATCTTCTGTGATAATGATGCTGTTATTCAAATTGTTAAAAATCCAGTTCATCATTCTAAAACCAAGCACATAGATATCAAAGTTCATTTTATACGAGACTATTTTGATTGTAAACTTATTCATTTGGAACAAATCCACACTGATAATAATGTGGCCGATTTGTTTACAAAACCATTTGGAAAAGCTCGTTTTGATGTGCTTGTGAGTTTTCTTAAAATGATTCGTTTTGAAGACTGAAAGTTTTTTTTTGTACATTTTGTATTTTACTTTTTGTTTTTGTTAAATTTGTTCATATTTTTCTTCTATGCACAAATTCAGAGGGAGAATTAAAACCAAACAAAAAAAATCATAAAATCTAAAAAAAAATAAAAAATAAAAATAAAATATGTTTATTTCTGTTTTTATTTCTGTTTCAGAAAAATCAAAAATCCAAAAATATGTTTACTATTTTTGAGGGTATTTTAATTTTATTTTTATTAATAGTTATTTTTATTGTGTGCTAAGTTTATTTTATTTTTATTTTTATCTCAAATAATTGCTTTTGTCTTAAAACAAGAACTCAAAAAGGAAGAGACTCAAGGAGATTGCGTCAGAATTTTCTGTGCTTAAAGTGATCTTGAAACAAATTGACGGAATTACACTTCACACTACTTTCACAGGGAATTGAAGGCATGAAACTGTACAAATTGTCAGTTAGGCAGTTTCTTTCTAAGAATTGTCGTATCTAAGGAATTGAAAGTCTGAAACTGTACAGATTGTCAAATTGGTTTTGTCAGTTTTCTTTACCTAAGAACTGTCATGGCACCAGTGCGATTCACCCAGCCAGGAAATAGATATCGCTGAACATCCCGCCCAGGGTCTTGACATTCTTTGTGTCATGCAAAATTGTGGAGACTCAAATGTATTCTCGGATATGTTCTCTGCAGGTAAGGAATTAACGGTTATTGGCACTAGGGTGATGCACCTCGCAAGGCACGATTATCGATGAATGTCCCTCCAAAGGGCCTTGACCTTGTGTCATGCTAAATTATGGAAATATGTCTTCGGATATTTTGTCACATGATGGTTTTGTGAGTTATTCCTAATTAACTCTCACTGGCACTAGAATGGTACACTCAGCTGAGATTTAGAAACCATTGAACGTCTCGCCAAGGGCCAAGTTAACTTGTTAACTTGAAAAACTGTATTGAGATCTTTGATCAAGGATACGCAGGGGCTAACATCGAAAAGGCCACGAGTAGTTCTCCGATACTCAATAAATCGCAGTGCGTTCCTCTGTCGCACACCCAAACCGGAACGACGGAAACGTTCGGGGGCGGTGGACATCCTGTACAGTATCACAATAAATGTATAATAGTAATCAAAGTAACAACAACCATTTCATTTATAATAAAGTTTTTACATTGAGTTCAAAACATTACATTGCTTAACATTAAAACTATAGCAAAAGATAAGACGTGATACTACTATGCTTCGTCTTCGTAACGCCTGAGAGGGAGGTACATGTCTACTAATTTTCCTGAGAATACAAGTGGTTTGAAAAAGTGTCAACATTAAAGTTGGTGAGTTCATAAGCATTTTTTTTATACTTAGTATATTCTTTGTTCATTGGAAATGTTATGTTTCCTCCAGAAAATCCAATATTTTCTTTGTAAATAAGTTATAGTCATAGTACTTTCAAACCAGAAAATATCAGTTTCTTATGTTTATAATATGTGATTCGAGGTTTAGATTCATGTAATTGGTATGATTCGTAAATAAGTGTTGAATCTTTTGTAAATATGTTCCTAGTTGAACCCGCTCTACTGTAAAGCATTGTTTTCGATAAGTAATCATATTTATTTTCAGAAAGTTGAATTGCAAACTGTTTACTTGTAAAATAATGATGTTGATCCTGGAAAATCCTATAATTTCCATAGAAACCGATTTGTAGTCTTAAACGTTCCAAGACCAAAAGGTACAAGTATAAATTCCATACTTAATTTGATGATGCCCAGTTTTATTCATAAATAAAACTAGCTGAAAATATGTTTGCTCTGTAAATTAGAAGCAATCGTAATAACCTTGTAGACTGTTTAAAAAGTATATTACTACGTAAGTGAATCGTTGTTTTCTCCATGTGAGTTCTTATAACCATACTGTAACCTATGATGGCCTAATCGCGACGTTCTTCAGGCGTCGGAATGTTAATGACATTTGTCACCCCAGGCCAGCCGGCCTAACTGTAGCTAACAGTTAAGGTGTGGGGTTGTCAGTCCCGTATAGATCTATACACAAATATCTCGCTCTCCCTACAAGAGACTCTGGTTATAAGTCAGGACTTGGTTGGTACTTAGATAAGTACGTAAAGGCGTCTCACAAACTGTTTCAACGAGTTTACGAGTAATAAAAAGCGAAGACTCTTCAGTAAATAACGTGTAACTTTGTGAAAATAGTCTGTTTGTTCCATAAACTATACCTATTATAGTTTATAAGTTTGTTTCCTTTGTTCCATAAACAATACCCATTATAGTTTATAAGTTTGTAAAAAAGTTCCTTTGTTCCTTTGATGTAAAAACCGTTGCGACTTAAGATATTTTGTAGTTTAACAGTAACGATGTTTGGCTTATTTAGTAATTTCACACTCAAATACATGTTAACGGTAAGAAAATATAATAAGCAATTTATATTTTTCAACACAAGATTGCTTGTGTTTTACTTGTATCCCCCCCCCCCCAAAAAAAAACAATTTAAAAATCATGAAAACGTAGGGGTATGAACTCACATCAAATGTGTGCTAGGTTGAGTCGTGAAGTGCTAACGATGATCCTCGGATTAGACTACGTAAAGGTAGTCGTATCAGAAGCCTTAGGAATTAATCGGGATAGTTCTAGGCATTTTCGATGTGAAAGTGGGTCCAGAAGGAGAGATTTCGGTTCTGACCGAAATCAGTCTTCGGTCCGGAAGGGTTCTCGGTCAAGAGGGATTTCGGTCTAGTGGTTCTCGGTCCAGATGGTTTTCGTTCAGCTTGAAGATTTGAAGATTGTTCTTGGTGTTCTTGGTGAAAATTATGAAGATTTGAAGGATTTTGCTTGAAGGTTTGAAGTTTTTTGGATGATACTTGAGAGAAAAATTGGTGTGTTTTCGGTTGGAAAAGTGAGAAATGACTTATGTTTTCAAGTTAAATCATATATATCGGTCGGAAGGAGGTTTTCGGCCAAAAAGGGTTTTCGGTCGGAATCTGATTTCGGTCAAGGGGGTGTTCTCGGTGGGGTTTTCGGTCCGAAGAGTAGGACCTTTCGCATGTTCTCGGCTCCTAATTTGGCCCCAAAATTGTGTTTTTAGTCTAAGTTTTTAAATCTCAAACATTAAAATACTTATATAAAAACATCATTTATATATTTTAAATCATATTTAACCCTTATATTCTTAACAAATAAACAAAACTTGAATTTTAAATAGAGGGTTTGACTTTTGTTGACTTTTATTGATTTGAAAATAACGGGTCGTTACATTATCCCCCCATTAGAGGAAATTTTTGTCCCGAAATTCGAAGTCTGAGTGGTTATTCTTTGAAATAGGGAAACAGGTGGGTATTTATGTTCCTATTGATCTTCCCATCTCTAAGTGAATTCAGGTTCTTGCTTGGTGTTCCAGCGGACCTTTATTATTAGTATGTGACTTTGTTTCGTTTAATCTGACTTCCTATTTAGAAATGGTAAACTGTACTTAAGACGGTGGAGAGTGTAGGTTTGGTTCACTTGTCTACGTTCACTCGAATAGCATTTCACCCCCACTCGTAGTCTTGGGCAGCCTAGTCCTTAAGTTCATGGTAAGACTCGTACTTGGTTCATCTATCATCACCTTGTGTATACAAGTCGTATATAATTAAGATTGAAAAGACGATTGGATGGGTGGCTCTGCCCCAAGTCCACAACCAGACAAGGAATAGGAGGTAGGGTGAAATCATACATCCTAAGTCCGTAGAATCTTAATTATATACCACCTTCGCGTATACACTTAGTAGTGATATGCTAGCTGCATGGGTACTTAGACTCAATTCTCGAACTTGACTTGTTGTACAAGTGGTATCCTTAGGAGATCTGTTGGGGATACTTTGGGAAGGTTACGGACTTTCGGAACATCCTCGGTGTTTTTCAATTTAAGTTTCTTGTCTACGGAGTGAGCTAGGAAGGCGTGGTACCCCTCGCATGGGTACTTCTGAGCTTTAAAGCGAGAGATGATACGGGGGTTTATGTTGGGTTTATTGTTATAGGTTGAAAAGATTTCGTTAGACGATCGGTTGAGGCGAAAAGTCTTTCTGTAGCATATGGAGTTGGTATGGTGAGGACCAAGCCAATCCATTTCTAATGGCCACGTCAGAACTTATTATGGTAACGGGTGTTAAGTCGATTAGGAAGTAGTGTTTGTTTAGAGCGATGACATATTCCATGTATATGTCTTTAGTGCCTTCTGTTTTATTCTTGTTATTACTGTTGCGAATATTTGCACTACATTTAGCAAGTATAGGTATTAAGAGTGTTCTTATAATTAGTAATGAATTCTCGTAATATGATCCCTACCCAGTCCCTCTATAATCGCTCGGTGTATACAGATCATGTATAATTAAGATTGAGAAGACTGTCGACTGAGTGACACTACCCTAAATCCACAATCAAACAAGAAGCAGGAAATAAGGCAGAATCACTCACTCTAAGCCTGCAAAATCCTAACTATACATGACCCTAATGCTTACACTCAGCCATAATAGCTCACCTGCAAGGATCCTTAGTTTTTATGTGAATGATGTGTTTTATTCGGATAAGGAGCAATTAATGATTTTGTTTTTAATTAGCAAATATTTTCAGTGAGAATCCGATACTTAATTATTGTTATTTAGAGAAGTACCAAAAATCCCAGAAGAGTTCCTCGTTGCTTCTTCACGTCCTGTTGTTAAATTCCTCCCGCTCCTCCATCATTCCTCTCTATTGGGAAATCTATCTTGAAATGCCCGATCTCACCACATGCATGACATATTTTGCTTATACCAACATTGGTGGTTGAAGTGATGTGTTGGGCCGGAGTCCTACAGAGGCGGGCAGTGTGTCCCTTCTTGTTGCACCTATTGCAATACAACTCCCGGTAGACTCCATAATGATGGTAGTAGCACTTGATGCATTGTGGTAGGTTTCCATAGTATGGTGTTGTCGTTGTCGAGGTACTAGGGCTAGTGGGGGTAGGGACTGTTACCGCTTGTTGCCTTTTGGTAGGTCCTTGAGTCGAACTGCCCCCTTTCTCATCCCTGAACTTTCGTTGCATGTTCTTAGGTTTGTGGGTTGGGGTATCCTTGTAGGTAGGTACTCCTTGGTTTCCTTGGTTATCACGGCGGCGGTGACCGCAGCTTGAAAAGTAGCAGAGTCTATCTATAGAATGGCGTTTTGCCGGTTGGTTGGTTACTTCTTTTTGGAGGCATGGTTCTATTGCACGGCGAGAAACAAGCTCGTAAGTAACTATGGTCGTTGCTAGTTGTACTTTATCTCTTTATATATACATATAAATTTCTTGTTTCGTTAGACGATTCTCAATGTTTCAACTTACATCCCTATGATGTCTTTAATGTAGAGATTAGAAATAGGTATTGTACAAATGCTAAGTTTTCCCATCCTAGTACTACTCTCGCCCAAGCACGCTTAACTGCGGAGTTCTGATGGGATCCGGTGCATTAGAGCTGGTATGATCGCACCCTATAAGTCTACGGGGAGGCATATTTCTACCACAATGTTTAAAAGAATGAAACGGTGGTAAGTCTTTAGTACTGGCTATAAGTCGTGTGTCGATTGAATTGTGTTATCTTGGTTCTGTGCGTATCATGTTCTGGCTTTAATAGAGTTTTGCGATCAATTCATTACAGAGGTCTATGTAAAATAAACTTATGAATTTTTAATGGTTACCACCCTTATACGAAATTCTATGACTTGATGACATCCCCTAATTTCTCGGCCAGAAAAGACCGATTTAATTTATGCTTTTTAAAATAAAATCAGAGAAATCTTTTTAAAAGATGTTGCGGAATTGGTCCCCAAAACAAAACATGATAAAAGTTTGTCAAAACCTTTCTTTAAGAAATATATATAATTTCATTTCATATCAAAACCTCGGGATGTCATGTTCCGATACAGATCAAAAGCATAAACAAGACATTATGAGCCTTTCAACAGTTATTTACAACTACTGGCCTATAATCCAAAAATCTCTCATCGTCCTCCGACTATGCTCGGGGTCCACTACCTGTAACATAAAAACCTGAGTGGGTCAGGCTTGGGAGCCTGGTGAGCATATAGGGTTTTCAACCCACAATAATAATAAACTTATTAAGTTCACCAATCAACAATAACCCTGATTACTCATTCCCATTATCCTCACTTTACGTCCCTAAACACTTATCACAAGGGACCTAGCCTAAAGAATATCATCGGGATAGACACTACTGCTAAGGGTTTTCCTCAACCATACATGTCCTAAAGGCAACCATGAGGGGGATGGAGTACAGCGAATGAACACCCAAGTTCATTAACACCTATAGGTTGCGGGCCTGCCAGCGTTCCACTGGACTGTCTAGAAAAGTCTGTGGTTGTCATCCAAACTCCGCTAGATGACTGGATCACAATCACATCGAGGCCTCTCATCAATTTTATTTCATCACACCTCAACTATCTACCCATGTTTTACCCAACATATTTGTAGATAAAAATACATATACAGTTTAAAACTTGTATAAAACATCTATTCAGCAGTCACTTCAATTAAACAATTAATATAATTACACATAGCACGTATTTTATAGAAAATACTTCATATCTAGGTGTAAGATGAAGGTGACTATACACTCACATGATTTGATGATAATCGGGCAGCAATTCGTTTCCTAAAACGTTCGTTTCTAATAAAACTGGGGGTTTTATTGAGAAACCGGGCTCTGCAAGGGTCGGGCTTCGAAACCAAAAAGATAAATTTTCCGAGCTTCTCGGGAACTTCGAGGCGTATTCTGGGGGTTATAATTGATACCGGGGCTTTGGGGGATGTTAATATGAAGGAAATATTGAAAAAGGGGTAAAAGATGGCAAATTTCCAAATGTATCCGAGAAGGCTCGCAAGCCTTCTATTTATAGGGGGTCCGAAGTCGGCTAAGGAAGTGGGAGTCAGCAGCGAGGACACGAGGCAGCAGCAGGGCGAGGGTGCGCAGGTGGCTCGCACGTGGTTGCGCATGCGAGGGGCTCGGTGTCGGCCTCTGATTGGACCGCGGTCTAGTCCGAGACTTCGGACGTGGCACCATATGCGAGACTCGGACACGCCATAAGGGACACGCGTCGGACTCCTAGTGGACCACTTCGGATGGCTCTCCGGTTCGGATGACTCAGCAAAATTTCGGACACGTGGCACTATTTAAGCGAGGGTGACGTGGCCGAAGCCACCTATGCGAAATTTCTCGATTTTTGTGCAAAAACTTCTAAAATCCATAACTTTCGCATACGAGCTCCGTTTTTGACGTTCTTTATATGCACACGTAGATATAATTACGCTCTACAACTTTCGTTTAGACTTCATCGACTAATTTTGAATTTAATTTTTATATTATTATTTTTAACAGACAGGGACAGGAAATCCGTTAAAAATTCATAACGTCTTCATCCGACGTCCGTTTTCGTCTATCTTTTTACCGTTGTGCTACTATTGACGAGACCTTCGATTCTCGTTTAGGTCGTGTTGGCTAAAAATCACTCGATCTAAAATTCGAGTTTTTAGCTGTCTACTGCTAAGCTGAAACTTCGAAAAATCATAACTTTCTCATACGAAGTCAGATTTGGGCGTTCTTTTTATACCTACTCTCGGTTTAACGAACACTACGACTTTCGTTTAGATCACTATGGCCAAAAAGTAGTTTATCAAAAACTCACTTTTTACGACATTCGGCACCATGCCGGTTTTGTCGCGAAACTTCGACAGGTCATAACTTCTTCGTTATAACTCGGATTTTGGTATTCTTTATATATCCGTAATCCTTGTCACGACCACTACAACTTTCTTAATAGATATCGGCTTTATCTAATATTTATTTTTGACGCTCATTTTTATTCTTAATTAATTAAACCCTAATAATTAGGCATAAAACACATAATTTTCACATAATATTCACATAATTCCTTTTCATTTCTTCAAAATGAGTTACAAAGGTTAACCTAGACTATAATGTCAATATTAATGCCTAGCCTAGAAACACGGGCATTACAATTCTCTCCCCCTTAGGATGATTCCGTCCCCGGAATCACACATCAGCAAACAAATGCGGGTAGCGACTCATCATGTCACTCTCCGTTTCCCAGGTGATATTTGGCCCATTCGTATGTTTCCAACGCACAAGCACTGAATCGACCATCTTGCGTCGCAACTTCTTAGTCTTACGGTCAACTTGCCTCAGGTTCTTCAATCAACCTCTTGTTTTCATCCAACCTTAATTCAGAAATGGGAATTATGTCGGGCACATCTCCTGTGAACTTTCTTAAATAACACACATGAAAGGTGTTATGAATACCCTCCAGTTCTTCCGGTAATTCTAGTTTGTAAGCTTGATTCCCGATCCTCTGAAGAACTTTAAATGGTCCAATAAACCTTGGACTCAACTTTCCCCTTTTACCAAATCTTATAAGTCCCTTCCACGGCGAGACTTTAAGTAAAACCGAATCTCCAACTTCGAAGGATATCGGTTGTATTTTCTTGTCATCATAACTCTTTTGTCGATCTTGAGCTGCTAACATCCTTTCTCTAATCACTTTTAACTTTTCAGCAGTCTGATGGACTATTTCAGGTCCCATAAACTGCTTTTCCCCAGCTTCCAACCAACATGACGGCGTTCGACACTTTTCTCCATACAAAGTGTGATAAGGTGCCATCTTGATGCTTGAGTGGAAACTATTATTATAGGAAAATTCTACTAGAGGTAAGTGTTCATCCCAGTTACCTTGGAATTCTAGGGTACATGCTCGCAGCATATCCTCCAATGTTTGAATCGTTCGTTCGCTCTGACCATCAGTTTGCGGATGGTAAGCTGTACTCAAACACAACTTGGTACTCGATTCCTCTTGTAGACTCCTCCAAACCCTTGAGGTAAAACGGCTGTCACGATCGGATACAATCGTTAACGGAACACCGTGAAGCCTCACAATTTCCTTCACATAGGAATTCGCAAGTTTATCCATAGACCATTTCTCGTTAGCGGCTATGAAATGCGCACTCTTAGTGAAGCGATCAACGACCACCCAAATCATGTCGTGACCGTTCCTTGTTCTGGGCGGTTTAGTCACAAAATCCATGGTGATGTCTTCCCATTTACCCATGGGTACAGGTAAAGGTTCTAAACTCCCATACGGTTTCTGATGTTGTGCCTTAAACCTAGCACAAGTTACACACTCGGCCATATACTTAGCAACATCGAGCTTCATCGTCGACCACCAGTAATAGGGTTTTGGATCCCTATAAATTTTTGTACTGCCGGGATGAATCGAGTACATGGTCTTGTAAGCTTCTTCCATCAGAAGATCTCTTACTCCTCCCGTCTTAGGTACCCAAATACTATCTTTGAATACCTTCAGCCCTTGATCGTTTATATCAAACACCAACGGTTTACCCAAACATTCCTCCTTTCGGTCATTCTTCTCTAAAGCTTCCTCTTGAGCTTTCTTTATACTTTCCACAATTGTCGAGACAACTTTAATTCTCAACGCTCTTGGCCTTTGCTTTTCAAGATTTACCTTCTGACTGAGAGCATCAGCAACAACATTTGCTTTACCAGGGTGGTAAAGTATCTCACAGTCGTAGTCCTTGAGTAACTCTAGCCAGCGTCGTTGCCTCATGTTCAATTCCTTCTGATTAAAGAGATATTGAAGACTCTTATGATCAGTGAAAAGTTTGCATTTAGTACCATAAAGATAGTGCCTCCATATCTTTAAGGCGAATACTACCGCTGCCAACTCCAGATCATGAGTGGGGTAGTTCTTTTCATGCTCTTTCAATTGCCTCGATGCATACGCTATCACTTTATCCATTTGGGTCAGAACACAACCTAACCCAACTCCAGAGGCATCACTATAGACTGCGAAGTCATCAACTCCTTCAGGTAACGAAAGAATCGGTGCTTCACACAATCTCTTCTTCAACTTCTCAAAGGCTTCCTTATGCTTCTCATTCCAAGCATAAGTAGCTCCTTTGTGGGTCAAAGTTGTTAATGGAGTAGCGATCGAAGAAAAGCCTTGGATAAATCTTCGATAATATCCAGCTAATCCTAAGAAGCTTCTAATCTTCGTAGGACTTTTTGGTTGTTCCCGCTTCATCACAGCTTCAATCTTTGTTGGGTCAACCATTATTCCTTCTTGGTTAACCACATGACCTAAAAATTGGACTTCTTGAATCCAAAATTCACATTTGGAGAACTTTGCATACAGCTTCTCCTTTTTCAGAACTTCTAGCACTTCACGTAGATGCTTTTCATGCTCCTGTTTGCTTTTCGAATAAATCAAGATATCGTCTATGAATACTATCACGGATTTATCAAGGTATGGTTTACAAACCCTGTTCATCAAATCCATGAAAGCTGCTGGGGCATTGGTTAGTCCGAACGACATAACCAAAAATTCATAGTGTCCATATCTTGTTCTGAACACAGTCTTTTCGATATCCTGCTCTCTCACCTTTAGTTGATGGTATCCTGGCCTAAGATCGATCTTCGAAAAATAGCTCGATCCTTGAAACTGATCGAACAGGTCATCGATCCTCGGCAACGGGTACTTGTTCTTTATCGTCGCTTTATTCAACTCTCTGTAATCGATGCACATTCTCATGCTCCCGTCTTTCTTCTTTACAAATAACACAGGGGTTCCCCAGGGCGCTGAACTAGGTCGAATGAAACCTTTGTCCAATAACTCCTGAAGTTGTGTCATAAGTTCTTTCATCTATGTTGGTGCTAACCGATACGGTGCTTTTGCTATCGGCGTCGTTCCTGGTAACAAGTCGATACGGAATTCTACTTGTCGATCAGGGGGGCAATCCGGAAAGATCTTCGGGAAAGACTTTCGGATAATCACACACCACCGGAATATTCTGCACCTCCTTCTTTTCCTTCTGAGCATCGATCACGAACGCTAGATATGATGTACATCCCTTGGCCAAACACTTTCTGGCTTTCATTAAGGAAATGATTCCAGAGTTTACTCTGCGTTTGTCTCCATACACCATAAACGACTCTCTCCCTGGCGAGTTTACTTTTACTATCTTCTTCCTACACAATATTTCGGCATCATTGGCACTAAGCCAATCCATTCCTAAAACTATGTCGAATCCATTTAACTCGATAGGTAATAATTCCTCGTGGAACTTATTCCCATCCAAGTCAATGAGGATATTTTTCATACGATGGCTAACAGGTACAAACTTGCCACTAGCAATCTCGACTAATAAAGCATTAACTAGTCTATCTACAGGCAAAGCCAGTTTTCTACCAAATTCATGCGATATAAAGGAGTAATTGGCTCCAGAATCAAACAAAATTTGGGCAGGCAATTCGTTTACGAGAAAGGTACCTGAAGCGACATCGGTTTCTTCTTTCGCAGCTTCAAGTGTCATCTGAAAGGCTCTCGCCTTCGGCTTTGGTGGAAGATTGGGCTTTGCTGCATCCTTGCTCTTCGGACAGTCTTTAAAAATATGCCCTTCTTCATGGCACTCAAAACATACCCTCCGATTGGACGGACACACGTTGGCAAAATGCCCAGTCTTTCCACATTTGTAGCAAGTCACCCCCTCACTACATTTCCCAGAGTGCTTTTTCTTGTACTTCTCACACCACTTCACTTCGCCTCCTCCTCCTCCAAACTTCTTAGACTTTGAAAATTTGCTTTTCTTGTTGGAACCTGAAGTTCCTTCAAATTTTCTCTTTTCACCAACTTCTGTCCTCTCCAGACCCTTCTCTCTGATCTGAATCTCAACATTCTTAGCAGCCCAAATGGCGGCTTTCAAAGTGGTCGTTTGCTTGACCATCGGACCAAAGTCCGCTGGTAATCCGAGGGCAAACTTGTTGACCTTAGAGAGTTCAGTTGGAAGTAGATGAGGAACAAGTTTCATCTTTTCCATAAAACTAGCAACGTATTCAGTAACGCTCATCTTTCCCTTCTTCAAAATCTGGAACTCATTATTAATTTCCAGAAGATCCTGCTCAGAGCAGTATTGCAATTTCAGCTGTACCACAAAGTCTTCCAAAGACATCTTGCTAGCTTCTCCCTTGGGCATCGAATCAGCTAGTAACTTCCATCAGATCAATACACCAGATTTTAACAGAGGAATTGCAAGTGCGGTCTTTTGTTTGTTGTTGCACTCACAACTTTCAAACATCGTCTCCATTTCGGAGATCCAATTCATGACTTCCACCGGTTTCGGACTTCCAGATAGACACGGTGGTTTAGATGCCATGAAATCTTTGTATTTGCATCCGCGTCCATCAACTCCTCCATCCTGGTTGTTTTGTCTAACTATCGGTGGGTTGGCTTGACCAAGAGTCCCACTATAGTTCCCTCCTACTGATTGCCCTTCATTCAATTCGGGCTGTTCAACAAGTATCGTAGTTTCTTCCCTATTATGTTGTAGTAATCGCCTTGTCTCCTCCATCTGGCGATCTAAAATCATCTGCATCATTGCTTGTACCCCAGCCATCGTCATTGGCTCAGGTGCAGCTCCTACAACAGGTACTTTCTCAACTACTTGAGGTTGAGGTTGTTGATCCCTGTTTCCGTTTGCATTTGCAACTCCACTACGAGTTCTTGCCATTATAATCTATATACCAAATAAGGCGAATTTAGGTCTTTATCCTCGATAGGTATTTAAATTCCCTTATCACTCTGAAACGTTTACATGTTAGTTCTAATATCGTAATCATACGCTTAGAATCCTACACACATAAGGTTTCCAGATCCGGTCGGCAACAGACCATAGATCCGAACAAATAATGACATATATGGCAAACATATAACATTTAGCACATAAAAGCATTTTAGGCATCTTTCCTAAAATAAACTAGTGCTCGTGTCTTAAATATGGTAGACACTCATCTCACAATCATCACTTAGCATTCTAAGTTTAAGTCTAGAAATCCTACAAATTTCTTAGTTCGCTTAAACTAATGCTCTGATACCAACTGTGACATCCCCTAATTTCTCGGCCAGAAAAGACCGATTTAATTTATGCTTTTTAAAATAAAATCAGAGAAATCTTTTTAAAAGATGTTGCGGAATTGGTCCCCAAAACAAAACATGATAAAAGTTTGTCAAAACCTTTCTTTAAGAAATATATATAATTTCATTTCATATCAAAACCTCGGGATGTCATGTTCTGATACAGATCAAAAGCATAAACAAGACATTATGAGCCTTTCAACAGTTATTTACAACTACTGGCCTATAATCCAAAAATCTCTCATCGTCCTCCGACTATGCTCGGGGTCCACTACCTGTAACATAAAAAGCTGAGTGGTTCAGGCTTGGGAGTCTGGTGAGCATATAGGGTTTTCAACCCACAATAATAATAAACTTATTAAGTTCACCAATCAACAATAACCCTCATTACCCATTCCCATTATCCTCACTTTACGTCCCTAAACACTTATCACAAGGGACCTAGCCTAAAGAATATCATCGGGATGGAAACTACTGCTAAGGGGTTTCCTCAGCCATACATGTCCTAAAGGCAACCATGAGGGGGATGGAGTACATCGAATGAACACCCAAGTTCATTAACACCTACAGGTTGCGGGCCTGCCAGCGTTCCACTGGACTGTCTAGAAAAGTCCGTGGTTGTCATCCAAACTCCGCTAGATGACTGGATCACAATCACATCGAGGCATCTCATCATTTTTATTTCATCACACCTCAACTATCTACCCATGTTTTACCCAACATATTTGTAGATAAAAATACATATACAATTTAAAACTTGTATAAAACATCTATTCAGCAGTCACCTCAATTAAACAATTAATATAATTACACATAGCACGTATTTTATAGAAAATGCTTCATATATAGGTGTAAGATGAAGGTGACTATACACTCACATGATTTAATGATAATCGGGCAGCAATTCGTTTCCTAAAACGTTCGTTTCTAATAAAACTGGGGGTTTTATTGAGAAACCGGGCTCTGCAAGGGTCGGGCTTCGAAACCGAAAAAATAAATTTTCCGGGCTTCTCGGGCACTTCGAGGCGTATTCCGGGAGTTATAATTGATACCGGGGCTTTGGGGGATGTTAATATGAACGAAATATTGAAAAAGGGGTAAAAGATGGCAAATTTCCAAATGTATCCGAGAAGGCTCGCAAGCCTTCTATTTATAGGGGGTCCGAAATCGGCTAAGGAAGGGGGAGTCAGCAGCGAGGACACGCGGCAGCAGCAGGGCGAGGGTGCGCAAGTGGCTCGCACGTGGGCTGCGCATGCGAGGGGCTCGGTGTCGGCCTCTGATTGGACCGTGGTCTAATCCGAGACTTCGGACGTCGCACCATATGCGAGACTCGGACACGCCATAGGGGACACGCGTCGGACTCCTAGTGGACCACTTCGGATGGCTCTCCGGTTCGGATGACTCAGCAAAATTTCGGACACGTGGCACTATTTAAGCGAGGGTGACATGGCTGAAGCCACCTATGCGAAATTTCTCGAGTTTTGTGCAAAAACTTCTAAAATCCATAACTTTCGCATACGAGTTCTGTTTTTGGCGTTCTTTATATGCACGCGTAGGTAAAATTACGCTCTACAACTTTCGTTTAGACTTCATCGGCTAATTTTGACATTAATTTTTATATTATTATTTTTAACAGACCGGGACAGGAAATCCGTTAAAAATTCATAACTTCTTCATCCGACGTCCGTTTTCGTCTGTCTTTTTACCGTTGTGCTACTATTGACGAGACCTTCGATTCTCGTTTAGGTCGTGTCGGCTAAAAATCACTCGATCTAAAATTCGAGTTTTTAGCTGTCTACAGCTAAGCTGAAACTTCGAAAAATCATAACTTTCTCATACGAAGACAGATGTGGGCGTTCTTTTTATACCTACTCTCGGTTTAACGAACACTACGACTTTCGTTTAGATCACTATGGCCAAAAAGTAGTTTATCAAAAACTCACTTTTTACGACATTCGGCACCGTGCCGGTTTTGTCGCGAAACTTCGACAGGTCATAACTTCTTCGTTATAACTCGGATTTTGGTATTCTTTATATATCCGTAATCCTTGTCACGACCACTACAACTTTCCTAATAGATATCGGCTTTATCTAATATTTATTCTTGACGCTCATTTTTATTCTTAATTAATTAAACCCTAATAATTAAGCATAAAACACATAATTTTCACATAATATTCACATAATTCCTTTTCATTTCTTCAAAATGAGTTACAAAGGTTAACCTAGACTATAATGTCAATATTAATGTCTAGCCTAGAAACACGAGCATTACACCTAACACATAGTGTGAGTAATATAATCACTAACTCACTAGTTATATTCGTTTATAAGTTATTAGCGTGACGCATAAGGACCTCGGCCTCCTCACATGATTCGTGAATAGTCTCTTTTGTTCTCTGTCCTAGCTATGATTGCCTTAATTTCGGCGGTAAGGGTTGGTTTTCTCCTGGCATTCCTATGGTGTTATCGTTCCTATGATTATCCTATTCTGGACTCAAATGTCCAAGCGGGGTCTCCAGTTTGTTCCTGATAGGGTAGGGTTCGCTAATGATCTCTCTAGAGCCTTTCTCTTCGTCCGATCCTTTCTCTCTCTCTCTCTCTCTCTCTCTCTCTATATATATATATATATATATATATATATATATATATATATATATATATATATATATATATATATATATATATATATATATATATATATTCATATATATATATATATATATATATATATATATATATATATATACACATATATATATATATATATATATATATATATATATATATATATATATATATATATATATATATATATATATATATATATATATATATATGAATATATATATATATATATATACATATATGAATATATATATATATATATATATATATATATATATATATATATATATATATATATATGTATGTATATATATGTACGTATGTATACTTTTATAAAAATATTAATATATTTTAAAAGTATAATTCTTGGTCAGAGTGTTTTTATACCATTTTGTTTATAGTTTTATATCTTTTATTGGTTGATATACTTAGTTCACTATAAACAATGCTCTGATACCAATCTGTCACACCCCCAAACCGGAACGGCAGAAACGTTCAGGGGCGGAGGACGTCATGTACAGTATCACAACAAATGTATAATAGTAATCAAAGTAACAACAACCATTGCATTGATAATAAAGTTTTTACGTTGAGTTCAAAACATTACGTTGCTTAACATTAAAACTATAGCAAAAGATAAGACGTGATACTACTATGCTCCGTCTTCGTAACGCTTGAGAGGGAGGTACATGTCTACTAATTTTCCTGAGAATACAAGTGGTTTGAAAAAGTGTCAACATTAAAGTTTGTGAGTTCATAAGCATTTTTTTTATACTTAGTATATTCTTTGTTCTTTAGAAATGTTAATGTTTCCTCCAGAAAATCCAATATTTTCTTTGTAAATAAGTTATAGTCATAGTACTTTCAGACCATAAAATATCAGTTTCTTATGTTTATAATCTATGATTCGAGGTTTAGATTCATGTAATTGGTATGATTCGTAAATAAGTGTTGAATCTTTTGTAAATATGTTCCTAGTTGCACCCACTCTACTATAAAGCATTGTTTTAAATAAGTAATCATATTTATATTTAGAAAGTTGAATTGAAACTGTTTACCTGTAAAATAATGATGTTGATCCTGGAAAATCCTATATTTTCCATAGAAACTGATTTGTAATCTTAAACATTCCAAGACCGAAAGGTACAAGTATAAATGTCATACTTAATTTGATGATACCTAGTTTTATTTATAAATAAAACTAGCTGAAAATATGTTTGCTCTGTAAATTAGAAGCAATGTTAATAACCTTTTAGACTGTTTAAAAAGTATATTACTACCTAAGTGAATCATTTTTTTTCTCCATGTGAGTTCTATAACCATAGTGTAACCAATGATGGCCTGATCGCGACGTTCTTCAGGCGTCGAAATATTAACGACATTTGTCACCCCAGGCCTGCCGGCCTAACTGTAGCTAACAGTTAAGGTACGGGGTTGTCAGTTTCGTATAGATCTATACATAAATATCTTGCTCTCCCGACAAGAGACTTTGGCTATAAGTCATGACTTGGTTGGTATTTAGATAAGTACGTTAAGGCGTCTCACAAACTGCTTCAACGAGTTTACGAGTAATAAAGCGAAAACTCTTCATTAAATAACGTGTAACTTTGTAAATATAGTCCTTTTATTCCATAAACTATACCTATTATAGTTTATAAGTTTGTTTCCTTTGTTCCATAAACTATACCCATTATAGTTTATAAGTGTGTAAAATAGTTCCTTTGTTCCTTTGATGTAAAAACCGTTGCGACTTAAGATATTTTGTAGTTTAACAGTAACGATGTTTGGCGCATTTAGTAATTTCACACTCAAATGCATGTTAACGGTAAGAAAATATAATAAGCTATTTATATTTTTAAACACAAGATTGCTTGTGTTTTACTTGTATTCCCCCTAAAACAATTTAAAAATCGTGAAAATGTAGGGGTATGAACTCACCCCGAATGTGTGCTAGGTTGAGTCGCGAAGTGCTTACGATGATCCTCGGATTAGAATTCATAAAGGTAGTCATATCAGAAGCCTTAGGAATTAATTGGGAAAGTTCTAGGCGTTTTCGGTGTGAAAGTGGGTCCAAAAGGAGAGATTTCGGTTCTGACCGAAATCAGTCTTCGGTTCGGAAGGGTTCTCGGTCAGGAGGGATTTCGGTCTAGTGGTTCTCGGTCCAGATGGTTTTCAGTCAGCTTGAAGATTTGAAGATTGTTCTTGGTGTTCTTGGTGAAAATTATGAAGATTTGAAGGATTTTGCTTGAAGGTTTGAAGTTTCTTGGATGATACTTGAGAGAAAAATGGGTGTGTTTTCGGTTGGAAAAGTAAGAAATGACTTATGTTTTCAATTTAAATCATATATATCGAGAGGGTTCTCGGTTGGAAGGAGGTTTTTGTCCGACAAGGGTTTTCGGACGGAATCTAATTTCGGTCAAGGGGGTATTGTCGGTGGGGTTTTCGGTCCGAAGAGTAGGACCTTTCGCATGTTCTCGGTTCCTAATTTAGCCCCAAAATTGTGTTTTTAGTCTAAGTGTTTATATCTCAAACATTAAAATACTTATATAAAAACATCATTTATATATTTTAAATCATATTTAACCTTTATATTCTTACCAAAATAAACAAAACTTGAATTTTATTTAGAGGGTTTGACTTTTATTGACTTTTGTTTACTTTTTTTGATTTGAAAATAACGGGTTGTTACATCCTCCGTGTTCACACAGATACTACGAGTAGTCTCTCTTTGAGCCAAGGTTAACTCCTTGAACAACTGTGGTGAGAAGGATCTTTATGATTCTGTGATCCACAGGGACTTTTAGTCTTGGTTACTGTTTCAAGGCATATGTAATTTTAAGAAAGATTCATTTAAAAGGAACTATAAGTGAAAGAATTTCATCAACACATATGTTTCAACCCCAGAAGTGTCACACCCCGCTAAAGCGGAAACACGGGGCGTGGCAGTACAAAGGGTTTCATAGCAAAAGTTAAAAGACAACACCAACCATAGTATTAAAAATCATTACAAATTTACAATAGAATTGAACAACTTTTAAAAGAATTACAATGTAAATTGAAATACAACACATGCGAATGCTCCTAAAAGTGATGTGTCCCTAAGTGCCACTTACTTGATGATTCCTGAAAAAGCATGTAAAACGAGCGTCAACTATAAAAATAGTTGGTGAGTACTCACAGATTAAAATAATAATATTGGTTTCATGAATCGAAATAAAGTTTTGATAAAAGTTTCCATAAATAAAAGTATATTGCTAAAATGAGTTTTCAAGAATCGAAATAATATTTGTTGTTACAAGGAGCAAACAATTTCATTGCTAAGACAAGTATATAACTATCTAGTAATAAAAGTTTGTTGTTGTAATGAGAAACAAAGTTCATTGCTATAATGAGAAACAAAGTTCATTGCTATAATTAATAAACAAGTGTGTTGCTATAATAAGTAACAAGTTTGTATGTGTATGAGCAAACAATGAGTTCCCAACCAAGCCTATGACTGATGCCCTATCAATATCTATCCTTATCGTTCCATAGATTATATGGTATCATGCACTCAAGCAATCGGGCGAGTGAGGAGTTGTCAATTCCTAATAGCGCTATCCATAATGACCATTGGCTCAAAGAGTTAATGGTTGGAGTAAAGTATAAGGGAAGGGACTTAAGAGGATAAGTTCTCATGTTCCATGTTGCATAGACATACATAGTAGAATATAGCAAATTATAGCAAAATATAGCAATCGAGTTTGATACAAATCAATTTAAATACAACGAACAATAAATAGTTTTTCGGACATGCTTTTCCACCCCAAAACATAAAAACCGAAAATGGGGGAGTGCGTGAATACTCACAATGCATTGAGATGATGCAAATGGTGCCTTGACTACGCTCCACTCGTAGCACTATCGATTCCTACAATAATGGTATTCGCTAGTGAGTCTCTAATCGAAATCTAACACTACTATACTTACTACTACAATAGAATTATGTCGATATTGTGACAAAATTTAATATTGTTAAGTTACAAACATTTTTCTGAAATGATGAAATTTTATAGCTCATGTGATTAAGACAATTTTGGATATTAATTTCCAGATTTTTGTAATATTAATTGAGGGTATTTCAACACTTTTTTGGGTGTTTTAAACTCCTAAAAATCTAAAACATTACCAAAAAGTTTCCAAAAATTGTCAAACTTTGGATTTTCATTCTAAATACAGTAGAGGTTTTCCAGAAATCTTCCCTTGATATTTTGATGTGATTAACTATTTTTCCAAAATTTTAAGCCTTCATAACAATATAAATTCGTGAAAAATAGTATCCAGATGATACAAATTCCCAAACTTTTTATAATACTTCCATTGAACATACTTAAGCTGGGAAAAATATAAAAGTGGATTTCTAAACTGTATAAACTAATTTTATGATTTTTGTGCATTTATTCTAATAAAAATTGAAATAAATAGAAAACAGTTTCCAAAATTGCCCAAACTTATTGTATTACTGTTATTAAACATTATTAAGCTGTGAAAAATATTAAAATGGATTTCTAAACTGTTTAACTGAATTTTATGATTTTTGTTCATTTATTCTAATAAAAATTGAAATAAATAGAAAACAGTTTCCAAAATTGCCCAAACTTTTTGTAATACTGTTATTATACATATAGAAGCTGTGAAAATATAGAAGATATTTTTCAGTTAGTCTTTCTATTTTTCTTTGTTTTATCCTCTTAAATAATCATTAATTGGAGAATAATTAATAAACAGTTAAAGTAAATTACCAAAGTTTTTGTAAACTTCATTTACAGTGTAAATAATCTGGGAAAAATACCAAAGGTGGTTTTCATATAGTGTAATCTGATTTTGTGGATTTAAGTGTATGTAATCTTAGAAAATATGAGAAAAATAGTATACTGAATAGAAAAATCATCAAAAATTTTATTTCACGTTATAATATATTTTAAGGTCTTCTGGTAAATGTTCATGAATTTTGGATGAGTAAAACAATTTTTCCTGTTTTTAGTCCATTATAAATACAAAAATCGGGGAAAAATAGGAATGCATTGAGAAAAATTCGGAAAGTATTTTTCTAAGTCTTGCACAAAGGCTATGAGCTGCGAAAATTATTATATAGCCTTTTCAAATTGTCTAAAGTGGTTTTATGATTTATTGGGGCTAAACAAAAATAAAACTCAAAACCATGCTAAACAGTAACAAAAATCGATGAAACTTAATGAGATGTCATTATTTAGCATAGGGGTCATTCACGAATTTACCTAGGATTTATAGACCTCAGAAAGTATTTTATATGATTTATTGCTCTATTTTATTGCATTAATTATAATAATTCGAGAAAAATGAATTATTCTATGGAAATTTACAGATCATCTTATCTTGTTGATGGGAATCTGATAAAAATCGGATTTGGTCAAAAAAGGAGTTTTAGATATTTATTTTGAAATAAATCCTTCATGAACATATTTGAAAGCTTTTAACAACATACTTTGATGATCTAGCTTCTAAGCTTGAAGATCATCACATGCATGTTTGTTTGAAAGAAAACTTTGGATGCATGTGGTGATTTTCCACCAAAACATGTAGAAAAGTGCATTTCCATGGTTTTGACTTAGGTTTAGGTCATGGATCTTCACCATTTTGTAACATGCAAGATGTTTTTGGTGAAAATCTACCACCATCATCATCAAAACTGAAGTGAATGAACATTCACACAAATTTTCTAAGAGAATGGTGTAGAAGAACAATGAAATGTAAGAAAATCCATGAAAACTTGAAGGAAAATGAAAGGAAATCGTGTTCTACCTTAATGAACACCACTAGATGATGAAGATTTTGAGTATCTTGAGTGTTCTTGGACATGTTTGCTGTAAAATTTCGTGGTTCATAGAGGGAGGAGGAGAGAAAATGTGTGTGAGAGTGTGAGAGAGAATGAGGGGTAGAGTGAGAGAGAAGATGGAGTGGTAGAGTGAATAAGTGAGTGAATTGATTGAGTTTTGGGGAAGAGTGGTCTTGAGATGGATGAGGCCGACCTTTGAGTGGAGAGATGAGATTTTATCTTGTTTTGCTTATTTATTTTATATTAATTCCTTAATTTTTATAAATTTTCTTTCAATTTATATAAAATATGCATTTTATATAAAATTTGTTCATAACTCTTGGATGTTTAACTTATAAATGTAATGTCAATATTAATGAATTAAATTAATTTTCTTGATTATATTTCAACACTTTAAATATATTAATTTGATATTATAGTGTTTATAAAAAAAATTATAAGATTTTAATATAAAACATCATAAATTTGAGTTTTTATGCCTTTTAGGGTTTTGGAGTTTAATAAACTTTGAATATAAAAATAAATTGAATCTTTGAGACTTCAAATTATCTTATGGTATTATAACTCTTTTATAGTTATAAATAATGTTTGTAATTTATTTTTATCGGTTTATTGGCATTCTATGTAGTGATTCCGAGATTCAAGCGAAATTGAGGAATCAAGTATACTAGTCCTAGTCTTCAACTTTGACTTAAGTTTCTATGAGACTCGGACCTAATTTCTACTACTAGGTCAAATGCATGATGTGTGTATATGATTCATGAAAAGGTGTTCGATTCAAGGAGCGACTCGAATATGGATAGTCACTACAGTTAAGTAGTTGTAGAATTCACATATCAATGTGAAATCTATATACACTATCCATTGATTCTAATTGTTTCCAAGTTTCTAGTAGGTTATAACTTAGCTTCTAGTTACTAAGTCTAGTATGTGTCGTGCATACACATGCAACTAAGTTTAGTCAAATCTAGAACCGACTCAAATTTTGACGGTTGTCACAAGAAGCAAGGTGAAGCTCTTACTGATGATTATGTGACGAATTGCATTGAAGCCTCCTCAATCAATTTGCTGATATCTACGAACCTGTTATTATGATCAAGAAGAATCGAATTCTCTGCTGTTATCTCTGAAGATTTTTAAAAATTAAAAGTGCTGATATTGAAGAACCTATTCAAGAAGCCGCTACACCCAATGTGCTTTCAACGTCAAATCCTGAAGGAAGTTCAAATGCTCAAGATGATGTTATTCATATGTACATCCTGATGTTGTGAAGAAATCGAAGATAAAACTGAATGTCAAGAACAATGAAGAAGTTTGAAAAGAAAAGAAAGCTATAAACCAAGGGGGAGATTGTTAGGACATTATTTAGGTGGTTTATACTTTACTTTATACAACATTGTGTGTTCTCGGTTTTGGACCGAGAACAGGTAGATTTCTGTTGTGTCTGGACTGAAATCCCAAAGGGATTTCGTTGGGCCTTAATAGATTTCGGTGTGTGGGCTGGGATTTGCATTAGGGTTTAGGTTTAGCTATAAATAGTTGCTCCTCAGTTAATTATAAAGGTTGTTGATTTAGATTTTAGAGAGAGCTAGAGAGAACCGAGATTTTGGGAGATTTCATTATACTTGACTATTATCGAATATAGTGTGCATTGAGATTATTCATCCGTTTTCTTAATCGATTTATTGCTAGTCAACTTGATTGGGATTCCGCACCAATTGAGTTGTTTTAGATTGATATACAAATTGGGTTTTACAATTGAAAAATTACAATTCACCCCTAGCACCTTTAATTAATTCCAATTAATTTCAGATTAATTCTGATTAATAATTAATTAATTCTAATCCATTTCTTATTAATTTATTAACCATATAAATTAACAAATCAATTATTTAACTATTGATCCGATGTTAATTTATTAATCAAATAACAAATTAACATATCAATTATCTATTACCAATTAATATATCAATCACATAATATATTAACAAATTATTTTTTCTCTCTCCCACTTGGATAAGTCTATAACTACAATTGCAAGTATAACCAAACATCAAAGAGTGCTTTCTAAGGCCACTGTCGAACTCTGATCTAATCATACATTGACCCTAAGATAAGTGATCAAATATTCCTTCGTTCTATAAGATATCGTATGGACATGAGACATGGATTATAATCAATCTCATAGTCTAAGATTCTGTTTCTCGATTTCTTGATTTATGACGACTAAATTTAGACTACTAATTGAACATATCAATTAAGTACGGGTTCAGCCAATCACTTCAGATGTCGACAACTAATCATCGAGGGGACCAAAGATATCTCTTTTCCTGTTAGGGAAAAAGGAACAAATAAACTTCGACTTATATGATTGTATCTTTTACTCACCAAATCATGCATGACACTATGTTTTATGACATCACGTTACTGATGCGTTTTCTCAATACCAATGCACAACTGACTTGTAAATTACAACTCATATATCCCCGTTTTAAGAATAAAAGACATTATTGTCTCAAAATTACTCGTGATAGAATCCATGAAGTAATTCTCTGAGTGTGGGTTTATCCAATACTCAAAATCCCCATTTTTCTAAGTACTCATGAACATTGTAGCAATCTTATTGCAATGTTTAATCCCCATAGACAATCTACAATTCAATTCATGATTGTCTTAGTTTACTACTTACTTCTAAAAGTATGAGCGACTGTGGAATTTCGAACATAAAATCATTCAGGAAGTAAAACATGCAAAGTGAAACACAATAATAAACTACTTAACTATTGTCTTAAATCTATTGAATATAAATAATCTATATTATTTAATCACCATAATAATTATGACTTTATTCATTGTATAATGTTTCAAGTAATCAACTAACCACTTGAATTAAACATCAGTCATGCCATGTTATGAACATGCATATTATGTCTCTCTATGGCCCTTCATTTGTGAACAGATCAACTGGACATTATTCCAATGATGCTCATTTCACAATTCCAGATTCTTATTACTATCCAAGATGTGATGGAATACCAACTTAACATGCATTAATCTCCTGTGATATCAAGATTCCAAAGTCTCAAAGACTGGGTCTTCGATATTATAGAATATCCCATTGGAACTATCTTACTAGAAACAATTCCATGGTAATGGAGGTTCAAATTCAAGGTACACTCTTTGAACACTTATCTTGCATTAAAGTTTCCAACTCACATGTATACTTTTCAACCATCTCCCATTATGAAACATTTTCATATTCCTATATGACCATCAATTCTAATCAAGAATCATCTCAATCTGGAATCATGTCACTATGGTTTGTCCAAATTAATATCATATTTCTAACCGTCCACAAGCAACCAGTATTTTGGTATAACCTTATAATGTTTTTGACAACAGTTTAACAAATTTATTCATACAAAATTCTAGTACTTTTTCTCATAATGCTCTGAGCATTTGAAAAAATAGACTAAGTTAATATTCTAGCATATGTAATCGATCCTATATCCAAAGTATATGGGACTCAAATCATTATATATTTGGTGGTTGTCGAGGCCAACAAAATAAATACCCATATCATTGCATATAAAATAGCGTATAATGGTAAACGGATTGTAGCCACGGGGATTGGTTCAATTTTATAACTCTATGAAAGTCACTGTTTTTCAAGCACTTTTGAAACAAAGATAAAAGCAAAATGGGGTTTAAATCTTTTCGTTGTTTTGATAAAACTAAAATTATGCTAGAATGTAGAAATTGTAAACAAACAAGTAAAAGGTTTGATTTAAATCAATGAAGGGAATTTGGTTGACATTCGAGCTCACCATATGGATTTCTTATTTAACTTATCATTAGATAATATGGTGCAATACTTGTAGTTTAATTTAACTTGGTTATAGCAATTCATAAGCATAAATCACCTCAACTCTTATTTGTTATTAAAATGGCTAGAGAAGCTCATAACACATTTCCTTAATCAAAGTCACAAAACTAAAGAAGAATATAGTTGTGTGAAAGTCAATTAGAATTAAGTTTTAAGAGTCACCAAGTCCAAAAGATAATCAAATGATTACATTATCATTATGGAGGAAATATTTCCACGGCTTAAATAAAATGAAAACAAACACATAAATTATTTGTTGATTACTAATTTGAGGGATCATTACTTACCCAAGAAATTAGTCAACAAAGCAAATATTCATTCATCCAAACTCATGATTAAAGACAAACAAACATAAAGAACACATTTCCATAAATTTAAAACACAAGTTCATAATAAATCTTCAAAGTAACTAATCATCCATGGGATTAAACCAACATCAATAAAAATGAACTTAGCCTAACATGGATAAGCTTGAACAAAAGAGAAAGAGTTTATAAATACCAAACATTCAACAAGATTTTAGATGAAAATCCCGTAAATCTTCAAGTCTTCTTGAGAGCAAAGATATGTGTCTTCTTGCAAGAGTCCCCCCCCCCCTTTTCTTCTCTACAAATTGCAGAAAATATGTCCCAAAAGTGTCCCACCAACCTGTTGGATTAGTGTCTAAGTCCATAACTATTTTGGTATGTACTTGACCCGATTATGAGCATGGTCCTTTTGGGTTGCCTTCACCATAGCAATATGTAGGATGAATTAAGGAGAGAAAGGTTTAATTATGATTTGATAATATATTATAAGAATAATATATTAAAGGTGAAATCATATTGTTTAATTAATATTAGTCAAGAATTAATTAAGAATTAATTTTGTGACTAAAAGAGATTAATTAAATTAAGGGGACTGATATTGTAATTATAAGATAGTTACAAAGTTGGGCTTAGGATCCATTAGATGGCAATGGACGAATTCTATATGGAGGACCATAAAGAAATCGTCCAAGGGCCTTCTGGAATGGTCCATTGGACTGCTTAGGGCTTAAGCAGTCAGATTAGGGTTTCCTAGTTGCAAACCCTAATAGCCTACATGTATATAAAGGACCCTTAAGCCCCAAAAACGTGGACAAGTAATCCTTTAGGGTTTCCAGCCATTTTTGGTGCCTCCTCTCTCCTCCCTCTTCATCCAAGTTGCTTAGTGGTGTTTGTGACTCCATTAGAGGTGCAACACTTGAGGCGCTAAGCTTTCTGAAGCCAATCAAAGCAAGGATTGATTGTTATTGCTATATAACAATCAAAGGTAATTACTAAACCCTTATTTCAGTTCTTCTTTGATAGATCTAGGGTTTGTGAGTCTTGGATTCATTGCATGTACAATAGATAAACCTAGATCCAAGCATTAGGGTTTGTATGAGCACATAGGATTGTTCTTATGCTTAAAACCCATAAGTGGTATCAGAGCCTTGATTGGTTTCTGTTGTATGTGATGCTATAACTGTTTACATGCTGAAAATCATTTTTCTGCCTTCTGTTCGACTGGACTCGGCGAGTCCCTTCATGGACTCGCCGAGTCGGCCCTACTCGGCGAGTCCATGAGTGACTCGGAGAGTCGGATCGTCTGACAGAGGCAATATCGGGATTTCTTGCTGTTTTTGCTATGGAATAGTTGCCTAATCTGTTTTTACTGATAAAATTCGAATTTTAATGATTTTGTGAGACTATCCTTGCCAAAAACAAAAGATATTTACCAATCGATTAGATAACATATTCCTTATATGATTAAAATTGATTATTTGTATTAATTGGGTAACTTATCTTGCAAGAAATTGAATTAGGTCAAATATAGATAATCACTAAATTAATTGTTTGATTTATATTATTTGTTATTTGATCCTTAGTAAGTTTGAATAGTTTCAAATTACTCCCTTTAGGTTTTATAGTTTAAATTTGAACTTAAAAGTTTTGTTTTTGAAATTTAAATAGTTAAACCCTAATGTTTTGAAAAGTTTCAAAACTTGCTCTCAAGTTTTGGAATTTAAAATTTTGATTAAAAGTTTAATGTTGAAATATTTAAATTCTAAAACCTAATGTTTTGAAATGTTTCAAAACTTGCCCTCAAGTTTTGGAATTTGAAATTTTGATTAATAGTTTAATTATGTAATATTTAAATTCTAAAACTCTAGTATTTTGAAAAGTTCAAATTACACCCTCATGGTTTTGTTAAGTTAATTAAAAGTTTAATTAAAAGAGAAAGTTAATAAAACCACCTAGTATTTTAAAAGTGTAAAATACACCCTATACACTATATATGTAACATTAAAAGTCTAATATTATATATATGAGTAAAGAGTCAGTCTTACCGTTAGTAGGCCTCATTCACGAAGCTGGTCTATAAGGGGTGTTTAAGGAAATTGCCTATAAAATGGCGATTGAATGGGTATCCACTCTTACCCACCGCACTCTTGACTAGTGGAGGGTCGTTAGCCGAACGAGTAGGATAGGACGAAACCTTCCATTATAAGTATAATGAAGTACAAAGTAACTAAATGCTTTTACAAATTCCCAATCTTAGTTACTTTAGGGCAAAATGTGAATCTGTATGCTAATCCATGGAATTACACTTCGTACCCTTGTCAAACGTTAATGGAGCGTGTGTGGCTAACCGGCACACTAATTTGGGATTGACATTGGTGGCGAAGGGTGGCTCGATGTTTATCATAGATCAATGGAGCGTGTGTGGCTAACCGGCACATTGATTAGGTGATAGTAGCAATTGGGTGCACCACGTGATTCGTATGGTTATTCACACCTTGTTTGTGATCCTCGGCATCCCAGTCACAAATAGAAGGGCATAATCGAGATTAAACATGCCATTGAAAGGTTCAATGAATCTCAAAAGATCTAGGAGTTTCAATTCATTTAAAATTTAAATTTCTTTTTCGTTTTTCATGGTGGGAATTGGTAAATCGTCATTTACCTACCTTCAAATATTCTGCAACTAGATTACGGCATCCCTCTTCTAGGTTGTAGAGTATTATGTTGGATCCTAGCCTTGATGTTTCATTTGGGTGTTACATCAAGGATTCTTATCAACTAACCTGAATTTTCTCCCGTTTTGTAGATGTCTAAATCTTACAATGGTCTTCCCAAGTCCCGTGGAACAAGCTTTCCAAATGAAGATGACGTTCCACGATACGATCAAGGAAATGAGAGTCATGCTTCACTTCCTCCACCTCCTCCAATTATTCTCCCTAACCCACAAGTTCAAAGGCTTGAAAAGTTCAAGCTCACTCAAGCCCTATTGGCAAGTAAACACGAAGATGGGAAACCTGTGTGTGCACACATCTTAGAGATGAAGTCACACATTGATAGGTTAAGGATGATGGGTGTCGATATCTCAGAAATGTTGGCTGTTGATTGGGTTCTTCAGTCACTTCCTGAATCATATAGTGAGTTCATAAGAGAGTACTATATGATGGACCATGACGTGACCCTCATTGATTTGACCTATTTGCTTATAGCTGCTGAATCAAAAATGATTTGGCGTGCTGATCGAGCAAATTTGTCTGGCAAATCAAACTCCCAAACTTCAATGGACATTGAAAATGGTGACATTGGAAATCCAGAAAAGGTAAATTCTGAGATAGTTCCTTGTGCCATTCCAAAAGAGTCCATCTGCTTCTACTGCCAAGAGAAGGGGCATTGGAGACGAAGCTGCCCTGTTTACCTGAGAGATCTAAGAGATGGGAGAGTCAAGACGTATGGCTCTACTTCAGGTAAAATCCAATAACTAACTCTATAAGTTCCTATTCTTTGATTTTCAATACATGATGTGATAAGATTACATTTTATGTTTTGTAGGATCGAAGAAAAGAGAGGAAGCTTAAGGGAAGAAGTAAGCTGAATCTGATCGTGAAGAAATGGATTTCGATCGCATGGACTCGAGGATCATATTTTTGAGCTGCTACTCTAGAGGTAGGATAGATTGATAAGAAATATGTAATAGCATAGTTTTTCAGTTGAATTACATTGTAAGGACAAGTTTTTCCGCAATAAAATAAATTTTGATTTTGTCTTATTTATTTATCCTTGCAATGGTGTGTATGAAAAATTGATGTTTAATTGTTTCTATAATGGATTTGATTCTTAATTATGTTATTTGTGGAAATGTCGAGAATTTGCCAAATAAGGGAAGATTCTCATCGCCCAAGTTTCAGTTGGACAGAAACTTGGAGTCATGGAACTTGGTTGCGTGATGAATGAGAAACTTCATATTTGGAAATTAGACTAATTCTTTGACAAAGTGTCAAGAGAAGGACTAGGAGATCGAGTACACTAGGTTGTACGTTGATCAAGTCCACCACAAGAGTGATAAAGATATTCGTCATGATTTACTAAAGTTTTGTAAATATGGTTATACTTATAAGATTAAGTATAATTCTGAGTTGATCGAAAGAGTTTCAATCAATAGCAGAACGAATAAGAAGAATCAAGTAGGCAGAAAGATAAAAGTTTCTCTATTCTAAGAAGAAGGGAGAGTACCTTTTATTGTGTTTTATGATAAGTCTTAATGATTAAGAACCATATCTCAATTGATCCTCTAAGTGAGCCTTAGTACAATTGCATGTCTAAGAAGAGGATTCGAGAATTGTGGAAATGGTTAAATCAAGAAGTCAATCATATTTCGTTCCAATATCAAGTCTTAAAGTCAAGATTGTGACTTGAGTGACAAGTCTTAAGTAGGTTTATAACACTCGTCAGATGTGGAATTTGGAAAAGTTTTCTTATTCTTGCACATTTGAAATTGGTAAGTTGTGATGTCTTGGATAAGACAAAGACCAACTAGAACCAATTATGTAAAGTGATAGTCTTGATAAAAACTACACTAACTCTTGAATATTTGTTTTGTCGAGGAATGTTTCTTGATAAGAGAATCTTATATGTCAAGGAGTCAGTGGGAGTATTAATGGTCTTGAAAAGTTTCAAGAACAAATCAAGAGTTGAACCTAGTTGATCATCACTAGCACACGACTTGAGGTCTGAAGCCTATCGTGGATGACATACTCTTTTTCTTTGCCATTCCAATTGAATTAATTATGCATGTGGGTTCTATGAGTTCTCATTTGAATGCATAAAGACAAAGCACCTTGATCAATGGAAAGTACATTGATACGAAAGGGTGAGTTGCTTGGAAGACATGGTGGGCATTCATGTTACCATGAGGCAGGAAATCGAGATTGAGCACGTTCGGTCCATATGAGTTTGGATTTGTCGCGAAGTTTGGTTTTGACAAATTCACATGGATAGGAACACATACATCATGAAATCTAGGTGTTATAAGGTTTCCCTCCTTCATGAAAATGATTGTAAGGAAATGCTTTCACTAAGAGAGATTTTAAGAAGATTGCAATTGTGAAAATTGTATTCTCAAATTCGATTATGATTACGGCATCCCTCTTTATAGTTCGAATTGTAAGATTTGGCAATTGATCTGAACATTTGGGACTTAGTAACATAAATTCTGAATTGTTTAGACACACATGTGAGCTATCTAAGGCAAAGGTGTATAAGCTTAAAAAGCTTAGATAAAGGCTTATCAAAGCATTAGGTATTAGAAATATGAACTTAAGGAATTCAATAAGCATTGTTTTCTAGAAGTTCAATTGTTTTCTGAATACATGTCAAAGCTAGTGGGAGCATAAGTGTTATGCTGGTAAGAAAATAATCATCATGTTAGTGGGAGAATGATTATTATGGTAAGTATTGCAAGTTGGCAATATTAATTATAGAAAACAAAGATTCATCTTGCAAAGTTGCAAGGGTTGAAAAGTTGTTTTGCTATAATGAAGGGAGAGAATATTATACTTCGTTTCAAAATTCTAAAGCTTAGATCGAGAAATGTTAATAAATTTAGTCAAGGATACATAGTGCATTCTCAAAATTCGATTATGATTACGACATCCCTCTTCATAGTTCGAATTTTGGGAACATGGCACATAAAATATTATGGCAGAAGGATGATAAAGTATCATGTCCTTATGTGAGACATTATGCATCGTGTCCAATACGCTTCGGGTATGGGATCGATTGCATATGCTATAATATTAGACCATTCTATAATTTTCCAAATGCCTAGGGCATTAAGAGGGTAAAAAGGACTAGAAATGGTTTTGACTAAACTAATTAAACAACTATCAAAGGACGATCTGAGGTTCGCTGAGGATTTGTCGCTTGTAAGTAGTTGGAAGTATAGTACTGGATGGACTATATTGACATTATTATGAATAGATAAGATTCTATTAAGAATGAGTTGTCATATGGCAAATATGGAAATGTTTCCATAAATGGGAGTTGGAAATTAAGAATCTATGTAGATTAGAAACTTATATGCAAAAGGATGTTCAAAGGAATGTACTTTGAGTGAGAGACATCACATCTATAAAATTGTTCTGTAACAATTTATGATAGAGAACTTAGTAATTTCATTAGCCAAGTCCTGGTGACTTTAGTGCTATATGACTTTACGAAAGGGTCGTTGCATAAAATGTTAGAATCTAACATATTCTAATAGTGGCAAGAACCTTGTATTCTTACACTAATGATAAGGATTAGGGATTGTGAAATGAGTTTCATTGGAAAAGTTTTTTCAATTGATCTATTCACAAAATTTGGACCATAGGAAACCAAAGTGTGTATGCTTGGAGCATGGGACAATTGTGGTTATAATTCGAGTAATAAGTTGATTTTCTGAAACAGTAAGCAACGAATAATGAGTAATCAATATGGTGTTTAAATAAAATTGTTTTTATTTACGCTCAAAAGTTTTGGGACCATATAGGATTAATATTATTATTGCGTTTCATTTTTCATGTTTTGATTTCCAGAATAACTAGGCTATTCGAACCTCCACAGTCGGTCATACGTTGGAAGTAGGTATGAAGGAAGACTGTCATGAATCTGTCTGTAGATTGTCTAAAGTGTTTAGACATAGCACAAGTTTGTTGCAGAGTTCATGAGTGCTTTGATAAGATTAAAGTATTGGATTAAACCCACGCTCACTTGAATCACTTCATGGTTTTATCACGAGTGATTGGTGAGACGATAACATTGTATATTCTTGTAACCGAGACGTGTGAGTTGTTATTTGCTGGTCGGTTGCACATTGATGATAAGTAAACACACCAGTAACTTGGTGTTATAAAACTTATTGTTGTGTGTGATTCGATTAGTAGGTGCAAGCAAGAATTTGAGTCAAAGTTTATCCATTCCTTTTACCCAAGGTGGGATAAAAGCGATATCTGTGGGCCCCTCGATGATTTATTGATGACAAAGGAAAGTGCTCGGCCGGGCCACGACTGATTTGATTTGTTCAATTAGTCCGTCGTCATAAATCGGAAATCAGGAAACGATACATAGACTGAGAGAATGATTTCAATCCATGTCTCATGTCTATACGATATCTTGTAGAATGGAGGAATATATGATCCCTTATCTAAAGGACACGCGTATCTGATAAGATCAGAGTTGACAGCGGCTTTTGAAAGTTACGATTGCTGATCAGGTTTTGAAGTTATGCAAAATAGTTATTATACTTATCCAAGTGGGAGACTGTTGGATTAGTGTCTAAGTCCATAACTATTTTGGTATGTACTTGACCCGATTATGAGCATGGTCCTTTTGGGTTGCCTTCACCATAGCAATATGTAGGATGAATTAAGGAGAGAAAGGTTTAATTATGATTTATTAATATATTATAAGAATAATATATTAAAGGAGAAATCATATTGTTTAATTAATATTAGTCCAGAATTAATTAAGAATTAATTTTGTGACTAAAAGAGATTAATTAAATTAAGGGGACTGATATTGTAATTATAAGATAGTTACAAAGTTGGGCTTAGGATCCATTAGATGGCAATGGACGAATTCTATATGGAAGACCATAAAGAAATCGTCCAAGGGCCTTCTGGAATGGTCCATTGGACTGCTTAGGGCTTAAGCAGTCAGATTAGGGTTTCCTAGTTGCAAACCCTAATAGCCTACATGTATATAAAGGACCCTTAAGCCCCAAAAACGTGGACAAGTAATCCTTTAGGGTTTCCAGCCGTTTTTGGTGCCTCCTCTCTCCTCCCTCTTCATCCAAGTTGCTTAGTGGTGTTTGTGACTCCATTAGAGGTGCAACACTTGAGGCGCTAAGCTTTCTGAAGCCAATCAAAGCAAGGATTGATTGTTATTGCTATATAACAATCAAAGGTAATTACTAAACCCTTATTTCAGTTCTTCTTTGATAGATCTAGGGTTTGTGAGTCTTGGATTCATTGCATGTACAATAGAGAAACCTACATCCAAGCATTAGGGTTTGTATGAGCACATAGGATTGTTCTTATGCTTAAAACCCATCACAACCATCCTCAAATATCCATATTTTGAAAACCCGAAATTCCCCCTGCAGGAGCCACACGGTCACGTGAACTGCAGAGTAAAATCTCACACGGCCTTGTGAGATGTGTTGATCGATAAAACTTTTGTTGTCCCCTTTTCTTCTTTGGTCCATTTTTGTCTTCTATCCTTGACTTCTTTGACTGATTATAAGAGCCCATATACCACATCATTTAGCCCAAAATTAATTAAGACAAATCCAAAGACTCCATAGCCCAAATATCATCCAATATTCCACAATTAATCAAGCCCAAACTTCTTCCATATGTTCTTGATCAAACCCATTCGACTCCATCTTCCAACCCACCAAGCTCAAGTTTCTTCTATACAGTCTTTAAAGTAAGCTCCAATGACATCAATCTTCAATCCAACTCTCTTTGATAACCTCCAACAATCTCGATCATTCGCTTGAACTTCGTTTATCTTCCGAATCTCCCTCCATGCTCCGCTCCATTTCTCCAAATATTTGCAATAAAACTCGAAAGTACCTGATATAGATATAAAATAAGGAAAAGGAAAAATATGCATGAAGATTAACTAAAAATAAAATAAAATATGCTAAAACAAACTATAAAAATAAGTAAATAAAATAAAACTATCAATCTTATATAAGGATCTCATATTTGTTCAATCTCTTGCTATAATATTTCCATATATGGAATTTCCTATATTGAACCATCTCAACACGATATTCATATACGTCTATGACTAAGTTCTATTAAACTATATGATCTAAACCTTTAGAATCGAAACAAAGTATAAGTGCCCTCTCCCTTAAATCTACTATAGAGAAACAATTCCCAAACTTTGCAATTTGGAAATTGAAAACTTTGTTCTCTACGAACAGTATTGTCAATATGCAATACTAGCATAACAATTATGCTCCTAATAGCTTTGACATGTACCCAGAAATCAATTGGACTTCTAGAAATCAATACTCTTGACTTTCTTACTGAAGTATAGATTTATATTACGTGATTCTTCGATAAGTATCCAACTAGACTTCTTAAGCTTATACACCTCAATTAGATAGCATATGTGTGTGTTTAAACCCTTTTAGAACTTATAGATATATTTCTTGAAAGTTCAAATAATTCCTTTCCATTCCTCACAATTCGAAATATGAAGAGGGATATCGTAATCATATTGTGAATTTGAGAATGCAATTAACACAACCAATATTCAAATTAATCTACATCAGATCTTTAAAATGTACTAGCGAAAGTATTTCCTCATAATCATTCTCATGAATTAGAGAGAAAACTTTGCCACCTAGATTTTATGGTGCATACGTTCCCATCCATGTGAATCTATCATTTCCAACCTACTATCAAGGTTTAAGACAAAACCAAATTCAAATTTGGCTTTCCCTCATGGACTGAACTTCTCTATTCTAAATTTATTTCCCTCTGGTAGCTCAAGGGCCTACCAATGCTTCCATGTTGTTAGCAAGTCACCCATATTGATCAATGCACATTCACTGACCAACGCGCTTTGATTTTGTAGTTAAATGAAAAATATAGAACTTATAAGCATTTCCAACTTAAATATAAGTGCACAAAAATAAGAATGTGTCAACCAAACACGATAAGTTATCAACCTCAGGTTACGTGCTAGTGATAACTAAAAGGTTTATTGTAGGCTGACTCTTGAAAAACTCTCAAGATTAATACAACTCCCAGTGACTTCTTGGCATATGAGTTTTCTCTCAAGGAACATTCCTTGACGAGCTAAAACAAATATTCAAATGTTCATGTGGATTCTCGATAAGAAAACACTTCATAGAATAGGTATCAGTTTATCTTTTGTTTCTCGATTAACGAAAACATCACAAATCCAATTATATATCTGCTAGAGTAAGAAAACAATTTTACTCCACATATTTCAAGGTGTTTTCAATCTTCTTAGTTTGAAATGAGTTTCAAGATATAATTCATAGTTACTAGAGCATGGCTCTACAACTTGATTTGGAATGAAGTATGACTCATCTCTTGATTGAACTATTTCCAGCAATATCCGATTCCTCTTCTTAGTCATGCAATTACACTAAGATGTTCTTCGAAGATCAATTCTGATATAAATCCACAATCACTAAGATGATCATAAAATATGATACTAAAGCATTCTCCTTTCTTTTTAGATTGGAAAAAATTTTATCTTTTTGCTTAATAGATTCTTCTATTCGTTTTGCTACTATTTGAATCTTTTCATAGTATTAAAATTATGCTTAATCTTATAAACGTAGCCATATTTACTAAAGCATCAGTAAATCATTACGAATAGAGTTATCGTCCTTTGTGGTGGATCTAAATAATCCATATCAACATGTACTAGATCCATCAGTCCTTCACTTGCCTCACATAAACATAATCAATGAATTATCCATAATTTCCCAATAACCAAGATTCTCATGCATCACTCAATTCGAATTGCATTTGCATGACTCCAAGTTTCTATCCAATTTGAAACTTGGTGATGAGAATTCTTTTCACTTGGTTAATTATGACAATACCACAGCGATATCATAAGAATCAAATCCATAATTAATATTGCTATTATTAGAAATTTAACCAACACTTTCATAAATTTCATTGAAAAGAAACAAGGCAACTAAATAAACCACTTTTATTGAAAATAAACGAAAAGTTGGAACTTGTCCTTACAATTCATAAAATGAAAACTATGTTTCTAGACATCTCCAAAGAGTAATAGCAATCTATTAAATTATCCTAACTCCTTAGTGGTAGCTTCAAATTCTGATCATTGAACCATGTGACAAAAGTTCATCTCTCACGATCAGATTTAGCTCACTATTCTTAAGCTTCCTTCTTTCTCTTAGATCATGCAATATCATCAAAATGTGACTATCACATCATGTATTAAGATTCTATGAATAGTAACTTACAAAACAATGGAGTTAGATAATGGATGTACCTGAAGTAGAGTCATTCGAATTGAATTTACTATCTCTGAGATCTTTCAAGTACTTTGGACAGTTTCTCAACCAATGTCCCTTCAATTGGCAGTAGAAACAAATGGACTCTTTTGGTTTAACACATGGAATGATCCCAGAACCAGTTTTTCTCTTAATCATACGATCAAACGGTTTGATCTTGGACGACTCCTTTCCATTGGGAAGATAAATCTTTTCTGGACCACCATTTTCACCATTTTCAATGTCCATGGAAATATTGGAATTAGACCCAATAAGCATCTCTGCTTTAGATGTGCTCCTAAGCATTTCTGCTTCACTAACTATCAACATTTGGGTCAGATCAATTAGGGTCACGTTGATATTCCTCATATAAAATTTCTCAATGAACTGATCATATGACTTTGGAAGCGAAAAAACAAAACCAAATCAATGGCTTGCTCCTTTGGGAAAACAACAGCCATCGATTTCATTTTCAAAACATGTGCACACATAAAATTTACATCTTGATGTTTACATGACAATATGGATTGAGTAGTCTCATATCTTTCAACTTGAGGAAAATATGATGTTGGGAGAGTCACGGGAGGTGGAAGAGTTGAAGAAAGATGATGCCCAATTCCATCATTTCCTATGGATGGGAAAACAATTTCACCTTGACTTGAAATTGGAAGACTATCTCTAGAAGATTGAGGAAAACCATTTCCATAAGAATGAGGGAGACCATTTCCATCTTCATAAGACATCTAAAAGTGGGAGAAAAGAGAATTCGAGTTAGTTGATTTTAATCCTTAATTATCAACCCAAAATTTAAATTAAGGCTAGGATCCATATTTTCGATTCGATTTTTGAAGAGGGATGTCGTAATCAAAATCGAATCTATTTTAGGTAGGTAAGGCTTTTACCAATTCCAATATTATGAAACTCCTAGATCTTTATAGATTTATTGAATCTTATCAATGGCATGTTTAATCTCAGATTATACTCTCATTTTTGTGATTGGGATGCCAAGGATCACAAACAAGATATGAATAACCATGCAAACCCACTTGGCAACCTCGACATCTTTTATCATATCAAATTAATGTGTTGGTTAACCACACACGTTCCATTAACAATGATAATTTTCAAGATGCCCATCATATCTCTTTATAGTCCCTATTAGAGTGTCGATTAACCACACACGTTCCATTAACAATGATAATTTTCAAGATGCCCATCATATCTCTTTATAGTCCCTATTAGAGTGTCGATTAACCACACACGCTCCACTAACGACATATAAAGCACGATGTGCATTTTCATGGATTAGCATACTTTTCATATATTTCCTAAAGTAACTAGAGTGGGATTTTTATTGAAGGTTCTAGTACTATGTATCATTTTACTTTTAATGAGGTTATGTCCTATCGAACTTGTTCTGTTAACGACCCTCCACCAAACAAGGGAGAGGTGGGTGAGAGTGGACACTCATTCAACGACCATTTTATAGGCCGCTTCCTTATACCACCTTATAGTATGGCTTCGTGAATGAGGCATACTAGCGATTCGACTGACTTATTCTTATGTATATAGTAACTAACTTTTAATAATATATACAAGGTATATTTTAAAACATTTCAAAATACAAGGTTTAAACTTTTAATTATCTAAATTAAAATTTTTAATTGAATGAAATTTAAACCAATTATGATTTAATCTTTATCCTTTAATTAACTATTAATTAAATTAATTTAAATCATTTATGGATTAAATAATTATTTACTATTAAACAATTAATTAAATAATTCAAATTTAATCCTTATCCAAAACCTATCTAATTTTCAAAAATTAGGGTTTGGGTTATACAATTTTAATTATTTTATTTTAAGGCTTTTAAAACAATAATTGAGGAAACTAGAAAACCATAAGGAACCCTTGCTATTTTCGAAATTTAAGGGGTGGAGGCTAGGGTTTCCAGAAACCCTAGCTAAGTCCAAATTTCAAGATTTTAGGGTTTAATTTCTATAAACCCTAAATTTGATCTATTCACTATTATGCACAATCAACTAGAAAACTATGGTTTTGATACCACTGATGGGCTTTATAGGTTATAAATCTATGTATGAGGCGGAAAATACTGAACTCTTAAGTTCACATGCAACCTATTTGGATCTATGTTTTCTCTATTAATAGTAATAAACTATGAACATCAATAACCCTAAAGAAACTCTATAATAATCGAAATTTACATAGAGTTAGGGTTTACATACCTCTTGATTATTGTAGCAAATAATCACACAAATATCCTTCTCAAAAACCTTGGAAATTAAGCACCAGAAATATAATGCCTCTAATGGCTCACACCCAAAACCCTGGAAACCCTAGAATGAAAAAGAGAGAGGATGAAATTTCGTTCCTATGCTTGTAGGTGAAGACATGAAAGAAAATTGATGGCCTTGAGGTCTTATTTATAGTTTAGGTAACTTGCAGGAAAAGACAGATTTGAATTAATTAAATAATCTATTTAATCTCAATTCAAATCATTTCCTTTTATGCAACCAGGAGGCTTCCAGAAACTCTAGAAGAGCCTCAAAAACCGTCCATGCCATGGAGAGTTCTAGAATTGCTTCTTTTGTTCAACTATTGAACAATTACAATTCACCCTAACACCTTTAATTAATTCCAATTAATCTCAAATTAATTCCAAATTAATTTTGATTAATAATTAATTAATTCTAATTGATTTCTTATTAATTTATTAACCATATAATTAACAAATCAATTCTTCAACTATTGATCTCATGTTAATTTATTAATCACATAACAAATTAACATATCAGTTATCTATTTCCAATTAATATATTAATCACATAATATATTACAAATTATTTTTTCTCTCTCTCCTAATATCATTTCTAGCTATTTTTGGTTATGAGAGCAACCCAAAAAGGACTTTTCTTCTATTTGCAAGTTTATATCAATTTAGTTATGAGCTTAGACACCTTAATGGAAGAGGTACATCTCTTAAAACTTCAATTTTATTTTATTTTGGAAAAATAATCACCTACGAATGGAGTAGGTAATCACCTACGAATGGAGTAGGTCAACAAAGTCATAACGGGACTGGACCACTGTAACGCCCGTAGATCCGGGCTAGTCAATTTAGAGATAATAGGGGTCGAAAACGACTTTTTGACAAAAGATTATTTAGAATAAATAATCTTAACCAAGTGGTAGTATATGTTACAAGGGTTCCGTACATATGAGATTAACCCTGGCGACTATGCAACGTAGTGCCTAAACCCCTTGACATGTGTTGTGAGAGGAGTCTCGGAATCGTTACTGTCGATAAAAGAGAATAACCCTGGCGACTATGAGACTTAGTGCCTATTGAGTAAACCATGGCAACGATGGACTTCATGCCGATTCCTTAGGATAATCCTTAGGAATGAATGAACGAGGAATAGATGATTCTTAGGGTAGATCCTTAAGAGTAAAGAAGATAATGGGGATGGGTAATTGGGTTGATTGTTTGATGTTTAAACATAATAATTATATTATTGTGGGTTGAAAGCCCTATGTACTCACCAGGTTTCCCAACCTGACCCACTCAGTTTATTTGAATCACATGTGTCGATATGAAGTTACATTACACTGAGAGATTAAGGAGATATAAATCACTAGTGATAATGAATGTAAGTTCTGTTTATGCTTATGTTTCTGTATTGACGATGACATCCTAATGTTTTAAAATGAATAAAAATACATTTCTTCAGAAATTCTTTGATAACGTATTTATCATGTTTTTCTGGGAACAAATTCCGCAACATTTTTATTAAAAGAGGCACTCTGATTTTTATAAAGCATAAACAAAAATCGGTCTTTTCTGGCCGTGAAAATGAGGATGTCACAACCACCCTATGTGGGGGCTAAGGGTTGGTACGCCCTACATAGACACATAATGAGGAAACCCTAATTTTGGGGTTTTGAGGCCTGTCTAAGGACTCTAACCTCTTGAGGCCCTTCTTATCATCAGTTTCCCCTATCTATGGTACCCAACTCGAAGAACCCTAATCCTCTTGAGCTAGATTTGAGCCTCTTGTGTGTTTTATGGTACATTTTGAGGAAGGAGAAGTCCATCTTTGAAGCTTGGTGAAGCTCAAGCTTGTAGATCCAGAGCCTTCATTTTATTTTCCAACTCCGGAAGGTACAAAGATTTCAACTTGATGGTTCATGAAGTTATATCTTGTTAGCTTATTGCTTTCCATGCTTATTGTCCCATGATTTTAGTTCTTGTGACTATGAGCTACCCCAGACCTTAGGGTTGCCATTTCTTGATGTTTTTGAGGATGATATTGTTGGATTAGGTGTCTAAACTTGAATTGATAGTAGCCCAGTCCTTTTGGGTTCCCCTCAAACCTACCAGTTGGACATGATGATTTTTGGAGAGAGTGGTTGATTTATTAATTTGATTAATAAACTGAAATAAATAATTTATTAATATATTATAAGAATAATATATTAATTAGAAATAGTAATATTTAATTAATAATTAATCAAAAATTAATGTAATTAAGATTAATGGAATTAATTAAAAGTGCATGGTCGAAAGTGCAATTGTTCAATAATTGAACAAAAGGCTCCAGAACCTTCCACCGGGAGGGTGGACGGTTTCAAAGGGGATAATCTAGGGTTTCTAGATTATCCCATATAGATAAATATGGAGCTGGATAATTATCTATTTGAAATATTATTATTATATTCAAACTAGGGTTATCAAGGGCTTCCTTGTACCATTATGTAAAGGACCCTAGCCCTTCATATTTCTACCACTCATTCTCTAAGAAAGATAGCAGAAATTTTGTCATCCCATCTCCTCTCTCCATAATCCACCTTCTTGCTAGCTTGGGTGTGAACCACTAGAGGCACGACATTTGTGGTGCTTTCTTCCAAAGGTTCTACAAGTCAAGGATAATTTTTATTTACTATAGTAACAATAATGTATGTAATTCTAAACCCTTTCTTGTGTTTTTCAAAAATTACCTAGGGTTTCTAGGGTTCTTATTTTGATGTTTTTAGTTATAGGTTCAACTGGAGAAAACATAGATATTGTTTTAGGTTGCATGCACACTTAAGAGTTTTAAGTTTGTTTTGTTATGCCTAAAACTCATCAGTGGTATCAGAGCATTTGCTTTGTTTTCAATTGAATTTGTTATAATTGTTGAATTTGATCAAATTAGGGTTTATGGAAATTAAACCCTAAAAGGCTTAAAATTTTGAAATTAGGGTTAGGGTTTTGAATCCCTAACCCTCATCCCCAAGTTTCGAAATTAGGGTTAGGGTTTTGAAACCCTAACCTTCCTCCCCAAGAAAATTTTCGAAAATTAGGTAAGTTGTTAGGGTTTTTCAAATTTTGGTAATTATCATTTTACTTGCCTAAAAAGAGATAATTAAAATTTGATAAATAAATACCCATTTTTTGAAAATTTAGAGGGTAAGAATTAGGATTAAATTATTTGATTAATTTAATTAGATAATCCTTATTTGATTTATTATATTTAATTAAATGTTAATTAATAGATAAATATTAAATCATTTGGTTTATTTTAAATTTAAATTATTTATTAATTTTTTAAATTTAATTATAAACCTAGTATTTTGAAAAGTTTTAAAATACACCTTATACTATAGGTCAAATTAAAAGTTTAATAATTACTATACGTATAAGACTAAGTCAGTCGAACCACTAGTACACCTCATTCACGAAGCTAGTTTATAAGGGGGTTATAAGGAAACTGCCTATAAAATGGTAGTTGAATGGTTGTCCACTCTCACCCACCGCTTCCTTGATTAGTGGAGGGTCGTTAGCCGAATGGGTTTGATAGGATAATTAATTCTCCTTAATAAGTATAATGAATTAAAAGTAACTAAACCCTTTTATTTAGAATCCCAATCTTAGTTACTTTAAAAAAAATATGAATTTGTATGCTAACCCATGAAATTGCAGATTACACTTTATAAGTCGTCAGTGGAGTGTGTATGGTTAACCAACACACTAATAGGGACTAATAAAGGGTTGTAATGGGTATCTCATAAGTTATCATTGTTGATGGAGTGTGTGTAGTTTACAAGCACATCAATTAAGATGATAAATGACAATGAGGTTACCAAACACATTTGCTTGGTTATTCACATCTTGTTTGTGATCCTCGGTATCCCAATCACAAATAGAAGACCATAATATGAGATTAAACATGCCATTGAATAGTTTCAATGAATCTCAAAATATCTAGGAATTTCATCAAAACTTAGTTTCCTTTTAAAATTTTGTTTTCTATTGGTGGAATTGGTAAATCGTCATTTACATACCTTTATAAAAATTACAATTAGATTACGGCATCCCTTTTCTAAGTTGTGAATTATATAGTTGGATCCTAGCCTTAATATTTCATTTTTGGGTTGCTATATTAAGGATTATTCTTATCTAACAAAAACTACCTTCCTCTTACAGATGTCTACTCCAAATGATGCTTTTGGTTCCTGTTCCTCCAATCAAAACTTCTCGTTGTGGAACATTTGCTCAAATGTGACATTAGATGGCACCAATTACAATGACTGGATGTGGGACATCAAAATGGCCCTTCGTTTCGAGGACAAGGAATATGTCCTTGTGAAATAACGAACTGAGATTGACGAAGAGAAGGCCATTCCTGAGATTGACGAAGAGAAGGCCATTCCTGAGGAATTAGCCGCGTACGAGAGGCACTACAATGGTGCAACAAAAGTTGCTTGCATCATGGTCACCACGATGACCCCTAAGTTATAGAGATTCTATGAGGATTACTGGCTGTATAAGATAAACAAGGACAATGTGGAGAAGTACCACAAGAGAGCTCGTCAAGAAAAATACGAGGTGGTAAGGCCCTCGTTGCATGCAAAATGAAAGAGGGAGAATCTGTCTGTGGCCACGTATAGAGAAGGCAGTATTACGTGGAGCGCCTTGTTAGGCTTAATGTGCATTTTGATGAGGAGTTGGCTATTGACATAGTCTTGAACTCCTTACCAAGTTGTTATGATCAGCTTATCTTGACCTATCATCTGAAAAACAGTGAGACCACCTTGGCTCAATTGCACAACCTCCTGCAGACAACTGGAGCGGGTATGAAGGGAAAAAGTATTGCCTCCACTCCTTCTAGTGTTCCTGTCCTAGCCATTGGACAAGGAAAGGGTAAAAAGAGGAAATGTCCTACCAAGCAAAACTGGAAGAGAAAGTCTCATGCAGGGTTATCCAGTAGTGGCCCTAAAGGAAAGTCCAGTTCTGATCACCCACACTCTTCTGATCCCAAAGAGGCTATCTGATTTTGCTGCAACGACAAGGGGCATTAGAAATGAAGCTGCCCGTATCTACAAGATATCAAATATGGCAAAGTGAAGCCAATTTCTGTAGGTATATACACTATTTAATCTAATAACTCATCATCTTCTCTTTCTTGGGTCCTTGATACAAGATGTGTATTTCACATTTGTTCTGATTTGCATGGGGATAAGAAGAAGTGAGGAGGTGGAGCACGGTAGAATGAACTTGATCATGGGGAATATGCGATCTTCACATGTTACCAAGATTTGAATTTATAGTCTAGTGCTTAGTAATGATGTTAGTTTGACTTTAATAAATTGTTGCTACTCGTCAGAAATGACACGAAACATTATTTCTTTTCATGCATTGTTCATATAAGGTTTCAAATATTCTTTTAATGATTTGAATGGTTCAATTTCTTCTTATAAAAATGGTATTTTTTTTATTTTGAAGCTTTACCTTGTGATGGTGTGTATGAAACTGTGATGTGTGTAGACAATTTAGGCAATAGTGTATTTCAAATTGATTTGTCAAATGGTATAGACAAAGCATGCTTGTGGCACCAGAGAATGCAATTGGTCAAGATGAGTGGGGTCTAGCCTTGGAAGGGTAAAATTTTATCTTACCCTAGAAAGAGAGAATGTAATTACGACCCCTGATTTTAGATTACCACCTTAATTGTTAATTAGGTTTTAGTTTTGGATATGTGTAGTGAAGGAGGGGATTTTAACACCAGCAGCTCGTGTTTGAGATTTATTTGTTACTGTTGAGGTGATTCTTCTGACTGTACTTGTTGGTCGAAGGTACTAATGTCAACCCACTGGATTGTGTTATGTAGAATGCTAGCTGTCTTTGTGACTCTTGCATATATGATTGGGTTGAAATACAGCACAGGGTTGGACCCATTATTGTATGTTTGGGTGAGATATACCCCAGGGCTGGGCCCATTATTGTATGTTTGGGTTGAAATATACCCCAAGGTTGGTCCCCAGGGTTGGACCTATTATTGTATGATGGGTTGAAATATACCTAGGGGTGGGCTCGCTATTGTATGTTTGGGTTGGACAATACCCTAGGGCTAGGCTGTAACACCGTAAATTTTCAAACAAATTTTTCGTTTTATAAATCACTTAATTCTCATAAACACATTTCACCAAATCCCAAATGTCAAATTATCAAAACACAACTCCATAATTGTTTGATTAAAAATCTAGGATCCTCAAAACATAACTCTTTCTCTCGTGTGTACAATCGAGTCGGCGCCTTCCTGATATCTTGAAAAGTACCTGAAACACATATCACATAACACGGTAAGCACGAAGCTTAGTGAGTTCCCCAAAATCCTTGTCTTGACCAAACCCTAAAGTCAACAGAAGTCAACCCTCGAGTCAACAGTCCATGTTGACCCGACTCACCGAGTGCATCTATGTGACTCGCCGAGTCCCTTTGGTCCCCCAGAACCCTCATGAAGTCCAACTCAACTCGCCGAGTTGACCCGTCAACTCGCCGAGTTATCGCGTGTTCAGTCTCATCGTGAAACCCCTAGCCGACTCGTCGAGTCAGCTCATTGACTCGGCGAGTCCATTCAGTCTGTATTCTCATTGAGACGTTTTAAAGCAGATCTATCACTCCAAACTGTAGATCTAGTCTCCCAAGGCTCGAATGTCACGTAAAGCTTCAATCTTTACGTTCATGCATGTCATATTTGCTCCATAATGCCCATACTATTGGATTAGGTGTCTAAGCCCATAACTATATTTGGTATGTACTTGACCCGATAGTAGCATGGTCCTTTTGGGTTGCCTTCACCAAAGCAACTTGAATGGATGATTAATGGAGAGAGTGAATATTATGGTTTATTAATATATTATAAGAATAATATATTAAAAGAGAAATCATATTGTTTAATTAATATTGGTCAAGAATTAATTAAGAATTAATTTTGTGACTAAAAGAGATTAATTAAATAAAGAGGACTGCTATTGCAATTATAAGATAATTGGATTTTGGGCTGTAGATCCTTATGGATATAAGGGGGACGAAAATTAGAGTGGAAGCCCATTATGATTTCGTCCATGGCCTTATTCTAGAAGGTTCTTTGGACTGCTTAAGGCCTAAGCTATCCAATTAGGGTTTTGACTGAAACCCTAGCAGCACACCTATATAAAGGGCCCTAGGACACCTAAAATCGGCTACCACTTGTTCCAAGAGTCCTAGAGCCGAATTTTAGAGCCTCCATTCCCTCTCTTAAAGATCATCTTCTTGCCTTGGTGTTTGTAAGCCATTAGAGGTATTACAATTGTGATACTAAGCTCTTGAAGTTGAAGATTCTTGCTACTTGTGAAAGGTAATCATCTAAACTTGTTTTAATTATTGATTTCGAATTTCATATGCTAGATCTAGGGTTTTATATATTTGGATGATTTGCATCTACAATAGAAAAACCGAGATCCAAAGCTTTAGGGTTTTGCATGTGCACATAGGAATGTTCTTTTGCTCAAAACCCATCAGTGGTATCAGAGCCTTAATTGGTTCAATTGTATTTGATGCTCATATGTTCGTTCATAGCTTGAAAAGAAAATTGTTTTTGAAAAACACCCAACTCACGACGTAACTCACTGAGTTCACGACGTGAGTCCAGTCTGTCTGATAGACTCGATGAGTCCATAAGGCTACTCGACGAGTCTGTGGATCAGATGGCTCAAACCTCGGATTTTTGACTTATTTTGTGTTTGGATAATTACCAAAAAAAAATTGAATAATAAAATCCGATTTATATATATATATATATATATATATATATATATATATATATATATATATATATATATATATATATATATATATATATATATTGTGATTATCCTTATCAAAATAAAAGATAATTATCATTTAATTAGATAATTATTACGTTATGCGATAAACTTTAATTATTTGAATTATTTGATTAAATTATCTTGCACGAAATTGGATTAGGTCAAATCTAGATAATCACTAATTAATTTTTTAATTAAATTATTTGTAATTTGATCTAGAAAGTTTTGAAAAGTTTCAAAACTTGCCCTCAAGTTTTGGAATTTAAAATTTTTGATTAAAAGTTTAATTTTGAAATATTTAAATTCTAAACCCTAGAATTTTACATGTTTAAAATTCGACCCTTATACTATTATAGTATTACAAGATTAATAACATATATATATATATATATATATATATATATATATATATATATGTGTGTGTGTGTGTGTGTGTAAGATTAAACTAGTTTTACCGTTAGTAGGCCTCATTCACAAAGCCGATCTATAAGGGGGGTATAAGGTTGCTGCCTATAAAATGGCATTTTAATGGGTGTCCACTCTCACCCACCGCTTCCTTGATTGGTGGAGGGTTGTTAGCCGAACGGGTAGAATAGGTCAACCAATTCCTCATTATAAGTATAATGAATGTATAAAGTAACTAAATGTGTTTTTATAAAATTACCAATCTTAGTTACTTTAGGAAAAATGTTAAAATGATGTTATTCCATGAAATTACACTTTGTACCCTTGCCAAGACGTTAGTGTAGCGTGTGTGGTTAACCGGCACACTAATTTGGGTCTAGCAATGGTGGAAAAGGGTGACTCAATGTTTGTCATAGATCAATGGAGCGTGTGTGGCTAACCGGCACATTGATTAGGTGACTGTAACATTGAGGGCACCAAGTACATTTGCATGGTTATTCACACCTTGTTTGTGATCCTCGGTATCCCAGTCATAAACTTGAAGGGCATATCGAGATTTAAACATTTCATTGAAAAGTTCAATGAATCTCAAAAGATCTAGAAGTTTCAATACATTTAAAATTTAATCTTTTTATTTTTTTGTTTTTCATGGTGGAAATTAGTGAATCGTCATTCACTTACCTTCAAATTATTTGCTATTTAGATTACGGCATCCCTCTTCTAAATTGTGAATAATGTTGTTGGGTCCTAGCCCTAATTTCTCATTTGGGTGTTTAATTGGGAATTCTTATCTAATCAAACTTTGTCTCTCTTCTTTTTCAGATGTCTACTCCAAACAACAACAACGCTTTGGGGACTAATGCTTTTGGCTCCTTCTCTCTCATGAACCTTTGTGGGAGAGTGATCTTCAATGGCACCAACTTCAATGACTAGATTTGTAACATACGAACGGTGACCAGATACGAGGACAAAGAATATGTCCTCGACAAGGATCTCAAGGAGATTAACCCTAATACGGCTACTCCTGAAGAGATCGTTGCGTATGATGCCCATGAAAGGGATGCTACTAAGGTCCATTGCATCATGCTTGCGACTATGACTACCGAACTCCATAAGTCCTATGAGGACTACTATCCCTATGAAATGCACCAGGATCTGATGGAGAGGTACCATCAAAGTGCCAGGAAAGAAAGGTATGAGATCATCGTCTCGATGATCACTACCAAGATGAAGGATGGAGAGTCCATCATGGCCCACGTGCAAAAGATGCAGAGGTATGTGGACCGCTTGCTGAAGTTGAATGTTAACTTCGACGAGGAGCTGGCAATTGACATCATTCTGCACTCCTTACATCCTTGCTACAACCATTTTCGTATGACTTATCATATGAATAAAGAGGAGGTTACACTAAGAAAGCTTCAAGGTCTCTTGCGAACTGCTGAGAGCAGTCTCAAAGACAAACCTGTTGCATCAACTCCTACTACAGCTGTCGCAGTCCTGGCTATTGGGCAAGGCAAAGGAAAGAAGAGGAGGGCTCCTCACAAGAGCTTCAAGGGCAAGCCCCATGATGGATCCTCTTCTAGTGGGACCAAAGATGGTTTTGCTACTCCCTCTGACAACCCTAAAGAAGCAGAGTGCTACTACTGCCACGAGAAAGGGCATTGGAAGTGGAGCTGCCCGAAATATCTGTAGGATATCAAGGATGGGAAGATCAAACCCACCTTCGCAGGTATTTATACTATTCAATCTAACAACTCATTACATGCTATTTCTTGGGTTCTTGATACAGGATGTGGTTTTCACATTTGTTCTGACTTGCAGGGCCTAAAAAGAAGTAGGGATGTGGAGCACGGGAAGATGAACCTGATCCTGGGGAACAGAAGAGCGTCGCCTGTGACCAAGATTGGAGTTTACTCTTTAATGCTTAGTAGTGGGTTAGGATTAGATTTGGATAATTGTTGCTACTCGTCTGAGATGGCGAGAAACATCATTTCTTTTCATGGTTTATATAGACAAGGATTTAGATTTTCATTAAATAATGAAATTGGTTCTATTAATGCTTATTTGAATGGTGTTTTCTATTTTGTAGCGTTGCCTTGTAATGGAATATATGAAACTGTGATGATTGTTGATAACTTAGGAAATAATGTGTTGCATATTGATTCGTCCAATAGTTTGGACAAAGCATGCTTGTGGCATTATCGTCTTGGACATGTCAACAAGAAATGCATGGCCCAACTCCAAAAGGATGGAGTGTTGGAGTCGTTTGATCTAAAATCAGACGACACTTGCGAGTCTTGTTTACTTGGAAAGATGACCAAGTCACCCTTCACTGGTACTTGTGAAAGGGGTGAGGGTTTGTTGGATCACATACATACTGATGTATGTGGGCCTTTTAAATCCACCACAAGGGATGCTTGTCGCTTCTATGTGACTTTTACTGATGATTATAGTAGGTATAGGTATATCTACTTAATCAAGTATAAGTCAGAAACCTTTGAAAAGTTCAAAGAGTTTAAACATGAAGTGGAGAATCAGTTGGGCAGAAAGATAAATATGCTACGATCCGATCGGGTAGGAGAGTATCTTAGTATCGAGTTTCACGAGTATCTAAAGGAACGTGGAATAGTTTCACAATTGACGCCACGTAGGACACCACAACTTAATGGTGTGGCTGAGAGGCGCAATCGGACCTTGCTGAACATGGTTCGTTCAATGATGAGTCGTGCTTCGCTACCTATCTCATTCTGGGGGTATGCATTAGAAACTGCCACCCATATCCTTAACCTAGTCCCTACCAAGAAGGTTGCCAAAACACCTCACGAGCTGTGGACAGGGAAAGCTCCCTCGTTGGCACATATCAAGGTTTGGGGTTGCGAGACTTTCGTAAGACGAGAGACTCACGTCAAGCTCGAACCTCGTAGTGAGCGGTGTATTTTCATCGGCTATCCACAGAAGTCCTTTGGATATCTCTTCTATAGACCGAGTTACAATGTTGTCTTCGTTGCGAGAAGAGGAGTCTTTCGCGAGAGAGAGCTCATATGCCAAGAGGACAGTGCGAGGCAAATTGATCTTGAAGAGCTTTAAGATTCAAGTGATGAAGGAACCTCCAACACTAGCGATCAACCTGAGGAGGAAACTCCTGTTGAACCTGTTGACGAGTCCCTACCTCTTAGACGTTCCAGTAGAGTTAGCCATCCTCCTGATTTTTACGGATTCCATATTACTACTTAGGGGGATACATTTATTAGTGATAGTACACTAGTAAATTTGGACGAGCCTAACAGCTACAAGGAAGCCATGGCAGGCCCGGAGTCTGCAAAATGGAAAGAGGCAATGGACAGCGAGATTTAGTTCATCTATGACAATCAAGTTTGGAACTTGGTTGACAATGTACCAGGTCGTAAGACGGTCGGGTGCAAGTGGATCTTTAAGAAGAAGATAGACATGGATGGGAAAGTGCACACTTACAAGGCGTGATTGGTTGCGAAGGGCTTTACTCAAACTCCTGGAGTTGACTATGATGAGACCTTCTCACCAGTCGCGAAGAAAGAGTCTATTAGGGTAATTCTAGCCATAGCTGCGTTTCATAACTATGAAATATGGCAGATGGATGTCAAAACCGCTTTCCTTAATGGTAACTTGGCTGAGGATATTTACATGAGTCAGCCAGAGGGTTTTGTCGATGCAAAGCATCCTAATAGAGTGTGCAAGCTTGAGAAATCTATCTATGGATTGAAACAAGCATCTCGCAGATGGAATCTTTGTTTCGATGAGAAAGTCAAAGAGTTTGGCTTTACGAGGAGCGAGGATGAGTCCTGCGTATATGTCAAAGCTAGTGGGAGTATAGTTAGCTTTGTCGTTTTGTATGTGGACGACATACTACTCATAGGAAACGACGTCCCGACCTTGCAGGAAGTTAAGTAGTGGCTTGGGAAGTGCTTCGCTATGAAGGACCTCGGAGAAGCTGCCTATATTCTGGGAATAAGGATAATAAGAAATAGGAGTAAGAGACTAATAGGACTTAGTCAAAGTACTTACTTGGATAAAGTCCTGAAATGTTTCTGCATGGAGAATTCCAAGAAAGGGGAGTTACCAATCCAAAGCAATACCAAATTGAGTAAGACTCAAAGCCCGAGTACAGAGCCTGAGATAGCAGAGATGAGTCGAGTTCCTTATGCTTTCGCAGTCAGCTCAATAATGTATGATATGACTTGTACTCGCCCTGATGTGGCCTTCGCTTTGAGCATGGTCAGCAGATATCAAGGGAACCCTGGTAGAGCCCACTGGACTGCAGTCAAGAATATTGTTAAGTACCTACGAAGGACCAAGGAATGGTTTCTAGTCCTCGGTGGGAGTGATGACTTGAGAGTACGAGGGTATAGTGATGCCAGTTTTTAGACAGACAGAGATAAATACCGATCTCAGTCAGGCTGGGTCTTTACTCTAAATGGAGGAGCAGTGACTTGGAAAAGTTCCAAGCAGGAAACTGTGGTTGATTCAACGTGCGAATCAGAGTACATAGCGGCGAGTGAAGCGTCAAAGGAGGCAATATGGCTAAAGAACTTCATCGGAGACCTTGGAGTTGTACCTGCCATAAAGGTGATGGGTTTTGAGCATCCTAACAACCTTAAGGTGCACATACAACCCTAGATGATTTGGAACTATGTTTTCTCTATTATACATGCAAAATTGATTTCCAAAGCATTGTCCTATCTAACATGCAATTGTAGGTTCTTATGCAATAAAAACTAGATAGAAATACATACCTTTTCTTGTACTTGATTGCTTGGAGCTTTAAGAGCCTAGCACCAATAATGTGAATGCCTCAAGTGGAATCACAAATCACCACAACAACTTGGAAGTTCTTGAGAGAGTATACTAAGCTCACAAAATCGGCAATGCTTCAAGTCTCACACACTAGTGCCGATTTCTAGAGCCTTGGACTTCTTTATATAGTATGGAGGATTAGGGTTACATCCATGTAAACCCTAATACCCATGACCTTTCATTTCCATAGGATCCATGGGTTAAAAGCTCCATGGACTATCCATCGACTTCCATGCAAGCTTAGCCCATCCTAAATAATCCATTGGCCCATACTATTAGAATCCATATCTAACTAGCCTCTTTTGATCACTAAATTAATTCCAAATTAATTCTTGATCAATACTAATTAAATAATATGATTTCATATTAATATATTATAACTTATAATATATTAATAAATCATAAATATACTATTCTCAAAAAACTATCCATATAAATTGTTTCGGTGAAGTGCAACCCAAATGGACCATGTCGGGTCGGGTCAAGTACATACCAAATATAGTTATGGACTTAGACACCTTATCCAACAGTCTCCCACTTGGATAAGTCTGATAACTATAGTTGCAAGTATGACTTCAGGAATCGACTAGCAATCGTAGCTCTTAAAACTTTGTCGAACTATGAAGTGCCATTTTAGATAAGTGATCACATAATCCTCTGTTCAAGATATCAGCCGGAAAAATACATGGAACAACGTCGTACTTATTGTCCAGCAGTTTGTTTCCCGATTTCCGATTTGTTTGACATAGAACTCAATTCAACACATCAATTCAGTTCTGACAGGTCCCGGCACATAGGTTAAAACAAAATCATCGAGGGGCCCAAGATATCGCTTTTAATCCTCCAAGGACTAAAAGGAACAGATAAACTTCGACTCATATGCTTGTACTAACTACTTGTTGAGTCATACACAATAGCACGCTTTATAACATCAAGTTACTAATGTGTTTTCGTACAATCAATGTACAACCAACTCATATCTCTAGGTTTGAAGATTTATATGATATTACCGTCTCTCACGATCACTGGAGATAAATTCCACGAAGTGATAGAAGTGAGTGTGGGTTTAATCCAATACTCAGAACTTATGAGCACTCATGAATGTTACAGCAACATTTTCCATGTCTAAACACCTTAGACATCTACAATCCCAATTCATGACAGTCATGATTCATACCTACTTCCAAAGTATGATTGATTGTGGAGAGTTTGAATAAAGTAATTATTCTGGAAGTCAAAACATGCAAACTTGAAACAATAGTAAACGATTGACACAAGATAGTAACACTTTACTCATAAACAAATAACAACTTTTATTTAATCACCAAATGTCAATTACATTTTACAAGTTTTAGAAATAGCTATCTAATTATTAAAACTAATATCGTCCTTCAGCCCGATGCTCCTTGCATGCTGCAAATGCTTAACCCTAGTCAGTCCCTTCGTGAGGGGATCTGCTGGGTTATCTTCTGACGATACCCTCTTTGCCACGAGGAGTCCTTCTGCTATCTTGTGTCTTATGAAATGATATTTTCTATCAATGTGTCTGGATCTGCCATGATCTCTTGGTTCCTTGGCTAAGGAAACCGCATTATTGCTGTCACAGAAAATCTCCATAGGCTCCTTTATAGCTGGTACAACTCCAAGGTCTCCAATGAAGTTCTTCAGCCATATCGCCTCCTTCGCCGCTTCACTTGCTGCTATGTACTCTGATTCACATGTCGAATCAGCTACTGTCTCCTGCTTGGAACTTTTCCAAGTAATCGCTCCTCCATTTAGGGTAAATACCCAGCCCGACTGAGAGCGGAAATTATCTCTGTCGGTCTGAAAACTGGCGTCACTGTACCCTATCACTCTCAAGTCATCACCCCCCCCCCCCGAAGCTAAGGACCCAGTCCTTAGTCCTTCGCAGGTACTTGAGAATATTCTTTACCGTAGTCCAGTGGGCTTTGCTAGGGTTCCCCTGATATCTGCTGACCATTCTCAAAGCAAAGGCCACATCAGGGCGAGTACAAGCCATAGCATACATGATCGAGCCAACAGCGGAAGCATATGGTAATCGACTCATCTCAGTTATCTCAGCCTCTGTACTCAGACTGAGTCTTACTCAGTCTGGCATTGTGCTGGATCGGTAAGTCACCTTTCTTGGAATTCTGCATGTTGAACCTCTTCAACACCTTGTCCAAGTAAGTGTTCTGACTAAGTCCAATTAGTCTTTTACTCCTGTCTCTCAATATCCTTATCCCTAGGATATAGGCAGCTTCTCCAAGGTCCTTCATAGCGAAACACTTCCCAAGCCAGGACTTAACCTCCTGCAAAGTTGGGATGTCATTTCCTATAAGTATTATGTCATCCACATACAGTACCAAAAAGCTAACTATACTCCCACTAGCTCTGACATATACACAGGACTCATCTTCGCTTCTCAAAAAACCAAAATCTTTGACTTTCTCATCAAAACCAAGATTCCAGCTGCCAGATGTTTGTTTCAATCCATAAATAGATTTCTCAAGCTTGCACACTCTATCAGGATACTTTGCACTAACAAAACCCTCTGGCTGACTCATCTAAACATCTTCAGTCAACTTTCCATTAAGGAAAGCGGTTTTGACATCCATTTGCCATATTTCATAATCATGAAATGTAGCAATGGCTAGCATAACTCTAATAGACTTAATCTTCGCTACTGGCGAGAAGGTTTCATCATAATCAACTCCCGGAGTTTGAGTGAAGCCCTTTGTGACCAGTCGCGCCTTGTAAGTGTGTACCTTCCCATCCATGTCAGTCTTCTTCTTGAATATCCATTTGCACCCATCTGTCTTACGACCCGGTACATTGTCAACCAAGTTCCAAACTTGATTGTCATACATGGATTGGATCTCGCTGTCCATAGCCTCTTTCCATTTAGCAGACTCGGGGCATGCCATGGCTTCCCTATAGTTGTTAAGTTCATCCAGATTTACCAGTGTACTATCACTGATAAATGTATCACCTTCCACAGTAATATGGAAACCATAATAATGCTCAGGTGGATTCCTAACTCTAGTGGAACGTCTCAAAGGTATGGGCTCGTCAGTTGATTCAACAGGAGTTTCCTCCTCAGGTTGATTGCTAGGGTTGGAGGTTCCTTCACCGCTTGACTCTTGAAGCTTTTCAAGGTCAATTTGGCTCCCACTGTTTCCTTGGCTTATGAATTCTCTCTCATGAAAGACTCCTCTCCTTGCCACAAAGACCACATTCTCACTGGGTCTGTAGAAGAGGTAACCAAAGGATTTATGTGGATAGCCGATGAAAATACACCGCTCACTTTGAGGTTCGAGTTTATCATGAGTCTCGCGCCTCACGAAAACCTCGCAACCCCAAATCTTGATATGGTCTAAAGTGGGAACTTTCACAGTCTACATCTCGTGCGGTGTTTTGGCAACCTTCTTGGTAGGGACTAGATTAAGGATATGGGCGGCAGTCTCTAAGGCATACCCCCAAAATGAGATTGGTAACGAAGCTCGACTCATCATGGAACGAACCATGTCCAACAAGGTTCGATTGCGCCTCTCAGCCACACCATTCAGCTGTGGTGTCCTGGGAGGTGTCAATTGTGAAACAATTCCACATTCCTTAAGATAGTCAAGGAACTCGATACTAAGATACTCACCACCTCAATCGGATCGAAACATCTTTATCTTCCTGCCCAACTGATTCTCCACTTCTTGTTTAAACTCTTTAAATTTCTCAAAGGTTTCTGACTTATGCTTGATTAAGTAGGCATAGCCATATCTACTATAATCATCAGTAAAAGTCACATAGAAGCGGTTAGCATCCCTTGTGGCGGTTCTGAAGGGTCCACACACATCCGTGTGTATGAGATCCAACAAACCTTCACCCCTAGCACAAGTACCAGTGAAGGGTGACTTTGTAATTTTTCCAAGTAAACAAGACTCGCAACTATCATCTGACTTTAAGTCAAATGACTCCAAGACTCCAGCCTTCTGGAGTTGGCCTATGTGGTTCTTGTTGACATGTCCAAGACGACAATGCCACAAGGATGCCTTATCCAAACTAGTGGAAGAATCAATATGCAATACATTATTTCCTTAGTTGTCTACAATCGACACAGTTTCATTTATACCATTACAAGGTAATGCTTTAAAATAAAGAACACCATTATAAAAAGCATTAATACCACCACATTCATTATCAAATGAAAAAGTAAATCCTTGTTTGCACAAACCATGAAAAGAAATAATATTTCTCGCCATTTCAGACGAGTAACAGCATTTATTCAAATATAATACTAATCCACTATTAAGCAATAAAGAATAAACTCCAATCTTGGTGACAGGTGAAACTCTCCTATTCCCCATGATCAAGTTTATCTTCCCGTGCTCCATTTCCTCACTTCTTTTTAGGCCCTGCAAATCAGAACAAATCTGAATTCCACACCCTGTATCAAGGACCCAAGAATTAGTATGTGGTGAGTTATTAGACAATATAGTGTAAATACCTGCATGGGTAGGTTTCACTTTCCTATCCTTATGATCCTGCAAGTACTTGGGGCAGCTTCACTTCCAGTGCCCTTTTTCCTGACAGTAGATGCAAGTACTTGGGGCAGCTTCACTTCCAGTGCCCTTTTTCCTGACAGTAGAAGCATTGTGCATCCTTCGGGGTGGAAGAGGGAGTGGCAAAATACCTTTGGTTCCACTCGAAGAAGATCCTTCAAGAGACTTTCCCTTGGTACCCTTCGTAGGGGTCTTCCTCTTTTTCCCTTTACCTTGCCCGATTGCCAGAACTGGGGCAGTGGTAGGAGTAGAAACAACATTTTTCCTTTTGAGGTTGCTTTCAGCAGTCCTCAAAAGTCCCTAAAGCTTGCTCAAGGTGACCTCCTCCCTGTTCATATGATAGGTCATGCGAAACTGATCATAACATGGAGGTAAGGAGTGTAGAATGATATCTATAGCCAGCTCCTCATCAAAGTTCACATTCAGCTTGAGCAGACGGTCCACAAGTCTTTGCATTTTCTGTAGGTGGCCCGTGATAGACTCTCCATCCTTCATTTTAGTTGTTATCATGGAGGCGATAATTTCATACCTCTCTTGACGAGCACTCTGATGGTACCTTTCCATCAGATCCTAGTGCATCTCAAAAGGGTAGAAGTCCTCAAAGGACTTTTGGAGTTCAGGTGCCATAGTGGCAAGCATGATACAAGCTACCTTGGTGGCATCTTTCTCATATGCCCTAAAGTCAGCAATTTCCTGAGGAGTAGCAGACGACTCATCAAGTTCCTTAAGCTCCTTGTCAAGGACATATTCCTTGTCCTCATAGTGTGTGACCATTCTGATGTTCCTAATCAATTCATTGAAATTAATTCCATCAAAAATCACCCTCCCACAAAGGTTTATGAGAGAGAAGGAGCCACTAGGGTTTGAGCCTGAAGCATTGTTGGAAGACATCTGAAAAGAAGAAAGACAAAGTTTAAATTAGATAAGGAATCCTTAATAAGACACCCAAATGTAATATTAAGGCTAGGACCCAACACAATATTTTATAACTTGAAAGAGGGATACCGTAATCCAAACTACAAAATATTTGAAGGTAGGTGAATGACGATTCACCAATTTCCACCATGAAAAACGAAATTAATTATTAAGTTTTAATGAATTGAAATTCCTAGATTCTTTTGAGATTCATTGAACTTTTCAATGGCATGTTTAAATCTCGATTGTGCCCTTCAAGTTTGTGACTGGGATGCCGAGGATCACAAAACAAGGTGTGAATAACCATGCAAATTAACTTGGTACACTTAATTTTATCACCTAATCGATGTGCCGGTTAACCACACACGCTCCACCAATCTATGATAAACATTAAGCTACTCTTTGCCACTCGTACAAGTCCATGTTAGTGTGCCGGTTAACCACACATGCTCCACTAACGACTTGGTAAGGTACAAAGTGTAATTTCATGGGTTAGCACCAAATTCACATTTTCCTAAAGTAACTAAGATTGGGAATTTATAAAAGGTTTAGTTACTTTATATTTATCATTATACTTTTAATGAGAAGTATAGTCCTTGTCCTACCCGTTCGGCTAACGACCCTCCACCAGTCAAGGAAGCGGTGGGTGAGAGTGGACACCCATTAAGCTACCATTTTATAGGCAACAACCTTATACCCCCCCCCCTTATAGACCGGCTTCGTGAATGAGGCCTACTAACGGTAAGACTGACTTGATCTTATACATATATATTATTAACTTATAATATTATAAAGTATAAGGGTTGAATTTTAAACTTTTAAAACTCTAGGGATTGGAATTAAAGTATTAGTGTGTGAAACTTTACAAATTCCAAAACTTGAGGTCAAGTTTTGAAACTCTTCAAAACTTTTCAACTCCATAACTTATGAGTTTAATGGCCTATTAAAATGAAGACTCTTCATTTCTATAACCTATGAGTTTTTTTAATGGCTCTTTTAAAGAAAAACTTTTGGTAATCCATAACTTGAGGACAAGTTATGGAGTCCATTAAAACATATTCATCATGGATTCAATTAATCAAATAAGCATGCATGATCATATTCAAACTCATAGAAACAAGATAATTCATATCATCAAAATTCAAGACATTTGCATAAACATATTAATACAATTCTTGAAATTATGAGAATCACCTTGTAATTAGATTAGGATAATCATTGCCATATCATAAAAAAACAATTTAAATGATTCAAAACCGTTATAGGTAATTATCCTAACCCAATTCTTGCCAAAAACTCGAACAACATGCTGTTTGGGAATCAGACTCGCCGAGTGCAGGAACAGACTCGTCAAGTCCATGCCTAAAAGCATCAACTCGTCGAGTCTGTTCATGGACTCGCTGAGTTGAGCAGTCAGACAGCAAAAACAGCTTTGCAAAATCACAAATAAGCAACAATATAATAGAAAACAAGCCTAGGTTCTGATACCACTGATGGGTTTTGAGCATCCTAACAACCTTAAGGTGCACATACAACCCAAGATGCTTTGGAACTATGTTTTCTCTATTATACATGCAAAATTGATTTCCAAAGCATTGTCCTCTCTAACATGCAATTGTAGGTTCTTATGCAAAAAAAATTAGATAGAAATACATACCTTTTATTGTAGTTGATTGCTTGGAGCTTTAAGAGCCTAGCACCAATAATGTGAATGCCTCAAGTGGAATCACAAATCACCACAACAACTTGGAAGTTCTTGAGAGAGTATACTAAGCTCACAAAATCGGCAATGCTTCAAGTCTCACACACTAGTGCCGATTTCTAGAGCCTTGGACTTCTTTATATAGTATGGAGGATTAGGGTTACATCCATGTAAACCCTAATACCCATGCCCTTTCATTTCCATAGGATCCATGGGTTAAAAGCTCCATGGACTATCCATGGACTTCCATGCAAGCTTAGCCCATCCTAAATAATCCATTGGCCCATACTATTAGAATCTATATTTAACTAGCCTCTTTTGATCACTAAATTAATTCCAAATTAATTCTTGATCAATACTAATTAAATAATATGATTTCATATTAATATATTATAACTTATAATATATTAATAAATCATAAATATACTATTCTCAAAAGACTATCCATATAAATTGTTCCGGTGAAGTGCAACCCAAATGTACCATGTCGGGTCGGGTCAAGTACATACCAAATATAGTTATGGACTTAGACACCTTATCCAACAAAAGGAGCCTATGGAGATTTTTTGCGATACCAAAGGTGCAGTTGCCTTGACCAAGGAACCGAGGGATCATGGCAGATCCAGGCATATCGATAGGAAATATCATTTTATTAGACATCACGTAGAAGAGGGAATCATCAGAGGATAACCCAGCAGATCCCCTTACGAAGGGACTGAGTAGGGTTAAGCACTTACAGCACGCTAGGAGCATTGGGCTGAAGGACGATATTAGTTTTTGTGATTAGATAGATTTAGAAACTTGTAATAGATAAATTGTAATTGACATTTGATGATTAAATAAAAGGTGTTTTTATTTATAAGTAAAGTTATTGTCTTATGTTAATTATTTACTATTTTTTCACTTTGCATGTTTTGACTTCCTGGATAATAAGACTATTCGAACCGTCTACAATCGCTCATACATCGGAAGTAGGTATGAAAGAAGACTGTCATGAATTGGCTTCTAGACTGTCTAAGGTCGTTTAGGCATAGCAAAAGTTTGCTACAACATTCATGAGTACTTATGAAATAAGATTTGAGTATTGGATTAAACCCACGCTTACCTGAATCACTTCATGGAATTAATCACGAGTGATTGTAAGATGATAATATCATATAGTTTTTAAACCTAGAGATATGAGTTGTTGTTTGCAAGTTGGTTGTACATTGATAATGCGTAAACGCATCAGTAACTTGATGTTATAAAACGTATTGTTTTGTACGATTTGATGAGCAAATAGTACAGGCATATGGGTCAAAGTCTATCTGTTCCTTTTGTCTCACAAGGAAAAAAGCGATATCTTGGGCCCCTCGATGATTTGGTTTGACTTATGTGTCGGGCCCGGTCAGGACTAAGTTGATGTGTTCAATTAAGTTCTATGTCGAACAAATCAGATATCGAAAAACAAACTGTTGGACAATAAGTATGACTATGTTCCATGTGATTGTCCACACGATATCTTGAGAACGGAGGACTATACGATCCTTTATCTAAAGGATATGTCATTTGACTGGGTCAGAGTTGACAGAGGCTTTTGAGAGCTACGATTGCTAATCGGATCCTGAAGTCATACTTGCAATTATAGTTATTAGACTTATCCAAGTGGGAGACTGTTGGATTAGGTGTCTAAGCCCATAACTATATTTGGTATGTACTTGACCCGATAGTAGCATGGTCCTTTTGGGTTGCCTTCACCAAAACAACTTGAATGGATGATTAATGGAGAGAGAGGGAGAGGATATTATGGTTTATTAATATATTATAAGAATAATACATTAAAAGAGAAATCATATTGTTTAATTAATATTGATCAAGAATTAATTAAGAATTAATTTTGTGACTAAAATAGATTAATTAAATAAAGGGGACTTATAATGCAATTATAAGATAATTGGATTTTGAGTTGTAGATTCTTATGGATATAAGGGGGACGAAAATTAGAGTGGAAGCCCAATATGATTTCGTCCATGGCCTTATTCCAGAAGGTTCTTTGGACTGCTTAAGGCCTAAGCTATCCAATTAGGGTTTTGACTGAAACCCTAGCAGCACACCTATATAAAGGACCCTAGGGCACCTAAAATCGGCTACCACTTGTTCCAAGAGTCCTAGAGCCGAATTTTAGAGCCTACATTCCCTCTCTTCAAGATCATCTTCTTGTGTTGGTGTTTGTAAGCCATTAGAGGTATTACAATGGTGATACTAAGCTCTTGAAGTTGAAGATTCTTGCTACTTGTGAAAGGTAATCATCCAAACTCATTTTAATTATTGATTTCGAATTTCATATGCTAAATCTAGGGTTTTATAGCTTTGGATGATTTGCATGCACAATAAAGAAACCTAGATCCAAAGCTTTAGGGTTTTGCATGTGCACATAAGAATGTTCTTTTGCTCAAATCCCATTACATACAAGCTCTAACTAGGGTGTTTAAGCACAATAACTCTTTCATGGCTGGATAAAGTTGGGACCTTTGGACTCTATGGACCTTACGAATTCCAGATCTGATGTCTCAATGCTTGGCAAGCACAAGTCACACCAAATTTTACAGAAATAAGGAGAAAGCCCCAAAAGTTCCTCATTAACAAGATCTAAACAACATGATGAGCAAGGTGATGACTTTTACCTTCCAACAGAAGCTCCAAGTGAATGAATACTGGATCTCACAGCCTTCCCTCGTTCCTTTCTTGAATCTCACTTCTTCTCTTCCAATGATTCACCAAAACACTCAAATATTATCTCTATCACTCTTTCTTAGCTCCAATGGCCGATTAGGGTTTCACACAAGGGAGTTGGGTAGCTAGTGAGGCGGAAATGAGGACATAAGTTCCTTTAAATAGGTCCCAACCCCGGATATTTAGGGTTTCATCTCACAGCGCCAACTCGTCAAGTTGGCTCTCTGACTCGTCGAGTCGGTCTTTAAACCCACGTGCTCAATCCAACTCTACTCGACGAGTCGAACACCCAACTCGTCGAGTCACTCATTAAATAAATAAATAAATAATAAATGAAGTACCTGGGAGTCGGAATGTTACAATTCTCCCCCACTAGAATCAGACTTCGCCCTCGAAGTCACGCTCCGGAAATAACTCAGGATACTACTCTCGCATCTTAGACTCCGGATCCCAAGTCCACTCTGACCCCTTCCGATGTTGCCACTTGACCTGAACCAGGAGCACCTCTTTGTTCCTCGGAACCTTCACTTTTCGATCCAAGATTGCAATCGGCCTCTCAATATAATCTAGGCTATCATCAGTCTAAATATCCTCCAATGGCACCACTGTTGTCTCATGTCATACAAAAATCTCTTTCCCACGACACCCAACCCATACAGGAACTCCTTATCCCGCCACAGGACGGATCCCCCGCCGTTGCGGTTCCAGTTCTGACTCTTCAGAGCCTGGAATTCTAGCATTCTGACTCCCTGCACGACCGCCCATGCAAGATATCATCATGTCATTCGCTCATCGAATGACCGATCTCAAAATCATACCTCCAGCTCTAATTATCTTGATGCGACTGATGAAATCAGATCATTGACCATAACAACTGCCGAACACTCATAACTGGCATATCAGTCGATCCAGATCGTACTCCAAAGGAACAAAAGGGTCACATCTCACCAGAGACCCATCAACTGCACTACTATCAGAACCCATCTGAACAAAACGAACCCCAATACTCTGTTCTCAACACAAGAAAGTGATCGTGCCCGCTCAGAAGTATCCTCGGACCTCTATGAGCATAATCCCCAGCTCCCTCTCACATATCCCTTCCAACACTGAGCACCAGGTCGGCTCCCGACCTAGCAGTCGAACCCCCAAAGGTTACCCATTGCACTCCCAAAAAACGACCTTACAGGCTTCCTTCTCACAATAACTATCTCAGCCCATCGTGGCACACAAGTCACGAAGTTTACTTTACCTCAATCGAATACTACAACCCCACCTGAAGTCGGCTTACCTTCGACCCCTATCGTCTACTACTCCCTAGTTCCATACGTCTCGCGGTTCTTTCCATACCAACAAAATGACCCACTCAGGTCTAAGACATTAGATGGAAATCAATATCCCTAAAAATGAATCCCATCTATGAATCCAGAATCTCATCCTGCCTACTCAATACTCAAATTGTCCCAAACTCAACTCAAGAGTCTGATTCAACAGCATAATTGTAACCACTCATTTCCAATCTGATACTCAACCCATGACCCGAGATACGCGAATTTATGAACACACCATCTCTCCAATTCCTTCTTATTACGATAACTCCACTTCAACCCATGATATAACAATTCTCGGCCGTCATGGAGACCCCAGTCTCGCCCCTGGTCTGGCTACCAGGTTCCCGAAGACTCAAGTGGTAAGACTACCCAAGCCTAAGAACTCCTCTACGTCATACTCTGACTAGTGAATACTACAGCTCCCCGTAGTAACAATATTCTCTCTTATCGACTACTGAGTGCTACGGTTCCCCCGTAGTCTTAAGACACTCCTTCATTAACTCATGAATGCTACGGCTCCCCGCAGACTTACGACACCCTCTCACTGACACGTGAGTACTACGGCTCCCCGCAGTATCACGACACTCTCCCGCTATCTAGTGAATACTATGGCACCCCTCAGTATCACGACACTCTATCGCTGACTAGTGAGTACTACGTATCCCCGCAGTATCACGACACCCTACTTCTGACTCTTACTCCGCGACCAACATAGATAGGTGCACACACCTACCTCCCCATATTAGGCACCACCACTCTTGATGTGAATTCTCGTAGGCAAGGCATTTTTCTCAGCACTGTCACACCCTTGGACAACCCCCATCTGGCGATAATTATCTTACAACCTCTTACTCAGAAATATAGCCACCAGATGTTCCACTTGCTGTCTGACAAACCCATATCTCATAATGATCCAACAATCTAGGGCATCATACTCGGATACCCCGATACAACATTCTAGAATCTCATGATGTCTTGCCTCGCTCATTGATCTTCCACTCATGGCATCACACTCGGATACCGCGATACTGATGGGTTTTGAGCATTCTAACACTTCCTAAGTGTACATGCAACCCTAATAACCTTGGATCTATGTTTGTCTAATAATCATGCAAAGTTGAATTCCAAGGTTATATTCCTATCTAGCATACATGGGGAACATTTTTAACTTGAATGAAAGATAGAATAACTTACCTTGTTGTTGATTATGATCCTTGAAACCTTGCGAGCCTAGCACCCCAAGTGTGATGCCTCAAATGCTTCACACAATACCAAATGCAAAGGAGTAAACTTTGAGAGAATCTTACACTTGCAAAATCGGCTCTAGCCCTCTTGTTTCTTAGTGTCGCCGATTTTGGTGGAGAACATGTTGCTTATATAGTGTGTCACATCTAGGGTTACACCATGTAAACCCTAATGTGGCATGACTCTTCATTTCCATGACCCATGGGTTTGTAACTCCCATGGAGCCTCCATGGAGCATTCAATGGGCTTAACCCAACTTGATTATCCATGGAGCCTTTTAGCCCACTATACAAGTTATGGATGATTTACATGATCAACCCATATATTTAATTAGTCATCTTTTGATCACTTAATTAATCCTAGATTAATTCTTGATCAATACTAATTAAATAATACTATTAATATATTAGAACTTATAATATATTAATAAACCACAAGTGTTATTTCTCTCATTTAGTCTATCCAAATGCATGATGCCATGCAACCCAAATGGACCATGCCGGGTCGGGTCAAGTACATACCAGAAACAGTTATGGACTTAGACACCTTATCCAACAGTCTCCCACTTGGATAAGTCTAATAACTATAACTGCAAGTATGACTTCAGGAACCGATCAGCAATCGTAGCTCTTTTCAAGGTTTCTTGGAACTAAGAAGATGATGATACGCCATTTCAGATAAGTGATCATATAATCCTCTGTTCTAGATATCAGCCGGACAAATACATGGAACAGTGTCTTACTTTGTGTCCAGCAGTTTGTTTCCCGATTTCTGATTTGTTTGACATAGAACTCAATTGAACACATCAACTTAGTTCTGACCGGGCCCGGTACATAGGTCAAAACAAAATCATCGAGGGACCCAGATATCAGCTTCTAATCCAAGAAGGAACAGATAAACTTCGACTCATATGTTTGTTCTACTACTCATTGAATTATACACAAGAGCACGTTTTATAACATCGAGTTACCAATGCGTTTTCGTACAATCAATGCATAACCAACTCATAAGTAACAAATCATATATCTAGGTTTGAAGACTTATATGATATTACCGTCTCACGATCACTCGAGATAAATTCCATGAAGTGATTCTAGTGAGCGTGGGTTGAGTCTAATGCTCAGAACTTATCAGCACTCATGAGTGTTGTAGCCATGTCCAACAACTTAGACCTCTGCAACCAATCATGACAGTCTTGATTCATACCTACTTCCGACATATGACCGATTGTGGAGGTTCGAATAATATGATATACCAAACATAATTATTCTGGAAGTCAAAACATGCAAAAGAAATATAGTAAACGATCGACAAGAGATAGCAACACTTTACTCATAAATAAAACACCTTTTATTCATCATCTATTGTCAATTACACTTTACAAATTTCAAGGTTATCTAACTACTAAATCTAATATCATCCTTCAGCCCTATGCTCCGAGCATGCTGTAGATGCTTAACCCGAGTCAGTCCCTTCGTGAGGGGATCTGCTGGATTCTCATCCGATGATACCCTCTTTGCCACGATGAGTACTTCTTCTATTCGATGTCTGATGAAATGGTATTTTCTGTCAATGTGTCTGGATCTCCCGTGATCCCTTGGTTCCTTGGCTAAGGCAACTGCACTTTCACTATCACAGAAAATTTCCATTGGCTCTTTAATAGCTGGTACAACTCCAAGGTCTCCAATGAAGTTCTTCAGCCATATCGCCTCCTTTGCTGCCTCGCTAGCTGCTATATACTCTGATTCGCAAGTTGAATCAGCCACTGTCTCTTGCTTGGAACTCTTCCAAGAAATTGCTCCTCCGTTTAAGGTAAAGACCCAGCCTGACTGAGAGTGGAAATTATCCCTATCAGTCTGAAAGCTAGCATCACTATACCCTACAACTCTCAAGTCTTCACTCCCACCGAGGGTAAGGACCCAGTCCTTAGTCCTCCGTAGGTACTTGAGGATATTCTTTACCGCAGTCCAGTGTGCCTTGCCAGGGTTCCCCTGATACCTGCTAACCATGCTCAAAGAAAAGGCTACATCAGGTCGAGTACACGTCATAGCATACATGATCGATCCTACAACCGAAGCATAAGGTATTCGACTCATTTCTGCTATCTCAGCCTCAGTACTAGGGCTTTGTGTCTTACTCAATCTGGCGTTACTCTGGATGGGTAACTCTCCTTTCTTGGAGTCCTTCATGCCGAATCTCTTCAGGACCTTATCCAAGTAGGTACTCTGACTAAGTCCAATTAGTCTTTTACTCCGGTCTCTCAAGATCCTTATCCCTAGAATATAGGCAGCTTCTCCTAGGTCCTTCATAGAGAAACACTTCCCAAGCCAGGACTTAACTTCCTGCAGAGTTGGGATGTCATTTCCTATGAGTAGTATGTCATCCACATACAATACCAAAAAGCTAACTATACTCCCACTAGCCTTGACATATACACAAGATTCTTCTTCACTCCTAGAAAAGCCAAATTCTTGACTTTCTCATCAAAGCAAAGATTCCATCTGCGAGGTGCTTGCTTTAACCCATAAATGGATTTCTCAAGCTTACACACTCTATTAGGGTACTCTGTGTTGACAAAACCCTCTGGCTGACTCATGTAAACATCCTCAGCCAACTTTCCATTAAGGAAAGCGGTTTTGACATCCATTTGCCATATTTCATAGTCATGAAATGCGGCTATGGCTAACAGAACCCTAATAGACTTAATCTTGGCCACTGGAGAAAAGGTCTCATCATAATCAACTCCCGGAGTTTGTGAGAAACCCTTTGCAACCAGTCGTGCCTTATAAGTGTGTACATTACCATCCATGTCGGTCTTCTTCTTGAAGATCCATTTGCACCCTACAGTCTTACGACCTAGTACATTCTCAACCAAGTTCCAAACTTGATTGTCATACATGGACTGTATCTCGCTGTCCATTGCCTCTTTCCACTTGGCTGACTCAGGGCCTGCCATGGCTTCCGCGTAACTGTTAGGTTCATCCAGACCTATCAGTGTCTCATCACTGATAAGTGTATCACCTTCCGCAGTAATATGGAATCCACAGTAATGCTCAGGTGCATTCCTAACCCTTGTGGATCGCCTCAGAGGTACAGACTTGTCAATTGGCTCAACAGAAGTTTCCTCCTCAAGTTGAGTGCTAGGGTTTGAAGTTCCTTCACCACTTGACTCTTGAATTTCTTCAAGGTCAACTTGCCTCCCACTGTCTCCTTGGCTTATGAACTCTCTCTCTCGAAAGAAAGCCCTCCTAGCTACAAAGACCACATTCTCACTAGGTCTGTAGAAGAGGTAACCAAAGGATTTCTGTGGGTAGCCGATGAAAATACACCTCTCACTTCGAGGTTCGAGCTTATCATGAGTCTCGCGTCTCACGAAAGCCTCGCAACCCCAAATCTTAATGTGGTCTAGTTTGGGTACTTTACCAGTCCACATCTCATGAGGATTTTTGGCAACTTTCTTTGTGGGAACTAGATTAAGGATATGGGCGGCAGTCTCTAAGGCATACCCCCAAAATGAGATTGGTAGCGAAGCTCGACTCATCATGGAACGAACCATATCCAACAAGGTTCGATTACGCCTCTCAGCTACACCATTCAACTGCGGTGTCCTGGGAGGTGTCAATTGTGAGACAATCCCACATTCCCTAAGATAGTCGAGGAACTCTGAACTAAGATACTCACCACCTCGATCGGATCGAAGCATCTTAATGTTCCTGCCCAATTGATTCTCGACTTCCTGTGTAAACTCTTTAAACCTCTCAAAAGTCTCTGACTTATGCTTGATTAAGTAGACATATCCATATCTACTGTAATCATCAGTAAAAGTCAAATAATAACGATTAGCATCCCTTGTGGCATGTTTGAAGGGCCCACACACATCCGTGTGTATAAGATCCAACAAACCTTCACCCCTCTCACAAGAGCCTGTGAAGGGTGACTTCGTTATTTTTTCAAGTAAGCATGATTCGCAACTATCATCTGACTTTAGGTCAAATGACTCCAATACTCCATCCTTTTGGAGTTGGCCTATGCGTTTCTTGCTTATATGTCCAAGACGACAATGCCATAATGATGCTTTATCCAAGTTATTATCATTAACATAATCAATACACAATACATTATTTCCTAGGTTATCAACCACAGATACAGTTTCATACACACCATCACAAGGTAATGCTTTAAAATAAAGAACATTATTAAAGAAAGCATTAATCGAACCAACTTCATTATCAAATGAAAAGGTGAAACCTTGTTTATACAATGCATGAAAGGAAATAATATTTCTTGCCATTTCTGGCGAATAACAACATTTATTCAAATCTAAACTAAACCCACTACTTAGCGATAAAGTACAAACTCCAATCTTGGTGACAGGTAAAGCTTTCCTATTCCCCATGATTAAGTTTATTCTTCCATGCTCCACATTCTCACTTCTTCTTAGTCCCTGCAAATCAGAACAGATATGAATACCACAACCGGTATCAAGGACCCAAGAGTTAGAATGGGGTGAGTTATTAGATAAGATAGTGTAAATACCTGCATGGTTGGGTTTAACTTTCCCATCCTTCACATCTTGCTGGTACTTTGGGCAGTTCCGCTTCCAATGTGACTTTTCATGGCAATAGAAGCATTCAGCCTCTTTAGGGTCAGAAGAAGGAGTGACAAAACCTTTCTTGGTTCCACTTGAAGAAGAGCCATCAAGGGTCCTAGCCTTGGTACCCTTCGAAGAGCTCTTCCTCTTCTTCCCTCTACCTTTCCCGATTGCCAAAACCGGGGCGGAGTTTGGAGTAGGAGTGTTAACAACCGACTTACCCTTAAGACCTGTTTCTGCGGTCTTGAGGAGTCCCTGAAGTTTGCTGAGTGTGACCTCTTCCTTATTCATGTGATATGTCATGCGGAATTGATCATAGCACGATGGTAAGGAGTGCAAAATGATATCTATTGCAAGCTCCTCAGGGAAGTTCACATTAAGCTTCAGCAACCGATCCACATACCTTTGCATTTTCTGCATGTGGCTCGTGACGGATTCCCCGTCCTTCATCATGGTTGTTATGATAGAGCATATGATTTCATACCTCTCTTGTCGTGCACTTTGATGGTATCTTTCCATCAGATCTTGGTGCATTTCAAAAGGGTAGAAGTCCTCATAGGACTTTTGGAGTTCCGCTGTCATGGTGGCCAACATGATGCATGCCACTTTTGTAGCATCCCTTTCATGTGCCCGGAAGTCAGCGATCTCCTGGGGAGTTGCAGTGGTCTCATCAATCTCCTTAAGCTCCTTGTCAAGGACATATTCTTTGTCCTCGTAGCGGGTAATCATCCTGATGTTTCTGATCCATTCATTGAAGTTGGATCCATCAAAAGTGACTTTCCCACACAAGTTCATAAGGGTAAAGGAGCCATTAGGATTAGAGCTAGAAGCAGCATTGTTTGAAGACATCTGAAAGAAGAGGACAAGATTAGTTTAGATATTAAGAGAGTCCTTAATAAAACACCCAAATGTAATATTAAGGGTAGGATCCAATCACAATATATTATAACTTAGAAGAGGTATATCGTAATCCAAGCTATAACATATTTGAAAGGTAGGTGAATGACGATTCACCAATTTCCACCATGAAAAACGAAATATAAATATTAGGTTTTTAATTGGTTCTTAGAAATTCCTAGATTCTTTTGAGATTCAATGAACTTTTCAAAGGCATGTTTCAATCTCGAGTGTGCCCTCCAAGTTTTGTGACTGGGATACGGAGGATCACAAAACGAGGTGTGAAGTAACCATGCAAATCACTTGGTACCCTCAAGGTTTATCACTCAATCGATGTGCCGGTAAACCACACACGCTCCACCGATGCTATGGTAAACCTTAAGTCACCCTTTACCTACCTTGTTAAGTCCAAGTTAGTGTGCCGGTTAACCACACACGCTCCACCAACGACTTAAACAAATTGTAAAGTGTAATTTCATGGATTAGCACCTTATTCACATTTTCCTAAAGTAACTAAGATTGGGAATTTAATAAAAGCATTTAGTTACTTTATAATATTCATCATACTTTTAATGAGAATTTATAAGTCCTTGTCCTACCCGTTCAGCTAACGACCCTCCACTGATCAAGGAAGCGGTGGGTGAGAGTGGACACCCATTAAGTTGCCATTTTATAGGCAACAACCTTATACCCCCCTTATAGACCGGCTTCGTGAATGAGGCGTACTAGCGGTAAGACGACTTGTTGTTATACATATATATATTAGTAACTTATAATATTATAAAGTATAAGGGTTGAATTTTAACTTTTAAAATTCTAAGGGTTGGAACTAAAGTTTTAATCAAGACTTTACATGTTCCAAAACTTGAGGGCAAGTTTTGTAAACTTCCAAAACTTTTCATTTCTTATAACTTATGAATTAATTGAGTAATAAAAATGAAGACTCTTCATTTTTATAACTCTTGTGTTCTTTTAATGGCTTTAATAAAAGTGAGACTTTTGGTTTTCCATAACGTGAGGACAAGTTATGGACTCCATTAAAACACATTATGATCATGAATTAAACTACCATGAAGGTTACAAACAATTCCTATGATCATCTAATCTTCATAAGTTCAAGAACATGAATATGAACACTTTCAAGAATCAAAAATTACACTTAAAAAAAACTTGTAATTTAACGATTTTTTTTTCAAGCTATTTACACACAAAAAAAACAACAAACAAACCTAGTCTCTGATACCACTGATGGGTTTTGAGCATTCTAACACTTCCTAAGTGTACATGCAACCCTAATAACCTTGGATCTATGTTTGTCTAATAATCATGCAAAGTTGAATTCCAAGGTTATATTCCTATCTAGCATACATGGGGAACATTTTTAACTTGAATGAAAGATAGAATAACTTACCTTGTTGTTGATTATGATCCTTGAAACCTTGTGAGCCTAGCACCCCAAGTGTGATGCCTCAAATGCTTCACACAACACCAAATGCAAAGGAGTAAACTTTGAGAGAATCTTACACTTGCAAAATCGGCTCTAGCCCTCTTGTTTCTTAGTGTCGCCGATTTTGGTGGAGAACATGTTGCTTATATAGTGTGTCATCTAGGGTTACACCATGTAAACCCTAATGTGGCATGACTCTTCATTTCCATGACCCATGGGTTTGTAACTCCCATGGAGCCTCCATGGAGCATTCAATGGGTTTAACCCAACTTGATTATCCATGGAGCCTTTTAGCCCACTATACAAGTTATGGATGATTTACATGATCAACTCATATATTTAATTAGTCATCTTTTGATCACTTAATTAATCCTAGATTAATTCTTGATCAATACTAATTAAATAATACTATTAATATATTAGAACTTATAATAATTAATAAACCACAAGTGTTATTTCTCTCATTTAGTCTATCCAAATGCATGATGCCATGCAACCCAAATGGACCATGCTGGGTCGGGTCAAGTACATACCAGAAATAGTTATGGACTTAGACACCTTATCCAACAGATACACCATCTCAGAATCTCACAACATCTTGATACGACCACTGATCTCCCTCTCACACAACTCATAACCTTGTAATACTCCAACCCACTATTTGAAACACGGAGGAGTCGTCAATGACTAAGAATACGTTGACGACAATCCGAAACTCATCCTATACTACTCAAAACTCATGCGAGAATACTCATACCGACTCTAAAGTTGGTTGTCAAAACAACTGCTGCCCTTCCTGGAGTGCATAAAACAACCCATACATCGAACTAGAAATTCTCAACAGTCGAAACTAGACTCCAACGAGCCAACCGCCTCGAACTCAACCACTACAAACTTGAAGAACCCCTAACCGCAATAAGGTCCCTGACCAACGGCTACTCGCTGTGGATACACTCATCCTTTTCCTGAACACGTACAATATGCATCATCTCGCTCTGTATCTCACCTCATCCATCAATAACCCAGGTCTCATGTGTCCGCACCGCAGATCTCCATAACCAGTTCTCTAACCGCACTTGAACAGATCGCTGATCCTCTCAATAGAATACCTAATTCTCCCCCACTCAGGGTTCGAACCATCGCCAATTGGCATACCAACAATCTACTCCATAGACTGTTTCACCAGGTACATCATACTTGACTCTTGGAATCGTACCACGTAACACTCGATGATCTTCCCGATAAAGACCAAGCAACTCCAAATATCCCGAATCTCATATGAAATCCTCGGAATCCTCCCCATGTGACTGCCTCTAGTTATCCCGAAATCTCATACCGACACACTGCCGGATATCCCAACAGTCCCGAATTAACCATGACTCTCAATCTGGAAGTAATGCACTATCACACACTGTATCTCTGGTCCCTCAACGAACATTCCATCGCGTGGATCATCATAGAAGCAAGAAACCTCAATCTCGCAATCGATACACAACGTAGGCAACAAAGGCCGCCGCCCCGGTATACTCCTCTTGATCCCCTGAATCTGCTGCTAAAAAGTATGCCTTACTCAACTAAGGCAACTCCTTGCCTCATCCATCTCAGTCCCCACCAATGACTCTCTCACGGTATAAGAAATACCTCGCAGCAACATATCCCAATTACTCTGGTGAAAACATCTCAACTATATGATACCCCACATAATTACCTCCAAACTCTGGAACCAGAAGCTCGTTATCTCGTTCGCTCCACACGAGAAGCAGAAATAGTGTAATCTTCGTCACAGGATGTGACATCTCAACCATCGGTCGATCACTTAACCTAGACCGCAATCCTCCTCCGCGTATCACCTCCACTTTTCATGAAGTCCTGTGACTCCAACTGGCAGCCCACCAGTCAACTCCTCGGGATCTAAACTCAATCCCCTCACAAGGTACACTCTATCGAAGCTCAATCGACATGGCCCTCTGGCCCCACAGTTTACCATATCCATTCCCGGTCTGAACACCCATCGTCGAAAAACTAGTAAAAATGGCAACACACTCTGCTACGAATCATGGTACCCGAACCATGTTATCTTCCTACTACCTGCTATTTAGAACCTCTAGAATCCTCCCTGTTTCGAGTATGGGTCCTCTGCTTTTAGTAGTACGGGCCCAAACTACCTTGTAACACCCAGAATCAGAAAGACCAAGAAAAGGAAGGAAAGGCTCTAAGTCAAGAGTCAACTCGTCGACCCCAGGGAGGAACTCGACGAGTCGAAGCGGGATCTGGGGCATAGAGTGAGTGACCGACTCGGCAAGTCGGCTAGTGGACTCGGCGAGTCTGGTCTGGGCGAGAAAAATCCTAATCCCGGGGGTTGTGCCCTATTTAAAGAACATTACATCCCTTCCCCAGCCTCTTTACTCCCCTTTTAAGATCCAGAAACCCTAAATCATGAGTGAGAGCCCTTGGAAGCAATTTAGAGCCTAGATAAGTGATTTTAGTGGAAAGGGGCTTGAAGATCAAGAGGCTTGCTGCAAAGGAGTGGTGTAGATTCGGGATCCATTTCAGTTGGAGCATATATTAGAGGTAATAAGTTGTTGCTTTGGCTTTATTGCAAATAGATCTATTTTATGTTTGAGATTTGGGGCATTTTGGGAATGATTGAGATCTATGTCAAGTTAGAGGCCTAGATCTGAGGTTGCTACCTCAGATCTAGACTTGTAATGGTCCAGAAGGTCATAAAGTTTATGTCAATAAGTTATTAGTGAAGCCCATTTGCCTTAAAACCTAACCCTAGAGTGTTTTGGGCCTTTAGCTCCTTGGTTTCACGTAAAGTTTGCAACTTTACGTGGGGGATAGACTGTAGAAGAGTGTATCTATGGATTGGAGCCCCTGCATGGCTCCAAAAGCCACTGTATGGATTGAGAACTAGAGAGACTCGGCGAGTCACATGGGTGTACTCGACGAGTTGTATGAATATGTGCATGGGCTCGGCGAGTTGGAAGAACAACTCGGCGAGTCTGTTGAAGATTGCCTAGGACTCGGCGAGTCTGTTCTTGGACTCGACGAGTCAGGTCGCAGAACCCCCAACCTCTTCTGGTTAAGACGCAGATCAGTGAGTTGAGTGGTGACTCAGTGAGTTGGACAGGATGGGACTCAGAGATCGTTGAACTCGACGAGTCCTGGGGTGACTCGGCGAGTTGGGTCGTATTTTGAGAGCTTCTGAGTTTAACGACTCGGTGAGTCTTCGGGTTGACTCGGCGAGTCGAGTCAACTGGAAGGTTGACTTTGACCAGGACTTTGACTTTAACCAGAGTTGACTTAGTTTGACTTCTAGAGTTCAGTTTGGAACTAAGTGTTTTATTGATATTAGTAGCTCGGGGAGCTAGCGGAGCAGCGGTTCAGAGAGTGGTCGGACAGCAGCCAGAGGGTTATCAGCAAAGTTCAGCAGTGCGAGGTGAGTCTCCTCACTGTTTGTATGGGTCTACGGCCACAATGCCGACCCATTTAGTTTTTGTATGGTAGGAAGACCAGGGGTTAGCCCTAGGCATTATGCATGAAAGACCAGGAGGAGGCTCCTGGCACACAGTATGTTATTATGTATGGTAGGAAGACCCGGGGGTTAGCCCTAGGCATTATGCATGAAAGACCAGGAGGAGGCTCCTGGCACACAGTATGTTATTATGTATGGTAGGAAGACCTGGGGGTTAGCCCTAGGCAACATGTATGAAAGACCAGGAGGTGGCTCCTGGCACACTGTATACTATTATGAATGAAAGACCAGGAGGTGGCTCCTGGCACACTGTATGTTGAGTAGCCTAGTAGAGTAGTAGGTATAGTTGTCTTTGTGATGCTTGCATGGAAGACCAGGGGGTGGCCCTTGGCACTTGTCTGTAAGACCCAGGGAGTGGCCCCCAGGCTTGACAAGAAAGACCACGTGCGGCCCGTGGCAATACAGCAAGACTATGTTTGGCACATAGCACTTTACTTGATTATGGATATGTTTGTTATGTATGGCTCATGGTTACGTATGGTATGTATGGATCAGTTGGTTTGTATGGTATGTGGTATCTGGGGAACTCACTAAGCTTCGTGCTTAAGGTTTTCAGTTTTGGTTTCAAGTATTCAGTTTTCAGAAGAGGAGCTCGGAAGGGTTGCAGTGCACACACCATGACAAGTTAGCCAGGGATGTTTACTCTGATAACTAAACAAGTGTTTTGGAAATGAAACTATGATTTGTCATATAAACCCCTTTTAGTATGTTTGAATGACTTAATGCTATGAATCAATAATGTTTTTAAAAGAAATTTTTGGAATCGAAATTTGGGATGTTACAAGTTGGTATCAGAGCCATGGTTTGAGGAATTCGGGCACACTCTCGGGTGTGTCTGAACTCAAACTGAGGAAGTGGTATAAAAAATTTCAAAAGGAAAAACCATATTTATAAAAGGATTTTGAGGAAAGAAAAGGTTTTTAGAAAAAGAAAAAGGAACTTTGAAAAGAGAAAAGGGTGTGGTGCATGCAATCAGTCGAGCTCAAGTAAGTTCTCCCAAATTACCCATACAAGTTTATGTTATGTTATGATTATGAGAATTGCATGCTAGATTAGGGCTAAGGATCTAGGAGGATGCCTTATATGCCTATTGTATGTGCTTGTATACTTGCATGCTAGTACTGACCAGTCAGTAATAGGATAGCCTGTTTAGGTTATGCCTGATTGTATGAGCCTTTGAAGTGCATGTACAGATTCCTGATTAGAGGATAGAATGATTTGATTGGAATATGATGGTTAGATTTTCTATTGTCTGAATGTTGCTTGCTTTGTGCTTTGTGAGACTCTTAGTAATGTGAGCTAGCTATATTCATGAGGTAGCTAGTTGACATTAATGGGAATCTTTCAGCAGCTGAGGACTGGGTGAGTTCGGGAACCTAGGAAAGCCTAGGATGAGAGTAGTGTTGGGAGCAGTGCTATTAGTAGTGAAAGGGACCTGGTGAAGTTGAAGCAACCCTTGAGGAAAGTATGGATAGATGTAGAAGGTAGTATGGGCCCGTACTACTGGAAGCAGAGGATCCGTACTCGAGTCAAGGAGGGCCGAGATGGAACCAGGAATCTTGGATAATGTGTGAGACCTCTCGGGGCATGTTTTGATCCGGACATTTATGTGTTTATCTCCAGTATGGTGACCACGCGACAAGGAGCAGGAGGCTCAGGATCTGGATCAGGATCGGGCTCGGGCGCGGGATCCGAGCAAGTTGATGATGGGTTACGCGAGTTCATCGCGTCTGAGATTACGAGAGGCATCCTTGAGGCGACCCCAGTCATTTTCGGGTCGATCAAGGAGGGGATCATTGAGCTGATAGAGGATCGCCTCTGAGCTTTCAGGAGTGATTTGGCGTCTGGCCAGGCGAGTACGCGCACACTGTCCTTCAAGGACTTCAGAGGGAGTGGTGCGCCATATTTTCACGGGGTGAAGGACCCCATTGCTGCCAGGAGATGGATCGCAGACATTAAGTCTGCGCAGTTGACGAGCTTCTGCCTGGAGGGGTCGAAGGTCCGCTTTGCGGCAGGACGTTTGAGAGACAGAGCTAGAGATTGGTGGGAGTCGGTTGGTGACTCATTGGGAGCCTCGGTCGTATAGGCTATGACCTGGTCAGACTTTGTGACCAGGTTTAGGGCGGATTTTGCGCCGGCGGTGGAGCTTCAGCAGCTGGCCAGAGAGTTCCTAGACATGAGGCAGACGACGGAGTCGGTGGCGGAGATTACCGCCAAGTTTCGGGAGAGGGCCTTATTGGTGCCTCAGTATGCAGGGGATGATGAGATGCAGAGGACCCGCTATCATGACATGTTGAGAGTTCATATTCGGGAGCATGTCAGCTTCTCGGCATGCCCGACCCTGGACTCTATGATTGCCAGGGCGCGGGAAAGGGAGATTGATTTTGAGCACATTGCGAAGAGGAGGTCGGATCAGACGTATACTTTGGAGGGTCCCGGGAAGAGACCCAAGACTTCAGATCAGCGATTAGTAGGTCGGCAGGTCCGAAGTCAGTGCAGCACGTGCGGGAAACCACACGAGGGAGTTTGTCGTTCCAGGGGTTCAGGCTGCCACAAGTGTGGCAATGATGGTCACGTCTGCAGGGACTGCCCACATGGGGCAAGCTCATTATGTTTTCACTGCAATCAGGTGGGACACAAGAAGGCCGACTGCCCGACGGTAAGGGGAGGAGCAGGGAGTGCGTCTGCCCCGACAACTTCGAGGATTACGGATGGGTGAGAGGGTAGGGCCTTGCAGTGACAGATGAGGGAGATCTGGATTACAGCAAGGAATGTTGCAGGTACGTATCTATGGCTATTTTCGATTCTATGTGTATTAGGGTTGTTCTTACCCCGGACTCCAGTAATAGTATGTATGAGTTGTCTATCTGCTTGTATTCGGATTGTACTTTCAGAATTGTCATATGCCAATTGCATACCGGGAACTATTAGCAGCTAGTGTCGGGTCATCCCTCACTTCGGGTTCGAAGTGTCCAGTATTATCTCGATTATGACCAAAGCGGTTCAGGAGCGTTGCGTGGAGGTTGGTGGACAGAGTCCATGGAGTAGCCCTCCACCATCATTAGGGTTTGGTGGTTCTAGTCTTGGTACTTGGGATAGCTTTTGGAAGCATCAAGGGAAGTGGTCTATCACTGATGGGGTTGCTCTGAGCATTAGTTATTCGGACCTTAAGGGCATTAGTTGGAGCTTAGGGGATTATCAGTATCGGGGATGCAGGAGGTGTTCATCTAGTATTCGGTAATCATACGGTATTTGGAGCGGACTAGTGATGGATCGCTAGCGACATCAAGGCGACGGTAGTTATCATGCCTTTTGTGCAAGGGAGGAAGGAATGGAAATCCTCGGGTTTTCGCGTGCAGGAAAGACTTAGCTGAAGCTAAGTGGGGGAGAAACAATCATGTTATGGGAGCAGAAGTGGTTTTGAAACTAGGATAAGTTTCGCTCTCCTGTCAGGAAGAAAGACGGCCCAGGTGGCTGTATGAAATGAGGACAGTGTGAATTGGAAGTTTGGAAAAACTTGCCAATTGTGAGACCTCATTCTCGAGATGTCTGGTAGCAGATCGCAGAGGAATCGGTTGGGAGTTCCAGTTGGGACATGAGTACCACTTGGGGGTACTAGATTGTGCTTGTATGCTCGACTATGGGTTAGTCGTAGCATCCACTAGCAGCCAGTCGGTGTGGAAAGGTGTTGTCAGACTACCGGATGGCCGTAGCATTCACCAGTGTCCAGATAGTAAGAAGAGTGTGGTAAGACTGCGGGCCGGTTTGAAATGGCCGGTTTCCCCGCATCCGTAACATGCGCGGCTGGCTCCGGCATTGTTGTCATTGGGATGTTTGTTTTGTTGTGGGGGCATCTTGCAATATCGGATAATGTGTCCCTTTCGATTGCAGTTGGTGCATTGGAAATCTTTGCATGCCCCATAGTGGTGATAGTTACACTTGTCACACTTGGGATTGGATCCCGCGTATGGCTTTGTTGGTGCAGTTGTGGTTGAGGCTGGGGCGGTTGGGGCTGGTGCTGCTGGAGCGGTAGCAAAATGGACTGCTACTATCTGTGGTTTCTTGGATGGCCCTGAATTTTGTCGCCCTTTACGCTTGTTGTCTCGGTTCTTCTTGTTCCCTCCTTCTTGTTTGTTCTCTCCCTCGGCTGCTTTGGTGCTTTTCTTATCACTATGATCGTAAAGATTCTTGGCCAGGCGTTTTGCACTGTCGTAGGTCTTGGGTTTTGAGGAGATCATGTTGCCTTGAATGGGAGGTGTCAGCCCCCAGATGAAACGCTCGACCTTCTTTCCCTCAGAGGTAATCATACCAGGACACAAAAGGGATAGCTCGTTAAACCTTGAGATGTACGCGTCAATGTCCGAGTTTTGCACTGTAAGGTTACACAATTCTTGCTCGAGCTTTTGTATTTCCCCTCGGGGACAGTATTCGGCGATTACCATCTCTTTGAGTTCTTCCCAGGTCATGGAATTTGCAACGGGAAGTGTCATGGCCTCGATGTGTCCGTTCCACCATGACAGGGCCTGGTCGATGAAAGAGCAGGCCGCGAATTTGACTTTACTTCCTTCCGGGCACTCGCATATCTCGAACACCGACTCCACTTTCTCGATCCATTGTTTCAGAGCTATGACTCCTCCGGTCCCATTGAAAGTATGAGGTCTCGCATTGGAAAAATCATTGTAGGTACAGGCCTTTACGGGCCCTTGATTCATCCCGTGGTGGGAGCTTCCTGTCCCTTGGCCTTGTCCACCACCATTATTTCCGGCTTGGATGTGGGCTAGAGCTGCTGTTACTGCGGCTGAGACTGCCGCTTGGAAAGCCGTAGAGTTCATTTCCGGTGGGGGCGGCGGTGGTGGTGTGTTTTTATTCCTACGGGTTGATCTCCTCGGCATCTTTCTGTCATGGATCAGAAGGACAATGAGTACCCAAAGTATTTTATTTCATGATTTTATAGAATAGAATCGGTGATTTGGTTGCATATAACGAGTGTGTGCATAAGTTTAACATGTAATAATGGTAATAGAGCACATAACAAGCAACACATCACAAGAAAATATATATCCGATTTTCATTAATAATAATCTTTTGAGTACATGAAAATTTTGCCTTATAACGGCATACAATACACGCAGTGAAATAAAAGCTAACACGAAATACATAGGGTAGTGCACAGAAGGAAATCGATACGGCAGTGAGTGAACAGGTACTAGTCGCAGCGAGTCGATTCTGGTGGTGCAGATAATGAAGTAGACGCGCCCTGGAGCTCAGCTAACCTGCGTTCGGTGATCCGTACGCGCTCCTCCAAAGCGTTGTGTCGCTCCCGGTACTCTCTGACCTCCGCTCGCGTAGTGGCAAGATCTTCCTCGAGTCGTTCTATTGGGTAAAAGTCTCGCTCTAGGTCTCGCGTGCGAGTATCCGTGACCTGCATGGCCGCTCGCATCTACACTACCCGGTCGGCGGTCACTTGAGCCTGGGCACCGATGTCCCTAATTCACCTGACCACTACAGGGAGTGCGCGATCTGCTGGTCCTCCATGCCGAAGATCGTAGTAACCTCGGTTCATCCCAAATGGTGGTTGCTGACCCTGGCGTCGGCCCCACCTCTCGATATCATCACCCAAGGAGGTGTAGGGCCATTGTAGCCCATCCTATGCGGTGGTACCTTTTCCATGTAGGGAGGGTTGATAACTTCAGACTCTGCGTCCGATTCCTCGTCCTCCTCAACCTCTTCCTCGTCATCTTCCTCATCGATGTCCTCTTCCTCCAACTCTATCGGTTCTTCAAGGTCCTCCATGGGTTCCTCGGGGTCTTCTTATGGGTCTTCCTCAATCCAACCTCCATTACCTTGATTGGGAAAGTACGGGTCTCCAGGGAGATGAAATCTAGCCATAGACTCTGCACAAGAGGCGAGAAATGGGTAAGGAGAATGTGTGCGTGAATAGGTTCAAAAATACTCCTATAGTATTTTAATTGTTTAGGTTTGGTTCCTTACAACTTTTGAACTTAGTTTTGGTAAGTTTCTGGTTCATTAGACACCATGATCACTCCCAAGCACATGTTAGTCGTATTCTGAATAAATATAGTTGATCAGGCTATATTTACCCCTAATACGATTACATAACTGCCCGGGTTTAACCGTGATGTCCAACTCTTCCAAAAACTTTTGTTTGTGTCTTTGTTATGATACAGCCTTAGCAAGTATGTATACTTTTAGTCAGAGTGTTTTAGTCCCATTGTATTTATAGTTGTATATCTTGTATGGCTAGATATACTAGTTCACTATAAACAACGCTCTGATACCAATCTGTCACACCCCCGGACCAGAACGGCGGAAACGTCCGGAGGCGGGTGACTTCATTGTGTAGTATCATAACAATTGCATATAAATGAAACATAGCAAATCCAAACATCATACATTATAACAAGTTTCCATTTGTTTTACATCGTGTTTATGTTCTCCAATATTACATAAAAGAGACATTAGTAAGCAAATTCCAAAAGATAGCAAAATAATCTTGAGTCCGCGATCCAACAACCTGCTTATTGGTTTCCTGAGAATACAAGTCGTTTGAAAAGCGTCAACATAAAATATGTTGGTGAGTTCATAAGCATTTTCGTATAAAACTTGATGATACTTTAGAAATCCAGAAAATCCAATATTCTCTTATCAAAATCGTTGTAAGTCTTGTTTCAAATCGAGTATAATTGCATGTGTGTCTTAGTTCTTTGTTTTCAAAATCGTACAAAATCGTTTCCTCTAGAAAATCCTATATTTTCTGATGTATAAAATAATAGCTTTTAAAACAATAACACTTGTGTGAAAGGTCTCATTTGAGGTGATTCAAAACACAGTAATTTATAAACCAAAGGTGAAATCTGTATAATTACACTTCTGATATATTCTATTGAGTCGTTATAACCATACTAATATGACGAAGTGCCTGTTATGACGTTCTTCAGGCGTCGGTTTGTTCAAGACAATTGTCACCCTAGATTGGCCGGTCTAGCTGTAGCGAACAGCGAAGGTGCGGGGTGTCAACCCCGTATAGATCTATACACAATTTCTCGTTCCCCCTCCAGGAGACTCTGGTTATAACTCTTACAGGACTTTTAGGCGTACATTATTGTATATAATATATGTACTGTGAAGATTTGTCTGACTAGAATACTAACTGTTTCGATTAAATCATTGAAATCCATTATTTACTAAATAAATAATAATAGTTGTACTCGTTGACTAAATATTCCGTTTCATTCCGTTTGATGAAAATAATGCGCTTTAAATGTTTATCATATCGATTCAATTGTAGCAAAGTCGGATAAAATGGCTTTCCTCTCTATATATTACTAAGTGAGATCCCATTTACCGGAAAATGTCAAGTTATGATTTTTGTAAAACTATGCCTTGTGTGAAGTTATGATAGCAGCTTTATGACATGCAAAATTTTTTTGTCATAAAGTTTCTATTTGCATATAATTCTTGGTGAACTTACTAATATCAAATTTTTATAAATAACCCCTTTACAGTTTGCAAATAGTCATTTATGGAACACAAAGTTCCAATCTCGAAATTCTAGACTTAGTGTCAACATTTCAAAGTCTATTTCAGCAACTTTTATTTCTAGTTATGAAAAGCATGGATACAAGGGTGCATGTTGAACACTCCCCAAAACTTGGGAGGCTCCTTTTGTAAATTGTATTTTTCATGTAGTGATTAAAATATTATTTGTTTTCTTGGGTTATGTGAAACCTCACGTTCACAGGGAGTTGCAAAAAAATATAATAATCTTTCAACACACATAGCAAACACACGTATACATGCAATCATTCAAGAATTTAGAACAAGAGATGACTTGTACTCTCCCCCAAAATCAATAAAAGCTTAGGAAAAAGATGGGGTATGAAGCTCACCTTGGTTTAGCTTGTTCGGTGATTTGAGGAGGTGTAAGGAGTTTCAAAGTTCCAGCACTTGGAAGTGTTCTTTGAACTTTAGAAAATCCTAAGAATAATTCTATGTGTAAATATAAGGAAGTCTTAGGAATAATATGAAGAGTCACTAGTAAAATAGGATGAACACTTACAAAAATTCTGGAAATTTTCCTTAAGGAATGAAGCTTGAGTCTTGAAGGAGTTTGAGAGAATTCTTAGGAGTTTACTGGATGAGGAAGTGAGAAGTGGAATAAGGGAGGAAAGGTTCACGTATCAAAAGGGGAGGATAAGGGTGACTTGACATTTGCATGGAAAGCTGGTGGGTAAGGCTTAATTCCCTTGGATAATACATGTTTATTTTGAATTTGCATGGGAAATGAGGAATTAGGGTCACATCATAAAGTCAAACCCCTTTATTTGCTTAGAATCTCCTTAAAAATCTTGGGTTCTATTTTATATAAATATATTAAAATAATTGATTTTGGCATAAAATAGTGATTTAAGGGGTCTAAGATAGGAAAAATATGAGTTTGGTGTGATTTCCGGCGTCAAAATGCCTTAAAATGATAAAAAGGTCCGAAAATGGCAAAAATCCGGAGTGGGGGCTGGTTTCTGCGAGGGTCCGAAGGCTTAGGAGGGATTCCGGAGCCACTAAGCAAATTCCGAAGCATCTTCTCGGATTTCCGGAGCATACAGAGGAGTTCCGGAGCTAAATCTCGCAATTCCAGAGTCACAGCCGAAGTTCCGAAGTCAGGAGGCGGCGTCAGCGGTCCGGACCGACCAGGTGCGAATCGGCTCAAAATTCCGGAGCAGGTCAAGACATTTCCGAAGCATCCTTAAGCGAGATCTTCCGGAGTCATGCGATAAGGTCCGAAGCACAAGGGTTCCGAAAATGCACTCCTCTTGGTTCCTTAGGAGGTGTTCCGGACTAAGAGGTTCCGGACCAGGAGGGTTTCGGACCAAGATGGTTCAGGACCAAGAGGATTCCGGACCAAGAGGGTTCCGGAGCAAGAGGTTCCGGACCAAAATGTTCCTATTGGGTTTTCTTCTTCGGTTTTGGGCTGATTTCGACTAAGGAACGTATGTAGAGAGATTTGGGAGAGATTTCACATACTTGGAGAGATTTGGGAGAGATTTCACATACTTGGAGAGATTTGGGAGAGATTTCACATACTTGGAGAGATTTCACATTCTTGGAGAGATTTGGGAGAGATTTCATATACTTGGAGAGATTTGGGAGAGATTTCATATTCTTGGAGAGATTTGGGAGTGATTTCATATTCTTGGAGAGATTTGGGAAAAATAGAGATACAGTGGGAGAGATTGAGAGAGACTTTGTCGGGGGCCTTTATTAATGTTTTTCTTCGTAGTTCAAAGGTCGTAGACTTAGTTACATCCCTTTTCGAGTGTTATATACCCCCGAAGGGCACTCACTAATGTTTTATAGAGTTGTTACTTCCTCAATAAGATTAGGGTTTTAAGTTTGGAACATTTAAAACCTTCAAGTGTTACTTTGCATTAAAATTTAGAGTCATACATTAGCAAACATAAGTAAACCCTAACAAATAAACACTAGATGAGTTGACCAGATGACTCGATGACCTTGACTCGACTTTGACTTGCCAGAAACTTGCTGGTTGTCACATCATCCCCCGCTTGAGGGAATTTCGACCCGAAATTTTGCCTTGAAGTAGCCTTCAAGGGTTCGCGAATTCAGGTCCCCGTTTGGCATTAAAATTTAGAGTCATACTTCTGCAGCATTTGATCTTCACGTTCCCACGTGAATTCAGGTCCCCGTTTGGCACTCCAACGAACCTTTACAATTGGGATGCGACTGTTCTTAGTACGTTTCACCTCTCTGTCCATGATTTCAACTGGCTCTTCCACGAACAAGAGGTTCTCGTTTACCTTGATCTCTTCCAGCGGAATTACAAGGGTTTCATCCGATAAACACTTTTTCAAATTCGATACATGAAATACGGGATGCACGTTGCTGAGCTCTGAGGGCAGCTGCAGCTTATAGGCCACGGGACCAATTCGGGCAAGAATCTCGAATGGTCCGATCTATCGCAGATTTAACTTTCCTCGTTTCCCGAAACGGATCGTCCCTTTCCAGGGAGAGACTTTTAGTAGCACACGGTCTCCCACTTGGAACTCCAGCGGCTTTCGTCTTTTGTTTGCGTAACTTTTCTGTCTATCCCGCGATGCTTGAAGTTGTGACCTAATTTGAACGATTTTCTCAGTTGTTTCTCGGATGATCTCAGGTCCTGTGAGGGTGCTATCTGGTAATTGCCCTCGTGACAGCTGGGTTTCACCCACCTCGGCCCAACAAAGGGGCGATCTGCACTTCCGGCCATACAAGGCCTCGAAGCGGGCGACTCCTATGCTTGTGTGGTAGCTGTTGTTGTATGAAAATTCGACTAGGGGCAAGTGGGTATCCCAGGCTTTGCCAAAATCTATCACACATGCTCGGAGCATGTCTTCTAGAGTCTGAATAGTTCGCTCGCTTTGGCCATCAGTCTGAGGGTGGTAGGCAGTGCTCATATCCAATCGAGTTCCCAATGCTTTCTGGAGCGACTGCCAAAAACGAGAGGTGAATCTACTATCCCGATCCGAGATAATAGATATGGGAACTCCATGCAGTCTCACCACCTCTTTCAGCTATACCCATGTGAGCCTTTCCATTTTGTACGTCTCCTTTATTGGCAGGAAATGGGCAGATTTTGTTAGTCGGTTAACGATTACCCAGATAGCATCCAGACCGTCGGTCGTCTTGGGTAATTTGGTTATAAAATCCATTGTTATCCTCTCCCATTTCCACTCAGGTATTTCGGGTTGCTAAAGTAGACCCAAGGGCTTCTGATACTCCATTTTAACCTTGGCACAGGTGAGACACTTTCCTACGTAAGTGGCAATCTCTGCTTTCATGTTCGGCCACCAATAATGTTGTTTGATATCCAGGTACATCTTATCGGAACCCGGATGGACAGAGTACCTGGTCTTGTGAGCCTCATTCATTATCACGTCTCGGAATCCACCGAACCTCGGTGTCCAGATTCGGTCCATAAGATAATAGGCTCCGTCTTCCTTGACCATCAGATTCTTTTCCATTCCGCGCAATGCCTCATTGGTGACGTTTTCCGACTTCAAGGCTCTGTGCTGAGCTTCTTTGATTTGTGAGGATAGATGGGAATGGACGGTCATTGTCAATGTCTTTACTCGGCGACCCAAGTACACCTTTCGGCTTAAGGCATCGGCTACCACATTTTCTTTTCCTGGATGGTACTTGATTTCGCACTTGTAGTCGTTTAGAAGTTCGACCCATCTTCGTTGTCTCATGTTCAACTCCGTTTGATTCAGGATATGTTGGAGGCTTTTGTGGTCTGTGAAAATGGTGCACTTTGTACCGTATAGGTAGTGCCTCCAAATCTTCAATGCGAAGACCACAGCTCCCAGCTCGAGGTCGTGGGTGGTGTAGTTTACTTCGTGCGTTTTTAGTTGCCTTGACGCGTAAGCTATCACTTTTCCTCGTTGCATAAGCACACAACCTAACCCTTGGTTAGAAGCATCGCAGTATACTACGAAGTCCTCCGTTCCTTCTGGCAAGGACAACACTGGAGCAGTGCAGAGGGCTTGTTTCAGGGTTTGGAAAGCAGTTTCTTGTTTGTCGTCCCAATGAAAAGGTACGCCTTTCTGGGTGAGAGTGGTGAGAGGCTTGGCAATCTTGGAAAAGTTTTGGATGAACCTTAGGTAATAACCTGCAAGGCCCAAAAATTGTCGGATTTCGGTTGGGGTTCTTGGAGTTGCCAGCCCTCAATAGCTTTGATCTTGGTAGGGTCCACATGTATTCCCTCTTCACTGACTACATGGCCCAAAAATTCTACTCTACGAATCCAGAACAAGCATTTGGAGAATTTCGCGTAAAGCTTTTCTGCTCTCAATGTTTCCAAAGTTTGTCGTAAATGTTGGCTGTGCTCCTCCTTGCTTTTGGAGTAAACGAGTATATCATCGATGAAAATAATTACGAAGTTGTCAAGGAACGGCCGACAGACTCTGTTCATCAGATCCATAAAGGCTGCTGGTGCGTTTGTGAGACCAAACGGCATGACCACGAATTCAAAATGCTCATAACGGGTTCAGAAAGCAGTCTTTGGGATATCCTCCTCTCGGACTCTTAGTTGATGGTATCCGGACCTCAAATCTATCTTGGAAAAGTAGCTGGCTCCCTGGAGCTGGTCGTAGAGATCATCGATTCGAGGGAGTGGGTATCGATTCTTGACGGTGAGTTTGTTCAGTTCTCGATAATCTATGCACATTCGGAAAGATCCGTCTTTCTTCTTGACAAACAGAACCGGAGCTCCCCAAGGTGAAAAGCTCGGCCTGATGAATCCTTTGTCGAGAAGCTCGCTTAATTGACTAGATAACTCTTGCATTTCAGCAGGAGCTAACCTGTAGGGTGATTTGGCGATTGGAGTGGCTCCAGGTACAAGATCGATTCGGAACTCGACCTGGCGCTCGGGAGGGATTCCTGGTAAATCCTCAGGAAATACGTCAGGAAAGTCACGTACTTCAGGAATATCGTTAACGTTCTTTTCCTCCTTTGTTTTATCAATGACATGAGCAAGAAAGGCGTGATTCTTTTTATGTAAGCACTTTTGTACTTGGATGCAAGAAATGAGTTGGAGGTTTGAACCGGGTTTATCGCCATGAACTATTAGGGTTTCATTGTTGGGTAGGTGAAGGCGAACGGCCTTCTCGTGGCACATAATTTCAGCATGGTGGGGGCTTAACCAATCCATGCCAACAATCACATCAAAGCTCCTAATATTAACAGGCATCAAACTGATTGGGAAAGAGTGATTATTTAACGTTAGCGTGCACCCTACGTAGATATCATTGGTTGATTCTGTTTTACCGTTGGCCATTTTGACCGTATAAGTTTCGTTCAATTTGTGGGGATTTTGATTGAGTAGGTGTTTGAATTTGTGACTTATGAAGCTTCGCTCAGCTCCACTATCAAATAAAATGAACGCATAAGAGTTGTTGAGGAGAAACGTACCAGTCACCACAGTTAGATCTTGCACTGCCTCCACTTGCCCCATGGTTAGGACCCTTCCAGCGTTCTGATTGTTGTTCTTAGGGCAATTGCGTTTGAAATGGTCGGTTTCCCTGCATCCGTAACATGCGCGGCTGGCTTCAGCGTTGTTGTCATTGGGCTGTTTGTTTTGTTGTGGGGGCATCTTGCAATATCGGATAGTGTGTCCCTTTCGATTGCAGTTGGTGCATTGGAAATCTTTGCATTCCCCATAGTGGTGATAGTTACACTTGTCACACTTGGGATTGGATCCCGCGTATGGCTTTGTTGGTGTAGTTGTGGTTGAGGCTGGGGCTGGTGCTGCTGGAGCGGTAGCAAAATGGACTGCTACTGTCTGTGGTTTCTTGGATGGCCCTGAATTTTGTCGCCCTTTACGCTTGTTGTCTCGGTTCTTCTTGTTCTCTCCTTCTTGTTTGTTCTCTCCCTCGGCTGCTTTGGTGCTTTTCTTATCACTGTGATCGTAAAGTTTCTTGGCCAGGCGTTTTGCACTATCGTAGGTCTCGGGTTTTGAGGAAATCACGTTGCCTTGAATGGGAGGTGTCAGCCCCCAGATGAAACGCCCAACCTTCTTTCCCTCAGAGGTAATCATAACAGGACACAAAAGGGATAGCTTGTTAAACCTTGAGATGTACGCGTCAATGTCCAAGTTTTGCACTGTAAGGTTCCACAATTCTTGCTCGAGCTTTTGTATTTCCCCTCGGGGACAGTATTCGGCGATTAACATCTCTTTGAGTTCTTCCCAGGTCATGGAGTTTGCAACGGGAAGTGTCATGGCCTCGATGTGTCCGTTCCACCATGACAGGGCCTGGTCGATGAAAGAGCAGGCCGCGAATTTGACTTTACTTCCTTCCGGGCACTCGCATATCTCGAACACCGACTCCACTTTCTCAATCCATTGTTTCAGAGCTATGACTCCTCCGGTCCCATTGAAAGTATGAGGTCTCGCATTGGAAAAATCATTGTAGGTACAGGCCTTTACGGGCCCTTGATTCATCCCGTGGTGGGAGCTTCCTGTCCCTTGGCCTTGTCCACCACCATTATTTCCGGCTTGGATGTGGGCTAGAGCTGCTGTTACTGCGGCTGAGACTGCCGCTTGGAAAGCCGCAGACTTCATTTCCGGTGGGGGCGGCGGTGGTGGTGTGTTTTTATTCCTACGGGTTGATCTCCTCGGCATCTTTCTGTCATGGATCAGAAGGACAATGAGTACCCAAAGTATTTTATTTCATGATTTTATAGAATAGAATCGGTGATTTGGTTGCATATAACGAGTGTGTGCATAAGTTCAACATGTAATAATGGTAATAGAGCACATAACAAGCAACACATCACAAGAAAATATATATTCGATTTTCATTAATAATAATCTTTTGAGTACATGAAAATTTTGCCTTATAACGGCATACAATACACGCAGTGAAATAAAAGCTAACACGAAATACATAGGGTAGTGCACAGAAGGAAATCGATACGGCAGTGAGTGAACAGGTACTAGTCGCAGCGAGTCGGTTCTGGTGGTGCAGATAATGAAGTAGACGCGCCCTGGAGCTCAGCTAACCTGCGTTCGGTGATCCGTACGCACTCCTCCAAAGCGTTGTGTCGCTCCCGGTACTCTCTGACCTCCGCTCGCGCAGTGGCAAGATCTTCCTCGAGTCGTTCTATTGGGTATAAGTCTCGCTCTAGGTCTCGCATGCGAGTATCCGTGACCTGCATGGCCGCTCGCATCTACACTACCCGGTCGGCGGTCACTTGAGCCTGGGCACCGATGTCCCTAATTCGCCTGACCACTACAGGGAGTGCGCGATCTGCTGGTCCTCCATGCCGAAGATCGTAGTAACCTCGGTTCATCCCAAATGGTGGTTGCTGACCTTGGCGTCGGCCCCACCTCTCGATATCATCAGCCCAAGGAGGTGTAGGGCCATTGTAGCCCATCCTATGCGGTGGTACCCTTGCCATGTAGGGAGGGTTGATAACTTCAGACTCTGCGTCCGATTCCTCGTCCTCCTCAACCTCTTCCTCGTCATCTTCCTCATCGATGTCCTCTTCCTCCAACTCTATCGGTTCTTCAAGGTCCTCCATGGGTTCCTCGGGGTCTTCTTATGGGTCTTCCTCAATCCAACCTCCATTACCTTGATTGGGAAAGTACGGGTCTCCAGGGAGATGAAATCTAGCCATAGATTCTGCACAAGAGGCGAGAAATGGGTAAGGAGAATGTGTGCGTGAATAGGTTCAAAAATACTCCTATAGTATTTTAATTGTTTAGGTTTGGTTCCTTACAACTTTTGAACTTAGTTTTTGTAAGTTTCTGGTTCATTAGACACCATGATCACTCCCAAGCACATGTTAGTCGTATTCTGAATAAATATAGTTGATCAGGCTATATTTACCCCTAATACGATTACATAACTGCCCGGGTTTAACCGTGATGTCCAACTCTTCCAAAAACTTTTGTTTGTGTCTTTGTTATGATACAGCCTTAGCAAGTATGTATACTTTTAGTCAGAGTGTTTTAGTCCCATTGTATTTATAGTTGTATATCTTGCATGGCTAGATATACTAGTTCACTATAAACAACGCTCTGATACCAATCTGTCACACCCCCGGACCAGAACGGCGGAAACGTCCGGAGGCGGGTGACTTCATTGTGTAGTATCATAACAATTGCATATAAATGAAACATAGCAAATCCAAACATCATACATTATAACAAGCTTACATTTGTTTTACATCGTGTTTATGTTCTCCAATATTACATAAAATAGACATTAGTAAGCAAATTCCAAAAGATAGCAAAATAATCTTGAGTCCGCGATCCAACAATCTGCTTATTGGTTTCCTGAGAATACAAGTCGTTTGAAAAGCGTCAACATAAAATATGTTGGTGAGTTCATAAGCATTTTCGTATAAAACTTGATGATACTTTAGAAATCCAGAAAATCCAATATTTTCTTATCAAAATCGTTGTAAGTCTTGTTTCAAATCGAGTATAATTGCATGTGTGTCTTAGTTCTTTGTTTTCAAAATCGTACAAAATCGTTTCCTCTAGAAAATCCTATATTTTCTGATGTATAAAATAATAGCTTTTAAAACAATAACACTTGTGTGAAAGGTCTCGTTTGAGGTGATTCAAAACACAGTAATTTATAAACCAAAGGTGAAATCTGTATAATTACACTTCTGATATATTCTAGTGAGTCGTTATAACCATACTAATATGACGAAGTGCCTGTTATGACGTTCTTCGGGCGTCGGTTTGTTCAAGACAATTGTCACCCTAGATTGGCCGGTCTAGCTGTAGCGAACAGCGAAGGTGCGGGGTGTCAACCCCGTATAGATCTATACACAATTTCTCGTTCCCCCTCCAGGAGACTCTGGTTATAACTCTTACAGGACTTTTAGGCGTACACTATTGTATATAATATATGTACTGTGAAGATTTGTCTGACTAGAATACTAACTGTTTCGAGTAAATCATTGAAATCCATTATTTACTAAATAAATAATAATAATTGTACTCGTTGACTAAATATTCCGTTTCATTCCGTTTGATGAAAATAATGCGCTTTAAATGTTTATCATATCGATTCAATTGTAGCAAAGTCGGATAAAATGGCTTTCCTCTCTATATATTACTAAGTGAGATCCCATTTACTGGAAAATGTCAAGTTATGATTTTTGTAAAACTATGCCTTGTGTGAAGTTATGACAGCAACTTTATGACATGCAAAATTTTTTTGTCATAAAGTTTCTATTTGCATATAATTCTTGGTGAACTTACTTATATCAAATTTTTATAAATAACCCCTTTACAGTTTGCAAATAGTCATTTATGGAACACAAAGTTCCAATCTCGAAATTCTAGACTTAGTGTCAACATTTCAAAGTCTATTTCAGCAACTTTTATTTCTAGTTATGAAAAGCATGGATACAAGGGTGCATGTTGAACACTCCCCAAAACTTGGGAGGCTCCTTTTGTAAATTGTATTTTTCATGTAGTGATTAAAATATTATTTGTTTTCATGGGTTCTGTGAAACCTCACGTTCACAGGGAGTTGCAAAAAAATATAATAATCTTTCAACACACATAGCAAACACACGTATACATGCAATCATTCAAGAATTTAGAACAAGAGATGACTTGTACTCTCCCCCAAAATCAATAAAAGCTTAGGAAAAAGATGGGGTATGAAGCTCACCTTGGTTTAGCTTGTTGGGTGATTTGAGGAGGTGTAAGGAGTTTCAAAGTTCCAGCACTTGGAAGTGTTCTTTGAACTTAAGAAAATCCTAAGAATAATTCTATGTGTAAATATAAGGAAGTCTTAGGAATAATATGAAGAGTCACTAGTAAAAGAGGATGAACACTTACAAAAATTCTGGAAATTTTCCTTAAGGAATGAAGCTTGAGTCTTGAAGGAGTTTGAGAGAATTCTTAGGAGTTTACTGGATGAGGAAGTGAGAAGTGGAATAAGGGAGGAAAGGTTCACGTATCAAAAGGGGAGGATAAGGGTGACTTGACATTTGCATGGAAAGCTGGTGGGTAAGGCTTAATTCCCTTGGATAATACATGTTTATTTGGAATTTGCATGGGAAATGAGGAATTAGGGTCACATCATAAAGTCAAACCCCTTTATTTGCTTAGAATCTCCTTAAAAATCTTGGGTTCTATTTTATATAAATATATTAAAATAATTGATTTTGGCATAAAATAGTGATTTAAGGGGTCTAAGATAGGAAAAATATGAGTTTGGTGTGATTTCCGGCGTCAAAATGCCTTAAAATGATAAAAAAGGTCCGAAAATGGCAAAAATCCGGAGTGGGGGCTGGTTTCTGCGAGGGTCCGAAGGCTTAGGAGGGATTCCGGAGCCACTAAGCAAATTCCGGAGCATCTTCTCGGATTTCCGGAGCATACAGAGGAGTTCCGGAGCTAAATCTCGCAATTCCAGAGTCACAGCCGAAGTTCCGAAGTCAGGAGGCGGCGTCAGCGGTCCGGACCGACCAGGTGCGAAGCGGCTCAAAATTCCGGAGCAGGTCAAGACATTTCTGAAGCATCCTTAAGCGAGATCTTCCGGAGTCATGCGATAAGGTCCGAAGCACAAGGGTTCCGAAAATGCACTCCTCTTGGTTCCTTAGGAGGTGTTCCGGACTAAGAGGTTCCGGACCAGGAGGGTTCCGGACCAAGAGGGTTCCGGCCAAGAGGGTTCCGGACCAAGAGGGTTCAGGACCAAGAGGGTTCCGGAGCAAGAGGTTCCGGACCAAAATGTTCCTATTGGGTTTTCTTCTCCGGTTTTGGGCTCATTTCGACTAAGGAACGTATGTAGAGAGATTTGGGAGAGATTTCACATACTTGGAGAGATTTGGGAGAGATTTCACATACTTGGAGAGATTTCACATTCTTGGAGAGATTTGGGAGAGATTTCATATACTTGGAGAGATTTGGGAGAGATTTGGGAGAGATTTCATATTCTTGGAGAGATTTGGGAAAAATAGAGATACAGTGGGAGAGATTGAGAGAGACTTTGTCGGGGGCCTTTATTAATGTTTTTCTTCGTAGTTCAAAGGTCGTAGACTTAGTTACATCCCTTTTCGAGTGTTATATACCCCCGAAGGGAACTTACTAATGTTTTATAGAGTTGTTACTTCCTCAATAAGATTAGGGTTTTAAGTTTGGAACATTTAAAACCTTCAAGTGTTACTTTGCATTAAAATTTAGAGTCATACATTAGCAAACATAAGTAAACCCTAACAAATAAACACTAGATGAGTTGACCAGATGACTCGATGACCTTGACTCGACTTTGACTTGCCAGAAACTTGCCGGTTGTCACACAATCGTATGTGAGGATAGTTAGACTGCAGTGTGGCCCGTAGCATTAGTTTAGTAAGACTGTTGTGTGGCCCGTAGCATTAGTTTAGTAAGACTGCGGTGTGGCCCGTAGCAATCGTATGTGAGTATAGTTAGGTTGCGGTGTGGCCCGTAGCACTGGTTTAGCAAGACTGCGGGATGGCCCGTAGCTTTAGTTGGCTGGCAGCGCAGAAGTGTTGTAAGACTATGTGGGTGGTCGTAGCATTCACTAGTTGACAGAGCGAGTATAGTAAGACTACATGGTGGCCCGTAGCATTCGTCGGTCCCTATTCGCTAGTGCGAATGTATCAGGTGTGTGATTCAGTGGTAGGGTTTTTCAGATAGTTGAGTGCAGGACGGGGCAGCCGCCCGGATGTGAGTGGGCCACATTATGGTTGGGTCCGAAAGGCGGTAGGTAATTGGAGACCAAGAGTGGCGTAAGACTACGGGTAAGCCGTTGCATTCATTAGTAGCTTAGTTCGCGGAGTGTGGGCGGGGGGCCGTATCTCCGAGGTAGCATGGGGGAAATCGGTATTCCGGGTAATGGTAGATCAGTTGGGACCAGGGCGGTCTCCGATCATCCGGTAGGCGGATGGGAGTCAACAGAACTACAGCCTACAGGCAGGAATGATGGTAAGGTTTTCGGTGAGAAAATTCGTGAGCTGATCGGATGATGCTAAGCTGCTCATCCGGGATCGAATGATCTTAGAGTAAAGGATTTGGCTCGGTGACGCCGTTCTCGTCTGAGCCTTAAACGTAGCAGGGAGGGATCTGCTACCCGAAGGATTGTCTGAATTCTCACGATTTGGTGGAGCTTTCAGTATTGGAGCATTGTATGGGGGTTATTCCGTGAGTATTGGTATGATGGTCGGCACTGGGAGTGGCCGGGATTGCGGTTTCAGCAGAGGATCGGTCCTCGAAGGAAATTGGGAAGGTTGTTGCTTGTGGAAAGTGCCTTAGAAAGGCCAGTGACAGTGTAGGGTAAAAGGGTAAACCCCTTGCGAATCAAGGGTAAGTGTATCAGGAGTATCGGTATGATTACCGGTTGGATAAAAGTGTTGTACTCGAGGGTAGTAAGTAACAGGTTATTCTGAAGATGATATCTTCAAGGTTGGGATCGGATGGGCGGAGTGTGTACCTAGTGGTAAAGTGGCAACCAGATGGTAAGGTAGTTGGTCGTGGCAGACTTCGAGGACGAAGTCTGGTTTAAGTGGGGGAGTGTTGTAACACCCAGAATTAGAAAGACCAAGAAAATGAGGGAAATGCTCTAAGTCAAGAGTCAACTCGTCGAGCCCAGGGAGGAACTCGACGAGTCGAAGCAGGATCCGGGGCATAGAGTGAGTGACCTACTCGGTGAGTCGGCTAGTGGACTCGGCGAGTCTGGTCTGGGCAAGAAAAACCCTAATCCCGGGGGTTGTGCCCTATTTAAAGAACATTACATCCCTTCCCCAGCCTCTTTACTCCCCTTTTGAGATCCAGAAACCCTAAATCGTGAGTGAGAGCCCTTGGAAGCAATTTAGAGCCTAGATAAGTGATTTTGGTGGAAAGGGGCTTGAAGATCAAGAGGCTTGCTGCAAAGGAGTGGTGTAGATCCGGGATCCGTTTCAGTCGGAGCATATATTGGAGGTAATAAGCTGTTGCTTTGGCTTTATTGCAAATAGATCTATCTTATGTTTTAGATTTGGGGCATTTTGGGCATGATTGAGATCTATGTCAAGTTAGAGGCCTAGATCTGAGGTTGCTACCTCAAATCTAGACTTGTGATGAAGGTCATAAAGTTTATGTCAATAAGTTATTGGTGAAGCCCCTTTGCCTTAAACCCTAACCCTAGAGTGTTTTGGGCCTTTAGCTCCTTGGTTTCACGTAAAGTTTGCAACTTTACGTGGGGGATAGACTGTAGAAGAGTGGATCTATGGATTGGAGCCCCTGCATGGCTCGAAAAGCCACTGTATGGATTGAGAACTGGAGAGACTCGGCGAGTCACATGGGTGTACTCGACGAGTTGTATGAATATGTGCATGGGCTCGGCGAGTTGGAAGAACAACTCGGCGAGTCTGTTGAAGATTGCCTAGGACTCGGCGAGTCTGTTCTTGGACTCGACGAGTCAGGTCGCAGAACCCCCAACCTCTTCTGGTTAAGACGCAGATCAGTGAGTTGAGCGGTGACTCAGTGAGTTGGACAGGATGGGACTCAGAGATCGTTGAACTCGACGAGTCCTGGGGTGACTCGGCGAGTTGGGTCGTATTTTGAGAGCTTCTGTGTTTAACGATTCGGCGAGTCTTCGGGTTGACTCGGCGAGTCGAGTCAACTGGAAGGTTGCCTTTGACCAGGACTTTGACTTTAACCAGAGTTGACTTAGTTTGACTTCTAGAGTTCAGTTTGGAACTAAGTGTTTTATTGATATTAGTAGCTCGGGGAGCTAGCAGAGCAGCAGTTCAGAGAGTGCTTGGACAGCAGTCAGAGGGTTATCAGCAAAGTTCAGCAGTGCGAGGTGAGTCTCCTCACTGTTTATATGGGTCTACGGCCACAATGCCGACCCATTTAGTTTATGTATGGTAGGAAGACCCGGGGGTTAGCCCTAGGCATTATGCATGAAAGACCAGGTGGAGGCTCCTGGCACACAGTATGTTATTATGTATGGTAGGAAGACCCGGGGGTTAGACCTAGGCATTATGCATGAAAGACCAGGAGGAGGCTCCTGGCACACAGTATGTTATTATGTATGGTAGGAAGACCCGGGGGTTAGCCCTAGGCATTTGTCTGTAAGACCCAGGGAGTAGCCTAGTAGAGTAGTATGTATAGTTGTCTTTGTGATGCTTGCATAGAAGACCAGGGGGTGGCCCTTGGCACTTGTCTGTAAGACCCAGGGAGTGGCCCCCAGGCTTGACAAGAAAGACCACGTGCGGCCCGTGGCAATACAGCAAGACTATGTTTGGCACATATCACTTTACTTGATTATGGATATGTTTGTTATGTATGGCTCATGGTTACGTATGGTATGTATGGATCAGTTGGTTTGTATGGTATGTGGTATCTGGGGAACTCACTAAGCTTCGTGCTTACGGTTTTCAGTTTTGGTTTCAGGTATTCAGTTTTCAGAAGAGGAGCTCGGAAGGGTTGCAGTGCACACACCATGACAAGTTAGCCTGGGATGTTTACTCTGATAACTAAACAAGTGTTTTGGAAATGAAACTATGATTTGTCATATAAACCCCTTTTAGTATGTTTGAATGACTTAATGCTATGAATTAGTAATGTTTTTAAAAGAAATTTTTGGACTCGAAATTTGGGATGTTACATACCTGTCACATCTACCCATACTTTCCACACGGATCGTCCCAGGTTTCCTAAATAGCTGCTCAACGTCCTCGATCACCAATCCCATTGCACATGGTTGCTCTCCAGCGAATACTCTCCTCTATCAGCGTACTCATCTAACTAAGGTATCTCCCTAGGCTCTTTCTAGGTTCTCGCACTTCTCTGCCATCAGCTGCTGAAGAACTCCTCATGATGCCAGCCATCTACCTCCTGAATATCGTCACATTCACTCGATAGCTGACTCCCATCATCAAGAGTTCCACAAAGCACAAAGCAAGCAGCATTCGGGCATCGAATAACCTCCACCAGCACATAAAACCATTCTGGTATATAACTCCTCTCGCTTTATCCACAACTCAAAAGGCATCGCCGATTCAGGCAACCCCACCCCTCGTGGCGTCTAACTACCCTCTCAGTAGATTTCCTCCAAAATCACATCTAGGTATCTCTCCTAGATTACTCCACTACTCAAAGCTCTCTTTAAAAGATTCCTGCTAGATACTCCTACTCAGTACATACTCAAGGCACATAACACATAGCAACAACTCCTAGGCTAAGGCATCACAAATCAGGCAACTCTAGCCCTAAAATATGAGATACCTAGCCTATCCTCTAGCATGCATCACTAATATCTCGTAAATATATCATATCACAATTAAGTAAGGGTATTTTGGGAAATTACCGTTCAGGCTCTGGCTGATTGTACACACTACTCCAACTCGTTTTCTCTTAAAACTCTTTCTCATTTTAGAAAAATCATTTCTTTTGAAAAAATTTCTCAAATCCTCAGTTTGAGTTCAGACACGCCCGAAGGTGCATCTGAATCCCTCAAACCAAGGCTCTGATACCAACTTGTAACACCGTAAATTTTCAAACAAATTCTTCGTTTTATAAATCACTTAATTCTCATAAACACATTTCACCAAATCCTAAATGCCAAATTATCAAAACACAACTCCATAATTGTTTAATTAAAAATCCAGGATCCTCATACCATAACTCTTTCTCTCATGTGTACAATCGATCTGGCGCCTTCCCGATATCCTGAAAAGTACCTGAAACACATATCACATAACACGGTAAGCATGAAGCTTAGTGAGTTCCCTAAAATCCCTATCTTGACCAAACCCTAAAGTCAACAGAAGTCAACCCTTGAGTCAACAGTCCATGTTGACCCGACTCACCAAGTGCATCTATGTGACTCGTCGAGTCCTTTTGGTCCCCTAGAACCCTCATGAAGTCCAACTCAACTTGCCGAGTTGACCCGTCAACTCGCCGAGTTATCGCGTGTTCAGTCTCATCGTGAAAACCCTAGCCGACTCGTCGAGTCAGCTCATTGACTCGGCGAGTCCATTCAGTCTGTATTATCATTCAGATGTTTTAAGGCAGATCTATCACTCCAAACTCTAGATCTAGTCTCCCAATGCTCAAATGTCACGTAAAGCTTTAATCTTTACGTTCATGCATGGCATATTTGCTCCATAATGCCCATACAAGCTCTAACTAGGGTGTTTAAGCACAATAACTCTTTCATGGTTGGATAAAGCTGGGACCTTTGGACTTTATGAACGTTACAAAGTCCAGATCTGATGTCTCAATGCTTGGCAAGCACAATTCATACCAAATTTTACAGAAATAAGGAGAAAGCCCCAAATTTCCTCATTAACAAGATCTAAACAACATGATGAGCAAGGTGATGACTTTTACCTTCCAACAGAAGCTCCAAGTGAATGAATACTGGATCTCACAGCCTTCCCTCGTTCCTTGCTTGAATCTCACTTCTTCTCTTCCAATGATTCACCAAAACACTCAAATATTAGCTCTATCACTCTCTCTTAGCTCTAATAGCCGATTAGGGTTTCACACAGGGGAGTTGGGTAGTTGGTGAGGCGGAAATGAGGACATAAGTTCCTTTAAATAGGTCCCAACCCCGGAGATTTAGGGTTTCATCTCACAGCGCCAACTCGGCGAGTCGGCTCTCTGACTCGTCGAGTCGGGCTTTAAACCCACGTGCTCAATCCAACTCTACTCGACGAGTCGAACACCCAACTCGGCGAGTCACTCATTAAATAAATAAATCATTAATAAATGAAGTACCTGGGAGTCGGGATGTTACATGGGCCCACTGATTAGTATGGTATGTGGTATTTTAGAGAACTCGCTAAGCTTTGTGCTTATGGTTTCATGTTTATGTTTCAGATACTTCCGGTTCAAAAGGGAAGGGCTCGGCATGATCGCACAACACCCCCTTTTGATTTCCGCATTGATGATTATTCTTCTCTGATGATTTTGGATACATTGTTTTATGATGATTTGAGACACATGATGTATGTTTTGATGAACTAAGAATGAAATTTTTTATCACTATTTGTGGGTTGTTACAACGATGCGACCAATGATGGGCCGCAATGCGGGAATTAAGTTGAATTCATGATTGTTTTGTTGCCTACCATTCATGACGCGGCCAGGAGCTGGGTCGCAGCATGTTAACCGTTGACCGTTGACTTTTTGACCAGTTTGATTTTTGGTCAAACTTTGATAGATTTGAGTGTTTGACTAAGTATTGGTCTTGGTTTGGTATTAGGTTGTTTGTGCTAGCTATTTCGTTTGTAGAGGTTGTTGTTGAGTTTCTGTTGTTTGACTTAGGTGAGTTATCTCACTATACTATGTGTTACAATATATATCATTTGCATTATAGGATATAGATGTATTGTAGTATGTTGATTATACAAGTAGGCTAGCATAGTCTATTTTATGTTAATTTTTTGATTGAGGTATTGTTAATATTGGTAGACCGTTAAGTAAATGCCCTAGGAGTCATGTGTAGTTTAAATTAGATAGCCTAAGAACTCTTGATCTAGCCTTAGTGCATGGTTCTTGTATGATATATTAGTCTCGTCTAGGAACATCTGTTTGACTGAGTATTTTCTCTTCAATTGCGTATGACTACCACATTTATAAGGTGATTCGTTGATATTAGCAGAAGTCTTGGTATGATTGTATGATATGTTGATATACTTTCGGTTGATGACTAGATGACACGTGAGCCTTTAGTCGTCGTTGATGACTAGACGACAAGAGAGCTGTTAGTCGTCGTTGATGACTAGACGACACGGGAGCTGTTAGTCCCCGTTAATTAGGTGGATTGGCAATAGAGTCGAGAGCATTTGTTTGTTTGTATTGTATGTGTATTGCAGTATGTTGTATTTTGGGGAACTTTCTATGTTTTATGCTTATAGTTGTGCATTAGATGTTTTTCAGGTGGTTCTGCTAATTGTGATAAGGGCTCAGCTTAATTGTACCACACGCGCATTGTTGTTGTTCTGTGTTTTTAACTTCCACTGTTTTTATTATCCTAATACAAATTAATATATGGTTTTATGATTTTGATCCGATTGGTATTTGGGTTTTATGAAAAATGGTTTTGGATGTTTTACTCTTTATTTTTAAAAGAAAAACTTTGTTTGAAATTTGAGACGTTACAATTAAATTCTTCTTATTTTATTTATTAATGACACTTCTTCTATAAAATATATGTATTTTTTGTTTGTATATTTTAAGCCAAATAAAACTAAAATTAAATAAAAAATATATGTCGAAAATTTATATTTACATAAAAATATTAGAGTAGATAAAATCCCAAACATTTTGGTTAATCATGTTATAATATTCATAATATTCTGAATATTTAGTTGGTATGACTTGGAATTAAATTAATTTTTTTACTTATTCACGATTTTATTTTTTGTTTTTTTTTTTTTTTTTGAACGGCAAGGTTATTGGTTAGCAGTTAGTATCACGAAACCATCAACACCATGAATAGAATTCGAGACCTCCAATCTAAAAGACAAAGCCTCTACCAAGTGGACTAGTCTCACATTATCTTCACGATTATTCATTTGATTAAGATTAACCATAATTAATCTAAAATAATAATTTTAAACCTAAAATAACTATTTCACCATAAGTCATTTATATTTGATTTTTTTATTTAGTTTTATTATTATTATTATTATTATTATTATTATTATTATTATTATTATTATTATCATTATTATTATTCATAATTAAAATAATATGGCCCAAAAAACCAACCCTCACACAAAAAACACACTCTCACACACATCATATACAAAATTCACACACACAACACACACATTCACCATTATCCTTATAATTTCAGAAATTATCCCTATATAATAGTAAAATTTGAAAAAATTTACTTTATAATAGCAGAAAATAATATGTATAGAAATGATCTCTATTTATAATAAATTTACACAATTGTCTCTGCATAGTGAAACAAAATTACATAAATGGTCTCTTATATATATATATATATATATATATATATATATATATATATATATATATATATATATATATATATATATATATATATATCGGCAAGATGACATTACAGAAATATTCATGTATAATCACGAAATGTAAAAATATAAAAATCATAGATACCGTTTATATATAATAATAAAATTATAGAAATGGTCAATGTATAATATTATCAAACAATAAATTTATAGAAATGATTTCTATCTAATAATAAATTTACAAAAATTATCCCTATAAACATTTTACAGTAACGGTCCATATTTAATAGTATAATAGTTGGAAATAAAATTTGTAGATATTGTCCCTATTTAATAGTAAATTTATAAAAATTATCAATATGTAGTAGTGTAAAAAAAGTTACATAATTGGTCTCTTTGTAATTGTAAATCCATAATAGCATATATATATATATATATATATATATATATATATATATATATATATATATATATATATATATATATATATATATATAGATGTGCTCATGCAAAGCGGCGACGACAAATAGCTTTTTTGGTGAATAATTTCTTACGAGAAAATAATTATTAAATTTTATTATTAGTTATTAAGTAATAAAAAAAAATTACCACTTTTAAATAAAATATTTATTTTTAGAGCTTATAGTTATATTGCCTAGTTATAATTTAATTCATATACATGACATTAACATTTTGAAATTGTCATTTTGCTACAAATTGTATTTATTAAAAAGCTTTCTTATTCACGTCTTCATATTTTTGACAAATATTAATGATTTATGTATGAATAATTGATTTATATAAAAAAAAAACTTTGTAATTTATATCTCTTAAAATTCAAGATATTATATATATATATATATATATATATATATATATATATATATATATATATATATATATATATATATATATATATATTCAATAGAGAACAATTATTAACAACGACCAAAGAACCAATCTTGAGCATGGTGAGGTTCAATACATAACCATTATTAACAAGGAACCAAGGAACTAATCGTGAGTGTGGAAATCATAATGATCAACGGCCAAAGGAATGGATGTACACGTGTATATTTGACGTACATACACTGGATTATACCAAAAAACTCACATTTTTACAAAAAAAAAAAAAAAAAAAAAAAAAAAAAAAAAAACTCACCTTTTTTCGTTTAATTTTTTTTAAGTCATGTTTATCGAAAAAAAACGAATATATCATTGTTCACGATTTTTCGTTCTATTTCCATAGAGATCCATGTTAATATATAAAAAACAAACTTTTTTTCGAAAAAACCCACTTTGTTTTTTTGTTTTTTTTTAATATTTAACTTTATTTTATCCAAAAAAAACTAATTATACCAAAAATCTCAATTTTTTGTTCTCTATTTTTTGAACTACATATAATTTAGTTTTCAGAATTCACAATGTGAATCTGACTTAAATTATTCACACTGTGAATCTGAACTGAAATTTTGATTTTTTGTTAAACATCAATACAAATCTATATTTAAAGAGTACCAAAAAATAAGAATTTTGATATATTTATTTTTTTTTCTATAAAAAATAGACCTTAACTTTTCAAAAAAAACAAAGAAAATGAAGTGGTTTTTTTGAAAAAAAAAGTTTATTTTTTTATATATCAGTATGAATCTCTATGGCAAGAGGACGAAAAATCATCTACAACGATATATTCATTATTTTTTCGATAAAAAACATGGTCTAAAAAAATTAAACTAAAAAAAAGGAAGTGAATTTTGTTATAATCTGATGTATGTGCGTCCATTTTAAAAGTCTACAACCATTCTTTTTGTCGTTGATCGCTTTAAATTCCGATGTTTTGGATTGGTTCCTTGATTAATAATGGTTCTCTATAAAAAAAAAATATATCTCTCTCTCTCTGTGTGTGTGTGTGTATATATATATATATATATATATATATACAGAGAGAGAGATGGGTAGGTTCAAATGTGGATGAACAAATATTATGTGGATGTAGGGATTAATATGGGCCAACTATTATTTAATTTTAATAAATAATTAATTAAATCATCTACCCTTTAATTTAGGCAAATTACTTTATTTAAAACCTTATTGCTTTCTTCCATCGACACCCTCAAAGTTGTATCCGTCCCGCTTCCATCGAGATTTACTAAACCACCTCCGGATAGCACATCCTCTCTCCTGTGAAGCTACGATTGGAACGCCGCAACCCACCGATCGCCCTTAATTTTAGTGTTCACGAAGCTTGGTTTGAAGACGAAGATAAAGTTCGCAGTTTTGTTGGTTTACCGGATGTTCATCTTGCTATTAAATTCCCTTATTCAGGTAAATAAATTGTCAATTATAGGATTTTTTTTTTAATCGATTAGAAAGCGTAACACTGCGACATGTGGATGCGAACATCAATTATGTAAGACGTGTTGGACGGCTTACGTCTGCACCTCCATCGACGACGGCCGTGGATGCTTAACTCTAAAGTGTCCCAAACCTTCCTGTGACGCTGGTGTTGGTCCGGACATGGTCAAAGCATTGTCAATTTCGCCACTACTCTCCGCCCTAGCTCCCTCATTCACCTATAATTCTATGGATTCTACAATTCCTGTGAGTTTTCTCATTTGTTGAAGATTTATTGCGGATATTATGGGATGCCTCCAAATCAGAAACGAAGAAATCGTAACAGTAAAACAGTTGAGGGGGAAAATAAGAAATTGGCGATACATTAAGACGACACAGAAATAGATGTAGATATCTTGATAACTCACGTTGATATCCTCCATTGCGTCTTCTCCAATCCTTCGTGCCTGCATATTTTCATAACTCACATTCATATCCATTGAGTCTTCTACAAGCCAACGTCCTTTGTTGCACAACGTTTCAGGTATTTCCTTTTGTTTTAAATTTTCTTCTACATTTTTATTACTTCGTGAAACTGAAACGCACTGCATTCTTTTTCTCATTCATTAACCAGTACACATCTTTAAACAGTGATCTAATGCTTCATAATGGAACTTTGATATTTTGTTATCTTCCAGTGTTGACAGAGCCCCCATATATAAGAAAGGTAAAATGCAAACCCCATCTTGAGACATAATTGGGCTTTTTACCTTGAAAACAGTAATCTTGACAAAAAAATATTACACCATTCAACATTGACATGCCTGATACATAGGCTGATATGATTAGATGTAAAGATACAATTTTATGCAGCATGATCACATATCATGATGCCATCATTATGAGATATATAATCTCTATCAAAGAAATAAGTCCTCAAAGCAACAAATTACAACTACTTTCATTGATTTGGCAATTTTTTTCTTTTATAATAGATGTTTCTAATTGAATACATTATTATTCTTTTTTTTATCAAACATGTTTCTCATAAAATGCCTCTTACTCTTTTTTACTGATCATGAAAAGTCATGAATAGCAGAACATGAATAGCAGAACAGGGGATAAAAGTTTGTTATTCTCACGCCAGTCATTCTGACAGAATTTGATATTATGGAAGTCATTCTAAAAGAATTTATGATCGCAGACATGAAGGTGTGGGGGATGAAGATAAACAATGGTCATTGATTTTTCTAAAAGAAAACAATGTTCATCGTCTTATTGCTTTCAAAATGTATCATCAACATATATTCTTTTAAAATGGATCAAATTTAATCTTTTAGAATGCATCATCAACATATTCTTATTTTTGTTTGTGTATTTTACTTCGATAATGTTTATTTGGTATCTCATTCTTCAAGAATGCAAAATAAAAATTGTTCTTTCGAAGATTTTTCAATCTCATAGAATATCATTCTGACAGAATTTGATATTATGGAAGTTATTCTAAAAGAATTTATGATCGCAGACATGAAGGTAATAAATAAATATGGTGCATGAAGGGGAACATGATGATCAAGGGTCTAAAGGTTGGATGATGGTGTGTAGGATGAAGATAAACAATGGTCATTGATTTTCTAATAGAAAAAAATGTTCATCGTCTTATTGCTTTCAAAATATATCATCAACATATATTCGTTTAAAATGAATTAAATTTAATCTTTTAGAATGCATCATCAACATATTCTTATTTTTGTTTGTGTATTTTACTTTGATAATGTTTAGTTGGTATCTCATTCTTCAAGAATGCAAAATAAAAATTGCACATTCTAAGATTTTTCAATCTCATAGAATATCATTCTAACAGAATCAGATCGTTTATGATTAAAAAAAATATGTTCGAATTAAATTAACTAAAAAAAATCATAATTTTTATAATTAAAAAATCAATTATCCCTTAAAATCCGATAATTTCCATTTTTAAATATAATTTAATTTAGCAAAAATGTTTGGACCACAAAGGAGCCTTACATCCACACAATAATTACAATCCACATTATAACCTAACCCTATATATATATATATATATATATATATATATATATATATATATATATATATATATATATATATATATATATATATATATATATATATATCGTTTCCTTCGTTTCCACAACTACATAAAACTGGATAAGATGTGGTCATAGATAGATGTGAAATTGTTTTATTGTTACGTGAACTATAGGTACTACAATAGTAATGGTACTCAACTAATATTATCCACCTAATAAGAACTCAAAAGAAGAACATGGGAAGGAGTCTCGTCATTTTCTACATTTCACATTGGGAAGTATTTTATTATACAATAGCATGTCAATGGAAAATATATAAGGTAAATAAATGAAGCATATACCAAACAATATAAATGTACAAATTAAATTTAAAGAGTGAAAATAACCTAATTAGCTTTGACCTATTTGCATATTATTTTTCATTTTTATGTACTTTAGACTCCAGAGTCTAGATAACTGAGCGTGGAAATAATATTCTTATATAGGTCAAACATGTCAATGAAACATATACAAAATCAATGAAGCATATACTAAACTTTGTAAATTATTGAAAGAGAGAAAGTACCTAAGTAGTTTTACATATTTGCATCTTCTTTTTTATTTTTCACGCACTCTAGATAAACAGGTGAAAAATAATATTCTTATATAGGTCAAACATTCCAATTAATCAATAATTTAAACCGCATAAATTGAAGATGTTGATTATTTAAGTTGCATAAGTTGAAAATGTTAGGTGGTTTCAAATGAATATAGTTCAAAAGAAATGGTTTATCTTGAACCACATTCATGTAGATAGCCTCCATTATCCTTTCTAATAAATCAAAAAAAAAATTTGTCACTTGTCACACTCTCATTCAATTTGTCAAATGTCATTTTGTGGTTATTTTGATTTTTTTTTTTTCACATGTCATTTTATAAGTTTTTCTATTTTATTAAATTTCACATAATATTTTAATGTAATAATTGTAATAAATGTAACAATAAATGGATAACAATTTTATTAATTGACTTACCTTTTAATTTCAAAATTCTCAAAGTTAAAGTTCATTAGTTTCTTTTATTTATTTAAATTATTTGTTTAAATTTAAAAGATAAAAAACATTTTCATTATAATAATTCATTATTTTTCTTATTTTCTTATAAATTTAAAGTTTTTAAATATTTTGACATTTATATTTAGCTTTTAAAAAAAAATAACACATATAATACATAGGTCTCACAACTAATATTAAATAGCCTCCATTATAAGATTTATAGAGATAAAGATATAAACATAATTATACATATTTATATGTATCTAATATAATATAATAACATAACAGAAGCGAATATAAACGGATGTAAATGAACATACAAGATTATTATTCGTGAAGCGAATATAAACGAAAGAAAAAACTTGTTCATGTCCGTTCATTTATTTAAATAAACGAACACAAACAAACTTCTCGCCGAATGGTTCATTAGCCTTAAATTAACAAACATATTTGAACGGCTTGTTCTATTTTTTAATGTCAACCAAACATGACTATGGGACGTAATAATTCACTCCATTACCTAGCTCATTATCCCTTAATAAATAATAAATCACCTTCACAAACCAAAGTTTTTTATTTCTTATGACCCATCATAATAAAAAAAATTCTCACTCCCTTCCTATAACAACAATCTATCTAACAAAGTTGCTCTAGTAGCAACGTTATCAATTAAATTTGTAGCTCGACACATGTTTTTCACCGCAATATTTATAGAAGTATGTAGAATTAATAATGTATTATTGTAAATAATATACAAAGGCTATGGACAGAACAAGACAAGACAAGACGGAACTAGACATGACATGGCAAACATTCTTAGTCTATTTTCGATGATAGGGGCATTCATGTCTTTTTCACAAACACAGATTGAGAGCAAGTTCGTGTCCCACCTTTTGAACAAGACTTAAATTGCAATTTTTGTCTCGTTGACCGGTCCGAGTGCAATGCACGCCAAATGCACAACAAGGCCACTTGTCTTGTCCTACATAACAAGCAGTGATGAAAGGAACTCAAAGTTTGGAGGAAAAAAAAAATTAAAAAAATTTACATGTTGTTCATGTCTCTTAGCTGCATACTAATCCATATATGTCTATAATACCTATCCTACCCCTGGCATTGTGTAACAGTAAGGTTGGTCGTTGGTCAACATGATGACATGAGTCATTAGGATTGTGCCATTTGTCAGCCAATCAAAGTTTTGCATGATGGGATGATGATGATGATAGCCAAACAAAGCATGATGGAAGTAGATTGCTATTCCATGAGTGCAACATATTTACGTGGTTTGGGTGGCAGTTTTAGTAGCCTGACCAACTCATATGTCCGTGTGTCTCTTCCACTATAAAGGCAAAGATCCACTGGGGTCAACCCTTCCTATATACACCAACACAAAAGTGCATTTAAGAAGATGTTTCTTTTTTACTTAAATGAAATTTAATAAAACAGTACTTAATCCGTTGTTTCTTTATAGTGTAATGCCTTGATACAAAAATTAGTTAAAAGTGTGACGTTGTAATAGAAAGAAACAAAAGTAGGATGCTATAATTAATAACTAGTAAGCAAAATATGAATCTTTAGGGTAGAGAGAGTACTTGGTTTTTGAGTGTCTTATCAGCTTTCTTGATCAACAAAAGCCTCACCACATCACTTCTACGCGATTGGACAGCTAGATGCAGTGGGGCCCACCCGTACTAATTTAAACAAAATAAAAACATTTCAAAAATTAATGAAAAATGAAGCAACATAATGAACATAAAGGCCGTGTGTGTTACACTCGACAAGATTTATAGGACTACTTTTTTTATGACAAGGGCATTTACGTCTTTTGCATAGACGAGCGATCAAGAAAAAATCACAACCCCACCTTTTTTGGTGGAACAAAAAATTACAGTTTTTTTCATTGACATTAGTCTCAGTCTAAACGCAGTATAATCTGTCATGTCATGTCATATGTAACAAACAAGGCTAAAGTAAATAATAACATTTCAACGTACGTTGTCTTGGAGGTTTATATCCACGTTATAAAGTAAAAGGATTTTTATCATTTGAGTTGATGCAGTGCGTACAGCATAATGCATAAGGGTAGCCCCATCCTGTTGTCATCATACCAAAAAGACCAAAATATTATTCATATATAATATGTAATATACAATTTCCTTCAATAAAAACAAATTAATTTTAGGTTTATGCTTACTTTGTCACGAACAAATGGATTAGCTGAATTTCTCAATAGATAATTACAAATGGCATGCTTTTTTCCAAGTATTGCTTTGTGAAGTGCTGTGAGTCCCTCCTACAAAAAAAATCACAAAAAAGACGTGAATAACCTCCTTATCCTCATTATCAAAAATAGTCCTAGATAAGTTGTCAAAAGTAATAAAAAAAAAGGAAAAAGGAAAAAGTCATCAGTTTTACCTGATTGGGGACGTTGATATCTACATTGTATTTCATTAAAGTATCAACAAGGTAAAATTCTCCTGATGCAGCAAGAGTGTGTAAAGGTTGCCATTTATCCTGTTTAAACAATCATCAACACCAAGTCAAATATAATCCTCCCTCCATTCGATTAAAGTAGCAACAATTTCCTTTTCATATGCGCCATGAAAATTGCAATTTCTGAAAGTTTTCAGGTTAAATTAGTATGTAACAAGAAGCTTACAGAGGTAGCAGTTGCCAAATCAGGTGTCCGCCTATTCATAAGAACTTTCTCCTCCTTTGAAAACAACTTACGAGGACCTAATCAAGGTTACAATAACAAAATTAGCAACTCATGGAATTATATGCAAGAATTCAGCTTTATAGAAGTGAAATTTGAGTACTATTTGAGCCAATTTTAGTGGGAATGTTATAAAATTACCTTCTGGATCTTTGGCAGCTTCAGGATCATACATGCCGGAGTTCAAGTATCGTGAAATATCCTCCAAATTCCGGCCATATACGGCCATTTTAGGGTTCCTAGGGGTCACTCTGATGCCCCTGCTACCTTCACCCTCGTCAATTTCATCTTCGGTGCCATCACCTTCGTTCTTGTCCACCAAAAATTGAGGATTATCCAACACAACTGGCTTCAATTCCCGTAGTTTTGCAGCTTTGTATTCTTTCATACTCTCATACCCCATCGGTATAGGTTTTAACCCGTCTTTCCTCTTCTGTAGTCTGCTCCCGAATTCCATTTCCTGGGCCATCTTTCTCCTCTCTTTCTTCGTGATATTAATCTCTGTCTGAACGTCTTTCCAGTTCGCTGGAACCAAATCCTCCGGTTGAACCACGATTTTAGTAACCCTTTTGGAGGGTTTGGGCGCTTCAAGCTGAATTTCGTTTTGAATGAAAGGGTCATCGAATATGCCCTCTTCAAAAACTAAGCAGTCTCCGATTACTTGCTCATCTTCTTCTTCTTCGTATCCTTCGTCGTCTCTGTTGACGTTGGTGTATGATTGTTGCTGGGGGTGGTGGCGGAGGGAGAACTGAAGGAATGATAAGGTGGGTTTACGGAAGAACAATGATTGGGTTTTGTGGTGGGATTTAGATAGGGAAGTAGAAGAGGTGGTTGGAAGGAGAGAGGAAATGGTGGTTTGCTGGTGGAGTTGGGGGTTTAACAAGAACATTGTTTGTCTACGGCGCCGGCGGGAGGAGCCGGTGAAGGGGAGTATTTCACTTATCTACTTCTATGCTTGGATACTTTGGCAAAACAATGCCAAAAGGGCAGATTTTTGAGTCCGAAATATTTTGACATATGTTTGGTAGAATTTTATAATCGTGAAAAATCAATTCTTACATGAGAACCATTTTTGTTAATGTTGTAACATCACGTAAACATTAATCTTTGTTGATGAACATAAGCTTCGTGAGAAGCTCATCATAATCTTTCCAGAGAATGAATTAATCAAGAATTAACGAGAGGTCTAATTACTAAGGTTCTAACTGGCGTTAGACGTGGCGACAATGTCAAGTCAAGTATCGGGCTTTGACTTATGACGGAAATTTTGTATACATAATAAATAAAATAAATCACATAATTATAGATTTATATTAAATATATCAAGTCATTAAAAGATTTATATCAAAACCTAATAACAAAAGTTTACATAAACTTAACAGTTTTAAACCAAACAAGCAAAAAAAAACTCACGTCTTGATCCGTGTTGGTAAGCGTCATGCCTAACATCACCATCATGAAGGTTTTCGGGACTGCATAGTCACACATTGACGTCATGGCATAATTGTTTTATCCAAACAAGGTAAACAAGTTTAATATTAATACATGCATATAAACACTTTTAACTAAATGTGTATGTAACACCGTAATTTTTACTTTATTTTTAAAAAATCATTTAACGGAAACATGCAAACGGAAGACTTAATTGTTCAACGTTTCAAAAATAGTCACCAACGTTACGTTATTTATAAACATTACCCAACAACTAGTTTAAGGTTTTTACGAAAACATTTGAAATAAAGTAATAACCAAAAACATCCAAGTGGTATCATCTACTAAAACAAATACCAAACACAACTATCCATAGTTTTTTGCATATCATAGAGACTAATTATAGGTTTGTCTAAATATATTTGAAAATACGTTTATTTGATAAATATTTTTTCTACGGTTAATTTCGTATATACCCTTGTTACACAACAAAATATCGTATTTAGCAAACTTCAAATCTAAATATCGTATTTATCATTTTTAATCTTCAAAATATCATATTTGCTCATATATCATTTTTAAACATTTTTTTCACTATTTATAATCAATCATAATATTTTAAAACCATCATAATTTTTTTTTTGAACATACTACCCCCTAGATATTAACCGGTTAACCTTACAATATGACCACGATGGTACCAACCAAACCCGTTTTTGTTACAACTTTGATTCGACGTTGTATAACGTCCATTACCACGTCGCGGGATTCCTTCACCACGACGTGACACTGCCCGAAATTCAAAAATATAACAAATTAAAATACCTCCAAGAATCCTAATGTTACCGAATTTATAACAAATAATAATTAATTTCATTAACAAAATTACAAAATTATCCCTATAAAGTGATTGGTCTAGAGAGATGAGAGGGGAGTCTTTTGTGCTCTCGGTTTTTCTAAGGTTGTAGAGAGTAGTTGCATCCTTAGCATGTTGCCACATATGATTTTTTGAAGCCGCATAAGATTGATAGAATGGTAGCATGTAGGTAAGGAGTAATAGCATCTAAATGTTGATAGATTTTTATTTTGAAAAAAAAATGAAGCCAACCAATGATTACCCTTTCTTTCCTCTTTCTCTTTCTCTTTCCTCTTGCTGCCCGGCCAACGAGCCATCTTTAGCGAGGCACCTAGCGACTTCAATGGGAGTGGTGGAGACAAGGTTAGCGAGCAGGAGGTGAGCTTGGCTAGCGAGCCACTTTCTCCAGACTAAGAAAAAAAGAGAAGATAAGTAAACTAGTAAAGGTATCATCTATCCCTTATATGCTTCCACACTTAAATGAAAGCTCATGCTTTCATTAATTAACTTCAAGACTTGAAATCAACTTGTATGTGTAAGAAGAGGTCAAAGGAAGCAACCAATCATGCCTTGTACTTGGCATGGATGTTTGGAAGAGAACGAGAGAGAATGAGTTCCTAACACATAATTATTTATTATATTAATGTACATAACATTTTCTAGTGGACTTCAATAAGACCAAAATGTTGTACACGACTTATTTAACCATGTCATATGATATAAACTACTAGTTATGATTTTTTTAGTATTATTTTCACAAAAACAATAATTTTCCAATTAAATGCAAGTGTTGATTGAATTTTTTAATAATCATATTACATAATAAATAATCAATTAGTGTTACCTTGTTTTAAGGTGTAACCTTCTTAGATCATATGTTATTAACAAATATCATTTCATAATGATTCTTGAGCATAAAGATCTTTCGCTCTTGTCACACCCCCAAACCGGAACGGCGGAAACGTTCGGGGGTGGTTGACGTCATGCGTAGTATCACAACAATTGTATCATAGCAAGCATAGTAAACACAACCAGACATTGACTACATATATGAAAAAGGTTTACATTGTTTAATATATAGTTTTGTTCATATCAAAAGTAAAATAGGAAGACGTGACTTTAACGCTCCGACTCCTCCAAAATTCCTGGAAGTACCTGTCTACTAATTCCCTGAGAATACAAGCAGTTTTGAAAGAATATCAGCATAAAGCTGGTGAGTTCATAAGCAATTGGTTTTGGTGGAAAGAATGTTCTTTGATTCTTTTGAAAAGTGTTCCTCAAGAAAATCCTATATTTTCTTATGAAAAGCGTGTTTGAAAACTCATTCCTTCCATGACTTCCAGATTCATACATGATATGTACAATCCAAGGTGTCGTGGAATGAATGTGAATATCCGTTGGTTACTTGTTAAACAATCCGTTTATGAGAAGCCGAGTTATCCTGGGAAAATCCTATATTTTCCCTAAAAGTTGATGGTTGGTTATTCGTTCTAAACTGAGGTGTACAAGTATCTACCATACTTATATCGATAAACGTAGTTTCCTTTTAAAAACCCTGGTTACTCCCAGTGAGGTATATTAGCCCTATTACATAAATAAAACTAATAAAAGAAAACGTGATGAACTAAATCCTGAAGGTACTATGAATCCCCTCCAGTAATCAAATCGATTATTACTTTGAGGTTAGTTCACTTGATTCATTATTACAAAAGTAAATCTCTGATATCTACATTGTGAGTTTCATGACCATAACTGACTGGATATGGCCCGCAACGGGGCCAGTATCATTTATGACTTTGTCACCCGTAGACCTGCCGGTCCGACTGTAACTAGCAGCAAGGTGCTGGATTGTCAGTCCCGTATAGATCTATACACAACAGTCACGCTCTCCCTACAAGAGATTCTGGTCACAAGTGCTAGTCCTACACTCTGATTCTGTGGGAGTGTTACCAAGGATGTGTCTCCAACTTAGACTAACAAATTTACAAGTAATAATACTGAAAATCCTTTTTATGATTTGCATGAATCCTTTATAAAGTAATACATTTTACTACATGATTCACAAGTTCGCTACCCTAGTTTTGAAAACTGTTTTTGCGTGTTGATTTCTTAATCGTTTGGTAAAAATTGTTTTCCATGTTAAAAGCATACTGAAAATATAATTATCTTAAACAAAATAATATATTTTGAGCACAAGTTTCCTTGTACTTTTTCTTGTATTCCCCCCCCCCCCCTGAAAACATGAAAAACTCGGAAAAACATAGGGGTATGAACTCACCTCGGTGATTTGAATGAAGGATCGATACGGAATGCTGGATGTTCAAGTGAAGCCTTGAACACGATTTGATCCTAATTAACATGTAGTGACACATAAAGGAGTCAAATGATGGTATTTCACCACTAGATGTGATGGAGAACCACTCTAAGAACTTGAAACTACTTGCACTAAGTGTTAGGACCTTAAAGGATTGCATGAGGGAGGTGTATAGCCACCTTAAAGGTGTGTGCGGCCATGGGTGTGCGGTCGTACACTCATGTTGGCAAGTGTCTTTGAGGTGTTTCAAGGTCCATACTTGCATCCATGAAGTGTTCTAGGTCCATACTTGGTTGTAGTACAAGTTTAGGGTCTTAGAAATGGGTTTGTGGTCTTAGGATGTGTGTGTGTGTGGTCGCACACAGGAGTGTGTTGCCGCACACAGGAGTGTGTGGTCGTACACTCTTCAAGTTTTGTGTCCAAAATGCAATTTCCAAGGTGTAGCAAGGCTATGGTCATGTCTACTCGAATATGGAAGTCAAACTCTCACTTTGGAGGGTCTTTTAGGAGTGTGAGGCCACCTTATGTGGGTGTGCGGCCGCACTCCTTCAAAGAGATGAAGAACATGAGGGGACATGATGAATCAAGGCTTAGATCAAGAGGTTCTTTAAGCACAATAAGCTAAAGGATGGGTTACTCACGTTTTTGAAGCTTTTGAGGGTTCACTGTTGAAGAAGCTTGGAAGAAATGGTGTTGTGTGCTGCCAAGGTGTTAAAGGAATGAAAGGAAAGGGGTCTACCTGATGGGTTTTGAGCATTCTAACACTCCTATGGTGTACATGCAACCCTAGAAACCTTGGATCTATGTTTGACTAAGATACATGCAAATAATTATTTTTCCAAGGTTCTTATCCTAACTAGCATGGCATGGGATACTTGAATCAAATAAAACTAGTAGAATTACTTACCTTGTAGTAGTAGTTGATTGCTTGGAGTTTGAGAGCCTAGCACCAATAATGTGGATGCCTCAAATGGAAATCACAAATCACCACAAACTTGGAACTTTTAGAGAATAGTAATCACCTTCTTGAAATCGGCCCTCTTACTTTACTCACCACAACTCGTGTGATTTCAAGAACCAAAGCCTCCTTTATATAGTGTGGTGGATTAGGGTTACATCCATGTAAACCCTAATACCCATGTCTTTTCATTTCCATGAGATCCATGGGTTAAAGCTCCATGGAGTATCCATGGACTTTCCATGCAAGCCTAGCCCATTCCAAATAAGCATTAGCCCACACTATATAAATACAAGAGCCCATATTTAATTAGTCATACTTTTGATCTCTAAATTAATTCTAGATTAATTATAGATCAATACTAATTAAATAATATGATTTTATATTAATATATTAGGACTTATAATATATTAATAAATCATAACTTATACTATTCTCAAACGATTATCCATAAATTGTTCGGGTGAAGTGCAACCCAAATGGACCATGTCGGGTCGGGTCAAGTACATACCAAATATAGTTATGGACTTAGACACTATATCCAACAGTCTCCCACTTGGATAAGTCTAATAACTATAGTTGCAAGTATGACTTCAGGAACCGATCAGCAATCGTAGCTCTTTAAACTCTGTTGAACTATGAAGCGCCATTTTAGATAAGTGATCATATAATCCTCTGTTCTAGATATCAGCCGGACAAATACATGGAACGTGGTCTTGCTTATTGTCCAGCATTTGTTTCCCGATTTCCGATTTGTTTGACATAGAACTTAACTGAACACATCAATTTAGTTCTGACCGGGCCCGGTACATAGGTCAAAACAAAATCATCGAGGGGCCCAGATATCGCTTCTAATCCTAGAAGGAACAGATAAACTTCGACTCATATGTTTGCTCTACTACTTGTTGAATTACACACAAAAGCACGGTTTATAACATCGAGTTACCAATGCGTTTTCATGCAATCAATGCATAACCAACTCATAGGCAACAAATCATATCTCTAGGTTTGAAGACTTATATGATATTACCATCTCACGATCACTCGAGATAAATTCCATGAAGTGATACAAGTGAGCGTAGGTTGAATCCAATACTCAGAACTTATGAGCACTCATGAGTGTTGTAGCCCCGCTTTGTCTAACATCTTAGACCTCTACAAGCCAACCCATGACAGTCTTGATTCATATCTACTTCCAACATATGACCGACTGTGGAGAGTTTGAATAATATGATATAAACCATAACATAATTATTCTGGAAGTCAAAACATGCAAAAAGAAATAATAGTAAACGATTGACAAGAGATAGCAACACTTTACTCATAAATAACAGCTTTTATTTATCATCAAATGTCAATTACATTTTACAAATTTCAAGATTATCTAACTACTAAAACTAATATCATCCTTCAGCCCTATCCTCCGAGCATGCTGGAGATGCTTAGCCCGAGTCAGTCCCTTCGTGAGGGGATCTGCTGGGTTCTCATCCGATGATACCCTCTTTGCCACGAGGATTCCTTCTTCTATTCGATGTCTGATGAAGTGATATTTTCTGTCAATGTGTCTGGATCTCCCATGATCTCTTGGTTCCTTGGCTAAGGCAACCGCACTATTACTGTCACAGAAAATCTCCATTGGCACCTTTATAGCTGGTACAACTCCAAGGTCTCCGATGAAGTTCTTTAGCCATATAGCCTCCTTTGCTGCCTCGCTTGCTGCTATATACTCTGATTCACAAGTGGAATCAGCCACTGTCTCCTGCTTGGAACTTTTCCAAGTAATTGCCCCTCCGTTTAGAGTAAAGACCCAGCCCGACTGAGAGCGGAAATTATCCCTGTCAGTCTGAAAGCTAGCATCACTGTACCCTACAACTCTCAAGTCCTCACTGCCACCGAGGGTAAGGACCCAATCCTTAGTCCTCCGTAGGTACTTGAGGATATTCTTTACCGCAGTCCAGTGTGCCTTGCCAGGGTTCCCCTGATACCTACTGTTGGATTAGGTGTCTAAGCCCATAACTATAATTGGTATGTACTTGAATTGATAGCAGCACAGTCCTTTTGGGTTGCCCTCAACCTAGCAACTGAACAAGGAAATTATGAAAGGAGAGATATTAATTTATAAGATTAATGAATTAATATAAATGATTTATTAATATGTTAAAATATTAATATATTAATTAGAAATCATTATGTTTAATTAATAGTTAGCCAGAAATTAATCAGAATTAATTTTGGGGTTAAAAGAATTAATTATAAAGTGCAGGGACTAGTTTGCAATTAACTAATAGCTGAGTGGAAGGTTCCAGAACCCCCTTGGAAGGAGGTGGACGAAATTCTTAAGGGAAACCCTAGAGATTTCGTCCAAGGGGTCCAAATAAGGCCTTTGGATCTTGCTTAGGCCCTAAGCAAAGGATAACTAGGGTTTTCCCTAAACCCTAGATCCCTCAGCTATTTAAGGAGCCTCCTGGCTCACATTTGAGGTCACTGATTTCTTTGGAAGAAACCCTAAGGCCGAAATTGCATACTCTCTCCATCCTCTCTCCTCCAAGTTTCCTTCTTGCTAGTTCTTGGGTGTAATTCCATTAGAGGCATTACATTTGTGGTGCTAAGCTTCCAAGAAGATCAAGATCAAGATCAAGAGGATTATCAATTGTTTGCTATAACAATTGAAAGGTATGTAACTCCTAAACCCTAGTTTGTTAATTTCGAAATTAGCCTCTTTCCTCTAGGGTTCTTGTTTTGCAATTCAAAGTTATATGTTCAATAGTTAAAACATAGATCCAAAGTAGGTTGCATGTGAACTTAGGAATTGTTTTCTAGTTTATTTGTTTTACCTAAAACCCATCAGTGGTATCAAAGCCATTGTTTGTTTTAAATTGAATTGCTATAATTGTTGAATTGAAAATTAGGGTTTATAGCTATTAAACCCTAAAGGCCAAATTTTCGATTTCTAGGGTTTTGGATAAAAGGGTTTTTTTTCGAAAACCCTAGCCTCCAAAGAACCCTAATCGAAATTAGGGTTAGGGTTTTGAAAACCCTAGCCTCCTCCCTTGTAAATTTCGAAATTGCTAGAAGTTTTAGGGTTTCTTGTTTTGGATAATTGTTACTTAATTAGATTAATTGGATAATTATCCTTACCCTATTTTTCGAAATTTAGAGGGATAAGGATTAGGATTAAATTAATTGATTAATTTAATTAGATAATCCTTACAAGATTTAATAATTTGATTAATAGTTAACTAAAAGATAAATATTATATCTAGTTAATTGGTTTATTTAAATTTAAATTTAATAGTTTGAATTTCGAAATTTATATAAACCCTTGAAGTTTTAAAATGTTTTAAAAAACACCCTATATATGTATTATGATTAAAAGTTTAATATTATATATGTATAAGAATATGGTCAGTCAAATCGCTAGTATGCCTCATTCACGAAGCTAATCTATAAGGGGGTATAAGGAAACTGCCTATAAAATGGTAGTTGAATGGGTGTCCACTCTCACCGACCGCTTCCTTGATTAGTGGAGGGTCGTTAGCAGAACGGATTTGATAGGACAACTACTTCTCATTAAAAGTATAATGACACTAAAGAAAGTACTAGAACATTATTTTTTAAAATCCCAACTCTAGTTACTTTAGGAAAAATGTGAAAAGTATGCTAATCCATGAAATTGCACATTATGCTTTATTGGTCGTTAGTGGAGCGTGTGTGGTTAACCAGCACACTAAAGGGCACTAATAAAGAGTAGTAATGGGTATCTCATAATTGTCATTTTGATGGAGCGTGTGTGGTTTACCAGCACATCAATAGTTAATGATAAAGACAATGAGGTTACCAAGCACATTTGCATGGTTATTCACATCTTGTTTGTGATCCTCGTCATCCCAGTCACAAATAGAAGAGCATAATCTGAGATTAAAACATGTCATTGAATAGTTTCAATGTATCTCAAAAGAATTAGGAATTTCACTTCGTTTGTTTCGTCTAATGGTGGAATTGGTGAATCGTCATTCACCTACCTTTATGAAATTTACACTTGGATCTCGGCATCCCATTTCTAAGTTGTGAATCTTCATAGTTGGATCCTACCCTTGATATTTTATCTTTGGGTTATTATATTGAGGTATCTTGAAATCTAACTAAAACTTTCTTTCTTTTCAGAGGTCTACTCCTGGAAACACTTCTGCTTCATCCTCCTCCAACCAGAACTTCTCTTTGCTCAATATCTGCTCCAAAGTCGTTATGGATGGCTCAAACTATAACGATTGGATGCGCAACATCAAGATGGCTCTTCGTTTTGAGAACAAATAATATGTTCTTGAAAAGGAGCTCAAAGAGCTTGATGAGTCTGAAGCTACTCCTGAAGATCTTGCTGCCTACAAGAAACATTACGATGATGCTACCAAAGTGGCGTGCATCATGGTGGCAACCATGTCCCCAGAACTGCAGAGGTACTATGAGGACTACTGGCCTTTTGAGATGAACAAGGACCTTATGGAAAAGTACCATAAGCGAGCTCGTCAAGAAAAGTTTGAAGTAGTCAAGTCACTCATGGCTTGCAAGATGAAAGAAGGGGAATCGGTTGTGTCACATGTGCAAAGAATGCAACGCTACATAGAGCGTTTGGTCAAGCTCAACATTCAATTTGATGAGGAATTGGCCATTGACATGGTCTTGAACTTACTACCTGATTGTTATGGTCAGTTTATTCTAACTTACCATTTGAACAATACTGAGCAGACCTTGGCCCAATTGCACAACTTGTTGCAGACAGCTGAGGCAGGAATGAAGGGTAAACGTATACCCTCCACGCCTACAAGTGCCCCTGTGTTGGCTATTGGACAGGGAAAGGGGAAAAAGAGGAAAGGTCCTCCCAAGCAAAACTGGAAGAGCAAGGCTCAAGCTGGGTCGTCTAGTAATGGCCCAAAGGCTAAGCCCAATGGTTCCACTCCCCATGTTTCTGATCCAAAAGAGGCCGTTTGCTTTTACTGTAATCAAAAGGGGCATTGGAAGAGATCTTGGCCACAATATCCGCAAGATATCAAGGATGGCAAAGTGAAGCCATCTTCGGCAGGTATTTACACTATTTCTGCTAATAACTCATTATTTTCTCGTTCATGGGTCCTTGATACATGATGTGGTTTTCATATCTGTTCTGATTTGCAGGGACTAAAGGAAAGTGAGGAGATAGAGCGAGGAAGGATAAACTTGATCATGGGAAACAGAAAGTCTTCACCAGTGACCAAGATCGGAGTTTATCAGCTTCTGCTTAGCAATGATGTTAGATTAGATTTAATAAATTGTTGCTATTCGTCTGAGATGACGAGAAACATTATTTCATTTCATGCATTGTTCAGACAAGGTTTCAAATATTCTTTTAATGATTTGAATGGTTCAATTTCTGTTTATAAGAATGGTGTTTTTATGTTTGAAGCTTTACCTTGTGATGGTGTGTATGAAACAGTGACTTGTGTTGATAGCTTAGGAAATGGTGTACTTAATATTGACTTGTCTAATAGTGTAGACAAGGCATGCTTGTGGCATTGTCGTCTTGGACACATTAACAAGAAACGCATAGCCCAACTCCAAAAGGATGGAGTGTTGGAATCATTTGACCTAAAATCAGATGATATGTGTGAATCTTGTCTTTTGGGAAAGATGACAAAATCACCATTCACAGGGTCTTGTGAAAGAGGTGAAGGTCTGTTGGATCTCATACACACAGATGTGTGTGGGCCCTTCAGATTAACTACAAGAGATGCTAATCGATTCTATGTGACTTTCACTGACGATTATAGCAGATATGGATATATCTACTTGATCAAGCATAAGTCAGAAACTTTTGAAAAGTTCAAAGAGTTTAAGCATGAAGTCGAAAATCAATTGGGCAGAAAGATAAAGATACTTAGATCCGATAGAGGCGGGGAGTATCTTAGTATCGAGTTTAACGACTATCTGAAAGAATGTGGGATAGTCTCACAATTGACTCCTCCTAGGACACCACAGTTAAATGGTGTAGCTGAGAGGCGTAATCGGACCTTGTTAGACATGGTTCGTTCTATGATGAGTCGTGCTTCGCTTCCTATTCACTTCTGGGGGTATGCCTTAGAGACAGCCGCCCACATCCTCAATCTTGTCCCTACAAAGAAGGTTGCCAAAACACCTCACGAAATGTGGACGGGGAAAGTTCCCTCGTTGGCACATATTAAAGTCTGGGGTTGTGAAGCTTTCGTAAGACGAGAGACTCACGACAAGCTAGCAGCTAGAAGTGAGAAATGTGTTTTCATTGGTTACCCAAAGCAGTCTTTTGGATATTTGTTCTACAGGCCTAGTGAAAACGTGGTCTTTGTAGCACGAAGAGGAGTCTTTCTAGAAAGGGAGCTCATATTCAAAGAGGACAGTGGGAGCACCATTGAACTTGAAGAAATTCAAGAGTTAGCCAATGAAGGAACCTTAGATGACACTAGCACTCAACCAGAGGAAACAGTTCCTGTTGAACCAGTTGATAACTCATTACCTCTTCGAAGGTCCACTAGGGCGAGTGTGCCATTTGAGTTGTATGGTTTTCATATTACTTCAGATGGTGACACATTCATAAGTGACAGAACACTAGTTAACTTATATGAACCAGTCACTTATAAGGAAGCAATGGCAGGCCCAGAGGCTTCCAAGTGGAAAGAGGCAATGGACAGCGAGATTAAGTCCATGTATGACAACCAAGTTTGGAATTTGGTTGATAGTGCACCAGGTCGTAAGACAGTTGGGTGCAAATGGATCTTCAAGAAGAAGACAGACATGGATGGAAATGTGCACACATTCAAGGCTCGACTGGTTGCAAAAGGTTTCACTCAAACCCCAGGGGTTGACTATGATAAGACCTTCTCGCCAGTGGCTAAGATTAAATCTATTAGGATATTGCTCGCCATAGCTGCCTTTCATGATTATGAAATCTGGCAGATGGATGTCAAAACTGCTTTCCTTAATGGGAAGTTGGCTGAAGATGTTTACATGAGTCAGCCAGAGGGTTTTGTTGATGCAAAGTTCCCCAATAGAGTGTGCAAGCTTGAGAAATCCATTTATGGATTGAAACAAGAATCTCGCAGTTGGAATCTTTGCTTCCATGAGAAAGTCAAAGAGTTTGGTTTCTCTAGAAGTGAAGATGAGTTCTGTGTGTATATCAAGGCTAGTGGGAGTATAGTAACTTTTCTGGTGTTGTATGTCGATGACATATTACTCATTGGTAACGACGTTCCAACCTTGAAAGAAGTTAAGTCTTGGCTTGGAAAGTGTTTTGCCATGAAAGACCTTGGAGAAGCTGCCTATATTCTTGGGATTAGAATATTGAGAGATAGAAAGAAGAGACTAATTGGACTTAGTCAGAGCACATACTTGGATAAGGTACTAAAGAGGTTTAGTATGGAAAATTCCAAGAAGGGAGAGCTACCTATCCAGAGTAATACCAAATTGAGTAAGACTCAATGCCCGAGTACAGATGTTGAAATAGATGACATGAGTCGTGTACCTTATGCTTCCGCTGTCGGATCGATCATGTACGCTATGACATGTACTCGCCCTGATGTGGCATTTGCTTTGAGCATGGTCAGTCGCTATCAGGGAAACCCAGGTAGAGCTCATTGGATAGCAGTTAAGAATATACTCAAGTATTTGCGAAGGACAAAGGACTGGGTCCTTGTGCTTGGTGGCAGTGATACTTTGAGAGTAGATGGTTACAGTGATGCCAGCTTTCAGACGGATAGAGATAACTTCCGTTCTCAGTCGGGCTGGGTGTTTTTACTGAATGGAGGAGCAGTTACTTGGAAGAGTTCCAAGCAAAATACGGTGGCTGATTCTACTTGTGAATCAGAGTACATAGCAGCAAGTGAAGCGTCGAAAGAAGCAGCTTGGTTGAGGAACTTCATCGGGGATCTCGGAGTTGTTCCAACCATCCAGGAGCCTATGGAACTGTTCTGCGATAGTGAAGGAGCGGTTGCCTTGACAAAGGAACCGAGAGATCATGGTAAGACCATACATATCGACAGAAAGTACCATTTCATCAGACATAGAGTTGAAGAAGGCCATCTTATAGTAAAGAAGGTGTCATCTGAAGATAACCCAGCAGATCCCCTCACAAAGGGTCTGAGTAGGGCTAAGCATATTCAGCATGCTCAGAGCATAGGACTGAAAGATGATATTAGTTTTAGTAGTTAGATTAGTTTTATTCTGAAACTTGTAACAAAGTAAATGTAATTGACTTTTGGTGATTAAATAATAAAGTATTATTTATAAGTTTGGTTTCTGCCTTTTGTCAATTGTTTATTATTGTGTTTCATTTTTGCATGTTTTACTTCCCGAATAATAAGATTATTCAAACTCCACAGCCACTCATACTTTTGGAAGTAAGTAGTGAATTAAGACTGTCATGAACTGGATTGTAGATTGTCTAAGGATAGACATGGCAATAGAATTGCTGCAACGTTCATGAGTACTCAGAAATTGAGATTTAAGTACTGGATAAACCCTCGCTCAGAGTATCACTTCATGGAATTCATCACGAGTAATACTGAGACGATAATATCTTATAATCTTGAAACGAAGATATATGAGTTGCAATTTACAAGTCGGTCATGCATTGGTGATACGAAAACGCATCAGTAACTTGGTGTTATAAAACGTATTGTCATGTATAATTTGATGAGTAAAAGATACAAGCATATGAGTCAACGTTTATTCGTTCCTTTTTCCCTAATAGGAAAAGCGATATCTGTGGGCCCCTCGATGATTTGGTGTTGACTTATGTGCTGGGCCCAGCCAGGACTAGATTGATGTGTTCGATTAGAAGTCCTACATCATCACAAATCAAAAATCGGGAAACATAGATTCTGGACAAAGAGATTGATTACATCCCATGTCTTTTGTCTAGGGATATTTGGCAGAACGAAGGATTATATGATCACTTATCTTAGGACACGTAACTGACTGGGTCAGAGTGGCAACAGCTTTTTGGAAGCTACAATTTGCTGGTCAAATTTAGAAGGCATACTAGCAATTATAGTTACAGACTTATCCAAGTGGGAGACTGTTGGATTAGGTGTCTAAGCCCATAACTATAATTGGTATGTACTTGAATTGATAGCAGCACAGTCCTTTTGGGTTGTCCTCAACCTAGCAACTGGACAAGGAAATTATGAAAGGAGAGATATTAATTTATAAGATTAATGAATTAATATAAATGATTTATTAATATGTTAAAAGATTAATATATTAATTAGAAATCATTATGTTTAATTAATAGTTAGCCAGAAATTAATCAGAATTAATTTTGGGGTTAAAATAATTAATTATAAAGTGCAGGGACTAGTTTGCAATTAACTAATAGTTGAGTGGAAGGTTCCAGAACCCCCTTGGAAGGAGGTGGACGAAATTCTTAGGGGAAACCCTAGAGATTTCGTCCAAGGGGTCCAAATAAGGCCTTTGGATCTTGCTTAGGCCCTAAGCAAAGGATAACTAGGGTTTTCCCTAAACCCTAGATCCCTCAGCTATTTAAGGAGCCTCCTGGCTCACATTTGAGGTCACTGATTTCTTTGGAAGAAACCCTAAGGCCGAAATTGCATACTCTCTCCATCCTCTCTCCTCCAAGTTTCCTTCTTGCTAGTTCTTGGGTGTGATTCCATTAGAGGCATTACATTTGTGGTGCTAAGCTTCCAAGAAGATCAAGATCAAGATCAAGAGGATTATCAATTGTTTGCTATAACAATTGAAAGGTATGTAACTCCTAAACCCTAGTTTGTTAATTTCAAAATTAGCCTCTTTCCTCTAGGGTTCTTGTTTTGTAATTCAAAGTTATATGTTCAATAGTTAAAACATAGATCCAAAGTAGGTTGCATGTGAACTTAGGAATTGTTTTCTAGTTTATTTGTTTTACCTAAAACCTATCATGCTAACCATGCTCAAAGCAAAGGCTACATCAGGTCGAGTACACGTCATAGCATACATGATCGATCCTACAGCTGAAGCATAAGGTATTCGACTCATTTATGCTATCTCAGCCTCAGTACTAGGGCTTTGTGTCTTACTTAATCTGGCGTTACTCTGGATGGGTAACTCTCCTTTCTTGGAGTTATGCATGTTGAACCTTTTCAACACTTTGTCCCCATAGGTGCTTTGACTAAGTCCAATTAGTCTTTTACTCCTGTTTCTCAAAATCCTTATCCCTAGGATATAGGCAGCTTCTCCAAGGTCCTTCATAGCGAAACACTTCCCAAGCCAGGACTTTACTTCCTGCAGGGTTGGGATGTCATTTCCTATGAGTAGTATGTCATCCACATACAGTACCAAAAAGCTGACTATACTCCCACTAGCCTTGATATAGACACAAGATTCATCATCACTCCTTGAAAAGCCAAATTCTTTGATTTTCTCATCAAAGCAAAGATTCCATCTGCGAGGTGCCTGTTTTAATCCATAAATGGATTTCTCGAGCTTACACACTCTACTGGGGTACTCTGTACTGACAAAACCCTCTGGCTGAACCATGTAAACATCTTCAGCCAACTTTCCATTAAGGAAAGCGGTTTTGACATCCATTTGCCATATTTCATAATCATGAAATGCAGCAATGGCTAACAGAACCCTAATAGACTTAATCTTGGCCACTGGTGAAAAGGTCTCATCATAATCAACTCCCAGAGTTTGAGAATAACCCTTTGCAACCAGTCGTGCCTTATAAGTGTGTACATTACCATCCATGTCGGTCTTCTTCTTGAAGATCCATTTGCACCCAACTATCTTACGATCAGGTACATTGTCAACCAAGTTCCAAACTTGATTGTCATACATGGACTGTATCTCGCTATCCATAGCCTCTTTCCATTTAGCAGCCTCAGGGCCTGCCATGGCTTCCGTGTAGCTGTTAGGCTCATCCAGATTTACCAGTGTGTTATCACTGATAAGTGTCTCACCTTCTGCAGTAATACGAAAACCATAATAATGCTCAGGTGCATTCCTAACTCTGGTGGAACGCCTCAGAGGTATAGATTCTTCAGTTGGCTCAACAGGAGTTTCCTCCCCAGGTTGAGGGCTAGGGTTTGAGGTTCCTTCACCACTTGACTCTTGAATTTCCTCAAGGTCAAGTTGCCTCTCACTGTCTCCTTGGCTCATAAATTCTCTCTCTCGAAAGAATCCTCTTCTTGCTACAAAGACCACATTATCACTGGGTCTGTAGAAGATGTAACCAAAGGATTTCTGTGGGTAGCCAATGAAAATACACATTTCGCTTCGGGGTTCGAGCTTATCGTGAGTCTCGCGTCTCACGAAAGCCTCGCAACCCCAAATCTTGATGTGGTCTAGATTAGGAACTTTTCCAGTCCACAACTCGTGAGGTGTTTTGGCAACCTTCTTTGTAGGGACTAGATTAAGGATATGGGCGGCAGTCTCTAAGGCATACCCCCAAAATGATATTGGTAGCGAAGCTCGACTCATCATGGAACGAACCATGTCCAACAAGGTCCGATTGCGCCTCTCAGCTACACCATTCAACTGTGGTGTCCTAGGAGGTGTCAATTGTGAGACAATCCCACATTCCTTAAGATGGTCAAGGAACTCAGTACTAAGATACTCACCACCACGATCAGATCGAAGCATCTTAATGTTCATGCCCACCTGATTCTCCACTTCTTGCTTAAACTCTTTGAATTTCTCAAAGGTTTCTGAATTATGCTTGATTAGGTAGACATATCCATATCTACTAAAATCATCAGTAAAAGTCACATAGAACCGATTAGCATCTCTTGTGGCGGTTCTGAAGGGTCCACACACATCCGTGTGTATGAGGTCCAACAAACCTTCACCCCTAGCACAAGTGCCAGTAAAAGGTGACTTTATCATTTTACCAAGCAAACAAGATTCACAACTATCATCTGACTTTAGGTCAAATGACTCCAAGACTCCATCCTTTTGGAGTTGGCCTATGCGTTTCTTGCTTACATGTCCAAGACGACAATGCCATAAGGATGCTTTATCTAAGCTAGTGGAAGAGTTAATACACAATACATTATTTCCTAGATTATCTACAACAGATACAGTTTCATACACGCCATCACAAGGTAATGCTTTAAAATAAAGAACATTATTAAAGAAAGCATCAATACTACCATTATTATTATCAAAATAAAATGTAAAACCTTGTTTATACAATGCATGAAAGGAAATAACATTTCTTGCCATTTCTGGCGAATAATAACATTTATTCAAATCTAATGTAAACCCACTATTTAGCACTAAGGAATAAACTCCTATCTTGGTGACAGGTGAAGCTTTCTTGTTTCCCATGATCAAGTTTATCTTTCCCTGCTCCACATTCTCACTTCTTTTTAGTCCCTGCAAATCACAACATATGTGAATACCACAACCTGTATCAAGGACCCAAGACTTAGAATGAGGTGAGTTATTAGACAATATAGTGTATATACCTGCATGGTTGGGTTTTACTTTCCCGTCCTTCAAATCTTGCTGGTACATTGGGCAGTTTCGCTTCCAGTGCGACTTTTCATGGCAATAGAAGCATTCAGCCTCATTAGGGTTAGCAGAAGGAGTGACAAAACCTTTCTTGGTTTTGCTTAAAGAGGAGCCTTCAAGGGTCTTACCCTTGGTACCCTTAGAAGGGTTCTTTCTCTTCTTCCCTTTGCCATGCCCGATTGCCAAGACATTGGCCGCAATTGGAGTAGGAGTAGGAGTAGTAACAACCGACTTACCCTTTAGACCACTTTCGGCGGTCTTCAAGAGTCCTTGAAGTTTGCTGAGGGTGACTTCTTCCTTGTTCATGTGATATGTCATACGGAATTGATCATAACACGATGGCAAGGAGTGCAAAATGATGTCTATTGCTAACTCCTCAGGGAAGTTCACATTCAGCTTCAGTAAACGGTCCACATACCTTTGCATTTTCTACATGTGGCCCGTGATGGGTTCACCATCCTTCATTCGGGTTGTTATCATGGAGGAGATTATTTCATATCGCTCTTGACGAGCACTTTGATGGTAGCGGTCCATCAAGTCCTGGTGCATCTCAAAAGGATAATAGTCCTGATAGGACTTTTGGAGCTCGGCTGTCATGGTGGCCATCATGATGCATGCCACTTTTGTAGCATCTCTTTCATGTACCTCATATTCAACAAGCTCTTCAGGAGTAGCAGTTGGCTCGGGTACCTTCAGCTCCTTATCGAGAACATATTCTTTGTTCTCATACCGAGTGACCATCCTGATGTTTCTGATCCAATCTGTAAAGTTAGACTCATCAAAGATGACTCTCCCACAAAGATTCATGAGAGAGAAGGAGCTAGAAGGGTTTGAGCCAGAAGCATTGTTATTGGAAGACATCTGAAAAGAAGAGGGAATAGATTAGATTAGATATAGAGATAGTCCTTAACAAAACACCCAAATGTAATATTAAGGCTAGGACCCAACACAATATTTTATAACTTAGAAGAGGGATGCCGTAATCTAAGCTATAAGATATTTGAAGGTAGGTGAATGACGATTCACCAATTTCCACCATGAAAAACGAAATATTTAATTAGGTTTTAATTGGTTTAGAAACTCCTAGATTCTTTGAGATTCATTGAACTTTCTTCAATGGCATGTTTCAATCTCGAGTGTGCCCTTCAAGTTTTGTGACTGGGATGCCGAGGATCACAAAACAAGGTGTGAAGTAACCATGCAAATTACTTGGTACCCTTAATGTATTACCCCTCAATCGATGTGCCGGTTAACCACACACGCTCCATCGATACTATGATAAACATTAAGTCACCCTTTACCTACCTTGTTAAGTTCAAGTTAGTGTGCCGGTTAACCACACACGCTCCACTAACGACTTAAATAAAGTGTAAAGTGTAATTTCATGGATTAGCACCTTATTCACATTTTCCTAAAATAACTAAGATTGGGAATTCAATAAAGTTTAGTTACTTTAGTATTATCATTATACTTTTAATGAGAATTTATAAGTCCTTGTCCTACTCGTTCGGCTAACGACCCTCTACCGATCAAGGAAGCGGTGGGTGAGAGTGGACACCCATTAAGTTGCCATTTTATAGGCAACAACCTTATACCCCCTTATAGACCGGCTTCGTGAATGAGGCGTACTAGCGGTAAGACGACTTGATCTTATACATATATAAATATTATTAAACTTATAATATTATAAAGTATAAGGGTTGAATTTTAACTTTTAAAATTCTAGGGGTTGGAACTAAAGTTTTTAATATGACTTTACATGTTCCAAAACTTGAGGGCAAGTTTTGTAAACTTTCAAAACTTTTCATTTCTCATAACTTATGAGTTAATGGTTATTAAAAATGAAGACTCTTCATTTTTTGTAACCTATGTGTTCTTTTAATGGTTATTTATAAATGTGACTTTTGGTTATCCATAACTTAAGAACTAGTTATGGACTCCATTAAAACACATAAATATCAAGAATTAATCTAATCAATTATTAGCACATAATTTCTATGATCTTCTAAACTCATATGTTTATGAATGTTCATATCAAAAATTTCAAGAATCGTAAGTACATATACAAAACTTGAAATTTTGATACGAGCTTTTGAACAAAACTTCGATTTTCAAGTTTTTTTTTTTTTTTTTTTTTTTTTTTTTTTGCATCAAGTATCAAATAAACAAACCAGTCTCTGATACCACTGATGGGTTTTGAGCATTCTAACACTCCTATGGTGTACATGCAACCCTAGAAACCTTGGATCTATGTTTGACTAAGATACATGCAAATAATTATTTTTTCAAGGTTCTTATCCTAACTAGCATGGCATGGGATACTTGAATCAAATAAAACTAGTAGAATTACTTACCTTGTAGTAGTAGTTGATTGCTTGGAGTTTGAGAGCCTAGCACCAATAATGTGGATGCCTCAAATGGAAATCACAAATCACCACAAACTTGGAACTTTGAGAGAATAGTAATCACCTTCTTGAAATCGGCCCTCTTACTTTACTCACCACAACTCGTGTGATTTCAAGAACCAAAGTCTCCTTTATATAGTGTGGTGGATTAGGGTTACATCCATGTAAACCCTAATACTCATGTCTTTTCATTTCCATGAGATCCATGGGTTAAAGCTCCATGGACTTTCCATGCAAGCCTAGCCCATTCCAAATAAGCATTAGCTCACACTATATAAATACAAGAGCCCATATTTAATTAGTCATACTTTTGATCTCTAAATTAATTCTAGATTAATTATAGATCAATACTAATTAAATAATATGATTTTATATTAATATATTAGGACTTATAATATATTAATAAATCATAATTTATACTATTCTCAAACGATTATCCATAAATTGTTCGGGTGAAGTGCAACCCAAATGGACCATGACGGGTCGGGTCAAGTACATACCAAATATAGTTATGGACTTAGACACTATATCCAACACTACCCTTTATATAGGGGTGGGTGTGTGGCCATGAGGGGTGTGTACGGCCGTACACCCATGTGTGCGGCCGCACACTCCTCCAAAAGGGGTGTATGGCCTGATTTCGTTACTATACAACTTGCTGACTCATTCATAATCTCGACCTTGGTTGTACTCAAGCTTAAAACGCTTAAATGAACCCTTAATCAGTGCTAGGAGTTAACAGAAACGAGTTTAACATAAATTAACTGACTAGATATACCCGGTAGAAGTTTCGGGTTGTCACAGCTCTCAACCACTTGGAGATGAACATATTTCCTACACACCTTGTTGATACTGTTATTTAAACATCAAATGCAACTTATTATCAAAAACCCAAAATAACTTTCTTACCATATACAAACAAAATTAATGGAAAACAAAACACATTGCATTTTGTATTAATGTGGGTCATCAAATCAAACAAACAAACATGACATTTCCCATTACTAGCACCAACAAACTCCTTAAAAGAATATCAACCAAGATGATAATCGAATTACCCACCATTTCGCACAAATCGCTTGCTTAATGTACAACAAAACATCTCATTTATCCGACTTCAATAATAAATACTTTTTTACACCAAACCAAATCCTTATATAAACAAAAAGAATCAATCAAGACCATGCCCACAATCACTTAGTCAAAGTATCGGGTAGTGTAGTTGAATGAGCTCCACTGATTTTCCCTCCAAGATCCAAGGAACTTTCACACCCGGGCAACGAACCCACATTCCCATAACATTAACTTTCACATGATATATCATAATATGCCCTTTCATATCCAAAAACTCATCACTTACATATCTTCTCCAATTATCTTCAACCGCTTCATTAACCCTTTTTACACTCTCTAAACTCCCCGACTCCTCATAACACCCCTCAGGTAACCCAAGTTGTTTCCCCCACGATGGCATTCTATACTCGTAAACCTAAAACATCCAACAAAACTTATTCCAATTAAACCATTCTACTTTCGTTTTTTTTTTTGAAAATAAAAGTATGTTGCTATTTTTTTGTACCTGCCTGTATGGATGATGTTTTTTTGTTGCCCAAGTGTGGCGGGGTTGATATGAACCCATGACGATTTATGTGTCTTTTGAACCGGCTAAAGATCTTTGATTGATGTTTTTGAGCCTCGTTATTACATATTCGTCATGCACTATCATTCCTTTTACGTGCACGTAAATCATTAACTAAAAAAACAAAAAGCCATAAACTCATGGTCTTAAAACCGAAAACCCGTAAACCCAAACCAAAAAACACCTATGCAGAAACCGAACCCAAATGGGTTTAAAAAATGAAAACTCGAGTTTCTATGGTTTAGATTTGATTTTAGGCAAAAGTTGGCTCATGCTTATCCTTAATTATCACCATCTTGAGGTACATAGTGTGTCTGAATACCGTTAGCCTAATCAATACATATAGATATGAATATGTGATTTACACAAACATCAATATCTTAATAGTAATAACTTAACATAACCCGTAATTCAATACATCAAACGATAGCAAATACTTTGGCTAATTCATTTCAATTCTTAAAACATATTGTTTTTCTAAACTGTGTACGATGAAATGAAATTGAGGGGTCTGTTTATAAAAAAATACATATGATATGATTCAGGATAAGCAGATTGAATTATGTGTCGTTGAATTGTGTGTCAGATAAAGTTTATGAATTATGTGTTGTTGAATTGTGTGTCGAATAAGATTTTTGAATTATATGTCGTTGAATTATGTGTCGGATAAAATTCTGAATTATATCGTTGAATTGTATGTCCAATAAAATTTATATACATATCATTACTATGTATTCAAATATTATATTTATAGTCCTCTTGTTATAGTTTATTTTTTTATTTCTTTTCATTTTCTTTTTGAATCATTATTTATATATTGTTTTGGAATAAACAAGATTATTGTTGACTTTTTTCATCTTGTCAAAGTAGTCAACGAACAAGGAACAAAGTAAAACAATTAAAAGGTGTGTTGATTTCATTTTGAACCTAAAAGAAACTTTTAGTCAAAAGAACTTATTGATTTGTAGTATGAAAAAATGAATTTTTTAAAAAATGTTTGGATTAGCTTTTATGATGGAAAAAATCAATAATTTTTTTTTTAAATATATGTCTTGACGTATATATGTTTTAAAAGTTATTTGTCTTAGCTTATATATGTTTTAAGATTTATGTGTTATTACTCAAAAAGTTACAAGTTATTTTGAAAAGTTAGAAATTATAACTTATTGAAATCGTTTTTAAATTTAAAAAAAAAATTATTTTAAAAGTGTTTTTCATAACTTCAAACATTTTTTTTATGATTTATTGAATTTTTTTAAAAAAATCAATTAATATTTTTAGATAAATCTCAAACGCCCCCATACAACCAACATATTATGATTTTTTTTCGTTTGCATAAAATGTTGGTTTTTATGGGATTTTCTGAAGTAATTTGCCCATAACAGCCAGCCTTCTAAACATGCGTCACTACTTGGCATTTCTTTCCCTCCGAATTGATTTTCAATTTCTTCGTTTCACATCCATTTGTTGCACAGCAGGCTCGATCAAATTTGGGTTTTTAGTTTTGCAACCCAAAAGTTCGGATAATTTACAAAACAATTAGAATCGTCTTTTACTTTGATTGTTTCAAAAAAGAAATTCTACGATTTAATGGCGAGGACGATACAGAAGTTAAGAAAGGTGCCAAACTCTTATTCATGGAATAATTCCACTTATGGATTGTTCGGCAATGGAGTTCTTAGAGTCTTAACAAGATCAACTTTTGCAGCCATCAGATACTTCGTATCATGCACGTCAAAAGAAGATTCATACGAGTTGAACAGAATGTTAACACAATGTGAAGGTAGTATAAGATCCATTAAGAAAATGCATGCTAAGATCATCATTGGAGGTTATGAGCAAAATGTTTTTGTTGGGTCTAAGCTTATTGCCATCTATTCTGGATTGGGTCAATTGTACATGAAAGATGCAAGGAAAGTGTTCGATCATTTGTCTGAAAGAGATGTTTTCTTGTGGAACATGATGATTCAAACATACGCAAATTCAGATATGTCTCCTGAAGCATTGGATGTGTATAAAAAGATGCGTGAACAAGGTATGCTTCTCGATAAGTATACATTTACGTTCGTTCTAAAGGCGTCCGGCATCACAAAAGATGAGAAAACAGGCTGCGTCATCCATGGACACGTAATAAAATGTGGATTTTACTTTAATTTGTTCGTTGGGAATGCTCTGGTTGCGTTTTATGCGAAATGTGAAATGATCGAACCATGTATGAAGGTGTTCGATGAAATGCCACAAAGGGATCTCGTTACTTGGAATACTGCCATTTCCAGTTGTGCTAACAATGATCGAATTGCAAAAGCTCTTGATCTTTTTCGTACATTACTACATGAACAGTCTCTTAGCTTACCAGATCATGCCACTCTCGTTAGCATCCTTCCCGCTTGTGCTCAAGCAGCAGAAATCCAATTAGGGTTTTGGATCCATTGTTACACCATTAAGACAGGTTTAAACAACGATGCTATGGTGGGAAGTGGTATGATCGCTATGTATGCAAATAGTGGCCATTTAGACTATGCACGCCAAGTGTTTGATGAAATGCCTGAAAGAAACATCATGGTATGGAACGCCATGATGAGGGGTTACGGAATGCATGGAAACGCGGAAGAAACACTCAATCTTTTCTCAAACTTCTTGAAAGACGGTTTTACCCCCGACGGGATTGTGTTTCTGTGCTTGTTATCAACATGTAGCCACGCGGGATTAATCGCAAAAGGGCGTGAAATTTTCAAACAAATGGAAGATTACAATGTGGAAAGAGGTCAAGAACATTATGCGTGTATGGTTGATTTGTTTGGGAGAGCAGGATTGGTTATGGAGGCGGTTGAGTTGATTAAATCCATGCCAATAGGGCCCGGGAAAAGTGTGTATGGTGCTCTTCTTGGTGCTTGTAGGATGCATAATTATATTGAACTTGGTGAAGTTGTGGCGGAGAAGTTGTTTTTGTTGGATCCGATGAGTGGCGGCCGGTATGTGACGCTGGCGAAGTTGTATGGCGGTGTTGGGCGGTTGAAGGAGGCTGCCGCTGTGAGGAAGATGATGGTGAAGAGTAATATCAAGAAACCGTTTGGGTATAGTTCGGTGAAGGTGGATAGTGTTGTTCATACGTTTGGGGCGGAAGATGAGAATCATGTAAGAAGAATTGAGATTTTTGATACACTTGCGTGTTTGGATAAAGTAATGGCGGAAGAAAATTAAAGCTTCAGAGCATCTCATTGACTTATACTGCATTTGGTGTTTATTAGGATGAGACTGATGTCAATATGATAAACAAATATAGTTTTTTTATCCTAGAAAGACGTGCCTTGATATACTTAGCAAGATTTTTAGGGATCTAACGGGTCAAGGACTACAAAATACTTCAAAATGTAGTTGACACTGGTTCGAATCCTTCGGGCTTTTATAGGAATGATTATGAAAGTATTCTCCTTACACCTTAAGGTCCTTCAACATTTTTCTTGTGCATTTTATACTTATTATGGGCTGTAGAAGGTTTATCTGGTTTTGATACTTATGTGATGTATCATTATCCATGTGGCGTCTACATGTCATCGACTCAAAAAATATATATACGCTTGGTCCTTGAACAAAAAAATGTATTGTTTATACGCTTGTCTTTGATGAAAAGTTTATACAATTATACCATTTTGTTTGAACTCATTTTATGATTTTGATTATGTACTATTGATGTTCACTATTGATGTAAACTTGTTCCTTTTATTAAGTATTAGCGGGTGTTTGGGATTTTCTTATTATTTATCCGATAGCTTATAAGCTATCAGCTAACCTTTCATTTCAGATAACATATAACTTTTTAGCTAATTTGACAAACATAGCCTCAGTATATAAGTTGTTTTAAAATATCATGAAAATATGACTTGAAAATATGACTTGAAAAATGACTTTTTGAAGGTGGTGAAAAACTAATTTCAAAAATGCTTCCTTTCCACATTTTTTAAGCTCATTGACAATTTAAAAAACTAATAAGTCAATAATCACTTTCTAAACTCGATCCCAAAAATCCCAACTCATTCGGTTTATGAAGTATTTTTAAATCCCATTGATTCTTGATCACCAAAGGTCAAAATTATAAAATACAAACAAATTTTAAATTTCGATGAAAACAAACACTTTGCATTTTGTATAATGCCAATCATCAAATCAAATCAAACATCACTAGCAAATGCGACTAAAAACACTTCCGATTACCCAAATCGCTTTCTTAATGTACAACAAAACATCTCATCTATCCAACTTCAACAACCAAACAAAACCATATGTCAATACACACCTTTTCCCTTTACACCAATACCAAATCCTTATATAAACAAAAAGAATCAATCATACCCGCGGGCCCACAATCACGTAGTCAAAATATCGGGAAGTGTAGTCGAATGAGCTCCAATAATTTTCCCTCCAAGATCCGGGAAACTTTCACACTCAGGCAACGACCCCACATTCCCATCCACATCAACCTTCAAAGGATACATCATTAGATGCCCTTGCAATTCCGAAAACTCATCACTCACATACCTTCTCCAATTATCTTCCGCCACCTCATTCACCCTTTTCACACTCTCCAAACTCCCCGGCTCCTCATAACACCCCTCAAGCACCCCAAGTTGCTCCGCCCACAACGACATTCTATACCCGTAAACCTAAAACACACAATAAAAGTTAGTTTGTTTGATAGTTGTTGACTGAGTCAGATCTAACTGAGTCAAGGTCTGACCGAGTCAGACACAGACACAACCCTAAATCTGACTGAGTAAGAGGCATATCAAACGGCCCCTTACTCCAATTATGTCGTTCTACTTTCAATTTTTTTTTTTTAAAATGAAAAATGAAAGTATGTTGCTATTTTTTGTATACCTGTCCATGTGGATGACGTTTTTTGGCTGCCCAAGTGTGGTGGGGTTGATACGAACCCATGGCGATTTCTGTGTCTTTTGATCCGGCTAAGGATCTTTGGTTGATGTTTGCGGACCCCATTATGACATATTCATCATCCACTATCATTCCTTTTGCGTGCACGTATATCATGAAGCGCTTGAATTTTTGTGAATCTGAGATCTGTAAGATATGATTCAAAAACAAATCTTGTAAGACTGGAATGGAATGTGTGATTACATTCCATGGTTAGGTTTGTTACTTACCTTCTCGTCTGGGGAAGATTGAGGCATTCCTGGAGGTAATTCTTCACGTTTTCCAAGGCAATAGAAATTTAGATAGTCTTGAGGGTGTGCATCAAGTTGCATAGCTTTGATTTCACGTGCTACGATAGTGTACATTGTTTGCATTGACTGACTCTGTAATATTTAATGACGAGGATGAGGAGGGTATTTACGTCTTTTGTACAGACACGAGAAGAAGGGTAAAAAGGTAATATTACCTGCCAATAGAGAATCTCTTGGACAGTAGCAGATGATGGAACACCTTCAGGCCACATTGGTATGACAACATAAACTGCAAACCTCTCTCCTGCTCTGATCTTGCTTGCAATTTTTAAGGCCAATTCCATTGGAATCAGATTATCAGCTCCTTTTGATATGTAAAGTACAATAAAACAGTTTATTAATATAAGACCTATAAGAATCGGAATTTATCTTATTCTTATCAGAAACCATATAAAACGAATATATTATGATAAAGTATTTGTGTCTATACTATATACTATACCTGCATCTTTGTATGAAGGCCATGCGTATGATGATCCAATGAAATACTGGTTTTCAATATAAATGAAATGCTGAGCTGAGCGAATGGCTTGGATATATGCTGTCTGAATACTTTTGTCAATCACCAGACTTTTTGCACTAATAAGATTCTGCACCAATGAAATGGATGAACATTTATAGCAGTGTATGTATCTAGATTCCTTTGCTACAGTACAATGTTGTGATAGGAAGAAATGGATGTATGTATGATGCTATAATAAACAAATCAATGGAAATAAGTTTGCTATTTCTTGCATTTTCCTACAAATATGGGTTGAACATGAAAGGTGTTTAGCAAGAACAAGAAGATGAACAGATTTCAATTACTAACCTGTGCCTCACAAACATCAACAGTTTTGGGAAATCCTTTCAAAGATCCAGAATCGATAGACCGAAAAATCTGTGAGAGGTAAAACTCATGAGAATTACTTATTAATTTAGATGAGGAGGGCATTCACGTCTTTTGTACAAATAAGAAATCGAGATCAAGTCCCTGTCCTATCTTTTTGGGACTAAAGATATCATTTTTTTTTTGTCTCATTGACATGAGTCTCGCAAACAAATTACAACCACTTATGCCCTTTTGTGTCTAACAAAAGGGGCTTAAAAAGTCACATAAGAAAAGAAGTTGGTGGAAAAAAAAAAAAAAAAGAGAGAAGACTTTTTCTAACCTGCACATGCCAGTTATCTGGATGATCTTCCTTGTAAACATGCAACAATGGTTCATCTTCAGGAACAATGGTGTGATCTCCATGTTTTGGAACAGGATATTTAGGACTAATAATCCATGAAATCCGCTCGATCTTTATCAATGCATCATCTTGCCACTGGGCCATTTTCTTGGCAATAAATGCAAATTCTCTCCACTTAGTAGCCTTTTTCCATCTCTGCTCAAAGTTCAAAAGCACATCATATGCAGCAGGACCATCAATCTTGCAGTGTAAATCATGCCATGGTTGCCTTGGAGCTTTGGTTCCTGCCTAATATAAGATATCACACCATTAGAAAAAAAATTGGGGCACATTTTGGAATAATAATATCAGAAAATGGGAAACAAATTGAAGAACACCACTCACTGGATATGTTGGCTGATGAAAATCATCCTTGAAAACAGTGTCTAGATCATGAAATAACCTATGCTGAGGTGTATCATAACGTCCATCACAGAGATCAAGACCACCTATAAATGCAGTAATTTTTCTATTGTTACCAGATGCTTGTGTATCTACAAGTACACATTTCTGATGATGTGTAAATGCAGTTCCAACAACCTGAAATGTAAATGGTATAAGAAAGATTCATTGCAACAAAGTGAGTAATCTGAATGAAAACCAGAGGAGGGAATCAGAGAAGAGAAGTGCTTGCCTGTTGCTTAAAAAAACTAAGTTTGCTGCTTCCATAACGAGGTGATAACACACACATGACAGATGAATGCTTGAAGAACTTCCTGGTTTCTTCATCATGAGTCCCCATCACTCCAGTCTGTGGAAAAGATTTATAAATGAAATCAAAACAAAATAATCTAAGCAATCAGCTGAGTAAAAGATTTGAAGTTCTCACCGTTTTTATGAAGAGCTTATTGTGGGAAGTTTTATCATCCCAAACCAACAACAGTACACGAACCCCTTCTTCAGATTTATACTTCAGCAAGTCACCGAGTGTCAAATCGCCTCCTCTTGGTAGTGGCTTGGTGGGCTCTCTGATCAGTTTAATTTTATGGAAAACAGACCAACCGACAATGTATATCATGTGGTGAGCCTCTGATACAGCATAACAGATGTCTTCCCAACAGGAATTGTGCTGATAAACCTTACCCCCGTCTAATTGAATCTGAGGCATCTTACAATCCGGTGTAATGTGAGCATCCTGGTATAATGTCACCTGAGAACCTTTCCTTACCGGAAAATAAGTGTTTCTGACGCCTTTATGTGCCGGATCTCCGGCAATTCCATGTTGGTAAAGCGGATTTTTCTCACACGGAAAAAATGTCATTTCCAGTTTGAGTTCCGAGTTTTTCTTACTTGAATTCTCCATCTTGAACCAACCGGAAATAGTCTCGCCGGTGGCGATCTTCTCCGCCGAAATCTTAACACTCCCCAACACATCAGCACCAAACACGTCATCGTCTTTCACATGAAACTCCAAGTGTGCAAGGGCGTGGGCTAACGGAATAATAAATCGTTCGTCCCATTTAGGGTTTTTCGAGTTCTTCAACACACGCGTACGCGCCACCGTTGCTTGAGGCACCGAAACCTTGACATAAGGATCACTAGTAATTATCTTCCGGTGACCAGAACGCAACTTCGTGTCAGTGGTTGCGGCGGAGGAATTGTCGTTCCGGCAGGCCTCAAAGGTAACGCAACGGCGGATGTGGCTGGTGAAGACATCCATGTTAGGTAAGTTTCGTGCTTCTATAATGTTGAGTTGCAGGTCACCGTGTAAGTAAACAATCCTGTCCGAAGCATCATCCGCCATTTTTCCAATTCAAAATGACAAATCAACAAAGCAAAACCGCTGCTTTTCAATTAATCCAAAAGCAGAAGATCAAACACACACACACACACACAAGGGATACCCGTGTGTATGTGAAATGGAGATTTCCGTAGGGATAGTGGGAAGGGTTTGATTGATAATTGATCTGTCGGTAGTTGAAGAAAGAACTGGCGGATGACGGTTTTCACGATGTAGGCCTGTAAACAGCAAAGCATGTCTACAATCGTTTCTCTTGATATTTGTTTTCAGTGGTTGAAAATTTAGTTAAATGCCAGAGCAGACCCTTAAGATTTAGGTTATTGTCAAGTTGAGCTCCTTATGAAAATGTCAACATGAATAGTCCACAAAAAGTAAAAACATTACTCCACTTTTACATCTTCTTTCAGTCTTTTGATGAAAGAAAAATACAAAAGTAGATACAACTTTGTTATAAAATGGCCACATTTTTTTAAATCCTCAAATAGACATATCTTTTGTAGAATTGTAGAAGCTATTGTAAATTGGACCCACTACAAAGTCATTTATGTCAAATGGATTATGTTTCACTACTTTAATAATTAAATTGTATGTCATATAGACTTTATATCAATTTTTTTCTTTTTCTTTTTTACTATCATTTTTTCCGGTCCATTATCCAAAATACCTATCTTTTTAAACACTTCTAATTTTGATTAAAAATTAATAATAAATTATAAAATAAATAAATAAAAGTAAAATCACAAAATGAATATTTCATTAAAAAATTACAACTATCTTTTTAAACACTTCTAATTTTGATTAAAAAAAATAATAAATTATAAAATAAATAAATAAAAGTAAAATCACAAAATGAATATTTCATTAAAAATTTAAACTACAAACGAGAATTAAAATTCTTAATACGAGTTTTTAAAATCCTAAATAAGATTATAAAATAAATAAATAAAAGTAAAATTACAAAATGAATATTTATTTAAAAAAATACAACTACAAACAAAAATTAAAATTTTAAATGCGAGTTTTTAAAATCCTAAATACGATAATTAAAACTGTAACGTCCCAAAAATAATGACATAAAAATTTTCGTTCTTAGATTAATAAATCGACAATACATTTCATTTCCATAAAACCAATGCAATTTAGATTTAGCAAAACATCATTAAATCAGAGTAAATCACAGAGTGCGGAATCATGTGGTGTGTGCTCTGCAATCATCATGAGCCCTTCCATTTAAAAACTGAAGTACCTGAAACATAAACTGAAAACCGTAAGCATAAAGCTTAGTGAGTTCCCCAAGATACCTCATACCACACATACATAAAATCACATATTAGGCCCCCACCCTTCATCGAGCCTCACCCGGTATTGAGTCCCACTCGGTCTCGGGCCCCGCCCGACATCGAGCCTCGCTCGGATTACAGATTTGTCCATCACCAGGCCCCGCCTGACATTGGCCCTGCCCAATACACACATAATCATATAACTATATAATCATATAAACATATAACCTTACTAGCACATGCAATAATCACAAAGACTATAGCATACCATACAATCATCGAGCCCCGCCCGGCATCGGGCCTCACCCGGTAAGCATAAAAACAAATATTAATGACTAGCATACAATCTACTCATCAGACCCCGCCTGGCATCGGGCCTTGCCCGGTAAGCATACCATCATACAACACATGCAAGAGTCACGCAAGCATCTAGCATCCCAAAATATAAACCATGGGTCGGCATTGGTGCCTTCGACCCGCTAAACCCAATGAAGAAACTCACCTCACACTGCCAAATCACACAGACGATCATTGGCTGCTGGCTGACAGATCCCCGAACTGTTAACATCAAAACAACACCAAATCAACATTTGGGTCCCAATCCATATCCATAAATCCAAACTTGTGGTAAAAAAGACCATTTTACCCCTAATTTATCTTGGTCCAAGATTAAGGCTCAACTCACAATCTAAAAGGCCCAAAAGCCAAATAATCAACCAAGGCCCAATTATGGCCCAATTTTCCAAATTGGGCCCAAACCCCTTACATGGGCCTTACCCTAAGGTCCAACCATTCTTCCTAGTCCAGAACACTTGTACTCAGATGGCCCATTAATAATTCAAACACCCAAGCCTAAAAGAAAACCCAAACTTGAAACCCAAATGCAAAGTGTCCTCTAATTGAGTACGCCCCGTGTACTCAGTGGGTACGCTAAGCGTACGCACACGAAATTAAGTACGCCCCGCATACGAGGAGGTACGCCCCGCATACTGACCCAGCCCATGACCAACCTAGAAAACGTCTTAATCCCTTAAGCCAAGACATCCAATGCTTAGATATGGACCCAAAACACACCTTAATCCATAAAGTTGATAACTTTGAGCTTTTACATGGCTCAATGGGTCCTAAATCTAAGTTATTACTTTCCAACTTCATCAAAAAGGCTAAACCACATGCATGAGATGATATCAACAATCAAAATAACATTTTTATGCATTTGGGACACCTAAAACGTCCAGATCTAGTGTCCACACTCTTGGGGCAAGCTCAAACTCATAATTACAAACCAAAAGGACCAAAAACCACCCCAAACAAGATCTAACCAAAGAGATGCCAAGATGAGAGCTTTTTACCTTCAATAGACGATAAAGGATGAGAAACTTCTGGATCTACAAGCCACACTCCAAAAGATGATCCTTCACAATCTTCAACCTCCTCAAATGCTCAAGAACACTCCAAAATCACACACAAAAGCTTGAGAACTCCAAAATGGTGGCTAAAGGTCGAATATTAGGGTTTAGGAGGCTTGTAAGCTGATAAGGGTCAAGACTCGCAAAGATAAGATGTAACAACCCGAATCTTTTTTAGTCAACGAAGTCAAATCCTGTTAAATAAAAATTTCAAATTTTATTTATTTTGTAAATTTTGTCAAGCTCGTAAGGGTTGAAAACAACTTAGACTATATAAATTAAATTTATATAAGTGTCGGGACTAAAATCGTGCGAAAAATCAAGTTTTTCTTCGAAAATCAGCCAAGTCTCGTTCATCCTGGTGTTTACGGCTGCAAACACGTTTACGGCCGTAAACTGTTCACGGCTTGGGGGCCCCACCTCCGACCGTGAACCCAGCCTATAAATATATATTTTTACCCTCATTTCTATAATTTTGGCCGAAAACACTACTTTCTCTCTCTAAATCCACCAACCAAAAACTCAAGATTTCTCTCATATAACCTCCGAAAATCATCCAATCCACCTTGAAACTTGTTTTGGAGCATCAAAAATTCACCATTTCATCAAATCAAACATTCTTCATTCTTGAGTTCACGACCGTAAAACCTTCAAATCTTCATATTTCACCAAGAACACCAAGAACAGGCCGCAAACCATTCAAAGACCGTAAACCCTTCAAGAGCAGAAAACAGTTCACGGCCGAAATCAGTTCACGGCCAATAACAGTTCACGGCCGAAAACCTTTCACGGCCGCAATCAGCCCCAATTGGAATCTTGGCTGTAAACCCACTTTTTCCTCTTCGATCGAGTCTCGGTAACATTCTTTAACCAAAAGCAAGTGTTTTCTAACACTCTATCTAATGGATTCACTGATTTAAATGCAAATATGTGTTTAATTATTATTAGGATTCCGTTAATTGCCGCGTACATCAACTCGAGGGTCCTCATTTCTAGTCTCGTTGTCGCCGCACACAACCAACTGTGAGTTCATACCCCTACATTTTTACTACTTTTAATGTTTTCAGGGGGAGAATACAAGTAAAATACTAGAATTTTGTGCTTTTATACAAAATGGTTTCAAACGGATTTAAAAACCTTTGCAATCGATACAAACCGAGAAATCAATACATTTTATAAAAATATTTAGATATTTTAATCCCTTATGTAACATGCTGAGCATGAGGGTAGTTTTCAATATACAAATTGCAAGGTTTTCTGTATCATACATGCTATACATTCAAATTTTGTTGATATACTTTGGAAGCATCATCAAACATTTACATAATTCAAGGCATACGAGTAAACATACATACAAAACTATAATAGGTATTGTTTGGGGTTCAATACACCATTTTACAAATTCAAGAACCGTGCATCATATCGAACATATGAACTATGGTAAAACTAGTTTATGGTATACAATACTGTTTTTCGAATACAAGAGTACCTTACTAAATCATTATTTAGGTATAATTATTTTTACTCTATCAGACATATGTATAGATTCAAGTACAAGAGAACATTACATTACACGTAACCTAGTTAATACAGGGTTGTGAGACATCACTTCAATTGTACCTTCGGGGTGCGGACTAAATCCTATCATAGTATAACCAGAGTCTCCTGGAGGGAGAGTGTGAGATTTGTGAATAGATCTATTTGGGATTGACTATCCCACACCTAAACTACTAGCTACAGTTAGGCAAGCATGTCTGGGGTGACAAATGTCATAACGTCCGACGCTTGAAGAACGTCGTAGGGGTCACTAGGTCATATCAATTATGGTTATACGAACTCACAACAGTATAAACTGACCTTTTTGTTTACGGGATTTCATTCTTCAATAGTTTTATTTTAAGTAATGAAACTACTATACATTCTGGTGTTAGTCAGGGTTTTCATACAATGCATTACTTACATTCTGGTGTTAGCCAGGGTTTTCATATAATGCATTATTTACATTACTGGTGGTAGCCCGGGGATTTCATACAAGTACTTTTATACACAAAAACAGAATTCATTAACGAACTTACAATTGGTCTTAGGGGTTAATGTGACATCCCCAATTTCTCGGCCAGAAAAGACCAATTTGTTTATGCTTTGTTTTATAAATCAGAGTAATCTTTTAAAGAAAACGGTTGCGGAATTTGTTCCCAAATAAGATATGATAAAAATTTATCAAAACATTTCTCAAAGAGAATGTACTTTTCATTAAATAATAAAATGTCGGGATGTCATGTTCCGATACAGACCAAAAGCATAAACAGTACCATATAGGCCTTACAACATTTATTTATATCTAATGGCCTATAATCCAAAATCTCTCGTCAAGTCCACCAACTTATACTCTTGTGCCATTACCTGTAATGCAAAGAAAACTGAGTGGGTTAGGCTTGGGAGCCTGGTGAGCATATAGGGTTTTCACCCCACAATAAATAAATTTATTATGCTTAAACATCAAACAATCAACCCAATTACCCAAACCCCATTATCTTATTCATTTCTTAAGGATTTACCCTAAGAATCAACTATCATTCATTCCTAAGGATTTATCCTAAGGAATAGGCACGAAGTCCATCGCTGCCCAAGGTTTATACTACAAGCACTACCAACGTCGATCCCCCACATATTGATCCTATACAGTGATCTTACTAGATCTAGCCTAAAGGATCGATATGAACAACCAACTAACGAAACTGCTTCGGAAAGTCCCTAGCAGCAAACGAGGATCGAAGAAGACATCAAATGAATGGAATAAGTTTAACCACGAACCTTTGTTCGTAAAAGAAAGAACGACAAGACAATTAAGTCAGGGGTAATTATCAATGCCTAGGTTGTGGTCTGAATATCGTGAGGTATGTAGCCCCCAGACGCACCCTATCCAGCATCGAATTTTTCCTAGGTTGTGGTCTGAATATCGTGAGGTATGTAACCCCCAGACGCACCCTATTCGGCAATGGAAACCCTGACTAATGCCTAGGCTGTGGTCTGAACCCCCAGACTCACCCTATCCGACATCGGAAATGGAAACACCGACTAATGCCTAGGCTGTGGTCTGAACCCCCAGACTCACCCCTATCCGACGTCGGAAATGAAAACACTGACTAATGCCTAGGCTGTGGTCTGAATATCGTGAGGTATATAACCCCCAGACTCACCCCTATCCGGCATCGAAAATGGAAACACTGACTAATGAAGCTCGTCCGATCACTTCATAAAAGAAACAAAGACTCCAAAGCTCTTCAAAATAAAAGTATAGGGAAAATACTAATAAAGTACTCCCGTACGCTCCCGTACCCCGACACGTAATAGCGTCAAAAAGAAGAACTAACGGATGAACACATAGTTCAAAAACACCTAATGAACATATAGTTCGAGAACACCTTATGAACATATAGTTCAAACATACCTACCGATTACAAGTCTCCTAACGTTCCACTGGACTATCTAAAATAGTCTATGGTCGTTGTCTATACTCTGCTAGATGACTAGATCATCTTAAACATCGATACCTCTCATCACCTTTATTTCATCACACACCATCTAATTCATCTACCCATGGTTTTACCCAACATATTTGTAGATAAAAATACATATACAGTTTAAAACTTGTATAAAACATCTATTCAACAGTCACCTTAATTAAACAATTAATATAATTACACATAGCACGTATTTTAAAGAAAATACTTCATATATATGTGTAAGGTGAAAGTGACTATACACTCACGTGATAACACGATGATCGGACATCACCTCGTCTCTTAAAATAATCTTTTCCGATAAAACCGGGATGTTTTCTCCAAAACCGGGCTTTACGCGGGCAGAGTCTCGGCTCGGAAACTTTGCTTCTCGGGATCTTCGGGGCTCAGGATTAATACCGGGGCTTCGGGATATTTCTTGCACGCAAAACGATGCAAAAATGAGAGAGAAAGGAAGATTTGAGCAAATCAATTCGGCAGCCCTCAACATCTATTTATAGGGTGCTGAAACTGGGATTACATTGGGCGTAATTTCGGAGTACGCTGGGCGTACTAAGCGCTACGCTGGGCGTACGCTTCGGATAAGCTTTGGTATGCGTGCCACGATCTTCAAAAATTCATAACTTTCGCATACGAGCTCCGTTTTCAACGTTCTTTATATCCACGCGTAGGTGAGACTATGCTCTACAACTTTCATTTAGACTCCGTTGGCTAATTTTGACTTTATTTTTATTATATTATTTTTAGTAGGCCGGGACAGGAAAACTTCGTTATAAAATCATAACTTCTTCATCTGACGTCCGTTTTCGTATGTCTTTTTACCGTTGGACTACTAACGATGAGATCTTCAATTCTCGTTTAGATTATTTCGGCTAAATATCGCTCGATCTCATATTCGAACTTCGGGTTGTACACTGCTAAGCCGAAATTTCAAAAAATCATAACTTCCTCATACGAAGTCAGATTTAGACGTTCTTTTTATGCACGCTCTCGGTTTAACGTATTCTACGACTTTCGTTTAGATTGCTAAGGCCAAATATTGCTCTAACGTAAATTCACTATTCACGTCGCGCTGTGTCGTGCCGGTTCTGTCGCGAAACTTCGACAGGTCATAACTTCTCCGTTATAACTCGGATTTCGGCATTCTTTATATTTTCGGAAACCTTGTGACATATACTTCAACTTGGTTAAGATTATTCAATCTAAACAAACTTCCATCAAAAGGTCATTTTTAATGCTTATCGTCTCTAAATTGACTAGCCCGGATTTACGGGCGTTACAGTTAAGACTACCTTTTTACTAAAGAAAATATTGGATTTTCTTGGAAACATACAAACATTTTTCACAGATTCATCAACAGGTTTTCATTACAAAAACATGTTTATGAACTCCCCAGCTTTAATGCTGATTCTCTTTCAAAACCGCTTGTATTCTCAGGAAATCAGTAGACAGGTACTTCCGCAGGCTTTTGAGAAGACGGAGCGTATAGAGTCACGTCTTTTATATTTTGCTATACTTTTGATGTATACAAACTATGTATCAAACAGATGTATATATTTTACTTATTCAATGTAATGGTTGTGTTTACTTTGATTACTATGATGCAATTGTTGTGATACTATACATGACGTCCTCCACCCCCGAACGTTTCCGTCGTTCCGGTTTGGGGGTGTGACATAAGATGCTTAAATCAGGGTAAAAACCTAGAAATGAGGGTTTTGAGCTGAAGGGAGTACGCCCTGCGTGCCCCTTAGTATGCTTGGCGTACTAGAAGAATGCTCGCAATCATTAACCTATTATGTCTGGCGTACTCAGTGAGCACGCCCCGCATACTCGACCAAGCTACAACCCTTGCTATCTTCAAATGGCCATAACTCCTTCGTCTTAAGTCTGTTTCCAATGAACTTTTATCCACAGAAAGGTGATGAGAAGCCCCACACTTCTATCAACTCATCTTCGTCTAAGAACTTACCGAACAAAAACCGAAAATTTATAAAGGGCCGAGCTATCAAATTACGATTATACCCTTAGGCTCCGAAACACAAACGAACACCCAGATCACTTAGACTATAACACCACATCCAAAAAGGGCCAAATCCTTTCTTCCCCAAGGCCCTAGGCCTGATGATAACTGATGATCGGGCCACGGCCCCGAATGAAGCGATTCGAAACTGAGTGTTACAAAAACGATGATAAAAAATCAACTAGTCATCCAAAATATGCATGTAGACATACTCAAAATGATATAGAATATCCGGTTGGAGTTGGTGGTGTGTTCCAGAATTTCACAATTCCAAAATCATATATGAATTTATTTGTCTCGGCTGGATTGGTATCATGTACCGGACATATAGCAACACCTTCATCTTTCAGTATCATATTGTGTAATATGAGATAAACATACATTCGTTACACCTTGCAACATTTATAGACCGCATATGGAGTCTTATTATGCCCCCAATGAATTTTTAGTACGCCAAAAGCTCGTTTAACGTCCTTTCCTACTATTTCTTGTGTCGCATCGAACCGTTTCTTTTTGTTAGAAGTCGTATACATAAGTGTTTTCACAAAAGTTGCCCAATTTATGTATATATCATCTATAATTAAAGTACCCATGCTTGTATTCTTATTCGTTCAAAACAAATGGATATTTTGGTGCTTTTCCAAGCAGTTCCTCGTTAAATAGTGGTGATTAGTAGGGGACATGTAGATCATTTTTGCCACTAGTGAAACCATAATATGCATGTCATATCCACAAATCTTGGGATACTATAACTTCAAGTATCATCAATGGTGCTTTGTGATTACCTCAGGAATATTGGGCTCGCATTGCTATTGGATAATTCCTCCAATCTGAATGTATACAATCAATGCTACCTAACATAACTGGAAATCCATGTTTAGATTCGTGTGCAACATACAAAATGTGAATGTAGTTGAATGTTGGTTTACGTAAAAATTTATCTACATAAAAGCTTCATAATACCATATCATATGTTGTAGAGGATTGCACTTGAATTTCTTTTTGATTTATTCATGTACTCATCCAGCGCGCCTGTCATGTTACTATACGCTAGTTGACATATCACATATGTGTATTTTTGTGATGTTGTGAAACCTTTTTACAGTCGGGCATCATAATTTTTTTGAAAAATAGATAGTTTCTTTCTATATCCTCAACAATACACATGAATAAGTTTCTACTAATTTGGTGCCCTCTTCTAAATTGGTTATCACCAAACTTTGCATTAGTAGTATTGAAGTTATTTTTGATTTATTCATGTACTCATATGGTGTTTGGGTAGCTAAAACGATCTTTTTTTATAAAACAATTTTAAGCAGCAACAGAAGCAATTTTAAAATAACTATTATTTTAAGATCATTTTAAACAAAACCACCAAGGATCCAAATACATGATATAAAAAGATTTTAACAACACATGGGATGTTAAGAAGGAAACCTTTGGAGCCTTTGATCCCACTTGGAATTAAGGAGTTTATGAAGATAGCAAAGTCAAAATGCTTAAACTTCTCTATAAGTATCTACCATCAAGAGTAAGGCACAATGGAATGCTAGTTCCCTTTTTATATACGTAACTTATTAAGACTTTAAGTGCTTAACATAATTAAGCACTAAAGGAGAAGAACTTTTAAACACCAACACTTGCAACTAGCTTCAAATGGGAGCAAGAGGGAGAGAGGATAAGGAGGTTATGGTTTCTAAAGAGAAACCGAGGGAAATTTCAAGCAACTTAATAACTAGTTATACTTCTCCTTTTATAGAATCATGCAAAGTATTATGGATCATACTCCTCATAAATGAAAGTATGGCATAAAGTAAGAGGCATGGAGGTGTAAGAGGTTGCTTTACAAGCAACCTTACTCTTACAAAGAGTACTTACGACTTTGACTTTGAAATTGTCAAAGCATAGATATCATGCACTCCATATTATATACAAGCATGTACACCTTTTATTTATATAAACTAACCTTATATAAATGGACTACAAAAGGTCCATAAGGATGTACACAACATATAAATTATATCTTATGAGTTTCTAGGTATTTTTCTCTCTTAGAAAAAAAAAATATTTTCATAAATAATAATTTCTCAAATAAATACAATAGTTAATTATATTTATTTATAATAAATATTCAATATGTGTCAACTTGATTAAGGTGTGGCCCCTATAGGATCGCATGTTATTAGAAATATCATTCCATAATGACTCTTGAGCATATAGAACCAACAATCTCTCACTTACATAAGATCCATTATGGATTGACATAGATAGTAGTTGGCGTCTAGCAACAGGCTACTGCCCCTAACAACACACGAGGGGATGTCATCTTATCGACAACCAATTACAGGAGCTCAAAGCTACAATTGATGCTTTAGGTATCATATTGGATATTGAGACATGAATCGAATCATTCTTATTTGTTATGCAACTTTAACTAAGGCGCCTTAGATGTCTAACTCATAACACATAAGAGGAACAAATCCCTTCTTGACTACATACGCCTCTTGCATAATTCATATCGTATACACCGATGACCTTTATAGTTGCACGGTTGCGAAGAGCGTTGAACCAATACAAAGCAAAATATTTTCTTATACTTAAGTCCCCAATATGTATCTCAGATCACTCATCACTACAATCCATAAAGTGATCTTGACGTGGGCCATGTCCAATACTTATTCTCCAATCAAGTATCTATGAATTTGGTCGCAACTCTTTGCTATTTTCATCTCCGTGAAAGTCAACCAATCCAATTCATATTACTACTATTCCATAGATGCTCCCATAACTATGGACATTTAGAATAACCATGTTATTCAAGAATTATACATGCTAATATAGAACACAACAAGTATTTAATGTAAAGACACGGCTTCTGACTATGTTTTCTACGATCTTCGTTTCGACTCTTCCGTATATCCAATATATCAAGACATTATAATATATTTTGCTTATGTTGTTCTAATATCCAAATACTAAATTTTAGTCAAATTTAATCACTTAGAAAAACAAAGTCATATAACTCCAATGTAACTTTCATGCTTTAACTAATGAATGAACTTAGTTAAGTAGATTTGTTAAATTTGATTTGTATAAACTTTACGAATACTAACATTTTTTTATTTCATTTATATTGTTAAATGTGACTTGAGCAGTTGGAGCATTCACATTGAGCATTTGAGTTCAATGGAGCACTTGGAACTCAATGGAGCACTTGGGATTCATGGAGCATTTGACAAAGGAATGGAATATTTGATAAGGGAATGGATTTTCTGACAAAGGAACGGATATTCTAAAAGGGGGTATGGATCACCTGGAAGTGGAATGGAGCATACTCGTGCATGGATGCGCCATCTGTGATCAAGATGCACTAACTTATGCTTAGATGAGCCACTAATAAAACTTGATATGCCACGAAGTTACTTGATATGCCACAAAGTGACTTGATATGCAACGAAATGACATGATATGCCACCAAGTGACATGATATGCCATCAAGTGACAGGATATGCCACCAAGTGGCATGATATTCCACCAAGTGACATGATATGCCATTCATGATGGGTTTTGAGCATTCTAACACTCCTAAGGTGTACATGCAACCCTAGAAACCTTGGATCTATGTTCTACTAAGATACATGCAAATTTGATTTTCCAAGTTTCTTATCCTATCTAGCATAGCATGGGGAACTTTTAAACATAAATGCTAGAAGAAGAACATACCTTTTAGTTGTTTGGATTCCTTGAGAACCTTGTGAGCCTAGCACCTCAAGTGTGATGCCTCAAATGTCTCACACAACACCAAAACACTTGGAATAACCTAGAGAGAAGTTCATTAACACCTCAAAATCGGATTGCCCTCTATATTGTACAAGTAGTAGTCGATTTTGCTTGCATAGGGTTCTTTATATAGTTGTGGCACAAGTAGGGTTACACCATGTAAACCCTAATTGTCATGGCTTTCCATATTCCATGATCCATGGGTTTGTAACCTCCATGGATTATCCATGGAGCACCTTATGGGTTTTAACCCAATCCATACAAACCATGGATCAATAGCCCACTATACAAGAATAGATGATTTACACAATCAACCCCATATATTTAATTAGTCTCTTTTTGATCACTTAATTAATTCCAAATTAATTCTTTGATCAATACTAATTAAATAATATTATTAATATATTAGAACTTATAATATATTAATAAACCTTAAGTGTCATTTCTCTCAATTTGGTCTATCCAAGTATTGCAATGTCATGCAATCCAAATGGACCATGCCAACTGGGTCAAGTACATACCATAAATAGTTATGGACTTAGACACCTTATCCAACAGTCTCCCACTTGGATAAGTCTAATAACTATAACTGCAAGTATGACTTCAGGAACCGATCAGCAATCGTAGCTCTTTCAAGGTCTCGCGGAACTGAGGTGATGATGATACGCCATTTAAGATAAGTGATCGTATAATCCTCTGTTCTAGATATCAGCCGGACAAATACATGGAACAATGTCTTACTTATTGTCCAACAGTTTGTTTCCCGATTTCCGATTTGTTTGACATAGAACTTAATCGAACACATCAATTTAGTTCTGACTGGGCCCGGTACATGGGTCAACACAAAATCATCGAGGGGCCCAGATATCGCTTCTAATCCAAGAAGGAATAGATAAACTTCGACTCATATGCTTGTTCTACTACTTGTTGAATTATACACAAAGGCACGTTTTATAACATCGAGTTACCAATGCTTTTTCATACAATCAATGTATAACCAACTCATAGGCAACAACTCATATCTCTAGGTTTGAAGACTTATATGATATTACCGTCTCACGATCACTCGAGATAAATTCCATGAAGTGATACCAGTGAGCGTGGGTTGAATCCAATGCTCAGAACTTATGAGCACTCATGAGTGTTGTAGCAACACTTTGCTATGTCCAACATCTTAGACATCTACAACTAACTACATGACAATCTTGATTCATATCTACTTCCAACATATGACTGACTATGGAGAATTTGAATAATATGAAATACCATAACATAATTATTCTGGAAGTCAAAACATGCAAAATGAAACGATAGTAAACGATTGACAAAAGATAGCAACACTTTACTCATAAATAAACAACAACTTTTATTCATCATCAAATGTCAATTACATTTTACACATTTCAAGGCTATCTAACTACTAAAACTAATATCATCCTTCAGCCCTATGCGCCTCGCATGCTGGAGATGATTAACCCTGCCCAGTCCCTTCGTGAGGGGATCTGCCGGGTTCTCATCCGATGATACCCTCTTTGCCACGAGTAGTCCTTCTTCTATTCGATGTCTGATGAAATGGTATTTTCTGTCGATGTGTCTGGATCTCCCGTGATCCCTTGGTTCCTTGGCTAAGGCAACTGCGCTTTCACTATCACAGAAAATCTCTATAGGCTCCTTTATAGCTGGTACAACTCCAAGGTCTCCAATGAAGTTCTTTAGCCATATAGCCTCCTTTGCTGCCTCGCTTGCCGCTATATACTCTGATTCGCAAGTTGAATCAGCCATTGTCTCCTGCTTGAAACTTTTCCAAGAAATTGCTCCTCCGTATAAGGTAAAGACCCAGCCTGACTGAGAGCGGAAATTATCCCTATCAGTCTGAAAGCTAGCATCACTATACCCTACTACTCTCAAGTCATCACTCCCACCGAGTGTAAGGACCCAGTCCTTAGTCCTCCACAGGTACTTGAGAATGTTCTTTACCGCAGTCCAGTGAGCCTTGCCAGGGTTCCCCTAATATCTGCTGACCATGCTCAAAGCAAAGGCGAAATCAGGACGAGTACAAGTCATAACATACATGATCGAGCCTACAACGGAAGCATATGATACTCGACTCATCTCAGCTATCTCAGCCTCTGTACTGGGGCTCTGAGTCTTACTCAATCTGGCGTTACTCTGGATCGGTAACTCTCCTTTCTTGGAATTCTGCATACTGAACCTATTCAGCACCTTATCTAAGTAGGTACTCTGAATAAGTCCAATTAGTCATTTACTCCTGTCTCTCAAAATCCTTATCCGTAGGATATAGGCAGCTTCTCCAAGGTCCTTCATAGCGAAACACTTCCCAAGCCAGGACTTCACTTCCTGCAGAGTTGGGATGTCATTTCCTATGAGTAGTATGTCATCCATATACAATACCAAAAAGCTAACTATACTCCCACTATCCTTGACATATACACATGACTCATCTTCACTCTTAAAAAAACCAAACTCTTTGACTTTCTCATCGAAACAAAGATTCCATCTGCGAGGTGCTTGTTTCAATCCATAGATGAATTTCTCAAGCTTACACACTCTATTAGGGTACTGTGTGCTGACAAAACCCTCCGGCTGACTCATGTAAACATCCTCAGCCAACTTTCCATTAAGGAAAGCGGTTTTGACATCCATTTGCCATATTTCATAGTCATGAAATGCAGCAATGGCTAACATAACCCTAATAGACTTAATCTTCGCTACTGGTGAAAAGGTCTCATCATAATCAACTCCAGGAGTTTGAGAAAAGCCTTTTGCAATCAGTCGCGCCTTATAAGTGTGTACATTACCATCCATGTCGGTCTTCTTCTTGAAGATCCATTTACACCATACTGTCTTACGACCTGGTACATTGTCAACCAAGTTCCAAACTTGATTGTCATACATGGACTGTATCTCGCTGTCCATAGCCTCTTTCCATTTAGCAGCCTCAGGGCCTGCCATGGCTTTCGTGTAGTTGTTAGGTTCATCCAGACTTACCAGTGTGCTATCACTGATAATTGTATCACCTTCCACAGTAATATGGAAACCATAGTAATGCTCAGGTGCATTCCTAACTCTTGTGGAACGCCTCAGAGGTACAGACTCATCTGTCGGATCAACATGAGTTTCCTCCTCAGGTTGATTGCTAGGGTTTGAGGTTCCTTCACCACTTGACTCTTGAATTTCTTCAAGTTCAATTTGCCTCCCACTGTTTCCTTGGCTTATGAACTCTCTCTCTCGAAAGACTCCTCTCCTTGCTACAAAGACCACATTATCACTGGGTTTGTAGAAGAGGTAACCAAAGGATTTATGTGGGTAGCCGATGAAAATACATCTCTCACTTCGAGGTTCGAGCTTATCGTTAGTCTCGCGCCTTACGAAAGCCTTGCAACCCCAGATCTTGATGTGGTCTAGATTGGGAACTTTTCGAGTCCACATCTCGTGAGGTGTTTTGGCAACCTTCTTTGTAAGGACTAGATTAAGGATATGGGCGACAGTCTCTAAGGCATACCCCCAAAATGAGATAGGTAGCAAAGCTCGACTCATCATGGAACGAACCATGTCCAACAAGGTCCGATTACGCCTCTCAGCCACACCATTCAACTGTGGTGTCCTGGGAGGTGTCAATTGTGAGACAATCCCACATTCCTTAAGATAGTCAAGGAACTCTGTACTAAGATACTCACCACCTTGATCGGATCGAAGCATCTTAATGTTCCTGCCCAACTGATTCTCCACATCCTGTTTAAACTCCTTGAACTTTTCAAAGGTTTCTGACTTATGCTTGATTAAGTAGACATATCCATATCTACTAAAATCATCAGTAAAAGTCACATAGAAGCACTTAGCATCTCTTGAGGCGGTTCTGAAGGGTCCACACACATCTGTGTGTACAAGATCCAACAAACCTTCACCCCTAGCATAAGTACCAGTGAAGGGTGACTTTATCATTTTCCCAAGCAAACAAGATTCACAAATATCATCTGACTTTAGGTCAAATGACTCCAAGACTCCATCCTTTTGGAGTTGGCCTATGCGTTTCTTGCTTACATGTCCAAGACGACAATGCCATAATGATGCTTTATCCAAGCTAGAGGAAGAATCGATACATAACACATTATTTCCTAGGTTATCTACAACCGACACAGTTTCATACACACCATCACAAGGTAATGCTTTAAAATAAAGAACATTATTAAAGAAAGCATTAATACCACCACATTCATTATCAAACGAAAAGGTAAAACCTTGTTTGTACAAACCATGAAAGGAAATAATATTTCTTGCCATTTCAGGAGAGTAACAACATTTATTCAAATCTAATGTTAACCCACTACTTAGCAACACAGAATAAACTCCAATCTTGGTGACAGGTGTAACTTTCCTATTTCCCATGATCAAGTTTATCTTCCCATGCTCCATATTCTCACTTCTTCTTAGTCCCTGCAAATCAGAACATATGTGAATACCACCACCTGTATCAAGGACCCAAGAGTTAGAATAGGGTGAGTTATTAGACAATATAGTCTAAATACATGCATGGTTGGGTTTCACTTCCCCATCCTTAACATCTTGCAAGTACTTTGGGCAGTTTCGCTTCCAGTGCGACTTTTCATGGAAATAGAAGCATTCAGCCTCTTTAGGGTTAGTAGAAGGAGTGACGAAACCTTTCTTGGTTCCAATTGAAGAGGAGCCATCAAGGGACTTTCCCTTGGTACCCTTCGAAGGGCTCTTCCTCTTCTTTCCCTTGCCTTGCCCGATTGCCAAGACAGGGGTCGCGGTAGGTGTAGGAGTAGTAACAACTGACTTACCTTTAAGACCACTTTATGCGGTCTTCAAGAGTCGTTGAAGCTTGCTGAGTGTGACTTCCTCCTTGTTCATGTGGTATGTTATTCAGAATTGATCATAACAAGAAGGTAAGGAGTGCAAAATGATATCAATTGCCAACTCCTCTGGGAAGTTCACATTCAGTTTCAACAAACGGTCCACATACCTTTTCATTTTCTACATGTGGCCTGTGATGGGTTGTTATCATGGAGGAGATAATTTCATACCGCTCTTGACGAGCACTCTGATGGTAGCGGTCCATCAAGTCCTGGTGCATCTCAAAAGGATAGTAGTCCTCATAGGACTTTTGGAGCTCGGCTGTCATTGTGGCCAACATGATACATGCCACTGTGGTAGCATCTCTCTCATGTGCCTGGTATTCAGCGATCTCCTCAGGAGTAGCAGTCGACTCAAGTTCCTTAAGCTCCTTGTCTAGGACATATTCCTTGTCCTCATACTCAGTGACCATCCTGATGTTCCTGATCCAATCCATAAAGTTGGATCCATCAAAGATGACTCTCCCACAAAGGTTCATAAGAGAGAAAGAGCCTGTAGGGTTTGAGCCAGAAGCAACATTGTTGGAAGACATCTGAAAAAAATAAAGACAAGTTTAGATTAGATATAAAGATAATCCTTAATAAGACACCCAAATGAAATATTAAGGCTAGGACCCAACACAATATTTTATAACTTAGAAGAGGGATACCGTAATCCAAGCTATAAAATATTTTAAGGTAGGTGAATGACGATTCACCAATTTCCACCATGAAAAACGAAATAAATTATTAGGTTTTAATTTGGTTTTGAAACTCCTAGGTTCTTTGAGATTCATTGAAATTTGAGATTCATTGAACTTTTCAATGGCATGTTTCAATCTCGAGTGTGCCCTTCAAGTTTTGTGACTGGGATGCCGAGGATCACAAAACAAGGTGTGAAGTAACCATGCAAATTAATTGGTACTCTTAATGTTTATCACTCAATCGATGTGCCGGTTAACCACACACCCTCCACCGACCTATGATAAACCTTAAGTCACCCTTTGCCTACTTTGTTAAGTCCAGGTTAGTGTGTCGGTTAACCACACACGCTCCACTAACGACTTAATCAAAGTGCAAAGTGTAATTTCATGGGTTAGCACCTTATTCACATTTTCCTAAACTAACTAAGATTGGGAATTTATAAAAACATTTAGTTACTTTATAATCCTCATACTTTTAATGAGGATTAAAGTCATTGTCCTACCCGTTCGGCTAACGACCCTCCACCAGTCAAGGAAGCGGTGGGTGAGAGTGGACACCCATTAAGCTGCCATTTTATAGGCAACAACCTTATACCCCCTTATAGACCGACTTCGTAAATGAGGCCTACTAACGGTAAAACGACTTGTTCTTATACATATATAATAATTATTAAACTTATAATATTGTAAAGTATAAGGATCGGATTTTAACTTTTAAAATTCTAGGGGTTGGAACTAAAGTTTTTAAATTGACTTTACATGTTCCAAAACTTGAGGGCAAGTTTTGTAACTTTCAAAACTTTTCATCTTTCATAACTTATGAGTTAAATGGTTTATTAAAATGAGAGACTTTTCATTTTATGTAACCTATGTATTTCATAATGGACTTTAAAAGAGTGACTTTTAGCAATCCATAACTTGAGGACAAATTATGGATTCCATTAAAACACATAATGATCAAGAATTAAACTAGGAAGCAAGTTACAAATAATTCCTATGATCTTCTAAACTCATAAGTTCATGAACATGCATATCAACAATTTCAAGAATCATAAATAATCCATATAAAACTTGAAATTTTGATAATAGCCATTGAAAATGGATTAGCATAATCATTACCACATCAAAAACAAGTTTTAAGGTTCAAAAAACAGTTTAGGGTAATGACCCTCATCCAATACCAAGCAAAACCCCGAAATTCTACATACAGGGGCATCACCACGTCGTGATAAAGACTGCCACGTCGTGGTGAGCAGTCAGATGCAAAAAATGCAGAATTTCAACTTTGGAAAAAACATGTAGCATCAAGTATCAAGCAAACAAACCTGGCTCTGATACCACTGATGGGTTTTGAGCATTCTAACACTCCTAAGGTGTACATGCAACCCTAGAAACCTTGGATCTATGTTTTACTAAGATACATGCAAATTTGATTTTCCAAGGTTTTTATCCTATCTAGCATAGCATGGGGAACTTTTAAACATAAATTCTAGAAGAAGAACATACCTTTTAGTTGTTTGGATTCCTTGAGAACCTTGTGAGCCTATCACCTCAAGTGTGATGCCTCAAATGTCTCACACAACACCGCAACACTTGTAATAACCTTGAGAGAAGTTCACTAACACCTCAAAATCGGATTGCCCTCTATCTTGTACAAGTGGTAGTCGATTTTGCTTGTATAGGGTTCTTTATATAGTTGTCACACAAGTAGGGTTACACTATGTAAATCCTAATTGTCATGGCTTTCCATATTCCATGATCCATGGGTTTGTAACCTCCATGGATTATCCATGGAGCACCTTATGGGTTATAACCCAATCCATACAAACCATGGATCATTAGCCCACTATACAAGAATAGATGATTTACACAATCAACCCCATATATTTAATTAGTCTCTTTTTGATCACTTAATTAATTCCAAATTAATCATTTGATCAATACTAATTAAATAATATTATTAATATATTAGAACTTATAATATATTAATAAACCTTAAGTGTCCTTTCTCTCAATTTGGTCTATCCAAGTATTGCAATTCCATGCAACCCAAATGGACCATGCCAACCGGGTCAAGTACATACCAGAAATAGTTATGGACTTAGACACCTTATGCAACAATTCATGAGGTGGATGGGCCATTTTGGAGAGGATGTGCCAACTTGGAGTCTCTATATTCCAACTTAGAAGAGGATACACCAACCATGGAAAGGATATGTCATCCCTTGATTAAGATGCGTAATCCACATGCTTGGTGTGCCATCTTGATGCAAGGATGCACAACTTGGTTCCTTGATATGCCAAAGTATACCTTGATGATCTGTATGCTATGAAGTCCCCTATGATGCTAAAGATTGTTCAAGAAAGCTCTGAAGTTGAATATGCTCAAGGATGATTGCTTGATGCGTCACCATGATGGTTGATATGCCATGGTGATCCTGATCTGCCACTCTTGCATCATGATGTGCCATTATGGATCATGATGCTCCATCATGTGTGTTGATGATGCTCATGTAATGATGAATATTCAAAAGTTGCTGCATGGTGGAATGTGATTGGTTGACACCATTCACGGGCCTTTGGGCTAATGGGATTGGCACATTAGGGTTTTAGGTATTATCCCTCAAGTATAAATAGGTGTTAGGGGTAGGATCCCAAAATTATATTCAGGATCCTTAATATTCCTGAAGTCACAGAATCCTTAAACATATCGCAGGATCCTGATTATTATCACTAATACTTCCTAACACTTATAAAGACTATATTCTTCTTTGTTTTTCTCACATGTGCAGAATTAGTCAACTCGAGACTCATTAACAATGGAAAAACACTTCAAACAAGCAAAATACCTGGAGTACCAAGTCAAACAACGTTCATGTTCTGATTCCGGAGGATCTCGAAATTATCGGACTTATTGTTACTTGCATTAGACTATAAATAACACATGTAACTCACAAAATACACACACGATTGGATCTACCATTACACTTGTACTAATTTTATCTTCATTATCTCTATCATCTCAATTAAAACCAATAAAACACAACAAGGCAGGTGATAGGTTTTATGTCAGAGATCTTGCAAAGGATCAAAGGCTTTCCTTGTAACTCAATTGTCTCATTTTAATTACTATTCAATACTTGCATTACCTTAAACATGACAACCTCTCATACAACTTGGTTAAATTGCACTTAATCGATTTTTACCAAAACAATTTGGCACCAATCGTGGGGCCGTGGTGTTCATAATCGTTCGAGAATCATGTCTACCCAACCAAACTTATCCTCTTCCTCCATTCCTCCCATTTCCTATAAAAACCTTCCTTCACCTCTAGGCGGAGCTCCCACGATTGGCTCTACCATTACACCTGTACTAATTTTATCTTCATTATCTCTATAATCTCAATTAAAACAAATAAAACACAACAAGGCAGGTGATAGGTTTTATGTCAAATATCTTACAAAGGATCAAAGGCTTTCCTTGTAACTCACTTGTCTCATTTTGATTATAATTCAATACTTGCATTACCTTAAACACCACAACCTCTCATACAACTTGGTTAAATTTCACTTAATCGATTTTTTACCAAAACAATTTGGCACCAACCGTGGGGCCGTAGTGTTCATAATTGTTCGAGAATCATGTCTACCCAAATTAACTTATCCTCTTCCTCCATTCCTCCTATTTTCTCTAAAAACCTTCCTTCACCTCCAGGCGGAGCTCCCACGACAACTTCTGAGGCACTGAAGAAAAACACATATCCGTTCGCTACCTAAGGATTTCAGGATCCTCCTGTACTGGCTTCCAATAATGAACTTTTTGCTATGATGAAGAGATTGGAACGACAAGTCACTCAGCAGAAGGAAGACAACATGATAGTACTCAAGGAAATTAAGAGAATGAGGGCAGAGAGACACAAACCCCAAGAAGCAGCACCCTCAATCTTGCAACCTAAGATCCTGAACTTTGACAATACGGGATCCTCAGCTAACCGCTGCGAGATAGAATCCTCTACATCGGCCTCTGCTCCCACATGGAGTGCAAATCCAAAAAAGATAGCTCATACGACCCTGGATCTCGGCGAAACCTTCGTTACTTCATTTTCAAATTTTTTGAACACTTCAAAGGTTTCTAACTTATAATTGATTAAATATATATAACAATATCTACAAAAATCATCACTGAAAGTCAGGAAGTATCATTCACCATGCCTTGTGGCAGATTCAAACAGTCCACACACATTTGTGTGTATGAGGCCCAGTAGATCTTTGTCTCTTTCACATCTACCTATGAATGACACCTTTGTCATCTTGCCAAGTAAGCAAGGCTCGCATGCATCATCTGACTCTAAGTCAAATGACTCCAAGATCCTATCCTTTTGTAGCTTGGTGTTGTGTTTCTTGTTTATATGACCAAGATGATAATGCCACTAACATGGTTTCTCCAACACTCCTTTGGAGGAATCAACATTTGATGTTAGATTATTAGATTTGCCAACACAAACAACACTTTCATATATACCATTACAAGGACTAACTTTGAAAATAAAACAACCATTTTATAAAATAAAAATGTTACCCTAATTGTTATCAAAATAAAAGCTAAATTCATCCTTATAATGTTTCGATCCATATCGGGTGAATACCAAGAATCTAATAAACTAACTGAAACACTACTATTTAGCATAAGTTCATAATCCTCGATCCTTGTAACAGGTTTAGTGCGTCTATTTCCCATGATCAAGTTGATCTCTCCATGCTTTAGCTACCTACTTTCCTTTAGTCCCTACATATTAGAGAAAATGTGAGTACCATATCCAGTATCAAGAACCCAATAATTAGAAGTCGACATACTATAGAGTTCAATCATAAAAATATTTATGTGTGACCAGAGGGTCGTATGTGCTTACTTGAGCTATGCATTTGTCTGTGTGATATATATGCTATATTATGTGTTACTGAGACCGGACCGGAGGGTCCAACGAGCTGTGAGACCGGAGGGTCCTCACTTAGACCGGACTAGAGGGTCCAACGAGCCATGGGACTGAGGGTCCCACTGAGACACATAGACCGGAGGGTCTTACAGAGTTATAGTCTCGAGTGGCTAATTTGTTGTATGTAGTATTTTGGGGAACTCACTAAGCTTCGTGCTTAGCGTGTTATGTGTTTCAGGTTTTTCTCAGGATCGCGGGAAGGCACCGGCTCGATTGTACACACCAGAGAAAGAGTTATGTTTGAGGATCCTGGATTATTAATTAAACAACATGGAGATGCGTTTTGTAAATTAACTAAATGAGATTTTGGTGAAATGCATTATGAGAATTATATGATTTTAAAAAGAAAATTTTATTTGGAAATTTACGGTGTTACACGAGTTCAGAGAATGAGTGATCAGGCTTGTGACTTCCAGGGTTAGGATGCAACTCAGTTTGGGGTCTGTTGGTCGCGGTGGTTTGCGACAATATTTTAGAGCCCGTGTGCGCAGGTGGTTGATGTAGTATGGGTACTTGGTGATTTGATCAAGGGTCAGTATTATTTGGATATAAGAAGGCCAGGTGCCGGATTGTCATTGAGGTTGCAGGCAAGTAGTATATGTTTGGATCGTAAGTCGGTAGTTGCTTAGGCTTTTGTGTGAAACCCCCTTTATGTTAAGTAGTTATGATTGGGGATTTCAGAGGTCTTCAGCTGAAATTCAGGATTTTATTGGAATTTGTTTGATCCATATCTAGAGGATCATTCTACGTGTATTATTCATTCCAGGGTCAGGTATGGATGTATCTGGTTGAGCCGATTGAGTTATGATTTGGTTTCAGCACCATTATATGGTGGGTTGAGCTCTAAGTGGGGGAGAAATAGGATTCTCAGGTTGAGCATCAATCCTTGAGGGATTTTTAGTCCGCTGTTTGGATTGAGGTTCAGATTAGTTGGGAATACATTGAGCGGTGAATTATTTCCAGAAATGGGTATGTTCAGTCTCGGGTAGTTTTTGGTTCTCTAGATTCAGTGTCAATGAGTCTCTTGCATTGGTTCTCTGGATTCTGTTAGGAAGTCAGACTAGTTCGAGACTTCAGGTTTCAGATAAAGTAGGTTGGGTTTCTGCATGGGATTGTGGATTCGTCTTCTTCGAGTGGGAAATTCTGTTGGGTTCAGTTGCCTTGGGAAGGAAATTGTTTGTTCAAGGTTGTGTCCCTCAGGCTATCGGGCCCGTCGGGAATGGTAAGGAATGATTTCGAGGACGAAATCTAATTTAAGTGGGGGAGAGTTATAACACCTCGGTTTTCAGGTAATTTCAAATTCATCTCTTGGTTTAAAGTAATTCATTTTGGTCCTTGGATTGTGAAGATGTAGCCGTAAGAAGTCCTAGTGGAAAAATGGTAATTTTAGGAGCAAGGGTTGTACGCTGAGCGTACATGTGAGTACGCTAAGCGCACTAGGGCGCGCCCTAGTACGCTGGGCGTACTTATGTCCGGGGGAAACCCTAATTTTTAGGATTTGTGGGGTATTTAAGCACCTTTATGGACCATTTAGCCTCATCCTATTAGCCTCCAAGCCCTTGAGTCATTTTTGGCTAACCCTAGCCCTATGAGAGAGTGTTTTGAGCTTAAAGTGTGTTCTTTGTGTGCTTAAGGAAGAAGGAGTTGCATCAAGGAGATTAGAAGTTGAAGCAAGCTTGTGGATCTTAGATCATCACCTTCTTGGGAAGCTCCTGAGGGTAAAAAGTTGCTACCTGTATGCCTTGTTTTCTTGGATCTCAAGTTGGTAGCTTTATGACGTTCTTCTTGTCCCAAAAGTCTCATTGTTATGCATGTTTGGTTTTGGACGTTTTGGGCTGTCCTTTCAGACCCTAAGAAGGGTTCTAAGCCATAAAAATGAGGTCCCTTTAGCTAGTTTGGTTCCATGCTTCTTATAGAAGGTCTTAATGGATTAAGACCTTGGATTAAGGACTTTTTCGACGTTTAAAGTCATAAAGTTGGAGACTTTATGACTCTAGGGTACATTTGGACCATGGATCTGAAGTTTGGGCTTAAGTGCTTAAGCCATTAAGCACTTATTGAAGTTTTGGTCTTTGTGAGGGTACGCCCTGCGTAGGGAGATGTACGCCCCGCGTACCCAATCAGCCACCCCGATGGTGGATTCTGCGTAACCTCGTGTAAGTGAGCGTACCTCCGGAGCACGCCCCACTTACGTGGCAGTTTGGGTCTCTTCGTTTTGGGCTTCAATTTTGGGCTTGGTTTGTCTTGGGCCATGTTGGGCCATCTGGATTTTATGGTTTGGACTTATTGTATTGTTGGACTTTCTTGGGTGAAGGCCACGAAAGGAATTGGGCCCAATTTGGAAAATTGGGCCATATTTGGGCCTTAGATGTTTATTTTTGGATTTTGGGCCTTTGGTCATCTAGTTTGGGCCTTGGCCTTGGGTCAAGCTTGAGGAAGGGTAAAAAGGTCTTTTACCCTAATTTGGACTCATAGAGTGAGTCAGGGGCTAGATGTTGATGGGTTGTCATTGTGGATTTGATAGCGTGTGGATTTTAGCGGATCTGCAGTCAGAGATTGTTTGTGGGATCAGTTTTTGGTGGGGTGTTGTCTTGATATTGGCAGTTCGGGGATCTGTCAGCCAGCAGTCAGGGATCGTTTGTATGATTCGGATGTGCGAGGTGAGTTGTCCTCACTGTACTTGTGGGTCTAAGGCACCAATGCCGACCCATTGGATTGATATCCTGTTATGCATGCTATTATGTTGTTATGATCTGTTAAATCGGTATCCTGGTAGATAGGATGTTGCTATGCTGTTATGATATGTTAGATCGGCATCCTGATAGATAGGATGTTGATATGCTTAGTGATATGTAGATCTGCCCGATTGTCTGTTGACTGGTTATATGTTGATTGATGGTTGAGGTTTTACTGCTATGTGCGTGAGCCAACAGACCGGGGGCATTCCAACCTGATGGTTGATTGGGCCCTAGGATATTCCATGCCGAGGATGATTGGACCCATTGTATATTCGCATTCCAACCTGATGTGTAGCACCTGGTTCTTGGTATGTATTTCATTTATGTAATTTTACATTTTTGGCCTGGGACTCGGCGAGTTGATGGCCCAACTCGCCGAGTAAAAGCGGGATAGAACGCGGGGTTTAAGTATGGGACTCGTCGAGTCGGATCCTGGATTCGACGAGTAGGCTCTGTCTGGACAAAAACCCTAATCTGAGGGTTTGCACCCTATTTAATCATCTCATTCAGCCCCCACTCGTCCCTATTGCTCCCAGAAACCCTCCCTAGCAAACCCTAAGTGTTTTGGTGCAAGATTCAAGGCTTTTGAGTGATTTTGGTGGATTTTGATCACAAGGAAGAAGGAAGAGCATAGAAGGATCAAGAGGAGACTGAAGGATTCGAGTTTGGTGCATCATTTGCTGTTCTCATAAGGTATAAAGTCTATACCTTGCTTGTTCTTTTGTTAGATCCCTTTTTGGGGAGATTTAGGGCTTTTATAAGTCATTCTTGATAGCCAACCATGATTGCAAGCATGGTTTGGGGTTGAGGCTTCGGATCTAGGTCCATGGAAGGGTCACAAGGCAGTTGGGGGTTGCTTTTGCACCCATGGAAGGTCCTATGCATCTTAAGAGCTTCTTTTTGGGCATTTTAGGCTCAAAGTCCCATGCATGCACGTAAAGTTTGTAACTTTACGTGCTAGATTGAGTTTAGGGACCTAGATCTATCATTTGGACAAGAGTTGCACTCCAGAAATCGAAGAAATAAGACTTGGACTGCATCGACTCGACGAGTCGTTCTTGGGACTCGACGAGTCCAAGGTTAGACTCCCCTTTTTTTGTTATGGTTCATGGGAACCAGTTGAGTGAAAGAAAGGTTTTAGAGGGTCCAAGGGAGTGACCCAAACGTATTGGGATAAGCCATAGTCCTGGAGTTCATAGGACTCGACGAGTGCACGAGCAGACTCGGCGAGTCCAAGGCAATCTCCCAACTCTTGAAGATGAACTCGACGAGTTGTTCATACAACTCGGCGAATCGAGGACAGGACGTGTTCTTAGGATGAAGATGGACTCGACGAGTGTTCATACTGCTCGGCGAGTCGGAAGAAGGTTCATCCGAGGTTGTTTTAGAAGGAGAACTCATCGAGTCGTTGCTAAACTCGACGATTAGGGACGTGGATGAGGACAGTTAAAGAAATAGGGACTCGACGAGTTGACGACCCAACTCGGCGAGTCGGGTCAACTGGAAGTTGACTTTGACTTTGACTTGGACTTGGTCTGGGGTAAAATAGTCATTTTACCCTAAGGGGTAGATATCAGATTCTGATTAAGTGTTTTGTGGGGATTATAGCCGGAGGATTTCCGGGGCAGCAACAGTCAGGGATTCCCCGCACAGATTATCAGCAGCTACTCGTTTGAGGTGAGTTACCTTCCAGTAGCGGTGGGTCTACGGCCACAATGCCGACCCACCAGTAGGAGTTGTATGATTGATGATTGTCTTTGTGATATTCATCTAGGTTTGCTACTACCTGCTATGTTATGTGCTAGTATGATATGATGTTAGCAGTAGGGGAGATAGTCCCCAAGATTCCCGGTCGATAGGGCCAAAGGGGGTAGTCATACCCAGTCATGCTAGATGGAATATGATTATGTGTTACATGTTATGTGGTAGTAGTAGTGGGGTGAAATAGTCCCCAGTATCCGGTCGAGAGGACCGAAGGGGAGGTCAGCACCCAGATATGCTAGGCAGTATCCGATCGAGAGGATCGAAGGGGAGGCCAGCACCCGGATATGCTAGGCGGTATCCGGTCGAGAGGACCGAAGGGGTAGGTCGGGCACCCAGATATGCCTGACAGTATATGTATGTTATGTGATTGTATGGTATGCGGTACGATGGGGGAACTCACTAAGCTTCGTGCTTACAGTTTACAGTTTTGGTTTCAGGTACCTCTTCAGCGAAGGGGAAAGAGCTGGCGCGGTAGCGGCACATCATACATACACGCATTGATTTCCGCACTGGAGATATTCTGGGATTGTACTCTGACATGTTGCTATTATATGTTTTGGGTTTTCAGACATGTTACATTGATTCACAAAATGATATATTGTTACGCAGTTTTCTTATGAATGTTTTATAATCCGTTAATTAAAATGAAATTTTTGGACTCGAAATTTGGGATGTTACAAGTTGGTATCAGAGGCCTGGTTTGAGGGATTCGGACACACCTTCGGGGTGTCTGAACTCAAATCAAGGGATTTAAAAGATTTTTACAAGAAAAATGGTTTTCTAAAAGCTAAGTTAAAAGAGTTTTGAGAAAGAACGAAGTGTGTGATGTGCGCGACCGGCCGAGCTCAAGTAAGTATTCCCCAAAGTACCCATACAAGTTTATATTATGTTTATCAGTTCCAGTAGAACAGCATGTTAGAATAGGACTAAGGATCTAGGAATGATGCCTTATGTGCCTGCTTTATGTGCTTCAGCTTATGAGAATTGCATGCTAGTATTGAGTAGACAGTAATATGATAGCCTGTTTAGGTTATGCCTGGTAGTATGAGCTCATCATTGTATGCTAGTAAAGTTTCCTATTCTGAGGATAGGATTGCTTGAGATCGATCCCTTTGGTCTGAATGCTGCTTGCTTTGTGCTTTGTGGGACTTTGAGTGATGGGAGTTAGCTGTTAGGTGAATACGTTAAGTCACATGTGATAAGGGTTGGATAATCTTAGAGGATTGGATTTGACCCTATTGCGCAACTCTTGTTTGAGTCTAACCGTTGTAGGGACGAGTCTTTTACTCGAAGGATTATCTGAGCCTCGTTACATGTGATGGTATTCAGGTAATTGCTAATTGGCATTACAAGGAGGCCTTCAGCAGTTGAGGACCGGTTTGGGTAGTGTCAGAGATTTTCCCTAGGATAAGCCTAGGATGAGAGTAGTAGAGATCAGTAACAGTAGTAGTGACTTGGTGGAGTCGAGGCGGTTCTTGAGGAAAGTACGGATAGATGTGGAAGGTAGTATGGGCCCGTACTACTGAAAGCAGAGGATCCGTACTCGAATCGAGAAAGGCTGAGGCAAGAGCAAGGAGCTCGTGATGGACGTGATCCCTCTAGATGTATCAGTATCACTGACGGTTGTCATTATGTATTGCAGAATGGTGGTACTACGTCCGAGGCCAGCAGTTGGCAGTTTAGGGGAGGGATCGGGTTCGGGCTCAGGTTCCGAACCAGTGGATGAGAGGCTATGCGAGTTTATCGCGTCCGAGATCACTAGAGGCATCCTTGATGCGACCCCGGTCATCTTTGGGTCGATCAAGGAAGGGATTGTTGAGCTGATGGAGGATCGCCTCGGGGCGTTCAGGAGCGACATGGCGACCAGCCAGTCGGGATCACGCACACTGTCCTTTAAGGACTTCAGGGGCAGTGGTGCGCCGGATTTCCATGGGGTGAAGGACCCCATTGTGGCCAGACGGTGGATTGAAGACATTGAGTCTGCGAAGTTGACCAGCTTCTCCCCTGAGGGGTCGAAGGTGAGATATGCAGCAGGGTGCTTGAGAGATAGGGCCAGGGATTGGTGGGAGTCGGTTGGTGACTCTCTGGGACCCTCGGCTGTTGAGGCTATGACGTGGCCGAACTTTGTGACTCGGTTCAGAGCGGAGTTTGCACCTGTAGTGGAGCTCCAGCAGTTGGCGAGGGAGTTCTTAGATATGAGACAGACTACGGAGACTGTGGCGGAGATCACCGCCAAGTTTCGGGAGAGGGCGTTGCTAATGCCCCGGTATGCGGGAGATGAGGACATGAGGAGGACCCGCTACCACGACATGCTACGAGCTGACATTCGGGAGCATGTTAGTTTTTCAGCTTGACCTACCCTAGATTCCATGATTGTCAGGGCCAGGGAGAGGGAAATTGATCTGGAGCATATCCGGAAGAGGAAGGTCGAGGAGGGACAGGTGGCTGGGGCTTCGGGGAAGAAGCCCAAGGGATCAGACGCTGGGCCAAAAGGCCAGCAGGGCCGAGGCCACTGCAGGAAATGCGGCAAGTCACATGAGGGAGTATGCCGGTTGGGATCGTCGGGCTGCTACAAGTGCGGCAAGACGGGGCACTTCAGCACGGATTGTACCGCCCCTGCACCCATTATTCAGACATCTGAGTTGCTGTGTTTACACTGCAACCAGAGGGGCCAGAAGAAGGCCAATTGCCCCCAGTTGACAGCAGCGGCGCCAGTAGAGATCGTAACTAGGTTTCCAAAAATATAAAGAACACTGAAATCCGAGTTATAACGAAGAAGTTATGACCAATCGAAGATCCGCAACAAAACCGATAAAATACTGTTTAGGGTAAAATACAAAATTTCAATAAAATACTTTTCAACCTTAGGTATCTAAATGAAAGTTGTAGATATCCCAAAACCGTAAACATACATAAAAAGAACGCCCAAATCTGACTTCATATGAGAAAGTTATGATTTTTCGAAGTTTCGGACATAGCAGTAGACAGCTAAAAACTCGAAATCGAGATCGAGCGACTTTTTGCCAACATGACCTAAACGAGAATCGAAGATCTCATCAATGGTATTTCAACGGTAAAAAGTCTGACGAAAACGGACATCGGATGAAGAAGTTATGGATTTTTAACGGACTATTCCTGTCCCGGCCTGTTAAAAATGTAACATTAAAAATAAACTCAAAATTAGCAACAAAGTCTAAACAAGAGTTGTAGAGCATAATCTCACCTACGCGTGGATATAAAGAACGTCGAAAACGGAGCTCGTATGCGAAATATATGAATTTCTGAAGTTCGAGGCACGAGTTTCGACGCTGTGTCAGATTTTTCAGAGTTCACGACGTGAACAGTCTGACTGACCATTTCAGAGCCACTTGACGATGACGCATGCCATGAGCGAATCGGGACAAACTCACGACGTGAATTGGCAAAACACACGACGTGAACTTCGATTTTTAGCCTATATAAAGAAATTGAAGCCTTCCGAGTTTGGCTGCTCATTCCTATCCTCTCTCCCACTTATACTCTGTGTTAAGCATCCCGAGACCACCCCGAAGCCCCGATAACAACCCTAGCACACGACGCAAGGCTCGAAGTCCCGAAGTTCCCGAGGAACTTGCTTCTTTCCAGTCGAAGTACTGCCCGAGTTTAGTCTCGCCTTCTTCAACTCACCACTTCTATCAGGTGAGTTCATACCCTTATCACTAAGTTTTCAAATGCTTTTAAATGCTTTTAAACGCTTTTAAGGGGGGGGGGGGGAATACAAGTAAACACACGGTTAAACGCGTGTGAAACACAAATCTTTTGCTATACTTTTCATACTGTTGTTTTAACTATCTTATGAAATTATTATCACGCAAAACATCATACATTGCAACTTTACCCTCATGGGGTACAATATGTTTTATAAATATAAATATGTTTTATTTATATATCTGCATACTACATCATACCAAGAGTAACCTTTTCAACTATAACATCATGTTTATATAAGAAAATGCAACTCATTATTATGCCTTTGTTAACACTGTAGAAAAGGGTAATCATTTCATACAAAAGGTTTTTGCAATCATGTTACTAGTGAACTTATTGTTAGCAAATCATTTGTGAGACATCGGCTTTGTTTAGTATTAAACGAGAGTCTTTCCCTTATAACCAGAGTCTCCCGTTCGGAGAGCGTGAGTTTGTGTATAGATCTATACGGGACTGATAATCCCGCACCTTGACTGTTAACTACAGTCGACCCGGGGTGACAAATATCATTTACAGTAAGGATATCCGTCATATTAGCATGGTTATAGGAACTCGCAACGCGGAAACAATGACTCGTAGTAATACGCAACTCAATCAAGCTCAAAGGGATAATAACTATATGATTACTTCGTATTTACATTAGGGTTATATATGGCTTTTACTTGATAGACAGTGGAATGTATGATTTCCGCCTCATTTCCTGTTCCTTGTTTGGTTGTGGACTTAGGGCAGATTCACCCAATCGACTGCCGGTTCAAATCTTAGTTATATATAATTCGTAGGAACTAGGTAATCATGATAGGGTATTATCAACACATTCAAAACTCATGGTAAACACATCTTCAATTAGTTTTACTTATTAATAAAACTACAAGATACCGAACTAAGTATGACATATTTACTTACAAATCATAGTCTTGGACATTTGAGACTACTCCTCATTGTTAGGAAAATATAGGTTTTTCCTGCGTCAAATTACAAACTTCTTATAGTTTTGTTTACTAATAAAACTCTGCCTCATTATTTTAAGTATGGCATATTTACTTACAAAATCATAGTCTTGGACATTTGAGACTGCTCTCCACTGTTAGGAAAATATAGGTTTTACCTGGTTCGACACCTTCATTCTATACAAACAAAGATTCATAACTCCTTTTATGAGAAAATATCGGATTTTCTGGAAACATATACATATAGTTACATATTGATATGACTACTTAGCGGATATGTTTGGGTTATATAAAATGAAGATTTGATAGACAGTGGAATGTTTGATTTCCACCTTATCTCCTGTTCCTTGTTTGGTTGTGGACTTAGGGCAGATTCACCCAATCGACTGCCGGTTCAAGTCTTTGAGTTTATATAACTTATATGCACTAAGTAATCATGGTAGGAAATAACATTGGTCACTTTTCATATACAAATTCAAAGTATCATATATCACTCTTTAAACGTAAGAATCAAATATATTCTGTTATCAATGCTAAGGGCTACACTTCAAGCTATTAAGAAAATATAGGATTTTCTGTAATATCATACGAACATTTTCAAGAAACAATAAACTTACCTTCTAAATCAAATACTTATGAACTCACCAACTTAAATGTTGATACACTTTCCAAATCACTTGTATTCTCAGGAAACTAATAAACAAGTTCTCGTACAAGTTTCAAGAAGATGGAGCATAGTAGCTTCAAGTCTTTGTTTTGTTATTTACTTTTGAAAACAATCAATCTATGTTATGTATTCAATGTAAACACTTTATTATCAATACAATGGTTGTTGTTGCTTTGATTACTATTTTACATTTGTTATGATACTGTACATGACGTCCTCCGCCCCCGAATGTTTCCGCCGTTCAAGTTTGGGGGTGTGACAGACTGCTTTGTGCATCAGTCAATATACCTGGGGTATTCCATCCCGAGGATGATTGGACCCATAGTATATTGGCATTCCAACCTGATGGTTGAGGGCCTGGGGTATTCCAACCTGATGGTTGATTGGACCCATAGTATGTTGGCATTCCAACCTAATGGTTGAGAGCCTGGGGTATTCCAACCTGATGGTTGATTGGACCCATAGTATATTGACATTACAACATGATGGTTGAGGGCCTGGGGTATTCCAACCCGATGGTTGATTGGACCCATAGTATATTGGCATTCCAACTCGGTGGTTGAGGGCTTGGGGTATTCCAACCCGATGGTTGATTGGACCCATAATATGCTGTTATTTGAATATGTTATCTGCTTGTGTGTTGGTATTTTGGGGGAACTCACTAAACTTTGTGCTTACAATTTTGTTTATGGTTTCAGGTTCTTCAGATGATTCGTGCCAAGGCGAAGGCGTAACTGTACACATCCTTGGTTTTACAACGGATTGGATCTAGGGAGACTCTGATTTGAAATCATGTTTTGCAGGTTATTCTTTTGTAAACACTTTCGTAAATAAATGAGTTGTTTTAAAAAGTTTTAATTTGCTGAAATTTTTGGGATTTTACACGTGGTAACATCATATGTATTAACAGGTGCTTTGAACCAAATTTATAAAAATCATCTATTTCTTGGTTAATTCTTTTTTTATTAATTGCCTTTATTATTACATTTTCTATTTCATGTACTCAATATAGTTTGTATCTAGCCCAACATCCCACATGCTTGTTTTTCTAGTTTTATAAATTTTCATGTGCTCTAAAAAGATATGGAATAAAAATGGGTCTGTTATGTTCATATGAAACAGACAATAAGTAGATAGAATAAAATGAAATCCAAGACTTATAATGAATAAGTTTTTTTTATATGATTATTTTGTTCAATGTGTTGTATAAATATTACCAAAACACATGAATGAGATGCGTAACGGGTATTACCCCGATCATAACAATATATTTTTATAATCCTTTTTCATAACTATTCATCAGTATTATCAAACATATAAATTTTATTCAACACAAAACAGAACATAAGGGTAGAATGGACATTTTCAACAGTCAGCACAACTAATCAGATGTATAATCAAACAATATGGTTTCAGTCAGAAGCGAATACAGTAAGAGCTTCAGACCCATTCAGACATTGACTCAGTTAGATCTGACTCAGTCAACATTTATCAAACAACCATTTAGTGTCCAAGTAATTATCCATTCGGGTTTAAATCATTCCACTATAAATAGAGGCACCTAGAACCGGAATAAAGGGTTGATCCTAGTTGTGAGAATCCTTTAAATTTTGGTGACCTCTCCTCCTTCTCCAAAACCCTAACTCAAATCGATTTACGCACTACATAAATCCTTATACGATTCGTGTAAGTATCGATCAGAAAAGTCTCTGATCTGTTTCTGCTGGTGGTTGTTCTGGTGTTCCAGTGTTGTTAATTTGCGTCTTGGGTGCAATCTGAGAGAGGAATTCTATGTTGGACTCTTAGAAATGCACTCTATTAATATCCAAGAAGATTTCAAGGGACTACAAGTGTAACGACCGGTTCCTGGTATGTATTTTAAATAACAATTGTTCATTTTTGCAAAGGGACTCGACGAGTTGGAGGTCCCAAACTCGTCGAGTAGGAATGGGAGAAGTTTGGACGCGGGACTGAAGTCTACTCGATGAGTCGAGGAGCGTCGACTCGACGAGTAGGACTGCCAGAGTGAAACCCTAATTTTAGGGTTTGCACCCTATTTAAAGACCTTAACACCCCATTTTGGCCTCCCTCGTCGCCTCCCTTAGTCCATAAAACCCTAATTCGAAACCCTAACCCATTTTGAGTGTTCTTGAGCCATTGTTGTATGTTTTTGGTGATTTTGAATCTTGAGAAGGAAGAGGAAGCTTGGGGGTTCAAGAGGAAGCAAGTAGATCCAGAGTTTGTGCTCTATTTCCAGCTCATTTGAGGTATAAAGTCTATACCTTGTCCATTAATCTATTAGATCTCTTCTTGGTGTAGTTTAGGGCTTTAAGGAGCCATTTTTGGAACCATTCATGGATGCAAGCATGTTTTGGGGTATTGACTTTCGATCTGGAATCTTTGACGGACTCCATGGCATAAAGGTGCCAACTTTATGGCCATGGGAGTCCCATGCAACTTGTGAACCTCATTTTAAGGCCTTTTGAGCTAGATAACCTAGGGGTGGCAAATCATGCTATCGTTTCGTGTTTCTGTCTAACACGACACGACAAGGTTTTATGTAACACGAATACGACATGACACGATGTCGTGTTTTTTTAACGAACATGAAAACAAACGAATTAAAAAACGACAAACACGACACGACACGACAAAGATAATATAAATAAAAACTAGTTTATTTAATGAATACTTGATCATACATAACACTAAAAACACGAAAAACACGACAAGGAAACGCTAAATTGTGTCAATTTCATGTCGAATTTTGAACACGAACACGACACGACATCATGTTTTTTACACTTAACACGAACACGAATTCAGAATTCAGTTTCGTCCCAATTCGTTTCGTGTCGTGTATTTTTGTCGTGTCGTGTCATAAATTGCCACCCCTAAGATAACCCATGCATGAACGTAAAGTTTGTAACTTTACGTGTTATATTGACCCTAGGAGGCCAGATCTACGTTTTGGATGCATTAAGCCCGACCAAAATTGACTGTATGGATTTAGACTTTGGGGAACTCGACGAGTCGTTCTTAGGACTCGACGAGTTGGGTCGTGGTTCCCTAACCTTTACTGTTACTGAGCAAACTTGTTAAGTATAGAAGATGACTTCGCAAGTTGGACGTGTTTAAGGAGTGGAAGAGCAACGAACTCGACGAGTCCAAGGATGGCCTCGACGAGTTGATGAGCAAATGTCCCGACTTGTATGAGGGAGAACTCGACGAGTCCAAGGAAGGACTCGACGAGTTCAAACGGAAGGTCCTGATTCTGTTATAAGGAGAAATTCGGCGAGTCAGAGGGTAACTCGACGAGTTAGATCGCGAGTTCGAGATTCTCTGAATTATGGGACTCGATGAGTTGACGGACCAACTCGGTGAGTCGAGTCAACCAGAATGTTGACTTGGACCAGAAGGTTGGCTTTGACCAGGGTGTTGACCTTTGACTTGACCATTGACAGAGTTGACCCTTCAAGGGGTTATAAGTTTGAAAGAGTAATTAAAAGAGATGTTATGTGTAGGAGTTTGAAGAGAATTGATCCCAACATCGAGGATAGTTCAGTACCTACACGACATTGAGGTGAGTTACCTTCCAGTAGAAGTGGGTCTAAGGCCACAATGCCGGCTCACTAGTAGGAGTTGTCTGTTATATGATTGTCGTTGTGATAACTGTCTGGTATGCCACTATCTGTTATGTTTTATGTGCTAGTATGGTATGATGTCATGTGATAATGGTAGTAGGGGGAATAGTCTCCGTATCAGGTCGAAAGAACCAAAGGGGTAGGTCGGGCACCCCGATATGCCGACAATGTGATTATGTTGTGTTGTTATGTGGTAGTAGTAGGGGGTGAAATAGTTCCCGTAACCTGTTGAGATAAACGGGAGGGGTAGGTCGGACACCCCGATAAGTCTGACAGGGGTAGGTTAGGCACCCCGGTATACCTAGCAGTGGTAGGTTGAGCACCTCGGTATGCTCAGCAGGGTAGGTCGGGCACCCAGATATGTCTGGCAGTATGTTTATAGTATGATATGTGGTATGACGGGGGAACTTACTAAGCTTTGTGCTTACGGTTTACAGTTTTTGTTTCAGGTTCTTCTTCTTCGAAGGAAAAGGAGCCGGCACGGTAGTAGCGCATCGCACCACTATTTTCTGCACTATGATGCTCTTGGGATTGTACTCTGACATTGTTACTATACTATGACATGCTTTTGAGACATATGATATTTGGCTTTGATGAAATGAAATAACTTGATGATGTTTTCTTAAAATTGTTTTATGATTTGTTATATCAAAAATGAAATTTTTGATCATGATTTTTGGGATGTTACAACAAAGTATGTTTTCTGGTTTCTTCTAGTTATGTTTTGTTGCATTAGATCTGACAAACTGTCTTTTGGCTTATGAGATTATTTTGTTTATTGCTTCCATTGTAAGCATTTGTGACCTTGTATGATCCATCATAACCCAACAAAATGTACACCGAATTGTTTTATAAACTAAAATTGGAAATTTTTATGTACACATATATTAAAAAGTCGGATGTTACATACTAATCCCTTGATCAATGATCACCAAAGGAGAGAGCCCTAAGTGAAGAATTAAATTTAACCAGAAACAAACCAAACTATCAAATTAATTGAATTAAATAAATTAAAGAATGATTTGTTTTATTACGATCTTTTTAGTACTTTATGATATTATCTTATTTTATTACACTTTATGAAATTATCTTATTTTACGGGTTCCTCTTTAGTTATGTAAGTAACTCGTTGTTAAAAACTAAAACTGACTTTTTTTATGACGTCGAACTTCGTTGAGGTCGAAACATGATATAATAATTTATTTTAGTTACTTACTTTGTGTAACTGAAGTTTGGAAACGTATTCATTGATAAAATGAATATGCTAATCGCAGATTACTAACTGATCAGTAACCGAGTTGCTGGTTTGTTGAGTTTTCTGTTCAAGTATGTTTATTAGAAACTTTCTTGTGGGATGTAAATTAGAAGGTGGTTGAGAACAATGACCTTCAATGCTTCTTTGCCAAAATCATTGTGAATTTTGAAAAGAAAAATTATCATAATTGTTTTAGGTTGTGATGTTGACATGATTCTATTTTTCATATAAGAGCTTTTTACTCTTGTTCTTTTGTATTATGCGTAGGAATATGGAGGAAAAAAATGGGAATTTAAAAGTACATAGAAAATCGAGACTTGATGAAAAGGTGGCAATTTAACAAACCTAAATATGTGACAGGATTGAACTCATTTAGCGAATGTAGCCCCGAGGAATTGGATATATATATATATATATATATATATATATATATATATATATATATATATATATATCACATCGATTCTTTGGGGCTTATATTCATTCTTCAACTAATTATTTTTAAGAAAGGATTATATTATATATATATATATATATATATATATATATATATATATATATATATATATATATATATCACATCGATTCTTTGGGGCTTATATTCATTCTTCAATTAATTATTTTTAAAAAAGGATTATGATGATATGAAATTTTCTTGACAATGTTTGGAATGAATGTGAGATTAAAAAAAAAATTAGTCTTTTAATCAGAGATTTTTGCATAAAAGAACCATTAGAGGTGTAATTTTTTTTCCTAAAGATTCATTCCTCGGAGCAACCTCCGCGCTCTGCGGAATGAATTTTCAGAATTTTTTTTTTTGCCACATCGATTCCTCGAAGATTAAGTTGATTCTGCGGAGCCCTCAGAACTTACCTCCGCGGAATCAATATCTATACCTGGAAATTTCTTTTTTTTATATATATATATATATATATATATATATATATATATATATATATATATATATATATATATATTGGGGTTGCATAATTTTTTAAGAGTTGCGTTACTAAAAAAAATTTATTTTTCAATACCGGTTTTCATCACAAATTCGACACTAAAAGGGTTAATTCGACATATTTACATTAAATTTACATTTATTATGACTTTATGATTGATTTGCAACGGATTCATGACGAACTTCAGACAGGTTTGTAATGGATTTGTGACGGATTTTAATAATTTGTCCGTGTCATCCCAAGACACCAAGTAGGTAATCTCACATTGTATATAAAAATCATATAATATTTAAATGTTCCACTTGTAATTTTTTTTACTATATCAACCTTTATATTTTACAAATGAACTTTGGTGATATTCAAGAATGAATTTATTTATATTATACGTGAGTTCGAACAAATATTTATCTTTAAATATAAATCTAAGTATTTTGGAATAAGGGACCGATTATAACATAATGCATACAATTGATCTATGTAAAAAAATATACTGTAGACCAAATTTAATCGGAGGCACCTATCCCAATTTAAGGGTAAAAGGAGTCGATAATTTTCATCCCTTTCAATCCACGTCATGTAAACTTTATATCACTATTTCTTCATCCTCACACTTCTAACTCTCCATCCCTAAACACAACCAGTTGAAACAATGATTTATGTGGTACCACAAAGGAGATAATGATGTTTCATGTGGTACCCTTCCCCAAAATACATCCATCCCACAACCAACTCAGTCTACCCTAAGGGAAAAAATTGGATAGTTTACTGAAGTCTCTCATCATCATTATTCTTAACCCGCTCAAGGAGAAAAACCGTGATCTTGGAGGTATCGTTGGTACCTCCGATGCTCATCACCATTTTTGGACGACTCTGTCCACCTTAATAGATGTGGATCATTTTTGTATATGTCATAACCAGGAGAGGACGTAGAAATTTACAGCAGTAGTGACACCAATTTTTTTTCACTAAATATATAGTAGTAGTTGCACATAATTTTTTTAATGGTTGCACCTTAATACAAAAAAAAAAAAAAAAAAAAAAAAAAAAAAATCTACATTTTTTTAGACTTATAAGCTAAAATAGAGTAATGAACCATTTGAACACTATTTATTTAGTTTTATGATTTATCAAACACAAACCAATTAAACCATATATATCATGGATAACATATCATAATTTTATGATTTATCAAACATAAACTAATTAAACTATATATCAAGATTATACGCTCACATATTGTTGGTCTTGAATATCATATGAACAAAAACATGATTAGAAATGTCCACAAAGTGAACAACAAAAAGACAATAAGCAAATGTTTTTAGTTTTTGAATGATAACTTTGGAAGGGCTAAATTATGAAATAGCTCAAAGTGCAAGGACCTTCCTTTTACGATACCTATTTCAAATAAAAAATTAGACACCTCAAAAAGAGAATCAAAACGGATTCGAAGTATTATAAAGACGTGGCACACGTGAGTTCACGTTTTATAGAGTAAGCCACGGCTTAATTCTGCTTCACAAATAAAGAAAGTTTGTTACTGAATATTTATAGTATTTTAATCTTTTATAGAAAATATTAATTATTTTTAATTAATTAGTTTATTATTTATTTATTTTATCTAAACCAATTTTATTGATGTGAAACAGTTTGCAAGGTTTTTTTGCAAACCAGGTAGAGCCATATAAACCATCCATTACCCTCAACATTTTTATCAAACGAGCAAATGGTACCTGGATTTAATTTAATTCAAAATTATGAATGTTATGTTTGATAAATATTTTTGTTTCTAGTGATTCTTGTATGGAAAAAATTTAATGGCAAAAATTATACAATATTGTATTTCATTTAAATTTTAATGTTTTATTTGATAAATAATTTAAACAACCTATTTTACTATAAATTAATAAAAATAATATTCTTACTCAATTAAAAACAATTTTTTCTTTGGGGAAGTAGAGTTCCATAACAAATCAAAATGAATAATAACAATGGTATAAATAATAAAAATATTTAATATTGTATAAATACAAATATATTTGGTTATGAATGAATCAAGATTATCAAGATCGGAATCTTACAAATGATCATTTTTCGTTGTGCAAGATCGTGATCATAAGATCGAATCGGATCGTAAGATCCTATCAATAACATTTTAATATATAAAAAATATATTTTCATCCATCTCTTAACCATTCAGTTAATAATAAATTGTTTAATATATATATATATATATATATATATATATATATATATATATATATATATATATATATATATATATATCCAATACATCATTTAACAATAAACAATTCAAAATTGATATTCTACGTAGTTAGTCCATTAAAAAATATTATAATTTTGTTTTAAAAAAATAGTCATGGTCCTACGATATTACGATCCAATCCTACGATCCTACCACAATTTTACCGAAAAACAATCCTAATAAGATCAGGATCGATTTATGTAGTTAGGATCATAGGATCGTACAATTTTACGATCGAGATCGTGATTTTAACAACCATGGATTGAATAATGTTGTAGAAACAGCCAAACAAGGTAACACCTCATGCTTTGCTGTGGGCGTTTGTAAACAATGTAAAAAGAAAAAATGTTAAAATAGAACAATATAAAAAATAAAGATGTTAAAAACCACAACAACCAAAACAACCGCACCATATTTATCCCTAATTTTTATACATAAATAACCAATCATTTACATGAATATCATTTATTATCTAATATAAATCATAATACTAATCCCTAATTTTTATACATAAATAACCAATCATGTACATGAATATCATTTATTATCTAATATAAATCATAATACTCATAAATTATAAATCTATAATGTATTAATAATAGACAAAGATGAGTGGCTTTCTTATATTTTATTTATAAAAGTGGACTTGCTCCCATAGTACAGAAAGTGACACAAACAAACAAGTAGATGATTGCATGGGCTCCATACACCATGTGCCTATCAATTTAATTTATTGCTTTAATGCTTTCATTGAAAAAAAAGATATATATGAAATAATCAGCTTATATAAATTCTTTAGTGATCTCTGGTGATTTCGTTTACATAATAAAAAATTTACAAATCAAATCAAACCGTTGAAAAACAGTTTAGTTTCCAAGTTAGACATCTGGTTGTCCTCATGATCTACCTAAGTTTCCTATATAATATACTAATTAAATGACAATTTATAGAAATTTCATTATATTTTGGTTGCAGTTTAACATCACCTTAAAATAGTTTTTACCAAGGAAATTCACCTATTTTTGTGAAAATTTACTATGGCGATCACCTTTGAATTCCCGCAGTTCCATATTTAGCCTTAAAATCAACTCCTTCGTTTTGCGGGAATATGACTTATTAAGGTAATTAACTTTTTGGTTTTTTCACATCTGGATAACTATCTTTTTTTTTGTACACATCTGGGTAACAAACTTGTTGGAAGTGTTCACATATGACCATTATGACATGTTGTAGTAGGTTACATCCTAGATGTGAACACTTTTAACAAGTTCGTTACTTAGATGTGTACAAAAAAAATAGTTACCCAAATATGAACAAAACGAAAATTAAGAGTAAATTACACGAATGGTCCCTGTGATTTGGGGGAATTTGTGTTTTTGGTCCGTAACTTATTTTTTTAACTCGGATGGTGCTTACTGTTTATTTTTGATGCACGTTTGGTCCCTGTCTTACCTAGAAAGACTATTGTGCCCTTATTAATTTATTTTTTAATTAATTTTCTTATTTATGTATATTTTTTATATATTTAAAAAAATTAATAAACCCCACATATATATATAAAGAATAAATACATAAATAAGAAAATTAATTAAAAAAAATAAACTAATAAGGGCACAATAGTCTTTTTAGGTAAGACAAGGACCAAACGCGCAACAAAAATAAACAGTAGGGACCATCCGAGTTAAAAAAATAAGTTACAGACCAAAAATACAAATTCCCCCAAACCACAAGGACCATTCGTGTAATTTACTCTTACTTTTCGTTTTGTTCATATTTGGGTAACTATTTTTTTTGTACACATCTAGATAACGAACTTGTTAAAAGTGTTCACATCTAGGATGTAACCTGCTACAACAGGTCATAATGGTCATATGAGAACACCTCCAACAAGTTTGTTACCTAGATGTGTACAAAAAAAAGATAGTTACCCAGATGTGAACAAACCGAAAAGTTAATTACCTTAATAAGTCATATTCATATTGTTTTGCAATCCAATCTGGGTTGACAAATGACCCGAAGTGGTAATTTGTAATACATACTATTCCAACACTATTTTTAAATGTTGAAAGGTGGCTCACTTCCCATCCATGTGGCCCAGAGAGAAAACAGACATATTTAACCAGTGTGTGCAGTTGGTGCGGTCGCACGGGGCCTCCAATCGTAAGGGGTCTTTGAATTTAGGGGTGGATCTATAGTTATTGTATATGTTTTTTCATAATTTTTTTATGTATTATTATTAAGAAAAAACTAGTCATGACAAATAGTCATACACAATGTAACCTTTGAAGTCATCTTATTATAAAAAAACTAACAAAAAATCAACACAAATTCTATTTTTTTAGGGATTATTAACAATTTAATGAATTTTAAAATATCTACGTCCATGAAAAATACAAATTCTATTCAAAATAGTAATATTTTAAAAAATTAGAAGTTCAAAACCTAATAACCACCGAAACTATTTGTATGACTTCGTATGAACTTGATATATTTGACTTTATCATTAGTATGGTTATATGATATCATATATTGAGTAAAGTAAATAACTTGAGTATACAAGTAAAATATGAAACCATGTATTAAGGGTGTGCACCAAACCGCATAAACCGTCCGCACCGCACCACATCGCACCGCATAACGCGGTTTAAAACATATGCGGCGCGGTTTGCGGATTATAATTTTGTCAAACCGTACTACGCGGTGCGGTTTGTGGTTTTTAATTACAAAATCGCGGTTCAAACCGCACCGCACCACTATATATATATATATATATATATATATATATATATATATATATATATATATATATATATATATAAAACCAATTTAGTATAAAATAATTAAAGAACATAACTAACTTAGTCATACATACGAAAAAATGGATCCAAGCACGATGCAAATTTCAAACTTTAGTTTAAGTGAATTTGATGTGACTTCGTTTAATAAATTACATATTTTTCTAATTCTTTAATTTTTCTTTATTTTAATTATACCTTAGAACATGTACGGTATATTGTTTAGAATATATATATAGATATTATGTTTGTTATTCATCTTCTAGTCTTAGATAAAAACATACTTTACAAACATTACAAACAGCCTAAGTATTCCATTTGATTATTATAAAAAATGGTAGATGATACATAATAAGTTAATATTTATATACTCATACATAAATTTGAAAAGTCGCCTACCAAACTGCACGAAAACCGCCCACACCGCACCAAACCGCACCGCACCGCATAACGCGGTTTGGAATCTTCGTGGTGCGGTTTGCGGTTTCCAATTATTTCAAACCGCACGTGCGGTGCGGTTTGTGGTTTTACCTCCAAACCGCACCAAACAGCACCGCGAACACCCCTACCATGTATATTGATAATTCAATGAGTAGTGTGTGAGCACTTATATACTTTTTAAAGATCAGTGCGAGCATGGTTTTGAGAAGCTTTGAATTGTACTAGACCTATAGTTATTGATTTAGAAATTATTGGTGTTTCTTAAAAAAAATCATGATAAAATAACAATTTTCAAGAAAAAACATTTTGTTGGAATGAAGTAGAGTCATCTGAACTCGTACATAAGGGTGAGCACGGAAAACGGATACCCGCTTTTGAAACCGGGACCGCCTCATAACTGCCGGTTCTAGAACCAGAACTGCCTTAAGTGATTATGGTTTTAGTTTCTAAAGTTATGGAACTGCTTTAAGTTATTCCGATTTCGGTTCTTATTTTTTCGGAACCGCTATCCGCTGGGTACCCGTCGGAACTGGTTTATATATATATATATATATATATATATATATATATATATATATATATATATATATATATAGTTGTTAAAAATTATGTGTGTGTTTTGTGTAATGTGTTGTGTATTATATGTGTGTAGTGTGTGTCTGCAGTGTGTTGTGTACTTATGTATTATATATTTAGTATGAGTATGTGTGTGTTATTTAGACCAGTTAGAATATATTGGTCTGATTTTGTCCGTCTTTAGTTTGAATTGATTCGATTTGGATCGAATTAAATTGCGGTTTTTATTGACAAAAGTAGATAAAATTGATCTAACCGGGTTACCCAGTCCTGGAACCGGAACCGTCGGTTCCGAGACTGGTTCCAAAAATTTAAGAACCGCCTAAACCGGTTCCATTTCTTGCTAAATGAGACGGGTACCCAACTATGCTCATTGCTACTCGTACATAAACATTTACCTCAAGATCATTCACATCTAAACTTGAAGTTACTAAATACTAATGAACTAAAGGTAAGTTGCAAAAATCTTGAAAACATGTTACAAAATGGTCATATCTCAGACATTGGTAGCGATGATTTATTAAAAAAAAAAACCTAGAATTATTACAAAAATATCAATTGAACATAATATAACTAACTCAATATTAAATTTCTGATAAAAGATAATCTTTTATCCAATTCCTTATCTAGCATACGAAATATTGTTGACTATTCTCATTACAATTATATTAGCTAGCAGAATGAACTTTTCAAAACTAACACTTTTAAAATCATATTTATGGTCTATAATGCCTCAAGAGAGAGAATAAATGTGTTGTGTTTGATTTCAATTAAAAATATTGATAATGAAAGTGTAATAGATGAATTTACTTTAATAAATTCTAGAAAGTCGATATTTAAAAAATAGTAATGTGTATCTTATTTTGAAAAGTTGATTGTAACACTTTCAATTTATTATTGCTGAGTGCAGACCCGTATACGGTGCTTAGGTAAGGAGTTTATGAAATGCTTGATATCAACTTTAACGCCTAGTTCCCGAAGTTTTAGCAAAGAAGAGAAAATAAGAGAAAAGAAAGTTACGAGAGAAAATAATATAAAAGAAAGGTAAAAAAATCACTACATGAAAAGTCAATTTTAGTGACGACCAAAAATCTGGTCACTAAAAACATCTTTTAGTGACCATATATTAAGTGGTCATTTTGGTAATGGTACAAATTTAGTGACCAAATCTTTGATGGTTGTCACTGAGTGGTCACTAAACCATAGAAAACAAAATTATTATTATTTAATTTCATAAGTATTAGTGACTAAAAATAGTGGTCTCTAATTTGACAATTAATGACTAAAAAATAGTCGTCACTGAATTGCAGACACAGTGACCAAAAAGAATGGTCATTAAGTACTATTTGGTGTTCAAACTCACATATGGTAAGGACTAAGGACATGATAGTAGTCACTGAAAATATTAGTGATTACAAAATGGTGGTCACTGTTGACGAAAAGATTATAATTTCTTTTTACGTTTGAAAATTTATAGTTTGTTTATTTGAAAACAATGTAAATTTATTACATAATTAGATTTTTCATCAAACATCTTCTAAACAAATATAAGAAAATATATCTCTATATAAACATACATTTAGGGGTAACTTACACACAAATAAAAACAAATGTTACAGCTATAAAATATGATACCATTATATACAGTGGCGGAGCCAGGATCAAAGTAAAGGGGTATCCCCAATTTTTTTGAAGGTAACCCAAATTTTTTTCTAGGGTACTTGGGTTTCCCCGGTTCAGTTTCTGTTTTAAACTCAAACCTTAATTGAATCCTTAACTAACCTCAAGTCTTGTTAAATAAACATGAAGTTGAAGTATATTTTGATACTTGAATCGATGTGGGACTCGATGTGAGACCTTTGTTTCAATAAGCTAACACCTTAACCAGCAAACCAGTAACTTGTTTCTTTTTATAAGTGAAGGGATACGTATATATACAATATACCGAATTTTTTTTGAGGGATGCGTAAACAAAAATTACACTACCGAAAAAAATTTGAGGGGTATCCCGGGCTACCCCGGGATCCCCTTGGATCCGCCCCTTATACATTTACTATATTAGGTTTATAAAAATAATTGTTAAATTGATTTTTAATAAAAGATTAAGAATATACATTTATTTATAAATATTTATGATATTTGATTTTAGTAAGATATTAAATAATATATTTATGTTATTATTAGGTTTAAAAACTATATTTATAATATTAATTTTAATGAAAAGTAAATTAAATATATAATGAAAAATTTAAACAAAATAACAGCTTCGTACAATATTTGCCCTTGATCGAAATATACGTATTACCACCACCAGCATAGCTCCATCCACCGGTAGTTCGACACCTCCTCTTGCCGGCCCACCAGCGTTGCTCCATCCCCGTCCGTTGACGCACCTCCTTGTGTCAGTATGGGAGTTTGGACCTAATCACATCGCATCGTCGTTTGGACGTAACTGAATCGCATCACATATCCGTTTCAACCTAATTGTGTCACATCGCATCGTCGTTTGGACCTAATCAGATATGTACGGATTCACACTGATACGTAGACCATAGTCATATCTCCATTCGTCTCTCCTTCTCCGTTCATCGCATCTACCATTTCTGGTTATTGCATTTCTGGTATCTCTCTCCCTCTCTCTCTATCTCTCTCCCAATTATGTGTATTTCTATGATTCCGATTTTTTTCTTTCTAAGTGGCTGTGAATCTCTATGATTTGTCTTTTGACAGTAAGTTTATTTGTACTATGTTAGCTCCTCTTGTAATTTATTCTTCGATCAGATAAGGAAATCCATTGTAAATGCTTCCCTGTTCATTATCTTAACAATGCCACTAATTTTGACTTCACCTACAGTATCCTAGATAACCAAAGAAAATAAAGCTTTACTTATTTTCTTTTGGATTTGCAAACAAACTCAATTAAACATGCTTTGATGGATAATCACTTTTGTTTAGCAACAGATGAGCAGACTATATGCATTTGCAATTCTATATAAATCCACTCAAGTAACATTCCTATTTCTAGGTACCTAAATAGTTCCTTAAGCTATCAGACTTGTTATGTATCCAATTAAGAACGTGATCTGTTTAGGTCACATACAAAAGCTATTTCCCAGTTTTGGTATAAATGAAAATCATATTCTCTTGAAAAATATCATTTTAATTGGATACATTACCTATGTATTTAGTTATAAACTTTGTAAACTAAACTGTTTCTGGAAATCTGTTTTGGTGGTTGCTGTTGTCCTAACTCTGATTGTTGTATTGTTTCTGTCAACTGATGTTTTTATAGATTATGCTATTAACATGTCATTATTCTGAAAACTCTTGTTTCCTCTCTGTTTACTGTTTAGACCAACATAACTTGAAACTATCTAGAGTGATGCCCTTTTCTCAACTTTAGATTAACTTATTGTTTAATTTAACAACCCCACCTGAGTTTTCTATACCACCGTCATTATACATTTATGCTACTTTCGGGATTTTTTCTTTTAACATAGCATATGGAAAAGTCTTTGCTTTGAAGATTTGGAGGCACTACCTTTATGGTACGAAGTGCACCATTTTCACTGACCACAAGAGTCTCCAACACATTTTAAATCAAAAGGAGTTAAACATGAGGCAGCGAAGATGGGTTGAGCTGCTAAACGATTATGAGTGCGAAATCAAGTACCACCCAGGCAAGGCTAACGTGGTAGCTGATGCCTTGAGTCGGAAAGAATACTCAAATCGTCGTGTGAAAACTCTTTCAATAACCATTCAATCCCATCTGTTCTCGCAAATCAAAGCAGCCCAGTTCGATGCCATGAAGACAGAAAACGGAACAAGCGAAGCGTTACGTGGAATGGAAAAGAACTTCGAAGTCAAGGAGGACGGAACATATTATTTCATGAACCGAATTTGGGTCCCTAAACTTGGGGGATTCAGAGAGGTAGTCATGAATGAGGCTCATAAGACACGATACTCCATCCATCCGGGATCAGATAAGATGTACCTGGATATTAAGCAATGTTATTGGTGGCCTAACATGAAGGCAGAGATTGCCACTTACGTTAGCAAGTGCCTCACATGTGCTAAAGTGAAGGTAGAGTATCAAAAGCCCTCGAGACTATTACAACCGCCGATAATACCTGAGTGGAAATGGGAAAGGATTACCATGGACTTTGTAACCAAATTACCCAAGACAACTGATGGAATGGATGTCATATGGGTAATAGTTGATAGGTTGACAAAATCCGCCCATTTCCTGCCAATAAAGAAGACATACAAGATGGAGCGACTGACAACAATCTACATCAAGGAAATTGTAAGACTCCATGGAGTGCCAATATCTATCATCTTAGATCGGGATAGTAGGTTCACTTCACGCTTTTGGCAATCACTTCAAAAGGCTATGGGAACACAACTCGATATGAGCACTGCTTACCACCCACAGACGGATGGTCAAAGTGAGCGAACCATTCAAACGCTTGAGGATATGCTTCGAGCATGTGTGATAGACTTTGGGAGGTCGTGGGATACCCACTTACCTTTAATTGAGTTTTCGTACAACAACAGTTATCACACAAGCATCAAAGTTGCTCCTTTCGAAGCATTATATGGTCGTAAATGTAGATCACCGTTGTGTTGGACTGAGGTAGGCGACACTCAGCTAGCAAGAGGACAGACACCAAACAATGCATTAATAGGACCAGAAATCATGCGCGAAACGACAGAGAAGATAGTTCAAATCAGAGCTCGACTTCAAGCATCACGAGACCGACAGAAGAGCTACGCTGATAAACGGCGAAAGCCCTTGGAGTTTCAAGTCGGGGATCGGGTGTTGCTAAAGGTCTCTCCCTGGAAAAGGGGTGATTCGTTTCTGGAAACGGGGAAAACTACATTGGACCATTCGAGATTCTTGTCCGAATTGGTCCAGTGGCTTATATACTGCAGCTACCTACCGAGCTCAGCAGTGTACACCCCGTGTTCCATGTTTCAAATTTGAAGAAGTGCTTATCCGACGAAACTCTTGTCATCCCTTTGGAAGAAATCGAAATCAACGAGATCCAAAAGGTGCTCCAAGATGCCAAGAGTCCAGATCCAAAAGCTAGAGAGAAACACCAACACTCCAAAGATCTTCCTTCTCCACCAAGAACACTAAAATGATACCAAAATGTTACTCCAAGGCTTCAAAACACTCACACAGACTTAGGGTTTCGAAATGAGGGCTATAAGGGACGGAGGCTGGAGATAAGAAACGTTTTGACGCTATAACGGCCTTTAAATAGGGTGCAAACCCTAAAAAATAGGGTTTTTCATCTGCGTGCGAACGCTTGGTGTCCACAAACATACGCCTGGCGTTCTAACGCCTGGCTTTGGGACCAAAATGCAAGGTTAATACATGTCACAACTAGCAAATTTGGCTAGAAAGTTCTATCCTCATGTAAGCATTATCAATAATTGCAACCATGACTTGAAAACATGATGTTTATTCAATAACAACAAAATTCCATCAAACACTCTATACAAACACTCAAATAGTCAACAAAAGATTGGAAACCCTAAAAATCTCGGTTTAAGTCCAATATGGACTAGGATTTCCTTATTGGGCCTAATGGACCAATAAGCTTCCAATTTGACTATTTTGGGCTTAGAACTCTTAAATGGGCTCTAATTGGACCCACTCTCATGAGACTTAACCTTTTTGGGCCTTATAAGTCTAAAATGGACTAGTTTACCTTTAATGGGCCTTGTTGGGCCATAACAAATCCAATTAGCCTTAATGGACCTGAAATCCATTCTTTTATGCAAGAATTGGGCCGTGAACTACTCTAAAGGCCCAATGGGCCGAAAACCATCAAATTGGGCCTCATATTATGGGACTCAAGCACTAAAGGCCCAAGCCATTTCTTTCCCTTCTCTCTCTCGGCCCAAGTAAAAAAAAAGAAGGATGTAAATGGGGGAGGGTTGACTTTGGGAGTTGCCACCTCCTTATTGCACACCATGTATCCATGCATGGACCAACATTCATCCATAATGGTCACCTCACCCTCTCTCTCTCTTCTCCTTCTTCTACTCTCGGCCGAGAGCATCAACACACACACACACACACACTTAATTCAGTTCCAAATCCTCTCAAGAACACCTTCATTCCTCCTTCCAAATTTTCGAGATTTAGGGCATTTCAAGAAGGTTTTCATCCAAAAATCACTCCAAGATACATACTTGTGGTAAGATCTTGTCAACATACTTTCTTTCTACAACTTAATCACTCTTCTTACCACCTTAAATTCTTAATCCTACTCCCTAGAACTCTTCAAATTCGAAGGTCTCTTCAAGAAGATTGTTAGGGCCGAGAATCTCATCAATCTTTTCCATTTCTTCTACAAAACCATGAGCAACTAAGCAAGGTGAGTTCATACCCCCTTGTTTTCAGTTTTTACTTGTTTTTGGGGGGAGAATACAAGTACTATGTGATGATCTATGTGTGTTTGCATGTTATGTGTGATTTCCTTAGTTTTTGGTTGTGATAATGTGTAATACTTGTGATATTTCGAGATCTATAGCAAGAAGGGTGAAAGAATCATAAACAAAAACATAATAAACAACATACATCATAGATCTAAGGGTCCTTAAGTTTAAAAAGTGAAAAACAAAACCAAAAGAACCTTACAAGTTTCATTTTTGCAAAAATAACAAAGATTGGGTATAAATTGTAAATTGTCGGTTTTATGAGGGTTATAAGTTGTTTATTTGTATAAAATCTGATTTCTATGAAAATAACACTTTTCAAAGGGTCAAAACCATAAATTTTAGCTTAATGGGCTTAAAATTGGGCCTAATGGGTTTTGGGCCCAAGGTTGCGAAAAAATGAGGTTTTGAGGGGCTGAATTGGAAAATTTAACAAACTATGGGTCTAAAATGTAAATAAACTTTTTCAGGGGTTAAAAATGAGTTTATTACCAAATTTGGACTAAAATTGCAAAGTTTTTGAATTTGGGGTCAAAACTGTAAAACTTACGGAATTCGGGGCAAAAATGTAAACTTTTTACAAATAAATGCTGGAAATGACAAATGCAATAGTTTTGGGCTAAAATTTCTATTCAAATAAAGTTTGGGTGGAAAATGTCAAGAAAAATGGTTTAAGGACCAAAAATGTAAATTTTCATAAAAAGGGACTAAAAGTGCCATTTTTATAGAAAAAGGGGACACAATGATCAATCTAAATGTTTTTGGGCCAAATAAACAATTATAAATGTTTGGGTTAAAAATATCAAGTTTATAATGCGTAATTTAATATATATATATATATATATATATATATATATATATATATATATATATATATAAAGCTTCGTTGTAATTCGAACGTTAAGTCATTTCTTTTTAAACATTGTGAATAAACATTTAGTAGACAACAAAAATATCAACAATATGAACTTAAACTCAATAAAACATAAACGATTCAATAGTTGGACTCAAATACCCTCTTTTCGTGTTATTGGGCCTTTGTGACCCAATATCATGATTTTTGGGCCCAACATAAATACACATGTTTATTGGGCCTCAGGGACCCAATTACATGCCTAATGGACCCTCAATGACTTTTACATGCTATTGGGCCGTAGTGGCCCATTTGCATTGCTAGTAAGGTCCAAATAAATCGTATGCGTGATGGGCGAACGTGTCATTCGCATACTCGACAGCCTTTAATAACATACGCGGTTAGTGGGCCCCCGTAGTCCTCTTCTTTTCGTCTGTTAGGCTTACCTTTTATTCAAGTAAACATAAATCATGTTGTTAAACAATGTTATTCAATCTCATTTGGATTTAGTGAGTAATAAAGGGTGACACCAATAAATGTCGGTCGTAGTCTGTAGTTATAATCAAAGTCTCCTGGAGGGAGAGCGAGAGTTTGTGTATAGATCTATACGGGGGTGACTCCCCCACACCTAAGCTGTTCGCTACAGTTAGACTCGGCCAGTCTAGGGTGACAAAATCTTAATTTCAATATCGACATTCGCAAGAATGCCAAGACAGACGAACTAGTCATTATTATGCATGGTTATAACGACTCACATAGAGATCCAATACCATCTAAGTAAACATGGGAAATCATATTCATTCGTTGTGACGATACAATAATACAAAACGAACATACTATTTTATCGGAAAACATCGGGTTTTCCGGGGAAACAACATTATTCACATGCACTTTCAATACAAGAATTCATTATGAGAAACATATCACTTTTTCACGTTTTGAGATCATTCACGCATATACTTATGGATCATCACACCTATTTCGTAAACAATTGTCGTTTCAGAAAATATCGGATTTTCTAGGTTTTACAAACTACACGAAACATTTTCATATCAAACCTACTTATGAACTCACCAACATTATATATGTTGACCGTTTTCAAAATAACTTGTATTCTCAGGTAACAGATAAGCTGTAGAAAATTTTCGAGTGTGTAAGGATGTTATGTTATGTGACTCTCAAACAATTTATGCTATGGATATGTAATATTTAGACAATGTACTTGATGTGAACAAGGTCAGTTGTAATGTACTAATGCATTGTGATGTTTATGTTATGTTTCATGTATATTCATTGTGATGATATTTCAATTTAAGCCACGCGAGCCCTCGGACGTTTCCGCCGTCTGGTTCCGGGTGTGACAATACAAAGCAAGGCCAACAATGCAAATACTTGGAAACTGGCATTACAACATCATTAAAGTAGATAGAAAACTATACATTCTGTGTACATATAATATAAAAAAGGAAAGATGCAATAAATAGTAACACGTATTTGTTTGTTTGTGTATTCTATCATCTAGCTTCCATTTCTTTTTCTATAAAAACATTGTACTTTCAACCTTTCTAAAAAGTACATTGTTGAACAGGACAAGTTATTCCGCCTATTGTCCCAAATACTGGCAACATACGCGGTCAAAATGGGTAATAAATACATAGTTATAATGTTGTACTATTATAACTATAACAAGACATTAAATATCTGACTTTATGAGTCTACATTTTTAGGTTTGTAAAGGATATTGGATGTGTAGATAAAGATATGGGAGGTCAACATGAGACATCTTCCCTTCGTGATGAAGTAAGTAAGTCTATCTTATCAAATTTAAAAGTTACTTGTACTTTGAATTATTTCTAGGTATTTTACTTATCGGAAATTTGTATATGCTAGATCATCCAAATCAATATAGATATATGATATAATGTGGTTTCGAGGTTGTAGTGCAGTGTATAAAACTTCAGTTAAATGAAATAAACTTATTATATTTGTGTCATCCTTGTTCTTGGGTGCAATTTTGTGGGGATTCGGTTTACTGGTAAAAAGTACAATACTGATGAATGATTTGATGCGAAAATAAAAACAAAGGGCATTATTGTCTTTTTTGGGTTACTGTTAAATGCGACATGTATATTCAAGATTGTATAAAACATTTTGACTATGGTTAGTAGGGGATTAGAAAGAGTTGGTTTGATGTTTTAAAGATCTGGTACAATAAAAATTATAAGGGGTATTTTGGTCTTTTTTTGGAATTTAATGGATCTAAGACCCGATGTAACTATAATTCTAGTCATCTAATTGTATTAATCTTGATTTCGGATGCAATTTGATAGGGATTATTTTCATTAGAAAAAAGTATAGCATAGGAGGATTGATATAAAAGATATTTTTTTTGGGTGAAAATGAGATGTTACAGTTAAACCCTGTATCCTTACAGTTTACAAATTCTTTGAGTTTGACACAAGAAAAGTTTATAAAATATATTTTTTTGTGAAAATGCATTGCACATCCATTTTTTTTATAACATGAACTAACAAACACCACATAGACCATTCTGTCCCTGTTCAGAAATTGACCATTTGAATATTATTTGGACATTAATTATCTGTGATGATGCTTTTAGCTTGTGGTGGGATATCAAATACATGTGAATTATCTTATATAGATTGCAGTCATGATCAATATTGACTTGGGAAGATTGCTTATAGAGGCTGCAAACAGATGAGACTGAGACAAGTTATTGCAGGAAAAAAAAAGTAGTCTTGAAGCAAATCATGTTGTTTGAATAACCGGAAGAGTTGAATCTTTTTTCTTGGGTTTTATTTTTGTGTAATTTGGTGGGAAGTTGTGTTAAGGTTTTGTTGAGGACATGACGTAAGTCTGCATGATTATTGAGACAGTGCCAAATGGAAAATAATTTTTCCCCATCTTTTTGTTTTTATAATTTGAGAACAATTTATATATTTTTAAATTGTTTATAGTATATGTTACCATTTATTAAGTTCCATGTGGGTTAAATACAAGAAATAGCAACAAAAATAAGTGACGAGTTTTTTTTAGTAACTAATTGGATAAATCAATGACGACTTTTTATGGTCACAAATAGGATAGACCGGTGACGACTTTCTTTGGTCACTGATCGGTTTTGTGACGTACCTATAGTGATGAAAAGTGACAGACCAAAAATTTGGTCATTAAATCATTTAGTGACGACTCCTATTGTCAGTGACTATTTTGTTTTCGTCACTAATTGACATTTTTTTTGTAGTGAATTTGTCTTTTGTTCGAGTTGGAAAGAACTGAAAGGAAAATTAAACATTTTGTTCTTTCTCTTCAAATCTTTCCAAATAGAAAGAAAAGTTAGGAGGGAAAGTGATCATTTCATTTTCTTCCACTTCCTCTTTTTATGAAACTCAAAAACATCAATTTTTTTTTTTACTTTCTTCTTATTTTTTTTTCTCTCGTTAAGTTGAACTTAGGAACGGGGTAAGTCTAAATTTAGCTTGCTTAATAATATTTTACAGTAATTTTTTTATAGGACCTAAATTTTGATTTTCACATAAGGCATCCAAAATATTAGGATCGGGTTTGTATTTAACTAAGGTGTGCTTTGTTACACTTAACTTGTAGCCTTCAACAGTCACTTCTTGTAAATCGCAATGGATAAGCACCGGTCACTGCATATTTTTGTCAAAGCAAACTTTAGTTGTCTAGGGCTCTCATAAATTTATTTTTCGATTTGCCTTATGAGATTCCATTCAATTTTACATGCCACGTAATACTCTTGGCACATACGATGTGAGCCAACTCAAGACGTTCTAAAAAGGATCTGATTTAATCCCAAGTCTTCTATGATTTGACTGTGGCCACCAGATGGAAATGAAGTATGAAATCGTACGACATGAAACATTAGTTTTACTTTTGTATGAATAAACATATGCGTACATTAAGGTGTAAGCATTAACGAAAGTATTACTTAGATATATGGTAGTTAATCTTTTTCGTTGCAAGTAAAGTTGGTATTCAAGCAGAAATTGCTAATAAAACAAGGAAAAAAAAAAGTAGGTAGCTTGATGTTTTACCAAACTAACAACAAATGGAAAAATGGTTACAATAATACAAAAAGTGTTGCCACCAGATGGAAAAATGTTTTCGTTAATACAAATGGAAAAATTTTCAATAATACAAAAGCTTCAACTATGAATTTTCAAAAACCTTCGTTATTAAAAATCCTATTATATTACAAATGGAAAATTTTTCTATAATATAATAATACAAAAGGCTTCAACTGGAAATTTTCAAAAAATTTTAATAACAACAAATGGAAAAATGTTTACAATAATACAAATGGAAAAATTATCAATAATACAAACAGCTTCAACTTGGTTAAAAGAATGTATGCTAGAATCGATCATCCCAAAGGTATACAATACCTCTCTCCTATCCATTGAACAATAGACGTGTTCGTTACTACTTTTAAGTTATTTTAATTAAAAATATATCAATCTAATATAATAGTATTTTTAATAAAAAAAAAAAGTAATTGTGTACTCAATGATAAATTATGTGTTAATTATATAAGAGAGGATATAGATTATAGAATGGGTGCGGGTTAAAAAATAAATAAGATAACATAAACACATTGCATCATGTTTTAGATATTTTGAAAATCTACTTTTTCTAGTATGTGACAAAATGATTTATGAACTACTTTTTATATGATTCGATTGAAGAATATAGTGAACATCTAAGCAATCTCAACTTTATTATCAGTTTATAATTATAATTTTATTTTTTGTTAAATACAATTAATTTTGTTCATGTAACATGTAATATGTTATGGGCTAAGATACTTTTTTGGGCTAAAGGGGGAAGTGGTTGTACATCTACATCACTACATCAGGACTGATATTGAGTAGCTTTTGTATACGAATGACTAAGAGTGACAGGATGCTATTTTATTGGATTGTGTCTCGTTTAATACAAAGTTTGAGAAACGAACACGTGGATCTTTTGACCCGAACCCATTAGTGTGTCAGACCCGGTGTATTTAAAGTGAAAATCAGCTGGACAGGAGCTCATTTTCGTCTTCTATAATATAACAAAATACTAAAAAACTTACATCCTTTGAAGCTCTAATGTCTTCTTAAGAATCAAATAGAACTGCAGGTTTATGGTATTCTTCTAATGCATTTAGGTGATACAAGACTTTCAACATACGTACCTCTAATGGTGAATCCAGATGGAGCCCCAAGGATTCTTACATTTCTGGATATTCTCTCATCCACGTTGTATATAACAACTCTATCATCATCAACCAATACAATATCCCGGTTGTTGTCTTCAACTGAACAAATAGGTTTCACATGATCTATATCGACCCCATGGATGGAAACCTTACTCCAAGACATACCAACCCCATACTCCTCCATCACCCACAAATCCTTACCCAGCTGATTAAAAACACAAAGTTTCCCACCAATAACTACAAGCACGTTGAACGGATGGTTGTTACCAAGTGAATCAGGCAAATTCATTTCGTTGAATTCCTCTTTTGCTAAACTAAACGCAATAATCATTGATGAGAAGTTTGGGCGTACAATTAACCAGTGAAGATTCTTGTTGACAGAAACCCCACCGACAAGACAGACATAAGACTGACCATAAGGAGAATTAGGCAACTTCCTCCATGAATTGTTGCTCAAGCTATAGACATTGACGAACATATCGGTGTTGGAGAAAGAAATAGCGATTACTTTGTAATCGTCCGTGGATGAATCGTTGCCAAATCCGTAGGTTTGATAGCCTTCTTCAATCGGAAGTGCAAAAGGGGATATGGGAAGTTCGAAGATCTCGCCTATGGTTGGATTCACCAAATAGAGCCTTTCATCTTCGTCTGTGGCTAAAACGAGCCCGTTGCAGGACCCCCAGATAATTTCCCACATGACCGGAGGTGGCAAGAAACTTACTTCATTTGCGGATACATCGTCGCTGTTGAGATTTAGATCGATTGAGCATAGACATTTTTTATTGTTAGTATTACGGGAAAAGCAAATCAATTTACAGGATGTGGGGTGGTGGTTTAGATGGAGATGGGTTGTGATGAATTGGGGATTGGAAATTAGCGAACACCAAAGTTTAGACACGGACTTGAACCGGCTGAGGGATTTCGCCGGCAGTCGTACCAGTATTGCTTCTATAATATCCGGCGGTAGATTCTTCATTGCAGACATCTACCACAGCGGTGGAGAGGCGACTCGGTTTTTTAGGGTTGATGGGAGGGTGTTTGGGACTGTATTAGCTAAAAACACTTTTGAATTAATGTGGAATTATTAGACATGACAAATGTGTCTTCTCTTTTTTTCTTGCTGTGTCTAGAGATTAAATGATCCGAAAGATGATTCTAACCTGATTCGTTAAATTATTTTGTCGTATCCTCTCAATTCGTTTATTTTTGTGTTGGGTTTTGGATTAAAGTTTAGACCTTATAAATATGTTATGTCATGTCAAATTCAAACATTTTCAATGTTAGAAAGTATGAGTAGAATACGTGAAAAGGAAAAAGTGAAACATAAAGGTTAGAAGGTGGAATAATAAAATTCATAATAAATTTAGAATGTAAAATGGAAATAGATGGAGTTTGAGAGCAAAGAGGATAGATAGTGAGGAAAAATAAAAATTAAGTCGGTTTAAGTTCTGAATTTTAATTTTAATTCTTAAGTTTGACCCACTATCCGTTAATTATCGTGTTAACCTGTTACTTAAACGTCCTTAATGAATTAAGTCTTTAATGGGTTAAGTGAGAAACACTTAACCCTAATCGTCATTTTATGTGAAAACCCTAATTTCACTTGGGTTTTATTGTTGGGCCTTTCTATTGGGATGATTGGATTATTAATGGGCCATCCAAAGTCAAGTAATTGGACTAGAATAATTAATGGGCTTTGAGGTAAGACCCATATGAGGAGTTGGGCCCAATTTGAAAAAGTGGGCCATAAATGGACCAGAGTTTGGGCCTTAATGATTATATGATGTTGGGCCTTAGAATAAGACCATGTATAGGCTTGGGCCCAATTTGGAAAATTGGGTCATATGTTGGGCTTTGATTCCTAGTCGACTTTGGGCCTATGGATTGGGCCTTGGGCTTGAATAAGTCAAGTTTGGGGTAATGTAGTAATTATCCAAAGAATGCACTCATGGTTATGTAGTGGAACCCAATTATTAATTGTGTAACACCCAAAAATTTCAAACCAATTTAAACTTTTAAAACATGTCAAGTTCATCGAAACATTACAACTTTCTTTTCAAAATATTATTTATCAGAGTATTCCCAGAAACATAAACATAATGTGAGGAGCTGTACGATCATGCCTTCGCCTTGCCGCGATCCCCTGATGTACCTGAAACAATAAACTGAAACTATAAGCCCGAAAGCTTAGTGAGTTACCCCCAAAATACTGATACACATACAGTCCACATAACCATATTAGTAATAACATATCATAACAAACTGAAACAGCATGCAATGGGTCCACAGCTTTACGAGCTAGATTACCCTCGGGCCCTCAGTACGAGTCTGGAATGCCAACCGGGCCCTCAGCTCGTATCTGGAATGCCATCGAGCCCTCAGTACGAGTCTGGAATGCCTACCGGCCCTCAGCTCGTATCTGGAATGCTCTCGAGTCCTCAGTATGAGTCTGGAATGCCTTGTCTGGCCCTCAGCTCATATCTGGAATACTCTAGGGTTTGTTGGCTAACGCACGGAGCAGTACAAGCTCAACCCATCCCACATGACATGTAACATATAACATAACTATTGAGCATACAATAATCATATAACATCATAGGTAGTCCTACAAATCTACCTAACTAGAATAACCACTAACATGCAACACTAACTCATACTCATCTAACACTGCTAGGATAACATATTCAATGGGCCGACCTTGGTGCCTTAGACCCCTTAGTATAGTGAGGATAACTCACCTTGCAGATGTCGACTCGGTAGATAAACTTCAACCCTCGGATCACTGCCACAAATTCCACCACCTATTACCATAGTATAATCATACCCATAAGTCCTTAACCTTATAAGGTATTCCATAACCCATTAGTCAACCCCTGGTCAAAGTCAAAGTCCTCAGTCAAGGTCAACAGTCCATGTTGACCTTAACTCGCCGAGTACCCTCGGCTACTCGCCGAGTTCCTTGAAGCACTTTCCAACTCGCCGAGTCATCGAGGTGACTCGTCGAGTTCTTACGATTCTCGATCAAACTTTAAGGCCACCCGTCGAGCTTCCTTCTTGCAACTCGACAGATACACACGCATACATATCCTGGAGAAAACTCATCCGACTCGCCGAGTTGTTCATACAACTCGCCGAGTCTATGGCAATCTTCATCGGACTCGCCAAGTTGCTCATCCAACTCGTCGAGTTCAAGGCCATCTTCATACGACTCGCCGAGTTCCTTCAGCTCTTAAGCCATACATACTCATTTAAGCCATGCAATGGCTCCAAATTACAGATCCAAGCTTCTAGAGCATGCTTTTCATGTAAAGTTGCAAACTTTACGTGTATGCATGGCTAAAAAGGCTCTTAATGGCAATTCTAAGATCTTAATGGGGTTACATGCACAAGGAGGGTCTCAATCACCCCCAAACCCGCAACTTTATGACTCTAGGACTTAGGAAGGGTCCAGATATGAAGTTACAACTTCAGATCTAGCCCATAGCTCCCCATCTCAACTCAAAATCCATAAAACCCTAAAACTCATCCAAAAGAAAAGAGATCTAGAAGGAAAGGGAAGTAAAGATTGCAACTTGATACCTCCAGAAGATGCTAGCTGAGGTAAGTTCTGCTTCCCACACCTTCCTCGCTTCAACTCCTTTGCCCTTCAAGCTTTTCCCTCCTAGCCAACCTTCTTTCCAAGGCTTAAATCACACCAAGAAGAGTACCACACGAATTAGGGTTTCACTGAGCTCTCAAAGACTGTAAAGAGGCCAAGGGAAGCTGAGGTTCCTTTAAATAGGGTGCAAAACCCCGGGATTTAGGGTTTCACCTGCCAGCTCCTACTCGTCGAGTCCCTTCATGGACTCGGCGAGTAGGTCACTAAACACGCGTATCAAACCCGTTGCTACTCGACGAGTAGGGCAACCAACTCGTCGAGTAGGCCTTGAAACCAATTAAATTCTTATTTAAACAATACCTGGAAATCAGGGCGTTACAATTCTCCCCCACTTGAACTAGACTTCTCCCTCGAAGTCCGCTGGAATAAACAATGCCGGGTAATGCTCCCGCATTTCCGCCTCCGGCTCCCACGTCCACTTGGATCCCGCCAATGCTCCCACTGCACTTTTACCAAAGGTATCTCTTTATTCCGCAAAATATTCTTCTTCTTTTCCAAGATGGCTACAGGCCTCTCTACGTAATTCAGGCGCTCATCGACCTGCATATCATCCATCGATACTACTGCCTCCTGGTCCATAATACACTTCCGCAATTGCGAAACATGGAATGTGCTATGAATTCGGCTGAGCTCCTCCGGTAGCTCAAGCCTATAAGCCACCTTGCCAACCCTGGCAATAATCCTGAATGGCCCGATATAACGGGGACCCAATTTTCCCCTCTTACTGAAGCGGATCACACCCTTCCAAGGTGAGACCTTCAGGAGTACCATGTCACCGACCTGAAATTCTAACTCGTAGCGGTGCCGGTCGGCGTAACTCTTCTGCCGACTCTGAGCGGTCTGCAGTCGCTGCCTAATCTGCTGAATCTTCTCGGTAGTCTACAAGACCACCTTCGTCCGACCCATGACCCTGTGACCAACCTCACCCCAACAAACCGGGGTACGACATCTCCGCCCGTACAACAACTCGAATGGCGAGGCGCCAAGGCTAGAATTATAGTTGTTGTTGTAGGCGAACTCCGCCAGCGGTAGGTGAGAATCCCAACTCCCATCGAAATCAATGACACACGCCCTCAACATGTCCTCGAGGGTCTGAATAGTCCGCTCGCTCTGACCATCTGTCTGCGGGTGGAATGTTGTGCTGAAGTGCAACTGCGTGCCCAGCTCCTCATGGAACTTTTGCCAGAAGCGGGAGGTAAACCTGACATCCCGATCAGAGACAATGGAAACGGGAACCCCATGGCGAGACACGATCTCGCGAACGTATACTTCGGCCAGTTTCTCGGCCGATGAGCTCTCCCGTATAGCCAAGAAATGGGCACTCTTGGTCAACCGATCCACGATGACCCATATATTATCAAACCCCTTTGTCGTCCTCGGCAACTTGGTAATAAAATCCATCGTGATATGTTCCCATTTCCACATGGGAATCTCCAGGGGCTGCAGCTTGCCATGCGGCTTCTGATGTTCGGTCTTGACCATCCTACAGGTCAAGCACCTCTCGACGTACCAAGCGATTTCTCGCTTCATGCACGGCCACCAATAGCTCAAACTCAAATCCCGGTACATCTTGGTGGCCCCGGGTGAATAGAGAAATGAGACTTATGAGCCTCCTCCATAACCGTCTGCCTAACCCCACTAGACATCGGAACCCAAATCCGACCGCATCGGGTCAATAGTCCCCGACTATCCTGCACGAACCGGGTATTCTCACCCTTGATCCTCTCCAGCTTCCAATTCTCCGGTCGCATGCCCTCTACCTGGGCATCTCTGATCAAACTCACAAGCGGAGAATCCACTGGTATCCTCATACATACCGCGGGGGTGGGAGACCCAGCTGACTTGCGGCTCAAAGCATCCGCAACCACATTCGCTTTACCAGGGTGGTAAAGGATCTCGCAATCGTAATCCTTGACTACATCCAGCCACATGCGCTGCCTCATGTTCAGGTTCGGCTGGTCCATGATATGTCTCAAGCTCTTGTGATCCGTGTAAATGGTACAGCGGACCCCATAGAGGTAATGTCTCCATATCTTGAGGGCGAACACCACCGCCCCCAGCTCCAAGTCATGCGTAGGGTATCTCGTCTCATGCGGCTTCAGCTGCCGCGATGCGTAGGCTATCACTCGTCCTCTCTGCATGAGGACCGCCCCTAAACCTGTGATGGATGCATCACAGAACACCACAAAATCCTCGACTCCTTCCGGAAGAGTCAAGACTGGTGCCTCATACAAATGCTGACGGAGGGTCTCAAATGCCCTTTGCTGCTCGGGGCCCCACCGGAAATCCACCCCCTTCCTCGTCAGACGAGTGAGGGGTACTGCAATCTTGGAGAAATCCCGTATAAACCTCCGGTAGTACCCTGCCAATCCCAGAAAACTTCTAATATCTGAGGGAGATTTCGGAATCTCCCACTGCATAACCGCCTCGATTTTGGCCGGATCGACCAAAATCCCCTCCTGGTTAACGAGATGTCCGAGGAACTGGACCTCTCGTAACCAAAACTCACACTTCGAGAACTTGGCGTACAACCGTTCTTGTCTCAGAACTCCCAACAGCTCTCGCAGATGCTCCTCATGCTGCTCTCGGGTCTTGGAATACACCAAGATATCGTCTATGAACACAATAACCGAACGATCGAGCATCGGCCTGCAAACCCGATTCATCAGGTCCATAAACACTGCTGGCGCGTTGGTGAGCCCGAACGGCATCACCACGAACTCGTAATGTCCATAACGAGTTCGGAACGCGGTCTTCTCTACGTCCTCCTCTCTGACCCTGACCTGATGATACCCAGACCTCAAGTCTATCTTGGAAAACCAAGATGCGCCCTGCAACTGATCGAAGAGATCGTCTATCCTCGGGAGTGGGTAACGGTTCTTCACCGTTAACTTATTCAACTCCCGGTAGTCAATGCACATCCGGTGCGAACCTTCCTTCGTCCGGACAAAAAGAATCGGCGCTCCCCTTGGGGAACTGCTACGTCGAATGAACTGCTTGCCCAGCAGTTCCTGTAGCTGTGACGACAGCTCCTGCATCTCTGGTGGTGCCAATCGATACGGCGCCTTAGCGATAGGGGCCGCACCTGCACCAAGTCGATCCTGAACTCGATCTGCCTCTCCGGAGGTATTCCTGGCAACTCCTCCGGAAACACATCTGCAAACTCCCTGACCACCGATACATCGGAAACCGAAATCTGATCCCTGACTCGCGTATCTACCACATACTCTAGATAACCCGCACACCCGTGCTGAACGTACTGTCGAGCCCTGGCAGCTGAGCAAAACCCTGATCCCACTCTGGTGCCCTCGCCATATACAATCAGTTCTCCCCCACTTGGGGTTCGAACTACCACTCGCTGGCCCTCACAATCAATCATAGCACCGAACCGACTGAGCCAATCCATGCCAACAATCACGTACACCTCTCCCATGGGGATCATAATCAAATCTATCGGAAAGGACACCCCGAAAATCTCCAAGTCACACCCTCGATAAACTGAAGAAGCAGAAACTCCGTGTTCGTTGGCGATAGAAACTCGCAACGGACACTCTAGCTCGCCTACTGGCACTCTGAACTCCCTACTAAAAGTATGAGATACAAAAGACCGACTCGCCCCCGAGTCGAACAAAACCAAAGCAGGCAAGGAGTTCACTAGAAACGTACCTAATCACAGGTACAACAGATAATCATACAACTGATATAGTAACTGAGATAAAGGATAGAAACATACCAGCAACCACATCCGGTGCTGCCTTGGCCTCCTCGGCCGTGATCTGAAATGCGCGTCCCTGAGCCTTCAGAGGCTCTGCTCTGCCGTGCCTCCCATCGGTAATCCTCAACGTAGCCGGCGCAGGAGCCTGTGCTGGCTTGGCGGCAAGTAGTGGACAGTTGGCCCTCATGTGGCCAACCTGATCGCAGTGATAGCATAACCGCATACCCTGAACTGGGGCGGCCTGGCAACAGTCCTTCGCGTAATGCCCCTCCTTGCCACACCTGTGGCACCCACTACCAACTCGACACACACCAGAATGACCCTTGCCACACTTCCCACAAGTACGGCTCTGCTGACCCTCGGTCCTAGTATCAGCGGTCTTAGACCGCTTTGGCGCCGGCTGAGAATGTACCGGGGCCTGCCGCTGCTTTCTCAACTGCTGCTCAATCTCCAACTCACGCCGTCTGGCGGCCGCCTGTAACTCCAGAAGAGTATCACATCGTTGGGTAGACACAAACTAACAGATATCCGTCTTGAGCATGCTCAGATAACGGGTCATCTGAGCCTGCTCTGAAGCAAACTCCGGGCAAAACATCGCCCTCTCAGTGAACATCCGGGTGATCTCCGTCACCGACTCCCCATCCAGTCTCAAACTCAGAAACTCCTGTGCCAAACGTTCCCGCTCAACCCGCGGAATGTAGCGGGCGCGGAACATGTCCCTGAACTGCTCCCAAGTAACAGCAGCTCTCTGATCATCAGTGTACGACCCAGTCGCAAGTCTCCACCAGTCCTTGGCCCCAGACCTAAGCAGGTTCAGAGCACACCTGACCTTCTGGTCAGCAGGACACGAGCAGGTGAAGAAGCACCCCTCCACATCCGAAATCCATCTCATAGCCTTGATGGGATCCTGCGTCCCATCAAAAGTAGGGGGCTTCGTGTTATCGAAATACCTGTACTGAAAACCTCTACCAACTCCTCCCCCTGCCGCTGATACAGCTGATGCAGCTGCTGCGACGGCTGTCTCTGCAAGAGCTGCGTAGCGCTCATCAAAATACTCCACCATGGCGGTCTTAATCGACCCGAACATCTCCGGTTACTGAGCCCGGAATGCAGCAGCAACCTTATCATGCAGGATCTCTCGAATCCTGGCATCCAACTCCTCTGTACCCATCTGCACCATCGGCTCAGGTGTTGTCGGCCCCTCCTGGCCTCTGTCCCCTGATCCTGATCCCGAACCGGATCCAGCCACGAAGCGCCTCGTCATCACCATTCTGAAACATACCACAAGATATCAGATAATCCATACAAATAACTGGGAGCCAACTCCCTACTAACCCTAGGGGTTGTGACTTCCTTGCTACGCGTATGGGTCCTGTGCTTTCAGTAGTATGGGCCCCTACTACCTTCCACACCTACCCACATTTGTCTCAAGTATCACCACAACGCCCTAACTGAATACACAACATGGCGAGCGCTCAATCCTAGAGGAATGCTAAATATTTCATAAATGGCTTAACGGCCTCTCACATAACCCACCTATCCTTGAAACTTTCACCAACCCTGCAGCACTAGTGTATGCTAGCCATACATAATGCTGGACCCTATAGACTTTCGAATATCCAACCCTACCCTAAGCTCCCAATCAAACAAGAACAGAACATAAGGCTAAATCAAACATTCTCAGGCTATAAGATCTTAATTATGTATAACCATAATGCATACACTGAGCAACTACAGTAATGATGTCAATTTCATATAAGGAAAACCCTAGGCTAGCAGGCATCATATAATCAGGCAATTCTATCATGCAATTCCTGAAGATTCCTAGCCTCCCTCTAGCATGCTGTTTTAACATATCACATAATCAAATAACTGTATGGTATTTTGGGGTCTACTTACTGGCTCCGATTGATCGTACACCCTGCATCCTCCTTTACTTATTTTGAAAACATTTTTGAAAAATCGTTTTGAAAATCCTTTCCTTGATTTGAGACTGGAGTTACACGCATGTTCCTCCAATTCACTCAAACCAAGGCTCTGATACCAACTTGTAACACCCAAAAATTTCAAACCAATTTAAACTTTTAAAACATGTCAAGTTCATCGAAACATTACAACTTTGTTTTCAAAATATTATTTATCAGAGTATTCCCAGAAACATAAACACAATGTGAGGAGCTGTATGATCATGCCTTCGCCTTGCCGTGATCCCCTGATGTACCTGAAACAATAAACTGAAACTGTAAGCCCGAAAGCTTAGTGAGTTACCCCCAAAATACTGATACACATACAGTCCACATAACCATATTAGTAATAACATATCATAACAAACTGAAACAGCATGCAATGGGTCCACAACTTTATGAGCTAGATTACCCCGGGCCCTCAATACGAGTCTGGAATGCCTACCGGGCCCTCAGCTCGTATCTGGAATGCCATCGAGCCCTCAGTACGAGTCTGGAATGCCTACCGACCCTCAGCTCGTATCTGGAATGCTCTCGAGTCCTCAGTATGAGTCTGGAATGCCTTGCCTGGCCCTCAGCTCATATCTGGAATACTCTAGGGTTTGTTGGCTAATGCACGGAGCAGTACAACCTCAACCCATCCCACATGACATGTAACATATAACATAACTACTGAGCATACAATAATCATATAACATCATAGGTAGTCCTACAGATCTACCTAACTGGAATAACCACTAACATGCAACACTAACTCATACTCAACATCTAACACTGCTAGTATAACATCTTCAATGGGCCGGCCTTGGTGCCTTAGACCCCTTAGTATAGTGAGGATAACTCACCTTGCAGATGTCGACTCGGTAGATAAACTTCAACCCTCGGATCACTGCCACAAACTCCACCACATATTACCATAGTATAATCATACCCATAAGTCCTTAACCTTATAAGGTATTCCATAACCCATTAGTCAACCCCTGGTCAAAGTCAAAGTCCTCAGTCAAGGTCAACAGTCCATGTTGACCTTAACTCGCCGAGTACCCTCGGCTACTCGCCGAGTTCCTTGAAGCACTTTCCAACTCGCCGAGTCATCGAGGTGACTCGTCGAGTTCTTCCGATTCTCGATCAAACTTTAAGGCCACCCGTCGAGCTTCCTTCTTGCAACTCGACAGATACACACGCATACATATCCTGGAGAAAACTCATCCGACTCGCCGAGTTGTTCATACAACTCGCCGAGTCTATGGCAATCTTCATCGGACTCGCCGAGTTGCTCATCCAACTCGTCGAGTTCAAGGCCATCTTCATACGACTCGCCGAGTCAACCTTGCTACTCGCCGAGTTCCTTCAGCTCTTAAGCCATACAGACTCATTTAACCCATGCAATGGCTCCAAATTACAGATCCAAGCTTCTAGAGCATGCTTTTCACGTAAAGTTGCAAACTTTATGTGTATGCATGGCTAAAAAGGCTCTTAATGGCAATTCTAAGCTCTTAATGGGGTTACATGCACAAGGAGGGTCTCAATCACCCCCAAACCCGCAACTTTATGACTCTAGGACTTAGGAAGGGTCCAGATCTGAAGTTACAACTTCAGATCTAGCCCATAGCTCCCCATCTCAACTCAAAATCCATAAAACCCTAAAACTCATCCAAAAGAAAAGAGATCTAGAAGGAAAGGGAAGTAAAGATTGCAACTTGATACCTCCAGAAGATGCTAGCTGAGGTAAGTTCTGCTTCCCATACCTTCCTTGCTTCAACTCCTTTTCCCTTCAAGCTTTTCCCTCCTAGCCAACCTTCTTTCCAAGGCTTAAATCACACCAAGAAGAGTACCACACGAATTAGGGTTTCACTGAGCTCTCAAAGACTGTAAAGAGGCCAAGGGAGGCTGAGGTTCCTTTAAATAGGGTGCAAAACCCCGGGATTTAGGGTTTCACCTGCCAGCTCCTACTCGTCGAGTCCATTCATGGACTCGACGAGTAGGTCACTAAACACGCGTATCAAACCCGTTGCTACTCGACGAGTAGGGCAACCAACTCGTCGAGTAGGCCTTGAAACCAATTAAATTCTTATTTAAACAATACCTGGAAATCGGCTCGATCGCAGCGCATCACACTATGGATATCCGCACATGAGATCTTTGGGATTACACTCTGATATTGTTTTATGATAACATGTCTTGATTATTTCTACTTTGGTTTTGACATGACATGATATTATGGATGTTTTCTTATACTGTTGGTTTTATAATAACTTATTTAAAAATGAAATTTTTGGCCTTTAATTTTGGGATGTTACACCACTATATGTAAATATTCTGATGTCCTTTGTTGAAATTGCACGTGTCTAGGTTCCGTAGGCAAATACTTTGCAATATTGTGTCCTTTATCTTCAACAACCATGTTATGCATTATGATACATGCATACATGATATCTCGTAGAGTATCTAACTCATAAGGTATCGCCGCATGTTCAACTATGTGTCATTTTGATTTCAAAACCCCAAAAGCACGTTCAACGTCCTTACGTGCTCCTTCTTGTCGTCTCTTGAAATATTTGTCTCTTGGGTCTATTGGGTGTCAAAACGCCTTCACAAACGTAGAATATGGTCGATATATTCTATCTTTAAAGTAATACCCAAACTTATATTCATTTCCATTCACTGTGAAAGGAGCATCCGGTGCTTTTCCTGACAAAAGATCATCAATTATTGGTTATTGATCGAGAACGTTGACGTTGTTGTTGGAACCCGCAACCCCGAAATAAACATGTCAAATCCATAAATCTTGTGAAGCAACAACCTCTAATACCAACGAAGACGCTCCATGATGACCGCTTGAATACTAGCATTTCCACGCCATGGGGCAATTTCTCCAGTTCAATTGTGTGCAATCAATGCTCCCAAGCATACCCGGAAAACCATGTCTTTATTCATGTGCCGCATATAGTTGTTGCATATCATGCAATGAAGGTTTGTGAAAGTATTCATCACTGAAGTTTTCGACAACACCTCTTGCCAATAAATACAAACTTTCTCGTGCGGTTCTCTCAGACATTCTCATATAATCGTCAAAAGAATCGGGCGACTCCCTCATTGACATTAGTTTAATTGCAACAACACATTTCTGCAACCCTGTGTAGCCTCGTTTACCTCTACCATCATATATCATTTGGAAAAATTCATACCTAAATGTATATTTAACAGGTAAAAATTGTATTTATGTTATCTAAAAGTGACATTTGTAAATTAGAAAACTTGAAACAAACGATACCTTGCTTTCATGGCGTTGGCTATCCTTTCAAACATATTTTTTCGCAAACAAAACCTTCTTTTGAAATCGCTTGGCTGGTAGACACAATTATCCGCAAAGTAATCGTCAACTAGCCGTCTATGTCGTTCCACACGATCTCTATTTAACGCCGCACGTTGTGTGAGTAGTGGAGCTGGATCTGGCTGTAGTAGCATGTCTGTATAATACCGATACATCATAGTCATGAAGATATCGTCTTCGTCGTTATGATCGGTGAACGGATGGACCGGATCAAAAGAATTCATATTTTTGTTTTGAATTATTGAAAGAAATATGTAATTGAGATAAATTGATGTATTTTGTAGGTAAAATTGATATAAATTATGTGTATTTATAGTATATATAAATTTTGATTATTTTTTTCGCCGGTGATCGTTTTTAAACGGTCGAAATTGTGACAGTTTGAAGAAAAAGTGAAGCAAAGTTTGGCGTTTCCTCCCGTAACGGCTAGGGGGGTGTTCCTCCCGTTATGACGACGTTTTGGGATGCCATAACGGGAGAGGAAGGAAGAAAAGCGAGGGACCTCACCTTTGCTTTACTCGGATCGGCAGGTACATGGGCATAACGCCCCTCTCTGTTGCCCACTCCGAGTAGACTTACGATCAAAAAATTTATAAAGAGTTTTAAAAAGTTAAGAATTCTAACTTATTGAAATATCATTTTTGAAGAGTCAATAAAAATTTATTTTAAAAATTATTTTCATATGATCAAACACTTCTTTTGACTTATTTCAAAAAGCCAATAAATTATTTTTAAATGAAATTACAAACATAAGATTGAAACGGTTGTTGTTTCAATATGGAAACTTGAAGCTCCTTACACTAGGTGATATGCCCATTAAGATTTTTTATATAAATAATGTAGTATTTTAATTTAGAAAAAATAAGTGTTAGGGTGGAAAGTGTCATGCTTTTTTTGGAATTAGATAAGGCGGATACTGGCACCGCCATTCTATCGTAAGGCATGTTCGATTGGATGAATGTTCGACTAATTCACCATATCTCTTAACCTTCTACTAGCGACTGAAATTGAACGGCTAAGTTTTTAAAAGAAATATGTTTTCCATTTTATTATTTATATAAACTACTATCAATCACTTTAAAAACTACACCAACCTTCTACTCTCTCTCCAATTTTATTCAAACTCCCACTTCTTATTTGGGTTATTGTTACTATTCACCTAATAACTTTTAATTTTGGTTTTAAAAGGTCACTATTGTTTGAGTGTTTTGGATCCTTAAACTCCATAATTACCTAATAAAGAATATCCCCATGACACAACCATGTATGTGTATGCTCCAGCATGTCATGTGGACCAAAATAAAGGTCCGGACACAAGGGTTTCTCTGGCCTCTACAATCAGCTTCAATCCCTATTTTCTTTCAAGCCATTTTTCACTTCAAGAAACCCTAAATATAAATGGCCAATTCAATCGATTTCAACAACATGAACGGATGAATCACGATTTGGAGTAACCCATCTAACCCTAACTCCATATGCGGTTATCGATACCTTGCAAAGAAAAGAATGTCGGGGAGAGTGCGTAATCCAGCTCGAAGGTTCTTCAATTGTCCGTTTTAGACGGTGATACATATTAGGCAAGGTTTTTTTAACTGGGATCAAATGTTTTTCTTTATATACAAAGGTGAATTAATGATATTGTATTTGTTTACAGAAAAATGGGATCAAATGTGCCTACTTTGATTGGGTTGATCCTGAGATTGCATGAGATTATGCACACTACAAGACGACATTTAATGAAGTGAGAAGGGACCTGAATGGAAACTGACATTGTTCAAAAATAACGGAGATGAAACTGAAGGAGATCAACATGTTGGAGGAACAAAAATTGTTTGGTAAACATATTTTGAAGTTGATAGAACAAGGAGAGAAACTTCAAATGAAGATGAAACTAGAAATGTTATTTAAGTTTATTTTTTAACGTGGGTTCATGATGATGGTTAATAATTTTGTATTAGAAACTATTGTAGGGTTTGTGTTTGTATAGTTTTGGAGGGGTTTGTGTAAGGTTAGTGTTTGTGTAGTTTTTGAATGTCTTTTGTATAACCTATTACAATATGACATGTTACAATATGAGTCATATGACAGATGAACATAGGTAGGGTCATACAGAGTGACCTTTTTGTATGTAATACCACATGGGTTCAATTATCAATATCAAGATTCCAACTTTAATTACTTTAAAAAATTTGGTGCATTGATTGTATTGAAGCTTTTGGTACATTGATACGTGGGTATTAACTTTTAGTAAACACGAATTTGGTTCAGTTATCAAGATCAAGATTCTCATCCAATTAAATACATGAACACATGTATTGGACCACTAAATTGATTCTATTACAAAAGATAGATAGTTTAATAGTGGTCCTTGACCACAAACACATGTACATTTGTCTTAACAATAACAAAGTTGGTTCCAAAAGAGATAACATACTTAAATTCTACTTCACATACATATTTTAAATAAGAAAACAATATTACTCTATGTCCACAAGTTTCTTGGATGTGTTCCTTGGTCCACCAACATTATTTATGTTGGTATTTTTTAGCATCAATACATTTTCTAAAGGTAGTGGAAACAATCAAAATTTACCTAAGTGTACATGGTCCATAAGATCTATTATTTACTAGTTATAGCAATGAACTTTAAAACAAACTAAAAGGAAGATTACTAACCTCTTAATTTATTTATTGTGATCTCGTAACTACCAGTTACTGCAATGAATAAATGATCCAAAGTAGAATCTCTCTAATGTAGTAATACCCGGAAACACCAAAAGCAAAAAGGAAAAACCCTAGATTAGGGTTTATGTTGAATTCACTAACCCTAGGATATGGGTTATGCATTTCGTAGATAGGAGTGCGAGAGAGTGCAACGTGTAACTGGTAAAAATTAGTCAGAGTTCGGCGGTCAAACCACCGCGAACCGCTATGTGTTAAGGACCAATTATGTGTAATTTTATGTTTATAATGTATATTAAAGATATTATATTCATAATTAGTTTCAAAACATCTCAAGATGCTCAAACCATTTAACGTTAGGAATAGAATTGAAAATTATATATATATATATATATATATATATATATATATATATATATATATATATTTGTGGCATTAAAAATAAAAAATTTCATTCAATATATTTGAAAGTTATGGATAATACGTTCTCCTGATTTATGTGGATATAAAAAACATCCAAAATGGAGATCGTATGAAGAAGTTACGCCCATTTTAAGTTATAAAATTAGTATTTATCTGATTTTCCTAAAACGAACTATGCAGTATGCACTGCTTCGTTTAGAATAGCTACGAGTCTCGTAAACTGTTTTTGAGCAAGTTTTTGAATTTAGAGTATATTATTTTATTTTATTTCATATTTATATTATTTTTAATCTCAACCAAAATCAAATTTGTAAAATATGTCGAATCCGAAACAATTAATCGTGAAACTTTAAACGTTGATTCCCAGAGTTTGGTATATCAGAAATGAATTTCGTCTGTGTTTTTAGAATCACAACGACCGGGAATTTGAGAAGGCACTTTCATGAAATTTTTCATGAGACAATATGACAGCATGTGAATCGAGAATCGGGATTTATACCACAAATATACATTATACATATGTAGAACCCAAAGATATCTTAATAAAAGTCAACATTGACTTTTCCAATAATACATTTGAATGCTTCAAATGGAAGCTACACTCCTCTCCCTTCTATTTCTGATTCCTTCTTCGGGGGTGTCTGGCTTATCTTTTGAGAGGCCAAAAGTCCTTTTAGGAAAGATAAAAGGTAAAAGATGTTTGGTAAAAGCACTTTTAAAAGCTACTTTTGGATTTTGGATATAAGGGAAATCAACTTTTTGGAAAAGTCAGGAAAACCTGACTTTTTGCAACTTTTCCTAAAATGACTTTTTGCCTCTCAAAAGATAAGCCAAACACCCCCTTCTTCTTCTTCATTTTGGGCTCTCGGTAATCACCATCGGTGATGATGTCTCCGTCCAAAAGAAGGGGTTGTCGGCCACCATGGCAGCCCTTCTCCTCCTTATCTACCTTCTGTCGAGTACCAGTTCCATAAATACCCACCTTCGTGAGCTTCTTCCGTCATTTGACACCGAATCAGACCCGCCGATGGCAAAATCGATGTTGAAGGCCACCGGAAAAACCGATCTCCTCATCGGCTGAGACAGCCACCTCTACTTTCTTCTTCGTCTAGTACCACCCAAAAACCACCGTTTAATGCATTTCGATCAGCAGCAAGCCAAACACTCCCTTCGATCGCTACTACTGCTTCCGACCTAACCTCCCTCTAACCGTCGTTGTCGGCGACTACGGCTTCAAATCGATTGAAGATCGTCAATCTTGGCGACAGATCCTCCGCCGAAGACCCCCTGTCGCTGCTTTCGTCTTCTTCATCAATTGAACACCACAGAACCACCCCACCTCCCATTGTTCTACCGCCGACCCTCTTCACTGGGTTTCCGATGTTACCACTGGGTCGGAGACTGCTGGCTACCCCCCCTCGCCGATTATGGTCTTCCACTGCTCCGATTCGTCTACTCCTTTCCCGTTCCTTTGCTCGATCTGATGAGCATTTGGGGTTACTTTTAGAATGATTTTGGTTTCTAACTTTTCTAAAAAGAAAAAAAATAAACAAAAGATGTTTGGGTAATAGAAAAAGCCTTTGAAAATGACTTTTGCATAGAGAAAAATAAGGACTTTAAAAAAGTACAAAAATCTTATTTTTTTTAACTTTTTATGACTTTACATGTAAAATTTAACACAAAAGTCTTATTTCTAATCCAAACACTTTTTAAAGAGCTTCTTTCATAAAAAGTTCTTTTAATAAAAGTTCTTCTACAAAAAGGACTTTTGATGTTGAAAAGCAATGCCAAACACCCTCAAAGAAGACGTCTGTTTCCTCTTTTGTTTGCATCATTTGGCAAAAACAGTCCCTTCAAATGCAGTTTTAAATTAAAATGAGCCCTTTGATAAAAATCTTTACAAACCAAGTCCCATGTGATTTAGGCTTTACAAAAATGGTCCCATTTGATTTATCCATTACAAAAACAGTCCCCTGGTGTTAAATAAATTTAAAAACAACCTTTTTTAAATATAAAGTATTTCAAAACAAGTCTTGTTAGTTTAAAATATTATAAAACAAACCCGGAAATGTTTTAAAGTCCAAGAAAGGTGACCTCGCGATTATTCACGAAAAGCTTCACCAAAACGAACATGGATCAATATCACACATCGAATGTAAGTTTCTACGGCCCCTCTTTTATGGTTTTAATATTTGGGGGAAATATATGCGTGTCTATTAAAGTTTTGATGATTTTCATGTTCTATACACAAAATAGCATCATACTTTATTACTAGTCAAAAGTTTATAAAATAGCAATCTAAAAATGTGATAAATCACCAGTAAATCTATTAAGTTAAAGTAGATTATTAAAAGATTATATATTTATACCTTACGTGAAATATGAATATAATTATTCAGAAAAATCACAAGATTATACGTAGATTGCTATAATAACACAAGTTGATATTATGAGTCACAAAAATGATGATTTTATATGTGTAAGTTAAAGTATCTCATGGAAGCATGGAAAATATAAGAATGACCAAAAATATTATTCGCGTATAAAACGAAAGTACATTGTTATATTTAATGAAAAGACCAAGTTTATGAAATTATATAATTATTAGTTAAAATTATCAAATTTAACTTTTAATATATAAGCTTATGTAAAAATGAATCGAAAATTTATTAATATATTTTTATATTAATTATAAAAATATAACTCAATTTACTAAGTTATGGATATCATGGAAATTATTGGTTTCACGTTGGTTGAAACCTGGAAAATATTATAAAAGAAGTCGTTATGTTGTCCAAATTTTGTCATAACGGACAATAGAAATTTGGAAATCAATTAAATCTTATGTATCTCAAGTACTAAAAGACTTCAATCAAATATTATTCATAAACAACAAAATAATAAATATTCAACAATCTTATAATGGGAAGTTTAGGACTAGGGTGCCTAGACGTATTTTTAGGATCCGACACTCCAGGGTCTCCCTGTAAGTGTCACGTTGTTTCTAGAGCCATATGAGTTAGGTTCATTTCCTAAGCCATTTAGGTTATGTTGTTGGGTATACTAAGACTGTGTCTTGGTGGAAAACCCTTTATTTTCATAACCTTTAATCTGCAGAGAACGACTAACGACAGGTATAAGTGTCATAATATTAATCTTGTATGGTTAGACCGCCCGCCTGGAGTTGCAAGCTACAACTACGTCTGAAGAGACGAATTTTGGCGTTGACGTTAGTACCATTGTATATTACCACGTGTTATAACGGGGTAAGGGACTCAAGCATGCCCTTCTGTGGAGCGGATGCAAAAAGTGTGATGTCATAAGTTCGGTTATGAGTTCATCATAAAATCCCTGTTTTGTTTCGTTACCGTATAGGATCGACATTTGGTTTATACGGTGTCTTTGTTCACTTATTCTAGTTGAAAGAGACTGTATGTAGTAGGATAGTTTGGAACTCAAAATGATAAGTGTCAATACCATAAATTAAGTCATATAACACTTAATTAATATCATGACACGACTGATTAAGGTTTAATAACTTACAACTAATAAATTATTTATATAAACCCTTTGTTCTTGTACGAAAACACAATATGTAAGTGGGAGGAGTTTGCACCACTGGTTAAGTATCGGTTCCCAAATTAAGTAAGATAATACTTAAATAATACCATGACACGATTTTACAAAGTTTATAAATTCGAAATTTATGAGTTTTACATATAAATCATACAAACGTTGGTACAAGATTTCCAGAGTAAAGTTGGTCATTTTTATGTTTTCACAAGATGCGATATGACTTTATTTTATATAAATTGGCACTCAAAATCCTTATATAAAATCATTATTGCCATGAGAACCGTATAATTTTTTATATAAGTTTGACTTAATTATATGTATTTTGCCAAATTTTGAAAATTTGGATTTGAACGCATGATGTTTCTAAATGAGACCAAATACATTTTTATAACTCAATTATTTTATACTTTTGATAGAAAGGTACGTATTTATAAAAGTTGGTCAACCAGATAAACTTTATAAAATGCTTTTTGCTATAAAAATACTTCGTGTCAAAACATGTAGAATTCACCAACAATTTTGTTGACATATTTTAAATGCATGTATTCTCAGGTTATTTAGCAGGTCGGAAGTATTCGCTCCGAAGGCTCTCCGTTATTTTTATTACACCTTTGTAAACGTCGAATTGTAGGTGTGTGTCTCGATTCAGCAATGTTCTTGTCAATTCAATTTCTATTTCGTTAATAATAGAATATTATATTTGTATTGTTCAATGTATATTCAATAACTGTGATTACTGATTTACGTCGCGCACCTCGGCGTTTCTGTTGGCGGCCGGGGTGTGACAGATTGGCATCAGAGCTATTAGCTATAGTGAACTAGTACTTTCTTAGGAAAGCACGACTATATCCTACGACTTACTCTTTTACGTTAGGTATATTCCTTAACCTGCAAATATAGGGTTATACATATATACATATATAAACTTGAACCCTCAAATTCTAATACAATGCAAGGTTTTAGGTCAAACACGTTAGCTAAGTTGGTTGTACATGGGTCGAACCACAACTAGACGTAGACTGGTCATCTATGTTTAATTATGGTTAGACCAATGAACATGTAACATTCCGTTTAAAAATGAAATAAATAAAATAAAATAAGTAAATAATTAAATAAGGATAATAATAATAATAATTAAATAAATAATAAGCCCTAAGACCCCATGATGTATTTTATATTTTATTTTATTTTAACCCTAAATTCGTAGTAATTTATCAGTGTTAGCGATAAGGAGTTAAATAATATAAATTCCAGAATATATTGTAACATTAGGACTTGAAATGTAAAGAATTTAGTGTAGCAAGGGTTTTTTGGTAATTATTGGATTTAAATTGAATAGATTTTTGGAAGCAGGGGCTAAAGAGTAAAATATAGACCTAAGCTGAAATAAATCTTGGGGAGGGACTAAAAGCGTCAATATGGAAAGTTGTTTGAAAGATTCGGGCTTAAACTCGTGCCTTCCCCTCCCGTGTTTCTTCCATGCGGTTCCCCTAAACCCTAACCCTAGCTGTAAGATCGTCACCACCCTTATACCCCCTCATCTCTAGCTGCCGCTCCCTCTACCGTTGAGATCGTAAACCACCGAGAGCTGAGCACCGCCGCTGCTATTTTGCTGCCGACGAAGACGTGATTCAAGGTCGACGTCCGGGCCGCTGTTGACTCTATCTTCTCTGGTAATGGCGAACCCTTCCACCCCTTCGTTCTTCTATTATTCCTCACTTCCTTCGCCACCGCCGCTCTGGCGGCTGTCACGTGTTGGCGATATCCTCTCCGACTACCGCCTGCCACCACAAGAGTGGCGAAGTTGTGCGAGTTTCGTGTGTGTATGTTCATACTGCAGTCTATGTCGTTGTGTGTGTGCGTGTTTCAGTCGTTATCGTGGGTGTGTGGGTGAGTTGATGGCTGGAAAACGCAAAAAGACCACCATGGTGGCTGCCGCCCACATTACTCCTTCTGTCGCCACCAGCCACCGTGAGAGGTGGCTGTGTGTTTGAAATGGTGTTTATATGTGTGTTTATTTCACTTCAAGTTTTTGTTGGGTGTTGCTTGACCGAAAACCAAAGGAAAAACCACCACCACCACCACCATGAGGTGGTGGCTGCCACCTCATGCCGCCGTTTGCTGCCACCAGCCGCCACTTTGGGTGGCTGTGTGTATATGTGTGGGTGTTTGGATGGATGTTTGAAATGTTTTTCACTGTTTTTGCCTAAAAATCATAACCACCACCATCGTGAGGTGGTGGCTGCCGCCTTCGACCGCCGCCGACCACCACTGCCCGAGGTGGCAGTGGGTGGTGCCCGATTTATAAACAAATATATATTTATTTAATTAACTAATTAACTAACTTATGAGTTGTAAACCCTAATTAGGGTTTAGAAAACCCTAATGTCATGAAACCCTAATTTTGGAATTGATCGGGACCACCATTGAAACTATTTATTAGACTTAAAATATTAATTAATAATCATTGACAATTAACTTAATGCAATATTGGAATTAATAGATTAAGTCCTTAATGGGTTAAGTGTCATTACTTAACCCTAATCGTCATTTTATGTGAAAACCCTAATTTTGTTTGGGCTTGAGTTGGGGCTTCCTTTTGGTCTTAGGTGTTTGGGTTCTTATTGGGCCATCTGAGAACAGGTGTATGGACTAGGATATGTGGATGGGCTTTAGGGTAAGGCCCATGTAAGAGGTGGGGCCCAATTTGGGAAATTAGGTCATATGTTGGGCCTTGGTTCATTGTTTGGCTTTTGGGCCTTCATAGTGTGTGTTTGGGCCTTGGGCTGGGATCAAGCTAGGTTGGGGGTAAAATAGTCTTTTTACCCCAAGCATGGACTTATGGTTATGTATTGGAACCCAATTATTAATTGGGTGTTGTTTTGATGTTGACAGTTCGGGAATTTGTCATCCAAAAGCTAGAGTTTTATCCGCGGGACTTCAGTAGTGTGAGGTGAGTCTCCTCACTGTTTGTATGGGTCGAAGGCACCAATGGCAACCCATTTGGTTTATGTATTGTAGGAAGACCCGGGGGTTATCCCTAGGCATTATGTATGAAAGACCAGGAGGTGGATCATGGCACACTGTATGCTAATTGGCTAAGTAGAGTAGTATGTATGCTAGTTGTCTTTGTGATGCTTGCATGGAAGACCAAGAGGTGGCTCTTGGCACTTGTTTGTAAGACCGAGGGGGTGGCCCCCGACTTGGCAAGAAAGACCATGTGGCGGACCGTGGCATAATGGCAAGACTATGTATTGGCACATAGCATCTTATTTGATTATGATATATGAATGATATGTATGGCTCACAGTTATGTATGGTAGTATCCGGTTGAAAGAGACTGAAGGGGTAGGCTAGCACCCGGATATGCTAGGCAGTATGTTTATTGTATGGTATGTGGTATTTGGGGAACTCCCTAAGCTTCGTTCTTACGGTTTTTAGTTTTGGTTTCAGGTACCTCCAGTTTTCAAGTAAAGGAGCTCGGGACGATCGCAGCGCATACACCCATGTTTTTCCGCAATGTGTGATTTCTGGGAATGAACTCTGACAAATGTTTTATTTGAAATGCTTTTTTATGTGTGAACAAAGTTACAATAGTGTTTTAGTTATATTAAAAATGAAATTTGTGGTCCTGAATTTTGGGATGTTACAGAACAATCAAGCTTGGATTCGGTTGTTGGTAGACCAAAACGCTTGGAATCCGAAATATTTAAAGAAAATCACAGTTCAAAACGCTTAAGAACTCTCAAAAATTTTAGTGAACGCTTACGAATATTTGGAAAATATTTGACTAAAATGCTCATGAAACTGCAAGTATCATAAACATAAACCATGTTTGAAGTTTATCTCGGAATACTAATTACTCAACTATGATATCCTACGAATGCATCTGTTGGACCTCATAGGAATACCTTGCAAAATATACGCACCTTCGCGAATCATTTCGAATTCGGCGTAGGTATTCAATCAATCCATTTCGTTTTGTTGTGAATTGTCCGACTTATGATTGAAAAATCCAAGTTCTAAAGAAGGACACCTACGCCTACCCTTCGACTTTTGTGACCCTTTCGTTAGACATCATCATTTACGTTAGTAAATTAATGTAAATTGTATTATAAATAAATAAATAGATAAGAATTTTTCTTACATGTTATGTATTTACATAATGTTATTTGGATATGATTAATGTGTATGTGTTATACGGATAAATATTATGGTGATATAATATTTGTATAAAATACAGTTATAAACATAATGAAAAGTGATAAATCATAATTATAAATAAAAGAATATTTAGGATAAATAATCTTTATGAAAGTTGTAGTAGTCGTGATTACGAACGTGTGAGTATAAAGAACGCCAAAATCTGACCTCATATAAAGAAGTTATGATTTTTAGATGTTTTGCGTTCAACACAGTACTTCAGTGTGTGTCATAAAATACGAAACAAAGATCGATTACTCGTTAACCAAAGTGATGTCAAGGAGAGTAGATATCCTCGTAAATACGAATCCTTCAATATAAAGAATGTCGAAAACGGAGCTCGTATGAAGAAGTAATGAATTTCGCAAAGTCTTTCATAGTGTAATCTTTACAGACTGTGAAGTGAAAGTAGAACGTGAATTAGTTGTTGAAATCTAAATAAAAGTTATAGTACACGTCGATACAAATTTATAGATATAAAGAACATCGAAAACGGAGCTCATATGTAAAAGTTACGATTTTTCAATGATCACGAGATTTTACTTGAAAAAGGGCTACCTGGCACCATAAAAAGACGACATGTGGCAAAAGAGGGCACCACTTCCCTTACTAGACTCGGAGACACGTGGCACAACGTGGAGATGCCACGTCATCAGATGTGGCGTTCCTAGGGCGGTGCGCCCTTCCATAATTGTTATAATACTTCCTTTTTGCTACATATTTTCACTCCACTTTCTCTCGACTCGTTTCCGCACCCCCGAGATCATATTTCTGAGCACCTTAGGGAGGCGTTGCAGAAACGGAAATCCTGATGAAAGAAGCATACACCATCGAAGTTCTGCCCATAGAGTTTTCTGATTTTTCGCTAGAAACCCTATAAGTTGAGTTGCACTTACTATGCTTTTAAGTGTAACTTATATTTATGTTCATTTTTGTTATTATGAACCTATGAATAAGATTTACTCGTAATACGAGTTGTTATACTGATTGATCTACTTACAAGAGTTATTTCTAGGCAATATCTGTTGGAGATTGGTCATTGCTTTTAATAAAGAATTCAAAATAAATCTGGATAAGCAAGATGTGCACATGGTTTATGCACGTGTGTTGTACTTGGTCAACAGCTATTATCTTTTGCTTTAGTTGTTATCTTTTGCTTTGGTAGTTTCTAGTTTCCTATTTTCTTGTTGATTTGTTATTTCCCTTTCACCGTATTTGTATTTATAGCCGCTTTGGCATCTAGAATGAACCATCGTTTTTGTGTGAGAAATACACCACAGATAATATTTATCATTTGGTATCAGAGCGAATTTCGATCACTAAAGAGAGAGTAATGGTCACACCCCCGAACCAGACGGCGGAAACGTCCGAGGGCTCGTGTGACTTAAATTGAAATATCATCACAATGAATATACATGAAACATAACATAAACATCGCCATGCATTAATACCTTACAACCGTCATTGTTCACATCCAGTACATTGTTTACATTACATAATCCCAAAAATAAATTGTTTATCAAATGACATCACATAAAAGACATTCAGACACATGCTTGATAATTCTTCATTCTAACGGTTACCTGAGAACACAAGTTATTTTGAAAACGGTCAACATATATAATGTTGGTGAGTTCATAAGCAGGTTTGATATGAAAATGTTTTGTGTAGTTTGTAAAACCCAGAAAATCCGATATTTTCTGAAACGACAATTGTTTACGAAATAGGTGTGATGATCCGTAAGTATATGCGTGAATGATTTCAAAACGTGTAAAAGTAGTATGTTTCTCATAATGAATTCTTGCATTATAGTTATCGAAAGTGAAAGTGAATAATGTTGTTCCCCCGGAAAACCCGATGTTTTCCGATATAAATAGTATGATCGTTTTGTATTATTGTATCGTCACAACGAATAAATATGATTTCTCATGAATACTTAGATGGTATTGGATCTCTATGCGAGTCGTTATAACCATGCATAATAATGACTATTTCGTCTGTCTTGGCATTCTAGTGAAAGCCGGTATTGAATTTAAGATTTTGTCACCCTAGACTGGCCGAGTCTAACTGTAGCGAACAGCTTAGGTGTGGGGGGGGGGGGGGAGGGGTCACCCCCGTATAGATCTATACACAAACTCTCGCTCTCCCTCCAGGAGACTTTGATTATAACTACAGACTGACCGACATCTATTGGTGTCGCCCGTTATTACTCACTAAATCGAATGAAATTGAATAACCTTGTTTAACAACCTGATTTATGTTTACTTGAATAAAAGGTAAGCCTAACAGACGAAGAGAAGAGGAATACGGGGGCCCACTAATCACTTATGTTATTATAGGCTGTCGAGTATGCGACGGACACGTTAGCTCATCACACATTATGACTGATTTGGACCTTACTAGCAATGCAAATGGGCCACTACGGCCTCATAGCATGTAAAAGCCATTGAGGGTCCATTAGGCATGTAATTGGGTCACCTGAGGCCCAATAAACATGTATAATTATATTGGTCCCAATAATCATGATATTGGGCCACAAAGGCCCAATAGCACGAATAGAAGGTATTTGGGCCCAACCATTGAATCGCTTATGTTTTATCGAGTTTAAGTCGTATTGTTGGTATTTTGTTGTTCACTAAATGTTTATTCACAATGTTTAAAAAAAATATCTTAACGTTCGAATTATAACGAAGCTTTAGTTATATATATATATATATATATATATATATATATATATATATATATATATATATATATATATATATATATATATATATATATATTTAAAATCATGCATTATAAGCTTGATGTTTTTAACCCAAACATTCATAATTGTTTATTTGGCCCAAAAACATTTAGATTGACCATTTTGACCCCTTTTTCTTTAAAAACGGCACTGTTAGTCCCTTTTTATGAAAATTGACATTTTTGGTCCTTAAACCATTTTTCTTGACATTTTCCACCCAAACTTTATTTGTATAGTAATTTCAGTCCAAAACTATTGCATTTGTCATTTCCAGCCTTTATTTGTAAAAAGTTTACATTTTTGGCCCAATTTCTGTAAGTTTTACAATTTTGACCCCAAAATCAAAAACTTTGCATTTTTAGTCCAATTTGGTAATAATCTCATTTTTAACCCCTGAAAAAGTTTATTTTCGTTTTAGACTCATAGTTTGTTAAGTTTTCCAATTCAACCCCTCAAAACTTCATTTTTTCGCAATCTTGGGCCCAAAAACTCGTGAGGCCCAATTTAAAGCCCAATAAGCTAAAATTCATGTTTTTGACCCTTTGGAAAGTATTATTTTCATAAAAATCAGCTTTTATAAAAAATATATACCTTATAACCCCCATAAAACTGACAATTTACAATTTACACCCAATCTTTGTTATTTTTGCAAAAATGACACTTGTAAGGTTCTTTGGTTTTGTTTTTTTTTCACTTTTTAAACTTAAGTACCCTTAGATCTATGATGTATGTTGTTTATTATGTTTTTGTTTATGATTCTTTCACCCTTTTTGCTATAGATCTCGAAATATCACAAGTATTACATGTTATCACAACCAAAAACTAAAGAAAGCACATATAACATGCAAACACACATAGATCATCACATAATACTTGTATTCTCCCCCAAAAACAAGTAAAAACCGAAAACAAGGGGGTATGAACTCACCTTGCTTTGTTGCTCACGGTTTTGAAGAAGAAATGAAGAAGATTTTTGGTCCTAGCAAGCCTCCTTGAGTTGATTTCGAACTTAAGAAGCTTCAAAGGTGTTCATGGAATAAAGCTTTGTAAGAAAGAGTTCTAGATGTTAAAATGGAAGAAGATGTTTGTGTTTGATAACACTCACCAAAGATTGACAACACTTGATGAAGATCCAAGCTAAATTTTCGAGATTTCTTTGAATGAAGAAAGAAGATGATCTTTGAGAGTAATGGAGAGAATTTGTCCAAGCTAAATTTTCGAGATTTCTTTGAATGAAGAAAGAAGATGATCTTTGAGAGTAATGGAGTGAATTTGTGTAATGTGTGTGTGTGTTCCTCTCGGTCGAAGAGTAGAAGAAGGAGAAGAGAGAGAGGGTGAGGTGACCATTATAGATGCATGTTGGTCCATGCATGGATGCATGGTGTGCAATAAGGAGGTGGCACCTCCCAAATTCAACCCTCCCATAATACTTCTTTTCCTTTTTTTTTGTTTTTTATATACTTGGGCCGATATTTGGGCTAGGAGGAAGGAGGTAGTTTGATTTGGCCCACTTCTTATCTTGGTTCGAAATTATTAGGTCGATAAAGAAGTTTTCGGCCCATTGGGCCTTTAGTGTAGTTTACGGCCCAATTTGCATAAAAGAATGAGTTTTATGGCCCATTAGGGCTTATTGGATTTGTTATGGCCCAACAAGGCCCATTAAAGGTAAATTAATCCATTTTAGGCCCATTATGGCCCAAAATGTTAAGTTTCATGAAAGTGGGTTGAATTAGAGCCCAATTACGAGTTCTAAGCCCAAACTAGTCAAATTGGAGACTTATTGGTCCATTAGGCCCAATAAGAAAATCCTAGTCCTTATTGGACTTAAACCGGGATTTTTAGGGTTTCTAATCGTTTTTTTACTATTTGAAGTGTTTGTATAGAGTGTTTGATGGAATTTTATTGTTATCGAATAAACATCATGTTTTCAAGTCATGGTTACAATCGTTACCATTGATAATGCTTACATAAGGATAGAACTTCCTAGCCAAATTTGCTAGTTGTGACAGTAATGATGATGAATGATGATAAGATTAAGGTACCAGTCTTTGATGGCCATTATGAGCATTGTAGTGAAATGATGGAGAACTTGTTGCGTGCAAAATAGGCGTGGAACCTGATTGATCCAGGAATTAGAGAACCGGCAGTTGGGATTGCTCAAAGTGAAGCAGAAAAGAAAAAGTTGGAAGAGCTTCGAATGAAAGATTCGTAAGTCAAGCATTACTTGTATCAGGTAATCGATCGGGTTACGTTTGAGCAAATTCTGGATAGAAAAACCTCCAAAGCTGTGTGGGACTCCATGAAGCAAAGATTTGCAGGAAATGAACGAGTGAAAAGATCCATGTTATAGAAGCTTCGAAGAGATTTCGAATTCCTTGAGATGAAGACAAACGAGACTATCGCATAATACTTTGGTAGGGTGTTGACAGTTTCCAATCAGATAAGAAGCAATGGAGAACTGATACTGGATGTCAAGATCATTAAAATGATTCTCAGAACCCTAAACGAAAAGTATACATATGTGGTGGTCTCAATTGAAGAGTCAAAGAATATTGAAGAGATGTCCATAGAGGAGCTGCAGAGTACCTTGGTGGTTCATGAGGAGAAATTCAAGAAGATTGAAAGGGAGGATGATCAGGCCTTGAAGGAAGAAGTTGGTCTCGGTCTGAGTGGTCGTGGACGAGGGAGAGGATGTTCCAATAATAGAGGAAAAGGACGTGGTCAAGGACAACTATCTTTCAATAAAGAAACGATAGAATGTTACAACTATCACAAGTTGGGGAATTATATGAATGTCTTTACTCTAAGGAGGCTAATTATGCGGGTTTTGATGAGAATGAGGAAGCCATGCTTATAGTTGAGATAAACCTAGAGGAGAGTGTGCTTATGGCTGACACAGGTGGCAAGAACAAAGGTTTGTTGTGGTTTTTGGACTCTGGCAGCTCAAACCACATGTGTGGTAACAAAGATAGATTCATTGATCTTAATTCGAGGTTTTTGAATTCTGCTAAGCTGGGAAACAACACACATATGATGGTTGGTGAAAAAGGAAGTGTGAAATTGTTCTTGAATGGAGCAATGATAACGTCTATTGTATGCATATATTTATGATGTTTTCTTATTATTTTATACTATGTTTTTATGTTATTTAGAAATAAAAGATACTTAATATGCTTTGAAATATTCAATTACAGTTAAAATGGGAGCTGGAGTGCAAAAAGAAAAGAATGGAGCTGAAAAGATGCAAAAAGGATATTGCTGGCAGATTGACCCCTCTTCAGTGTTTCGGGTATATCTGATGACTCATAAGTCCAATTAACGAGATTCAAAATGTTCTGAAAAATAGAAGAAATTTCTTACGACTTATGTGAGAGGTCCATTTTGCTAATTCGACATTTATCACATCCAAAATTAGCCTTGAAGATGAAGCATAAAAGCTGGACGGAAATTCCATCCAAGTTACTTATTCCCCAAGCACCACTTACCTTTTTTTTTTGCTTAATCCCTAAGCCACCATTAGTTTCCTTATTCCAATCCAACTCTAATATTCCATATAAATTCCATCTCCATTCAACTATAAATACCACATATCACTCCACCATTTTCATCATCTATGATATTCCACTTCAACTTGTGCGACAAGAAAACTTCATAGTTGCCGTTTTGAGGGTCTAGAAAGCGGCCGAAAGGCCGTTAAGATGACAGGAGCAAAGATATGAAGGATTGGAGAGTTGATTCATGTTGGTAATCATGTATTTTGTTAACATGAACATGTTTAGCATTCCATTATGATTCTATATGCAATTACTTTCTGATTTGGGTGTTAAAACCCTTTGCTTTGTGTTTATGATTAGATGAAACCTTGATTTATGGATTAATTGCTATTTGGATTGTTTTATTTGTGTTCAATTTATTTTGATAAGCTTGTTAAAGACCCTTATGTGTTAATGATAATTATTTTCTGCTAATAATCAAGTTTATTGAGTTGTATGAACATATTCTTAATTGCTTGAATCATACAGTTTTGTGAAAAAAAGATTGTATGCCTAGTATTAGTGAACATGAACCTAGGGTTAATTAGAAAATAAGTAATTTAATGTGTGAGCATGTGTGATGAACAACCACATATAAGTTGATTAAATTGACAAATTTAATTAACTAAGATTAAAGTCTTGCTTGATACGAACTGAACACTAGGAAACTTGTTAGTTTAATCAATTGACCACTGTTTGAATTGACTTGTTTGCTAAAGGATTAGTAATAGTGAACGTGAACCTAATCATATTAGAAATCGGTGAACATGAATAAATAAATCTGTGTGTGCAATTATCTATGATTTCAAGATGTAATTTGTCTGAACCAAAGTACCTAAAGAGATTTGTCTTTGGTCACCTTATCGAGATTTTCTATTTATTTGTTTTTTTTAGATTTAATTTAATAAAACCTTTCTTTACTGCTTTTGTGTGTTTTGTGTAACCTATAATCAAACATTTTAAATTAATTCACTACCGTTCCCCTTGTGTTCGACACCCTTGCTTATCAAAGCTATACTATACTCGATTGGGTTCACTGCCTGTAAGGTGTGGTTTAGATGCGATAAACTAGGAATTATAAATAAAAAAACTAGTGCATTGAATATACACATCAAGCAACATATGTGATTAAGGATGTTTATTATGTTCCAGACCTCAAGAACAATTTACTCAATGTAGGGCAGCTCCAACAAAAGGGATTGTCCTTTCTCTTTCAATCGAATGTTTGCAAGGTTTTTCATCAAGAAAAAGGCTTGATATTTCAGAGCTACATGAGAATGAATCGAATGATTCCTATCAGTGAGGAGATAGATGTTGTCACTAAACAGAAAACAGACGGGTGTATGTACACCAATGTTGAAGATAATGCTAGGTTATGGCATGAACGAATGGGATATCTCAACAACACAAGTATGGAGACACTTCAAATGAAAGGTATGGTTCGTGATTTGACTCGATTTCCTGTCAATAAAACCATATGTGAAGACTATATGATAGGAAATCAAACCAAGGAAGCGATTCCAAAAACAAGTAAGTGGCGAGCAAGAGAGATCTTGGAATTAATACACTCAGATATTTGTGGGACAATATCACCTCCATCACACACTGGTAACAGGTATTTTTTGAGTTTCATTGATGCTTGCAGTCACAAGGGTTGGGTGTACTTGTTAATAGATAAATCGCAAGCTCTTGAAAGTTTCGAACAGATCGTGGTGGGGAGTACCTATCAGACGCCTTTACAAAGTTTTGCTTAGAATATGGAATTAAGAGGCAACTTACAACCAGCTTTCATACCCAGCAAAACGGGGTTGCAGAGCAAAAGAATCGAACGGTCACCAACATGGTAGTATCAGTGTTAGCAGCCAAAAATATGCTAAAGAAGTTATGGGCGGAAGCAACGATGTGGAGTTTCTATGTGCTTAATAGATGCCCGACTAAATCTCTCTCAAACATAAATCCCTAAGAATCCTGGAGTGGAAGCAAGCCAACAGTTCATCACTTTCTTGTTTGGGGCTGCTTAGCTCATGTTCATGTTCCTAAAGAAAAACGAACTAAACTTAATCACAAAAGCTTTGTTTGTATTTTAACAGGAATGAGTGAAGAATCAAAGGCATATCAGTGGATTGATCCACAAACAATGAGAGTGATTGTGAGCAAAGATGTCATCTTTGAAGAACATAAGTCCTGGAATTGAAGGCAACCTAAAGAAGGTGATGATGATAAAGAAATCACTTGGGGAGATTATGACTTTATTGATGAAGAGTATGAGTTCGTGAATGGAAATTCTCTTGAACAAGATAACGAAGTTGAACATGATGAGCTAAATGGTGATTCCATCCCGGTGTTTTCAGATTCTGGTCCCAACATCCCAATAGTCAGGGAGGGAAGACAACAAAGGGTGAGAAGATGTCCCACTTACATGCATGATTGTGTTGTTGGTGATGATCTTGATCTAGATTCAGACGATGATGATGTGAACATTGCTGATCTTATCAATCAGGATCCCATTTACTATGAAGATGCAGTTAAGGAAGACAAGTGGAAGAAGGCTATGGATATTGAAATTCAAGCAATAGAAAGGAATCAGACCTGGCGATTGGTATACCTACCTAAGGGAGCCAAATGTATCAGAGTTAAGTGGCTTTTTAAAACCAAAATTAATGAAAAGGGAGAAATTGAGAAACACAAGGCAAGGTTGGTTGTAAGGGGCTATGGCCAAGAATTTGGGGTTGATTATGTAGAAGTAAATGCCCCGGTTGCTAGGATGGACACGATTCGTTTGATGATTGCTTTAGCTGCTCAAGAGGTATGGAATATTTATTAAATGGACGTTAAGTCCACTTTCCTTTATGGAAGACTGGAAGAAGACGTGTACGTGCAACAGCCGCAAGGATACGTGGTTAAAGACAGTGAGCATAAGGTGTACAAACTTCAAAATGCCTTGCATGGACTTAAACAAGCCCCTAGGGCTTGGTTTAGCCGTATTGAAGTGTATTTTATTAAAGAAGGCTTTATAAGGAGCAGATCTGAACACACTTTGTTTATCAAGAAAACATCAGATGGCAAATGGTTGTTTGTAAACATATATGTTGATGATTTATGTACATAGGGAATGATGAAAGAATGTTGGAAGATTTCAAGTGTTTTATGAAAGGTGAATTTGAGATGACAGATCTGGGAAAGATGAGATATTTCTTGGGAATTGATATGTTTCAAACTCCAGATGGAATTCATGTGTCACAACAAAAATATGCAGTTGAAATTCTGACTCGTTTTAACATGTTGGATTGCAACGCAGTTGTGAATCCAATTGTTCCTGGTTGCAAGTTGAAGTTGGAAGAGGGTGAACCTATGAATGAGACGTTATTCAAGATCTTGGTGGGAAGTTTGATGTAAATCACTACCACACGACCATATATCCAGTTTGTGGTAAGCTATATTAGTCGGTTCATGTCCAGACCAACAGAGGCTCATTTTGCAGCTGCAAAAAGGGTGTTGCGATACCTTCAAGGAATGTTGAATTATGGTATATGGTACAAAAAAGGAGGAAGTGGAAAAATGGAAGTGTTTAGTAACAGTGATTTCGTCGGGTGATCAGAATGTAGCATGTTCCTGTCGTTTGGTCATCAAAAAACAGAGTATAGTTTCTTTATCTTCTATGGAAGCAGAGTACATGGCAGATGTAGCATGTTCCTGTCAAGTTATGTGGATTCAACGTATTCTTGAGGAGCTTGGAATGAAGCAGGAAAGCGATACAGTGATCAAGTGTGATAACACTTCCACCATCAAGCTTTCAAAAAAACCCAGTCTTTCATGGCAAATGCAATCATATTGAGGTTATGTATCATTTTCTTCATGATTTGGTTGGTGATGGAACTGTTGAACTGCAACATGTTGGAACTAAGGAACAGGTCGCATATATATTTACCAAACCACTGAATCGAGATGTCTTTGTGAAGCTGAGAAAAAGGTTGGGAATTTGCTCACTTGAAGACAAACAAGACATCAATGTCTAGTTTGAGGGAGGGTTTGTTGGAGATTGGTCATTGCTTTTAATAAAGAATTCAAAATAAAGTTGGATAAGCAAAATTTGCACATGGTCTATGTACGTGTGATGTACTTGGTCAACAACTATTATCTTTTGATTTAGTAGTTATCTTTTGCTTTGGTAGTTTCTAGTTTCCTATTTTCTTGTTGATTTGTTATTTCCCTTTCACCGTATTTGTATTTATAGCCGCTTTGGCATATAGTGTAACACTTGATTCCTAGTATGTATTTTATTCAAGAATTGTATGTATTTTCTCTGGGACTCGACGAGTTGGTGGCCCAACTCGTCGAGTAGAGTCGGGATCCGCGGGAAGTTTAAGTGACCTACTCGACGAGTCAGAGACTGACTCGGCGAGTAGGTGTTGTTCGAGTGAAACCCTAAATTTGAGGGTTTGCACCTATTTAAACACCTTATCTTAGCCTCCATCGTCCCTATCACTCCCAAAGAGCTGTATATCGAAACCCTAGCCGTTTTTGTGTGTTCTAAGGCCATTTTGGTGCATTTGGTGGATTGTGAAGCTTGAGAAGAAGAAAGAAGCTTGAGAGTTCGAGCTGAGGCTTGGAGATCCAGAGATTTTGGTCCATTTCCAGCTCAATCAAGGTAAAATGCCCCTGTCTTGGTCTTCCATATGGTTATTCATCCTTAGGGCTTAGATTTTGGGTGCATTTAGGGCTTTCCAAGCCATTTTCGGATTTGTGGAGTGTTATATGGAGTCTTACCCTCATATCTGAGTTATTGGAGGGGTCTCCTGGCATAAAGGTGCCAACTCTATGGCCATGAGGGCCCCATGCACCTTGTAGATCACTTTTAATGGCCTTTTGAGCCAAAGACCCCTTGCATGTGCACCAAGTTGGAAACTTTACGTGTAAAATGGACATTAGGGGACCAGATCTATGGTTTTGATGAGTTAAGACCCATCTAAATCGACTGTATAGTAATGGTCATGGATGGGCTCGACGATTCGTTCTTGGGACTCGGCGAGTCGGTGTGTATTGACCACCAAATCCTTTCTGTTGATAGACCAGTTGTTAGGGAAGGAAGTCCCTTAGTTGTTTAGATGCAAAAAGGGGGCCTGGAAATCATGGGACTCGACGAGTGGATGAACATTCTCGGCGAGTCCAAGGCAATCTCCCAATCTTTGAAGATGGACTCGACGAGTTGTTCATACAACTCGGCGAGTCATAGACTGGACACATTCTTATGAGGGAGATGAACTCGACGAGTTCAAGGACGAACTCGGCAAGTCGGATGAAGATGGTCCTGATGGTTTGAATGAAGGAGAACCCGTCGAGTTCTTGCTAGACTCGACGAGTAGAGTCGGGGTTGGATCGGGTTAGTGAAGTATGGACTCGATGAGTTGGTAGACCGACTCGGCGAGTCAGGTCAAATGGGTGTTGACTTTGACCAATATTGACTTTGACTGGACTTGAGTTGACCCTGGTTAGGGTTGTATATTCCATTTGATGACTTAGAAGGGTTGTCATGTAGGGATTGAGGAGTCAGGGAGAGTCGATCTTCACGCAGGGGACAGTTCAGACACTACACGACATCGAGGTGAGTTACCTTCCAGTAGAAGTGGGTCTAAGGCACCAAGGCCGGCCCACTAGTAGTTGTTTAGCTGAGATGATTGTCTTTGTGATAATTGTCTGGTCTGCTATTGCTTGATATGCGAGGATGCTAGTTTGCTTGATATGTGACTATGCTAGTTTGCTATGTTATGTGAGATAGTATCAATAGGAGGAGACTAGTCCCCGAATCGGTCGTTAGGACCAACGGGTAGGTCGGACACCCCAGATATGTCTGACAGCATGATTGAGATATGATATTATGTGTTAGCAGTAGGGGGTGAAATAGTCCCCGTGTTCGGTTGAAAGACCGGAGGGTAGGTCGGCACCCCAGAATAGCCTGACATGAGTAGGTCAGCACCCCAGAATGGCTCGACATGGGTAGGTCAGCACCCCAGAATGGCTTGACATGGGTAGGACGGGCGCCCCAGAATTGCCCGACAGTATGTATGCTATGTGATTGTATGGTATGTGGTATGATGGGGGAACTCACTAAGCTTTGTGCTTACAGTTTTAGTTTTGGTTTCAGGTTCCTCTTCGTCTAAGGGGAAGGAGCCGGCGGTGTAGCAGCGCATCACACACACATGGTTTCTGCATGGAGTTTTCTGGGAATGTACTCTGATTTATTTTACTTTTGACGATATGATTTTCAGACATATTGTTAAGTTTCTTTTTACAAATGACATGGCATGGGAAATGTTTTGGTAAACTATGTTGTGAATTACTTAATTAAAAATGAAATTTTTGGGCTTGAAATTTGGGATGTTACAAGTTGGTATAAGATCCCTGATTTGAGGGATTCGGACACACCCTCGGGGGTGTCTGGACTCAAACCGAGGGATTAAAAGAGTTTTACAAGGAAAATGGTTTTAAAAAATCTGATTCAAAGAGTTTTGAGAAAGAACAAGGTGTGTGATGCGTGCGACCGGCCGAGCTCAAGTAAGTTTTCCCCAAGATACCCATACTTGTTATGATAAGTTATATGATATATGATTCTGAGAAACTGCATGCTAGATTAGGGCTAAGGATCTAGGAGGATGCCTTGTATGTCTGATATATATCATTCTGAGAACTGCATGCTAGATTAGGGCTAAGGATCTAGGAAGGATGCCTTATATGCCTGTTGTATGAGTTGTATGCTAGGATTGTTTAGTCAACAGTAGGATGGCCTGTATAGGTTATGCCTGAATTGGTTACTCAATGCACGGATGCTGCTTGCTTTGTGCTATAAGTAGGGTTGTAAACGAACCGAACGAACACGAACAAAGGGTTGTTCATGTTCGTTCATTTATGTTAGCCGAACAATCGAACGAACACGAACGGATAAACCAACGGAGTTTTCTTGTTCATGTTCGTTCGTTTAACAAATTGCCTTGTTCATGTTCGTACGTTTATGTTCGTGAACATGTTAAACGAACATAAACGAACAAAGATAAACAAACACAATTGAACATATATGAACATAAACGAACTATAATATAGTAATGTAATAAAAAACAATTGAAAATATATGAATATAAAAAAACTTAAATGAACGAACATAAACGAACAACATAAATGAGCGTTCACGAACGTAAATGGACGAACGAGACCATTGTTTATGTTCGTTCGTTTAACTAAACGAACGAGAATTCGTGTTCATGGTCGTTCATTTATTAAATAAACGAACATAAACGAATTTCTGCCGAACAGTTCACGAACGGTTCGCCGAACGTTCAGTTCGTTTACAGCCCTAGCTAAAAGGGTTCTGGCTAACTTTAACTATCTAGTGAGTGAATATGTAACAGTATTCGCAAGCTAGATAGGGAAGGATAGCAGGGACCCCTTGTGCAGCTGATGGCGGAGAGTAGGTCGTAGGGTGCCCTAGGAAAGCCTAGGACGAGATTAGTGGAAAAGGGTATTGGTAAAGGGACTTGGTGAAGTTGACGCAATCCTTGAGGAAAGTACGGATAGATGTGGAAGGTAGTATGGGCCCGTACTACTGGAAGCAGAGGATCCGTACTCGAGTCAAGGAGGGCCGAGATGGAACCAGGAAACTTGGAGAGTGTGTGAGACCTCTCGAGAGCATGTATGATCCTGACGTTTATGTGTTTATTTTCAGTATGGTGACCACACGACATGGAGCAGGAGGTTTTGGATCTCGGTCAGGATCAGGATCAGGCTCGGGTGCAGGATCCGAGCGAGTTGATGATGGGCTACGCGAGTTCATTGCGTCTGAGATCACGAGAGGTATCCTTGAGTCGACCCCGGTCATTTTCGGGTCGATCAAGGAGGGGATTATCGAGCTGATGGAGGATCGCCTCTGATCCTTCAGGAGTGATTTGGCGTCTAGCCAGGTGGGTACGCGTACGTTGTCCTTCAAGGACTTCAGAGGGAGTGGTGCGCTGGACTTTCATGGGGTGAAGGACCCTATTGCTGCCAGGAGATGGATCGCAGACATTGAGTCTGCGCAGTTGACGAGCTTCTGCCCGGAAGGGTCGAAGATCCGCTTTGCTGCAGGATGTTTGAGGGATAGAGCTAGAGATTGGTGGGAGTCGGTTGGTGAGTCGTTGGGAGCCCCAGGCGTCGAGGCTATGACTTGGTCAGATTTCGTGACCAGATTCAGGGCTGAGTTTGCGCCGGCTGTGGAGCTTCAGCAGCTGGCCAGGGAGTTTTTGGATATGAGGCAGATGACTGAGACAGTGGCGGAGATCACCGCCAAGTTCAGGGAGAGGGCCTTGTTGCTACCTCAGTATGCGGGGGATGAGGAGATAAGGAAGACCCGCTACCATGATATGTTGAGGGCTGATATTCTGGAGCATGTCAGCTATTCATCCTGCCCGACCCTGGAGTCCATGATTGCCAGGGTGCAGGAGAGGGAGCTCGATTTGGAGCATGTCAGGAAGAGGAAAGAAGAGTCTGAGCAGGTTACAGGGGTTTCGGGGAAGAAACCTAAGGGATCTGACGTTAGGTCGAAGGGCCAGTCGGGCCAGAGCCGCTGCAGGAAATGTGGCAGGCCGCATGAGGGAGCTTGTAGAGCGGGATCGTCCGGCCGCTACAAGTGTGGCAAGACGGGGCACTTTGGCAGAGATTGTACTGCCCCCGCCCCCACAGTGCGGATGTCAGACCTGATTTGCTTCCATTGCAATCAGAGGGGCCACAAGAAGGCCAACTGCCCTAGATTGACAGCAGCGACAGCAGCAGCGCCAGCGGCGACGCCGACCCCAGCGTCAGCGCGGGTTGCGGATGGCCGGAAGGCCAAGACAGAGGCTCCAGTGGTGCGGAGCCAAGCATTTCAGTTGACAGTCGAGGAGGCACGCGCTGCACCCGATGTGGTGACGGGATCGTTCCATGTTAACGGTATCCCGGTTCAGGTGTTGTTTGATTCGGGTGCTACCCGATCGTTTGTTTCTCTTGCGCTTAGCAAGAAGTTTCCTGAGTCTTCGGGCATGTTGGATTGCCCTCTAGAGGTCGAGATTGCGGACGACCGGTCAGTGCAAGCATCAGAGGTCTACTGAGATTGTGTTTTGAGGCTGTTCGAGGAACGTTACCTGGTAGACTTGGTTCCCATACCTTTGCGGGGGAACAAGGTTATTCTTGGTATGGATTGGCTAAACCCCAATGGGGCAGTGATCGACTGCGCGCAGCAGTTGGTGCGGATCAGGACCCCAAGTGGGGGAGAGCTGGTGATTCAGGGCGAGAAGCCACAGCGAGGACCAGCTTTATGTTCAGCAGCGAGAGCTAGGCGCTACATTCAGCAGGGTTGTGCAGGATTTGTCGCCTATGTTATGGATACCCGGGAGGCGGGTAAGGCGACAGTGGGCGATGTGCCAGTAGTGCGAGAGTTCGCGGATGTATTCCCCGAGGAGTTTCCTGGGATACCTTCGGAGCGGCAGGTAGAGTTCAGGATCGACCTAGTCCCTGGTGCGGCTCCGATAGCCAAGGCACCGTATCGGTTGGCTCCTCCTAATATGCAGGAGTTGTCTACACAATTGCAGGAGCTGTTAGACAAGGGATTCATTAGACCAAGCAGTTCACCCTGGGGAGCCCCGATTCTGTTTGTGAAGAAGAAGGACGGGTCGCATCAGATGTGTATAGATTATAGGGAGCTGAATAAGGTAACGATGAAGAACCATTACCCACTCCCGAGGATTGATGACCTATTTGACCAGCTACAGGGAGCATCTTGGTTCTCCAAGATTGATTTGCGCTCAGGATATCACCAGATGAGGGTTAGAGAGGAGGATGTGCAGAAGACTGCTTTTCGGACGCGCTACGGCCACTATGAGTTCGTGGTGATGCCTTTCGGGCTCACCAATGCTCCTGTCGCGTTCATGGATCTCATGAACCGCGTGTGCAGACCGATGTTGGATCGGTCTGTGATAGTTTTCATTGATGACATCTTGGTTTATTCCAAGACGCGAGAGCAACACGAGGAGCACTTCCGGGAGGTTCTGGATACTTTGAGGAGGGAGAGCTTGTATGCTAAGTTCTCCAAGTGTGAGTTCTGGTTGCGCGAGGTGCAGTTTCTTGGGCATATTGTCAACCAGGACGGGATTTCGGTTGATCCGGCCAAGGTGGAGGCCGTGATGAGGTGGGAGGTTCTGAGGTCTCCATCTGAGATTCGGAGCTTCCTGGGACTGGCAGGCTACTATCAGAGATTCATTCAGGACTTCTCCAAGATAGTCGTGCCCCTGACCAGGCTGACGAGGAAAGCCGTGGTCTTTCGCTGGGGGCCTGAGCAGCAGGCTGCGTTTGAGACTTTGAGACAGAGATTGTGCGAGGCGCCAATCTTAGCCCTGCCGGAGGGCATGGAGGATTTTTTGTATACTGTGATGCGTCCATCTCATGTTTGGGCGCGGTATTGATGCAGAGAGGGCATGTTATCGCTTACGCTTCGAGGCAGTTGAAGCCTCACGAGGCGAATTATCCGACGCATGATTTGGAGTTGGGGGCTGTTGTTTTCGCCCTCAATATTTGGCGTCATTACCTCTATGGGGTTCGTTGTACCATTTACACGGACCACAAGAGCCTGAGGTATCTCATGGACCAGCCAAATCTGAATATGAGGCTGCGTCGGTGGCTTGATGTGGTGAAGGATTATGATTGTGAGATCCTCTACCACCCGGGGAAGGCCAATGTCGTGGCCGATGCGCTTAGCCGCAAGGCAACGCCGATCAGGGACATCTGTCTGAGGATGACAGTTGTGACTCCGCTGTTGGAACAGATTCGGGAGGCCCAGCAGGAGGCCATGAAAGAGGAACATCGGAAGAGCGAGCGAATTGTGGGTCAGGTTTCCTCCTTCGACTATGATAGCCGGGGATTGTTGACTCTTCACCGTAGGGTGTGGGTCCCTTATCCTGGGGGTGTGCGCCAGGTATTGATGGAGGAGGCGCACAAATCCAGGTTCTCTATCCACCCCGGGGCGATGAAGATGTAAAGGGATCTTCGTTTTGATTATTGGTGGCCCTGTATGAAGAGGGACATAGCTTGGGTTCTGGAGAGGTGTCTGACCTGCAGGAAGGTCAAGGCTGAGCACCAGAGACCTCACGGTAAGGTCCAGCCGTTGGATTTCCCGCTGTGGAAGTGGGAGGATATTACTATGGACTTCATTACGAAGCTTCCCAGAACCGCGCGAGGAGTGGATTCGATTTGAGTCATCATTGATCGATTGCCCAAGAGCGCCCATTTTATTCCGATTCAGGAGAGTATCTCGGCTGAGAAGTTGGCCGACATCTACATCAGAGAGGTAGTGGCGCGGCACGGGGTGCCAGTTTCAGTGATTTCCGACAGGGACGTGCGGTTCACTTCCAGGTTTTGGAAGAAGTTTCATGACGAGCTGGGTACTCGTCTTCACTTTAGCACCGCCTTTCACCCGCAGACGGGTTGTCAGAGTGAGCGGACCATCCAGACTCTGGAGGACATGTTGCGGGCGTGTGTGTTAGATTTTGGAGGTAGTTGGGATACTTACCTTCCGTTGGCGGAGTTCTCTTATAATAATAGCTATCATAAGAGTATCGACCGTCCTCCTTTCGAGATGTTGTATGGGAGGAAGTGCAGAACCCCGATATGCTGGGGTGAGGTTGGTCAGAGGGTCATGGGGAGTACCGAGGTGGTACTCAAGACTACGGAGAGGATCCAGCAGGTTCAGAGCAGGCTTCAGACTGCTCAGAATCGGCAGAAAAGTTATGCCGATAAGTGTCGATCGGACCTGGAATTCCAGGTCGGGGATATGGTGCTCCTGAAAGTGTCGCCTTGGAAGGGCGTCATTCGATTCAGGAAGCGGGGCAAGCTGGGCCCTAGGTATATTGGACCCTTCAGGGTTGTAGCCCGGGTGGGCAAGGTGGCATATAGGTTGGATCTGCCAGCCGAACTCAGTCAGATTCATAGCACTTTTCACGTCTCCCAGTTGCGGAAGTGTCTGGTGGACGATTCGGCAGTGGTACCTTTGGAGGATATTCAGGTTGATGATAGCCAGAACTACATCGAGCGGCCAGTGGCAATCCTTGACAGGAAGTCAAGGGATCTGAGGAACAAGAGGGTAGAGCTGGTAAAGGTGCAGTGGCAGCACCGCAAGGGCTAGGAATCGACCTGGGAGCCGGAGGACGAGATGAGGGAGCATTACCCCGAGCTTTTTCAGGGCCCAGTGGTAGACTTCGAGGACGAAGTCTAAAATAAGTGGGGGAGATTTGTAACACCTGATTCCTGGTATGTATTTTATTCAAGAATTGTATGTATTTTCTCTGGGACTCGACGAGTTGGTGGCCCAACTCGTCGAGTAGAGTCGGGATCCGCAGGAAGTTTAAGTGACCTACTCGACGAGTCGGAGACTGACTCGGCGAGTAGGTGTTGTTCGAGTGAAACCCTAAATTTGAGGGTTTGCACCCTATTTAAACACCTTATCTTAGCCTCCATCGTCCCTATCACTCCCAGAGAGCTGTATATCGAAACCCTATCAGTTTTTGTGTGTTCTAAGGCCATTTTGGTGCATTTGGTGGATTGTGAAGCTTGAGAAGAAGAAAGAAGCTTGAGAGTTCGAGCTGAGGCTTGGAGATCCAGAGATTTTGGTCCATTTCCAGCTCAATCAAGGTAAAATGCCCATGTCTTGGTCTTCCATATGGTTATTCATCGTTAGGGCTTAGATATTGGGTGCATTTAGGGCTTTCCAAGCCATTTTCGGATTTGTGGAGTGTTATATGGAGTCTTACCCTCAGATCTGAGTTATTGGAGGGGTCTCCTGGCATAAAGGTGCCAACTCTATGGCCATGAGATCCCCATGCACCTTGTAGATCACTTTTAATGGCCTTTTGAGCCAAAGACCCCTTGCATGTGCACCAAGTTGGAAACTTTACGTGTAAAATGGACATTAGGGGACCAGATCTATGGTTTTGATGAGTTAAGACCCATCTAAATCGACTGTATAGTAATGGTCATGGATGGGCTCGACGATTCGTTCTTGGGACTCGGCGAGTCGGTGTGTATTGACCACCAAATCCTTTCTGTTGATAGACCAGTTGTTAGGTAAGGAAGTCCCTTAGTTGTTTAGACGCAAAAAGGGGACCTGGAAATCATGGGACTCGACGAGTGGATGAACATTCTCGGCGAGTCCAAGGCAATCTCCCAATCTTTGAAGATGGACTCGACGAGTTGTTCATGCAACTCGGCGAGTCATAGACTGGACACATTCTTATGAGGGAGATGAACTCGACGAGTTCAAGGACGAACTCGGCGAGTCGGATGAAGATGGTCCTGATGGTTTGAATGAAGGAGAACCCGTCGAGTTCTTGCTAGACTCGACGAGTAGAGTCGGGGTTGGATCGGGTTAGTGAAGTATGGACTCGATGAGTTGGTAGACCGACTTGGCGAGTCAACTCAACTGGGTGTTGACTTTGACCAATATTGACTTTGACTGGACTTGAGTTGACCCTGGTTAGGGTTGTATATTCCATTTGATGACTTAGAAGGGTTGTCGTGTAGGGATTGAGGAGTGAGGGAGAGTCGATCTTCACGCAGGGGACAGTTCAGACACTACACGACATCGAGGTGAGTTACCTTCCAGTAGAAGTGGGTCTAAGGCACCAAGGTCGGCCCACTAGTAGTTGTTTAGCTGAGATGATTGTCTTTGTGATAATTGTCTGGTCTGCTATTGCTTGATATGCGAGGATGCTAGTTTGCTTGATATGTGACTATGCTAGTTTGCTATGTTATGTGAGATAGTATCAGTAGGAGGAGACTAGTCCCCGAATCGGTCGTTAGGACCAACGGGTAGGTCGGACACCCCAGATATGTCTGACAACATGATTGAGATATGATATTATGTGTTAGCAGTAGGGGGTGAAATAGTCCCCGTGTTCGGTTGAAAGACCGGAGGGTAGGTCGGCACCCCATAATAGCCTGACATGGGTAGGTCAACACCCCAGAATGGGTCGACATGGGTAGGTCAGCACCCCAAAATGGCTTGACATGGGTAGGACGGGCGCCCCAGAATTGCCTGACAGTATGTATGCTATGTGATTGTATGGTATGTGGTATGATGGGGGAACTCACTAAGCTTTGTGCTTACAGTTTTAGTTTTGGTTTCAGGTTCCTCTTCGTCTAAGGGGAAGGAGTCGGCGGTGTAGTAGCGCATCACACACACATGGTTTCCGCATGGAGTTTTCTGGGAATGTACTCTGATTTATTTTACTTTTGACGATATGATTTTCAGACATATTGTTAAGTTTCTTTTACAAATGACATGGCATGGGAAATGTTTTGGTAAACTATGTTGTGAATTACTTAATTAAAAATGAAATTTTTGGGCTTGAAATTTGGGATGTTACAAGTTGGTATAAGATCCCTGGTTTGAGGGATTCGGACACACCCTCGGGGGTGTCTGCACTCAAACCGAGGGATTAAAAGATTTTTACAAGGAAAATGGTTTTCAAAAATCTGAGTCAAAGAGTTTTGAGAAAGAACAAGGTGTGTGATGCGTGCGACCGGCCGAGCTCAAGTAAGTTTTCCCCAAGATACCCATACTTGTTATGATAAGTTATATGATATATGATTCTGAGAAACTGCATGCTAGATTAGGGCTAAGGATCTAGGAGGATGCCTTGTATGCCTGATAAATATGATTCTGAGAGCTGCATGCTAGATTAGGGCTAAGGATCTAGGAAGGATGCCTTATATGTCTGTTGTATGAGTTGTATGATAGGACTGTTTAGTCAGTAGTAGGATGGCCTGTATAGGTTATGCCTGAATTGGTTACTCAATGCACGAATGCTGCTTGCTTTGTGCTATAACCTATAAGGGTTCTGGCTAACTTTAACTATCTAGTGATCGAATATGTAACAGTATTCGCAAGCTAGATAGGGAAGGATAGCAGGGACCCCTTGTGCAGCTGATGGCGGAGAGTAGGTCGGAGGGTGCCTTAGGAAAGCCTAGGACCAGATTAGTGGAAAAGGGTATCGGTAAAGGGACTTGGTGAAGTTGACGCAATCCTTGAGGAAAGTACGGATAGATGTGGAAGGTAGTATGGGCCCGTACTACTGGAAGCATAGGATCCGTACTCGAGTCAAGGAGGGCCGAGATGGAACCAGGAAACTTGGAGAGTGTGTGAGACCTCTCGAGAGCATGTATGATCCTGACGTTTATGTGTTTATTTCAGTATGGTGACCACACGACATGGAGCAGGAGGTTCTGGATCTCGGTCAGGATCAGGATCAGGCTCGGGTGCAGGATCCGAGCGAGTTGATGATGGGCTACGCGAGTTCATCGCGTCTGAGATCACGAGAGGTATCCTTGAGTCGACCCCGATCATTTTCGGTTCGATCAAGGAGGGGATTATCGAGCTGATGGAGGATCGCCTCCGATCCTTCAGGAGTGATTTGGTGTCTAGCCAGGTGGGTACGCGCACACTGTCGTTCAAGGACTTCAGAGGGAGTGGTGCGCCGGATTTTCATGGGGTGAAGGACCCTATTGCTGCCAGGAGATGGATCGCAGACATTGAGTCTGCGCAGTTGACGAGCTTCTGCCCGGAAGGGCCGAAGGTCCGCTTTGCTGCAGGATGTTTGAGGGATAGAGCTAGAGATTGGTGGGAGTAGGTTGATGACTTGTTGGGAGCCCCAGGCGTCGAGGCTATGACTTGGTCATATTTCGTGACCAGATTCAGGGCTGAGTTTGCACCGGCAGTGGAGCTTCAGCAGCTGGCCAGGGAGTTTTTGGATATGAGGCAGGTGACTGAGACAGTGGCGGAGATCACTGCCGAGTTCATGGAGAGGGCCTTGTTGGTACCTCAGTATGCGGGGGATGAGGAGATAAGGAAGACCCGCTACCATGATATGTTGAGGGCTGATATTCTGGAGCATGTCAGCTATTCAGCCTGCCCGACCCTGGAGTCCATGATTGCCAGGGCGCGGGAGAGGGAGCTCGATTTGGAGCATGTCAGGAAGAGGAAAGCAGAGTCTGAGCAGGTTACAGGGGTTTCGAGGAAGAAACCCAAGGGATCCGATGTTAGGTCGAAGGGCCAGCCGGGCCAGAGCCGCTGCAGGAAATGTGGCAGGCCGCATGAGGGAGCTTGTAGAGCGGGATCGTCCGGCCGCTACAAGTGCGGCAAAACGGGGCACTTTGGCAGAGATTGTACTGCCCCCGCCCCCACAGTGCGGATGTCAGACCTGATTTGCTTCCATTGCAATCAGAGGGGCCACAAGAAGGCCAACTGCCCTAGATTGACAGCAGCGACAGCAGCAGCGCCAGCGGCGGCGCCGACCCCAGCGTCAGCGCGGGTTGCGGATCGACCTAGACTCGACGAGTAGAGTCGGGGTTGGATCGGGTTAGTGAAGTATGGACTCGACGAGTTGGTAGACCGACTCAGCGAGTCAGGTCAACTGGGTGTTGACTTTGACCAATATTGACTTTGACTGGACTTGAGTTGACCCTGGTTAGGGTTGTATATTCCTTTTGATGACTTAGAAGGGTCGTCGTGTAGGGATTGAGGAGTCGAGGAGAGTCGATCTTCACGCAGGGGACAGTTCAGACACTACACGACATCGAGGTGAGTTACCTTCCAATAGAAGTGGGTCTAAGGCACCAAGGCCGGCCCACTAGTAGTTGTTTAGCTGAGATGATTGTCTTTGTGATAATTGTCTGGTCTGCTATTGCTTAATATGCGAGGATGCTAGTTTGCTTGATATGTGACTATGCTAGTTTGCTATGTTATGTGAGATAGTATCAGTAGGAGGAGACTAGTCCCCGAATCGGTCGTTAGGACCAACGGGTAGGTCGGACACCCCAGATATGTCTGACAGCATGATTGAGATATGATATTATGTGTTAGCAGTAGGGGTGAAATAGTCCCCGTGTTCGGTTGAAAGACCGGAGGGTAGGTCGGCACCCCAGAATAGCCTGACATGGGTAGGTCAGCACCCCAGAATGGCTCGACATGGGTAGGTCAGCACCCCAGAATGGCTTGACATGGGTAGGACGGGCGCCCCAGAATTGCCCGGCAGTATGTATGCCATGTGATTGTATGGTATGTGGTATGATGAGGGAACTCACTAAGCTTTGTGCTTACATTTTTAGTTTTGGTTTCAGGTACCTCTTCGTCTAAGGGGAAGGAGCCAGCGGTGTAGCAGCGCATCACACACACACATGGTTTCCGCATGGAGTTTTCTGGGAATGTACTCTGATTTATTTTACTTTTGACGATATGATTTTCAGACACATTGTTAAGTTTCTTTTTACAAATGACATGGCATGGGAAATGTTTTGGTAAACTATGTTGTGAATTACTTAATTAAAAATGAAATTCTTGGGCTTGAAATTTGGGATGTTACATATAGAATGAAGCATCGTTTTTGTGTGAGAAATACACCAGTGATAATATTTATCAATATCTAGTGAGGTGTTAAAATGGATTTTCAAACAGTATATCTATATACCGAACAGATCATACATCCAATGTGATCTTACCTGGTCATTATTTATTTGATAGAACTCAGTATTCGGTTAGGATTAATGATGACTCTGAGATACTGTTATTATATATAGTCGCGAATAATATAAACAATAATTGAAACTTAGTAATATTTGTACTTAGGTCTTTTAAAAGGAAAAGTTAAAGTGATAGACGAAGTGCTGACTTAACCACAAGTCTTTCACCTTTAACCAGGTGAGTGCATAGTTACTTTCAAGAGCATAATCTTAATAAAAGTATTTGTTACTGTAAAAGATTAAATATATATGAAATGCTTATTGTTTGTATTCTATGCTAAATGTATATCTTATATTATGATATTATTGTAGGAACAAGAAATTGTATTGGAAGTCGATTACTTATATTGTAATCTTGTTTAGTTATATACTAAGACTTGTAAAGGATGCTTAGTTCGAAGTAATATGAATAACTGAATAGTCTCATTCGGGGTAATTTGCGAGATTAAGCGGAGTGTAGTAGTCCTCCTCTTTATAGACAACCAGAAATGATGGATCTGTATCGCACGACCGGTAGATATGTCTGGGTTATCTCCCAGAGTAAGATGACAACACTTGATTATTGTAGACAATCTTGTGACTTATGTTGCTAGTGTGGACTTATAACCCACAGACGTAGATAAAATAGGATACCATATTTACCAAATACTCTAAACCTTGGTTGACTTTAAATGACTAAAACTGGCCAAGGAATCCCCTACTTGTGTAGTTAAACAGTTGCTTAAACGATTCATCAGGTAAGGTGATTCTTCCAGAATCGATTGGGCTAGGTATGTATGGGTAGATTGTCTTATAGGTATCTTTGTTTGATTATTTATTTGTATTGTCTAGTAACGTTTGTTTTGCAGAATTATTGTATATAATTATTTATCATTATAAATATCATGGGATTGAAAACCCTATGTGTCTCACCAAGTTTCCCAACCTGACTCGTTCAATTTATATGCATCACAAGTAGCGGTACTAAGGTTGATGAAGTTTGAATAGGATGCCAGAGAAATAAGAGACAAACATGTAATAATATTCAGGGCCTTATGTTTTTACGTTGTAACCTATGTTGGGTATTAATTATGACATACTTAGTGTTTTGGTATTTTGAAACAATATTTGTTATCTCAAAATGTTTTACTAAACTGGGATTTTCCGCAACAAAGACAACATGATATTTCTAAGTGTAAAGAAAAGGTTTTATTTGGTTATGAAAAATAGGAGATGTCACGTAGAGGTTGGACAAAAATTATGAGAGAATCAGCTTTTAGGGTTTAACTCCTAGCGGTCTATTTATAGGTGGCAGATAGAATCCTTAAGAGATTCAAACTCCTCAGGATAATCTTTACCTTATTCAAAGATGCTTTATCCCTATCAGGGACTCTCCAAAATCGTCTATTGTTCAAAGATGCCTTATTTGGCCCATTACGATATCAGAAGGCGAATCTGATATATAAGAACTAACCCACGAAAAATTTATTCCTTAAAAAAAATAATAATAATAAATAAATAAATAAATAAATAAAACATTTGTTTCTATGTCAATAATTTCTTCCCCCCCCCCCCCCCACATTTCTCTCCTAAGAAAAACTCAAGAACAATGTATTGATATTTTTTTTATGATTCTAAAGAAAAATAAGTCTAAAATAATATATTCAGTTAATTTTATTATTTGTTCATCCTTGAAAGATTCCATTTAATGATTTATATAAAAGAAAAATATGTATAAAATAATAAATTCCGTTATTCTGTATTCATCCTTCATGATTCCATCTAAATTGTTTATGTTTTACCACTTTAAAATATAAACGAGTACATATGCTACATGAGCTTGGTAAAATAAATAAATATTTTATGTATATTAGGATCAAGGTTCTAAAAAGTTCGTCATGGCTCCAAAGCTTGTACTTGCCGCCAAGTTTTACCAAAATGTCGTTTTTAACTTATATATGTGTATAAAATAGAATAATAGTTGAAAATACATATAAAAATATTAATTATATAAAAAATTGTCGCCTTAAGTCACGCCTTACAAACGACGTGGTTCGTTAAGACTTGAAAAAATTTGAGGCTTGACATTGTCGTCAAGTCACGTCTTACATTGATTAGGATAAATCATTACATGCACATAGAATGTTATTTTTTATATCTTCTAAAAGGTTACTTTTGTCTGTCTTTGTTAATGAAAAAAAAATGATTCTATCAGTTTCTATTTAAAAGCTTTTATATCGATATAAGATAATCATAACAAAAACAAAATGTAACACCCTGTTTATTTATTTAATAAATAAATAAATTAATGAACGAATAGAAGCCCTAAAATAAATAATTATATACCAAATGATGGTCTCGTAGAGCTAATTGTCACACTTTAAGAGATTAGGGGTTAAAAGTGTAAAATCCGGACTTAATTTGTAAGTAATAATGAAGGCAGGGACTAAATGCTAACTTCTGGGACTTAAATTGAAGAGAGTTTGGAGGCTTAGGGGCTGAATGGTAATATATGGATTTCTGTTGAAAAGAATTTGTAGAGGAGGGGCTGCATAGTGATTATCGGGACTTAATTTGTAAGGGTTTTCTGAAGGAGGGGTTAGAAATGTAAAATATGGATCTATTTCGAATTAAATTGGAGCTGGAGGGACCATTTTGGTCATTATGGCAAAATAGTATGAGGAGCCGGTATATAAGGGTTATGAAACCCTAACCCTAGCCTCATTTGTTCAGCCGCCAACTTCATCTACACTCTCCTTCACCCTCCTCGGCGTCGCACCACCCATCTCTACCGATTCTGAGCCGCCATGGATCTCATTCGTTCTCCAGCCACCAAGAACCACCATCGATGCCACGCCGTCGCCCAGCTGCCGTCCGCTTGGTAATGGAGACGGGAACACCAAAGACCATCGTCGTGGCTGTAAGCCGCCATGCCCAAATGCGCTTCATCTCTTCTTCTTCTCCTATTCGCTTTCAACCACGTTGACGATGTCGCTAGGGCTGTCGAGCGCCGCCACTCCAAGCGGCTGTGGTGCGACGACGTTGCCACCGCTACCTCTGGCCTATGGCGCCACTGTTGCATTGCAATCGCTGCTGTCTCCGCCTTCCCGTGTCGTCGCCGCCATCCTACGCCACCAGTTGGTGGTTGGGTCCATCTGCAAGCTCGTGTGTGTGTGCACGGAATGGGTGTGTCGTCGGAATGCAAGAGCACCACCATGGCAGCCAGCCATGGTGGTTCCTGTCGTGTTTACCCCCTCTGCCACCACCAGCCGCCGAGTGGTGGTGGCTGTGGGCGTGTTTTGGTGCCTAGTATGTGTTTCTGCGAGGTGTTGTTGATTCCTTGTAAATTGGTGTTTGGTTTTTGGCCGGAAAAGCGACCACCACCACCATAGGGTAGTGGCTGCCACCACTTACCACCACCGGCCACCATAGGGTGGCTGTGTGTGTGTTTATTTCCGTTTAGTGTGTTTATTTCTTGGGTTGTAATTGTAAATTGGAGATGAAATAATAAAAGAAATTGGAAACCACCACCTTAGGGTGGTGGTTGTCGCCTCCTGCCGCCACCGGCCGCCGTGTCGGGTGGCCGGTGTTGTTGATTCCTTGTAAATTGGTGTTTGGTTTTTGGCCGGAAAAGCGACCACCACCACCATAGGGTAGTGGCTGCCACCACTTACCACCACCGGCCACCATAGGGTGGCTGTGTGTGTGTTTATTTCCGTTTAGTGTGTTTATTTCTTGGGTTGTAATTGTAAATTGGAGATGAAATAATAAAAGAAATTGGAAACCACCACCTTAGGGTGGTGGCTGTCGCCTCCTGCCGCCACCGGCCGCCGTGTCGGGTGGCGGTGTGCTTGTCTTGTGAGTTGACTCGATGGGGGATGCTTGAAACCCTAATGGGCCTTGTTAGCCTAATGGGCCCAATGAAGCCAAATGGGCTTAGTGAAAACCCTAATGAGTCTAATGGACTCTAATTGACCCAATAAAACCCTAATGGGCTTGATGACATTCTAGTGGGCTTGATAGGCCCAATAAAGCCCTAAATAACCTAAAAGTCCAACAAATTAATAAATGGGCTAGTATTTGGGTTGGAAACCCTAATGCAATCAAAACCCTAATTTTGGGAAATTAATCGGGACACACGGGAATTATTTAATAACTGGGAATATTAAATAATAATCATTGGCAAGATTAATCTAAGCGACAGTGGACTTAATGGATTAAGTCCTTAGAGGATTAAGTCCTTAGAGGATTAAGTCCTTAATGGGTTAAGTAGGAAACCTAACCCTAATTGTCATTTTACATGAAACCCTAATTTCACATGGGTGTATTGTTGGGCCTTCTATTGGGCCTTGATGATTGCGTTATTAATGGGCCTGGGGTAAGGCCCATGTAAGGGGTTTGGGCCCAATTTGGAAAAATTGGGTCATAGATGGGCCATAGTCTGGGCCTTAATGATTATATGATGTTGGGCCTTAGAATGAGACCATGCATAGGCCTAGGCCCAATTTGGAAAATTGGGCCATGTGTTGGGCTTTGATTTCTAATTGACTTTGGGCCTATGGATTGGGCCTTGGGCTTGAATAAGCCAAGATAGGGGTAATGTGGTAGTTACCCAAAGAACGTACTTATGATTATGTAGTAGGACCCAATTATTAATTGGGTGTTATTTTGGTGGTGACAGTTCGGGAATCTGTCATCCAGCAGCTGGGGTTGAGTCTGCGGGACTTCAGCAGAGTGGGATTGTGTCTACGGGACTTCAGCAGTGTGAGGTGAGTTACCTTCCAGTAGTGGTGGGTCTACGGCCACAATGTCGGCCCACCAGTAGGAGTTGTATGTTAGATGATTGTCTTTGTGATATCATCTAGGATTGCTACTACCTGATATGTTATATGCTGGCATGATATGTTATATGTGATAGTAGTAGAGTTCGGTTGTTAGGACCGAAGGGTAGGTCAGACACCCCATATATGTCTGACAGTATGTGATGATATGTTTATATGCTGGCATGATATGTTATATGTGATAGTGGTAATAGGAGGGGAATAGTCCCCAAGTTCGGTTGTTAGGACCGAAGGGTAGTTCGGACACCCCAGATATGTCTGATAGTATGTTTATGTTATGATATATGTGATAGTAGCAGTAGGGGTGGAATAGTCCCCGATGGTCGGTTGTTAGGACCGACGGGTAGGTCAGCACCCCGGAATGGCTTGACATGGGTAGGTCAGCACCCCAGAATGGCTTGACACGGGTAGGTCAGCACCCCAGAATGGCTTGACGCGGGTAGGTCGGCACCCCAGAATGGTCGTATCGGGTAGGTCGGGCACCCCAGAATTGCCCGGCAGTATGTATGCTATGTGATTGTATGGTATGTGGTATGATGGGGGAACTCACTAAGCTTCGTGCTTACGGTTTACAGTTTTGGTTTCAGGTACTCGTGTTCAAAGGAAAGGAGCCAGCTTGATCGCAGCGCATCACACTATGTTTTCCGCACATGAGATCTTTGGGATTACACTCTGCTATGGTTTTATGATAATATGTTTTGATTACTGACACTTTGGTTGACACGAGATATTATTATGAATGTTTTTATATTGATGGTTTTATGTAATAACTTATTTAAAAATGAAATTTTTGGCCTTGAATTTTGGGATGTTACACAAAAATAACATACAAACCATAAAGTTATGGGATAATGACTTAAAAGGGTAATATATTTTTCGATTTGTACACATTTGGTCACTGAGTTTTTTTTTCGTCCACATTTACCCCTTAAACTTGTTAAACTGTATACATTCGGTCCTTATGACCGGCTACTCCAGGTTACCCGGTAAAAATGACTTAATAGGGTAATATATTTCTCACTTTGTACACATTTAGTCCTTTTTTTTTGCAAAATAAGTCATTTTTTTTGTACTCATTCAGTACTTATGAATGATTTTTTAGTTTTTTCTCACGAAATCTTACGTGGGAAATTCATTAATGAGGTGTATGGGGCTTTTGATGCTTATATTCATCGCGATCTCGACTATTTGGCTGCTTAGGTCATGTATTCTGAACGTCATAACTTCTTCATATGATCTCGGATTTTAACGATCTTTATATCCATGCGTTCGTATTTTAGTCTACTACAACTTTCATTTAGATTACTCCCATTAAAAAATAATATATTTTTACTTACGATTTTTATATCCATACGCGGTGACGGATTTAGTATGGTCTCGGTGTTGCACCGACAACACCTGTTTTTTCTGTTCGCAGTGGAAAATTTTTCACTTTTTTTTTTTACGTTTATACCTATTTTCCATGTATCGGCAACATCTATTTCATCTCGGCAACGCGTACTATGTATTACTGCGTCTTCCCCTGTCCATACGTTTTTTATGAATGCATGTATGTATGTTTTTTAAAAAATCGTTACTATATATATATATATATATATATATATATATATATATATTACATTTTAACGGGAGTAATCTTAATGAAAGTTGTAGTAGACTCAAAAGATGAACACGTGGATAAAGATCCTTAAAATCTGATATCGTATGAAGAAGTTACGATGTTTAAAATACAAGACCTAAGCCAAGCCACAAGACTTACGCAACCAAGCAGTCGAGATCGCATTGGACATAAGCATCAACAACCCCAAGCACCTCATCAATGATTGTCTCACGTAAGATGTCGTGAAAAAAACCTAAAGAAATCATTAATAAGTACTGAATGAGTACAAAAAAAGGACTTATTTTGAAACAAAAAAAAATGTTAAGGACTAAATATGTACAAAAATATTAAGGACTAAATGTGTACAAAATGAAAAATATATTACCCTATCAAGTCATTTTTCCCGGCTAACCTGGAGTAACAGGTCATAAGGACTAAATGTGTACAGTTTAACAAGTTTAAGGGGTAAATGTGGACGAAAAAAAAAACGCAGTGGCCAAATGTGTACAAATTGAATAATATGCTACCCTTTTAAGTCATTATCCCTAAAGTTATTTTAGAATTTGTGTCAAACTCAATGGATGGACATGACAGCCGCTAAATAAAATCATACTATTATTATAACTAGATAGGTATGGTGGTTATAGCTAAAAGGCTAAGTAGCAATATGCTTTTATTATACCATTGTATTTTCAGTTAGATCATTTTTGTCACGTATGACACAACTGGACAGAATAAGCTGTACTATGTCAAAGGGACATAAATTAAAGAAAAAAAAAATCTACACAAGAATGTAAAGAGTTTAGTTCTCGTATGTGTAAAAGAAGAAAATACCCTAATCAACCTTGCCAAATAAAAATAAACCTAGAAAACTTGTAATGTTAAAATCCATGGAGGGGTTATATGGAAATGATAAAGCAGGTTCACTTGAACCCAATCCAACCCGATTATCAGCTCTGTGTTAGCCTCTAATGGGTAAGGGACCCTAACAAATCAATGATTTATATTTCACATTATGTTTTGGGGTAGAGGTGGACATCCAATTATCCAAACATCTAAACGGATTGGGTTAGTGACTGACGTAAAACCGGGTTTAGTTTGGACTGGTTTAGGTTCATAAAGCCCGACGGTTTGGGATATTATGGTTGGGATTTGTTTTTGTGGCTTGGTTTGGTTACCAAACCTTTTTTGGTCTTTTAGTGGAAATTTATAAGTTTTTAAGGGAGCAGATATATGGCCATTTGAGGCCAATTTTGGCCCATTTTTGTTTACTATTTTGCCTCCTTATGTTGTGTATTCATTTAGTTTAGACACACCTCAAAAAAATTCCTTTATTCTTTCTTGTGTTCTAGCGTTCTACGTTTTTCATACTTTGGTCTTAATTTTTGTGGTAACTTCTAAATATTTTATATTTCATGTTACATATTCTCCTTTTTTTTTCTTAGGCGGCATCAAATCGATCTTATATTTGGTGGTTCTCATTGTCGGGGTGGGGGTGTCCTCGAATGTTGACAAAGTTGTCAAACCACGAATCAAATACGACGTTGCACCCAAATCAAAGCCATATTATGGGCATTTCAAGAATGATTTTTTTTTAGTGAAATAATGATAAAAAAAGGTTGCAATTATGGGAAACCATAAAACATGAAACATTAATGTTACTTTCTATAGCTAAACATATAAACCGTTGATACTTTATTAACTATCAAGGAATCGTATAGCTGAGATATATATATTGAATTGTAATCAGATAGTTTTAGTTGAAAAGTAGAGTAGGAGTTTCTTAGGTGTTTTACCTCACTAAGAAAACAAGTGTTTGCATTCTTTTGCAATACAAAAGATGTCAACTTAGTAAAAGCCTTTGCGCATAATCTATATTAGAAAAGATAACATAAACACATAAACCTCGTGTTTTTTAGATATTTTGAAAATCTGTTTTTGCCTAGCGTATAAGATTTCAAATATGCCTTGAACATAATTTGGCATTTTGAAAATCGAGATAATGACTTCACTTAGAGATAGATGTCAACAATCGGATTAGTTGTTTGCAGACCAAAAACGTAGCCTTTTTATCTTTCATTTTATGTTTCAAATATTACCTTTTATGTTTGTAACTAGAAACATATATCGCACCAATCATGTAAATGTAACTGTCCCAAAGATCTGAAATTATTATTACCAACATAAACATTTAACTGAAATGAATTGGTGTTTAGGTTACTACTACCCCTCCCTAAAAAATCCCAAACTCGATCTATCGTTATATACATAGGGATTGATTAAAATTACGATTAAGCCAAGCCCCCCACTTCACCTTACATGATGCTTCTATACATAAATTACAGGAGCCAAGACAAGACAAGACCTAATAAAGTTATGTACAGATGCACGCACATCTTCCATATCTACAACATCCCAGTTTTTCTTTTCTTTTTACCAGAACGGACACCACCTGCAAATATCCGAATGAATTTTGTAGGCTAAATTAAATGCAATAAGTTAAATTTATTTGTGTGTTATATGGAAATGGAAATGGAAATGATACCCGACGTAATTCTGGCACAAATTTTCATGAGAAGTGGCTTGTAAAATGAGCTTTTGAACTTGTAACTTAACAGATAAACCATGATCCACTTCACGGGCATCACCAGAAGAAAGTAAAGTAGTGCTGTCTGGTGCAGGCTGGAGGGTGGTGGTGGTTGGTGCTGTTGAAAAATCACGCCCCGTCAGTTTGTTACTCATACGCGCCATAACCACCACTGCACGCTCGTTCAGCACCTCGTTTGCATCACCAAGTTGATGCACAGCCTACACAAAATAAAATCAATCATAATTATTTTCTTTTAATTTTTAATTTCTCATTGGAAATTACTCAGAAAGGAAAGAAGAAAACAAATCACCTGTAAAAGCTCCCTTTCGCGAACACCGCGTTGTGGTTGTTGCATATGATTTGGAGCGGCTTCTTCGCCGTTTACAGCAGGTTGGGCATTTGTGCTGCTTGCTAGGGTTGACATTTGTGTCACTTCATTGAAGTTGAAAAGACGCCAATTTATAAGTGGGTCATGAACAAATGCCTGAAACCCAACTCAAAACAAACAACCATATCCATATCATCATCATTATCCAATCAAGAGAGAGAGAGAGAGAGAGAGAGAGAGGTAAATGGTACCTCCATCATAGCCATGACACTGTCTTTATTGGTTCGAAGAACTTGCATCACATTTTCACAAGTTGAACGGAAATTCCCTTCAAGTCCACTAACTTCCATAGCTTTTACAAGCATTCTAGTCAAACGGAAAGGAACCTGCAAACACATACAGATATGGGGTTGAAGTCGTGGATCCATGGATAAATGACTAAGTAACAAAAAACAAATAAAATATTTTTCGAGGACTCTACTTTTTCAGGAAACTTCTCACGATTCATGGAGGCTTCAAAGCAATCCCCAAAATCAATATGCAAGATCTTCCCACTATACATTCAACAAAATTCAGATACTCATTAATAATATATCTAATAGTTAAAATTATTATATTATATTATAAAGTATTTATTTATGAGATAGATAGATACCTGCCACGATGCAGCATAAGATTGCTGGGGTGCCGATCACCCAACCCAAGAAGGTAACCAACCTGTAATGTATGGAACAAGGTGGTAAATAATGGAATCAACTTTTTATGTTATAATTAGAAAGAAAAAAAAAAGCTTATTAAACTGTAAGTAACTAGTTAATTTATTATTTACAAAAAATCATACATACCATACTCATGACAGCCAAGCTTCTAGTGTAATTAGTCCTCCTGTCCAGCCACACTTCTGAAGTTCGACTTTTTAACCAAAGCACCTTCAAACATACATTGAAAAGAAAAGTTTCAATCATAAAGATAAGAAATTATGCATGCATATTCCTGTTTCAATCTCAACAACTGGATATATCATTATCATATATAGAAAGATGTGCATACCCTTGCCAAGTCATTTCCTTCAGTATTATCAAGAGCGTACTCAAACACCTCCACTTTAGCTACAAGTGGCAAGTGATCGTAATCTGGAGCAAAACTAAGCATATATTTATGCTCTTGATTCAACGTGATCTACACAACAACAACCAATAAGAAGACATTATTTATAATACAGCCAGAAAAGCAAAGGGAGAGAAAGAGAGAGTAAAAACCTTTCGGGTATCCCTGTACTCTCGGATGAGTTGGTGGAGGGTGTCACAATTAGGGACCCACTCAATTAACCCACTGTTGGGAGACAAAGGAATGACCTCATATCGTTGAATGGAAAGATCTTTTTCTGCAGTCTTTCTCGAATTCTCCAGCAGAGTATTTACTAAACCAAACAGCTGATCATGGAACAAGTATTAAGAAACTGCAACTCAGAATAGAAAGAAAAAGAAATTAATGAAAAAGTCAAAAAAAAAAAACCAACCTGCATGACACGTTCATCCTGGCGTAAATCTTCATGTCCTTTGAGCAAAAAAGCATAATCTTTCCCATCACTCCCATGAATTGTCAGTTTTCTGGGTCTCTGTTTGGATGTAATCACAACAAGCTGTGGTGCAAATGATGCAATTGTCACCACTGGTGAATCTGCAAACATATAAATATAAATACGTATGTAGAATTATATTACTCATCATTCAAAACATATAAATATAATATAATTATTATACCTGCACAATACGTTCCAGGAACAGCAAGCTCTAAGTCGCGACACTCTACTAATTCTGGAGAAACTGACTGCATTTACACAAAAGGAAAACAATCAAACACCAACTTTGAGTATTCCTTCCTTCATATTGTAAAAAGAAGCCACAAACCACAACTCATTATATATATATATATATATATATATATATATATATATATATAATACTTACTAGGGTTAAATGCAAGAAATAGTGATTGTACTTTCATTGATTTGTTTATTTTAGCGTTATACTTTAATGTCTACCTATTACACCATTATATTTTGAAAAATCCACACAATTATAGCAATGTCATTCAATATAAGGCAATTCACTGCTATAATTCGGTAGATTTTTTAAAGTACAATGCTGTAATAAGTAGAAAAAAAAAAGTGAAAATACAATGCTGTAATAGGAAGGAATGAAAGGAGGATGAGATAATAACTGGATAGAATTAGCATTGCTGTAATTTACATTTTATAAATGCATGAAATAAGTTACTTGCCTGCAGGTCTAGTGTTGTAAGAGATTGAAGCTGCTTATCTATCCTTCTAAAGACATGATAGTACAGATCCCAGGCCTTAAGAAAAAAACACACATTTAAATGATGAAGATATGAGATTCTGTTATTCAAGATGATGCACTTAGAAAAATATTATAGAGATATAAAGATTCATTGTGTACCCGAGTAAGCTCAGCGTCTTTTCCGGTTCTCTTATATTCCATGCAACACTCATACGCCTCCAATAGCTCATGATGATATGTCTGAAATTTTATAAAGAGACACCAATCAGTATAATATTTTGACAACATGTGAATTTTGATAATATGATGTAAAAGAATATCTGAAGTGACCTGAATAAAAGCTTTCTCTTTTATGGTTGTGTTGTTTCTCATGGCACCTTCTTCAAGCATTTCATGCAATGGCTCTAAAACCTTAAGCATTCCCTCAACATTATGTTCACCAAAATACAAGCGACTAGCTTCTTCAAGTGCCTCATGCCACATTTCATGCCAAAGAATTGCAACCCTAATCAACTCCTCTGATACAAGTTGTGCCTTCACATACACAAATCAAGTTGTCAGCTAAAAACCCTAAACCCCAAATTAGTCAACAGTCATTGACTCATTATTATTAAGTTATTATTTCACCTGATCCACCAACAGACCACTGTGTTGCCTCACTTTGTCAACCACTTCCTGAGCTGCAGCTTTACGCAGATTGCTTATTGATTTACAGGCGACAAGAAGAGGGTACATAAGAGCCTGAAATGGATTTTAAAACAGGTAAGTCTACATGGTGTTTTATGTTCTAAAAGGGTAAAAAAGGAAAAACAGAACAGACCTGTGGATGGCTTTGTCCTATGCGAACGAGAAGAGATTGTATCAACTCTCTCACAGCATGATTATTTGAGTGGATTCTTGCAATGATCTGAGGTAAAACAACCAACCATGTGTTGATGTTAACATGTGAAAATCCTCTTTGTAGTGCTGTTTGAACCTCAGCAGTAGCTCCATGGTTGAACCACAAAGTGAGAAGACGAAGGATGTCCTGAAAAAATCAGAAAAGTGAACTCATAAACATTAAAGAATAAAGATAAATGAAAAACAATGGACTTTCCTGATTCCAATATATGAAATTTATAACGACTCACCTGCAAGCTATCATCTACACCCTTTGCATGTGCTGCACAGGCTATAGAATGAAAGTAGCCAGTGACTGCAGCCACTACGAATTGTGCAGCAAAATTAGGAAGGCCTCTCACTGTATAATGAGACATCACTGCTGTATTGAAAAGAGCCCATGTATGCCATGCTTTTGCCCACTTTGTGGCACAATGAGTCGCATGCCTGAACGAGCTCAGAATTTCTAGAAAACAGAATTTATAAATATCATCAGAAGAGACAATAATCACATGTAAAAAAAAAAAAAAAAAAAAAAACTCAAATTTTGTAACTACCTTGTATAGAATCATCATCAAGACCAGGGGAAAGAGCCCATTGCCATGCCCCGAGTTTCAGATATACACGTGCCATAAGTGATACATTTGGAACACCTCCAAAGCCAGTTGGTGTAGTCGATACTTGAAGACCAGATGTACTTGAAAGCTCTATCGCTAGATCCTATCAAAGAAGTAAAAAAATAAGATGATTATTACTTATAATTTATAAAATTACCTAAAGTGAAAATGATTAAACCTACCTGCAACCTAGCAAAAGCTTCTTTACGCTTTTGGTCCTCCCCAAGAGACCACTGGTATTTTAGGTATGCAAGCATTACTTGTGGGGGCCCGTGGTATCGTACAGTTTCAGGAGTTGTTTCAGGGTCAAACTATTCAAAATAGTAATGAATTACAGATTTGACATCTGAATGTCTGATTTTAAGATTAAATAAACAAAAAATTTAAATACGAACCTGTAAGAGTTTAATTAAAGTGGATTTGGCTTGACTAATCCTACTGCTTTTTCGGCAAAGTGAAGCAAATTTCAACCAGGTTTCACTATCTTCTGTAGGAGGCAATACAAGTGACCTAACTACCAAAAGAGCTTGCCAAACCTCAACATTTCGTTTTGTGCCTTTAATGCGTTCATTCCACATGTTACGAATGAGTGATCTTCTCCCCTCAGCAACAGAGTTGCCAACTGGAAGAGTACAGTAATCGATGACCTGTCACAAACAAGAATAACATGAATATGATGATCCTTTAGAACAGAAATTTCATTAAATCAGCAAAAGGATTAAAGGAAATATGAATACCTCTTCTAACTCAGACAGCTGTTGAATACGGACCATATTGCTGTAGGCTCGTTCATAGCTCTCAAGAACCTACACATTTTAACATAGTCAGCACACACAAGGGTTTAGGGTTTGATGTTGGAAATTGGAAATTGGAAATGGAAACTAACCAAAGCAGCAAGCTCAGTTGCCAAACACTTCCTTGCTCTTTCAACATATTCACGTGCTTCATCATACTGTAAAATCAAAAAAGTTAAAAAAGATATCCAAAGTTCCAAACATACAATTACAAGTGAAGAAATCCAGATTCCAAACAATACCTTTCCTCTACGAACTAAAAGAACAGCCCTGAAGAATGTCCCATTGCTGCCACCATCACCTGTGGCAGCGGTGTTCCCTAACACCCTGAGTTTAGTTTCATCACCATCATCCAGTTTAGATACATACTCAGCCATCTGATCCCACTCCCCCATGTTCCAAGCAGCATTAGCAGCCTGAGCCAAGGACAAAATGGTAAATATTATCGCATAAGCAATCAAAGATGCTTGAGTGTTGAGAGTTGAGAGAGATATAAATTATGAGCACAGACCATTGGTGCCATTTCTAATCGAGCAGCTGGCTCAGCAGGTGTCCAATATTCCCTACATAGATTGTTAAGCTCTTCCCAACGAGCTAATGCAGCAAGACTCCTCATTCGACCTAATAATGAACAAACATTTTAAGTAATTACCTTGAAATGATAATATATATATATATATATAAATATTATGATTTATGACACCATGGTATGGTATATTTGAATAATACCTAGTGTAGCATCTAAGATAAGATGTTGACTTGTTGCTTGAGCAGATTTTGCAGTGTATGCTTTAAGAGCATCATCCCACCGTTGCAGTTTTTCATACCTTGTATTTGGAAGCAACATAACTATTTAATAACTTGAGAAAATAAGAAAATGTAAATGATTTTAGGGTCCCGGATAAAATACCATGATTCCTTCAGTTGTACATCCAAACGCTGTTGAGCGTAGGTCAATATCCCAACTGCAGCCTAAATTAATATTAGAATATTAGTATATGAAAGACCAAAGTAGTAGAACCACAGTGGATATTATATATATTCACCTCATGCTGATGTAACTGGTTATTAATATGAATGAGTGCTTCAACTACAGCAACAGGGTTGGCATCCATCTTCTTGGAAAGTGCACCTTCAAATTCCATCTCTTTATAATGCAAAGCCTTGGCAAATGCTCGACACTGCAACAAAAAAAGATCATATAAACAAAACAATGCCTTAAAAATGAGAAGTTTATACATCACAAGTTTGCAAGACATCTCACCTTTTCAGCAAGAGCACCAAGGAGACGAATGTCAATGGGAAGGGGTTTCTCATCATGTTCCATGAACTCTGCCTGTAAAATACATGTTGCAAATTGATAATATGAATCACTAGAGGCACAGAGTCTATATAACTTATAAGTTATAAGCAACTGTTTTTTAGCCATACCAAGTTAAGTAATGTTGCAAGAATTTCAGGGGGTATATTAGGGGAAGAAAATGCCATCTCTAAACTGCGAACAAGGGCTTTTTGACTAGACTCATGAAGTTGTGACCAACAGCTAACAAATCCTGCTGCAAACAGCTCTCGTCCAACAAATGGCTACAAAAAGAAACTAGGGTTACAATCGAATTTATAAAAGATAGCAAATTTTAAAAATGACACCTGTAACTGTGCCAGCCTGGCACATGTTCTTAGAGCTGGAGAAGGTGATTCCTTAAGTAATTCAATGCTGAAATGTCTCATCCATTCTGCCCAATCTTCTTTAGTGCTACGTTGAGAAGCTTCTCCAGCAGCACGCAATCGAGCATCATTAACCTGTGAGAAAAAGTAAAACCATGATTAAGTTATAAAATTTTGTGTTTAACAAGAAAGTATAAGTGGAATATAATATATATATATATATATATATATATATATTAATACCTGATGAACTTTGGGTTGTTTGTGAACATCTTCATAAGGATCATTCTCCATATCACTCAAAGGATCACTAATAACCTCCACAGGAGGCTGGCGGATTGACTTTTGTGCTGCTACACTGGCAACAACTAAAGGTCTACGCCTTTGTAATCGCCCCTCAATCTCTTCAAATTCCTTGTGCTGTAAGTGAAATTTATGTAAAACATTTATATATTTCTAGAATGTAACACGCGATTTTTGTAAGAAATTAAGTAATGATTACAAAATACAAACCCGCAAGCGATGCTTTATGAGAAGTTTGTGAATTGATGGGATGAAAATGGTAAAGTCCTCGCCAAGTGCATGTGCCAAACAACAAAGTGCATCAACTGCATCCTTTCTAAGCTCATCGTTTTTTCTACATACAAGAAAAATGTTTTAAAAGCAAATAAAATTAAAAGTGAAGAGAAATTCATGTTGAGAAAGTAACAAACTAACAACATACCCATCCAATACAAGCTTCAGGTGATGCACGAGTGTTGAAATGTGTCCTGTAACCTAATGAAAAGAAATTGATGGCATTTAGTCAATAATTTATGAAAAATATAATTACTACAAACCCCACAAAAAAAAATCATTCATTAACCTGAACACGAGGGATTAATCTTATCAAGGTTTTTATAGCAGCACGCCTTATGTCAACAGAAGCATCCACTTTAAATAAACGTATGAGGGCAGGAAGAAGTAGATGCATATGTTCATCCAATGTTCCTGTAGACCAAAATTATATAACAATTAACAAATTAGTGAGACTAATTATTATAATTTCCACAATCATATCACACTCACCACCAAAAACTTCCAAGGTGCGAAGAATATCACGGACATAAGTGTAATCATTACACCTTTCAGCATCACTCAGAACTTGAATACAACATGGAAGAATTATAGGAAGATATCTCCTGAATTCATCGTTCAGGGCCAGACAAAGTTGTTCAACTAGGTGCAGGATCTGATCAGAAAGTCAAATTACATTATTGCCCTTTGACACCTGTGCATTGTACAAAAGACAGATAGTAAAAGCACACTTTACCGGGGGTCCATGAACAGGACGATTAGCTGCTGGGAGACTGAATGATGACCATAATTCTGATATTAAAGAAAGCAGCTCGGGTAGATACTTGCGAATGTGCTAGAATAGCAACCAAGAATGGTTAATGATGACGTGGCGTTTAAGGAAATAGTTTTTGTAATCATACAATCCTACCTGGCGCACAATTGAAACGAGAGTTCCAAGCTTCCAAGTTATGAACTCCTTGAGAGTATCTTCACACGTACGAATAGTGTGAAAGAAGTCTGGTAAAACCTTTGGCAAGTAAGGCACACAGCCAAGACCCATTGACTAAAAAAAGATATTAGAAAAATCAATCAAGGGGAAAAAAATAAAAAAGAATCTACAATTATATAATATATATGTATTATGTGTTCTTAAAGTCAACGAACCTTGAAAATAAACATGAGAGATCCAACAACTTTTTGATGATAACTAGAAAGAGAAGGGTCTCTAAGTATCCGAATTAAAGAATTGATAGCAACCTGCAAAAGTAATAAATGTGAATTACACTAAAGGAGTAAAGGTACGACTTCTTTTTATTTTTATTTTTTGGTAAAAAAAACTTACAGTGGAGAAATAATCTTCTGATGTTGCAAATGATGGCCAAAGATCCATTGGCAACTCATCACTAGACTGGATATGTGGGCCCGCATCATTGGTTGTACGGGTCCCATCACCAAGAGGTCCTTGCAAGCTTTGTTGATTGCGCTTATGAACATGAGGATCCAAAGCACCCATTATTCCAAGAACCTAATCATTCATTGTTAACACAGATTTTTTTCAGCATAAATCTATATACATAACATCATTGAAACTAGAAAGCAGTCAAAAACATACCTTAAGAACTTCCCGCCTAGTAGACCATGCCAGCTCACCATTCAACAATTTTAACAGTAAGCCCAGCAACTGTGGGTACTCATTATATGGAGCTATCACATAACTACAAACAAAAGCCAACCAATTTTTGTAAAAAGGGTAAAGTACATTGCAGTGTCACTTGTAATATTGATAAAGATGAATACATACCCTGTGCTTTGTACAACCTGACCAAGAGTTGCAACAGCAACCTCACGTTTAGTAGCAGCAGCTCCATCCAGTAAAGCTTCAACAATTCTTGGCATAAGTTCAGGGATATATTCTCTCATAGCAAAACCACCCTACACATATACAAGTCAGACTCAGCAAATCAAACATTTTACACTTAAGAGAACAAAAAAAAATAATGTAAGAATCTCCTACCACTCTAGCAAGATCTCCCACAGTTACAAGAACACCACTAATGATGCCATTGTTTGCATTCACTCCTGCTGTTCCTTCACATAGTTTAGCCAAAAGCGCCTGAAATATGCCACGTCAGCTTATAGAATAAATAAATATGCAAATATATATATATATATATATATATATATATATGAAAGGTTTGTAAATAGTAAGAGTGTAAGACCTTGTGTATTGGAGCAATATATGGAAGTATAAGTCGTTCACAGCTGCGAATTAAGCAACCTAACAGCTTTGCACTTTCTTCTCGGCATTTGCTATCAGCACTGTTTAAAAAATAAGAGCAATAAAAAGGTCTTTAAATAATATATTATTAAACATTTAAAAGTTAGTGACAAGACAATTGAGTTCTCTCACCTTTGTGCAAGATATGTTAACAACTGAATAAGGTGACGCCGAAGTGCTGGAAAAACATATGCAGGGTTTTTTTCAGATAATCTACCAGCCACTGATATTGCATACTTGCGAACTTGAAGATCCTACCACATATACAGATATATATATATATAAAAAAATAAAAAATAATTAAACATCATTCTCATTTTGAATTAGTTGAATGAGTAACTTGTAATGTATACCTCATCATTTAGAGCAGCAAATATAGCAGTCAAGCTATCAGCTTGAGCTAGAAAGTCATCAAATCCTCCATTTCCATGGAGGGATGAGAAGATTGAGTTCCTCACAGTGACATCAGCGTCTGCTACAGCTGCAATAAGAAGCTTTTCCACAATCTGCAGTGAGAAAATTTACTATTTAATAAAGAGAATAAAAATATTTAATGGAGAATATAGAAACTAATGAAACCTCTTCTATAAGACGTCTTCTTTTGCCACCAGCTCGACTGGATCTACTGGGACTGAAGGTAGTAATTGAGAAAGAATTTACAACTAATTTACAGCAGCAAAGAGCAGCATCTTTCCTTGTGGCTCCATCATCATCTTCCAAATAAACTACAACTGATTCTCTTGCAAATTCAAGAAGATCATGGCCCTACATCAACATGCATGAAATTGTAATGCTAAATTGAATAAACTACACTTTTTCTCCCTGACTATACCTGATTTTTGCAATTTTTATAACTAATTTGTGAATTATGTTTTAAGAGCAATTATACAAATCTTGAATGCACCTTGATTAGCAAAAGCATTAATTAAAAAGTATGATTGTATCAATTTTAAAAATGTTGCAAAAGGAATATATATATATATATATATATATATATATATATATATATATATATATGGACATAAAATGTTTACAGAAGAAGATATTGGCCCTAAAAGATTATAGTTTTAAAGTATAGTAAAATTCAGAATAATCATATTATCGACTTATAAGTTAATACTTATACCTTTGTCGGTAGTGAGGTGGTAGAACAAAATAACACATAGAATAAATAAACAAATAATATATTTTATAACAGAAAGCTATACTAATATATAAATTATATATTAACAAATAATTCAATTTACAATATACGCTAAATGTACTATAACTTTCAGAAATAATATGAACATATAAAATGTTATACAACTTAATTAAAAAAACAAAAAGAAGATTGATAAATTGGTCCCTGAGGTATACTGTTTTTTCAGTTTTGGTCCAAGGACAAAATGGTCATTTTAAAACTTTTAACAGCTAGGTTGTTAACTTAGCCGACACATGGACCAAATGTGTAAGGAAACTCCAAAATAAGAAGCAAATTTGCATGAGAAAACTTTTAGGGAGCAAAATTGCAAGAATAAATGTATTTTAGTTGAGAAGATTTGTTTTGGTTATTGAAGAGCTGAAATAGTACCATGAAATTGAATCGTGCAAGTGTTTGTAATGCAAGCTGCTCCAAAGCAGATCCAGTAAGTTCTGACATTTGTTGCATGTTGTTAGCCATGTTTGCTCTACTTGGAGTTGCAGATGCCCCTGTGTGGGTATTTTGGGGTTTTGAAAGAACTACTGAAATGCTTTCAAGCAACCGATCTTGGATTGTAGGCAGCAATGATGGAATGCTGAGAGCCACATTGTTATGATTATCTCATCAAAAAAGCAAAATTACAATAACACCCCTTGGAAGTTGAAACTGGTATACCTGATGGTAATCTGCTCAAGTGATTCCACTAGTACTGAAGAAAGACCAGCTGAAAACATGGCGTCCAAAAGACTGCAGACATGAGTTTCCATGGCGGGACCCATGGCTTTTGCTATGTTTCCAACACAAGCTAATGCCTCAAGAGAGGGTCTTCCTCTACGAGGGGCAATCTGTAATTTCACCAAGTATCAATATATTTTGCTTTTGGAATTTCCAAACAAACAAAAAGGAATGCTTAAAACTGGTCAGTTAAAGAGCATCCACAATAGGAAAGCGTTTTTGTGCCACATCAGCACCAACTCAACAAGGTAAAAACCAGTAAATCTTTTTTTCACTGAGCTTATTTACGGGTCCTACCAATTTCAATTTATATCATTTTTTGATACTAATCAATATAACTGAAATCAAATGTAAATAACTATGTAATTTCTCATTATAGACAAGAAAATTAGTACATACAAATTTTAATTTTAATCTAATTATTCTACACATACTTGGGAGTTGGGATTAGATTAAACTAAATAGATAGTGTATTTTTTACTACAGAACAACAAATAAAAATACATTTTATATATTTCTAAAAGTTACCAAACTTGTACCTTTTTCTTATTTATATTTTAGTTAAAATTAAAGAAAATACGTTTTATAAGTTATAAAATATTTTAAATATCTATTTTACATTATATTAAACAAAATAACAATTAATAAACTAGAATAATAATAAAAGATAAAAAGAAATACGAAAAAGCTCATGTCAAGCTTGTAAATTTACAAGCCAAATGAGAAAAGCTATGCAATTGAAAAAGCTGTTGTTTGACTTTCATGAGCTATTTGACCGAAATAAGTATAACTAAGCCCCTATTGTAGATGCTCTAAGGGAAGCAACCAGACAAATAAAATAATTTTAAAAATTAAAATAAAAAAAAAACATACTGCTTCACGTAGGTGAGTTGTTATTGTCGGCAAATAGTGGACTAGTTCACCATCCAAAGCACCAGCCATCTCCCCAAGAGCTATAAATCCACTGGCACGTTCAGTTGGTATCTTCAGAACAGCAAGAATATGATTCATGCATATCTGTTTGTTTACCAAAGATAAAGATTAAATTTTTCTTTAAAAAAAAAAAAAAAAAAAAAACACAATGTAACAATGATTTTGAGGAAAGATTTGACTAACTGTAAGATAATTTGTCACGAATCGATCACGTAGAAAATGTGCAATCCGGGGAAGCAAAGAAGTTATACTGAGACGAACAAGGGGATTCCTATGTTCTAGATATCTAAGAACAATTTCTGCAACCTCTCTGTATCTTGACATCATGAATTCACCTGTATTTCTGTTTCATGGAAAAAGTTTATTCAAACAATTAGGGTTCATTAACTTAATCCATCTTTTTCAACTGAAAACAAACCAACCTCAAGAGTTCACCAACTGCAAGAAGAGAACCATGTATACTATGTACAGAAGCATTCTTCCCTAATCCATCTTGTGTTGCCTCAAACATACGATAATACCTATCAACATCAACATATGTTAATAGATAGATCATAAAATAAGGATTTGAAAAGATTTGAAGTCTTTGTAATTTGTAAATGAACTAAGCTACTAACCACTGCACACGCCAACGTGTCTCTCGTTTTTCAATAACACGAAGGCAAGCACGCAATGCCTCAACTGCCCTTTCCCTAACAGCTAATGTTGGATCCCTCAATGCCACCCAAATAGCATCCACAAATTCAGGCACATGAACATTGAAAACTGTAGAAGCATTCTCAGCCATTTCCTGATACAATATGCAAATAACACACATATGATCACCAAAACTAGCATTACCATACCTTAACCTTACTTTCACAATTCACAAAATATTGTAAAAAATGCAGTTTTTGGGTTAAAAAGCAATGCAGTTTCATAATACCTTTAAGATTAGGACAGCAGCAAAGCGGCGATACTCAACTCTATCACCACCAAGCCATTTTAAGGCATTTTTAACCTGTGATGATAATATGATACAAGTACTAAAGTTATTACAAGTGAAATTAAAAAGAAAAATGTAATTGAAGAAGGATAGGGATAGGGGGTAGACACCTGGCATTCCACCTCATCTGCAGTCATGGCTCCACCAGCTCTGGCTAAATGGCCAAGAACTTTACTAGCAAGGATTAAAATTTCTGGGTCCCGCTTTGTATCGAATACAATACGCATGTAATTAGAAAACTTGGAAACTTTTGTCCCACTTTCCCCAAGTCTCAAGTCTATCAATTCATCAGTAGCCCTTAAAGCTCCTAAATTGTCAGCAACGTCATTGCTTTCTAGAAGACTAGTGATTCGATCATATAATTGGTCCATGAAACGAGAAAAGGCTTCGCCACTAAGAGCACGTGCTTCTTCTTCAACATGTCTTCTTAAAGCAAAAGCAGAACCATCCTGTCATTGAACAATATCAAGATATTAAGTACTCAATATGATAAAAAGTAAAAACCTTGAAAATGCAAATTAACTATCTCTCTCTTGAAAAGCATCTTCATTGGTGAATAATAGTGAAGCTACATTTATTGGCCTAAGCACGTGTTGAATTGACTTGTCAAAAACAATTATTAGTTTAGGTTTCTTCAAGAACACTTATTCGCAATTATTATGTCGTAATTTGTTAAAAACATTAATTACCATGTTCGAATTTCGAAATATAGCATGCATTGAACTCTTTTGCACTTTAAGATAAAATTTGAATTGAAAAAAGGCCATCATAAATGCTAGTCTAAAATAAGAAAAGCAGATGATTCAAAACCGTTAAAGAGTCTACTAGGCAATATACCAAATAATATTTCTATTCTCCCTTGCTCATTGTTCAGAAACAAATGCATATTCTAACTTTTTAATGCTTACTTATCAGTTATCCCACTCAAGCATTAACTTTCTTACAGAAAAGGAAAATTGTGTCGCAAAACAAACGTATAACTTTGTAGTTTACACTTGTTAATCAAGACTACAAACTAAGCAACTTTTTTAGTTTTCATGTCACAAGTTGATTATCATTGATACACCCATTTAGCATACTAAATAATCTTCACAAGATAAGGCATTATCCTACCAACATTGTTTGAATCAACAAAACAGCAACAGATTTTTAGATAATTGGTGGACTTTGGTTCACAACGGTAACATTTATGCTCTTTTCCAAATCTGTTAATCCAATGCATTGATAAATTGAACTTTATCAAGGTCACATTCGCATTTCAACTAGTTATGCTAAATAAATGTCCAACACCCAAATTTGTTTGCCCCACCCGTTATATAAATTTTCTCAATCATTGTAAACCTAGATCAGAAAACCAAGATGATACTCGATTCTCAGTCCCATTGCAGGATCCACCCAGCCCCAGAATTAAGTCCACTCTCGAATTTAAATTGTGAAACCTAACACTTGAGAGATTCAAATTACATTGATCTTTTGATTAATGTAGCCCCAATCCCCTTGCAATGTAGTAATGTTTACACTTCAATGCGATTACTTAGTAATTTTCTTGTAAATCAAAACAATTCAAGTTAAAAATGACTCGTTTGTTCTTAAAGTCGAAATTGGATTCGCAATCGGGGTCGGAGAGTGAAAATTAATCAACAAAAAACAACCAAATCCACAGACACGCATAAGAACAATTCGAGAAAATGAAAGCAAACTGTTTGATTAACCTTTGGGGCGCCTCTAGTACAAAGGTCGGCAAGGACTCTGTTAAGAGTTTCGATGTTCCCGGCAGCTGCTGCTGTGGTGGCCGGACCGCCAAAGCGGTATGATTGCGCAGGAGCCGCCATCTCTTCACTGATAGTCTCAGTACTACCCCAAAACCCTAACCCCAACCTTGCGAAGAAGGGGGAAGTTTCTAGGGTGGGCAAACAATTGCCCACCTTGATTGATTTATTTACACAAAAATTCGAAGACTATTGGCGAATAGCGTTCTCCGATGACTGAATTTAGCTTGATCGGAGATCGACGACGATTTTCTTTACCAATTTCATAGGGTTTTCGAAGTGTTCCAGAGCAGTGTCCAGAGAAGGTAGTAGGGGGTGGTGATGCGACGAAATGTTACAGGCAAAAACCCTATTTTTCCTCTCAGAAATCTGAGTTAATGTTGATCGTCATTAAATTTAGTCAAACTTTATATTTTTTTATCAATTCACCCTCGAATATTTGTCACTTGAAATAACTACTTATGATTTAAATGCCGTTAGATAAATTAATGTTAATAAATAAATAAAAAATAAAAATTTATGAGTTAAAATATTTGGAATAATTAATGACCAAAAAACAATTACAAATTTATGTATCCAAATAGAAATTAACCATTTTTTTTAGATGGAAAATAACCACAAATTTTAGAATAGAGACACTATGACTTGTAAAATGTCAAAAATGTGGTATCGCTGTTTAAGGCTTTATTTTGTAATTTTATCACAAAAACTTCATTATGAAACTATAATCCAATATTTCGTATTTTGAAATCTAGCTTAGAACATTATTTCATTAAATGTATCAAATCAAATAAGTTTGTTTACTTAATAATCAATATATATATATATATATATATATATATATATATATAACAAATGAACATACATTAATACAAACAGATGGATCATCCAACATGATAAACCTACAATGTAGATTATGGTTAGATAATAATAAATTTTTAGATTTAACAGCATTAGTAGATACAGGAGCAATTAAAAGTGTTATATCTTATTATCTAGCACCAAAACCATATCATAAAGAGTTATCATATAAATTAATGACAAGAACAATCGAACACAGACTAATAACTATCACACATTATTTAGAACCAACTTTGCAGGTAACTATAGTATGAAATATGATATCCCACGGGTTAATATCAATCCAGAATATGTAAAATCTAATGATTTTATTCTCGGATTAAATTTTATTTTTGCCTTAAATGGCGCTATCACATTAACATGTAATTTTATCACACTTAGTAAACATATATATAGTTTTCCAACACTTAAATATACCAATACATAAGAGTTTGCGCAAAAGCGTGGTGGACAAGGTAAACTAGACTTTTAATAAGGGGGTATGACGGTTTTTTCCGGGTTTACCGTTAAACCATAAACATAATATGAACAAGAATTAAAATCAAGAAGAGTAAACTTACAAGAAGAGTAAACTTACCATGAAAGATGTGAGGGGAGAAGCAATCAGAGTTGTATGTGCAGCAGCAGCTCTCTCTCTTTTTTTTTATGTATAAGGGATATAATATGAAGTACTTGAAAGAACTAGGAATGTAAGAGATAGGCTAAGAGAATCGGAAAGAGAGTATTTAGAGAGACATGAGGGAATTAATAACAACATAATTTTTATTCGTATGAATATTCGATGATTTTTACAATCGTTTACAACCCTTTATATAGGCAAAGGGTAGCGTAAGATTTACAATTACAAAATATTCGATAGACAAAACGTGAAAATACATAAAGTAAAAACTACTGCACACCCTATAGAATGACGGCACATCTATAAAAGTAGGAAATGATAATTCTATACGACAACTATAATAATTCTATACGACAACTATAATTTCATAAATGGCCCTTGAACTTGTTATGTCTTGTCTTATTTTCACAAATGCCCTTGAATTTATTTTAATCTGTTTCTTTGCATCCTTTGTTGAAAAATCATCACTTGCTAAAAGTCCCGATGAGTACTGTCGATAGAAACCGGTGATCCTAGCTTTGTGTCAATCTGTTCTTCACTGTTCATGATATCTTCTAGTCTCAATAGTGTATCTCCTTCACCGCTGAATGGCAAGAGCATATGCCAATTTTTATGAGACCAAATTTGTAAGTAGTGTCCTTCTGCCAGGAGTTTATAGTTTTCCCAACGAAAACTTGCAGGTAGTAAAGGTGTTTTTTTTTTGAGCTGTGCATATATCTTCATTTGAAAGATTCTGTAGAGTTCCAAAATCTATTTCTTGTTTGCATGATAACTTTTTAAGATAACCATGTTGTACTGTTCTTTGGGTGATGAAGATCCTTTTTCTAGCAGGTCTGTATGTATGTTCATCCGCTGCTGGAAAAGAAGAAAAAATTTTGCACCCAATAATTGGACTGATGTTGTGAGAGGCGATGTTTCCGGCTGTTAAAATAATTTTTTCTCCTAATTTATTAAGAAGACTTTTTGTGCTGCTATTGAGGCAGAATTCTAAGTAATCTATCATTCCATTGTGATAAAAATTAATTATTTGTTCCTCTGGCATGTCTGTAGTCTTTAGGTTTATCTGTAACAGGAGTATGGGAGTATCTTCACCTTCATCATTCAATCTTTGGATTACTGTAACTCCTTTATAATTGATTTCTTGAAAAGCAATCTGTACAATCTTTTGCTGTAATTTATATAGAATTGCTGGAAATTCTATACAAATTTTTTGAGACACCATTTGCTCAAATTCTTTAAACTGATCAAGTACTGGTCTCAACGTTTGTCTCCAAGGGAGATCTAAAATGCGAGCTTTAAAACATTCATAGTTTCTGTATATTGTTGTTTTTAATTCTTCATCTTTTTTCTCATTCTTTTGTATAAGCTGTATATTTTTTGCTTCAAGAATTTTTATTTTTTGTTTCAAAATATTATTTTCAATCTGCCTTTGTATATGTTGTGTATCTTTTCCAGATTGCATAAGTTGTTGTTGTAACTTAGCAATAATTTCTTCCTGAGCTTTAATCATTTGCTCTGGACTAGTTTTTGCTATTTTTGAAAATGTTTTCACCTGTTCGGGTTCTATGAAAAAACTGTTTAACCCAAAATGTTCTCGAGCAATATTCATAGCTTCTTGGAAGTTACAACATCCCTTGTAAAGGGGATTTTGACACTGTATATATTTTATGAATGTTGCCCAATTATTAAAAATCCCAACTTTAGTGCCCCTGATGATAACATAATGTGTAAACTTCTTTATTTGTTTTTCAGGGGTCAGTGGTGACTGTTTATGAAAGTAAAAACTTAAAGCATTGAGGATTTGAACTTTAAATGATGAAGCCTGTTGAACTGTCTGAATATGTCATAAGTTGTCTAGCAAACATTGTTGGTCTTCTGTCAAGTTTACTCCAATCATGGGCCTAAACTTTTTACGTTCATTGAAGCAAATTGGTAAAGTGCAGTTACCAAATGTTATAACGGCTTCTCTGTTCTGTGTATATTGTGTGTTTTTTGAAGGTCCTGTCCAATAATATGCATGTTGAATATTTTGAGATTGTGGTCTAGATCCTTGCAAGAGGTTATTATTATGTGTAGTACTCGCTATTTCCATATAAGGAATCGAGTTTTGTTGTGTGGGTTTATGTAGATATTTTGTTTTTATTGCCGAATCCAATAATTTTTCTGTTGATGTTGTGTTTCTATCTTCCTCTGAAGAAATGCTCATGGAAGAGGAACTCCTTTTTTGTTGTGTAGGCTGTATTAATTTGTTCTTTCCCTTGTTTCGACTATCCATTTGCAGAAAATAATCTGTTAATATTTCTGGATAGCATATCAGCTATTCCATTATTTTCTCCCTTTATGTGTTCAAAATTTATTTTATATCCACTTCCTTGTATTGCATTTTGTAAATTAATCCATCGTGTCCTATTTATTTTCTTACTTTGATCATTTTTAATAAAACGAACTATAGCTTCACAATATGTTCTAACTGTACATTCTTTATGTAAAAATATCTTAAATTTTTCTAAAGCATTTATTAAAGCTTGTATTTCGTAGTCTATAGAAGTCCAATTCATTCATGTCTTATTAAAGCTTCCACTAGCATATGAGCATATTTTTTCTGTATCTTTTGGGTTGTATTTATCGGGTTTACAAAGGAGAACGGCTCCCCATCCTTCTTTGCATCCATCAACTTCTATTATTATGTAATCAGTAACTAATGGTAATTCTAATGATTTAATATTTTTAACTGCTTCTTTAATTACTTTAACTAATTTAATGTCTTCTTGGTTGAAATGTCTTTGTCCATTTTTTGTTGTTTTACTATATAATAGTCTCACTAACTTTGAAAGATTAGGAATAAACTTTCGTGCATAATTAACCAATCCTAAAAAATCTTGTATCTGTTTAGATTTTCAAACTTTTCTGGGAATTCTAAAATTTTTGTCGATATATGACTTTATAATTCAATTTTTCCATTTCCTATTTCTAAACCAAGAAATGATATTTTTCTTTTAAACAATTCCATTTTTCTTTTAGAAATAACAATACCATTCTTTTTTATTTCTTCAAATATTTTCTGTAAATGCTTCTCATGTTCCTGTACTATTTCACTGGCAACCAAAATATCATCAATATATACTAAACAAAAATCATATTTTAGAAAGATACTGTCCATAAACCTTTGAAATATAGATGGAGTTTAAGCCCAAAGCTTAAAACATTCCATTCATATTGTCCTTCAGAACATGTAAATGTTGTCCATGATTTTAAGATTTTTTCAAGCTGTAACTGATTGTATCCAGATTTTAAATCAAACTTGCTAAAAACTGTTTTCTTTTGTATCAAGTTTATTAAAGAATCTTTATTAGGGATATTGTAACCATCATCTTTTGTATTATCATTTAGTCTTTTATAATTATAAACTATTCGAGCTTTTCCTCTTTTTATTTCAGAATGATTTCTTACTATAAAAGTTGCTGACCTATGTGGACTTTCCGATTTTCTAATTAATCCCTGTTCTATCATTTATGGTATTTGTTTTTTAAATTCTTCTTTATCTAAATGACTATATTCTATATTTGCTGTTCTTATTGTAATATCAAGATTTTTTAATTTAAATTTACAAATATAGTTAACTTTTGATTTTGTAATATCTTCTCCTATAAGTCCAATTTTCTCTAAGTGTAAAATTATAGGATGATTCATACTTTTGGTTATATCTTTTCCTTTTTCTAACTCATGTGTTAAAAATTCTGTTAATAGCTTAATTGTTTCATTTTCAACATTTGTCTTAATTTGATTATGTTTTAAAAAGTCTAGTTTATCATGTCCACCACGCTTTTGCACAAACTCTGATGTATTGGTCTATTTAAGTGTTGGAAAACTATATATATGTTTACTAAGTGTGATAAAATTACGTGTTAATGTGATAGCCATTTAAGGCAAAAATAAAATTTAATCCGAGAATAAAATCATTAGATTTTACATATTCTGGATTGATATTAACCCGTGGGATATCATATTTCATACTATAGTTACCTGCAAAGTCTAGAAATTGAATACCTGTTGGTTCTAAATAATGTGTGATAGTTATTAATCTGTGTTTGATTGTTCTTGTCATTAATTTATATGATAACTCTTTATGATATGGTTTTGGTGCTAGATAATAAGATATAACAATTTTAGTTGTTCCTGTATCTACTAATGTTGTTAAATCTAAAAATTTATTATTATCTAACCATAATCTACATTGTAGGTTGATCATGTTGGGTGATCCATCTGTTTGTATTAATGTATGTTCATTTGTTATTTGAGACATTTGGTTTATTTCATTTACTTCGTTTTCCTCAATATTGATCTTTTTCTTTTTATCTAACACATCCTCTAAAATACTTACTTTATTTTCTAAAGTTTGTATTTTTAATTTATGTAATTCGGCTATTATTTCTAATTTTTCTATCTTTTCCGATTGTAACCCAATTTTTACTTCTTTATTTTCTTTTTCTGTTTTTTCTTTATTTATTTCTAAATTATATAGCTTTTTAAGGCATATGTAACAGATTTCTGTGAAACATATATTACATTGTGATCTTTTTTCTATACTAGGGTAATATCCACAATTATAACATTTTATATAGTTATTTCCTCGTTTATTTATCCAATTATGTTGACATTCTTCTTGTTTTGTATTTACGTATGTATATGTTATTTTGGTTAAATGTTTATCCTTATCACTATCACTATATATACTGTATATTGATTCATTATCAGAATTATCAGAATTTAGAGGTTCTATATTATATTCTCCTATTTGTTCTATTAAATTGCTTTTTTCTATATTCTTATTTTTATTTGGGAATTTATTAGCTAAATGTTTAACATCACCACAGATAAAACATTTACAATTTCTTGTTTGTGGCCTTTTTACATATTTATTTTTATAGTATGGTTTATTCCCTTTTTTATATGATGTGCTTTTTCGTAGTTTTTTTTTTCTTTCATAATGTCCATATGCTTGAGGTGTATAAATTGCTGATTTACAAAAGGCATAAGCATTTTTCTTTAATTGTTCTTGTAAAGCTACTTCTTTACACTTATCTTCTAATATAGCGAATGTATATGTGATCCTAGGTCCTATTCCTAGGTTTTTCTATTCTCCATATTGTTGTTTTCATGTTTCATGTATATATCTTCCTAAATCTCCTGAAAGTTTTATAAAATATTTATCACATAAATTATCATCCATTGCTTGCCCAGTTTGTGATAATAATCTAGTAAAATCTAATGTGAATTCATTAATATATTTCATATCTGTTATACTTAATTGTTCAAGATTTCTAATAGCTGTATCTTGTATTAATGTATTATTTTTTGCAGGATCTACCCCTAAAATTAATGTTCTTATTTGACTAGTAAAATTATATGGGTTATCACCTAAGGCTTTTAATTTATTAATTTCATCTGGATCTTGTGCTTTTTTACTTTGCCAAATACCCAAAGCTATTGGGCCTAATGTTGTTTCTAAATAAGCAAACATGTCCATACTATCTTTTTTATTGGTTTCCCACATTCTAACGACTACTTGTTCCCATGACAAAATTTCATCCATCCAAAGTTGTGGTTTTTGTTTTTCTAATAATAACATGCTTCCACTATATATATTTCCAATTGGTAATCAGCTACCTTTTCCTTTATAACTAGATTCTCCGTTATGTGTAACTGTTGGTTGTGACCATATTTCTCATCCTATACTATCTTCTGTACTAGTGTCTGGTTCACTCCATTCCATTTTAGGTCTTTTTCTGGTATTTGTCATATATGTATCGCTATTCATAAAGACTTGTTCTTTTTTATAAAAATCTGATAACATAGTTTTTCCTTGTGATATGTTTTCTACTAATGGTAAATTATAGTATTCCTGTAATTTATTATAACTTTCTTCGTATGTTAATCCTAAATCTGTTATGCATTCTATAATCATATCATCTACCTCGTCTTGTATATTTAATTATGTAAATTTTCTATTGATAATATGTTCAATAGTTTTATTAATTTCTTCTGTTTTAAAGCTTATATATGTTTATTCTTCTATATAATCTATAATACTTAAATCATAATCTATATGTTCTTCTTTTTCAAATTCGCTAAATCCTAATTCCATCGGTTTGCTTTCTTTTTCATTATCCGTATCATATATTGGTTCAGTATCGTATTCTATATTCATAAAGCTATACTCTGTATTCTCCTCTTCGTCACTTTGTTTTGCTGTTTCTTTTTTAAAGTTTATAAATCTAAGACTTTGTATACCATCACTTCCTTCATATATATAACTTTTCTTTGGAATTAAAACTTCATTTTCTTGTTCTTTTAAATCATTTAACGACCATTCTAATCCTGCTAAATCTTCTGGATCTATTTTTATAGGATCTATCATTTTTATGGATTTTGATGCTATTGTATTTACTATACCTTCTATATTAACTTTATATTTCATTCCTGATCTATTACTTGCTTTTCCTAAAACTCCTATACTTATTACTATGTTGTTACCTTCATAATTTTCATACCCTTTAGTTTGTAACGCTATTTTAATATTATGTAAATCTTTTATATCTTTTAATATTCCAGGTGTATAATAAAATAGTGCAGTATTTTGACTCAAGTCTACCTCCATTCCTGAGATTATTGCCTTTTTTAAATCTGTTTTCCATGATTTATCTAATAATAATGCTAATATTTTTGTTCCTAAATTTTTTCTTCCTAAAACTTTAATTCATATAATAACTAATCCTAGATTTACGAAATGTTTCTTTAACTGTTTTATCTTTTGTATTGTTTCTGGAGAAAATAGATCTATTGTTACTGTATTATCTATTACCCTTAAACTTTCTTCTCTACTACTTCGTATTAATATTGTATTAACATTTAACATTCCAGTTTGATATAATATTGTGGGGTTTAATATATCCAGCTGATGTTGGTTATATAAATTTATATTTCTATCTAAATCAATTTCTTCTTCTAATTGTACAATATGTTGGTTACTATTAGCTCCCGATCCTCTTCTAATTATTCTATTTACAAATGTGTCTGATGTAATTATATCTTGTATATTGCTAGTTGAATTTCTAGCTTCTTGTAATGTTCTGCTACGTCCTAAGAAACTTCTATTATTATTCATTTTCTTGGTAACCAATGTTTATAAGGTTTAGGTTTTCTTATTATTTTACTGTCTTCAATATTTAATTGGTTAATTCCGTTTATAATTTTGTCTAAATCACTTTCTATACTGGGTATGATGGGAGGATTTTTAACTTCTATTAATGTATTTAATTTTTCAATAATTTGTAATAATAAACTGATTATAAAATTAAATAATATAGGATATGTTTTATCACTTTTTCCTGTGCCCGAATATCTAGTAAATCCTGTAACTTCTTCTTTATTATCTTCTGGTTTATATTTTTTAACGTCTTCTAAAGCTCTAATGTATTCTTTAGAGTTTTCCAGTTTTAACTTTCAACGATAGTTTTAACGACCTGTAAGATTTCTTCTAACGTATTTATTTTAGGCTCAAATTGTAATAATTGATTTTCTATTTTATTTATAAGTTGTTTTGTCTCTATTTCTATTCTTTTAGGTTTATTATTTTCTAATTGATAGCTTAATTGCTGAATTTCTTCTTTGTTTGGAATTAATCGTTTTATATCTTTTAGTTCTTTAATAATTTGATTATTTTGTTCCTTAATATATCCTAGGTTGTCTATTAATTTAGTTAAAAACTCGGTTTTTATAGTTGTATTTTTAATTATTTTTTCTATTATATTTTTATTATTTTTAAACTCTTTTTCTAAACTTTCTCCTAGATTAATAATTAAATCTGTTATACCGTTTAAGTGTATATTTTCTGTATGTAGACTATGTTTATATTTGTTTTTAAATCTGCAAACAAAATTATAATTTTCAAAGAGACTTTTACTAGGATCAACGATTTTATTATATTCAAGATTTAAGAAGTCTAGTTTTTTAAAGTTAGTTGAATTATATTGTTTAAGGTCGAGACAATTTTTTGATGGATCAATGATTATAAAAATTCCTATCTCTTAGCTAAATCATATATTCCTTTAGTTCTTTATTAAGATTTTCTTATATCCCATAACATACTTTTTACAAAATTTTAATGTTAATCTTAAAATAAAATTATACAACCCAAACAAAACTATCATATCTCCTTAAATTATATTAAAACATAAAACAATCCCATAATCTTCACCTGAGAGAGTTCTCGACATAAAAATATGGTCTTAAGCAAAACATGCTGCCAGAAAAATCGAGCTTGTCTCAGTCTTTTAGATCATAGAACGTTCCATGCTCTGATACCAAATAAGGGGGTATGGCGGTTTTTTTCCGGTTTACCGTTAAACCATAAACATAATATGAACAAGAATTAAAATCAAGAAGAGTAAACTTACAAGGAAATATGTGAGGGGAGAAGCAACCAGAGTTGTATGTGCAGAAGCAACCAGAAAAATCGAGTTGAGATTTTTAATAATTGAGCAACAGTCATAAAATATATACAGTGTCAAAATCCCCTTTACAAGGGATGTTGTAGCTTCCAAGAAGCTATGAATATTGCTCGAGAACATTTTGGGTTAAACAGTTTTTTCATAGAACCCGAACAGGTGAAAACATTTTCAGAAATAGCAAAAACTAGTCTAGAGCAAATGATTAAAGCTCAGGAAGAAATTATTGCTAAGTTACAACAACAACTTATGCAATCTGGAAAAGATACACAACATATACAAAGCCAGATTGAAAATAATATTTTGAAACAAAAAATAAAAATTCTTGAAGCAAAAAATATACAGCTTATACAAAGGAATGAGAAAAAAGATGAAAAATTAAAAACAGCAATATACAGAAACTATGAATGTTTTAAAGCTCGTATTTTAGATCTCCCTTGGAGACGAACGTTGAGACCAGTACTTGATCAGTTTAAAGAATTTGAGCAAATGGTGTCTCAAAAAATTTGTATAGAATTTCCAGCAATTCTATATAAATTACAGCAAAAGATTGTACAGATTGCTTTTCAAGAAATCAATTATAAAGGAGTTACAGTAATCCAAAGATTGAATGATGAAGGTGAAGATACTCCCATACTCCTGTTACAGATAAACCTAAAGACTACAGACATGCCAGAGGAACAAATAATTAATTTTTATCACAATGGAATGATAGATTACTTAGAATTCTGCCTCAATAGCAGCACAGAAAGTCTTCTTAATAAATTAGGAGAAAAAATTATTTTAACAGCCGGAAACATCGCCTCTCACAACATCAGTCCAATTATTGGGTGCAAAATTTTTTCTTCTTTTCCAGCAGCGGATGAACATACATACAGACCTGCTAGAAAAAGGATCTTCATCACCCAAAGAACAGTACAACATGGTTATCTTAAAAAGTTAACATGCAAACAAGAAATAGATTTTGGAACTCTACATAATCTTTCAAATGAAGATATATGCACAGCTAAAAAAAAACACCTTTACTACCTGCAAGTTTTCGTTGGGAAAACTATAAACTCCTGGCAGAAGGACACTACTTACAAATTTGGTCTCATCAAAATTGGCATATGCTCTTGCCATTCAGCGGTGAAGGAGATATACTATTAAGACTAGAAGATATCATGAACAGTGAAGAACAGATTGACACAGAGCTAGGATCACCGGTTTCTATCGACAGTACTCATCGGGACTTTTAGCAAGTGATGATTTTTCAACAAAGGATGCAAAGAGACAGATTAAAATAAATTCAAGGGCATTTGTGAAAATAAGACAAGACATAACAAGTTCAAGGGCCATTTATGAAATTATAGTTGTCGTATAGAATTATCATTTCCTACTTTTATAGATGTGTCGTCATTCTATAGGGTGTGCAGTAGTTTTTACTTTATGTATTTTCACGTTTTGTCTATCGAATATTTTGTAATTGTAAATCTTACGCTACCCTTTGCCTATATAAAGGATTGTAAACGATTGTAAAAATCATCGAATAATCATACGAATAAAAATTCTGTTGTTATTAATTCCCTCGTGTCTCTTTAAATACTCTCTTTCCGATTATCTTAGCCTATCTCTTACATTCCTAGTTCTTTCAAGCACTTCATATTATATCCCTTATACATAAAAAAAAAAGAGTTGTTGCTGCACATACAACTCTGGTTGCTTCTCCCTTCACATCTTTCCTTGTAAGTTTACTCTTCTTGATTTTAATTCTTGTTCATATATATATATATATACATATATATATATATATATATATAGGCTTAGGTTATTATATTCAAAGTAATTATTGTGTTATTGTATGCATAAATACAGGCCAATCATTTTACTTATTTTAAGAAAGTTATTAATACATATTATTGAATTAAATATAATTGAAAAATATCATCTAATTTAACTAGAAGGGTATTTTAGTTAATTAACATAGATTTAATAAAGTAAATTTGCATATTTTAAGGGATCATATATTCTATTAATTTTAAAAATCCGATTTTACGAATTATAAGGTTTTTAATTCGGACATTCTGACAAAATATGTTTGAGTATGTTCAAAAATAAAAAAAATTCTTGAACCATAAAATAATAAAAATATTCTTGATGATGAATTTAAAATTTTCTTGTAGAATAACAAAATTCTCGAACCATCAATTGAAGAATTAAAACAAAAATTACATTAATTGTTATAGAATACATATAACAATTGATAAGAATTACATTTATTGTTAAAGAATAAAAGTAAAAAAACTTTCAAATCTTGAAAAAAAACATCAAAATCTAACAAAGACACTAATACATTATAAAAGAATAATGTTGCGAAGAGGCGTCGTTCAAATTTCATGGTCCGTTCTTTAAGCATCAGCTTCTGTGGAAACAAATTCAATAAATAAATTAGTGAGAAAATATTCATATTCCATTCCAACATAATTGGAATTCGTGATTCCATTCTGATAGAATTGGAATTCATTTACCAATAATTATATTAATTCGGGTAATTCTAACAGAATATGTTCATGATTATCATAAAAAACGTTCTTTTCTGATAGAATACTATAAACAAAGAAATACCGTTCAGTTGAAGCATTTTAGTGAGCGTTTGGTGTGCATCAAAACAACTTTCAATTTCCTGTAAAAATTAGACAATCAGAACAAATTCCCAATTCACCAAAAATATTACACCTTGTTTACAAAGAAAACAGTGGTAATAAATGGAGACGCATGTTCATTTGCTGGTGATTTTAGAGAAAAGGGGGAGGAAGAAATGGCGGATACGATGAAGAAGTGGAGGCGGACACGAGCAGGAAGGCAGTCAAGGTTTCGACTGATCGATTAAAGAAAAAAAATGAAAAGGAAAAAAAACTTACCGATTGATTCGAGATGGATATTCTGTTGGATATAGTGTCTAAGTCCATAACTATATTTGGTATGTACTTGACCCGACCTGGCATGGTCCATTTGGGTTGCACTTCACCCGAATAATTTATGGATAATCGTTTGAGAATAGTATAAGTTATGATTTATTAATATATTATAAGTCCTAATATATTAATATAAAATCATATTATTTAATTAGTATTGATCTATAATTAATCTAGAATTAATTTAGAGATCAAAAGTATGACTAATTAAATATGGGCTCTTGTAATTATATAGTGTGGGCTAATGCTTATTTGGAATGGGCTAGGCTTGCATGGAAAGTCCATGGATACTCCATGGAGCTTTAACCCATGGATCTCATGGAAATGAAAAGACATGGGTATTAGGGTTTACATGAATGTAACTCTAATCCACCACACTATATAAAGGAGGCTTTGGTTCTTGAAATCACATGAGTTGTGGTGAGTAAAGTAAGAGGGCCGATTTCAAGAAGGTGATTACTATTCTCTCAAAGTTCCAAGTTTGTGGTGATTTGTGATTTCCATTTGAGGCATCCACACTATTGGTGCTAGGCTCTAAAATTCCAAGCAATCAACTACAACTACAAGGTAAGTAATTCTACTAGCTTTATTTGATTCAAGTTCCCCATGTCATGCTAGATAGGATAAGAACCTTGGAAAAATAATTATTTGCATGTATCATAGTCAAACATAGATCCAAGGTTTCTAGGGTTGCATGTACACCATAGGAGTGTTAGAATGCTCTGAAAACCCATCAGTGGTATCGGAGCCAGGTTTGTTTATTTGATACTTGATGCAAAAAAAAAAACTTGAAAATCGAAGTTTTGTTCAAAAGCTCGTATCAAAATTTCAAGTTTTGTATATGTACTTACGATTCTTGAAATTTTTGATATGAACATTCATAAACATATGAGTTTAGAAGATCATAGAAATTATGTGCTAATAATTGATTAGATTAATTCTTGATCTTTATGTGTTTTAATGGAGTCCATAACTAGTTCTTAAGTTATGGATAACCAAAAGTCACATTTATAAATAACCATTAAAAGAACACATAGGTTACAAAAAATGAAGAGTCTTCATTTTTAATAACCATTAACTCATAAGTTATGAGAAATGAAAAGTTTTGAAAGTTCATAAAACTTGCCCTAAAGTTTTGGAACATGTAAAGTCATATTAAAAACTTTAGTTCCAACCCCTAGAATTTTAAAAGTTAAAATTCAACCCTTATACTTTATAATATTATAAGTTTAATAATATTTATATATGTATAAGATCAAGTCGTCTTACCGCTAGTACGCCTCATTCACGAAGCCGGTCTATAAGGGGGGTATAAGGTTGTTGCCTATAAAATGGCAACTTAATGGGTGTCCACTCTCACCCACCGCTTCCTTGATCGGTGAAGGGTCGTTAGTCGAACGGGTAGGACAAGGACTTATAAATTCTCATTAAAAGTATAATGATAATACTAAAGTAACTAAACTTTATTGAATTCCCAATCTTAGTTATTTTAGGAAAATGTGAATAAGGTGCTAATCCATGAAATTACACTTTACACTTTGTTTAAGTCGTTAGTGGAGCGTGTGTGGTTAACCGACACACTAACTTGAACTTAACAAGGTAGGTAAAGGGTGACTTAATTTTTATCATGAATCTTTGTGGGAGAGTCATCTTTGATGGGTCCAACTTTACAGATTGGATCAGAAACATCAGGATGGTCACTCGGTATGAGAACAAAGAATATGTTCTTGACAGGGAGCTGAAGGTACCCGAGCCAACTGCTACTCCTGAAGAGCTTGCTGAATATGAGGTACATGAAAGAGATGCTACAAAAGTGGCTTGCATCATGATGGCCACCATGACAGCCGAGCTCCAAAAGTCCTATGAGGACTATTATCCTTTTGAGATGCACCAGGACTTGATGGACCGCTACCATCAAAGTGCTCGTCAAGAGCGATATGAAATAATCTCCTCCATGATAACAACCCGAATGAAGGATGGTGAACCCATCACGGGCCACATGCAGAAAATGCAAAGGTATGTGGACCGTTTACTGAAGCTGAATGTGAACTTCCCTGAGGAGTTAGCAATAGACATCATTTTGCACTCCTTGCCATCGTGTTAATGATCAATTCCGCATGACATATCACATGAACAAGGAAGAAGTCACTCTCAGCAAACTTTAAGGACTCTAGAAGACCGCCGAAAGTGGTCTAAAGGGTAAGTCGGTTGTTACTACTCCTACTCCTACTCCAACTGCGGCCAATGTCTTGGAAATCGGGCATGGCAAAGGGAAGAAGAGAAAGAACCCTTCTAAGGGTACCAAGGGTAAGACCCTTGAAGGCTCCTCTTCAAGCAAAACCAAGAAAGGTTTTGTCACTCCTTCTGCTAACCCTAATGAGGCTGAATGCTTCTATTGCCATGAAAAGTCGCACTGGAAGCCAAACTGCCCAAAGTACCAGCAAGATTTGAAGGACGGGAAAGTAAAACCCAACCATGCAGGTATATACACTATATTGTCTAATAACTCACCTCATTCTAAGTCTTGGGTCCTTGATACAGGTTGTGGCATTCACATATGTTGTGATTTGCAGGGACTAAAAAGAAGTGAGAATGTGTAGCAGGGAAAGATAAACTTGATCATGGGAAACAGGAAAGCTTCACCTGTCACCAAGATAGGAGTTTATTCCTTAGTGCTAAATAGTGGGTTTACATTAGATTTGAATAAATGTTATTATTCGCCAGAAATGGCAAGAAATGTTATTTCCTTTCATGCATTGTATAAACAAGGTTTTACCTTTTATTTTGATAATAATAATGGTAGTATTGATGCTTTCTTTAATAATGTTCTTTATTTTAAAGCATTACCTTGTGATGGCGTGTATGAAACTGTATCTGTTGTAGATAATCTAGGAAATAATGTATTATGTATTAACTCTTCCACTAGCTTAGATAAAGCATCCTTATGGCATTGTCGTCTTGGACATGTAAGCAAGAAACGCATAGGCCAACTCCAAAAGGATGGAGTCTTGGAGTCATTTGACCTAAAGTCAGATGATAGTTGTGAATCTTGTTTGCTTGGTAAAATGACAAAGTCACCTTTAACTGGCACTTGTGCTAGGGGTGAAGGTTTGTTGGACCTCATACACACAGATGTGTGTGGACCCTTCAGAACCGCCACAAGAGATGCTAATCGGTTCTATGTGACTTTTACTGATGATTTTAGTAGATATGGATATGTCTACTTAATCAAGCATAAGTCAGAAACCTTTGAGAAATTCAAAGAGTTTAAGCAAGAAGTGGAGAATCGATTGGGCAGGAACATTAAGATGTTTCGATCCGATCGTGGTGGTGAGTATCTTAGTACTGAGTTCCTTGACTATCTTAAGGAATGTGGGATTGTCTCACAATTGACACCTCCTAGGACACCACAGTTGAATGGTGTAGCTGAGAGGCGCAATCGGACCTTGTTGGACATGGTTCATTCCATGATGAGTCGAGCTTCGCTACCAATCTCATTTTGGGGGTATGCCTTAGAGACTACCGCCCATATCCTTAATCTAGTCCCTACAAAGAAGGTTGCCAAAACACCTCACGAGGTGTGGACTGGAAAAGTTCCCAATCTAGACCACATCAAGATTTGGGGTTGCGAGGCTTTCATGAGACGCGAGACTCACGATAAGCTCGAACCCCGAAGCGAAATGTGTATTTTCATCGGCTACCCACAGAAATCATTTGGTTACATCTTCTACAGACCCAGTGATAATGTGGTCTTTGTAGCAAGAAGAGGATTCTTTCGAGAGAGAGAATTCATGAGCCAAGGAGACAGTGGGAGGCAAATTGACCTTGAGGAAATTCAAGAGTCAAGTGGTGAAGGAACCTCAAACCCTAGCCCTCAACCTGAGGAGGAAACTCCTGTTGAGCCGACTGAAGAATCTATACCTCTGAGGCGTTCCACCAGAGTTAGGAATGCACCTGAGCATTATTATGGTTTTCATATTACTGCAGAAGGTGAGACACTTATCAGTGATAACACACTGGTAAATCTGGATGAGCCTAACAGCTACACGGAAGCCATGGCAGGCCCTGAGGCTGCTAAATGGAAAGAGGCTATGGATAGCGAGATACAGTCCATGTATGACAATCAAGTTTGGAACTTGGTTGACAATGTACTTGATCGTAAGATAGTTGGGTGCAAATGGATATTCAAGAAGAAGACCGACATGGATGGTAATGTACACACTTATAAGGCACGACTGGTTGCAAAGGGTTATTCTCAAACTCCGGGAGTTGATTATGATGAGACCTTTTCACCAGTGGCCAAGATTAAGTCTATTAGGGTTCTGTTAGCCATTGCTGCATTTCATGATTATGAAATATGGCAAATGGATGTCAAAACCACTTTCCTTAATGGAAAGTTGGCTGAAGATGTTTACATGGTTCAGCCAGAGGGTTTTGTCAGTACAAAGTACCCCAGTAGAGTGTGTAAGCTCGAGAAATCCATTTATGGATTAAAACAGGCACCTCGCAGATGGAATCTTTGCTTTGATGAGAAATTCAAAGAATTTGGCTTTTCAAGGAGTGAAGATGAATCTTGTGTCTATATCAAGGCTAGTAGGAGTATAGTCAGCTTTTTGGTACTGTATGTGGATGACATACTACTCATAGGAAATGACATCCCAACCCTGCAGGAAGTAAAGTCCTGGCTTGGGAAGTGTTTCGCTATGAAGGACCTTGGAGAAGCTGCCTATATCCTAGGGATAAGGATTTTGAGAAACAGAAGTAAAAGACTAACTGGACTTAGTCAAAGCACCTATGTGGACAAAGTGTTGAAAAGGTTCAACATGCATAACTCCAAGAAAGGAGAGTTACCCATCCAGAGTAACGCCAGATTAAGTAAGACACAAAGCCCTAGTACTGAGGTTGAGATAGCAGAAATGAGTCGAATACCTTATGCTTCAGCTGTAGGATCGATCATGTATGCTATGACGTGTACTCGACCTGATGTAGCCTTTGCTTTGAGCATGGTTAGCAGGTATCAGGGGAACCCTGGCAAGGCACACTGGACTGCGGTATAGAATATCCTCAAGTACCTACGGAGGACTAAGGATTGGGTCCTTACCCTCGGTGGCAGTGAGGACTTGAGAGTTGTAGGGTACAGTGATGCTAGCTTTCAGACTGACAGGGATAATTTCCGCTCTCAGTCGGGCTGGGTCTTTACTCTAAACGGAGGGGCAATTACTTGGAAAAGTTCCAAGCAGGAGACAGTGGCTGATTCCACTTATGAATCAGAGTATATAGCAGCAAGCGAGGCAGCAAAGGAGGCTATATGGCTAAAGAACTTCATCGGAGACCTTGGAGTTGTACCAGCTATAAAGGAGCCAATGGAGATTTTATGTGACAGCAATAGTGCGGTTGCCTTAGCCAAGGAACCAAGAGATCATGGGAGATCCAGACACATTGATAGAAAATATCACTTCATCAGACATCGAATAGAAGAAGGAATCCTCGTGGCAAAGAGGGTATCATCGGATGAGAACCCAGTAGATCCCCTCACTAAGGGACTGACTCGGGCTAAGCATCTCCAACATGCTCGGAGCATAGGGCTGAAGGATGATATTAGTTTTAGTAGTTAGATAATCTTGAAATTTGTAAAATGTAATTGACATTTGATGATAAATAAAAGTTGTTATTTATGAGTAAAGTGTTGCTATATCTTGTCAATCGTTTACTATTATTTCTTTTTGCATGTTTTAACTTCCAGAATAATTATGTTATGGTTTATATCATATTATTCAAACTCTCCACAGTCGGTCATATGTTGGAAGTAGATATGAATCAAGATTGTCATGGGTTGGCTTGTAGAGGTCTAAGATGTTAGACAAAGCGGGGCTACAACACTCATGAGTGCTCATAAGTTCTGAGTATTGGATTCAACCCACGCTCACTTGTATCACTTCATGGAATTTATCTCGAGTGATCGTGAGACGGTAATATCATATAAGTCTTCAAACCTATAGATATGATTTGTTGCCTATGAGTTGGTTATGCATTGATTGCACGAAAACGCATTGGTAACTCGATGTTATAAACCGTGCTTTTGTGTGTAATTCAACAAGTAGTAGAGCAAACATATGAGTCGAAGTTTATCTGTTCCTTCTAGGATTAGAAGCGATATATGGGCCCCTCGATGATTTTGTTTTGACCTATGTACCGGGCCCGGTCAGAACTAAATTGATGTGTTCAGTTAAGTTCTATGTCAGACAAATCGGAAATCGGGAAACAAATGTTGGACAATAAGCAAGACCATGTTCCATGTATTTGTCCGGCTGATATCTAGAACAGAGGATTATATGATCACTTATCTAAAATGGCGCTTCATAGTTCAACAGAGTTTAAAGAGCTACGATTGCTGATCGGGTCCTGAAGTCATACTTGCAACTATAGTTATTAGACTTATCCAAGTGGGAGACTGTTGGATATAGTGTCTAAGTCCATAACTATATTTGGTATGTACTTGACCCGACCCGACATGGTCCATTTGGGTTGCACTTCACCCGAACAATTTATGGATAATCGTTTGAGAATAGTATAAGTTATGATTTATTAATATATTATAAGTCCTAATATATTAATATAAAATCATATTATTTAATTAGTATTGATCTATAATTAATCTAGAATTAATTTAGAGATCAAAAGTATGACTAATTAAATATGGGCTCTTGTATTTATATAGTGTGGGCTAATGCTTATTTGGAATGGGCTAGGCTTGCATGGAAAGTCCATGGATACTCCATGAAGCTTTAACCCATGGATCTCATGGAAATGAAAAGACATGGGTATTAGGGTTTACATGAATGTAACCCTAATCCACCACACTATATAAAGGAGGCTTTGGTTCTTGAAATCACATGAGTTGTGGTGAGTAAAGTAAGAGGGCCGATTTCAAGAAGGTGATTAATATTCTCTCAAAGTTCCAAGTTTATGGTGATTTGTGATTTCCATTTGAGGCATCCACACTATTGGTGCTAGGCTCTAAAACTCCAAGCAATCAACTACAACTACAAGGTAAGTAATTCTACTAGCTTTATTTGATTCAAGTTCCCCATGCCATGCTAGATAGGATAAGAACCTTGGAAAAATAATTATTTGCATGTATCATAGTCAAACATAGATCCAAGGTTTCTAGGGTTGCATGTACACCATATGAGTGTTAGAATGCTCTGAAAACCCATCATATTCATCACCTGGTCATGGGTTTTGAATGTTGACAATCGATTGTAGAAGAAGAAGAAGAATCAGTAGATTAGAGACGATGTTGACTTTGATTTACATCTTGATAATCGATTGAATGTTCAATTTAGGATCGGACGGTGGATCAGGAACGATACTGGCTTCAATTTAGGGTTTTGAATCTTGATGTCGATTGAATGTTATAAATATATCTGTGCTTCTTGCGATTTACTAGGAATACAACTAATATCCAATTATATATCTATTTTACCATAATTAACTAATAATAAGATTACTATAATACTCTTATATTATTTATTAAATGATTTGATTTATCTAAAATCTGATTGGTGCATACAATAACACAATAATTACTTTAAATACATGAACCTAACTCTCTCTCTCTCTATATATATATATATATGTATATATATATATATATATATATATATATATATATATATATATATATATATTGTGACATCCCCATTTTCACGGCCAGAAAAGACCGATTTTGTTTATGCTTGTTTGAAAATCAGAGTAACATTTTACAAAAAAGTGTTGCGGAATTTGTTCCCAAAATAAAAATATGATAAAGATTTATCAAAGCATTTCCATAGAAATGTATTTCATTAAAAAGACTCGGGATGTCATGTTCGATACAGATCAAAAGCATAAACAGTACAATATAAGCATTACTACATTATTTCATATCTACAGGCCTATATCCGTAATCCCTCATCCAAAACATCACATCTATGCTCGAACGCCACTACCTGTAATACATGAAATTGAGTGGGTCAGACTTGGGAGCCTGGTGAGCACATAGGGTTTTCAACCCACAATAGATAAGTTATTTAATTTCATCAACCAACAATAACCCGAATACTCGTTCCCGTTATCCTCACTTTACGTCCCTAAGCACCTATCATACAGGACCTAGCCTAAGGATCATCATCGGGATGGACACTACTGCTAAGGGGATTCCTCAGCAATAAATGTCCTTAAGGCAACCATGAGGGGGATGGAGTACACCGGTGAACACATCGTTCACAAACACCTACATGTTGCGAGCCTGCTAGCGTTCCACTGGACTGTCTAGAAGAGTCTATGGTCGTCATCCATACTCCGCTAGATGACAGAATCAACAACAACATCGAGGTCTCTCATCATTTTATAACACATCGTCTATTACATCTACCCATGTTTTACCCCAACATTTTTGTAGATATAAAATACATATACAGTTTAAATCATTTAAAACATGTATAAAAATCTTTCATCAGCATAGACAACAAGTATTCAGACAATATGCACACATAGCACGTAATTTATATTAAATACTTCATATCTATGTGTAAGATGAAGGTGACTATGTACTCACCTGTTAGGGTGGTGACTCGGTACTCGGACAGCGCTTCGTTATCTCAAAACAATTTTTCCTTTGACCAAACCTAGTATCAATACCACTAGGGTTTAGTCTAACGTTAACCGCGACTAATTAATAGTCTAGCTATTATTACTATTATATAAGCATTAAACAACACTCTATATAACCCATAATAATAGCCCAAATAATTATTTTAAGGTCCTAATAATGTTACTATATTTAATTAGAAGCTATATTAAAAACAGCGTAGGCGTAGCTCACTTACAGCTGGTTTATAGAAAACCGGGCTTTGCTAGGAGCAGCGTTTCCGAACCGAAAGGCCCTTTTTCTCGGGACTCCGGGAGCCTCGGGGCTTCCTTCGGGTGCTAGGGGGTTTACCTAGGCTTAGGGGGGGTTAGGGAGCTAGAGAGAGAACCTAGAGAGAGAAAGAAAGGTTGAATTTGGTGTGAAAAATGAGCTGCCTTTGCAACCCTTTTATAGCCATGCGAGGCTGCTGAACGCACTGCGTTCCTCGAAGCTACGCTCAGCGCTCCTCAGCTACGCCCAACCCTCGTACAAGACAGGTGTCCAGAGTCTGTTGGGGGTACGTGGTCCATCCGGAGCCAAGTCCTCCTACGCTGCACGTTCCTTTTGACTACGCAGGGCGCTCCCCTTCGGACGAGCTCGCAATTTATCATCCCGACTTCAAAATTTCATAACTTTCATATACGAGCTCCCTTTTCGACGTTCTTTATATCCACGCGTAGGCAGGACCGTACTCTACAACTTTCCTTTAGACTCCGTCGGCTAATTTTGAATTTATTTTAAATTTATATTTTTAACAGGCCGGGACATGATTGGTCCGTTAAAAATTCATAACTTCTTCATCCGACGTCCGTTCCCGTCTGTATTTTTATCGTTACGCTACTATTAGTGAGATCTTCGATTCTCGATTAGGTTGCGTCGGCTAAAAATCGCTCAATCTAATATTCGAACTTCGGGTTGTACACTGCTAAGCCGAAACTTTGAAAAATCATAACTTCCTCATACGAAGTCATATTTGGGCGTTCTTTTTATGGACGCTCTCGGTTTAACGTTTTCTACGACTTTCGTTTAGATTGCTAAGGTTAAAGGTCGATCTATCATAAATTCACTATTTACGCTTCCCGGTGTCGTGCCGGTTCCGTCGCGAAACTTCGACGGGTCATAACTTCTTCGTTATAATTCGGATTTCGGCATTCTTTATATCCCCGAAATCATTGTTTCGACCACTACAACTTTATGCAGAGATATCGGGTTTATCTCACACTTTAATGTAACATCCCAAATTTCAGAAGTATCATCAAAGGGCTCAAAGTGTAATTGAAGGAAGGGACTCGCCGAGTAGGCCTTCTTACTCGCCGAGTCGGAGCGGGTTTTGGGTCGCGGAATAAGTGGCCAACTCACCGAGTCGGAGGCTGGGACTCGACGAGTTGGTACTGAAGGGAGAAAACCCTAATCCTGGGGGTTGTGCCCTATATAAAGAATGTTATATCCCTTCCTCATCCTCCTTACCACTCTTGAGAGCCTGTAAACCCTAGAAATCGAGTGAGCCTCCATTATTAGAGAGAATAGAGCTTTAGAGGAGGAAATCTTGAAAAGAGGCTTGAACATCAAGAGGCTTGCTGCAAAGGAGTGGTGTAGATCCGGGATCTACTTCAGTTAGAGCTTATATTGGAGGTAATAATCTGTTGCTTGGGCTCTTTTGCATCTAGATCTATTATTGTTTTAGATTTGGGGCATTTTTGGTATGATTGAAGGTTATTTCGGGTTTGGAGGGTAGATCTTAGGTTGCTACCTCAGGTCTAGACTTGAGCTGGTCCAAAATGTGATAAAGTATCTGTCTAAGAGTTGTTGGTGAAGCCCCCTAGTCCTTAACCCTAGACCTAATGTGTTTTGGGCCTATATCTCCTTGGTCTCACGTAAAGTTTGCAACTTTATGTGAGGGTTAGACTGTAGAAGAGTGGATCTATGGATTGGAGCCCCTGCATGGGTCGAAAAGTGTGACAACCATCAAATTTCGGTCAAGTCAAAGTCAAACAAAGTCAACAAGTTAAATCGGTCAACTCCATTAACCCTTGTATGTTAGGGTTTACGTTATGTAATCACTGTACAATTCGCTATTTTAATGAGAAAACATCATTTGGAAAGTTCATGTGTTTGATATTCCTTAGCCTTAACAGTGCTAAACAACAAACCAAAGCGATAAAACACTATTGCACAATCATCGGGATTGTGTAGGACACTAAATCATGGCTTAACGGGGTCTATGGACCTTGCGTTGCGAAGCCGGACACTCAAAAAGATCACAAACGAAACCTCTCTCAATCTCATTCAAACCCTACTCAAGATTACTTGACGCTAATAGGATCAAAACTCATACACTACGATATAAATTGACGTTAATAGCAACATAGTATAGTACAACGTTATAACTATAATCAAATTAAATTATGATACCATATTAAAATCAAATCAAAGTATAATGCTCTAATTAAATTTAAAAGAATCAAACTTGAATGCTATAATTAAACTTCAAATCAAAGTAGATTGTTATAATCAAATAATAACTCATCTTTTATAAAACTCCATTTTTATAAACTTTACATTAAATTTTATAAAACTCTATTTTTATAAACTTTACATTAAATTTTATAAAACTCTTATATTAATTATGTAAAAGATGTTTGTGTTAGTGGGAAATTATGAAGACCACCAAAAGCAAAAAGATTATTCCCATGGTCTCCCACTCACACCTCCCATCCACTTTCCTTTCCTTTTTCTCCCAACACATTATTCTCTTCACCACTTAAACCTTCTCTATTCTTTCTCTCACTCTCAATCTCGAAATTCATCCAAGAAATACTCATATTCCAGCCAAGAACAATCTATTATACTCAAATCTTCATCCCTCTTGAAGCATTCATCAAGGTATGTTGTTAAAAGTTTCAAATTCATACAAGAAACAAATTAAATCCACCAAAATATCTATTTTATGCATAAACCTGATTTTTCTCAGAATCCCATCAATAAAATAAGAAGTTCTGGAAATTTTCAGAAAATAACTTATTTTTGTTGAATTACTATAATTATTGCAATAAAGTAGGGCAATAATTCACATAAAATACTTTTTTCATTCAATAAATTCTGAGAAAATTCTGGGATGACCAATATATTGATTAAACATAATTTATGAAGTTTCATGCATTTATATTACTGTTTACTATTATTTATGATTTTATTGATTAATTAATAATGAAATATATAAAAAAAATACTTTCCATAGTCACAAATATCCGAAACTTATACACTGGGCTCTATATCATGTTATAAAACTATGGTTAATTTTACAGAATTTTTGGGAATCATTTATTATTTTTCCCGAATTTTGTTGTTGTTTAATCATTAAAGTATTAAATAAATACTAAAACAGTTCAGAAAAATATAACAATTTTACAGTAATTAATATTGTATGAAATAATGATTTCCTAATAATTTCATAATTTTTCAATACTGTGTACTATTTAAAACCATTTTCCTAAGTATTTAAGCATGTAAAAATGCATTTTAATGATTATTTCATATAAATAATTGTTAAAATCTGTAAATAATTATAATTGGGCAAATTATTATTTTAATAAGAAATTATTAAAATCTGGCCTAAATTGAAAATATAAATTAATTATGCAAAGTAATTAATTCAATTTAAAATTCATTTAACAAATGAATACCTTAATATTATAATCAAAATGAATTATTGTTAATTCATCTAATATAAGAATATGTGTCTAATTATTTGTATTAGTACTCTATTCTCGTTTAGCAGTTCCTAAACCAAAACTATTAATTATATTAGGTTCTACGTCATTTTGACCCGAACCGTCTATCGTACGACACACGCATTTCGTTTTGGGACTAATGTGAGTAATCTACCCCATACTTTATAATTTTCAATACTTTTGGGGTGTATCATGTGGTTCTAATATATTCCAACTTCATTTTATTGTTTTATCACAATTGAGACATTGTTGGGACATTTATACGTGAGTCATTAATTGTATAACTATTGTTTGTTTACGCTACATGTACTTGTAGTGCATTACCATTTTTAGTCTAATCTCCATGACTATGCTCGTATTCTTCAGGTACGTTATGGACAATAATAGTGCTATTGGGTTGACCACCCCGCCTTGGGACGCTAAGGTGATTGATCGCACGTGGTTGAGTGTGTATGATGATTAGATGCTTCATCCTATATATATTTATATATATATACATATGTATATATAGGGTGAGGACTTATTGTTGTTGTTATCATTTGTTAATCAATTTTTGATTTATAAACCGTTATCTCAAATACAATTGTTTGCCGACTTCAAAAGAAAACAAATTTCCAATTATAAAGGTTTCAACTTCACAATTTTCTCTACTAAAATTAGATTACTCACCAACTCTTGTAGTTGACCTATTTTTACCCATGATGCAGATTTGAAGAATGAAGTTGATGAAAAATAGGTTGTGCCTTAGAAATCCACAAGACTATTTAAATTTGATGTAATAAATGTTGTTCGTATTTGGATTTGTATTTGTATGTTGTGGATCTTGTTTGCATACTTAGTACTTAATTGAATCTAATCATATTATAACATAGTTATCATGAGACTTTGAACAATATATCACGCCTCGATCGATTCCGACAAGGATCGGGGTGTGACAAAAAGCCAGTGTATGGATTGAGAATTGGAGAGACTCGGCGAGTCACATGGGTGTACTCGAAGAGTTGTATGAACATAGGCATGGACTCGGCGAATTGAAGAACAACTCGGCGAGTCTGTTGAAGATTGCCTTGGAATCGGCGAGTCTGTTCTTGGACTCGGCGAGTCTGGTCGCAGAACCCAACCTCTTTTGGTTAAAGCCTTGGATCAGTGAGTCGGTTGGCGACTCAGTGAGTTGGACAGGATGGGATTCCGAGATTGTTGAACTCGACGAGTCGACGGGTTGACTCGGCGAGTTGAGTCGTGTTATGGGAGTTTTCTGAGTATAAGAACTCGACGAGTCGACGGGTTGACTCGGCGAGTAGAGTCAACCAGGAAGGTTGACTTTGACTGAGGACTTTGACTTTGACCAAGAGTTGACCAGTTTGACTTCCAAGGGCATTTTGGTAATTATGGTATTGGTTCTTTGGTAGTGTGTTGTGGTGAAGTTCGTGTCGGTGGTCGGAGCAGCTTGGTCGTATCTCTTCAGTCGGCAATTGCAGGTGAGTTATCCTCACTATATCGACAGGGTCTACGGCACCAAGGCCGGCCCTTTATCGGATGGAAATTCGGGTATTGTTTGTTATGTTATTGCTTTGCTAGATCTGCATCCTGGTTTTTAGGATAATGTTATGTTAGTGACCTGGTTAAGGTCGGTACCCGGTATATAGGGTAATGTTATGCTAGTGACCGGTTAGGTCAGAATCCTGGTTAGGATGTGGATATGCTATGTGATCTGTTAGACTGTTTGTCTGGTTAAGGTTTGTTATGCGATTAATTGTTTATGTGCACATGGTTGTTTGACGGGGGTTGGGTTGAGGCGGGTCCTGCTTTGTGCTGTAGGCCAACATACCTAGGGCGGACCGGATATTCCGAAGGCCCAGCGAGCGGTCCGGATAGGCTGAAGGCCCCAAGAGGGTGGACCAGACGTGCCGAGGCTCGGAGAGTGGACCAGGCCGACTGAAGGCCCGGTGTGGGCGGACCAGTCATACTGTAGACTCAGAGAGTGGACCAGGTGGATTGAAGGCCCGGTGCGGTCGGACCAATCACACTGTAGACTCGATGTACATGACTAGACTCGGAGGGTGGACCAGGTGGACTGAAGGCCCGGTGCGGGCGGACCAGTCACACAGTAGACCCGATGTGCATGGTTGTTCTGTATTGTGATATGATATGAGTATGGTTATATGTGGTTGGTATTTTGGGGGTAACTCACTAAGCTTTCAGGCTTACAGTTTCAGTGTATTGTTTCAGGTACTTCAGGAGATCGTGGCAAGGCAAAGGCGTGATCGTACCGCTCCTCATGTTTTATGATTTATGTGATATGGTTCTGGGGGATACTCTGATGTTTAAACTATTTTGAAAACGAGATGTATGAACTTAATGGTTTTTGAATGAATTAAAATGTTTTAAATTGGCTCAATTTTTATGGGTGTTACAAGTTGGTACCAGAGCCTTGGTTTGAGTGAATTGGAGGAACATTCGTGTGAATCCAGTCTCAAATCAAGGAGGGATTTTCAAAATGGTTTTCAAAAGGTTTTCAAAATAAGTAAGGGAGGATGCAGAGGGTACGATCAGCCAGAGCCAGTAAGTAGACCCCAAAATACCATACAAGTTATTTGATTATGTGATATGTTAGAACAGCATGCTAGTACTAGGCTAGGGATCTTCAGGAATTACATGATAGAATTGCCTGATTTGTGATGCCTGCTAGCCTAGGGTTTTCTTGATATGAGATATTCAGTATTCCTCTAGGGGTGAGGATTGAGTGCTTGCTATGAATGTTTGTGCTTAGGGTGTTGTGGTGATACTTGAGACAAATATGGGTAGGTGTGGAAGGTAGTATGGGCCCGTACTACTGAAAGCACAAGACCCATACGCGTGTCAAGGAAGTCACAACCCCTGGGTTGTTGGTTAGAGGTTAGTTCTCGGAGGTTATGCGAGGTATCTGAGGATCTTGTTGGTGTATTGCAGTATGGTGGTTACGAGGCGTGTTGTGATTGGATCCGGATTGGGATCAGGTCAGGGTAATTAGGGGGCCCCAGCGGCACCTGAGATTATAGGTCAGGAGAGGCCAATGTTGACAGAGGATCGGGTCAGGGAGATCATCTGCGAGGAGGTGGTCGAGATTGTCCGGGGTCAGATTCCGGAGTTATTCGGGACTATTAAGTCCGCTATGAGGGAGTACTTCGATGATCGTTATGCAGCTCTTACTGAGACGGCTGTCGCGGCAGCTACAGCGGCTGTAGCAGTGGCAGGGGGAGGAGCCGGTCAGGGCTTTCAGTATCGGGATTTCGACAGTACGAAGCCCCCGACTTTCGATGGAGTTCAGGATCCGATCGTTGCTATGAGATGGTTGTCAGACGTGGAGGGTTGTTTCTTCACGTATTCATGCCCTGCAGATCATAGGGTGAGGTGTGCTCTGAACCTTTTGAGGCTCGGGGCGTAGGATTGATGGAGGTTGACTATGGGATCTTATTCTGATGCGCAGCGGGCTGCAGTTACTTGGGATCAGTTCCGGGAGATGTTCAGCACTCGTTATGTTCCATGGGTTGAGAGAGAGAGGTTGGCTCAGGAGTTCCTGGAGCTGAAGCAGGATTCAGAGTCGGTGACGGAGATCACCAGGATGTCCACTGAGAGGGCGATGTTTTGCCCGGAGTTTGCTTCGGAGCAGGCTCAGATGTCCCGATATCTGAGTATGCTCAAGAGGGCCATCAGGCAGTTTGTGTCCACGCAGAGATGTGATACCTTGTTAGAGTTGCAGGAGGCCGCCAGGCGGCGGGAGTTAGAGATGGAGTTGTAGTTGCGAGAGCAGAGGAAGGCCCCGGTGCAGTCGCAGCCAGCGCCGAAACGGTTCAAAACCGTTGACTCCAGGATTGGGGGTCAGAGCAGCCACACTTATGAGAAGTGTGGGAAAGGTCATACCGGAGTTTGTAGGTCCGGTGGTGCGTGCCGCAAGTGCGGAAGAGAAGGGCATTATGCGAGGGATTGCCATCAGACAGCCCCGGTACAGGATATGAGGATTTGTTATCACTGCCATCAGGTTGGACACTTGAGAGCCAACTGCCCACAGTTTGCTGCAGGATCGGTGCAGGCTCCAGCACCGGCCACTTTGAGGATTACTGGCGGGGGTCAGGGTGGAGCGGAGCCTCCGAGGGCTCAGGGACACGCATTCCAGCTTACAGCAGAGGAGGTCAGGGCAGAGCCAGATGCCGCGGCGAGTATGTTTCCATATTGTTATCTTGTTATTTGTGTGGTATTGTAAATATGCATGCATTGTTCCGCATGTTTCGTAGTATGATTGAGGATCTTAGTAGTTAGGAGTTGTATTTAGCGTTCAGGAGGACTCTTGGTCAAAAGATAAGGTATATGATCTCGTTGCTAGGAATAGCAACAACGATGCGAGAAGTGTTCAGTTGAGATTCGAACTTCCCTGGAGTTCGGGTGTGCGATGGAGGAAGGGATATTCGGTGAAGGTTACTCACTCCCGAGGGAGTCAGTTCATGGTTAAGAGGGAATATATGGAGTAAGGGCGATTGAGCTATGCCGGTTTTGGGCATCGGTGGTTAGTAGTCGATGCACTAAGTGGGGGAGAATTGGAAAATTCTCCGGTGAAACAACATGCATCCAAGGATGGTTAGCTGTTTGGATTTCAGTAGTGTTTTGCTAAGGGTGTGGATCGGTGAGAGCAAGTGGTAGACAAGTGGGGCGGAGCACAGACCATGGTTTTCGGAAAAGGTGACTAATTGTTGTAAGGCCTGGGTTTAGGCCATGGAAAGGATTCCGGGAACGGAACTGGAGTTCGGAACCCCAAGAGGGCTAGAACAGACTGTATAGGAGAGATTCCCGGGAAGGATGGTGCAGGGTGACGTACGATAGTGTGGAGCGGTCCGGATAGAATGAAGGCCGGAAGGCGTACCAGTCAGACCGAAGGCTCGGGGAACGGTCCAGACAGACTGAAGGCCCAGGAGAGCGGTCCAGACATGCTGAAGGTTTTGAGAGTGGTCCAGATAGGCTGAAGGCCTGGTAAGGCGGTCCAGTCATGCTGAAGACTCTGTATGTGTTAGTGGATTTGTATGCGGAGAATGAGTGAATATGTTGCCATGCAATAGTAATCGATATGATCTGGCCCCAAGTATTGATCATGATGATGAAGTTGGCTGGAGGCCGTGTGTAGGCCTTGTTAGTTACGTGATCGGATTCGGAGTATGTGGGAGTTCGGGAATAGCAGTTGCACTACATATATAGTGTAGAGTGGAGTTTAGCTCTGTGGCACTTATAGGTGCGGTAAGGGTTGTTGAGTAGACTTCCTGGAAAGGGAAGGTATGTAGCTCCGGAAGGAGTTTGGGTCCTCTGAAAGGAAGGCAGTGGAGTAAATGGATGATCGAAAGTGCTAGGTAGTGAGCACTGGAATTGTACCAGATATATAGAAGCACATATGGTTTGGATGCCCGTTGAGGTTGTGGCAATGTTGGATGATGCGCAGGCTTGTTTTCAATCTCCTTGGAGGAGGAGGAGGAAAGTGGTTCCAGATTGGAGATTGGGACAGAGGAAGGTGAGACAGCAGGTTAACAGACTCGGGAGTAGTCTGGACTAGTGCGGAGGACTGTATATGGATATTACAGTCGGATGTCAAGGACCTAGAGATCGTGATAGGGAGGTGTGAGTGGGTTGCACTCCGTTGTGTCGAACCGAAGGGTTCGAGGGTGACGTAAGGACAAGGTCCTTAGTTCCGAGTATGGTTGTAGGCTTGAGTTATGTATGTGGAGGTATTCCAATCTGGGGTATTCCATCATGAGGATTCATTCCAGGATGCAAGTTATCAGGGTTATCGCCAATTTTGGGCGAAGGAAGACGGATTAGTTTCTTATCAGAGCTCAGTGGGTGTTTGTAGAATCTAGCATTTGCAGGGCGCGGAAGTGTGTCCCTGATATGAAGGGATAGTATCATCGGGTGATACGTGGTTGATATGTGGTACTATTGAGTTGAAAGACGATGGTCGGCTTGGAATAGTGGCACCAATGCCACGCGAGAAGAAGTCATTTTAAAAGAAATGCAGTAGTAGAGTTTGTAAGACCTGGAGTTAATTGAGTAATCGGAGTCTGCAGTGCAAAGGGGTTTGTTCTGAAGCGTATACTGCAGTAGGCTTCGAGGACGAAGCCTAATATAAGTGGGGGAGAGTTGTAACATCCCAAATTTCATAAGTATCATCAAAGGGCTCAAAGTGTAATTGAAGGAAGGGACTCGACGAGTAGGCCTTCTTACTCGCTGAGTCGGAGCGGGTTTTGGGTCGCGGAATAAGTGGCCAACTCGCCGAGTCGGAGGCTGGGACTCGACGAGTTGGTACTGAAGGGAGAAAACCCTAATCTTGGGGGTTGTGCCCTATATAAAGAATGTTATATCCCTTCCTCAGCCTCCTTACCACTCTTGAGAGCCTGTAAACCCTAGAAATCGAGTGAGCCTCCATTATTAGAGAGAATAGAGCTTTAGAGGAGGAAATCTTGAAAAGAGGCTTGAACATCAAGAGGCTTGCTGCAAAGGAGTGGTGTAGATCCGGGATCTACTTCAGTTAGAGCTTATATTGGAGGTAATAATCTGTTGCTTGGGCTCTTTTGCATCTAGATCTATTATTGTTTGAGATTTGGGGCATTTTTGGTATGATTGAAGGTTATTTCGGGTTTGGAGGGTAGATCTGAGGTTGCTACCTCAGGTCTAGACTTGAGCTGGTCTAGAATGTCATAAAGTATTTGTCTAAGAGTTGTTGGTGAAGCCCCCTAGTCCTTAACCATAGCCCTAATGTGTTTTAGGCCTATATCTCCTTGGTCTCACGTAAAGTTTGCAACTTTATGTGAGGGTTAGACTGTAGAAGAGTGGATCTATGGATTGGAGCCCCTGCATGGCTCGAAAAGCCACTGTATGGATTGAGAACTGGAGAGACTCGGCGAGTCACATGGGTGTACTCGACGAGTTGTATGTGTTGGATTAATGTCTAAGTCCATAACTATATTTGTTATGTACTTGACCCGACCCGATATGGTCCATTTGGGTTGCACTTCACCAGCACAATTTATATGGATAGTCTTTTGAGAATAGTATATTTATGATTTATATTAATATATTATAAGTTCTAATATATTAATATGGAATCATATTATTTAATTAGTATTGATCAATAATTAATTTAGAATTAATTAAGTGATAAAAAAGAACTAATTAAATATAGACTCTTATATATATGGAATGGGCCAAGTTCATTTAGGTTGGGCTAAGCTTTCATGGATGGTCCATGGAGCTTTTAACCCATGGATCCTATGTAAATGAAAGGTCATGGGTATTAGGGTTTACATGGATGTAACCCTAATCCTCCATAATATATAAAGGGGTCCTTGGCTCACAAAATTGGAACAAGTGTGTGAAAATAAGAGTGGGCCGATTTTAGTGTGCATACATATTCTCTCAAGTTCTTCCAAGATGTTTTGGTGATTTGTGATTCCATTTGAGGCTTCCACACTATTGGGGCTAAGCTCTTAAAGCTTGAAGACATCAAGCTACATCAAAAGGTATGTCATCTAACTGGAACTTTGTAGTATAGGTGCTTCATAATATGCTAGTTAGGATGAAACCTTGGAATAGTTAATATTTACATGTATAATAGAGAAAACATAGATCCAAAGTTTATAGGGTTGCATGTACACCATAGGAGTGTTAGAATGCTCAAAACCCAACAGTGGTATCAGAGCCATGGGTTGTTTTCTGTTATATTGATGCAAATGTTTTATTTTCAAGTTGGAAAAAAAAGGAAAAAAAAACATGACGTTTGTCAAATTTTAAGATAATTACTTGTTTTGTGAAAAACTAATTATTTGTAAAATTTGAATCATTTGCTATATGAGTTGAATTAGGTCAAATTTAGTAAAAGATAAAATGATATGATTATTTTATTAGTTTTAAAAGGTTGATCTAAATGTTTTAAGGAGTTACAAATTTTGTCATAAAATTTTGGAGCTCAATAGTTTTTTTTAAAAGTTGTGATCTTAAAAGTTTTGAAACTTCCATAAGTTATGGATATGAAAGTTTTTTATTAAAAAAAATAATTTTGATTCAAAGTTTTTATGGAGTTACAAAATTTGGTGTTGATGTTTTAAAGAATTCCATAACTTGTTCTTAAGTTATGGAACATGAAAAGTTTCATCATAAAACAAGTATTTAACTCCATAAGTTATGGAATTCAAAAGTTTTCAAGAGTTACAAAACTTGCCCTCAAGTTTTGGAACTTGGAAAAAGTTTTTTATGATAAAAAAAAAAGAATTGAATTCTAAAACTCTTGGGTTCATAACTTAAACAATTAATTAAATGGTTTTAATTTTGAGTTTAATAATTGGAATTATGATGTTTTGTTGAATAGTTCAAATTAACTCTTATGGACTTTATTAATAGTTAATTAAAGCGTTTAATTAAAAGAGTTTTATTAATCCATAAATATATGGTTTGAGTTTAATTAAATTAAAAGTCTAGTTTAATTAATAGATTAAACCACCAAGTATTTTAAATGTCTAAAATACACCCTTATACTATTATAATATTAAAAGTTTAATATATTATATGTATAAGAGCAAGTCGTCTTACCATTAGTAGGCCTCATTCACGAAGCCGGTCTATAAGGGGGGTATAAGGTTACTGCCTATAAAATGGCAGTTTAATGGGTGTCCACTCTCACTCACCGCTTCCTTGACCGGTGGAGGGTCGTTAGCCGAACAGGTAGGACAAGGACTATAATTCTCCCTTCATTATAAGTATAATGATAAATACTAAGTAACTAAACACTTATAAATTCCCAATCTTAGTTACTTAGGAAAATGTGAATAAGGTGCTAATCCATGAAATTACACTTTGCACTTTGTTTAAGCTGTTAGTGGAGCGTGTGTGGTTAACCGACACACTAACCTGGACTTAACAAGGTAGGCACAGGGTAACTTAATGTTTATCATAGTATCGTTGGAGCGTGTATGGTTAACCGGCACATCGATTGAGGGGTAAATATTAAGGGTACCAAGTATATTTGCATGGTTACTTCACACCTTGTTTTGTGATCCTCGGCATCCCAGTCACAAAACCTGAAGGGCACACTCGAGATTGAAACATGCCATTGAAAAGTTCAATGAATCTCAAAAGAATCTAGGAGTTTCAAAACCAATTAAAACCTAATAATACATTTCGTTTATCTTGGTGGAAATTGGTGAATCGTCATTCACCTACCTTCAAATATTTTATAGCTTGGATTACGGCATCCCTCTTCCAAGTTATAAAATAGTTTGTTGGGTCCTAGCCTTAATATATCATATCGGGTGTTATATTAAGGACTTAAATCAACTTTACGTGAATTTCTCCCATTGTTGATGTCTGGTTTAGACAACAATGATCTTCCCAAACCAAGCTTTCCTAATGAATATGACTTCCCGAGTTTGGCTCAAGGAAGTCATACTTCTCTTCCTCCACCTCCTCCAATTATTCTCCCTAACCCACAAGTTCAAGGTCACTCAAGCCCTAATGGCAAGCAAGGTCTATGTGTGATCACATCTTAGAGATGAAGTCACATATTGACAAGCCGGGAGAGTTGGGTGTCAAAGTCTTGAGAAAGTTGGATGTTCAATCACTTTCTAAGTCACATAGTGAGTTCCTTTTGGACTACTATGAAACAGACTATGACATGAACCTTAATGATCATATCTATTTGCTTGGTGCTGCTGAATCAACAATGATTTGGAACGATAGTAAAGCAAATTTGATTAGAAGATCAACTTCCCAAAAACTTTATGGACAGTGACAATGGTGACACTGGAAATCCAGAAAAAGCATTCTCTTCCCAATGGAAAGGGATTGGCCATAGTCAACCCGGTTGACCAAATGGTAAAGAGAAAGGCTAAGTCTGAGATAGTCCCATTACCAAAGGGTCCATATGTTTATTTTGCCAAAGGAAGGGGCGTTGATTGCAAAGCTGCCAAATTTACCTAAGGATGTTAAAGTCAATAAGTTTGACTCTACATCAGGTAGAGCCCATTATCTAACTCTGTTAAGTTCTATTCTGAGATCCTCATTACATGATGTGACTGGGTCACATGTTGATGTTTTAAAAATCAAAGAATAGAGAGAAATCTTAAAGGAAGTATATGCTGATTCTGATCGCGAAGGTGGATTTCGATTGCATCAGAATTTTGAGCAGTTGCTTAAGAAGTTATGATATATTGCTAAGGAATAGATAACAACAATTTTCCATGTGGATTATAAGGATAAGTTTTTCTGCAAAGTTTTAAAATAAAAGAAAATTGTTTAATTTTATTTATTTGAAGTATCCTTACAATGACATTTGTGGAAAATTGTTGCTTATATGATTCCACTGACAATAATATTGGAAAATGGATTTGATTCTTTCATTTGTGGTAGTGTCTAAATTTACCAAATCAGGAAAGTTCCTCATCACCCAAGTTTCAATTGGACCGAAACTTGGAATCATGCAAGTTGAATAGTATGATGAATGAGAACTTTCAAGCATTGGAAAATCAAGACTAATTACTTGTTCATATGGATGTGCGAGTCAAGTGAAGGACTAAAGGGATCGAGTACACATTCTTGTGCACTGGTCATGTCCACCACAAAGCTCGTTAAGACTATTTGATTTACTAAAGTTAAGTAAATATGGTTATACTTACAAGTTTAAGTATAATTCTGAAACATTGGAAAAGTCTCAATGTATGGCAGAACGAATGGGAAGAATCAAATTAGGCAGAAAGATAAAAGTTTGTCAAATCTAAAAAGATGGGAGAGTACTTTAGTATCATGTTTGTGATCATCTTAATGATTTAGAAATCATATCACTATTAGTCCTCTAAAGGTCATCTTAGTGCATTCTTATGACTAAGAAGATGAGTCATGAATTGTTGAAATGGTTAGATCAGGAAGATGAGTCATACTTCGTTCCAAAACAATTCTTAGAGTCATACTCCAAGATTGTAACTTGAGTGACATATCTTAAAGAAAGGTTTAAAACACTTGTCAAATGTAAGAGTAAAAGTGTCCTACTCTTGTACATTTGAAATTGGTAAGTTGTGATGTTTTGGATAAAACAAAGACCAACTAAGGCCAATTGTGTGAAGTGTTTGTCTTGATAAAGAATCTGCACTATCTCTTGAATATTTGGCAAGATAGTCTTATATGTCAAGAGGATAGTGGGAGTCTTAAAGATCCTAAAAAGAATTTCAAGAACTAATCAAGAATAAAACCTGAGGTTCTTCACTAGCACACGACTTGAGGTTTATAACCTATCGTGTTGACATATTTTGTGCCCATTCCAGTTAAAGTTGGCTTTGCATAGGAGTTCTGAAAGTTCTCAATTGGTTGCATAACAACTTGGAAGCAATGGCAGGCCCTGTACTGCCAGGTGGGAAGAAGTTAAGATTGCATAAGTTCAGTCCATATGAGTTTGGATTTGTCATTATCCTTGTCTTGTGACTATGGTTTTTGACGATTCACATGAATAAGAACACATACACCATAAAATCTAAGGGTCATAAGGTTTCTCTCCGATTCATGAAAATGATGGTGAGGAAACATTTCCACCAAGTAGATTTGAAGCAGATGGCAAAAGGTCTAAACAATTGAGACTATGATTACGACATCCCTTTTCATAGTTCTGAAATTGTTTAGACACACATGCATGCTATCTAAGGAAAGGTGTATGATTTTGATAAAGTTTTATCAAAGCATCTCGTATCGGAAATCTGAACTTTGGTAAGAAAGTCAATAAAGTATTGATTTCTAGAAGTCCAGCTGATTTCTGAGTACATGTCAAAGCTAGTGGGAGCATAAGTGTTATGCTAATAATCATCATGTTAGTGGGAGCATGATAATTTGTGAGTACATATCAAAGCTAGTGGGAGCATAAGTGGGCCGACTGAAGGCCCGGTGTGGGCGGACCAGTCATACTGTAGACTCAGAGAGTGGACCAGGTGGATTGAAGGCCCGGTGCGGGCGGACCAATCACACTGTAGACTCGATGTACATGACTAGACTCGGAGGGTGGACCAGGTGGACTGAAGGCCCGGTGCGGGCTGACCAGTCACGCAGTAGACCCGATGTGCATGGTTGTTCTGTATTGTGATATGATATGAGTATGGTTATATGTGGTTGGTATTTTGGGGGTAACTCACTAAGCTTTCGGGCTTACAGTTTCAGTGTATTGTTTCAGGTACTTTAGGAGATCGTGGCAAGGCGAAGGCGTGATCGTACCGCTCCTCATGTTTTATGATTTATGTGATATGGTTCTGGGGGATACTCTGATGTTTAAACTATTTTGAAAACGAGATGTATGAACTTAATGGTTTTTGAATGAATTAAAATGTTTTAAATTGGCTCAATTTTTATGGGTGTTACATTTAATCTCGACGCTTATTTTATTCTTTATTTATTAAACATTTATAAATAAGTAATAAGCATATAAATTCACATAATACTCAAATATTTCATCTTTATTATCTCAAAAAGAGTTACAATAGTTGACCTAGACTATTACATCATCTGATAATGCTTAGCCCCGAAACCCGGGCGTTATATATATATATATATATATATATATATATATATATATATATATATATATATATATATATATATATATATATAGAGAGAGAATATGGTTTTAATTCAATGTTAGTAAATCCGGTATTTACTCATAATTTACTTAAAATATATGTTAACAACAAAATATGTATTTCGCAATATGTGAATATCATTTTTCACAACTCCATGTGTGTGTGGAGGGGGTTCTCTAATTTAACTTTTAAGTTTGGGTTGGGAGATTTTTTAGGTCCTACATGAATGGTCTATTTTTTTACTGGAATCTAGACTTTAAGGGAGTCCTTAATACAAAAGGTGGGCAAGGACTCTATTAACACCCTATTTCCAAGTGTAAGTTAACGAGCGAAGCGAAAAAAATGGAGGGGACTGGAGAGAAAGTTATGTCGATCGTGTTGCCGAGTTTTTTGGTTGGAATGATTCGGAAAGAAAGGAAATGATTTCGGAGGATCAGTTTCTCTCCTAATCTTCCTACCAAATTGGAGTGATTTGGAAAGAAAAGAATCATTGATAAAGATAAATCTCAACGTTTACCAATCTACCCTTCAACCCTATATAGCGATTTCACGTCAAATATACAACACATATAAAAAATCAAACTCTCTCCCGCCTCTATGTACCACCAGTGACGATCCTGCCCTGCAAGTCTTTACTATCAGGTTTCAATTTCTTCTCCATTTTTTCTGCTTCATGTTGCCATTAAACGAGTACATTGTGTTCATGTTTTTTTTCTGCTTAAAAACAATTATTTTGTAATTGAGAATGTTATACTCGAATCCTGTTAAGTTTCCCTTTATACCTTTATTTGTAATCTTTGCAACTTTGGCCCTTACGTTGGGCGTACCTGGATGGTACGTTGGGCGTAAGGGGCATTAGGCGAAACGGTGGCGTTTTGGAGAGTACATTAGGCGTACACTGAGTACGTTGGGCATACTATGTATGGACATAAACCCTAATCTTTAGGGTTTGGATCCTATATATTGAACCTCAAGTCTCATTCCCTCGTCCCATTTCTAGCCCCCATCACTAGAAACGTTCCCCATTGCAAACCCTAGCCCTATTGTTGCATTTTGAAGCTTTAGAGTATTTTTTTGTGTATTTCAAATAAAGAGGAATGTGGTGGTGGAGCTTGGAAGCTAGAAGCAAGCTTGGATCTGGAAGTCTTGCATCATTCTCAACCTCCAGAAGGTATAAAGTTCATAACTTGGTGATTAACTTGATAGATCTTGTTTATACAAGGATATTATGAGTTTTTGTCCCCAAACTATGACTTTCTTATGCATGACATGCTATAGAACATATGGGTTGTCCTTTTGGACGTTTTTACCATGTATAGAGTCATAAAAATGTGATATTGGCATCTCAGAACATATGGCCCGGAGATCATACGAGAGGCAACAAAGAAGGTCATTCAAATTCGTTAACAACTAAAAGCATCTCGGAACCAACAAAAGAGTTATGCGGATAAACGACGAAAGCCCTTGGAATTCCAGGTTGGTGACCGCGTACTGTTGAAGGTCTCACCCTGGAAGGGAATGATACATTTTGGAAAACGTGGTAAACTGAATCCAAGGTATATTGGGCCATTTGAGATCCTCGTCAGGATCGGTCCGGTAGCTTACAGACTTCAACTACCGCAGGAGCTCAGTAACTTACACCCCACCTTCCATGTGTCTAACTTGAAGAAGTGTCTGTCCAATGAGACTCTCGTCATCCCACTTGACGAAATCAAAGTAAACGAGAATCTCCACTTTGTCGAAGAACTTGTGGAAATCATGGACAGGGAGGTCAAAAGGACGAAACAAAGTCGCATACCCATAGTGAAGGTCCGTTGGAATGCCAAGCGAGGGCCTGAGTTTACTTGGGAACGCGAGGACCAGATGAAACAAAAATACCCACATCGTTTCCCCAACCCTTGAGGACCCACTCAGAATTCTAATTTCTGGATGAAATTCCTTCTAACTGGGGGATGATGTGACAACAGCCAAATCTGGTCAAACAAAGTCAACAAATGTCAAACCGGTCAACTTAACTTGTATTAGAATTTTAGGATAAATATGATATCCTCTAATGTTTCTAATGTACTATTGACAAATTATAATACGAAGTACCTCTCTGGATTGCAAATTATCAAATATAAACCCTAATCAGGGTTAGTAACGTAACAACTTGATAATTCAACTATATATTATTTGGGAATAAATAATACTCGTAACACAATGTATTGGAGTTCATAAACCTGACACTACATGGCAAATTCATAGCAAATGCTACAAACACAAAATTTTGGTGAATTCGTCACTAAATACGATAAAGTCTATACCCGGCTAAACACCAAATTTTTAACGAAACAAACTTGGAAATTCATCCTAACTTTCATGTAACGTATTATTATTTTGATAATAATGTTTGTTGTAATAATTTGAATTTTTATAATTCAAATTGAATATTTAGACATCCTTTATACCATATTTATTTTATAAAAACACCATCATTTTTATAAAAATACCAAAAGTTTATAAAGGTTTGGCTTTTTTTTATAAAAAGTCAATAGTTACTAATGTGTACCTTCATTTTAAATGGGCAACCACTTAAACCCTAGAGTATCTTACCATTTGTCTAATCCATATCCCCCATACCACCCCTCACACTGTTCCATGCGGCACAAAATATAAATTATATAAGTCGTTCAAAAAAAATAATAATAGAGTTATATAAAAATAAATGAAATATTAAAATGCATAAAAACACATAACTAATTATACATTATTAATCGCACAATACTTCTTTATATACCATGTTGGTTGTATAGACTCAATCACCTTTGAAATTTTTGTTAGGCTTCACTAACACTTTTTGTATTGCCACGTATGCTGATTTTATATCGTTATATTTTATTGGTAATGTTGATGGCATATAAAAATGACTTGAACATTAATATCTTAATTCAAAGACATCTATTGGTGTTAAAATGTAACATTCGTTATATTTTTTATGTGACATTGGCTAAAATGTGTTGTTTTCTTGGTTTCTCTTCTTGGATAATGACAAAGCTTCATGCTTTTTTTATTACAACACTGTGATTTGGAAAATCGAATTAATTAAAGCAATGGAAGTATAATATTTGCACAAAAATATTTAGAAGCCTGTGTAACTATCAGTGAATTCTTTGTATTATGAGCGAAAGGATTTTCTGAATGAACTATTACTTTTATCATTATATATATCTGATACCTTTGAGCCTGAGGGTAGTATGGTCATTTGCCAAGTTAATTTATCCTAACCATGTGTTTTTATTGATCCTCAAACACCATCTTTGTTGGACACAAAATGCATAAAACGATAGTTAGTCTAATGCTCTGTATAAAAATGAGGAACATTGTTTTATCAAGTTTGAACGGTCTAAATAGTAATAAAATGAATGTTATTTTCACTCATTTAATTTAGATAGTTAGAGAACTTATGCATCTTTAAAAAACACATCATTAACACTATATCCTTTTTTTAACACAAAATTTTACAGTTCAATATTTAAAAAACCAAAATATAAAAAAAATAAAAAAAATTAAAACTCCATTTTATGATTCATATATTATGACTCATTTTGGAAGTCAGAATAAACTAAAACTACAAATATAAATTAAAACAGTTAGTCACCTAATCAATTTAGTCATACTTTAAAATATAAGCACTTTTAGCACAAGTATTACACATAATCATCGTCATTGCTTATTTGAATATTTGAACTTCTTGCCGTCAAATGTATATATAATTTTATGTATGATATCGAGTTTGATTTATTTTATAAGTTAATATATTTTCATAAAAAGTTCATTGAACTTACAAACCAAATATATTTATAGATTGAACTTGCAAACCAAGTATAGATTAAACATATTACAAAACATATTTATAGAAATAAAGTCATAAACATTATCTGTGATCATGTCAATTCCCAGAAGAAATAGAAATGTCAGTCCATGTTTTTGTCTCAATTACATTCTTCTAACATTGAAGAAATAAGAACCTAAATTAATTAAGTTACATTAAAGAACTGAGAAAAAAAAAGACATGGCAATGAAACATCGGCCACTCTGTCTAGAATCAAAGGCCAAGCAAGTTCCTAATCATAATTTTCAAAATTCGGGAAACATTAGGGTAAAACAAAATGAATTTTTAAATTTGTTGTCATATTTTGATTTACCTCATTGCATAATCTATAGAAGCCCATCCACCGATCCATGTTTATGACCGTGTAATCAATATTCATTTGTTTTCTTACTATAGATTATGGACCATGGAAGTCATGTGTTGTTTTTTGCCTTCTCGTCCAAACCCCGACAACTATTCATCAGTAGAGCTTCACATTTAAAAACTGAACTAATAGAGGAATAAAAACCAGTTTGTAGAAAGAGAATATACATACCAAAAGTAAACAGAGAAATCTAAAACAAAAGCAAAAATAATTCGTACAGTCCCGACAAAGAAACAAAAACCCGGAATTATGCCAAAAACCAACCCGGAAATGACATAGCATTTCCAAAATAGATTTAACCATTAAAGAGAAAGAGGAAGAAGCATACTTATGGCAAAAATTCACATTCTAGATTTAGGACCGAGGATTTGAACTTGCTGAAAAAAACTTCTTTTAAGAGAAAATAACAAAAATATATAACATTTAGACGTGAAAACCATAAACACAACTCTTAGATCAGTATATGCCTGAAATCCATTTAGGATGAAACATCATATAGAAAAAAGGGACTATCAACATTAGCAATTTCCATGAAAGTAGGATGCTATCACAAACAAATACAAGAAAGTAGATTGCTATTTCTTGGATTAAAACCTAACCCAAATATGTCTATTTACTCACACACACACAACTTCTTTCACAGGCAACAATGCAACACACAACCATTATTTCTGTCTAGTAAATTTTATAAAATACAATGCCTAAAAAATAATGAAATTTAAATGATACAATACAAAGAAAGAAAAGTATGATGTTATAGCCTATAATAAATAAAAAGGAAAGTACGGAAAATAATTGATTATTTCATTTAATTTCTAAAAACACCCAAAATCAATAACAAATTTTTTTTAAACAAACGAACAAAACATAATATTTGATGGGATATACCAAATTATAGAATAGCCAAATTGGGTAGCAACTTACTTTAGTTTATTCTTCTTATTATAGCATTGAACTTTGAAGAGTATACCAAATTATAGAATAGTCAAAATTGGGTAGATCTTACAAAATACAATGCTATAATCGATAGATCTTTCATGGTAGAGTCTTTGAATAAAAAACCTTGTGTTATGTACAATGCTATAATAGGAGGAAATGAAAGTAGGATGCTATAATGAAAAAATAAACTAAAGTAAGTTTCTATTTCTTTGCATTTAGACCTTCATTTATATCCACAATAAGATTGTGCCTTTAAAAAGTTATAAAGGAAGTCAACTTAAAAGTCAAACAGGATTGTGTCTATGTTTAAAAACAAGAACTTACTGGATGTCGGTTGTCAATTTTGCCAACAAGTCGAGACCCATGCTTTGTTTATGCTTTTGCAAGATCTTTTTCGAGCTATATGGAATAATTTTCCTGCAAGAATACATAATAAACTGAGGAACTCATGCGAAAAGAATCAACTGTATAACCAATATTGCTGTAAATTAATCCTTGAAATCAAAAGGCCCCTAAATTTTCAGAAATAAAAGAGTATGCATTCCGAAAGAAAACGGCATTAGAAAAGAAAAAGAAAGAATTAATGCTATTAAAATCAAAAGTGATTCAAAAGGCGATCAACCTGATGCTTATAAGTTGATCAAACTTTTCATTCTCATTTTACTAATCATATTGAACAGGCTATAACAATAATTAAATAGTCAAAAAATTACACAATTAACGTAGGGTGTATTAGAATAGAAACCGACCAAAATGTATGAAATGAGCCAACTCTTGTGTTGTAGAAGCAATCTGTCCAAGAACTACATTCATCTTAAGTAGCAACAAAACAAGTTTAAGAATCAAATTTGACCATTAAAGTAAATAAAAGTAATTCTTGGAAAGCATATTAAAATCTTAAAATGTGAAAGGAAGAATGTACCTTTAAGTTTCTGGCTGAAAAAAACAACAAAGTGAAATCCAGAAACAAACATCTGCACGGATGGAAGAATATTAGGTTTTTAATTGGTTTGGGAGTGAGAGCCATGAAACTTATACCCTAAAATGGGTTTATGTAGGCATTAAAATAGAAATCGAATGCATTTTCACAAACACCTGACCTAGTGTAGCAAATAGGTTCTTGCAAAGCATTGTCACTTACAATTTTCCTCTATTGGCCACTTTAATTATCTTCATCCTAAAATCAAACAAAACAAAATGCGATTGCCATCAGTCAAAACCAGGAATTGACGTGCGTAATAGAAAGAAGGTAAACAAACCTGATAGATTGAAACTAAAATAGAACATGGATGTAAAATGAAATCAAATTAGGAATTGAGAAAGCACGAACTAACCTTAAGTCCAATAAATTTTTGTTCTGTTTTCCCTCCCAATCGACATCGTCGTCTTACTTGTTTCTCCAGTGAAGATCATCAGCAAAATTGCAACATAAATTTATCGACGGTGGAATCCAATAGGTTGACAGAAGAACGTTTGCGTTCAGAACCCTGAAAAAAATTGAATACATCAATTGAGGATAAGAACTTGAGAAACATAAATTCAAATATGCCTGAGAGAGAGAGAGGTGCAATCAACATAATAGTACCTGATGGGTGGGTGTTTTCGTTTCCAGCAGATCAGATCCTTGTTTCCGCCGGACGGTGGTCGCTTAGGGTAGGATTTTTAGTAGAGATAAGGTTTAGAAAGAGAGGCGTATGGTTAGAAATCATACAGAAGAAAGATGAACAAAAAAATAAATTAGTCGTGGTCTGGTAGTTGTAGCAGAAGGTCGATCTAGGTTTCCTGGATCAAGAGAGGTGGGAGAAGAACACCGATATGATGGTGAATGATCTCGCAGTGGGCTTTATAGTAGGGGAGAGCAGCAAAGGGACGTAGACTTCAAATTTTGAAAATTGAATCAAACATACGAAATTTAAGGATATTTGCAGAAGCCTATTGGATCTACAATTCAAATTTTGAATGCACCCGGATACCTGGGAAGAAGTCAAGGATATCAGATTTTAGGAGACTTATAAGGGTTCAAATGCTGATAAAAGGCTAAGTTATAAAATAATATTATTTTATTGATGATTGGTTGTACTATAAGCTTAGAGACTTCAACGTCTTAAAAAAATATTATTATTATATTAAAGTTATTTATAGAAATAATAAGATTTGTTTTATAAGATAGTAAAGATATATATATATATATATATATATATATATATATATGTATATGTTAACGTTACCTAACAGCCACGTTAAATGTGACGGAAAATGTAACAGAGACGTTACTACCGTGGCTAAGACCCGGTCTTGGCCTAAGAGAGCCAAAGTCGGAGCGCGCAACTCATTTCTCATCACAAGGGAAGAACATTTCATGTGATCTCCTCATTCACTTACAACCAATGAGAAAGCAACGAATAGTACGGGTGGCGCCCATAACTGACATCACCTGGCAGTTAGTTAGCGTGAATAGCTCTCCCAGTAAGAGGAGGCCACGTTTCACGCTCACGAGGCACGGTCCCCACGATCCGTTAGTAACAGGTTCTAAAAGGATCTCTTCCGTCTCAAGGAAGGAATCCATCTTCTCTCTTATGAAGATCACCCTAAAATTCCTCTCTATCACCAAAAACTAACTTGATCATCGGAGCGACGTCCCGGGAGAACACATGGTTGTCCTTTAACGATTCTTTTGTGATTATGTTCTCAGGCAAGCACCTAAGTCAGATCCATCCTTCAGCATCCAACCCATCTGTGAACATGTCACAACATTTGGCGCCATCCGGACGTATCCTCAGAGTGATACAACCAATAGACGACTCTGGTTCCCTTCACAAGGGGGATCTAAGCCCAACAATATCTAGGATGGCAATAGAAGCTCTGTTCAGAACGCACCACTCCAGGTGCTGATGACACAGATCCCGCCAATTACGATAAGAACAGTAGAATCAGGGCTCTAGGGCAATTTCTGGCAATTGTCATCGACTATCTCATCCCCTCAGGTGGCGATATCACATCCCAATCTGTTGCAGACAAATCCATATGACGGCACTGAGGTATTCACCATCTCTAACTCCCGTAAGAGAAACGCACCTCACCACGCAAAAAACGAGATTGAGGTACTCTCGAGAAACCTACTTAACATTAGTTTATTGAGCAGCGATCCCAGACCATCAAACTAGGATCCACGAGACCCACTCCTCATATCAGGATTCATTCGTAACACGAAGGTCCACTGAATATACATTGACAATGGTAGTTGCTCTGATATACTCTATGAGCATTGTTTCCGGCAGCTACCTGGAAGGAGGGGCTCCAACCCTCAACTGGTGGACCATTAGTAGGATTCACCGGGCATAGCTTGGGGCCACTAGGAACTTTTCGGCTGCCCCTAACGTTGTTCAGCCACGACGAAAGGGACTGAATCACAAGGACAGTCGAATTCTCTGTGATCCGATACCCATCAAAACACAACATTCTGCTTGGACGATCAACAATCACTTTACTGCATCTTATACCATCGACGATACAGGACATCATTAAATTCAGCACACACCAGGGATTGACGACGGTCCTCGCCACAAACACCAGAGTACAACATTGCCACCAAATCATAGCCGCCCAGAACTCGTGCGCACGCCAAAGAAGTCCAATGAGGGATGTTCCACCGAGCAACACCAGATACACATAGAGTATCCAGAGCAGCTCGTACGAATCGACGCCCACTTAACAGACGAAACCAAGGCATGACTGGTGGCGCTCCTGAGGCAATATTTCATCGTCTTCTCCTGGAAGCCAATGTATCTGTCAGGCGTCGATCGATAGTTCATAGAACACAACCTCAACATCGCACCTGGGAGTAACCCTATAAAGCAAAAGAAGCGAGGAGAGGCGGCAGACCGCAATAGGGCTATTAACGCAGAAGTGGCTGATCTGGTGAGTGTTGGCATACTCAGGGAAGTAATGTTCCCAACATGGATAGCAAACCCGGTCATGGTAAAGAAAGCTAATGGGGCATGATGAATGTGTATAGATTATTCAGATCTTAATAACGCCTGCCCAAAGGATTGTTATCCTCTCCCGAAGATCGATCAGAAAGTCCAATCGCTCAAAGTCTTCCGATTCAAATGTTTCATCGACGCATATAATGGCTATCACCAGGTGCAGATGAAACGAGAAAATGAAGCAAAAACAGCCTTCCATATCGAAAAGGTCACCTTCTGCTATCAGAAAATGCCATTTGGGCTAAATAACGCGGGTGCTACTTACCAGAGGCTGATGGATAAGGTATTCGCCGACCAAATTGGATGGAATATCGAAGTCTACATCGACGATATGGTAATTAAAAGCCGCAATGATGAGATGTTACTCCAAGACGTGGAAGAAACCTTCAAAACGCTAGTCAAAGCGCAGATGGAGTTAAATCCAACTAAGTGTACTTTTGGAGTCGAGGAAAGGCAATTCCTTGGCTATCAGGTGACCAGGAAGGGATTCTACCCAATCCCACCAAAATACAAGAGTTCCTCGAGTCGAAAACTCCATACAACCTTAAGGGAGTACAGGAGATCAACGGTAGGTTAACGAATCTTGGAAGGTTCATTGCAAAATCCGCAGAGAAGGCGCTTACTCTGTATCAAACACTCAAAGGATGCTTAGACAAAAAGCAATTCAAATGGACAGAGGAAGCGGACGTGGCCTTGCAATAATTGAAACATGTACTGCAGTAACTCCCGACTCTCGCCTGGCCACTTCCAGGGAGACGCTACAAATGTACTTAGCAGCGTCTGAGGAGGCTATCTCCTCTGTGTTAGCGGTGGAAAGGGAAGGCAAGCAAATCCCCATTAACTTTGTCAGCAGGGCCCCGCAAGGGCCAGAAGTAAATTACCCGCCCTTGGGAAAACTGGTCCTCGCCCTGGTCTACACAGTGAGACGTTAACGGAGGTATTTCCAAGCGACAAGATGGATGTTCTGACCAGTTACCCAATAAAACAAGTGCTGCTAAGGCCGGAAAAGTCCAGACGCCTAGCCAAGTGCACCATAGAGTTGGGTGAACACGACATCCAGTACCACCCCAGAACCAGCATCAAAGCCCATGCCCTTGCTGACTTCCTGGTTGAAATCCCAGATACCATCAAGGGAGTGCCGACGACAATCTTTGTCGACCCATTAGAGCCTAAAGCCGACAAGGAACTTTGGAAGTTGTATACCGATGACACAGGAAGCAAAGAAGGCTCAGGCGCAGGCCTGATCCTCCAAAGCCCCAAAAGGCGAAGATATCACCTACGCACTGCGGTTCGACTTCCAAGTATCTAACAACGAAGCAGAGTATAAGACACTCCTGTCAGGAATAAGGTTGGCAAAGGAGGTTGGCGCAAAAAAACTAGCAGCTCTTAGTGACTCGTTGCTTATCACAAACCAAATAAATGGAGTATACGAGGCAAAGGACCCTAGGAATACATAAATATCTAGACGCGGTCCGTAATTTAGCCAACACGTTCAAAAGTTTTTCAATAAAGCAAATCTCCCGGGGGAAAAATGTAAGGGCAGGCGCCCTCAGCAAGCTGGCCTCTACCTCGTATGATCATATCACAAAGAAAGTGTTGGTCGAAGTACTCCCGGAAAAGAGTATTTATAACCAAAAAGTCAATACCATATCACCCCCCCCAGAATGGACAACACCATTTGTTAATTACTTGCGCCATGGCGTGCTTCCGGACAATCCACAGGAGGCGAGGAAAGTCATAGTCAGAGCACCGCATTTTGCAACAAGTGACAATCAGTTGTACCGAAGAGGATAATTAAGCCTATGTCTCAGGTACATTTCTAAGACAGAGGGGCAGAATTTTCTCCAAGAAAGCCATTTTGGGGACACAACAGCACATGAAGGCGCCCACACACTCACATGCAAGATACTTCGCCTAGGAGTATATTGGTCGTACGTATACAACGATGTCGCATCCTTAACCAAGAAATGCAAGGAGTGCCAAGCATTCGCCCCTTTTCCAAAATCAACCGGCCATTCCATTGACAATCATCACTAGCCCCTGGCCTTGGCACCAATGGGGGACCGATATAGTGGGACCATTTCCACCGGCGCCAGAAGGCGTAAAGTTTTTGCTGGTAGTCGTGGACTATTTCACCAAGTGGATAGAGGCAGAACCACTGGCCACTGTCACTTGCAAGGAGATGATAAATTTCATGACAAAGAACATCTTGGCCCACTTTAGAACTCCTAGGATCCTCATAAGTGATAACGACACTCAGTTTGAAGGAAGTCCCTTCAAGGAATGGTGTGAAAACACGAAAATCCACCGCAAGTTCACACCAGTAGCGCATCCTTAGGCCAACGGACAGACGGAGATATCCAACAAAACCATAGTCAGTGGTTTGAAGAAATGGCTACTCAGATCAAAGCCCGCCTAGGTGGATGAGCTCCCAACAATGCTATAGTCCTATCGTACCACAACAAGGTCAAGCACGGGAGAAACGCCCTTCAATCTAACCTATAGGACGGAGGCGGTCCTCCCATTGGAAATAGTCATTGGCTCCTTATGAACAGAGAGTTTCGAGGAGGTAGCCAACGAAGAAGGGTGAAGCCAAGACCTGGACATGCTCGACGAGAAATGCAAGGCAGCACAAATGCGCCAACCACTGTATAAATCACGGACTGAGAACTATTACAACCGCCAAGTTCGGACCAAGAACTTCAAAGTTGGAGAATGGGTACTAAGAAATAACGAGTCTAGCCACGTTGAACCATTGGGGAAACTCAATGTCATGCGGGAAGGACCATACAAAATCGTAGAAGCACATAATAATGGTGCCTATGTCCTAGAAGCTCAAGACGAGCGCTCCATTCCAAGAACATGGAATGCGCGGAGCCTGCGCCACTTCTACTCTTAAAGCAAGTGTTAAAGGTAGAACCAGTGCTAGCTGACGCATTGTGTGTTAATTTTAATATGTAAATGTAATCAACATAAATTACTTTACTATTTTCAGTCATATTATGCTCTAAACAAAACCAGAGTAAATAGAAAGGGAAATTCAGATGCTCCTTATATCCAAATCTAAGAAACAAATAGGTTGTGTACATTACCGTGTGGAAACAAGGATTGATCATCCAACGTCACACGAGCGAAATCGTTACAAAAAGGCAGCTAGGGAGTTCACATTAGAAAAGCTCATAACCTTCCTCCCAAAACATGTTCACCAATTAAAGAACACGTGACATGAGTGTATAAGGGTCATAACCTTCCACGGATAAAAAAAAACAAAGTAAACAAAACTGGGCGAGTTTCAAGATGACGATCTTGGCTACACCCAGGGTCTTTAAGCAACATATTAAAACAAATCTCTAAAAGACCAGCTTCAGTAAAGCACAAAGAGTTCACTAGCAAGAGAATTCTGACCAGGGGTGTAAACAAACCCTGTGTACATATAATGTAATGGCCAACATAAACCATACACAGAGTAACCAGGCGAAAGAGTATGTACGATAAACAGAAATATTCACACCCATAAAAAGCAAATATTGTTCAAACTGCCGGACTCCCAGACTTAAAAGATGGCCACAAAGGGCAGTAAAGACAACAAACAAATAAGGAAAATATTGTGAAAGAGGGTTACTGTTGGATTAATGTCTAAGTCCATAACTATATTTGGTATGTACTTGACCCGACCCGACATGGTCCATTTGGGTTGCACTTCACCGATACAATTTATATGGATAGTCTTTTGAGAATAGTATATTTATGATTTATATTAATATATTATAAGTTCTAATATATTAATATGGAATCATATTATTTAACTAGTATTGATCAAGAATTAATTTAGAATTAATTAAGTGATCAAAAAGAACTAATTAAATATGGACTCTTATATATATAGAATGGGCCAAGTTCATTTAGGTTGAGCTAAGCTTTCATGGATGGTCCATGGAGCTTTTAACCCATGGATCCTATGTAAATGAAAGGTCATGGGTATTAGGGTTTACATGGATGTAACCCTAATCCTCCATAATATATAAAGGGGTCCTTGGCTCACAAAATTGGCACAAGTGTGTGAAAATAAGAGTGGGCCGATTTTAGTGTGCATACATATTCTCTCAAGTTCTTCCAAGGTGTTTTGGTGATTTGTGATTCCATTTGAGGCTTCCATACTATTGGGGCTAAGCTCTTAAAGCTTGAAGACATCAAGCTACATCAAAAGGTATGTCATCTAACTAGAACTTTGTAGTATAGGTGCTTCATAATATGCTAGTTAGGATGAAACCTTGGAATAGTTAATATTTGCATGTATAATAGAGAAAATATAGAACCAAGGTTTATAGGGTTGCATGTACACCATAGGAGTGTTAGAATGCTCAAAACCCAACAGTGGTATCAGAGCCATGGGTTGTTTTCTGTTATATTGATGCAAATGTTTTATTTTCAAGTTGGAAAAAAAAGGAAAAAAAAACATGACGTTTGTCAAATTTTAAGATAATTACTTGTTTTGTGAAAAACTAATTATTTGTAAAATTTGAATCATTTGCTATATGAGTTGAATTAGGTCAAATTTAGTAAAAGATAAAATGATATGATTATTTTATTAGTTTTAAAAGGTTGATCTAAATGTTTTAAGGAGTTACAAATTTTGTCATAAAATTTTGGAGCTCAATAGTTTTTTTTAAAAGTTGTGATCTTAAAAGTTTTGAAACTTCCATAAGTTATGGATATGAAAGTTTTTTATTAAAAAAAATAATTTTGATTCAAAGTTTTTATGGAGTTACAAAATTTGGTGTTGATGTTTTAAAGAATTCCATAACTTGTTCTTAAGTTATGGAACATGAAAAGTTTCATCATAAAACAAGTATTTAACTCCATAAGTTATGGAATTCAAAAGTTTTCAAGAGTTACAAAACTTGCCCTCAAGTTTTGGAACTTGGAAAAAGTTTTTTATGATAAAAAAAAAAAGAATTGAATTCTAAAACTCTTGGGTTCATAACTTAAACAATTAATTAAATGGTTTTAATTTTGAGTTTAATAATTGGAATTATGATGTTTTGTTGAATAGTTCAAATTAACTCTTATGGACTTTATTAATAGTTAATTAAAGCGTTTAATTAAAAGAGTTTTATTAATCCATAAATATATGGTTTGAGTTTAATTAAATTAAAAGTCTAGTTTAATTAATAGATTAAACCACCAAGTATTTTAAATGTCTAAAATACACCCTTATACTATTATAATATTAAAAGTTTAATATATTATATGTATAAGAGCAAGTCGTCTTACCATTAGTAGGCCTCATTCACGAAGCCGGTCTATAAGGGGGGTATAAGGTTACTGTCTATAAAATGACAGTTTAATGGGTGTCCACTCTCACTCACCGCTTCCTTGACCGGTGGAGGGTCGTTAGCCGAACAGGTAGGACAAGGACTATAATTCTCCCTTCATTATAAGTATAATGAAAAATACTAAGTAACTAAACACTTATAAATTCCCAATCTTAGTTACTTAGGAAAATATGAATAAGATGCTAATCCATGAAATTACACTTTGCACTTTGTTTAAGCTGTTAGTGGAGCGTGTGTGGTTAACCGGCACACTAACCTGGACTTAACAAGGTAGGCACAGGGTAACTTAATGTTTATCATAGTATCGTTGGAGCGTGTGTGGTTAACCGGCACATCGATTGAGGGGTAAATATTAAGGGTACCAAGTATATTTGCATGGTTACTTCACACCTTGTTTTGTGATCCTCGGCATCCCAGTCACAAAACCTGAAGGGCACACTCGAGATTGAAACATGCCATTGAAAAGTTCAATGAATCTCAAAAGAATCTAGGAGTTTCAAAACCAATTAAAACCTAATAATACATTTCGTTTATCTTGGTGGAAATTGGTGAATCGTCATTCACCTACCTTCAAATATTTTATAGCTTGGATTACGGCATCCCTCTTCCAAGTTATAAAATAGTTTGTTGGGTCCTAGCCTTAATATATCATATCGGGTGTTATATTAAGGACTTAAATCAACTTTACGTGAATTTCTCCCATTGTTGATGTCTGGTTTAGACAACAATGATCTTCCCAAACCAAGCTTTCCTAATGAATATGACTTCCCGAGTTTGGCTCAAGGAAGTCATACTTCTCTTCCTCCACCTCCTCCAATTATTCTCCCTAACCCACAAGTTCAAGGTCACTCAAGCCCTAATGGCAAGCAAGGTCTATGTGTGATCACATCTTAGAGATGAAGTCACATATTGACAAGCCGGGAGAGTTGGGTGTCAAAGTCTTGAGAAAGTTGGATGTTCAATCACTTTCTAAGTCACATAGTGAGTTCCTTTTGGACTACTATGAAACAGACTATGACATGAACCTTAATGATCATATCTATTTGCTTGGTGCTGCTGAATCAACAATGATTTGGAACGATAGTAAAGCAAATTTGATTAGAAGATCAACTTCCCAAAAACTTTATGGACAGTGACAATGGTGACACTGGAAATCCAGAAAAAGCATTCTCTTCCCAATGGAAAGGGATTGGCCATAGTCAACCCGGTTGACCAAATGGTAAAGAGAAAGGCTAAGTCTGAGATAGTCCCATTACCAAAGGGTCCATATGTTTATTTTGCCAAAGGAAGGGGCGTTGATTGCAAAGCTGCCAAATTTACCTAAGGATGTTAAAGTCAATAAGTTTGACTCTACATCAGGTAGAGCCCATTATCTAACTCTGTTAAGTTCTATTCTGAGATCCTCATTACATGATGTGACTGGGTCACATGTTGATGTTTTAAGAATCAAAGAATAGAGAGAAATCTTAAAGGAAGTATATGCTGATTCTGATCGCGAAGGTGGATTTCGATTGCATCAGAATTTTGAGCAGTTGCTTAAGAAGTTATGATATATTGCTAAGGAATAGATAACAACAATTTTCCATGTGGATTATAAGGATAAGTTTTTCTGCAAAGTTTTAAAATAAAAGAAAATTGTTTAATTTTATTTATTTGAAGTATCCTTACAATGACATTTGTGGAAAATTGTTGCTTATATGATTCCACTGACAATAATATTGGAAAATGGATTTGATTCTTTCATTTGTGGTAGTGTCTAAATTTACCAAATCAGGAAAGTTCCTCATCACCCAAGTTTCAATTGGACCGAAACTTGGAATCATGCAAGTTGAATAGTATGATGAATGAGAACTTTCAAGCATTGGAAAATCAAGACTAATTACTTGTTCACATGGATGTGTGAGTCAAGTGAAGGACTAAAGGGATCGAGTACACATTCTTGTGCACTGGTCATGTCCACCACAAAGCTCGTTAAGACTATTTGATTTACTAAAGTTTAGTAAATATGGTTATACTTACAAGTTTAAGTATAATTCTGAAACATTGGAAAAGTCTCAATGTATGGCAGAACAAATGGGAAAAATCAAATTAGGCAGAAAGATAAAAGTTTCTCAAATCTGAAAAGATGGGAGAGTACTTTAGTATCATGTTTGTGATCATCTTAATGATTTAGAAATCATATCACTATTAGTCCTCTAAAGGTCATCTTAGTGCATTCTTATGACTAAGAAGAGGAGTCATGAATTGTTGAAATGGTTAGATCAGGAAGATGAGTCATACTTCGTTCCAAAACAATTCTTAGAGTCATACTCCAAGATTGTAACTTGAGTGACATATCTTAAAGAAAGGTTTAAAACACTTGTCAAATGTAAGAGTAAAAGTGTCCTACTCTTGTACATTTGAAATTGGTAAGTTGTGATGTTTTGGATAAAACAAAGACCAACTAAGGCCAATTGTGTGAGGTGTTTGTCTTGATAAAGAATCTGCACTATCTCTTGAATATTTGGCAAGATAGTCTTATATGTCAAGAGGATAGTGGGAGTCTTAAAGATCCTAAAAAGAATTTCAAGAACTAATCAAGAATAAAACCTGAGGTTCTTCACTAGCACACGACTTGAGGTTTATAACCTATCGTGTTGACATATTCTGTGCCCATTCCAGTTAAAGTTGGCTTTGCATAGGAGTTCTGAAAGTTCTCAATTGGTTGCATAACAACTTGGAAGCAATGATAGGTCCTGTACTGCCAGGTGGCAAGAAGTTAAGATTGCATAAGTTCAGTCCATATGAGTTTGGATTTGTCATTATCCTTGTCTTGTGACTATGGTTTTGACGATTCACATGGATAAGAACACATACACCATAAAATCTAAGGGTCATAAGGTTTCTCTCCGATTCATGAAAATGATGGTGAGGAAACACTTCCACCAAGTAGATTTGAAGCAGATGGCAAAAGGTCTAAACAATTGAGACTATGATTACGACATCCTTTTTCATAGTTCTGAAATTGTTTAGACACACATGCATGCTATCTAAGGAAAGGTGTATGATTTTGATAAAGTTTTATCAAAGCATCTCGTATCAGAAATCTGAACTTTGGTAAGAAAGTCAATAAAGTATTGATTTCTAGAAGTCCAGCTGATTTCTGAGTACATGTCAAAGCTAGTGGGAGCATAAGTGTTATGCTAATAATCATCATGTTAGTGGGAGCATGATAATTATTATTAGTGCTGCAAGTTAGCAATGTTAATTATAGAAAACAAAAGTTTCAATTCGTGAGGCTGCAGGGATTGAAAAAGTTGTTATGCTATAATTAAGGGAGAGGATATACTTCATTTCAGTTCTAAAGGCTTAGATTGAGACCTTAATCATCTTTAGTCAAGAATATATATATGAATTTCATGTTGGATTGGTTGAACTTAAGGAAATTCTATATATTGCGTTCTCAAAATTCGATTATGATTACGGCATCCCTCTTCATAGTCAAATTTTAAAAACATGGCAAATAAAAATATTGTAGCAAAAGACTGGTCTAGAATCATGTCTTTATGTGAGACATCATGAATCATGTACCATTTGCTTTGGGTACAGGATCGATTGCATGTGTTATAATATTCATCATTTCTAAATTTTCCAAATGCCCGGGGGCATTAAGAGAAAAATATCTAGAATTGGATATGACTAAAGTGATTAAGCAATTGTCGAGGACAATCTAAGGCTTTACCAAAGATTGGTTGCTCAAGGACAGTTGGAAGTACAGTGTTAACTTTGGAAGGACTATATTGACCTAATCTGAAAAGAGGCAACTCTTGTTCAGAAGGGGTAGTCAAAATGGGAATATGGAGTTGTCTCCATAGGTGGAAGTTATATGTGTAAGATTAGAAAAACTTAATGCAAGAAGCATGTTTAAAGCTATGTACTTTGAATATGAGACTTAATTTCCATGAAGTTGATCTTCATTGGAATGCCCTGTAATGACTGTTGACAAGTTTTGTGACTTTGTACACATTCATTACAAGAGGGTCAGTGCATATAAGTTTAAAATCTAAACAGATTTCGATAAATGATAGGAATTTGAAATTCTCACATTTTTCGATAAGGATTTGGGAGTGTGAAATTAGAATCATTGAAATTATGTTCAATTGGTTTATTTCACAAAGTAAGGATCATAGACAAACATAGAGTGCATACTTGGTATATGGCAAAGCTATTGTTTAAGAAAAACATAGTGTACATGCTTGGAGCATGGGACAACTAGTGTTTTTAATTCAAGTATAAAGTTGATAAAACCGAAACAATGAATAATGAGTAATCAGTATGGTGATAAATAAAAGTATTTATTTATATTCATAGGGTTTGATACCATATTTGATTCATTTATTCTTGTGTTTCACTTTGCATGTTTTGACTTCCAGAATAACTAAGTCGCTCTTCCTGAATTATTAAGTTATTCAAACCATCCACAGTCGGTCATATGTTGGAAGTAGATATGAATCAAGACTGTCATGGGTTGGTTTGTAGAGGTCCAAGTTGGTGGACAAAGTGGTGCTACAACACTCATGAGTGCTCATAAGTTCTGAGTATTGGATTCAACCCGCGCTCATTTGAATCACTTCATGGATTTTATCACGAGTGATCATGAGACGATAATATCTTATATTCTTCAAACCTAGAGATATGAGTTGTTACTATGAGTTGGTTATACATTGATTACACGAAAACGCATTTGGTAACTCGATGTTATAAAACGTGCCTTTGTGTATGATTCAACAAGTAGTAGAACAAGCCATATGAGTCGAAGTTTATCCATTCCTTTTACCTTCGGGATAAAAGCAATATCTGTGGGCCCCTCGATGATTTAGCGATGACACATGTGAGTGCTTGGCCAAGCCAGGACTGATTTGATTTGTTCAATCAGTCAGTCATCATAAATCGAAAATCGTGAAACAACAAATGGACAGAGAGAATGATTATAATCCATGTCTCAGTCCATATGATATCTAGAATGGAGGAATATATGATCCCTTATCTAATGGACAAGTCATTGACAAGGTCAGAGTTCGACATCGGCTTTAAGAGCTACGATTGCCAGTTAGGTTTTGAAGTCACACTCAATAATAGTTTTAGACTTATCCAAGTGGGAGACTATTGGATTAATGTCTAAGTCCATAACTATATTTGGTATGTACTTGACCCGACCCGGCATGGTCCATTTGGGTTGCACTTCACCGGTACAATTTATATGGATAGTCTTTTGAGAATAGTATATTTATGATTTATATTAATATATTATAAGTTCTAATATATTAATATGGAATCATATTATTTAATTAGTATTGATCAAGAATTAATTTAGAATTAATTAAGTGATCAAAAAGAACTAATTAAATATGGACTCTTATATATATGGAATGGGCCAAGTTCATTTAGGTTGGGCTAAGCTTTCATGGATGGTCCATGGAGCTTTTAACCCATGGATCCTATGTAAATGAAAGGTCATGGGTATTAGGGTTTACATGGATGTAACCCTAATCCTCCATAATATATAAAGGGGTCCTTGGCTCACAAAATTGGCACAAGTGTGTGAAAATAAGAGTGGGCCGATTTTAGTGTGCATACATATTCTCTCAAGTTCTTCCAAGGTGTTTTGGTGATTTGTGATTCCATTTGAGGCTTCCACACTATTGGGGCTAAGATCTTAAAGCTTGAAGACATCAAGCTACATCAAAAGGTATGTCATCTAACTAGAACTTTGTAGTATAGGTGCTTCATAATATGCTAGTTAGGATGAAACCTTGGAATAGTTAATATTTGCATGTATAATAGAGAAAACATAGATCCAAGGTTTATAGGGTTGCATGTACACCATAGGAGTGTTAGAATGCTCAAAACCCAACAGTTACATCAAAACAAGTCAAACACAAAACTACTTATCAACAGGAGTGTTACCATCACCAGAAGGAAAGCTTGAACCAGGGACCGATTCCTTGCTCTGAGACTCCTGATAGAGATTACGAAGCCAGCTATGTCCAGGGCACCCAAGCGAAGATGGCCAACAAAGTCCGTCTCCGTGAAGGTCACCAGGGCGTATTCCATCTCTTGAGTCCTGGCCGCCACATTCTCCTCAGACTTTGGGTCAATCTCCCCGGCGGAAACCTGCTCCCAGACAATACTTTTACCCTGTTCCACACCAGCAGCGACACAAGCTTCGTTCACAAGAACCAAACCTTGGAGGAATTGTGGACTTTCAATCAACCTATCCACAATCCGATTGAGCCTATCGATAAGGATCCAAGAAACATCCCTCTCCAGCGCTCCCCTTGCGGCGTTCTCGGTCACCTGATTAACCTCCAGCTCCACTGTTCGCTTGCTCAAACCGGCGTTCTCCAACGTTAGGACCCCCACACGAGCATTCAGGCCCTCCACCTCTTTCACCAGCTTCACCGCTTGATCCACCAAGCTTGCCCTCTCAAGTAACACCGTCTCCTGCCTAGCCTCCAAGTTGCTCTTATCGGCTTCTAACTTCGCCACTTGGGCCTTCAATTCTTCGCATTCAATGCCCCTCCTGTCCGAATCGGACTGAAGGGTCTCCATCTCAGAGATGTGATAGGCATCCGTGACTAAATAAGACGACACTTGGGTGGAAACGTAACGCAAGCCATCATCCATATGCTCATCAGACAAGATACTTAGGGCCTCAGTCGTGGCAGGAGGAAATATGTGCTGACACCACTCGAGAGCGGCGTCATGACCGGAGACAAGATCCTGAGCAGTTAGTCTCCAAACTGGCTTATAAGCATCCGAATGAGAACCCATCAGCAGGGGGTGGTTGTGGTTTTACCAGAAGAGGTGGAGGCAAGACCATAAGGAGGCGAAGACCCAATCTTTGTCCCGACTCCTTCGATTGTGGGAACGGGGCTGGTTTTCTTGGTGCTTCCTTCTCCTGTATGACAGAGCGGTTCAGTTGCCCCGGTTTGTGCCCCCTCCAGCGGTTTTCGGAGCACCTTCATCGGGGGCACGATTGGAATCCTTATAACCCCCCAGTAAGAGACTCAAATTACGCTTCTTACGTAAAGGTGGCCCGGTGCTAGCTGCCTCAGTTCGACCGCCGGAAGAGGCTTCCAATAATGCAAAATGCCTCTTAACCCGACGAAGACTCCTCGGGGACCCGGACGGTGTAGGATCCTTCTGAGAAGCACCAATGACAACAACGTCCTGTAGGTCCGGATCCTCACCAGCGCCGGTAACACAATTAGAACCGACAGTCTCCGTGAGTCCTTGGCCAGAAAAAGGAGGTGGAAGAGCCTCCACCAGGTCAACGTCGCGAACCTGAAGCTCGCCATCAAACAGACCCCGAAGAGCTTTCTCCAAAGAAACAGTCTCCTCCACACCTGGTAAAAACAAGAGACAATGTCCGTTAAGCCAAAGCACCACTTTAAACATAACTTGACAATCTTTTCATATAATAAAAAAGAAGGGGGGGGGGAGAAGCAAAAGAGATAACCTCTTTCTCAACAAAGAATTCAAGCATCTTCCCACGAGCCCTCCAAGCAGCACTCATCCCGCCGGCGGCCAAGAAACAGTCAAGCCAATCTTCACCGGTGATGTTGATCTTCTCCAGGGCATCAGCCAGTTTCTTGTCAGCGCCAAACAATACGGGGACACAGTCTACGTTCACCTTGGTTCGCGGATAACTGATTACCACACGATCGTTGTTCACCCATAAGAACTTCTCTTGCCATTTCTTCTTAAACTTCTTATCGTGGATAAGAATAGGGACTCCCCGTCGGCGAGAAAAGGGTTCGAGTCCCCGACTGAGTGGAGGCGTTAAAGAAGTGCTTGAAAGCAGGAACGGTCAGTAAGCGACCTAGGGCACGACAAAGTAGTTCAAATCCCACTATCTTGTTTATAGAGATAGGGGTCAACTCTCTTACTGAAAACCCGTATTCCCGAATGATCAAGTTGAAGAAATTAGTGGTAGGCAAGCGCAGACCTGCCTTGAACAAGGCGATTGGGATCCCGAATTTGCCTTCAGGAGGACTGTACAAAGAGGCATCAGGCAAGGGGATTTGCACCCCGTGTTCAGGAACAAACCCGAACCAGAATTGAAAAGATTCCCATTCTTCAGCTGTGAGATTTCTTCCCAAAGAGTGAGAAGTAGCCATGGAAGAGTTTGGAGGAAAAAACGAAAAGGTTTCTTTCGAAATGAAGCGTAAAGAAAGCAAGGTAACAGGTGAGGAGGATGTGCTAGGGAAAGCAGAGGCTTAAATACAAAGAAAGGGGCAACGAACCATCTTCATGATGAAACCGCCGAACAACAGCAATTTCGCTCTGCCATCAGCATAGGCTATCAATAGCAGCTCGCCACGTATATGTGAGTAGACTAGAACAACTCTGCTACGTCATGAACGCAGAGGCCTACTGGTCTAAGGGACTTGTTAACGTTACCTAACGGCCACGTTAAATGTGACGGAAAATGTAACAGAGATGTTACTACCTTGGCTAAGACCCGGTCTTGGCCTAAAAGAGCCAAAGTCGGAGCGACAACTCATTTCTCATCACAAGGGAAGAACATTCCATGTGATCTCCTCATTCACTCACAACTAATGAGAAAGCAACGAATAGCCCGGGTGACGCCCAAAACTGACATCACCTGGCAGTTAGTTAGCGTGAATAGCTCTCCCAGTAAGAGGAGGCCACGTTTCACGCTCACGAGGCACGGTCCCCACGATCCGTTAGTAACAGGTATAAAAAGATCTCTTCTATCTCAATGAAGGGATCCATCTTCTCTCTTATGAAGATCACCCTAAAATTCCTCTCTCTCACCAAAAACTAACTTGATCGTTGGAGCGACGTCCCGTGAGAACACCCGGTCGTCCTTTAACGATTCTTCTGTGATTGTGTTCTTAGGCAAGCACCCAAGTCAGATCCATCCTTCAACATCCAAACCATCTGTGAACATGTCACAACAATATATATATATATATATATATATATATATATATATATAGGTACAAATCAAATATTATAATAAACTATAATAAGTATAGTTTATGAGACATTAACACTATTGTAACATTTTTGAATGAGACGGATAATTATATAAAGATTTATCTAAATATTTTATACTATTTTATTATCATGGAAAAGTGATAATTATACATACAAAGGTTTTCATTACAATAAAACGTAAACGCGTTAGATAAATTTTTGTGAGTCAAAGTCTTCATCATACCTACTAGATTACCTACAAAAGTCTTGTATTATAACCAGAATCTCCCATAAGAGAGCGTGATACTTGTATATAGATCTATACAAGACTGACAATCCCGCACCTAAGTTGCTTGCAACAGCTAGACTGACAGGTATGAGGTGACAAATGTCTAACAAATGGACGCCTGAAGAACGTCGTAACAGGTCATCTATGTTTTAGCACGGTTATAATAACTCACATGGGGAACCAACGATACATTTAGTTTACAGGGCAACATTACATTCAAATGGTTTTAAATGAGATTAAAACTACACATTACTATTTTAAGTATTAAAATACTTGTACATTTCGGTCTTAGGGTTTTTAAGACTACACCCATTTTTAAGGAAAATATTGGATTTTCTGGAAACGAACACTATCATTTTACAAGGTAAGACTTACAATCCTTCATACAAACTCTTATGAACTCATCAACTTAATTGTTGACACTTTTCAAAACTACTTGTATTTTCAGGAAATCATTAAAGCAAATAATTACAAGCTTTTGAGGATGGGACGCTAATGCATCAAACAAATCTTTTTATCATCGTATTGTAATTGACTTTGAAACATGCAACTCTTAAGACAATGTAAAATTTTCAATTATATTTATGATGGTTGCGTTTTGCTTTGCTCACTATTATACATATTGTTGTGATACGATTCATGAAGTCATCCACCCCAGACGTTTCCGCCATCCTGGTTTGGGGGTGTGATAGTTTAGTCGGAAGAGGGTGCTTTAGTGATCATTTTTACTACCTCTTCAGTATTAGTGCATCTTTAGGTCATTAGCACCATAAGTGGACTTCAACACCAACATCTGTTTGTTAATTGGTGTATGGAGGGGGGGGTTATTTTTCGAGATGTTTATGGTAGGTATGCAATAGTCTTTTAACTTTAACTTGGATTTTTCCCTTAAATCACTTTTTCTGTAAATATGATTTCGTTATTTGACTGCGGAGAAAAGAAAAGCCATGGAAAGTCTTCATGAAGAACTTAGAGCTCAAAATCAGGACTTGAGAACAAAAAGAGAACAAGTGTTCTTCATTTTATTTTATCAGACTTTATGTTCTGTGATTCTTATTGAATAATTTTATTTAGTTTTAATTAATTTGCAGATAAATTCTAGAATCATGTATGCAATATTTGCAATCATCACCTAAAAACTGATGACTTATACGTATTTTAGGTAAAAAATGAATAAGTTCAATAAAACAATATGTGACTGGTTCAATGTTTTAGATATTTTTGCTGAATTTTTTGTTAATTCACATGTTTTCTTTGTGAGTGGTGTCTACAGAACCTAATAAAAAACTTATAATTGCGAGATAAAACTTTATCTGTAAACTCGGTTGCGATCTAAATATGGAATTAAGGCTTTGCTAGGGATGGTTAGGTCAAGACATCCGAGTATTCTCTCTCAACTTGCACTTGGAGTTACAAATCGACTTCAAAACTTCTAGCAAATGTAATAATCAATAAATAAATAATTGCTTAGTGGGTAAATCGACAAAATAATGAAGGCACAATATGTGTTTTTTTGTATTTTAACTTTTTTTAAAAAGCACATATTCAGGAAAAATAGTTTTTGGATCATTATATTCGGGAAAAATAGTTTTTGGATCATTATAATTCAGTGACCAAACTGATAAAATGGTGAAAATACATTGTGTAGTATTCTACTCATTTATAAAATATACAAACCATGATCATAGGCCGATTGCTTACTTGCTGGTATTGGAATTGAAATATCATCTACATGTGAGGTAAAGAAAAGATTATCCCAAAAGTTTTCAATACTTTTACTCAAAAAACTTTATGTTTCTCAGTTGAAATATTATTTTAGATACCATCGACATAAATTTGTTCTACACCTGGATCTATCAACCAAAATATTATAAGTAAGTGAAAATTTGAAACTACAATGTTGTAATAAGAGTAAATTTAATAATAAATAATATTATGTTGCTATTTCTTGCATGGATGTTAACCGGACAACGATCTATAATGGTTTTTGTTGGTAGGTTTAGATTTAAACTAGGTTCTAGTTTTGTAATGGTTTATAAATTCTAGGATCATTGTATTTAATGTTCGGGTCATGTTACAATACTATTTACATTGTTCATTTTCATATATTTTGTATTCTTTATCGGCTGATTTTTTAACAGCTAACAGTTTCTGAAAAAATATAATATTATTTGGTTTTTGAAAAATATTAGTATACAATGATGCAACATGAACAAATGTAAAAGTAGGACAACGAAAAATAAGTTACTATTTTATGTGAGCCTCTATATTATCAATAAGAAATAGTTTGTTATCAATAGAAAAAGGTGAGTTTATATGTTGTTATCTAAAAAATACGAACCAAAGGGCTTCTAGCCCAACGGTATCTGGTGTTGCCCTCCCTACTTGAGGTTGAGGGTTCAAGTCCCGTCCTGGACATGTGAATTTAAGATGTAGTTTAGGAGTATTTTAGATTTATCGTTTTAAAAAAAAAAAAAATTCTAAAAAATACTATTTGTCTATTTTATATAAACCATGAATTCCCCATGTAAACAACAATAATTTACTCCAACAGACAAACCTGAAAAAATCCTACCCATAGGTCTCTTTTCTGGTTAATAATAAAAACTAGAAAGGTTACCCCTGCTACGCGGGGGCCAGAAGCTTTCAATGTTGTTTCCGAATTGATAAATATAACAGACATAAAAAGTGCAAGGATGAAAAGTCAGGGCTTTGCCCCGGACAAAAAATGTAAAAGTTTTGACTGCAAGGACCAGAAGTGTGAAAATAGCTAAAGAATTAAAGGGGTAGGAATTAGCAACTTTTTAGAAAAGGGATCAAAGTTGTCAAACCGTTAAAGTTTTGTGGACAAACTTTAAATATTAAAAGGTTCCAAAAAAGTGTAAAAATATTGATTGCAAGGACCAAAAGTGTCAAAATGGGTAAAGAATAATGACCAAAGTTGCAAAAAAAACATCCAAATTTAGTATTCCTAACTTTCAACAATAATACAGGGATCAATTCTGCCAAAAAAATAGGAAGTTGATATGAATAAATTAATTAAAGAAGTACAGAGACCGAATATGTAAATCAAAGGACCAAACTTGGACAAAGTATCACAAGTTTACTATTCCTTTCTTCCGTAACTTTAATATATATATATAATAATATATTTATTTTATTTTATTTTATTTTAACAAGAATCCCCTCAGTTTAATTGATAGTAGTTCTATCGTGTAAGATTAGGGGTTAACCTTTTTGAAAGACATGAAACTGATGTTATGAGAAAAGTAAAAGTGATTCCTTAATTAGAAAAGGAAAACAAGTGCGTGTAGTGTTATAAACTCTGGAATCAAAGCACATGAGAGCGGAAAAACGTGGTTTTCCCCCATATATCAACAGCAAGTCTTCTTCTCTATCAGGAGGATTCTAGGGTTTTTCTCGCGATCTGTATTTTCCAAATAGTAAAAATGGCGTCAAAAGGGAGATCCTTACTTCGGGGTACTTCACGGAGATCTTCATCCTCGACGCTCATATTCTCAATTGCAATTATCTGTTCATTCTTCGTTTTAATCCTTCTCGCTCTCGGAATTCTTTCAATTCCAAACAGTTCAAGCAATTCTCCGAAAGCTCATGATCTCAGCTCCATCGTTCACCATACTACTGTTGACAGGTCAAATCGGGTTTAATTTGAGTTCTTGTTCGAAATTATTGTTGTGATCTGGTTTCGTATCAAATTGGGCTGACATTGTTTTTGGTGAAAGTAGAAGTGAGAGTAAAGACGACAGTGCAGATCATTGGGTTGAAGTAATCTCATGGGAGCCTAGAGCTGTTATTTATCACAATTTTCTGGTTAGCGTTTTTTCTATTGAAATCGTATATCCCCTTTCAATTTTGTTATGAAGCATAAAATAGTTTTGAGCTAGTTGTCATTGAAGTTATACAATCAGATACCTTTTCACTTGTTAGTAATGTTGTAAGAACATGCAAATTCTTTTGGGAAAAAACTAATGGAGAAGAATTGACTATATAAAAAAATGTTCTATGGACTTGGGTTTCATTGCCTATGCTAACAAAGTTTACCAACTTTTTGGTTTGGAAAGGAGCTAGTTGCTTACTTGAGTTTGAGTTATCTATAATTGAAGCTCCTCTATCACTTCTACTTTTACAAGCAAAGATGCTTTTTTTTCTTCCTGTTGTTTGGTTACAAAAAAGTTATGCTTTAATGCTAAACTGGTTAAATAAAAGGTAAAGATAGCTTATAAAAGCTCACCAAACTGAATTTTGTGCATTTATCATGGCAGACTCAGGCTGAATGTGAGTATCTAATCAACCTTGCTAAACCTCATATGGAGAAGTCAACTGTTGTTGACAGTGAAACTGGCAAAAGCAAAGATAGTAGGTGTGCTTATTTACTTCATTGCCCTTTTCACATGTTTTTATAGTGCTAAATGCAAGAACTACCAACACACTTTCTTGCATAAGTTGCATTTTACTATCTTTGTTACTAATATAGTATCCTTATGTTATTTGAATTACCTTAAGATTTCACCCTTCATTCATTTAGGGTCCGAACAAGTTCTGGCACATTTTTAGCACGTGGGCGTGATAAAACGATCCGGACCATTGAAAAAAAGATTGCAGATTTCACCTTTTTACCTGTAGGTATGCTTTTCACACAACATTATCAATCTTTAAGTTACTTATTACTTATTCCTTCACTTTTAGTTGTAATATAGCCAATGTTACTTTATATTTACTCATTGAGAAAAAGTTTTGGATACAAAGTTTGTTACTTTTCTGGACTGAATGAACTGTCTGAATATGAGTAAATTACCGTTTTACCCTTCTGTTCAAAATCAATGCTTGATAACAAATGACTATCTATTTGAGAACTACTATAAAATTTTCAATCAAGTAAAACAAAAAATAAAAAATGACCTTTTTAACCATTTTTTATACAGAACATGGGGAAGGACTACAAGTTCTCCACTATGAAGTTGGACAAAGATATGAGCCTCACTTTGATTACTTCCAAGATGAATTTAACACCAAAAATGGAGGTCAACGTATGGCTACACTTCTAATGTATCTGTAAGTCACACCTTAAATTTTGGATGGAATGGAATCTCGAATTCCAATTCCAATTCCAATTCTCTCATCTTTTTTTTACTTGTGGTATCATTGACAGATCAGATGTTGAAGAAGGGGGTGAAACCGTATTCCCATCAGCAAAAGGAAACATAAGTGCAGTCCCTTGGTGGAATGAATTATCTGAATGTGGGAAAGAAGGTTTATCTGTTAAACCAAAAATGGGAGATGCTTTGCTTTTTTGGAGCATGAAACCCGATGCATCTCTTGATGCTTCAAGTCTACATGGTTAGTATTAGTAAAAACATACCAAGTATAGCAATGTATTTTCAACTGTAATATGAAGAAATGAAAGTAGGATGCTATTTTTTGTTGTAGGTGGGTGCCCGGTTATCAAGGGGAACAAGTGGTCGGCTACAAAATGGATCCGTGTCAATGAGTATAGAGCTTAATTTTTGGTTTAGAAAGGTATATCTATAAAACATGTGTTGAGCAGAATATAACAAGTTGTACTGTGTTTGACATGTATTGACTGAGACTGATGTCAATGGGACTGATTGTGGCTTTTGAGTTTTGTCCCCACCCATAAAAGGTGGGACAAGGATTGTTGAACTTGATGTAGGCCCCGTTTGTTACGTACGTACATGACAAAATATACCAGTTTTGTATTGTTTGACATGCATTGGATTGAGACTGAGACTGATACTAATACTGATATCAATTGGACAAAGTTGAAACTTTATTATAAAGTGAGAAATAAACGTCATTTTCTACATACCGGTAATATTTTGTTTATTTATTCTGTTGATTTTATGAAGTCAAAAGGGAAGCCATGACTTAAAATGATGTCAATGAGATAAAAATTATAATTTTTTTTTTTTTAAATTATTCAAAAGCTGGATCAAGAACTTGCTTTTCAATATCTTGAAGATGTGAAAGCCTTTTTCATCCTTATGATAGAAACAACCTAAAAAGCCTGTCTAATCTAGTGCAATCCAATGTTGTATGTCATGTGTAACAATCACAACATTTATGGCCTTTGATCGTAACTAATATTAACCAATTCATGAATGGGTGTTGAATAGTTGATAAAATGTTGCATACTTGCATGCATTTTGATTGGTTTTGAAGGGAAAAATAAAGACAAATGGAGCCTAGGTCTACAAATCATTGTCTTATACAATTGTTATACAATTATATAAGACAACATATAGATATCTTTAAGAACATCTTCAGCCGATACTAAAAATTCTTTTTTTACATCAAATTTTGTCTTAAATTTCTGCTACTCAACATATCAAATTTTGTCTTAAATTTCTGTTACTCAACATGAAAGAATCATTTTTTTTTTCACATAATTTAAATCCTCTCCGATACTACAGTTGTTTTTAGGTTTTAAACTATTTTAGTGTGGTTGAATAATAAGAATATCAAATTTATTGTTTTACTATTTATTAGCATTATATTTGAGGTTTTTTTTATAAGTCGGTCATCTATGTTTTTGAATGGTATGTATTTTTAGTTTATTTGACTATAAGATAATATTTTACTTATAATAGTTGAAACTTGTAACTTTTCTATTATAAATAAAATTAAGACAAAGTTATACGATTGGTCCATGTGGTTTATCAAAACATACATGGTAATTACAAACTATTGAAACTCCTACACCATCTATGCGTGTTCAAGTGTATTGTCTGTGTTCATGCGTTTGAAAAACAACACCATCGAATGTAGGTGGTGGTGTGAGATTTGTAAAACTGTTCATGTGATGTGTAACATAGTTGGCTTCTTTTTTACTTTGACATACTTTTTCATTTAAACACTCGATATACTCGTCAAACCTACACATCTGAAGTCAATTCCCAAGGAGATGCATGAGTTACGTTTCATCGCACTTTGAAAGGCCGCTGCTTCACAAGGCCACTACTTCGCTATTTTGTAAATACAAGCCCAAACTTACACACTAGATGTCTAGACCAACAAACATTAAATCAACTTAAAATCATTGTAAAAGTATTGGTGACCAATATTAAACATCCAACTACCTGTGAGGCTATTTACGTATCACAAATCACACTTATATTTAACTGACTACGTGTAATTGATTGTCTATATAACATAATTAAACCAATTATTTCCTCAAAACTAAGATACGATATGACATAACTAAACAAATAGTTCCTTCAAAATAATATCATATTGTACATGCACCTACTTAAAAAGCCGTCTACGTAATGTAATTCACTCTTACTTTTGTTTAATTACATGTAAAATTGTCGATATGACATAAATAGACCAATACTTAACTTTATTCGCTATTAAGCCCATTTTAGTGTGTGTAATTTTGTGGGACAATAGATTATTTTTATGGGATAATTCATTAAGTGAGTTATTGAAGACAAACTACAAATCAACATTCTTCACTGTCTCGAACGCCAAAACAAATGGAAACATCTGAATTATGAATTGTATGGACGACAAACGAGCCAATACTCCTTGAATTGCAAACCCGTTACAAGGCATACTGTTCTCTTGTCAAAAGAAAATCAGCAGTCGCCCAACTGTTTCAAACAAGATTTTCGTGTTCCAAAGTCGTCCATAGTGTTCCTGACATGATCTTTTTACGATTTACAAGTTTTTATTTTTCCTAATACAAATCTTACTGGCACACAATGCATAAAAGTAACAATAACTAATCAAACGGAATATCTTCATCAAATAATGCACTAAATTCCTGACATGCTCTAGACAATATATTCATATCCCGGACTAATATTTATTCAATAATATGCTTAAAGTAACATATTGTAAATATAACTTACCCGCAACACTGCCAACTCTTCACCATCAGAAAACATTAAAACTTGATACTCTGAAATGTCCAAAAGGGAGCATGAAATGCGAATTTGACCTAAAAATGTCTCAAATGTTATATATAAGGGGGATCAAACTAGTTGGGTTATCCGATTGGGGGACCCGTACAAAATCAGATCCAAAATGCTCCATTCCGGATTAGTGTTATTTTGCAAAATAACAAAACACATGTATTTAAATTTACATCAAATCATGGTTAATTTAATCAATATTATTATATATAATAAGAACCAAACCATTGTTCTATAGTTTTGTTTTTCATAATTTGGCCACAAATCTACTTTTTTATTTCGTACTTTGGCCACAAAAGTTTCTTATATTGATATATTTGGTCTCTAAATTTTCATATGTTGGCAATTTCCTTTCCTTATTTTGTAGAATGACGCTTCCACTACTTTACTTTGTAAAATATCATTTTGACCCACTCAAATATGAACAACGACAATTTCCACCATTCACCTTTTGTATATTGTCATGTGCAGGTTTGGTCTTTATACTTTTGTATATCGATTAGTTTGGTCCCACCATAATCTGTGCATACAAAACAATAAAATGATAAATAGTAGAACTTTCCTTTTGCATGACTAGAATATCATGCAAAAACCTTTTCTGCGTTTCACACAAAACAAGGAGAATGAAAAAAAATTAAATCCTAATATATAGAACTTACTACTTAGTACTTATTAGTTAAGAGATATATGGGACATCGTGAAATGTCATGCACCCATATCAATTTCTACCATTAATGAGTTGGGCTCATGATGTCTTCTTTCCTTTACTTATTAGGCTACAACTTACAAGTATGGGAATGGTACTCCATGCCTACACGGACCCATTATTTTCAATCCCACGAAATCTATCTTTCAAAATCTCATCTCATTAACTTTTTGAGTCTTTAACGACAATGACACTTTTTATGTTAATATATATATATATATATATATATATATATATATATATATATATATATATATATATATATATATATATAATCATTTGAGAACCTATAATTTTCCGAAAACTCGAGAACTAAAAGTGAAACGTTAGATCATAACTTTTATTTACTTATTTTATTTTCATTTTTATTTACTTATTTTATTAATTTTTATTTAATATCAATATTTTTGCATATATATATATATATATATATATATATATATATATATATATATATATATATATATATAGAGAGAGAGAGAGAGAGAGAGAGAGAGAGAGAGAAAAGGTTAAGAATGAGAGATACATATATTCATATATGAATAAGTATAAAGGAAGTGATTATTCATATATGAATATTGTTGGATTAAGTGTTTAAGCCCATAACTATAACTGATATAAACTTGAATTGATAGTAGCACAATCCTTTTGGGTTGCCCTCAAACCTAGCAATTGGACATGATGATTTTTAGATAGAGAGGTTGATTTATTAATTGATTAATAAAGTGAAATAAATTATTTATTAATATATTATGAGAATAATATATTAATTAGAAATAGTAATATTTAATTAATAATTAATCAGAAATTAATTGGAATTAATTTAAGGATTAATGAAATTAATTAAAAGTGCACGGTCTAAAGTGCAATTGTTTAATAGTTGAGCAAAAGGTTCTAGAACCTTCCACACATGGGATAGACGGTTTCTATAGGCCTTTAGGGTTTCTGGAATTATCCTTGGAGGATAACTAAGAAGCTCGATAATTACCAATTCAAGATAATATTATTATATTGGTTTTGGGCTTATCTAAGGTTTCCTAGTTGCACTATATAAGTACTCCTTGCCTTCACATTTTCGGCCACTCTATCATTATAAGGAATAGCCGAAAATTTTCTCTCCTCCCTCCTCTCTCCATAATCTCCTTCTTGCTAGCTTGAGTGTGAACCACTAGAGGCACGACATTTTTGGTGCTTGCTTCCAAAGCTTCTACAAGTCAAAGATAATTGTTATTTGCTATAATAACAATAAGGTGTGTAATCCTAAACCCTTTTATGTATTTTTCAAAAAATTGCCTAGGGTTTCTAGGGTTCTTATTTTGATGTTCACAGTTACAGGTTCAATAGAGAAAACATAGATCTTGTTTTAGGTTGCATGCACACTTAACAGTTTTAAGTTTGTTTTGTTACGCCTAAAACCCATCAATGGTATCAGAGCATTTGGTTTGTTTTCAATTGAATTTGATATAGTTGTTGAATTTGATCAAATTAGGTTTTATGGAAATTAAACCCAAAAAGGCTTAAATTTCGAAATTAGGGTTAGGGTTTTGAAATCCTAACCTTGCCCCATAAGTTTCGAAATTATGGTTAGGGTTTTGAAACCCTAACCTTACTCCCCAAGAAATTTTTAAAATTGATAGGTGTTTAGGGTTTTTCAAAATTTGGTAATTATCATTTTACTTGCTTAAAAATAAATAATTAAAATTGGATAAATCCTATACCCTATATTTTTGAAAATTTAGAGGGTAAGGATTAGAATTAAATTATTTGATTAATTTAATTAGATAATCCTTATTTGATTTAATATATTTAATTAAATGTTAATTAATAGATAAATATTAAATAATTTGGTTTATTTTTAAATTTAAATTAATTATCTAATTTTCAAAATTTAATTATAAACCTAGTATTTTGAAAAGTTTTAAAATACACTTTATACTATATGTAAAATTAAAAGTTTAATAATTACTATATGTATAAGACTAAGTCAGTCGAACCGCCAGTACGCCTCATTCACGAAGCTAGTCTATAAGGGGGTATAAAGAAACTGCCTATAAAATGGTAGTTGAATGGGTGTCCACTCTCACCCACCGCTTCCTTGATCAGTGGAGGGCCGTTAACCGAACGAGTTTGATAGGACAACTAATTCTCATCAAAAGTATAATGATATTAAAAAGTAACTAAACCCTTTTATAAAGAATCTAATTCTTAGGTGTTGTTTGTTTTTTGTCTGCAGATCTTCTTGGCCTCTTCTGTCTGTGCCCCGTAGACCACTTATAGACATTAGCCTTCGCAGACTGTTTGTTTTTTTGAAGATTGCAGACCTAAAAATGTCTGCGCTGTGCAGATATGGACCAAAGTCTTCTAACATCTTCTAGCCTAAAAAAACACATATATCTTTGTTTTTTTTGGGTTTTTTAAATTTATATTTATTCCAACTTTATTAATGATAAACAATTTGAAAAAAAAAGTTACAATACTTTAAAAAAAAGCTTTGACGACACAAACATGATATTTTTGACAAATTTATAAATAAATATTTATTACAATAATAGCCGTTAAAGTTGTTTATATAAATATGGAAAAAAAATCATAATATATTCTTATATTTTTCGTGCCAAATTTTATCAAACGTTATTTAATACAGTATCGTCAAATTTTTGAGAAAATATTTATGGTACGTTTTTTTATTGATTTAATTGAAAAAATCTAAATTTATTTCCATCCATTTATGTATCAAATTCTTTGATTCCTAATTACAATGTTAAGGTATAACTTTGCGACCAAAATTGTTGGTTTTTATCAAATATATACGTTAATCCGTACCATTTTTATTTTCATTTTTTATGCAATAATAACATAAAAGTTGATATAGATTTGTTAATTATTTATAACAAAGTCATAAAAATATTAAAAAATCACTTTGAAATTTAAAAAAATCAGCTTATTTAGATTTTAGTTTATTTTAGTAGCCTGTAGATGTTAAAAAAAACAAACAATCTTCTTTTTTCAGACTGCATGCGTTTGATCCACCTCTTCTACTGCAGAGGTCTACAGATATGGTCCGTAGACTGTATACATTTTGCCTCAGAAAAAACAAACAACACCTTAGTTACTTTGGGAAAAATGTGAATCTGTATGCTAACCCATGAAATTACACATTACACTTTATAAGTCGTTAGTATAGCATGTGTGGTTAACCGACACACTAATAGGGACTAATAAAGAGTTGTAATGGGTATCTCATAAATTATCATAGTTGACGGAGCGTGTGTGGCTTCCCAACACATCAATTGAGATGATAAATGACAATGAGGTTACCAAGCACATTTGCATGGTTATTACATCTTGTTTGTGATCCTAGGTATCCGAGTCACAAATAGAAGAGCATAATCTGAGATTAAATATGTCATTGAATAGTTCAGTAAATCTAAAATGATCTAGGAATTTCATCAAAACTTAATTTCCTTTTAAAATTTTGTTTTCTATTGGTGGAATTGGTAAATCGTCATTTACCTACCTTTATAAATTTACAATTAGATTACGACATCCCTTTTCTAAGTTGTGAGTTATATAGTTGTATCCTAGCCTTAATATTTCATTTTTGGGTTGCTATATTAATGATTATTCTTATCTAACTAAAACTACATTCCTTTTACAAATGTCTACTCCAAATGATGATTCAGGTTCCTATTCCTCCAATCAAAACTTCTCTTTGTTGAACATCTGCTTGAAGGTAGCATTGGATGGCACCAACTACAACGACTGAATGCACAACATCAAAATGACCCTTCGTTTCGAGGACAAGGAGTATGCCCTTGAGAAAGAACTAACTGAGATTGACAAAGAGAAGGCCACTCCTGAAGAACTAGCCGACAAAAGGCAATGATGCAACAAAAGTTGCTTGCATCATGGTCGCCACGATGACCCATGAGTTGTAGAGATTCTATGAGGATTATTGGCCGTATGAGATGAATAAGGACCTTGTGGAGAAGTACCACAAGCGAGCTCATCAGGAAAAATACGAGGTGGTAAAGTCCCTCATGGCGTGCAAAATGAAAGAGGGAGAATCTGTTTGAGGCCACATACAAACAATGCAACGTTACGTGGAGCACCTTGTGAGGCTTAATGTGCATTTTGATGAGGTGTTTGCTATTGACATAGTCTTGAACTCCTTACCAAGTTGTTATGATAAGTTCATCTTGACATATCATTTGAACAACAGTGAGACCACCTTGGCTCAATTGCACAACCTCCTGCAGACAACTGAAGTAGGTATGAAGGGAAAAAGTATTGCATCCACTCCTGCTAGTGCTCCCGTTCTGGCCATTGGTCAAGGGAAGGGGAAGAAGAGGAAATATCCTCTAAAGCAAAACTGAAGGGAAAGTCTCATGTTGGATCGTCAAGCAATGGACCCAAAGGTAAATCCAGTTCTGATGCTCCTCCTATCTTTGATCCCAAAGAAGCCACCTACTTTTACTGCAACGATAGATGAAATTGGAAACAAAGCTGCCCAAAGTATCTGCAAGATATTAAAGATGGCAAGGTGAAGCCAACTTCTGTAGGTATATACACTATTTTATCTAATAACTCATCATCTTCTCGTTCTTGGGTCCTTGATACAGGATGTGGATTTCACATTTGTTCAGATTTGCAGGGGCTAAGAAGAAGTGAGGAGGTGGAGCACGGTAGAATGAACTTGATCATGGGGAATATGTGATCTTCACCTGTCACCAAGATTTGAGTTTATATTCTAGCGCTTAGTAATGGTGTTGATTTAGATTTAACTACGGATGATTTATTTCTTAAGTTCTTATAAATCTTTAAGTTTTCACAATAATTCAGCCATATATATATATATATATATATATATATATATATATATATATATATATATATATATATATATAGAGAGAGAGAGAGAGAGAGAGAGAGAGAGAGAGCTAAGTTCAAATGTGGATTGACCTCTATTGTGCGGACGTGTGGACAATGCTATTCTGTGAGAATAACAAATAAAATATGTTGTTTGATAATGTGAATACGTTAAATATTACATAAGTATTGTCATTATCACGCATTCTCACTAATTAAATCGTCTATAAGGTTATTATAGACCTTTTTTATTATTCTAATTCTGTTAGAATGTTGTCAGAATGTTTATTGAGTCGTATTCTGTAAGAATGAAAATGAGTGAAAAAAGGATGCGTGAAAACAAAAATGAATAAGAATTAATGAGAATGTATGAAAATGACAATAGTTGTGCGAGGTTTAACGTATTCACATTACTAAACAAACTATTCTCTTAGTAACTCTCATAGAATAGCACTGCCCATACGTCCGTACAATAGTTGTCCATCCATATTATAACCTAGTCATATATATATATATATATATATATATATATATATATATATATATATATATATATATATATATATACACAAATAATTTAAAATTCTAATATTGTAAATTTGCCATTGTTGTTAACATATATTGTTATCAGTTTAATTGGTTGTAAAACAATTTTATCATTACTGATTACTAATATGACCTGACCAAATTAACTTAAGGAAAAATTATATATATATATATATATATATATATATATATATATATATATATATATTTAAAGAAAATCAACATATTATTTGTTCAATCTAGTTTTTAAATATTATATCTGTTTTTCATAAACTTTCAAAATATCATATTTTTTCAAAATTTAACAACCACCATATTAAACAAATGATCACTTGATAATTAACAACAAACGTCTTAAACAATCATAATTGATGTTGTTTTAGCCATCCATGTAGTCCAATGCTATGCATTAACACTAGCAATCAAAATATTCCAATGCTATGGAATACGTACATAATCCGCAAATTCCTTGAACAACTTATATAACTTGAAAACAAAACCAATCAGCGAGTTTGTGTGCTACACTGCTACCCACCAAAAATTACATGCATATTAGTGAAACATTTTGACTTTGTATCATCACAACTATAAACATAAAGAAAAGAAGTCAAAGTATTGTCAGTTAATCGAATTTTCATATGAGCTCGATGTACAAGAAGTTGAAGCAAGACAAGTAAAAAGTCCCTAAAGTTTCCATTCGTTCTTGAATGCCAGTTGGGTGTAAAAGGAAAAGACCTAAAGTTTCTTGGTAACTATAGATTCTGCCATTAAAAATCTCATTTTACTCTCGGTTCATTGTCTTATTTCCTCCGACAATAGGAACACAGCTTTCCGGCTGGTGCTTCAACATGAATCTGATATCTTCCGACGATTTTGGCTTAGTTTCTCATGGTGAGTGATGTGTGGTGATGGAATGGTGGTTGTCAAGGTGAAGAAATACATAATTCTATGTTCTAACACAATTAAAAGTGTGTAGTGGAAAAAGGTATCGAATCCATGGAGATTAGCTCAATTTATGAAACTTTGTGATATTTTCATAAGAACAAATTAGGGATAGAGTTAAAATAAAAATAAGGATTTTAGTTGTTTATTTATAAAACCAGATTTGAAAAAAGCAAGTAAATAATGCAAGTGAGTAAATAAAAGTCGATGTAAATCAATAAGGATGTGATAGTTAGGGCCAGCCTAACCATATTTGGGACCCGGGGAAAAAATAAAATAAAGGCCTTCCAATTACTAGACATTCGTATGACCATTAAATTTAATTTAGATTTAATAATGAATTTATTATTAAGATATGAACCAAATACCAAAGTTATTTAACCAACTTTACTATAAATTTATTATGATTATGTGAACCAAATTTATTCCAAAAAATTTAAATTAAATTTTTAGAAACAAAAATCAACGGTTAACTTAGACTTGACCACTTTAATAAATGCATTGAATATACACCGACTAAACTAGATAATATGTGTTATGTATATATATATATATATATATATATATATATATATATATATATATATATATATATTTAAATAGGTTCTTATATAAACCATAAAATAAAAAAGAAATAGGAAAGAATTTGTAGAGTTGATATTATAAGAAACTTTGTCTTTGCTAGGTAAGCTTAAGTATTATTTATAAAAATCCTTAAAAGGTATTATTGGAGTTTATTTGACATTCAAATTCATTGAAAAGGGTTTAAAAGTCATAGATGAAAAATTATAATTAATAGGGAATAAACAAAATCGGAATTGCAAAACTGGAAAGAGAAGGGGTAAATGTAGTGTAACAACCCAAAATCCGTGCTATTTTTTTTGTTTTTAAAACCATTAGTTTCATTCATCAAATATCTCCAAGTCAATCACAAAATACAATATCAAAAACATCAGAGTACAATTATCCAAATATTACTGAAATAATGAGGGGAAGATGTTGTGCCATCACGCCGGACCATTCCCTTTTGTAGCAGAAGTACCTGAAATCAAAAACTTAAACTGTAAGCACAAAGCTTGAGGAATTCTCCAAAGTACCACATACCAAACATACAACTGGGCCTATCCCTGGGATGGGCCTAGCCTTGCGGTCCAGCCCTAGGGTTTCTTTCAACCCATCATATACTCATGGGCCCAACCTTGGGGTTTATTTAAACCAAATCATACAATAATTGGCCCAGCCTTGGGGTCTATTTCAACCTAACATACAAACACATAAGAGTCACAAGTAGCTAGCATCATATATACACAATTTAGTAGGCCGACATTGGTGTCTTCGACCCACAAGCACAGTGAGAAGACTCACCTCTAACTGAAGATAATTGAATCACACACTTGAGATGCTGCTATCACGACTCCTTCCACTAATCAAAACCCAAAGATAACCCTAGCGACCCAAGGCCCAAAAATGACCCAAGTGGATTTTCTGGGAGTGCGCTCGACCTTCTACTTTGCTTTGGAAGGATTACGGGGCAACAACCCTCTACATCCAACATACTCATGGTTACGCCCATCATACCCTTCAGAAGTCCAAACTCTCTATTAAGGTCTTAATGCTTAAAGACTTAGCGTCCAAACTTCATATCTAATCCTAATGAACGTCTAAAATCATAAAGTTGCAACCTTTATTCCTTTTCATGAAAAAAAAGGAGTTCAAAACCAAAACCCTAACTTATTTTACCATCTAAAACTCCATAAGTCTTGCATGGATGAATACAAAGGACCAAGCTTGCATTTTTATGTCACCAAACACTCAAAAATGCCTAAAAGGACAACTCAAATGGTCTGGAGTAGACCATACTCATTAGACCAAGGTTGTTGGGACAAAAAGGTCATAACTTGCAACCTAACAAGATCTAGCAAGGCAATCATGAAGATTTGAACTTTATACCTCCTGGAGATGCAGTGTAGATTTCTAGATCCAAGAGCTTGAGTGCAACAACACTTCTCCAAAGATCTTCCTTCCCATGTCCACTCAGAACCTTTCCAGTGCTGCCATTGCACCTTCACCTGGTTCACCACTTTGTTGCGCAAAGCCTTGGTCTTCCTGTCGAGAATCACAATCGGCTTCTCCATATAATTTAGGCTCTCATCGACCTAAATATCATCCAAAGGAATCACCACATAATCATCAACTACATACTTCTGTAATTGAGAGGCATAGAAAGTGTTGTGGATCTGAATGAGCTCATGAGGCAAATACAACCGATATGCAACCTTGCCCACCCGGGCGACAATCCTGAGGGGACCAATAAACCAGCGGCCCAGCTTGCCCCGCTTCCGAAACCTGATGAAACATTTCCAAGGTGAGACCTTCAGAAGCACCAAGTCCCCCTCCTAAAACTCAAGGTCGGAACGTCGACGGTCTGCATAACTCTTTTTCCAATTTTGCGCGACTCGCAACTTGTCACACACTAGCTATATCAACTCAGTGGTCTTGAGCACCACTTCAATACTCGCATGACCCGATGCTTGACCTCACCCCAACAAACCAGGGTCCTATACCTCCTTCCATACAGTATATCAAAGGGTGTTAGATCAATAATGGCATGATAACTGTTGTTGTAGGAGAACTCTTCCAGTGGAAGGTACGTATCCTAACTCCCGCCAAAATCTAACACGCACGCACAGAGCATATATTCAAGCGTCTGAATCGTATGTTCACTCTGTCAATCGGTTTGGGGATGGTATGCTATAATGAAATGTAGCTGAGTACCTAACTCTTCATGAAACTTCCTCCAAAACCTGGAGGTGAAACGAACATCTTAGTCCGACACCACTGAAATTGGAACCCCGTGTCGAACTACCACCTCCCGAATGTAAATTTCAGCCAACTTCTCAGCGGATATACTCTCGGCAATCGGTATGAAGTGAGCACACTTGGTAAATCTATCAACAATGAACCATATAGAATCAACTCCCCACGCCGTCCTTGGAAACTTTGTGATAAAATCCTTGGTAATCTCTTCCCATTTCCACATGAGAATGGGTAACGGTTTCATATTACCGTGGGGTCTCTGGTGTTTGGCCTTGACTTTTCGGCAAGTTAAGCACCGCTCCACAAACCATACTATCTCCCTTTTCATACAGGGCCACCAATAGCTCAACTTCAGATCCCTATACATCTTCGTGGCCCTTGGGTGGATCGAAAACTTCTACTTATGAGCCTCTTATAACACCGTCTGCCTCACCCCACCAGTAGTCGGAGCCCAATCAACAAGCCCCGACCATCTCTGAAAAATAAAGGAATCTGTCCTCTGATCCGCTCTGCCTTCAAATTTTCCTTTTTCAATTCTTCCACCTGAGACTTCTTGATCATATCCAGCAGAGGCGAAATAATAAACATCATCAAACATATATCCCCGATAGGAGCGCTCACTGCCTTATGGCTGAAGGCATCGGCCACCACATTGGCCTTTCTAGGGTGGTCAAGGATCTCACAATCATAATCCTTTACCACATCCAACCATCTCCGTTACCTCATATTCAAGGTTGGTATATCCATCAGCTAGCTCAAGCTTTTGTGGTCATTGTAAATGTTGGATTTGGTGTCTAATCCCATAACTATAACTAGTATGTACTTGACCCGATTGTAGCATGGTCCTTTTGGGTTGCCTTTACCAGTACAACTTGATAGGATGGATTATTGAGAATAAGATTATTTATGGTTTATTAATATATTACAAGTATAATATATTAATATGGAATTATTTAATTAGTATTGATCAAGAATTAATTTATTAATTTTGTGATCAAAAGAGACTAATTAAATATATGGGGATTGATTATGTAAATCAATCATTCTTGTAGTGTGGGCTTATGATCCATGATTATGGGCTAAACTAATCCATGGATAGTCCATGGAGGTTAAACCCATGGAGCATGAGGATGTGGAAAGTCATGGGTTATAGGGTTTACCAAGTGTAACCCTAGTATGTCCAACACTATAAATAGAACCCTCCATAGACCAAAATCGGTTGCCTCTTCTCTTTGAGATAAATAGATTATTCTCTTAATCCATCCTCTTGCATATGGTGTTTGTGAACCATTAGAGGCATCACACTTGAGGTGCTCAAGCTTTCAAAGGTCAAGAACTACAAGTCCTTCTAAGAGGTAAGTCATCTAACTAGTTGTATTGTTCTTTTGATAATTTGTATGCTAGTTAGGACAATGCTTTGGAAAATTGATAATGCATGTATAATTAGAGAAAACATAGATCCAAAGCATTTAGGGTTGCATGTGCACTTAGGAAGTGTTATAGTGCTCAAATCCCAACAATTGTATCAGAGCCTAGGGTTATTTTCAATTATACTTGATGCTACTTGTTGTTTTAAGCTTGAAATATCGATTTTCTGCTGTTCTGGACAGTGGACTCGCCGAGTCCACCGGGGGACTCGCCGAGTCAACCGGGGGACTCACCGAGTCCCAACACAATTCTGACCAACTCGCCGAGTTTGTTCTTGCACTCGACTAGTTGGTGCTCCAGAGTGCAGTTTTTCGACTTTTAAGGTTGGAATTGGACTAGGATCATTACCCTAAACTGTTTTTGCACTTATAAACCTGTTTTTAATGTGGTAATGATCATGCTTATCCAATTTAGAAGATAATTGTCAAAGTTTCATGTTTTGTATTTGTTTATATGATTATGCTAATTACATGAAATTTGGTTGATATGAATTATCTTGTTCATATGAGTTTAATCTAGATCATGGACATTATTTGACATGCTTGTTAGTTTATTTAATGATCTTTATGGCCTTTAATGTACTCCATAACTTGTCATCAAGTTAAGGAAAATGAAAAGTTTTATTTTAAAAGGATCATTAAAGTCATAGGTTATGTTTTTGAAGAGTCTTTTTCCCATAAATAGTTTTATGAACTCCATAACTTGTCCTCGAGTTATGGATTTTCAAGAGTCTTTTCATTAAAGCCTATATTAAACTCATATGTTATGGATTCCAAAAGTTTTTTTTGAATAGTTCAAAACTTGCCCTCAAGTTTTGGAATTTGTAAAGTCTCACCTTTGAATACTTTAATTCCAAATAAAACCCTAGAGTTTTAAAATTTAAATTTCTACCCTTATACTATTATAATATTAAAGTTTAATACTTATATATGTGTATAAGACAAGTCAGTCTTACCGTTAGTAGGCCTCATTCACGAAGCCGGTCTATAAGGGGGGTATAAGGTTACTACCTATAAAATGGCAGTTTAATGGGTGTCCACTCTCATCCATCGCTTCCTTGACTGGTGGAGGGTCGTTAGCCGAACGGGTAGGATAAGGACATTAATTCTCCCTCATTAAAAGTATAATGATAAAAATATAAAGTAACTAAACTTTTATTAAAATTCCCAATCTTAGTTACTTTAGGAAAATGTGAAATGGTGCTAATCAATGAAATTACACTTTGCACCTTGTTAAGTCGTTAGTGGAGCATGCGTGGTTAACCGACACACTAATCTGGGACTGACAATGTGTGGCAAAGGGTAACTTGGTGTTAATCATAGATCAATGGAGCGTGTGTGGTTAACCGGCATATTGATTAGGTGATTTGTAACATTGGGTGTACCAAGCTAATTTACATGGTTATTCACTCCTTGTTTGTGATCCTCGGCATCCCAGTCACAAACTTGAAGGTCACAATCGAGATTTAAACATGCCATTGAAAAGTTCAATGAATCTCAAAGATCTAGGAGTTTCAAAACCAATTAAAACTTAATAAGCTATTTCGTTTTTCATGGTGGAAATTGGTAAATCGTTATTTACCTACCTTCAAATATTTTACAATTGGATTACAGCATCCCTCTTCACAATTGTAAAATATTGTGTTTGGTCCTAGCCTTAATATTTCGGTTTGGGTGTTATATTAATGACTTAAATCAACTAACTTGAATATCTCCTTTGTAGATGTCTAGTTCAGACAACTATGGTCTTCCCGAATCTGTTGGAAAAAGTTTTCCACATGAAGATGATATTCCACAATATCATGCTTCACTTCCTCCACCTCCTCCAATTATTCTCCCTAACCCACAAGTTCAAAGACTTGAAAAGTTCAAGGTCACTCAAGCCCTACTTGCAATGAAACATCAAGATGGAAGGTCTGTGTGTACTCACGTCTTGAAGATGAAGTCACACATTGACAGGCTGAGAGTATTGGGTGTCGTTGTCTCAAGGAAGTTGGCTGTTGACTGGGTTCTTCATTCACTTCCTGAGTCATATAGTGAGTTCATTAAATATTACTATATGATAGACCGCGACATGACCATTATCGATCTTACCTATTTGCTAATTGCGGCTGAATCAGCAATGATTTGGCGCAATGGTCAAGCAAGCTTGATTGGAAGATCTACCCCTCAACCTTCTATGGACTTTGAAAATGGTAACATTGGAAGTCCAGAAAAACTTTCTCTTCCCAATGGAAATGGATCGGATATGGTCAAGTCAATTGACCAAATAGTAAAGAGAAAGGCTAAGTCTGAGATAGTCCCGTGTACCATTCCCAAAGAGTCAATATGTTTCTATTGCCAAGAGAAGGGGCACTGGTTGCGAAGCTGCCCTGACTACCTGAGAGATCTAAGAGATGGTAAACTCAAAAAGTTTACTTCTACTTTAGGTAAGTTCACTTTCTAACTCTATTAAGTTCCTATTTGTAGATTCTTAATACATGATGTGATAAGATTACATCTGGTGTTTTGTAGGATCGAAGAAAAGAAAGGATGCTTAAAGGAAGAGCAAGCTGAATCTGATCGTGAAGAGATGGATTTCAATTGCATGGTTCGATGATCAGATTTTTGAGCTGCTGCTTAGGAGTTATGATAGATTGCTTAGAAATTTGTAATAACATAGTTTTCATTTGTAATTGCATTGTAAGGAAAAGTTTTCCGCACCTTTTATAAACTAATAATTTTTTTGAATGTTTTATCTTATTTCCTTGCAATGACACTTGTGAAAATTGATGCTTGTATGTTTCTATTTTAGCAATATGGATTTGATTCTTTTGTTTGTGGTAGTGTCTAAATTAACCAAATAAGGAAAGATTCTCATCACCCAAGTTTCAGTTGGATAGAAACTTGGAATCATGCAACTTGCATTGTATGATGAATGAGAACCTTCATCTTTGGGAAATTAAGACTAATTCCTTGTTCACTTGTATATTTGAGTCAAGTGAAGGACTAGGGGATCTGGTACACTCGGTTGTACACTGGTCCAGGACCACCACAAAGAACGATAAGACTATTCGCTGTGATTTACTAAAGTTAGTAAATATGGTTATGCTTAGAAGATTAAGTATAATTCTGAGTCATTGAAAAGTCTCAATGTATAGCAGAACGAATAAGAAGAATCAAAGTCGGCAGAAAGATAAAAGTTTCTCCAATCTGAAAAGATGGGAGAGTACTAGAATATCGTGTTTTATGATCATCTTAATGATTATGAAAACCATATCACAATTTGATCCTCTAAGGACGCCTTAGGGCATTTGTTTGGCTAAGAAGAGGAATTAGAAATTGTTGAAATGATTAAATCAGTTAAGATGAATATTACTTCGTTCCAAAATCAAATCTTAGAGTCATACTCCAAGATTGTATATTGAGTGACATATCAGCAAATGTGGAGTAAAATGTTTTCTACTCTTGTACATTTGAAATTGGTAAGTTGTAATGTTTTGGATAAAACAAAGATCAACTAAGACCAATTGTGTGAAGTGTTATTCTTGATAAGAAATCACACTAACTCTTGAATATCTGGTTGTCAAGAACGTTTCTTGACAGAGAAGAACTTATATGTCAAGAGGTCAGTGGGAGTCTTAAAGATCCTGAGAAGTTTCAAGAACTAATCAAGAATAAACCTATTGTTAATCACTAGCACACGACTTGAGGTTTATAACCTATCGTGTTGACATATTCTTGTTTCTGTGCCCATTCCCGTTAAATTTGACTATGCATGTGAGTTCTATGAGTGCTCAATTGTTCGCATAACAACCTGGAAGCAGTGATAGGCCCTTGTGCTGCTAGATGGCAAGAAATTAAGATTGAACAAGTTCAGTCCATATGCGTTTGGATTTGACATTAACCTTGTCTTGTGATTATGGTTTTGACAAATTCACATGGATAGGAACACATACACCATCAAAATCTAAGTGTCATAAGGTTTCTCTCCAATTCATGAAAATTATTGTCAGGAAACGCTTTCACTAAGTAGATTTTAAGGAGATAACATTTGTGATATTTGCATTCTCAAATTCGATTATGATTACGGCATCCCTTTTCATAGTTCGAATTGTGAGAAATGGCAAAAGGTCTAAACATTCGGAACTTATTGCTGTAAGTTCTGAAATAGTTTAGACACACATGTGAGCTATCTAAGGAAAGGTGTATGACTTTGAGAAGCTTAGATAAAGACATATCGAAGCATCTCGTATCAGAAATTTGAACTTTGGTAAGAAAGTCAATAAGTATTGATTTCTAGAAGTCCAGCTGATTTTGGATACATGTTAAAGCTAGTGGGAGCATAAGTGTTATGCCAGTAAGATAATAATTGTTATGCTAGTGGGAGCATAATTATTATGGTAAGTGTTGCAAGTTAGCAATGTTAATTATAAAAAACAAAGTTTCAATTCGCAAAGTTGCAGGGTTTGAAAAAATTGTTTTGCTATAATTAAGGGAGAGGAACTTATACTTCATTTTTCAATTCTAAAAGCTCATTTTTCAATTCTAAAAGCTTAGATTGAGATTTTTAATCAAATTTAGTCAAAGACATATATGAATGTTATGTTGAAAAGATTCGACATAAGGAAATTCTATATGGAAATGTTAATTGCATTCTCAAAATTCGATTATGATTACGGCATCCCTCTTCATAGTGCGAATTGTGAGAACATGGTAAATAGAAATATTATAGCAAAAGACTGATCAAGTATCATGTCCTTATGTAAGACATTATGAATCGTGTCCTATATGCTTCAGATATAGGGTCGATTGCATATGCTATAATATTCACGTTTTCTAATTCTCCAAATGCCTAGGGCATTAAGAGGGAAAAAAGGACTAGAACCAGATACGACTAAAGTGGTTAAACAACTGTCATGGACAATCTAAAGTTCGCTAAGGATTGGTTGCTTATGGATAGTTGGAAGTATAGTAATGAATGGACCATACTGATATAATTCTGAATAGATAGGATTCTGTTAAGAATAGATAGTCATATGGCAGTTATGGAAAAGTCTCCATAATGGGAGTTGGATATTGAGAAAGTTAGAAACTTTTATGCAAGAAGGATGTTCAAAGGAATGAACTTTGAATTTGAGACTTCACTTCCTTGGAATTGTCTTGTAACAATTTCCAGTAGAAATTTTTGTAATATCATTGGTCAAGTCTCTGTGATTTTTTGTACGTAGACATTACAAAAGAAATCTTTGCATGATAGTTTAGAACTAACACATTCTAATAGTGGCAAGAATTTGGCATTCTTACACTTAAAGATTTGGAATTGTGAAATGAGTTTAATTGGAAATGTTATCAAATTGATTTATTTCACAAAGTAAGGACCATAGATAAACATAGTATGCATGCTTGGAGCATGGTATAACTATTGTTTTAATTCAAGTATTAAGTTGACCATTTGAAACATTATACAATGAATAATGCGTAATCAATATGGTGATTAAATAAAAGGTGTTTTATTTACGCCCACAAGTTTTGGGGCCATATAGGATTAGTATTATTCTTGTGTTTCACTTTGCATGTTTTGACTTCCCGAATAATAAGATTATTCAAACTATCCACAGTCGATCATACTTTGGAAGTAGGTATGAAAGAAGACTGTCATGAGTTGGCTTGTAAGATTGTCTAAGGAGTTAGGTATAGGAACAGGTTTGCTACACCACATATGAGTGCTCCTGAAATAAGATTTGAGTATTGGATTCAACCCGCGCTCACTTGAATCACTTCATGGAATTTATCACGAGTGATCGTGAGACGATAATATCATATAAATCTTCAAACCTAGATATATGAGTTGTTGACTATGAGTTGGTTGTACATTGATAGTACGAAAACGCATTGGTAACTCGATGTTATAAAACGTGCTGTTGTGTATAATTTAATGAATAGTTAGTACAAGCATATGAATCAAAGTTTATCTGTTCCCTTTTATCCTAAGAGGATTAAAAGCGATATATTGGGCCCCTCGATGATAACGTTTTGACTTATGTGTCGAGCCCGATCAAAACTAAATTGATGTGTTCAGTTATGTTCTATGTCAGACGAATCGGAAATCGGGAAACAAACTGCCGGACAATAAGTATGACATTGTTCTATGTATTTGTCCGGCTGATATCTTGAGAACAGAGGATTATATGATCCCTTATCTGAAGGACACATCACTGACTAGGTCAGAGTTCGACAATGGCTTTTGAAAGCTTACAATTGCTAAGTCGGATCCTGAAGTACATTAGCAGCAATAGTTATTAGACTTATCCAAGTGGGAGACTGTTGGATTTGGTGTCTAAGCCCATAACTATAACTAGTATGTACTTGAACCGATTGTAGCATGGTCCTTTTGGGTTGCCTTCACCAGTGCAACTTGATAGTATGTATTATTGAGAATAAAGTTATTTATGGTTTGTTAATATATTACAAGTATAATATATAAATATGGAATTGTTTAAATAGTAATGATCAAGAATTAATTTATTAATTTTGTGATCAAAAGAGACTAATTAAATATATGGGGATTGATTATGTAAATCAATCATTCTTGTAGTGTGGGCTTACGATCCATGATTATGGGCTAAACTAATCCATGGATAGTCCATGGAGGTTAAACCCATGGAGCATGAGAATGTGGAAAGTCATGGGTTATTAGGGTTTACCAAGTGTAACCCTAGCATGTCCAACACTATAAATAGAACCCTCCATAGACCAAAATCGGTTGCCTCTTCTCTTTGAGATAAATAGATTATTCTCTTAATCCATCCTCTTGCATATGGTGTTTGTGAACCATTAGAGGCATCACACTTGAGGTGCTCAAGCTTTCAAAGGTCAAGAACTACAAGTCCTTCTAAGAGGTAAGTCATCTAACTAGTTGTATTGTTCTTTTGATAATTTGTATGCTAGTTAGGACAATGCTTTGGAAAATTGATAATGCATGTATGATTAGAGAAAACATAGATCCAAAGCATTTAGGGTTGCATGTGCACTTAGGAAGTGTTATAGTGCTCAAATCCCAATAGTAAATAGTACACCTAACCTCATATAGGCAGTGCCTCCAAATCTTGAGGACAAAAACCACAGCCCCCAGCTCCAAATCATGCGTAGGATAATTCGCCTCATGCGGCTTCAGCTGCCTTGAAGCGTAAGCAATCACATGTCCTCTCTACATGAGGACAACTACCAAACCTGAGATATACACATCACAATAAACCTTAAAATCATCCATGCCCTTGGGAAGCGTGAGAATCGGGGCCTTGCATAATCTCTGCCTCAGCGTATCAAAAGCCAACTGCTGATCGGGCCCCCACCGAAAAGTAACATTCTTCTTCGTCTAGCAGGTCAATTGCACAACAATGAAATCCTGGATAAATCTACGATAATACCCCATGAGACATAGAAAGCTCCGAATCTCAGATGGGGTGCTCGGAACCTCCTATCGCATCACAACTTTGATCTTGGCTGGATCGACCAATATACCCTTCTGATTGGCGATGTTCCCCAAGAACTACACCTCGTGCAACCAAAACTCACATTTAGAGAATTTGGCATACCACCTTTCTCTCCTTAGGCTCTCCAATACCTCTCGTAAATGATCTTCACGTTGCTCCTTGGTCTTGGAGTAGACCAAAATTGTTGGGTTATGAGCATTCTAACACTCCTAAGTGTACATGCAACCCTAAATACCTTGGATCTATGTTTTCTCTATTATACATACAATTATGAACATCCAAGGTATTATCCTAATGTAGCATACAAAATAATAAATATAACAAGATAGAATACATACCTCTTTGATGTAGAATGTCTTCATGAAGCTTGAGTGCCTAGTGCCCCAAGTGTGACACCTCAAATGGTTCACACAACACCAAATACACTTGGAATAACTTGAGAGAAACTTGAACACTCCTTGAAATCGTCTAGCCCTCACACTCACACACTAGTGCACGATTTCTTGAGCCATGGGATTCTTTTATATGGTGGCTATTAGGGTTACACCATGTAACTCATAACTTTACCCATTCCTTATGCTCCATGGATTTTAACCTCCATGGAGTATCCATGGGTCACCCCATGGACTCAGTCCAACATAAGGAATCTTGGATCACAAGCCCACATATATAAGAATGAATGATTTACACAATCAACCCATATATTTAATTAGTCTCCTTTTGATCACTTAATTAATTCCAAATTAATTCTTGATCAATACTAATTAAATAACCTTATTAATATATTAGAACTTATAATATATTAACCAACCTTAAGTGTTATTTCTCTCATTATAGTCTATCCAAATGCATGATGCCATGCAACCCAAATGGACCATGCCGGGTCGGGTCAAGTCTTACCAATTATAGTTATGGACTTAGACATTAATCCAACAGTCTCCCACTTGGATAAGTCTAAAACTATTATTACGTATGACATCGATCCTTGAAAGTGTGTAACGGTTCTTCACGGTTAGCTTATTCAACTCCCGATAGTCAATGCACATCCTGTGTGAGCCATCCTTATTTTTCATTAATATGATTGGTGCTCCCCATGGTGAACTACGCGATCGAATAAACCCCTTGTCTAGCAGTTCCTGAAGCTGTGTAGATAACTCTTGCATCTCTGGTGGTGCCAAACGATACAGTGCCTTGGCTATCAGGGCCGCACCAGGAACTAAATCAATATGGAACTCAACCTGCCTCTCGGGAGTCACTCTTGGAAAATCCTCAGGAAACATATCGGGGAAATCCTGAACAACGAGCACCTCACTCAACTTCGTCGTTCCCCTAACCCAAGTATCCGCCACATAATCCAAAAACCCAGAACAACCCTGCTGAAGATATCTCCTGGCCCTCGCAGCTGAACAGAGAGTCGGCGCATGCGAAGCTCCCTCGTCAGGAATAACCAGTCAATCATCGCTCCATTGGGGTTCGAACTCGCACTAGCTGATGCTCACAGTCAATCATCACCCCATTGGGACCCAAACAATCCATCCCAATGATAACCTTCAACCCTCACATAGGAATCAGTACCAAGTCAATAAAATATATCTCGCTGAATAGGCTTAGGATACACCCATAATGAACCCTTGAAGCACTCACAGAACGATCATCCGTAATCTTAACCTCCAACGGGTAATCAAGAATCCCGGGAGCATCACTAAACTTCTTGCTAAGTGCAAGAGATAAAAAAGATCGGGTAGAACCCGAATCAATCAGAACATGAAAAGTCAACCATTGACTAAGAAAGTCTATTTAAAAGATTAGATATAACATAAGCATAAAATAATGAAATCAATAAAAGATATGATAAAATCATGTACCGGTAACCACATCCGGTGCTGCTCGAGCCTGATCGGTGGTCAATTGAATTGCCCTGCTCTTCACCACAGGTGTCTCCGCCTCGCCTTGGCGTCCATCGGTAATCCTCAAGGTGGCTGGTGTCACACCCCGATCCTTGTCGGAATCGATCAAGGCGTGATATATTCTTCAAAGTCTCATGACAACTAGGTTATAATGTGATTAGATTCAATTAAGTACTAAGTATGCAAACAAGATCCACAACATACAAGTACAAATACAAATGCAAACCACATTTATTACATCAAATTTAAATTGTCTTGTGGATTTCTAAGGCACAACCTATTTTTCATCATTCTTCATTCTTCAAATCTGCATCATGGGTAAAAACAGGTCAACTACGAGAGTTGGTGAGTAATCAAATTTTAGTAGAGAAAATTGTGAAGTTGAAACATTTATAATTTGAAATCTGTTTTCTTTTGAAGTCGCCAAACAATTGTATTTGAGATAACGGTTTATAAATCAAAAATTGATTAACAATTGATAACAACAACAATAAGTCCTCACCCTATATATATATACATATGTATATATATAAATATATATAGGATGGAGCATCTAATCATCATACACACTCAACCACGTGTGATCAATCACCTTAGCGTCCCAAGGCGGGGTGGTCAACCCAATAGCGCTATTATTGTCCATAACGTACCTCAAGAATACGGGCATAGTCATGGAGATTAGACTAAAAATGATAATGCACTACAAGTACATGTAGCGTAAACGAACAATAGTTATACAATTAATGACTCACGTATAAATCTCCCAACAATGTCTCAATTGTGATAAAACAATAAAATGAAGTTGGAACAGATTAGAACCACATGATACACCCCAAAAGTATTGAAAATTATAAAGTATGGGGTAGATTACTCACCTTAGTCCCAAAACGAAATGCGTGTGTCGTACGATAGACGATTCGGGTCAAAATGGCGTAGAACCTAATATAATTAATAGTTTTGGTTTAGGAATTGCTAAACAAGAATGGAGTATTAATACAAATAATTAGACACGTATTCTTATATTAGATGAATTAACAATAATTCATTTTGATTATAATATTAAGGTATTTATTTGTTAAATGAATTTTAAATTGAATTACTTACTTTGCATAATTAATTTATATTTTCAATTTAGGCCAGATTTTAATAATTTCTTATTAAAATAATAACTTGCCCAATTATAATTATTTACAGATTTTAACAATTATTTATATGAAATAATCATTAAAATGCATTTTTACATGCTTAAATACTTAGGAAAATAGTTTTAAATAGTAAACAGTATTGAAAAATAATGAAATTATTAGGAAATCATTACTTCATACAATATGAATTACTGTAAAATTTGTATATTTTTCTGAACTGTTTTAGTATTTATTTAATATTTTAATGATTAAACAACACAAAATTCGGGAAAAATAGTAAATGATTCTCAAAAAATCTGTAAAATTAACCATAGTTTTATAACATGATGTAGAGCCCAGTGTATAAGTTTCAGATATTTGTGACTATGGGAAGTATTTTTTATATATTTCATTATTAATTAATCAATAAAATCATAAATAATAGTAAACAGTAATATAAATGCATGAAACTTCATATGTCATGTTTAATCAGTATACAGGTCATCCCAGAATTTTCTCAGAATTTGTTGAATGCAACAAGTATTTTATGTGAATTATTGACCTACTTTATTGAAATAATTATGATAATTCAATAAAAATAACTTATTTTCTGAAAATTTCCAGAACTTCTTATTTTATTGATGGTATTCTGAGAAAAATCAGGTTTATGAAAAAAATGAGTTTTAGATATTTTGGTGGATTTAATTTGTTTCTTGTATGAATTTGAAACTTTTAACAACATACCTTGATGAATGCTTCAAGAGGGATGAAGATTTGAGTATAATAGATTGTTCTTGGATGGAATATGAGTATTCTTGGAGGAAATTTCGAGATTGAGAGTGAGAGCAAGAATAGAGAAGATTTAAGTGGTGAAGAGAATAATGTGTTGGGAGAAAAAGGAAATGAAAGTGGATGGGAGGTGTGAGTGGGAGACCATGGGAATAATCTTTTTGCTTTTGGTGGTCTTCATAATTTCCCACTAACACAAGCATCTTTTACATAATTAATATATGAGTTTTATAAAATTTAAAGTAAAGTTTATAAAAAATAGAGTTTTATAAAATTTAATGTAAAGTTTATAAAAATGGAGTTTTATAAAAGATAGGTTATTATTTGATTATAACAATCTACTTTGATTTGAAGTTTAATTAGAGAATTCAAGTTTGATTCTTTTAATTTAATTAGAGCATTATACTTTGATTTGATTTTAATATGGTATCATAATTTACTTGGATTATAGTTATAACGTTTGTACAATACTATGTTGCTATTAACGTCAAGTTATATCGTATTGTATGGGTTTTGATCCTATTAGCGTCAAGTAATCTTGAGTAGGGTTTATTAAATTTCCAATTGGGTTGGGTTGACCCGAATCCATTTTAGGCGGATGTCACAGTCTCCCCTACTTTAGGAAATTTCGTCCCGAAATTTAAGAAGAGAGTACCTTAAGAGAAAAGTTGTGGGTATTTGGTACGCATATGATCCTCACGCTCCCATGTATACTCAGGTCCACGTGCCGACTGCCACCTGACCTTAACCAGGGGAATGCGACTTCTTTTGAGTTGCTTTTCCTTTCGGTCGGCAATTTCCAAGGGATTCTCGGTAAATTGCATTGTCTCGTCGATTTGGATATCCTCGAGAGGAACATGAAGGTTCTCGTCTGCTAAACACTTCTTGAGGTTGGCTATATGAAATACTGGGTGAACTTTCTTAAGCTCTGTTGGTAGATCCAACTCGTAGGCTACTGGTCCGATCCTTTTTATGATCTTAAACGGGCCTACGTAGCGTGGTGCCAATTTACCCTTGCGTCCAAATCGAACCACACCTTTCCATGGGGACACTTTTAACATGACCATGTCACCTACGGTAAATTCAAGCGGTTTGCGTCGCTTGTCGGCATAACTCTTTTGTCGGCTACGAGATGCGAGAAGGTTATCGCGAATCTGAGTGATTTTGTCGGTTGTTTCCTGGATAAGCTCAGGACCAACGATTGGAGAATCCACTGTTGCGCGAATCACGTGGGACTCACCGATTTCATGCCAGCAAATAGGAGATCGGCATTTACGGCCATACAATGCCTCAAATGGTGGCATCTTGATGCTAGAATGATAACTGTTATTATAGGAGAATTCCACCAACGGTAAATGAGAGTCCCAGTTTCCTCCGAAATCCAAGACACACACCCTCAACATATCTTCGAGTGTTTGAATTGTCCTCTCAGATTGACCATCGGTCTGAGGATGATAGGCGGTACTGAGATCGAGGCGGGTTCCCATGGCTGTTTGAAGTGATTGCCAAAACCGAGAGAGAAATCTCCCATCACGATCTGAAATGATGCTGAGAGGAATGCCATGCCGACTAACTATCTCGTTGATGTAAATCCGAGCAAGTTTTTCGACTTTGAAATTTTCCCGGATGGGAAGGAAATGAGCGGATTTGGTCAAACGGTCAATGATTATCCAAATGCTGTCGTGTCCTTTTGTGGTACGGGGAAGTTTGGTTACGAAATCCATGGCGATCGCTTCCCATTTCCACCTGGGGATTTCTGGTTGGACCAATAGTCCAGAGGGTCGTTGATGTTCTACTTTGACCCTGGAACATGTAAGACATTTGGCCACGAATAAAGCAATATCCTTTTTCATTCCCGACCACCAATAATTGGTTCTCAGGCCATGATACATCTTGTCAGTGCCCGGATGAATGGAATATCGGGTTTTATGGATTTCTTCCATCAGGAATATGCGAAGATTGTCACGATCTGGGATCCAGATGCGATCTTGATAATAGAAAATACCATCAGATTTGGTTTCCAACTCCCCATCAATTCCCGTGGGCATGTCATTTTCGGTAATTGCCGAGTGTTGGGCTCCTCGAATTCGGTCGCTGAGATTGGACAAGATAGGAGAACATATTAGATGAAATGCATGGGCATGTTCTTTTCGGCTTAACGCGTCGGCTACGACTTTTGCCTTGCCCGGATGATAGCGTATTTCACACTCGTAATCATTTAGGAGTTCGACCCATCGTCTTTGCCTCATATTGAGTTCCTTTTGATTAAGAATATGTTGCAAGCTCTTGTGGTCGGTGAAAATTACGCATTTAGTGCCGTAAAGGTAATGCCTCCAAATTTTAAGAGCGAAAATCACGGCACCGAGCTCCAAATCATGAGTCGTATAATTCCTTTCGTGGATTTTGAGTTGTCGTGATGCGTAAGCTATAACCTTTCCCCTTTGCATCAAAACACAACCTAGACCGAGATTGGAGGCATCGCAGAATACCACGAAATCTTCGGATCATTTAGGGAGTGTAAGAATCGGAGCGTCACACAAACTTTGTTTAAGGGTTTGGAAAGCGTATTCCTGCTTGGGTCCCCAATCAAATGGTGTACCCTTGCAAGTGAGAGAAGTAAGCGGTAAAGCAATCTTTGAGAAATTTGAGATGAAACGCCGGTAATAGCCGGCTAAACCAAGGAAGGACCGAATTTCCTTGGGGGTACGGGGGGCTTTCCAATTCTGGACTGCTTCAACTTTTGCGGGATCGACTAAAATACCCTTGTCACTTACAATATGACGAAGGAATTGTACCTCATTTAACCAAAACTCGCATTTCGAAAATTTGGCGTAGAGCCGATTTCCTTGCAACGTTTGGAGAGTTAGGCGAAGGTGTCTTTCATGCTCTGCCCTTGTCTTTGAGTAAATGAGGATGTCATCAATAAAGACGATAACAAAACGGTCGAGATAAGGTTTAAATACCTGATTCATCAAGTCCATGAATACGGCAGGGGCATTTGTTAGGCCGAAAGGCATAACGGTGAACTCGTAATGACCATAGCGGGTTCGGAAAGCGGTTTTGGGGATGTCTTCTTCCCGTACTCGAAGTTGGTGATAACCCGAGCGAAGGTCAATTTTTGAGAAGCATGAAGCTCCTTGAAGCTGATCAAAAAGGTCGTCGATCCGAGGTAACGGATATCGGTTCTTGATGGTTAATTTATTTAACTCCCGATAATCGATACACATACGAAACGAACCATCTTTCTTTTTAATGAAGAGAACCGGGGCTCCCCAGGGTGAAGTACTAGGGCGGATAAATCCCTTATCGGTTAGTTCTTGGAGCTGACTTGCCAATTCTTGCATCTCGGTTGGAGCCAACCGATATGGAGACTTGGCTATGGGAGTAGCCTCAGGAACAAGATCGATGCGGAACTCTAGCTCACGTACTGGAGGGAGTCCAGATACGTCATCGGGAAAGATGTCGGGAAAGTCTCGTACTATCGGAATATCTTCAATCTTCTTTTCTTTGACCTTTGTTTCCACCACATGGGCTAAGAAATCCATGTATTCTTTTCGTAGATATGATCGAGCTTGAGTACATGACATAAGACTAAGCTTTTTCGAATGAGTCTCGCCATAAATACGAAGACTTTGACCGTCGGCGAGAGGAATACGAATGAACTTATCGTAACATACTATTTCAGCATGGTTTTGGGATAGCCAATCCATTCCTACGATGATGTCGAAGCTACCAAGTTCCATAGGAACTAAATTGACAGAAAATTTATGACCGGAAAAATCGAAAGTGCAATCTTGGATGACTGCATTGAGTGAAACGTATTTTCCATCGGCGAATTCTACGGTAAAGTACTCATTAAGAATCGTGCGAGGTGTGTGAAGTATGGGCTCAAATTCCAAAGACACAAAACTTTTATCGGCACCTGAATCAAAAAGTACAGACGCGTAGCAGTTATTTATGAGAAACGTACCATTTACGACCTTGTTATCGGTCTTTGCTTGGGTTGCGGTAATGACAAAGGCTCGGCCTTTGGGAGCTGGAACATGCATTGTTGGATTTGCCTGGGCTTGGGTGTTGATGATATTGACTAACCTAGGACACGCGTTTTTGAAATGGGTGGGGTCACCACAGTTGAAGCATGTTCCAGTTGGATACCGGGTTTGTGTTTGCTGATTTGAGGGTAGATAGAGTGGTCGCTGAGTTTTTGGTGCACGACATGTGTCCGCCAAGTGGCCATAGCGACCACAATTCGTACAGAGGCGACACGGGCTAGTGGTCATATGGTGATAGTTACAGTGGTTATAGAGGGGGTGAGGTCCGGTATACGGCTTTTTATTTGGTTGGGCTGGTGGGGTGACTTGGGTGATAGGAGTAGCAGGGGTAATAACAACATGGTTGTGGTGATGACTTTTCCGCTTCTTTTTGTCATGTCGGTGGGAGGACTCGGACTTGACAATTTGGGGGGTCTCAGGGGTCGACTTTTCAGTTGACATCTTTGAACCCTTGCGTGGGAGGACACCATCGTTCACATTGTCCTCGTTGAGTTGACCTACTAATTCAATGGCAGATTCTAGGGTATATGGCCTGCTGCTGGTCACCGAATCACGGATCTGGCGTGGTAACCCTTTGATGTAGCGGCGTATTGCAGTTTTCATAGGTTGAACCATGTGAGGTAGGAGTCTCGAGAGATCATGGAATCTATTGGTGTAGGTCGCGTTGTCGCCTCCCTCCTGTTTCAGATTCCAGAATTCATCCTCGAGAGTTTGCAATTCGCTGTCAGGGCAGAACTTCTCCATCATGCGTTCTTTTAGTTTTGACCAGGTCATTCCCAAGGCAACATCCTCTCCCTTTGCCCATTTTTCTAGGTTCCACCATGTGAGAGCATGACCTAGGAGGCACCCTGTAGCATGACGGACCATCAGGTCCTCAGGACACTCGCTATGGATGAAAGTACTCTCCATTTCTTCAATCCATGTGAGGAGTGCGGTGGCACCATCGGTGCCTTTGAAGTAAGGCGGATTGCAGTTACGAAAGTGCTTGAACGAGCAACGAGGAGTTGTTGCTGGAGCTTGTGGCTGAAGAGAATGAAGTTGGGTTGCAATTGTTGGGATGACGTTTGCTACCTCCTTGGCGACCAGGGCAGCTAGCCTTCTGTTGTTGCGAGCAGCGTATGGGGGTCGTAATGCCATCTACGAGAAACACGCATATGGACTTGTGAGTTATTTGTAAATTGATTATGGAAATAAAGTTTTTAGACATTGTTGGGTAAAATAATTGTAAAACACTTGTTGGGCCATGGTTAGGAGTGTTGGGCACCTTTTGGGCTTTCCATGGTTACTAAATGTGAAACATGTAGCACTTGCGTGGGCCCCCACAAAACTAAGTTTTCACATTTCTTTCCCACTTCTAGGCCCATTAGGGAACTTAATAGTCCAATGAGTTGGCCATTTTGGAGTGTATCCTTTCGGATACGTTTGATAAGGTCGGGTATTTTGATGGCTCAAAAGTAATGTGAATGACGCGCTTTGGCCTATAGGTTTGGGAACTCTCGCCTTTGGTCCCCAGATAAGCAAACTGGTCCCTCGGTTGATTGGGATGTATACGAATGCTAACCTAGTCAGGACTTTCGGGCTACCGGCACCTCCCCCTTCCAGTTACTACGCGTCCATTACTATGATCCTACCCAACTAGAGTGGATGACTTTGAATTTCCTATGAGCTCTAAGGAATACATATATGTATATACATTTTGTTAAACAACTTGAGTATGTGTGTGATTTTCAGAGAAAGTGGAGAATATTCACAAGTGTATGCACACATATAAGTGTCAGGAGTAATACGTATGCACATAAGGGAGCAATTAACACACAAAGGTATTCCTAGGATTTTCTAAGTGCGAATTGCATACAGTTGTGTGTGCATTTTATAAACTAGCATACGAGAGGACCCTAGAGGCTATAGACTAGGTCAAGGCAATTAACCTAATTCCCTATAGTCAAGGGCTCTGATACCAATCTGTCATACCTCGATCCTTGTCGGAATCGATCAAGGCGTGATATATTGTTCAAAGTCTCATGACAACTAGGTTATAATGTGATTAGATTCAATTAAGTACTAAGTATGCAAACAAGATCCACAACATACAAGTACAAATACAAATGCAAACCACATTTATTACATCAAATTTAAATTGTCTTGTGGATTTCTAAGGCACAACCTATTTTTCATCATTCTTCATTCTTCAAATCTGCATCATGGGTAAAAACAGGTCAACTACTAGAGTTGGTGAGTAATCAAATTTTAGTAGAGAAAATTGTGAAGTTGAAACATTTATAATTTGAAATCTGTTTTCTTTTGAAGTCGCCAAACAATTGTATTTGAGATAACGGTTTATAAATCAAAAATTGATTAACAATTGATAACAACAACAATAAGTCCTCACCCTATATATATACATATGTATATATATAAATATATATATAGGATGGAGCATCTAATCATCATACACACTCAACCACGTGTGATCAATCACCTTAGCGTCCCAAGGCGGGGTGGTCAACCCAATAGCGCTATTATTGTCCATAACGTACCTCAAGAATACGGGCATAGTCATGGAGATTAGACTAAAAATGATAATGCACTACACGTACATGTAGCGTAAACGAACAATAGTTATACAATTAATGACTCACGTATAAATGTCCCAACAATGTCTCAATTGTGATAAAACAATAAAATGAAGTTGGAACATATTAGAACCACATGATACACCCCAAAAGTATTGAAAATTATAAAGTATGGGGTAGATTACTCACCTTAGTCCCAAAACGAAATGCGTGTGTCGTACGATAGACGATTCGAGTCAAAATGGGGTAGAACCTAATATAATTAATAGTTTTGGTTTAGGAACTGCTAAACAAGAATGGAGTATTAATACAAATAATTAGACACGTATTCTTATATTAGATGAATTAACAATAATTCATTTTGATTATAATATTAAGGTATTTATTTGTTAAATGAATTTTAAATTGAATTACTTACTTTGCATAATTAATTTATATTTTCAATTTAGGCCAGATTTTAATAATTTCTTATTAAAATAATAACTTGCCCAATTATAATTATTTACAGATTTTAACAATTATTTATATGAAATAATCATTAAAATGCATTTTTACATGCTTAAATACTTAGGAAAATAGTTTTAAATAGTAAACAGTATTGAAAAATTATGAAATTATTAGGAAATCATTATTTCATACAATATGAATTACTGTAAAATTTGTATATTTTTCTGAACTGTTTTATTATTTATTTAATATTTTAATGATTAAACAACACAAAATTCGGGAAAAATAGTAAATGATTCTCAAAAAATCTGTAAAATTAACCATAGTTTTATAACATGATGTAGAGCCCAGTGTATAAGTTTCAGATATTTGTGACTATGGGAAGTATTTTTTATATATTTAATTATTAATTAATCAATAAAATCATAAATAATAGTAAACAGTAATATAAATGCATGAAACTTCATATATCATGTTTAATCAGTATACAGGTCATCCCAGAATTTTCTCAGAATTTATTGAATGCAACAAGTATTTTATGTGAATTATTGCCCTACTTTATTGAAATAATTATGATAATTCAATAAAAATAAGTTATTTTCTGAAAATTTCCAGAACTTCTTATTTTATTGATAGTATTCTGAGAAAAATCAGGTTTATGAAAAAAATGAGTTTTAGATATTTTGGTGGATTTAATTTGTTTCTTGTATGAATTTGAAACTTTTAACAACATACCTTGGTGAATGCTTCAAGAGGGATGAAGATTTGAGTATAATAGATTGTTCTTGGATGGAATATGAGTATTCTTGGAGGAAATTTCGAGATTGAGAGTGAGAGCAAGAATAGAGAAGATTTAAGTGGTGAAGAGAATAATGTGTTGGGAGAAAAAGGAAAGGAAAGTGGATGGGAGGTGTGAGTGGGAGACCATGGGAATAATCTTTTTGCTTTTGGTGGTCTTCATAATTTCCCACTAACACAAGCATCTTTTACATAATTAATATATGAGTTTTATAAAATTTAAAGTAAAGTTTATAAAAAATAGAGTTTTATAAAATTTAATGTAAAGTTTATAAAAATGGAGTTTTATAAAAGATAGGTTATTATTTGATTATAACAATCTACTTTGATTTGAAGTTTAATTAGAGAATTCAAGTTTGATTCTTTTAATTTAATTAGAGCATTATACTTTGATTTGATTTTAATATGGTATCATAATTTACTTGGATTATAGTTATAACGTTGTACAATACTATGTTGCTATTAACGTCAAGTTATATCGTATTGTATGGGTTTTGATCCTATTAGCGTCAAGTAATCTTGAGTAGGGTTTATTAAATTTCCAATTGGGTTGGGTTGACCCGAATCCATTTTAGGCGGATGTCACAGTTGGTGTAGGTTTTGCAACTGCCCCTCCTGAAAATCTTGGACAATCGGCCTTTTTATAGCCGGTCTGATTGCAATGAAAGAAAATCAGTGTACCCCGGAGGCAGTACCTACTTATATGACCCGTCTGACCATATCTGAAACTACTTGAACCCACTGCTTGACATGCCCCACCGTACAGCTTTCCACAACAACTCTGAACCTTCTGGCCTCTGGTGTGTTGATCAAAAGTCTTGGGATTCTTAGCTTGACCCACTGTTGTCTGTACCTGCTCCGGCTTGCATTTTTCCCAGAGCTCCAGCTCGATCTCCCATTCCCGGGCCCTCGCAATCATATCATTTAGGGTCTTGGACCTGAATAGATCACAAACTCTTTGATCTTATCCTTCAACATGTCATGATACCTCATCTTATTCATCTCCTCATCCACAACATACTACAGAACCAACAGGTCTCTCTCATGGAACTTGGGGGTGATCTCTGCCGCGATCTCAATAGTCTAATGAAGGTCCTAAAACTCCCTTACCAGCTGCTGCACCTCAATCGCTGATGAAAACTCTTCGTGAAATCTTGACACAAACTTCCCCCGAGAAATGGCCACCGCCGCCTCAGTCCCTATAGTACGACCGACCTCCTCCCACTAGTCACGGTCTCGGTCTCTCAGAAGGCAGGAGGCAAATCCCACCTTCTCCTCCTCGGGGTAGAAGCTCGTTCGCTAATCATTCTCCATGTCAGCAATCCATCGGTGGCTAACAATGGGGTCCTTGGCCCCAAAGAACTCTGAAGCTCTACATGCCTTGAACTCCCAAAATGAGGGAGTCCGAGCTCCTAATTGTCCCGCATCGATCTCTTCTCGAAGGGCACTGAATCGATCATCCAGAAGCTCCATAATCCCATCCTTGATGGTATCAAAAACCACAGGGGTGGCCTCCATGATACTGCGAGTGATCTCTAAAGTGATAAACTCGCGTAGCAGCTCATCAATGGGTTCGACACCAGCGGCTGAACCATATACAGAAGCTGTTCCTCGGGTGGACACCATGCTCGGCACTAACTGAAATACAAACATACAAACGATCATAAAAAATATCAACGAGACTTCCTATCTACAATACCCTTAGAATCTCCAAGATCGTTCCTATCTGAAGTACAGATCCTGTGCTTTTGGTAGTACCAAACCAATACTAGCTTCCACACCAATATTTACTTTCCTCAAGAACCATCCTGAACCCCCTAAATCACTACACTAGATCTATGCACTCCATCACTATGCTAACATCATACAAATCCTACTATGGCATTCCTAGGTGATATTGCTATATTTATACATATTTTTAGGCAATATCTTAATACATTTTAAGTAATATTTTGGTTATTTGCAAAGATATGTGGTACTTATTGAATTAAATTTTACTTTGCAGCCAAATGGAACACTCTTGAAGAATATGGACCATAATTGACAAGGATTGGAAATTTGGAGGATTGAAGATTAAAAGAAGAAAATTCCAGCAAAAAAACCCAACTCATGACGTGGCAACCAACCTCACGACGTGAGGAGGATATTCTAGAAGATTAGCATGCAGGAAGTCAGAATCCTTGCCTAGTACAGATAACTAATGAGCTCATGATGTGAGACACCAATTCTCACGACGTGAGCCACATATTTTGGTAAACTATAAATGTCCCTTCACTCTTACGATTTAGAGAGCTTTTTGGAGGAGAGGTATTATGAGATATCCGATTTTAGAGTTCAGAGAAGTGCACAAAACAATACTTTAAAGGAGAAATAGCTTGGAGATTAGGAGATTGAAGAACACATCATCTCATCGGTTTGATTTGCTTTAATCATGTTGATTTATGTTGAACTTATGTTTTTGTTTTCATCCATGAGTAGTTTAACTTATTTGCTTTCGTTTAGCTGGATGATACTTTAAATCTATTGCTTAGTTTATTAATTTATGGAATTTAATAGTTGGTTTTGTGCATGTGTTTGATTATCATTACCTAGCATGTTAAAGTTGTGATTTTGTTGCTTAATTTCAAGTTAAGTGTAGCTTAGTGACCATTAAATTACATGAACTTGATGATTACCTAATGATTTAGTGACCATTAAATTACTAGAGTTAGGATCAACCAAATCTTAGATAAGTAATAAACGTAAAACGTTTATCTGTGCTGGAGAACATAAATTGTGATCATAATTGTGTTCGCTTAGATAAATCTTACATAACCTATCTATAAATAATAACTAATTCAGTGTTTTGCTTGTGTATGACCATACAAGGTGGTTCATGAATTGGTGAAAATATTAGTAAATTTGGATTTGAATTGCTAATTACATAATAATTGGTAACCAACTTTAATAATCCATAATTAGTAACTAACCATAGAGAATAAGTGGATTCAAACTAAACGAAAGTGTTTTTAATATATTGATAACAACCGTATTAGTTAAGTGTTTAAGTTTGTCTGAACTTGAAAAATCAGATAAAACCCTTTTTGACTTTTTCTTGTTTTTGGATTAATCTATTAGTAGTTCGATACCCGACTATTTGTGTTATATTATTTGCGAATAGGTCCACTGTCTTAAGTCATAATAGTTAGTTAGATAGTTGGTAAAACTAATAGTAGGTGTAATAATTACGACACTTCAAGTTTTTGGCGCCGTTGCCGGGGAACAACTATTTTAGTTTTTAATTTAATTTCTTTAGGTTAATCAATCCTTTTTGTGGGGTAAAACCTGCAAAAAGTTAATTTTTAGCATTAGTTTTTTTTTCTGAATTACTGTACTCACGATGTGAGCTCTTAAAGCTCACGACGTGAACTCAGATATTTGACGTTTTCTTCAGTTTTTGCTTTCTGTTTAATTTATCTGCTTCACCACGAGGTGGTATCATTACCAAGTCGTGGTAATCATTTAGTAGGGAATTTTAATTAGTTTTTGCTCGATTTTACGTTTTTATTTTTGTTTTTGTTGCAGTAGTATATGACCCGTAGATCAAACACACCATTGAAACTACCACTTGAAGATCCAGAGTCAACTTTTCATAAGAAGAAGGACAAGAACGTAGGAGGATCAAGGAAAATTTTAAAAAACGAGAGCACGTTCGAATTCTTTGAGAAGACTCCTACCAAAAAGGAATCCGGTTACGAGCCCGAATCAGAATCCGACAAAAGTAGTGAACCCAAAAGCGAGCCAAAAAGAATCATGACGGACATTGCTGGCATGACGATGGAGGCCTACAAGAAGAGAATACAAGAGGACACCAATCAAGGACTTGTGCAACCCGTAATTCCCGCTACTGCTACCTTCGAGCTTAAGGGACATATCCTTACCGCGCTAAAGGATATTCCATTTTCAAGAAAAGATCATGAAGATTCATACAAGTACCTCGATGAAGTCAATGACATAGCCGACTATTTCAATATTCGTAATGTACCTCGAGAGACTGTCTTGTTAAGAATGCTTCTGGTTACTTTTAAAGGAGAAGGTAAAGATTGGTTGAAGGCACTTTCACCAGGTTCAATCACCAAATGCTTGAAGAATTCCTACAACAATTTTACCCACCATCAAAAGTTTCTAAACTCAAGAAGGCTATAGAAAAATTTGAGCAACAAGTGGGGAGCCCTTGTACTAGGCTTGGGAGCGATGCAAAGGGTTAATAAGAAATTGTCCCCAAAATGATCTAAACGAGCAACAAGAAGTCTCGATCTTCTACGATGGGGTGAACGTCACGACGAGGCAACTCCTTGATTCTCAAGGACGTTTAACTAAGAAAAATTCTGCTGAAATTAAAGAATTAATCGAAGAGTTTTCAAAGCATTCACGGGAATACCACAACCCTCGTAATGATGGTACTAGGGGAATCAGGAATGGTGCTTCGGAAGATATGGCAACGGTATTGGCAATGTTAAGTAGCATGGATAAAAGAATGACCAAGATGGACCAATCCGTCCAGGCTATACGTATGGGTTGTGAAAATTGTAATGGTCTACACTTGACGAAAGATTGTCATCTAGACGAAAACGGGAATAGGAAAGCTCAAGTGTTCTACTCAAGTGGATACCGCTACGAAGAGGACTGGAGGAAGCCAAACAAGGAACATGAAATTGAATCACATAGACTGTCGAATAATAGTTCTACCCTAAATCCACAACCAAACAAGGAACATGAAATGAGGCTAAACCGATAATTCTAGGGCTATATGAACCAAATAGTATACAACTTTTAAAGCATACACTTAGCAATTAACTGAGTTGATATCAATTCCAAGCAACACATAGCATCCAGTCCTCCTAGGTTATAAGGCATCACAAAAACTAGACAATTCTATCATATGATTCTTGAAGGTATCCTTAGCACTACTTTAGCATGCAATTCACATACTTGAAATACATGGGTATGGGTATTTTGGGAACCACTTACTTGAGCTCAGATGATTGCACGTATCACACCCCTTTTTACTTAGTAAAACTCTTTTTGGAAATAAAATTTTCTTTTGAAAAGATTATATTTTCCTTAGTTTGAGTTCTGACACACCCGAAAGCGTGCCTGAATCCCTCAAACCAAGGCTCTGATACAAATTTGTAACGACCCAAAATCAGTGATCAATGTTTTGTTTTTAAAACCATTAGTTTCATTCATAAAATATCTCCAAGTCAATCACAAAATACAATATAAAAAACATCAGAGTACAATTATCCAAATAGTATGGAAATAATGAGGGGAGGATGTTGTGCCATCACGTCGGGCCCTTCCTTTTCATACCAGAAGTACCTGAAATCAAAAACATAAACTATAAGCGCAAAGCTTAGTGAGTTCCCAAAAGTACCACATACAAAAAATACAATTGGGCCTAACCCTGGGATATATTCCAAACCAATATACAATCATAGGCCAATCCTTGGGGTTTCTTTCAACCCATCATATACTCATGGGCCCAGCCTTGGGGTTTATTTCAACCCAATCATACAATAATGGGCCCAACCTTGGGGTCTATTTCAACCCAACATGAAAACATGTAAGAGTCACAAGCAGCTAGCATCATACATACACAATTTAGTAGGTCGATATTGGTGCCTTCGACCCACAAGCACAATGAGAAGACTCATCTCTAACAGAAGATAACCGAATCACACACTCGAGCTGCTGCTATCACGGCTCCTCACACTAATCAAAACCACAAGACAACCCTAATTAATAATACGGGTTTAACCTATAATTAAATTTCCAAACCATATTTTATCTTTCGTAGGGCAAAAGACCATTTTCCCCTTCCCATGCATGACCCAATAAACAAGGCCCAAAACCCATAACGACCCAAGGCCCAAAAATGGCCCAAGTGGATTTTCTGGGAGTACGACCTGCGTACTCTTGTTACGCCCGACGTACTACTTTGCTTCGGAAGGATTATGGGATAACAACCCTCTACACCCAACGTACTAAGGGTTACACTCAACATACCCTTCAGAAGTCCAAACTCTCTATTAAGGTCTTAATGCTTAAAGACCCAACGTCCAAACTTCAGATCTAATCCTAATAAACGTCTAAAATAATAAATTTACAACCTTTATGCCTTTACATGGAAAAAGGGAGTTCAGAACCAAAACCCTAACTTATATTACCATCTAAAACTCCATAACGCTTGCATGGATGAATACAAAGGACCAAGCTTGCATTTTTATGTCACCAAACACTCAAAAATGTCTGAAAGGACAGCTCAAATGGTCTGGAGTAGACCATACTCATTAGACCATGGTTTTGGGGACAAAAAGGTCATAACTTGCAACCTAAAATGATCTAGCAAGGTAAGCATGAAAATTTGAAGTTTATACCCCCTGGAGATGCACAAAGATGTGTAAATTTTGGATCCAAGAGCTTGAGTGCAACACTACTTCTCCAAAGATCTTCCTTCACCACCAATAACACCAAAAATATCACTCAAGAGCTTCAAAACTCACTCAAAAGAATTAGGGTTTCGAGATGGGGGCTAAGAGGGATGGAGGCTGGAGGAAAGGGAGGGTTTAAGGCCATATACTCCTTTAAATAGGGTCCAAACCCTAAAAATTAGGGTTTGGGACCTGTATGAGTACGCCCAATGTATGCAAAAAAATCCTCGACTTCATTTAATGAGTTACGTACGACGTACCCATAAGAGACCCCCTGCGTAAGGACTGAATTTGAAATAATTTCATAGTTAAGGTCAAAATTGAAAAGTACATGGAACATGGTTGTTACAACTCTCCCCCACTTGAATCAGACTTCGTCTTCGAAGTCTGTTTCTACAAACAAGTCTGGGTGTTCCCTCATCTCATCCTCAGGCTCCCATGTCAACTCAGAACCTTTCCGGTGCTGCCATTTCACCTTTACCAGGTTCACCACTTTGTTGTGCCGAGCCTTGGTCTTCCTGTACAGAATCATAATTGGCCTCTCCACATAGTTCAGATGCTCATCGACCTGAATATCAGCCAAAGGAATCACCGTAGAATCATCAGCTACACACTTCCGCAGCTGAGAGACATGGCAAGTTTTGTGGATCTGACTGAACTCATCAGACAAATCCAGCCGGTATGCAACCTTGCCCACCCGTGCGGTAATCCTGAAGGGACCAATAAACCGGGGGCCCAATTTGCCCCGCTTCAAAAACCGGATGACTAATAAATGTGGAATTGATCCCATAATAAGTATTTTCCAAAGAAATGTTTTTCATTGATTATTAAACTTGGAATGTCATAACCGATAGAAAACATAAGAATTAACATTACCGGCCTGACATTAACTTATTGTACTAAGGGCCTAAACTCCTTGAATCCTATAGTCGATCGTACCTTCATACTGTTTCCTATGACACAAAAAAATTGAGTGGGTCAGGTTGGGAAACCTGGTGAGCACATAGGGTTTTCAACCCGCAATATTGTAATTTTATATTTTTCAGAAAAAACAAATACTCCTAATTACCCATCCTGTTATCCTTAAACTATAATCCCTAATGCTACTCTCAAGAGACCTACCCTAAAGGATCTTAATGAGTAGACAATATTGCTTTCGGAAATCCGTAGCAATACGTGTCAACAAGGCAACCCTGAGGGGGATAGATTACCCGAATGAACAACTTTTCTTTTCCCCTAAAAAGTATAATCATTGACACCTACAAGTGACGAACCTACTAGTGTTCCATCGGACTACCTAGAATAGTCAGTGGTCGTTACCTATACTCTGTTAGATTACTGGTCCCGGTAATACAATGTGTGACCTCTCACCATTATTTTATTTTCCCCAAAACCCTTTACTACCCAATACAAATATGATAAAGTAACTTAAATTAGTAAAATCATGTTATAACACAAATATCAATACATAGATAGCAAGCACATATAGCATTTATTAGATACTTCATATCTATCTCTAAGCTGAAAGTAACTATGCACTCACTTGATAAAGTGGATGACTGGTGATTTGAGCAGAGCTTCGCCTAACACATTGACTTTTCCTCTTGATGTGACCTAGGTATTATTATTTCTAAGTCTTAGTCTGATATTCATTATGACTAATGATAGTCTAGATTCCTCAACAATCCCAATGCCTACATCAAGATCTATCAAGTAAGGAACAACTAGGTAGGATCATATCGGAGGTAGGGTTCATTTGGGATACATAGTATACTATTTAGAAATCCCACTTTAAACACCTTACTAAATCCAACCTAGACATCATTCCCGTAAGTAGATCAATTAGTATAATGATTTTGGAATCAGTGATAAACCTTAATTATAGGATCATAATAAGGACTATGACTATAATTATAAGTTACACTTAAAGCAGAGTAAGTGTAGCTCAACTTATAGAGTATTATGATGAAAAACAGGAATTATGCGGGCAAAAATCTGACTGAGAGCTTCTAATTTCTGGCTACCTGACACCAAATGGCCTCGCTAAAGTAACCGGGAACTAGGGAGTAAAGGGAGCAAGGGTTAGGAATGATCTCCAGAGAATTCGGAGGAAATATGTGAGAAAATGAGCCGAGAAAAGTAGAATTTATAGGCTGGAAACTGAAGCGCGTTGCGCACCTGCTTCCCTGTACGCTGCGCACTTGGTTGGGGGTGATGACTTGGCGTCGTCTAGGTGGTGACACGTGTTATGATCTTGTGGCATGTCAGAGGCGCGTCGCGCACCTTGTTGGCGAGTGTGCCTGCACACAATTTTTTTATAAAATTTTAAAAATTCATATCTTCTTCGTCGAGCTCCATTTTCACGCATTTTATATCTACACATAGTTATCGTCAAGATCTACAACTTTAATTTAGACTCCGCCGGCTAATTTTGACATTATTTTTAATGTTATACTCTTAACAGGCTTAGACTATTAATGTCTGTTAAAAATTTATAATTCTCTTGTCCGGCGTCCGTTCTCGACTGTCTTTATATCGACGGACTCTTACTAATGAGCTATTTAACTTTCGTTTAGATTGTTTTTCCTAACAATCGATCGATTTCAATTTCGGTTTCTGAGCCGTGTACTACTACGCTGAAACTTTGAAAAATCATAACTTCCTCTCACGAAGTCAGATTTGAACGTTCTCTATATTCCCGTTCTCGGTTTTACGACTACTACGACCTTCATTTATATTACTTGGCTAATAAGTAATCTATCAAAAATTCACTTTTTACGATATGTAGAGCCGTGTCGGTTTAATCACGAAACTTCAAAGAAGCATAACTTCTTCATATGAAGTCGGATTTCAGAGTTTTTTATGAAACATCCCAAAAATACGGTCCAAAAATTTCCTTTTAAATCATTTAAGGAAAACCATAATTCATCAACATCATAATAAAATCACAAGTCATGTATCCCCAAAAACATCATATCCAAATACTGTATCAAAATTGTTGGATTAGGTGTCTAAGCCCATAACTATAATTGGTATGTACTTGACCCGATAGTAGCATGGTCCATTTCGGGTTGCCTTCACCAGAAAAATTTGATAGATGGATATTTGAGTAAGAGGTTATTTATGATTTATTAATATATTATAAGTATAATATATTAATTTAGGAATCATATTATTTAATTAGTATTGATCAAGAATTAATTTAGAACTAATTTAGTGATCAAAAGAGACTAATTAAATTGATACATATGGATTGGGCTAATGTCCATAATTGATTTGTGATGGGTTAAGCTTATGGGTAGTCCATGAAGTATTAGTCCAAATCAAATGCATGGATCATAAGCCTATATGTGTGGATTAGGGTTCCACATGACTCTTGGATTTCTACACATATAAATATGTTATCCTAAGCCCTAAAATTGACCACTACTTGCATTCCAAGAAGAGAAGTCGATTTTGAGTCTCCTTAGCCTCTCTCATATCCATTTAGTTGTTTATTGGTGTTTGTGACTTGTTTGAGGCACAACACTTGGGGTGCTAAGTTCTCACAAGGCCAAAGTCTTACTAGCTACATAAAAAGGTAATCTTCTAACCAATTTTATGATTCATATGTTAAATTTTGTATGATAGTTTAGGCTTCATGCTTTGGATATCAATATTACATGTATAATTAGAGAAAACTTAGATCCAAAGCATTAGGGTTGTATGTACACCATAGGAATGTTAGAGTACATAAAACCCAACAGTGGTATCAGAGCCATGAGTGTTTTCTATTGTATTGATGCAATTGTGTAATTTTCAAAGTTGGAAAAACTGCATTTCGGGATTCTGTCAGGGCCAACTTGCCGAGTCCATCATTGAACTCGACGAGTTGGATGATGTTTTCCTTGAACTCGACGAGTCCATTATGGCACTCGACGAGTTGGTGCATCTGATGGCAAATTTTTTGAGTTTTTGGCATGTTGTGGATTAGGAACATTACCACAAACTGTTTTGGTTCATAAAATTCGATTTTAATGATATGGTAATGTTAATCCCCATCTAATAACATGATGTTATCAAATTTTAAGATAATTACTTGATTTGTGAAAAAACTAGTTATTTGTAAAATTTGAAGTTATCATGTAATATGAATTGTTGGGTATAAAGTTATCCATGTATGACTTTGTAGATGGTTTGACTTTTGTAGACCCACTTGCATGTGGTATAGTAGCCTTGTGACATGAGAGAGAGATAGATAGATAGATAGATAGATATATATATATATATATATATATATATATATATATATATATATATATATATAGAGAGAGAGAGAGAGACATGTAAACACCTCTATATAAGGTGGGTTCATACCACTTATAGAGGTGTGCTTGAGAGATGTAACATTGAGAGTGTTAGTGTGTGTTAATTATGTAGATTTAGATCTAGATCCTTTTTTGTAAAAACCTTTCATAATCGAATGCATCTCTTAAACACCGAAATCACCGTGTTCTTTAATTCCGCATGTCAAACCAATGTTCATAATTCACATCAATTGGTATCAGAGCGGGTCTTCGAAGATCAACATGATTTTTTGAAGAAATGGTTCTCGGTTTGGCTACATTCATCACAATTGGAGCATTTATGGTGAGTCTCTCTATGATCTCTCTAAATCTCGTTGATTTGTTCATTACGTTCTTGAATTTTTGATCGTTTTGATTCATTGGATCTAATTCGTTTCAATTCCCTTTGTTTGATCCAATTAATTTTTGTTTAGATCAAGCCCAAACAAAAACAAAATCAATAATGGTTACTATTCATCAGTTATATTTTGAGCCCAAACATCTTGTTTCGATCCGATATCTGAATACTTGAGCCCAAAATGATAATTGTTTACTATTCATTCGATTAAATTTGAGCCTAAATCGTATCTAATTGTTCTCGTTCTTCCTCAGACCGATTCACGAATTCATACTTTCACTCATCAACAATCTAGCAAACAACTTATTTCATCTGATTCGTTTTTTAAATTTTGTGATTATCGCAACTCTTATTATTCAAAGCTTCAATCACTCATGCATTCAAGCAATTTGATCTAACAATTTTTTTTGATATAAGTGGTTGAATGATCAATCAATTTCAATCGATTTGTTGATGTTCTTGATTTCGTGAATCATTCTATTCATGATTTATTCGTATCCAAATTTTTTAGATTGATATGAGTTAATCAATCTTGTTTCAACATCGGATTTGGTTATTGATTAAATTCAGTCGAGGTATTTGAAGATATTTTGAACGAGTGAATAACATTCAAGAACAGATGAATGAAGAGTCAAACAAGAAAAGTCAAAGTTTGATTCTTATGAATCCAGAACTCGAAATCGAAAGAGAATCAGATGGGTACATAATCGATTTGAGTTACATCAACTGATTTCAAGAATCGATTTGTGAATGAATTTGATTTTTGGAATTGAAATCGTAATTTTGTTCGCATCGACTTAACGTGCTGGTTCGAATACTGAAATCATTAATGGGTTCTGAGTTTGCTATTTGATTTCAATAATTTGTGGAATCGAACATTTTAAGGTCGACAGTTGATATTTAGCATCCATATTTGACTGTAATTGTGTTCGATTGTTAAAGGCAAATTTGGAATAGTCAAAGGAAAATTTCGATATGTCAAAATCAGTTCACTTTGGATAGAGATTTCGAAGACTGAGTATGTCGATGTCTTGACGGGATGAATATTGCCAAGTGATTGTTTAAAATCGAATGAGATAGTTGAGGTCGATTGTGGGTTAGAAATAAACTGGGATCGACTTGGACTTTGAACGGGAAGCCTTGGATTTCGATTTTGAATGTCGATGGTCGATACTTGTGTATCGATGTTGTTAGTCGACTGGAACAAGATGATCTGGGGACGGAAATTTCGAATGTATGGGTTATAATCGACACTCGCTGAGTTTGTGTTGATATTGGTGGATGGTTGATGTCGATTGTTGATTGTAAGATCGATTGTTGATTTGGATGAGTCACAAAAAGGAGTCGTTGTTGATGAAAAACGAAGACAGTTGAATTTGGGGTTCAAATCATGGATTGGAGTCGGAGTCGTTATCATGATTTCGAAGAATTGGAGTTTTGTTGTTTGAATATCGAATGGGAGAGATTTTGATTCGAAGGTTTAGAGTCAATGGTACCTACACGAGTTTGGGATTGATAAAAGAACGAAGATTTTGAGAACGAAGATTTTGAGTCGATGGTTCACTGGGTAACGAATAAAAATATAATTGAATATTTCGAAAGTGATCCTTTAAGTTTCGAAGTTTTGCCAGTTGGTACACACTTTCGAAATGAGGATAAATATTCGACATTTTGGAAGAAAATGGAATATTTCGAAATTGGTCTTTAATGTTTCGAAAGATTGACAGTTTACACCCATTTTTGAAATAAGGACCAAATTTTTGAAAGTTTGAAGAATTGTGCAGTTGTTTCGAAGTTGTTCCTGCAGTTTCGGAGATTTGGCAGAATTCACCCAACTTTGACATTGGGTTGAAATTCTGAGAAATGGAATAATTTTCGAATCAGGCCCCTGCAGTTAATGCGAATTGACGCTTTCTACCCAGTTTCAGAAATGGGGAAGAGTTTCACATTTTTGGCTGTTTTGGGCGCACTAGATCACTGCAGAATTTTGAAATTGACAATTTCTACCCAATTTTGAGAAATTTTGTCAAAGGCGGTTCGTGAACGAAGCTAAAAATTGAAGATTTTTTGGATTTTCCGGATTGAAGCAAAATGTTTATGGCATGTGTTAAGGGGGAGTTTTAGATAGAAAAATTCCGAATTGAGCACTTTCTCATTCCTTTTTTGTTTTATAATCATTTTGCGATTATAAAAAGGGGGAGAAATTTATATGGAAATTCGAAAGTTGAATTTTTCATATTACATGGACTTGAAGACCGAAGTGACCTCGAGTATTTGAAGTTTATGAAATGATTTGATTGGAGATTCGGAAGTGATTTAGGTTCATGATGGGTTTGGACTTATTGAAGATTTTTGGGGTGTGCTTTTATGCTCAACTTTAGGGTGATTATTTGGAGATTGAGAAACTCCTAATTATCCGTTGGTGCTCGGTTTGTATGGTCTCACATTCTAGAACCCGGATTGAAAAATCATTAAAGAATTGAAGATTTGAAGTTCATCTCTACATGTGTCACGTTTGAGGCTCGATTCGCGTAGTTGCATGATTTTGGAAGATTTGAAGCGGGTCATCCATTCCTAACTTTGAGGGGGAGAATGTTGGGTACAAAGTTATCCATGTATGACTTTGTAAATGGTTTGACTTTTGTAGACCCACTTGCATGTGGTAAAGTAGCCTTGTGACGTGATATATATATATATATATATATATATATATATATATATATATATATATATATATATATATATATATAGAGAGAGAGAGAGAGAGAGAGAGAGAAGAGAGATAGAGAGAGACATGTAAACACCTCTATATAAGGTGGGTTTATACCACTTATAGAGGTGTGCTTGAGAGATGTAACATTGAGAGTGTTAGTGTTTGTTAATTATGTAGATTTAGATCTAGATCCTTTTTGTAAACACCTTTCATAATTGAATGCATCTCTTAAACACCGAAATCACCGTGTTCTTTGTGTGTTCTTTAATTCCGCATGTCAAACCAATGTTCATAATTCACATCATGAATCAAATTAGGTCAAGTTAGTAAATAATCATCATATGATAATTGGATTAGTTAATTTGATCTAGAAGTGTTTCTTGAAGAGTTCCATAACTTGTCCTCAAGTTATGGAATGTGAAAAGTCATCATTCATGAAACATTAATTCTTATAAGTTATGAAATTCCAAAGGTCTTGTAAAGTTCATAACTTGTCCTCAAGTTGTGGAATTGGAAAAGTCTCATCAATGAAACCATAATTCTATAAGTTATGGAAATCAAAGGTTTTGACAAGTTACAGAACTTGCCCTCAAGTTTTGGAACTTGAAAAGTTACTTTTATGAAACTTTAATTACAAATCCTAGAACTTTAAAAGTTTAAAATTCAACCCTATACTATTATAATATTAAAGTTTAATACTGATATATATGTATGAGACAAGTCAGTCTTACCGTTAGTAGGCCTCATTCACGAAGCCGTTCTATAAGGGGGTATAAGGTTACTGCGTATAAATGGTGGTTTAATGGGTGTCCACTCTCACCCACCGCTTCCTTGAATGGTGGAGGGTCGTTAGCCGAACGGGTATGATAGGTCATTAATTCTCATTAATAAGTACAATGAAATTATAAAGTAACTAAACTTTTATAAATTCCCAATCTTAGTTACTTCAGGAAAAATGTGAAAAAGGTGCTATTCCATGAAATTTGCACTTTGCACCTTGTTAAGTCGTTAGTGGAGCGTGTGTGGTTAACCGATACACTAATTTGGGACTGACAATGTGTGGCAAAGGGTAGCTTGGTGTTAATCATGGATCAATAGAACGTATGTGGTTAACCACCGCATTGATTAGGTGATTGGTAACATTGAGAGTACCAAGCTAATTTGCATGGTTATTCACACCTTGTTTGTGATCCTCGGTATCCCAGTCACAAACTTGAAGGACACAATCGAGATTTAAACATGCCATTGAAAAGTTCAATGTATCTCAAAAGAATCTAGGAATTTCAATTCATTTAAAACTTAATAATCTATTTCGTTTTTCATGGTGGAAATTGGTAAATCGTCATTTACCTACCTTCAAATATTTTGCAATTGGATTACGACATCCCTCTTCTGAATTATAAAATATTGTGTTGGGTCCTAGCCTTAATATTTCATTTGGGTGCTATATTAAGGATCATTATCTAATCTAAACTTTGTCTTTCTTTTCAGATGTCTTCCAACACTGCTTCAAACCCAAACCCTTTCGGCTCTTTCTCCCTCATGAACTTATGTGGGAGGGTCATCTTCGATGGAACGAATTTCAATGATTGGATTTGAAGCATCCGAATGGCCATTCGCTATGAGGACAAATAATATATCCTAGATAAAGAGCTGAAGGAGATTGATGAATCTACAGCTACTCCCGAACATATTGCTGAATACAAGGCCCATGAGAGGGACGCGACCAAAGTGTCGTGTATTATGATTGCTACCATGACTGCTGAGCTGCAGAAGTCCTATGAGGACTTTTGGCCTTATGAAATGCAACAAGACTTGATGGAAAGGTACCATCAAAGTGCTGGGTAGGAAAGGTATGAAATCATAGCCTCCATGATTACTACCAAAATGAATGATGGAGAGTCTATCATGACCCACATGCAGAAGATGCAAAGTTTTGTGGACCGCTTGTTGAAGTTGAATGTCAACTTCGATGAAGAGTTGGCCATAAACATCATTTTACACTCTTTGCCTCCATGTTATGATCAATTTTGTATGACCTATCATATGAACAAGGAGGAGGTCACTCTAAGCAAGCTTCAAGGCCTTTTAAGGACTGCTGAAAGTAGTCTTAAAGGAAAATTTGTTGTTTCTACTCCTGCTGATACTGCCCTTGTCTTGGGAATTGAACATGGGAAGGGAAAGAAGAGGAAAGCTTCCTCTAAGAGCCACAATGGAAAGTCCCATGTTGGATCCTCTTCTAGTGGGTCCAAAGGTGGTCCTGCTACACCCTCCTCAAACCCAAAAGAAGCAGAGTGCTTCCATTGTCGTGAAAAAGGGAACTGGAAGCAAAGCTGCCCCAAATGCTTGCAGTACATAAAGGATGGGAAGATCAAACCCTCCTTCGTGGGTATTTATACTATTCTGTCTAATAACTCATCACATGCTAATTCTTGGGTCCTTGATACAGGATGTGCTTTACATATTTGTTCTGGTTTGCACGGTCTAAAAAGAAGTAGGGATGTGGAGCACGGGAAGATGAACTTAATGATGGGGAATATGGGAAAGTCACCTGTCACCAAAATTGGAGTTTACACTTTATTTCTTAGTAGTGGGTTAAATTTAGAACTGAATAATTGTTGCTACTCGTCTGGCATGGCGAGAAATATTATTTCCTTTCATAGTTTGTATAAATAAGGTTTTACATTTTCTTTTAATAATGAAATTGGTAGTATTAATGCTTATTATAATGGTGTATTTTATTTTGAAGCATTACATTGTAATGGTATATATGAAACTGTGATGGTTGCAGATAACTTAGGAAATAATGTGTTGCTTATCGATTCGTCCAATAGTTTGGATAAAGCATGCTTATGGCATTTTCGTCTTGGACATGTTAATAAGAAGCACATAGCCCAACTCCAAAAGGATGGAGTATTGGAGTCATTTGACTTAAAGTCGAATGACACTTGTGAATCTTGTTTGCTTGGAAAGATGACCAAGTCACCCTTCACTGGTTCATGTGAAAGGGGTGAGGGTTTGTTGGATCTCATACAGACAGATATGTGTGGACCCTTCAGAACCACCACAAGGGGTGCTAACCGCTTTTATGTGACTTTTAATGATGATTATAGTAGATATGGGTATGTCTACTTAATCAAGCATAATTCAGAAACCTTTGAAAAGTTCAAAGAGTTTAAGCAATAAGTGGAGAATCAATTGGGCAGGAAGATAAATATGCTTCGATCCCATCGTGGATGAGAGTATCTTAGTATCGAGTTCCACGACTATCTTACGGAGTGTGGAATTGTTTCACAATCGACGCCACCTAGGACACCACAGCTTAATGGTGTGGCTGAGAGGCGCAATCGAACCTTGCTGGACATTGTTCATTCCATGATGAGTCGAGCTTCGTTACCTATCTCATTCTGGGGGTATGCCTTAGAGACTACCGCCCATATCCTTAATCTGGTCCCAACTAAAAAGGTTTTCAAAACACCTCACGAGATGTGGATAGGGAAGGTTACCTCGTTAACACACATCAAGGTTTGGGGTTGCGAGACTTTTGTGAGAAAAGAAACTCACGACAAGCTCGAACCTCGTAATTAGCGATGCATTTTCATCGGCTACCCACATAAATCCTTTGGATATCTCTTCAATAGTTCGAGTGACAATGTTGACTTTGTTGCGAGGACATGAGTCTTTCGCGAGAGAGAACTCATATGCCAAGAGGACATTGGGAGGCAAATTGATCTTGAAGAGCTTCAAGGGTTAAGCGATGAAGGAACCTCAAACACTAGCGCTCAACCCGAGGAGGAAACTCCTGTTGAACCGATTGATGAGTCCTTACCTCTGAGGCGTTCCAGTAGTGTTAGACAGACACCTGAGTTTTATCGTTTCCATATTACTTCTGAGGGTGATACATTTATCAGTGATAGTACAATGGTAAACTTGGATGAACCTAACAACTACAAGGAAGCCATGGCAGGCCCTGAGTCTGCGAAATGGAAAGAGGCTATGGACAACGAGATTCCGTCCATATATGACAATCAATTTTGGAACTTGGTTTACAATGTACCAGGCCGTAAGACAGTTGGGTGCAAATGGATATTCAAGAAGAAGACCGACATGGATGGGAAAGTACACACATATAAGGCACGATTGGTTGCGAAGGGCTTTACTCACACTCATGGAGTTGACTATGATGAGACCTTCTCACCAGTGGCTAAGATTAAATCTATAAGGGTTATGCTAGCTATAGCTGCATTTCATGATTATAAAATATGGCAGATGGATGTCAAAACCGCTTTCCTTAATGGGAAGTTGGCTGAAGAAGTTTACATGAATCAGTCAGAGGTTTTTGTCAATGCAAAGTATCCTAATAGAGTGTGTAAGCTTGAGAAATCCATTTATGGATTGAAACAAGCATCTCGCAGATGGAATCTTTGTTTCGATGAGAAAGTCAAAGAGTTTGGATTTTCAAGAAGCGAGGATGAGTCCTGTGTATATGTCAAAGCTAGTGGGAGTACAGTTAGCTTTCTCGTGTTGTATGTGGATGACATACTGCTCATAGGAAACGACATTCCAACCTTGCAGGAGGTGAAGTCCTGGCTTGGGAAGTGTTTCGCGATGAAGGATCTCAGAGAAGTTGCTTACATTCTAGGGATAAGGATATTGTGAAACAGGAGTAAAAGACTAATATGACTTAGTCAAAGCACCTACTTGGCTAAGGTGTTGAAACGTTTCAGCATGGAGATGTCCAAGAGAGGAGTGTCACACCCGCAAACCGGAACGGTGGAAATGTTCGGGGGCGGAGGACGTCATATATAGTATCACAACAATTGAATAATAGTAATTAAAGCAACAAAAACCATTGTATTAAAACATAGTATTTACATTGTGTTCAAAACATTACTTGTTTAACATTGAACTATCGCAAAAGATAATACGTAAAGCTACCATGCTCCGTCTTCGGAACGCCCGAGAGGGTACCTGTCTACTAATTTTCCAGAGAATACAAGTGGTTTGAAAAACTGTCAACATTTAAGTTGGTGAGTTCATAAGCATTTTGTTTTGGAAAGTTTGTTCTTTGTTCTTTGAAAATGTTAATGTTTTCTTCCAGAAAATCCTATATTTTCTGATGTGATGAATTATAAATTAAAATGACGTGTAAATAAATGTGAATCTTTTGTAAATAGGTTCGTAGTTTCTCCTGCTCTACTGTAAATCATTGTTTTCGATCAGTAATCATCTTGTATTTTCAGAAAGTTAGATTGCAAACTGTTTACTTGTAAAATAATGAAATTGATCCTGGAAAATCCTTTATTTTCCATAATAATCGAGTTGAAATGTTAAACGTTCCAAGACCGAAAGGTTCAAGAATAACTACCATACTTAGTTTATTTGAGAAGTAGCCTTAACCCTAAGACCAAAGTGTTTGCATATTGGTGTGCGTTAAGTTCGTATACTTGTTGTTTTTTTCCTTGATAAAACTGCTTTGAAAGAGCTAAGTGAAGTTTGTTTATATATAGTCACACACTAATCGTACTACTTATACCAAATTGTGAGTCCTTAATACCATACTAATACGAATGATGGCCTGACACGACGTTCTTCAGGCGTCGGAATTGTTAATGACATTTGTCACCCCAGGCCTGCCGGCCTAACTTTACTAACAGTTAAGGTGCGAGATTGTCAGTCCCGTATAGATCTATACACAAAATCACACTCTCCCTCCAGGAGACTCTGGTTATTAAGGTCAAGACTTTTGTTGGCACTTAAATAAGTACTTGAAGAGGTTATATCACAAAGCTATATTGACGATTAAGTGTAGGACAAAGAAAATCCTTTTTGTAAACAACATGTAACTTTGCAAAATAGTCCGTTTGTTCCATAAACTATACCTAATATAGTTTATAAGTTTGTTTTCCATGTTAAAATCTAGACTTGTAAAATAGTTGCCTTTGTTGTAAAAACTGCTACGAACTAAGATATTTGTAATTTAACCGTAATAATTTTTGGCGTATCTAGAAATTTTCACGTTCAAATGCATGTTATCGGTAAGAAAATATAATAGGTAATTTATATTTTTAAGAACAAGATTACTTGTGTTTTACTTGTATTCCCCCCCTTAAAAACATTGAAAAGCTTGGAAAATACGGGGGTATGAACTCACCTCTAGTATGTGTTTGTGTAAGGATGATGATGCTGTAGAGATGATCCTTGGGTTGACGTACGCTGAATTAACAATATCCTAATAATATGTAAACACGTAATTTTATTTAAATTAGTTAAACCATTAATTAAAGTGTTAGACAACACTTGATTTATGTGAAGAATTTCTTGTAAGTATTACCGAAAATGGAATGAAGTGTTGAGGAGGGTTTTCGGTCAAGGCTCCACCGAAAATGGTAGGACTCATACATGGTCATCTATCATCACCTCGTGTATATAAGTCGTATATATTTAAGATTGATAAGACGGTCGTATGTGTGACTCTGCCATGAGTCCACAACCATACAAGGAACAAGAGACAGGGCGGAAACACACATCTTATGTCCGTAGAATCTTAATTATGTACCACCCTCGCGTATACACTTAGTAGTGATAGGTGATCCGTATTTGTCCCTAGCCTCTACGCTTGAACTTGACCTGCTGTACGAGTGGTGTTCCCGAAAGGTCTTCTGGGGATACTCCGGGAAGGTTAGGGAAGGTGTGGTACTCCTCGCATGAGTACTTCAGAGGTTTAAAGCGAAAGACGATTCCGAGGTTCGTATCTGGTTTGTCATTATGAGTGACGAGGGTTATGTTATTCGGTCGGTTAAGATGAAGGGTCTTTTCGTAGCACGGAAATTGGTATGGTGAGGACCAAGCCAATTCAATTTTAATGACAACGTCGGAACTTCTTATAGTAACGGGTGTTAAATCGATTAGGAAGAAGTTTTTGTTAGAGTGACAGTGCATTCTATGTGTACGTTCCTAGTGCTTTCAGTTTTATCCTTGTTATTATTATTGTGACCATTTTGTACCGCGTTAAGTAAATACAAGGAGTAAGAGTGTTCTGATGGATAGTGATGATACTTCATGCTATGACTCCCACTTAGTCTGTCTATGATCGCTTGGTGTCTACAAGTCATATATAATTAAGCCTGAGAAGACAGTCGACTGACTGATTCTGCCCTAAGTCCACAACTCGACAAGGAACAGGAAATAAGGCGGAATCACACACTCTAAGTCTGAAATCTTAATTATATATGACCCAAATGTTTACACTAGGCCATCACAGCTTACCTGTAGGGTACTTAGTTTTCGTGTAAGTGATGTGCTTTGATCGGATGAGGAAGGAATTTGATTACTTTTTAATTGATACTAGACTTAGTAAAAATTTAAGCTGTAAGTATTATTGTGTAGAGACGCACCAATTTCCCAGGAGTGCTCCTCGTTGTTTCGACATGTCTTAACGTTAAACTCCTCCCGCTCCTCCATCGTTCCTCTCTGTTGGACAATCTCTCTTGAAATGCCCAGTTTCACCACATGCATGGGATATTTGGCTCGTACCAGCATTGGTAGTGGAAGTGATGTGTTGGGCCAGAGTTCTACAGACACAGGCAATGTGCCCCCTTCTTATTGCACCTATTACAATGCAACTCTCTGCAGACTCCATGGTGATGGTAGTAGCACTTGCGGCATTGTGGGAGATTTCCATAGTATGGTTGGTAGTAGAGTCAGTGGGGGTAGGGACTGCTACAGCTAGTTGCCTTTTGGTAGGCCCTTGAGTTGAACTACCCCCTTTTTCGATCTTGATCTTTCATTTCATGTTTTCAGGTTTGGGGTTTGGGGTTTCCTTGTAGGTAGGCACTCGTTGGGTTCCTTGGTTATCACTGTGGTTGGAATTGACGACACTATTTCCATTATCATTTGTGTTGTTCGCATTGAGATGTGCCATGACGGCTGACACGGCGGCTGTGACCGCAGCTTGAAAAGTAGCATAATCTATCTATAGGATTGGTGTTTTGCCGGTTTGCTGTTTACTTCCTTTTGAAGGTATGATTCTGTTGCATGGTGAGAAACGAGCTTGTGAGTAACCATGGTTGTTGTTAGTCGCATTCTTACTATTTTTATATAAATATAAATTTTACATTTTGTTGTACGATTCTCAATGTTTCGTCCCGCATCTCTATGATGCATTTATGGCAACAGGTAGAAATAGGTATCTACAAGTGCTAAGTTTGCCCATCCTAGTAGTACTCTCTCTTAAGCATGCCTAACAACAGAGTTCTGATGGGATCTGGTGCATTAGTGATGGTATGATTGCACCCCATAAGTCTACGGAGGGGTATCGTTCTACTATATGGTTTAAAAGGTGAAACGGTGGCAAGTATTTAGTAGTGGCTATAAGTCGAGTGTTATTTGAATCGAAGTTATCTTAGTTCTGAGTGTATCATGTTCCGACTTTTGAAGAGTTCTGAAAATAATTCATAACATAGGTCTACATATAATAGACTTATGAATTTTTAATAGTAACCACCTTTTAAGTGAAGTTCTGTGACCCGGTTTACTGTTACTAGTTGTTACTGAAGTGGCGATAAGTCTAGCACATAATGTGAGTAGCGTAATCACTGACTCACTAGGTTATATTAATTGGTTAGTTATTAGTGTGACGCATACAGTGCTCTACCACCTCGCACGCCTCGTGAGTGGTTTCCTCTGTTCTCTGTCCTAGTTATGATAGTCCTGGTTTCAGCCGTGGGAATTTGTTGTCTCTGGACTTTCCTATGGTGTTCTTATTCTCCGTAGGTGTGTTGAATCCTTGCTATGTCATGCTTCAGGTTTTGTCACTGGATTCCATTACTTCATAATGAAGAATCTGAACCCGAATGTCCCAGTGAGTTTCGCATGTATGTTTCTGATAGGGTAAGGGTCCCCAATAATTTTTCTAGTTCCTTACTACTCGTCTTATCCCTTCTCGGAATTCTCCTTATGAATCCGTTCTTGTTCTTCCTTGACTCCCCTGTTGGCTGTTGTAGTGAAGTGGCTATATCTGTCTAGGTTGTTCGTGCGAGAATGGAAATGTCTAAAGGATCTATGAGATTAGGTAAAAAAATTATTTCTAAAGAAAATTTTATGGTGATCCTTACCGGGTCCTCCTATAATCACGCAATGTATGCAAGTTGTATATAACTTAAGATCGAATAGAACTTCGAATAAGTGACCCTACTCTAAGACCACAACCAAACAAGGAACAAGTAGTAGAGCGAAGATCACAAATTCTAAGTCTATAAGATCCCAATTATATATAACCCTGGAAGCATACATTTCACAATTATAGACCTGCCAGCAAGGGTATTTTAGTTTTCCATAAGTTAGTTATAATGCCCATAATACTCTTATAGTATTTTAATTTGTATGATTGATTCTAAAGTTTCTTGGTATATGAACTTGGTAAGTTTTTAGACTTGTTGTCATCTTATATTATCATAAAATACTCCTATAGTATTTTAAACATTTATGTTTGGTTCTAGTATTCCTTTGTATATATGGTTGGTAACTTTTAGACTCGTTGCAACACCACTATCACTCCCAAACACATGTTGGTCATATCTCAAATAAATATAGTTGATCAGACTATATTTATCCCAGTTATGATTACATAACTGCCTAGGTTTAACTGTAGTGTCCAACATCTAAATACTCCTGTTTTGTTCTTCTTGTGATACTTTTTCTAGTATGTATGCTTGTTCGTATACTTCTCGTAAAATACTTATATTTTAAAAGTATACTTTTAGTCAGAGCACTTCGGCCCCATTGTATTTATAGTTGTATATCTTTTAGAGGTTGATATACTGAGTTCACTATAAACAATGCTCTGATACCAATCTGTCACACCCCTAAACCGGAACGACGAAAATGTTCGGAGGCGGAGGACGTTATGTATAGTATCACAACAATTGAATAATAGTAATCAAAGCAACAAAAACCATTGTATTAAAACATAGTATTTACATTGTGTGCAAAACCTTACTTGTTTAACATTGAACTATCACAAAAGATAATACATAAAGCTACCATGCTCCGTCTACGAAACGCCCGAGAGGGTACCTGTCTACTAATTTTCCTGAGAATACAAGTGGTTTGAAAAAGTGTCAACATTAAAGTTTGTGAGTTCATAAGCATTTTGTTTTGGAAAGTATGTTCTTTGTTATTTGAAAATGTTAATGTTTTCTTCCAGAAAGTCCTATATTTTCTGATGTGATGAATTATAAATGAGAATGACTTGTAAATAAATGTGAATCTTTTGTAAATAGGTTCGTAGTTGCACCTGCTCTAATGTAAATCATTGTTTTCGATCAGTAATCATCTTGTGTTTTTAGAAAGTTAGATTGCAAACTGTTTACTTGTAAAATAATGATATTGATCCTGGAAAATCCTATATTTTCCATAATAATCGAGTTGAAATGTTAAACGTTCCAAGACCGAAAGGTTCAAGAATAACTACCATACTTAGTTTATTTGAGAAGTAGCCTTAACCCTAAGACCAAAGTGTTTGTATATTGGTGTGCGTTAAGTTCGTATATTTGTTGTTTTGTTCCTTGATAAAACTGCGCTGAAAGAACTAGTGAAGTTTGTTTATATATAGTCACACACTAATCGTACTACTGACACCAAATTGTGAGTCCTCATAACCATACTAATACGACTGATGGCCTGACACGACGTTCTTTAGGCGTTGAAATCGTTAATGACATTTGTCACCCTAGGCTTTCCGGCCTAACTGTAGCTAACAGTTAAGGTGCGAGATTGTCAGTCCCGTATAGATCTATACACAAACTCACGCTCTCCCTCAAGGAGACTCTGGTTATTAAGGCCGGGACTTTTGTTGGCACTTAAATAAGTACTTGAAGACGTTATCTCACAAAGCTATATCGACGATTAAGTGTAGGACAAAGAAAATCCTTTTTGTAAACAACATGTAACTTTGCAAAATAGTACGTTTTTTCCATAAACTATACCTAATATAGTTTATAAGTTTGTTTTCAGTGTTAAAATCTGAACTTGTAAAATAGTTGCCTTTGTTGTAAAAACTGCTACGACTTAAGATATTTTGTAGTTTAACCGTAATAATGTTTGGCGTATCTAGAAATTTTCACGTTCAAATGCATGTTATCGGTAAGAAAATATAACAAATAATTTATATTTTTAAGCACAAGATTACTTGTGTTTTACTTGTATTCCCCCCCTTAAAAACATTGAAAAGCTTGGAAAATACGGGGTATGAACTCACCTCTATTATGTGTTTGTGTAAGGATGATGGCGCTGTAGAGATGATCCTTGGGTTGACGTACGCGGAATTAACGATATCCTAATAATATGTAAACATGTAATTGTATTTAAATTACCGAAACCATTAATTAAAGTGTTAGACAACACTTGATTTATGTGAAGAATTTCTTGTAAGTATTACCAAAAATGGAATGAAGTGTTGAGGAGGGTTTTCGGTCAAGGCTCCACCGAAATCAATTTTCGGTCTTGGAGAGTTTTCGGCCGAAAACGAGTTCTAGGTCCAGAGATTTCGGCAACATGAAGATTTGAAGGCTGTTCTTGGTGTTCTTGGTGAAAAATATGAAGATTCGAAGGATTGTTCTTGAAGGTATGAATGTTCTTGGATGATACTTGATAGAGAAAAAAGAGTGTTTTCGAGTGAAAAAGTGAGAAATAGCCTAAGTTTTCGGATGGAACATATATATCCGGTTGAGTTTTCGGCCGGAAAGAGGGTTCTCAGCCGAAATCATGTTTTCTGTCCGAGGGTTTGCGGTCCGAGGGTTCTCGGCCGAAAAGGGAGTTTTCGATCCGAGGCTTCTTGGTTCCGAAGAGGGAAAAATGTTGATTTTCGAGTGTGTTTTGATCCGAAAATTTATATAAACATTATTTATATAATTTAATTTATTTTCTAATCCTTACGAATTAAAATAAATAAATAAAATTCGAAATTTTATTTAACGGGTTTGACTTTTGTTGACTTGAAAATAACGGGTTGTTATATTATCCCCCCGATAGAGGGAATTTCGTCCCGAAATTCTTTCTATATAGTGGTTATTCTTTGAACTTGGGAAAGAGGTGGGTATTTCGGTTCCATTTGATACTCTCGTTTCCATGTGAATTTAAGTATTCTCTTGGTGTTCCAACGGACCTTTATTATTAGTATGTGACTTTGTTTTTGTTTATTCTGAAAGTTTGTTTAGGGATGGTAATTTGTACTTAAGACGAGGAATGGTGTGGGTTTGGTTTACTTGTCTTTATTTTCTTGAATGGTAGCATGTCTACTTGTAGTCTTGGGCAGCCTTGTCTTGAAGTTCATGGTAGGACTCATACATGGTCATCTATCATCACCTCGTGTATATAAGTCGTATATAATTAATATTGATAAGACAGTCGGATGTGTGACTCTGCCATGAGTCCACAACCAGACAAGGAACAGGAGACAGGGCGGAAACACACATCTTATGTCCACAGAATCTTAATTATGTACCACCCTCGCGTATACACTTAGTAGTGATAGGTGAACCGTATTTGTCCCTAGCCTCTATGCTTGAACTTGACTTGCTGTACGAGTGGTGTTCCCGAAAGGTCTGCTGGAGATACTCCAGGAAGGTTAGGGAAAGTGTGGTACTCCTCGCATGAGTACTTCGGAGGTTTGAAGTGAAATATGATTCCGAGGTTCGTATCTGGTTTGTCATTATGAGTGACGAGGGTTATGTTATTCGGTCGGTTAAGACGAAGGGTCTTTTCGTAGCACGAAAATTGGTATGGTGAGGACCATGCCAATTCAATTTTAGTGACGACGTTGGAACTTCTTATAGTAACGGGTGTTAAATCGATTAGGAAGAAGTGTTTGTTAGAGTGACAGTGCATTCTATGTGTACGTTCCTAGTGCTTTCAGTTTTATCCTTGTTATTATTACTGTGACCGTTTTGTAATGTGTTAAGTAAATAGAAGGAGTAAGAGTGTTCTGATGGATAGTGATGATACTTCATGCTATGACCCCTACTCAGTCCGTCTATGATCACTTGGTGTCTACAAGCGATATATAATTAAGCCTGAGAAGACAGTCGACTGAGTGATTCTGCCCTAAGTCCACAACCCGATAAGGAACATGAAATAAGGCGGAATCATGCACTCTAAGCCTTAAATCGTAATTATATATGACCCAAATGTTTACACTAAGCCATCACAACTTACCTGTAGGGTACTTAGTTTTCGTGTAAGTGATGTGCTTTGTTCGGACGAGGAAGGAATTTGATTACTTTTTAATTGATACTAGACTTAGTAAAAATTTAAGCTGTAAGTATTATTGTTTAGAGATGCACCAAATTCCCAGGAGTGCTCCTCATTGTTTCTACATGTCTTAACGTTAAACTCCTCCCACTCCTCCATCGTTCCTCTCTGTTAGGTAATCTCTCTTGAAATGCCCAGTTTCACCACATGCATGGCATATTTGGCTTGTACCAACATTGGTAGTGGAAGTGATGTGTTGGGCCGGAGTTCTACAGACACGGGCAGTGTGCTCCTTCTTATTGCACCTGTTACAATGCAACTCTCTGCATACTCTATGGTGATGGTAGTAGCACTTGCGGCATTGTGGGAGATTTCCATTGTATGGTTTTGTCGGTGTTGAGGTAGTAGAGTCAGTGGGGGTAGGGACTGCTACAACTTGTTGCCTTTTGGTAGGCCCTTGAGTTGAACTACCCCCTTTTTCGATTTTGATCTTTCGTTTCATGTTTTTAGGTTTGGGGTTTGGGATGTCCTTGTAGGTAGGCACTCGTTGGTTTCCTTGGTTATCACTGCGGTTGGAATTGACGACACTATTTCCATTTTCGTTTGTGTTGTTCGCATTGATATGTGCCATGACGGCTGACACGACGGCTGTGACCGCAACTTGAAAAGTAGCAGAATCTATCTGCAGGATTGGTGTTTTGCCTGTTGGCTGTTTACTTCCTTTTGGAGGCATGATTCTGTTGCATGGTGAGAAACGAGCTTGTGAGTAACCGTGGTTGTTGTTAGTCGCATTCTTACTATTTATATACACATATAAATTTTACATGTTGCTGTACAATTCTCAATGTTTCGTCCTGCATCTCTATGATGCATTTATGGCAGCGGGTAGAAATAAGTATCTTACAAGTTCTATGTCAAACAAATCGGAAATCGGGAAACAAACTGTTGGACAATGAGTATGACTTTCTTCCATGTCTTTGTCCACACGATATATTATAGAACAGAGGATTATATGATCACTTATCTAATGGACGCATCAGAGTATGACATCGGCTTTTTGAGAGCTTCGATTGCTAATCGGATTTTAAGTTGCATTGGCAATTATGGTTATGAGACTTATCCAAGTGGGAGACTGCTGGATTAGGTGTCTAAGCCCATAACTATAACTGGTATGTACTTGACCCAATAGCAGCATGGTCCATTTCGGGTTGCCTTCACCAGAACAATTTGATAGATGGATATCTGAGTAAGAGGTTATTTATGATTTATTAATATATTATAAGTCTAATATATTAATTGAGGAATCATATTATTTAATTAGTATTGATCAAGAATTAATTTAGTGATCAAAAGAGACTAATTAAATTGATACATATGGATTGGGCTAATGATCCATAATTGATTTGTGATGGGTTAAGCTTATAGGTAGTCCATGAAGTATTAGTCCAAATCAAATGCATGGATCATAAGCCTATATGTGTGGATTAGGGTTACCCATGACTCTTGGATTTCTACATATATAAATATGTTATCCTAAGCCCTAAAATCGACCATTACTTGCATTCCAAGAAGAGAAGTCGATTTTGAGTCTCCTTAGCCTCTCTCATATCCATTTAGTTGTTTATTGGTGTTTGTGACTTGTTTGAGGCACAACACTTGGGGTGCTATGTTCTCACAAGGCCAAAGTCTTACTAGCAATATAAAAAGGTAATCTTCTAACCAGTTTTTTGATTCATATGTTAAATTTTGTATGCTAGTTTAGGCTTCATGCTTTGGATATCAATATTGCATGTATAATTAGAGAAAACTTAGATCCAAAGCATTAGAGTTGTATGTGCACCATAGGAATGTGAGAGTACATAAAACCTAATAAAAATCACATGTCAAAACATCAGAGTCTAAACATCCTAAGCTAAAAAATGTGGTGTGTGTCATGCAGTTATCCCGTGCTCTTCCCCTTGCTAGTGGAAGTACCTGAAACCAAAACTGAAAACTATAAGCACAAAGTTTAGTGAGTCTCCCAAAACTACCACATACCATACACATAACATGAAACTAGGAGATATAGGCCCCACCCACTCTCCCGGAGATTCGGGCCCCGCCCACACTCTCCTGTCTAGGAGATTCGGCCCGCCCACACTTCGCTACTAACATACATACAAGTATCACACATACAACACGTATATCTATTTCTATCAAGCAGTCACATATTTATACTCAAATAATACTACGAGATTCATGCCCCGCCCACACTCGACTACTATGAGATTCGGGCCCTGCCCACACTCAGCTACTAACATATCACATATATGGGCCGGACTTGGTGCCGTAGACCCGTTCCTACTGAAGGAAAATCACCTCGCAAAGTTGATTGCTGAAATCTTGAGTGAGGAATATCCGACGGCTGCTCCAATGACTCCCCGACTATTATTATCACAATAACACTTAGTCAAAACATAATAATCCTCCTTTGGGTAAAATGACCATTTTACCCCTGGTCAAAGTCAACGTTTTGGTCAAAGTCAACCATCCGAGTTGAGTCAACTCGTCGAGTCATCCCTCTGACTCGCCGAGTCCTATAAATCCAGAAATCCTGAATTCGCGATCCAACTCGTCGAGTCCCTTAGCAGACTCGCCGAGTTTTACCTTGTACAAAATCGGGACAGAACGTCATCAACTCGTCGAGTCCCTCTCTAGACTCGCCGAGTTCCTTACTCTGTTTGGGTCAACTTAAATGAGTAAGCCCCTACTCCTCAGATCCAAACTCCATACTCTATCTACATACTGGAAATGCGTTTTTAAGGGTAAACTTTCCAACTTTACCCGTTATTAATCCTTCTAAATGGGTTTAGCTAAAAACCCGAGTTCTTTAGGACATAGATCTTTGTCCAAAAGCCTTAACACTCCAAACCAAAGCATGAAAACCCAGATCTAGGTCCTAGATACTAAAAGAACACGTAAAGCCTCAAACTTTCCTTCCATGCATGGCATTTTGGGGCTCAAAAGGCCATAACAACACCTTAGAGCTTGCATGGGGGCTTCAATGGCATAAAGTTTGCACCTTTATGCCTTAACAACCCTTAATGTTCCAAGATCTGAAAGGATCCTTGCTTGGGATGTCCAAATCCCAAGGGCCAAGCTTCTTGAACCAAAACCCTCAAAAAGTGGAAATAAGGAGATATAATGAACAAATGATCAAGTTAGAGACTTGATTACCAGAAAGTGAAGGGAATGAGATGTTGCTTCTGGATCTACAATCTTCTCTTGGAGTCCTCTAGCTTCTTCTTCTTCTACAAGCTTCAAATCACACAAGATCACTAAAAAATGGGTCACACACTCACACAATGCTCTAGGGTTTCGTGGATTAGGGTTTGGGACTTGGAGGCTGGAACTGAGGCCAAAAGGTGGGGATTAAAATGCTTAAATAGGGTGCAAAACCCCGAAATTAGGGTTTCACTATGGCAGACCTACTCGCCGAGTCGAGGGCTCTCGAGTCGTCGAGTAGATAGCTTAAAACCCGCGTACAAAAATCGTTTCTACTCGACGAGTCTGGGGCTTCCAACTCATCGAGTAGCTCTATTAAAATGAATAATTTATAAATAAAAGCGTACCAAAAACTAGGCGTTACAATTCTCCCCCACTTGACTTAGACTTCGTCCTTGAAGTCTGCTGCGTTTGGAAACAACTCCGGGTAGTGCTCCCTCATCTCCTCCTCGGGCTCCCAAGTCCACTCAGAACCCTTGTGGTGTTGCCACTGCACCTTCACTAGCTGCACAACCTTGTTCGTCAAGATTTTCGTCTTGCGATCCAGAATCGCCACCGACCTCTCAATGTAGTTCAGGCTGTCACCAACCTGAATATCCTCTAAGGGCACAATCGCTGAATCATCCACTAAGCACTTCCGCAACTGGGAAACATGGAAAGTGCTGTGGATCTGACTGAGCTCTGCTGGAAGATCAAATCGATACACCACCTTTCCCACCTGGGCTATAAACCTAAAAGGACCAATGTACCGGGGGCCCAGCTTGCCCCACTTCCAGAATCGGATGACACCTTTCCACGGTGACACCTTCAGGAGGACCATGTTGCCCACCTAAAACTCCAAGTAGGAACGCCACTTGTCGGCATAGCTTTTCTGTCGACTCTGAGTAGTCTGGAGCCTGCTCCAGACCTGCTGGATCCGCTCTGTAGTCATGAGTACTACCTCAATACTCCCCATGACTCTCTGACCGACCTCGCCCCAATATATTTGGGTTCTACACTTCCTCCCATAGAGCATCTCGAAGGGAGGTCAGTCTATGCTGGCATGGTAACTGTTGTTATATGAAAATTCCTCTAACGGGAGATACGTATCCCAACTGCCACCGAAATCCAAAACACATGCGCGTAGCATGTCCTCGAGAGTCTGTATCGTCCTCTTGCTCTGCCCATCCATTTGAGGGTGGAAAGCGGTGCTGAAGTGGAGACGAGTACCCATCTTGTCGTGGAACCGCTTCCAAAATCTGGAAGTGAAACGGACATCTCGGTCTGACACCACCGAGACAGGCACTCCATGTCGTGCCACTATCTCATGCACATATATCTCGGACTATTTCTCGGCCGATATGCTCTCCTGGATTGGGATAAAATGAGCACTCTTGGTCAACATATCCACAATGACCCATATCGAATCTACTCTACGTGCGGTCCTGGGAAGCTTCGTGATGAAATCCATGGTGATATCTTCCCATTTCCACACAGGAATATCCAACGGCTGCATCTTTCCGTGGGGTCGCTGGCGCTCGACCTTGACCTTGTTGCAGGTCAAGCACCGCTCTACCTACCATGCTACATCCCGCTTCATGCAGGGCCACCAGTAATCATGGCGAAGATCCCTATACATCTTCGTCGCCCCAGGATGGATAGATGTCACACCCCAAAACCGGAACGGTGGAAACGTTCGGGGGCGGAGGACGTCATGTACAGTATCACAACAATGCATAATAGTAAAACAAGCAACAACATCATCCATTGCATTAATAGTATAATTTAATACAAGTGTGTTCTGTATAGTTTTAAGACACCAAAAATATGAATCAAAATAAGAGATGAGTCTTGAATGTGCTCCATCTTCTCAAAACCTGGTCATCGGTACCTGTCTACTGTCGACCTGAGAATACAAGTTATTTTGAAAGCGTAGATCAGCATTAAACCTGGTGAGTTCATAAGTATTTTAGTGTCATTGTTTGTATAATTTTGAAGAAAGTGCTTGTAAATATTTGATGTAAAAGTTTGTAAGTGTTTGATGTAAATGTTTGTAAACTTCCTAGAAAATCCTATATTTTCTACTAAAGTAGTCTTCTACCAAGACTCAACTGTTCTCTAAGTTTGTTCTTTTGTAAAAGTTCATGTGTTTTCCCAAAGTATGACTATCATTACCAAAATATATTTTTTCATTACCGTTTATGTGAGAAGATCACAATGTGAATGAAATGGGAAAATACAGATGTACAGTAGTTTTATCTAGGTAACTATCAATGTACTAACTACCTTAAACTTGTTTGTTTAATTAAGGTAAAATGTGATATGATTGTAACCATACTTGATCGACTAGTATAACACGACGTTCTAGACGTCGAAATGATATGACATTCGTCACCCGTAGACCTGCAGGTCCCACTGTAGCTAGCAGCAAGGCGTAGGATGGTCAGTCCCGTATAGATCTATACACAAATTCACGCTCTCCCTCCAGGAGACTCTGGGTACAAAACGTGACGCAACAGCATATTGCCAATCCATGAAGTAGTATCGCACATTAATGTTATAGTATTCTTGTATTTGTATAGTATGTACTAGTGTAGTGTATGTTCTCTCTGTCTAGTATGTAGTATGTTCTCTAGTATGTAGTATGTATTGATTCTCATTATAGTATTCTCTATCTGTTTCTCTTTATAGTGAATATTGTCTCTCGTTATAGTATGTTCTATCTGTTTCTCTTTATTATGAGTATTGTCTCTCATTATAGTATGTACCGACTCATGTATGAACTGACTCTTTGTATGTTTCACTATTCTAGTAATAGTATTAGTGACTTCCTAAACTATACCTATTATAGTTTACTAGTAATGTTGTTTGTATGCATGAACATGTTTGTACACCTTTTCTACCCAAAGGTATTGAACTGAACGAAGAACTTTTATATCTATATACATATACATAATATATAACTAACATTCAAACGACCTTCGGACAAACAACCGATACCCTAAGTCCACAACCAAACAAGGAACAAGAAATAAGGTGAGTTATCAGTCCTAAGTCCTTTCAATCCTACTTATATAACTATATCCATATAGACATGATTTGACAAAATATAAGTTTAAAGGAGTTTGATAAAGAGTTTTGCATATAAAAGAGTTTTGCATATAAAAGAGTTTGTAAAACTATTTGAAGCAATTTGTTGAAAACACAGTTTGAAGTATAAGAAGTCTATCTGTTTGATAGTTATTAATCACATGTGATTGATATAATAACTATAATGTTTCTACTTGTATTCTCCCCCATAAAAGCATTTAAAATCATTTAAAAGGTAAGTTAAGGGGGGTATGAACTCACCTGCAGTGAGTGATACGAATGAAAGATCGGTTTGTAGGATGCTAAGTGTCAAGTGAAGACTTGAGCACAATGGATCCTAATAAGCATATAAGGACACATATATGTATATAATTAGTGTTTATACAACTAATCATGTAAGGAAAACACCCTAGGACTTAGGAAACACTTAGATTGAAGTGTTAGAAGTACAAAGGGTTGCATATAATGGGTGTACGGCCACACAAGTGTGTGTACGGCCACCAGGTGTACGACCACTTGGGTGTACGGCCTGGTGTGTACGGCCGTACACTCCTTGAAGAAATGGTCAAAAAGTATGTTTCAAGGCTATATCTTGCATCCCCTAAGTGTTCTTGATCTTGTGCTAGCATATAACATGATTTTGAGGCCAATATGCACTAAACAAGGGGGTGTACGGCCACATGAGGTGTGTATGCCCGTACACTCCTTGATGATCATGCTTTGGACGATTTCTAAGGTGGATATAAAGTAAGTAACAAGCATAGGAAGGGGTACTTACGATTTAGAAGCCTTTAGGGGTGTTTGAGGTCCAAGAACTTAGTAGGTGTTCTTGGTGTTCTTGGTGAAACTGAAGAACACTTGAAGATCTATCAAAAGAAGCGATTTCATGGATGAAATCAATGATCCTTACTAGATAATGAAAGGAATCAACAAATCAAGGGAAGAAACACTTACAACTTGAAGATCTAGGTGAAAAATCCGATGATAGTTGAGAGAAACGATTTCTTGGCTTAGGAGTGTGAAAAGAGTTAAATGAAGGCTAAGTCTCTCATTTATACATGAGAGTGTACGGCCAGACAGGGGGTGTACGGCCCCACACCCATGTGTACGGCCGTACACTCCTCATCTTGGAGTGTTTGGCCCTTTTGAACAATGATGAACTTAGGGAACACATTTCTAAACCCTAACTTTGAAGGTACTAGACTTAGAACACTCAAACAGACCCTGAACAATGCTAAATGATAGCAGAAACGAGTCTGACTTTGATTGAATTGAATAACTGTACAAGATAGAAATTTCGGGTTGTCACAATAGAGAACCTTGACTTATGGGCCTCATCCATCATAAGCTGTCGTACTCCGCCCCAGTACGGAACCCATAGGGGTGTCAAAAAAACCCGAACCCGATTAACCCGACTCGACCCGAACCCGAATAAGGTACTTAGGGTCGGGTTTATTAGGGTCAAAATTATAAATCGGGTTATTCGGGTTAACCCGACATACCCGAATTGCATTTAGGGTCGGGTTTAGGGTTGATTTTTTAAAAAAATCGGGTTGCGGGTTAACCCGATTAACCCGAATAAGGGGTATACTATAGCTTTTTTACATATTGTATTTGTATCCTCCACGGCTCCACATATGAAGTACAAACACATGTTCTTTGATATAAGAAAATTATTATGCATATATATGTGGCTTATTTTACGTTTACTAATCTTACTTTATGGTTTCTAGAAGGATACATATTGGTTCTTTTCATATTAAGGTGTATTAAAATGTAAATTACATTGGTTTAATAAAATAAACATATATCAAGAATTAATGATAGTTATACTAAATAACCCATTCTTTCGTAAATTGTACTGTACAAGTTAATCTAAATTGTGAGGGAATTAGGTATAAACAAACAAAGATTGTTTTTTTTTCACGTCACAAAAGAAAATACGACTAGAAATTAAAAACCCTCACAATTCTCCACCAGCGTTGAAAATCAAAAACCTACACAATGGCTGCAACTCGCAAGAAATCTTTTTTTGTTGGTGAAAATCATAAACCCACAAGTTTTCCATCATCTTATTCATGGTAAGAATTATGTCTCGTCAATCCTCATTCTTGATTCATTTGAGTTTGAAATTATGGTTGTGAACTTCCTAAAGAAAATAGTTGCTAGTTTAAGTTTTGTGAATAGTTGCTGAAACAAACACCCACAAACTTATTTATTGATTCCTTCTTCATTTATTTGCTTCATACTTCATTTATTTGTTTCATTGTGAAGTGTGCACTGTAACGATTTAAATTTGGTGTTTGTTTGGTTCATAGTTCATTTATTTAATGTTTGTTTGCTTGCAGCTTCATAATTCATTTATTTGTTTCCTTTTTCAATGGATTTAAAGTAAATGATTGGCATAAGAATTTTCTTCAGTTGGTTTAACATAAATTATTGTTTTAATGTTTGTTTGTTATTTTAAATATATTAAATATGAACCAAAGGGCTTCTAGCCTAGCGGTATCCGGTGTTGCCCTCCCTCCTTGAGGTCGAGGGTTCAAGTCTCGTGAGAGACATAGGTGGAGATTTAGGTGTTATATAGGAGTAGAATAGAATAGATTTGCTGTTCCAATATATATATATATATATATATATATATATATATATATATATATATATATATATATATATATATATATATATTAAAAATCATACTTATGTGAGTCAAAAATATATGGTATTAAAAATCTCTCTAATCACTTGAATAAGTGCACAATTTACTTGGCAAAAAAAAAGTGATGGTCAAACTCAAATTACTTTTGAGCATGGTGATACGAACAAAATGATGGCATGGAAGTTTGATAAAAAAGAAAGTAAAAAAGCTTTAGCCCACATGATTATAGTAGATGAACTTCCGTTTAGTTTTGTCGAGGGTGAAGGGTTTAGACACTATAACATAATTACTCAACCGTTATTTCATGTTCCATGTAGAGGTACAATAACACAAGAGTGTTTGACATTGTATTCCGACGAGAAAAAGAAACTTCGTGAATTAATTCGAAAAAACATTGGTAAGATATGTTTGACTGCTGATACTTGGACATCCATAAAGAAAAAGAGTTACATGGCTCTTACCGCCCATTTTGTAGACAATAATTGGAACTTGAAAAAAAAAGTGTTGAATTTTTGTCAATTTGATGGTTATCGGGGGGTTGATATAGGAAAAGGAGTAGAGTCTTGTTTGAAAGAGTGGGAAATTGATAACGTTTTGACAATTTCGGTTGATAACGCGAGTGCAAATGATAATGCAATTGGTTTTTTGAAAAGAATATTTGCAAATAACCATAATTGTTTGTTGCATGGAAAACGGATTCACATGCGATGCGCGGCTCACATTTTGAATCTAGTAGTACAAGATGGTATTAAAAATCTTGATAAGTCAATTGAGAACATACGATGTGCAATTAAGTGGATTAAAAATTCGGGTGCTAGACTTGAGAATTTCACGAAATGTGCCAAAAATGCTAGATGTGCAAGTACAAAACACTTGACCCTTGATGTTGCACATAGGTGGAATTCTACCTATGAAATGTTGGAAGTAGCTCAAGCCTATGAACAAGCTTTTGATAGGTATGATTTGGAAGACGTGAGTTTTGGTAATGAAATACACAACAAAGGTCATTCGATTCCCACGTCGGAAGATTGGAAAAAAGATAGAAAGTTGTGTCAATTTCTCAAAACATTTCATGACGTTACATTGAAATTTTCCAGGACAAAGTATGTGACATCACATATTTTTGTGGTTGAGTTAGCTAAAATTCACAATATTTTGGTAGAACAACTTCAATGCGATTATTTAGAAGAACAACCAACAGATCAACATCTTTATGATATTGCTAAGGTGATGAAACCTAAGTTCGACAAATATTTTGGTGATATTGAAAATATGAATTTGTTGGTATATTTTGCCTTCATACTTGATCCAAGAAACAAGGAAGAATTTTTGGAAATTATTTTGGATGATCATTATGGGCTTGAAGGAAAAGCAGTTGTTGAATTAAAGTTGAATTAAAGAAAATGCACATAAAAAATGAATTAAAAGCTTTGTATGAAGATTATGTGAGAATTCATGCCCCGCCATCTACTACTTCTTCAACTTCAACATTAAGAAAGCGGCCAAACCCCAATAATCCTACATCTACAACAACAAATTCCGATCATGGAGATAAGTTGAGAAATAGAATGAAAACGAGCCAAACATCCTCATCATCAATTAGTGAATTGGATAAGTATTTGGGTGAAAGTGTTGAAGATTTTGATACAAATGGTAGTTTTGAGATATTGCTTTGGTGGAAGGTAAATAGCCCGAAATTTCCAATTTTATCTCTTATGGCTAAAGATTTATTAGCTATTCCCATCTCAACCGTGGCTTCGGAGTCGGTATTTAGCACGAGTGGGAGGGTGTTGGATTCATATAGGAGTTCTTTAGGCGACAAAACAATCGAAAGCCTAGTTTGTACACAATATTGGCTTCGTAAAAGTATTAATACGGAAAAAGATGATGTTTGGGAAATAACAATTCTCCTAGAGAAAGGTACTTTCAATCATCTATAACTTTTTTACAAATTTTACCTTATTATAGGTTGCTAATTATTTTTGTTTATGTAGCTTTGATGGAACAAGAAGGTGCAAGCTTATAATTTTGAGCGTTAGAGATGAAAGAAATGAAGATTGTTTTGCCAATTCAACAGTTATTTTGGATATAAACACTTGATTTGAAACTCATTTTGTTTCTTGTTGCTAATATGTTAAACTGTTGCTTGTGACGTAAATTTTATTATTGAGTGTTTCAACAAGTATTTCATATTTAAGTTTTTGTCATTTCAATTTATAAACTTACTAATTACAAATTACTAGAATACAAAAAATGACATATTTGATAAATGCTTCACAGAGAGTTAGAAAGCTTACAGAAATTCTTTATATGTAAGTTCCAGCAACTTTATGAACCCCGTTTTTTAACTCGTTCCATGTACAATCTACACAAAAGTGTTTACTTTTTAAAACATTACATTTTAGGTCCTTATATTTGTAAGTTATTTACTAAAATAAACGAATATTATTTTATTTCTATTTTAACCCGATTAACCCGACTAACCCAACCCGGTTAACCCGAAACCCGACTAACCCTAACCCGACTAACCCGAAACTTAATAGGGTCGGGTTTAGGGTTAACCCTTTTTTTTTTTACAAAAAACCCGATTAACCCGAAACCCGATCGGGTTGACCCGATTAACAGCCCTTTCCATGCAGGGTCAGCAACCCACGACTGCCATAATCAAATGAGGCCACCTGGCCTATGATCTGCTTGCACTTCCAGCGCTCCTCATTCAGGCCCTTTACCTACGCCTCTCTGATCAGCTCCAACAATGGAGTAATCATTGTCATCCTCAGACAGATGTCTCGAATCAGGGCCGCTACCGCCTTGCGGCTCAGGGCGTCAGCCACCATATTGGCCTTGCTCGGGTGGTAAAGGATCTCCCAGTCCTAGTCCTTCACCACATCTAACCACCGACGCTGCCTCATGTTGATTCTGATGATCCATGAGGTACCTCTAACTCTTGTGGACTGTGTAAATGGTACAACGGACCCCATAGAGGTAATGCCGCCAAATCTTGAGGGTGAACACCACAGCCCCCAGCTCCAAATCATGCGTCGGATAGTTAGCCTCGTGAGGCTTCAACTTCCTCGAAGCATAAGCTATCACATGACCCCGCTGCATCAATACTGTACCCATGCCCGTAATCGAAGCGTCACAGTAACCCACGAAGTCATCGACGCCCTCTGGCAAAGTCAGGATCGGTGCCTCGCACAACCGTTGTCTGAGAGTCTCGAAAGCTGCCTGCTTCTTAGGCCCCCAGCGGAAGGTCACAAACTTCTTGGTCAGTCGAGTCAAAGGAACGACGATCTTGGAGAAATCTTGAATAAATCTCCGGTAATAACCTGCTAGACCAAGGAAACTTCAAATCTCAGTTGGAGACCTCGGAATCTCCCACTGGATCACGACCTCTATCGTGGCCGGATCGACCAGAATACCCTTCTGGTTGACAAGGTGCCTAAGAAACTGCATCTCTCGCAACTAGAACTCACACTTGGAGAACTTTGCAAAAAGTCTCTCCCTCCTCAGTGTCTCCAGCACCTCCCTCGGGTGCTCCTCATGCTGCTCCTGAGTCTTAGAATAGACCAAAATATCTTCAATGAAGACGATCACAGACCGATCCAACATCGGTCTGCACACGCGGTTCATGAGGCCTATGAACGCGGCTGGAGCATTGGTGAGCCCAAACGGCATCACCACAAACTCATAGTGACCATAGCGAGTCCTAAAAGTTGTCTTCTACACATCCTCATCCCTGACTCGCATCTGGTCATAACCCGATCGCAGATCAATCTTGTAGAACCAAGATGCATCCTGTAGCTGGTCAAAAAAATTATCGATCCTCGGGAGGGGATAACGGTTCTTCACCGTTACCTTATTCAGCTCCTGGTAGTCTATGCAATTCCGATGTGACACGTCCTTCTTTTTCACAAACAGGATCGGGTCTCCCCATTGCGAACTACTCGACCTGATAAATCCCTTGTCTAGCAACTCTTGCAGCTGCGTAGACAACTCCTGCATCTTGGGAGGAGCCAACCGATATGGTGCCTTGGCTATCGGAGCTGCACCAGGGACTAGGTCAATCCTAAACTCAACCTGTCTCTCCGAAGGTATCCCAGGTAAGTCCTCCGGGAATACGATCGGGTACTCTCACACTACCGGTACTTCATCGACTGTCTCCTTACCCTTATCCCGGGTATTCATGACATAGGCGACATAACCCGAGCAACCCTCCTAAAAGTAGAGCCTTGCTCTCGTTGGTGAGCATTGTGTCATTCCACTCTGCAGCCTCTCACCATGAATCACTAACCCTCCCCCACTAGGAGTCCGAATCCTCACTAGCTTCTACTCGCAGTCAATCACTGCCCCATTGGGGCTCAACTAATCCATACCCACTATAACCTTATTCCCTCGCATGGGAATAAGGAATAGATCCAAAGAAAAATGCTCATCAAATAACTCTAGTGTACATCCTCGGTGAACTCTCACAACCCTGACGGTCCTATCGTCTGCTATCTCCACATCAAGAGGGATATCTAGCTCTCCAGGAGCCCTTGTGAATTGCTTGCTGAGCGCGAGTGACACAAAAGATCGGGTGGCACCCGAATCAAACAATACCAAGGTTGATATACCGTTCACTAACAACGATCCTATAACAAACACATAAACATAAGAAATAATCAATACAAATAAAGAGATAAGAAGAAGATACATACCCGTAACGACATCAGGAGCTGCACATTCCTCCTCTGCTGTCAGCTGGAAGGCTCTACTCATCGCCACTGGCGCCTATATCCGGACCCGAAGACCGTCTGTAATCCTCAATGTAGCAGGGCGGGTGTCACACCCCGCTAAAGCGGAAACGCAAGATATGACAACGATAACGGTTTCATTGCAAAAGATAAAGATACATCACCATAGCAGTATTTAAAAGTTTACAACCCATAGCTTAAAAAGAAACAAAGTACAAGTTTTTCCAAAACAACATTGTTCAAAATATAACTTCATAATAGCTTCAACACGATGCAGCATGCTCTATGATGATAAATCTTTACATCCACTTACTAATTATTTCCTGAAAAAGCATGTAAAACGAGCGTCAACTATGAAAATAGTTGGTGAGTTCACAAGTATATAAAATCGTGCTTGAAATAAGGCTTTTCGTAATTACAAGTACATTGCTTTAATGATAAACCAAGTTGATTGCTATTAATGAATACAAGATTATTGCTATAACGAGAAACGAGTTTGTATGTGTATGAGCAAACAATGAGTCTCAACCAAACCTGTGACTGAAGCCCTATCGAGATCTATGCTTATCGTTCCATAGATGAATATGGTATCATGCACTCCAGCAATAGGGCGAGTGAGGAGTTGTCAATTCCTAATAGCGCTATCCATAATGACCATTGGCTCAAAGAGTTAATGGTTAGAGATAAGGGAAGGGCCTTAGTACGATAAGTTCTCATGTTCCGTGTTGCATAGACATACATAAAGAAACATAGCAATACAATAGCAATCGTGTTTGATACAATTCAATTTAAATACAACATGCACATAATAGTTTTTCTGGACATGCTTTTCCACCCCAAAACATAAAAACTGAAAATAGGGGAGTGCGTGAATACTCACAATGTTTCGAGTAGATACAAGTGGTGCCTTGGAATACACCAACGTCTTAATGTCGGGATCCTACGACATCAAACACACACTAGTGAGTTTCCATGTCGAAATCTAATGCTAATATACTAAACTCTACATATAGTGAAATGCCAATTTATGTTCTAATATTGGATTTTATATTAATTGGTTACACTTTTTCTGAAATGATGAAATTCTACAAGTCATGCGATAAATACAACTTTGGGATATTAATTTTCCAGATTTAGTAATATAAATTTAAGGGTGTTTCAACACATTTAAAGGTGTTTTAAATTCCTAAAAATGTAAGATATTATCAAATAGTTTCCAAAAATTGTCAAACCTTGTATTTTTCATTCTAAATACAATAGAGGTTTTCCAGAAAATTTTCCTTGAATTTTTTATATGGTTAACTATTTTCCAAATTTTTAAGCCTTCATAACAATATAAATTCACGAAAAATAGCATTCAAAGGATAAAAATTCTCAAACTTTTTATTTTACTGTTATTACACATTACTAAGCTGGGAAAAATATAAAAATGGATTTCCAAGCTGTTTAATTATATTTTACGATTTTTGAGCATTTATTCCAATAAAAATTGAAATAAATAGAAAACAGTTTCCAAAATTACCCAAACTTTTTATTTAACTGTTATTATACATAACTAGGCTGGGAAAAATATAAAAGATATTTTTCAGTGGGTATTTCTATTTTTTCTTGTTTTATCCCCTTAAATAACCATTAATTGAAGAATAAATAACAAACAGTTAAAATAAATTACCAAAAATTTTTGTAACATCATTTACAGTGTAAGTAATCTGGGAAAAATACCAAAAGTGGTTTTCATATTGTATAGTCCGGTTTTGGGTATTTATGTGTATTTAAGTGTATTTAACTTTAGAAAATAGAAGAAAAATAGTTTACAGTAGAGAAAAATCATCAAAATTTTTATGTAATCTCCTACTGTACAACATGATGTTTTGGTAAATTTTCATGAATTTTGGATAATCAGAACTATTTTCCTATTTTTAAACCATTATAATTACCAAAAATTGGGAAAAATAGCAAGGGATGATGAAAAATGTTGAAATTATTTTTCTGAGTCATCCATCACAGGTAAGGTATGCGAAAATTGTTAGATAAAATTTTCACACTCTCCAAAGTGGTTTTGTGATTTATTATATCCTAACAAAAAGAAAATTGGAAATCATACCAAACAGCAACAAAAATTGATGAAATTTAGTGAGGCGTCATTATCCATCATAAGGGTCATTCATGAATTTGTTTCGGATTTATTGACCTCTGGAAGTATTTTATGTGATTTATGCCCTTGGTTTCTAGCAATAATTTTAATAAATCAAAGAAATAATAAAAGCTTTTGGTATTTTACAGATTATCACATGCATGTGAGGGTTTTAAAAAGGAAAAATGTTCGAAATTTATTCAGAAGGGAAATAGGGGTATTGAACCCAAACAAGATAAGAAATGTTGCATGCAATGGTGCATGAGATGTAAATGTGGCTGGAGTTTATGAATTTATGTAGCCCATTCAAAGGGGTTTTAAGCCACGAAATTTCAACCATCATTCACTGCATATGTTAAGTTTCTAAAGTATTTTTCCCCAGATTTATGGTTGGGTTTAAGGCCATCGATAATGCTAGGCAAAAATGGTGATCATAGAAAAAGAGCTGTTTGCGCAACCATTTTGTAAAAATTGCCAATAATCGGATATTTAATATTTTACAGTGAGACCAGTTGGGTTTGAAAGTTAACTCATGAAATTATCCAATACAAAAAGAATATCATGATTTGGTTAAGAAATGACCGAGTTATGGTCGTTCAAAGTTGAACAAAGTAATCTGGCAGATTGCATGTTTGCTTTGAGTGCATCCTTAGGACATTTTGACAAGAACATCATGCATGCCTTTGATAAGGTCCGATTTCTAGCACATGCATGGAGTGAATGAGCATCCAAGATGTACTAGAAATGGTTTAAATGCTTTTGACCATGCAAGAACACAAAAGAAATGGAGAAGAAGATGTAATACTTGTTTTTGAAGTCACATGAACATATGTGCATCATTTTCACTCCTTGCATGGGTTTGATCCCGGATTTTCACCATTTCAAACACATGCATTGTGTTATGGTGAGAATCTACAAACCACAAGGGGAAAATAAAGATTTCTAGCCATGGAAAGGCATAGAGTCCGAAAAGAAGAGAAAACTAAGAAGAAAAGGAAGTAGAATCATGAAATTATGGAAGAAGATGTTGTTGTTTACCTTGGTTTTGATCTTGAGGGAAGTAAGAACACATTCAAAGTCTTCAAAATCTCGAAATTTGGCAGAGAAATAAGAGAAATTTCGTGAGTTAGAGAGAGAGAGGAAGAGAGTTTGTGTGTGTTAAGAGGGTGGAGTGTGAGAGAGTGAAGAGAGAAGAGGTAGAGTGAAGGTTTAAGTCTAATGATTGAGTTTTGGGAAGAGAGAGTGCATGGGGAGGGGAGAATGGCTGGCTCTATCATGCATTAGGCCTCCTCTCTCCTAATTTCAAATTTTATAAAATTCCCTCCAATAATTTTATAAAAACCCTAATTTTTATAAAAATATTTATTAAGCAATTCTTGATTTATTTGTAAAAATCTTGTTTTTAACTAATAAATTATGATTATTGCATGATAATTTAATTTCTATTTCAATGATTATAATCCATAATTTGATTAATAAAAATTTGATATTAGAAAGTTTATAGCCAAATTTTATAAAGTTTTTAAGCTTTATGATTTATAAATTTGGATTTTTAGCTCTCTTAGGGTTTTTGGAATATTGTTTGATATTCATCATCATAATGAAGTATAATTAGAATATTTTAATTTATTTTTAGGGTTTTATACCCTTTTTCAATTATAACAAAGCTTGAAAGTTTCATTCAAATTATAGCATTGGCATTTCCTATTGTAGTTAAGCAACTTACTAGAATCGTAAGTGTCAAGTATATTAGTCGTAGGTCTTAGATGGATCCTAGTTTATGTAAGATTTTGACCTAATTTATACTACTAGGCCATGGCATGATGTGCATGAATGGTTATTATAAAGATGCATGAGTCCGAGAATGACCTGAATTGACAGTTGTCACAGCGGGTGCCGCCACCTTCGCTGCTGCTGCTAAACTCAGATACTGAGACCTCCTGTGACCCCTCTGATTGCACTGAAAGCAAATCAGATCAGATGATGTGGTGGTTGTGGTAGAAGTACAATCCCTGCTGGCATGTCCAGTTTGACCGCACTTGAAGCAGCCCGAACTACCCGCCATACACGTCCTCTCGTGCCCCCTGCCACACTTATCGCAGCGGTCTCGACCCTGCTGGCCCTTCCCCGGGGAATCTACTTTGGGCTTTTTTCCCGAGCCCTCCACGCCAGACACCGCCTGTGGCTTCCTATTTCTCCCCATCTCTAAATCAATATCTCTCTCACGAGCCCTAGCAATCATATCCTCCAGCATCTTGCAGCTGGATCGGCTCACAAACTGGCGGATATCACTCCGCAACATCTCACGATATCAGGCCTTCTTCATCTCCTCGTCCGCCACGTACTGCAGAACGAGAAGGGCCCTCTCCCTAAACTTGGCGGTGATCTCCGCCACTGTCTCATTCGTCTGCTCGAGATCCTAGAACTCCCTAGCTAGATGTTGCACCTCAATCACAGGTGCAAACTCGGCCCTGAACCTGGCCGAAAAATCACTCCAGTTCATCACATCTAAAACCGCATCATCCCTAATGGCTCGTCCAACCTTATCCCACCAGTCACGTGCCATGTCCTTCAGAAGGCAGGATGCAAGTCGGACCTTGTCCCCCTCGGGACATCTGCTGGTGCGGAATGCATTGGCGACATCCGCCAACCATCTGGTACTCGCAATGGGGCCTATGTCAGTGTGCGCATCCCTAGCATGGCCGCCATCTCAGTACGGATTGCACCCAACCTCTCATCAAGTATCTCCAAAATGCCCTCCTTGACCGATCCAAAGATCACAGGAGTCTGGTCTAGAATGTTGCGTGTGATCTCAGACGAGATGAACTCTCTCGTCTGCTCATCAAGCTGCCCGACTCCAGAGCCCGAGCCTGATCCCTCACCAGTGCCGGAAGTGCCGACTGACCTAGTGCATAGCGTCACCATACTGAAAATACACCATAACAAACATCAGTTTACTCATCATAACTGTCACACCCCAAAACTAGAGCGGCGGAAACGTTCGGGGGCGGAGGACGTCATGTACAATATCACAACAATGCATAATAGTAAACAAGCAACAACATCATCCATTGCATTAATAGTAATAATTTTAATACAAGTGTGTTCTGAAGTTTATAAGACACCAAAATGAATAATCAAAATAAAAGATGAGTCTTGAATGTGCTCCATCTTCTCAAAACCTGGCCATCAGTACCTGTCTATTGGCGACCTGAGAATACAAGTTATTTTGAAAGTGTAGATCAGCATTAAAGCTGCTGAGTTCATAAGTATTTTAGTGTCATTGTTTGTATAAGTTTGAAGAATGTAATTGTAAATGTTTGATGAAAAGTTTGTAAGTATTTGATGTAAATGTTTGCAACCTTCCTAGAAAATCCTATATTTTCTACTAAAGCAGTCTTCTACCAAGACCCAATTGTTCTCTATGTTTGTTCTTTTGTAAAAGTGTGAGTTTTCCCAAAGTATGACTATCATTACCAAAATATAGTTTCTCATTACCGTTTATGTGAGAAGATCACAATGTGAATGAATTGGGAAAAATAAAGATGTACTGTAGTTTTATCTAGTTAACTACTAATGTACCAACTACCTTTAAACTTGTTAGTTAATTAAGGTGAAATGTGATATGATTGTAACCATACTCGATCGTCACCCGCAGACCTCCAGGTCCCACTGTAGCTAGCAGCAAGGTGTAGGAGGGTCAGTCCCGTATAGATCTATACACAAATTCACGCTCTCCCTCCAGGAGACTCTGGGTAAAAAACGTGACACAACAGTATATGCCGAGCCATGAAGTAGTATCTCACATTAATGTTATAGTATTCTTGTATTTGTATAGTATGTACTAGTGTAGTGTATGTTCTCTCTGTCTAGTATGTAGTATGTTCTTTAGTATTTAGTATGTATTGATTCTCATTATAGTATTCTCTATCTGTTTCTCTTTATAGTGAGTATTGTCTCTCGTTATAGTGTTCTCTATCTATTTCTCTTTATAGTGAGTATTGTCTCTCGTTATAATGTTCTCTATCGTTTCTCTTTATAGTGAGTATTGTCTCTCATAATAATGTGTACTGACTCATGTATGAACTGACTCTTTGTATGTTTCGTTGTTCTAGTAATAATATTTATTAACTTCCTAAACTATACCTATTATAGTTTACTAGCAATGTTGTTTGTATGTATGAACATGTTTGTATACCTTTGTTACCCAAAGGTATTGAACTGAATGAAGGACTTTTATATCTATACACATATACATAATATATAATTAAGATTCAAACGACCTTCGGACAAACAACCGATACCCTAAGTCCACAACCAAACAAGGAACAGGAAGTATGGCGAGCTATCAGTCCTAAGTCCTTTAAATCCTACTTATATAACTACATCTATATAGATATGCTTTTGACAAAATATAAGTTTAAAAGAGTTTAATAGAAAGTATTTAACATGTAAAAGAGTTTATAAAACGATTTGAAGTAGTTTGTTTGATAACACAGTTTGAAAAGTAAGAAATCCACTTGTTTGGTAGTTATTAATCACATGTGATTGATATAATAACTATAATAGTTCAACGTGTATTCCCCCCATAAAAGCATTTAAAATCATTTAAAAGGTAAGTTAAAGGGGTATGAACTCACCTGTAGTGAGTAACTCGAATGTAAGATCCATAAAGGATGCTAAGTGTCAAGTGAAGGCTTGAGCACACACGGATCCTATTTAGCATATAATGACACATGTATGAACACAATTAGTGTTTATAACAACTAATCTTGCAATGGAACAACCTTAGGGACTAGGAAACACTTGTAAAGAAGTGTTAAACCACATAGGGTTGCATATAAGGGGTGTAGGGCCTCACATTGGAGTTTACGGCCCAAATGGTAAGACTCCCATGAGTTCACGGCCCATGGGTTTATGGCCCTATGAGTTTACGGCCGTAAACTCATGGTATTTTGTACCTAAGGTGTTTTAAAGGACTTACAATCATAAGGAAGTGTTCTAGACTCTTATCCAAGCCTTAGGAAGAAGTTATGGTCCATATGCACCACTAATTAGGGTTTACGGCCAAGGGAGATGCTATTGGCCGTAAACACCTCATGTTCTTGGGAAATGCTTGATTTCAAGGAGTGATTCAAGTGTTCCTAGTATATAACAAGCTAAGGAGAGTGTACTTACGTATAAGAAGCTTGTAAGGGTGTTTAAGGTCCAAAAACACTAGTGTGTTCTTGGTGTTCTTGATGATCTTTAAGATCTAACCCAAAAGATGATGTTAATGGATGGAATCAAAGGGTTATGCTAGATAAGAAGATGTAGTAACTAATCAAGGGATGAATCACTTACATTTTGGAAGAAAAATGAAGATCCTTGATGATAGTTGAGATAAAATCTTGATTTCTTGGCTTGGAAATGGTAAAAATGTTGAAAAATAGCCAAGTATCACATATATAGCCAAGAGTTTACGGCCACCATGAGTTTACGGCCGTAAACTCATGTGTCTTGGCCGTAAACTCCTCATGAAAGGGGTTTATGGCTTGCTTGATGGTTTTGAACTTCAATTCACACTTCCTTTCACTCATTCCTTTGGTGTACTAGGCTCAGAATGCTCAAACAGACTCTAAACAGTGCTAAAAGTTAGCAGAAACAAGTCTGACTTTGACACAAATGAATGGTTGTACAAGATAGAAATTTTGGGTTGTCACAGTAACTCGAGGAATCTCACATACTACAAGTTTCCTGGGTTCATCTCAGCCTTCCTTGATTCGAGTATGGATCATCTGCTTTCAGTAGTACGGGCCCATACTACCTTCCACATCTATCCGTACTTTCCTCAAGAATTGCCTTGACTGCACCAAGTCCCTTCTATTACTACTGCTGTTCTCACGCTAATCTCACCCTAGGCTTGACCTAGGGTAATCACCAACCCATTCTCCACTATCAGCTGCATAAGAAGTCCCTGCTATCTCCTTCTAACTAGCTCGCGAATACCATTACATATCACTAAGATTAGATAATTCTTCGAATGAGAGATCCTACCCTACAACGGTTGGACTCCAACAAGAGCTGCGAAATAGAGTTAGACCTAACCTTTTGAAATTATTTAATCCTTGCAGCATGTAACTTAACATATTCGTTTACTAGTTAGTAAAAGATAACTAAGACTCCTAAAAGCACAAAGCAAGCAGCATTCGAGCATCGAGTAAACATAATCAAGCATATCCTAATCAGGTCATCATATCACTGACTAATCTGTACTAGCATGTAGTTCATAAAGCTGATACACATATAATAGGCACATAAGGCATCCTTCCTACATCCTTAGTCCTAATCTAGCATGCATTTCCCATAAAAATATCATAACATAAACTTGTATGGGTAATTTGGGAGTACTTACTTGACCTCGGCTGATTGCATGCACCACACCCTTTTCTCTTTTCAAAGATCTTTTTATAAAAATGATTTTCCTTAGAAAATTTTCATACCAATTCCTTAGTTTGAGTTTAGACACAACCGAGAGCGTGTCCGAATCCCTCAAACCAAGGCTCTGATACCAACTTGAAACATCCCAAAAATACGGTCCAAAAATTTCGTTTTAAATCATTTAAGGAAAACCATAATTCATCAACATCATAATCAAATCACAAGTCATGTATCCCCAAAAATATCATATCAAAATACTGTATCAAAATCATGTGTCAAAACATCAGAGTCTAGACATCCCAGGCTAAAACTTTGGTGTGTGTCATGCAGTCATCCCGAGCTCTTCCCTTGCTAGTGGAAGTACCTGAAACCAAAACTGAAAAATGTAAGCATGAAGCTTAGTGAGTCTCCCCAAACTACCACATACCATACACATAACATGCAACTAGGAGATACGAGCCCCGCCCACTCTCATGGAGTTTCGGGCCCTGCCCACACTCTGCGGTCTAGGAGATTCGGGCTCCGCCCACACTCTGTTGTCTAGGAGATTCAGACCCTGCCGCCACTCTACTGTCTAGGAGATTCAGGCCCCGCCCACACTCTGCTACTAACATGCATACAAGTATCACACAGATAACAAGTATATCTATTTCTATCAAGCAGCCACATATCTATACTCAAATAATACTACGAGATTCGGGCCCCGCCCACACTCGACTACTATGAGATTCGGGCGCCGCCCACACTCATCTACTAACATATCACATATACGGGCCGGCCTTGGTGTCGTAGACCCGTTCCTACTGAAGGAAACTCACCTCGCAAAGCTGATTGCTGAAATCTCGAGTGAGGAATCTCAGACGGCTGCTCCAACGGCTCCCTGGCTATTATTATCACAATAACACTTAGTCAAAAGCTAATAATCCTCCTTAGGGTAAAATGACCATTTTACCTCTGGTCAAAGTCAACGTTTTGGCCAAAGTCAAAGTCAACCATCCGAGTTGACTCAACTCGTCGAGTCATCCCCCTGACTCACCGAGTCCTATAAATCCAGAAATCCTGAATTCGCGATCCAACTCGTCGAGTCCCTTAGCAGACTTGCCAAGTTCATTGTACAAAATCGGTACATAACATCATCAACTCCTCGAGTCCCTCTCTGGACTCACCGAGTTCCTTACTCTGTTTGGGTCAACTTAAAGGATTAAGCCGCTACTCCTCAGATCCAAACTCCATACTCTATCTACATACTGAAAATGCCTTTTTAAGGGTAAAGTTTCCAACTTTACCCGTTATTAATCCTTCTAAATGGGTTTAGCTAAAAAACCTAGTTCTTTAGGACATAGATCTTTGTCCAAAAGCCTTAACACTCCAAACCATAACATGAAAACCCAGATCTAGGTCCTAGATACTAAAATAACCCGTAAAGCCTCAAACTTTCCTTCCATGCATGGCCTTTTGGGGCTCAAAGTTTGCAACTTTAAATGGCATAAAGTTTGCACCTTTATGGCTTAACAACCCTTAATGATCCCAAATCCGAAAGGATCCTTGCTTGGGACGTCCAAATTCCAAGGGTCAAGCTTCTTGTACCAAAACCCCCAAAAAGTGGAAATAAGGAGATCTAATGAACAAATGATCAAGTTAGAGACTTGATTACCAGAAAGTGAAGGGAATGAGATGTTGCTTCTGGATCTACAATCTTCTCTTGGAGTCCTCTAGCTTCTTCTTCTTCTACAAGCTTCGAATCACACAAGATCACTCAAAAATGGGTCACACACACTCACACAATGCTCTAGTGTTTCATGGATTAGGGTTTGGGATTTGGAGGATGGAAATGTGGCCAAAAGGTGAGGATTAAGATTCTTAAATAGGGTGAAAAACCCCGAAATTAGGATTTCACTATGGCAGACCTACTCGCCGAGTCGAGGGCTCTCGACTCATCGAGTAGATAACTTAAAACCAGCGTCCAAAACTCGTTTCTACTCAACAGGTCTGGGGCTTCCAACTCGTCGAGTAGCTCTATTAAAATGAATAATTTATAAATAAAAGCTTACCAGAAACCAGGAGTTACATATCTCCCCCACTTGACTTAGACTTCGTCCTCGAAGTCTGCTGCATCTGGAAACAACTCCGAGTAGTGCTACCTCATGTCCTCCTCGGGCTCCCAAGTCCACTCAGAACCCTTGCGGTGTTGCCACTGCACTTTCACTAGCTGAAAAACCTTGTTCCTCAAGGTTTTTTTTTCTTGCGATCCAAAATCGCCACTGGCCTCTCAATGTAGTTCAGAATGTCATCAACCTGAATATCCTCTAAGGGCACAATCGCTGAATCATCCACTAAGCCCTTACGCAACTGGGAAACATGGAAAGTGCTGTGGATCTGACTGAGCTCTGCTGGAAGATCCAATCGATACTCCACCTTGCCCACCCGTGCTATAACCATGAAAGGACCAATGTACCAGGGGTCCAGCTTGTCCCGCTTCCGGAACTGGATGACACGATTCCAAGGTGACACCTTCAGGAGGACCATGTCGCCCACCTGAAACTCTAAGTTTGAACGCCGCTTGTCGGTGTAGCTCTTCTTCCCACTCTGAGTAGTCTGGATCCTGCTCCGGACCTGCTGGATCCGCTCTGTAGTCATGAGTACTACCTCAGTACTCCCCATGACTCTATGACCAACCTCGCCCCAATAGATTGGGGTCCTACACTTCCTCCCGTAGAGCATCTCGAAGGGAGGTCGGTCTATGCTGGCGTCCTGTTGTTATACGAAAATTCTGCTAAAGGAAGATACGTATCCCAACTGCCACCGAAATCCAAAACACATGCGCGTAGCATGTCCTCGAGAGTCTCCCCATTATGATGATTACGTCTCGGATTCATCAGCAAGGCAGGGCTAGATGACAATCGCATGAGTAACTTTTCCTTCCTAAGTAATAATCGTCCAAGATGAGGTCTTCACTCCTAATATCGTAATAGACTGAATAGTCAGACCCTTATGACCTTCTGTTGCATGATACATTAGCAAGACTCAGGTCTTTTTGAGCCAGACTGTAGCATGGATGATACCTTCCTTCATGTTCTAATATGGTACAACCACATTATTGTATGTCACATTTCTAGCTACTGGCTGCTTAGTCCTAATGGTGATTGCGATACTTCTGTTGATCGCTTCGATTGTCCTTCCCTCCAATCTTTTTACTAAAGTCGTATGCTACATCCAACTTGGTTCCTTCAACCGAGTAACTTACTTCGTAGCTTTTATCTTAGTCAAACTCGATTTGCTATGACTACTAGGGTTAGAATAACATTCATCTTCTTAGTCATTACCGAAACATTAGTAACGACGGACATGGACAAAGAAATTTTAGTGCCTTAGTAACCCCGTGACTCATCCTGATTAAAGTTTGAATCTTGTGTTTGCGGTAGTACGGGCCCATACTACCTTTCACACCTATTCATACTCATCACAATAATTGTCTCGCAGTCCCCAAGTTACTACTCCTAAAAATCACAAAAGCAATTTAACACATATAGATGTGTCTAAGTAATCATATACAACAAATTTCCTAGAATCTAATAGGATTTCTCCCATGCATATCTTCAACCGCAATTTCACTTCCCAATCCTCGGTATAAATTCTTTCTCGTGTAGTGTCCTATCTACAATGCATATTATACCATAATTTATTCTTAACCAACCATTATGTTGAAATCATAATTTCTTATTGTCATGCATCGAACAATGTAACATAACCATAAGTTTTATAACTTCTGAACTTATTACAACATTTATTTATTCTTCATGACTTATATATTAGGCTACACATCCTATTATTATCTATATAGGATGATCACTTTGAGTCTTGAACCTTGGAGAAGTGGTTTCCTTCTATTTTCTTCCTTAAACATCACCTGTTCTGCATCCAAGATCATATGGAATGCCCTTGCCTTTGGCACATTTAATTTGACAACTCCTTTTTCTTCGGACATTCTTCCTTGGAATGCCCGACTTCTCCACATTCGAAGCACAACTTTTGGTCGGTTGTACATTTGCTAGCATAGTGACCAGTCTTGCCACATCTGTAGCAGGTCACTCCTCTAGGCATAGTCCATCATGCTTCACCTTGCACTTCTGGGCACTATCCATAATGCTTGACCTGCTTCTGCATCCAAGATCATCTGGAATGCCCTCTCCTTTGGCGTATTTGATTTCTCAGCTCCTTTCTTCTTTAGACAATCATCCTTGAAATTTACTTACTTCTCCACATTCGAAGCACAACTTTTGGTCGGTTGTAAATTTGCTAGCATAGTGACCAGTTTTGCTATATCTATAACAAGCCACTCCTTCTGGGCATTGTCCATCATGCTTTACCTTGCACTTTTCACACCACCTTGTTTCACTTTTATCCCAAAACTTACTATTGTTGGGGTCAGATCAAGAATTTTCCCTTCTTGTTGCGACTCCATCACCTTCCTCATTTCGCCAACTTCAATCTTGTCGGCACTTGTCCTATTGATCATGTCCTCTACTGACCTTGTGGCCTAGATGGCTGCCTCAAAAGTATGTACCTGCTTAACCGGCACATAATACTCCTATGATAGTCCCTTGGAGTACCTATCAATCTTGGATAATTCATCGGGGACCACATGCAAAGAAAATTCCATTTCGTCAGTGAAATCATTAGTATATTCATCAACAGTCATGCTTCCCTTCTTCAATGTTAGGAGTTGATTCTCTAACTCCAACATGTTCTCAGCTGAGTAAAATCTACGCTTGAAGTGGTTTAAGAATTCTTCCCACATCAGTTGCAACTGATTTTTAGGGATTAATGTTTTTCCTAATGTATTCCACCAACGGATTGTTGCACCCTTAAATTGTCTCACATCAAAGGTGGTTTGAATCTTTCCAGTGTAACCGCATGTGACGAAGGCTAGTTCCATTTTAGAAATCCAGTCCATTACTCCCACTGTATACTCCTTCCCGTTAAATGATGACGACTTGCAAGTCATGTAATCCTTATACTTGCAGTAGCCTCTAGGCTCATCATTTCTTCAGATATCTTGATAACTCTCAGACTAATTTTTTTCCTTCCTGCACCATTGTTGATTGAGAAGGAATCGACCCATGGTAATTCGATCAAAGAATATCGGTTCGTTGATCACTGTTACTCCACCCCTAGCGTTAGCTAGCCTTGGGTTAGGAGTTCCATAAACTCATGCCTTTATTGATATAACATGTTTTGCATCAAGAGAACTTCATCCATATGGGCTGAGTAGCTCCTGCTCTGACGTTTTGAGGTGATGTACCTCGTTCACTATTGACGACTCTACTGCTCCTTGTGATCGTCATGACGTTCTATGCTCATACGTTCAAGTATTTTAATATAGTAATACTTTACTTATTATATATATATACACACACACACAGATATATATATATATATATATATATATATATATATATATATATATATATATATATATATATATATATATATATATAAGCAATTAAGGCATTTTCCCATAGTATGCTATCATATAAACCATTTAGCATATAATAGCAATTAAGGCACATTCCCTAAGTATGCTAGTGCTTGTGTCAATTTAGGTATACTACCTAAAGTAAAATAGACACACACATATCACAACCATTGCTTAGCATTCTAAGTTTAAGTCTAGAAATTCGCTAAAATTCCTAGTTCTTTTAAACTAATGCTCTGATACCAACTGTGATATCCCTAATTTTCAAGTAGGGGTGAGCATTTGGACCGGTGGACCAGACCGGACCGGACTGGACCATTTTTTTGGACCCCCGGGCCGGTTCTCGGTTCTAGGAATCCATGAAAACCGGTCCGGTTTTTTCCCGGTCCGGTCCGGTTTTTACCGGGTTTAGAACCGGTTGGACCCGATTTAAAAAAAAACAATTGTAATCTGTGAAAAAATTTAAACAACCATAACTCGTTCGTTTTAAGTCGGATTGACACGCGGTTTTTTCCAACGTTTAATTTACAGTTTGTACATGAATTTAAACTATAATTTTGTTGATTTTGGTATTATATTCAATGAGTTACAGTCTTTCAAAGTTGAGCTATCAAAGCTGAAAATTTTCAGCTTTTCAGCAACATTTTTAAAATTTTGTAATCTGTGAAAATGTTTAAACAACCATAACTCATTCGTTTTAAGACGGATTGACGCGCGGTTTTTTCCAACATTTAATTTACAGTTTGTAGATGAATTTAGACTATAATTTTGTTGATTTTGGTATTATATTCAATGAGTTACAGTCTTTCAAAGTTGAGCTATCAAAGCTGAAAATTTTCAGCTTTTCAACAAGATTTTTAAAATTTTGTAATCTGTGAAAATTTTTAAACAACCATAACTCATTCGTTTTAAGTCGGATTGAGCTGCGGTTTTTTCCAACATTTAGTTTACAGTTTGTAGATAAATTTAGACTATAATTTTGTTGACTTTGGTATTATATTCAGTGAGTTACAATCCTTCAAAATTGAGCTATCAAAGCTGAAATATTTCAACTGTTTAACTATTATTTTAGACTATAATTCTGAATTTTATGTATCTTTGACAAATAAATCATATGAAAGGGATCTTTGTGAACTTGATTTATATGTTAGTTGCTTTTATTTGGAAAATTAATTTTGCAAGTTATAATATTATAACATCAAGGTAGATTAGTTATGCATGAAACAGAAACGTAGTCATTTTTACAAGTTGTATCGTATCAAACCCAATAACATATTCGTTTTAACGAGTTCTATCAAACCCAAAAACTTATTTTAACGACTTGTAATCTATGCAATTAAAGTTGTACCGGTCCAAACGGGTCCAAGAACCGGAAAACCCGGACCTGGACCCGGACCCGGACACGGACACAGACACGACTAATCCGGTCCGGTTCACGGTCCACAATATTCTCCATAACCGGTCCGGTCCAAGAGCCGGTCCGGTCCGGTCCGGTCTGGTTCGGTCCAAATGCTCACCCCTATTTTCAAGGTCCGAAAAGACCTTTTTATTTATGCTTATTTTAAATTAGAGTGATCTTTATAAATGCATAATTGGTCCCATAAAAAGTATTTTCGAACAAAATGTTTTTCATTGATTATTAAACTTGGATGTCCTGATACAAAATATCAGCATAAACATTACTGGCCTTACATTAACTTATTGTACCAAAGGCCTAAAATCCTTCAATCTCTCAGTGGATTGTACCTTCATACTGTTTCCTATGATACAATGAAATTGAGTACGTTAGGTTGGGAAACCTAGTGAGCATGTAGGGTTTTCAACCCATAATATCGTAATTATATATTTTTCACAATAAACAAACAATCCCGATTACCCATTCCTATTACCCTTATTTTATAATCCCTAATGCTATTCTCAAGAGACCTATCCTAAAGGATATTAATGAGTAGACAATACTGCTTTGGGGAATCTGTAGCAATACGTGTCAACAAGGCAACCCTGAGGGGAATAGATTACCCAGATCAACAACTTTCCTTTTTCCCTGAAAAGTATGATCATTAACACCTACAGGTGACAAACCTACTAGTTTTCCACTGGACTATCTAGAATAGTCAGTGGTCGTCACCTATACTCTATTAGATGACTGGTCCAGTAATAGAATGTGTGACCTCTCACCATTATTTTATTTTCCCAAAAACCCTTTATTACCCAATACGAAGATGATAAAGTAATTTAAATTAGTAAAATCATGTTATAGCACAAATATCAAATACACAGATAACAAGCACACATAGCATTTTATAGATACTTCACATCAATGTGTAAGCTGAAAGTAACTATGCACTATCTTGATAAAGTGGATGGCTAGTGATTTGGGCAGAGCTTTGCCTAACACCATGACTTTTCCTCTTGACTTGACCTATGTATGATTATTACTAAGCCGTAGTATGATATTCCTTATGACTAATGATAGTCTAGATTCCTCAACAATCCCAATGTTGACATCAAGATCTATCAAGTAAGGAACAACTAGGTAGGATCATATCGGAGTTAGGGCTCGTTTTGTATATAGAGTATACTGTTTGGAAATCCCACTTTAAACACCTCACTAAATCCAACCTAGAAGTAGATCAATCAGTATAATGACTTTGGAATCACTGATAAATCTTACTTATATGTTCAAAATAATGACTATGACTATAATTATAAGTTACACTTAAAGAACAGTAAGTGTAGTTCAACTTATAGAGTATTATGATGAAAACCGAGAATTATGCGGGAAAAAATCTGACCCGTGAGCTTCTAATTTCCGGTATCTGCCACCGCATGGCCTTGTTAAAGTAACCGGGAACTAGGGAGTAAAGGGAGCAAGGGTTAGAAATTATCTCCAGAGGATTCGGGGGAAAGATGTGAGAAATGAGCCGAGAAAAGCAGAATTTATAGGTTGGAAACAGAAGCCCGCCACACACCTGCTTCCCTGCGCTTTATGCACTTGGCCGAGGGTGCTGACTTGGCGTCGTCTGGATGGTGACACGCGTCACAATGTTGTAGTATGTCAGAGGTGCGTCACGCACCTTGTCGGCCGGTGCGCCTGAGATCGATTTTTTTTTATAAAACTTCAAAAATTCGTATCTTCTTCATACAAGCTCTGTTTTCGATGTATCTTATATCCACGCATAACTATCGACAAGAGCTACAACTTTTATTTAGACTCCGTCGGTTAATTTTGACTTTATTTTTAAAGTTATATTTTTAACAGGCTTAGATTATTAAAGTCTATCAAAAATTCATAATTCACTCGCCCGACGCCCGTTCTCGACTGTCTTTATATCGACAGACTCCTATTAATGAGTTCTTTAACTTTCATTTAGATTTTTTTTCCTAGCAATCGACCAATTTCAATTTTGGTTTCTGAGCCGTATACTACAACGCTAAAACTTTGAAAAATCATAACTTTCTCTCACGAACTCAAATTTGGACGTTCTTTATATTCATGTTCTTGGTTTTACCACTACTACAAATTTCGTTTAGATTACTTGGCTAATAAATAATCTATCAAAAATTCACTTTTTGCGATACGCAGAGCCGTGTCAGTTTATTCTCGAAACTTAAAAAAAACATAACTTCTTCATACGAAGTCAGATTTCAGAGTTCTTTATATGCACGAAATCCTTGTATCATATACAATATTTTTGGTTAAGATTTTTTTATCCTAAATAATCTTTTATCAAAAAGTCATATTTATCCCTTATTATATCTTAATTGTCTAGGTTGTATCTGCGGGCGTTACATTTAACATATTAGTTAATATAATATACTAAGAGTTTTTAAATTTGGGCCCAAACCTTAACGGGGCCCTGGGTCATTGCCCAAGTTTCCCCACCCATTGGGTCGGGCCTGATGATAAGTAACAGAGTTTCATCACATGATCAACTAGCTAGTTTATAATTAGAAACTATAGGGAAATGCTTGTTTTTTAATCTCTGGTAATAGAAATTCATGAGTTCGAGTCAGTTAGATTATTCTTAATTGATATTGTGGTTAGAGAAGCTCGTAGCACACCTTCTTAATCAAGGTCACAAATCAAATAAGCACTTCATGAAAATCGACTAGCATTAAATGTAAGAATAACCAAATCCAAAAGGAGCCAAAAGCTTACATTACCATTTTTGTGAATACTACTCCATGGTTTAAAATAAAATGAGAACATATATAAAAACCATTTTTTACTAATTAATTTGAAGATCTATTACTCAATTAAGAAGTTAACTAACAAACTGCCATTCAAATACTTGAACTCATTAATAAAGTGTTGGATTTTATTCAAACTTTGGTTTCAAAAACACAAAGATGGCAATAAAACATTTAAGATTTAAACAACATAAAACTAGTTTATATCCACCAAATATCTTTTGCATGAACATGAAACACCTAAACAACCATAGAAGGAAGAAAGTAACAACGTTTGAAGACTTTCTAGAAGTATCCATTAACAATAACCAAGTTGACTTGAATGCTAGTTCTTCGTTGCATAATAAACTCTTAAGCCTTTATGAACAAAAACCAACCTTTTGTTTTAAAGGAGAGCATAAATGTATCACCCTTAAACTAATGTCGTAACACTTTAAGAGAGAGAGAGAGAGAGAGAGAGAGAGAGACTCACGGAAATGATCAACGAGGAAATAAAGACCACATGAAAGCCTTTAATGGGTCGGGTCAGGTACACAATCCGAAATCGTTTTCGGAATGGACTATTCCGAAAACGATGATTATTTTGCAAAAAAACATTTTATAATGGTAATTTTTTTTTAAAAAAACACAAAATATATTAGATTACTCAATTTCCCTGCTTTATAAAAGTTTGCTTAGGTTCTACATACTTTACAGAAGTTTAAAGGGTTTTTAAACTGCATGTTACAGGATAAGCATGAAAAAATAAAGTATTTTAATAAAACATACAAGAGCTAATGAATTTTATACGATAATTTCAGTTCCTTGAATTTGGATAGAAAATGTCATACAGAAACTATAACTATTAGATGCATGGAATAATATGACCTAAATCATTAATTAGATCTCTTTATGGGGCCGGTCCACATCATTCGTAGGAGTAAATGGTTGACGGAACTTAGTAGTTAAGGTTAACGAGTCGTGTGATGGACCCAATACAAAACCTAGGATTAATCGTGATAGGAGTTGTGCTCCTCAAGGCCATATCTTCTTTGCTTACAAGTATGGTATTACTTGGTCGTTGGTCCCACTTTCAATCCCACAATTCCATCTTTAGAATCCCATCTCATTTAAATGCATTGGTAGTAACAATAATGCATTATATTACTCTTGTTTTGTGTTGTATTAATATTATAATACTCTAACAACTTACTAACGCATTATAGTAATTTTAATGTACTTTAAATAATTTTAGTTAATGTTTATAAACTATAAAATCCGTTTTTAAAAGTAAGTAAACCTACCTTAGTGGTTAAGAACGTTGCCTTGCTTTTACAATTCCAGTGGGCAGACATGGATCTTTCTAGCATTGACATCAACCAAAACACGTTTTTCTCATGTTGTGTGTAGGACTGTAGGGTGATGCCAACTTGTTTTGGAATGTTGATTGGCTAGGGATAGGAACGGATCCACGAGAGGTATTAGCGTCCAACGGTCAACAATATGATCAAGTTGGATAATAATGGTAATGCGATGAATCTTACAATTGTTTCCAACAGGCTTTATATTTTGAAGAGAATGGCTAAAAACACACCCCTATTTACTAAAAAAACAACCAATGCTAGAAAAACACCCTTAGTCAAATACCATAATTATACTAATTAATATTAATGATTAAAAAGCATTTTTTAATAATTAAGTAATAATTAATATTTTACTTTTATTTAATAGATATTAGAAAACGTCCATTTTAAAAATTCATTAAAAGTAAGTCCACCTAAAAATTTCAGCCCATTTTTAAAACATAAAACCCTAACCCTAATACCATCAACTTTCTATTTCTCTCCGGAACACAATCAACGGCCACTCATCGGGGAAAAAACACAAAGATTAAGCTTATAAATAATATGTAAACAGTCGCCCGAGAATCTCAACAACCGGAGCATCGTCGCCACCGGTGCACCGTCGCCGCTATACAAACAACACCATCAGACCTCTGCCTCCGGTTCCGACCACTCTTCATGTCTCTCACGTTCAATTGTGGTTGCCCACGGTAGGCTGCCGACGTTTTGCTATCTGTCTTCATCTTTGTCTCTCGATCTTTCTCTTTTTCCCTTTCTGTTTCTCCTAGAGGTGGCCGACGGTAGCAATTCGACAGGACTACGATGGTCGCTGTCGGCAGTGATGGAAGTGGTTTTAGGGCTCGGTTACTCTAATGTTTCCACTGTGATTTATAAGATTACTAATTGAATAAGAACACAATTTTTTATCAGATATAGATGTATAAGATTGCTAATAATAAGAAAAACATTTTTTATCAGATATATTTAATGCATGAAAGAAAAAGCAAAGAAATTCTTGATTTTTTATTTTTGTCACGGATTACAATGTGGTAATCTTTCAATTTTTGCACTATTTTTTAAGATTTAATGGGGCACAAACTTTAAGATTTAAGAGTGGTTTTTTAGTAGAAAAAGTTAATTTTAAAATAAGGGTGTTATGGGGTGTTTAAAACAATGTACACATACATCTTACTAATATTATCTAGGACGTTTTTTTTGTTTTTATTTTATTTTATTTTATTTAGGACACTAAACATTTATTTATAAATTTATCGCTCAAGATAATACGATAGAAAACTTTGTTCATATTTCTTTTAAAAAAGGCCATTAACTTTATATCTGCTTAGTTTGTTGGTTTATAAATATATTAATACGTATTTGACTATTTGTGAAGCCAACTAGATAACTAAATTATAAATAATAAGCGTTGTATTCAAATAATAAAAGAATACAGCAACTATTTTATGCAAACAATAAGTACATAGAGTAATAAACAAAAATGATTTGCTCCTTGTCCGACAAATTAACAATGAAAACTGTGAAAGGGACATGATAATTTTTTTATGGCCATGCTCTCTGATCATAATAGCCTTTTTAAGATAATAATCTTTGACTTTTAGTTTTATGCGTATATAAACACACTAAGGCACTAAGTGTCCTACATTTATTGCTGTCAGCATGTTTATTCGGAAAGTGTTGTTCGCGGTAAACACCACCCCTTTCGGAAAACAATGCAATTTTAATCAATAAAAATATTTCAAAATTTAATTAGAGTGTCTATATAATAAATGATGTGTCTTTTTAACCAACCCCATTGTTATTTTTGCCAAGGGCAATTGTCAACGGTGAAAACATACGTTCATTCAATCATTTGGCATGTATGACTTTTACCCAATAAATTTCATGTGTATTTTTACTAATGTGTATTATACAACTCTTCAAGCATGATATGTTTATTTCACGAAAAAAAAAAGAGTTGGTAGGCAAGAAATAACACCACATCTCATTCATAGACAAAACATGACAAAAATTGTAAAAGCTTATGTGAAATCTACATGTCACCAAATTTTCGTAGACAAAAACATCACGACACTGTTTGTAACATTCCAAAAATTTTAAAATTTTAAACTTTTCAAAACAACCCATTTACTAATAAAAGTGTTTACAAAACCATAGTTTCCAAAACATGATTTAAAATCAGAGTCTCCCAAAATCCAATCAATTGTAAAACCAAGGATGTTTACAGTCACGCCTTCGCCTTGCCACAGTCCTCTCAAAAACCTGAAACCATAAACAAAACTGTAAGCACAGAGCTTAGTGAGTTCCCCCAAAGTACCAACACATAATATATAACATATTCAAATAACAACATGTACTGGGTCCACATCTAAAGATTGGATTACCCCTGAGCCCACAGTATGTGTCTGGCTTGCCTATCGGGCCCACAACTCATATCTAGCTTGCTCTAGAGCCCACAACATAAGTCTGGCTTGCACTCGGGGCCCACAACTTATGTTTGGCTTGCTCCCTGACCCAATTAGTCATCAAACTGGAATACCAATGTTCAACCCTCAGTACGAGTCTGGCATACCAACCGGTCCTTAGCTCGTATCTAGAATGCTATTGAGCCCTCAGTATGAGTCTGACATGCCCTACCCGGTCCTCAGCTCATATCTGGAATGGTCCAATACCCTCAAGCCCTCAGTACGAGTCTGACATACCACCCGGTCCTCAGCTCGTATCTGGAATGCATCTAAGCCCTCAGTATGAGTTTGGCATACCACTCGGTCCTCAACTCATATCTAGAATGCTTTAGGGTTTGTTGGCTACAACACGAAGCAGTACAACCTCAACCCAACACAATATGTCTACAAATAACAACATGTGCATATAATCATGCAGACAGAGTCATAGGTAGTCCTACATATTTACCAGACTAGCAAATCAATAACTAGCATAATCATGCATATCTATTACATACTTAACATATCAGTGAATATCAGGATATCAAAGCATATGGGCCGGCCTTGGTGCCTTCGACCCGTAAGTATAGTGAGGAAAAATCACTTCGATCCACTGATAATCAAATAACAGCTCGGACCGTCGAACCGGATGACCTCACGCCAGCTAACAATAATTACAATCTTAATCAATAATTAACCCGATAACCCAAAATATCCTTAGGTCAAACTGTTGGATTAATGTCTAAGTCCATAACTATAATTGGTAAGACTTGACCCGACCCGGCATGGTCCATTTGGGTTGCATGGCATCATGCATTTGGATAGACTATAATGAGAGAAATAACACTTAAGGTTGGTTAATATATTATAAGTTCTAATATATTAATAAGGTTATTTAATTAGTATTGATCAAGAATTAATTTGGAATTAATTAAGTGATCAAAAGGAGACTAATTAAATATATGGGTTGATTGTGTAAATCATTCATTCTTATATATGTGCGCTTGTGATCCAAGATTACTTATGTTGGACTAAGTCCATGGGGTGACCCATGGATACTCCATGGAGGTTAAAATCCATGGAGCATAAGGAATGGGTAAAGTTATGAGTTACATGGTGTAACCCTAATAGCCACCATATAAAAGAATCCCATGGCTCAAGAAATCGTGGACTAATGTGTGAGTGTGAGGGCTAGACGATTTCAAGGAGTGTTCAAGTTTCTCTCAAGTTATTCCAAGTGTATTTGGTGTTGTGTGAACCATTTGAGGTGTCACTTGGGGCACTAGGCACTCAAGCTTCATGAAGACATTCTACATAAAAAAGGTATGTATTCTATCTTGTTATATTTATTATTTTGTATGCTAGATTAGGATAATACCTTGGATGTTCATAATTGTATGTATAATAGAGAAAACATAGATCCAAGGTATTTAGGGTTGCATGTACACTTAGGAGTGTTAGAATGCTCATAACCCAACAGTGGTATCAGAGACTAGGCTTGTTTTCTTGTTATACTTGCAAAAGTAGCTGAAAAATCGAGTTTGATGCATATATTCGATTGTTTTGGCTGGAATTGGACTAGGAACATTACCCTAAGATGTTTTTGGACTTATAAACTTGTTTTTGATGTGGTAATGTTCATGCTAATCCAATTTCTAAGATAATTGTCATAATTTCAAGATTTGTATTAGTTTGTATGTTCATGCTAATTTCTTGAAGATTGATGATTTGAATTATCTTGTTCTTATGAGGTTCTTAGATTAATAGAAAAGTTGTGTGAAATAGTTGTTTTCAATCCATTTTAATCTAAGAGTTGATTCCAAAGTGTGTTTTTGTAACTTATTCTCAAGTTATATGAAAAGTCACATTTAAGAATCATAAAACTCATAAAAGTTGGCAAAGGTTACAAAATGAAGAGTCTAGTTCTAATTAAATGGTTTTATGACTCCATAACTTGTCCTCAAGTTATGGAGGTTCAAGAGTCTCTTCATTAAATTAAAAAAAAAGTGTAACCTTAATTAGTTCCATAAGTTACAATAAAAAAAAGTTATTTTTTATTAATTAGTTTAAAGTCTTCCATAACTTGTCCTCAAGTTATGGAACTTGAAGAGTTTTTTTTAATTAAAACTACTTTAAACTCATAAGTTATGGAATTAATTAGTTTTGAATAGTTTCAAAACTTGCCCTCAAGTTTTGGAATTTGAAAAGTTTTCACTTATGAATACTTTAATTCCAAGTTAGCCCTTAGAATTTTAAAAGTTAAAATTCAACCCTTATACTTTATAATATTATAAGTTAATAATATTTATATATATGTATAAGAGTAAAGTCAGTCTTACCGTTAGTAGGCCTCATTCACGAAGCCGGTCTATAAGGGGGGTATAAGGTTACTGCCTATAAAATGGCAGTTTAATGGGTGTCCACTCTCACCCACCGCTTCCTTGACTGGTGGAGGGTCGTTAGCCGAACGGGTAGGACAAGGACTATAATTCTCCTTTCATTAAAAGTATTAATGATAAATACTAAGTAACTAAACTCTTATTAATACCCAATCTTAGTTACTTAGGAAAATGTGAATTTGGTGCTAACCCATGAAATTACACTTTGCACTTTGCTTAAGTCGTTAGTGGAGCGTGTGTGGTTAACCGGCACACTAACCTGGACTTAACAAGGTAGGCAAAGGGTAACTTAATATTTATCATAGTATCGGTGGAGCGTGTGTGGTTTACCGGCACACTGATTAAGGGGTAAATATTAAGGGTACCAAGTATATTTGCATGGTTATTCACACCTTGTTTTGTGATCCTCGGCATCCCAGTTACAAAACCTGAAGGGCACACTCGAGATTGAAACATGCCTTTGAACAGTTCAATGAATCTCAAAGATCTAGGACTTTCAAATCCAATTAAAACCTAATAAATTATTTCGTTTTTCATGGTGGAAATTGGTGAATCGTCATTCACCTACCTTCAAATATTTTATAGCTTGGATTACGACATCCCTCTTCTAAGTTATAAAATAGTTTGTTGGGTCATAGCCTTAATATTTCATATTGGGTGTCATATTAAGGACTTTAAATCAACTATCTTGAATATCTCCCAAAAAGATGTCTGGTCTAGACATTTATGATCTTCCCAAATCTCTTGAAACAAGCTTTCCTAAATGAAGATGATGTCCCATGGATATCATACTTCTTTCACCTCCTCCAATTATTCTCCCTAACCCACAAGTTCCTAAAAAGTTTAAGGTCACTCAAGCCCTATTGGCAAGGCAAGGTCTAGGTGTGATCACATCTTGGAGATGTAGTCACATATTGACAAGCCGGGAGAGTTGGGTGTCAAAATCTTGAGAAAGTTGGTGGCTCAATTACTTTCTAAGTCACATAGTGAGTTCTTTTGGGAATCCTATGAAACAGACTAAGACAAGACCCTTAATGATCTTATCTATTTGCTAAGATCAACTTCCTAAAACGTTATGGACATTGACAATGATGACATTGGATATCCAGTAAAGCTCTCTCTTCCCAATGGAAAGGGATCGGCCATAGTCAACTCGGTTGACCCAATGGTAAAGAGAGAGGCGAAGTCTGAGATAGTCCCATTATCAAGGGTCCATAGGTAACTATTGCCAAAGGAAGGGGCATTGGTTACGAAGCTGCCAAATTTACTTAAGGATGTTAAAGTCAATAAGTTTGGCTCTACTTCAGGTAAAGTCCATTGTCTAACTCTATTAAGTACATGCTGATTCTGATCGCGAAGATGGATTTCAATCGCATGGTTCGGTGATCAGAATTTTGGGCTATTACTTAAGAGTTATGATATTTATATTGCTTAGGAATAGATAACAACAAGGTTTTCATATGGATTGTAAGGATAAATTTTTCCGCAAAGTTTTAAAATAAAAGAAAAAGGTTTTGATTTTATTTATTTTAAGTATCCTTACAATGGCATTTGTGAAAAGTTGTTGCTTATAAGATTCCATTGATAGAAATATTGGAAAAATGGATTTGATTCTTTCGGTTGTGGTAGTGTCTAATATTACCAAATAAGGAAAGATTCTCATCACCCAAGGTTCAATTGGACCGAAACTTGGAATCATGCAAGTTGTATAGTATGATGAATGAGAACTTTCAGCTTGGAAAATTAAGACTAATTCCTTATGTGAATAAGGAAAGGACTAAGGGATCGAGTACACATTCTTGTGCACTGGTCAAGTCCACCTCAAAAGATCAAGAAGACTATTCGTCATTATTTACTTAAGTTCAGTAAATATGGTTATACTTATAAGTTTAAGTATAAGTCTGTAGCATTGGAGAAGTTTCAATGTGAGACAGAACGAATAAGAAGAATCAAAGTATGGCAGAAAGATAAAAGTTTCTCAAATCTGAAAAGATGGGAGAGTACTTTAGTATCATGTTTATGATCATCTTAATGATTAAGATACCATATCACAATTGGTCCTCTAAAGTCATCTTAGTGCATTCTTATGACTAAGAAGAGGAGTCATGAATTGTTGAAATGGTTAAATCAAAAAGATGAGTCATACTTCGTTCCAAAACAATTCTTAGAGTCATACTCCAAGATTGTAAATTGAGTGACATATCTTAAAGAGGGTTTGTTAACACTAGTCAAATGTAAGAGTAAAAGGTTATCTACTCTTGTACATTTGAAATTGGTAAGTTGTGATGTTTTGGATAAAACAGAGACCAACTTAGGCCAATTGTGTAAAGTGTTAGTCTTGATAAAGAATCCGCACTATCTCTTGAATATTTGACCAAGGGAGTCTTATATGTCAAGAGGACAGTGGGAGTCTTAAAGCTCTTGAAAGTTTCAAGACTTAATCAAGAATAAAACCTAAAGTCCTTCACTAGCACACGAATTGAGGTTTATAACCTATCGTGTTGAAATTTTTGTGCCTATTCAAGTTGGCTTTGCATAGGAGTTCTGAGAGTTCTCAATTGGTTGCACAACTACTTGGAAGCAATGGCAGGCACCTGAGCTGCCAAATGGCAAGAATTTAAGATTGCACAAGTTTAATCAATATGAGTTTGGATTTGTCACTAACCTTGTCTTGTGATTATGGTTTTGACAAATTCACATGGATAAGAACACATACACTATTAAATCTAAGTGTCATAAGGTTTCTCTCGGATTCATGAAAATGATGGTGAGGAAACACTTTCACTAAGTAGATTTTAGCTAGATAGCAATTGTGATATTTGCATTCTCAAAGTCGTTAGTGGAGCGTGTGTGGTTTACCGGCACACTAACATGGACTTGTGAGAAGTGGCAAAGGTCTAAACAATTGAGACTATGATTACGTCATCCCTTTTCATAGTTCTAAAATTGTTTAGACACACATGTGAGCTATCTAAGAGAGGTGTATGATTTTGATAAAGTTTTATCAAAACAATCTAGTATCAGAAATCTAAACTTTGGTAAGAAAGTCAGCTGATTTCTGAGTACATGTCAAAGCTAGTGGGAGCATAAGTGTTATGCTAATAATCATCATGTTAGTGGGAGCATGATAATTATGACAAAGGTTGCAAGTTAGCAATGTTAATTATAGAAAACAAAAGTTTCAATTCGTGAGGTTGCAGGGGTTGAAAAAGTTATTTTGCTATAATTAAGGGAGAGGAAATTATACTTCATTTCAATTCTAAAAGCTTAGATTGAGATTTTAATCGTATTTAATCAAGGATATATATATGAATTTCATGTTGGAATGGCTCAACATAAGGAAATTCTATATATGGGTCCATTATTTGCGTTCTAAAATTCGATTATGATTACGGCATCCCTTTTCATAATCTGAATTTTGAGAACTTGACAAATTGAAATGGAAATATTATAGCAAAAGACTGGTTTAGTCTTTATGTGAGACATCATGAATCGTGTCCCATATGCTTCGGATATAGGATCGATTACATGTGCTAAATTCATCCTTTCTAAAATTTTCCAAATGCCTGGGGCATTATGAAGGGAAAAGGTCTAGAATTGGATATGACTAAAATGATTAAGTAATTGTTGAGGACAATCTAAGGTTTACCAAAGATTGGTTGCTCAAGGACAGTTGGAAGTATAATGTTAATTCTGGAAGGACCATATTGACATAATCTGTAAGGAGGCAACTCTTGTTCAGAAGTGATAGTCAAAATGGAATATGGAAATGTTTCAAAGTTAGAAATTATTCAATCTGTGTAAGATTAGGAAACTTAATGAAAGAAGGATGTTTCCAAGGAGCTGATCTCCTTTGGAATGCTCTGTAATGATTGTAGTCAAAGTCAAAGTCAACGGTCAATGTCCAAAAGTCAATACTTCTTCCCAATGGAGTATGCCCTGCGTACCAAGAGAGTACGCCCAACGTACTTTGATGTTGACCAATAGCGGGGCACTGATTGTGTATGCGCAACATACCACCAGGTACACCCAACGTACTCAGCCCATCTCCAAATCTCCATTAAGAGCTTATTCCATTAAGTTCTTACATCCAAAACTCAGATCCAAGCCCACAATGATTTCCTTAGTCATAAAGTTTCCAACTTTATGACTTTGCATGGCTATAAAGTGCTTAATGTCCAAAACCCTAAGTTCTTAACCCAATAAGACATCACAACTCTTACATGGAAGGGATAGAAGGGCCAATATCACATTTTTATAGTTCATAATAACTTTATAATGGATAAAGTTTCCAACTTTATCCATTAGAATGGTCCCAACAAACAAGATCTAGCCTTTAAGTCTCAAAGGGACCCAAAAGTTCATCTTTTTCAACCTAATCCATTAAGTACAAGTCACCAACTTTCAGATCTGAATGAAAATGACGTTTAGATGGATAAAGTTTCCAACTTTATCCATAACAAGGTCACAAACTTTCAAGATCTAAACTTTATGCACTAAAATGATGAAAACCTCATAACATCCAAAACTAGTTAGATCTAACAAATGCATCATCAAGATTCAAACTTTATACCTCTAGAAGATAGATCAATGTGAACAAAGTCAAGATCTACAAGCTCCAATGCAACCAAAACTTCTCCAGGAAGTTCCTTCTTCTCCAAGGTGCACCATACATACTCCAAATCACTCAAACCACCTTCGTTTATCACACAAGGCTCAACTAGGGTTAGGGTATCATGGAAGGGGTGTTGGAGGGGTGGAGGCTGAGAATGGAGTGGGTTTGGGGGAGTTAAGGAGCTTAAATAGGGCTCAAAACACGAAAATAGGGTTTGGGCACTGGTTGCGTACACCCAAAGTACTCAGTGTGCCTCAGTACGCCCAACGTACTCCCCTTTGTACGCCCAGTATACTCAGCACAGCCCAAAACCAACCAAACTTCAAACAGGCATAATTTCTTCGTTCTAACTCCGATTTGATGTTCTTTATATCCAAGGAAAGGTAACGAGAAGCTCTACACTTCTATCAACTCATCCTTGCCTTAAAACGTTCCGAACAAAATTCCAAAATTCATATAAGCTCGAACTGACACTTTACCGAAATACCCCTTGGCGCCAAAACACAGACCGAACTCCCGGATCATCCAAATTACATTACCCACACCCAAATGGGTCTAAAACGCTTTTCCTCAAAGGCCCTAAGCCTAATAATACTCGGTCTTCGGGTCACCACACCCACTTAGGAAACGATTCGGAACAGGGCATTACAACTCTCCCCATCTTAAATTAGATTTCGTCCTCAAAATCACTCCGTACCACACTCCTGAGAACTAACGTTCCGAAAAAAACCTTCTAGTGCTGAACAAATCATTGAACCCATAATTGTCGATTCAAAACGCTACTTCTATAATTCCGAAGCCCCATAACTTGCCTGATGAAAACATCTGATGCAAAAATATCATGACGACTCCCAATGCGAATCTTATCTATATAACCGCTACAGAGAAGCACGATCAACACCAACATATTCTATAACTTCCCAACTATAAGACCAAATCAACTCAATAAATATGTTTCCCTAGACCGGGAACCCATCAGATCTAAACTTCAGAACCCATATTCCATAACTGATATTCATCCTTTCATTGAACCTACCCCTTGGCTTTGACTAAGAACACCACCAAACACGCGGAATGAAGCAATCAAAACACATTGATCGCGAATTTCAACCAATTGCAAATCCATAAGTTGTACTTAAAACCTTAAACGAACCCTTGACTACTTAACATGCCATTCGCAACCACTGCTCCTACAAGTAAAGATGAGAAATATAGGAATTTTCACATTTGCCTCCAATCCTTATCAACTCAGGTGTACCCCCACATGGAAAATCACTCAAGACATTCAGAATGAACTTCATAATACTGGACTCCATAACCGATACCCAAACTTGGTACCCAACCCCTAATAATAGCTCACGAACCAACGTGATTTATAATGCAAACACTCCGTAAGAGACTTTCTGGTGCACGACTGATACTTCCAACAACCCTTAACTCCTTAACTTATCCAAACCAGCTGATTCGTGAGTCTCTCGACTTCCATCAACGCGCCAACACTGAAAGTACCACAAGCAGAAGAAATGAACAATCATGATCACTAGGCTCACAACCTATGTTTGAAATACCCCTATAAGGTCCTCAACATAGGTCTGGATTGCCTCCGAGCCCACAACATGAGTCTGGAATGCCCTACCTGGTCCTCAGCCCATGTCTGGAATGCTCCCGATATTGCACCAATCTTGTTGACATTACATCATTCACCCAACACCTCGGGCCTAAAGATACTCACCTCATTACATCGCCTTGTAGGGACCTAAACAATGTCCCTCTCAACACCAACTGAGCACAACAATGCCAAAATCTTACCATGCACAATTCCTTTCATAGAACAAGCATCCACCAATGCAAAACCCTATGAAAACATGGTCGCACACGACCCGAGAATAGGATAAACGATCGTACTCTTGATCCAATTCAAAGGCTATAACCCAAAATGAACCATGCACATAATTTGAACCAAGTGCTCCAATGCTATCTTGTCCAGCTCACATATACCCCTCTCGCCATATATAATGAATTTACCACAATGCACATCCTTAGGGAACCCATAACCTAATCCAAAAAGGGAAGAAATACCAGAGTTCTATTGAAACGACACCTCAATCAATAACAGAAGACATCCTCATGATCGGTCGAAACAAGATCCCATACTTGATTGAGACTGAACAGATTCCTCCAATACGTAACTAGCTCGAGAAGACTTCCAAGTTGATCCTGAATGCTACCAAAACCTGAGCCTGATACGAACTAAAATTCGACACTACCATTGAAGGTAAACATGCCTACAGACCAAAGGGGAATAAAACATACTGAACTTGATGATAGGTTGACACGTCCATTGAACTTCAACTGTCACAACTTGAACTTTCGGAGAACCTCCGTTGAATGATGAACGAAAAGACCAATGATCGAGACGACATTGACAACTAACCCAATAACCTAATACACCGCTTGCGCAATACCCCTGACTTGACCAAGTCTTATACCGAAATCCCGCATACCCGCATCGCAAACCCTTATGAACCATTCTTCCAACACCACAAACTCAAACAGATCATTGATCCTCCAGGAAGAATACCTAGTTCTCCCCTACTTAGGGTTCGAACTACCACCCACTGGTGTTGCGAACAAACCATATCTTAAACTGGCTTAACCTGGTACAACCACCCCTGACTCATGGAGTGTAAAAGATGCGCGGAATGATCTTCCAGATAAGGATCAAACAAATCCTAAGAGAATCCTAAATTTCAGCTGAAGACCTCCAAAATTTTCGAATCACGCAAATGCCTAAGCAAATAATAACTTACGATCTAAAACATACCCTCCTTGCCTACAATCCCAACCGTCAATCCGGTACCTGACCTGCCTATAACCCAAGAACACGAACCCTTGATTGCATCACAAAGCATCCATACCACATTCATCCACCTGCGTACTTTTACCCTGACATATTATTTCCAAACACACCGGCCAACAGACCTAATGTTGGATTTACATCCTAACTCTGACAGTCACAAGCCTGCTCACTCCGTCTCTGAAATAGGAAAATTGAAAGGGCATATTCCTTGACACATATAGCGACAATTCAATCCATCAATCGACCACTTAATTTCCAACTGCAATTCCCAAGCTGATCAAAATAATTGTTTCGTTCTTGAGTCTCGCGTCTCAATGCACGACCTCGAGCAAAACCCTCGAGACCTTAAAACCAACCAACTCATCGAGGTTTGAACCAATCAACTCAAACTGCTATCACCACTGGGGCTCAAAACAATTACTAGACCTATCCTTATGCTTGAGCATCCATAACCAAAAGGTTGACCGATTCGGGATCACTACCATGAATCATGATATCAAACCATGTTATATATCCCAACGAGCCCTTAGAAACCCCCGAAATTTTCCTAGATTCGAGTATGGATCCTATGCTTCCAGTAGTACAGGCCCAATACTACCTTCCACACCTATCCATACTTTCCTCAAGAATCATCTCGGGTCCTCTAAGACCTATTCATAAAATACTCCCGAAACCTACTCAACAGCGAAACAATCGCACTAAAATACTCCCTCGGCTCTCCTAGGATTCCCCACCTCCCCTGTCATTAGCTGCTGAGGGGCTCCAATCAATGTCAGCCAACCACTTCATGAATACAATTACATGCAACAAAACTTAAATAATCTTTCGACTAAAGGACCCAACCCTATAACGGTTAGACTCAAACGAGAGCTGCGCAATAGGGCCAAACACTTCACTCTAGGATTATTTAACCTCCATAGCATGTAACGTAATGTATTCATTTGATAGTTAGCTCCCATCAATGTGAGTCCCACAAAGCACAAAGCAAGCAACATTCGAGTAGTGGAGTCGACTGGTACTAAAACATAATAAATTCATACATATCTGCATACGAAATCCTCGATCTCTATCTCCCAGTATCTCAGATACACCTTCGCCCTACCCTCACTCTCTCAAGAGTGGATAATAATCCTCATGCTGACCCGCCACATACTGCACCCACTCATGAAACTTCCACCAACCCTGCAACACTCGTGTATGCTAATCATACATAACATTGGATCCTATAGACGGTTGAATACTTGATTCTACCCTAAGCCCTTCATCAAACAAGAATAGGAAATAAGACTAAACTAAACATTCTCAGGCAATAGAATCTTAGTTATGTACAACTATGTTGCATACACTAAGCAATTACAGTAATGATGTCAATTTCATATAAGAAAGAAACCTAGGCTATTAGGCATCATATAATCAGACAATTCTATCATGCAATTCCTGAAGATCCTTAGCCTATCACTAACATGATGTTGTAACATATCACAGTATCAAATAACAGTGCGGTAATTTGGGGTCTACTTACTGGCTTCGGCTGACCGTACATATCACATCATTTCTTGATTATTTTGAAAACAATTTTGAAAATCATTTTTAAAAACTTTGTATTTCCTTAGTTTGAGACCGGATTCACATGAGTGTTCCTCCAATTCAGTCAAACCAAGGCTCTAATACCAACTTGTAATACCCCAAAATGTTCAACAAATTTAAACTTTTCAAAACAACCCATTTACTAATAAAAGTGTTTACAAAACCATTATTTCCAAATCATGATTAAAAATCAGAGTCTCCCAAGATCCACTCAATTATAAAACCAAGGATGTGTACAGTCATGCCTTCGCCTTGGCACAATCCTCTGAAGAACCTGAAACCATAAACAAAACTATAAGAACGAAGCTTAGTGAGTTCCCCCAAAGTACCAACACAGAACATATAACATATTCAAATAACAACATGTACTGGGTCCACATCTAAAGACTGAATTACCCCTGAGCCCACAATATGAGTATGGCTTGCCTACCGGGCCCACAACTTATATCTGGCTTGCACCGAAGCCCACAGCATAAGTCTAGCTTGCACTCAGGGCCCACAGATTATGTCTGGCTTGCTCCCTGACCCAATTAGTCATCGGACTGGAATACCAATGTTCAACCCTCAGTACGAGTCTGGCATACCAACAAGTCCTCAACTCATATCTAGAATGCTACTGAGCCCTCAGTATGAGTCTGACATGCCCTACCCGGTCCTCAGCTCAGATCTGGAATGCTCCAATACCCTCAATCCCTTAGTACGAGTCTGGCATACCACCCGGTCCTCAGCTCGTATCTAGAATGTATCCGAGCCCTCAGTATTAGTATGGCATACCACCCAATCCTCAGCTCATATCTGGAATGCTCCAGGGTTTGTTGGCTACAACACGAAGCAGTACAACCTCAACCCAATACAATATATCTACAAATAACAACATGTACATATAATCATGCAGACAGAGTCATAGGTAGTCCTACAGATCTACCAGACTAGCATAATAACTAGCATAATCATGCATATATATTCCATACTCAGCATATCAGTGAATATCATGATATCAAACCAATGGGTCGGCCTTGGTGTCTTCGACCCATAAGTACAGTGAGGAAAACTCACCTCGATCCCCTGATAATCAAATAATAGCTCGGACCGCCTAACCGGATAACCTCACGCTAACTAAAAATAAATACAATCTTAATCAATAATTAGCCCGGTAACCCAAAATATCCTTAGGTCAAACTTGGTCAACCCTAGTCAAAGTCAAAGTCAACGGTCAATGTCCAAAAGTCAATACTTCTTCCCAATGGAGTATGCCCTGCGTACCAAGAGAGTACGCCCAACGTACTTTGATGTTGACCAATAGCGGGGCACTGATTGTGTATGCGCAACATACCACCAGGTACACCCAACGTACTCAGCCCATCTCCAAATCTCCATTAAGAGCTTATTCCATTAAGTTCTTACATCCAAAACTCAGATCCAAGCCCACAATGATTTCCTTAGTCATAAAGTTTCCAACTTTATGACTTTGCATGGCTATAAAGTGCTTAATGTCCAAAACCCTAAGTTCTTAACCCAATAAGACATCACAACTCTTGCATGGAAGGGATAGAAGGGCCAATATCACATTTTTATAGTTCATAATAACTTTATAATGGATAAAGTTTCCAACTTTATCCATTAGAATGGTCCCAACAAACAAGATCTAGCCTTTAAGTCTCAAAGGGACCCAAAAGTTCATCTTTTTCAACCTAATCCATTAAGTACAAGTCACCAACTTTCAGATCTGAATGAAAATGACGTTTAGATGGATAAAGTTTCCAACTTTATCCATAACAAGGTCACAAACTTTCAAGATCTAAACTTTATGCACTAAAATGATGAAAACCTCATAACATCCAAAACTAGTTAGATCTAACAAATGCATCATCAAGATTCAAACTTTATACCTCTAGAAGATAGATCAATGTGAACAAAGTCAAGATCTACAAGCTCCAATGCAACCAAAACTTCTCCAGGAAGTTCCTTCTTCTCCAAGGTGCACCATACATACTCCAAATCACTCAAACCACCTTCTTTTATCACACAAGGCTCAACTAGGGTTAGGGTATCATGGAAGGGGTGTTGGAGGGGTGGAGGCTGAGAATGGAGTGGGTTTGGGGGAGTTAAGGAGCTTAAATAGGGCTCAAACCACGAAAATAGGGTTTGGGCACTGATTGTGTATGCCCAACGTACTTATGGTAAGCCCTGCGTACTCAGGGTTCCTCAGTACGCCCAACGTACTTCCCTTTGTATGCCCAGCGTACTCAGCACAACCCAAAACCAACCAAACTTCAAAACAGGCATAACTTCTTCGTTCTAACTCTGATTTTGACGTTCTTTATATCCACGGAAAGGTAACGAGAAGCTCTACATTTCTATCAACTCATCCTTGCCTTAAAAATTTCCAAACAAAAATCCAAAATTCATAAAATCCCGAACTGACACTTTACCAAAATACCCCTTGGCGCCAAAACACAGACCGAACTCCCGGATCATCGAAATTACATTTCCCACACCCAAATGGGTCTAAAACGGTTTTCCTTAAAGGCCCTAAGCCTAATGCTACTCGTTCTTCGGCTCACCACCCCCACATAGGAAACGATTCGGAATAGGGTGTTACACTGTTCAGCCTAACACACACAACATAATAAAATTGAAGCCACGAGAAAGAGATTTCAGAATTCAAATACACGATCTCCCGGTTTTTTGGAGGGCACCTGTCTATTATGTGGTAAAGCCGTTGAGAGCACCATATAGTTTTAAAGAAACTCATATGGTTTTTTTAGTTTATTCTGTACTTAAAATATTACATCATTGGGAGGTACCTGCCCCCCTCCATTCTCTTTAACACTTTTGCCTAACATCCTTTCCAACCATTCAAACTTGATTTCAAGCGCACCATTGAGTTGTAAGGTTTCAATTACATACATAAAGATTGCAAATTCATTTAACCTTTGATTTCTCTTTAAAACCTTTAAATACATTTCTAGATTAAATAATTAGATCCATTTAGAACTTAATTTTTTTTTTGATATTAAAAATTCATTTCATTATATTCTTTTTTGTGATTTACCATTGGAGTCACCAGTTACATACTCATAACTCAATGTCAACGTTGGAATCAATTTATAAACTCATGATTTAACATTAAATCCTACAGATCATAGTTTTAACTTCATTAACACATCTATAAGACAATGTACAACTCATTCATGCAGTTCGGGTTTCAAATCAACCAATTCCACCATTAGAGATAGAATTTGATTATTAAAAGGATGAAATGGCAACCTCTTAATGATCTCGAGTGTGATCAAAGCATGAGAACTAACTTAAATCATCATTGACCTTAAGAACTCGAATTTGGTGAAGAACCAAACCCTAGGTCGGAATTGATGATGAAAAAGGAAGACATTATATCTCTCAAGCTTCACAATGAAACCTTCGCTTCAAATCTCTATCATATCTTGAAATTGCAACTTTATTCCTTAATATTTGTCTAAAAATCTCCATGTCTCTTTCTTTCTTTTCTCTGGATCATTTGAGTGAAATGTAGGGGGAGGGGGAGGGGGGAAGAGACTAACTTATATATGTTTCATCACTTGACACAATAAACCCTTCTAGTTTTAGTTTTCCCTCTATAACATCCAAAAAACTCACTTTAATTTTTTTCAAAATTAGAGCATGACATTTCCAAAAATAGGGTTCTATCCATAACAATGAAGGTTTGTGTCGATCGGATACACTTCAAGTATAATTAACGAAGAGCACACTAACTAAAAAAAGATCAAAATATAAAATAAAGAACACGAGTAATCACAAATATGTCTTTCACCAAGAAAGGGGCGTTCTCACCAAGACTTACGTAAGGGTTGCACCCTAATGTTGAATATATACAAAACTATTCTAGTGAGTCCCTTCAATCAAGGGATTGTATCTAATCTATAATAAGAATTGATTCTTATTACCAAGATATCATATCTGCTATCTATTCTATACATATCCATATAACTGCCTAATATACAAATATTACATAAGATCATTATCTTCACGCCGACGCTGATAAGGTCTTGAGACGCTGGCGCGGGTGCTGACGCTGACACTGGCACTGGTGGTCAGCGTATAAAGTGTTTGACTCATCAGATCATAAGGTGTAACCTTACAATCTCCCCCTATCTGATGATGTAAATAAATAATCTTCAACGAAGTCATCAAGTTCATCATTTGAGAATTTTTTAGCTTCAACGAATGCTCCCCCCGAAGATAATATATAACTACGTAAATTTTGGTAATCAACAGTAGCAGTAGAAGTAGAAACAATCAGTGTAACAACCAGTGTATCATGAGTCTCAACAGATATCTGCCCCCACCCCCCCCCCCCCCCCCTTAGATTTAACTCATCTCCAGGTCAGATATAACACCTCCTTAGATCAAATAAATTTTAGATAAATGTCTCTCCCCCTTTTGACATCAACAACATATATGGTACTGAAGGAAGCAATCAACGTATCAGAGTTGCAGCTGGTAATCCTGTGAGTTTGTGATGTCTCCTGATAGTATGGGTTTAAAATACAATTCACTGACATAGTATTGCGAGATTTCATCAGATTGTGGTTTCTTACGGGGAATCATTAACCACTTTTATTAGAAGAAAATGGAAAGAATGCAATGATGCGTGCAATACATTCCGGTATGAAATGTACCCATCGGTAAAGAGTGTCGAATAACTATAGGCAATCTACTAACACTTCATGACAATCTTAATTCAATACTTACTCTTAAGAGTATGATCGATTGTGGATTTTGAGTAAATTAATATGCATGAAGTGGGGATCCAGACATGAGAAAATGAAACACAATAGTAAGTTAACTGTAAATTGTATCACACTTGAATATAAATAAATCTCCATTATTTAATCACCATAACAATTACAAAATTTATTTCATTTTTTCTAAATGTTTCTAATTAATCAACTAACTACTAAAATTTACATAGTCTCTCATTCCTATGCTCCTAGCATGCATACTATGTCTTTCCTTGGCCATCCCTTTTTTTGAACAGATCAGCTGGATTCTCTTCTGATGACACTCGCTTCACAACTAGATCTTCATCCGTAACTATATCTCGAATGTAGTGGTATTTCCTCTCTCTTTATGCCTTGACCTTCCATGATCCCTAGCCTCTTTATTCAAAGCGATTGCATCTTTGTTATCACAAAATATCTCCAATAGATCTTTGTTGATCGGAATAACTCCGAGGTCACCTATAAGGTTTCTGGTCTAGGTAGCTTCCTTTGATGATTCACTTGCAACAATATATTCAGACTCGTATGTAGAGTCTGCCACCGTCTCCTGCTTGGAACTTTTCCATGTCACTGCACCACCATTCAAAGTAAAAACTCATCTAGATTGTGACTTTGAAATATCTATATTTTTTTGGACACTTGCATCATTATATTCCTCCATAACTAGTTCTTGTTCGCCACTATATATAAGTAACATATCTTTTGTATTTCTCAAATACTTCAGAATGTTATTGACCGCAATCCAATGACTAAGTCATATATTTTCCTGATAAGACTTACCATGCTCAAAGCATACGATACATCAGTACAAGTACATGTCATGACATACATGATCGATCCCATAGCCAAAACATATGGGATTCGACTAATTCTCTCCTGTTCATACTAGAAATTAGGACATTGAGTCTTACTCAATTTACTTACTTTCTTTGAATTTTATATATTGATTTTTTTCAATACTTTACCCACATATGCACTCTGCCTAAGTCCTATTGAATGTTTCGATCTATCTTTGTAGATTCTTATACCAAGTATATATGCCACTTCTCCTAGGTCTTTCATATAAAAACACTTCCCGAGCCAAAATTTTACACTTTGTAACTCTGGAACATTATTTCCTATGAGTAGTCTGCCATCTACATACAACACTAGGAATAATGACACTCTCACTAGCTTTAACATATAGACAAGACTCTGAAAGATCTATATACCCAACAATCATTATAAAATGATATTGCTAGATAATATATGATCCTATAGGGTCACACTAACAATATCTTTATACAATTGATTATTTATTAGAAATTGATTTTAATAAATATTCTTTGAGCACTTATAATTAACTGGAAATTATTTATTTCATGGAAATATTAGTTTTCAATGGTAAGTAACATCATATATCATAAGGTATGATTTATTAAGTCGTGTACATTATTTTGGACTAGAAATAATTTTGTGTATTAGCCAAAAGGTAAACTTTATAACTTATAAACGATATTACAAGTTTTATAAAATTTGGCACTCTTCACCTTCTTGAAATTGTCGAATATTAGAGAGAGAGAGAGAGAGAGAGAGAGAAGCATGGCTTGTAGGTTACTTTAATCTAGGGAACATGATTTAGAAGCAGGGGAGCAAAGTAGTATTAAGAAGGATGGGGTGTATTAAAGGCTAATATACAATGGGTAATTGTTAAGTTCTTTAAGACTTGCATCTATTTTCTATATGGCTTGTTATTTCCGTAACTTGTTTAACCTTCTTCTTGTCATTATTTCATAAAAAAGGTGTTGGAAGAATACTTGCATTTTTCTATCTTTAATTCATATATTTAGATATTGACTTAAGGCTTTAGAGTTTTGACTAGCATCTTCATCAAGTTGAGTTTGTTAGTGTTTCCATCTAAGATGGAGTTTTACTCCATATTCTACATCAACATTCAAACCTCCCCTTGAGGATTCAAAGGACTATAAAGGTTGTCATATTTTTCTTCTTTCTTTGGTTGGTGTTTTTCTTTCCAAACATTGCAAGAAGATCCATGGTGGGTTTAAACTAGTTTTATGTTATTCAAAATTTGAAGTTTTCCGTTTGCTAAATCTTGAGTTTTTTGAAACTAATTCTTGAATAAAACCTCAACAATTGGTATCAGAGCCACCTTGCAAGTTTAGTTAAAATTTATAATTATTAGGATGGCTTTTGGAAAATATGGATAACTTGTTTTTGTTAGAAAACAAGTTCATACATATTTTCTATGACAAATTTACAATTGTTATTTTATGTGACAAAAGTTTTCATGCTTATTTTGTCATTAAGGTTGTCTTAGAAAAATATAGGTTGTTTTGTATGCTAGATGTATTTTAGAGTGAATAAACAAGCCATGAACCTTATTGTGTTGTTATTTGTGATGATTTGTAAAAATGGTTGTAATATTCTTTTATTCATAATGGGATGTAATAATAATTAGCTAGTTTTCATCTTTGTTATTTTATTTAATAGATTAGTATTAGACAAGATTTATTTATAGAAAATATAAAAATATGAAGATGATGACCATTTTGAAGTCTCTTGGAGGTGCCCACGATTTCATAACACTTTTTTTTTATAAAAGTTTACAACTTTTATAAAAGTTTTATAAAACTGCAACGAAGTAGGTTGTCATTTTTGGGCACTATAACATCCCTATGGTGCACATACAACCCTAATGCTTTGGATCTAAGTTTTCTCTAGTTATATATGCAATTTTCATTTTGCAAAGCATGAAGCCTAACTAGCATACACCATTAATATTTGAAACATAAAACCAAGTTAGATGATTGTCACACCCCCAAACCAGACGGCGGAAACGTTCGAGGGCTCGTGTGACTTAAATTGAAATATCATCACAATGAATATACATGAAACATAACATAAACATCACCATGCATTAATACATTACAACTGACCTTGTTCACATCAAGTACATTGTTTACACTACATCTCAGAACATAAATTGTTTAACGATTGACATTGCACAAAAGAAATTTCAGAAACACGCTTGATGATTCTTCATTCTAACGGTTACCTGAGAATACAAGTTATTTTGAAAACGGTCAACATATATAATGTTGGTGAGTTCATAAGCATGTTTGATATAAAAATAGTTTGTATTGTTTGTAAAACCCAGAAATTCGATATTTTCTGTAACAAAAACTGTTTACGAAAAAGATGTGATGATCCCATAAGTGTATATGTATGTGATTTCAAAACATGTAAAAGTGAATGCCTTTCATAGTTGTTCCGTGTATTGTAGTTGTTGTATGTAGAAGTGAATATTGTCGTTCCCCGGAAAACCCGATGTTTTCCGATTTAAATAGTATGATAGTTTTGTATTATTGTATAAATCACTTTGCATCGTCACAGTGTATGAATATGATTTCCCATGAATACTTAGATGGTAATGGATCTCTATGTGAGTCGTTATAACCGTGGATAATAGTGACTAATTCGCCTGTCTTGGCATTTTTCCAAACGCCGGTTTTGATAAGGATTTTGTCACCCTAGACTGGCCGAGTCTAACTGTAGCAAACAGCTCAGGTGTGGGAGAGTCACCCCCGTATAGATCTATACACAAACTCTCGCTCTCCCTCCAGGAGACTCTGATTATAACTACAGGCTACGACCGACACTTATTGGTGCCACCCGTTATTTCTCACTAAATCCCAATGAAACTGAATAACATTGTTTTACAACCCGATTGATGTTTACGTGAATCTGAAATAAGCCTAACAGACACGAAAGAGGACAGCGGTGGCCCACTAATCATGTATGTTATTATAGGTTGTCGAGTATGCTACGGACATGTTATAGCCCATTGAGCATATGATGAAAGTTTAGGGCCATATTAGCAATGGAAATGGGCCACTAAGGCCCAATGGCATGTTAAAGCTGATAAAGGCTCATTGGGCATGTAATTGGGTCACCAAGGCCCAATAAACATGTTTTGATTATATTGGGCCCAACAATCGTATAATTGGGTCACGAAGGCCCAATAAGCACGAATAGGAAATATTGGGCCCAACCATTGAATCGTTTATCTGTTTGTCGTTATAAGTTGTAGTATGGGATTTGGTTTACACTTAGTGTTTACTTTCGATGTTAAAATGCTCAATGCTGGTTTATAATGATATTCTTGGTTTTTATAAAAATACCATTTTTAAACCTTTATGTTGTAAAAATTTATATCTTTGATCAAATTGTTTAGAAATTTACATATTTGGCCCAAAATGTTTATTTGACTATTTCAGTCCCTTTTTCATACAAAATTTACATTTTCAGCCCTTAATGGCGCAAAATGACACTTTTAGTCATTTTTGATAAAAATTGACATTTTAGTCAATTAGATTATTTAACTTGGCATTTTCGGCCCAAATAAAATCTTAAATTATAATTTCAGCCCAAAATACAACTTTTGACATTTTCAGCCCTTATTTGCTAAAAATTTACATTTTTGGCCCATTTGCCGTAAGTTTTACACTTTTGGCCCAAAATCTAAAAACTTTGCATTATTAGTCCAATTTAGCAAAAAGGGTCATTTTCAGCCCCTGAATTTAATTTATTCACGTTTTTGATTTATACTTTGATAAATTTACAATTTCAGCCCCAAGTTTCATCATTTTCGCAAATTTGGGCCCAAAAACCGTTGGGGCCCAAATATAAGCCCAATAAGCAAGAATTTATGTTTTTGGTCCCTTGAGAAGTATTATTTCCATAAAAATCATATTTTATATAGATATATACCATATTATCCTTGTAAAAACCGAAAATGTCATCTTTTAACCAAATCTTTGTTATTTTTGCAAAAATGACACTTATGAAAATCTTTGGCCTTGTTTTTCACTTCTTAAACATAAAGACTCTAAGATCTTTGAAGTATGTTGTTTATTATGTTTTTGTTTATGTATCCTTCACACTTTAGCCATAGATCTCGAGATATAACAAATAATATCACATTTTCACAACACAAACCATAGAAATCACGTATAACATGCAAACACACATAGATCAACACATAACACTTGTATTCTCCCCCAAAAACAAGTAAAACCGAAAACAAAGGGGTATGAACTCACCTTGGGTTTGTTGTTTCGGTTTTTGAAGAATAGTAGAAGAAGAGGGTGTGGTTTTCGGCCTTAGCAAGCTTCTTGAAAAGACCTTCAAACTTTGATGAGTTCTAGGGAGTATGATCAAGAGATTAAGGTTGTAAGAAGAGTGAATGAGTGTAGAAAGAAATTATGTTTGTAAGATCTTACCACTAGTATATAACTTGAAGTGATTTTTGGATGAAATCCTTCTTGAAGCTCTTATGATTCTCGAAAATTTAGATGATGGAAGAAGAGTTGTTTTCCTTGAGAGTGTTTGAGAAAATTTTCAAGTGAGGTATGTGTTTGTGTGTTCGGCCGAGAAGAAGAAAAAGGGGGAAGGGAGAGAGAGTGACATGATGTGCATGGAGGTATGTGACATTTTTATGCATATATTGTCACACCCCGATCCTTGTCGGAATCGATCGAGGCGTGATATATTGTTCAAAGTCTCATGACAACTATGTTATAATATGATTAGATTCAATTAAGTACTAAGTATGCAAACAAGATCCACAACATACAAATACAAATCCAAATATGAACAACATTTATTACATCAAATTTAAATAGTCTTGTGGATTTCTAAGGCACAACCTATTTTTCATCAACTTCATTCTTCAAATCTGCATCATGGGTAAAAACAGGTCAACTACGAGAGTTGGTGAGTAATCTAATTTTAGTAGAGAAAATTGTGAAGTTGAAACCTTTATAATTGGAAATTTGTTTTCTTTTGAAGTCGGCAAACAATTGTATTTGAGATAACGGTTTATAAATCAAAAATTGATTAACAAATGATAACAACAACAATAAGTCCTCACCCTATATATACATATGTGTATATATATATATATATAAATATATATAGGATGGAGCATCTAATCATCATACACACTCAACCACGTGTGATCAATCACCTTAGCGTCCCAAGGCGGGATGGTCAACCCAATAGCGCTATTATTGTCCATAACGTACCTCAAGAATACGGGCATAGTCATGGAGATTAGACTAAAAATGGTAATGCACTACAAGTACATGTAGCGTAAACAAACAATAGTTATACAATTAATGACTCACGTATAAATGTCCCAACAATGTCTCAATTGTGATAAAACAATAAAGTGAAGTTGGAATATATTAGAACCACATGATACACCCCAAAAGTATTGAAAATTATAAAGTATGGGGTAGATTACTCACATTAGTCCCAAAACGAAATGCGTGTGTCGTACGATAGACGATTCGGGTCAAAATGGCGTAGAACCTAATATAATTAATAGTTTTGGTTTAGGAACTGCTAAACGAGAATGGAGTATTAATACAAATAATTAGACACATATTCTTATATTAGATGAATTAACAATAATTCATTTTGATTATAATATTAAGGTATTTATTTGTTAAATGAATTTTAAATTGAATTACTTACTTTGCATAATTAATTTATATTTTCAATTTAGGCCAGATTTTAATAATTTTTTATTAAAATAATAACTTGCCCAAGTATAATTATTTACAGATTTTAACAATTATTTATTTGAAATAATCATTAAAATGCATTTTTACATGCTTAAATACTTAGGAAAATAGTTTTAAATAGTAAACAGTATTGACAAATTATGAAATTATTAGGAAATCATTATTTCATACAATATGAATTACTGTAAAATTTGTATATTTTTCTGAACTGTTTTAGTATTTATTTAATATTTTAATGATTAAACAACACAAAATTCGGGAAAAATAGTAAATGATTCTCAAAAAATCTGTAAAATTAACCATAGTTTTATAACATGATGTAGAGCTCAGTGTATAAGTTTCAGATATTTGTGACTATGGGAAGTAATTTTTATATATTTCATTATTAATTAATCAATAAAATCATAAATAATAGTAAACAGTAATATAAATGCATGAAACTTCATAAATTATGTTTAATCAGTATATAGGTCATCCCATAATTTTCTCAGAATTTATTGAATGCAAAAAGTATTTTATGTGAATTATTGCCCTACTTTATTGCAATAATTATAGTAATTCAATAAAAATAAGTTATTTTCTGAAAATTTCCAGAACTTCTTATTTTATTGATGGTATTCTGGGAAAAATCAGGTTTATGCATAAAATGAGTTTTAGATATTTTGGTGGATTTAATTTGTTTCTTGTATGAATTGGAAACTTTTAACAACATACCTTGATGAATGCTTCAAGAGGGATGAAGATTTGAGTATAATAGATTGTTCTTGGATGGAATATGAGTATTTCTTTGAGGAAATTTCGAGATTGAGAGTAAGAGCAAGAATAGAGAAGATTTAAGTGGTGAAGAGAATAATGTGTTGGGAGAAAAAGGAAAGGAAAGTGGATGGGAGGTGTGAGTGGGAGACCATGAGAATAATCTTTTTGCTTTTGGTGGTCTTCATAATTTCCCACTAACACAAGCATCTTTTACATAATTAATATATGAGTTTTATAAAATTTAAAGTAAAGTTTATAAAAAATAGAGTTTTATAAAATTTAATGTAAAGTTTATAAAAATGGAGTTTTATAAAAGATAGGTTATTATTTGATTATAACAATCTACTTTGATTTGAAGTTTAATTAGAGAATTCAAGTTTGATTCTTTTAAATTAATTAGAGCATTATACTTTGATTTGATTTTAATATGGTATCATAATTTAATTTGATTATAGTTATAACGTTGTACTATACTATGTTGCTATTAACGTCAATTTATATCGTAGTGTATGAGTTTTGATCCTATTAGCGTCAAGTAATCTTGAGTAGGGTTTGAATGAGATTGAGAGAGGTTTCGTTTGTGATCTTTTTGAGTGTCCGGCTTCGCAACGCAAGGTCCATAGACCTCGTTAAGCCATGATTTAGTATCCTACACAATCCCGATGATTGTGCAATAGTGTTTTATCGCTTTGGTTCGTTGTTTAGCACTGTTAAGGCTAAGGAATATCAAACACATGAACTTTCCAAATGATGTTTTCTCATTAAAATAGCGAATTGTACAGTGATTACATAACGTAAACCCTATCATACAAGGGTTAATGGAGTTGACCGGTTTGACTAGTTGACTTTGTTTGACTTTGACTTGACCGAAATTTGATGGTTGTCACATCATCCCCCCGTTAGAGGGAATTTCGTCCCGAAATTTGCATTTTGATTGGGACTTCAAGAGTTTGGAAAAAGATGTGGAAAACTTTTCGTAGTACAAGAAATTGATTATGGTGAGGAACAACCCTCCTGATGTCACATGACGACCTTGGAAATTTCTTATTGTAACTTGAACTGAGTCAATTTAAAAGGAGTTTATTGTTTTGGGATGATAGAGTATTCTATGTGTGCTTTTATACTCCCTGTTTTATCCTTGGTATTACCACTATGAATATTTTATAACGTAGTTAGCGAGTTCCATCATTACGAATGTTTCAACAAATTTTGACGAAATTTGCATTATAAGTCCTACAAGTTCTTTTATAGTCGATTGACGTAAACTAGTCGTATATCATTAAGATTGCAAGGGCATTTTGGATGGGTGACCCCGCCTTAAGCCCACAACCAAACAAGGAACAGGGAATGAGGCGGAAGCACACATTCTAAGTCCATAGAATCTTAATGATATATGACCATAATGTTTACACTAGCCCTCATAGATTCCAGGGGCGTAGTATTATTGGGCTAGAAGTAGGAATTGTAATTCAAAATAAAATAGTTATAAGCCTGCTATCTTCAAACTTGGGCTTTGGCCCCTTCCAATTCCTAATCAGAATGGTCCAATACTCCTAATTCTCCAAGCGACCAAGCGGTATCAAGAAATCAAAATTGATTCATCCCCATTTTCCCAATTCGCTGCCTATCTCGCCTGCTGTTCGTTTGTCGCTGTCTCGCCAAGTCAGGCGCCTGGTCTCACTCTCGCCAATCGCCATCGCCAAGTGCCTAAGTCCCCATTCACACTTCACAGAAATCAGGTATGTAATCCCGAGACCCAAATCATGTTAAGATGTTCTTTCTTTTCTGATTGTAAGATTGTTGATTGTTGGTGTTGGCGTATTGCACTGCTGCTGCTGTTTTCTGTCAATTTGTTGCCTATTTATGCGTTACTACTGTCTTACTGAGTTTCCTTTTAATTTGGCTGTCATTTGCGATTTGGCGATTTGCCAATTTGATTTATAAGTTATGAACTTATAGATTTGGTTATTGATTTGGTTATGCTTAACAGCTTGTCAGCTTCAAACAAAACTGAAAAGTGACAACAAATATTGATTTGGTTATTGTTAAATGAGTTATTGGTTATTGTTCTAATTTTGAATTTGATTTTGTTTTGATTGGATCAATTGTTCCTTCATTTTGATTTTTCTAGATATAATCATGGGAAAGATGAAAACATTGAAAGAGAAATTGTTGTCTGCTTACTAATATATCATTCATAATCTGTTTTTAAAGACATTAAAGGATGTCGGGCTGAGTTGTAATTCTTTTTCTAGGTGTTTTTGGTGTTTATTTGTAGAAAACAATCTGTTTTTTTTTTAAATTTAATTTCAGTTTATAATATTTTCGCCCCCCCCCCCAAGTTAATTGTTCAAGCTCCGCCACTGATAGATTTACTAGTAAAAACCCTGAGTTTTTTTTTACATAGATGATAAGACTTATTTGGGTTTTGCCGTGTTCTCAAGATTCATGGTTTATATACTTGAATCGATGCTAGTTTTAGTAATAAAAAGAAATTTTGAATTTAAACATCGAGGTTAGAAGCTTGTACTGATATTTAAGGGGTTAAAAAATAAAATTTTATTAGTTACCTATAGCGACACACAAGTCATAATTTGCATGTGTGAAGACTTGGAGTACTTTATAATTGGTTCGTGTGTGAAGACTTGGAGTACTTTCTAACTGGTTCATGTGTGAAGACTTGGAGTACTTTCTAATGAAAAGTGTGCTACTGGGGAAATTTGAAACTGGTACGTAGCTTCAAAGTCAAGAATATGCGGTAGGCATGTGATGTATTAAATGCATGAGGCACATAAGTCATAATTTGCGGCAACATATACGTATATGTGTGTGAATTGAAGAAGAAGGTTACAGTTCAAAGACCATATATATTCATTTCCTCTTTATTTGTTATTAATTACTTCTCCCACTTCACTTATATAAATCATCACGTTCTTACCGCAACTTTTAACTTCTCCCTCACAAATGGATCCACCTGCAGATCATCAAAACCCCATAGATGACCTCGATTGGTTTCAGTACTTTGATCATCAAGATCTTTTCAGGTATATATAAACGTCACTCATTACCCCATCTTTCGCACAAAAAAGTGATTTTGTCTATATTGATCAAAACATGGTTTGGATTTGTAGTGATAAAAAAGAGTCTTCCATCGTGTTGGATTTGATTATCTTGAGTTTTTGGATTTTTTGCAGTGGTGACAGGCTCGACCATCCTGATTACGAGTTGTCGGAAAAATTGCATGAAGTGCTCGATCAGAACGTTTCCACAGTACTTAACAAAGATCAAAACATCATTTCTAGAAATGAGTTTCACGATTTGGATCCACTTGAAGATATAAGCTTATGGGATTGTTGGGAGGATGGTAATTTACCATTGGTTAGTTTCAGTGAAGACTGTAAATCCGGTGGTGAGGCTACAGGTAGTTCTAGTGCTGCCACCACTGATCACGATGGCCGGAAGGTGGTAAATAGATTGAGACCATTGGAGTTTGAAGAGATAGCGAAGTACTTTGAGATGCCGATAATCATGGCAGCAAAGGAACTAGGGATAGGGTTAACATTGTTGAAGAAAAGATGCAGAGAGCTAAACATAAACAGATGGCCTCATAGAAAACTTAAGAGCCTTCAATCCCTCATTCAAAATGCCAAGGTAAACTACGATAATAACCTTCTATACATTACTCATGCATGTATGCATGCATTTGGTAACCAAAGTAGTTTTGGTAATTCTAAAATTTTAATTATTAGTTTCTTTATAACATAAACATAGGCCCTAGGCATATGCCACATCGAATCAATTGTTTTACTACGATTTCTGATTTATATTTTCATAAACTTAACTCATTGTAAATTTTATGAACTCACACGAAAAATATATTGCATCTACCTAAAAAAACTAGGAGTTGGGATTAAAGGAGGAGGTAGAGACGTTAGCAGGGCACAAGAAGATGATGGAGAAATTGCCAGGTATGGAATTGACAGAAAGAACAAAGAAGCTTAGGCAAGCTTGCTTCAAAGCTATTTATAAGAAGAGAGGACTTAACAATCCTTAGTCCTTACCTTTTCTTTTAGCCATTTTGTTATAATTAGTGGATTTTAATCTACATTGTATGTGTTTTTCTCTTGATAGATTGATACCCTTTTTAGTTTCATTGTGTTTGTCTATTGATTTTTTATGCAGAAAATTTTGTATAATTTGGGTATTATAGTTTGTATTATGTATTTAGCTATATTCTAGATTGCCGACACGACTACGCTGACGACTCTATACCAGAGGTCTATATAAATAGACTTATGAATTTAGTAGGAATAACTTGATTATAATCTTGTGATTTGTTCCATGTCTGATCCACTCCTAAGATTCACTCGACATGCCCCCAGTTATGTGTAATTAAAATTTTATTAGACTGTTGATCCTAATGAGTCTACCCTAAGTCCACAACCAAACAAGGAACATGTCAACTATGAGAAACACGCATATGGACTTGTGAGTTATTTGTAAATTGATTAGGGAAATAAAGTTTTTTTTTTTTTAGACATTGTTGGGTAAAATAATTGTAAAACACTTGTTGGGCCATGGTTAGGAGTGTTGGGCACCTTTTGGGCTTTCCATGGTTACTAAATGTGAAACATGTAGCACTTGCGTGGGCCCCCACAAAACTAAGTTTTCACATTTCTTTCCCACTTCTAGGCCCATTACGGAACTTAATAGTCCAATGAGTTGGCCATTTTGGAGTGTATCCTTTCGGATACGTTTGATAAGGTCGGGTATTTTGATGGCTCAAAAGTAATGTGAATGACGCGCTTTGGCCTATAGGTTTGGGAACTCTCGCCTTTTTGTCCCCAGATAAGCAAACTGGTCCCTCGGTTGATTGGGATGTATACGAATGCTTACCTAGTCAGGACTTTCGGGCTACCGGCACCTCCCCCTTCCAGTTACTACGCGTCCATTACTATGATCCTACCCAACTAGAGTGGATGACTTTGAATTTCCTATGAGCTCTAAGGAATACATATATGTATATACATTTTGTTAAACAACTTGAGTATGTGTGTGATTTTCAGAGAAAGTGGAGAATATTCACAAGTGTATGCACACATATAAGTGTCAGGAGTAATACGTATGCACATAAGGGAGCAATTAACACACAAAGGTATTCCTAGGATTTTCTAAGTGCGAATTGCATGTAGTTGTGTGTGCATTTTATAAACTAGCATACGAGAGGACCCTAGAGGCTATAGACTAGGTCAAGGCAATTAACCTAATTCCCTATAGTCAAGGGCTCTGATACCAATCTGTCACACCCCGATCCTTGTCGGAATCGATCGAGGCGTGATATATTGTTCAAAGTCTCATGACAACTATCTTATAATATGATTAGATTCAATTAAGTACTAAGTATGCAAACAAGATCCACACCATACAAATACAAATCCAAATATGAACAACATTTATTACATCAAATTTAAATAGTCTTGTGGATTTCTAAGGCACAACCTATTTTTCATCAACTTCATTCTTCAAATCTGCATCATGGGTAAAAACAGGTCAACTACGAGAGTTGGTGAGTAATCTAATTTTAGTAGAGAAAATTGTGAAGTTGAAACCTTTATAATTGGAAATTTGTTTTCTTTTGAAGTCGGCAAACAATTGTATTTGAGATAACGGTTTATAAATCAAAAATTGATTAACAAATGATAACAACAACAATAAGTCCTCACCCTATATATACATATGTATATATATATAAATATATATAGGATGGAGCATCTAATCATCATACACACTCAACCACGTGTGATCAATCACCTTAGCGTCCCAAGGCGGGGTGGTCAACCCAATAGCGCTATTATTGTCCATAACGTACCTCAAGAATATGGGCATAGTCATGGAGATTAGACTAAAAATGGTAATGCACTACAAGTACATGTAGCGTAAACAAACAATAGTTATACAATTAATGACTCACGTATAAATGTCCCAACAATGTCTCAATTGTGATAAAACAATAAAGTGAAGTTGGAATATATTAGAACCACATGATACACCCCAAAAGTATTGAAAATTATAAAGTATGGGGTAGATTACTCACATTAGTCCCAAAACGAAATGCGTGTGTCGTACGATAGACGATTCGGGTCAAAATGGCGTAGAACCTAATATAATTAATAGTTTTGGTTTAGGAACTGCTAAACGAGAATGGAGTATTAATACAAATAATTAGACACATATTCTTATATTAGATGAATTAACAATAATTCATTTTGATTATAATATTAAGGTATTTATTTGTTAAATGAATTTTAAATTGAATTACTTACTTTGCATAATTAATTTATATTTTCAATTTAGGCCAGATTTTAATAATTTCTTATTAAAATAATAACTTGCCCAATTATAATTATTTACAGATTTTAACAATTATTTATATGAAATAATCATTAAAATGCATTTTTACATGCTTAAATACTTAGGAAAATAGTTTTAAATAGTAAACAGTATTGACAAATTATGAAATTATTAGGAAATCATTATTTCATACAATATGAATTACTGTAAAATTTGTATATTTTTCTGAACTGTTTTAGTATTTATTTAATATTTTAATGATTAAACAACACAAAATTCGGGAAAAATAGTAAATGATTCTCAAAAAATCTGTAAAATTAACCATAGTTTTATAACATGATGTAGAGCTCAGTGTATAAGTTTCAGATATTTGTGACTATGGGAAGTAATTTTTATATATTTCATTATTAATTAATCAATAAAATCATAAATAATAGTAAACAGTAATATAAATGCATGAAACTTCATAAATTATGTTTAATCCGTATATAGGTCATCCCATAATTTTCTCAGAATTTATTGAATGCAAAAAGTATTTTATGTGAATTATTGCCCTACTTTATTGCAATAATTATAGTAATTCAATAAAAATAAGTTATTTTCTGAAAATTTCCAGAACTTCTTATTTTATTGATGGTATTCTGAGAAAAATCAGGTTTATGCATAAAATGAGTTTTAGATATTTTGGTGGATTTAATTTGTTTCTTGTATGAATTGGAAACTTTTAACAACATACCTTGATGAATGCTTCAAGAGGGATGAAGATTTGAGTATAATAGATTGTTCTTGGATGGAATATGAGTATTTCTTTGAGGAAATTTCGAGATTGAGAGTGAGAGAAAGAATAGAGAAGATTTAAGTGGTGAAGAGAATAATGTGTTGGGAGAAAAAGGAAAGGAAAGTGGATGGGAGGTGTGAGTGGGAGACCATGGGAATAATCTTTTTGCTTTTGGTGGTCTTCATAATTTCCCACTAACTCAAGCATCTTTTACATAATTAATATATGAGTTTTATAAGATTTAAAGTAAAGTTTATAAAAAATAGAGTTTTATAATATTTAATGTAAAGTTTATAAAAATGGAGTTTTATAAAAGATAGGTTATTATTTGATTATAACAATCTACTTTGATTTGAAGTTTAATTAGAGAATTCAAGTTTGATTCTTTTAATTTAATTAGAGCATTATACTTTGATTTGATTTTAATATGGTATCATAATTTAATTTGATTATAGTTATAACGTTGTACTATACTATGTTGCTATTAACGTCAATTTATATCGTAGTGTATGAGTTTTGATCCTATTAGCGTCAAGTAATCTTGAGTAGGGTTTGAATGAGATTGAGAGAGGTTTCGTTTGTGATCTTTTTGAGTGTCCGGCTTCGCAACGCAAGGTCCATAGACCCCGTTAAGCCATGATTTAGTATCCTACACAATCCCGATGATTGTGCAATAGTGTTTTATCGCTTTGGTTCGTTGTTTAGCACTGTTAAGGCTAAGGAATATCAAACACATGAACTTTCCAAATGATGTTTTCTCATTAAAATAGCAAATTGTACAGTGATTACATAACGTAAACCCTATCATACAAGGGCTAATGGAGTTGACCGGTTTGACTAGTTGACTTTGTTTGACTTTGACTTGACCGAAATTTGATGGTTGTCACATATATGTTGTATATATTGCATGGATATCCCATGTATAAAATTAAGGTGGCAAGGTATTTAGTTAATGATTCATTTTTCTTTTTTTTACACCACATATGGGCCGAGAATGGGCTAAAAGGGAGAAGAAATGGATTTACTTGGGCCCATTCTTAGTTTTGCTCGAAAACATAAGGCCCAATAAGAAGGTTTTCGGCCCATTGGGCCTTTGGGATGGTTCACGGCCCAATTAGCTTAAAAGAATGGGTTTTATGGCCCATTAAAGGTAATTAAGTCAATTATGGCCCAATAAGGCCCATTAAGGTAAACCAATTCATTTTGGATCCATTATGGCTCAAAATGTTAAGTTTCATGAAAGTGGGTCCAATTAGAGCCCATTTAAGGGTTCTAAGCCCAAAATAGTCAAATTGGAAACTTATTGGTCCATTAGGCCCAATAAGGAAATCCTAGTCCATAATGAACTTAAACCGGGATTTTTAGGGTTTCCAATCTTTCATTGACCATTTGAAGTGTTTGTATCGAGTTTTTGATGTAATTTTGTTGTCATTAAATAAACATCATGCACGCTTCCGGATTTTGTTTACAATTTGTCCTTGTTTATGTTTACAAAAGCATAGAATTTCCTAGTTGTGACAATGATTACCTTTTGGTTGTAGCTTGTAGAACTTAGCCTTACAAGAGCTTAGCACCTCAAATTGTGATGCCTCAAATAATTCACAAAACACCAAGAACAAATGGAGGTTTATGAGAGAGGTTTAGGAGGCACCAAAATCGTCTATACTCTTCTTAGAATACTTATGTACCCTCTTTTAGGGGCTTAGGGGTTACATATATAGTGTAGAATTCCAAGGGTCACTTGTAAACCCTAATCTATTCACTTAGGCTTTTGATCCAATAATTCATTTGGACTAACACTTTATGGACTCTCACATAAGCTTAGTCCATCACTAATCAATCATGGATCATTAGCCCAAACTATATGTATCACCGATTTACATAATCAGCCCCTGTTAATTTTATCAGTCCTTTTTTATCACTAAATTAATTCCTAATTAATTCTTGATCAATACCAATTAATAATATGATTTGTCAATTAATATATTATTCTTATAATATATTAATAAATCACAAATAACATCTTTCTTAAATATCCTTCCTATCAAATTGCTCCGATGAATGCAACCCAAACGGACCATGCTATTATCGGGTCAAGTACATACCAATTATAGTTATGGGCCTAGACACCTAATCCAACAGTCTCCCACTTGGATAAGTCTAATAACTATAACTGCAAGTACTACTTCAAAACCGATTAGTAATCGTAACTCACAAAAGCCGCTGTCAACTCTGATTAATAACGCGTCCATTAGATAAGGGATCATATAATCCTCTGTTCTTCAAGATATCGTGTGGACAAAGACATGGAATAAAGTCATACTCATTGTCCAACAGTTTATTTCCCGATTTCTGATTTGTTTGACATAGAACTTAATTAAACACATCATTTGAGTCCTGACCGAGCCCGACACATAAGTCAAAACAAAATCATCGAGGGGCTCAAGATATCGCTGTTATTCCTCTTAGGATAAAAGGGACATATAAACTTCGACTTATATGCTTGTACTAATTACTTGTTAAATTATACACAACAACATGTTTTATAACATCAAGTTACTGATGCTTTTACGCACTATCAATTTACAACCAACTCGTAATCAACAACTCATATATCTTGGTTTGAAGATTATATGATATTATCGTTTCACAATCACTCGTGATAAAATTCCATGAAGTGATTCATTTGAGCGTGGGTTTAATCTAATACTCAAATCTTATTTCAGGAGCACTCATGAATGTTGTAGCAAACGTTTGGTATGTCTAAACACCTTAGACAATCTAGAAGCCAATTCATGACAGTATAACCTCATAGCCTACTTCCAAACTATGATCGAATGTGGATGGTTAGAATAATCTTATTATTCTGGAAGTCAAAACATGCAAATTGAAACAATAGTAAACAATTGACACAAGATAGTAACTTTACTCATAAATAAAACTCGTTTTATTCAATCATAAAATGTCAATTAAATTTCATCTATTACAAGTTTCTAAACAACTATCTAATCACTAAAACTAATATCGTCCTTCAGCCCAATACTCCTAGCATGCTGCAAGTGCTTAACCCTACTCACTCCCTTCGTAAGGGGATCTGCTGGGTTCTCCTCTGGCGATACCCTCTTTACTACGAGGAGTCCTTCTTCTATACGATGTCTTATGAAGTGATATTTTCAGTCGATGTCCCTGGATCTGCCATGATCCCTTGGTTCCTTGGTTAAGGCGACCGCACTCTCGCTATCACAGAAAATATCCATAGGTTCCTTTATTGCTGGTACAAATCTAAGGTCTCCGATAAAGTTCTTTAGCCATATCGCCTCCTTCGACGCTTCAATTGCTGCTATGTACTCTGATTCGCACGTTGAATCTGCTACAATCTCCTGTTTGGAACTTTTACAAGTTACTACTCCTCCATTTAAGGTAAATACCCAGCCCGACTGAGAGCAGATATTATCTCTGTCGGTCTGAAAGTTGGTGTCACTATACCCTGTCACTCTGAAATCATTACCCCCACCGAGGGTAAGGACCCAATCCTTTGTCCTTCGGAGGTACTTGAGAATGTTCTTTACCGTAGTCTAGTGAGCTCTACCAGGATTCCCTTGATATCTGCTGACTATGCTCAAAGAAAAGGCCACATCAGGGCGAGTACATGTCATAGCATACATGATAGAGCCAACTACAGAAGCATATGGTACTCGGCTCATCTCTGGTATCTCGGCATCGGTACTCGGGCGAGTCTTACTTAATTTTGTATTGCTCTGGATAGGTAATTCTCCTTTCTTGGAATTCTCCATGTTGAAACGTTTCAACACCTTGGCCAAGTAGGTACTTTGACTAAGTCCTATTAGTCTTTTACTCCTATTTCTCAATATCCTTATCCCTAGAATGTAAGCAGCTTCTCCAAGGTCCTTCATAGCAAAATACTTTCCAATCCAGGACTTAACCTCCTGCAAGGTTGGAACGTCGTTTCCTATGAGCAGTATGGCGTCTGCATACAATACCAGAAAGCTAACTATACTCCCACTAGCTTTGACATATACGCAGGACTCATCCTCACTTCTCGAAAAGCCAAATTCTTTGACTTTCTCATCGAAACAAATATTCCATCTACGAGATGCTTGTTTCAATCCATAAATGGATTTCTTAAGCTTACACAATCTATTAGGGTACTTAGCATCGACAAAACCCTCTGGCTGACTCATGTAAACATCTTCAGCCAACTTCCCATTTAGGAAAGCGGTTTTGACATCCATATGCCATATTTCATAATAATGAAATGCAACTATGGCTAGCATAACCCTTATAGACTTGATTTTGGCCACTGGTGAGAAGGTATCGTCATAGTCAACTCTAGGAGTTTGAGTAAAGCCCTTCGCAACCAATCGTGACTTATATGTGTGTACTTTCCCATCCATGTAGGTATTCTTCTTGAAGATCCATTTGCACCCGACCGTCTTACGACCAGGTACATTCTAAACCAAGTTCCAAACTTGATTGTCATACATGGACTGAATCTTGCTTTCCATAACATCTTTCCATTTTGCGGACTCGAGGCCCACCATGGCTTCCTTGTAGTTATTAGGCGCATCGAAGTTTACCAGTGTACTATCACTGATAAACGTATCACCATCTGTAGTGATATGGAAACCATAAAACTCAGGTGCCATTCTAACTCTACTGGAACATCTCAGAGGTAAGGAATTGTCAACTGGTTCAACAGGAGTTTCCTCCTCAGGTTGAGTGCTAGTGTTTGAGGTTCCTTCATCACTTAAATCTTGAAGCTCTTCAAGGTCAATTTGCCTCCCACTGTCCTCTTGGCATATGAGTTCTCTTTTGCGGAAAACCCCTCTCCTCGCAACTAAGACAACATTGTCACTCGGTCTATAGAATATATATCCAAAGGATTTTTGTAGGTGGCCGATGAAAATACAACGCTCACTACAAGGTTCGAGCTTGTCGTGAGTCTCTCATCTTACGAAAGCCTCGCAACCCTAAACCTTGATATGTGCCAACGAGGGAACCTTCCCTATCCACATTTCGTGAGGTGTTTTGGCAACCTTCTTAGTTGGGACTAGATTCAGGATATGGGTGGCAGTCTCTAAGGCATACCCCCAGAATGAGATAGGTAACGAAGCTCGACTTATCTTGGAACGAACCATATCCAACAAGGTTCGATTGCGCCTCTCAGCTATACCATTTAGCTGTGGTGTCCTAGGTGGCGTCAATTGTGAAACAATTCCAAATTCCTTAAGATAGTCATGGAACTCAATACTAAGATACTCACCACCTCGATCGGATCAGAGCATCTTTATCTTACTGCCCAGCTGATTCTCCACTTCTTGTTTAAACTCCTTGAACTTTTCAAAGGTTTCTGACTTATGCTTGATTAAGTAGATATACCCATATCTGCTATAATCATCAGTAAAATTCACATATAAGTGGTTAGCATCCCTTGTGGCGGATCTGAAGGGTTCACACACATCGGTGTGTATGATATCCAATAAACCCTCACCTTTTTCACAAGTACCAGTGAAAGGTGACTTGGTCATCTTTCCAAGCAAACAAGATTCACATGTGTCATCCGACTTTAAGTCAAATGACTCCAACACTCCATCCTTTTGGAGTTGGGATATGCGCTTCTTGTTGACATGTCCAAGATGACAATGCCATAAGCATGCTTTGTCCAAACCATTGTATGAATCAATATGCAATACAAAATTTCCTAAGTTGTCTACAACCATCACAGTTTCATATATACCATTACAAGGCAATGCTTCAAAATAAAAAATACCATTATAAAAAGCATTTATAGAACCAATTTCATTTTTAAATGAAAATCTAAAACCTTGTTTATACAAACCATGATAATAAATAATGTTTCTCGCCATATCTGACGAGTAGCAACAATTATTTAAATCTAAATCTAAGCCATTATTAAGCAATAAAGAATAAACTCCAATCTTGGTGACATGCGACACTTTCCTATTCCCCATGATCAGGTTCATCTTCCCGTGCTCCACATCCCTACTTCTTTTTAGACCCTACAAATCAGAACAAATGTGAAAATCACATCCTGTATCAAGGACCCAAGAATTAACATGTGATGAGTTATTAGATAGAATAATGTAAATACCTACAAAGGTGGGCTTTATCTTCCCGTCCTTGATGTCCTGCAAGTATTTGGGGCAACTTCATTTCTAGTGCCCTTTTTCATGACAATGGAAGCACTTTGCTTCCTTTGGATTGGATGAGGGAGTAGCAGAACCACCTTTGGACCCACTAGAAGATGATCCATCACGAGACTTTCCCTTGTGATTGTTCGAAGGAGCTTTCCTTTTCTTTCCCTTCCCACGTCCAATTGCCAGGACTGGGGCAGCAGTAGGAGTGGGTACAATAGACTTGCCTTTTAAACTACTTTCAGTAGTTCTGAATCGGCCTTGAAGCTTTCTTAGAGTGACTTCCTCCTTGTTCATATGATAAGTCATTCTGAACTGATCATAAGATGGAGGCAAAGAGTGTAGGATAATGTCAATGGCCAACTCTTCATCGAAGTTGACATTCAACATTAGCAAGCGGTCCACATACCTCTGCATCTTTTACAAGTGGGCCGTGATGGACTTTCCATCCCTGATTTTTGTTGTAATCATGGAGGCAATGATTTCATACCTTTCTTGTCGAGCACTTTGATGGTACCTTTCCATCAAGTCTTGGTGCATCTCGAAAGGCCAGAAGTCCTCCTATGACTTATGAAGCTTAGGAGTCATAGTGGATATCATGATGCATGACACCTTTGTCGCGTCCTTCTCATGATACCTATACTCAGCTATCTGTTTAGGAATGTCAATAGATTCATCAATCTCCTTAAGCTCTTTGTCGAGGACATACTCTTTTTCCTCGTATCGAATGGCCATGCGGATGTTTCGAATCCAATCATTAAAATTCGATCAATCAAAAATGACCTTCCCACATAAGTTCATGAGGGAGAAAGAGCCGGAAGAGTTTGAGTTTGAAGCAGTGTTTGAAGTAGACATCTGAAAAGAAAGACAGAGTTTAGATTAGATAAGGATCCTTAATATAACACCCAAATGAAATATTAAGGCTAGGAGCCAACACAATATTCTAAAATTCAGAAGAGCGATGCCGTAATCCAATTGCAAAATATTTGAAGGTAGGTAAATGAAGATTTACCAATTTCCACCATGAAAAACGAAAATGAAGATTAGGTTTTAAATGAATTCAAATTCCTAGATTCTTTGAGATTCATTGAACTTTTTAATGGCATGTTTAAATCTCGATTATTCCCTTCAAGTTTGTGACTGGGATACCGAGGATCACAAACAAGGTGTGAATAACCATGCAAATGTGTTTGGTACTCTCGATGTCATTTATGTTGGATTTGGTGTCTAAGCCCATAACTACAATTGGTATGTACTTGACCCGAGAGTAGCATGGTCCATTTCGGGTTGCCTTCACCAGAACAATTTTACCGGATGGATATTTTAGAAAGAGGTTATTTGTGATTTATTAATGTATTATAAGTATAATATATTAATATTGGTCAAAAATTAATTTGGAATTAATTTAGTGATCAAAAGAGATTAATTAAATTAAGGGGTCTGATTAAGTAAATCAGTAATACATATAGGTTGGGCCAATGATCCATGATTGATTAAGTGATGGACTAAGTTTATGTGAGAGTCCATGAAGTGTTAGTACATAAGAGGCTTATCATATGGATTATTGGATTAAAGGCCCAAGGAATGGATTAGGGTTTACAAGATTGAAACCCTAGGAATTCCACACTATAAAAGTAACCCCTTAGTTCCAAATTCACCACCCCAAGGGTTCTAAGAGAAGCCTAGCCGATTTTGGTGGTTCTAGCCTCTCTCTCAAAGTCCTCCATCTTTTGATGGTGTTTGTGACTTGTTTGAGGCATCATACTTGAGGTGCTAAGCTCTTGAAAGGCCAACAACTACAAGCTACAAATAAGAGATATTCTTCTAACTAGTTTTATGATTCATGTATCAAATTTGTATGCTAGATAGGTTTCCTGCTTTGGATAATTTTTGTTGCATGTATAACTAGAGAAAACTTAGATCCAAGGCATTAGGGTTGTATGTGCACCATAGGAGTTTTATAGTACTTAAAACCCATCAGTGGTATTAGAGCCATTGGTAGTTTTCTGTTATATAGATGCATAAATTAACCGTTCAATGTTGAAAAAGTTTAAAAATTGCATTCTGACAGAAGGACTCGACGAGTCCATACATGAACTCGACGAGTCCATGTTCATCAGTTATGAACTCGACGAGTCCATTATCCGACTCGACGAGTTCGATCATCTGTTGGCAGTTTTTCGGGTATTTTGGCCTAAATTGAATTAGAATCATTACCACAAACTGTTTTACATCATAAAAACTGATTTTCCTGATATGGTAGTGATTAGTCTCATCCAATTAAAAGATAAATTGTCAAATTTAAGATAATTACAAGTTATATGATAAAGCTAATTATTTGAAATTTTGATTTGAAATTATCTAGCCATATGAATTGAATTACTTCAAATTAGTAAAAGATAAAATTATATGATTATTTTATTAGTTTAAATTTTGAACTAAATGTCTTTGAAGAGTTTCATAACTTGCCCTCAAGTTATGGAACTTGTTATGGAACTTGAAAAGTCTCTTTTTATGACTAAAGAGGGTTATAAAACTTGCCATCAAGTTTTAGAACTCAAAAGTTTTTTAGGAGTTACAAAACTTGCCATCAAGTATGGAATTCAAGAGTTTTTGAATAAAGTTTTAGAATTTGAAAAGTTTAAATAAAAGGTTTAATTTGAAATATTGAATTCTAAAACATCTAGTAATTGAAAGGTTTCAAAAAGGTGCAACTCTTGGGTTTATAACTTAAAAATTAATTAAATAGTTTTTAATTTTGAATTTTTTATAACATTGATGCTTTGAATAGTTCAATTACACCTTATGGACTTTATTAAATTGATTAAAGTGTTTAATTAAGAGAGAATTAATAATTCCATAATGATATGGTTTAAGTTTAATTAAATTAAGAGTATAATTTATTAATAGATTAAACCACCAAATATTTTAAATGTGTAAAATACACCCTTATATTATATAACATTAAGTAAAAGGTCAGTCTTACCGTTAGTAGGCCTCATTCACGAAGCTAGTCTATAAGGGGTGTTTAAGGAAATTGCCTATAAAATGGCAATTGAATGGGTATCTACTCTTACCCACTGCACTCTTGACTAGTGGAGGTTCGTTAGCCGGACGGGTTTGACAGGACATTTAAATCCTCATTAAAATTATGATGAAATATTAAGTAACTAAACCTTTTATAAATTCCCAATCTTAGTTACTTAGGAAAAATGTGAATTTGATGCTAACCCATGAAATTGCACATTGCACCTTATTAGTCGTTAGTGGAGCGTGTGTGGTTAACCGGCACACTAATATGGGACTAATGAAGATGGAAATAGGTAGCTCGCAGTTTGTCATAGATCAATGGAGTGTGTTTGGTTAACCAGCACATTGATTAGGTGATAAAAGACTTCGAGAGTACCAAGCTAATTTGCATGGTTATTCACACCTTGTTTGTGATCCTCGGTATCCCTGTCACAAACTTGAAGGGCATAATCGGGATTAAACATGCCATTGACAAGTTCAATGCATCTCAAAAGAATCTAGGAATTTCATTGCATTTAAAACCTAATATTCAATTTCGTTTTTCATGGTGGAAATTGGTAAATCGTCATTTACTTACCTTCAAGTATTTTTACAATTGGATTACGGCTTCCCTCTTCCAAATTGTAGAATATTGTGTTGGGACCTAGCCTTAATATTTCATTTTGAGTGTTATATTAAGGACTTAAATCAACTAACTTGAATTTCTCCCTTGTAGATGTCTAGTTTTGACAACTATGGTCTTCCCAATTCTTTTGGAAAAAGCTTTCCATATGAAGATGATATTTCACAATATCATACTTCACTTTATCCACCTCCTACAATTATTCTCCCTAACCCACATCTTCATCGACTTGAAAAGTTCAAAGTCACTCAAGCCCTATTGGCTAGCAAACACCAAGATGGAAGGTCTGTGTGTGCACATGTCTTGGACATCAAGTCACACATTGACATGTTGGGAATGTTGGGTGTCGTCTTACCAAGGAAGCTGGCTGTTGACTGGGTTCTTCAGTCACTTCCCGAGTCATATAGTCAGTTTGTTAAAGACTACTATATGACAGATCACGACGTGACCCTTATCGATCTTACCTATTTGCTAATTGCTGCTGAATCAGCAATGATTTGGCGCACTGGTCAAGCAAATTTGATTGGAAGATCTACTTCCCAAGCTGCCATGGACATAGACAATGACAATGATAGTCCAGAAAAAAATCCTTTCTCCTATGGGAAGGGAATTGGCTATGGTCAAAAGATTTGACCATAAGAGAAAAGCCAGTTCTGAGATAGTTCCATGTGCAAATGCCAATGAGTCCACTTGTTTCTATTTTTATTTGAAGGGACATTGGAAGCGAAGCTTCCCTAACTACCTGAAAGATCTAAGAGAGGGTAAAATCAAGTTGTATGATTCTAGTTCAGGTAAGTCCACTATCTAACTCTAGTAAGTTCCTATTTATAGATTCTCAATACATGATGTGATAAGATTACATTTTGATGTTTTGTAGGATTGAAGAAGAGAAAGGAAGCTTAAAGAAAGAGTAGGCTTAGTCTGATCGCGAAGAGATGGATTTCGATCGCATGGTTCAATGATCAGATTTTGAGCTGCTGCTTAGGAGTTATGATAAATTGCTTAGAAATATGTAGTAACATAGTTTTCATATGTACTTGCATTGTAAGGAAAAGTTTTTCCACACTTTATAAATAAAGAAAATTTTGATTTTATCTTATTTTATATTTCCTTGCAATGGCATTTGTGAAAATTGGTGTTTATCTATTATTAGCAATATTTGAAAATGGATTTGATTCTTTCGTTTGTGGTAGTGTCAAAATTTACCAAATAAAGAAATGATCTCACCACCAAAGTTTCAATTGGACAGAAACTTGGAATCATGCAACTTGTATTGTGTGATGGATGAGAACTTTCATCTTTGGGAAATTTAGACTAATTCCTTATTCACATAAATATGTGAGTCAAGTGAAGGACTAGGGGATCTAGTACACCTTGTTGTGCACTGGTCAAGTCCACCACAAAGAACGATAAGACTACTCGTCATGATTTAATAAATTTTAGTAAATATGGTTATGCTTACAAGACTAAGTGTAATTCTGAATCATTGGAAAAGTTTCAATGTATAGCAGAACGAATAAGAAGAATCAAATTAGCCAGAAAGATAAAAGTCTATCCAATCTGAAAGGAAAGTACTTTAGTATCATGTATTATGATCATCTTAATGATTATGAAACCATATCACAATTGATCCTCTAAGGACACCTTAGTACATTTGTATGGCTAAGAAGAGGTATCGGGAATTGTTGAAATGGTTAGATCAAAAGGACGAGTGATACTTCGTTGCAAATTCAAGTCTTAGAGTCATACTCTAAGATTGTTCCTTGAGTGATATATCTTAAGTAGGTTTATAACACCTCCTAAAATATGGAGTAGAAATGGTTCTTGCTCTTGCACATTTGTAATTGGTAGTTGTGATGTCTTGGATAAGACAAAGACCAACTAAGACCAATTGCATGTGAGTTCTTGATAAGAATCCGCACTAACTCTTGAATATTAGTTTGTCAAGGAATGTTCTTGACAAGAGAATCTTATATGTCAAGAGGTCAGTGGGAGTCTTAAACATCTTGAAAGGTTTCAAGAACTAATCAAGAATAAACCTATTATTTATCACTAGCACACAACTTGAGGTTTGTAACCTATTGTGTTGACATATTCTTGTTTCTATGCCCATTCCAGTTAAAGTTGACTATGCATGTAAGTTCTATGAGTTCTCAATTGTTTGCATAAGGCAAAGAACCTTGATTAATGAAAGTTCATTGATTAGAAAGGGTGATCTGCTCAACAACTTGAAATACATGGTAGGCCCTTGTGCTGCCAAGTGGCAAGAAATTAAGATTGAAGAAGTTCAGTCCATATGAGTTTGAATTTGTCATAGACCTTGTCTTATGATAATGACAAATTCACATGGATAGGAACACATACACCACAATATCTAAGTGACACAAGGTTTCTCTCCACTTCATGAAAATGATTGTGAGGAAACGCTTTCACTAAGAAGATTTTAAGGAGATAGCAGTTGTGTTAATTGCGTTCTCAAATTCGATTATGATTACGACGTCCCTCTTCATAGTTCGAATTGTGAGAAATGGCAAAAGGTTTAAACATTTGGGACTTATTGTTGTAAGTTCTAAATTTGTTTAAACACACATACGAGCCTTCTAATGAAAAGGTGTATGAGCTTAAGGAGCTTAGATAAAGGCTTATCGAAGCATCTCATGCCAGAAATCTGAACTTTGGTAAGGAAGTCAACAAGTATTGATTTCTAGAAGTCCAGCTTATTTCTGGATACATGTCAAGGCTAATGGGAGCATAAGTGTTATGCTAGTAACAAAATAATTGTTATGCTAGTGGGAGCATGATTATTATGTGAAGTGTTGCAAGTTAGCAATACTAGTTATAGGAAAAAAAGGTTGCAAATTTGCAAAGTTGCAAAATTTGAAATGTTGTTTCGCTATAGTAAGGGAGAGGATACTTATACTTTACTTCGAATCTAAAAGTTTAGATTGAAGTATTAATCAAACTTAGTTATGAGTATATATGAATATCATGTTGAAATTATTCAACATTAAAATTCTATATGGAAATATTATAGCAAGAGACTGGTCAAGTATCATGTCTTTATATAAGACATTATGAATCGTATCCCATATGCCTTAGATATAGGATCGATTTCATATGCTATAATATTCATGTGTTCTGAATTTTCCAAATGCCTAGGGCATTAAGAGGGAAAAAGGACTAGAACCGGATATGACTAAAGTTATTAAACAACTGTCAAGGACGATCTAAGGTTCACTAAGGATTGGTTGCTTAAGGATAGTTGGTAGTATAGTAATGAATGGACCATATTGATATAATTATGAATAGACATGATTCTATTTAGAATGGATAGTCATATGGAAATTATGGAAAAGTTTCCATAATGGGAGTTGGATATCAAGAATCTATGAGTAAGTTAGAAACTTTTATTCAAGAAGGATGTTAAAAGGAATATGCTTTGAATATGAGACTTCGTATCTATGAAATTGTCTTGTAACAATCTCCAAGGGAAAGTTTTGTAATTGGAAAAGTCTCTGTGACTTGTGTACATAGTCGTTACAAAATGATCACTCATATAAGCTTAGAATCTTACAGATTACCGTAAGTGGCACGGACTTGGTATTCTTACACTTACAACAAGGATTTGGAATTGTGAAATGAGTGTCATTGGAAATGTTTACAATTGATCTATTTCACAAAGTAAGGACCATAGGTAAACATAGTGTGCAAGCTTGGAGCATGGGATGACTATTGTTTTAATTCAAGTATTAAGTTGATCAGTCGAAACATTATATAATGAATAATGTGTAATCAATATGGTGATTAAATAAAAAGTGTTTTATTTATATTCAAAAGTTTTGATACCATATTAGATTTGATTATTCTTGTGTTTCACTTTGCATGTTTTGACTACCCGAATAATAAGATTATTCAAATCATCCACAATCGATCATACTTTGGAAGTATGTATTTAAGTTAGACTGTCATGAATGGGTTTTTGTAAGATTGTCTAAGGTTCTAGACATAGCAAAAGTTTGCTACAACATTCATGAGTGCTCTTGAAATAATATTTGAGTATTGGATTAAACCCACGATCATCTGTATCACTTCAAGGATTTTATCACGAGTGATTGTGAGACGATAATGTCTTATATTCTTGAAATGGAGAGATATGAGTTGCAGTTTACAAGACGGTTACACATTGATGATGTGAAAATGCACCAGTAACTTGGTGTTATAAAATGCATTATTGTGTGTGATTTGATGAGTAAATGGAGCAAGCATATGAGTCGAAGTCTATCCATTCCTTTTACCCTAAGAGGGATAAAAGCGATATATGTGGGCCCCTCGATGATTTAGTGATGACACCTAAGCGTTTGGTAAAGCCTAGACTAAAATTAATGTGTTCAATTGTAGTCCGTTGTCAGTCATTATAAATCGGAAATCAGGAAACAACACATGGACAGAAAGAATGATTAAAATGCATGTCTCAGTCCATACGCTATCTTGTAGAATGGAGGAATATATGATCCCTTATCTAATGGATGCGTCATTGACTAGGTCAGAGTTCGATAGCGGCTTTTGAGAGCTACGATTGCTAGTCGGGTTTTGAAGTCGTACTTGCAGTTATAGTTATTAGACTTATCCAAGTGGGAGACTGTTGGATTAGGTGTCTAAGCCCATAACTATAATTGGTATGTACTTGACCCCAGAGTAGCATGGTCTATTTTGGTTTGCCTTCACCAGAACAATTTGGAAGGATGGATATTTCAGAAAGAGGTTATTTGTGATTAATTAATATATTATAAGTATAATATATTAATAATGGTCAAGAATTAATTTGGAATTAATTTAGTGATCAAAAGAGATTAATTAAATTAAGGGGACTGATTAAGTAAATCAGTAATACATATAGGTTGGGCCAATGATCCATGATTGATTAAGTGATGGACTAAGTTTATGTCAGAGTCCATGAAGTGTTAGTCCACAAGTCTTATCATATGGATTATTGGATTAAAGGCCCAAGGAATGAATTAGGGTTTACAAGATTGAAACCCTAGGAATTCCACACTATAAAAGTAACCCCTTAGTTCCAAATTCACCACCCCAAGGGTTCTTAGAGAACCCTAGCCGATTTTGGTGGTTCTAGCCTCTCTCTCAAAGTCCTCCATTTGTTCACGGTGTTTGTGACTGTTTTGAGGCATCAAACTTGAGGTGCTAAGCTCTTGAAAGGCCAACAACTACAAGCTACAAATAAGAGGTATTCTTCTAACTAGCTTTATGATTCATGTACCAAATTTTTATGCTATATAGGTTTCATGCTTTGGATAATTTTTGTTGCATGTATAACTAGAGAAAACTTAGATCCAAGGCATTAGGGTTGTATGTGCACCATAGGAGTGTTATAGTACTTAAAACCCATCAATTTATCAGCTAATCAATGTGCCGGTAAACCACACACGCTCCATTTATCTATAACAAACATTGAGCTACCCTTTCCCACCCTTGTTAGTCCAAATTAGTGTGCCGGTAAACCACACACGCTCCACTCACGACTTGGCAAGTTGCAAATTGCAATTTTTTGGAGTAGCACCATTTTCACATTTTTCCTAAAGTAACTAAGATTGGGAATTTTAGAAAAAAACATTTAGTTACTTTTATAATTATCATTATAATTTTTAATGAGAATTAATGTCCTATTCTACCCGTTCAGCTAACGACCCTCCACCAGTCAAGGAAGCGGTGGGTGAGACTGGACACCCATTCAATCACCATTTTATAGGCAATTTCCTTATACCCCCTTATAGACGAGCTTCGTGAATGAGGCCTACTAACGGTAAGACTGACTTATATATATATATATATATATATATATATATATATATATATATATATATATATATATATAAGTATTAATCCTTTAATATTATAATAGTATAAAGTTTGAATTTTAACCTTTTAAAATTCTAGGGGTTTAGAATTTAATGTTTCATAAATGAGACTTTTCAAATTCCAAAACTTGAGGGCAAGTTTTGAAACTCTTTAAAAACTCTTGAATTTTAGAATTTTAATGTTTCATAAACGAGACCTTTTAAATTCCAAAACTTGAGGGCAAAATTTGAAACTCTTCAAAACCTTTTGGATTCCAAAACTTGATGGAAAGTTTTGTAACTCTTCAAGACCTTTTGAATTCCAAAACTTGATGACAAGTTTTGTAACTCTTCAAAGCCGTTTAGATCAAATTTTAAACAAGTAAAATAATCAAATATTTTTATCATTTACCAATTTGATCTAATTCAACTCATATAGCAAGATAATTTCAAATCAAATAATACAAATAACTAGCTTATCATATAATCAACTAATTATCTTAAAATTTCACAATTTATCTTTTAATTGGATGAGGATAGTCACTACCATATCAGAAAAATCAGATTTTATGATATAAAACAGTTTATGGTAATGAACCTAATCCAATTCTGGCCAAAAAAACCCAAAAATCTGCCAACAGACTGTCCAACTCTTCGAGTTTGGTAATGGACTCGTCGAGTTCATCATGAACTCGTCGAGTTCTTCATAGGACTTGTTGAGTCTAGTAGTCAGAATGCAGTTTTCAATTTGCTTCAACTTTGAACAATTAACCAATGCATCAATATAACAGAAAACACCCTAGGCTCTGATACCACTGGTGGGTTTTGGGCACTATAACATCCCTATGGTGCACATACAACCCTAATGCTTTGGATCTAAGTTTTCTCTAGTTATACATGCAATTTTCATTTTCCAAAGCATGAAGCCTAACTAGCATCCAACATTAATATTTGAAACATAACACCGAGTTAGATGATTACCTTTTGGTTGTAGCTTGTAGAACTTGGCCTTACAAGAGCTTAGCACCTCAAATTGTGATGCCTCAAATAATTCACAAAACACCAAGAACAAATGGAGGATTGTGAGAGAGGTTTAGGAGGCATCAAAATCGTCTATACTCTTCTTAGAATACTTGTGTACCCTCTTTTAGGGGCTTAGGGGTTACATATATAGTGTAGAATTCCAAGGGTCACTTTTAAACCCTAATCTATTCACTTAGGCTTTTGATCCAATAATTCATTTGGACTAACACTTTATGGACTCTCACATAAGCTTAGTCCATCACTAATCAATCATGGATCATTAGCCCAAACTATATGTATCACTGATTTACATAATCAGCCCCTGTTAATTTAATCGGTCTCTTTTGATCACTAAATTAATTCCTAATTAATTCTTGATCAATACCAATTAAATAATATGATTTTTCAATTAATATATTATTCTTATAATATATTAATAAATCACAAATAACCTCTTTCTCAAATATCCTTCCTATCAAATTGTTGCGGTGAATGCAACCCAAATGGACCATGCAACTATCGGGTCAGGTACATACCAATTATAGTTATGGGCTTAGACAACTAATCCAATAGTCATTTCAAGTGGAAGCTTGAAGTCAACATGGAGATTTTGGTCCATTTATCCCCTTAGGAAAGGATTTGAATCTTTTATGTTGGCTCATAAAAGTGTCATTAGACGTTGGCTTGTTTTGCACTATTTTGCATGCTTGTGTAATTTATTACAATATTGAGTATTATGTGTGGTTGATAACTTAGTTTTTCACATGATTAAATAACTTTTGAACAAATAAACATCACATGAAGTTTGGTTTTCAAAATTTATAATGTAAACAAGTTTTATACAAACGTTAATAACGGCAAATTTTGAAATACTAAATTATAAGTCTAAACGTGGTGATTTTTGAAACTTATATAAAATCCAATATCTAAATAATAAAAGGAAGTTTTATTAAAGATACAAAGGTTCTAAATGCTAAAACTTAAAGTTAATATCAGATATTAGATTTAAAATTGAACCATGTCAAATTATATAAAAACTAGTTTTTATATGGAACCTTTAAAAGGTGATTTTTTTGAAATTTGGTACAATGGCGTATTATATTGTAACGCCTAGGTTTTCATACCAGGTACACCAAAAACATTTCTTTCCTTAAAAATTTACAAATCATTTGTGTACACCGACACTCACCGATACTCTGGAATACAAGAAGTTATCACTAAGGATCGTACTGGCCTCAAGTACAGGATCGAGCCAGATGTCACAACGATCTGCCTGCAAAATGATCTGCACAACAACGTAAGCCTCACGGATTAGTGTATAACAACTACTTTAAAATAAATCACATAAGTCATATATGCATATATAAGCTCAATATCAATAATATGTAACAAATAAATTACACTACTTAGTGGTGTTCTCAGTGAGAACAATCTATCTCATCACTAATGATTAGTTACTTAGTATTAATCTATCTTTTGGTGATGATCTATATCTCAATCAATGATATATCTCAAAAATGATCTATCCCTCATCAAGGATCTATCTCAATAATGATCAATCTCTCTATTATAATCAATATCTCAATTCTGATCAATCTATGAATCACGATCAATCTATCAATCAATGACCTATCTCAATCAAAATCTATCTTATCAAGATCAGTCTCATCAATAAACAATCTATCGATCATGATCCGTTTCTCAATGATGATCAATATCTCAATCGTGATCAATCAACCAATCAATGATCTCTCTTAACAATGATCTATCTCTCATCAATGATCTATCTCTCATCAAGGATCTATCTCAACAATGATCCATCTCTCATCAAAGATCTATCTCAACAATGATCAATCTATCAATTAATAATCGATTTCTCAAGAATAATAAATTATACAGGTCACATTATATATGTAAAATATCACATCAACGAATGTTGGAATAGTGTTACTCACCTGGTTAGTTGTGACAACCCGAAATTCTCATTTGTATAAACTCCACAGTCAAGCACTACACATAAAAGTCAAATTCATTTCAGTACATTTTTGGCCGGATTTAAGTCCGTTTGGGTGTTTTTATTTTAAAATCGTCAAACGAATAAATAAAAGGAAGTGTCGTTTAGAAGTGTTATGTAGCAAACAATCAAACAACACCTTAGCTAGGTGTTTACGGCCAAACAAGAGGAGTTTGGGCCGTAAACTCCTTTTTTACCAAGAACTCATGCATATAGCATGAGTTTACCCACTATTCCCTCACTTCTCACTTCCTAACTCAAGAACACCCACCATTCTCTCTCAACTATCATAAGATCATCTTCCAAATCCTCCAAAAATGTAAGTTTTTCTTCACTTGTTTTGTTGTTATAACACCTTATCTAGTGTTTATACATCATTTCATCCATGAATTCTTCATTTTTACTTAGATCTTCAAGTGTTCTTCAAAACACCAAGAACACCAAGAACACACACTAGTGTTTTTGGGTCCTAAACACTCTTACAAGCTTCCTATAAGTAAGTACACTCCTCCTATCTAGTTATTTGCTTAGGATACTTGTTAATCCATTGGAAGAACATCAAAATCCCCAAGAACATATGTGTTTACGGTCAAGGGATATCCTTGAACCGTAAACACCACCAAGTGGTGTTTAAGTGCCCCTAACACCTTCTAAAGCTTGGATATTGGACTAGAAACTTGCATGCATGAACTAGAAACCACAAAAAACGAAATGGTTGGGGTAACCATGAGTTTACGGCCATAAACTCATGGGTTTACGACCGTAAACTCCCAAGGAGTGGTCCAAGGACCGTAAACTCCAAAGGTGAGCCATTTCGACCCCTAACCACTTCCTAAGCCTTTGATTCAAACCTAGAACACTTCCTTGTGAAGTATAAGACATTCAAACACACAAATGCACCAATTACCATGAGTTTACGACCGTAAACTCATGGGGGAAATGGTCCAGGAACCGTAAACACATATAGGGTTACCAAATGAGGAGTAAACTCCAACGTGAGGCCATACTCTCCTTAGATGCAACCCTTTAGCACTTCTAGCACTTAAAACAAAGTGTTTCCATGTATTAGGAGGTCTTTATTTGATTAATTAGTTGTTAAATGACTAATTAGATACAATTATGTATCACTACATGTTACATAGGATCCGTGTGTGTGTTCAAGTCCTCACTTGACACCTAGCATCCTACCCAGCACTTCCATCCAATCCACTCACTGCAGGTGAGTTCATACCCCTGAATTAACCTTTTAAATGATTTTAAATGCTTTTATGGGGGGGGGGATACAAGTTGAACATTTCTAGTTATTGCTTTAATCACATGTGATTAATAACTAGAATAAACAGGAAGATTTACTACTACTTTCAAATTGCTATCAAACTTATGGATTTTCAAGCTTTCAAACCTTTTAACTAAACTCTTTTGATGCTAAAACTGTTTTCAAACTCTTTTATATTTATAATACTTTCAAATGAATATCTACACCAGTATATTTATATAAGTAAGACTTGAAGGACTTAGGACTGATAGCTCACCTTACTTCCTGTTCCTTGTTTGGTTGTAGACTTAGGGTATCCTGTTATCTGTCCGAATATCATTGAATTCTTAGTTATATATATCATATATATATATATATATATATATATATATATATATATGTTAGATATAAAGGCTTTCACTTCAGTTCAGTACCTTTGTGTAACAAAGGCATCCAAACAACCTTACTATTTAACTATTATAGGTATAGTTAAGGGATTACTACTTACTAATACTATTACAACGACCCATACAAGAGTCAGTACATTTATGAGTCACTACATAAGTACTACATTGAGTAACAGAACATACTATACACTATACAAGAGAACATACTATACACTATACAAGAGAACATACTATACACTATACGAACATTAAATACTAAAATAGACTGTGACATACTACTTCTCGATACGACACTTCATTGTGCTATCACCGTGTAACCAGAGTCTCCTGGAAGGAGAGCGGGCATTATGTGTATAGATCTATACGGGACAGACACTCCCACATCGCGACTGCTAGCTACAGTCTGAGCCGACTAGGCCCAGGGGTGACAAAATGTCACCATACTACGTGTGACCTAGAGGGTCATCAATTATTCAGCCGTCGATCAGCATGGTTACATACGAGTTCACATTCAAACCTTAAATGAACTAAATAAGGATTTAAGGCAAAAAAATGGACTTTGCGAGGCGTACCGCCTGGAGTCTACATATTACTACTATGGACTTTTCGAGGCGTATTGTTCATTCAGTACCACCTGGAGTCTGTATTTTATTACTTTGTGACTTTGTCACATACTCGTTAAGTAAACTATATTTTTATACTAATAGTTTTCACTGGGGAAAAACCCTTACATTTACAAAAGAACAATTATACAAACAATCGGGTCTTGGTAGAAGACTACCTTTTTACTGGAAAACATAGGGTTTTCTAGGGAATATACTATTTCCAAAACATTTGAAATCAATTACTACACTACATTTTTACTAACATTTTTATACAAGCAATGACACTAAATACTTATGAACTCACCAGCTTTATGCTGATACTCGCTTTCAAAATAACTTGTATTCTCAGGTCATCAGTAGACAGGTACAGATGAAGCTTTTGAGAAGATGGAGCACATACAAGACTCATCTTTTATTTTGATTATACTTTTGGTGTCTTACAAACTAAACAGAACACGCTTGTATTACAATTATTATATTAATGCAATGGATGTTGTTGCTTGTCTTTACTATTATGAATTGTTATGATACTGTACATGACGTCCTCCACCCCAGAACGTTTCCGCCGTTCTCGGTTTTGGGGTGTGAGATTAGTCGATATACTAATTCTATCCCCGATTTCAATCCTTTGCTGCCTATCAACTCATCATATGGTAACACCTAATCATCAAATAACAAGTTCCTCAGAACTTGTCACAACTCATTACTAGCTACCTTCTGTGACTTCATGTCACCAAACTAATTAAATCCATAATATAATTGCTATAAGCTTAACCCGTAAGTCGTTAGCTAAATCTCTCATAATGGGTAATTTCTCAATCATATAGGTTTATAATCGTGATATCGCCATATATACTCATACATTTTATGCGATATTTTTGTGTTTTTAACTAAAATTTAGTCATTTATAAATATATTTGGTACTTATTACATTTAATATCTATTTTTAGTAGAAAAGACGTTCTCGAGAGAAAAGGTGATAAAATGCTAAGTTGGAAGGTGGAGAATTGAAGATGTGCATCAAAGACTGGGAATTGACAAGAAGAAGACACCATGATGTGTTAATCCTTTGGCTAGGTCACGTTGACAAGTCAAAAATAGAAGATTCTTGGTTGAAGTGCATGGTTTCGTGGACACTACGTGAAGGAAGCATTTACGCGACGTGGTAGTTAATATTTTGTGGCGCGGTGGCGTATTATATGGCAACATTATAAATACGACCATTAGGCCAGATTTTAGAGAGAGATATTATTATCTACGACTTTTAACGACCAAAATCTCCTTAGAAACCCTAAGGAGGCCAAAGATTGATTGAAGAACAAGATTCAAAGAGATAAATCATTCAATTTATTTGATTTCGACATGTCTAATCTAGTTTACTCCATGTGCATTTGTTTTTTTGATTTGGTTATGGGATAAAAACCATTTTCTTTCGTTGACGTAGATGAACCTTGATACTATGCGTTGATTTCAATTTATTTGGATTCATTTATGTTTTTTTACTTGTGTTTGATAGATCAACTACCTAACATATTAAAGTTCTGGTTTTTATGACTTATCTAAAAGTTATGTGTAGTTATATGACCATTCGAATTGCATGAACTTGATATTTAACTATTTATGATCACTAAATTGTTAGATCTAGAGATTGAACAAATTTTAGGGTTAGGTGGTAATAATTAGTAACTTTGATTGTGTTAGAGAGCATTAAATATCCATATTATATGCTTAATTTATTGTCTTGATCATAGATAAGAGAATAATTAGATATTGTAATTCATAGTCCGAAAATAATAAAATGAACTTAGTGTTCACTTGTTGCATGATCATTATAATAGTTGTTCATGAATTGTTAAAATGCTAGGAATCCGAACAAGATCACTAATAACCTTAGAATTCGGTAACCAACTAAATAATTCATTGCATAAGTAATCAACCATAGGGTATAGATGATTCGAAGCTAAACGAAAGTGCTCTTTAATCTTGATTTAAAATCGTTTTTATTTTTTTGCTTTAGTTTAAGTAATTTTGCTAGTTATAACTGTTTAGTTGATGATTTAAGTTGTTGATCTTGCAAAATCAGAACCCCCCAACTTATAGTTATTTCTTTAGTTTAATTAGTAGCAATAGTTTTTAATTAAAATCACACCTGTTCGCCTAGTATTCGACACCCGTCTTACCTTAACTATACAATTTCATGACTAGGTACACTGCCTATTTGTGTTTTAGCTGGTTTAGATTTGATAGGACTTATAAATTTAAAATTGTTAGTGCAAATGAACACATCAAACCCTCATCAATCAAACTCAATATCTAATCATAAGATTATTTTACAAATCTTACCAACGAGGTTGTAACATCGCCATATCACGAATTCCCGTAATATACTCGGCTCTACCAAATCTCACTAATTATCTCATAATGTAATTACAAATTAACGGGGTAAAAGATACCTCAACGAATCTCTTACTCAACCCCGTATCTCCCATTAAACGATATATCTCCTCTGTTATAATCTCCCAAGAATGTCTCCCAAAGAGCAGCTCTGATTATGTGTGCCAAAACTTCCTCAAATGACACGAAATGCTCATATTTATAATCTGGGCATGCCACATCATGGCCATATATGTACCACATCATGATGATAAAGCATAATTCGTCTTTGCCAAGTATTGTGGCCTCTCACCACGTGTCGTTCTTCGGTTTATCAAGACTTGACCATGTCGTGGTGATCAAGAGTTGACCGTTGAATTTGACTTCTGTTGACTTTCTTAAAATAGCAACGTACTATCATCTCATCTTCAAACGATCATAACTCTCTCATACGAACTCCGTTTTCGATGATCTTTATATCTACATCATTGTCTATAAAATATCTACAACTTTCTCAATTTTATTTTGCTAAATAGAAAATGCTCAATTTAAAGTAAATATATGCTTTATTTCGTCCACTCGTTTTATATCAATCTACATCTCTCGAAAGAATACCTGTTACAAAAAATGATGGGTTTTGAGCACTACATCATTCCTATGGTGTACATGAAAACCCTAAAGCATTGGATCTAGTTTGTCTAGTGAACATGCAATAATCATCCAAAGCCATAAACCCTAGATCTAGCATACAATAATCAAATTAACATATGAATTAGGGTTTAGATCTTACCTTCATTGTTATGTAGCAATAACAATATCAATTCCTCCTTGTAATTGACTTCTGAAAGCTTAGTGTCACAAGTGTCACACCTCTAATGGCTCACAAACACCAAGAGCAAGAGGATGACTTAGGAGAAGAGAAGGAGGCACCAAAAAACGTCCAAGAACCCTTAGGGATTACTTATATAGTGAGGCTATTGGGTTTTTGAACTAGGAAACCCTAATCTGACTGCTTAGGCTCTAAGAAACCCATTGACTCCCTCCTTAGAGGCCTTGGACGAATTCTAATGGGTTTCCCCATAGATTTCGTCCACTCCAACCTCTATGGAGTCCATTAGCCCAATATCCAACTATCACACAATTGACGGTTCTAGTCCCCTTTATTTAATTAATGTCTTTAGCCACAAAATTAATTAATTCTTGACTAATATTAATTAAACAATATGATTTCTCTTTTAATATATTATTCATATAACATATTAATAAATCATAATTAATCTCTTTCTCCACAAATCATCCTATCAAGTTGCTTTGATGAAGGCAACCCAAAAGGACCATGCTCATAATCGTTTCAAGTACATACCAAAATAGTTATGGGCTTAGACACCTAATCCAACAGTCTCCCACTTGGATAAGTCTAATAACTATATTGCATATGACTTCGAAACCTGATCAGCAATCGTAGCTTTCAAAAGCCGATGTCGAACTCTGATCTTATCAGTAACACGTCCTTTAGATAAGGGATCATATATTCCTCCATTCTAGATATCGTATGAACTGAGACATGGATTTTAATCATACTCTCTGTTCATGTGTTGTTTCCCGATTTCCGATTTTTGACGACTAACAACAGACTACAATTGAACACATCAACTTAGTCCAGGCTTGGCCAAGCGCTTAGGGTGTCATCACTAAATCATCGAGGAGCCCAAATATATCGCTTTTATCCCACATTGAGTAAAAGGAACGGATAAACTTCGACTCAATGCTCGTTTGTACCTACTCATCAAATCACACACAACAATATGTTTTATAACACCAAGTTACTAGTGCGTTTACATATTATCAATGTGCAACCAACTTGCTGAATACAAATCACACGTCTCGGTTTCAAGAATATAAGATATTATCGTCTCACCAATCACTCATGATAAAATCCATGAAGCGATACAAGTGAGCGTGGGTTTAATCCAATGCTCAAATCTTAATTCATAATCACTCATGAACATTGTAGCAAACTTTTTCTATGTCTAATACACTTTAGACATTCTACAAGCCAATTCACGACAGTCTTCTTTCATACCTACTTCCAAAATATGAACGACTGTGGAACGTTTGAATAATCTTATTATTCGGGAAGTCAAAACATGCAAAGTGAAACATAAGAATAATTGAATCCAATATGGCCCCAAACTTTTGAGTATAAATAAAAATCCTTTTATTTAGTCACCATATTGATTACATATTATTCATTGTATAATGTTTCGGATAATCAACTTATTACTTGAATTATAACAGCAGTTGTCCCATGCACCAAACATGCACACTCTGTTTACCTATGGTCCTTACTTTGTGAAACAGATCAATTGAAAACCTTTCTAATGATGCTCATTTCACAATCCCCAATCCTTATTGTTAGTGTAAGAACACAAAATTCTTGCCACTATTAGAATATGTTAGATTCTAACATTTTATGCAATGATCATTTTGTAATCTTATTGCACAAAAGTCACCAAGACTTTTCCAACGAAATTACAAAGTGTTCTATTGGAGATTGTTACAAGGCAATTCCATAGACACGAAGTCTCACATTCAAAGTACATTCCTTTGAACATCCTTCTTGCATAAAAGTTTCTAATTTAGACATGGATTCTCAATATCTAACTCCCAATATGGAAGCATTCCCATATTTGCCATATGACAACTCATTATTAATAGAATCATATCTATTCATAATAATGTCGATATGGTCCATTCATTACTATACTTCAAACTGCTTACAAGCAACCAATCCTTAGCAAACCTTAGATTGTCGTTGACAGTTGTTCAATTTAATTTAGTCAAACCAGTTCTAGTCCCTTTTCCCTCTTAATACCCTAGGAATTTGGAAAATTTTAGAATGGTCAAATATTACAGCATATGCAATCTATCCTATACCAGAATCGTATGGGACACGATTCAAAATGTCTTACATAAAAGCATGATACTTTATCAACCATTTGCCATAATATTTCTATTTGTCACATTCTCACAATTCGAACTATGAAGAGGGATGCTGTAATCACAATCGAATTTTGAGAACGATATTAATATATCCTTGACTAAATTTGATTAAAATTTCTCGATCTAAGCTTTTAGATTTCGAAACAAAGTATAATATTCTCTCCTTTAATTATAGCAAAACAACTTTTCAACCCATGCAACTTTGCAAAGTGAATTTTTTGTTTTCTATAATTAACATTGCTAACTTGCAACACTTAAAATAATAATCATGCTCCCACTAACATGATGATTATATCCATACCAGCATAACATTTATGCTCCCACTAGCTTTGACACGTATTCAGAAAACCATTGGACTTCAAGAAGACAATACTTATTGACTTCCAAAGTTCATATTTCTAATACGATATGCTTCGATAAGCCTTTATCTAAGCTTCTCATACACCTTTCCTTAGATAACTCACATGTGTGTCTAAACAATTCTAGAACTTACAACAATAAGTCTCGAATGTTCAAACTAATTGCCAAATCTCATAATTCGAACTATGAAGAGGGATGTCGTAATCATAATCGAATTTGAGAATGCAATTTACACAATCGCTATCTCCTTAAAATCTCTCTTAGTGAAAGCGTTTCCTCACAATCATTTTCATGAAGGAGAGAAACCTTATGACACTAAGATTTTATGGTGTATGTGTTCCTATCCATTTGAATTTGTCATAACCATAATCATAATATAATGTTTGTGACAAATCTAAACTCTTATGGACAGAACTTGTTCATTCTTAATTTATCGCCATCAAGGGTCCCACCATTGCTTCCAAGTTATTTAGCAGCTCACCCTTACCTATCAATGTACTTTCCATTGATCAGGGCGCTTGCCTTTACGCAGTCAATTGAGAACTCATAGAACTCATATGCATAGTTGACTTAAACTGGAATGACATAGAAACAAAAAATTGTGTCAACACGATGGGTTACAAACCTCAAGTCATGTGCTAGTGTTTAACAATAGGTTTACCCTAGATTAGTTATTGAAACCTTTCAAGATCATTTAGACGCCCACTGACCTCTTGACATATAAGATTCTCTTGTCAAGAAACATTTCTTGACAAACAAATATTCAAGAGTTAGTGCGAATTCTTATCAAGACAAATCACTATACACAATTGGTCTTAGTTGGTCTTTGTCTTACCCAAGACATCTTAGCTTACCAATTTCAAGCGTGCAATAGCAAGAAAACATTTTCCTACTTCACATTTGATGAGTGTGTTAAAACATCTTAAGATGTGTCACTCAAGTCACAATCTTGGAGTATGACTCTAAGACTTGATTTTTGAACGAAGTATGATTCACCTATTGATTTAACCATTTCAACAATTTCTGATTCCTCTTCTTAGCCATACTAGTGCACTAAGATTTACTTAGAGGATCAGTTATGAAACGACTATACAATCACTAAGTTAATAATAAAACAGATACTTAAGTACTCTCCCATCTTTTCAGATTGGAGAAACTTTTATCTTTCTGCCTAATTGATTCTTCTTATTCGTTCTGCTATTATTGGAACTTTTCAATGATTCAGAATTACACTTAATCTTGTAAGCATAACCATATTTACTAGACTTTTAGTAAATCATGACGAGTATTTTATCGTTCTTTTTGTTGGACTTGACTAGTGTGCAACATTGTGTACCAGCTCTCCTAGTCCTTCACTTGACTCTTTGTCAAGGAATTAGTCTTAATTTTCCAAATATAAAGGTTCTCATTCATCATACGATACAAGTTGTATGATTCCAAGTTTCTATCCAATTGAAACTTGGGCGATGAGAATCTTTCCTTATTTGGTAAATTTCTGACATTACCACAAATAACATAACTAAGAATCAAATCCATTCACAATATTGCTAACAATAGAAACATTCAAGCACCAATTTTCATGAAATCCATCGCAAGGAAACATAATAAGACAAAATCAAAATTTATTTTATTGCGGAAAAATCTTGTCCTTACAATGCGATTACACATGAAAACTATGTAAATATTATTTAGCAATCTGTCCCAACTCTAAAGTAGCAGCTAAAAAATCCGATCTTTGAATCATGCGATCGAAATCCATTTCTTCATGACCAGATTCAGCTCACTTCTTTCTTTTAAGCTTCCTTTCTTTTCTTCGATCCTACAAAACACCAAATGTAATCATATCACATCATGTATTAAGAATCTAAAAAGGAACTTAATAGAGTTAGATAGTGGATTTTACCTGAAGCAGAGTCATACATCTTGACTCTCCCATCTCTTACATCTCACAGTTAATCAGGGCAGCTTCGTAACCAATGCCCATTTTTCTTGGCAATAGAAACAAGTGGACCTCTTCGGAATAGCACACAAGACAATCTCAGACTCAGCCTTTCTCTTGCGTAGAGAAAACGTTTTTGGACTTCCAATGTTGCCATTGCCCATAGAAGATTGGGGTATTGATTTACCAGAAAAATTTGCTCGACCAGTGCGCCAAATCATTTCTGATTCAGCAGCAATAAGCAAATAAGTCAAATCAATGAGGGTCACGTCGTGGTCCATCATATAGTACTCTCTAACGAACTTACCATAAGATACGGGAAATGACTGAAGAACCAAGTCAACAGTCAACTTCCCCGAGACATCGATGCCCAACATTCCAAATCTATCAATAGGGCTTGAGTGACCTTGAACTTTTCAAGTCTTCGAACACGTGGGTAAGGGAGAATTATTGGAGGAGGTGGAGGAAGCGAAGCAAGATTTCCATTTCCACAATCCAATCATGGAACATCATCTTCATATGAAAAAGTTTTTCCTAAGGGTTCGGGAAGACTATATTTGTCAGACTTTGACATCTACAAAACGGGAGAAATTCAAGTTAGTTGATTGAGTCCTTAATAAAATACCCAAATGAGATATTAAGGCTAGGACCCAACATAATATTCTACAATTTGGAAGAGGGATGTCGTAATCCAAACTGCAGAACATTTGAAGGTAGGTAAATGACGATTTACCAATTTCGACCATGAAAAACGAAAATTGAAAATTAAGTTTTAAATGAATTGAAGCTCCTAGATATTTTGAGATTCATTGAACTTTTCAATGACATGTTTAATCTCGATTATGCCCTTCATTTGTGACTGGGATACCGATGATCACAAATAAGGTGTGAATAACCATGCGAATGTACGTGGTGCCCTCAATGTTATAGTCACCTAATCGACGTGCCGGTTAACCACACACGCTCCATCAATCTATGACAAACATCGAGTCACCCTTTTCCGCTAATGCCAATCCCAACTTAGTGTGCCGGTTAACCACACACGTTCCACTAACTGTCTCGGCAAGGGTACAAAGTGTAATTCCATGGAATTGCATCAAATTCACTTTTCCTAAAGTAACTAAGATTTGGGAATTTATAAAAGCGCTTAGTTACTTCGTATTTCATTATACTTATAATGGAAGGGTGTGTCCTATCCTACCCGTTCGGCTAACGACCCTCCACTAGTCAAGAGTGCGGTGGGTAAGAGTGGATACCCATTCAATCGCCATTTTATAGGCAATTTCCTTAAACATCCCTTAGAGACCAACTTCGTGAATGAGGCCTATTAACGGTAAGACTGACTCTTTACTCATACATATATAATATGTTAGACTTTTAAATGTTATATAGTATAAGGCGTATTTTACACTTTTAAAATACTATGTGGTCTAATTTAATAAATTACACTTTTAATTTTATTAAATGTAAACCAAATTATTATGGATTTATTAACTCTCTTTTAATTATACACTTAATTAACTTAATAAAACCATAAGGGTGTAATTTGAACTTTTCAAAAAACTAGGGTTTTAAAATTTAATATTTTAAAATTAAACTTTTAATCAAAATTTTAAATTCCAAAACTTGAGGGCAAGTTTTGAAACTTTTCAAAACATTAGGGTTTAGAATTTAAATATTTCGAAATTAAACCTTTTAATAAAAAATTTAAATTCCAAAACTTGAGGGCAAGTTTTGAAACTTTTCAAAACAATCTAAATCAAATTACAAATAATTAAATTAATCAAATAAATGGTAATTATCTAAATTTGAACTAATTCAATTTCTTACAAGATAATTCAAAACAAAATTACAAATAATTAATATTTATCTTATAAAACAAGTAATTATCTTAATTTTGACAATTATCTTCTATTTTGATAAGGATAATCACAAAATATTGATAAAATTCAGATTTTATTAATGAAAAATATTTTTGGTAATTATCCCACAGCAAAATATGTCAAAATCCCGAAAATTCCTCCTTCTGACCATCTGACTCGTCGAGTCAGGGATGGACTCGTCGAGTTCCCAGTGGACTCGGTGAGTGCACCAATCGACTCGGCGAGTCCAAGCTCCAGAAGGCAAAATTTTCGACTTTCAGCAATGAATGATCATGAAAAACATCAATTACATTAAACAAACATCCTAGGCTCTGATACCACTGATGGGGTTTGAGCACTACATCATTCCTATGGTGTACATGCTAACCCTAAAGCTTTGGATCTAGTTTGGCTAATGAACATGCAATAATCATACAAAGCCATAGACCCTAGATCTAGCATACAATAATCAAATTAACATATGAATTAGGGTTTAGATCTTACCTTGATTGTTATGTAGCAATACCAATATCAATTCCTTCTTGTAATTGACTTCTGAAAGCTTAGTGTCACAAGTGTCACACCTCTAATGGCTCACAAATGCCAAGAGCAAGAGGATGACTTAGGAGAAGAGAAGGAGGCACCAAAAAACGTCCAAGAACCCTTAGGGATTACTTCCACACGTTTTTAGGGCCTTAGGGGTTCCTTATATAGTGAGGCTATTGGGGTTTTGAACTAGGAAACCCTAATCTGACAGCTTAGGCTCTAAGTAGCCCATAGACTCCCTCCTTAGAGGCCTTGGACGAATTCAAATGGGTTTCCCCATAGATTTCATCCACTCCAACCTCTATGGAGTCCATTAGCCCAATATCCAACTATCACACAATTGACAGTTTTAGTCCCCTTTTTTAATTAATGTCTTTTAGCCACAAAATTAATTAATTCTTGACTAATATTAATTAAACAATATGATTTCTCTTTTAATATGTTATTCATATAATATATTAATAGATCATAATTAATCTCTTTCTCCACAAATCATCCTATCAAGTTGCTTTGATGAAGGCAACCCAAAAGGACCATGCTCATAATCGGATCAAGTACATACCAAAATAGTTATGGGCTTAGACACCTAATCCAACAAAAAAGTGTTACGTATATTCATGTAATAACCATGATATCATATGCTTTTTTAAAATAGAATTATAAAAACATCAAATACCCCATATAAACCTCAAATGTATGCAATCCATTTTGAAAGCACTCACACGTCTCTAAAACTCACCTGATCACTTAGTGTCATCTTTTGATGACCGAGGTGTACTCGCGATTCCTATAACTAAGTTATAGGTCGATTACAAAAGTTTTTCAAATTTGATGATTTGAACGAAAATCTTTTGTGATAAATGTCACCTAAGCAAGAGAGATCTGAGGCATACATGGGAGTAAACATGTCTATTAAATTTTGTTATTAGCGATCCCATAAATCTAGGAATTATATACTAATATATAATTATTAATCAATATCTACCTAGTTGGATTTGGATGAATGAGATAAATGATACCTAACCATTTATTTTTTTACAACTTGGATCCTAGACTTCGATAAATAATGTTTTTTAGAAACTAAAAGTGTATTAATTATTAAAAAGTGAAATATTGAAAATACTAAATGAATTTTGTTAAATTTTTATAAATGATAACAAAATACAATCTTGTTACCATGAATCGTCATTTTCTTAATGATCTAAAAAACAATAACATTCAATGGATACAACTTCAATGAATGTGTTCATGTCTTAATAGACACTCTCATGAGAGATCTGAAATTGTACATTATTAAAGGCTCTATTCTAAACAACATGTACTTACCAATAAAACTGAACATAATGTTTTGTAGAAGCCTTACTGTGATGTTGAAGATGTTTCTAAGATCATACTAGGAACTATAAATTCGGGACTTCTAGGAAGTCTTAGTGAATTTAGAATCATGATATATGTTTCATAAGGTATTACATATATTCCTAAATACAATGATATATGGTATGAATCAGTTCAATCTTTAGAAAGAATACAAGGCTGAAATGTCACCCTATGTGATATAAGAGGCCCGTAGTTTATGGAAAGGACACCTTTTGGCCCAAGAAATCCAAGAAGGCCCACAGTGACACTAGTACTCAAGGTATCTACTAGATAGAACTCATACTTTGCATATAACACTCAAGTAATTGGTACTTATTCTAATATAATATTTGTAAATAGATTGCATATATTTACAAAAGAGTAACCACCTGAGCACAAGCAAGTTGAAACTGCACTCTCGGAGTTTAGTTTATTATTTATGCTCAGAACATAAAGTACTTGTAATTTAAAACAATATTTGTTTTGGAAAAATGTATATTTTAAATTTATCCTGTATAAATATATGTCTCAGTTAAATTATTAAATGTTTGATTGTTTACTTAAATCGTTATTCATAACGATCATCTTCATGTTCTGTAATGATTAAGTTTTTTAAGAGAACTAGATTTCTTAATAGAATTATAAAGCAAATATCAATGTTTTAAAGATAACAAGTTCTATATGCAAACACTTTTGACTTAAACGTGTTTTGAATCAAACTTATCTATAACATTGTTATCTTTGTTATATAAATGAAATACACATATTCCAACTTCAAGAAAGGGATATTTGAAGGAAAATAATGTACTTTATTTGACGTATGTTAATCTTATTTATATGTAAAAGATTTGTAATGATATTTTCAGTAAACTATAGAGAAAACAATTATTAAGAACTATACACTATGATATATGACTTCCTTTCTAATGAATGTTTAAGATTTAACACAAGATATCAAATCAATTTTATTAACAACTATAGTTGTTATGATAATATTATACATGTTAAAACATAATTGTGAAACCTTTTTTTTTTGAAGTTTTCAAATATCAAGTTGAGATAAAAACTAGTTAGAACCATTTAAATCCTTAGTGCTAATAAATGATGAATTAAACCTTACTTGATATTATTTACATTCTAATCGGTATAAATATCCTCCTTTATTCTTTTGGGATTATACCTTAAATTACTATTACTTGTATTTTGAATAAAATTACCAACTAATAAGTAGATAAAATTCGTAAAACACTTTATAAGATTTAGTATTAAAAGTCTCCATCCCTATTACTTAATGTTTTGAGAATTTGAAGCCTATGTTTGGCTAAAGCTTCGAATCCCAACTCTACTAATTACATATGTATAGAATACTCTAAAATGTTGTTTAGATCATTATATACAAACCCACCAAGAATAAGTTCTCTTATTCATCTTACAACTGAGTTAGCAGAAAGAAAGTTTCTAATGACAAAGCAAGTGGGAGGCACATGGAACTTGAAGCAGCTTAAGAACCATAGCCTAAAGTAGTAAAAGTTGGCACTAGTTTCACAAGGAATTATTTATGACAACCGTCAAAATTCGAGACACTTCTAGATTTCAATAAACTTAGTTACACGTATAGGCACGACAGGTACTAGTCTTGGTAACTAGAAGCTAAGTTATAACCTATTAGAAACTTGTAAACAAATAGAATCGAATAATAGTGTACTTAGATTTCACATTGGTATGTGAATTCTACAACTGCTTAACTGTAAGGACTATCCATATTCGGGTCATTCCTTGAATTGAACATCTTTGCGTGAATCATGTAGACACATCATGCACTTGACCTAGAAGTAGAAATTAGGTCAAAGTCTCATAGAAACTTAAGTTAAAGTTGAAAACTAGGACTAGTATACTTGATTCCTCAAGTTCGCTTGAATCTCGGAATCATTACATAGAATGCCAATAATCTGATTTCAATCAAACTATGCAACTTTCTACCAAATATAATTATTTATTTTGAGATTTTTTTTTCAAATACTAAACTCAATTCATTATGGTGTTAATAAATTTTATTTGGTTCGAAACAATCAAAGATATTCTACATCCATTGTGATATTCCAAAATGTCCAAAGCTTATAACAAGTGTCAAAATTTTATATAATAAATGCAAGTTTTATAAAATTTAAACGGTAGTGGTGTTGATTATGATGGCATGTGCGGAATAAGAAAGATCTAGTGAATAATCATACAAATTCAAGAACACATGGAGTAAATAAATTTTTTTAAGCTCTCATTAGTTGAATTAGAAAGAGTACAAATGGGTTGGCTAGTTTCTCTCTCTAAAACTAATGCTCTGTACCTGGTTCATTACATAATGGGAGTCACTCAGTTCCTATTTATAGGAAAGAATCAACCCATTTACACATACAAGATGGTAAGCCTCATCAAAGAGTGACTTTGAACCCTAACATTCTCCCCCTCAAAGTTAGGATTGGATGTCCCGGCTTCAATATCCAACGAGCTTGCACGATTAAGACCAAATTCCCCCTCGAAGTAACACCGGTCTTCAAATCCGCAAATGAATACCCGAAAAACCTGAGAAGCTTCGAATACCCATTCTTCATTCTCCCCCTTTTTATAATCAAAAAATGATTATAAAACCCATTAAGGGTGAGAAGCGCCCGATGATTAATGTTCACATAACTCCCCCATGATGTGTGCCAAAAATGAAACCTTGAAAATCTTGCATGGAAAAACAATCACAAAAAGCCTCGAAAAATTTTCCAATTGTTAAAATTTTTGACTTTTGGGTGAGAGTTGCAAAATTTTCCAAAATCCAGGTAAAAACTGTCAAAAACAGAATTCTGCAGGGACCCGTTGCGCCAAAAACATCTTAAAATGCGAAACTCTACCCCATTTGTGAAACTGGGCATAAAGTGTAAATTCGCACAAACTGCAGGGACCGATCTCCTAAATTCTTCAATTTCTCAGCTTTGTTAGCCCAATTTCGAAGTTGGGTATTTTCTGCCAACATTTCGAAACTGCAGGGGCTAAAAGAGAAATTCAGCCATCTTCACAAATTTTTACTCCAATATCGAATCTGGACTATTTATGCCATATCTTCGAAACTTCAGGGACCAATTTTGAAACATTTGTGTTTTTTCCCCAATTCATTTGTTCCCGTAGACGACGTTCGATTCCAATGCCCAAATCTTCGACTATCGACCTTCAATCTCCAAATCTTCGAACATCGATACTCGATTCCATTTATCCCGTCGAGTGTCGAGTGTCCACTTATCTTGACCTTCGTTATCAAAACCTTCGACAGTAAGGCAAACCCATTCGATCATCGACTCAAAATCTTCGTCCTTCGCTTTTCATTCACTAACCCAATCAAAAATCAACATTTCACTTTTACAGATCATCGACTCCAAACATGCGAAATCCAATATCGATTATAAAAACGAAAACCCATATTCAACCCTGCTCCCAATCGATATCAACCATCAAACCAAAATCCCAACATCAAAACCTTCGCCTTTTCATCACTGTTTCCCAGTCGATATCCTTCTGTAATACTCAATCGATCTAGATAACACTCAATCGATGTTACTATTTTGAAGTCAACAACCAATCGACCATCACAATGACTATCAACATCAACCTATAACATCAAAATCTAATCACAGACTTCGTTTCTTCAAGCAATGACCCAAATGATCAATCAATTTTGACTTTTTCAATTTGACTTTTCGTTCACAAGTCGAACTTGCTCTTGACATCCAATAATGACAATCGAAATCAATAAGCCTTCCCCCTTCGAAATCAAAATCCATTCTTTGATTCTTGATGTCGATACCATTAATTTCAAACCATCTCAGTCAATTTTAACATCAATTCGACACCAAGAGATCAACTTCGCTTTCTCACATCAAACTCCAAGATATACATCGACACACCAAACAATACTCGAAAATCAAAATCGAAAATCATATATCTATCTGATATGCGTTCTTCAAATGATTGATACGAACTGATCATCCAAAATCGAAATCAATTTTAAACAATTTATAACGAACTCAAGAACCAGTCAAAATTGAATAAACATCCAAGATGATTTTGAACCAAATACGACTTGTATTCAATCAATAATCAACCAAGGAAATATCGATTCCAATGCAAATCGAGTTTCGATTTTATCGATCTTGACTTTTATGTTGACAGTTCTTGATTAGATTGTCTTAACTCTCAATAATATCGAGTATCTGACTTCAAGTAATGCGAATTGGACTAGATAGATGAATAGTATTTGAATTTGTAAAAGTGGACTTCAAGTAATGCGAATTGGGCAAATCAAAAGAAATTAAATCTCAATGAGTTTGATTTTGGTTTTGATCTAAACAAAAATAATTGGATCAATCAATGGGGTTGAAACGAAATTGATCCAATGACGCAAATCGATCGAAAATGAAAAACGCAAAATACGAATCGAAATCATAGACGTTTTGGAATCCATTTGAGAATTTGAGATACCTTTTTGACGAATCGAGTTTCATTTTCGACGAACGAATCAAATTTAGAAGATCTTGGTTCTTTTGTGGGAATGAGAAAATCTCTAATTTGAACATTGTACCACCCACTATGCATGATGTACAACTCGTTCTTCATGTTCTTCGTGTTCTTCAACGATCCAAGAACATCTTTTGGGTTTTGACTTCAAATTCAATGCAACATTTGGAGATTGTTGCTTTGGAACCCAAATTTGTTTCATGAATTTCAGCTTCACAAAAACATTTGAATAAACCCGCTTGTTTTTCCATTTAATCTTCTTCTTCTTTTTCTTTCTCATCTTTTTGCATCTTGAAGATTTGATTTCAAGAACACCTTCATTCTTGACAACTTCAACTTGACAAGTTTGAATGAAATCTTTTGGAGTTTGATACTTGTGAATTTCTTGGATTACCGACTTTCGATAATGAATCATTCCTTCAAACGAATCAAAAGAACACAAAATATCATCGGTTTAAAGTCCAATCGAGCAAAAAAAATTTCATCTTCATTAAAATAAACTTGAACTCCTTTTCCTTGAACATCAAGAACATCAATAACACGATGATCATCAAGAACATGTTCCCGAGCTTCACGACAATCTGCATAATATTCAAGTTTACTGCTTCCATATTTACATTCAGCAAAAGGAATTCCTTTTATGACTTCACCTTATTTCTTATTTCTTCGTCTCTCTTGATACGTTGTAATCAATCGATCAAACAAATCTTTGGTTTGATAAATTGGATGACTAATTAAATCTCCAACCTCATTCTTTTCTCCATTTGAAATGAGTGCATCTTCACTTTTCAATCCAACAGTTAAACAATAAAGAAGGGATTCAAAACTATATCCGCCTAGAAAATTTTCATTTTGTATCAACCATTTCTCCATAATTGCTTCTTCTCTTTCGAATCAAACGATATGAACTTGGGTTTTCTAGAGAGAGAGAAAGTGATAATCAAGGAGATCTATAGAGAGAGAAAGTGAATATGAACCAAATTCTAGTGAGAGAAAGTGGTGCAAACAAGTATTCTAGAGAGATAAAATCGAATTATGGATCAAATCAAGGAAAAATTCGATTTCTAGAACACAAAACACTCTCTAATCACGAAGATCAATAAGAACATGAAGAATCACCAAATATAGAATGCCATCAAGGACCAATTCTTAAACCAATCTAGAACACCTGCTCTGATACCAATTGTCGTGGTGTTGATTATGATGACATGTGCGAAATAAGAAAGATCTAGTAAATCATCATACAAATTCAAGAACACATGGAGTAAATAAATCTTTTTAAGCTCTCATTAGTTGAATTAGAAAGAGTACAAATGGGTTTGCTAGTTTCTCCCTCTAAAACTAATGCTCTCTAAATGGTTCATTACATAATGGGAGTCACTCACTTCCTATTTATAGGAAAGACTCAACCCATTTACATATACAAGAAGGTAACCCTCATCCAAGCATGACTTTGCACCCTAACATAAACTTTCCCCAAATTTTATATTATATATAACATCTTTAATTATTTACATATATTATGAGATCTAAATTATATTATGGACAATAATTGATAAACATTAGCTTATTTATGAGCATAGGAGCCAAAATGTCATAAAATTCAATACAAGATTTTATATTTTATAAACATAACCTCCAAACCTTATAAATTATATAAATAAAAAATGAATGCTGGAAAATACTCCTTCTCCTTTTTAATGACGTTCACATCTCTTCCACCAAGTTACCTCTTCCCTAACCCTAATCATTTTACTCATTCCCTCACTCCACCTCTTACTTCTCTCTCTAAAAACGTCTCTCTCACTTCTCTCTAGAAAAGTGGAACTTGGAAGCAGAATAACTATGAGAGATTTTGAAATTCAATTCTTCATGAGTTCATAAACATCTCTGTATTTTTGGTGGAGTATAACCCGAAATAGATGACGAGAGAGATGAGCTATCCAGAGAGATAGAATCTCTCTTTTCTCTCTTTTCTTCTCTCTAAAACCCCCATTCTTTCCCTCTATGAATTAGTTCCAAAACCCACGAAATTTACAGAAAATATATCTCATTTTACTCAAGAATGTTTATCATTTGAAGTTGATCTTCAAGGTAAAATCCAATTTCCTTACATTTTGTTCACTTTTCTTTCAAAAATATCAAGTTTTCTTGCATTTTTCTTCTCTATAAACACTTTTCTTTGAGATTATTCACATGCATGTTCATGCATGTCGAATTTGATGATGATGGTGTTAGGATTTCACCCAAAAACAACATGTATGTTGTTAGAAGGTGAAATCCAATGAACAAAACCTAAATCAAATCCATCAACTTGAGTTTTACAAGTTTTAAAGATTCAAAACCACATGCATTCAAGTTTTTCATTTAGAAACATCATTTTGAACAAAATAAGTTCATTTATTGTCTTCAAATCATAATGCAGGTGATGAACATCAAGCTTAAAGGCTTGATTATCAAAGTACATTGTTAAGAATGCTCATAAAGGATTTATTCATAAATAAATATCTAAAACTTCTTTTCTGCTCAAATCCGATTTTTCCCAAAATCCAAACAACAAAATAAGATGATTTGGATAATTTCAGAAAATAACCCGTTTTTCAATTTATTGTAATGTTTGGAAGAAAATAGAGCAATAATTCATATAAAATACTTTTTATGGTTGATAAATTCTGGTAAATTTCGGATATCACCTATGCACTGAGTAAAGACTTTTCATGAATTTGTATGTATTTCTAAGGCTGTTTTCTGTTGATTTCTAATTAATTTTTGTTGAAGAGAAATAAATAGCAAAGCACCATTATGAATCACCAAAGCCATATTTCATAATTGTTGCAACTTCTAGACATCATAAAGACTCCATGAAAACCTTTCCATATTTTTCCATGACAATTTCTTATTTTTCTCGATTTAATGAATGTTCAAGGGATTAAATTGATGAAAAATAGCTACACTTATCCAAAAATTAAGAAACTTTATCAGAATATCTTATATTACATATAAATCATAAATAAAAAGTTTAGTGAATTTTACGTACTGTTTAATAATTGTTCACGAATTAATTTTTAGTTAATTGAATAAAACAAATAAAAATAGTTAAACTATTAGGAAACCAACTATTATATTTTTCCCAGCTTTCGTATGTGTAATAATAGTAGAAAAAAAAGGTTGGGGAATTTTTGAATCTGTTTTCGTTTTATCTTTATTTTGATAGAACAAATTCACAAAAATCAGAAAAATCGTGTTAAAATGTTTGAAAATACATTTTATTATTTTTTCCAGATTATATATGTTTCATATCAGTGGTGCACAAAGTTTGGGGAATTTTCTTAACTGATTGATATTTTTCATGAATTTATATCTATCTAGAGATTTAAATATTGGAAAAATGGTTATGCATCTCTAAAATCAATGAAAACTTATCTGGAAACCCTATAATACTGTTAGAACCAAAATCCAAAGTTTGGTAATTTTTATTAATTGTTTAGTAGTTTTCATGATTTTATGATTATTCAAGAAATTAAAATGGTAAAAAATAGTTAGACAAATCAAAATTTCAAGAAAATTATGTTGGGATTTTTGACTTTAGTTAGAATTAAAATGAAAAGTTTGGAACTAAATTGATTTAGTTTTTGAATAATTAATCATTGAAACACCACCTAAAATGTTAAATTTTAACATTTCAATAATGGGGATTTCCACTTGAATTTGTTATACAACAAATTGACTCATAGAAATCTAAATTTCACAGAAAAATGTTTGTAACTTACCAATATCAAAATTTTGACACAATATTGGCGTAATTCTATTGTAGAAGTTAAGTATGCTAGTGTTAGATTTCGATTAGATACTCATTAGTGTTGAACATCATTGTAGGAACCAATAGTGGTACAAGTAGAGTGTAGTTCAAGGCAACATTTGCATTATCTCAAGCCATTGTGAGTATTCACGCCTCCCCCTATTTTTGGTTTTTATTTTTTGGGGTGGAAAAGCATGTCCGAAAAACTATTTATTGTTCGTTGTATTAAAATTGATTTGTATCAAACTTGATTGCTATATTTTGCTATGTATGTGTATGCAACTTGAAACATTAGGCCTTATGTCTATGCAACTTGGGGAAAGGACATCAGTAATCGCCTTATACTCGCCTTAGTACTTAGGTACGATCAACTACACTAATCTACTTATTCCTTACTTCTTCATCTTCCGTCGAAAAGTCATTTCGCTTCATCGGTTTTGTTTATCATCGATAAAATAATTTATAACCACATTATACAACTTACTAGACCTTTCCTAACAATGTAAGTTATATTTCTCGTTAAAAACAACCAACTTTACTTTTGAAAACTTGCTTTGACTTAACACTTTTCTTCAAAACTCAATTTAACCAATATTGGTTTTAACCTTGCTATTTCAATTTCATTTCAAACTCATTTCAATGGATAGATGTGCTTTTCAAGGGCAAATAAACCATTTTAAACATTGCTTACAATTTTGGAACGTTTTCGAAAAACTTATAAACATTTTCTTTTATAAAAGTTTTTGAACTCTATGCTATAAAACTTAAACATATGACATTGAGGTTCGTAATATGTGTAAAAGCTTCATCGGATCTTCAAACCACTTTTGTTTTGACTCTTTTGACCACTTTCTCATTTAGGCATTATACTTTACTTAAATGTGTTTTCATGAAATCCAACATGATATTTTTACAACTTTCTACTCCAAACGTGTTTACAAGCCATCACATATACCTACATTTCAAAACATACCTCATTTGTTTATTTTATTTCAAATTAGTTTTATAATCTATAAAGTTTCTAAAATTTACAACATTTCAAAACTTAGTGTTGACTTTTAAATTCTCAGTGATGCACTTTTAACAAAATGTAATTGTTCTTTTAAATATATTGAGTTTTACTTTATCCGTTTTAACCATTGTTGGACTCTAGTCTAAAAGGTCAAAACTGTCAGATTTTCAATTACCAGTTGTAGTACTTCTTCTTTTTCACAAATGGAGTTTAACTTAATAGATAACTCATGAATTTTTAGCAAACCTTAGCAACCACTTTAAAACTTCTTCATGTCTCTGTAACCATCAACATACATCAAAGGGTGAAGTTTGAAATATATATCGACCTGGTTTTAAATCTACCTATATGTATTGCTCTTAAAATTTTATCAATAGCAATCATTGCTGCTACCTTCCTTTTCTTTCCCCCAAACTTGATTTCCTGCTCTCCTTCTGATTTGATATCTCGCAAACTCATAATAATAACACAATGCATGGTCTAAAATTGTTTTTGTCTATTTTGCCTCTCTTGCTACCATGTTCGTACACATACAAACTAGAAGTCTACCCTTATCCACCTGAGCGATTAATACATGTGTAGTCATGATGCATAATTTTAACTTGGTCAACTTTGATATATTCAATTACGTCTTTTATCACATTCATTTTGTTTTTATTTTGAAATCTACTGTAAAGAAGTGATCCTAATTTACATTTGCTCTTTCGTTCTAAATTCGGAAACTTGATTTAAAATGTAATCTTCATTGTATTTTCCTTACAATTAATACACAAGATGAATACCCTTGTGCTTATCATTTTTCTAAGACCGGAAAGTATGTGTGAAGGATATATTTTCTTATGTTTCTTCTTCTTAAAAACATAAAAAGTTTTAAATATTACGATTATCTATCCTCCAAATGATTGTTTTTGGTAGAATAACTGAATTAAAAATGCACTATTTTCAAAAATCGATATTTTTACACATTTCTTAAAATAGCATTCTACTTTACAATTTTCGGTGAGTTCCTAAACTCTCAAACTTGTTTTCATAAATATTCCGACTACTAGTAAACTTGAATTTGTCCTGACTTAAACAATTTGGCAATTCTTTAAAAATTGTAGTATGAATATTTCTATATAAGTTCACTCATCGACGACTTAAACCTTTAAAATTAATTAATCTCTTTATTATTATTTTTTTACTACTTTGTTTGATTTCCACACATGTATCTTCATTTTCTTGGAATTATTACACATTTTTATAACAGTGAGATGAATTATCATTTCTAAACACCCAAAATGATATCTACACAATGTGATTTAATTTATCATAAACCTTTATCGCCTCCATTTGCAACCATGACTCTCTAAATAAATATATTCTTTGAATATGGTTTTATTGTAGCAAGAGTAACAGTGGTAGTAAATATAGCTTCAGAAATCCTTGGCCATTTCATAATTTATTTTGTAGACGACAGTTAAATAGTCTTTACACTTAAAATGTACCAGAACTACGTTGCCTACACTTAGTACGTATCATTAGGAACTTACCCTCAATTGCTTCTCTTTCATTCGTGCTACCCCTTCTTATTTTGGAATATACCTTTTCCAGACTTAGTAGCCAACCCGAAAGTGAACAAATTGTTCCTAATCACTTCTTTATTAGACAGCGAATTTACACTTAGTGCTGATTTAGAACGCGACTTAAAAATCGACGCAGACTTATCACTTAATGCAGTTGGTGCTTCAGAAAAACTTATAAGGCTCTTTAATTTATGTGATATTTAACTAGATAATCTTCTTCGACTAGGTCGCCATGGTTGGATCATGATTTCCATAATCCTAATTTCCCACAATATTGACTGTAGAACTCGAATTCGGGAAACACTAATTTGATTATAGCTAAAAAGTTAGGCTCTTCCCTTGAGGAATTAACCTAAAAATAATCAAACAGCTCTTCAAGCCACCACCTCTCCAACTATACAATTGTATTCGGCTAAGTTCTAATAGAATACGTCATGAATTAAGTCTCATGTTCAACTCTTTATGATCAGTGAGATATTGAAGACTCTTATGATCGGTGTAAAACTTACACTTTTTTCCATATAGATAATGTCTCAATATCTTTAGTGCGAAAACCACAGCTCCAAATCACGAGTGGGATAGCTTTTTTCATGAATTTTTAGTTGTCTAGATGCATATGCTATCACTTTATATCTCTCAGTCAGAACACAACCCAACCTAACTCCAGATGCATCACTGCAAGCTCTGATGTCTTCAACTCCATCATGTAAAGCAAGGACTAGTGCTTTACACAATCACTTCTTTAACTTCTTAAAAGCTTCTTCATGCTTCTCACTCTATGTGTAAGCAACTATTAAAGAAAAGCCTTGGATAAACCTTCGGTAATATCCAGCTAATCCTAGAAATCTACGAATCTCAATGGGACTTTTTGGTCTCTCCCACTTCATCACTACTTCAATCTTTGTTGGGTCAACTATTATACCTTATTGGTTAACCACATGACCAAATAATTTCACTTCTCGGATCCATAAATCACTTTTGGAGAACTTTGCATACAACTTCTCCTTCTTCAGAACTTCCAATACTTCTTGAAAGTGATTGTCGTGCTCCTGTTGGCTCTTTGAGTAAATAAAAATGTTATCGGGGAACACTTTTATAGATATATTGACGAAAGGATTACAAAACCGATTCAGATTCATATCCATAAACTCTGCTGGAGCATTGTTTAGTCCGGATGACATAACCAAAAATTGTAGTGTCCATATCTCGTTATGAAGGCTGTCTTTTTGATGTCTTGTTCTCTTACCTTCAATTGATGATACCATGACCAGGGATCAGTCTTTGAAAAATAGCTTGCGTCTTGCAATTGCTGAAACAAGTCATTAGTTCTAGGTAACGGGTATTTATTATTCACTGTTGCTTTGCTCAATTCTCTATAATCAATACATGTTCTCGTGCTTCCATCCTTCTTATTCACGAATAACACCGGAGCTCCTTAGGGTGATGAAATATTTCTAATGAAACCTTTGTCCAACAACTCCTAAAGTTTCATCATAAGTTCCTTCATCTCCTTCGGTGCTAATCGGTATAGTGCTTTTGCTATTGGCGTCGTTCCTGGAAACAAGTCTGTTTGAAACTCTACTTTTCTATCAGGAGCAATCCAAGAAGATCTTCAGGAAATACTTCCGGAAAGTCACACACCATTGGTATTCGCTGCATCTCTTTCTTCTCCTTCTTTGCATCGATTACAAATGCCATATATGATGTACATCCTTTGGCTGAACACTTTCTGGATTTCATCATCGAGATGATTCCAACATTCACTCGGCGTTTTTCCCTGTATACCATAAATGGTTCTCTTCCAGGAGGGTTTACTCTTACCATCTTCATTCTACATAGTATCTCAACATTGTTTGAACTAAGCCAATCCATTCCTAATACTATGTCAAAACTGTTTAACTCAATGGGACACAAATCCTCATGGAACGTATTCCCATTCAAGTCAATGACAATGTTCTCCATGCGATCGCTAACAGGTACAAACATTCCACTAGTAACCTCGACTATTAAGGTATCATCTAGTCTTCCAAGGAATTTATGAGAAATAAAGGTAGTTTGCTCCATATTGGCATGCAAATCATTTACTAGAAATATACCTGAAGCGACATCTACTTTATCCTTCGCTACTTCCAAAGTCATCTGTAATGCTCTCATATTTGGCTTTGGCGGCATGTTAGGCTTTGGAGCCTCTTTCTTATGTGAACAATCCTTTTAAATATGCATGTACTCTTCATATCCGTAACACACTCTCTTATTAGATGTGCATTCATTGGAGTAGTGACCAGTCCTTCCACATTTTTAACAGGTCACTACCTTGTTGCATCTCCCAAAGTACTTATTCTTGCACTTCTCGTGCCACTTCGCTTATTTGTTACCCCCAAACTTCCTGTCATTGGGGCCAGTCTTCGAAAATCGGTTCTTCTTGTTGGATCTTGAAAATCCTTCAAACTTCCTCTTTTCTACTAACTCAGCTATCTCCAGACCCTTCTCTCTTATCTGGGTCTCAACATTCTTAGCTTTCCAGATGATTGGTTCTAGAGTGGTTGCTAGCTTCACCTTTGGAACAAACTCCGCTGGTAGTCCACTAGAATAATTTTTTTTATCTTAGAGAGCTCAGTAGGAACCAAGTAAGGAACTAGCTTTATTTTTTTGGTAAAAGCTGTAATATATTCGTTGAGATTCATCTTGCCCTTCTTTATATTATGGAATTCATTGTTGATCTCCAAAATGTCGTGCTCAGAGTAGTACTATCTTTTCAATTGCACAAGGAATTCTTCCCATGATATCTTCTTTGCTTCTCCCTTTGGCATGGAATCAGCCAATAACTTCCACCAGCTTAACTCTCCAATCTTCAGTTGTCTGACCGGTAGGATGGTCTTCTATCGGCTGATGCAGTCACAACTATCGAACACCATCTCCATTTCGGAGATCTAATCTACAACTTCCATTGGTGTTGGGCTTCCAGAAAGACTTGGTGGTTTGGATACGATGGAGTCCTTATACTTGCATCAATTTCTTTCAATCACCTCATCAGAGTTGTTCCTTATAACCCTTCGTAGTTTAGCTTGGTTCACAATCTGACTGTAGCTACCTTCTTCAGATTGTCCTTCATTCAACTCAAGTTACATAACAGGCACAGTGGGTTCGTCCATATTATAATGCAGTAGTTGTCTCATATCTTCCCTTTGTTTGGCTAACATGCATCGAATCATTGCTTGTACTCTTGCCATCGTGATCGGGTTTTGCACAGGCATTAACCCTGGTGTACACTCAACTACACAAAGCTCGAGCTGCCAATTTCCGTTACCATTTCCTACCAAGTCTGCTTTGAGTTTTCACCATGTTGTTCTGTACCAAAACAGGCGTTCAGTGTACCGTAACACGAATTTGTTATATAAGGTTTTATTTATGTTGGACGCATAATCCTTCTATTTACTCTGAAAAAGTTACATGCTAGTTCTAATACATTAATTACACATTTAGAATCCTGAACACATAAAATTTCAAAATCAAGGTCAGCAATAGACCATAGTTCTAGTCAAGTAATATCAATATAGGTAGGCAACCTAAGGCATGCAATAATATAAATCATTTAGCATATAACAACAAATTTGGCGTCTTATTCTAAGGTATGATAGTGATAGTGTCAATTCAGGTATACTACCTAAAATATAATAGACACACATCTCACGATGATCGCTTAGCATTATAAGTTTTAGTCTAGAAATCCTTATAATTCCTAGTTCGTTTAAGCTAATGCTCTGATACCAACTGAGACATCCCTATTTTCACGGCCAATTTAAAACTTTTCTTTATGCTTATTTAACTCAAAGTGTTCACTAAATTGCATAATTTGTTCCCAAAACATAATATTGAAATATTTCCGAATAAATGTTTCTCTTTAATATATAAAATTCTAGGATGTCATCGTCGATACATATACATAAGCATAAACTTATTTTAACAGGCCTCACAACAATTTATTATAATATAGCCTATAATTTTTTAAATCACTCATCATCCTTGTGCCTTCGTACTGCTACCTATGATAAAAAGAAATTGAGTGGGTTACGCTTAGGAGCCTAGTCAACATTAAGGATTTTCAACCCACAATAATTAAGTTCTTTAGTTATACATTTATCATCAATTAATTCACCGGATTACCCATTTCCGTTATTGTCACTTTCTGAGCCTAAAATGTTGATCTCAAGGGACCTATCATAAGGTTCATCGTTGTGACAACCCGAAATTTCCATCTTGTGCAGCCATACAATTCAATCAAAGGTCAGCCTTGTTTCTGTTGTCTTTTAGCCATGTTAAGGGTCATTCTATTGAGTTCTAAGACTAGTACACTCAAGGGTTGAGTGTTAGGAAGTATTAGCTCGAGATCAAAAGGCTGCACCCGAAGCAGAGAACCAAACCTTGGAGGTTCACGACCGCAAACCCAGTTCACGGCCGTGAACTCTCTTGTGGCCGTGATCTATTCTTCATATGTATAGATTTCACTCATTTCTTCTTCATTTTCACAATTCCAACTCAAGAACTTCCATTCTCTCTCAAGTATCATCAAGAATTACTCCATTTCTCATCCAAATTGTAAGTGATTCTACCTTTTGTTCCTTGATATCCTTATTGATCTAATACCACCCTATGATTTCATCCATAAATGCACCACTTTTGTCTAGATCTTCAAGATTATCATCTTTCACCAAGAACACCAAGAACACACACTTGTTCTTGGTGGCCGTGAACTCCCAAGGGATCCCAAAATCGTAAGTGTTTCATCATGTACCTTGTCATACTTGATAGACTACTAGATCCAAGCCTTGAATCCTCAAGAATCATCACCATCTTCATGAGTTTGAAGTGTTCACGGCCGTGAATCCTTCATAGGGCCGTGAACCCTTCATAAAATCATCATCTTGGGCCGTGAACCCTTCATGACTTCATAGTGCCGTGAACCATTCATCCATATTGGGCCGTGAATTCCTTTGGCCGTAAACTCCCTTTGATCAATCACATATGATTCTAACACTTCATTTCAAGTGTTTCCTAGTCCCTAAGGTAGTTTCCTTGCATGTTAGTTGATTTTAAACACTAATTACATGGCTATATATGCCATTATATGTCATTTAGGTCTCGTTTGTGTCTTGGGACTTCATTCGTGGAACTTTTCATCCTTACGCGCATATTCGATTGAATCACCCACATAAGGTGAGTTCATACCCCTATAATCAATCTTTTAAATGTTTTAAATGCTTTTAGGGGGGGGGGGGGAATACAAGTTGAACACAATGATAATTGTGTAAATGTTTTGAGATAAACATCATTTTAAAGGATTGCTTATGTGTTTATAAGTGATCAAATCATTTCAAAAACTCTTTTAAAGTTATGTTACTTTATTGTTTATAAAACTCCATTTTTAAAGTACAATCATAACTCAGTAGATAAATGAGTCGTTTCTTCAAAGTCAGTACAGTTCAAGTAAACATACTAGTAAACTATAATAGGTATAGTTTAGGGGTTCAGTTCATACTATAACTAGTACAAGGAGGGACATACTACACTATAACAGAGAAAACATACTATACACTAGAACAGAGAGAACACACTATACACTAGAACAGAGAGAACATACTATAACAAGAACAATATAACAATAATGTGAAACCACTACTTCACGACTTAGCAATATACTTGTTATGTCGCGTTTTGTAACCAGAGTCTCCTGGAGGGAGAGAGTGAGTTTGTGTATAGATCTATATGGTATTGACACCCCACACCTTGCTGCTAGCTACAGTGGGACTTGCAAGTCTACGGGTGACAAATGTCATACCATTTTCGACGCCTTTGGAGCGCCGTGTTTTATACTAGTCAAATCGAGTATGGTTACAACCTCATCACATTTTAACCTTAATTAACCAACTAGTTTTAAGGTGGTCAGCACTTCAGTAGTCATTTTAAAAGACTACTTCATACTACCATTTTCCCATTACATTCATATTGTGATATTCTCACATAAAAGGTAATGCAAGCTATTTTTGAGTAAAGATAGTTATAAACTAGGGAGAACTTACAACATTACAAGCGACAAACAGAACAGTCGAGTCTTAGTACATTCAGTTAGAAGGGGGCCTATAATGCTAACTTTATGATTCCTAGGTAGATACATCAGTGATATATATTAATCGGATCCGACAGGTAGTAGGATGTGTGCTTTCCGCTTCATTTCTTGTTCCTTGTTTGGTTGTGGGCTTAGAGTAGATTCACCCAATCTACTATCTATTCAATCTTAGCTACATAAGGAGTACCAGGTATGGGTCAAGTCATAGTATACAAATTCAATATACCGTTTTCTAGTACAAAACATACTTTTCAATTAGAACATTTGGTAGACAAAACTAGAAACTTACCAGAAAAAGGGTTTAATCCATTTTATTAAACCAGTATAACTTAAAGGACCTTTAGTGGTTAATTCTATAATACCTTAGTTTACACATCAGGGTTATATATGATTAATACCCGATAGGTAGTTGGATGTGTGCTTTCCGCCTTACTTCCTGTTGCTTGTTTGGTTGTGGGCTTAGGGCAGATTCACACAACTAACCATTCGTTCGATATTATGTCACTCCCCAAAACCGGAGCGGCAGAAACGTTCTGGGGTGGAGGACGTCATGTTTAGTATCACAAGATATGTATATGGTAAGCAAGTAATGAACAACCATTTCATTTAGAAAGAAAGTGTTTACAATGTGTGTGTTCACAAAACATAGAATACATAAGCAAATAACTGCTCCATCTTCTGAATCCTCGGCACGAGTACCTGTCTAATTGGCTCCTGAGAATACAAGTTATTTGAAAGAGTTGATCAGCAATTAAGCTGGTGAGTTCATAAGATTTTAGTGATGTAAGTTTGTAAAACGTTGTGGTGACTGCTGTTGAAACAATGTAGTTAAAAATGTAGTTGAAAAATGTAGTGAGTTGTAAGTTCTGTTTAGAAAAATTCGCCTGTTCCTCCAGGAAATCCTACGTCACACCCCAAAACCGGAACGGCGGAAACGTTCTGGGGTGGAGGACGTTAAGTTTAGTATCACAAGATATGTATATGGTAAGCAAGTAATGAACAACCATTTCATTTAGAAAGAAAGTGTTTACAATGTGTGTGTTCACAAAACATAGAATACATAAGCAAATAACAACAAGACTTGAAGCTATACTGCTCCATCTTCTGAATCCTCGGCACGAGTACCTGTCTAATCGGCTCCTGAGAATACAAGTTATTTGAAAGAGTTGATCAGCAATTAAGCTGGTGAGTTCATAAGATTTTAGTGATGTAAGTTTGTAAAACGTTGTGGTGACTGCTGTTGAAACAATGTAGTTAAAAATGTAGTTGAAAAATGTAGTGAGTTGTAAGTTCAGCTTAGAAAAGTTCGCCTGTTCCTCCAGGAAATCCTATATTTCCTGCCTTGATGATAGATAAGTAAAAATGACTCTATAGTCCTTTCTATGCGTACTAAATGGATACGAGTCATATAAAACTTAGAGTAAACAAACAACCGATTGTGCGTATCCGCCCTAAGTCCACAACCAACAAGGAACATGAAATGAGGCGGAAGGCACACATCCAATTGGTTGTTAGATCCTTGTGGTGTATAACCCTGGTGTATTCCCTTGGTACTCACGGAGTTAACTGTAATAGTTCCGTTATATTTGAAGAAAGATTCTTTAAGAAAATCCACATTTCTGATACTAAAATGGTGACCACAGTGATTATTTTCTATTATCACTTAGTTTATACTGGCTATATATGATCTAATATCGGTTAGATAGTTAATTGGGTGAATCTGCCCTAAGCCCACAACCAAACAAGGAACATGAAGTATAGCGGAAAGCACACATCCAACTATTTATTGGGTATTAATGACATATAACCATGATGTATAAACTAAAGTATTATAGGGTTAATCACCTAAGGTCCTTTAAGTTTATCCTGGTTTAATAAAATGAATTAAACCCTTAACTGGTAAGTTTCTAGTTTTGTATACCAAAAGTTCTGTTTTGGAATGTATGTTTTGTACTAGGAAACCATGCATCGACTCTGTGTACTATGACTTGACCCATACCTGGTACCCTTATGATGACTCAATGTATACTGGACATATATATCTAGAATCGAATAGATAATAGGCTAGGTGAATCTGCTCTAAGCCCACAACCAAACAAGGAACAAGAAATGAAGCGGAGAGCACACATCCTATTTCCTATCGGATCCTATTGATATATATGTATCCTTGATGTATACATTAAGGAATCATAAGGTTAGCATTATGGTCCTTTCTACTAAACGTTGCCTTCTACCAAAGCATCAAATGTTATGTATGTTTGTTTCTTGTATGAGTATGTATATTCCCCACTTGAGACTGTCATTAACTAAATATAGTTTATACATTAATGAATATGTGAGAAAATCTCAAAGTAAATGTAATAGGGAAAAATGTTTTACCTCAGCAGTGACACTGCTGGTTATAAAGTAATAAATTACAGACTCCAGGTAGTATTAAATGGACAATACGCCTCGGAGAGTCTAAAGAAATGGAATACAGACTCCAGGTGGTATTAAATGGACAATACGCCTCGGAGAGTCTAAAGTAATGAAATGCAGACTCCAGGTGGTATTAAATGGACAATACGCCTCGGAGAGTCTAAAGAAATGTAATACAGACTCCAGGTGGTATTAAATGGACAATACGCCTCGGAGAGTCTAAAGTAATGAAATGCAAACTCCAGGTGGTATTAAATGGACAATACGCCTCGGAGAGTCTAATTGCCTTTAATCTCAAGTCGGTTAATTAAAGGTTTAAATGTGAACTCGTATGTCACATTAATTTATCGTATAACAGTGTTTGTATAGCAAGTCATAATGTAGTAATGTTCACTCTGTACTTGTGTATAGTGTACTCTCTTATATAGTATGTACTAGTTGTATTGTATGTTCTCTCTGCCTAGTATGTATGTATGCTCTATTTGTTTCTCATCATAGTATGCTTTGAATCATGTATGAACTGACTCTAAACTATACCTATTATAGTTTACTAGTAATGTACTTGAACTGTTGTGGAAAAGACTCATTTTACCACTAAGTTATGCTGGTACTTTAAAAATGGAGTTTTGTCAAACTATAAAGTACATAACTTGAAAAGAGTCTGTGAAATGTTTTGACAACTTATAAGTGACATAAGTAATCGTTTTGAAAATGTTTATAACAAACAGTTATACAATTAACATTGTGTTCAACTTGTATTCCCCCCCCCCTTAAAACATTGAAAACAGTTATGAGATTCATTACGGGGTATGAACTCACCTGATGTGGGTGTTTCAACGAATACACGCGTAAGGATGAGAAGTTCCATGAGTGAAGTCCCGAGACACAACAAGTCCTAAATGACATACATTGGCATGTATTGACATAAATATAGTGCTTGGAAGCAACCAAATGCAAGGAAACACCTCAAGGGACTAGGGAACACTTTGACCAAGTGTTGGAATCACACGTGATTCATCTGAAGGGTGTTTAAGGCATAGATTGGTGTTTACGGTCCTAAGTTTACGGCCAAAGGGAGTTTACGGCCGTAAACTCTTGGTCAAACATGCATAATTGTGGGTTTGAATGCTAGGGAAGCTTGAGGGATTTTTGTTCTACACAATGGTGAGGAAGACCACTTCATTGGAGGCTTTTGATGAGTTTACGGCCCAAAGGAGTTTACGGCCGTAAACTCATGGACATTATGAAGTGAGTGTGGTTTAAGGTCTTACAAAGCACTTGGGAGTGTTCTAGCCTCAAGTCCAAGCCTTAGGAAGAGTTTAAGGCTCAAATGACACAGTTATAGGGGTTTATGGTCAATTGAGGTGGGTTGACCGTAAACTCCTTTTGGTCCTTCATTCTTGATGTTTTCAAGGTCCTAAGCACGAACCTTAACTGGATATCAAGTATAGGGAAGAGTACTTACGACGTAAAGGCTTGAAATGGTCGGTTTTGGCCAAGAACACTAGTGTGTGTTCTTGGTGTTCTTGGTGAAACTTGAAGATTTGAAGATCTAGTCAAAATGGATGTTTTCATGGATGAAATCAAAGAGTGTGACTAGGAGATGAAGTGTAACAACAAATCTAGGAAAGAACACTTATGTTTTTGAAGATCTCGAGTGAAGATCGGGATGATAGTTGAGAGAGAATTGGAGTGTTCTTGAGGTTGGAATGTGAGAAATGGCTGAAAATGATCATGGACCACATATATACTCTTGGGTTTACGGCCAGGGTTGGGTTTACGGCCGTAAACTCCATGTTTACGGCCGTAAACTCCACATGTTGGAGTTTAGGGCTTTAGTGTTGTACTGTGTCTCTAGCAGGTACATTTTAACACTCATTCCTTAAGTGTACTAGGCTTAAAACTCCTTAGAATGACCTTTAACCAGACTAGGACTCATTTCCAATAAGTCTGACACTCAGTTGAGTTGACTGACTGTGATTTAAAAGCAAATTTTTTTTCGGGTTGTCACAGCATCCCCCCGTTAGAGGGAATTTCGTCCCGAAATTAGCTTTCTTTCAGTACTATTGGGGTTGCGCTCCTCTGATTTGCAGAACACCTACTCGTAGACCTGGCAACCTTGCCCTGGCGTTCGTGATAGGATTCGTACTCGGTCCATCTATCATCACCTCGTGTATACAAGTCCTATATAATTAGGATTAGTAAGACGGTTGGATGTGCGACTCTGCCCCAGGTCCACAACCAAATAAGGAACCGGAGATAGGGTGGAAACACACATACTAAATCTGTGTAATCATGATCATATACCAACCTCGTGTATACACTGAATAGTGATAGGTGGGCTGTATTCGTCCATAGCCTCTCTTCTCGAACTTGGTCTGCTGGACGAGTGGTATTCCGTGACGGTATGCGGACACTTGACGAAAAGGGTTTCAGAGGACAAAGTACTCTTCGCATGAGTACTTCGGGGTTTAGAATACGAAAGATAAAACTGAGGTTTAGGTCGGACTGTCGATACGAATGACGAAAGTTTCGAGAACTTGCCGATTGAGGCGATAGAAACATATGAACTTAGTATGGTGAGGACCATGCCAACTCATGACGAATGATAGTATCAGACTCTTTGCTGAACAAATTTCGGCCGATTGGAAAGGAATATATGTTATACGATGATGTATCCCTAGCACGTTCGAAATGTACTCTTAGTGAGCTTGACTATGTACTCTTAGTGCGCCCGATAGTGTACTCTTAGTGTGTTCGAAAATGTGCTCTTTGTAAATGTTCTAGTGTTTTCTATTTTGCCTTGATGTTAACACTCCTACGTATCGTACCATGATGTGCGCGTACATACTGTGAAAGATATATTATTAAGTTTATCACCTCGTGCCTGCTAGTCCTAGTACGTGAAATCGTACCAGTATCAACGCAAAGCCGGAAAGATATATTATTAAGTTTATCACCTCGTGCCTGCTAGTCCTAGTACGTGAAATCGTACCAGTGTCAACGCAAAGCCGGAAAGATATATTATTAGGTTTATCACCTCATGCCTGCTAGTCCTAGTACGTGAAATCGAACCAGTGTCAACGCAAAGCCGAAAAGATATATTATTAGATTTATCACCTCGTGCCTGCTAGTCCTAGTACGTGAAATCGTACCAGTGTCAACGCAAAGCCGAAAAGATATATTTTACGTGCGTTTCCCTGGTACTTTGCGTGCTTTTCCCTGGTACTAAATGTGATTTTCCCTGGTACTTTGTGCTTTTCCCTGGTACTTAGTATGTTTCTCTATGTATATGTTATAGTATATTCCTCCCTATATTAACGTGTGGTGTATCTAGTATGAACTGAATCCCTATACGGGTCATTTAGTTCTCTTGAATAGTGTGACTGATTCCTATGAGTGAGTTATTATAATTACTTTTAAGTGTTATCCCCAAGTGTTAATCTTATATAAATATAAATTAAGTTTCAAAGCAATTACTAGGTCGAAAATGTACCGCTGCTCGAAGGCGACTCCGAGGTTGATTCTCCTGCGGTGATCATCAGAATTCTTCCATCCGCGCCTGAGTTCTTTGTTATCGGGCAGTCCCTCTGGTAGTGTCCAGTCTCACCACAGCCATAGCAGGCTTGGTTTTCTTCAACTCCAGGGACTTGGGAGATCGGTCGAGCCGGTGCCCTGCAGAAACGGACTGTGTGTCCTTTTCTGTGGTAGTTCTGACACTGCATTTTCCGGCATACTCCGGTGTGGTGATAGTTGCACTTCCCACACTTCGGAAGGGTTCCAGCATATCGACTGACAGATGTTGGAGTAGCATGTTTTGTGGCGGTGTACATAGTACTCGTTCGTTCCTCCTGGGGGGTGTCCTGTGTTGTTCGCTTCTTCTTCCCCTTGTTCTCTGACTTCTTTCCATAGTCCTCTTCCCTTGATGGCTCGGGAACCGGGACTTCTACGCCATACTGGACTTTATGGTCGATGAGTAGTTGGGCCAGGCGTTTGGCACTATCGAATGTAGCTGGTTTAGAAGACAACACATTTCCTTCGGTCGGGGCAGTCAGACCCCAAATGTATCGTTCTATCTTCTTGCTCTCCGGGGTAACCATCCCAGGGCATAGTGCTGCTAAGTCGCTAAACCTGTCAGTGTAGGCCACTATTTCTGAGCCAACCATCCTAAGCTCCCATAACTCTTGTTCCAGCTTTTATACTTCTCCCCTTGAGCAGTACTCTCTCATCATCCTTTCCTTCAAGTTTTCCCAGCCCATAGAGTTTGCCACTGTTAGAGTCAGTGACTTAACATGGCCATTCCACCATGTTAGGGCTCTTCCGTCGAAGGAACTGGGTTTGCATTTCATGAAGTCTTTATACGAACATTCCCTTGGGTGTTCGTGGGTATTTTCGTGGTTGTTTAGGTGAGCACTGCCACCAGATCCACTGATACCACTTGCGCGAATTTGGGTTAGAGCAGCTATCGTTGCTGCTGTTACCGCTGCCTGAAAAGCAGCTAGGTCGGACTGTGACGGGGGTAGTGGCGGTTGAGTTGGAGTTATCAGAATAGTGCGTCTGTTCGATTTGCGAGGAGGCATCTTTGCTAAAAGAATACAAAGATGAGATGGAATAAGTCTATAGTAGTGGACACAAGCCGAAAGCTGAAAAGACAAGATTGTTCCAATTCGGAATGTATCGGGTCCTGATTTCCACAGGGTACTAGAAACAATTCATAAAAGAGTCTATACCAAATAAACTCTATGAATTTGAAATGGCTATCCTCGAATGAATATCTGTTACTTGAATAACTGTTACCAGCTGCATGTAAGAAAAATAATCCTAACACATAATGTGAGCAGTGTTTCCACTTGCTCAAAAAGTTAACAAAATTATTAGTTATTAGTGTGACACATAAGATATTTTGGTTACTTCGGTTGATCCCTCTTTGAAAACTTCTTATGAACTTGCTCTTGTTCCTCCTGAACTCTTCTGTTGTCTACTATGAGGGAGTGGTTACATTTACCTGGGTTCGTCGTGCGAGAATGGATGTGACTAATGAATCTATGAGATTTAAGGTAACTTTATGGGGTGATCCTTACAGAATCCTCCTATAATTGCACAATGTATACAAGTTGTATACAACTTAAGATTAAATAGACCTTCGAATAAGTGATCCTACTCCAAAACAACAACCAAACAAGGAACAGGTAGTGGAGCGTAGATCATAAATTCTAAGTCTATAAAATCTCAATTATATATAACCCTGGAAGTATACATTGCAAGATTATAGACCTATCCGTAAGGGTCTTTTAAGTTATCACATAAGTTGTTTATATAGTGCCTAAAATACTCCAATAGTATTTTAATGTAATGTACTTAGTATGTTTCAAACTTGTTATCGCGTTATAGTATCATAGAATACTCCTATAGTATTCTAACTCAAGTGTACATGTTCTAGTATTCCCTTGACTTAGTATTCGGTAAGTTTTAAGACTGTTGCAACACCACATCACTCCCAAACACATGTCGGTCACATCTCGAATGAATATAGTTGATCATGATATATTGATCCTAGCTATGATTAGATAACTATTCAGGTTTGACGACAGTGTTCAACCTTTAAATACTTTTAGTTCGGTTCTTCTAGTGATACTTGGTCTAGTATGTACATGTATTAGCAAGTAGGTATATTTTTATAACTTATCGTTACACTTTTAAAATATACCATTATCCAGAGCACTTAGGCCCCATTGTATTTATAGTTGTATATCTTTGATCGGTTGATATACTTAGTTCACTATAAACAATGCTCTGATACCAATCTGTCACAACCCAAAACCGGAACGGCGGAAACGTTTTGGGGTGGAGGACGTCATGTTTAGTATCACAAGATATGTATATGGTAAGCAAGTAATGAACAACCATTTCATTTAGAAAGAAAGTGTTTACAATGTGTGTGTTCACAAAACATAGAATACATAAGCAAATAACAACAAGACTTGAAGCTATACTGCTCCATCTTCTGAATCCTCGGCACGAGTACCTGTCTAATCGGCTCCTGAGAATACAAGTTATTTGAAAGAGTTGATCAGCAATTAAGCTGGTGAGTTCATAAGATTTTAGTGATGTAAGTTTGTAAAACATTGTGATGACTGCTGTTGAAACAATGTAGTTAAAAATGTAGTTAAAAAATGTAGTGAGTTGTAAGTTCAGCTTAGAAAAGTTCGCCTGTTCCTCCAGGAAATCCTATATTTCCTCCCTTGATGATAGATAAGTAAAAATGACTCTATAGTCCTTTCTATGCGTACTAAATGGATACGAGTCATATAAAACTTAGAGTAAACAAACAACCGATTGTGCGTATCCGCCCTAAGTCCACAACCAACAAGGAACAGGAAATGAGGCGGAAGGCACACATCCAATTGGTTGTTAGATCCTTGTGGTGTATAACCCTGGTGTATTCCCTTGGTACTCACGGAGTTAACTGTAATAGTTCCGTTATATTTGAAGAAAGATTCTTTAAGAAAATCCACATTTCTGATACTAAAATGGTGACCACAGTGATTACTTCTATAATCACTTAGTTTATACTGGCTATATATGATCTAATATCGGTTAGATAGTTAATTGGGTGAATCTGCCCTAAGCCCACAACCAAACAAGGAACATGAAGTATAGCGGAAAGCACACATCCAACTATTTATTGGGTATTAATGACCTATAACCATGATGTATAAACTAAAGTATTATAGGGTTAATCACCTAAGGTCCTTTAAGTTTATCCTGGTTTAATAAAATGAATTAAACCCTTAACTGGTAAGTTTCTAGTTTTGTATACCAAAAGTTCTGTTTTGGAATGTATGTTTTGTACTAGGAAACCATGCATCGACTCTGTGTACTATGACTTGACCCATACCTGGTACCCTTATGATGACTCAATGTATAATGGACATATATATCTAGAATCGAATAGATAATAGGCTGGGTGAATCTGCTCTAAGCCCACAACCAAACAAGGAACAAGAAATGAAGCGGAGAGCACACATCCTATTTCCTATCGGATCCTATTGATATATATGTATCCTTGATGTATACATTAAGGAATCATAAGGTTAGCATTATGGTCCTTTCTACTAAACGTAGCCTTTCTACCAAAGCATCAAATGTTATGTATGTTTGTTTCATGTATGAGTATGTATATTCCCCACTTGAGACTGTCATTAACTAAATATAGTTTATACATTAATGAATATGTGAGAAAATCTCAAAGTAAATGTAATAGGGAAAAATGTTTTACCTCAGCAGTGACACTGCTGGTTATAAAGTAATAAATTACAGACTCCAGGTAGTATTAAATGGACAATACGCCTCGGAGAGTCTAAAGAAATGGAATACAGACTCCAGGTGGTATTAAATGGACAATACGCCTCGGAGAGTCTAAAGTAATGAAATGCAGACTCCAGGTGGTATTAAATGGACAATACGCCTCGGAGAGTCTAAAGAAATGGAATACAGACTCCAGGTGGTATTAAATGGACAATACGCCTCGAAGAGTCTAAAGTAATGAAATGCAGACTCCAGGTGGTATTAAATGGACAATACGCCTCAGAGAGTCTAATTGCCTTTAATCTCAAGTCGGTTAATTAAAGGTTTAAATGTGAACTCGTATGTCACATTAATTTATCGTATAACAGCGTTTGTATAGCAAGTCATAATATAGTAATGTTCACTCTGTACTAGTGTATAGTGTACTCTCTTATATAGTATGTACTAGTTGTATTGTATGTTCTCTCTGCCTAGTATATATGTATGCTCTATTTGTTTCTCATCATAGTATGCTTTGAATCATGTATGAACTGACTCTAAACTATACCTATTATAGTTTACTAGTAATGTACTTGAACTGTTGTGGAAAAGACTCATTTTACCACTAAGTTATGCTGGTACTTTAAAAATGGAGTTTTGTCAAACTATAAAGTACATAACTTGAAAAGAGTCTGTGAAATGTTTTGACAACTTATAAATGACATAAGTAATCGTTTTGAAAATGTTTATAACAAACAGTTACACAATTAACATTGTGTTCAACTTGTATTCCCCCCCTTAAAACATTGAAAACAGTTAAAAGATTCATTACGGGGTATGAACTCACCTGATGTGGGTGTTTCAACGAATACACGCGTAAGGATGAGAAGTTCCATGAGTGAAGTCCCGAGACACAACAAGTCCTAAATGACATACATTGGCATGTATTGACATAAATATAGTGCTTGGAAGCAACCAAATGCAAGGAAACACCTCACGGGACTAGGGAACACTTTGACCAAGTGTTGGAATCACACGTGATTCATCTGAAGGGTGTTTAAGGCATAGATTGGTGTTTACGGTCCTAAGTTTACGGCCGTAAACTCATGGTCAAACATGCATAATTGTGGGTTTGAATGCTAGGGAAGCTTGAGGGATTTTTGCTCTACACAATGGTGAGGAAGACCACTTCATTGGAGGCTTTTGATGAGTTTACGGCCCAAAGGAGTTTACGGCCGTAAACTCATGGACATTATGAAGTGAGTGTGGTTTAAGGTCTTACAAAGCACTTGGGAGTGTTCTAGCCTCAAGTCCAAGCCTTAGGAAGAGTTTAAGGCTCAAATGACACACTTATAGGGGTTTACGGTCAATTGAGGTGGGTTGACCGTAAACTCCTTTTGGTCCTTCATTCTTGATGTTTTCAAGGTCCTAAGCACGAACCTTAACTGGATATCAAGTATAGGGAAGAGTACTTACGACGTAGAGGCTTGAAATGGTCGGTTTTGGCCAAGAACACTAGTGTGTGTTCTTGGTGAAACTTGAAGATTTGAAGATCTAGTCAAAATGGATGTTTTCATGGATGAAATCAAAGAGTGTGACTAGGAGATGAAGTATAACAACAAATCTAGGAAAGAACACTTACGTTTTTGAAGATCTCGAGTGAAGATCGGGATGATAGTTGAGAGAGAATTGGAGTGTTCTTGAGGTTGGAATGTGAGAAATGGCTGAAAATGATCAAGGACCACATATATACTCTTGGGTTTACGGCCAGGGTTGGGTTTACGGCCGTAAACTCCATGTTTACGGCCGTAAACTCCACATGTTGGAGTTTAGGGCTTTAGTGTTGTACTGTGTCTCTAGCAGGTACATTCTAACACTCATTCCTTAAGTGTACTAGGCTTAAAACTCCTTAGAATGACCTTTAACCAGACTAGGACGCATTTCCAATAAGTCTGACACTCAGTTAGGTTGACTGACTATGATTTAAAAGCAATTTTTTTTTCGGGTTGTCACATATTAGATTATATATAGCTAGTGTAAACTAAGTGATTATAGAAGGAACTATTGTGGTTACCATTTTTACTAAAGGAAATAAGGGTTTTTCTTAGAGAGTGTTTTCATCAAATATAAAGGAACTATTACAGTTAACTCCGTGAGTACCAAGTGAATACGCCAAGGTTATATACAACGAAGATCTGACAAACAATGGGATGTGTGACTTCCGCCTCATTTCATGTTCCTTGTTTGATTGTGGGCTTAGAGCAGATACACACAATCGATTGTTTGTTTACTATGGGTTTTATATAACTTGTATCCATTTAGTACTCATAGAAAGGATTGTAGGTCATTTTTACTTATCTTTCATCATATCAGGAAATATAGGATTTTCTGAAGGAACAGGCGAACTTTTCTAAAAGAACTTACAACTTACTTACGTCACTAAAATCTTATGAACTCACCAGCTTAAATGCTGATCTACGCTTTCAAAATAACTTGTATTCTCAGGAAACCAGTAGACAGGTACGCGCACTGGGATTCAGAATATGGAGCATAGTAGCTTCATGTCTTGTTTTGTTATTTTCTTTTGTAGTCTATCTTATGTGAACCACATACTTTGTAAACACTTTCATTCTAATGAAATGGTTGTTTGTTACTTTGATTACCATGATGCATGTCTTGTGATACTAAACATGACGTCCTCCGCCCCCGAACGTTTCCACCGTTCCGGTTTGGGGGTGTGACAATCGTAAGCAACGAGTTAGCAATACTGCTTTGGGTATTCGTTTAGCAATATACGTCAATAATTCAGCCATGGGGAGATAGCGTACATCAAATGAATAGATATTTCATTAACTTGTATATGTTGCGATGCTGCCAACGTTCCACTCGACTGTCTAGAATAGTCCATGGTCATCATCCATACACTGCGAGCCTACCAACATTCCATTGGACTGTCTTGAATAGTCTGTGATCTCAAGAATCCTTATTCAATATGACATCACTTGCACATAATATTTATAATGGAAATTTGTTACTCAAAATAAATCCAAGGTCAAGTATGAGGTTTTCTAATCCATGTACGCTCCTTGGATACTTCACTTGTAGTAATGTGGTCTTACCCACACTGTCGAATATACCACCATCTCCTACATGAAACCTTTCATGCTACAACTCAAAATGAACATTCATTTAGACTATGAATCAAAGTTATCTAAAACATTTATGTCACTATAACTCTTCTAAATCATGTTCTCTACTGTCTACAACCAACCATTCTTTGGTATCTTCAAATACCTCATAATGTTCTTGACAGTTGTCTAGCATTTCAGTCAAGCCGATCTCTGATCCGATCTCACGATGCTCAAAACATATAAAACATAAGAATAAGCACAAGTCATAACATTCATGATCAATCCTATATCCAAAGCATATGAGACTAGATTCATCCTGTCATTTTCATGATTAGTACAAAGGACATTTGAGATTCACTCAACTCCTTGCTATGAACAATGCATTTGGAACTTTCATGTTGAAAATTTTCTACACATTTTTCCTTGACTGGATCATATTAAACATTTCAATCTATACTTTTAGATCCAAAGAACAAGTATCAATGTCATTTCCCCTTGTCCAATGTAGCAAAACAATTCCCGAGCTTTTTCACCTTGCAACTTAAGGATAATGTTTCCTATGAGTAGTATTGTCAACTTGAAATACCAAAAAGACAACGAAACTCCCACTAGCTTTGACATGTACTCAAGACTCATCTAGAATTATAGAAAGACAAAAACGTTTGAATCCCTCATGGAAGAATAGATTCATGTTACACAATGTTTGTTTAAATCTAAAAATAGACTTCTCAAGCTTACACACCTGATTTGGATACTTTGTATGTTTAAATCCTTTCAAAATATGTTATATATCCTTCGAAAGTTTCCTATTGAGAAAATTCATTTAAGCATCCACTTTAACATATCTTATATCAAAGAATGCAACAATGGTTACAAATGACCAAATAGACATTTCTCAACTGCTGGTGAGAAATGTTCCTCATAATGAATTTCCTGAAATCTGAACTAAACTCTTTTCCACTAAACTAGATTTGAATGTGTGTACATTCCTATCCATGTTAGTCTTCATATTGAAGATCTAATTGCAATGCACTGTTATAAGACTAGGATTTGGATCAACCAATGTCAAAATTAGTTATCCTTCATGGATTGAATTTCTCTATCCTTAGACTCTTCTAATGTCATCCATAAGACCCACCATTGCTTCCTAGTAGGTATTTGGGTTGTCCAAATTGATCAATGTTTTATCACTAATCAACGTATCTCTTTCCACATTTAGATGATACTCATAAAAATTGGGAGGTGCTCAAACTCTACTATATCTTGCCAAGAGGTAAGGTAATGTCATTTGACTCAACTAGTATTTCAAGCTCAGGTTGAGAGCTAGCGCCAACTATAGGTTCATTGTTGGTCATATATTGAATTTCTCCAAGATCAGTATGACTCCCACTGACTTCTTGCTATGTATATGTTTTTTACTCTTAAGGAAAATTTCTTTCGAGCTATAAGTAACATATATCAAAAGTATTTAGTGAATACTTGACAATGTAACACTTCATAAATCTCAATTCAAGTTGGTCCTTGGCTTTGTATCTAACAAAAAACTTCACAACACCAGATCTAAATGTGAAGGAGTTTTCCAGCTCCACATTTCACGAGGTGTTTTCAAAACCTAGTTAGCTGGATACAAGGTTAAAAAAATATGCTCTACTATTTCAAGTGTATATTCCTAAACATTTGTGAATGGTGGTGAAGAATGAATCATCATAGATCGAACCATATAGTGTTTGATTCTCCATTTAGTAACATCATTAAATTATGATGTCCTTGGAGAAGCCTATTATGGATGCCATTCCACACTCTAAGATGATCATAGAACTCGATACTAAGGCAGTCTCCTTTCTTTTTAGATTAGAGATCCTTTATCTTCATGCCTAATTGATTCCCTACTTTGTTCTGATACTCTTTAAAACTTTTCAAATTGTTAGAATCATGCTTAATCATATAAGCATAATCATATCTACTGAAACTATAAATAAATATGACATAGTATTATATGTCGTGCTGTGTGGTCGATCTGAAGGGTCCACATACATTTGCGTGTATATAAGATCCAACAATCCTTTATCACCATTACATGTCCATGTGAATGGTGACTAAGTCTTCTTGTCAACATACAAGACTCACATACATCATTCAACTCAAGGTCGAATGATTCCAAGTTTTGTCCAATTTGAGTTGGGTGACATGGTTCTTACTTATGTGGTTAAGGTGATCATGCCACAAGCATGATCATATCTAAACTATTAGAGGAATCAATGTTCAATTCAACACTGCTATTATTAGAAACACAAACTGCAATTTCATGAATTCCAATTGCAAAAAAAGTTTTAAACTTAAAACCATAATCTTTAAAGATTAGAATTGTTAGCTTTCCATTATCAATTGAAAATTGAAATTCACGTTTATATAAAGCATAAGATGAAATTTAGTTTCTAGACATCTCCGAAGAGTAATAACATGCGACTAGAATTATACTAACTCCATTACTAAACACAAGCTCAAAATCCTTAATCATTGTGACATTCATTCATTCCAATGATTATGTTTAGCTTTTGATGCTTAACTTACTTCTTTCCTATAGATCCTACAATGCCATCCAAATCTAATTACCACATTATGCATCAAGGTTCCATGAATTGGATGTATTTGGAGTTCGGTTGTTTAAGTACTTGTTGTAGAGTCAAACACTTGATTTTTCTTCAAAGTACTTAGGGAAACTTCGTTTCCTTTGATCATTGTATTTGCATTAATTGCAACTTGCCACTTTTGAATCATGGCTGTGTGGAATAGAGGACACACCAATTCCATTCCTTCATAATGGGATGTTCCGACCAAACCATTTCTTTTCATTTTGGATTTGAACGTTTCCTATTCATTTCACGAACATTCAAAAAGGCGATAACGAGAATTGGATACAAAATCTAATTCCTTTCCAGTTTCCCAGTTCGGAGAAGGTATAATAAATCCATCAATCTTTTCCTCCATACTATTCACATAATAAATTGAGTCGAAGTTATCATAAGAACTAATGAATGATCAAGGCACAAGGTCTATAGCAAGAGTCTTGTCAAGGGTAACATTGAGATTCTCGAGTTTGTCTATGTAGCTTCCATTAATTACATACAAAACTCTCTTCTTTAATTTGAATTCAATTAGGAACTCTTGATGATTTTTAAATCAATCTTATCTGGCCTTTTGTTGAAACATTTTAATCAATTGAAAATTTATTTCATATGTTCATATGTTCACAAAATCCTTTTGGAACATTGAGGACATGGTCATAATGATGCAAGGGACCTTACGTGACAAGTCTACATTTTATGGGAATAACAACTTATCTAAAGTTTACGCATTATTGATTTTAGATATATGCTCATTATTGACATCTTTCCCAATATCAAATCTGAGGAAGATCCCATAACAAATGAGCCTTTCTCGAGGGAGAACAAAGAGAAGTTAACAATTAGAAAGTAAGTGAGGAGATGGGAGAGGATTTTCATCTAACCTAAGCGAGAGGGTTTAAATAAGTTGATTCGGTCCTTAATTATTATAACCCAATTTTAAATTAAGGCTAGGATCCACAAATACAATTCGTAATATGAAGAGGGATGCCATAGTAATATCACGAAACTATTTTAGGTAGGTAAAGCATTTTACCAATTTCAATCAAAATGAAACTCCTAGATATTTTGAGATTAATTGAACAATCAATGGTGTGTTAGTCTCGAATTATGCTCTTCAGTTTGTGACTGGGATGCCGAAGATTACAAACAAGATGTGAATAACCATGTAAACCCGCGTGACATCCTCGAGGTCGTTTATGGTCTCACATTGATATGCCGGTTAACTACACATGCTCCATCAACAACCATAAATTCGAGTTTGTGCCCATCATTTCATCTTTGTAGTCCCACATTATTGTGTTGGTTTCCTACTTACGCTCCACTAACGTCTTGCAAAGAAATGATGTGTGTTTTCATGGATTAGCATACAATTTCACATTTTTTATAAAGTAACAAGAGTGGGATTTTGTAGAAGGTTCTAGTACTTTATACATTATATTTTTAATGTGATTAGTGTCCTATCAAACTCATTCGGCTAATGAACCTTCACCATACAAAGAAGCAGTGGGTGAAAAGGACACCCATTCAACGGTCATTTTATAGGTCGTTTCCTTATACCTCTCTTATAGTGTGGCTTCGTGAATGAGGCATACTATTGATTTAACTGATCTTTAGTTATATGTAGTAATATACTATTATACATATGTATAGGTGTATTTTAAAACCTTTTAAAATTACAAGGTTCAAATTGTATTAATTCAATTAACATTTAATTAATTAATATTTGAACTAATTAAGATTTAATAATTATCTTTAATTAAACCTTTAATTAATTAATACAAATCTTATTAAAGGATAATCATATTATATAATTATCTTATAAATGGATAATTACATTTCTTAAAACTTCATTGTATTTAAGTTAGGATTCTTAATTATCTTGTTATAATCTTCAGATTGTAGACATTTAAAATAACAATAAACAACTAACAATTATCCTATCTTTTGAATATGGAAAGAAAACCCCGAAATCAGATTTCAGGAAGTCGCCACGTCATAGTAGAGGACTGCCCACGACGTGAGTAGAACATATTTTTGATTTTTATGAGTTTTTCTGGTTTCATCTTTTATTCACTAGTAATCAAAAAGCATGACTCTGATACCCTTATTGGGGATTTTAGGTTACGATTAATTTGTACATGCAAAATTTCACTTAACTCTTAAGGGTACATGAAACCTAAACTAGATCTATATCTTTTCTCAATTAAAAACAACATACTTATGAAACAAAAACTATAAAGCGTGTGAATAAGTATTCATGAATAGAACCACATACCTCTTACTTGATTCGAAATAAGCTAACTAAGAACCCTTTGTAGTCTCCTTGGAAAACTAGATCCAAAAGTATGGCCGCCTCTAATGGTTCACATTCGTTCTCCACCTTTAGGTATGAGAAACCACGGAAATTAGATGTCCAAGGGGCCTATTTATAGTTTAGATAATTTTGCAGATGAATCCAGATTTGAATGGTTAAATAATAGATTTAATCCCTAGTTCAAATCCTTTTCCTTATCTGTTACCAAGATGTTTCTGGAAACCCTAAAGAGGCTCCAAAAACCGTCCATGCCTTGGTAGGTTCTATAATTTTCTCTTTTGTTCAACTATTAAACAATTACAATTCACCCCTTGCACCTTTAATTAATTCCAATTAATCCTGAATTAATTCCAGATTAATTTTGATTAATAATTAATCAATTTTGACTATCTTTAATGCTGATTAATAATTAATCAATTCTGATTATCTTTAGTTAATTAATAATTAATTATTAACTATGTCTAATTAAGTTATTAATCACATAACAAATTAACAAATCATTTATCTCTCTCTTTTGATTAATCTAACCCATTTTATAGTTATAAGGGCAACCCAAAAAGGACATTACTTTTATTCATCAACATTATACCAAGTTAGTGAGGACCTTAGACACTTTAATCCAAAAAATATATGATCATAAATGGTCACACTAATAACAACTTTATACAATTGATTATTTATTATAAACAGATTTTAATAAATATTCATTAAACTGTTATAATAAATTTGAAATTATATTGTTGATGGAAATATTAATTTTCAATAGCAAGTAACATAATATATCATAATGCATGATTTATTAAGTCATGTACATTATTTTGAACTAGAAAGACTTTTGACATTTAGCTAAAAGACAATGTTTATAACTTATAAAAGAGATTACAAGTTTTATAAACTTTGGCACTCTTCTTCCTGTTGGAATTGCCTAAAATTTGAGAGAGAGAGAGAGAGAGAGAGAAGCGTGGTTTGTAGGTTATTTTAATTTTGGGAAACTGCTTTGGAAACATAGGATTAAAGAATTATAATGAAGTATGAGGTGTCTTAAAGGATAAGACACAATGGGCAATTGTTTAGTGCTTTAAGACTTGCATATAACTTTCTTTTTGACTCACTATTGCCGAAAATTTCTTTAGCGTTCTCCCTCTCATTCTTGCATGAAATTTTTTTTGGAAGAATACTTGCATTTTGGAAGAATACTTGCATTTTGCTAACTTTAAGTCTCCCTTTCTTTTTCACTCACTATTGCCGAAAACATCAAGTTGAGTTCTTTTTGGTGTTTCCACCTAAGGTAGAGTTTTACTCCACATTCTACATCAACATTCAAGCCTCCCCTTGAGGATTCAAAGGACTACAGAGGTTGTCATATATTTCTTCAATTTTTGGTTGATGTTTTTCTTTCCAAACTTTGCAAGAAGTTCCTTGGTGGGTTTAAACTAGTTTTATGTTATTCGAAATTTTAAGTCTTTCGTTTGCTAAATATTGAGTTTTTTAAAACTAATTTTTGAATAAAAATCCATCAGACTTATCTAGACTTCTTAAAAAAACCAAACTCAATGACTTTCTTATGAAAGCATAGATTCCATCTTCACGATGCTTGTTTGAGTCCATAAATGGATCTATCAAGTGTACACACTCTCTTAGAATACTTGGCAGGTTCAAACCCTTCGGTTGGTGTTATGTACACATCTTCTGAAATTTCCCATTAAGGAAATCCATTTTAACATTTGTTTTCCATTCCTCATAATCATTAAAGGCATCTATGGTAAGGATTATACTAATAGACTTTATCTTAACTACTAGAGAGAACGTTTCCTCATAATCAACTCCTTAAGTGTAAATTCCCATCCATGTCTGTCTTCTTCCTGAAGATCCATTTACAACCTATTGTCTTAAGGTCAGGTGTAGGATCAACCAAATCCCAAACTCGGTTATCCATCATGGTCTGAATTTTGCTTTCCATTGCCTCTTTCCATCGCCTCTTTCCATTGGGCAGTCTCAGGTCCTCCCATCCCTTCCTTGTAGTTAGACGAATCATCTAGATTTACTAGTGTCCTATCAGCAATAAATGTGTTTCCTTCCATCATTATATGGAAACCATAAAGCTCGGGAGGGTTTCTAACTATACCGTGTCTACAAAGAGGTAATGATATGTCATTGCGGCTAACAGGTTGCTCAACCTCTGGTTGTGTGCTATTGTTAATTAAAGGTTCATTCTTTATTGGATCTTAAATCTCTTCAAGGTCAATTTGACTCCCACTGACTTCTTGAGATATAAGCTCTCTCTCTCTCTCTCTCTCTCTCTCTCTCATCTCTCTCAAGGAACACTCATATTCGAGCTATAAACACCAAATTTTCACTAGGTCTGTAAAAAAATATTCAAAATCCTTTTGTGGATAACCAAAAAAACGAAACTTCTTGGATTTGGCTTCAAGTTTATATTGGGTTTTGCATCGAACGAAAACCTCACAATACCACACCTTTATGTTGTTAAGTGTACGAACTTTTCCTGTCCATATTTCATAAGGTATTTTTAAAAACCTTCTTATTAGGAAAAAGGTTTAAGATATGGGCAACTATTTCAAGTACATCACCCCAAAACGTGATTGGTTGTCAAGCATGACTCATCATAGATTGAACCGTGTCCAATAAAGATTGATTTTTCCTTTCAATAACACCATTAAGTTGTGGTGTTCTTGGAGGAGCCAAATGTTAAACTATTCCACACTCTTTAATATGATTGTTAAACTCGATACTAAGGCATTCTCTTCCCCTGTCGGATCAAAGAACCTTTATCTTCTTGCTTAATTGAATTTCTACTTCATTTTGAAACTCTTTGAATTTTCAAAAGTTTATGAATTATGCATAATCATATAAACATAACCATCTCTACTGAATTCATCAGTAAATATAACTTAGTAGTGTTTACCATCCATTGTGGCATATCTGAAGGGTCCATATATGTCCGCGTGTATGAGATCTAACATACCTTCACCTATTTCACAAGTCCTTATGAAAAGTGAACTAGTCACCTTGCCTAGTAAACAAGACTCACATACATCATTCAATTTATGTTCGAATGACTCCAAGATTCTTTCACACCCCCAAACCAGAACGGCGGAAACGTTTGGGGGTGGATGACGTCATGTGCAGAATCACAACAATTGCATAATAGTAATTAAAGTACAACAACCATGATATTGATAAAGTATAGTTTTATATCTGTGTTCAAATCAATATTTACTTGACACCAAAATGTATAGCAAAAACTAAAAGACGTAAATCAATGAAGCTCCGTCTTCTCAAAACTTGTGGGTACCTGTTTACTGATTCTCTGAGAATACAAGTAGTTTTAAAAAGAGTGTCAACAATTAAGTTGGTGAGTTCATAAGCATGTTTGTAATTGAAATCTGTCATTTGTTCCTTAAAAAATGTAAGTGTGTTCTTCCAGAAAATCCTATATTTTCTGCTGTAAATGTATTGTAGTCTTAATATCCTAAGACAAAAATGTATAAGTGTTGTAGTACTCTGAAATAGTATAACGTAGTTTTATTATTAAATAAAACTATATGATAACTGAATGTTCCTTGAAATGTAATTTTCTTTGTACTAAAAAAATAGTATTTTGTAATTGTACTTGTATGAAAACCCTGTAAATGTAAGTGCCTGGATTTCACCAGTTGTACTGTAAAATACTGTGTTATAGTTTCATTATTTAATAAAACTATGTGAAGTTGTTTACGTATTCGTACACTAATCATATTGTTCAATACCAAATTGTGAGTTATCATAACCATGCTTGATGACCTAAGATGGCCTGAAGAGGACGTTCTTCAGGCGTCGGAATCAGTACGACATTTGTCACCCCAGGCCTGCCGGTGTAACTGTAGCTAACAGTTAAGGTGTGGGACTCTGGTTATAATTTCAGGACTTGGTTATAATTTCATTTGTCAATCCCATATAGATCTATACACAAGTGTCACGCTCTCCCTCCAGGAGACTCTGGTTATAATTTCAGGACTTGGTTGGTACTTATATAAGTACTTGAAGTAAGTCTCACAAAGCTATATTGACGGCTACGTGTAGAATAATGAAAAGTCCTATTTGTAATAAGTATCTGTATGTATATCTCATAAACTATATTTATTCTAGTTTATATGTTTGTTTTCCGTAATGTATTATGAACTTGGTAATATAGGGCATATGATCCATAAACTATACCAATTATAGTTTATATGTTTCTTTCTGTATTGTATCTTGAACTTGGTAAAATGATATGTAAGTTCCATAAGCTATACCTATTATAGTTTGTATGTTTGTTCTACTGAAATGAAAACCTTGTACTATTAACAACTTTGTATGTTTGAAATCTTAAATCCTTGATAAAGATATTTCGTGAAATTTAACATTTTATGTCCGAATGGTAGTAAAATAAATTTTGTAAAAATATTTGTTTAACACGTTTAAATAGTTTTATACTTATATATATATATATATATATATATATATATATATATATATATATATATATATATATATATAATTGTGATTAAAAAGTCAGTCGGATAGATGATTCTACCGTAAGCCCACAACCAAACAAGGAACATGAAATAAAGAAAAATCACCAATTCTATGCCTGTTCAATCTTAATTATATAATTATACATATATAAATCTATGTTTTTAAATAACGACAACGATTGTAACTAAATGAAATAATTTAAATATTAACACAAGATTTCTTGTGTTTTACTTGTATTCCCCCTAAAACAATGAAAAATCGTGAAAACGTAGGGGAATGAACTCACCTCGAATGCGTGTTTTTGGATGGGTACAACTTGGTTGCTATGATCCTCGGGATAGATTATGTACAAATAACCGTATCCTAATTATATTATACACATAATATTATGTATGAATTAGTTGAATTTATATGTTAAATGTTTTAAAAGACTAAACTAATTCATAGTAACTTACAAGTTTTCTGGAAGTTTTGGATGCAGATACGATGTGTTCTTGAATGTAATTTGAAGGTTTGAAGATTAACTGGGTAAGTGCTTTGATATTTGAGAGCACAAGAGATGAAATTTTTTTACTCTATGTGTTATATGAATCTCATTTTGTATATTACATAGGAAAGGAAAAGATAGGCGGTTGAGGTGATTTTTACGTTTGAATGTGTATCTTAGCACATTGGGAAGTTGAATATGTAAAATATGTAGATATTAAGGGGGGTTTTTGGCCAAGATAAGGTTGATTTCAGTCCAATCATGACCGAAATCACCTTGGATGCCCCACAATTGAATGATTTCGGTCCTAGTGGAGGAACCAAAACCGAAAACACAATTTGCTCCATGATGTTCAAATCCGAAAACACCCTTGTTCCTAGATGCTTAAAACCGAAAACACCATTGATCTAAGATTCCCAAGACCGAAATCTCATATGTAAGGTGTTAAATTTGGATTTTAACTTCACCTTTTGATGTATGTTGACTCATATCATCTTATATAAACATATATATATATATATATATATATATATATATATATATATATATATATATGCATGATTTTCAATATATAAGTTATATAAGTATGTTTTCCCAAGGTATACTCATATAATAATAATATAAACATGTCCTTATGATATTCAAAGTTCTTATTGCATCAATGTTATTATGTGAATTAACTTGTATACGGTTGTAGTTTAGACTTTCATTTGAACAAGTTTAACTTACATTGACTTAAAATAACGGCTTGTTATATTATCCCTCCGTTAGAGGGAATTTCGTCCCGAAATTGTTTCTAAAGTGGTACTCATGAACTAGGGAAAAGGTGTGGGTGCTTTTGTTTCATTTGATCTTCTCGTTTCGAAATGAATTTAGTTCCCCGCTTGGCATTCCAGCGAACCTTCACTATTGGTATACAACTTTGTTTTGTTCTCTTGATTTTCCTGTCCATGATCTCCACTGGTTCTTCTACGAAGTGTAGACTCTCGTTTAACTCGATTTCGTCGAGTGGAATTACAAGAGTTTCATTAGAAAGACACTTCTTTAGATTAGATACGTGAAAAGTGGGATGTATGTTACTGAGTTCATGCGGTACTTTGAGTTTATACGCTACCGGACCGATTCTAGCAAGAATCTCGAATGGTCCTATGTACCTTGGATTTAGTTTTCCACGTTTTTCCAAAACGTATCATTCCTTTCCAGGGTGAGACCTTTAACAGGACGCGGTCACCAACCTGGAACTCCAAGGGTTTTCGTCGTTTGTCCACATAACTCTTTTGTATGTCCCTAGAAGCTTTCAGTCGTTCCCGGATTTGGACGATCTTTTCTGTTGTTTCTCAAATGATCTCGGGACTGGTTAGAGTGCTATCGGAAATTTGTCGCTTTGCTAGTTGTGTATCACCCACTTCAGCCCAACACAGAGGGGATCTGCACTTACGGCCATAGAGGGCTTCAAATGGAGCAACTTTGATGCTATTGTGATAGCTATTGTTGTACGAGAATTCAATGAGTGGTAAATGGGTATCCCAGGATTTACCAAAATCTATCACACAAGCTCTTAACATGTCTTCCAGTGTTTGTATGGTTTTCTCGCTTTGCCCATCAGTTTGGGGATGTTACGCTGTACTCATGTCGAGTTGGGTTCCCAAGGACGTTTGCAGCGATTGCCAGAACCGTGAGGTAAATCTACTATCTCTATCAGAGATAATGGATATTGGCACACCATGCAATCATACTATCTCTTTAATGTACGTCCTTGTTAACTTCTCCATTTTTTCATTTTCTTTTATTGGAAGGAAGTGCGCGGACTTGGTTAATCTGTTGACGATTACCCAAATGGTATCATGACCACCCGTTGTCCTGGGTAACTTGGTTATGAAATCCATAGTTGTCCGCTCCCACTTCCGTTCGGGTATTTCTGGTTGTTGTAGTAAACCCGAAGGCTTCTGGTATTCTACCTTGACTTTGGCGCAAGTCAGGCATTTGCCCACATAGGTAGCAATATCAACTTTCATGTTCGGCCACCAATAGAGTTTCTTGAGGTCCAGATACATCTTGTCTGAACCTGGATGAATGGAGTATCGAGATTTATGGGCTTCGTTCATGACAACATATCTGTAGCCACCCAACTTCGATGTCCAAATCCGATTCATGAGATAATGAACTCCGTCACCCTTGACTTCTAGGTTTTTATCCATTCTTCTTAAAGCTTCACCTGCCACATTCTCGGGTTTCAAGGCTTCCAGCTGAGCCTCTTTGATCTGTGTGGACAGGTGTGAATGGATAATCATAGTTAGAGACTTTACTCGGTGGCCCAAGTATTCTTTTCGACTAAGGACATCTGCTACTACATTGGCTTTGCTGGAATGATAGTGAATCTCGCATTCGTAATCATTGAGTAGTTCCACCCATCGTTGCTGTCTCATGTTAAGTTCTTTCTGATCGAATATGTGCTAGAGGCTTTTGTGGTCCGTAAATACTGTGCATTTCGTACCATAAAGGTAATGCCTCCAGATCTTCAGAGCAAAAACCACTGCTCCCAGTTCAAGTTCGTGCGTTGTATAGTTAACTTTGTGGTTCTTAAGTTGTCTCGAGGCATAGGATATAACCTTTCCTCGCTGCATAAGAACACAGCCTAGCCCTTGCCTGGACGCATCGCAGTAAACTACAAAATCTTCCGTCCCTTCAGGGAGGGACGAGATCGGGGGGCTGCAGAGGGATCGCTTTAGTGTCTGGAAAGCAGTTTCTTGGTTCTCCTCCCAATTGAAGGTTACACCCTTTTGAGTCAAAGGAGTGAGTGGCTTTGTAATCTTGGAAAAGCTTTGGATGAACCTTCTGTAATAGCCAGCGAGACCTAGAAATTGACGAATTTCTGTTGGAGTTTTTGGGGTCACCCAGTTTTTGTTAGCTTTGATTTTAGAGAGATCCACATGTATCCCTTCCTTGCTGACCACATGACCTTGGAAATCCACCTTCCGGATCCAGAATTCGTACTTTGAGAACTTTGCATACAACTTATCTGCCCTTAATGTTTCCAAGACTTGTCGTAAGTGTTGGTTGTGCTCTTCCTTACTTTGGGAATATACTAGAATTTTGTCGATGAAAACTATTACGTACTTGTCTAAGTAAGGTCGACGCACACGGTTCATCAGGTCCATGAACACTGCGGGCGCATTTGTTAAACCAAAGGGCATCACTACGAATTCATAGTGACCGTAGCGAGTTGTAAAAGCGGTCTTTGGAATATCTTCCTCTTAGACCCGTAGCTGATGGTATCCTGATCTTAGGTCAATCTTGGAGAAGAAACTAGCTCCTTGAAGTTGATTGAAGAGTTCATCAATTCATGGTAAAGGGTATCAGTTCTTTATAATGAGTTTATTTAATTCCCGATAGTCTATGCACATGCAGAACGATCCATCCTTCTTCTTTACGAACAAGGCCGGTGCTCCCCAGGGTGAGAAGCTTGGTCTGATGAATCCTTTTCTTAGAAGTTCATATAGTTGGTTGGATAGTTCCTGCATCTCTGCTGGTGCTAAGTGGTAAGGGGATTTGGCTACAGGGATAGCTCCGGGAATCAAGTCGATTCGGAACTTGACTTGGCGTTCAGGAGGAACTCCTGGGAGATCCTCGGGTAATACGTCAGGGAAGTTACCGACTTTGGGAATGCTCTCGATGTCTTTAACTTCTTCATTCTTATCTACCACGCGAGCTAAGAAAGCATATTATTCCTTGTGAAGATTCTTTTGAGCTTTAACGCAAGAAATGATTTGAAGGTTTGTGTCGGGTTTGTCGCCATAAATGATAAGGGTTTCACGACTTGGCAGATTAAGGCGCATGGATTTTTCGAAACATAGGATATCAGCACGATGAGGACTTAACCAATCCATTCCAATGATGACATCTAAGCTTTTTATTCAGACCGACATAAGGTCAATTTGGAAAGAGTAGTTATTTAGAGTGAGGGCGCATCCTATGTATATGTCGTTAATACTCTCTGTCTTTCCGTTCGCCATTAATACGGTGAATGTGTCTTTTAGTGATTGGGAGTTTTGTTTAAGTATATGTTTGAATATATGGATAACGAAACTTTTCTCCGCACCACTATCGAAAAGAATGCATGCGTAAGAATTGTTGAGAAGAAACATATCAGTAACGACAGTAGGATCTGCTATTGCTTCTTCGTGACCGATTACCAATACTCTCCCCACACCACTAGCATTCATTGCTTTAGGACAATCTCTCTTGAAGTGTCCAGTTTCTCCACACCCATAACAAGCCTGTCTTACTCCAACGCCGGGGAGTTGGGATATTGGTTGTGCCAGCGCCTTACAGAAACGGGCGGTGTGCCCCTTTCTGTTGCAATTTTTACAATGCATTTCCCTGTAAACTTCCGTGTGATGGAAGTTGCACTTATTACACTTTGGCAGAGTTCCAGCATATCGACTCAGGGGTGCTAGAGTAGCAGATACATTGGTAGGAACAGAAGCAGGAACAACATCGGGAACAGTAGCAGCGTGAACTGTCACCGTTTGTTGTTTCTTTGAGGCTTCTTGAGATGATTTGCCCTTCCTTTTGTTCCAGAATTTCTTTTTTGTTGCCTCCTTCTTTGGGTTGCTCGGGAATGGTTGTCTGTCACACCCCAAAACCGGAATGGCGGAAACGTTCGGGGGTGGAGGACATCATGTTTAGTATCACAAGATATGCATTATAGTAAGTAAGTAATGAACAACCATTTCATTAAAAAGAAAGTGTTTACAATATGTGTGTTCACAAAACATAGAATTCATAAGCAAATAACAAAACAAGACTTGAACCTATTATGCTCCATCTTCTGAATTCCCAGCACGAGTACCTGTCTACTAGGCTCCTGAGAATACAAGTTATTTGAAAGAGTTGATCAGCAATTAAGCTGGTGAGTTCATAAGATTTTAGTGATGTAAGTAAGTTGTAAAATGTTGTTGTAAAATGTTGTTGTAAAATGTAGTTGAAAATGTAGTAAGTTGTAAGTCCTGTTTAGAAAAGTTCGCCTGTTCCCCTAGAAAATCCTATATTTCCTACTTTAATGAAAGATAAGTAAAAATGACTCTACAATCCCTTCTATGAGTACTAAATGGATACAAGTTATATAAGACTCAGAGTAAACAAACAATCGATTGTACGCATCTGTCGTAAGGCGGTAAGCACACATCCCATCGTTTGTTTGATCATTGTGGTATATAATCCTGGTGTATTCACTTGTTACTCATGGAGTTAATTGTATTGGTTCCTTTATATTTAATGAAAAGATTCTTTAAGAAAACCCTTATTTCTTATAATAAAATGGTGACCACAATGATTACTTCTATAATCACTTAGTTTATACTGGATATATATGATCTAATATCGGATAGAAAGTTAATTGGGTGAATCTGCCCTAAGCCCACAACCAAACAAGGAACAGGAACTAAGGCGGAAAGCACACATCCAACTACCTATTGGGTATTAATTATATATAACCATGATGTATAAACTAAAGTATTATTGAGTTAAGCACCTAAGGTCCTTTAAGTTTATATTGGTTTAATAAAATGGATTAAACCCTTTACTGGTAAGTTTCTAGTTTTGTATACCAAAAGTTCTGATTTGGAAAGTATGTTTTGTACTAGAAAACTGTGCATTGACCCTGGGTCCTATAACTTGACCCATACCTGGTACGCTTATGATGACTTAATGTATACTGAGCATATATATATATATATATATATATATATATATATATATATATATATATATATATATATAGAATCGAATAGAAAATAGACTGGGTGAATTCGTTCCAAGCCCACAACCAAACAAGGAACAGGAAATGAAGCGGAGAGCACACATCCTATTACCTGTCGGATCCTATTGATATATATATCCTTTGATGTATACATTAAGGAATCATAAGGTTAGCATTATGGTCCTCTCTACTAAACGTAGCCTTCTACCAAGGCATCTAATGTTATCTACGTTTGTTTCTTGCATGAGTTGTGTAATTTCCCAAATGAGACTATCATTAACCGAAAATATAGTTTTTACATTATTGTTTATTGTGAGAAGATCACAATGTGAATGAAATGGGGAAATAATAAAGTGCTGTAGTGTTGTATTATAGTAACTACTGCTGTACTTTCTACCTTAATCCGGCCGGTAATTAAGATTAAATGTGAAATGGTTGCACCATACTATCGACTAATAACACGACGATGAAAGACGTCGGAAGAAATGACATTTGGCACCCGTAGACTTGCAAGTCCCACTGTAGCTAACATCAAGGTGTAGGATAGTCAATCCAGTATAGATCTATACACAAATTCACGCTCTCCCTCCAGGAGATTCTGGCTACAAATCGAGCCATGACAGGTGATGCCATGCCCCGAACGATGGTTCACATTTATGTTATTGTATACTTGTATATGTAATGTATGTACTAGCTGTATTGTATGTTCTCTCTGTCTAGTATGTATGTATGTTCTGTTTGTTTCTCATCATAGTATATTTGACTCATGTATTAACTGACTCCTTGTATGCTTCATTGTACTAGAAGTAATGAATAGTATCTTCCTAAACCATACCTATTATAGTTTACTAATGTTTTTACCTGAACGGTTATTTGAAAAGACTCATTTTACGACTAAGTTATGCTTGTACTTTAAAAACGGAGTTTGATTAAACTATAAAGTAACATAACTTTAAAAGAGTTTTTGAAATGTTTTGATCACTTATAAAGGACATAAGCAACATTTTGAAAGATGTTTATAAGAAACAATTACACAATTATCATTGTGTTCAACTTGTATTCCCCCCTTAAAAGCATTTAAAACAGTTAAAAGATTCATTACGGGGTATGAACTCACCCGATGTGGGTGATTCAACGAATACGCGTGTAAGGATGAGAAGCTCCACGAATGAAGTCCCGAGACACAACAAGTCCTAAATGACATATATTGGCATGAATATAGTGTTTATAAGCAACTATATGAAAGGAAACACCTTCCGGGACTAGGAAACACTCTGACCAAGTGTTGGAATCACATGTGATTCATCAAAGGAGAGTGGAATGGTACTATCATGAGTTTACTACCATGGGTTTACGGCCAAAGGGAGTTTACAGCCACAAACTCATGGTCATTATGCATTTGAGAGTAGTTTAAGGTCCTATTTCCATCAAGGAAGGGTTCTAGGTCACAAGCTTTACATCTAGAAGGGTTTATGGCCAAAATGACACCCTTATAGGGGTTTACGGCCATGGGATATGGCTTGGCCGTAAACTCCTTTTGTTCTTGTGTTTTTGATGTTTTCAAGGCTCTAAGCATGAGTCCTAACTAGATATCAAGTGTAGGGAAGAGTACTTACGATATAGAGGCTTGAAATGGTGACTAAGATCCAAGAACACTAGTGTGTGTTCTTGGTGTTCTTGGTGAAACTTGAAGATCTAGAAAATAAAATGGTGACTAAGATCCAAGAACACTAGTCTTTAAGGGGGAGTTTATGGCCCACCTTGAGTTTAGGGCCGTAAACTCAAGTGTTGTGGCCGTGAACTCTTTTTGATGAGGTTAAGGCTTGATTTGTTGAACAGTGTCTCTAGCAGGTACATTCTAACACTCATTTCTTAAGTGTACTAGGCTTAAAACTCCTTAGAATGACCTTTAACTAGGATAGAACTCATTACCAATGAGTCTGACACTCAGTGGAGTTGACTGACTGGGCTTTCAAAACAAAAATTTTTCCGGGTTGTCACCTCATCCCCCCGTTAGATGGAATTTCGTCCCAAAATTAGCTTTCTTAGCAGTACTACTGGGGTTGCGCTCCTCTGATTGGCAGAATACCTACTCGTAGACCTGGCAACTTTGCCCTGGTGTTCATGATAGGATTCATACTTGGTCTATCTATCATTACCTCGTGTATACAAGTCGTATATAATTAGGATTAGTAAGATGGTCGGATGTGCGACTCTGCCCCAGGTCCACAACCAAACAAGGAACAGGAGATAGGGCGGAAACACACATACTAAATCTGCGTAATCATAATCATATACCACCCTCGCGTATACATTGAATAGTGATAGGTGGGTTGTATTCGTCCATAGCCTCTCTGCTCGAACTTGGTCTGTTAGACGAGTGGTATTCCGTGACGGTCTGCGGACATCTGGCGATAAGGCTTCGGAGGACAAAGTATTTTTCGCACGAGTACTTCGGGGTTTAGAATACGAAAGATAAAACTGAGGGTTAGGTCGGACCGTCGATATGAATGACGAAAGTTTCGAGAACTTGCCGATCGAGGCGATAGAAACATATGAACTTAGTATGGTGAGGACCACGCCAATTCACGACGAATGATAGTAACAGACTCTTTACTGAACAAAGTTTTGGCCAATTTGAATGAAACGTCTGTTATACGATGATGTATCCCTAGTGTGTTCGATAATGTACTCCTAGTGTGTTTGACAATGTAGTCTTAGTATGTTCGACAATGTACTCTTTGTAAATGATCCAGGGTTTTCTGTTTTCCCTTTGATGTTAACACTCCTACGTATCGTACCGCTATGTGCGCATACATACAAACGAAAGTGCTTTGATAACTGGTGATGATACTTTATATCATGATCCTCCTTGGTACCACTACGATCACCTATCATATACAAGTTATGAATATTTAAGATGAATAAGACAGTCGACTGAGTAACTCTGCCTCAAATCCTCAACCAAATAAGGTACAGGGATTAAGGCGGAATCACTCACTCTAAGCCTGCAGCCTCTTAGTTATTTACACCTATGATGTATATGCTACGCCATCATAGCTTCTCTAAACGGATCTTTTAGTTCTCTTGAATACTGTGATCTATTTCAATATGTGAGTTATTATAATTACTTTTTAAGTGTTTTCCCCAAGTTCTAATCTTATATGAATATAAATTAATTTTTGAAAGTAATTACTATTTCGAAAACGTACCGCTGCTCGTCGACGACTCCGGGGTAGATTCTCCTGCGGTGATCATCAGAATGCGTCCATCCGCTCCTGAGTTCTTTGTTATTGAGCAGTCCCTCTGATAGTGTCCAGTCTCACCACAGCCATAACAGGCTTGGTTTTCTTTAGCTCTGGGGACTTGGGAGATCGGTTGAACCGGTGCCCTGCAGAAACGGACTGTGTGTCCCTTTCTATGGCAGTTTAGATATTGCATTTCCCGGCATACTCCGATGTGGTGATAGTTGCACTTTCCACACTTCGGGAGGGTTCCAACATATCGACTGGCAGGTGCTGGAGCAACATGCGTTGTAGCGACGTACATAGTACTCGCTTGTTTCTCTTGTGGGGTATCCTGTGTTGTTTGCTTCTTCTTCCTCTTGTTCCCCGACTTCTGAGTATAGTCCTTTCCCTTTGATGGCTCGGGAACGAGGACTTCTACACCATGGCGGACTCCATGGTCAATGAGTCGCTGGGCCAGGCGTTTGGCACTACCAAATGTGGTTAGGTTAGAATACAACACATCTCCTTGGGTCGGAGCAGTCAGACCCCAAATGTATCGTTCTATCTTCTTGCTCTCCGGGGTAACCATCCCGGGGCATAATACTGCTAAGTCACTAAATCTGTCAGTGTAGGCCACTATGTCTGAGCCGACCATAGTGAGCTCCCATAGTTCTTGTTCCAGCTTTTGAACTTCGCCCCTCGGGCAGTATTCTTCCAGCATTAACTCTTTTAGGTTCTCCCAACCTATTGAGTTAGCCACTGATAGGGTCAGTGAGTTAACATGGCTGTTCCACCATGTTAGGGCTTTGTTGGAGAAGGTGCAGGCAGCATACTTCACTTTGCTTCCTTCTGGGCACGAACAGATTTCGAAGACCGAATCTGTTTTCTCGAACCATCGCATCAGAACGATGACTCCACCATTTTCATTAAAGGAAAGGGGTTTGCAGTTGGTGAAGTCCTTGTAGGAGCACTCTCTCGAGCGCATAGGGACCTCACCTTGAGTAGAATGAACAGGTGTTCCACCTCTGCTGGAACTGGTAGGATGATATTGAGCCATGGTTGTTGCCACAGCCGCAGCTACTACAGCATTTAGAGCTGCCGTATCGATTTGTGGAGGAGGTGTTGGAGTTATCGGAGTAGTGCGTCTGTTTGATCTGCGAGGAGGCATCTTTGCTAAAAGAATACAAAGATGAGATAGAATAAGTCTAAAGCAATGGACACAAGCCGAAAGCTGAAAAGACAAGGTTATCCTAGTTTTGGGTGTATCGGGTCCTGACTTCCACAGGGTTCTAGAAACAATTCATAAAAGAGTCTATACCTAATAAACTCTATGAATTTGAAATGGCTATCCTCGAATGAATATCTGTTGCCTGAATAACTGTTACCAGCTGCATGTAAGAAAAAGAATCCTAACATATAATGTGAGCAGTGTTTCCATTCGCTCATTAAGTTTAACAAGATTATTATTTATTAGTGTGACGTGTAAGATGTTTTGGTTACTTCGTCTGATCCTTCTTTGAAAACTTCTCATGAACTTGCTCTTGTTCCTCCTGGACTCCTCTGTTGTCTACTATGAGGAAGTGGTTACATCTATCTGGGCTTGTCGTGCAAGAATGGAAGTGACTACAGGATCTATGAGATTAAGTGAAACATTATGGGGTGATCCCTACAGAGTCCTCCTATAATTGCACAATGTATACAAGTTGTATATAATTCAAGATTAAATAGACCTTCGAATAAGTGATCCTACTCCAAAACCACAACCAAACAAGGAACAGGTAGTGAAGCGTAGATCACAAATTCTAAGTCTATAAATTCTCAATTATATATAACCTTGGAAGTATATATTGCAAGATTATAGACCTATCCGTAAGGGTCTTTTAAGTTATCACATAAGTTATTTATATGGCCTAAAATACTCCTATAGTATTTTAACGTAATGTTCTTGGTATGTTTTAAACTTGTTATCGCGTTACCGTATCATAGAATACTCCTATAGTATTCTAACTCTAATGTACTTGATCTAGTATTCTCTTGACTGGTGTTAGGTAAGTTTTAAGACTGTTGTAACACCACATCACTCCCAAACACATGTAGGTCACATCTCGAATGTATATAGTTGATTAGGCTATATTGATCCTAGCTATGATTACATAACTGTTCAGGTTTGACGACAGTGTTCAACCTTTAAGTACTTTAATTTTGTTCTTCTTATGATACTTGGTCTAGTATGTACATGTATAAACAAGTAGGTATATTTTTATAACTTATCGTTATACTCTTAAAATATATCATTATCCAGAGCACTTAAGCCCCATTGTATTTATAGTTGTATATCTTTTATCGGTTGATATACTTAGTTCACTATAAACAATGCTCTGATTCCAATCTGTCACACCCCAAAACCGGAACGGCGGAAACGTTCGGGGGTGGAGGACGTCATGTTTAGTATCACAAGATATGCATTATAGTAAGTAAGTAATGAACAACCATTTCATTAGAAAGAAAGTGTTTACAATGTGTGTGTTCACAAAACATAGAATTCATAAGCAAATAACAAAACAAGACTTGAAGCTATTATGCCCCATCTACTGAATTCCCAGCACGAGTACCTGTCTACACAAGTGAATACACAAGTGAATACACCAGGGTTTTCGCCGTTCCGGTTTTGTTAATGAGTAACAAGTGAATACTCGTGCTGGGAATTCAGAAGATGGAGCATAATAGCTTCAAGTCTTGTTTTGTTATTTTCTTATGAATTCTATGTTTTGTGAACACACACATTGTAAACACTTTCTTTCTAATGAAATGGTTGTTCATTACTTACTTACTATAATGCATATCTTGTGATACTAAACATGACGTCCTCCACCCCCAAACGTTTCCGCCGTTCCGGTTTTGGGGTGTGACATTGTCATGGAGCCTTGGCGAACTCCATGATCCACGAGTGTTTGTGCCAGCCGATTGGCACTATTGAAAGTAAGTGGATTGGCAGCTATAATATTTCCTTGGATCGGGGGAGTTAATCCCCAGATATACCTTTCCACTTTCTTACTTTCTGGGGTGACCATCTCGGGACATAGAATAGCCAGGTCACTAAATCTGGCTCTGTAAGCAGCAATGTCGGAGTTTTTCATTGTCAAACCCCAAAGTTCTTGCTCTAGTTTCTGCATCTCGCCCCTCGGGCAGTATTCTGCTAGCATTAAAATTTTTAAATCTTCCCAGCTCATAGCATTGGCTATTGAGAGGGACAACGACTTAACATAGCCAATCCACCAAGAGAGGGCTCTGTCCTTGAAAGTGCATGCTGCAAATTTCACTTTGCTTGCTTCAGGGTACGTACAGATTTCAAACACCGATTCTGTTTTCTCGAACCCGCGTGTTAGGGAAATGACACCTCCGGTTCCATCAAAAGACTTAGGTTTGGCATTCGTGAAGTCTTTGTATGAACACTCCCTTGGGTATCCGTGGCTTTCTCCGTGATTAGATGGGTTGGCACCACTACCTGCCCCACTAGCACCACTTGCATTAATTTGCGTCATGGCGACTGCCACGACGACTATTACTACTGCTTGGAAGACAGCGGGGTCATACTGTGGAGGTGGCGGTGGTGGTGGAGTTGGTGGAGTTTTGTTGAAACACCTGTTTGATTTACATGGCGACATCTTTTTCTAAAAAGATTAAAAAGGAAACGGCGATAAGTCCTCTATGGTGATCAAGAGTCAGGTGATATATTGAACAAGATATATCTTAGTTCTAAACTTATCATATCCTGACTTTTATAGTGTTCTTTTTAGCGATTTATAATGGAAGTGTTCTAATATAAGTAAACAATCGCAATTTCAAATTATGAAATTTATAGCAACACTTCTAATGAATTTGTATAGTGTGTCCCATTCTGGGTCCCCCTATAATCACATAGTGTATACAAATTATATATAACCAAGATCAAATTGACATTCGAATAAGTGATCCTACTCTAAGTCCACAACCAAACAAGGAACAAGAAATAAAGCTAAATCACAAATTCTAAGTCTAAAAAATCTTAATTATATATAACTCTTACGTACACACTTAGTAATTATAGATTTACTATCAAGGGTCCTTTGTTTTTACATGATTAATTCTGGTAAGAAGGCCCTTCTCGACTATAAGTTTATATAACTATCGAGGCCTAATTATTTGGTGTGCTAGTAATATAGTGCCATAAAATACTCCTATAGTATTTTAACTTTATGTTTGGTTCTAGAGTTTCTCTTGTATATATAGAGTTGGTAAGTTTTAGACTTGTTGCAACACCACGATCACTCCCAAACACATGTTGGCCGTATCTAAAATAAATATAGTTGATCAGACTATATTTATCCCAGATATGATTACATAACTGTCTAGGTTTAACTGTAGTGTCCAACACCTAAATACTTTTGTGTAGTTCTTACAGTGATATTGTTTCTGCTATGTATGCATGTTTGTATACTTCTTATAAAATACTTAGATTTTAAAAGTATACTTTTAGTCAGAGCGTTTCAGCCCCATTGTATTTATAGTTGTATATCTTGTGTGGTTTGATATACTTAGTTCACTATAAACAATGCTCTGATACCAATCTGTCACACCCCCAAACTGGAACGCCGGAAACGTTCGGAGGTAGATAACGTCATGTGCAGTATCACAACAACCATGATATTGATAAAGTATAGTTTTACATGTGTGTTCAAATCAATGTTTACTTGACGCCAAAATGTATAGCAAAAACTAAAAGACGTAAATCAATAAAGCTCCGTCTTCTCAAAACCTATGGGTACCTATTTACTGATTCACTGAGAATCCAAGTAGTTTTGAAAAGAGTGTCAACAATTAAGTTGATGAGTTCATAAGCATGTTTGTAATTGAAATCTGTCATTTGTTCCTTAAAAAAATGTAAGTGTGTTCTTCCAGAAAATCCGATATTTTCTGCTGTAAATGTATTGTAGTCTTAATATCCTAAGACCAAAATGTATAAGTGTTGTTGTACTATGAAATAGTATAACATAGTTTTATTATTAAATAAAACTATATGATAACTGAATGTTCCTTGAAATGTAATTTTCTTTGTACAAGGAAAATAGTATTCTGTAATTGTACTTTTATGAAAACCCTGTAAATGTAAGTGTCTGGATTCCACCAGCTATATTGTAAAATATTGTGTTATAGATTCATTATTTAATAAAACTATGTGAAGTTGTTTACGTATTTGTACACTAATCGTATTGTTCAATACCAAATTGTGAGTTATCATAACCATGCTTGATGAACTAAGATGACCTGAACACGACGTTCTTCAGGCGTCAGAATCAGTACGACATTTGTCACCCCAGGCCTGCCGGCCTAACTGTAGCTAACAGATAAGGTGTGGGATTGTCAGTCCCGTATAGATCTATACACAAGTGTCACACTCTCCCTCCAGGAGACTCTGGTTATAAATTCATGACTTGGTTGGTACTTAGATAAGTACTTGAAGTAAGTCTCACAAAGCTATATTGACGGTTACGTGTAGAATAATGAAAAGTCCTATTTGTAATAAGTATCTGTATGTATATCTCATAAACTATATTTTATATAGTTTATATGTTTGTTTTCCGTAATGTATTATGAACTTGGTAATATAGTGCATATGATCCATAAACTATACATATTGTAGTTTATATGTTTCTTTCTGTATTGTATCTTGAACTTGGTAAAATGATATGTAAGTTCCATAAACTATACCTATTATAGTTTATATGTTTGTTCTACTGAAATGAAAACCTTGTATTATTAACAACTTTGTATGTTTGAAATCTTAAATCCTTGATAAAGATATTTCGTGAAATTTAACATTTTATGTCCGAATGGTAGTAAAATAAATTTTGTAAAAATATTTGTTTAACACGTTTAAATAGTTTTATAATTGTGTGTGTGTATATATATATATATATATATATATATATATATATATATATATATATATATATATATAATTATGATTAAAAAGGCAGTCGGATAGATGATTCTACCCTAAGCCCACAACCAAACAAAGAACATAAAATAAAGAAAAATCACCAATTCTAAGCCTGTTGAATCTTAATTATATAATTATACATATATAATTACAGATTCCATCCGACTAGATCTTCACGATGAGTTTCTTATTTATATGGCCAAGGTGACAATGTCATAAGCACAGTTTATCTAATATATTAGAATAATCATATTATAGTTAACATTGCAATTATTAGAAACACACACACCACTTTCATAAATTCCATTGCAAAGGGAATATTTAAATATAACACAGCCATCTTTATAAACTAGAATATTACCCTTTTCATTGTCAAATGAAAATTGAAAACCTTGTATATACAATGCTTGGAAAGAAATAATGTTTTTAGACATCTCCGAAGAGTAACAACAATTAACTAAATTAATCAAAACTCCACTACTAAGCGTCAACTCAAACACTTTGAGGCATGCAAGATTCTTCTATTCCCCATGATCAGATTCAAATCTCCATGTTTAAGCTTCCTTCTTTCCTTTAGTCCTTAGAATACAGTGCATATGTGATTACTACACCCCATATAAAAAAACCCATGAAGTAGATGTAGTAGTTATGAAGTTCGATCATATAAGTACCTGAATTGGACCCAGTTTCTTGAACCTTATTGTGACAACCCGAAATTTCTAACTTGTACATTCTTCATTTTTATCAAAGTTAGCCTCGTTTTGCTACTTTGTAATGAAGTTGTGGGTCTATATGAGTGTTCTAGGCTTAGTACAACCTAGATATGAGTCTTAGGAAGGGTTAGAATGTGTGTAGCATCGATAAAATGGGCCAAACACACCCAACATGGTGTGTGCGGCCGCACATCCGAGTGTGCGGCCAGCTAGCCGCACACAGCCAGCCGTACACCCTCCCAGCCGCATACCCGACCCTATATATTAGAGGAGACCCCTTCATTCACTCTTTTCCCCTTTTGGCTGTACTCTACTTCCCATCTCTACTTTCTCTCTCTAGAAACTTCATCCAATAACACTCTAAGGGCCTCAAAAACGTGAAGTACTCCATCATTCAGCTTGTTATACTGGTAAGACACCTTAATCTAAGCCTAAAACTCTTCATGTTCTTCGTGTTCTTCATCACTTGAAGGTGTACGGCCGCACACCTTCATAAGGTGGCCGTACACACCTCGAACACTCTCCAAAGTGAGAGTTTGACTCCCTATCTGCTAGTTGGACTTGGTATTGGCCTTGAACCACCTAAAAATCGAGATTTTGGGCATGAATGAAGAGTGTACGGCCGCACACACACTCTGTACGGCCGCACACTCCCATGTACGACCGTACACAGGCCTGGCCGCACACCCTGGCCGTACACCTGGCCGCACACTCATAAAAGTCGAGTTTGGTGGCCTTACACTCAAATCTAAAGCCCTACACTCATTTAGGGACTTCAATAGGTGTTTGTAACACTTAATTCTAAGTGTTTTCATGTCCCTAAGGTGTGTCCATGTATCTATTAGTCGTTATATACCCTAAGTGTATTCATATATGTGTTATTACATGTTAAACTAGGATCCGTTTGTGATCACGACTTCATTCGACACCCCGCGATCCTAAATCAATCTTTCTTTCGAGTTACTCACTTCAGGTGAGTTCATACCCCTTAATCAACCTTTGAAATGATTTTAAATGCTTTTATGGGGGGGGGATACAAGTTGAACTATTAAGTTATTATATCAACCGTATGTGATTAATAACTGTCAATCAACTAGATTTTGCATGCTAAACTGTTTTATTCCGCTAAAAGGCTTTCAAATATTGTCTTCAAATCTCTTTTGAAGTACTATAATCTCTTTTTAAATTACTAAACTTTTATCAAAGTCTTTAAACTGATTTTCTTGTTTGATTCATGTCTATATAGATATAGTTATATAAGTAGGGTTTGAAGGACTTAGGACTGATAGCCCGCTTTATTTCATGTTCCTTGTTTGGTTGTGGACTTAGAGTATCCGGTTATTTGTCCGAGTGTCGTTGAAGTCCTAGTTATATATTATGTATATCTTTTTAGATATTAAAACTCTTACTCCAGTTCAGCGCCTTTAGGTAGCAAAGGTACCTAGATAACCTCTCAAGTAAACTATAGTAGGTATAGTTTAGAAACCAACAATAACTTTAATGAGGAGAAACTAGCTATATCAATATTATAAAACATGTACTTTTAGTAAAAAGAAACGTATATAGCAATCAAAGCATGAGATACATCCTCATGACACGGATTTCACCGTTGTCGAGTTGGTAACCAGAGTCTCCTGGAGGGAGAGCGGGCATTGTGTGTAGAGATCTATACGGGACAGACCATCCTACATCCTGACTGCTAGCTACAGTCTCGGCCGACCAAGCCAAGGGGTGACAAATGTCACATTTATTTCGACGCCAACGGGTCGTCGTGTTTACATCTGTCAATCAGTATGGTTACGAGTATCTTCACATTTACCTTATAATTCATGGCCTTAAGGTAATTAGTACCACAGTAGTTTCTACTTATAAAACTACGGTACTATAATATTTTCCCTAATACATTAAACTTAGAACGTTTTTGATATAAAATGATAATGTAAAACTATATTTTGATAATGATAGTAACAATTGAGAAAAGTGCTCTTTAAACTCAAAACAGTCGAGTCTTGGTAGAAGACTGCTTTTAGTGGAGAAACTCATTCTTCTAAACATGAAACAGTCGAGTCTTGGTAGAAGACTGCTTTTTGTAGGGAAACTCATTCTCTTTAAACATGAAACAGTCAATTCTAGGTAGAAGGCTACTTTATTTAGAAAATATAGGATTTTCTGGAAGGAACTCAAATACTTATTAAACTTTTATCACCATCATCTAATGAGATTATTTTGAGGAAAAACATGTATTTATATCAATGTCATTAAAATACTTATGAACTCACCAGCATTAAAATGCTGATCCTCTCTTTCAAAATAACTTGTATTCTCAGGTCGTCAATAGACAGGTACACTCCGGGAGCTTTTGCGAAGTCAGCCTTGTACCGAGCTGCATCTTATGTTATTCTCTATATCTACCTTGATGTCGTTGCTAAATGTAACCTATGTAAAAACTTATACTATTAATGCAATGGTTGTTGTACTTTGATTACTATACTGCATGTGTTGTGATACTTGACATGACGTCCTCCGCCCCAGAACGTTTCCGCCGTTCCAGTTTTGGGGTGTGACACTTATCATCCTTGAGATCTTTCAAGTACTTTGGGAATATTCGCTTGCAATGCCCCTTAACGCCATAATAGAAACATAATTCTTCTTTAGGATCACTCATAGGTGGAACATACACATTTCCATTTTGGGAATGTTAAGCCACAACCTTTCCTTTCCACTTTGGATTTGAACACTTTCTCTTGTGTCCACCACCATTCTTAATGTCGAGTACTTGATCTTAAGGTGTGTTATGAGTTTTCTTCACATCGACTTCAGCTGTCTGGAAGAGGCCATAGAGCTCCATGAATGTCTTGTCCATACTATTCAGTTGATAAGTCATGATGCAATTATCTTATAAACTAGGGAGAGAACCAACTAATAGGTACACATATAGGTTCTTGTCGAAGACAACATTGAGGTTCTTGAGTTGGTCTATGTAGTTCTTCATTTTTGAACATGAGCACACACCGATCCACCTTCTTTGAGTTTACATGATGTTAGGGATTTGAAAATCTCAAATCTCTCTTGCCTTACAAGTTCATTTCATACGCCCAATGTTCTCAAAAGATTTCTGAAGGTCCGGTGACATGGCGAAAATCATGATACAAGAAACCTTTATTCGAGTCATGCACGTTTTTGGTGTGAGCCTTATTTTCTTCATCAATAGATTTATCGTCAATTTCTAGGATATGTTCGTCGAGCACATATCCGCGATAGTCATACCTCAATTTGATCCTTAGGTTTCTCATCCAATCGAGATAATTAGCCCCGCCAGTGAGGTTTTTTCTTTGAAGAACAAAAATGAAGGAAACATTGGAATTATTGGGTGGAGGAGGTGGGAGAGGAAGATCATTGATACTCGACATCTAAAAGGAGAAAAAAGTTTAGTTATTTGATTTTATTCTTTGAATAATTAGCCAATTTATTTTAAGGCTGGGATCCATATTTTCAATTCGATTTATGAAGAGGGATGCCGTACTCATATCAAAAATTTATTTTAGGTAGGTAATGCACTTTACCAATTTCAATCATTATGAAATTTCTATATCTTTTTAGATTCATTGGAACTAGTCAATGGCATGTTAATCTCAAATTTTCACATCCTCTATTTGTGCCTGGGATGTCGAGATCTCACAAATAATACGGTGAACCAACCATGATATAACATGTGACGTTTGATTATTTCATGGTCCTCAAGTTGGCATGTTGGTTAACCAAACACGCTTCACCAACAAACCACGACCACAAGTGCCACATCATCTTCTACTTACATCTCAAATTTATATGTCGGTTAACTACACACGCTCCATAAATAGACAATAAGGAATAACATGCATTATTCATGGATTAGCAACTATTCACATTTTCCTAAAATAACTAGGAACGACAATTTTGTTTTTAGTACTTTTATTTGTTATAATTTTAACGAGACATCATCCTATCGAACCCTTTATGCTAACCACAATCCACCACACAACAAAGTGGTGAGTGAAAGGACACTCATTCAATGATCATTTTATAGGTCATTTCCTTATACCTCTCTTATAGCATGGTTTCATGAATGAGGCATAGTCTTGATTCGAATAACAATCATTAATTAAACATGTAAGTACCCATGTTGTATTATTATTTTACATATAGTAATCATATTACATATATAAATTATTTTGGTCTTCACATATTCTTTTATAATATTTTACAATAATATGTAAGGTAAATTTTAAACAATTTAATTTTATATGATTTAAACAAATTATCTTTAACTAATCTTTTAATTAATTAATTTCAAATAATTATCTATAATTCCTAGTCTTTTAGGCATATTTATCTTCTTAGTTTATGTAAGGTCACACCTTATGATCTGATGAGTTAAACACACAACACGCTGATAGATCAGCATCAGCGTCTACTGCATCTACAACGCTTGCGAATCAAGCTTATCAGCATCAACTTATAGTACAATTATCCGATTGTAATCTTTTGTATATTATGTAATGATATAGATAAGTATAGAATAGATCATAGATATGATATCTTTCTGAGAAGATCGGTTCTTTGTATAGATTAGACGCAATCCCTTGAATCATGGGATATGCATGTATAGATTAGTATATATACAACAATAGTGAAAACCCTAATGTTGTGATCGTGGCTTTCTGTCAATCGTCTTTGTGACAAACCCGTCTTCTTGGTGAATACAAAACCCTTTCTTTGTGAAAGAACAATTTGGAGAACTTCTGTGTTATTTACTTTATGTTTATTATTTTGCTTAGATTAGTTTTATGTTGTTTTAATACTTGAAGTGTATCCGATCGATACAAACCTTCAATTGGTATTAAAGTAGGTTTTAGATACACTCAAGTAATCATGTCAACCTCTTTTACTCAAAAATCAACTGTTTGCAACAAGATTCCTTCGTTTGATAAACATAGCTTCTTTGCATGGAAATCAAAGGCCATGGGAGCTCTCGATTTCATGGATCTTAATATGCACGATGTCGTTGATAAAGGTCATATCGCCGCTATGCATCAATCATCCAGTGATGGTGGATCTGGTAGCAAGCTGAAAGGGAAACCTGTTCCCGGATTCAACAACGAAGAGAAGAGGATGTTGAATCTCGATGTAAAGGCGAGAACTACTATTGGAAACTCACTCCCATTTTTTGTCTATCGTTTGGTTCAAAATTGCTCAACAACTTAATAGGTGATGGCCACTCTATCATGTGCTTTTGAAAAGGAAAACTCCTCAACCGATGAATGTAAGTGTCTCATGGCTCAGATTGTTGAACCACACACTGACACTGATCATGGCAGCATTAAGATCCATGAAACTGAGCATCCTCACATTGCGAAGGACCTCAAGTCAGAATGGGACGATACCCCAGCGTATCAGGTAAAGAATCTTGTTAATCTTTCCTCTGTTCAAAATATTGAAAAAGATGACTCAATTGATCTCTTATGTGTAAATTTATTGGTCTCATATAAAATAAAATTCTCTCTTAGTCTTGAGTTAAAGGAACTCAAAGAAAAAAACTCTTTTCTTGAAAAATCTATTTCCGCTCTAAAAAAGGAAAACACTTGTATCTCGCTGACCAATACTTTTCTTTGCACTGAAAAAGAAAAAGTTGTTGATCATGCTAATCGCACTCAACTTATTTTCAAAAACTGGTCATCTTCTTAATTTAATGTCACAAGAATCATTAATACTCAGATTCCATATCAGTGTAAGAAAATTCTTGGATTTGATATAGAAGGTGCTATTTCTTTAACCAAAGTTGTTGAGACTAAACAAACCTTTTATGAAGCTGACTGCTTAAAGGAAGATTTATGAGTAGATTAGTGAGTTATCCTTTTATAAATCGATATTTAATTGATACTCACTACTCTACTGATTCTAATGGCATTACCAAATATATTTCTAAATTATCTGCTCTTGATCCTTCCCACCAACCTTCTCATCATGAGTATGTTCTTCCCTCCACTAAGATTTTGCCAAAGTTTCCTATATGTAATGGAAAATTTCATTCTGTAAACAAGATTCTTAGCATGTTTCCTCAGTGCCCAGTAAGCAATTATGAACCTGAAGATCAATCAAATTCTTCCACTTCTAATGAATCTTCAATGCATCATGAGCCCCATGAAAATGTAGTATCTGAGAATACCATCAATGACATCCCTTATCCCAAAACTCTCAAATCAAATTCATCAATTGAAAAGAAATCAAAATCTAATGTTAGGGGAAAGAATTCTAGAATCAAAGGTTGTTATCGATGTAGTGATGCCTCTCACAAAGTCAGCGAGTGCACTTTTGAAAAGGACTCCGTTCGCATTGACAATATCAGAACTCGCAATGATAAGTGGATCAAAAAGGGAAACTCGTTGAACTGTCTCCCTCATGGTTGTTATAATATCTTTTAGCGAGTGACCATTTGCAAATGGGTCAGTATGTAGTATATGTATTCTTTTTGTGTTTTATGTCTTATTGTATATATTAGTCTTAGGGTAAAGTGCCTATTTGGTATTTAGACAATGGTTGTTCAAGGCATATGATAGGATTCAAGTCTCTCTTGGAAGATTCATAAAGAAGGATGGTCTGATGTTACATATGGAGATAATGGAAAAGGAGCTACAAAGGGATATGGACCCATCAAGTGCAATTTTGTTGTTTTCAATAATGTCTCTTACGTGAAAGCTCTTCAACATAATCTCATTTATATCAGCCAACTATGTGACACTGGTTATGAAGTTTTATTTAACAAGAGAGAAGGAAAGTTTGTTGATCAAAAGAATGCCACTGTTCTTACTGCAAATCAACAAAACTATATTTATGTTTAGGATATCTTTTCTTCTGACAACTCTCTTCGTCATTGTTTGTTCTCCCGTGCCCAGTCTCATCTAAATTGGTTGTGGCACAAGAGGCTGTCACATCTGAACTTCAAGAACATTTCGAAGATTGCAGGGAATCAGCTTATAAGAGGAGTTCCTAAAATGCAGTTTGTCAAGGATAAGTGTGCTCAACATGTGAAAAGGGGAAGAAAACCAAGTCTTCTTTCAAGCCAAAGTCATGCTCCTCTATTATCAAATTTCTTCATCTCCTTCACATGGATTTGTTTAGACCTGTTCCAGTTAAGTCAAGAGCTGGGAAGAAATACACTCTCGTCATTGTGGATGAATTTTTCTAGGTTTACATGGGTAGTCTTCTTAAGGAAGAAAAATCATGCCGCTGATGAAATCATTGCTCTCAACAAACAGTGGGAAGTTCTCTATGATCACAAAGTAAGGCAATTACGTAGTGATCATGGAACTGAATTCAAAAACTCCTCTCTAGAGGACTTTTGCTTAATCTCAGGAATTTCTCAAAAAATTTATGCAACTTGAACTCTTCAGCAAAATGGTATTGTAGAAAGAAGAAACAGAACTCTCATTGAAGCTGGAATAACTATGGTCGTTGAAGCTGGTCTTTCTTTGTCATTTTGGGTTGAAGCTGTCAATACAACGTGTTATACCCAAAATCGGTCTATTATTGTTAAGCGTCATGGGAAAACTACTTATGAACTACTAAAAGGAAAGAAACCGAACATCTCTTTTTTTCATGTGTTTGGATGTGTTTTTTACATCTTGAATCAAAGAGATCATGGTTCGAAGTTTGAAGCTAAAGCTGATGAAGGAGTGTTCCTACGATACTCTAGCGTATCCAAGGCTTTGAGAGTATTTAATCATTCAAGGAAAATTGTCGAAGAAACAGTTCATGTCACTTTTGACAAGGTATCATTCATTCATTATCGAGTTGAATATCCCTCGTCAATTCTGAATGAACCTACTTACAATCCTTCATACCTTGTTCCTGAGCTCTTTCCAAATGGCGTTGATCCCATGGTTCTCAATGTTTATCAATTAATAAATTCACAACCTATCTCTAAAGATCAACCTGTTATCCCTGAAGAAGTTGCACCATCCAATCAATAAGACTCTTACCAAAGCAATGCAAATGAAAGTTCTTATCTAAGAATCCTTTGAGATCATCCTAAATACCAAATCATTGGAGATGTAAATTCTAGGATTCTCACTCGCAGCAGAGTCAAAAATAACTTCTGCATGTTAGTAAACTTCATCTCAATGATTGTACCAAAAAATGCCGTTGATGCCCTGAAAGAAGCTGACTGGATTAAAGCCATGCAGGATGAGCTGAATGCATTCGAACGTCATCGTGTGTGGACTCTTGTTCCCGGACCTCAAGGAAAGACTATCATTGACACTCGCTGGGTTTTTAGGAATAAAATTGATGAAGATGGAATTGTCATAAGAAACAAACCTAGGCTTGTGGCTCAAGGGTTATGTCAGCTTGAAGGGTTAGACTATGATGAAACGTTTGCTCATGTTGCAAGAACTGAAGCAATTTGTCAGTTCCTAGCTTTTGCCTCCTTCAATAACTTCAAAGTCTACCAAATGGACGTCAAGACTTCCTTTCCACATGGAAATATTCAAGAAGAAGTCTTTCTAAAATAACCGCCAGGTTTGTAAGTGAAGAGTTTACAGATTATGTGTATCGTCTTGATAAAGTTGTCTATGGCTTAAAGTAGGCTCTTAGAGCATGGTATGACACGTTGGCAAGCTATCTTATATCAAGTGGGTATAAACGAGGAAAGATTGATAACACTCTATTCATAAAGCAATCAGGATCTCATATCATTCTTCCTCAAGTGTATGTGGACGATATCGTCTTCAGACCCACTAAATAAAAGCTAAGTTCAGAATTCGCAGAGGTCATGGCCAAGAAGTTCGAGGTGAGCATGATGGGTGAACTAACTTTTTTTTGGGCTTGTGTAAGGTCCTAAAACGGATCTTTACCAATGATCAAGCAATCAAACAATCAAAAGCAATCAGAATAAGAGTAGAAGAATAAGAGAAATCAAGCTTGCACACGTTTATTGCTGTAAAACGTCTGGTACAACTCGATACAATGGACAGTGAACTCAGTGGCATCAACAACCTAACAATGACCTACAACTCCTCTATATATAGGGGACTTGGGCCGCAAATAGGGTTTACGGCCGTAAAGAAGCTTACGACCGTAAAATCACTCCAGGGCCATAAACTGCTAAACAACTCACCAAAACATACTAAAGACTCAAAAGGAACTATTACAATGAAAGCCTAGACCAAACCACTAACTGGACCTTTCAATCTCCCCCTTGGTTTGGTGCTAGCTTGGACTTAGTCTTTATCAACCACCAGCACGTCTGACTTCCCCATAGCTCCATACCACATTTCTTTTCTGATTATTTCAGCAACCATGGCAGTGTACTCCTTAGCAGCAGACTCAAAGAGGTCTTCAGCGACCATGATCTGATGATGAGAAAGCTGATGTATATCCCATTTCCCGAACTGTAGCAAATCCCTTTTGTCATATATGCGAATACATCCATGTTCAAGCTTAATGACAGCGGAAGCAGTAGATTCATCAAATACCCAGTAAAGCATGGACTTTAGAGATCCATCTGGATGATTCTGAAGAATAGGAATCTGCTTAACTTGGTCGGTAGCAGGCCACATCACAGTCCGAAGAGGTTGATCGGTTTTGGGATCAATGACACTTGGGTATATCTTAATAATTGACTCTGCAGTCTTCATTGAGGGAAAGCCCTTGGCCACTTGATCTTCCAGAAATAACTTGAAATGTGTCGCCTTGGGATCATTTGACGGATTTGCAAAAGGAGCCTTAGATAACTCTGTAAGATCAACCCTGGTCCAAGAGTGGAAGTCATGAACATTTTTATACAGTTCAGTATTGCCACTCTTTCTTCTCACGATCCACATATTTAGATTGTCGTGGAATCCCCATGAGATGATCCTTGACCTATCACCATATACGTCCCTGAAGCGATTCTCTCCAAGATCCGTAACAGTAATGTTAGGTTGATCCCCAGGAGCATTTTGATCCGAGCTCCTTTTGAACAAAAGCTGACCCTTCTTAGCAGACTTAGCCAGTTTGGCACGTTTCAAAGCCACAACATTCGGAGCCTGTACCGGTTCTTTATCAAAACGATCGACAACTTGAGTTGTTCTTACAGGTGGAGGAACTATGGGAGCATCCTGATTAGGAATATAGATCCTTGGCTCATCGATATACGACTTAAATTTGTCACCAAGTTCTTCTTCCATCTTCTTCTTTAAGTCATAGTAGCTGGCGGTCAACAAACCAAAATGCGTCTGAAGATCAGTGATCTGCTTAGTCTTCAGAGCTTTATCTTCAAGAAGATCAGCAACTTGAATGTTGAGCTTGGTGTTTTCAGTCTGAAGGTCTATAACCCTGATATCAAGCTCTATATTCTTCTGATTCAGCACATTGATCTCCTTCTGAAGTCCAAGAATAGTAGGATTCTCTTCTCCAGATTTGCCTTCCCCAAAAGATATTCCTTTACCACGGGAGGGAGGCGTTGAGAATTGTTCTTCAGCCAAATGCATGGCTAGCCTCACTGAAGCAGCATCATGATCGGGCCTGGGAGGAGAAAATCCTGTGGGGAAAGAATAACCACCAGCTTCATAAGTGGTGCTAGGACCTTCACTGAGAGGTTCTGATGAGACAATAGCAGGAGTGGTTATCGGTGGAGTTGAAAGGCCTTGAAGTGGACCAGGAATAAGAATTCCCTATCTTGGGTCAAGTCTTCTTCTTTTCATGGGAGGTTGAGAGGTTTGTGTTGTTGTGCGATCACTCTCAAGTGGCTCAGATGTAGGAGAAACAATATCAAGGGGAGGAATCCCTGACACTGTCACCATAGGAATTGCTGTTTCTGCCACTTGATTGGTAGTAGGAGGCGTGGCTTCAAGAACGTCTTCAGCTTCCCGTATCTCCGTTACTGGATGAGCAACTTCATTGATATTGTCAAGTAGCGTGTTGAGGTTTCACCAGTCATGAAATCTTCATTACTTCCAAAGTTTAAAGGGATTTCATCCTTATCGAAGCCAGTAAGATCGAGGTCTTCATACAAATCAGTCTCAGTCCCACTCTTTGAAGACCCTTCATTGTAATCACTTTGGACCTGAAATGATGTCAGATCATGTTCTTCAGGCACATGTGCATTAAGAGCTGGAGTATCTTCTTCGTCAGCATGATCCGACACTGTGATAACATCATCTTCCGAAATTATCCTCTCTGAAGAAGTGGGCTCAGAGGATACTTTGTCTGACGTTCCATGAGACTCGGAAGATTCATTTAGCTCAGCAAATCTTCCGAACTTCACAAGAGGATGTAATCCTTGGAAAACGACTTTGCCCCTTCGATTATGCTTTATAAGCCCAACAGTGTGGGGACCTAACGACTTCATATCTAGGGTTTCTCCCTCTTTGACCATCTCCGAAAATTGAACGTCAATGAACAGTTGGAAGAACCTAGGATACAACAAGAAAGAATCCCGAGTATCCCAGGTTATTGCGTTGATGTTCACCACGAACTCATCTAAGATAAACTTCGAGAAGTTGAAGTCTATCCTTGCAGCTAGCGAAGCAATGGCTCCAGTGTTCCTTAGTGAAATTTCATCAACACCAGATCTTCTGCCCGAAATACAGCTCACAAACACATGAGCCAAGAATCTCCAGTATGGTGGCAGAAGCTTTTTCACAGTGGGAGGAAAGATGCCTTCGTACCCCATCTTCTTGAGAACCTTCTGGACATCTTTTATTCCGATCTCAGTAGGAAAATCAGGTTGATCATCAATCAGCAATGCTTCTCTGATGAACTGCTCAGTAATCACAATCTTGCATCCTTTCACAACTGCATCAACAGTAACTGCTCCATCGTTGTCTCATTTCATCTTTGCAGTCTGCCAGATTTCCCTGATAATTTTCTGATAGACCACGGGGTTCACAGTGATAGCAGAAGCCAGGCAGCATTCTCTCATCCTGTGGATCATCGACCTGAAATCTCCATGAGCAGCAGGAGGATCAGCCAGTACAATAGCCAAATTGTGCATGTCAGCGAACTTCAAATTTGCCATTTGTTCTGCACTAAAACAAGCCAAGTAAGAAAACAAAAATATTTGAGCAATTAATGTTTTATGTTTTCTTAATTAATCAATTTAATTTTGGCCTTAAAAAAAATATTTATTTTGACCAAAAATTTGGAGTTTACGGTCAACAATGGTCAACTGGGGTTTACGGTCAATTTTGGGTTTACGGCCGTAAACCCATGGCAGTAAGCTCCTGGCCGTAAGCTCCTAGGCCGTAAGCTTCAACCGTAAACGCCAACAAACTGAAAATCTTCGATTAAACCCTCAAAAGCTGTTGATTTGATGAACAAAATACATTCCCACGGTCGGTTTTAACATACCTTTGAGATGAACCGAGCAATTTCACAAAAACACGAGAATTTTTTTTCGAGAAGAAAGAGAGTGTGAGAGGGTTTACGGCCGGAAGTTAAGAAAATGAGGAGTGAAAGGTTTCCAGTGGTAAAGTCCTCCTTTTATACCTTGTTCGAATTTACCTGTCTTCCACACAGTATAAGGCACAATCCAAATCCCAAATAATTTTCGAAAATAAAACTTTTTGAGGATTTTAAAAATAAAATAAAATTAAAATTAAACTAAAAATAAAATAAAATAATTTATAAAATTTAAGAATTTAAAAAATTAAATTTTGACAGTTATAAAAATAAAATAAAAGTAAAATAAAATAAAAATAAAATAAAAATGAGATAAAATAAATGCAGACTAAGATTTATCTCAAAAATCACTAAAAATAATTTTGTGACACTGTGATCAAAGTTGTTAGACAGCCTTAATCCACTTGTCGGTACCTCTACCTTCATGTCTTCGTCTGGTCGATCGCCGGTATTGTGATCCACTTAAACACGAAAAATTTGTGATAAATTTGAACAAGCTAAGAAAGACAAGACATTTTTCATCCTATATACTTAGATAAATTTCCTAGGGACCATTTAGCTGACGACGACTAGGGATATTGTTGTCCACCTAAATTGAGCAGCGAGATCTACAGACAATCTGTAAATTGTTCAATTTTTAATTGTACTAGAACATGTTTCCCGCTTCCTGATATGCTCCAGTAATCAAAGACTTCCAGAATACTCCTTACATCGGGTGAGCAGACAATTATTAAGAGAGAAGATAGATTTAGAATGCATATGCTTTACACCCAAGTCGGATCTCTTCCAATCACGCAGAGGGTGAAACATATGACTGACTGAAGTTTTAGAGGGATTGAGAAAAAGAATGTTGCATATACTGTGTACCAGGTCGGATTGTAAGTCACGCAAAGGAGACAGTATATGGCTAACAGATAGAAAGAATTGCATAGATAGAAGATGCAGAGAAATAGAGTTGCATATGTTACAGTCCAGGTCAGATCTCTTGATCACGCAGAGGAAGCAACATATGACTAACAGACAGATAGAGAGAAAATAATCTTCTACAGACCTAACTTATCAGAATACCCCAGTCACCCCATCAATACCGGAATTAAGGACACAATCCGCACATCGAGGAAAAGTTAATCCACAGTTCTAGATATGAGTTCTTTTAATGTTACCAGCAGATTCCCATATATATCTCTCTGCTCAACCTATCCAAGCGTCGTATTGTCAGGCTAAACGGATTTAACTAGGTCAAGATTTGTCAAGTCTATGAATTCCGTAAGTTCAACTCTGCCTAGTCAAGTCCATTTAGAATCTTTCGTGCCTACCAGTGCATCGAACACAGAGCATAGACAATTGAATTTTTGGTACGTTACGCAGACTCAGATTGCCTATTATCACTTGATAATATCACTTCCTGTCACAACACCTACAAGCAAAGCTGTTAGCAACGAAATTTTTAATTTTTTAATTTTTTAATGTTTTTGGATTTTTGAATATTTTCTGAAAAAAATAAAACAGAAACAAAATGTTTTTGGAATTTTTAAATTTTCAATTTTTTTGTTTGGTTTTTGTTTATTTCTCCCCCTAAATTTGTGCATGGGTGAGAATGAAATTACTAAAATGCGCAAATTTAAACTAACCTAACCTATAACAAAAATTTAATCCTCAAAACGAATCATTTTTAAAAATCCCACAAGCACATCGAATCGAGCTTTGATAAAAGGCTTGGTGAACAGATCCGCTACATTATTAGCAGATGAAACCTGTTCTAGCCGGATGAGCGAGCGCTCATAACAGTCTCTGATAAAATCAATTTTGATATCAATGTGCTTGGTTTTGGAATGTTGGACAGGATTTTTCGTAATTTGAATCGCGGCCTCATTATCACAATAAATGGAGGTTTCTAGATAATTCAAACCGTAATCCAACAGCTGATGTTTGGAACTAGATAACTTGAGAACAACAAGCAGATGCAGCAACATATTCCGCTTCTGCTGTTGAGGTTGAGACGGTATGCTGTTTCTTGCACTGCCATGACACCAGCCTATTGTGACATCTCCTAATTTCTCGGCCAGAAAAGACCGATTTAATTTATGCTTTTTAAAATAAAATCAGAGAAATCTTTTCAAAAGATGTTGTGGAATAGGTCCCCAAAATAAAACATGATAAAAGTTTATCAAAACCTTTCTATAAGAAAAGTATAGTTTCATTTCATATCAAAACCTTGGGATGTCATGTTCCGATACAGATCAAAAGCATAAACAAGACATTATAAGCCTTACAACAGTTATTTACAACTACTGGCCTATAATCCAAAAATCTCTCATCGTCCTCCGACTATGCTTGGGGTCCACTACCTGTAATCATAAAAAGCTGAGTGGGTCAGGCTTGGGAGCCTGGTAATCATATAGGGTTTTCAACCCACAATAATAATAACTTATTAAGTTCACCAATCAACAATAACCCTGATTACCCATTCCTGTTGTCCTCACTTTACGTCCCTAAACACCTAACACAAGGGACTTAGCCTAAGGAATATCATCGGGTTGGACACTACTTCTAAGGGGTATCCTCAGCCATACATGTCCTAAAGGCAACCATGAGGGGGATTGGAGTACACCAATGAACATTTAGTTCATCAACACCTACAAGTTGCGAACCTGCTAGTGTGCCACTGGACTGTCTAGAAAGGTCCGTGGTCGTCATCTATACTCCGTTAGACGACTTCACAAATAACAACAACACCACCAACACCGAGGCCTCTCATCATTTTAACACCCACCGACTATTTCGTCTACCCATGTTCTACCCAACATATTTGTAGATAAAATACATATACAGTTTAAAACTTGTATAAAACATCAATTCAACAGTCACCTCAAATAAACAATTAACATATTTACACATAGCACGTATTTTAAGCTAAGTACTTCATATCTATGTGTAAAGTGAAAGTAACTACACACTCACTTGATTTGATGATAATCGGGCAACAATTCGTTTCCTAAAACGATCGTTTCTAATAAAACTGGGAGTTTTATTGAGAAACCGGGCTCTGCGAGGGTCGGGCTTCGAAACCGAAAAGATAAATTTTATGGGCTTCACGGGAACTTCGTGGCGTATTCCGGGGGTTATAATCGATACCGGGGTTTCGGGGGATGATAGAATGAAAGAAATATGGGTTTAGGGGCTAAAATTGACACTTTTCCAAAATATACCCGGGAGGTCTCGCATCCTCCTATTTATAGGGGCGAGCCTCTTGATCTAACGGGTGAGAAGGCTCCAAGTGGTGCAGATCCGAGGATTCGCAGGGAAGGCTCGCACATGGCTGGGCATGCGAAGGGGCTGCTGTCCTCTTGTGATTGGACCGAGGTCTAGGTCCGAAGTAGGGGGGTTCCGTGGCTTCATGCGAGGGTTCGGACACGTGATAGAGGGTATGTGTCGCCTTCTCACTGGACCACTTCAGATCAGCTCACGAGATCGGATGACTCAGCAGCTCGGATAACTCAGCCTTATTTCGGACACATGGCATGCTCTAAGCAAAGGTGACGTGGCCGAAGCCACCTATGCGAAATTTCTCGGTTTTCGCGCCAAAACTTCTAAAATCCATAACTTTCGCATACGAGCTCCGTTTTTGACGTTCTTTATATGCACGCGTAGGTAAAATTAAGCTCTACAACTTTTGTTTAGACTTTGTCGGCTAATTTTGATTTTAATTTTATTATTATTATTTTTAACAGACCGTGACAGGAAATCCGTTAAAAATTCATAACTTCTTCATCCGACGTCCGTTTTTGTCTGTCTTTTTACCGTTGTGCTACAAATGACGAGACCTTCGATTCTCATTTAGGTCGTGTCGGCTAAAAATCGCTCGATCTAAAATTCGAGTTTTTAGCTGTCTACTGCTAAGCTAAAACTTCGAAAAATCATAACTTCCTCATACGAAGTCAGATTTGGGCGTTCTTTTTATACCTACTCTCGGTTTAACGAACACTACGAGTTTCGTTTAGATCACTAAGGCCAAAAAGTAGTTTATCAAAAACTCACTTTTTACGACATTCGGCCCCGTGCGGGTTTGTCGCGAAACTCCGACAGGTCATAACTTCTTCGTTATAATTCGGATTTCGGCATTCTTTATATATCCGTAATCCTTGTCACGCCCACTACAAGTTTCTTAATAGATATCGACTTTATCTAAAATTTAATTTTGACGCTCATTTTTATTCTTAATTAATTAAGCCCTAATAATTAAGCATAAAACACATAATTCACATAATATTCACATAATTCCTTTTTCATTTCTTCAAAATGAGTTACGAAGGTTAACCTAGACTATCACCTCAATATTAATGCCTAAGCTAGAAACACGAGTGTTACAATTCTCTCCCCGTTAGGATGATTCCGTCCCCGGAATCACATATCACCAAACAACTGCGGGTAGCGACTCATCATGTCACTCTCCGTTTCCTAGGTGAGATTTGGTCCATTCGTATGTTTCCAGCGCACGAGCAGTAAATCGAAGATCTTGCGTCGCAACTTCTTAGTCGTACGGTCAACGATTGCCTCAGGTTCTTCAATCAACCTCTTGTTTTCATCCAACCTTAACTCAGAAATCGGAAATATGTCGGGCACATCTCCTGTGAACTTCCTCAAATAACACACATGAAAGGTGTTATGAATACCCTCCAGTTCTTCCGGTAATTCTAGCTTGTAAGCTTGATTCCCGATCCTCTGAAGAACTTTAAATGGTCCAATAAACCTTGGACTCAACTTTCCCCTTTTACCAAATCTTATAAGTCCCTTCCACGGCGAGACTTTAAGTAAAAACTTAATCTCCAACTTCAAAGGATATCGGTTGTCTTTTCTTGTCAGCATAGCTCTTTATACGATCTTGAGCAGCTAACATCCTTTCCCTTATCACTTTCAACTTTTCAGCAGTCTGATGGACTATATCGGGTCCCATAAACTGCTTTTCCCCAGCTTCCAGCCAACATGATGGCGTTCGACACTTTTCCCCATACAAAGCGTGATAAGGTGCCATCTTGATGCTTGAGTGGAAACTATTATTATAGGAAAATTCTACTAGAGGTAAGTGTTCATCCCAGTTACCTTGGAATTCTAGGGTACATGCTCTCATCATATCCTCCAATGTTTGAATCGTTCGTTCGCTTTGACCATCGGTTTGAGGATGGTAAGCTGTACTCAAACACAACTTGGTACCCAATTCCTCTTGTAGACTCCTCCAAAATATTGAGGTAAAATGGCTGTCACGATCGGATACAATCGTTAACGGAACACCGTGAAGCCTCATAATTTCCTTCACATAAGAATTCGCAAGTTTATCCATAGACCATTTCTCGTTAGCGGCTATGAAATGCGCACTCTTAGTGAAGCGATCAACGACCACCCAAATCATGTCATGACCGTTCCTTGTTCTGGGTAGTTTAGTCACAAAATCCATGGTAATGTCCTCCCATTTACCCATGGGTACAGGTAAAGGTTCTAAACTCCCATACGGTTTCTGATGTTGTGCCTTAACCCTAGCACAAGTTACGCACTCGGCCACATACTTAGTAACATCGAGCTTCATCGTCGGCCACCAGTAATAGGGTTTTAGATCCCTATACATTTTCGTACTGCCGGGATGAATCGAGTACATGGTTTTGTGAGCTTCTTCCATCAGAAGACCTCTTACTCCTCCCGTCTTAGGTACCCAAATCCTATCTTTGAATACCTTCAGTCCTTGACCGTTTGTATCAAACACCAACGTTTTGCCCAAACGTTCCTCCTTTCGGTCATTTTTCTCTAAAGCTTCCTCCTGAGCTTTTTTTATACTTTCCACAATTGTAGAGACAACTTCAATTCTCAACGCTCTTGGCCTTTTCTTTTCAAGATTCACCTTCCGACTAAGAGCATCAGCAACAACATTTGCTTTACCAGGGTGGTAAAGTATCTCACAGTCGTAGTCCTTGAGTAGTTCTAGCCAGTTTCGTTGCCTCATGTTCACTTCCTTCTGATTAAAGAGATATTGAAGACTCTTATGATCAGTGAAAAGTTTGCATTTAGTACCATAAAGATAGTGCCTCCATATCTTTAAGGCGAATACTACCGCTGCCAACTCCAGATCATGAGTGGGGTAGTTCTTTTCATGCTCTTTCAATTGCCTCGATGCATACGTTATCACTTTATCCCTTTGGGTAAGAACACATCCTAACCCAACTCCAGAGGCATCACTATAGACTGCGAAGTCATCAACTCCTTCAGGTAACGAAAGAATCGGTGCTTCACACAATCTCTTCTTTAACTTTTCAAAGGCCTCCTTATGCTTTTCATTCCAAGCATAAGTAGCTCCTTTGTGGTTCAAAGCTGTTAATGGAGTAGCGATTGAAGAAAAGCCTTGGATAAATCGGCGATAATATCCGGCTAATCCTAAAAAGCTTCGAATCTCCGTGGGACTTTTTGGTTGTTCCCACTTCGTCACAGCTTCAATCTTTGCTGGGTCAACCATTATTCCTTCTTGGTTAACCACATGTCCTAAAAATTGGACTTCTTGAATCCAAAATTCACATTTGGAGAACTTTGCATACAGCTTCTCCTCTTTCAGAACTTCTAGCACTTCACGCAGATGTTTTTCATGCTCCTGCTGGATTTTCGAATAGATCAAAATATCGTCTATGAATACTATCACGGATTTATCAAGGTATGGTTTACAAACCCTGTTCATCAAATCCATGAAAGCTGCTGGGGCATTGGTTAATCCGAACGACATAACCAAAAATTCATAGTATCCATATCTTGTTCTGAACGCAGTCTTTTCGATATCCTGCTCCCTCACCTTTAGTTGATGGTATCCTGACCTAAGATCGATCTTCGAGAAATAGCTCGAACCTTGCAACTGGTCGAACAGGTCATCGATCCTTGGCAACGGGTACTTGTTCTTTATCGTCGCTTTATTCAGCTCTCTGTAATCGATGCACATTCTCATGCTCCCGTCTTTCTTCTTTACAAATAACACAGGGGCTCCCCAGGGTCATGAACTAGGTCGAATGAAACCTTTGTCCAATAACTCCTGAAGTTGTGTCATAAGTTCTTTCATCTTTGTTGGTGCTAATCAATATGGTGCTTTTGCTATCGGCTTCGTTCCTGGTAACAAGTCGATACGGAATTCTACTTGTCGATCAGGGGGCAATCTGGGAAGATCTTCGGGAAAGACTTCTGGATAATCACACACCACCGGAATATCCTGCACCTCCTTCTTTTCCTTCTGAGCATCGATCACGAACACTAGATATGATGTACACCCCTTGGCCAAACACTTTCTGGCTTTCATTAGGGAAATGATTCCAGAATTTACTCTGCGTTTGTCTCCATACACCATAAATGACTCTTTTCCCGGCGGGTTTACTTTTACTATCTTCTTTCTACACATTATTTCGGCATCATTGGCGCTAAGCCAATCCATTCCTAAAACTATGTCGAATCCATTTAACTCGATAGGCAATAATTCCTCGTGGAACTTATTCCCATCCAAGTCAATGAGGATATTTTTCATACGATGGCTAACAGGTACAAACTTGCCACTAGCAATTTCGACTAATAAAGCATTAACTAGTCTATCAACAGGCAAAACTAGTTTTCTACCAAATTCATGCGATATAAAGGAGTAATTGGCTCCAGAATCAAACAAAATTTGGGCAGGCAATTCATTTACGAGAAAGGTACCTGAAGCGACATCAGATTCTTCTTTCGCAGCTTCGAGTGTCATCTGAAAGGTTCTCGCCTTCGGCTTTGGTGGAAGATTGGGTTTCGCTGCGTCTTTCTTCTTCGGACAATCCCTCAAAATATGCCCTTCTTCATGACACCCATGACAGACGCTATTAGTGAAGGTGCAATTATTGGCAAAATGCCCTGACTTTCCACACTTGTAACAAGTGAGTTCCACGCTGCACTTCCCAGCATGTTTCTTATTGCACCTGTCACACCACTTGGCTTCGGCTCCTCCTCCGAATTTTCTCGAACCAGACTTCGAGAATTTGTTCTTTTTATTGGAACCTGAAGTTCCTTCAAACTTTCTCTTTTCTCCAACTTCAACCTTGCTGGCGGCTCTCCCCTTGATCATATCTTCAACAGACTTGGCAGCCCAGATAGCTGCCTCCAAAGTAAGTGCCTGACGTAATGGCACCGTATACTCCCATGGAAGTCCCTTTGCGTACCTGTCAATTTTCGCCAGCTCATCTGGGACAATACGCAAAGAAAACTCCATTTTGTCTGTGAAGTTATTCGTATACTCGTCAACGGTCATACTCTCCTTCTTCAATGTTAGAAATTGGTTTTCTAACTCAAGTACGTTTTGGGCCGAGCAGTACTTACGCTTGAAGTGCACCAAGAACTCTGCCCAAGTCATTTGTAGTGGCTCATTAGGGCTTAGGGTTTTCCCTAATGTGTTCCACCAACGAGCAGCACTACCCCTGAACTGTCGCACTGCAAAGGTGGTTTGTAACTTGCCTTGGCAATCACAAGTCATGAAAGCCAACTTTATTTCCGAGATCCAGTCCATTACTCCGACAGGATCTGCTTTTCCAGTGAAGGTCGATGGCTTGCAAGTCATAAAGTCCTTATACTTGCACCCATTTCTCTCCACTCTACCCTCGTGGTTATTCCTCCCATTCAGATCGGTCGTCATTTAGTTCACGTTGTTCAACAGGAACTGAAGGTTCATCCCTGTTGTTTAGCAACATTTGCCTCAACTCCTCCCTCTGTTTAGCCATCATGGTCTGAATCATAGTTCGTACTCCAGCCATGGTGAAGGGTTCTGGTGTAGCTCCTACTATAGGCACCTGTTCCACCACTTGAGGTTGAGGTTGTTGGTTTCCGTTTGCATTTCCTGCTCCACTTCGAGTTCTTGCCATTACAATCTATATACCGAATAAGGCGAATTTAGGTCTTTATCCTTGTTAGACATGTCAATTCCCTTATCACCCCGAAACGTTTACATGTTAGTTCTAATCTCGTAATCATACGCTTAGAATCCTACACACATAAGGTTTCCAGATCCGGTCGGCAACAGACCATAGATCCGAACAATTATTGGCACATATGGCAAGCACATAGCATTTAGCACATAAAAGCATTTTAGGCACCTTTCCTAAAATAAACTAGTGCTTGTGTCTAAAATATGGTAGGCACTCATCTCACAATCATCACTTAGCATTCTAAGTTTAAGTCTAGAAATCTTACAATTTCTTAGTTCGCTTAAACTAATGCTCTGATACCAACTGTGACATCCCCTAATTTCTCGGCCAGAAAAGACCGATTTAATTTATGCTTTTTAAAATAAAATCAGAGAAATCTTTTCAAAAGATGTTGCGGAATAGGTCCCCAAAATAAAACATGATAAAAGTTTATCAAAACCTTTCTATAAGAAAAGTATAGTTTCATTTCATATCAAAACCTCGGGATGTCATGTTCCGATACAGACCAAAAGCATAAACAAGACATTATAAGCCTTACAACAGTTATTTACAACTACTGGCCTATAATCCAAAAATCTTTCATCGTCCTCCGACTATGCTCGGGGTCCACTACCTGTAATCATAAATAGCTGAGTGGGTCAGGCTTGGGAGCCTAGTGAGCATATAGGGTTTTCAACCCACAATAATAATAACTTATTAAGTTCACCAATCAACAATAACCCTGATTACCCATTCCCGTTGTCCTTAGTTTACGTCCCTAATCACCTAACACAAGGGACTTAGCCTAAGGAATATCATCGGGTTGGACACTACTGCTAAGGGGTTTCCTCAGCCATACATGTCCTAAAGGCAACCATGAGGGGGATTGGAGTACACCAATGAACATTTAGTTTATCAACACCTACAAGTTGCGAACCTGCTAGTGTGCCACTAGACTGTCTAGAAAGGTCTGTGGTCGTCATCTATACTCCGTTAGACGACTTCACCAATAAAAACAACAACAACACCAACACTGAGGCCTCTCATCATTTTAACACCCACCGACTATTTTGTCTACCCATGTTCTACCCAACATATTTGTAGATAAAATACATATACAATTTAAAACTTGTATAAAACATCAATTCAACAGTCACCTCAAATAAACAATTAACATATTTACACATAGCACGTATTTTAAGCTAAGTACTTCATATCTATGTGTAAAGTGAAAGTAAATACACACTCACTTGATTTGATGATAATCGGGCAGCAATTCGTTTCCTAAAACGATCGTTTCTAATAAAACCGGGAGTTTTATTGAGAAACCGGGCTCTGCTACGGTCGGGCTTCGAAACCGAAAAGATAAATTTTCCGGGCTTCACGGGCACTTCGTGGCGTATTCCGGGGGTTATAATCGATATCGGGGCTTCGGGGGATGATAGAATGAAAGAAATATGGGTTTAGGGGCTAAAATTGACACTTTTCCAAAATATACCAGGGAGGTCTCGCACCCTCCTATTTATAGGGGCGAGCCTCCTGATCCAACGGTTGAGAAGGCTCCAGGTGGTGCAGATCCGAGGGTTCGCAGGGAAGTCTCGCACGTGGCTGCGCATGCGAATGGGCTGATGTCCTCTTGTGATTGGACCGAGGTCTAGGTCCGAATTAGGGGGGGGGGGGTTCCGTGGCTTCATGCGAGGGTTCGGACACGTGATAGAGGGTACGTGTCGCCTTCTCACTGGACCACTTCGGATCAGCTCACGAGACCGGATGACTCAGCAGCTCGAATGACTCAGCCTTATTTCGGACACGTGGCATGCTCTAAGCGAAGGTGAGGTGGCCGAAGCCACCTATGCGAAATTTCTCGGTTTTCACGCCAAAACTTCTAAAATCCATAAATTTCGCATACGCGCTCCGTTTTTGACGTTCTTTATATGCACGCGTAGGTAAAATTACGCTCTACAACTTTCGTTTAGACTTCGTCGGCTAATTTTGACTTGAATTTTTTTTGTTATTATTTTTAACAGACCGGGACAGGAAATCCGTTAAAAATTCATAACTTCTTCATCCAACGTCCGTTTTCGTCTGTCTTTTTACCGTTGTGCTACAAATGACGAGACCTTCGATTCTCGTTTAGGTCGTGTCGGCTAAAACTCGCTCGATCTAAAATTCGAGTTTTTAGTTGTCTACTGCTAAGCTGAAACTTCGAAAAATCATAACTTCCTCATACGAAGTCAGATTTGGGCGTTCATTTTATACCTACTCTCGGTTTAACGAACACTACGAATTTCATTTAGATCACTAAGGCCAAAAAGTAGTTTATCAAAAACTTACTTTTTACGACATTCGGCCCCGTGCCGGTTTGTCGCGAAACTTCGACAGGTCATAACTTTTTCGTTATAACTCGGATTTCGACATTCTTTATATATCCGTAATCCTTGTCACGCCCACTACAAGTTTCTTAATAGATATAGGCTTTATCTAAAATTTAATTTTGACGTTCATTTTTGTTCTTAATTAATTAAGCCCTAATAATTAAGCATAAAACACATAATTCACATAATATTCACATAATTCCTTTTTCATTTCTTCAAAATGAGTTACAAAGGTTAACCTAGACTATCACCTCAATATTAATGCCTAAGCTAGAAACACGAGTGTTACACCTATCTCCAAGGAATTGACACCCTCCTGATGTAGATTTCCTGTCAAGCTCACAGCCTCTATAATTACCGTCAGCAAAAGCATATAAATCAAATTCGGAATTCTTCGGATACCAAAGACCCAATTTTGGGCTGCCTTTGATATACCGAAAAAACCTTTTGACAGCAATAAGATGTGAAAGTTTAGGATTAGCCTGATAACGTGCGCATTGACAAACTGCAAACATGATGTCGGGACGACTTGCAGTAAGATACATCAACGATCCGATCATCGATCTGTAGTGTGTCTGATCTACGGATTCGCCATCAATATCTGGATTCAGCAGGGGTCTTTCGGCCATTGGTGTCGATGCAGATTTAGCGTCTTGAAACCCAAACTTCTCAAGAATAGCCTCCACATACTTAGCTTGATGGAGCAGGATTCCGGTTGAATTTTGTTTGACCTGAAGCCCCAGAAACATGGTCATTTCTCCTAATGAACTCATCTCAAACCTCTTTTTCATCACGCCTTCAAACTCTTTGCATAGCTGTGGACTGGTGGACCCGAAGATAATTTCGTCAATGTAGATCTGGACTAGAATCTGATCATTACCAATATTCTTGATGAATAAAGTTTGATCGATAGTGCCACGAGAGTATCCATGCTCGAGCTAGTGCTTTGTGAGAGTCGCATACCACGCTCGAGGAGCTTGATGTAACCCATACAACGCCTTGTCCAACTTGTAAACATGATTAGGAAACTTTGAGTTAACGAACCCAGGAGGCTAATCAACATAGATTTCTTCCTTCACCTTGCCATACAAGAAGGCAGTCTTGACATCCATATGGTAAACCGTGAAGTTCATGTAGGAAGTATATGCAAGGAAGATACGAATAACCTCCAAGCGAGCCACGAGAGCATAAACCTCAGTATAATCAAGACCCTCGACTTGTCGAAACCCGCGAACCACCAATCTTGCTTTATCGCGCACTATAACACCAGAATCATCCTGCTTGTTTCGATAGACCCAACGTGTGTCAAGAGACTTTTTGCCCTTTGGTAACTCAACCATTTTCCAAACCCCGAGCTTTTCAAATTGATTTAGCTCTTCATGCATAGCATCTACCCAGCTGGGCTCATTCAAAGCCATTTCAACATTCTTGGGCTCTATTTGAGAGATAAAGCAAGAATAGAGACATGTATTGACATCACCACTCTGACTTCTGGTTTTAACTCCATCGCCCAGCTGACCAATGATGTTTTCGATCGGATGACCACGTTGAATTCTTGAAGGTATGTCTTGGCTGATATCATTGAGTGAAACGGGAAGAGTATGAATGTTGAAACCTCCATCATTTGCTGATTGATCCATATTCGATGAATCTGCTACAAACTCATTAGCAATTTCTTCAGGAAAGAGTAGTTCCATAAAAGTTGGAGTGACAGCGGAAGCATCTCTAGACATGATCTCTCTTTCAACTGGGGTAAGAGGTGTAGCATTAGCATCAGGAGTACCATTTTGAACTGGAGACTCTGGACTACCAAGTCGAACAGATGACTCCCCCTCAGGTGGAGCAGAGGACTCCCCCTCAACCGGAGCAGATGACTCCCCCTCAAGCGGTACCGTTGGAGGTCTGTAAACAACTTCTTCGTCTTCGTCTTCAGAAACAATCTTTGAACCAGAGGAGGACCCATATGAACCATCTGAAGACACATTTAAGGATTTGAAAAGCGATGTGTAATCAAATAACCAGTCAAGACCCACTCGAGCGTCCGTTTCATTCTCCTCTAACCAGCTCACGTCATAGTATTCGACAATCTGCTTAGTCTTCTTGTTGTAAACTCTATACGCGGTGCGCGCAGCATATCCTACGAAATAACAATCATCGGCTTTGGCATTGAACTTTGGGTTGGAATCCAGGTGAAGAAGGGTGCAAGGGCAGCCAAATACACGGAAATGACTGACTGAAGGCTTGTGTCCATATAGAATCTCGTACGGTGTCTTCATCTGAGCTTTGTTGATTAAAACACGATTCTACACGTAGCAAGCAGTGTTAATCGCCTCGGCCCAAAAGAAAACAGGTAACTTGGAATCACACAGCATCGTCCTTGCAACGTCTTTTAATGTTCTATTTCTCCTTTCAGCAACACCATTTTGTTGAGGCGTGTGAGCAGAGCTGTATTGACGCACGATTCCTTTTTCTGTGCAAAAATGATCAAGAACTGCATTCTTGAATTCTGTTCCATTATCAGTACGAAGCGCCTTCACCCGGTTGTTGGTTTGGTTCTCAATCATCACAATGAACTTCTTTATCAGATCAGCAACCCCAGCTTTGTTGGATAAGAAGAAGACCCACGTAAAACGAGAGAAATCATCGATCACAACTAGACAGTACGAGCTTCTGTTGATGCTCAGGACATTGACCAGACCAAATAAGTCCATATGCAATAATTGGAGCACCTGACTGATTGAGTTAACCTGTTTTGGCAGGTGTGGTTTTCTATGATGTTTTCCCTGGGCACATGACACACACTTCTCAAAAGTGATAAGGTCTCTGACAGGCAAGCCTCGGACCATCTCATTCTTTACAAGACGATTTAGGTTTTTAGCATTAGCATGGCCAAGTCTTCAGTGCCACAGCATTGCGTTCTGTTCTGAGACCTTCGAAAAGAGGCAAGTGACTTGTTCAGGAATGTTGCTCTTCATATCAATAATGTAAGCATTCCCATCCCGCTTAGATTTGACAAGAATCCACTCTTCCGAGATGACAATGCCTGGCTTGAGAATCATGCACTGTTTGTCGGTGAAATGGGTAGAATAACCTTTGTCACAGATTTGGGAAACACTCAACAAGCTGTGCTTTAACTCAGGAGCAAAGTTGACATTCTTGAAACTTAGCACTCCATTTGTAACGGTTCCTCTCTGAGTGATATTGCCACCTTCTCCGCCCGCAAAGGAAACATATCCCCCATTAAAATATTGAATGTTGCTCAATTGGGAGATATCTCCTGTCATATGTCGGGAGCAGCCGCTGTCGACGTACCAAGGACGGACGACATTCCTCCGCAACTGTCCCTGCAAAATGAGCGGGATCATTTAGATTTGGGAACCCAGGCCATCACTGTCCTGGGTTGCCTTTTCACTTTGTCTGATTGATCTTTCAAAGTTTTCAATTTTGAATCCTCATTGCTAATCTTTTCAGAGGATGCTGATGATTGATTGGAAGTTGATTTGGGCATCCATTGATATTTAGGTTTTCTAACAGTAACAGGTGGTTTTGAAATATGTTTCTTATCAGTTTGCACTGAGTGTCTGGATGTTCTACCAGAAGTGGTTGAAGATCTAGAACTGCTCATTGACGAAACCGATCTTGGCGGAGCCTTGTTCGGTTTTGGCAAACTGTTTGGAACTTTGTTATGAAAATCCTTATTATTCTTTTGAAAAACAGCCCTTTTTCTACTTTGATCATCCTTCCAATCATCATTCCGAGAGCGAAATCTTGAGGACTTTTTAATTAAAGACCTTCCTCTAGATTCGTTCTCTCCTCTTGGCGACATATAGTTCACAAACATCCTATTTTGACAATTCCTAGCTATATGTCCACCAATACCACAATTAAAACAAATCTGTTTATTATTACTGGAACTGGTACTATATTTCTCAGATTTATTTTCTTGACTTGTGGAATTGGTGTGTTTTCATCAGAAGCACAAACATCAGGATTATCAAACAATTCATCAAACATTTCAAAGAAATTAAATTCAACAGGAGCAGATGTGGAAGCATCACAAAAAACATTGTCATTTTTAACATCAGAAACAAAAACATCAGAATCAGACTCAGTTTTATTATCATAAACAGATTCTCCAACTTCTTGCTTTGCCTGATCTAAGGATTGATCTGCAGGGGAAGTAGAAACGTTAGTACTTTCAACATTAATAAATCCTCCTGAAACAAAACCAGATGGCTTGCCATAAACCATGAATGGTTCGTTGGCAATCTCCTCTTTAGACAAGGGTTGATACTGATATGTATAATTAAAAGGAGGAGGTACATTATTGTATCTTAAACCCTTTTGCTGGTTTCGTTTGAACTGCAGGCAATGGTCAATCATGTTGGCAACTACCTCGCTTGATACATCAAACCTTTTAAAATCAAAATTTGCAGTTTCAAATTGTCTCTTTAATGTATCAAGCTCAGTAATTAACTCATAATTCTGTCTCTTAATATAATCATAAAGTTCACATTTTTCACTGTATTCTGTCTGAATTCTCTTAAAGTCCTTTATTTTTGTCTCTAACTGGGCCTTTAGGGGTTTTTGTCCTTTTCTAAGTTGATAGCCCTCATATCTAAGATCCTCTAGTTCTCTACGTAATAATTGTATTTCATCATGAAGAAGTTTAACATATTCAGTACATGCTTGAGAACAAGAAGGTAGATTTACATCACGTTTCTTGGGCTCGGAAGTAGAAGATACCATCATTGCAAACTGCAGCTCCATCACCTTTTCTTCAGTATCATCTGCAGCATTCTTCAAGGGAGCATCATCATTGATTTGGGCTAGGTGAGCATTTTCAGGTCCTGAAATATTCAGAGCCTGAATCTGGTCCTCCCAGTCAAATGACTGAGCAACCATAGCAGTCTCACCATTGACCGCAGAAACTCCACGATTGTTTCCCACTACAACCATCGTCCTATCATTGTTCAACCTTCGATCCGGTTTCGGGTACTCACGAGCAAAATGACCTGGCTCGTGACAGTTGAAACATCACAGCTTTCCCTTGTTGAACCCTACCTTTTTATCAGCATTCATCCCCCAGTTATTTTTCCCTGTCTTTTTAGCAAACTGCTTCGCCCTGAATACTGCCATAGCAATTTGCCACGTAATGTCCATCTCTTCCACATCTTCTGGATGAATCTGGTCCAGATCAGCAAATAACAACTGAGGTGGAAGCTCTCCAGCAACAAAGGCATTATAACAGTTAACAAGTCCTGTGGCTAGAGCAAGATTTTCATCACTTTCCTTTATGTTTGAGGAAGAGGCTACAACTGGCACATTAGAGGAGGGAACAGCTTGTGGAGTGACAAATGGTTGGCTTTGAGAATTAGGCATGGATGACGCAGCAGTAAAAGTTTGAATCTGAGGTTGTTGAACAGAAAATGCTTGACCTGAGGAAGAGATGATTGAAGAAAGAGCATTGTTAGAGGAAACTCCGAGATTTGTAGTCGAATACGAGCTCACATGGTTAATCTCTCGTTGTTTATCATCAATATCACAAGCCTTGATGATCGCCATTGTTTCAGCAAGAGTAAGGCGATTCAGATCCTTGGTCTTCTTAATCACAGCAAAATTCATGTCCCATGACTTTGGAAGAGCATTCAATAGCTTTTTGTTTATCTCGAACTTGGTCAAGAAGATCCCAGATATGTTCATATCAGTAGTAAGAGTTGTGAATCGCTGCAGCTGTGCCTCTAGAGTTTCTCCAAGAATGTAGTTGAACATATTGAATTTCTGTCGCAACATGTCCTGGCGACTTTCCTTCATGTCTTCATTTCCTTCATATACTTCAATCAAAGCTTCCCATAGATCTTTAGCTGAAGTATACTCTCTGAAACCTTGAGCTATATTAGGAGATAATGCCATAGTCAGAGTGGCTAAAGCCCTTTCCTGTTCTTCAACTTTCTCAAATTCTTCATCTGTATAGTTCTCAACTGCTTTGTCAATCACTTGTCCTCCAACTGTCATAGTAATTCGAACAGGACCCTTGATGATGCTTCTCCAAACTTTGAAGTCTTTCATTTTAATGTACTTCTCAATCCGGTATTTCCATTCAGGAAAACCATCTGCAGACAGCAGTCTTGGAATACGTATGGTTGTGCCCATGACAGTATCCAATTCATGAAGATGTGTTTGACTTTGAGAATCCGTTGGTGATTAGATTTTAAATCAGAAATTAAAACAGAAAAATGATGTGAAAACTGATTTTACGGTTGATGTGTTTATGGCCGTAAACTGAGTTTATGGTCGAACGTTTACAGTTAGGATGATTACGGTTAGGGTGTTTACGGTCTTGAGTTTACGGTTATTGAAGCTTAGTTTACGGTTATTGAATATGCCTTGTTTACGGTCCAAGAACACAGTTTACGGTTTATGAATGTTCTTGAGTTTACGGCCGAAATCTCTTGGCAGTAAACTCCTAGAAGTTCTTCAAAAACGCGTTTTTGAAGTATATTCGATCCCTTTAGCAACGAAAATACCAAAACCAATCTCGAACAGTGAAGAATATCAGTTTAAACGGCTGAAAACTCGATTGAATGATACTTTGACACCGGTTTTTGCTCTGATACCAATTGTAAGGTCCTAAAACGGATCTTTACCAATGATCAAGTAATCAAACAATCAAAAGAAATCAGAATAAGAGTAGAAGAATAAGAGAAATCAAGCTTGCACACGTTTATTGTTGTAAAATGTCTGATACAACTCGACAGAATGGACCGTGAACTCTGTGGCATCAACAGCCTAACAATGACCTACAACTCCTCTATATATAGGGGACTTGGTCCACAAACAGGGTTTACGGCCGTAAACTCACTCCAGGGCCGTAAACTGCTAAATAACTCACCAAAACATACTAAAGACTCAAAAGGAACTATTACAATGAAAGCCTAGACCAAACCACTAACTGGACCCTTCAGCTTGCAGGTCAAACAACTAACTGATGGAATTTTTTTTGTCAAGCTAAATATATTGCAGATATGCTGAAGAAGTATGGTTTCTATGATTGCAAACCAACAAAGACTCTTTTGTCTTCATCAACGTCTATTGGAAATGATCCAAGTGGCACTGATATGAATGCATCTCTGTTTCAAGGAATGATAGGCTACCTACTTTATCTTACATCCAGTCGCCCTGACATTATGTTCGCTACCATATTGTGTGCTTGTTATCTAGCCACTCCTAAGGAATCTCATCTTCACGCTGTCAAAAGGATTTTCCGGTAGTAAAGCATACACCTAATATTGAGTTGTGGTATCCTCGTGACTCTAAGTTCAAGCTGGTGGAAGACACTGACTCCGATCATGGAGGGTATGGAAATGATCGTAAAAGCACGTCAGGAGGAGCTCAAATGCTTAAAAATAGATTGGTAAGCTGGTCCAGCAAAAAGAATACATTAGTGGCTTGTTCTAACATTGAGGCTGAATATGTTGCTACTGGAAGGTGTTGTGCTCAGATTCTATGGATTCAGAATCAACTCTTTGATTATGGTCTAACCTTCTCGAAGACACCCATCTGCTGTGACAACACCAGTACCAGTCAGATGATACAAAATCTAGTGCTGCATTCCAAGACCAAGCACATCGACCTTTGCAATCATTTCATCAGGGACATAGTTCAAAAGGGAAAAGTGGAGTTATTTTACATCCCATCAACTGATCAGTTGGCCGACATTTTCACTAAGGCGCTGGACGAGAAGAGTTTAAACAAATTATTTGCAGATCTTGGCATGCTTTCACTGATTTAACTGCTATCTAACTGTTTTGATTGCTTCTGATTGCTTTCTAAAAAACCACACAAAAATACAAAAACAAATGTTGTATTTATTATTTTTATAGACGTTTACAATAGTTTGTTTAACCTTTGCTTCTAGCATTTGCATATATTCTCTTTGATCTCTTTTCATCTTTCAGATCTATCTAAAGCTTGTTTGCATCTTTCTTCTTCAGAATTTGTAATATCTTGAAAGATATCAATACTCTTGGTGCTGAGAAATGGCATGGCATCATGTCCTCTTATTCTTGCGAAACCCTTTTTCTCATCTACTCATTGTTATGGATGCAAAGAGCAACCATCGATGCAGTAAGTCTTTTTTTCATCTACTGACTCATAATCTGATAAAAGCTTGAATGCCTTCGTGTTGATTTTGAGGACACAATGGTTTTATGGATTCAAGCCAGTAAACTCGTCGGTTAGAAAGACTGATCCTTGCTTCTCTTCTGCTCTTGATAAATAAGAAGTTTAGAGTATATCCACAACGTTTCAGTAATAAATATCTTCATCATTCTTGATTTATGGTGAGATAAGTTGTATTTTGATGTATTTATCCTCACTTATGTTTTCTTTTATAGCCAGCTTCTAAGAATAGATATCTCAAAGAAAGGAAATCAATAAATGAGTAACTATTTCGAAAGATTTGATTCTACGTAAAATATTTACTAAAACAAAATATATTGAGAACAACTAAAAAAGGTTGTATATTCCTTTTCCTTGTTTGACGAACTCTCTTGTTGTATTCTTATATTATTATTTTGTACCATTTTCTAAAGGAATCTGATGGTGGCAACTTTAAGCATAGTATGCAACTTTTGACACATCATCATCCCTAGAAGCATGTTGTTGTATGTGACAAAATCTCTCTAAATTTCCCATCAGCGAGACCATCTGCTGAGAAAATTGATTCACTGTTAAATTAGGTGTCTAAGCCCATAACTATAATTGGTATGTACTTGAATTGATAGTAGCACAGTCCTTTTGGTTTGCCTTCATACTAGCAACTAGACAGGATGACCAATTGAGAAACAGGAAGAATTTATTATTTGGAATAATAAATTAATATATAAAATAATTTATTAATGTATTATGAAAATAACATATTAAATAGAAATCATTTTATTTAATTAATATTTAATCAGAAACTAATTTGCAATTAATTTTGGGATTAAGGAATTAATTAAAACTACAGGGGCTATTTAGCAATTAATTAATAGTTGTGGTTTTGGGCACTTGGTCCAACCTAGAAGGGTTGGACGAAAACTTCTAGGGAGGCCCGAGAATTTTCATCTAAAGCCTAAGGGATGGAAGTCCATGGGTTGCTTAGGACTTAAGCTGGAAATTAGGGTTTCCTCCAGCAAACCCTAGCTTTGGCTCTAAGCAACCAACAACTATTTAAGGAGCCTCTAACCCCCTAGATTTTGGCCATACTTCCTAAACCCTAAGAAGAGCCGAATTTATTGAGCTTCCTCCTCTCTCTCCTCTCATCCTCTTGCATAGTGTTTTTGTGAGCCATTAGAGGTGTTACACTTGTGACACTTGTTCTCAAAGTTCAAGATATTCAAGGATTTCATTGTTATTACAATATAACAATCAAGGTATGTATCTAAACTTTGATTTTTTTTTAATTTTGAAAATCATAGATGCATCCTAGGGATTCTTGTTTTGTGTTCAATGCTTGTATGTCTAATAGAGAAAACATAGATCCAATATAATTAGGGTTGCATGCACACATAGGATTGTTTGCTATGCTCAAAACCCATCAGTCACCCCATCACGCTGACTGTCTAGTACTGTCTAAACTTTCTAAATGAGATTTCCTATTCCAAATAAAAATAAATTGATGAAGAGATTGGGGTGTTCATTTTTTATTCAATTATCTCTCACCTGACCCTGTCCCTGGAAGCATGCTTGTTGTATGCATCAAGTCTCATGTTCTGCTAGAACATTGAGAAAAACCAAATGGCTTACCCTGATTGCATAGTCATTAACATAAGAGTTACTTGCCTGGTCCTTAATGAGAAAGGTTGTTCATGTCCCTGACCTCCTAGTCTGAGGTATGACATGGTACCATTATGATTTAACGGTGAATCTTTGATTCTAGATTGCAACTTACTCCATGATACAAAAGTTTAAAATACTTATTGTTGATGAGTTAAACTATTAATGATTAACATTGATTTCACCTCAACGTGACTAAAACAATCCATTCTCCCCACAAGTCTTCTAATACATAAATTGATGATTCACCGTGTAAAACCACAAACTGATAAAAGTCTAAAACTATGTGCCGATGGTTAGTCTATGTACCGTAGGCTATCATACACACTAATCCATTCATTCCCTTATATTCTTCCTTTAAAGTTTTATGATTCTGCGTAATGTACCATACGCTGATGAGATCTTGACAAATCCGTGCCGATGGGTATATCATTTTCCATGATATATTACACGCACCTATCCACTCTTTCCATTTTTCTTTTAATAAGAGAGATTTATGATTCAGCATACGAAGCCACACGCTGATGAGATCTGGCAATACTATTTCGATGAATGACAATTTAAGCCCACGCTATCAGGAGACATCACAATCTTACTAGACTACAAGTTGAAACTCTATTTTGGTCGAAGTTAGCTGCTGATGTTAAAAGGGGGAGAGAATCTTGGTAAAACTGAAAATCTCACTGAAGAAATCTCGCTCTACAACTACAAAAAAGCACATTCTAAGGGGGAGTCGATTCAGGGGGAACACGAGCCAAAAGCATTCATTGAAGGTTAGTTTTGACATCATCAGATAGGGGGAAATTGTAAGGTCACTCCTTATCATCTGATGAGTCAAACACATGACACGTTGATAGATCAGCGTCAGCGTCTACCACATCTACAGCACCAGCATATCAAGCTTATCAGCGTCAGCTTATAGTACAGTTATCCGATTGTAATCTTTTGTATATTAGGTAATGGTATAGATAAGTATAGAATAGATCACATATCCGATATTTTTGTGATAAGATCGGTTCTTAGTATATATTAGACATAATCCCTTGAATCATGAGATATACATGCATAGATTAGTATATATACGACACTAGGGAAAACCCTAATGTTGTGATCGTGGCTTTGTGTCAAACGTCTTTGTTACAACCCCGTCTTCTTGGTGAAGACAAAAACCTTTCTTTATGAAAGAACAATTTGGAGAACTTCTGTGGTATTTACTTTCTGTTTATTGTTTTGCTTAGATTAGTTTTACGTTTGTTCTTAATACTTGAAGTGTATCCGATCGATACAAACCTTCAGTTTAATTATCCAATTTTAATAGATTAAAATAATATTTAAAACTAAAGATAAACCCTAAATTCAAAATTATAGCAAAAAAATCTCTACTATTCGCCAGAAAGCATGTCGCGCCCTGCCTAGCAGGTTTCTTCTGTTTTTCTCAATTTTTAATAGTAGTGTCTATATTCAATACCTAATGGCTCTTATACCATGGATGGTTTTACTAGGTATTTATACATATAAATTAGGCAATAGAAGCATTCATAAGAAACCCTAAGTGTACATGCACCATAAGACCTAGGTTTTACTATTATGAAAACACACTTTCAAATCTAGCATTATAAACTAAAGAAAGGTATTGATTTACTAACCTCTTCAAAAAATCAAATTTGTGGTTTGAACACTTGAGGAAATCGAACTCCTTGTTGCTTTTGGAAAGACTAGCACCTAGAGTAGAATGCCTCTAATGGCTCACACCCAAAAGACTAAAAATCCTAGAACTTTACGAGCCAGGTGAGAGAGGTTGGAAAGCTGAAATCCTCTTCCTTACGGGGAGTATGATTGAATTTCTAAGACCTAGAAAGGTCTTTATATAACTGCGGTATTTTCCAGTTAAACCTGATTTGAATCAATAAAATAATCAGATTTAATCCCGATTCAAATCTTTATCATCATCAGATATCTAAAAGGTGTTGGAAGAGTTCTAGAACTCTTCCAACACCTTTTAGATATCTGATAATGATAAAGATTTGAATCGGGATTAAATCTGATTAACATTCAGCCCTTCCATCTTAAAATTAAATCTAAATTAAATCCAAATTAATTCTAATTAGTTTCTAATTAATTCATTAACGTATAATAAATCAATAAGCTAATTATATCAATATCTCAAATTAGTTCTAACAATTTTTTCTCTTGAGGAAAAACCAAAAAGGACTTTGTTATTATCCCCAAAGTTATACTAATTAGTTATGACATTAGACACCTACTTCGAACAACAACACCATGTTGCGGTATTCCATCCACCGTGCCGTGGGACAACGTCATTACCAAAATTCAAATTAAATCTTTAACCATATGAAACATTAACTCATATTTGAATTGGGTGTTACAATTCTGCCCCACTTATTTGCATTTCTTCCCAGAAATCTGCCTTGTTAAATAATCCTAGGCATTTCTTCTGGTTCGCATGTTCATTATGATTCTTTCTGGTGCTACCATCACATTTTCACCAGAACAATTTTTTTGTTCCGAAGCTTCTTTATCTTACGATCAAGAAAGTCTATAGGTTGATCCACAAAACTCAACCTCTCATCCACCTGGATATCTTAGAGAGGAAACAACAAATGTATCATCCGCAACACACTTCCTTAACTGGGAAACATGGATGGTGTTCTTGATCTGCTGGAGTTCTACAGGAAACTCCAAACAACAAGTGATCATCCCAACATGAACTAAAACTTTGAAAGGTCCAATGTATCGGGGTACCAACTTCCCTCGCTTCCTGAAGCGAATGGTTCCTTTCCATGGGGATACTTTCAACAACACATAGTCCCTTACTTGGAACTCTAAGTCTAATCTTCTCCTATCAGCATAACTTTTCTGTCGGCTTTGAGTGGTCCTGGGATACTCTCTGATCTGCTGAATACACTTGGTGGTTGTATGAACAAACTCAGTGCTCCCAATCTCACGTTGTCCTACCTCCCCTCCCACAAAAAAATCAGGGTTTTACATGGCCTACCATACAATGCCTCATAAGGAGGTGCTCCAATACTGACATTGGTAACTATTATTATAGGAGAACTATGATAGTGGAAAAATGCATCCCATTAACATCCAAAATTTATCACAAATGCTTGCAACATGTGCTCCAAATTCTGAATGGTTCTCTCACTTTGGCAAGATGTATGGAGGTGGTAAGATGTACTGAACCTAAACTGGGTACCACGATCCTCATGGAATTGCTTCTAAAAATGAGACATGAATTTTGTATCCCTATTAGACACTACTATACCGACATTCTATGCCGAGATACTACTTCCTTCCCATAGATGTTTGCAAGTTTCTATGAGGATGAAATCTCCCTGATAGCGATGAAGTGACTACTCTTTGCTAGACCGTTTACTATCAACTAAATAGTATCAAAATTTTCCAAGGTCTTGGGTAGCTTTGTAATGAAATCCATTGTGATGTGTTCCCATTTCCAAATGGGAATATTAAGAGGCTGTAACTTTCCATGGGACATATGATGCTTAACCTCGACCTTCAAACAAGTCAAAAACTTCTCCATATATTTGGCAATGTCCCTTTTCATTTCTGGACACCAATAATTCTCTCTCAAATCCATGTACATCTTGGTTGAACCATGATGTATATAAACTTTGACCTATGAGCCTCATACATAATTATTTGCCTTGCGTTCCCCACGAACAGTACCTAAATCCCACCAAATTGGGTATGTAATCCCCGACTATCTGTGATCAAAGTATGAATTTTTCCCTGGATTCTTTCTCCGTTCAGATTACCCAATGCAAGTACCTTATCCTGAGCATGTCTGATCATATCAAAGAGAGGGGTACCAAGTGTCATCCTTAGATAAGTAACATGCAGGAGTGCACCCTGCTTCTTACGACTCATCGTATATGCAATAACATTCGCTTTACCAGGATGGTAAAGTATCTCCAAGTCATAATCCTTCAGCACATCGAGCCACCGACGTTGTCTCATATTGAACTCTTGTTGATCCATGAGATATTTTAGGCTCTTATAATCAGTATACACCGTGTACTTCACTCCGAATAGGTAGTGCGTCCAAATCCTTTGGTCTAACATAATAGCCCCAGGCTCTAAATCATGGGTCGGGTATCTAGCGCTTCACAAAACTGTTGTCTCAAGGTCTCAAAATCCCACTGTTAATAATCTGCCTACTTGAAAGTAACACCCTTCAGTTTCAAAGGAAATACTATTTTTGAGAAATCTTAAATGAACTGGCGGTAATACCCAGCTAGACCGAGAAAACTCCTGATCTATGTGAGAGTTTTTGGAATCTCCTATTCAAAAATCAGTTTCTAAAAACACTAAAAATGGTAACGGAATCTTTAAAATTATGAATAAATCTAAAATCATTTTAACCCACCAATGATCATTTTGCAAAGTATAGAAATATTAAAACAACCATAGGATGAAAAGAGATATAACCTTCGAAGACTTTGATACTTTTGGGAGGTTGGAAGTTGATGAAGAATGTAGATGTAGAACTTTATGTTAGTTTGAAACACCAATAATTCTTCAACTTGATTTGGATGCTAGTCATTATTGTATATTTTAGTTGTTCTTAAGCCTTAAATACATATACCAAATAAGTCTTAAGGAGAAGCAACTAATCAGCATTCAAACTCTATACAACACATCGCTAGAAAGGAGAAGGAAAGAAGCCTTGGAAACCTATATCTTTTAGAGAGAAAAGAGGAGAAGAAGTGTAAAAAAACTAGTTAGTTTTTTTTATCATCTCTCATCTTTATATACTACCACACATGTACTAAAGCACCATCCCTTTAACAAGTCAAAACGTGTCCCATATATGACAAGTATGGGATGTATGAAACAAGACTACAAGAAACCCTTAACCTCTCCAACAGGTCTATAGTTTTAACAAGTAAGGAATGGGTTAAGAGTGTCTTTCACTCAAGCCTCTAACTAACTAGTTACATGTGCCAACTAGATGGTTACTCAAATTTCCCAAATAATTATACATGACATATATATATATATATATATATATATATATATATATATATATATATATATATATATATATATATATATATATATATATATATATTCATAACTTCCGAATTAAGTAGTGAATGTTCTCTTTTACTATTATTTCCAAGAAATAATAATTTCCTTTATGTTGGTAAAATATTATTTCCATAAAATGATAATTTTCCAATTAAATACAAGAAATATAAGTATTTATCAAGGATGAAATTATTATAAATAATATATTAACATAAACGTTTTGTTAGTGTAACCCTTTAGGATCATATATTATTTGAAAAATATAATTCGGCATACATATCTTTCACCTCCCATCTCAAAATGGCCTCCATCTTGGCCGGATTAACCAAAATCCCTTCCTGGTTGATAAGATGGCCAAGGAATTGAACTTCCCGTATCAAAAAATCACACTTCTTGAACTTGGCATACACTTTCTCACACCTCAAGTCTCCAATAATTCAATCAAATGTTCCTAGTGTTTTTCACGGGTCTTAGAGTATACCATAATATTGTCTATGAACACTATCATTGATATATCCAGCATGGGCCTTCATACTTTATTCATCAAATCCATAAATGTTGCAGGAGCATTCGTCATAACAAAGGGCATTACTACAAACTCATAAATTCCCATAACGAGTGCAAAATACAGTTTGGGGTACATCCTTTTCTCTAACACACATCTGGTGGTACTCGGAGTGTAGATTGATCTTGGAAAACCAAGATTGTCCCTAGAATTGATCAACCAATATGTTGATTCTTTGTAAAGGATACTTTTTCTTGATGGTGACTTTTTTCAGCTCTCGATAATCAATGCATATACGAAAGGACCCATTCTTCTTACGAACGAAAAGAAGCGGTGCCACTAGGGGGGACTATTGGGACGAACAAATCCCAAATCTTATAACTCCAACAACTAAGTGAATAGCTCCTAGATCTCAGAAGACACCAACTCATAAGGTGCCCTAGCAACTGACGTTTTTCCTAGAATAACATCAATCCGAAACTCGACTTGTCATTTGGAAGGAACACCTGAAAGTCACCAAGAAACACATTAGAAAACTCCCTGACTATAGGGACATCATCGATAGATAACTACTATCGACCAAACCCACTACCCACAAAAAAATGCCAAATACCCAACACATCCACGCTGAAGGTACTTCCGAGCCTTAGTTGCAGAACGGATAACCTTCCTTTTTTCTTCTTTCTATAGATAATTAGTTCTCCGTAACTTAAGGTTTGAATTTAAACTGAATTCTGTCTACAGTCAATCAATACATGATCGCTATCTAACCAATCCATACCCACGATGACATTGATCTCACTCATATGAATCAGGATGAGGTCAATCAGAAATCTCTCGACATAAATATAGAAAGTGCAACCTTTGAAAAATTTAGATGCACTAACCATCCTATCATCAACAATCTCAACTAACGTCAGTGAGTCAAGCACCTAGGAAGTAATGCTAAAATTCTTGCTAAAAGCAAGAGACACAAAGGATTGGCTCGCTCCTAAGTTGAAAAGAACAAGATCAAGCATAAAATCACATAAAAAGTACCCGATTTCAAATATAATTACAACTATAGTTAACAACAATAGATACTAGAGAGTGGAATAAGAAGAATACATGTGACGATATTCGGGGCTGCAATAGCCTCGGAGGCTGTGATTTGGAATGCCCTCCCATAGGCCCTCGAGTCCTCGTGGTTTTTATACTCGCCATCTGTGATCCTCAGTGTGGCAGGAGCAGGAGCCATGACCTGCTGACCGGTCCTGTTCGGACACTCTGACTTGATGTGCCTAAACTGGTTTCATCTGAAGCATAATTTTCAAGGATCCTTGCAATCATTGCTGAAATGTATGGGTTTGCTACATTTGTAACATACTTTCTGCCTAGTCCTACACTCCCTAACATGATTCTTCCCATACTTATTGTACTTCAGATAAGTCCTCTTGACATACCCTTTGCCCCCAGACCTCCTAAACTTCTTCTGTGGTTGGCTGGTTGTCTAAGTAGGGGTCGGCCTCTTCAGCTTCTTCTACCGCTTCAACTCAGTCTCACGAAGGCAAGCTACCTGAATCATCTCATGGAGAGTTTGGCACCTGACGGTGGCCACACAATCTCGGATCTCATCCCTCAACATAGAATAATAATTGGACATCTTCATGGCCTCGGTGGCCATATAATCTGGACAAAACATTGAATTCTCATAAAACTAAGCGGTAATCTCATTCACATATTTTGCAGTTTGTCTCAGGGCGATGGACTCCTTAGTGAGTTGCTGGAACTCCATTAATGGAACAAACTCCTCCTTGGATATTGCTAAGAACTCAGGCCAGGTTATAACTGCAACCTCAATTGGTGAATGAGTGTTACTGATAAGTTTCCACCTGTCCTTGGTCGCATGTCTCAGAAGGCTTGTAGCATAGCGAACCTTGGCCTCCTTAGGGGAGTAATTGGTATGAAAAGCGACCTCAATATCCATAATCCACCTAATACTAGCAACATGATCCTTCTTTCTCTAAAATTGTGTTGGATGGCATGAAAAGAAGTCTCGACATCTCGCTCCATAAGCATTCCCCGTGCTAGGTCCCTGAGTAGCCTTAATAATCCTTTTTGTCACCGTCACCAAAAATGCGGACCGAATCGGAGTGAACAATTCGGGGAACAGTTGTAGAACTATCTGCCTGACCTCGCTAGTAATCATCTCTCTGAAATCTAGAGCCTCGTCCACCACTATCTCCCCTGGTATGACTGTAACTACCGCTAGTTTGCACTATGGGTGAATAGAAAGGGTGCGGCTAACATTAGGAACTATTATATGTTACTACATTAATTCGTCAATATTCTATCATACAATACCTCCAACTTGTACTTCGGGCCGCTCGCTATTCTTACAAATCTAATTACCCATCATGTGCTTCAGATGGTACCGGCCCATACCATCATTCATACATATGAGTAGTCACCTATGGAGATAAATAGAAGTTTACTTACTTAACTAAGTTTTTGGTAAATATTTACATGCATATTCATCAGCTACGTTATCCCTTTCACTATTGGAATCTACCATCCAGTTTGACAACATATAATTCGTATATACAACTACACAAAACCATAAAGACTAGATAGACATTCGAAAGGTTGATTCTTCCCTAAGTGTAGTGTGTTTGAATCGAGTATTAAGAACAAAATCAAGAACAAAATGCATTAAGAACAAAGATGTAAATAAATTTTGTTTGGCTCGTTGATTACGTCTGAACAAGTACAAGAACAAAAGAGAGTAAAAGAAAAAAAGCTCAAAAGCTTACTCTCACTCCTATACTTAACCTATTTATAGGGTGTTACAAACGCGTACAAAAAATATGTAAGGGCTAAACATTTGAGCTTCGGCCTCTAAAACTGCCTTACGTAATACATACATTCGAAGTACAAACTTCGACACTGAATCTACCTAGGCCTAAATGTACTTCGACACCTCACTACATATTTCAAACCTTACAATCCCCACATTAGTGAGAAGTGTCGAACTTATGTCATCATCATCTTCACGGCCTGTTGAAGTACTCGGCGAACCTCCGTATACGAAATAATTGCCTTTCGAATTTCAACTTTATCTTCTATAGTATTCCTCTTTTAAATACCAAGACGAACTATAATACTTATATAATGAGAGTTCGTGTACCTATCCACATCAAAAACTTGAAACAAAAATTTGGTCATCTTTCCATTTTAGTCCTTTCCAAGAAAGACAACTCCCAAAGGTTTATGCACAATTTGCCCATCAACACAGTCTTTGAGATTAACCTGCCCTTTCAGCATAGACTGAGGAACCTTCGACTCTCTATTTACTGCCATTTCAAGCTCGATATTTGTCACTGCCTAACAATTATAGTAGTTATCTATGAATACATTGATATGAGCAAAACCAATCAAGAAATCATCCTTGTTATTTACTTGAAGCTTCGACACATCAACAATGCTTAAAATCTTCGCCACATTTATAAGGTCGTTTAAGTTCATAAGAGGAAAGTCTACAAAAGAAAAGTCACATGCAACGTTATTCGCTCTGACCACATGATAACGGAAATTCTGCAGCAAACCTTCAAACACTTTGACAATTTTAACCGAAGTCCAAACTTCCTCTTCCTTCTTTCCCAAAACTGCATGGAATCTTATCTTCAATCTCTTATACTCATTTTTGTTTTCGAATTGATCAACCTGCTAATACTGAGTAGAAACAAACATCATGTGATTTATTAGAAAATCCAGTTGATTAAAGTCGGAATTTTCAATCTCATAACTTTTCTTTGGAAATTTTCCAAAATCATGCATCTTCTCTGATGAAACGACTTGTTCGATTGTTTGATAACACCACTGTTAACTGGGATCACCCTTGTTTAAACCTAGTGGATCATGTTGTCGTTGTCTCATAATGTTGTTAATCTGTCGATTTCCTTCTCCATATTTCTCTTCTTCTCATCTTCAGAAGGATTAATCTCAATACCCTTCCCTGTGTCACCGTTATCATCTTTTACAGGAGGTGGTTTCGAACTTGAACTTGAACCCCCAACACTTTCTCCAATAACAATTCCTTTCATTATTGGTCTCGAAGTTGTTGTTGTGGAAGTAGTTGTTAGCGAAACAGGAAGCCATGTGGGAATCTGAGTCGACATCACCTTCCCTACAACCTTACCCTGATCAGTATCTTTCGAAGGGAAAACACTTCTTTCTCCCCCTAGCACCACAGGCTTCACAGGTGGGACATTTGTTGGCAACAGAAGCACCAACTTAAAAAGAGGATCAAGTTCTGCCTTGATATTCGATTCAATAGAGGAAATCATCTTCAAGATAAATTCCTGAGAGACAGCAGATTGTTTAGAAAGATCAATCTTTGAAATAGATTATTTTAAACGTCCCAAAAAATCCTCCAGTTTTGTAAACACTTTAGAATCATTTTCTGTTTTCATATCAAACTTGGCGGAAAACGAGGTGGTATACTCCACAAGTTTCGTAATAGCATCAACAATGACATCAATCTTGCCATGAACAGTGGAATAATTCTTCTCTATTTTTTCCACTTCCTTCGTTATCTCAGACTTCAACTCTTCAACCTTGAGGTTTATAACTTCCTCCACCTTCTTGACTTGCTCAACAAAAAGTTCATGACGTTCTTTTGCAACTTCACGAAGCTTCTTAACCTCATACTCAAAATTTTGAGCATGATGCTTTTAATGCTCTTCATGATTTTTCTCAATCTGCTCAATAGCAAGCTTTAGTCGATTCTCTTGAGACTTGAGCATAACATCCACTTCAATACAAGATAAAATATTTCTTCCTCCGGTATCTGCTTGAATTCGTAACGAATTCAGCTTGTGATTGAGAATCTTGAACTGTTTTCCTGAGATTAGCATATGATCAGGAATGTTATCTTCTTCAGGATCAAATTGAATTTCTTCAAAAGAAACCATGACATCATTATCATCAGGTTCATCTTCTTGAGCTATCTTTTCGCCTTCAGTGGATTGAGAAGAGAAAAGTGATGTAATTGGTTAGCATGATGTTGGAAAACGTTCGTGAAATGGTCGAAGCAGGAAGTAAAGATGGTATTGGATAAGAGAATGATGGTAACGAAGTAGAAGTATCGATGATAGTGGTTTCGATGGTAGAAGAAAGAATAAGTGTTTTGGAATAGTATTGGTTTCAATAGAAGATGTACCAAGAGTTTCGCTGTGCATTATCCCTTCATCCATGCTGACATTTGTGTCCATATTACATATGTTCATGTAACAACCCAATTTTTCAAAAGAAGTTTTTCAGTTTTGATTAACGAAAACGCATTTCCATCAACCACAAAATCCAATTACAACTATTTTCAACACCCATATCAAATACAATTTTATTGCATAATATGAGAGTGTCCCATAAAATGTCTGAGAGAGTGCACAGCAAGCCATCAAGCCTTTCCATTGCTCTTGGGCTCAAATATACCTGAAACAAATCCACAAACTGTAAGATAATGCTTAGTGATTCCCCCAGAGCATACCCCACACCCAATCCACATAAAACGTATCATGTTAGCTATAAAAGCCACACATATCACATAAGCCACGCTTACAACATATAAGGATGTCGTGGGCTCCCCCCAGGGTCTTATACCTTCTTGAAATAGGCTCCCCCATGGTCTTTACCTATGAATTCCATGGGCTCCGCCACATGGTCTTATATCCAACTGCCACGGGCTCCCCCCGAGGTCTTCCATGCAAATCACACATATAATCAACTAGCATATCATATATCACAGAGGTATCCATCATACCACCTAACACATACATAAACATATAAGGACGTCATGGGCTCCCCCCAGGGTCTTATACCATTGTGACATGGGATCCCCCACATGGTCTTCTCCTGGAAATGCCACGGGCTCCCCCACATGGTCTTATATCCAGCTACCACGGGCTCCCCCAGGGTCTTCCATGCAATAACATACATAACCACTAGCATACCACTTAGCATAAAGCTAACTATCATACAATATATCTCTACTATAGCTAGTGTACCACACATCATAAAATGGGCTGGCCTTGGTGCCGTAGACCGATTGGTATGGTGAGAAGACTCACCTCTCGGATGCTGAACTGACAAGCTAGAATCAGATATGTCCCACGTGCTGCTCCCACTCAGCTGCCTATAATTGTTATTTGATTAACTTGTCATAATCCCATAATTGCCCTTAAAGTCAACCCTGGTCAAAGTCAAGATCACCGGTCAAGGTCAACAGTCCATGTTGACCTCAATTCGTCGAGTGCATCCAACAACTCGTCGAGTTTTCTGAGTAATTCATCCTCTCGCCGAGTTACCTATGTAACTCGCTGAGTCCCTCCGAAAACCCATGAAACCGAAAACTCAATGACAACGGAAAACTCATGGAGCCGAAAAATCATGGAACCGAAATCACTTGGGATACCCAAAAACGGGTAAACCCTACTTGACTCGTCGAGTCAGCTAATGGACTCGATGAGTTCCTTCAGTCTTCTTCAAGTTCAGACCTTTTCAGTGGGATCTAAGGTCCCAAACTCCAGATCCAAGCTCTCCTAGTGCAGATACCACATAAAGTTGCAAACTTTACGTGCATGCAAGGTCCTTCAAGGCTATAACTTCAAAACTAGGCTTCTTCCAAGGTTTTTGTGCATGGAAAGTGACTAAACTTCATAAAGGAAGCAACTTTATGGCATTTGGGACCTAAAGAGGTCCTGATCTGGAACCTTATCCTTGTGATAAGTCCAGATCCAAGTTTGACTCCATTTTGCACCAAGAATGGCCATTTACTTCCAAGCAAAGAGATCTAAGCAACTAGTGATCAAGTTCACGACTTTATACCTTAGGATGCTGGCCAATATGATGTAGATGTTGGATATACTACTCCTCCCCTTCATCCTTCCTCTTTAATCTCTAGATTCCTTCACAAATGCCCCAAAAATCACTCACAAGGCTCTTACTCTCTCTCTCAAGAAGGTGTAAGGTCGAATTAGGGTTTTCTCTGGCTAGTAGGGCGAAAAGGAGGCCACAGTGGGAGGTTTATGTTCCTTAAATAGGGTACAAACCCTAAAAATTAGGGTTTCTCTTTACAGCTCCTATTCGCCGAGTCGGCCTTTCGACTCGTCGAGTAGGTCCCGATCCCACGTCCCCCAAAATCTCTTTACTCGACGAGTTGGACTCCCAACTCACCGAGTCCATGCACCAAAACCTTAAAACTTAAATAAATTAAGTAATACCTGGAAAAGGTGTTACAAATCTCCCCCACTTGAACTAGACTTCGTCCTCAAAGTCTGCCGACCCAAATAAATCCGGGTAGTGGTCTTGCATCTTGTCCTCCGGCTCCCAAGTCCATTCGGAGCCCTTTTGGTGCTGCCATTGCACCTTTACCAGCTTTACTTCCTTGTTTCGAAGAACCTTGGTCTTCCTATCTAGAATCGCCACAGGCCTCTCAATGTAGTTCAGGCTCTCATTCACCTGGATTTCCTCCAGAGAGATGACTGTGGCCTCGTCTGTGACACACTTCCTAAGTTGTGATACATGGAAGGTGTTGTGAATCTGGCTGAGCTCATCCGGCAGATCCAAGCGATAAGCCATCTTGCCCACTTGGGTCGTGATCCTAAACAGTCCAATATATCGGGGCCCTAGCTTACTCCTCTTCCGAAACCTGATGACTCCTTTCCATGGCGACACCTTTAGTAGCACAAAGTCCCCCACCTGGAACTCAAGATCCAATCGCCGCCTGTCGGCATAACTTTTCTGACGACTCTGTGCGACCCGCAGCTGGTCACGCACCTGCTGAATCAGTCCGGTAGTCTTCACCACTACCTCCGTGCTCCCATGACTCGGTGTCCAACCTCGTCCCAACAAACCGGAGTCCTGCATCTCCTACCATACAACATCTCAAATGGAGGTCGGTCGATACTGGCATGGTACTGTGATTGTATGAAAATTCTGCTAGTGGAAGGTACATATCCCAACTCCCTCCAAAATCCAACACACATGCTCGCAGCATATTCTCCAGTGTCTGTATTGTCCTCTCGCTCTGTCCATCCGTTTGGGGGTGATACGCCGTGCTAAAATGCAGCTGAGTGCCCAGTTGCTCGTGGAACTTCTTCCAGAACCTAGATGTAAACCGAACATCCCTGTCAGAGACTACCGACATTGGAACCCCGTGTCTTGCCACCACCTCTCGCACATAAATATCCACTAACTTCTCGGCGGATATACTCTCAGAGATCGGAATAAAGTGGGCACTCTTCATCAGTCTGTCTACGATCACCCATATGGCGTCCACACCCCTTGCCGTCCTCGGTAACTTTGTAATGAAGTCCATAATGATCTCTTACCACTTCCACATGGGAATGGGTAGTGGTTGAACCTTTCCATGAGGCCGTTGATGATCGGCCTTGACCTTCCTGCAGGTCAAGCACCGCTCTACAAACCAGGCGATCTCCCACTTCATGCAGGGCCACCAGTAACTCGGTCTCAAATCTCTATGCATTTTTGTAGCCCCTGGATGTATAGAGAACTTGGACTTGTGCTCCTCCTATCATATCTTCTGCCTCACTCCCCCAGTCACCGGTACCCATACCCGACCACACTGTGTCAAAAGGCCACGACTATCCTTAACAAACAAAGGATACTGCCCCCCGAACCCGTTCCATCTTCCAATTCTCCTTTTTCACCCCCCTGGACCTGAGCCTCCTTAATCATATCCAACAATGGAGAGATCACAGTCATTCTCAAACAAACGTTCCCAATCAGGGAACTTGTCGCCTTGCGGCTCAAAGCGTCGGCCACCATGTTGGCCTTCCCGGGATGGTATAGGATCTCACTGTTGGATTAATGTCTAAGTCCATAACTATAATTGGTAAGACTTGACCCGACCCGGCATGGTCCATTTGGGTTGCATGGCATCATGCATTTGGATAGACTATAATGAGAGAAATAACACTTAAGGTTGGTTAATATATTATAAGTTCTAATATATTAATAAGGTTATTTAATTAGTATTGATCAAGAATTAATTTGGAACTAATTAAGTGATCAAAAGGAGACTAATTAAATATATGGGTTGATTGTGTAAATCATTCATTCTTATATATATGGGCTTGTGATCCAAGATTCCTTATGTTGGACTAAGTCCATGGGGTGACCCATGGATACTCCATGGAGGTTAAAATCCATGGAGCATAAGGAATGGGTAAAGTTATGAGTTACATGGTGTAACCCTAATAGCCACCATATAAAAGAATCCCATGGCTCGAGAAATCGTGCACTAATGTGTGTGTGTGAGGGCTAGACGATTTCAAGGAGTGTTCAAGTTTCTCTCAAGTTATTCCAAGTGTATTTGGTGTTGTGTGAACCATTTCAGGTGTCACACTTCGGGCACTAGGCACTCAAGCTTCATGAAGACATTCTAGGCTTGTTTTCTTGTTATACTTGCAAAAGTAGCTGAAAAATCGAGTTGGATGCATATATTCGATTGTTTTTGGACTTATAAACTTGTTTTTGATGTGGTAATGTTCATGCTAATCCAATTTCTAAGATAATTGTCATAATTTCAAGATTTGTATTAGTTTGTATGTTCATGCTAATTTCTTGAAGATTGATGATTTGAATTATCTTGTTCTTATGAGGTTCTTAGATTAATAGAAAAGTTGTGTGAAATAGTTGTTTTCAATCCATTTTAATCTAAGAGTTGATTCCAAAATGTGTTTTTGTAACTTGCCCTCAAGTTATATGAAAAGTCACATTTAAGAATCATAAAACTCATAAAAGTTGGCAAAGGTTACAAAATGAAGAGTCTAGTTCTAATTAAATAGTTTTATGACTCCATAACTTGTCCTCAAGTTATGGAGGTTCAAGAGTCTCTTCATTAAATTAAAAAAAAGTGTAACCTTAATTAGTTCCATAAGTTACAATAGAAAAAAGTTATTTTTTTTATTAATTAATTTAAAGTCTTCCATAACTTGTCCTCAAGTTATGGAACTTGAAGAGTTTTTTTTTAATTAAAACTACTTTAAACTCATAAGTTACGGAATTAATTTGTTTTGAATAGTTTCAAAACTTGCCCTCAAGTTTTGGAATTTGAAAAGTTTTCACTTATGAATACTTTAATTCCAAGTTAGCCCTTAGAATTTTAAAAGTTAAAATTCAACCCTTATACTTTATAATATTATAAGTTAATAATATTTATATATATGTATAAGAGTAAAGTCAGTCTTACCGTTAGTAGGCCTCATTCATGAAGCCGGTCTATAAGGGGGTATAAGGTTACTGCCTATAAAATGGCAGTTTAATGGGTGTCCACTCTCACCCACCGCTTCCTTGACTGGTGGAGGGTCGTTAGCCGAACGGGTAGGACAAGGACTATAATTCTCCTTTCATTAAAAGTATTAATGATAAATACTAAGTAACTAAACTCTTATTAATACCCAATCTTAGTTACTTAGGAAAATGTGAATTTGGTGCTAACCCATGAAATTACACTTTGCACTTTGCTTAAGTCGTTAGTGGAGCGTGTGTGGTTAACCGGCACACTAACCTGGACTTAACAAGGTAGGCAAAGGGTAACTTAATATTTATCATAGTATCGGTGGAGCGTGTGTGGTTAACCGGCACACTGATTAAGGGGTAAATATTAAGGGTACCAAGTATATTTGCATGGTTATTCACACCTTGTTTTGTGATCCTCAGCATCCCAGTCACAAAACCTGAAGGGCACACTCGAGATTGAAACATCCCTTTGAACAGTTCAATGAATCTCAAAGATCTAGGACTTTCAAATCCAATTAAAACCTAATAAATTATTTCGTTTTTCATGGTGGAAATTGGTGAATCGTCATTCACCTACCTTCAAATATTTTATAGCTTGGATTACGGCATCCCTCTTCTAAGTTATAAAATAGTTTGTTGGGTCCTAGCCTTAATATTTCATATTGGGTGTCATATTAAGGACTTTAAATCAACTATCTTGAATATCTCCCAAAAAGATGTCTGGTCTAGACATTTATGATCTTCCCAAATCTCTTGAAACAAGCTTTCCTAAATGAAGATGATGTCCCATGGATATCATACTTCTTTCACCTCCTCCAATTATTCTCCCTAACCCACAAGTTCTTAAAAATTTTAAGGTCACTCAAGCCTTATTGGCAAGGCAAGGTCTAGGTGTGATCACATCTTGGAGATGTAGTCACATATTGACAAGCCGGGAGAGTTGGGTGTCAAAGTCTTGAGAAAGTTGGTGGCTCAACTACTTTCTAAGTCACATAGTGAGTTCTTTTGGGAATCCTATGAAACAGACTAAGACAAGACCCTTAATGATCTTATCTATTTGCTAAGATCAACTTCCTAAAACGCTATGGACATTGACAATGATGACATTGGATATCCAGTAAAGCTCTCTCTTCCCAATGGAAAGGGATCGGCCATAGTCAACTCGGTTGACCCAATGGTAAAGAGAGAGGCGAAGTCTGAGATAGTCCCATTATCAAGGGTCCATAGGTAACTATTGCCAAAGGAAGGGGCATTGGTTACGAAGCTGCCAAATTTACCTAAGGATGTTAAATTCAATAAGTTTGGCTCTACTTCAGGTAAAGTCCATTGTCTAACTCTATTAAGTACATGCTGAATCTGATCGCGAAGATGGATTTCAATCGCATGGTTCGGTGATCAGAATTTTGGGCTATTACTTAAGAGTTATGATATTTATATTGCTTAGGAATAGATAACAACAAGGTTTTCATATGGATTGTAAGGATAAGTTTTTCCGCAAAGTTTTAAAATAAAAGAAAAAGGTTTTGATTTTATTTATTTTAAGTATCCTTACAATGGCATTTGTGAAAAGTTGTTGCTTATAAGATTCCATTGATAGCAATATTGGAAAAATGGATTTGATTCTTTCGGTTGTGGTAGTGTCTAATATTACCAAATAAGGAAAGATTCTCATCACCCAAGGTTCAATTGGACCGAAACTTGGAATCATGCAAGTTGTATAGTATGATGAATGAGAACTTTCAGCTTGGAAAATTAAGACTAATTCCTTATGCGAATAAGGAAAGGACTAAGGGATCGAGTACACATTCTTGTGCACTGGTCAAGTCCACCACAAAAGATCGAGAAGACTATTCGTCATGATTTACTTAAGTTCAGTAAATATGGTTATACTTATAAGTTTAAGTATAAGTCTGTAGCATTGGAGAAGTTTCAATGTGAGACAGAACGAATAAGAAGAATCAAAGTATGGCAGAAAGATAAAAGTTTCTCAAATCTGAAAAGATGGGAGAGTACTTTAGTATCATGTTTATGATCATCTTAATGATTAAGATACCATATCACAATTGGTCCTCTAAAGTCATCTTAGTGCATTCTTATGACTAAGAAGAGGAGTCATGAATTGTTGAAATGGTTAAATCAAAAAGATGAGTCATACTTCGTTCCAAAACAATTCTTAGAGTCATACTCCAAGATTGTAACTTGAGTGACATATCTTAAAGAGGGTTTGTTAACACTAGTCAAATGTAAGAGTAAAAGGTTATCTACTCTTGTACATTTGAAATTGGTAAGTTGTGATGTTTTGGATAAAACAGAGACCAACTTAGGCCAATTGTGTAAAGTGTTAGTCTTGATAAAGAATCCGCACTATCTCTTGAATATTTGAGAAGGGAGTCTTATATGTCAAGAGGATAGTGGGAGTCTTAAAGCTCTTGAAAGTTTCAAGACTTAATCAAGAATAAAACCTAAAGTCCTTCACTAGCACACGACTTGAGGTTTATAACCTATCGTGTTGAAATTTTTGTGCCTATTCAAGTTGGCTTTGCATAGGAGTTCTGAGAGTTCTCAATTGGTTGCACAACTACTTGGAAGCAATGGCAGGCACCTGAGCTACCAAATGGCAAGAGTTTAAGATTGCACAAGTTTAATCAATATGAGTTTGGATTTGTCACTAACCTTGTCTTGTGATTATGGTTTTGACAAATTCACATGGATAAGAACACATACACTATTAAATCTAAGTGTCATAAGGTTTCTCTCGGATTTATGAAAATGATGGTGAGGAAACACTTTCACTAAGTAGATTTTAGCTAGATAGCAATTGTGATATTTGCATTCTCAAAGTCGTTAGTGGAGCGTGTGTGGTTTACCGGCACACTAACATGGACTTGTGAGAAGTGGCAAAGGTCTAAACAATTGAGACTATGATTACGGCATCCCTTTTCATAGTTCTAAAATTGTTTAGACACACATGTGAGCTATCTAAGAGAGGTGTATGATTTTGATAAAGTTTTATCAAAACAATCTAGTATCAGAAATCTGAACTTTGGTAAGAAAGTCAGCTGATTTCTGAGTACATGTCAAAGCTAGTGGGAGCATAAGTGTTATGCTAATAATCATCATGTTAGTGGGAGCATGATAATTATGACAAAGGTTGCAAGTTAGCAATGTTAATTATAGAAAATAAAAGTTTCAATTCGTGAGGTTGCAGGGGTTGAAAAAGTTGTTTTGCTATAATTAAGGGAGAGGAAATTATACTTCATTTCAATTCTAAAAGCTTAGATTGAGATTTTAATCGTATTTAATCAAGGATATATATATGAATTTCATGTTGGAATGGCTCAACATAAGGAAATTCTATATATGGGTCCATTATTTGCGTTCTAAAATTCGATTATGATTACGACATCCCTTTTCATAATCTGAATTTTGAGAACTTGGCAAATTGAAATGGAAATATTATAGCAAAAGATTGGTTTAGTCTTTATGTGAGACATCATGAATCGTGTCCCATATGCTTCAGATATAGGATCGATTACATGTGCTATATTCATCCTTTCTAAAATTTTCCAAATGCCTGGGGCATTATGAAGGGAAAAGGTCTACAATTGGATATGACTAAAATGATTAAGCAATTGTAGAGGACAATCTAAGGTTTACCAAAGATTGGTTGCTCAAGGACAGTTGGAAGTATAATGTTAATTCTGGAAGGACCATATTGACATAATCTGTAAGGAGGCAACTCTTGTTCAGAAGTGATAGTCAAAATGGAATATGGAAATGTTTCAAAGTTAGAAATTATTCAATCTGTGTAAGATTAGGAAACTTAATGAAAGAAGGATGTTTCCAAGGAGCTGATCTCCTTTGGAATGCTCTGTAATGATGGTTGTCAAGTCTTTCTGACTTCGTGCATAATCATTAAGAGGATCAATGCATATAAGTTTAGAATCTAACAGATTTCAGTAAATGGCATGAATTTGGAATTCTTGCATTTGCAGTAAGGATTTGGGACTGTGAAAAGAGGATCATTGGAGTGATGTTCAATTGATCTATTTTACAAAGTAAAGATCATAGACAAACATAGTATCCATACTTGGTGTATGGCATGACTAGTGTTTAGAAAACATAGTGTACATGCTTGGAGCATGGGACAACTATTGTTTTAAATTCATGTATAAAGTTGATAAAACTGAAACAATGAATAATGAGTAATCAGTATGGTGATAAATAAAAGTGTTTATTTATATTCATAGGGTTTGATACCATATTTGATTCATTTATTCTTGTGTTTCACTTTGCATGTTTTGACTTCCAGAATAACTAAGTCGCTCTTCCTGAATGATTAAGTTATTCAAACCATCCACAGTCGGTCAAATGCTGGAAGTAGATATGAATCAAGACTGTCATGGGTTGGTTTGTAGAAGTCCAAGTTGGTGGACAAAGTGGTGCTACAACACTCATGAGTGCTCATAAGTTCTGAGTATTGGATTCAACCCGCGCTCATTTGAATCACTTCATGGATTTTATCACGAGTGATCATGAGACGATAATATCTTATATTCTTCAAACCTAGAGATATGAGTTGTTACTATGAGTTGGTTGTACATTGATTGCACGAAAATGCATTCGGTAACTCGATGTTATAAAACGTGCCTTTGTGTATGATTCAACAAGTAGTAGAACAAGCCATATGAGTCGAAGTTTATCCATTCCTTTTACCTTCGGGATAAAAGCGATATATGTGGGCCCCTCGATGATTTAAAGATGATACATGTGAGTGCTTGGCCAAGCCAGGACTGATTTGATTTGTTCAATCAGTCAGTCATCATGAATCGGAAATCGGGAAACAACAAATGGACAGAGAGAATGATTGATAATCCATGTCTCAGTCCATATGATATCTAGAATGGAGGAATATATGATCCCTTATCTAATGGACAAGTCATTGATAAAGGTCAGAGTTCATCGACAAGGTCAGAGTTCGACAGAAGCTTTTGAGAGCTACGATTGCTAATCGGTTCCTGAAGTCATACGCAATAATAGTTTTAGACTTATCCAAGTGGGATACTGTTGGATTAATGTCTAAGTCCATAACTATAATTGGTAAGACTTGACCCGACCCGGCATGGTCCATTTGGGTTGCATGGCATCATGCATTTGGATAGACTATAATGAGAGAAATAACACTTAAGGTTGGTTAATATATTATAAGTTATAATATATTAATAAGGTTATTTAATTAGTATTGATCAAGAATTACTTTGGAATTAATTAAGTGATCAAAAGGAGACTAATTAAATATATGGGTTGATTGTGTAAATCATTCATTCTTATATATGTGGGCTTGTGATCCAAGATTCCTTATGTTGGACTAAGTCCATGGGGTGACCCATGGATACTCCATGGAGGTTAAAATCCATGGAGCATAAGGAATGGGTAAAGTTATGAGTTACATGGTGTAACCCTAATAGCCACCATATAAAAGAATCCCATGGCTCAAGAAATCATGCACTAATGTGTGTGTGTGAGGGCTAGACGATTTCAAGGAGTGTTCAAGTTTCTCTCAAGTCATTCCATGTGCATTTGGTGTTGTGTGAACCATTTGAGGTGTCACACTTGGGGCACTAGGCACTCAAGCTTCATGGAGACAAGCTACATCAAACAAAGGTATGTATTCTATCCATTTGATTACCCAAGTATCAAGTATTGTATGCTAGATAGGGTAATACCTTGGAAAGTTCATAATTGCATGTATAATAGAGAAAACATAGATCCAAGGTATTTAGGGTTGCATGTACACTTAGGAGTGTTAGAATGCGCAAAACCCATCAGTGGTATCAGAGCCAAGGTTTGTTTTCTTGTTATACTTGCAAAATTAGCTGACAAAATCGAATTGTATTAGTTTAAAAGTTATGCTAATTACTTAAAAAAAATTTGATGTGAATTATCTTTGTTCATATGAGTTTATTAGATTAATAGAAAAGTTAATTGATTATGTGTTTTCAATCCATTTTAATCTAAGAGTTGATTCTAAAATGTGTTTTTGTAACTTGTCCTCAAGTTATATGAAAAGTCACATTTAAGTTTCATAAAACTCATAAAAAGTTGGCAATGGTTACAAAAATGAAGAGTCTTGTCCTCATCAAATGGTTTTATGACTCCATAACTTGTCCTCAAGTTATGGAGGTTCAAGAGTCACTTCATTAAATGATAAAATGTGTAACCTTAATTAGTTCCATAAGCTACAAAAATAAAGAAAAGTTACATTCTTTTATTAGTTTAAAGTCTTCCATAACTTGTCCTCAAGTTATGGAACTTGAAGAGTTTTTTTTTAATTAAAACTACTTTAAACACATATGTTATGGAATTAATTAGTTTTGAATATTTTCAAAACTTGCCCTCAAGTTTTGGAATTTGTAAAGTTTTCCCCATGAATACTTTAATTCCAAGTTAGCCCTTAGAATTTTAAAAGTTAAAATTCAACCCTGATACTTTATAGTATTATAAGTTAATAATAAATATATGTATAAGAGCAAGTCAGTCTTACCGTTAGTAGGCCTCATTCACGAAGCCGGTCTATAAGGGTGGTATAAGGTTACTGCCTATAAAATGGCAGTTTAATGGGTGTCCACTCTCACCCACCGCTTCCTTGACTGGTGGAGGGTCGTTAGCCGAACGGGTAGGACAAGGACTATAACTCTCCCTTCATTAAAAGTATTAATGATAAATACTAAGTAACTAAACACTTATAAATTCCCAATCTTAGTTACTTAGGAAAATGTGAATAAGGTGCTAATCCATGAAATTACACTTTGCACTTTGTTTAAACCGTTAGTGGAGCGTGTGTGGTTAACCGGCACACTAACATGGATTTAACAAAGTAGGCAAAGGGTAACTTAATATTTATCATAGTATCGGTGGAGCTCGTGTGGTTAACCGGCACATCGATTGAGGGGTAAATATTAAGGGTACCAAGTATATTTGCATGGTTACTTCACACCTTGTTTTGTGATCCTCGGCATCCCAGTCACAAAACCTGAAGGGCACACTCGAGATTGAAACATGCCATTGAAAAGTTCAATGAATCTCAAAAGATCTAGGAGTTTCAAATCCAATTAAAAACCTAATTAAATTATTTCGTTTTTCGTGGTGGAAATTGGTAAATCATCATTTACCTACCTTCAACTATTTTATAACTCGGATTACGACATCCCTCTTCCAGTTATAAATAGGTTGTTGGATCCTAGCCTTAATATTTCATATTGGGTGTTATATTAAGGACTTTAGGTCAACTATCTTGAATATCTCCCAAAAGATGTCTAGTTCAGACATCTATGATCTTCCCAAATCTCTTGGAACTTTACTTCCTCCACCTCCTCCAATTATTCTCCCTAACCCACAAGTTCAAGGTCACTCAAGCCCTAATGGCAAGCAAGGTCTATGTGTGATCACTTCTTAGAGATGAAGTCACATACTGACAAGCTGGGAGAGTTGGGTGTCAAAGTCTTGAGAAAGTTGGATGTTTAATCACTTTCTAAGTCACATAGTGAGTTCCTTTGGGACTACTATGAAACAGACTATGACATGAACCTTAATGATCATATCTATTTGCTTGGTGCTGCTGAATCAGCAATGATTTGGAACGATAGTAAAGCAAATTTGATTAGAAGATCAACTTCCCAAAAACTTTATGGACAGTGACAATGGTGACACTGGAAATCCAGAAAAAGAATTCTCTTCCCAATGGAAAGGGATTGGCCATAATCAACCCGGTTGACCAAATGGTAAGGAGAAAGGCTAAGTCTGAGATAATCTCATTACCAAAGGGTCCATATGTTTATTTTGCCAAAGGAAGGGGCGTTGATTGCAAAGCTGCCAAGTTTACCTAAGGATGTTAAAGTCAATAAGTCTGACTCTACTTCAGGTAAAGCCCATTATCTAACTCTGTTAAGTTTCTATTCTAAGATCCTCATTACATGATGTGACTGGGTCACATGTTGATGTTTTAAGAATCAAAGAATAGAGAGAAAGCTTAAAGGAAGTATATGCTGATTCTGATCGCGTAGGTGGATTTCGATCACATCAGAATTTTGAAGCTGTTACTTAGGAGTTATGATATATTGCTTAGGAATAGATAACAACAAGTTTTTCCGTATGCATTTGCACTATAAGGATAAGTTTTTTTCCGCAAAGTTTTGAAATAAAATAAAAGTTTTTAATTTTATATTTATTTTAAATATCCTTACAAGTGGCATTTGTGAAAAATGGTTGTTTATATGATTCCATTGATAGCAATATTTGAAAAAAAAATGGACTTGATTCTTTCGTTTGTGTTAGTGTCATAATTTACCAAATAAGGAAAGATTCTCATGCCCAAGGCTTCAGTTGGATAGAAACTTGGAATCATGCAAGTTGAATAGTATGATGAATGAGAACTTTCAAGCATTGGAAAATTAAGACTTGTTCACATGGATGTGTGAGTCAAGTTAAGGACTAAAGGGATCGAGTACACATTCTTGTGCACTGGTCAAGTCCACCACAAAGCTTGTTAAGACTATTCGTCATGATTTACTAAAGCTTAGTAAATATGGTTATACTTACAAGTTTAAGTATAATTCTGAAACATTGGAAAAGTCTCAATGTATTGCAGAACGAATGGGAAGAATCAACTTAGGCAGAAAGATAAAAGTTTCTCAAATCTGAAAAGATGGGAGAGTACTTTAGTATCATGTTTTGTGATCATCTTAATGATTAAAGAACCACATCACAACTGGTCTTCTAAGGACATCTTAGTGCATTCTTATGACTAAGAAGAGGAGTCATGAATTGTTGAAATGGTTAAATCAAGAAGATGATTCATACTTCATTCCAAAACAAGTCTTAGAGTCATACTCCAAGACTGTAAGTTGAGTGACATATCTTAAAGAAAGGTTTAAAACACTTGTCAAATGTAAGAGTAAAAGTGTCCTACTCTTGTACATTTGAAATTGGTAAGTTGTGATGTTTTGGATAAAACAAAGACCAACTTAGGCCAATTGTGTGAAGTGTTTGTCTTGATAAAGAATCCTCACTATCTCTTGAATATTTGGCAAGATAGTCTTATATGTCAAGAGGACAGTGGGAGTCTTAAAGATCCTAAAAAGAATTTCAAGAACTAATCAAGAATAAAACCTGAGGTTCTTCACTAGCACACGACTTGAGGTTTATAACCGATCATGTTGACATATTCTGTGCCCATTCCAGTTAAAGTTGGCTTTGCATAGGAGTTCTGAAAGTTCTCAATTGGTTGCATAACAACTTGGAAGCAATGGCAGGCCCTGTACTGCCAGGTGGCAAGAAGTTAAGATTGCATAAGTTCAGTCCATATGAGTTTGGATTTGTCATTATCCTTGTCTTGTGACTATGGTTTTGACGATTCACATGGATAAGAACACATACACCATAAAATCTAAGGGTCATAAGGTTTCTCTCCGATTCATGAAAATGATGGTGAGGAAACACTTCCACCAAGTAGATTTGAAGCAGATGGCAAAATGTCTAAACAATTGAGACTATGATTACGACATCCCTTATCATAGTTCTGAAATTGTTTAGATACACATGCATGCTATCTAAGGAAAGGTGTATGATTTTGATAAAGTTTTATCAAAGCATCTCGTATCAGAAATCTGAACTTTGGTAAGGAAGTCAATAAAGTATTGATTTCTAGAAGTCCAGCTGATTTCTGAGTACATGTCAAAGCTAGTGGGAGCATAAGCGTTATGCTAATAATCATCATGTTAGTGGGAGCATGATAATTATTGTTAGTGTTGCAAGTTAGCAATGTTAATTATAGAAAACAAAAGTTTCAATTCGTGAGGCTGCAGGGATTGAAAAAGTTGTTTTGCTATAATTAAGGGAGAGGATATACTTCATTTCAGTTCTAAAGGCTTAGATTAAGACCTTAATCATCTTTAGTCAAGAATATATATATGAATTTCATGTTGGATTGGTTCAAATTAAGGAAATTTTTCAGTTCTAAAGGCTTAGATTGAGACCTTAATCATCTTTAGTCAAGAATATATATATGAATTTCATGTTGGATTGGTTCAACTTAAGGAAATTCTATATATTGCGTTCTCAAAATTCGATTATGATTACGGCATCCCTCTTCATAGTCAAATTTTGAAAACATGGCAAATAAAAATAAAAATATTGTAGCAAAAGACTGGTCTAGAATCATGTCTTTATGTGAGACATCATGAATCGTGTACCATTTACTTTGGGTACAGGATCGATTGCATGTGCTATAATATTTGTCATTTCTAAATTTTTCCAAATGCCCAGAGCCATTAAGAAGGGAAAAGGTATAGAATTGGATATGACTAAAATGATTAAGCAATTGTCGAGGACAATCTGAGGTTTACCAAAGATTGGTTGCTCAGGGACAGTTGGAAGTATAGTGCTAATTTTGGAAGGACCATATTGACATATTCTGAAAAGAGGCATCTCTTATTCAGAAGTGATAGTCAAAATGAGAATATGGAGTTGTCTCCATAGGTGGAAGTTATCTGTGTAAGATTAGAAAACTTAATGCAAGAAGCATGTCCAAAGCAATGTACTTTGAATATGAGACTTAGTTTCCATGGAGTTGATCTCCATTGGAATACCATATAATGACTGTTGACAAGTCTTTGTGACTTTATACATATTCATTACAGGAGGGTCAGTGCATATAAGTTTAAAATCTAAACAGATTTCGATAAATGATAGGAATTTGAAATTCTCACATTTTTCGATAAGGATTTGGGAGTGTGAAATTAGAATCATTGAAATTATGTTCAATTGGTTTATTTCACAAAGTAAGGATCATAGACAAACATAGAGTGCATACTTGGTGTATGGCAAAGCTATTGTTTAAGAAAAACATAGTGTACATGCTTGGAGCATGGGACAACTAGTGTTTTTAATTCAAGTATAAAGTTGATAAAACCGAAACAATGAATAATGAGTAATCAGTATGGTGATAAATAAAAGTGTTTCTTTATATTCATAGGGTTTGATACCATATTTGATTCATTTATTCTTGTTCACTTTGCATGTTTTGACTTCCAGAATAACTAAGTCGCTCTTCCTGAATGATTAAGTTATTCAAACCATCCACAGTCGGTCATATGTTGGAAGTAGATATGAATCAAGACTGTCATGGGTTGGTTTGTAGAGGTCCAAGTTGGTGGACAAAGTGGTGCTACAACACTCATGAGTGCTCATAAGTTCTGAGTATTGGATTCAACCCGCGCTCATTTGAATCACTTCATGGATTTTATCACGAGTGATCATGAGACGATAATATCTTATATTCTTCAAACCTAGAGATATGAGTTGTTACTATGAGTTGGTTGTACATTGATTGCACGAAAACGCATTCAGTAACTCGATGTTATAAAACGTGCCTTTGTGTATGATTCAACAAGTAGTAGAACAAGCCATATGAGTCGAAGTTTATCCATTCCTTTTACCTTCGGGATAAAAGCGATATATGTGGGCCCCTCGATGATTTAAAGATGATACATGTGAGTGCTTGGCCAAGCCAGGACTGATTTGATTTGTTCAATCAGTCAGTCATCATGAATCGGAAATCAGGAAACAACAAATGGACAGAGAGAATGATTGATAATCCATGTCTCAGTCCATATGATATCTAGAATGGAGGAATATATGATCCCTTATCTAATGGACAAGTCATTGACAAAGGTCAGAGTTCATCGACAAGGTCAGAGTTCGACAGAAACTTTTGAGAGCTACGATTGCTGATCGGTTCCTGAAGTCATATGCAATAATAGTTTTAGACTTATCCAAGTGGGACACTGTTGGATTAATGTCTAAGTCCATAACTATAATTGGTAAGACTTGACCCGACCCGGCATGGTCCATTTGGGTTGCATGGCATCATGCATTTGGATAGACTATAATGAGAGAAATAACACTTAAGGTTGGTTAATATATTATAAGTTCTAATATATTAATAAGGTTATTTAATTAGTATTGATCAAGAATTACTTTGGAATTAATTAAGTGATCAAAAGGAGACTAATTAAATATATGGGTTGATTGTGTAAATCATTCGTTCTTATATATGTGGGCTTGTGATCTAAGATTCCTTATGTTGGACTAAGTCCATGGGGTGACCCATGGATACTCCATGGAGGTTAAAATCCATGGAGCATAAGGAATGGGTAAAGTTATGAGTTACATGGTGTAACCCTAATAGCCACCATATAAAAGAATCCCATGGCTCAAGAAATCGTGCACTAATGTGTGAATATGAGGGCTAGACGATTTCAAGGAGTGTTCCATTTCTCTCAAGTCATTCCATGTGCATTTGGTGTTGTGTGAACCATTTGAGGTGTCACACTTGGGGCACTAGGCACTCAAGCTTCATGGAGACAAGCTACATCAAACAAAGGTATGTATTCTATCCATTTGACTACCCAAGTATCAAGTATTGTATGCTAGATAGGGTAATACCTTGGAAAGTTCATAATTGCATGTATAATAGAGAAAACATAGATCCAAGGTATTTTGGGTTGCATATACACTTAGGAGTGTTAGAATGCGCAAAACCCATCAAATACATACACTTACAAGAGACACACACACAGACACTAGATGCCTTGGTAGAAGGCTACGTTTAGTAGGAAACATAGGGTTTTCTAGGAGAGTTCAAACAAATACAAACTTTTACAAACATATACAATTACAGACACTAATATACTTATGATCTCACCAGCTTTAAAGCTGATCAACTCTTTCAAAATAACTTGTATTCTCAGGTCGCCAGTAGACAGGTACCGGAGCCAGGTTTTTGAGAAGATGGAGCTCGTTCAAGACACATCTTTATTTTGATGTATATTATTTTTGGGGTCTATATAACTTGACAGAACACATTTGTATGAAATTATATTATTAATGCAATGGACGATGTTGTTGCTTGTTTACTACTTTGCATTGTTGTGATACTGTACATGACGTCCTCCACCCCCGAACGATTCCGCCGTTCCTGGTTTTGGGGTGTGATAGTTCATAGGGAGGCCCGAGGTTCGAACCTCATCCGTAACGGACTCAGTCCACGAAACCTTAGGTGGTATAACATCTACCTTTGTAGGGATGGTAGTAGATAGAGATTCACTCAAATTAGTGGTTGTATCCATATTAGATACATGTACATTGCCACCAATACTTCTAGTCTCCTCGAAAATCGAAATAACTAGAGAGTCCCTTTGAGGTGTCTTAAAGCCAAATCCAACATCATGTCGAATAGGTGACCTTTCGCTTCCACTGTCAAAATCAGTTTCAATCACAACTTCGTCAAGTGGATCAACCAATTGCTTCTTCTTCTTCTTGATCTTTTTGACTACTTCATGAGCTTTGCATTTCTTGGAGGCTGATGATATTGGAACTAGAACATCACAAATGTGCACACCCCTTCTGTTGAGTTGAGGTTTACGTATTTTCTTTATTACCTTCGAAATAGAACCCTCTTTAGGTGAAGAAAAAGGCTCAACATGAACTTCTTCAATGATTGGTGGTTCAGGAGAATGACGAGGTCAATGAGAAGATTTCTTTATTTGCTTGAGAATACCTTTCTTCGATGGAAAAACCTCCTTAGGAACTTCTTTTTCAACATTCTCGTTCACAGCTTTTGTAACTCCTTCTCTACTTGCATAGGAACAGCTGTTTATTGCTCTGTTTTCTTCGATTTCTTAGAAACTTTAAACACATTCGATGTGCCTTCAACTCCCTTTGGAAATAAAAGTCTAACTTGAACAGCTGGGTTAATAGTTGTCAAATAATGAACAAGAATCAGATTGGCAGGATTAACTCTTCGTAACATGGCATCAGGAATTCGAGCCACATTCGGAAACAAAACCGGATCATCAGTAACAATTTTGGGAGTCTGGTAGATCAAAAACTCCGCCTTTCCATCCTCCGATGGAACAAAAATCCCCTCTTTCTCATAAACATCCCAGAGAGTTAGACTCCAGTATCGAGCACAAGAAACTCCATTCGTGACATTAGTATGAGACATTCCTGTACCAAATTCTTCCCATAACTAGCTGACATAATTGACATTCAGATCATAGTAAAGACCTGAAATCATTGCATACACCTCCAATTTTGTTTTATCAAGCCCTATACTACGACCAGTCAAGCATCATAGAAAAATACCAAACAAGAAGTTTGATACACAGGGCAAATAACACTAGCGAAAATGACTAATTTTAGTGAAAGGTGGTTGATGACCCATCTCATTGAACATATGAACAATCTGTTCATTTGTTACTTCATAAAATGCACTTGTATTTGGAAGATTCATGATTTGAGAAAACTACCGCTTTGTAAGCTTGTACCGTTTGTCATTCGTTAATTGGAATGTCACCACTTTTGTCGTCTTGTTAAACACCGTCGTTGATCCTGCCAGTGATAACCAGGTCATGGGTACAAAAAAAGAAGATGACATAACAATTGAAAGAACAGATTGATTGAGAGCAACAATCAACATATGTAACTGTTCAGGATACAATTTAACATCTGGTTGAACACGAAAATTCGAGCATTGAATCTTCATTAATGGTTGAGATGTTGTTTCTTCAGTGGTGTTATTGGATGGATCAACATGAGCAGTTGGTAGCACCATGGTTAGGGTTTGTGAGAATTTTGTTAACAAACGATTATCTTGAAAGAATATTTGGGGAAAATTTGACCAGAGTGAAGAAAGTCTTTAATTTAGTACACCAAAATCATTTTATAATCAATGTAGAATTTGAATTTAAACCATTCACCAATCAAAATCTATCACGTGTTGCCTTGAGTAGTGGGTCGGTTTCCGGAAAAATCGCCACGTCATAAAAAGTGATCATCACATTCTCCTAAAAACCCATGAAAGATTGAATCGTCACATCCGCCAAACGTTTCATTGATCCTAATGAGATAAGAACCGTCACTTCACCTTCGTTATGTCACCATAAAGCTTCATCATCAAGAGTACACTTGACCTTCGCTATGAGGTAAGGCTCATTCGCTTTTGGGTTTGGAAATCAAAATCATATGCCATACTTTGCGAAATCTAGGTTGGAGTTGGTATTACCCAAAACCTTAAGGGTTTTAGTGCAAAAGTATGCCAAAGAAATAGCGGGAATCAAATTTAGAAAAATATACGTATGGTGACATCAAATAATATTCGATGTAAAAGCAGTTGGATTCCTGGTAAAGATAACTTCATTCGACATCAAGAGAGATGACGAACTGCTTGTGTGGTTTCCCAAGAAGTACAATCGAATACTCCTAAATGAGTATCGAAGGGCCTCTTTTTGTACAGGCTTCGAAGGTAGGCACAATTTTGTTCAAAACCACAACTTAACATAAGTGTGAGTTGAATGAACAAAATTACTTGTATGACCAGTGTAGTCAGGAACAAGTGAGGTTAAGTAAAGTTTCACAGGAATGAAAGTTCGAAAATATATTTAGACAGAAATCATATTCCAAAAAAATAAGAGTTGGATCATGTTGGGCAAAAATGTCTTGGTGAAAGAACATTTTGTCAAGACCACGCATAACGAAAGGAATACGAATTTTGAATATCGAAATGTGGTACAGAAACAAATTTTTTGTTAGAATCTTGAACAAGATGTTCCCCGTCAATTACTTAAAAGTTAGGATAGTTGGGTTTCACCTTCATCACGGAAAAATGAATCAGGATGATAAACACAAACTTATGCAATATCTTTATTCTGGTTGGTTTCTACCAGAGATGTCGAGGATATGCAGTGATGTGTGTGATTCGTGATGAAACATTTTGGTGAAAAATGTTGGTTTAGAAAGTATATTGTACCTCTGTTAATGATATAGAAATATAGAATTTGCATTAATCTCTTAACTCAAAAAGAGAAGAGAAATGTAGCTCTTCGACTAATGTGAATATAGCATGATTGGGAAGGAACACTCGTAGTGAGAGATCCATTAAGGCTTCGAAACACATTAGGTCTTTGAGGCTTAAGGATAACATACATCAACATACTTCTAGGGACACATAACTAGTGCAATAGTTTGAAGTCATACATGTTCCTCTTTGAATGTAATCAAATAAGCATTTTCCACCTCAGTATATTGAAACATTAAGACACAGAAAATGGTTAAACACACAAAATAAAATAAAGAAAGTGTTTTTGGATGTTTGTGTTTGAAATGTAAAGACAAAAATAAGAACATCTTTTCGGAATTTTTTGTTTTTTTTTTTTTTTGAAATTTAGAGAAAAAAAAATAAAAAAAAATCTTTTTGGATTTTTGTTTTTGAAATTTAAAGACAAAAATAAAAAAAAATCGTTTTGTAATTTTTGTTTTATAATACTGAAATTAAAAACAATAGAATGTTACCAAAGACCTTCGATGTAAGAAGCATCAACTCCCAGAGACAGTGTACATTGAATAACATTTCTTCCTAGATAGCGTAGGGTGATCTGAACCATTCAGAGGAATTTCGAAATCGAAGGTGGTTGAATGTAGAATGGTGAACAGTAACCTCTGAACACTTTAGCAGTTCTTCGACATTTGTTTAGTCACGATGATGACGAACCCGGAACTGAACTTGCATCAATCATTCCTAAAGCATTTAAGATCCTTAGAAATGATTTTTCATCCAAAGGTTTTGTGAATATTTTTGCAATTTGATCCATCATTTTGACAAAATAAACCTCGATATTACCATCTTCGACATGATTCTTGATAAAATGATAGCGAAGTGCTATGTGATTTGTCTTTGAATGTTGAACCGGATTATGGCAGATGCATATGGAACTTTGTGAATCACAATACAAAGGGATCTTCTTCATATTGATTGCGTAATCATGAAGTTGGCTTTGAATCCATATGACTTGAGAAGTGCAAGCTGCAGCAGCAACATACTCTGCTTCTGTTGTGGAAATCGAAACACATGTGTGTTTCTTCGATTGCCAACTTACAAGCTTCAGGTCCAAAAGTTAACATCCACCAGTTGTGCTTTTTCTATCGAGTTGACACCCACCAAGGTCTACATCAGGAAACGCTTGTAAGGTCGAAAATATGTTGTAATATGTCGAAGTCTGTGTAATAGATGCTTTTGTTAATTTCATTATGTATTTACTAAGGCACCTTTTAGTCGAAGCCGAATGCTTTCCTTAGTATTTTTTGTATGCTTTACTGTTTTCCTATAAATAGGAAATGTTACTTAGAGTTAGATAAGCGTTTTGGGAGTCTGTCTTGTCTATTCTCTCTTTGTAACCGTGAAGCATAATTGAGCTGAAAACAAGATCTTATTTACTCTCGGTGTTCATAATTCTTGTTACTCTGATTCTACGTTCATTATTTGATTCAATACTTCATCCATTGGTATCAGAGCAGGAATCATATATCTGCGATCTAATTTTCATTATGAATCAAAAGGTTTTTTATTAATTTCTTGATTCAAAAATTTCCACGCCTTTTGTTTTGAAAATCGTTATTGATCTACAGTTGTGATTCGATTCTGCAACTGATTTGTTGAATCGAGTGTTCTGTTTGAAATCTCTGATCGTTTCAGCTATTTGTTTCCAAAAATTCTTAAGTTTTTTTGAAAAATTCATCCGTACGTTCATGGCTAATTTCAACCTGAACTCAATGACTTCATATTCTCATCTGCTAGGATCTTCAACTAAGATTCCTATGTTCATCCCTGAATACTATGATCAGTGGGTTGATCGCATGCAAGACTACTTAAACGGGCTGGATGAGGAGCTCTGGTCATGTATTACTGGAAATGGTACTCCTCCACCAAATGTTCAAGCAATTGGATCTTCATCTGGAACTTCAAGTGTTACTGATCAATCTGATAGACTAAAGAAGCTTGAGAAAAGATGTATGAGAGAATTGCGTGGTGTGTTGCCTCATGTTGTGTACAACTATGTCAGAAGCTGTACAACTGCAAAAGACGTCTGGAACAATCTCAAAGAAAAGTTTCAAGGTAGTGAACAGACAAAGTGTTGTTTGTTTTTTCTGAGACAAAATGTCTGCAGTCTACGGACCACATCTATAGACCTCTGCAGTAGAAGAGGTGGACCAAACGTCTGCAGTGTGAAAAAAGAAGACTGTTTGTTTTTTTAACATTTGCGGGCTGCTAAAATAAACTGAAATCTAAATAAACTGATTTTTTTAAACTTCAAAGTGATTTTTTAATATTTTTATGACTTTGTTATAAATGATTAACGAATCTAGATCAACTTTAATTTATTATTCTTAAAAAATAAAAATAAAAATGGTATAAATTAACGTATATATTTGATAAAAACCAACAACTTTGGTTGCAAAGTTATAACAAAACATTATAATTAGTGATCAAAGAATTTGATACATAAATGGATGGAAATAAACTTTGATTTTTTCAATTAAATCCATTAAAAACGTACCATAAATATTTTCTCGAGAAATTGACGATACTGTATTAAATAATGTTTTACAAAATTTGGCAAAAAAATATAAGAATATATTATGATTTTTTTTCATATTTATATAAACAACTTCAACGACTATTATTGTAATAAATCTTTATTTATAAATTTGTCAAAAATATCAGGTTTGTATCGTCGAACGTTTTTTTTTAAGTTTTGTATTTTTTTTTCAAATTGTTTATCATTAATAAAGTTGGAAAAAATATAAATTAAAAAAAAAACTTTAAAAAAATAAAGATATATATGTTTTTTTAGATTAGAAGATGTCTGAAGATGTTAGAAGACTCTAGTCCACATCTGCGCCAAGAAGTGGGCGCGCAGACATTTTTAGGTCTGCAGTCTTCAAAAAAGCAAAGAATTCAAACAGAAGGATGGTGAATCGATAGAAGATTACTACGATCAGTTGAATGAATTAATCTACAAATGTAATCTCCATGGAATTACTCGAACAACCATGGAGTTCAATTTGACGTTCATTATGGGCTTATGTAAAGAATGGAGGAATGTGACATTGATGGTGAAAACTCAGCAGAGTTTCGATACTTCGACGCTTAGTGACTTGTAAAATCTGCTAAAAACTCATGAAGGAGAAGTAAATGAAATTGCTGAGGAATCGAAAATGAGTCTTGGAGGACCATTAGCCTTGATGTCGAAAGTTAATGAGAAAGAGTCAGTTGAAAAGGAAGATTCTGATAGTGAAGGATTTTTGGTTAATTCAGACGATGAAGTAGTTGCATTTTATTCGAACAATCAAGTAAAGAAGTTTTTCAAAAAACTGTTCAATCCAAAGATGAAACAAGGTGATGCCAAAGGAAGTTTCGTTAAAAAGTCAGCTGGTGAGGAAAAGAAAAAGTTTGAGAAAAATGAAGCAAAGACTGATGAATCCAAAACTGAGAAGAGACTTAAAGGAGATTTGGGAATTGATTGCCACTACTGCCACGGAGTTAATCATATGGCGAGTGATTGTATGCTTCGTAAGAAAGATGAAAAGAAGAATAAAGTCAAGGACGAAGCATATTATGTGGAGCGATTAGAAGAGGTTCGTGCAAAAGTGAAAGGAATGTCGTTGGTAGCGAGAGGCGAAGGTGAGGAAGATGACACTTATCAGATATAGTCCTCAGGTTCTGATGACGAGGAAATGCGTAATCCTACGCATGGGTCGATGTATGCCAAGTTTGAGGAAGAAAGTGATGAAGCGGTGACTGGTCGTTGTTTTATGACCAAAGAAGGAGATAAATCACCCATAACAACAAAGGTACGTTCTATTCTTCAATCTTTTAATATTCCTTTAAGTGCATATGATTCTGAACTAATTGCTTTTGATGATACTGTTGCTTATTTCGATACTTTGGTTATCTCTGCTAGTAAGGAGGCTAAGAAATCAACTTCTCAGTTGCTAGAGGTTCAGAAGCAGTTAGATTTCAAGAAAATAAAAGTAGAAAGTCTAGAGTTACAGATTACAAATATAATGTGTTATAGGGATTCATTGAGTAGTGAAGTAAAATTGTTGTTAGCACAAAGGAACATATATTGTAATTCTACGAAAAGACTTTACGCGAAATTAACTGTTTTGCATCATTCGTCTGATATAAGCAAGGAACAACATAGGAAGTTATTACCTTTTTTAGCTTACGAGAGAGAGAAGGTTGATAACATTTCTTATGATTGTGAGAAAACAATTGCAAAATTTGATAAAATTCCTGATGATAGATATGCTTATGAAATTGTGAAAATTGACGAATATCTTGATGCAAATGAATTAGTTGATATTGTAAATGATACCTTGACCAAAACCGAACAAATTAAAATTTTGAAAAGAACTGAGAATTCGACATCTGATTCTCAATCTAATTTTGCTGATATTGAAGATAATTCTGATAATATTAGCGAAATTAGTGATTTTGAGGATGTTGATTGTTCTCATTTGTCTATCGTTATTGTTGCCTCTAAGTCTAAAGGAAAATAAAAGTGTAATGATTCGTTGGTTAAGATTGTCACTGAAAAACCCTCAACTTCGAAAGTTTTTGATTTTGATCATGTGAGTGTCAGAGATAGTCAAACTGATAGCAGTGATGATGAAAATGATGATGAAGTTTCGAAAAAATCACCATCAACAAGTAAAGTTTCGAAAGAAACAGCAATTCCACGAACTGTTGTTGATCAGGTGTATGGTGACACTGAAAAATTCGACAAGGTAATGACTGAAAAGGGTGCTCATTATCTCGAAACTAATCAAGTGGTGTATCTGAACTTCAAATGCTCAGATGATGTTGTTTTTCCAAATCAAGTGTTTGTGACAAAAGGAAATGTCGAAAACATTAAACCGGAGTTCAACAAAATGGTTGAAGAAGATAACAAGAACACATCAGACGAAGGATTATTTTCAAACCATAGCACTTTCGAAAAATAATCTAACAAAGAATTCGTGTGTTTTTCAAAGACAAAAATCTCAAAGAAAATGGATTGAAATTAAAACAAAAAGTTTCAAACGAAAATCCAAAACAAATTGAGGAGAAAATTGAACAAGTTGTCAAAATCAATTCAAAAGAATTTAAAGATCAAATTGACAAATTTTCGAAAGATAATGAAATTTCAAAAAGACAAGCACGAAAGAAAATTTTCTGGAAAACCGTTGAGTCTCGAAAGAAACAAAATGGATTGACAAAGAATACATCTGAAAAGATAGAGTTTAAATCTGTTAAGAAAAATCAGAAAAATCCCGCTCAAATTAATAAATCATTGTCTGAATCCATTTCACATACAACATTTTCGAAAGATAAAACTCAAGCAACTACATCATTTTCGAAAAATTTCACTCATTCATCACAGAAATTTCCAAATCAAAATTTCACAAATCGATTTTCTCCTCATTCACAACAGAGATTTTCTCAAAATCAAAATTTAAAACACAATCCTCCACCAACTAAATCAAAGAATTTTCAAAATCGATTTTCTCGAAACACAAATGTTGAAAACAGTGTTAAAAATCGACAATTTGAAAAGTTTCGTCCTAAATCAAATATTGATTTCACTCCACAAAAACCAAATTTTCCAAATCCTTCTGGGAAGCAAAATTCGAAAGTTTCATACACTAAGGCTTTATCAAATGTAAACAATATCGACCATTGGCTTGAAGGGAAAGGAAAGATGTTTCAATCTCGACATTTTTCCCAACAACAAATTCGAGAAGCTTATGAGAAATATGTGAATGATTCTTCAAACGAAAGTTCATCTTCAAAAGAATCAAATATTTTTGTAAAAACATGGAGATCAGTTTCGAAAGACAGACATGTTGAGAAACAAACTGCGAACAAAAAGGCGAATGTCTGTGACAATCCTAAACCTTCGAAAACTTACGTTTCTGCTCCTTTACCTAAGGATGTCGACTTAATTGATATTTTCAAATCAAAAGTTCGTGATTGGGTTTTAGTTTCTTAATTTCACTCGGTTTTCAAAGCTAATAACCAAGGACCCAAACAACCTTGGGTACCTAAATTCTTTCATTAATTGCAGGTTTTGTGTGAAGAGCAATATGATGATAAATGGTACATTGATAGTGGTTGCTCTCGTCACATGACTGGAAAGAAGGAGAATTTACGTGATTATCGAAGTTTGGAGAATGCAGGAGTAGTTAAATTTGGAAACAATCACAAATGTCAGGTGAAAGGATATAGCAAAGTCACGAATGGGAAATTTACTGTTAAGAGAGGTGCATATGTTGAAGGTCTTCAACATAACTTGATAAGTGTTTCACAACTTGTTGTGGGCAGTGGCAATCAAGTGGTGTTTAACGAAGAAGGAAGCATCATTTCAAATGTAGACACTAAAGAAGTTTTTCTCAAGTCCAAACGACATGGAGACATGTTTACTCTCGATATCAAACCAATCATCGGAAAACCCTCAGTGTGTTTACTCTCGAAAGCCTCAGTTGATGTTAGCTGGCTGTGGCATCGATGACTTTCTCACTTGAATTTTCGAAATATCAACAAATTGGTAGCTGATGATCTTGTCCGAGGTTTGCCTGTGTTAAAATTTGATAATGATACTTTATGTGCAGCTTGCGAACAAGGAAAACAACATGGCAAAGGTCATCCTGTGGTTATTGATTCAAAGATTGTTGAACCGTTGGAATTACTTCACATTGACTTATGTGGACCATCGACTATTGAGACACTCAAAAAGAAAAGATACATTTTAGTTATTGTTGATGATTTTTCACGGTTTACTTGGGTTTATTTTCTTAGGTTAAAAACTAAGGTTGCTCAAGTAATGATCGACTTTATCAAGAAGATAGAGATCAGCTTAAAGAAGAAAGTTCGAAAAATTAAAAGCGATAATGGTTCTGAATTTAAGAATAACTTTCTTGATTCGTTTTTAGTTGATCAAGGGATTTTGCATAATTTCTCTTCACCATATACACCTCAGCAGAATGGTGTAGTTGAGAGAAAAAATCATTCTCTCTGTGAAGCAGCACGAACAATGCTTACATATGCGAATCATCCTCAATATCTTTGGGCTAAAGCTGTTTCCACTGCATGTTTTACTCAAAACAGATCGTTATTCATCATCGTTTCAACATTACCCCTTATGAAATTCTCAATAACCGAAAACCTAATGTCAAATTCTTTCATGTTTTTGGTTGCAGGTGTTTTATCATGAATCTCAAGGATAATCTTTCGAAATTTCAGTCTAAAGCTGATGAAGGAATTTTCTTGGGATATTCTCATAATTCGGTTGCATACAGAGTGTTGAACAAACGAACACGAAAAGTGGAAGAAACGTTTAATCTTATCTTTGATGATTATTATGTTAAACAAGTCGAAAAATGTTTGGATCACACACCAATTATTAATGAATCAAATGTTGAGTCTGAAATTTCAAATTAAACGGATTTTGATTATGATTTAATTTTTGGTACTCCAGATATGGCTACTGATGCTGAAGTTAATGCAACTGATAATCGAATACCTGAAGCTTCAAAGCATTCTAATAATTCGACGTTAATCCAAGATGCATTAGACTTGAATTCAACATCGAATTCTCCAAGACTTGGCGAAAGCATGCTACATGATCAAGTGGAGGGGGAGCACTTGAATTCGACAACTCAGGTTGAGGGGGAGCATCCTTTCGAGGTGGAGTATAGGAGATTGGATAATGATGTTGAGGGGGAGCATCCTATTGAGGGGGAGCAAAATGATTCAATTATGTCGAATAGTGATCATAATGAAAATTTTCATGATTCAAATGACAATGTTTCTGTTGTAGGATCTGAAAATGACGAAATGTTTGAAGATGCACCATTGGATTTTGATCTAGCATATCGACCTTTAGATAAATGGACAAGAAATCATCCAAAGGAACATGTTCTTGGAAATCCACAAGACGGTGTGTTAACAAGAGCTCAACTTCGTGCAAAGAATGAGGTACTTAACGTTCATCAGGAATTTTGCATGTTTAACGTTTTCATTTCGAAAATTGAACCAAAAATAGTTTAGGTTGCAATGGAACACTCAGATTGGGTTGTTGCAATGCAATCTGAATTGGCTGAATTCGAAAGAAACAACGTTTGGAGATTAATTCCTAAAGCAAAAGACGTTTCGATAGTTGGGTTAAAATGGATTCACAAAAATAAAACAGAAAAATATGGTAATATTTTTCGAAATAAAGCTAGGCTTGTAGTAAAAGACTATTCGCAACAAGAAGGAATACACTATGAAGAAACCTTTGTCCCTGTCGCAAGACTCAAGGCAGTTCGAATATTTTTGGCCTATGCAGCTCATAAAGATTTTGATGTTTATCAAATGGATGTGAAATGTGCATTTTTGAATGGAGAACTCGAAGAGACAGTGTATGTGGAACAACCTCCAGGTTTTGTAAATGAAGAATTCCTAATCATTGCTATATTTTAGATAAGGCTGTTTATGGATTAAAACAAGCACCGAGAGCATGGTATGGAACTTTAACTTCTTTCTTAAAACAATCGAAATTTAAACAAGGATCAGTTGATCCCACTCTCTTTCGAAAGAAAGTTGGGGATCATCTAATGCTTGTTCAAATTTATGTTGATGATATTATTTTTGGCTCTATTGACCCAGTTTTGTCTAATGAATTCGAAAATCTGATGAAAAGAAAATTTGAGATGAGCATGATGGTAAAAATCAACAATTTTATTGCTTGAAATATTTGTCAAAACAGAGAAGGAATTTTTATCAATCAAGAAAAATATACCAAGAATCTGCTTGAAAATTTTGGATTGACGAATAGCACGAAATTACGAGTACCGATGGCGACTGGAACAAGGCTTACACCTTCGTTAGATAAACCTGCTGTTGATTTAACTCTATACAGAAGCATGATAGGTTCGTTACTTTACCTCACTGCAAGTCGACCTGATATTATTTTTTCTGTTTGTAATTGTGCTAGGTATCATTCCAATCCTCGAGAACCACATCTCACTACAGTCAAGAATATTTTTCGTTATCTCAAAGGCTCAATTTCGCTAGGATTGTGGTATCCTTCGAAAACTGGATTCTTCATACAAGCTTTTTCAGATGCTGATTTAGGAGGTTGTAATCTCGATAGAAAAAGCACAAGTGTCGGATGTCAACTTCTGGATGGGAAGTTAGTAATTTGGCAGTCGTAAAAGCAAACATGTGTATCAATTTCAACTGCCGAAGCTGAGTATGTTGCAGCTGTTGCTTGCACTTCACAAAGCATATGGATCCAAAGTCAATTGCGGAATTATGCGATTAACATGAAAAATATTCCATTGTATTGTGATTCACAAAGTGCTATACGCATTTGTCATAATCCAATACAACATTCGAAAACCAAACACATTGCACTTTGTTATCATTTCATTAAAGATCATGTGGAAGATGGAAACATTGACGTTCATTTTGTAAAAACAACTGATCAGCTTGTTGATATTTTTACAAAACAATTGGACGAAAAATCATTTGTTAGAATTTTGCAAGGTTTGGGGATGATTGAAGCAAGTTCTGTTCAAGAATTAATTTCGAAAGAATGACTAAGTGGTGATAAGCAAATGTGTCGAATGCAGAGCAATGATGAACGATTCAGAGACATCTCGTATTAACCATTCAGAGGTTACTGTTCATATTCAGCGCTTCGATACGCTTCGTTTTCGACTTCTGGGAAATAAATTTTTCGTTAGTTTGGTAAATACTTAAATTTTCGTTTATTGTTTTTAATTTCGAAAAATGTGAAAAGCCAAAAATATTTTCGTTAATTTGTGTTCATTTTCGAAAAATCAAAAATACCAAAAATATTTTTTTATTTTTACTCGTTTTTTTTTGAAAACTTCAAAATCACAAATTTTTTTTTTCTTTTCAAAAATATAAAATCCAAAAAGAGTTTTGTTATTTTGTACTTTGTTTTTTCTTCAATTGTCCAGATTCCAAGGATGTTTTACAAGGTTCATGCTTGCAATTCTAGGGTCAGGTATTCTTTCGAAACTTTGTACTAATTAGGATGTCCCTAGAAGCATGCTGCAGCATGTTGACTCAAGCCTGCATTGACTCAATGTGTGATTTCGAAAGCCTTAATGAAATTTTTCATCACGAAAATTTCTTCTCAATCAGGCTTGTATTCACTTTAGTCTACTGAGCTACCTAACTCTTCTCAAATGAGTTAAGAGTTTTCTGCTTGGTCCAAAGATAGCAGAGGTACAACTGGATTCATGAACCAATTTTTTCAGCTCAACATTCTAACACAATTCATACACAATGACATATGTCCAAGAGGTATTTGATCAAACCAATCAAGACATAGACATATGAAACATCTGTGTTTATGATCCGGATTTGTGAGGCCGCGATGAAGGTGAAACCCAATTCTTTGTAAACCAAAAAGGAATTGACGGGGAACTAAGTTCCAGATTTTAACGAAACATTTGTTTCAGTACCAATTTTTCGATATTTCAAATCATATTCTTGCGTTATGAGTGGTCTTCATCAAATGTTTGAAGTCCACGACATTTGTTTCCCACCAGGATCCAGCTATAATTTTTGTTTTGGAATATGATTTCAGATGGAGTATCATTCGTTATCTTTGTCACGAACAAAAATTTCCAAAGCATACTTGTCACCGACTACACTGGCCAAACAAGTAATTTCTGTTACAATTACTCACCTTATGTTTAGGTTGATTTGTAACGGAAATTTTAAATCCACCCACGAAGCCATATAAAAGAAGCCTTCGATACTCCTCTACAAGTATTCGATTGTAATTCACAGGAAAATACACAAGCTGTTGATTATCTCTCTTGATAATTAACGAAGCAACCTTTGCCCGGGGTTTAACTGCTTTTTGTGTTGAAATTTTATTTTTCGACATCACAGATCCCAAATTTTTGTTATTTTGCTTCTTATCTCATTCTATTGGTACACTGCACTCATGAAATCCTTGAGGTTCTGAGTACTACCAACTCAGACTGACGATTTCACAAGTCTGGCATATGACTTCGTTTCTAAACCCAAAAACGAAAGAGCCTAACCTCCATGCCGAAGGTTTTCGATCTTATCCACTTGGTACTCACGAACAATTTGAAATGACTGTTTGGCAACTTGGTCCGATTTTCAAGGTACTTTATCTGACATGGTACTCATAACGGCTAGTGTTGCGAGTTTCAAGGACAGACATGGCTTACTCTTAAAGAAACCGTTTGGAATTCCATTAGGGTTACATATAAAAGGAAGTTATTATCTCCTTTTATAATTACGCGTTCAAATTCTCAGACGATCACAAAGCCCTAAAATTTCTCTATTCTTCAAAAATTTCTCAAAACCCTAATCAATGGCTGTTGCTCAAACCAACACCACTGACGAAGTTGCATCTCAACCAGTCATGAAGATTCAGAGCACCAACTATCAAGTTGAGGCTGATGTTTCGTTGTATCCAGAAGAACTCAATATATTGATTGTTGCTCTTCAACATTCAGGTCTTGCCACTGCTATGTTCAACGCCTTTGATATTCCGATGTCCTGGTTGTCAATGGCTGGTTCAACTGCTACCTACAACAAAGCTCTTGATGTGGTCACATTCAATTTGGTGAATGACAAGAGGTTCCGTCTAACAAAGCGACTGTTTGCTCAAATTCTGGAAATTCCTAACTCGTCTTCATTCTACAAGGTATCCAATGATCAAATAATTTTTATGTTCAACAAGATGGGTCATCAGCCACCTCTCACCAAGATCAGTGACTTCAAGAAGTCAGGTCTTCCTTGTATCTGGAATTTCTTGTTTGGAATTTATCTTCGTTGCTTAACTGGACGAAGTGTAGGGTTAGACAAGGGAAGATTGGAGGTGTATGCAATGATTTCTGGTTTGTATTATGATCTTAACGTAGATTATACTACATAAATGTGGAAGGAATTTATCAAGAGCGTGGAAAACACGAATGTGGTATAGGGGATTTCGTGTGCTCGATACTGGAGTTTGATACTTCAATATGCTTATGAGAAGGATGGGATTCCAGTTCCTGTTGATGAAGCTACAGCAGAATTTATGAAGTATCACTTTCCGAGGCCAGTGGAAGATGATTCGAAAGTTTTCCTAAATGTTGTTAGAATTCATGATGGTATGCTTAAGAAAATTGATCCATCAAACTCTGTATTGGTGGCTTATTTGAAGCATGTAAAACTTCCATTGAAACTGGTATATTGTTACAAAGTAATGATGAAGGTTCATCAAAGAAGCCTAAGAAGTCCAAGAAGGTTACTGATGAAGTTGTTGTTCAAGAAAGTCCCAAGAAAGTCAAGTCTAAGTCTCCTAAGAAGGTTATTGTTGAAAAGGAGAAAGCTTCAAAGAAAATTGAGAAGCCTAAGAAGAAGGTGGTTACTGAGTCTTCGAAGGAATTAATTCCTTCAAAATCAGGGGTTTTTAAGCGCCTAAGGAAGATGTCTCATAAATTTCGAACCTCGTCTAATGATCTCTCACCAACTGTTCGAAAGACACAAATAAACAGTAGAGGGGTAATTATTCGTGATATATCAGCCCCGGTATCCCCATCCTCGAAGAAATGACGAGTTGAGGATGTGGCAAAGCATATTGCCGAAAAGACAAAGAAAAGGAAATTGGTTATCCATGAAGACTCATCTGATAGTGAAATTGTCCCAAAAACACCATTGGGATCGAATTCTCCAAAATTATCCTTTCCACAAACCACGACCTTAATTTCATCAACAACAATAACAATTTCACTCGAAATTGTTATTACCAAATCAATTACCAAGGAGGTTCCAATTTCAAACATTATTGCAAACGTATCTGATACGGGTGCACTTGTTAATATGAGTGTTGCAACATCAAAGTCATTGATTACTCAAGGTATTCCTAATCAATCTCTTTTTGCACCTATTTCAACTGTCGATGTTTCACTTCCACCTTTTGTCACTCAAGTTCAAACAACCACCACATCACCTACATTCAAACATATTCTACAACAGCCAATTACCACTCTTTTTCAATCTCAATCCACCAATACACCAAAACCCAATTCTGATGATGAAACAGATGGAGGAGGTTTCGGAGGAACGTTTAATGATCTCCGCTTTGATTCGGAAGAAGAGGATATACCAGATCACATGTTGATGTCTGGTAAGTAATTTAAAATTCTGAACAGGAAACTTAACTCTATTCTACAATCACAAGCTGATACTTGAGCAAAGAATTCGGTTTCGGGAATAGAAGTTGATGTTATGTTGAAGGCAATGGAGCTTCGAACTCAGAGACAATTGGACATTGTGGATAAAAATAACGAGTTGAGGGTCAAGGCTCACGCTGATTCGTTTAACTCTGAAATCAAAGATCTTCGTATGGTAGCAAAAGAACGTCATGTTCTTTTTGTTAAAGATGTCAAGACCGTACGAGAAGATGTCAATCAAAAACTTGAGGAGCTGAAGGTTGAAATCTCAAAAGAGATAAATGAGATGAATTCCAACTATTCAATAATCAAGTCGAATGTTGACACTATAGCGGCTGCCGTTACAAAGATTGTCGAATGGTATCAATCATTCACTGCTAAGTTTGAAGCAAAGGCTAATGAAGATGGTCAAAATTTTGACAAGATGGGAGCTTTACTTGGTGAACTGAAAGAATTAGTATCAAAACCTGCTCCAACTTCGTTTTTAACTCCTAAGTTTTTAACTCAGAAGTTACACAGTTTGGATCAAGCTATTCAGAAGGCTGTTGCTCCAATTTCGAAGTTTGCCAATATGTTACCTACTGGTGCCCCACCTGCTGTCACAGGGGTGCAAGGGGGAGAAAAAGAGAAGAAAGCTCAAGTAGGTAAAACTTTGAAAGTTTTGAAACAAGGCAAAGATAAGTCCACAACTGTCGAAAAAGTGATACCTACTCAAGTTTCAACAAAGGTAGTGTCAACTCAAATTATCACTCCAATAGTTTCGAAAGTCAATACAACACAAGCCATCAAAACCACAACAAGACCTATAATGAAAGGAATTGTGATTGGTTCAACAACGGAAGGAGGGAGTTCAAGTTCTTCAAAGCCAAAGATTTCTGAAGCTGAAAAAGATAAAGGGAAAGTAATTGTGGTCGAAAAATCAAAAGAAGAGAAGAAGGCTGAGGTAGAAGTTGAAATGGAGAAGCAGAGACAAATTCAAAGCATAATGAGGCTTCGTGAGAACGATCCACCACACATGGATAAGGGAGATCCTAAGAATTTACATAGTTACGAAAACATCAAAGCCAGAGTGTCATACAATCAAATGTATGCATTCGAGAAGAAACCACGAAAGAGTTATTTTATCGAAAATTCTGATATGAATCAACTTGATTTTCCTGTTAACGAAATGATGTTCTTAACAGCTCAGTATAAGGTGATAGAGAATTTCAAGAACGAAGATGACTTTCTTCCTATGAAACTTAGGTTTCATGCTATTGTTGGAAAGGAACAAGATGAAGTTTGGTCACTCATCAAGATCACAAGGGTGTTGAGTATTACAAAAGACGTAATGTTTGAGAACATGTTACAGAAGTTTTGTTATCATGTTGTTAGAGCAAACAAGGTTGTGTGTGATTTCTCAATTGCAGATTTCCCTCTCATGAACTTGAATGATCTTATTCAAGTTGCTCTAATGTTGAAAGACATGGATTCTTCACAACTTCAAGGAATTGATAAGGAAATTTTGAGACTAGGTCTAGGTCATATCAAAAATTTCATAGACAATTACTATGATTGTCTAGCTTTGACTGATGTTGAATTGTCAACTGCACTTGGGAAGGAAGTAAATGTGGCTATGGAAGTGACAAAGTCTCAAGCTGAACTGAAGAAATATGCTGATGGGGATATATGTTTAAAGCCATTGGGATTGGTATTTACAGGAAAAGATAAGAATGGGAAAGCTAAAAGATTTCTGTTTCAAGTAAATGAAGTGGAAAGATATACTACAGCCTAATATACAAACTTCATGGTTCGTATGAATAACTGCAAAAAGAACAATAATGGTGATAAAGCTGAGCTAAAGAAGGTTATGAGCAGGTATAAGGAGATTCATAGAATGCTGCATTTTGCTGCACAAATTCTCACCAATTGAGAAGTTCGACATTATTACAAAGGGGGAGATTGTAAGGTCGAAAATATGTTGTAATATGTTGAAGTCTGTGTAATAAATGCTTTCGTTAGTTTCATTATGTATTAATAAGGCACCTTTTAGTCGAAGCCGAATGCTTGCCTTAGTATTTTTTGTATGCTTTACTATTTTCCTATAAATAGGAAATGTTACTTAGAGTTAGATAAGAGTTTTGGGAGTCTGTCTTGTCTATTCTCTCTTTGTAACCGTGAAGCATAATTGAGCTGAAAACAAGATCTTATTGATGGGTTTGAGCCATAAGAACTTTCCTATGTGCACATGCAAACCCTGATGCTTGGATCTAGGTTTCTCTAATTGAACATGCATTGTATCCAAGACTTACAATACTAGATCTAATGTAAACAATTGAATCTAATTATATGAAATTAGATCTAAAAGAATACCTTGAATTACTTGCTTGATACTTCTTCTTCTTGGAGCTTAGAGTCACAATTGTCACTCCTCTAATGGCTTACAAACACCAAATAGCAAGAAGATGATCCTGAGAGAGATAGGAGGGAGAGAAATCGGCCCTAGGGTTTCTTGCCTTGCATGAGTGCCGATTTCCCCACCCCAAGGGATCTATTTTATACTATGAGCTACTATGGTTTCACCTTTAACCCTAATTGAATGACTTAGGCCCTAAGCAATCCAAGATCCTTCTAGATAATAGGCTTGCATGATTTTATGGTATCCAAACCCTAAAATTCGTCCACCCTCATATCCATAAGGATACATAGCCCAAAATACAACTATCACACATTTGACAGTTTATGCCCCTTTGTTCAATTAACCTCTTTAAGTCACCAAATTAATTCTCAATTAATATATGACTTATATTAATTAAATAACATTATTATTTCTTTAATATATTATTCTCATAATATATTAACAATAATATCTATTCTCTCTTAACAAATCATCCTGTCAAGTTGCTATGGTGAAGGCAACCCAAAAGGACCATGCACAACCGGGTCAAGTACTTACCAAATATAGTTACAGCCTTAGACACTAATCCAACAGTCTCCCACTTGGATAAGTCTAGTAACTATATATGCAAATATAATCCGATTAGCAATCGTAGATCTCAAAGACGTTGTCAAACTCTGATCTTATCAGTATCCTGTCCTTCAGATAAGGGATCGTATAATCCTCTGTTCTAGATATCGTGCGGACAATTACATGGAACATGGTCATACTTATTGTCCTGCAATTTGTTTCTCGATCTCAGATTTACTTGACTTAGAATTTAATTGAACACATCCATTCAGTCCTGACCGGGCCCGGCACATAAGTCAAATCAAATCATCGAGGGGCCCTGATATCGCTTTTACCCTCTTAGGATAAAAGGAACAGATAAACTTCGACTTATATGCATTTACTATCCACTAATCAAATTACACACAACAATACGTTTTATAACATCAAGTTACTGATGCGTTTGCGCATTATCAATGCGAAACCAATTAACAAACAATAAACCATATATCTAGGTTTTAAGACCATATGATATTACCATCTTGTGATCACTCGTGATAAATTCCATGAAGTGATTCCAACAAGTGTGGGTTTATTCCAATGCTCAAATCAAGTTCATAAGCACTCATGAACGTTGTAGCAAACCTTTGTTATGTCTAATACACTTTAGACAATCTACACACCAATTCATGACAGTCTTCATTCATATCTACTTCCAACATATGAACGACTGTGGACTATTCGAATAATTCGATTATTATCAAATAACTTAATTATTCAGGAAGTCAAAACATGCAAAATGAAACAATAGTTAAACAATTAACATAAGACAGTAGCTTTTCTTATAAATAATACTTATTTATTTAATCATCAAATGTCAATTACATTTATCTATTACATGTTTCCAAACTATCTAATCTAAACTAATATCGTCCTTCGGCCCAATGCTCCTAGCGTGCTGCAAATGCTTAACCCTGCTCAGTCCCTTCGTAAGCGGATCTGCTGGGTTATCCTCTGACGATACCCTCTTCACCACGAGGTGTCCTTCTTCTACTCGATGTCTAATAAAGTGATATTTTCAGTCGATATGCCGAGATCTACCATGATCCCTTGGTTCCTTGGTCAAGGCAACCGCTCCTTCATTATCACAGAAGATTTCCATAGGCTCCTTTATGGCAAGCACAACTCCAAGATCACCAATGAAGTTCTTCAGCCACATTGCCTCTTTTGACGCTTCGCTTGCTGCAATGTACTCTGATTCACACGTTGAATCAGCTACAGTTTCTTGCTTGGAACTTTTCCAAGTCACTGCTCCTCTATTGAGGGTAAAGACCCAGCCCGACTGCGAACGGTAGTTGTCCCTGTCGGTCTGAAAACTGGCATCACTATACCCTCGCACCTTTAAGTCATCACTCCCTCTGAGGACTAAAAACCATTCCTTGGTCCTCCGAAGGTACTTAAGTATATTCTTGACCGCAATCCAATGAGCTCTGCCCGGGTTCCCTTGATATCTACTGACCATGCTCAAAGCAAAGGCCACATCAGGGTGAGTACAAGTCATAGCGTACATGATAGAGCCAACTGCGGAAGCATAGGGTATTCGGCTCATCTCAGCTATCTCGGCATCTGTACTCGGGCTTTGAGTCTTACTCAATTTGGCATTACTCTGTATCGGTAGTTCTCCCTTTTTCGAGTTTTCCATACTAAAACGTTTTAGTACCTTATCCAAGTAAGTATTCTGACTAAGTCCTATTAGTCTCTTACTTCGTTCTCTCACTATCCTTATTCCTAAAATATAGGAAGCCTCTCCGAGGTCCTTCATAGCGAAACACTTCCCGAGCCAGGACTTAACCTCCTGCAGAGTCGGGACGTTGTTTCCTATGAGCAGTATATCATCGACATACAAAACGAGAAAGCTAACTATACTCCCACTGGCCTTGACATATACACATGATTCATCTTCACTTCGTACAAATCCAAACTCTTTGACTTTCTCATCGAAGCAAAGATTCCATCTGCGAGATGCTTGCTTAAGCCCATAAATGGACTTCTCAAGCTTACACACTCTATTGGGATGCTTTGGATCGACAAAACCCTCTGGCTGAGCCATGTAAACATCCTCAGCCAACTTCCCATTAAGGAAAGCGGTTTTTACATCCATTTGCCATATTTCATAGTCATGAAATGCAGCAATGGCTAGCATCACCCTAATAGACTTTATCTTCGCAACTGGTGAGAAGGTTTCGTCGTAGTCAACTCCAGGAGTCTGAGTGAAACCCTTCGCAACCAATCGCGCCTTATAAGTGTGCACGTTCCCATCCACGTCGGTCTTCTTCTTGAAGATCCACTTGCATCCGACCGTCTTACGACCTGGTACATTGTCAACCAAATTCCAAACTTGGTTGTCATACATGGACTGAATCTCGCTGTCCATCGCCTCTTTCCATTTTACAGACTCTGGGCCTGCCATGGCTTCCTTATAGCTATTAGGTTCATCTAGATTTATTAGTGTACCATCACTAATATACGTGTCCCCTTCGGTAGTAATATGAAAACCATAAAACTGGGGATGAACTCTAACTCTTTCGGAACGTCTAAGAGGTAAGGACTCGTCAATTGGTTCAACCGGAGTTTCCTCCTCGGGTTGAGCGCCAGCGTTAGAGGTTCCTTCATCGCTCGACTCTTGAATCTCTTCAAGATCAACTTGCCTCCCACTGTCTCCTTGGCTTATGAGTTCCCGCTCTCGGAAAACCCCTCTCCTCGCAACGAAGACAACATTGTCACTCGGTCTATAGAAGAAATATCCAAAGGATTTCTGTGGGAAGCCGATGAATATACATCGCTCACTACGAGGTTCGAGCTTGTCGTGAGTTTCTCGTCTTACGAAAACTTCACAGCCCCAAACCTTGATATGTGCCAACGAGGGATCTTTCCCTGTCCACATCTCGTGAGGTGTTTTGGCAACCTTCTTTGTAGGTACTAAATTGAGGATATGGGCGGAAGTCTCTAAGGCATACCCCCAGAATGAGATAGGTAGTGAAGCACGACTCATCATGGAACGAACCATGTCTAGCAAGGTTCGATTACACCTCTCAGCTACACCATTCAATTGTGGTGTCCTAGGTGGCGTCAATTGTGAAACTATTCCACATTCCTTGAGGTAGTCGTGGAATTCAAGACTTAGGTACTCTCCACCTCGATCAGATCGAAGCATCTTGATTTTCCTGCCCAATTGATTCTCCACTTCTTGTTTAAACTCTTTGAATTTTTCAAAGGTTTCTGACTTGTGCTTGATCAAGTAGATATACCCATATCTGCTATAATCATCTGTGAAAGTCACATAGAAGCGATTTGCATCCCTTGTGGTGGATCTAAAGGGTCCACATACATCTGTATGTATGAGATCTAATAAACCCTCACCCCTCGCATAAGTGCCAGTGAAGGGTGACTTCGTCATCTTTCCAAGTAAACAAGATTCGCACGTGTCATCTTCCCTAAGGTCGAACGACTCCAACACTCCATCCTTTTGGAGTTGGGCTATGCGCTTCTTGTTGACATGTCCAAGACGACAATGCCACAAGGATGCTTTATCCATACTATTGGAAGAATCCATACACAACACATCATTTCCTAGGTTATCTACAACCATAACAGTTTCATAAATTCCATTACAAGGCATTGCTTCAAAATATAAAACACCATTTAGATAAGCATAAATCGAACCATTCTCATTATTAAACGAATATCTAAATCCTTGTCTAAATAAACCATGAAAAGAAATGATGTTTCTTGCCATATCTGGCGAGTAGCAACAATTATTTAAATCTAAATTTAATCCATTTCTAAGCACTAAAGAATACACTCCAATCTTGGTGACAGGCGACGTTCTTCTGTTTCCCATGATTAGATTTATTCTTCCAAGCTCCACATCCCTATTTCTTCCTAGTCCCTGCAAATCAGAACAAATGTGGTAACCACACCCTGTATCAAGAACCCAAGAAATAGCATGAGATGAATCATTAGATTTAATTGTGTAAATACCTGCGAAAGATGGCTTGATCTTCCCATCCTTGATGGCTTGCAGATATTCCGGGCAGCTTCTCTTCCAATGTCCTATTTTGTGGCAATGGTGGCACTCTGCCTCCTTTGGGTTTGGGTTGGGCTTAGCAGGATCAACCTTGGTCCCACTAGAAGAGGAACCATCTTGGGACTTTCCTTTGCGGTTGTTCTTTGAAAAAGCCTTCCTCTTCTTGCCCCTTCCCTGTCCAATAGCCAAAACAGGAGCAACGGGTGGATTGGGAGTTGGTGCAACAGACTTGTCCTTGAGGTTGCTCTCAGCAGTCCTCAGGAGCCCTTGGAGTTTGCTTAGGGTGACCTCTTCCTTGTTCATGTGGTAGGTCATCCTAAATTGGTTGTAGCATGAGGGCAAGGAGTGAAGAACAATGTCGATAGCCAAATCTTCCCCAAAGTTGACATTCAACTTGCGAAGACGATCAACATACCTTTGCATCTTTTGCAAGTGCACAGTTAGAGACTCTCCACTTCCCATTTTAGCAGTGATCATATTCGTTATGATCTCATAGCGTTCTTGCCTCGCGCTTTGGTGATATCTCTCCATCAAGTCTAGATGCATCTCATAAGGATACATGTCCTCATAGGATTTTTGGAATTCTGAGTTCATTGTGGCTATCATGATGCAATGGACCTTCGTTGCATCACGCTCATGGTTCTCAAAGACAGCCATTTCTTTAGGAGTAGCAGTTTCTGGATTGACCTTCTCGAGCTTCTCATCGAGAACATACTCTTTGTCCTCGTAACGCGCGATCGTGCGAATGTATCTTATCCATTCGCTAAAGTTCGTTCCATCGAAAGTCACTTTTTGACAAAGGCTCATTAGCGGGAATGAGCTAGCAGTAGCGTTGTTTGCGTTAGACATCTACAAATAGAAAGGAACAAAGTTTGATTAGAATTAAGCCCCTAATTAACACCCAAAAAGAAAATTAGGGCTAGGATCCAACAACATTATTTACACATTAGAAAAGGGATGCCGTAATCCAACATGCAAATAATTTGGAGGTAAGTGAATGACGATTCACTAATTCTTCACCATGAAAAACATAAGCTTTAAGTTTTAAATGTATTGAGAATTCCTAGATTTCATTTAGATTCATTGAACCTTTCAATGGCATGTTTAAATCTCGATATGCCCCTCTCGTTTGTGACTGGGATGCCGAGGATCACAAAGTGGGTGTGAATAACCATGCAAATGTACAAGGTGCCCCCACTGTTACAGTTACCTATTCAATGTGCTGGTTAACCACACACGCTCCATTGAACTATAACAAACAATGAGTCACCCTTTGCCACCTTTGCTTAGAACCCAATTAATGTGCCGGTTAACCACACGCGCTCCATTAATGTCTTAGCAAGGGTACAAAGTGTAATTTCATGGGATTGCATCAATTCACTTTTCCTAAAGTAACTAAGATTGGGAATTTTATAAAACATGTTTAGTTACTTTATATAGATTCATTATACTTATTAATGAGAGGAGGTTTGCCCTATCCTACCCGTTCGGCTAACGACCCTCCACCAGTCAAGCAAGCGGTGGGTGTGAATGTACACCCATTAAGCGCCATTTTATAGGCAGCAACCTTATACCCACCTTATAGACTGGCTTCGTGAATGAGGCCTACTAACGGTAAGACTAGCATTTTAAATTATACATATATATATTAAGCTTGTAATAATATAATAGTATAGAGTTGAATTTTAAACTTGTAAAATTCTAGGGATTGAAATTTAAATTATCCAAATTAAACATTTAATCATAAAATATAAAATTTCAAAGCTTGAGGACAAGTTTAGAACTTTTCAAAACATAAGGATCAAATAGCAAATAATATAAATCAACTAGTTAGATTATCTCAATTTGATCTTATTTAGAATTACTTGCAAGACAATTTACCAATTCAATTCAAATAATCAATTATAATCATATAAGGAAATTATTATTCAACTAATTGACAATTATCTTTTATTTGGTCAAGAATATACTCATATATATGATTAAAATCGGATTTTAATGACCCAAAACAGTTAAGGCAAGTATCCTCAAGTAAAACAGCAAGAAATCCCGAAACTTCCTCCTTCTGACGCTCGAACTTGCCGAGTACCTCTATGGACTCGCCGAGTTGGAGCTACTCGCCGAGTCCACAGTGGAACTCGCCGAGTTCATCAGGCAGTCTCACAAAAATCGAATTTTTCAAGCAACAAGCAATCAACCAATGCAACAATTCAATAGAAATCAATCAAAGCTCTGATACCACTGATGGGTTTGAGCCATAAGAACTTTCCTATGTGCACATGCAAACCCTAATGCTTGGATCTAGGTTTCTTTAATTGAACATGCATTGTATCCAAGACTTACAATACTAGATCTAATGTAAACAATTGAATCTAATCATATGAAATCAGATCTAAAAGAATACCTTGAATTACTTGCTTGATACTTCTTCTTTTTGGAGCTTAGAGTCACAATTGTCACTCCTCTAATGGCTTACAAACACCAAATAGAAAGAAGATGATCTTGAGAGAGATAGGAGGGAGAGGAATCGGCCCTAGGGTTTCTTGCCTTGCATGAGTGCCGATTTCCCCACCCCAAGGGATCTATTTTATACTATGAGCTACTAGGGTTTCACCTTTAACCCTAATTGAATGACTTAGGCCCTAAGCAATCCAAGATCCTTCTAGATAATAGGCTTGGACGATTTTATGGTATCCAAACCCTAAAATTCGTCCACCCTCATATCCATAAGGATACATAGCCCAAAATACAACTATCACACATTTGACAGTTTATGCCCCTTTATTCAATTAACCTCTTTAAGTCACCAAATTAATTCTCAATTAATATATGACTTATATTAATTAAATAACATTATTATTTCTTTAATATATTATTCTCATAATATATTAACAATAATATCTCTTATCTCTTAACAAATCATCCTGTCAAGTTGCTATGGTGAAGGCAACCCAAAATGACCATGCACAACCGGGTCAAGTACTTACCAAATATAGTTACAGCCTTAGACACTAATCCAACACTTATTTACTCTCGATGCTCATAATTCTCGTTACTCTGATTCTACGTTCATTACTTGATTCAATACTTCATCAACACTTGTTTGAAAAACCTAAGCTTCAAAGGGTACCACAAACCCAACGACGCAATTCCTTTGAGATATCGAAATATGTTCTTCACCGCTGTTAGATGAGGTTCTCTGGGATTCGACTTATACCTGGCACAATTGCAAACATAAAACATGATATCATGTCTACTAGCAGTTAAGTATAGTAGAGAACCTATCATGCTTCTGTATAACGTGAGATCCACGGCAGGCTTATCCAGCAAAGGTCCTAAGCGTGTGCCGAATGCCATTGGTACTTTCAACTTTGAACTATTCGTCATACAAAATTTCTCAAGTAAGTTACGAGAGTACTTTTCTTGATTTATGAAAATACATTCCCTGCTTTCACGAATATTCAATCCCACAAAATTATTTATCTTACCCATCATGCTCATTTCAAACTGGCTTTTCATCATATTCTCAAATTCTCTAGACAACGAAGGGTCAGTCGAGCCAAAAATAATATCATCTACATAAATTTGAACTAGCATCAGATGATCCCCTACTTTCTTTCGAAATAGAGTAGGATCAACTGATCCGTGTTTAAATTTAGAGAGTTTCAAGAAATTGGTAAGAGTTGCATACCAGGCTCGAGGTGCTTGTTTTAAGCCATAAACCGCCTTATCAAGTATATAACAATGATCAAAAAATTTGTCATTTACAAAACCTGGTGGTTGTTCGACATAAACAGTTTCTTTTAAGACTCCATTGAGAAAAGCACACTTGATATCCATTTGGTACACATCAAAGTCTTTGTGAGCTACATATGCAAGAAATATTCAAACAACCTTGAGTCTTGCTACAGACGCAAAGGTTTTTTCATAGTCAACACCTTTTGTTGCGAATATCCTTTAACAACTAGTCTAGCTTTGTTTCGAACCACATTACCTTCTCTATCAGTCTTATTTTTAAAAATCCATTTTAATCCAATAACCGAAACATCATCAGGTGTTGGAACTAATCTCCAAACCTTATTTCGTTCAAATTCAACAAGTTCATATTGCATTATAACAATCCAATCAGGATCTTCCAATGCAACCTTAACTGTTTTCGATTCCATTTTAGAAAAAATCACATTAAACAAACATAATTCTTGGTGAACATTCAATATCTTGATCTTTGCTTGAAGTTGTGCACACGTCATAACTCCAGCTTAAAGATCACCAAGAACCTGTTATTTTGGATGACTTTGTGTCCATCTGTCCATAGATGGATATGCAGGATCAAAATCCAAAGGTGCATCTTCAAATATTTCATCCTTTTCAGAACCTTCACCTGCATTCGACACATTATCAGAAACATTATCAAAAATGTCAGTTTGATCAGTAGAAACATGAGGTTGTGATCCATTTAGCTCCCCCTTGACTAATGGATTTTGGATTATGATGCTCCCCCTCGACATCAACATTGTTCTGTCCTTGCTCCCCCTCAAACTAATGTGCATTTTGATCATGCTCCCCCTTAATTGTTGAATTATTAATATGATCTTGTGACATCGAACTCAAGTGATCCCCCTCCACTTGATCACCATGCAAAACAGGTAGACGTTCGATATTCACGTGTGAGGTTGATCTTGATAGTGAATCATCTTCTTCCCTAGTCACCGTCCGATCATCAGAATGCTTCGATACTTCAGTGTAACACCCGATTCCCGGTACGTATTTTAAATTAAAAGATTTTATGTTTTTACTTTGGGACTCAGCGAGTTGGAGGCCCAACTCGTCGAGTAGACAAGACTTTGGACACGGGTTTTAAGTAACCTACTCGACGAGTCGGGAGCCCGACTCGGCGAGTAGGACTGTCTGGATGAAACCCTAATATTTAGGGTGTGCACCCTATATAAACAACTTATCTTGTCTCAACCCAACCCCCATCGTCCCTCTCACTTCTAGAAAGCCTTATCTCGAAACCCTAACCTTGTTTAAGTGTTCTTGAGCCATTTTTGTGTGCTTGCGGTGATTGTGAAGCTTGAGAAGGAAGAAGGAACTTGGGAGATCAAGTGAGAGCAAGTAGATCTAGAAGTTTTGGCACATTTCCTGTTTATTTGAGGTATAAAGCTGATACATTGGCTATTCATTACTTAGATCTTGTTTTGGGGCTATTTTCTACCTTTTTCTAAGCTTTAGTGAAGCTATACTCGGATTTGGGTGTACACTTCAGATCTGGAACCATTGAGGGTTCCCATGCCATAAAGGTGCCAACTTTATTGTAATATACACATTAATAACCTTTTTCGATTATCGTGCTTTGTAAAGCTTATTAGCTTAAAATGAATAATAATATATAATTTTGAGTGTTAAGTTCTAACAAGATAGTTTTATGAAGAAGTGAAGTAAAACTATGCTTAGAATCATTCGGGAAGTATTGGAAGTCTTATGAGATTCCAATCAAAAGTCAAATATTGAAATTAACGAAAATATAAAGTTGGAAATAAATAAAAATAATGTTATTGAAAGTTGTATATTATCTCGTTAGAAACATTTAGGCGAAAACCTCATCGAAATGCGAGTTATAACGAAGACGTTATTACCAATCGAAGATCCGCGACAAAACCGGCAAAACACTATTTAGGGTAAAAAGTGAGTTTTCGATAAACTACTTTTTAGCTTTAGTGATCTAAATAAAAGTTGTAGTATTCGTTAAACTAAGAACGTTCATAAAAAGAACGTCAAAATCTGACTTCGTATGAGGAAGTTATGATTTTTCTAAGTTTCTGTATAACATTATACAGCTAAAAACTCGAAATAAATATCGAGTGATTTTTAGCCGGCACAACCTAAACGAGAATCGAAGGTATCGTCAATAGTAGTACAACGGTAAAAAGACAGATGAAAACGGACGTCGGATGAAGAAGTTATGAATTTTTAACGGATTTTCCTGTCCTGGTCTGTTAAAAAGAATAATATAAAAAATAAATTCAAAATTAACCGACGAAGTCCAAACGAAAGTTGTAGAGTATAATTTCACCTACGCGTGGATATAAAGAACGTCAAAAATGGAGCTCGTATGCGAAAGTTATGAATTTTTGAAGTTCGGGGCACAAAAACCGAGAAAAATCGCATGTGCATGATCCGGGTTCGGCCACGTAGCACCTGCGCATGCGAGACGCGTGTCCGGTCCGTGGCATGACCGAAGCGATCCACTTCGCCCTTCCCTTGCGAGCCGCCCCGTGTCCGAAGCAGGTGAGTCATCCGAAGCGTTGGACCAATCTGAAGCCGACGTGTACCCCCTCCCCCTCGCCTACGAAGCTGCCGTGTGTCCCATTCCTCTCGCTCCAGATCCGAACCTTCGCACTATATATAGGGAGGTGCGAACCCTCCCAGCTAATGTTACAAATTTTCACATTTTTCACCCTTACACCCTCTTTTAAACTATTTTACAACCCCCGAAGCCCGAAGATCATATCTAACACAGAAAAACGTCTCGAAGTGTCCGAAGACCCCGAGAAATTTATCTTTTCGGTTTGAAGCTCAACCCTCGCAAGGCCCGGTTTTTAATAAAGCTCCCGGTTTTCATCGAAGAAAGTTATTTATAGGAACGAAGTGCTTCCCAAATTACTATTTTAACACCCGGTTATTTCACGGTGAGTTCAAATTATAGGAACAATTGTATGTTATGTGTTATATGTGCAATATGGTTTCCCGTGTTATTATGATAATGAGCTATACCTTTGACCATGAAGTGAATGATTAAGCATCACTTGGTTATTGGTATGTAGCCTTTGACCATGAAGTGAATGAGTAAGCATCACTTTGGCATTGACAGAATGCTAGATAGGGCTGAAAGCCTGTAAATTCTAGCAAAATGTTAATTCAGAAATCGTTTATTTTCTGTGCCACTTGGGCTAAAGTCTTATTGATATATATCAGGTTGAAATTGTTGTATCTCATTGATTGTAATCTTTGAATAAGATCATTTGTTGATATGGAAAGCTTGTCACATGATTCACATATGCCTTTGTTGTTTTTTGTTCCTCTTTGCTTCTGTCATATTGGTATATATATGGCATAACGTTATATTGTATCAATTTTTGAACTCACTAAGCGTCACCGCGTATCCCTCTCAATGTTTAACTATTGCACGTAATAAGGATCCAGTATAGACACATACTGTTGGAAGATTTAGAATAGTTAGTAATATTACTTTTGTATTTAGTAATCGTGTATGTATAAAATTATAATTTCCTGGGTAGTTATGTAATATACTAAAAACTTAGTCGGTTTGTATCCAGTATTTTGTAATTAAACTATCAATGTACAATATTGTATATGAATATGCATGTAGCATGTTTTGAAGTAATATGATGTAATTTTAGAGAGGGGTTCTCTCATTTATGGCCATGGGAAGACCATGCATCTTATAAACCCCATTTTACAGCCTTTTGAGCCAAAAACCCCATGCATGGACGTCAAGTTCGTAGCTTTACTTATAAAATGGACCCTAGGAGGTCAGATATATGATTTGGATACATTAAGACCCACTGAAATTGACTGTATAGTTTTGGACAAAAAGGGACTCGGCGAGTCGCTTGGGTGGCTCGGCGAGTCGGGTGGCAGTTTCCCCCAAACATCTTCTGGAAATGGTCTTGGTTGAGTTGATGGAAAACTCAGCCTGTTGGGGTTTGTTATGGACTTGAAGATCAAAGAACTTGACGAGTGCAAGGACGAACTCAGCAAGTTCAAGGCAATGTCCCTACCACATGAATACGGACTCGACGAGTTCAAGGAGAACTCGGCGAGTCATAGACTGGACACCTTCATGCGGATGAAGATGAACTCGACGAGTTCAAGGATGAACTCGGCGAGTCGGTTGAAGATGGTCCCGATGTTATGGTTAAAGGAGAACTCGTCAAGTTCTTGCTAAACTTGACGAGTAGAGTAGGGGTTGTAGCATTTTGTAAGGATAGGGACTCGACGAGTTGGTGGACCAACTCGGCGAGTCGAGTCAACTGGATGTTGAATTTGACCAAAGTTGACTTTGACTAGGGTTTTACTTTGACTTTGACCTGGACTTGAGTTGACCCTTGTAAGGGAGGATTGTGAGTATGAATTAGTAATCAAGAAAGGTTGTTGTTTAGGGATTGAGGAGTTGAGACGAGTGGGTTTCCGTACCGAGGACTGTGCAGACACTACACGACATCGAGGTGAGTTACCTTCCAGTAGCAGTGGGTCTACGGCCACAATGTCGGCCGACTAGTAGGAGTTGTTGATAGATGATTGTATTTGTGATAATTATCTAGGTTTGCTACTACCTGATGTGTTTTATGTGCTAGCATGATATGTTGTATGTGTTAGTGGTAGTAGGAGGGGAGTAGCCCCCGAGTTCGGTCGTTAGGACCGAAGGGTAGCTCGGCACCCCAGATATGTCGGACAGTATGTTTATGTTATGTTTGTGTGGTAGTAGTAGGGGTGAAATAGTCTTTGTAGCCGGTTGCGATAAACCGGAGGGTAGGTCAGTACCCCAAAACGGCTTGACATGAGTAGGTCAGCACCCCAGAACTGCTTGACATGGGTAGGTCAACGCCCCAGAACTACTTGACATGGGTAAGTCGGGCACCCCAGAATCGCCCGGCAGTATGTATGTTGTTGGTATGTGGTATGATGGGGGAACTCACTAAGCTTTTTGCTTACGGTTTTCAGTTTTGGTTTCAGGTACCTCTTCGTCAAAGGGAAAGGAGTCGGCACGGTAGCAGCGCATCGCACACACATGATTTCCGCATTTTGAGATCCATGGGATTTGTACTCTTACATTATTACTAATTTCTGTTATGATTTTTGATACATGTGGTTATGGTTGATGACTTGAAATGATAATGATGTTGTCTTTCATTAAATGGTTTTATAAGTATGATATTTAAAAACGAAAATTTTTGGTCTTGATTTTTGGCACGTTACATTCAGGAATCCGATTATCATCAGCATGAACTTCAACATCAATTGTTTTGTCCTGAACACCAAAAAGTAATTCATAATCAATATCGAAAGAAATAACAGTTGTTAACTCATCATTCATTTCAGAAAGAATTAGCTGTTGTGCAAAAGTCTGTTCGACACGTTTGATGTGATAGTCATCGATAGTAAGATTGAATGTTTCCTTAATCTTTCTTGTTCGATTATTCAACACCCGTTATGCTACTGAGTTGTGTGAGTATCCCAAGAATATTCCTTCATCAGCTTTTGACTGAAATTTTGAAAGATTATCTTTGAGATTCATGATAAAGAACCTGCAACCAAAAACATGGAAAAATTTCACATTAGGCTTTCGATTGTTGATGATTTCATAAGGGATGTTGTTAAAACGACAATGAATGAATGATTGGTTTTGAGTGAAACACGCTGTCGAGACTGCTTCAACCCAGAGATATTGAGGAAGATTCGCATATGTCAGCATTGTTCTTGCTGCTTCGCATAAAGATATGTTCCTCCATTCAACAACACTATTTTGCTGCGGTGTGTAAGGAGATGAAAAATTATGTGAAATCCCTACTTTAGCCAAGAAGGAATCAAGAGTATGATTCTTGAATTCTAAACCATTATCGCTTTTGATTTTTCTAAATTTCTTCCTCAAACTTAATTTGATTTTGTTTATGAAATCGACCATCACTTGAGCAGTTTTAGACTTTTGCCAAAGAAAGAACACCCAGGTAAACCTTGAAAGGTCATCAAGAATGACAAATATGTACTTCTTCTTCTTGACAGTCTCAACAGTCGAAGGTCCACAAAGGTCAATGTGAAGAAGTTCTAGAGATTCGATGATCTTTGATTCGATTATGATAGGATGACCTTGATGATGTTGCTTCCCCTATTCACAAGCTTCACATAGCGTATTGTTATCAAATTTTAATACATGTAAGCCACGAACAAGATCATGTATTACCAGTTTGTTTAGATTTTTGAAATCCTTATGGGAGAGTCTCCGATGCTACAACTATCTTAGATCTGATGAAGCTTTCAAAAGTAAACAGACAAAGGGAACACCAATAATGGGCTACATGTCGAGTGTGAACATGTCACCTTTCCGTTTCGACTTAAGTAAAACTTCCTTTGTTACTTTGTTTGAGATGAAACTACCTTCCTCATCGATGACTACTTGATTGCAAGTGCCCACAACAAGTTGCGAAACACTTATCAAGTTGTGTTGTAATCCTTTGACGTATGCCACTCTGTTTACTGTAAATTTCCCATTTGTTACTTTGCCATAACCTTTTACTTTGCATTTTTTATTGTTTCCAAACTTCACAAATCCAACATTATCCACGCTTCGAAAGTCTCGCAGATTCTCCTTTCGACCTATCATGTGACGAGAGCAACCACTATCGATATACCAGTGTTCATTGTATTGCTCGTCACATAGCACATGCGATCGATTAAAAGATATTAGGTCCCCAAGGCTTTTTAGGTCCTTGGATATTAGTTTGAAATGCATGGTGAAATGAAGAACATAGTACCCAATTTCGAAATTTTGACTTTAAGCTATCTATTAAGTCAACTTCGACCAATTTCGGCATTGAAATATAATCATTAAATGGTTTAGGTTCGACACTGACTTTCCCTTTTCCATCAACCGTTCGTTGTGATTCAACATTTGTGACAACCCGAAAAAATTTTTGCTTTAAAATCTCAGTCAGTCATCTCAACTGAGTGTCAAACTCATTGGTAATGAGTTCTAGCCTGGTTAAAGGTCATTCTAAGGAGTTTTAAGCCTAGTACACTTAAGGAATGAGTGTTAGAATGTACCTGCTAGAGACATTGTACAACGAATCAAGCCCTAACCTTTTCACTTAGAGTTCACGGCCACAACACTTGATTTTACGGCCGTAAACTCAAGGTGGGCCGTAAACTCCTCCATATAAGCTCATATCCTTCAACTTTTCTTCATTCTTTCAGTTTCACCTCAAGAACACTTGAGTTCTCTCTCAAGTATCATCCCGAGTTTCATCTTTGATCTTCAAAAATCGTAAGTGTTCTTTCTCTAGTTTGTTATTAATCCTTCTTAACTAGCTTCATCCTCATGATTCATCCATGGAAATCATGTTTTCTTAGATCTTCAAGAAACACCAAGCACACACACTAGTGTTCTTGGCCAAAATCAACCATTTCAAGCCTCCGTATCATAAGTATTCCTTCATTATACTTCGTATCTACTAGGAAGCCTTGAATCACACCCTTGAAACATACATTTTGCCAAGAACATCTTGAGTTTACGGCCCAAGATCTCCCTTCACCGTAAACTCAATGTTGTGGCATGTATGGACCATAAACCCTACTAGGTGTAAAGCTTGTGGCCTAGAAACGTTCATTGATGAGTATAGGACCTTAAACCACACTTACTTCATAATGTCCATGACTTTACGGCCGTAAGCTCCTTGCTTGGCCGTAAACTCATCAAAAGCCTTCCTTATGATGGTCTTTATCATCCTTGTATAGAGCAAAAGTCCCTCAAGCTTCCCTAGCATTCAAACCCACACTTATGCATGTTTGACCATGAGTTTACGGCCGTAAACTCCCTTGGGCTGTAAACCCATGGTAGTAAACTCATGTTAGTGTCATTTCACTTTACTTTGATGAATCACATGTGATTCCAACACTTGGACAAAGTGTTTCCTAGTCTCGGAAGGTGTTTCCTTTCATATAGTTGCTTATAAACACTATATTCATGACAATATATGTCATTTAGGACTTATTGTGTCTTGGGACTTCATTCGTGGAACTTCTCATCCTTACACACGCGTATTCGTTGAATCACCCACATCAGGTGAGTTCATACCCCGTAATGAATCTTTTAACTGTTTTAAATGCTTTTAAGGGGGGGGGGGGGGGGAATACAAGTTGAACACAATGATAATTGTGTAATTGTTTGTTATAAACATCTTTCAAAATGTTGCTTATGTCTTTTATAAGTGATCAAAATATTTCAAAAACTCTTTTGAAGTTATGTTACTTTATAGTTAATCAAACTCCGTTTTTAAAGTACAAGCATAACTTAGTACTAAAATGAGTCTTTTCAATAACAGTTCAAGTAAAACATTAGTAAACTACAATAGGTATAGTTTAGGAAGATACTATTCATTACTTCTAGTACAATGAAGCATACAAAGAGTCAGTTCATACATGAGTCAAACATACTATGATGAGAAACAAACAGAACATACATACATACTAGACAGAGAGAACATACAATACAGCTAGTACATACAGAACATATACAAGTATACAATAACATAAATGTGAACCATCGTTCGGGGCATGGCATCACCTGTCATGGCTCGATTTGTAGCCAGAATCTCCTAGAGGGAGAGCGTGAATTTGTGTATAGATCTATACTGGATTGACTATCCTACACCTTGCTGTTCGCTACAGTGGGACTTGCAAGTCTACGGGTGCCAAATGTCATTTCTTCCGACGTCTTTCATCGTCGTGTTATTAGTCGATAGTATGGTGCAACCATTCCACATTTAATCTTAATTAACGGCCGGATTAAGATAGAAAGTACAGCAGTAGTTACTATAATACAACACTACAGTACTTTATTATTTCCCCATTTCATTCACATTGTGATCTTCTCACAATAAACAGTAATGTAAAAACTATATTTTTGGTTAATGATAGTCTCACTTGGGAAATTACACAACTCATGCAAGAAACAAACATAGATAACATTAGATGCCTTGGTAGAAGGTTACGTTTAATAGAAAGGACCATAATCCTAACCTTATGATTCCTTAATGTATACATCAAAGGATATATATATATATATATATATATATATATATATATATATAACAATAGGATCCGACAGGTAATAGGATGTGTGCTCTCCGCTTCATTTCCTGTTCCTTGTTTGGTTGTGGGCTTGGAACGAATTCACCCAGTCTATTTTCTATTCGATTCTAGATATATATATGCTCAGTATACATTAAGTCATCATAAGGGTACCAAGTATGGGTCAAGTCATAGGACATAGAGTCAATGCACAGTTTTCTAGTACAAAACATACTTTCCAAATCAGAACTTTTGGTATACAAAACTAGAAACTTACCAGTTAAGGGTTTAATCCATTTTATTAAACCAGTATAAACTTAAAGGACCTTAAGTAATTAACTCTATAATACTCTAGTTTATACATCATGGTTATATATAATTAATACCCAATAGGTAGTTGGATGTGTGCTTTCCACCTTACTTCCTGTTCCTTGTTTGGTTGTGGGCTTAGGGCAGATTCACCCAATTAACTTTCTATTCGATATTAGATCATATATAGCCAGTATAAAATAAGTGATTATAGAAGTAATCACTGTGGTCACCATTTTATTATAAGAAATAAGGGTTTTCTTAAAGAATCTTTTCATTAAATATAAAGGAACCATTACAATTAACTCCATGAGTAACAAGTAAATACACCATGGTTATATACAACGATGATCTAACAACCAATGGGATGTGTGTTGTCCGCCTTACTTCCTGTTCCTTGTTTGGTTGTGGGCTTAGGGCAGATGCGCACAGTCGATTGATTGTTTACTCTGAGTTTTATATAACTTGTATCCATTTAGTACTCATAGAAAGGATTGTAGAATCATTTTTACGTATCTTTCATCAAAGTAGGAAATATAGGATTTTCTAGAGGAACAGGCGAACTTTTCTAAATAGAACTTACAACTTACTACATCTTTCAATTACATCTTCAACTACATTTTACAACAACATTTTTACAACTTACTTACATCACTAAAATCTTATGAACTCACCAGCTTAATTGCTGATCAACTCTTTCAAATAACTTGTATTCTCATGAGTCTAGTAGACAGGTACTCGTGTTGGGATTCAGAAGATGGAGCAGTATAGCTTCAAGTCTTGTTTGTTATTTGCTTATGTATTCCATGTTTTGTGAACACACACATTGTAAACACTTTCTTTCTAATGAAATGGTTGTTCATTACTTTGCTTACTATAATGCATATCTTGTGGTACTAAACATGACGTCCTCCACCCCCGAACGTTTCCGCCGTTCCGATTTTGGGGTGTGACAACATTTGTCTTGAAAATTTCTTTCCAACGTTTTACTAATGGATTCGATTCCAATGATAATGAACTACCATTTTGTGACTCGTTCAAGTAGCTTTCTTAAGCATAACTGATTTCCTCTTCATAGAACTTTCATGATTGGTATGGCTTCCCTTTGCCTTCGAGCCAATGGTTAATATTCTTCACATTATTTTTCCCTTTCACAAAAGAAGTATTGACTTTCTACTTTGACTCTGGATTTGGAAAGTGAGGTTATGTTGGCTTAAACGATTCATGTTTCGTTCCTTTTACTTCCAATTTTTCAAAATTTCTTTTGGAAAAGATGGTTTTGAATTGTTTTGAAACCGATTTTGATATTGCTTACTAAAACCAACCGATGTTCGATTAAAAACCTTTTGTCCGTTTGGAAAACTTCTTTGACCTTGAAATTGATTGAAATTTCTTTGTTCATTGTTTTGAACAACATTTTTGTGAATTTTATTTTGTGAAAACCTCTCATTTTAACGATATTGAACAAAATTCCTTGAACGTTGGTTTTGAAAATTATTTCCATTTCTTTGTGTTTGAACAATTGGAGTTCGAACTGGTTTTTAAACATTAGATTGACCGTTTGAAAACTCATTTTGCTTTTGAGTGGTCTTATTTTGAGGAAAAGTCTTAACTTTTTCATTCGAATTTTGTTTAAAATCTTTTTGTTTCTGAAAAGCCTTAACATTTTTTCAATACACCTTGTTACGTGCTTTTAACATCGAAACACCTTCTTCTTTTGCAACTTTTTGAATATCCTCATTAAATATTTGTGCTTTTGTCTTTTGATTTTTTGAAACTGGTTCATTAGTTTGATTATCAACTTTTGATTTTTCAGGTTTTAATTCCCAAACTCGTTTCGGTTTTTGTCTTTGAAATGTCATTGAGATCTTGTTTTGATTATTTTATACCGTACTTTGGTTAGAGAAAAACCCTTCTTTTGTTGCAAGCTTGTTGTCTTCATTAACAATTTTGTTGATTTCAGGATTTACTTTGTCTCCATTTCCTGTAGTGACAAACACCTGATTTAGAAACACAACTTCATTGGTACATTTGAAAGATGGATATACGAATGAGTTGGATTCAAGATAATGAGGACCTTTTTCTTACATCACTTTTTCAAACTTCTCAGTTTCTTCATAAACATGTTCGATAACAACTTGTGGAATAGTTGTTTCAATCGAACTGTCATCCTCATCACTATTAGTCTCATACTCTTCGACAACCACTTTGTTACAATCATAAACTTTTGATGTAGAGGTTTTTTCAGTGTTAGCCTTCTTCATCTGAATCAGGACAAATTTCTTTAACCTTGGCCATCGAATTGACATTAATGACAGACAACTGAGAACAATCAACAGCTTCCTCTTCCTCAATTTCACTGATATTGTCAGAATCATCTTCGATATCAGCAAAATTTTGTTGAGAGTCTAAAGTCGAATTCTCAGTCTTTTTCAAAATTTTGATTTGTCAGTTTTAGAAAGAGTCTCATTCATAATATACACTAAATCATTAGCATTCAAACATTCATCAATTCTAACAATTCCATAGGCATAAGAATCATTAGGGACTTTATCGAATTCTAAGATTTTCTTTTCACAATCATAGGAAGTTGTATCTATTTTCTCTTTTTCGTATACTAAGAAAGGCAATAACTGCCTATGTTGCTCTTTGCTTATTTCAGAAGAGTGATGAAGAGCAGTTAGTTTTGCGTACAACCTTTTAGCACTGTTACAATAAATGTTTCTTTCTTTCATTAACATAACATTGTCTGCCCTAACTGAATCCCTATCTATAGTAATATTATTCAGTTGTAGCTCTAGACTATCTATTCGACTCCTCTTAGACTCCAAATGTTTTTTAGTATCTAGCAACACAATTTTTGATCTCTCAGCTTCGCTACTAACAAAGATAAGCATATCATTAACATAAGAGAGAGTATTATCGAAGTCAGATAAAACAGTAAAATAAGAACTGGAAGGAATGTTAAACGATTCAAGAAGACAACGTACCTTCGATGTCATAGGAGATTTGTCTGCTCCTGTCGACACGAAGCATTTCCCAGTAATGCTTCCTCTTATGAATTGCCCTCTTCAAATCTTGCATACAATACACCATGGGTGGGTTTATCATTTCTTCATCGCCGGAACCAGGAGACCACATCTGGTAGGTTCCATCCCCTTCAACACCTCCCTATGCAACCAGAGACAACCCTTTTGTCTTAGCTCTCACCTCTTCCAACCTTTCGACATAATATTCCTCATCTTTAACTCTCTCCTTCTTTTCCTCTCTCTTTCTCAACATGCAATCTACTGCCAAATGGTTCTCCCCATTATAGTAGTTATAGTCGAACCCATAATCTCCTTTATATTCTTTTCATCCTTCTCAACAATAGTATTGCTCTCCTTCTTATCTTCCTTCGACTCCACTCTGGTTCCTTTCCCAGATGAGGTGTTACCCTTCAAGTCATTTTTGCTTTTGTATTTCGGATTGAAAGGCTTCTTGAAGAATTTATTCACTTTGTTATTGGAATAAAAAGCTATAGCCTCATCCTACGAATTCACAAGAAATTCTTCATCTTCAGAACCAACTTGCTCAGCCACTTCAATATCAGAATCCTTTGCTGATACCTTTGACATCAAGGCTAGAGGACCACCCAGACTCATCTTCCCCTCTTCATCAATCTCATTGATTTCGCTCTCATGAGCTTTGAGCACATTATACAAGTCTCCCAATGAATAGCTATCGGAGCTTTGCTGTGTTTTTATCATCAACCTGATATTCCTCCACTCTTTTCAAAGTCTCATCAAGAATGTAAGATTGTATTCGAGAGTTGAGTGTGTAACTCTATATAGATTACACTTAAACATAAATTCATTCAAGCGATCCTAGTAGAGTTCGATGGTTTCACCATCCTTTTGTTTGAATTCACCAAGTTCCAATAGACACTACTTTACATAGCTCTTCTTCATTTTCTCACTTCCCTGATACTTTTACTTTAAAGTATCCCAAATCTCTTAAGCAGATTTTCATCGTTGAACAAAATTGTAAACAACCGGTGGAAAAGCACTGCGAAGTTCATGCGAACACTTCTTATCATTAGCTTCATACTTGTCCTTTTGAGATGCCATTCCAGAAGTTGAACCTGCATTCCTGACCTGATCAAACATATATGGAAGGTAATTCCCACGAGTAAAACATCTCCATAGATCCTCGTCGATCTTATTTAGGTAATCCTCCATGTGATCTGCCCATTGCTCGTAGTACTCTGGAATAAGCATTGGAATCTTAGTGGAAGATCCAAGCAGATGAGAAAAACTAGACATTGTGTTTATGTTGAAATTCGCCATTGTTGTACGGACTGAAATGACAAAAAGATTCAGAAAAGGAGATCTAACGGATGAATCTTTCAGAAATTGTTCAGAAAACACTCAATCTATCAAACAATAGCAGAATCAAAGCAAATCAACCAAATAAAACTAGTTTTCTTAATCAAAAGTGCGGAATTCTTTTGAATAGGAAATAGTGATTCAAAACTTTTGAAATAGACGAGAAAACCAGAAAATGACTGAATGTATCCTGCTCTGATACCAAATGTAGTGTGTTTAAATTGAGTATTAAGAATGAAATCAAGAATAGAATGCGTTAAGAACAAAAATGTAAATAAATTTTGTTTGGCTCGTTGATTACCTCTGAACAAGTACAAGAACACAAGAGAGTAAAAGCACAAAAGCTCAAAAGCTTACTATCGACTCCTATACTTACCCTATTTATAGGGTGTTACAGACGCCTAGAAAAAATATGTATGGGCTAAACATTTAAGCTTCGACCTCTAAACTGCCTTACATAATACATACATTCGAAGTACAGACTTCGACATCGACATTACCCAGGCCTAATTGTACTTCGACACCTCACTACATATTTCGAACCTTACACTAAGTCCACAACCAAACAAGGAACAAGAAGTAATGACAAATCGATATTTCTAAGACTATATAGTTCTAATCATGCATAATTGTGACGTACGAATCACCAATTGTCTAGATGAACAGTTAAATCATGAAAAATAAACATATACCGATTGCATATAATCCTCACATAAGCAAGTAAGTCCTTTTCATCATATAGCATATCACTAAAATATACTGACTAACCATGGAGATTGGATGATTGGACGATCTACATTCTCTTCTTCGAGGCATATGTCATTTCCCTTTACTTATATTTTCAAAACTGGTCCCTTTACTTATATTTTAATTATAAAACAATTCCTTTCTAAAAATCTGTAGTGGTTTGAGTCTAAACACACTAGGAAGTATTTTTATTTCTGTCAAACCATTGATTTGATACCAACTTGTAACATCCCAAAAACTCACTTTAAAATTTTTCAAAATTAGAGTATGTCATTTCCGAAAACATGGGTTCCATCCATAACAACATGAATCATAGTATCACAAAAACATCGTCAAAAGTGGAAGCGTTACTGTTTTGAAATCAAACATAAATGGATGTCATGCCCCTGAGAATATCCATATATCTCAATCAAGCCAGCTCCTTACCCTTCCTACCTAAAGGACCTACAACTAAAACATAAAATAGCAATTGTAAGCCTAAGTCTTAGTGAGTAGTCATAACACTTATCCATTATACACATTATATTCATTCCTTATCATACACATAGACAAAAATAGTAATCATATATAACTAAACACATATGATAGAATGCTAACATAACTAACCCTGTTCCACTAGATTCCCTCCAAGAGGTCTATCATGGTCATACATCCTTCTGATTAAAATAGATTCCCTCCAGTAGGTTTATCTCTAGTTAGCATACACATAACACATGGTCTATATAATTAGTAAGTTCATGAGAACTCACCTGAATGACTGATAAGGAAATCCACACGGTGAGTTGAGCGGTACGGTACTAAATTGAACCACTACATAATAACTAACCCTAATTCAATAGTTAAGGTATAAAAGCTAAATTTCATTTCTAAGGAGTATTTCTCTTTCTAATCCTCTTCTTAAGGAAAACATTTAACTGGAAGCCAACTTGGTCCAAATTCAAAGGTCAAGGTTCCATTGCGTTGTGGAAAACCCTTGGCCGCACATGGTCTAGTACCGATAAAACAGTCGCGGGACTCCCTTGTCCATCGCATCGTGGTTAGCTCATGAATGTATTGCGGTTTGTCTCGCAAAACAACTTCTTCATTGAGCTCTTAGTTCGCTAATTCCAAGCCCTAAAATTTCCAGAATGCTTTAATGCTCACTAATGGTTCATAAAAATCATAACTTTCTGGACATGCAAAACTTATGCAAGTCTCACACTATTCTAGGTTAAAATGGTGAAAATGAGGATAAACTCCATGCATGGCACCAAATGGACATAAAAGACCACATCTAACAGAAAAAAAAATCCCGGGACCTAGAGGAAAAGTAAATTTGCAAACTTTACTTCAACATTTCATCCAAAACTCCAAGGATGTCAAAACAAACTAAAATCTCAAGACTAAAGAAGTTTTTAAGCATAAAAATCTGAGTCTTGAAGACTTACAATAGTCTAGAGTACGATTAGAAAACAAGATCCAACTAGTTCCTTGTTTCCTTGCTTCTATGAATGAACTGTACTACTTCAAAGTGCATAAAACAATACAAAATGAGCTCAAACGGTCATGAGGGAGGCTAGGGACTGGTGTATAGTCTATAAGGGTGATGTAGGCTGAGAGTTGAGGAAACCCTAACCCTTATATCCTTTAAATAGGGTTTTAGTTCCGAAACTTAGGGTTTTATGCACCATGTGGTGCCGTACCGCGACCATTAAAATAAACACTGAGTCGTGCACACATGGCAACACCACGTCGCCATATTCCATCCACCGTGTCGGGAGAAAACAACATTCCCAAAATCCAAATTAAATCTTTAACCATGCAAAACATTAACTCATACCTGAATTGGATGTTACAATTTCAACCCTCAACTTTCACCAATATGTCAAATTTAATCCTTCCTTAATTATTTTCTCTTTTAAGTTGAAATTGATTCTTTTTATTTAATAATTTAATATATATATATATATATATATATATATATATAACTCATTTAATTATTATTTATTTTAATTTAATTATTTATTTATTTAATTAAGTTTTAATTTATCCCTAAAAATGTGATGTTAGAGCACTTGTCTACCATACATATGTTTGGCTTTACCAGAAGAAGCATGCGCTCGACAATGAAACAATCAATCCTACTACTTGTTAGGTACGAACCTGGCACCACTAATCCCTGTAACAACAATCACACATACAAACCCTATAAATATAAAGGATTTATTCCTCACAAAGGGTTAGGTGTTGTATGTTTTTTCAGAAAAACCACTTCTGACAACTTCTTGTTGCACCGCGCAGCACACGCGCAACACTTGGCCTTTCGCAACTGTTTGTTTTTTGGAATACTTCTAACTTAAAAATTATTGCGAGTGTGCTGCGTGACACACCACTAGACCATCCTCTTCTAACCACTTCTTAGTTACTTTAAGTTAGATTATTCAACTTAGATTTGTTTTAATTTTTTTTTCAATAACATGTTTATTATTTTAATAATATTTGAAGAATATGTAAACAATTGGAGTATATTTTATATAATTTCAAATAATTTCAAAACCGTTTGGTAAATTTCATATAAATATTTTTTGTGTTATATTGTCTATAACCAAATATTAACAAATTATAAAGTTAATCATTAAAATTACCAAATTTATTGAAGTTTACCAGAAAAATAATCATTGTCTTCAAAATTTTAACAAAAATGAAAATGTTTGTAGCTAAATTAACAATTTTATTTATTGTTAGTTAGCAAATATTATGTTTGATTCTTTTATATAAACCTCTTTAAAAATCATATCATCACAATGATCTTTATATTTGATTTACATATAATTAAAATAAATAAATTTTTTTACTTAAATTTATTTTTAACTATTGTATAGTTAATTACAGTTTATTGCAGCAGTCTACAACAATTAAAAAACAAACAGACTTCTTATTATAGGTTGCAGCCGTTTGGTCCACCTCTTTTACTGCAGAGGGTTGCAGATGTGGTCCGCAGACTTTAACCATTACGCTTCGAAAAAACAATCAACAGCTTAATGTCTCTTTAGATTATCTTTATAACACTTTCATTTTTACTCACACCGACTCAATGAGAACTTTATTGTTGGAGCATATTCCTAAGATACTTCTTGGGATACGACTAACTTTCCTTTTAACCGATTTCAAGTTTTATGGTCTACTAAGTCACATTCAACCCTGCAGGAGCTCCATATTTTGGACCTTGAGTGCATTAATTAAGAATCTCTCACCTTACGATATAAGAGTGGGAGAGAGAGTGGAACTCAACATTGCTTGGTATGAATATATTTTAATAAGAATGAAAAGAACAATTCAACATTAAGGGGGCTGTTTGGGACTGTGGTGGAGAAAAAGTACCTGAACCGGATGGATTCACATTTAAATTCATCAAGAAGTACTGGGATTTATTGCAAGATGACATTATGCGCTTTGTTAAGTACTTTGAAAAGAGCGGACACATTGCTAAGGGTTGTAGCTCCAATTTCATTACCCTTATCCCCAAAACCAAAGACCCCCTCACCCTAAACGCTTACCGTTTTATCAGTCTTTCCAGATGTCTCTACAAAATCATCGTCAAGGCACTTGCTAACCGGTTAAAAGGAGTCATCAGCCAAGTGGTGGACAAGGTCCAAATCGGTTTCATAGAAGGGCGCAACATCCTTTATGGTCCTATGATCGTCAATGAAATTTGTTCATGGGAGAAAAAATATAAGAGAAGACTCTTTCTCTTTAAAGTGGAATTCGACAAGGCCTTCGACTCCTTAAATTGACATTACCTTTATCATATGATGGCTTAAATAGGGTTCAGTCATAGATGGAGATTTTGGATAAGAGGTTTCCTTGCCTCCGCGCGTGCCTCAGTGCTCATAAATAGATCCTCTACAAAAGAATTTTCCATCTCCAAAGGAGTTAGACAAGGAGACCCACTCTCTTCGTTTCTCTTCATCATGGCCATGGAGGGGTTGAATGCGGCCATGAGATCAGCGTGTCAGTCCTTACTTTTCACGGGAATCCAAACCCCTAATAGCGTCCCTATTATCTCCCACCTCTTCAACGAGGATGACGCCATCTTTATGGGTGATTGGTTGAATTTGAACTTCTCAAATTTGGCTCGTATCTTGAAATATTTCCATGTTGTTTTAGGTCTAAAGGTCAATTTTCATAAATCTAAGGTGTCTGGTGTGGGGGTGCATAAAACTGAGATCAGCAACCGTGCCCGTGTTCTAGGCTGTGAAGCGGCCTCCCTTCCTTTTGTTTATCTCGGGGTCCCGATGGGCGCCAACATGACCTATAAGCGCAATTGGAAACCTATTATTGAGAGAATCCATGGTAAGTTGTCTACTTGGAAATCGAAGTCTTTATATATCGGAGGGAGGCTCACGCTTACCAATTCGGTGCTTGGAAGCATGACGCTTTATTATTTTTCTTTATTTAAAGCACCTGTTGCTATACTAAATGAAATTAAAAAGATCAGAAGAAGGTTTTTGTGGGGCGGTTGTGAGGACAAAAATAAAAGCAACTGGGTAAAGTGGAAGGTAATTCTCGCTAATAAAGATTAAGGGGGGCTTGGTATCGGGTCAATGAAAAGCATCAATATTGATCTCATGTTCAAGTGGATTTGGCGCCTTAAAACGGACAATTCTGCCCTTTGGTGCAAAGTCGTTGGAAGCATCCATAATGTACTAAAAAAACCGCTCAGTAAGCTTGCTAAAAAATCTTTCCTGGGTGTTTGGTGCCACATAGTCAAGGTGCTAGATGTGTTGGACGGGCTTTCTATCGACTATTCTAAGATCATCTCTTGCAAGGTGGGTTTCGGGGACAAGACAATTTTTTGGTTGGATAACTGGTTTAGGGGGGAATATTTTGCTTCTCGTTTTCCTCTTCTCGCAAATCTTGAATCCAAAAAGACATGTCCGGTTGCTGATAGAGTCACTGATCATGGCCTTAATTGGTGTTGGAAGCGAAGACCCCGGTCCCCTGATGAGCTCCTCGAATGGGATCAGATTCGGAATATTCTCACGAGTCACAATCATTCTTCAGTGCCTGATTCTTGGATTTCTAGACTAGCGGCTGATGGAATCTACTATGTGCACGATATACAGGTAATTATCGACTCATTTCTCATGTGTATATCCCCTAATCCGATGATCTGGTTGAAAAAAGTGCCTCTTAAGGTCATTATGTTTGTTTAGTGTGCCTGTTTAGATCGGATCCCGATTGCTTTCAATCTTGTCTGATGTGGAATCAATTTCCCAACTTCCTGCTCGTTTTGCTCCACAGGGGACGACACTATCGACCATAGCTTGGTGGGATGTCGTTTTGGCGCGTGATATTATTGTTTGGATCTTCAAGTGGTGTGCTACCCCACTTCCTAATTTCAGTTCTATTAAGGATTTGGTTGACTTTGCAGCCAATTGGGGAAGGTGCCCAAAAAAAGGAAAGTCTTTGTTAAAATCATTTATGGTTTCTTTTGGTTCATATGGAAGGCAAGGAACGACATGGTTTACAATAAGAAACACACATCTCATGTGGTAACGGCGAATTGCATTATTACAATGACGTTCAATTGGATCAAATTCACACAACAAGAAAAGGCACCTTTATGGACGACACAAAGCGTCGGAAATAGTCAAAAAAAGTCACCCTAAAGGTATTAGGGACGACATTTCATCTCAATTGGGTCACCGCAAATACCTCGTAGCTAATACTCAAAAGTCGTCCCTAAAGGCGTCGTCCCTAATACATGTCGTCGCTAATACCGGGGGTCGTCCCTAAAGGTGTTGTCCCTAATGATATTCCTGTCACGGCCAGTGTTACTCCGGCCAAATATTCCGGTGGGATGTGTCGTCGCTAATGCTCAAGATCGTCCCTAAAGGTGTCGCCACTAATGCCTGTTTTTTTTAAATAAAATTTATATTTTATATTAGTTTATATTATAAAAATGCAGAATTTATAAAATTATAAAACTTATAATTTAAAAATATGATTACATAAAACATCAAATAACATACACAAAGTATATCACAATACATAAACAATCTAACAAACATGAAATAATAGTCGAAACATGAAATAGTAGTCGATCTAGTCCATACTCTAATAAATCCATAATAACATCTAAATCCATAATAACATCATTCATAACATAAAACAATATGTACTTATCGTCTTCCCCATCATCGTTTTCCTCGTCGTTGTTGGTCGCATTGTCGACTTGCTTGCTAAATGAGCGGATAATATCTCCAATTGCTGTCACAAACGTCGGGTTTTGGAGAAAAGCGTTAACAACCACATCCTAAAAAAGTAAGAATATAAGTTCAAATATATCAAACTATAAAAACAAATTATTATTACTTAACAATTAAGTCCCAAACACATTAAGTCCTTAACAATTTAACGAACTACCAAATTCATAACAATTTAACAAACTAACAAACTACCAAACTATCAAACAACAACATTCACAACAAATTAATAAGTACCTGTGTTGGTTGCGGTGTTTGTGACTGTAACTGCCACTGGGTGGGAGCACTTGTACCCGCTACGGAAGGCTTAGGCCCGATGCCTCTCACATGTCCCCTTCAAGCACCTAACACCTTCTCAAATAAGGTTATCCAATCAATGAAGTTCGGATCACTACCGGAGTCGGCTATGTGTGGAGTTTGTAAAGCAACCTCAATAACTAAAGCATTTTGCATTTCACGAAGATTGTCAATATACTTCAAAACAAACACAAAAAAACAACATTCTGCTTCATTTTTAAGTAATAATAACTTACATATTGTTCTTCAACTAACGGGTCAACGAATCCCCCTTGTTTATTAACATGTGCACGGTGAAATACTTCAAGTTTATTCAAATTCTATTTAACATTAAAAATATGTTATACTTAAATAAACATTAAAAAATATATTATAATTGAATAAACATTAATGTAACTTACATTTTTGAAAGAAGCACTACCGTAGCTGCACGTCCTTCAACGATTCTTAACTACTTGCTTCTTCCGGCATTCTTTGTTTACATTGGATCGTTTACAATGCGTATCGGTTAAGAAGTAGTCAATGGTAGCACTCCAACGCGCTGAATCCATACCCGGGGAGGGGGGGGGGGTTCGAGCCCTTGCTGCCTTCGCACCCTCTAGCATATCTATAAATTTATCTTTTGCCCTATTTTTGCGGCCTCTATACCGGTGACATATCCTATGGTTCAGTGATGCCCATAAAATTCTAGCATCGGGATCATTTGAAATGGCTTGAAAATCAAAATATGTCTACAAAAAATAGATAAGTTAAAAATAAATCAAAATTAAACTTGTTAAATATAACTTTATAAATAATTTACCGAAAGATATGTAAACATGCCATTCCGATCGGCTTCAGGAACTTCTTTCCGGGTGTTCTTATCCAAAGCTATGTTGCGCCAGATATAACTTCCAACCTCCCGAATGAAGCATTCGTATACATCCCCAATCGGCACAAAAGTATTTCTGTCAAATATTATTTTTAGAGGCTATCTGTCATTTGCTTCATATAGTCGATGCATTTTCTTGTTTACTGTCATGCCTCTTCGTCTGGGAGGTACAGCTGCAAAAAAAAATATTAGCCAATATAGTTTTTTATATACATACAATATGAAATACAATGAATTAGAATAAATCTTAATTACCATCGATCTGGTGAACACCAAAATCTCCACCGAACGGATGTGGTGGCTCGTCACCACCATCACCTCCATGGCCCATCAGAGCAGCCATGAGATGAACCAATGCAACCCAAAAAAATGACATCCTGAAAATTTATAACACACACACACACATACAATATGAAAAATTATGACACAAGTGAGAGTTGTTTTTTGAATTAACATTGTCAATCATAACATTTTACATTAAAATACACATATACACAAGCTAATAATGTCGTCCCTAAACGTTATATTTCTTGTTGTGAATACACATGTCTTAACAAAAGTAAATGCATCCAAGTGAAATAAAGGTTATTGTATAGATAAAAGAGATGAGAAATATAAACGAATAACGCAGCCTATTACCCATACCAAATATCAAATACACATATACACATATATTTTATACATATAGACATACCAAATACCAAATACACATGTACACACATATATTTTATAGATATACACATACCGACTTATTTTTATTTTTATTTTTCTATTACGACATTGTACAATTTCATATTTATTTTTATTTATAGCATCTTAGTTATTTTGTTTTTTTAAATTATAGTATAGTACTTTAAAAGACATTGTGTATTATAACATCTTTTTTTTCCAATTATACAATCATATACATTTCACATTATAACATCAAATACACATACATATACATTTCACATTATAACATCAAATACACATACATATACATTTCACATACAAATACAAATACATACACATTTTTACATACATATACAAACATATACATACATTTTTACATACATATCCACACATATACATTTTTTTTACATACATATACATTTTTTTAAAAACAGAAAAATAAAGAAAACAAACCTGGAAATCGATTTGGTGGTGGTGATGTGGTCGAGGTCGCCGGAGAAGAGGTGGTGTCACCGGAGAAGAGGCTGTGAAACCACCAAAATCACACCAAAATCCAAAATTACCACACAAATTCGTTCCAGAAAAGAAATTGAAAGAGAAAGGAGGGAAGGGAGCACGTATCGTTGCTGCAGGTGCCGGAAAATCGAAGTTTTCTCGCCGGAAACCGTATCACAACGTGGGCCAAAGTGGGGGAGAGGAGGAGTGAAGAGAAAAGGAGAAAGGAGAGGCTTTGTGGTGGTGGTCGCCGACAGAAATCGATGGGAGGGTCGGTTGCGATGGTCTTCGCCGAAAAATCGCCGAAAAGAAGGAGTGAAGTTGGCTGTCACCTGTTCTGAGACACGATAAGGGGGTAAAGGGGGCCAACCCTTTAGCGGTGACATGGTGGCAATTGGGGCGACAAGTTGGAGGGAATTCAAGGCGCCATTTTCTGGTGATTTTTGACCGTCGGATCTGCTCAATATCGTAGGGCCAAGAATGCTTCTTAAGAGTGTGACATGGGTCGCTAGTAATAGCGGTCGCCCCAAAAGGCGTCGTCCCTCATAACCGTGTCAGAAACAATCTTGACCGTTGGATCTTGTGGGAAATGTATGGCCACGATTGAGTGTAACGTACGCTCGTCGGATCGCCGATTTCTATCATTAGGGACAACACTATTAGCGGCGACGCCTCACCAATAGCGACGACATTCCCGCGTTTGTTTGGTGTCGTCCCAAATGCCATATGTCGCCGCAAATAATGCCGTCCCTAATGGTCGTTTTTCTTGTAGTGTCAGGGGCAATTTGAGTAATTGTAATTGGGCCGATTGGATTTGTTGCCATTTTAATATCTTGTAATGTTCTCTTTTGTTTTGCTTGCTCAGCCTTCTTCTCTTAGGCTGGACCCTGTTTTGTTTATTTGTTTGCCATTTGTAATCTATTTTATGTGATATGGTATCATGATAGAGATCGAGACTTGCACAAGCCGCATATGAAATCATCCTTTCCAGTTTTCACTGGCAAAAAAATGTACAACTCCACAAAATGACAAGAGTACAAATGAAGTAAAACAAGAACACCGATACACTATTCAAGGGAGAAAAACTAGACGAAGATCCCTGAATTAAAAGTCGGGGACTTCTAATAATCGGCAAGTTTAGGCAAAAAACTGTGTAGCTTGAATCGATAACACCGTATCGGTAAGTTTAGAAAACATCATATATAACTCTCAAATTGCACCAATGATGCTACGAGAGAGAACTTAACATTATCGATATCGATACATTTACTTTTAAATGAAACGTAGTCCATAAAAAAGTTAAAAACACATCACCAAATCATCAAAGCACCTCATTGCATCTACTAAAATTCATTTGAACACTCCATTTTATTATGGTGCGAACTCGAGACCCACAGATTACAGATTGACTAGTGTTGAACAGGCTATGATATTTAGCGAAGATATGAGGGATTTCAATGATAGCGCTGGTCCACCTATTTTAAGTCTTTTTAAGGAATATAAAATATTTTAATATATAGTTGATATTTATAATCCTTTTTAAAATACATGACTCAACACCCACTAATATTCTTGACAAACCCATCCTCACTTATCTTGTAACATAAAGTAGAACAACGGGTTTGAATGGTTATGTCATGTAACATGTGAATGTTATAAAGGAAGTAAACTTTTCTTTAGAAGGAAGTAAATACACAAAGTGGGTCTTATTAGTTTTTATTTATTTTAAGTCAAAATTATGAATTACAAACAAATTAACAATACGTAAAGATACAAAATCATTTATAATTACATTTAGAGTCTAAAACGTAAATATAATAAGGTTAAAATAGGTAGAGTTCATGTGTGACAATAAGATTTTGTGAGATATGGAGATGTGTTTTGGCCATATTTTAGACCCCAAAAAAATGAATAAATAATTAAACAAGATAGAAAAAAATGAAGAAAAAAATATAATATTACTTATAAAAATATATCATGCCTAATATTTTTATTAGAACTAAGTAAAGGTTTTGCCATCGGTCGTATTTTTTTTGAACAAACCAAAACACAAGAGCCTTTAAATTCATGGATTAAAAAGTAACTGGTGAAGAAATCTCTAAGGTTTTGAACAAACTAAACATAACATTATATAACTCAACATATCCATCTCATCATCTCATTTAATGACTAGGCGTCCGGGTCAGCAATGATACCGATAAAATGTATGTTACATAGAGAAAATGGTCAAATCATTAGTAAATTTTATTTTGGGACTTATTCGCAAATTAGGGTAAAATAATGGAACTTTAGTGAAACAGGTAAGTAATAAAACCGGTAAACCGGAAAAAAGGGGTCAAATCGCCATTTTTACCGGTAATTCATGCTTTTTCGTAAACAAAATTTAGTTTGAGAATTTTTCGTAAATTAGGGTAAAATTTTAGGACTTTTCTGCAGATTTCCCTAATATATATATATATATATATATATATATATATATATATATATATATATATATATATATATATATATATATAATCTTACACATTAACCACAATGATTTTTATTTTTTATTTTTTTGAAATAAAAAGTTATGAAATACTAATAAATATTTATTTTTAATTTTTTTTATATTCGTAAATATGTTACTGAGAAACGTATCATTCTTTCTTACAAAATCTTTTTGGTCTCAAACGAAATTTTACCAGGAAAAATAAATCGGATTAAAAAAGAGTAAATAGTTTAGGAACCAACAAAAAAATTGTCTATGTTAAGAAAAAAAATAATAATTTAACATGTTGTTATTTGTAGTTTTGTACAACAAAATAAAAGTAAAAACCTCATAAAACATTTAATAAAAACATGAACAAGTATATTAAACAAATGGTTTTTAAAATCATAATACATGAGATTTTGTTCTAATTATTTTATAAGTTTGAAATAAAATGTTCTACATAAGAGATATTTCTCTAATCTCTCTTTTTACATCTTTTCTATATATAGGAAGTTTTAAATTTTTCATAAAACAGCAAATACAATATCAAAAGATAATATCTTTTAAAATAATTCAACTTGGTGTCCATAAAGAGTCTCCATATCCAAAAAGAATTTACATGTCCGAGATTACTAAAATTTCTCCTTGTTGATGATCCACAAGAAAGTCGCAAAGCTATAAATGCTTGTTGGCTGGTTATTTCCATTGGGTTTCTTTCTCTCTTAACGACGAAGTATCGATCTTTTCCTTTCCGCGTCTTCTATTTAACATCAAACACATTTTTCAAGAAATCTTGTGTACAATTCGTTAATAATGGCCTTCTACTCATACCCTTCTCATTCTTCGCCTTTATCTTCAAACATTTCTTCTTTTTCATTCGCCAATTCGTTTCTCAGAGTCAAAGATTTCTTCACCCCTGCAGTTCCTGTGATTATTGGGAATGTCTTCTCTGCAATTTTCACCTTCTTCTTTGCATTAGGTTTGTGTTCCTTTCTCTTGTTTTATCCCAATTTTGTATCTTAATTTGTCGAAATTGGATTTCTGTTGTTGATATTTATAAGTTTTTTCATGTGGGTTTTCCGTAATAGGAAAAGGGATTTCTTGTTTTTGTATCTAAATTCCCAAATTCATCCGAATTTGCTTCTCAATTTGTTATGTTAGGGTTAGCGGGTAGTACCCTTCTAGGTTCCCTTTTGATTTCATCTCTAATTATCAAAATTTCATTCAACTAGCATGTTTATGGTTGCTGTTGCTAAAGAAATTGATGAATTATGATGTATATGTAAAACGTGAAGCAAGATTAAGATAAAGCAACATATATATATATAAAAAAAAAAGCTTCAGCCATCTTTACTTTTTTACATATTTGGATAAAAAGCTAATCAATCTTATCCAAATCATGTCAATTCCCTCCTTTCTTTTCGATTTTACTTGATATGAGTTATATCAGCAAAGACCATTTTTATAATTAACTTGATAAAGTTTCAAGAAATCTTTTTGTTTTGAAAAAAGTGTAAACATATGAAGACCACTTTATTTTTTTTATAAACAAAGGAACTTCATCATCTTCTTCTTATAAAAATCTAATATGAGTATATGACTTAAATGTTGATATATATTGCAGTTGGAACTTTATTAGGAGCCCTAACTGGGGCCTTGATAGGTCAAGAAACAGAGAGTGGATTTGTGAGGGGAGCTGCAGTTGGAGCCATTTCAGGTGCTGTTTTTTCCATTGAAGTCTTTGAATCTTCACTTGTTTTGTGGAAATCAGATGAATCTGGGATTGGTTGTCTTCTATACTTGGTGAGCAATTTTACTTTTCTAACCTTCATATGTTTGGTTCCATGGTGGTATCTTTATCGAATTCCATTGGTAGAAACTTCCTTTTCTTCCAAAGATATCAACAATGTTGAAGAAATAAATCACAAAGTTGTTTCAAAGATTCAAACTTTTCATCAATACATCGTAAAGAAAGCTAATTTCTTTTAAGAAAATAAAGTTTAGGGGTGCTTAAAAAGGGTTGTTTTTACAACTTCTTGATTAATTGGCTGTTTTCTCTCACTTTCTTGAAATACAACAGTATTTTTCAAGAAAATGATCCTTTGAATTTTGTTCAGTTTTACAAATGCTAATCCATTTTTGCTAAAAATTGTCACAGATTGATGTGATTGTAAGCTTGTTAAGTGGTAGGCTTGTTCGTGAACGTATTGGTCCAGCCATGTTAAGTGCAGTTCAAAGTCAGGTAAATTCTTTAAAATCTGATAATTCCAATTCATTTATTCTTTGTATATAGCAACATAATTTTTTTTTAATTAATTTTGTTATTATAGTATTCTACTTCTATTTCTCCCTATTACAATATTGTACTTTGAAACTTCTACTCATTTATAGCAATGCTTATCCAATTCAAAGCAATTTTCATGGCTATAATTGTATTGGAAAATGGAAAGAAATGGAAATAGGATGCTATTATACATAAATAAATGAAAGTATATTTCTATTTTTGGCATTTTATAAAACAAACTTTCTCATTGTTGATGACCCATTTTGTGTTAACTTAGATGGGAGCTATTGAGACTGGATTTGATGAGCTTCATAGCATATTTGACATTGGAGGTTCTAAAGGGTTGCCTGAATATTCTCTTGAAAAAATACCCAAAATTGCAATTACAAGTGATAATGATGTGGATGATTCAGGAGAGAGAGTCTCTTGCTCTGTATGCCTACAGGTAATATCATCATTCCTAATTTTAGACTTAGGATGAGGGCATTTATGTCATTTGCATATACAAGATGTTGAAAAAAGTGCAATATGTTTCCTTTAAATGTTGTAATTTTCTTTTAGGAGGAAGGTGGAGTATAATATTTTGTTAAATTAATTAAGTGTCAAATTCAATTTAGACTTAAGCTTTCAGCAATTAGAATTAGCTTGTTGTTGCTTGAAACATGCATTGTTTATAGACAATCATTTTAAAGTAAGGCAGGGTGGTAGTTGAACTAGTTCTTTCATATTTATTAGGATAAAATGCTATTTGAATTAAATATTTATAAATATATATGAAAAAAATGATGGCACAATTTGGTACATGGAAGTCTAAAATGAGGGAGAATCAGTAAAAAGTTTGACTTAATGGGGAAAAGTTCAGTTCTCTAGTGTTCTTTATTAAGTCATTGTTTATGCATTAAGTCAAAAGAGAAACACTCATTAAGCCATCTATGTATATAAAACAAATGTTTGAAGCATATCATGATTTATAAATATTGATGAAATTCTAATTGGGGATTTGGTACTTGATATTTATTTGTACAGGATTTTCAACTTGGAGAAACAGTTAGAAGTTTGCCACAATGTCATCATATGTTCCACCTACCATGCATTGATAAATGGCTTGTGAGACATGGGTCTTGTCCATTATGTAGAAGAGATATTTAAATTATTTTTTCATACTTTTCTGAGTCATGTAAATTCCCATTTTTTTTTCAGTTTGACCCCTGAAGTTTCTTTATTTCTCGGGTTAGACCCTAACTTTTTGTATGATCTGTTTTGTATATCTATCATGATATAGTTGAGGTTTTATGTATAAAAGTATAGTTTCAACATTCCCCACTCTTTTGTTTGGTACTTTCTTGTTTTGGACTATGAGACAAAAATAATTGTATGCTTTTGTCCTACCAAAAAAGATGGGAAAAAACTCATTATCAATCTTGTGTCTGTGTAAAAAACATAAATTTTCTTATCCTAATCATCAAGAATAACTGAAAATACCCGAAAGAAGGTTGTAATGCCCAATGAAGTGGTATCAATATCACATAGAACAAACATCCACACTAATACTTGCAAAACCATTGCAAAGCACTTGCAAAGTAACATTGCTACGCAACATCAAACACTAAATGCAACAACCCTTGCAAATCTTAAATTCCTTTACTTGAAGTCAATCTTGTATTTCAAATCCATTACCAATCTTCATACAATATTGAACTATTATAGCAACATAACATATTCAGCCCTTAGTTCATTTAGATCATCATCAAACTATTTCAAAATCTCAATCACCTTGCCCAATAATGAGATTGGAAACAAGTGCTTCTTTCGTGGTCTCATAAACATATTCATGTTCTTGTAAGAATATATTACTACTTTCTCAGGTATTTCCAATAGTATCCCTTTCTCCAATCTTTCCATGTTTTCTAATTTCAAGTCATGAACATGAATTTGTGCTTTAATGAATAATCTTAGTTCAAGATCTAGTGAAGCAAAATCCTTGATAGTTTCTGCATATATAATCTACATATTTTAAGGAATTTCTTGTACCTTTCTTCTTCCCTCTGATGGGATGTCCCATGTTTGAGAATTAGACTCTGGATGTTGGTGACCTTGTGGGATTGATAAAATGGATTTGCCCATCCTCCTATATGTTAGTAATGGGAGGAAAAGTTCTTTTTCCTCATGCTTTATGGATAATTTGATAATTTTTATAATAGGATCTTAGATGAACTTCCAATCCCAGGTAGTTGTTGATAAGTCATCTGTTTTAGTAACTAAGCATCATAAAACTCCTATTTGACAATTCCTTCAAGTTCTAGCAATCTTACTTCTTCCAACTCAATATCAATGTAAGCTTTAATATCAAAATATTCTTCTTCTTTATTCTCACCAGGCTCTTGAACAATAGGATCTTATACAATAAGCTCCTGTACAATAGGCCTCACTGAATTAGGAAACAAATGATCATATTCCTCTTTCCTTAGGGTGAATAGTGGGGCCCATCTTCTTTATGGAATAGGTAGCAACAAGCTTAGTAAATGATATGTCTTTACCTTTTGAATTAGAAGTGGAAATTCCGATAGTAGCTATAGTATTTTAAGTGATTGATTGGGTAGAGGCTATTTAGGTAGGTAGAGTTTGGATAGTTTCAATGGATACTCTTGCTCTTGCTTAGGTAGGTTGATTTAGTGTTGATGCTAATGGCAAGGTCGAATTTGTAAGTGGGTATGCATTTGAGGGATTTATATTTCATAATTCGGTAGTTGAGTTTGAGTGGTTTGAGTTAGGCGGTTGGGGTTGGGTTTGTGTTTGACTTGTAGGTTTTTATGGATTCTCCTAAGAACTTTCACTTGAATCTATTTCATGTTATCCAACCTTTTCTTTCAGAGTTTATTAGCCTTTTTTTCTATCTTCCTATCTTATTCTTTTTTGAAGATGATGCCAATCGGTTCTTTGTCTTCAGCATCATTCTACAATTCTTCTCCCAAAGTAGTTTTTCTCAACTTCTTATTCAGTTGCTTTGGAGGTGACTTGGGAAGACAATGATGAGTTTTGATAGCTTAAAAATGATCCTTTTTCTTATAACGAAAAATGGTAACAATTATTTTAAGACAATTTTAAAAAATAAACCACTAAGGATTCAATTACATTAGTTTGAAAGATTATAAAACAACCATATGATGTTTAGATGACAACCTTTACAGACTTGATCCCACTTGACAATTAGGGAGTTTACGTAGACGGCCAAACCCAACGAGGAGTTTTTCTATAATGTATCCACCAACAAGTTTGAATTACTAAGAATACTAGTTTTCTCTTGTAAAAGTATTTCTTAAGCCTTTAAGCACCAAACACAATTTATTCTTTAAGGACAAACACTTAAAACCACCAACTTCTTTCACTAGTCTTCAATATAGAGAAAGGAGAGGGGATGAGCTAGTTTTGACAATGAGAAAGACAGAGATGATTTCTTGTAGGGGATTGGTCGAACTAAAAATATGTGTTTTGCCATTGGCGAGGAATCTGGTAGGGAAGGTGTTCGCAAGGAGATTGTTATTGGAGCTTTCGATCCCAACACTACTAGCAATACTTCTAGTCACATCGGAGAAATGGTGAATGCCATTGACTCGTTTATCTCTTATGATTATACCACCTGAGGAAATTGGGCTCTGTGGATTTCAATGGCCTTCATAAGTTGTATGCAGATGATGATAGCGGTATATCGGGTACCAGCAGTGCTACGAAGATTTCTGGTCTGGATGGAGGCTTGGGCAAGTGATGAATAGTCTTTTGTTTTGGGGCATTGTTCCCGTTGTGGTACCCTGAATGGGTGTGATAGTAAACTTTACTTTCTCTTATTAGTGGCCCTGTCTGGTCTTAATATGCCAGGTTTTTATTTGTATTTAGACAATGTTTCTTTCTGCTCTATGCTTATGGACATACTTTGGGTTGGCGTGTTGATCTTACTAGCTTCATTTTGGTTGATCCTTTTATTCGTTTGAAAGTCTAAGATTCCGTTACTATGCAAAGTTGGGTAATGACACCATGCAACTCTCTTTGGCAAAGGTTTTAATCCTTTGATCCAGAACGGGACAATACTAAACTGTCTGCTATTATTTTGATGTGTCAAGTAAGAAAGTTGAGACAATGATTGAAAAACAATTAAAATTTAAGGATAATCAGAATAAGGGTCTAGGGTATCACAGTGTTCCACCTCCCTTCAATGACAACTATACCCACCACTTGAAACCAATGAGGTAGAGATACCTGCTCAGTATGGCCAAACTTTTGTACCAGCTTCATTTAAGACTAAACAATCTGGTCCAACTGAGAATATTGAGGTGAATGATACTAATGCTTCTACCTCATGTGCAAAGCAGGTCACAGTGCAAGATGGGTATTAGCAAAATAGAAATAACTCATGTTCTGCTGAAACTGATTCAAAAAACTTGTGACGAGGTGAGCAATTCTAATGCTTCTACTTCATGTGCAGATAAAGAAGCGGTGCAAGATGGGAGTAAGCAGAACAAAATCAATTCTGAGTCTGCTAAAAGTTTTTCAAAAGCTTGTGATGATGACACTCCCGCTGTTGAGAAATTCAAGCCACAAAGTTTTGTCAAGCAAGCTAACAAATGCTCTTGTGCTTGTTCTTGTGGAAGTTCTTCGAAACGAACTTCAGTTGGACAAGGACCAAGTCACAATCTGATTTATATGAAAAGACGGACTTGTTTTAACTGTGGAACTCCTGGTCACATTACCAGAAATTGCCCACATCGTTTGTATGTTCCTTACTACAGACAAGGTTGGCAGAACGTGCCTAGAGGGAGATCCTCCAAAAGAAACCCTTCGAGGTCACATTCAAACAATGGTGAATGGAATGCCAAAAAAGGGTAAGAATCAACTTCCCAAGGACAAGAAGGGAATGTCTGACAAGAAGCCAAATCCAAAAGATGGTTCTGTTAGACAAAGATCGGTTCGGTCGAAGTCATCTCGACGATCAGTTTCAAGTTCTAAAGCAAGTGCTGAGGCATCCATCCGATCAAACAAGAAATGGGTTAAACCCAACTACAGATGGGTACCAAAGGTTCACACTCCCAAATCATCTAATGATTCTAATTCTTCTTCATGTTCTGTGCTGAGGCATCAAATCCGATCAAACAAGAAATGGGTTAAACCCAACTACAAATGAGTACCAAAGGTTCACACTCCCAAATCATCTAATGATTCTAATTCTTCTTCATGTTCTGTGTCTGACAAACAGGATATGTCATGGGAGAGAGTACCTTACGTAGATGAGAAAGGTCAACCCAGCTTCAAAATGGAGTGGGTTCCAAAGACCAACTAATCCCGCACTCTGTGCTAGAGCAGTCATGGAGAAATATCATTAGATTTCGGTTTGTTGATAGTGGCTGTTCCAAGCACATGATAGGAGGCATATCTCAACTATATAACATTCAGAACTTTAATTAAGGGTATGTGTCCTTTGCGGGGAAGGAAGAAAGAAGAGGATCACAACTGGCGATCGGTTTTAATGGCGTGTTGCATTCTAAATATGCTTACTTTGTTCCAGAATTGAAACACAGCTAAGACTGAATTTGTTGCTGCATTTGCTTGCTGTTATCAAGTCATCTGGATGAGTCTTCAATTGCTGACTTACAGTTTGAATTCTTTCGATACTCTTGAGTTTTATTTAAATGATTCTTTTAAAGAAAATTTTTATTTTTGTTTGTTTATAATTGCGCTTTTATTTCCTTTCTCCCTTATGCACAAATTTAAGGGGGAGAAATTAAAAAAAATTAAAAAATTAAAAATTAAAAATAGAAAATAAAAAAATTCAAAAAAATGTCTTCTCTCCTGTAAGTAATTTTGGGAAGTGATACGAGACTTAGTGATAAAGGTCAAGTTAAATTGTTTGACAACTTTGATCCCAAAAGTTTTTGTTTTGTACATTTTGTATTCTATTTATGTTCTTTTGTTAAATTTGTTCATATTTTCTTATATGTACAAATTTAGGGGGAGAATTAAAAAAATAAAAAAAACAAAAATTTTAAAATTTTAAAAAAATTACAAAAATATGTTTATTTCTGTTTTTATTTCTTTTTTTTAATTAAAATCAAAAATCCAAAAATATTTTATTTTTATTTTGAGCGTATTTTACTTTTATTTTTATTTTCTTAGTGTGCTAAGTTTACTTTTATTTTTTTATGTTTATCTCAAAATTTTATTTGTCTTGAAAAGTGAATTCAGGAGAAGATGAGACTCAAGGAGATTGTATCGAAATATTCTGAGCAAGGAGAAGAAACCTGAAAATGGGAAAGGAATTGAGGGTCATTTCACTTCACACTACTTTCACAAGGAATTGACGGAAAATTCAAGTGCGAGTGATAGACTCTTCCATATTGAGACATATACCAATCCTAATAGGAGTCTTCGCATCATATGTTAATGATCAAAGGTCATTTTCACCATGACCAATGTGAAACACCCAACCATTCTTCACCCATATCTAAAATTTTCTCCATCAAATCATTTCCACATACCGGTACCCCTTGAGGTTCGAGTATAAAACAACTCGGCTGACGGTTGCCAAAAAGTCTGTGTTTATGATCTTAGATGTCGTTGTCACCATGACTCTAAGTGAAACCCAAAATCCAAAACCATTTATTTCTGAATTGATGGTGAACATTTTATATGTTCTAGATTTCACCCATGAATTGACGGATAATGGCTCATACCTGGTGTGACATTATACAAAATGCCAGTCAGACAATTTCTTTTTAAGAACTGTCGTATCTAAGGAATTGAAAGTTTGAAACGGTACAAATTGTCAGATTGGTCTTGTCAGCTTTCTTTACCTATGAACTGTCACGGCACCAGGGCGATTCACCCAACAGGGAAACAGGTATCGCTGAACGTCTCGCCAAGGGCCAAGTTAACTCGTTAACTTGATAATTGTATTGAGATCTATGATCAAGGATATACAGGGGCTAACATCAAAACTAGCCACGAGTAGTTCTTCGATACTCAACAAATCGTAGTACGTTCCTCCGAGTTCACACAAATACTGCGAGAAGTCTCTTCCTGAGCCTAGGATTCATTCTTGAACAACTGTGGTGAGAAAGGTCTTTATGATTCTTTCTGTGATCCACAGGGAGTTTTTAGTCAATGGTTGCTATTCAAGACGCATCGGTGATCGTTAAAGAGCATTCATTCGAAGGAACAAGAAGTGAAGATTATCTTTCAATACTAAATCTTTCAATCCCAGAAGCAAGGTGAAGCTGTACTTGAAGTTATGTGACAGATTGCATTGAAGCCTCCTCAATCAATTTGCTGCTATCTATGTACCTGCTGAAGTGATCCAGAAGAGTCGGTCTCTCTGTTATTATCTCTGAAGTTTCTCAAAGCGACAAGTGCTGATTTTCAAGAATCTTTACAAGGCGCCTCATAGCCCAATGTGCTTTCAAAGTTAAATTCTTAGAAGGAAGTCCAACTACTAAAGATGAAGTTTTTCATGAAGATTCATATGTTCATCCTGAAGTTGTGAAGACATTGAAGGTAAAAGTTGAAGCCAAGAACAAAGCGAAGGTTGAAGAGAAAAGAAACCTACAAACCCAGGGGGAGTTTCTTAGGTAATAAGAAAAGAAATCAATAAACCAAGAGCGTGCATAAAAAGTCGTAGTATACGTTAAACCGAGAGCATGTATAAAAAGAATGTCCAAATCTGACTTCGTATGAGGAAGTTATGAATTTTCTAAGATTTGGCATATCAGTATGCAGGCTGGAATTCGAATTATAGATCGAAAGATTTTTAGCCGACACAATCTAAACGAAAATCGAAGCTCGTTGATAGTAGTTTAACGGTAAAAAGACAGACAAAAACGGACGTCGGATGAAGAAGTTATGAAATTTTAACGGACTTTTTCTGTCCCGGCCTGTTAAAAATATAAATTTAAAAATAAAGTCAAAATTAGACGACAGAGTCTGAATGAAAGTTGTAGAGCACGGTCTCACCTACGCGTGGATATAAAGAACGTCAAAAACAGAGCTCGTATGTGAAAGTTACGAATTTTTGAAGTTTGAAAAATCGGAGTACGCCTAACACACAGGAGAACGCCCAACGTACTCATGTACACGGTCCGAGATTGGCCACGTCGCCTAATCCTTCGCATGGTGCACACGTGTTCGTAGCCTTGACGCGTCCGAGATAATCCGTTCGTACGCCAAACGTACGAAAGCGTACACCCAACGAAGAGCCTTGCAAGGCAGTACGCCCCGCGTACAAGGAATTATGCCAGCGTAATGAGGAGCTTCGGTCTCCTATAAATAGGATCCGAAGCCAACCGAGTTAATGTTACAAAATTTCATTCTCTTTCACTCTTTACTCCCTTTTAGCCCATCCTAAACCCCCAAGCCTAGAGTATCATCCTAGCATCGTAAGCAAGCCCCGGAGAGCCCGAAGATCCCGAGAAAAGAGTTTTTCGAGTCGAAACTTTGCCCCGCAGAGCCCGGTTTTTGAGAAAACATCCCGGTTTCATCGAAAAAGATTGTTTTGATGGACGAAGTGTTGTCCAATCACCGTCTTATAAGGTGAGTGTGTAGTCACTTTCATCTTACACATAGACATGAAGTATTTTCTATAAAGTACGTGTTATGTGTATATATATTGTTTGTTTATTTGAGATGGGTGTTGAATGAATATTTTATACAAGTTTTAAACTGCATATGTATTTTTATCTACAAATATGTTGGGTAAAACATGGGTAGATGAAATAGTTGATGTGTGATAAAATGATGAGAGGCCTCGATCTCGATGTTGTTGTTGTTGTCATCTAGCGGAGTATAGATGACGACCACAGACCTTTCTAGACAGTCCAGTGGAACGCTAGTAGGCTCAGCACCTGTAGGTGTTGGTAAACGATATGTTCGCTGGTGTACTCCATCCCCTCATTGTTGCCTTACGGACATATATGGATGAGGAATCCCCTTAGCAGTAACGTCCATCCCGATGTTGATCCTTAGGCTAGGTCCCTTATGATAGGTGTTTAGGGATGTAAAGTGAGGATAACGGGAACGGGTAATCAGGGTTATTGTTGGTTGATGAAATTAATAAATTTATTGTTGATTGATGAAATTAATAAATTTATTTATTGTGGGTTGAAAACCCTATATGCTCACCAGGCTCCCAAGCCTGACCCACTCAACTTTTTATATTACAAGTAGTGGAACCAGTGCCTAGTTGGATGATGACGAGGGATTTTGGATTATAGGCCAGTAGATGTAAATAACTGTTGTAAGGCCTATATCGTACTGTTTATGCTTTTGGTCTGTATCGGAACATGACATCCCGAGGTTTTGTAATATAATGAAAATACATTTCTTTAAGAAATGCTTTGATAAATTTTTATCATATTTTGTTTTGGGGACAAATTCCGCAACACCTTTTGAAAGATTACTCTGATTTTATTTTAAAAGCATAAACGAAATCGGTCTTTTCTGACCGTGAAATATGGGGATGTCACAGTTGGTATCATATCATTAGTTTAAGCGAACTAGGAATTTGTAGGATTTCTAGACTTAAACTTAGAATTCTAAGTGATGATCGTGAGATGAGTGTCTACCATATTTTAGACACGAGCACTAGTATATTTTAGGAAAGATGCCTAAAATGCATTTATGTGCTAAATGCTATATCTTTGCCATATATGCCATTATTTGTTCGAATCTATGGTCTGTTGCCGACCGGATCTGGAAACCTTATGTGTTAAGGATTCTAAGCGTACGACTATGATATTAGAACTAGCATGTAAACGTTTCGGAGTGATAAGGAGAATTTAAATATCTATCGTGAATAAAGATCTAAATTCGCCTAATTTGGTGTATAGATTATAATGGAAAGAACCCGAAGTGGAGCTGGAAATGCAAATAGAAATCAGCAACCTCAACCCCAGGTGATGGAACAGGTGCCTATAGTAGAAGTTGCACCAGAACCCATCACCATGGCTGGTGTACAAGCCATGATTCATACAATGATGGCTGAACAAAGGGAAGAAATAAGACAACTATTTCTGAACAACAGGAGTGAACCTTCAATGCCTGTTGAACAACTTGAATTAAATGACGATCAGTTAGAGGAAGGAAATTACAGTAGATATGTTGGTCAAACTGAGCCGCTTGTGTTTAGGAGGAATAACCAAGAGGATGGAGTCGAGAGAAATGGATGTAACTACAAAGACTTTATGACTTGCAAGCCGTCAACTTTCACTGGAATGGAAGATCCCGTCAGAGTAATGGATTGGATCTCGGAAATGGAATTGGCCATCATGACATGTGGTTGCCAAGGCAAGTTACAAACCATATTTGCAGTGTGTCAGTTCAGAGGTGGCGCTGTTCACTAGTGGAACACTCTGGGGAAGACCCTAAGCCCTAATGAGCCACTGCAACTGACTTGGGCAGAGTTCTTGGTGCATTTCAAGCGTAAGTACTGCTCGGCCCAAAATCTGCTTGAGTTAAAGAACCAATTTCTGACATTAAAGAAGGGAAGCGTGTCCATCGATGAATACACCAATAACTTCACAGACAAAATGGAGTTAGCTTTGCGTATTGTCCCAGACGAGCTGACGAAAATCGACAGGTACGCAAAGGGACTTCCATGGGAGTATGCGATGCCATCGTGTCAGGCACTTACTCTGGAGGCAGCTATCTGGGCTGCCAAGTCTGTTGAAGATATGATCAATGGGAGAGCCACCAGCAAGGTTGAAGTTGGCGAAAAGAGAAAGTTTGAAGGAACTTCAGGTTCCAACAAGAAGAGCAAGTTCTCGAAGTCTGGTTCGAGGAAATTTGGAAGAGGAGGCGAAGCAAAATGGTGTGACAAATGTAAGAAGAAACATGTTGGGAAATGTGGCTAGGAGGTCACTTGTTATAAATGTGGAAAGCTTGGGCATTATGCCAATGAATGCACCTTCAATAAGAAAGTTTGTTATGGGTGCAATGAAGAAGGGCACATTTTGAGGGACTGCCCGAAGAAGAAAGAGGCAACAAAGCCCAATCTCCCACCAAAGCCAAAAGCCAGAGCTTTCCAGATGACATTGGAAGCCGCAAAGGATGCAACCGATGTCGCTTCAGGTACCTTTCTTGTAAATGGATTGCCTGCCAATTTATTGGTTGATTCCGAAGCGAATTACTCCTTTATATCACATAAATTTGGTGAAAGACTAGCATTGCCTATAGAATACTTGATGATGCCCTAATTGTAGAAGTTGCTAGTGGCAAATTCATACCCGTTAGCGATTGTATTAAGAATATCATCATCGAATTGAACGAAAACGAATTCCTCGAGAAGTTGTTACCCATTGAGTTGAATGGTTTCGACATCGTTCTAGGGATGGATTGGCTTAGCGCCAATGATGCCGAGATACTGTGCAAGAAAAAGATAGTAAGGGTAAACCCGCCTGGAAAAGAGTCATTTATGGTGTACGGAGATAAGCGTAGAGTAAATTCTGGAATCGTTTCCCTAATGAAAGGCATAAAATGTTTATCTAAAGGATGCACCTCATACTTGGCATTCATGATCGATGCTAAGAAGGAGAAAAAGGATATGCAAAGTATACCAGTGGTGTGCGACTATCCGAAAGTTTTTCCCGAAAATCTTCCTGGATTGCTCCCTGATAGACAAGTGGAGTTTAGAATAGACTTGTTACCAGGAACAACACCAATAGCAAAAGCACCATATCGATTAGCACCGACAGAGATGAAGGAGCTTATGATGCAACTTCAGGTGTTGTTGGACAACGATTTCATTAGACCTAGTTCATCACCCTGGGGAGCTTCGGTGTTATTTATAAAGAAGAAAGATGGGAGCATGAGAATGTGCATAGATTATAGAGAACTGAACAAGGGAGCAATAAAGAACAAGTACCCGTTGCCAAGGATTAATGAACTGTTTGATCAGCTGCAAGATTCGAGCTATTTCTCGAAGATCGATATTAGGTCAGGATATCATCAGCTAAAGGTGAGAGAGCAGGATATTGAGAAAACTGCATTCAGAACAAGATATGGACACTATTAGTTCTTGGTTATGTCGTTTGGACTAAGCAATGCTCCAGTAACATTCATGGATTTGATGAACAGGGTTTGTAAACCATTCCTCGATAAATCCGTGATAGTGTTCATAGATGATATTTTGATTTATTAAAAAAGCAAGCAGGAGCATGACAAGCATCTGCGAGAAGTGTTAGAAGTTCTAAAAAAGGAGAAGTTGTATGCAAAGTTCTCCAAATGTGATTTTTGGATTCAAGAAATCCAATTTTTGGGTCATGTGGTTAACGAAGAAGGTATAATGGTTGACCCAGCTAAGATTGAAGCTATAATAAAGTGGGAACAACCAAAGAGTCCCGCAGAGATCCGAAGCTTTCTGGGATTAGCCAGATATTACCGAAGATTTATCCAAGGCTTTTCTTCGATAGCTGCTCCATTGACAACTTTGACCCACAAAGGAGCTACTTATACTTGGAGTGAGAAGCATAAGGAAGCATTTGAGAAGTTAAAGAAGAAATTGTGTGAAGCATCGATTCTTTCTTTACGTGAAGGAGTTGAAGACTTTGCAGTATATAGCGATGCATCTGGAGTTGGGTTAGGTTGTGTTCTGACCCAAAAGGATAAGGTGATAGCATATGCATCGAGAAAATTGAAAGAACATGAAAAGAACTACCCCACTCATGATTTGGAGTTGGCAGTGGTAGTATTCGCCCTAAAGATATGGAGGTATTATCTTTATGGCACAAAATGCAAACTTTTCACTAATCATAAGAGTCTTCAGTATCTCTTTAATCAGAAGGAACTGAATATGAGACAATGATGCTGGCTAGAGTTGCTTAAGGATTGCGACTGTGAAATACTTTACCACCCTGGTAAAGCAAATGTTGTAGCTGATGCTTTAAGTAGAAAAGCGAGCCTTGAAAAGAAAAGGCCGAGAGCATTGAGAATCGAAGTTGTCTCAACAATTGTCGAAAGTATCAAGAAAGCTCAGAAAGAAGCTTTAGAGAAAAATGACCGAAAGGAAGAACATTTGGGCAAAACGTTAGTTTTCGATATAAACGGTCAAGGACTGAAGGTATTCTAAGATAGGATTTGGGTACTTAAAACGGGAGGAATAAGAGATCTTCTGATGGAAGAAGCTCACAAGACCATGTACTCGATTCATCCCGACAACACGAAAATATATAGGGATCTGAAACCCTACTACCGGTGGCCGATGATGTAGCTTGATGTTGCTAAGTATGTGGCCGAGTGTGTAACATGTGCGAGGGTTAAGGCACAACATCAGAAACCGTATGGGAGTTTAGAACCTTTACCTGTACCCATGGGTAAATGAGAAGACATCACCATGGATTTTGTAACTAAACTGGCCAGAACGAAGAGCGGCCACAACATGATTTGAGTAGTCGTTGATCGGTTTACTAAAAGTGCACACTTTATAGCAGCCAAGGGAAAATGGTCTATGGATAAACTTGCAAATGCTTACGTGAAGGAGATAGTAAGACTTCACGGTGTTCCTTTAACGATTGTATCAGATCGTGATAGTCGTTTCACGTCGAGGTTTTGGAGAAGTCTACAAGAGGAATTGGGTACGAAATTGTGTTTAAGTACAACTTACCATCCGCAAATCGATGGTCAGAGCGAACGAACGATTCAAACATTGGAGGATATGCTAAGAGCATGTACCCTGGAATTCCAAGGTAACTGGGATGAACATTTACCTTTCGTAGAATTTTCCTACAATAATAGTTTCCACTCAAGCTTCAAGATGGCACCTTATCAAGCTTTGTATGGACAAAAGTGTCGAACGCCATCATTTTGGCTTGAAGCTGGGGAAAAGTAGTTTATGGGACCCGAGATAGTTCATCAAACTGCTGAAAAGCTGAAAGTGATTAGGAAAAAGATATTAGCAGCACATGATCATCAAAAGAGCTATGCTGACAAGAAAAGACAACCGATTCCATTCGAAGTTGGAGATTCGGTTTTACTTAAAGTCTCACCGTGGAAGGGACTTATAAGATTTGGTAAAAGGGGAAAGTTGAGTCCAAGGTTTATTGGACCGTTTAAAGTTCTTCAGTGGATTGGGAACCAAACTTACAAACTAGAACTACTAGAAGAACTAGATGGTATTCATAACACTTTCCACGTGTGTTATTTGAGGAAGTTCACGGGAGAAGTTCCCGACATAATTCCAATTTCTGAATTAAGGTTGGATGAAAGCAAGAGGTTAATTGAAGAACCAGAGACAATTATTGATCGTAAGACTAAGAAGTTGCGACACAAGATGGTCGATTTAGTGCTTGTGCGATGGAAACATACGAGTGGGCCAAATCTCACCTGGGAAACGGAGAGTGACATGATGAGTCGTTATCCGCATTTGTTTGTTGATGTATGATTCCGGGGATGGAATCATCCTAAGGGGGAGAGAATTGTAACGCCCGTGTTTCTAGGCTAGGCATTAATGATGATGTAATAGTATAGGCCAACATTTGTCACTTGTTTTGAAATAATAAGATGTATTATTTGAGTATTATGTCTTTTATACTTAATTATTATGATTTAATAAATTAAGGATAAAAATAAGCGTCGAAAATAAATGTTAGATAAACCCGATATCTATGAAGAAAGTTTTAGTGGTTGAAACAAGGATTCCGGAGATATAAAGAATACTGAAATCCGAGTTATAACGAAGAAGTTATGACCTGTCGATGTTTCGCGACAGAACCGACACGGCACTGTATGACGTAAAAAGTGAATTTACGATAAACTGCTTTTTGGCATAGTAGTATGCATCCCGAAATTCAAATTATAGATCGAACGATTTTTAGCCGATACAATCTAAATGAGAATCGAAGATCTCGTCGATAGTAGTTTAACGGTAAAAAGACAGACAAAAACGGACGTCAGATGAAGAAGTTATGAATTTTTAACGGACTTTTCCTGTCCAGGTCTGTTAAAAATATAACTTTAAAAATTAAGTTAAAATTAGCCAACGGAGTCTAAACGAAAGTTGTAGAGCACGGTCTCACCTACGCGTGGATATAAAGAACGTCAAACACGAAACTCGTATGTGAAAGTTACGAATTTTTGAAGTTTAAAAAATCGGAGTACGCCCAGCGTAATCGTGTACACGGTCCGAGATTGGCCACGTTGCATACTCCTTCACATGGTTCACACGTGTTCGTAGCCTTGACGTGTCCGAGATAATCCCTTCGTACGCCCAACGTACGAAAGCGTACGCCCAGCGAAGAGCCTTGCAAGGCAGTACGCCGCGCGTACCAGGAATTACGCCCAGCGTAATGAGGAGCTTCGTTCTCCTATAAATAGGATCCGAAGCCAGCCGAGTTAATGTTACAAAATTTCATTCTCTTTCACTCTCTACTCCCTTTTAGCCTATCCTAAACCCCCAATCCTAGAGTATCATCCTAGCATCGTAAGCAAGCCTCAGAGAGCCCGAAGATCCCGAGATAAGAGTTTTTCGAGTCGAAACTCTGCCCGCAGAGCCCGGTTTTTGAGAAAACATCCCGGTTTCATCGGAAAAGATTGTTTTAAGGGACGAAGTGTTGTCCAATCACCGTCTTATAAGGTGAGTGTGTAGTCAATTTCATCTTACACATAGATATGAAGTATTTTCTATAAAAATATGTGCTATGTGTATATATATTGTTTGTTTATTTGAGATGGGTGTTGAATGAATGTTTTATACAGGTTTTAAACTGTATATGTATTTTTATTTACAAATATGTTGGGTAAAATAAGGGTAGATGAAATAGTTGATGTGTGATAAAATGATGAGAGGCCTCGATCTTGATGTTGTTGTTGTTCTAGTCATCTAGCAGAGTATAAATGACGACCACAGACCTTTCTAGACAGTCCAGTGGAACGTTAGCAGGATCGCAACCTGTAGGTGTTGGTGAACGATATGTTCGCTGGTGTACTCCATCCCCCTCATGGTTGCCTTACGGACATATATGGCTGAGGAATCCCCTTAGCAGTAAAGTCCATCCCGATGATGATCCTTAGGCTAGGTCCCTTATGACAGGTGTTTAGGGACATAAAGTGAGGATAACGGGATCGGGTAATCAGGGTTATTGTTGGTTGATGAAATTAATAAATTTATTGCTGATTGATGAAATTAATAAATTTATTTATTGTGGATTGAAAACCCTATATACTCACCAGGCTCCGAAGCCTGACCCACTCAGTTTTTTATATTACAGGTAGTGGAACCAGAGCATAGTTGGATGACGACGAGGGATTTTGGATTATAGGCCAGTAGATGTAAATAACTGTTGTAAGGCCTATATCATACTGTTTATGCTTTTGGTCTGTATCAGAACATGACATCCCGAGGTTTTGTAATATAATGAAAATACATTTCTTTATGAAATGCTTTGATATATTTTTATCATATTTTGTTTTGGGGACAAATTCCGCAACACCTTTTGAAAGATTACTCTGATTTTATTTTAAAAGCATAAACGAAATCTGTCTTTTCTGGCCGTGAAAAATGGGGATGTCACTGGTAGATCGATAGTGTTTATCCTGGGATAGGGCTTGCCAAAGTTGTTATTTGTCGGAGGGCTTTCTTTAAGTCATGGAGGGCACGTTCAGCCTCCGGTGTCTACCGGAAATTACGCTTGCCAATACATCCTTTCAACATCTGGAACAACGACATTGCTTTGTCAGCTGAGTGGGAGATGAAACGTCCCAAAGCGGTAATTTTTCCAGTCAGATCTTTCATTTGTTTTAAGCTTCTCGGTTCAGTCGTGTCCAGTAACTCATCAACCTTTTTCGGACTCTGCTGAATTTCTTCTTTTCTTACATAGTATCCTAGGAATTTTCCTGCTTGCACGCCGAATGTACACTTTGTTGGGTTCAACTTCATGCACACTTTCTCAAGGATTTTGAGTGTTTCTTCTATGTCTTTTAGTAGCGTGTTGTCGTTATAGCTTTTGATCACCATGTCGTCAACGTATAATTATATGTTTCTACCAATCTGATCTCTGAAGATCATGTCCACAAGTTGTTGGTAGTTTGCTCATGCATTCTTGAGGCCGAAAAGAATTTTTGTATAACAGAATGTTCCATGGTCAGTGTAGAATGTTGTATTTTCTTTGTCATCCCTCTTTATTAACACCTGATGATAGCCCTTATATGCATCGATGAAGCATTTCCATTTGAAGCCTTGTAATGATTCAACTTTTTGGTCTATCTCGGGCAGTGGATATGAATCTTTATGGCAGGCTTTGTTTAGAGCTGCGTAATCTATGCACATCCTCCAGGTTCCATCACTTTTTATTCACCATAACTGGATTGGCTATCCATACAAGAAAAAAGGCTTCCCGGAATATCTTTGCGTCCACAAGTTTTGCCACTTCTATGTTTATTGCTCTGTTTCTTTCCCCTGCTTGACCGCGTTTTTTTGGTTTGATGTTGCTTGCTCCTGGCTGTATGTTGAGCCCGTGTTCAGTTAGCTTTCTGTCTATCCCCACCAGGCTTTCTGGCGTCCATGCAAACACATGCTTATATTTTTGCATCAAGTCTATTAGTTTTTCACGTATCTCTGGAGGTAGCTCTACTCCTATTTTTACTTTTTGCTTAGTATAATCGCTGTTGATTTCTTCTCTTTCTCTTGGCATGTCATCTCGCTTTCGTTTCTTACCTCTAGTAATTTGTGTAGCTTCCATGATCCGATAGCACCGATGTTTCGACTAATGCCCGGCCACGACGATCATCGTGCCTTCCGGTGTATTGAACTTGACTATCCCGTGAATTATCAACACTATGGCCCTAAAGTGAAATAGGGCTAATCTACCTAGGATATTATGCTTTGCAGGGTGTCACACTACCATAAACTCAATCAGGACAGTCGTCTTTCTTCCTTCCTTATGGCCATGGAGGGAGAGAGGTAACTAGATCATTCCAATCATCCATACGTTGTGTCCTATGAATCCATTCAGCCTTCCCATGGTTAGGAGGAGATTCATTCTCCATTCTTTAGGTAATTGGGTGAAGCAATGTTCATAAATTATATTGGTCGAGCTTCCTATGTCGACATATTCTCTATGAATTAATGAATTGCGGTTACGTGCCTAGATAATCAATGGTTCGTGTCCTTGCCAATTTGTTGGTCGTAGATCGTTTACTGAGAAGTTGAGGTTCATTATGTTTCTAATGAGATCCTCCATGTCCTGGTCATTTGTGCTCCTCTACCGTGACATTCTATTGGGTAATATTTCTTGCGTCTACTCCTCTTGGGGTTTGTTGTCTGTTTGCTGTCGATGTATATTTCTTATTTCTTCCCATTCGAGCATAAGATTATGTGCTATTTATTTCAAATCCCCTTTTAAGTTTTTCACCTCCATTTCTCGTCGTATCGAACTGCAGTCGTTAACATCATGTTGCGTAGTTCGGTGGTACTCACAATATTTCGGTTTTTATCTACTATGTCTCTCCTGTCATTTATCTGCCACTTCATATACCTCTGATCGCATTGCCCTTCAGTCATCCCGGTGATATGGCTTGTATCTCCTTGATTGTCTGCCACTACATATACCTCTGATCTCCTTTGCCACTGGATTGTAGTTACTCTGATGCACATTTTGTCAAGGTTTTTTGGTGGTTAAGGTATTGAAATACGCTTGCTTGTCTGTTGTGCCTTCATCTTGGCGTATGTATTTCTCGACCCTTTCTTTGATTTCATGTTTAGTCCAGGGCGTTCTCCCCGAAAACATTTTGGAAAGTTCACCTGGGAGTAGCCCCCATGTAAATATGCCTTTTACCATTATCTCATCCTGGCCCAGAGTATCTAAAGTCACCTTGATGAACCTTTCAAAACATTCCTTTATTGTTTCCCCTTCTTTCTATTTACAACCAATTATGGCATGATTGTCTCCTTTTTATCGTCGTAACTGCATGAAATTTTAGGAAGGCATATTTTAGCTGTGTAGAATTACTAACGCTTCCTGGTGCCAATGTGTAGAACCATGTTCCTGCATTCCTATCTAACGTGGTGGGAAAATATGTGCACCAAAATCGCTCGTCCAGTTTCAGAGACATCATCATCCACTCATACGCGTCGATGTGGCTGTGTGGGTCTGTCGTTCCATTAAAGGTTTTTAATGTAGTAATTTTGATGTGTTTGGGATTTCATAGTTCAAAAGATCTGTTGTGAAGGGCGAAAGAACATTGCGTCCCAACCAAAATTGCGGTGCGTATTTTTGTTGGGAGTGTGTGCACAGTTTTTGGAAGGGAATATATGGAGTTTGGAGAGGGATGTATGGTGCTTGGAAGGGTATTTTCATTGTGTTTTTTGTGGTATTATATAGTGGTATGTAGGGAATTCCATGCGTGTTATTGGAAATCAGTGGTGTTACGAATGGATTTATGGTTTGTGTATGCAGTGATGTGTTCTGTATACTAGATATTGGAGGTATCATTTCCATGAACGGTGGCAACTAAGCATTGTTATGAGGATTTAGAAACATACCCCCTGACATTGTTGTGCTTTTGTGACGTTGGTTTGGTTATGGACAGAGGTTTGTGCTCTGGGTAGTGGGGTAAAAAGTGGTGGTGTTGATGTGTTCATCAACTCTGATCTCCATCTTGTGGTTGGTTATTGTGTTGACGTTGTCATAGTGGTTGTCTGTTGTGATGATATTAGAGGAGACGTGACTACGGACTTGTAACATCCCAAAATCATGACAAAATTTTTCATTTTAAAACCAATCCAAAATCCATTAGTTACATCAAAACATAGTTTCTCGAAACCATAAACATAAATCAGTGTATCCCAAAATTATAAGTCATATAAAACTCCAAGATGATGTGCATAATCACGCTTCGCCTTACCCTTATCATCTATTGTACCTGAAACCATAAAATCAAACTATAAGCCAAAGCTTAGTGATTTCCCACAACATACTCCACACGATAATAATAAGTACAATGCATGCAATAGGGTTTGTTGGCTCATGGCCTCAACTCAACCATCTAGGGTTTGTTGTCATATTCCCTCAACCCAACCATCCAGAGTTTATGGGCTTACAATCTCAACTCAACCATCCCGAGTTTGTTGGTATACCACACGAAGCAATACCACCTCAACCCAACCATCCAGGCTTTGTTGCCCCCCCGCCTCAACCCAACCACCAATATATCGACATATGCAATAGATAAACAATAATATGCAAGTACATGTAACCTTACAGTCATACCAATCTAACATGTTACTGTAGCATAACAATATCCTATATAACAAGACACAAAACACAACCTAGTGGGCCGGCATTGGTGCCTCCGACCCACAGGTACAGTGAGGAAAACTCACCTCAATCACCTATTACTACTCAATACATATTTATAAGTGTATAATAGTTATATGATCAAATCAGTTAAACATCATCTCATAATATCTTATCTAACACATAATACTCTTAGCACAAATAATAAGCACAAAAGCATGTAATTATCTAGATACTTCATATCTATGTGTAAGATGAAAGTAACTATGCACTCACTTGATGAAAATGGGTAACTGACAATTTTGACAACGCTTTGCTTCGTACTTTGAAAAGACCTAGACGCATAAAGTGCTAAGCCTTAGTCTAGTTTCGTAATCCTGGTGACTATAATAATTACAGTCTAGATTGCTCACTAATCCCAATATCTACATCAAAATCTATCAAGTAAGGATCAACCAGTCAGGACAATTGGGAGGCAGGACCATTTCATCGTATAGCCTTTCTGAAATCCAACAACCAAGCCGAGGTGACTATTCTAAACACCTCTCGCATAAGTTGATCAATTAGTATAATTACTTAGAATTACTAATAAAATCTTATGTATAGGTTCATAATAATGACTTATGACTATAAATACAAGTTACACTGAAAGAAATAGAGTGCAACTTAACTTACAAGGATTTCTAGCGAAAGGTCGAGAATTATACTGGCAGAATTCCGACTCGAAAGCTTCTATTTATCGGGCTCTTTGATGCCTGGAGCCTTGCTAAACACCCCTAAGGACTAGAAGAACTTGTACTCAAGAAGAAAGAAGTCTTGGAGCAAATGGATTCACTTTTTACAATACGTAGAGTCGTGTTGGTTTACTCGCGAAAGTTTGAATGAGCATAACTTCTTCATACGAAGTCGATTTCAATGTTCTTTATATGTACATAATCTTTGTCACATATACTATAACTTTTTTTAAGATTATGTGTCCTAAATAATCTTGTATCATAAAGTCATTTTCAACGCTTATTATCTTTAAATTGACTAGCTCGAATCTACGGGCGTTACATCTACCACCTCTTTGATGGCCATTATCGACGTAAACTTGTGTGGTCTTTGTTCGTGTTAGCACACAACGGATGGCTCCAATGTTGTAACGCTCGATTCTAGGTATGAAATTATTTTCAAAATGTTCATGGATTATCTTTGAACACGACGTGTTGAAGCCTCAAAACGGCATGGCGTCAGGACTTTGGCCCGCGGAGTTTAATGAATCAACACGACGTGTTGTGGTGTCTCAACACGGCGTGTTGGTGGCAGGGAAGGAAACCCTAGTTTTTATGGTGTTGCACCCTATTTAAATGCTTTAAGTCTTCATGGCTGGCCTCCTTACCAGCCTCCATTGTCACTAAAATTCTAATTCATCCCTTAAGCTTTCTTGGTGGTGTTCTTGAGCCTTGAGTGTATTCTTGTGATTATTTTGCTCATTTCTAAAGGAAGCTTTGAAGATTGAAGGTGCTTAGCTTGGAAGGAAGGCTGTAGATCCAGAATCTCTCCACTTGTTGTAGTCCCTTTGATGTATCAAGTTTGAACCTTGGCTTATAGATGTTTAGATCTCCTTATTTCATGCTCATAGTCCTTTTTGGATTGATGATGGAGTAAAGTCGTTTTGAGGACTTGTCATTTCTGATCTGAGCTTGTCTTGAACTCCTTGAGCATAAAGGTGCAAGCTTTATGAGAAGAGTTGGTCCCATGCATGCATTAAGTCCCTTTCTAAGCTTAAGAGCTTCATTTAGGCATGCATAAATGTAAAGTTGGCAACTTTACGTGGTTTTCCATCTCAAGGAGGTCAGATCTAGGTTCTAAGGCTTTCTCTTCATGGTCTAAGTGCTTATTGGTTAAGCCTTTGCTCTATCAAGTCTTATGGTTGTGTTTTGGACCCTTTTTGGTAGTCCCTAGGGGTAATATGGGAAACTTTACCTTTCTTAGTCTCAATTTGGTTTAGATCTGAGCTTGCGAACTATTGGAGTCGAAGGAAACAGCTTGTTGTATTAAGCTGTTGGAGCTAGAGGAAACACGGCGTGTTTTCAAGGAAACACGACGTGTTGGCTGGGATTTTACTGTCTACGTCGATAAAGGGGAAACACGGTCTGGTTAAAGGGAAACACGACGTGTTGGGTCAACATGGATTGTTGACCTTAACCTTTAACTTTTGCCTTTGACCAATTTTGACCTAAAAAGGGGTGTGGAGGTATTTCGAATTTTATCTAAGGAATTGTTACTCTTTAGGTGTTCGGTAGAGCTGATATTCGGAGCCGGGATCTATTAATCTATCATTCATATTTGGACGTGAGTTTCCTCACTGGGTTTAGCGGGTCTAAGGCACCAAGGCTGACCCTCGATTGGTTATGTTATTATACTTGTTGTTTGTGTGACACTTGTATGTGCTTGTATATGTATGTTAATTGGGCGGGGCCCTTTATTCGAGTGTGGTCGGGGCCCGTATCTCATTGTTATTCTAGTGTAGGTGGAGCCCATTATTCGAGTGTGGGAGGGGTCTGTATCTTATTAGGAAGGTCCTGTTATGAGAGTGTGGGCGGGGCCCGTATCTCATCTGGGTGAGGCCCGTTATATGGTATGTATGGTATGCGGTATTCTGGGAACTCACTAAGCTTTGTGCTTACGGTTTTTTTGTTTATGTTTCAGGTACTTCCGGTTCCAAGGGAAAGAGCTCGGGTTGACTGCATCACACACACCACATGAATTCTGTTTATGGGACATACTCTAATTTCTATGATGTTTGACATACTTATTTTATTGAGTTGTATGAACAATGTTTCAGAATACTATTATTACTTAAATCAAAAATGAAATTTTTGGGTCATAATTTTTGGATGTTACAAGTTGGTGTCAGAGCCTTGGTTTGAGGGATTCGAGTACACTCTTGGGTGTGTCTGAACTCAAACGAAGGATTTGGTAAAAGTTTTCAAAAAGAAAAATAAATTCCTAGAAGAGTTTTCTAAAATATGGAAGGCTGTGGTGCATGCAATCAGCCGAGCTCAAGTAAGTTGTCCCAAAATACCCATACATGTTTTATAATATGCTTCGAATTGTGAATTTGTGAATCACGTGCTAGATTAGGGCTAAGGATCTTGGAGAGATGCCTTTGTATGCCTGTTGTTTGAGCTTATAGAATTTCATGCTAGTACTGATCAGTGAGTGATAGGATGAATTGATTAGGTTATGCTTGGTTCTATTAGTTGATGGCTGAATGATGCTTGCTTTGTGCTTTTAGGAGTTCTAACTAGCTTCAGCTAACTAGTAAACGAATATGCTAAGTTACATATTATGGGAACTAAATAATTTTAAATGGTTATATTTTAACACTATTGCACAACTCTTGTTTGAGTCCAACCATTGTAGTGTGAGACCTCTCATTCGAAGAATTATCTAGTTTTTGTAATATGTAATTATATTCGTGGGCTAGTTAGAGGAAGTTAGTGGGAGTTCCTTCTACGGTTGATGGCGGACAATGGTGTGGAGTTTGCCCTAGGAAAACCTAGGATGAGATCTAGTGATGGGAGTCTTATCTGCGGGGGAAATTGTGTGGGATATAAAGTAACTTGGTGAGTTAAGGCACTTTTTGAGGAAAGTACAGATATATGTGGAAAGTAGTATGGGCCCGTATTACTGGAAGCAGAGGATCCATACTCGATTTAAGAAGGGCTGCAATGAAGTCAGGGAGTTTGTGGAGTTGTGATTCCCCCATGTCTATTTTCGATGTGTATTCTGATGGTTTGTATTGGTCTATTTTCAGTATGGTGGTATTGCGAGGCAGACCAGTTGGCAGTTCCGGTGTTGGGGAGGGCTCGGGCTCAGGTTCTGGAGCGGGGCAGCTTGATGTACAGACGAAGGAGTTCATCTCGTCTGAGATTACACAAAATATCCTTGAACAGACTCCTGTGATCTTTGGCATGGTCAAGGAGGGTATTATGGAGATTCTTGATGAGCGGTTGAGCACCTTTCGCGTTGAGATTTTGGCTTTGGTCGGGATGCGTTCTCTGACTTTCAAGGAGTTTCGGGCATGTGGAGCACCGAATTATCACGGGGTGAGAGATCACATTGCGAGTAGCAAGTGGTTAGCAAATGTTGCTAACGCCTGCCGTACCGGCCGTTGTCCTGAGAGGGACAAGGTCAGACTAGCTTCTTGCCTCTTGAAGGATAAGGCACGTGATTGGTGGAAGGAGGTATGACGTGCTGTGGGTGATGATGTTGTGGATTCGATGACCTGGGGTGATTTTTCGACTAGGTTCCGAGTTGAGTTTTCACCGGTGCTTGAGGTGCAGCAGTTGGAGCGAGAGTTCCAGGATCACAGCCAGACTACTGAGACGGTTGCTGAGATCACTGCTATGTTCAAGGAGAGGGCACTTCTGGTGCCGCAGTATGTGGCGGACGAGAAGATGAAGAAGGCTCGGTACCATGAGATGCTAAGGAGTGACATTCAATAGTTTTTTAGTCGATCCAGCTATAAGACGCTGGAAGACATGATAGTGAGGGGGAGATTCATCTAGAGATGGAGAAGAAGAGGAAGCCAGATTTTGTATCTAGTGTTGAGGGTTCGGACTAGAGGCCCGAGGTGGTTGATTCGAGAGGGTAGGGCCAGCAGGGCCGAGGCCGCAGCGTCAAGTGTGGCAGGTCGCACGAGGGGACATGCAGGGTGGGTGGTTCTGGTTGCTTCAAGTGCGGTCGGACTGGTCATGTCAGCAGGGATTGTGCTACCACCACCATCACCTTGGTATCTGATCTGATTTGTTTTCAGTGCAATCAGAGGGGCCACAAGAAGGCCCATTTTCTGAGTTTGGCTGCAGCAGGACCGGTGTCAGCACCGGCTCCTGCGAGTCTCCGAATTACTGACGACCGCCAGTGCGGGGCAGATGCAACTTCGGCAAAGAGCCGGGCTTTCCATCTAACGACAGAGGAGGCGCGTGCAGCTCCCGATGTTGTGACGGATATGTATCTTCTCCTTATCTCTTTATTTATATTGAATTGAATGCTTATGTTTATGTGTTTTATTTTCTAGGATCGTTCCTTGTGAACGGTATCTCTGCTTTGGTATTGTTTGATTCGGGTGCTACCTAATCGTTTGTATCTCTTGCGCTTAACAAGAGGTTTGTTGGAGCTGTGGCAGATATGGATTGTCCTTTGGATGTCGATATTGTTGATGATAGGACTGTTCGGGTTGCGAGGGTTCATCGGGGTTGTACCCTTCTGTTATTCAGCGAGCAGTATCCGGTTGACTTGGTTCCCATTCCTCTGCGTGGGAACAACGTTATCGTGGGCATGGATTGGTTGAGCTCTAATGGGGCAGTGATCGAATGTGAGCAGCAGTTAGTTCGGGTTCATGCCCCAAGTGGGGGAGATTTGGTGATTCAGGGTGAGAGACCGCAGTGTGGGCCGATAATGTGTTCTGCAGCGAGGACCCGACGCTATCTTCATCACGGTTGTTTGGGTTTTGTTGCCTATATCATGGACACCCGAGATAAGAATAAGGCGACCATGGATGATATGCCGATCGTGCGGGATTATCCGGATGTGTTCCCGAAGGATTTTCCAAGGGTACCTCTGGAGAGACAGGTGGAGTTCAGCATTGATTTGGTTCCAAGTGCGGCTCCGATTGCCAAATCACCGTATCGGTTGGCTCCTCCCGAGATGCAGGAGTTGTCTACACAGCTGCAGGAGCTGTTAGACAAGGGATTTATTCGGCCGAGCAGTTCGCCTTGGGGAGCACCAATTTTGTTTGTGAAGAAGAAGGACGGGTCTCATCATATGTGTATCGACTACCGGGAGTTAAATAAGGTAACGATGAAGAACCGTTATCCCCTCCTGAGGATTGATGATCTTTTCGACCAGCTTCAGGGTGCATCTTGGTTCTCCAAGATTGATTTGCGATCGAGTTATCATCAGATGAGGGTCCGGGATGAGGATGTGCAGAAGACAGCTTTTCGGACTCGATATGGTCATTATGAGTTCGTGGTGATGCGTTTTTGGCTCACCAATGCTCCATCCGCGTTCATGGATCTAATGAACCGCATGTGCAGACCGATGCTGGATCGGTCTGTGATAGTATTTATTGATGATATCTTGGTTTATTCCAAGACTCAGGAGCAGCATGAGGAAAACTTGAGGGAGGTGCTAGAAACCTTGAGGAGGGAGAGACTTTTCTTAAAGTTATCCAAGTGAGAGTTCTGGTTGTGCGGGGTGCAGTTTCTGGGATACCTTGTCAACCAGAAGGGTATTCTGGTCGATCCTGCCAAGGTCGAGGCCGTGATGCAGTGGGAGGTTCCGAGGTCTCCATCTGAGATTCAGAGCTTGCTTGGTTTTGGGAGGTTACTATTGAAGATTCATCCAGGATTTCTCCAAGATCACTGTTCCCTTGACCCGACTGACCAAGAAGTCGGTGACTTTTCACTGGGGGCCTGAGCAGCAGGCAACTTTTGAGACTCTTCGACAACGATTGTGCGAGGCGCCGATTCTGACCCTGCCTGAGAGCGTCGATGATTTTGTGGTTTATTGTGATGCTTCGATCACTGGTTTGGAGGCAATGTTGATGCAACGGGGTTGCGTGATCGGTTACGCTTCAAGGCAGCTAAAGCCTCATGAGGCGAACTATCTGACACATGATTTGGAGTTGGGGGTTGTGGTTTTCGCCCTCAAGATTTGGCGGCAATACCTCTATAGGGTTCGTTGTACTATTTACACGGATCACAAGAGCCTGAGGTACTTAATGGATCAGCCGAATATGAACATGAGGCAGCGTCGATGGTTGGATGTGGTGAAGGATTATGATTATGAGATCCTTTATCACCCGAGGAAGGCCAATGTGGTGGCCGATGCTCTTAGCCGCAAGGCGGTCGCAACTCTGATCAAGGATATATGCTTGAGGATGACCGTGATTACTCCACTATTGGAGCGGATTCGGGAGGCTCAGGTCGAGGCTATGAAAGAAGAGCACCGGAAGAGCGAAATGTATTGTAGGGCAGCTGGCTTCCTTCGATTTTGATAGCCGTAGGTTGTTGAGTTTGCATCGACGAGTCTAGGTTCCTTATTGGGGCGGTGTGCGCCAGATCCTGTTGGAGGATGCTCATAAGTCGAGGTTCTCCATTTATCCTGGGGCGACTAAGATGTACGTGGAGCGGTGCTTGACTTGCAAGAAAGTCAAGGACAGTCATCAACGACCTCCCGACAAAATGCAACCGATGGAGATTCCCGTAGGGAAATGGGAAGACATCAATATGGATTTTATCACGACGCTTCCCAGGACGGCGCACGGAGTGGATTCTATCTCGGTCATTGTGGATCGTTTGACCAAAAGTGCACATTTCATTCTGATCCAGGAGAGTATTTCTACAGAGAAGTTGGTCGAGATTTATGTCAGGGAGGTGGTGGCACGTCATGGGGTGCCGGTATGAGTGGTTTCAGACAGGGATGTTCGTTTTACTTCCATATTTTGGAAGCAGTTTCATGACGAGATGGGCACTCGTCTCCATTTCAGTACACCATTTCATCCGTAGACTGATGGTCAGAGTGAGTGGACTATTCAGACTCTTGAGGATATGCTGCGTGTGTGCGTGTTGGATTTTGGTGAAAGTTGGGATACATATCTTCCGTTAGCAGAATTTTTGTATAACAACAGTTATCACACTAGCATTTATCGACCTCCTTTTGAGATGCTCTACGGGAGGAAATGCAAGACCCCGATTTGTTGGGGTGAGGTCGGTCAGCGAGTCATGGGGAGTAACGAGGTGGTACTCAAGACAACTGAGCTGATTCAGCAGGTTCGGAGCAGGCTCCAGACAGCTTAGAGTCGGCAAAAGAGTTATGCTGATAGGCGTCGATCGGAATTTGAATTACAGGTGGGAGATACGGTTCTCCTAAAGGTGTGACCTTGGAAAGGTGTCATCCGGTTCAGGAAGCGGGGCAAGATGGGCCCCAGGTATATTGGTCCCTTCAGGGTTTTGGCTCGGGTGGTACGGGTTACGTATCGTCTAGATCTTCCAGCCAAGCTCAGTCAGATTCATAGCACGTTTCATGTCTCTCAGCTGCAGAAGTGTTTAGTGGATGATTATGTAGTGGTTCCAATGGAGGATATTCAGGTGGATGACTGGCTGAATTATATTGAGAGACCGGTGGTGATTTTGGATCGGAAGACGAAAACCTTGAGGAACAAGGTAGTTGAGCTGGTGAAGGTGTAGTGGCAACATCGCAAGGGGTCAGAGTGGACTTAGGAGCCGAATGATGAGATGAGGGAGCACTACCAGGAGTTATTTGAGTCGGCGGACTTCGAGGACGAAGTCTGATTCAAGTGGGGGAGAATTGTAACGCTCGATTCCAGGTATGAAATTATTTTCAAAATGTTCATGGATTATCTTTGAACACAGCGTGTTGAAGCCTCAACACGGCGTGTCATCTGGACTTTGGCCCGTGGAGTTTAATGAATCAACACAGCGTGTTGTGGTGTCTCAACACAGCGTGTTGGCGGTAGGGAAGGAAACCCTAATTTTTAGGGTGTTGCACCCTATTTAAAGGCCTTAAGCCCTCATGGTTGGCCTCCTTACCAGCCTCCATTGTCACTAAAACCCTAATTCATCCCTTAAGCTTTCTTGGTCGTGTTCTTGAGCCTTGAGTGGATTCTTGTGATTATTTTGCTCATTTCTAAAGGAAGATTTGAAGATTGAAGGTTCTTAGCTTGGAAGGAAGGTTGTATATCCAGAATCTATCCACTTGTTGCAGTCCCTTTGAGGTATTTAGGTTTGAACCTTGGTTTATAGATGTTTAGATCTCCTTATTTCATGCTTATAGTCCTTTTTGGGTTGATGATGGAGTAAAGTCGTTTTGAGGACTTGTCGTTTCAGATCTGAGCTTGTCTTGAACTCCTTGAGCATAAAGGTGCAAGCCTTATCAGAAGAGTTGGTCCCATGCATGCATTAAGTCCCTTTTTAAGCTTAAGAGCTTCATTTAGGCATGCATAAACATAAACTTGGCAACTTTACGTAGTTTTCCAGCTCAAGGAGGTCAGATCAAGGTTCTAAGGCTTTGTCTTCATGGTCTACGTGCTTATTGGTTAAGCCTTTGCTCTATTAAGTCTTATGGTTGGGTTTTGGACTCTTTTTGGTAGTACCTAGGGGTAAAATGGGAAACTTTACCCTCTTAAATCTCAATTAGGTTTAGATCTGAACTTGAGAACTCTTGGAGTCGAAGGAAATAGCTTGTTGTATTAAGTTGTTGGATCTCGAGGAAACACGTCGTGTTTTCAAGGAAACACAACGTGTTGGATGGGATTTTCCCATATGTGTCGATAAAGGGTAAACACGTCATGGTTAAAGGGAAACACGACATGTTGGTCAACATGGACTGTTGACCTTGACCTTTGACTTTTGTCTTTGACCAAGTTTGACCTAAAAAGGGGTGTGGAGGTATTTCGAATTTTGTCTAAGGAATTGTTACTGTTTAGGTGTTGGGTAGAGCTGATATTCGGAGTCGGGATCTACTCAGCTATCATTCAGATTTGGAGGTGAGGTTCCTCACTGGGTTTTGCGGGTCTAAGGCACCAAGGCCGACCCTCGATTGGTTATGTTATTATACTTGTTGTCTGTGTGATACTTGTATGTGATTGTATATGTATGTTTATTGGGCGGGGCCCGTTATTCGAGTGTGGGCGGGGCCCGTATCTGATTGTTATTCAAGTGTGGGCGGGGCCCGTATCTCATTGGGCGGGGCCCGTTATTCGAGTGTGGGCGGGGCCCGTTATGCGAGTGTGGGCTGGGCCCGTATCTTATTTGGGCGGGGCCCGATATATGATTTGTATGGTATGCGGTACTCTGGGAACTCACTAAGCTTTGTGCTTACGATTTTTAGTTTATGTTTCAGGTACTTCCGGTTCCAATGGGAAGAGCTCGGGTTGACTACATCGCACACACCACATGGATTCTTTTTATGGGACATACTCTGATTTTTATGATGTGTGACATACTTATTTTATTTGGTTGTATGAACAATGTTTTGGAATACTATTTTTACTTTAATCAAAAATGAAATTTGTGGGTCATAATTTTTGGATGTTACAAATGTTGTAGCGTTGCTCCCTATATGAGATGTTGGTAATGCTTTCTGATCTCTATTAGGAACCTACAACTACAATCAGCTACAAGCAGATGGCTCGTCAGTCGCCTCCTAGGAGGAGATCCCGGGAGGGCGCTCCGACGATCTAGCCAGTCTTTGGAGAAGAGTGTAAATATCAATACCGAATGAGAAGGGTCTCAAGAGCTTGTATGTAATGAAGACGTTCCTTCTATTTTATAGTTACGGCTCTGTCTCGATTGTCTCGATGAGGGGACCATTATAACGGTATCTAGAGTATCAGCCTCACATTGGTCCATCTGTTCTGGCCTTGATCTCCTCTTATTATGATTGGTGTAGAGAGAATAATAGTAGTGGCGGACCCACGACTATGATGACGTCTTCGTCTACATGATAGCTCGTAACCACGCATGGGGAGTAATAAGTTCCTGCCTGGACAACGATGCCTTGCTGCTTAGGCTACGAGGACATGTCGTCTGTCTAGAAAGGATTATATCATGGCAAGTCCTTTAACTGACATGTCTGGGCTTGACCGTTCAACTGTATCTTTCTATTGTCCCGTCGGATCAGCTGCTGCATCGTTGGTCTATATGTTGTCCCGCTTAGCTGTGCTACAATGTACCGTCATGGGGTATGTCATCAACTTATTAACCTAGAACATCTAACCTTCTAATGTTCAAAGTGGTTTAGTTTAATAAGTCTTATAAGAAGTCAATTTTCCAGAATACCACATTTTGTGTGGGTCATTAAGCATATGTGGCGCTTGGCTCAAATCTCATAAATAAGTCTTTTTTTTTTAACCGGCAAATATATTATAGATGTTGACATCGCCAAGCAATGGACTAGACAAGGTCAGAAAGGTAGCAGTGACAATATTTAAAAATTACATACAACCCAATGGGTTACCGCACCAATCTACCCACTCATAAATAAGTCGGCCAAAGATTTTGTATCAAGCAACTTGGTGTGAGTTATTGACGGACAATGGTCACTCATGTGGACAAAAAGAGTTGTGTAAATAATTATTGCGCAGCGTTTCGTGTGTCTCTATCATACCTTGTTGTAATTGGAATGGCACCGTTTAGACAAATGCCTATTGGTAATAATTGGTCAAGTTAATGGTCCGTACACATGGCGTGTTTTTTCTTTTATTTTTTCTTAGACAAATTTGTTGACCGTAAAAGGTTAAAAACGCATACAATAGTTATTATGTCTAAGAAAATGAAGCAAACTTAGAAAAATAGAAAAAAAAAGTGCATTAATCTGTAAAGGGTTTGAAGTTAAGGTGAAAATTCTTTAATTTTAACTGTTACCTAAAAAGAAACATCACCAAACACTAAAAGCTATTTAGCTCATGTATAAGTACCATCATATATAAAATGTGGAATCATGTTGATAAGATGATAGTAATATATATCATCCTTTATAAGATGATAGTTATATGTATCGTCCATATACAAAATGTGGTTCAGGTCATGTATAAGTACCATTAACATGTTATAAAATGTGGTTTGTAGAAAAACACAATTATAATTGACTTAAAAAATATTTTATTGATTTTCTTCAAAGGGTTAATCGCCGAAATAACAAAAAAAAAAAAAAATCAAATAATAAAATAACATTCTTCAAACATTTATCATATATTTATCATATAATAATGTAACATCCATATTTTAGGATTAAAATTTTTCCTTTCTAATAAAAATATTTTTTTTGAATATATATATATATATATATATATATATATATATATATATATATATATATATATATATATATATATATATATATATATATATCGGAGTCCAGTGTTAACTCAAAAAATAGTGAAGACAACGAGGACAATTATCTACCATCCACTTCGTCAATAGCACAAACGTTAAACTCAATATGTGGGTGTGACGTGTTCGAATGCGACACACGTCCGTGGTAATTAATATGGACTCAATGATTTAATTACGTGCGACGAACGTCAATAAAACTTCATTTAAATGAGTTTTTTTTTTCTTTTTTTTATTTTTTTAATTAAAAAAAATTAAACATATATTTACTTGGTTTTTAGGTTTTTTTCGTTTTCTTTTTCTAAAAAAAGTTAATTTTTTTATTTTTACATTATTTTTTCATTTTTTTAATGTTTTTACTACATACTTAAAGATTTTAGTGTATTTGTTTTGTTTTGTTTTTTGAATTTTTAAACTAAATATCGGTTCGAGTTTTTAATTTTTAACAATTATAAAAGTTTTAAATAGTAAAATTATTAAGGATGATAATATTCTCCGTTTATACTATTTTTGAATCATCCTATTTTCTGATCAAAATATTATGAATCAAATTATTTTGAATTATAGTATTTTTGATCAAATCATTTTTGAATCATAAGATTTTTGGATCAACAATATTCAATTAAATAAGGTTTTTGTTCAAAAAAAATTGAAGATTATGATATATTTTGAATCATAAAAGATATAATTAAGGATTATAATATAACGTCCCAAAATTTATAGATAAAAATTTCATTTTTAATTAATTCCAAAATGTATGTCAAAACATCCAAAGGTGCACCATAGTGTAATAAAATCAGAGTACAAACCCCAAAATCATATAATGCGGAAAATACGGACGGATGCGATGCGATCATGTCGGGCCCTTCCCTTTTGAACTGGAAGTACCTGAAATATAAACTGAAAACTGTAAGCACATAGCTTATTGAGCTCCCCCAAAATACCTCATACCATACACATACAACAGTCAGAAACATACTGGGTCTATTTCACCCCTTTTCAGTATCTTTCAACCGGTACTGGGTCCATTTCACCCCTTTCAGTATCTTTCAACCCGTATATGGTCTATTTCACCCCTACCACTAACACATATAGTCATAACAATAAGAGTCACAGAGACATCCAACATATACAAGCATAACATATAATTATCACGAACACAATCATTATACTACAAACATAATCTAATGGGCCGGCATTGGTGCCTTCGACCCACGAATACAATGAAGACAACTTACCTCAGACTGAAGGTATCACATCACACTCGAGATGCTGACTCGCGCAATCCTCTCACTAAATCACAAATAATGAAACCCTAATTATACATTAGGTCTATAATCCAACCCATGGGTCCAAACCCTAATCCTTGCCTTATTGGGCCTAACCCACAAAGGTCGGAATCCATACTAGTCCAAAAGGTATTCTAAGTCCAACAAAAGGACCCTCATGCCCAACATAGGCCCAAGAGATTCATGATGACCTAAAGCCCACAAATGATCTGATACCACAAAAGGGCCTAAGTCCCAAACCCAAATAAGGAAAAAAGCCTACACTCGGACGTACGTGCGAAGTACCTAGCTCGTATGTCCGGCATATGCAGTTGATCCGAAATTGGGGTGTAAGCCCAGTACGCGCAACGCACTGGTCAGACAGCAAAATCTTTCCCAAAAGTCTTAACCCATTCAGCTCTTGACGTCCAAATTCAGATCCAAGGTCCTTATAGTGTATTAAGCCATAAATTTGCCAACTTTATGCTTTCTCATGACTTAATGGGCTCAAACCATGGATTTAGCCTTCTATCTCCCGTAAGTGGTCACCAAATCATGCATGGTTGAGTTCTAACCCCCAAGATCCGATTTTTATGACTTCATGAACCCTAAGAGCCCAAAAAGACAACTCAAATGGTCTGGAGTAGTCTATACTCCACGAGACCAAAGTTATGGGGCCAAAATATGCTAAGGTCTTCCCCAAACTTAGATCTAGACTTAGATTGAACATGTTTCATACTTTATACCTCCAATGAGCTAGAAATGATGAACAATCTCTCGATCTACAAGCTCCTTTTTGTCCAAAGCTTCTCGTCAAGTCTTCTTCTTCTTCAAGATCACAAAAGAACACCCAAAAACTCTTTGTAAGTTTGAGAATGCACTCAAGATGGCTAGGGTTTCGAGATTAGCACAAAAAGGCAATGGGGGCTGATGAGGTGATGAACTTGAAGGACTTAATGAGCTTAAATAGGGCGCAACCCTAAAAAGTAGGGTTTGCCCCTGGCTTGAGTACGTCATGCGTACGTATGGGTATGCCTAACGTACGTAGGGGTTATCCTGATTCGTGCATGCAAAGGGAGTACATCGTACATACCTTGTGTACACCTAGAGTACGCTCGACTAGTCCAAGATTAAATGAAATAATTAGAAAGAGTTCTTACCTGGCGACTTGGATGTTACAGTTCTCCCCCACTTGAACCAGACTTCGTCTTCAAAGTCCACTGTTGCAAATAACCCTGGGTAATGCTACCTCATTTCTTCTTCATGCTCCCAAGTTCACTCAGAACCCTTTTGGTGTTGCCACTACACCTTCACCAATCCCACAACCTTGTTCTTCAAGGTTTTCATCTTCCGGTCAAGGATCGCTACCGGTTTCTCAATGTAGTTCAGGCGGTCATCTACCTGAATATCCTCCAATGGAACCAATGAGGAATCATCAACCAAACACTTCCGCTACTGAGAGACGTGGAATGTATTTTGAATCTGACTGAGCTCCACCGGAAGATCCAAACGATACGCCACCCTACCTACGCGAGCTACAACCCTGAAAGGACTAATATACATGGGGCCTAGCTTACCCCGCTTCCTGAACCGGATGACACCTTTCCAATGTGACACCTTTAGGAGTAGCATATCCCCGACTTGGAACCCCAAGTCTGACCGACATCTCTCTACGTAGCTCTTCTGCCGACTCTGTGCTGTCTGAAGTCTACCACAAACCTGTTAAATCATCTCGGTCGTCTTGAGTACCACCTCGGTACTTCCTATGACCCACTGACCAACCTCACCCCCAACATATCAGGGTCCTACACTTCCTCTGAGGGAGAATCTCAAAAGGAGTTCGATCGATGCTTGTGTAATAACTGTTGTTATACGAAAATTCCGCCAAAGGAAGATACGTATCCCAACTACCGTCGAAATCCAGAACACATGCCTGCAGATATGGATGTTATTCGGGTCGGAACCGGGCTGAACCGAACCGAACCTGAATAACCCATAAACCGAATAAGGGTAATTGCATGAACCGAAAACCAAACCGATTAACCAATATGGGTTCGGTTTGGTTTAGGTATTAATCAGTTCGGTTTGGTTATTACCTAGAAAACCCGAATAGCATGTACAAGATAATTAAGGACCTAATATAACCAAATAAACCGTATTAGGATTCTATAACCCAAATAATAAAATAACAATGTGCTTTTATACATCAACATAAAACACTCAAAGATTAACATAACACAATAACACATTGAAAGAATAACATTTACATAGTAGATTAACATAATGAGAATTAATTTATTACTTGAGTTTCTTGAGTTGGAGCCTAATTTTCCATGACTAGACAAAGTAGAAATTCGTGAATCCTTAGAGACAATAGGAAGGGTTGATTTTTGAAAGTTTGAAACAAGAGGAAGGATCAACAGAAGTGATTTCGAGTTTGGAAATAGATGAGAAGATTGGTCGATTTTGAAACGACGAGACGAGCGTAGGTTTTTTTTGTTATAAACAACGAGGATAGAAGTGTGAATCGTGATTTTGATTTCTGTCGATCTGAGAATGGGGAGGAGGAATGCTTATTCGGGTCGAGTATTTAGAACCACATAAGCTCTTATTAGGGTAACCCGAACCGAATAACCTGACAACCGAGTAGGCGTAATATAGATACCCGAAACCCGAATTGAATTGATTATTCGGTTCGGTTCAGGCTTTCGGGACAAATTCTCATTCCTACCTGCAACATATCCTCCAAGGTCTGAATAGTCCCCTCATTCTAACCATCATGGAACCTATTCAAAAACTCGAAAGTAAATAGAACATCCTTGTCGGATACCATAGAAACCGACACCCCATGTCGTGCCACGACCTCCCTAATATAGATATCGGCTAGCTTCTCTGTCGAAATGCTCTCCTGGATCGGAATAAAATGCACGCTCTTAGTCAATCGATCCACAATGACCCATATCGAATCCACCCCGTACGTCGTCCGAGGCAATTTGGTGATAAAGCCCATCGTAATCTCTTCCCATTTCTAGACGGGAATATCCAACAGATCCATTTTTCCGTGGGGTCACTGATGCTCGGCCTTGACTTTCTTGTAAGTTAATCACCTATCCACATACCATGCCACATCTCGCTTCATACACGACCACCAATAATCAGGTCGGATATCTCTATACATCTTTGTCGCTCCGGGATGAATAGAGAATCTCGACTTATGTGCCTCTTCCATCAAAATATGCCACACACCACCCCATTACGGAACCCACCCCCTCCGATGAAGGGTCAATAAACCTCGGCTACCATAGTTGAAGGAAGCCACATGTCCAACAATGCGCTCACTCTTCTGGTGCTCTTCTTTCATGGCCTCAATCTGAGCCTCTCGAATCTGCTCTAATAATGGGGTGATCATTGTCATCCTCAAACATAAATCACTGATCGGAGATGCGGCCGCCTTACGGCTGAGAGCATCAGCCACGACATTGCCTTCCCCGAGTGATAAATGATCTCACAATCATAATTCTTCACCACATCCAACCATCGGCGCTGCCTCATGTTTAGATTTGGCTGATCCATCAAATACCTCAAGCTCTTATGATCCATGTATATAGTACAGCGGACCCCATATAAGTAATGTCACCAAAATCTTGAGGGAAAACAGCACTGTCCCAACTCCAAATCATGCGTAGGATAATTTGCCTCATGAGGGTTCAACTACCTCGATGCGTAAGCAATCACGTGAACTCGCTGCATCAATACTGTACCCAACCCAGTGATTGACGCATCATAATATCCCACAAAGTCCTCAATGCCCTCAGGCAGTGTAAAAATCGGTGCCTCACACAATTTCTGCCTCAAGGTCTCAAAAGCTGCTTGTTGCTCAGGCCCCCAACGGAAAGTGACAGTCTTCTTTATCAACCGGGTCAAAGGAACCTGTATATTGGAGAAATCATGAATGAATCTTCGATAGTAACCCGCCAATATAAGGAAACTCCGAATCTCAGATGGAGACCTCGGAACCTCTCATCTCTTCACCGCCTCGACCTTGGCCGGATCGACCAGAATACCGTTCTAGTTGACAAGGTGTCCCAGAAACTGCACCTCACACAACCAAAAATCGCACTTGGAGAACTTCGCATATAACCTCTCCCTCCTCAAAATATCCAATACCTCCTCAGATGCTCCTCATGCTGCTCCTTGGTCTTGGAATAGACAAGGATATTATTAATAAACACAATCATAGACCGATCCAACATGGGCCTACACACGCGATCCATGAGGTCCATGAATGCGGCTGGAGCATTGGTGAGCCCGAAGGGCATCACCACGAGCTCATAATGAGCATAACGAGTTCGGAAGGATGTCTTCTGGGTATCCTCCTCTCTAATTCTCATCTGATGATAACCTGAACGAAGATCAATCTTGGCAAACCAATATACAGCCTGAAGCTGGTCAAATAAATAGTCAATCCTTAGGAGTGGATAACGGTTCTTCACTGTTAGCTTATTCAGCTCCCAGTAGTCGATACACATCCGATGCAGCCCATCCTTCTTCCTCACAAACAGAATCGACGCTCCCCATGGTGAACTGCTCGGCTGAATAAATCCCTAGTCTAACAGCTCCTGTAGCTGTGTAGACAACTCATGCATCTCGGGATGTGCTAACTGATAAGGTGCTTTGGCTATTAGAGCTGCACCTAGAACCATGTAACTCCGAAACTCCACTTGCCTCTTCGGAGACACTCCAGGTAAATCCTCTGGGAACACATCCGGATACTCTCGAGCAATAAGTACATCGTCCACAGTCGCGTTAACCTTCTCCCGGGTATCCATAACATAGGCAACCAATCCATAGTAACCCTGTTGGAGATAGCATCTGGTAGGGGTGAGCATGGTGCGTTTTTTACACCAAACCGAAACCAAAACCGAAATTGCGGTTTTTATTTCCATGTAACCGATAGGTGCGGTTTTTGTTGCGGTTCGGTTTTGCGGTTTCTGTTTTTTTGCGGTTTCGGTTATTAACCGCAATATAGAAATGATGTGGTTTTATTTCGATGGTGCGGTTATTTTTATGCCCAACCACAACTTTCAGCTTTTATTTCTTTTATTAAGTTTGACTTTCTTATTTGACAACTAGCACTAGATACAACATACAACAAAATAGGTCATAAGCATCAATTCATATTATATCAATATCTTCCCTTTAGTTTTTTTTGAAGTTACAACTTGCTAACTTGAACTTGCATCCAAAACATAATAAAATAGATATAAACACATGATCCAGCCACATTTTGAAATTAATAAATTCATTTTAATTCATAACCATTAAGTCATCAACATCCAACCACATTTTGAAATTAATAAATCCAAAACATAATAATATCCATCAAAGTTCAAACTTCATCAAAAAACATAAACATGTTTTTATCACCAACAATAAAACATATAAACTAAACCACCATTAATCATAATCTCCTTGATCCTTGGAAGATTTTTTCTTGTTTTCAATCTACATAAATAAATATAAATATTAGATTATTAGTATATAAATCACTAGTAATTATAATCATAATATGAAATCATAACATATGGAAGAAAACCATACCAATTTTTAAACCTGCCATCTTCTCATTAAATCCATCAATTTCTTTACTCTTCATAGCACAACCAAGCTCAAGATCTACCAGTGAACACCTTATCCAATCTTGTGCACAAATTAGAACTTCCGTAGTGTCGGGGTTAAGTGAACTCCTATACTTATCAAGAACTCTGCCACCTGTACTAAAGGCTGACTCTGATGCAACTGTCGATATCGACATAGCCAAAACATGCCTAGCTAAGGTAGACAATATATGGAATTTTATTGAATTCACTTTCCACCATCCCAAAAGATCAAACTTGTTGTCCCTTTTTTTCCTTTCATCCGCTAGATAAATATCCACCTCACTCTTAATATCTTACCCTCATGATCAAATTTGTCAAATTCTAGCTCCAAATCAATATCCATCTCACCAAAGCTACCTAAATTTTCACCAACAAGATTATCGTGTGTGTTTTGTACATTCACTTTTTCCACTTTGCCCTTGTAATGGTTAAACAAATCTTCAAGACTCTTAGTCACCAATCCCAATATCTTTTTTTCTTTTCACACCACCCTTTCCATAGATTAATTCAATGCAATAACTAACGTATCCAAGCTTGTTGCGCGGATCCAAACAACCGCAACATCAAGTAGATAATTCACATTATCTACATTGTCCCAATACTTGTCATACTTTGCTTTCATCGATATCTCCATATTCTTCTTTTGTTCAACTTGACTCAAGGTCATCTTAGTGATGGTGGCTTGCATTTTTACAAACTCAGAAAAAAAATGCGCCGTTACATACTTCGAACCAGATATCTTAGTTGTAACATCGGAAAATATCTTCAAGTACTCGATCAAATTCCTATTTTAAATGAAAATATCAATATGTAAGTATTAAAATGATATATACAAAGTAATAACTAAAAGAAAAAAACATACCTAGCTGTCTCCCAATCAACATCACTTGGTGCACCAACTACTTTAGCCTTTCTTTTCCTTTTTCTTGTGCTCCCATCCACATCGTCATCCGCCTCGGTGCGAAAATAAGCCCCGTAAGAAGGGTCTATCATATAAAGCCTATTGAGAAAATAAAACAAACACTCGATGTTAGTTAAAGGAAAAATAATATAAATATAAAACAAATAAACATACCTTTCAAACGCATTCTCATAAAGTACAACTGTTTCCAACATTAAATATGTTGAATTCTATCCCGTGTCAACATCAACAGATGGATTTTGTTTGGATATTACTTCAACACGAGCAACACAGTCTTCAAATGTTTTAAACCGAGCCGGTGATGATCGTACATACGTCACCGCATTTCGAATTCTAGTAACATCATCGAATTGCTCTTCCAAACCATCTCTAACAACAAGATTGATGATATGTGCACAAAAACGGAGGTGCAAATATTTACAATCTAATATATCATTCGGTCCCTTCAACATCCTCTTCAAATATCTTATAGCCTCGTCATTTGAAGACGCATTATCCACTGTCACAGTAAACACAGTTTCAATCCCCCACTTTTGTATGCACTCATAAACCAAACTCCCAACGGTTTCACCCCTATGATTCACTATAGGGAAAAAGTTTAGAATTTTCTTTTTTAAAACCCATGTATCGTCAATCCAATGAGCGGTAAGACACATATAATTCACGTTCTTAACAGATGACCATGTATCCGTAGTTAGGCACACTATTTGGCCTTTCAACATCTCTTTAACTTTTTTTGCTTCTTGTTTATAAATCTCTATACAGTCTCGAGCTACAGTCCATCTAGATGTCATCTTAAACTCTGGATTCAATTCCCACACAAATTCGTTAAAACCCTCATCATCAACAATGCTAAACGGTCGATTGTCTTTAATGCACATTTTGGCAAGGGCCAATCTACACTTCTCCTAGCTAAAGGAATGCTTAGCCAAAGGAATGCATCTTTTTCTTACCTTCATAAAGGGGGATGCGCCTACAAGAATTAACTAGATGACTGAGTAATGAGGAGGTGCCATTCTCTCTAGTGCCACAAGCTAAAACCTTTTTACAATGTGTGCATTCTGATTTGTTTGCCCCTTTAACATATGGAAAATGCTGCCATACAATGGACCGTAACTTAGGTTTTGCATTATTTTCTTCTTCAACATCACCTTCACCTGGGACTTCAACTCCATCTTCTTGTTGATCATCCACATTAATTACACCTTCATTAGCAGCCATGCTGAAATACATATTATGTTAGTACTCAATCAGGTGAAGACATGGTGAGTTGCAAAACAAAAAAGATTATAATAAAAGAAATATTCTCTTCTTATTTTTTAGATAACGATAATTATACTAGGTTGATCACAAAATAACAAAAAAACGGGGAGGTAATAATAAATTAATAATATTACAAAACTAGATAACCTGTGCGTGGATAAACATGTGGATAATAGACAATAAGATAAAAAATATCAGATAATAGATTACCACCTTTCAACTTTTAGCAAAACTGGTTAATATATTACAAATCTTTCACTATGTTGCATGATTTAATAAAAATAGCTATCCTTAAGCCTTAAAATGGAAATTAACAAATGGAAGGAACTTGATGCCTTTAGCATTTAGGAATGGTCCATTCCATTCCATCTAGCAATAAAAACAACCTTTTCAATTCCATAGAATGGACCATTCCATTCCTTGATTTCCTTCTCTGGTTGAGTCATACCAAACACTACCAGAATGCTTCAGAAAAAGTTATTACTTATTAACCACCTAAATGTTATAGTTGTTGGATGTAACCATTAAAGAGTAAATCATATACAATTTAAGCCACATCCACTTTTCCACATATAAATAAGACTGTCTTCAATGACAAAAATCATATACTGAAAAAAAATAATGACTAATATGTGTAAGTCCTACTTAACCATGAAAGAGTAATCACTTTTATTGTCAAACAAGAACCAGAGTAACAAAATAACAAGATAAAATACAGTAGATTCGAAGTGTTGGTAACCCCATTATTGGAAAAGATATCTTCAACCAAAGATGTAACATAGTCGACTAAAAGAACAGAAGAGGAAGATTGCTTAACTGAGACGAAGAGGAAGATTGCTTCAATATTCAGGTAGCCTAAATCGAGAGTTGTCTTCCAATCACCGGAGTCGATGCTCGATGGTTGCTGACTTGCTTCAATGGTTCGATCGTTGTTGACTTGCTTCAATGGTTCGATCGTTGGCTGCTCCAGTCGGCAGTCACCAGTAAACAGAGGCTAGGGCTTTTTAGAACACAAAACTCGAATGAAAGAAATGTGGTGAAAGAACTAGGAACGAGCCTTTTCTTTTTGGATTTGTATTTTTATTAAAAAAAATAAAATATATATTCAGTTAATAATAATATTTTAATATTGCGGTGCGGTTCGGTTATTTTGCGGTTTCTTGAAAGCTAATACTGCACCGCACCGAAAAGTTGCTGTTTTTTGAATTTCTAAAACCGCACCATCGGTTATATGTTCGGTTTCGGTTTTTCGGTAACGGTTTTTTGATTATTTCGTGGTTCGATTTTTTCTCACCCCTAGCGTTTGGCCCTAGCTGTTGAACATAGGATAGGCCTGATGGGTTTTAAGCACTATAACATCCCTATGGTGCACATACAACCCTAATGCTTTGGATCTAAGTTTTCTCTAGTTATACATGCAATTTTCATTTTTCCAAAGCATGAAGCCTAACTAGCATACAACATTGATATTTGAAACATAAAACATTTAGTTAGATGATTACCTCTTTTTTGTAGCATGTAGAAGTTGGCCTTTCAAGAGCTTAGCACCTCAAGTGTGATGCCTCTAATGTGTTACAAACACCATAAGCTAATGGAGGATAATGAGAGAGAGGCTAGGAGGCACACAAAAACGGCTAGGGTTCTTCTTTGCACTCTTAGGAGCCTTTTTGGTGATGCTAGGGGTTACATTTATAGTGTGGAATTCCTAAGGTTTCACTTGTCAACCCTAATTCACTTCCTTGCGCCATTAGTGCAATAATCCATATGATAAGCCCTTTGGATTAACTCTTCATGGACTCCCACATAAAATTATTCCATCCTAATCAACATGGATCATTAGCCCAAACTATATGTATTACTGATTTACTTAATCTGTCCCCGTTAATTTAATCAGTCTCTTTTGATCACTAAATTAATTCCAAATTAATTCTTGATCAATACCAAATAAATAATATGATTTCTCAATTAATATATTATTCTTATAATATATAAATATTCACAAATAACCTCTTTCTCAAATATCGATCCTATCAAATTGCTCTGGTGAAGGCAACCCTAAAGGACCATGCTACTATTGGGTCAAGTACATACTGATTATAGTTATGGGCTTAGACACCTAATCCAACAAGGCCCATGCTGAACACCCTCTCCCTGGATCACTAACTCTCCCCCACTTGGAGTCTGAATATGTATCAATTGATGCTCGCAGTCAATCACAACCCCATTGGGGGTCAACCAATCCATCCTTACTATCACATTGTTCCCACACAAAGGTATGGGAACCAAATCAATCGGGTATCGCTCGCTATACAACTCCAGTACACAGCCCCGATGAACCCTCGATACCCAAACAGAACGATCATCAGCAATCTTAATCTCTAAAGAATAATCCATCTCCCTCGGAGCATCGACAAACTTCTTGCTAAGCGTAAGAGACATAAAAGATCGGGTAGCCCCCGAGTCAAAAAAAACTAGGGCAGAGATATCGTTCACATGGAACGAACCTAAGAATAAACACCAAAAAAAATAAGCAGAAACTTAACATAAATAAAAAGATAAGAAGAAGATACATACCGGTGACCACATCGGGTACTGCACGAGCCTCATCGGCTGTCAGCTGGAATGCCGTGCTCTGAACAACTGGTGCCTCCGCCTTGCCCTGGCGGCCATCTATGATCCTCAGAATCATCAGATTTGGTGCTGCTATTGGTCCTCCTGATGCTAAACTCGGGTAGTTGGCCTTCTTGTGTCCCCTATGATTGTAATGGAAGCACATCAAATTTGATCCCTGGGTGGTGGTAGTTGCAGTACAATCCCTGCCAAAGTGCCCTGTCATTCCATACTTGTAGCAACCTAAACAACCCACTCTACAGACTCCATCATGTGCCACGCCACACTTGCCACAACGGCTCCGGCCCTGCTGGACCTTTGATCTAGAATCGAAGCCCTTTGGTTTCTTCGCTGAAACCCCCAATCGTCTGACCATGCTCTGCCTTCCTCTTCCCTATGTGATCCGAATCAATCTCCCGTTCCCGGGCCCTGGATATCATGTCATCTAGTGTCGGGCAGGCAAAAAAACTAACAAACTTCCGAATATCTAATCTCAACGTGTCGTGGTACGGAGTCTTCAGCATCTCCTAATCTACGGCATATTGGGGTACCAATAGAGCCCTCTCCCAGAACTTGGCAGTGATCTCCACCACAATCTTTGTCGTCTGACGCATATCTATAAACTCCCTCACCAGCTGCTGCACCTCAACATCTGATGCGAACTCTGCTCAGAATCGGGTACCAATGTCTGACCAGGTCATGGCCTCAATAGTTGGGGCTCCAAAAGTGTAGCCAACCTCGTCCCACCAATCATAGGATTTCTCCCTCAGACAACCTGCAGTGAACCTCACCTTCGACCCCTCGGGGCAGAAACTAGTCATCTGGGTACACTCATTGTCTGCTATCCATCGTCTGGCTGTAATGGGGTCCTTTACCCCAAATAATTCTGGCACCCCACATCCCCTGAAATCCTTCAAGAAGAGAGTGCAGGCTCCGAACTGACTAGCGACCAGATAGACCCTAAACATCTGAATGCGATCCTCCAGCAACTCGATAATACCCTCCTTGATCAACCCAAACATCACCGGTGTCGCATCAACGATACCTCTCATAATCTCAGATGCAATGAACTCGCGTAAACCCGCATCAATTGGTTCGGAGCCCGATTCCGAACCGGATCCAGATCTTGAACCTCCTGCCCCACCGCGTGTCAACACCATACTAAAACATAACATGCAAACAATCATTATATTAACATAAAATCTCACACTCTTGAGTTTCCCAGGTTCATCGTGGTCTTCCTTGTTTCGAGTGTAGATCCTGTCCTTCCAGTAGTACGGGCCCAATACCACCTTCCACATATATTTACACCTTTCCCAAGGACTATCACGAATCCCCCAAGTCACTCCCTTCTATCCACCATCCTCTAATACTGAAAAGCATCCTACGTGCCAATACACAATTCAAAAAATTCCTAGGGTTACCAGCACACCAATCCCTGCCATCAGATGTATAATGAACTCCCCTAACACCCTCTAACTAGCTCCTTAACACAATTACATATTACCGACACCAGATAATTCTTCGAATGAAAGGTCTCACACTACAACGGTTGGGCTCAAACAAGAACTGCAATAGAGTTAAACCTAGCCTTCTAAAGTTATCTAGGATCAATAATATTCCACTTAGCATATTGAATTGCTAGTTAGCTGATATTCATGGGACCCCTAGTAGCACAAAGCAAGCAACATTCGAGCAGCGAGTAGTCGGAAATCAAGCATAATCTAAACATTGCATCCTATCACTGACTAATCAGCACTATATATGCATCTCTCCTAGTATTCTATCATGCAATCATGAGCAAATCCTTAGCCTTAGTCTAGAATGCAATTCATAGATTCACAGGATAACATAAAACATGTATGGGTATTTTGGGAAAACTTACTTGAGCTCGGTTGATTGCATGCATCACACCCCATTTTTTATTGGAAATTTCTTGTTAAAATATTTCTTTTTATGAAAAACTTACAAAATCCTTGATTTGTGTTCAAACATACCTGAGAGTACGTCCAAATCCCTTCAAACCAAGGCTCTAATACCAACTTGTAACGTCCCAAAGTTTACAGATAAAAATTTAATTTTTAATTCATTCCAAAATGTCTGATGAACACTTCAAAACATCCAAAGGTGCACCAGAGTGTAATAAAATTAGAGTACAAATCCCAAAATCATATAATGATGAAAATACGGGCGGATGCGGTGCGATCAGGTCGGTCCTTTCTCTTTTGAGCTGGAAGTACATGAAATATAAACCGAAAACTATAAGCACATAGCTTACCGAGCTCCTCCAAAATACCCCATTCCATACATATACAATAGTAAAAAAAAATATTGGGTCTTTTTCAACCCCTTCGATATCTTTCAACCGGTATTGGGTCTATTTAACCCCCTTCGGTATCTTTCAACCGGTACTGGGTCTATTTCACCCCTTTCGGTATCTTTCAACCGGTATCAGGTCTATTTCACCCCTACTACTAACATATGTAGTCATAACAATAAGAGTCACAGAGACATGAAGCATATACAAGCATAACATATAATGATCACGAACACAATCATTATACTAAAAACATAATCTAATGGGCCGACATTGGTGCCTTTGACCCATGAATACAGTGAAGACAACTTACCTCATACTGTAGGTATCAAATCACACTCGAGATGCTGACTCGCATAATCCTCTCACTAAATCACAAATAATGAAACCCTAATTAGAAATTAGGTCCATAATCCAACTTGTGGGTCGAAACCCTAATCCTTGCCTTATTGGGCCTAACCCACCAAGGACCGAATCCATACTAGTCCAAAAGGTATTCCAACTCCAACAAAAAGGACACCAAGGCCCAATATAGGCCCAAGAGCTTCGTGATGGCCTAGAGCCCACAAATGACCTGATACCACAAAAGGGCCTAAGGCCCAAACCCAAATAAGGCAAAAAGCCTACAGTCGGACGTACGCGCGGTATACCTGGCTCGGACGCTCCACATATGCAGTTGATCCGAAATCAGGGTGCAAGCCCAGTACGTGCAGCATACTCAAGAATACCCCCAACGTACTAGTCAGACAATCAAATCTCTCTCAAAAGTCTTAACCTATTCATCTCTTGACGTCCAAATTCAGCTCCAAGGTCCTTAGAGTGTATTAAGCCATAAAGTTGCCAACTTTATGCTTTTGCATGACTTAATGGGGGCTCAAACCGTGGATTTTGCCTTTAATCTCCCTTAAGCGCTCACCAACTCATGCATGGTTGAGTTCTAACCCCTAAGATCCGATTTTTATGACTTCATGCACCCCTTAGAGCCCAAAATGACAGCTCAATTGGTCTGGAGTAGTCCATACTCCATGAGATCAAAGTTATGGGACCAAAATTTGATAAAATTTCCCCAAACTTAGATCTAGACTTAGAATAAACAAGTTTCAGACTTTATACCTCCAATGAGCTAGAAATGATGAATAATTTGTGGATCTACAAGCTCCTTCTTGTCTAAACCTTCTACTCAAGTCTTCTTCTTCTTCAAGATCAAAAAAGAACTCAAAAAAAACTCTTTGTAAGCTCAAGAATGCACTCAAGATGGATAGGGTTTCGAGATTAGCACAAAAAGGAAATGAGGGTTGATAAGGTGATGAACTTGAAGGACATAATGAGCTTAAATAGGGTGCAAACCCTAACAATTATGGTTTCCCCTGGCTTGAGTACGCTATGCGTACGCATGGGTACCCCCAGCGTACGTAGGGGTTATCCCGATTCGCGCACGCAAAGGGAGTACGCCGTGCGTATCTTGTGTACGCCCAGTGTACTCTCGACTAGTCCAAGATTAAATGAAATAATTAGCAAGAGTTCATATCTGGCGACTTGGGTGTTACATATAAATTATTTGAATCTAATATTTTTAGATCATAACAAATTAAAGATCATAAACAAGTTGAATCAAAAGTTTTTTTTTGAATCATAAATATTTTGAATCATGATATTTTTGATCATATTATGTTCAACATTTTATTAAAAAACTAATATTTCTTAAAATTAAAAATAAACACTTCAAATAGTTATTTTTGAACAATTCTTTTTAAAAAGTCACTAGTATAATGAGTAGAAATATCTATTAAATATTCATGATTTTTGGAGAAATTGATTTTTTTGGGTTATTTTATAAATAATAAAAATTTAAAAATATATATATTTTTTTAAAATTTCATGATTTTGCCCATTTTGTAGAGAAAATTCAATTTTAAGAACACTGGTTTTTTCAGATTTTTTTTTCAAATAAAAAAAAGTTACTGACATATTAAATTAAATGAAAAATAAAAAACCCATCTAACCACACGCTAACACATGGCACTCGGAGAGAGAGAGAGAGAGAGAGAGAGAGAGAGAGAGAGAGAGAGAGAGAGAGAGACTTTGGCGCGTGAGAAACGTTTCCGTAGATGTCCATCACTACTTATTTGGCCCAATTACATTTCTATCCTAAAAAGTAACGAAAAGGTCACATCTTTATTCTAAAAATTATATAGATTCACCCTTGCTTTTTATACTTATTTATTTTTGGCGTACTAAATCTCAACCACTCAAATTTTCTAATAAGAGGCCACGATTTGTCCTCACGATCCTTACCAAATTTTAAGTTCTCACCCGATTCAACATATATATATATATATATATATATATATATATATATATATATATATATATATATATATATATATATATCACATCCAAAAAACCATGGCTAAAATTTTCATTTTTAAATAATATAACATCCATTTTTAATCAAGTTACATTCAGGATAAATCATTTGTTCATAAACCATTATTCAGAAATCAGACTAATAATGAAAGACAGTGTGAAATCTCAAATCATAAAGCTGCTGAGTGTGTACGGTCACGCCTTCGCAATCTGATGTGTACCTGCAAAATATTTAATCCATAACTGTAAGCATAAAGATTAGTGAGTTTCCCAAAATATCGCATACAACATAGCTTAACAATCAGCTATGGGTTATCAACAACTCTGGGGACTATCAACGGTCCTAGCGGGCTAACAACACGCCCTATAGATTAATAGAAAACCTCACAGGTTATCAGTAATCTTGGGGACTATTTGGTATCCCATAGACTCACAGTAGTCTAGGAGTTATCAGCAACTCAGTTCACATATAACAACAATCAAGAAGATAAAACCCTGCTGGTTAACAAGCATATACTACCAAACATGCAAGTATAGTGAGAAGACTCACCTCACAAGTAGCAGATAAACACATCTCTCACCCAACAAAGACTAATCCTACATGGCACCTAACAACCATAAAGACTACCCTCTCGGTCTACACTCTACACTCTAGAACCCTTAATTTGACCAAAAGTCAAAAGTCAATGGTCAAAGTTAAAGACAACGACCAACAATACCAACAGTTGGCCCTCATGTCGTAACCAGCCATTGGTCACGTCGCGAGGATGCACCAAACCCGATTCTAACCCGACTACACTCCAACTCAGGTAACTCAGTCACGGACAACCCAACAGTTGATGTCATGACGTGAGCCTTCCATAGTCACGTCGTGACGCTCTCTTGGTCACGACGTGACTGTTGTCTGAAGCAAAATACTAATGGTTTGAGTCCTTAACCCTTCAAGACAAACCTTCTATCATTCTAAAAGGCTTTCCCCAACCCAAAGGGCCACAAAAATCATAGTTTTTTAGTCATGCATGTCCACTGCATGACTTGAATACCAACTAGGTCAAAATAAAGGAAAATGAGGCCAAAACTCACATTTGGAGTCTAAGCCACCACCAATCCTTAGAGCTGAGACATATACTAAATAGAATGCCTCAATGATCCATAAAGTTGCTACCTTTATGGATCCCATGAATGCTACCCAACCTAAACATGAAGAAAAGTGCATGAAACTTAGATCTAGCATGCATACGAGAGAAAGGCAAGAGATTTAGGACTACAAAGGTCCAGAACAATACAAGGTAGTGAGGAAGAGGCTTAATTGTTGAAACAATGCACCAAAGGGACCATATTCTTCAACGAGGAGCACCAAAACCACTCAAAATGTCCAAAACCACCAAGATGAGCTAGGGTTAGGGCTTCAGAGGTCTGAGAGTGGTAGAGGCTGAGAAATGAACCCTAAAACCTAGTTTAGGGTGCTTAAATACGAAGCAAACCCTTAAAGATAATGGGTTTGGGTTGTAGCCCTCTCCATGTCGTGACCAGCAAGGTGTCACGCCGTGACTCTCCTCCAGATGTGCATTCTCATTCTTCACTTGTAATGTCGTGACCTCCTTATGGTCACGTCGTGACCTAGGGTTTTTCCCAAAAATCATGCTTTTGACTCCTTAATGACCTACATTTATCCAATCTGGAAACTGTTACAATTCTTCCCGACTTAAATTAGATTTCATCCTCGAAATTTGCCCTACCATCATTTTGTAACAACCCCCTCAAAAATCCCCTCGAGGGATTTCCCAGACCAACTACTTCTTACCCGAGCCATCGCCACACCGGATGCCCGAAACTGCGGCTAAAATCCCAAAGATTTCTAAATCGAGGCGTGTATGCCAAACCTGAGCGAAGACTCCCCCTAGGTCAAAATCACACCCACTAACAAAGAATGAAGATCAACACATCACAACTAAATAAATCAAGAAGGGCCGAATCCTACGCCCATAACTCAACATTTCATGAAGATATCTGTCTTCCAGGCAGACAATACCTCCCTCACACAACCACCATGCTGACCAAAACTCAAAGGTATGACCCCAAATAACACCTCTTTGACCTTACACCGTCCTGCTGACAGTAGAGGATAAGAACCCACTATTAACTGCAAAAATTAACAACCTCACTTACTGACATCATAGCGGAAAAAACAAGCGAGAGCTAAACTAGTCCACACATCCCACTGGTCTAAAAAACCTACGTCTAGACATATAGATAAACAAGAGGAACAACAGCGGTTCAGCTCATCCTGACCCAAAATCAGATAACATGATTTAGGTCCTTGAATACACACCCAACTATTTGACAAATCATAGCTAACCAACTACTCCCACGATCGCAACCATGGGCAATATCAAAACCCGTGTGACACTTAGGCTCCCAAAACAACATAGGTGCACAATCATCTGCCAAACTCCCAAGGGTTTTATAATCGCCTGCCCCACGAGCCTCATGGTATTCCCAACCAGACTACCACTACCCCTATGTCAATCTAAACAACTATGGGCTATGAGTAACCCTAGGACTATCAGCAGTCCTGAGGACTATCAGCAGTCATATAGTTATTAGCAACTTAGAAAATTCTCATTACAGCCATCAACTACTAAGACTCGGCTATTCTAGTATGAACACCTTTATGATATAGGTAATATAGGGAGAGAGTTCACACGATACTTCATCATAAAACAAAAAAGGGTCTAATATGAAGAAATCTAGTAATGAGCTACCAATATACCATCCTGACTTTCCTACCAAGTCAACAATCCGTAATTTCCTAACTCAACTTGTCGGTCACTGAGACTAGTGATGACACTCTACTGCTCAAACACCCGCCAATGCTAAACAATTAATGAGTCCATATACACATCTCCGCTACTCAACTGCCGACCTAATTCACAAAAGTGAACTGCACGATGGCTCACAACATTCTGCGACCCCATCCAACCATTGGGATGAGAAGCTCACGGTTCCTCACCGTTGTTGCCATCTTCCAACAGCAAACATGAAGATTACCAACTCGTGTCCAATGTGCTAAGGACATATTGACCTCATCCCACTGACCAGTAGGGACCCAACCAACATCTTACTCATCACTCTAACAAAATACACTAGCCATACTATTATGATACACACATCCTTCCGCACTCCAACTGCCACTGATACATCGTCAAACGAAACATGATTGTGCACCGCTAGTAGAAGCTCGTCAATTGAACCTTTGCTTCAAACCTGAAATTCCAGCATTTCACACCCTCCAGGAGGAAACACATAATTTCCTAGCCGACTATGTTCCTTTTTGATAGTGACCTTACCTAAAAAAGTGATGTACCAACGGATCGAATGGAACGACGAACCTTAACCGCTATTAAGCACATTATTATAATAACTACAACAAGATCCCACACCTTGAAGAAGTTGAACAGATCCCATAAATGAGTGAAAAGACCAATAAAAATTCCAATATCGAAGAAGAAATCAAAAATTATCTAGAAATATTGCCAAAATCTTGGTCGAATCAATCCAAAAACCAACCCAGCCGACGCGACTTGCCAAAACCGAACTTTCAGTAACCATTAGGGTTGTAAACGAACCGAACGAACATGAACGTGGCTTGTTCATGTTCGTTCATTTAAGTTAGTCGAACAACTAAACGAACACGAACGGATAAACGAACAAGTTTTCTTGTTCATGTTCGTTCGTTTATGTTCGTGAACATGCTAAACAAACATAAACAAACGAACATAAATGAACAAAGATAAAAAAAACATAAGTGAAGATATATTAACATAAATAAACATATAATACACTAATGTAATCAAACACAATTAGACATATGAGAACATAAAATGAACTTATATGAATGAACATAAACGAACAACATAAACGAACGTTCACGAACATAATTGAACGAACGAGACCATTGTTCATGTTCGTTCGTTTAACTAAACGAACAATAATTTGTGTTCATGTTCGTTATTTTATTAAATAAACGAACATAAATGAACTTCCCGCCGAACGGTTCATGAACAGTTCGTTGAACGTTCAGTTCGTTTACAACCCTAGTAACCATGATGATATCTGAAAAACTGAACAACGTTGCTCCGATATGCGATCTTCCAAAAACTAAGGTCAGTTTCCATCTCAAACCCACTAAGGAACACAATTCCATAACCAAGAAGTCAAGATAACACCTACATAGAGACCAAGATACAAGCTTTACTGAACTTGACTAAGGGTTAAGGCATCAAACGCACCCTCAACTGATACCTCTTGAAACCTTCGAATAGCCTCAACGAACCCTTCGAATAGCCTCAACGAACATAGCTGATGCTCTAAGTCGAAAGATAAACCTAGAAAGAAAAAGGCCAAAGAGCATTAAGAATAGAAGTTGTCTCAACAATTGTGGAATGCATCAGGAATGCCCAGGAAGAAGCTTTGGAGAAAAATGAGCGAAAGGAATAATGTTTAGGCAAAACGTTGGTGTTCGGTACAAATAGTCAAGGATTTTATGTATTCCAAAATAGGATTTGGGTGCCTAAGATGGGAGGAATAAGGGATCTTCTGATGGAAGAATCTCACAAGACCATGTACTCGATTCATCCCGACAGTATTAAGATGTATAGGGATCTGAAACCTTACTACTGGTGGCCGACGATGAAGCTCGATGTTGCAAACTATGTGGTTGAGTGTGTAACATGTGCAAGAGTTAAAGCGCAAACTCAGAAACCATATGGGAGTTTAGAACTTTTACATGTACCCATGGGTAAATGGGAAGACATCACCATTGATTTTGTGACTAAACTACCCATAACGAAGAACGGTTACGACATGATTTGGGTGGTCGTGGATCGGTTCACAAAGAGCGCACACTTCATAGCAGCCAATAAGAGATGGTCTATGGATAAACTTGCAAATGTTTACATGAAGGAGAAATTAAGACTTCATGGTGTTCCCTTAATAATTGTATCGGATCGTGATAGTCGTTTCACATCAAGATTTTAGAAGAGTCTACAAGAGGAAATGGGTACAAAGTTGTGTTTAGATACAACCTATCATCCGCAGATTGATGGTCATAGTGAAAGGACAATTCAAACACTGGAAGATATGTTAAGAGCATGTATGCTAGAATTTTAAGGTAACTAGGATGAGCATTTACCCATGGTAGAGTTTTCCTACAAAAATTGTTACCATTCAAGAATTAAGACGGCACCTTATAAAGCCTTGTACGGAAAAAAGTGACGTACGTCATCTTGTTGGCTTGAGGCCAAAGAAAAGCACTTTATGGGTCCCGAGATAGTCCATCAGACTGCTGAAAAGGTGAAGGTGATTAGAGAAAGGATGTTAGCAGCTCAGGATTGCCAAAAGAGCTATGCTGACAAGAAGCGACGACCAATGACTTTCGAAGTTGGAGATTAGGTGTTGCTCAAAGTCTCACCGTGGAAGGGACTTATAAGATTTGGAAAGAGATGAAAGTTGAGTCCAAGATTTATTGGGCCATTCAAGGTTCTTCAAAGAATTGGGAACAAAGCTTAGAAGCTGGAATTGTCGGACGAGCTGGATGATATTCATAACACTTTCTATGTGTGCTATTTGAGGAAGTTTATGGGAGAAGTTCCCGATATAATTCCACTTTTGGAGTTAAGGATGGATGAAGATAAGAGGTTAATCGAAGAGCCTGAAGCGATTGTTGACCGTAAGATGAAGAAATTACGACGCAAGATGGTCGAATTAGTGCTAGTGCAATGGAAACATTCGAATGGGCCGAACCTCACCTGGGAGACTGAGAGTGAAATGATGATTCGCTATCCACATCTGTTTGCTGATGCATGATTCCGGGATGGAATCATCCTGAGGAGAGAATTGTAACGCCCGTGTTTCTGGCTAAGAATTATTATAATGATGTAATAGTTAGGGTCAACAATTGTAACTTATTTTGAAGTAATGAAGAAGAATTTTTTGAGTACTATGTGATGTATGTGATTTATGTGCAACATATGTGTTTATAAAGATATAATAAAATAATAATAAAAATATGTGTAAAAAATAGAATGAAAATTAGACCCAATATCTCTGAAGAAAGTTGAAGTAGTCGTGACAAGGATTCCGGAGATATAAAGCACGCTAAAATCCGACTTATAACGAAGAAGTAACAACCCGTCGAAGTTTCGCGACTAAACTGGAACGACGCCGCGTATAGTAAAAAGTGAATTTTTGATAAACTACTTTTTAGCCTTAGAGATCTAAACGAAATTCATAGTATACATTAAACCGAGAGCATGCACATAGAGAACGCCCAAATCTGACTTCATTTGAGGAAGTTGTCATTTTTCTAAGATTCAGTGTAATAGTACACAACCCAGAAATCGAATTTTAGATCGATTGATTATTAGCCGGCACAACCTAAATGAGAATCGAAGATCTCATTAATAGGAGTTTAACGATATAATAATAATAATAATAATAATAATAATAATAATAATAATAATAATACTAATACAAAAGTAAATAAAAATACATACAACACATCACATACCTCAACACATTCCAAATATAACCTCCTCAATGAAACATCAGGTACCGGAACCATTGACAAAACCTCAATTGTCTGATACACAAGAAACTCATAAGAAATATCCAATAGAATTTTTTTTAATAAATAAGAATTTATTACCTGATTCAACATTTGAAAGATTTTTTTTGGTGTGGCTGACGATGTCTCATCTTCACTATCATTCTGATTTGTATTTAACATTACTTTCACACAAAAGGGTATCGTCCTATGATTCAAGGCGAGTCTTTTAAATATCATCCAATTTGGAAATTAGAACCTAAAGTTTTTGGAATTAACCATGATTGACAAATCTAATTCAAAGTGAAATATGGATGGAAGGTTAATTTTTGTAGATTATAGTCAGTTTTGTGGTCTTGAAGTCATCCAAAATGATAGTAGAAGGGCAAGATTGTAAAATAATACATAAAAGTGAGTACCTTAAATATGAGTCATCATCAAGGTGAACCTACAATAGAAGAATTATCCACCAAACACCTTTGTCTATGAGAATTTCCATAATTAGATACAGAGGGCGACGTAGAAGTCAACTAATGTTCTTGTCATTGTATTTTCTTTTTTGCCTTTCCAAAAGAAATTTAGGTTCGTCATCCCACAATATAATAAATCTATTAAATATTTTATATTCATTTGGAATAAAAAAACAAAAATCATGGATGTAACAATGCAAAAAAAAGTATGTAATGAATACAAAATAAAAGCCTTGGCTGTTCAATGTACTGAAATCGAAATCCAATTTTATGATAATATGGTATAAACAAAATGATAAAGTACAGACTGTAAAACCAACATAGCCACATATGAGACAAGAAGTAACAAAAAGTGAAACACTTCTTTGACATATGATGGAGCATGAAAACTTTACATGAACTTCGAAGATGAATCATGCAACATGTTGGGATAGTGTTTATTCTGGAGAGCCTAAACCACCTCAATGGCTCCACCGCCAAACCCTAAACACTCATTTACAAAAAAAAATGGAGCAAAAAGAAACCGAATGGTGATGGATACAATTTTACTAAACTCACAAGTTACACAAGAAAAAAGAAGAATTGCCTTTACATGTGGAACCTGCTATTGAAGCGCCATGATAGCTCCAGATTTTGATCTTCTGGTAGAACAATATCAAGAGTTACTCCTGATATTGGCAGCCTTAGTTTCAAGTTTAACCTAAATAAGACTATTATAACATTAATAAAACATCAAATGAATAAACCCTACCTGAAATCAAGTTTATTGGTGAATGGTGATGGACTAGAATCAGTCTATATATGAGACCACCACTTACATCCGGTTCCCCCATTTACATCCGGTTCCTAGATTTATATGCAAAAAAACATTAATTAAAAACAAAGATAGACGGGTAAATAAATCAATAATAGCATAAAAATTTTCAACTAACATTGTTGAAGTCCTCCTTCCTGACCATTGATAGAGTGATGTGGTGGTGAAGGTGATGATGGTCCATGATGGTGGTGGTGGTGAGGGAGTCCTACAATATAACTAAAACACATAGAATAAGTAAAAACATACAAAAACTTGCAATGATTGCCTCTAAAACTCTATACCAGGTTAACATAAAAGAAACACAATAAATTTGTAAAAGGATTTGGGAAAACACGAAAGCCCTAAATAAACATATACAGATTGAACAAAGTTCACCTGTAGTTTCCATTCTTGCCTGAGATCGAGAAGAAAAGGGTGGAAAAACATCTGTCAGAATATGATAAAATCATGTGGTCTTAGCTGATGGGTTTTATAGGTTATTAAAATACATATGCATCGAAAATCTTAACCCTTAAGTTCACATGCAACCTATAAAGGATCAATGTTTTCTCTAATTGATAACAATAAACTATTCAACATCAAGAACCCTAGAATAGTCGATATATATATATATATATATATATATATATATATATATATATATATATATATATATATATATATATGATTAGGGTTTACATTCCTTTTGATTATTATAGCAAATAACCAAACAAAATTCCTTCTTGAAATCCTTGGAAAGCAAGCACCAAACGTTAAGTGCCTCTAATGGTTTGTACCCAAACCCTAGCAATTAGAATACTTGAGGAGAAAGGTGATATATAAGCAAAATTTTGGCTCTGCCTTAGGTTATGAGAGAGGAGAAAAATAAGGATCCCAAGGGTCCTATTTATAGCTGATATAAGGAACCATGGAAACCTTAATTTGAATATAATATTAATATTTCAAATTAGGTAATTATCCAACTCCTTATTTAAATAAAAGAAACATTCCTGAAACCCTAAATGGACATGCTAAAACCGTACATCTCAAGAGGGTTCTAGAATCCTTTTCTTGTTCAACTTTTGAACAATTACAACTTAATTCCTTGCACTTTTAATTAATCGAATTAATCCCAAAATTAATTCTAATTAATTTATGATTAATTCTTAATTAAATAATACTATTTCTAATTAATATATTAATCACATAATATATTAAAAAATCATTTATTGCAATTTATTAATCCTATAAAAAAATCAATAAATCAACCTCTTTCTCCAAAAGTCATTCTACTCAATTACTAGTTATGAGGGCAACCCAAAAAGGAATTTGCTTTCAATTCAAGTATATACCATTTTATTTTTGATCTTAGACACCTGCATCCAATAGCCTCCCACTTGGATAAGTCTATAACTACAATTGCAAGTATAACTTCTAAATTAAACAACAAAGTGTACTTTCTGAAGCAACTCTCAAACTTCGATCCAATCAAACATTGGCCCTAAGATAAGTGATCAAATATTCCTTCGTTCTTTAAGATATCGTATAGACACGAGATATGGATTTTAATCAATCTTATTGTCCAAAATTCTGTTTCTTGATTTTGCTGATATGTGATGACGTCATTAGACTACTAATTAAACATATCAATTCACTCCTGGATGGGCTCATCACTATACTGTCAAAACCAAATCACCGAGGGTCTCAAAGATATCGCTTTTACCTTTAGGGTAAAAGGAACGAATAAAATTTGACTATATAATTGTATCCTTTACTCACCAAATCATACATGATACTACGATTTATAACATCATGTTACTGATGCGTTTACACAATACCAATGTACAACTGACTCAAAAATTGCAACTTTACATATCTATGTTTGAAGAATAAAAGATATTATCATCTTAGAATTAATTGTGATGAAATCCATGAAGTAATCTCCAAGCGTGGGTTTATCCATTGCTAAAAATATCCATTTTCTAAGTACTCGTGAACATCGTAGCAATCCTAATGCAATGTCTAATCTCCATAGATAATCTACAATTTGATTCATGACAGTCTTAATTCATTACTTCCAAAAGTATGAGCTATTGTTGATTTTGAATAATCAAATCATTCAGGAAGTAAAACTTGCAAAGTGAAACACAAGAATAAATAATTGTAAAAGGAAGTAACCATACTCAAATAATTCTCTATTATTCAATCACCAAAATCAACTAAATTTATTTTGTTACGAAGTTTCAAACTATCACTAACTACTAAAATTAACATCGTCTCTCAAGCCAATGCTCCTAGCATGTTGGTTGTGCTTAACCCTGCTCAAGCCTTTATAAAAGGATTTGCAGGATTGTCTTCTGATGATACTCGCTTCACCAGGAGATGACCTTCTTCAACCCTATGTCTGATGTAATGGTTCTTTCTGTTGGTATGCTTGGATCTACCATGATCCTTTGGTTCTTTTGTCAAAGAAACCCCCCTTTCATTATCACAGAAAAGTTCAATTGGCTCTTGAATGGCTGGGACTACTCCGAGATCATTGATGAAGTTCTTAAACCAAGCCGATTTCTTTGATTCCTCACTCGTTGTGATGTACTCTAATTTAGAAGTAGAATCAGCCACCATTTCCTGCTTGGAACTTTTCCAAGTCACCACCCCACCATTAAACAAGAATACATACCAAGACTGAGAATAAAATTTGTCTCGATCAGTCTGAAAGCTAGCGTCACTATATCCAGTCATTCTTAACATATCACTGCCACAAAGTACTAGAAACATGTCCTTTATCCTCCGCAGAAACTCAAGAATGTTCTTGACCAAAGGCCAATGAGCTCTGCTAAGATTTCCCTGAAATTGACTAACCATGCTCAAAGCATAATATACATCAGGTCGAGTACATGTCATAGCATACATGATCGAAACTACAGCCAAAACATATGGGGCCCGACTCATGTTAGCTATTTTCTCATTAGTACTAGGGCTTTGAGTCTTACTCAACTTAACAGTATGATGGATGGGAAATCCCCTTTCTTGGAATTCTCCATACTAAAACGTTTTAGTATTTTATCCAAGTATGTACTATGGCTAAGACCTATAAGACATTTTTTCTATCCCTGTAAATCTTTATTCCAAGAATATAGACTACTTCCCCTAGATCCTTTATAGCAAAACACTTTCTAATCCAAGATTTTACTTCTTCCAAGGTTGGAATATCATTTCCTATAAGGAGTATGTCATCAACATACAATACAAGGTAAGACACTATACTTCCACTAGCTTTGACATACACACATGACTCATCCTCACTCCTATAGAATCCAAACTCCTTGACTTTCTCATGGAAGCCAAGATTCCAGCTGCAAGACGCCTGCTATAAAGAGTCATGTATACATACTCAGTCAATTTCCCATTTAGGAAATTTGGGATGTACCAAACCCTCTGGATGACTCATGTATACATACTCAGTCAATTTCCCATTTATGAAACCGGTTTTAACATCCCTTTTCCATATTTCATAATCATGAAAAGTTGCTATGGCAAGCATTATCCTGATAGACTTTATCTTGGCAACTAGTGAGAATGTTTCATCATAGTTAATCCCTTGGGTTTGAGTAAAGCCCTTCACAACCAATCGTGTCTTCAATGTGTGCACCTTTCCATCCATGTCGGTATTCTTATTGATGATCCATTTGCACCGAATTGTCTTTCGACCTGGTACATGATAAACTAAGTTCCAAACTTGGTTATCATACACAGATTGGATCTCTCGATACATGGCTTCTTTCCACTTAGCAGCCTCAAGGCCTTCCATCGCTTCCTTGTAGTTAGCGGGCTCATCCAAATTTACAAGTGTCATATCACTGATAAATGTGTCACCATCCGAAGTAATATGGAAACCATAGAATGAAGGTAACATGCTAAACCTACTGGATCGACAAAGAGGTAACGAATTGTCAATGGGCTCAACATGAGTCTCATCCTCTAGTTGAAATCTAGCGACTTCATAGGTTCATTCATTGTTTGACTCCTAAATCTCTTCAAGGTCAATTATACCCCCATTTTCCTCTTTGAATATGAGCTCTCTCTCGCTAAAGACTCCTATTTGAGATATAAAGACCACATTCTCACTAAGTCTGTAGAACACGTATCCAAAAGACTTCTTTGGGTAGCCAATGAAAATACACATCTCAACTCTGGGTTCCAGCTTGTCATGAGTTTCTCGTTTTATGAGAGCTTCACAACCCCATACCTTGATATGTGCGAGCGAGGGAACATTCCATGTCCACATCTCATGAGGCGTTTTGGAAACCTTCATATTAGGAACAAAATATAGGATATGGGTGGATGTCTCTAAGGAATACCCCAAAAAAGAAATAGGGAGAGAAGCTCGACTCATCATGTAATGAACCATGTTAAGCAAGGTTCGATTACACATCTCAGCCATACCTTTAAGTTGTGGTGTCCTAGGAGGAGTTAATTGTGAAACTATTCCATATTCCTTCAGATAGCCGTGGAACTCGATACTAAGATACTCTCCGCCTCTATCAGATCGGAGCATCTTTATCTTTCTACCCAATTGATTCTCGACCTCATGCTTAAACTCTTTGAACCTTTCAAAAGTTTCTGATTTATGTTTGACTAAGTAGATATACCCATATCTGCTATAATCATTCATAAACGTCACGTAGTATCGATTTGCATCCCTTGTGGCAGATCTGAAAGGATCACATACATCATTAGGGATAAGGTCCAACAATCCTTCACCCGTCTCAAATGTTCCAATGAAAGGAGATTTTTTCATCTTGCCCAAAATACAAGACTCAAATTCATCTTCTGACCATAAGTCAAATGATTCCAAAACTCATCCTTTTGCAGTTGGGCGACGCGTTTCTTGTTGATGTGCCCAAGACAACTATGCTACAAGCATGCTTTGTCTAGACCACTAGACGAATCAATGTAAAATACACTATTGCTTAAGTTATCAACACAAATCAAAGTTTCATACACACCATTACAAGTTAAATCTTTAAACATAAAACACCATTTTTATAAGCTAAAATTGACCCATTCATATCATCAAACGAATATCAAAAACCTTGTCTGAACAATGCATGAAAATAAATAATGTTTCACGTCATTTCTGAATAATAACAAAAATTAATCAGATCTATCCTAACATCACCACCAAGCACTAGACCATAAGTTCTAATCTTGGTAACAAGTTAAGATCTACTATTTCCCATGATTATATTTATTCTTCCATGCTCCACTTCCTCACTTTCTCTTAGCCCCTGCAAATCAGAACAAATATGGAAACCACATCCTGTGTCAAGGACCCAAGAATGAGTAAGTTGTGAGTTATTGACTTGAATAGTGTATATTAGGTATGTTATTCGGGTCGGAACCGGACCGAACCGACCCGAACCCAATTAACCCAAAAACCGAATAAGGGTCATTGCATGACCTAAAAACCGAACCGATTAATCAATATGAGTTCGGTTCGGTTCGGATATTAATTGGTTCGATTTGGTTATTACCCAAATAACATGTATAAGACGATTAACGACCTAATATAACCGAAAAAAACTGAATAAGCCCTATTAGGATTCTATAACCCAAATAATAGAATAACAATATACTTTTATACATCAACGTAAAACATTCAAAGACTGACATTGAAAGAATAACATTTATAAAGTAGATTAACATAATGAAAATTAATTTTTTACTTGAGTTTCTTGAGTTGGCGCCTAATTTTTCATGACTAGACAAAGTAGAAATTCATGAATCCTTAGAGACAATAGGAAGGATGGATTTTTAAAAGTCTCAAAAAAATGAAGGATCGACAGAAGTGATTCTGAGTTTGGAAATAATGGAGAAGATTGGTCGCTTTTGAAATGACGAGAACGAGCGCAGGATTTTTTTCAGTTATGAACGACGAGGACAGAAGTGTGAATCGTGATTTTAATTTCTATCGATAAGAGAAAGGGGACGAGGAATGCTTATCCGGGTCGGGTATTTAGAACCGAATAAGCTCTTATTTGCGTAACCTGAACCGAATAACCTGAGAACTGAATAAGCATAATATTGATACCCAAAACCCGAATCGAATTTCTTATTCGAGCCTAATTAGGTTCGGTTCGGTTCGGGTTTGCATGACAAATTCTCATCCCTAGTGTATATACCCGCGATAATGGCTTGACCTTGCCATCCTTCAAGTCCTGCTAGTATTTTGGGCAACTTCGTTTCCAATGCCCTTTTTCATTACAATAGTAGCAAGTGGCTTCCTTGGGATCACTAACAATTGGAATATCAAAGTTGGGCTTTGACTTCGACCCACTACCAGACGCTCCAACATGGGCATGGTCCTTCCAGTTTGATTGAGGATTAGCCTTCTTTTCCTTTCTTTTATTTTGCCCAATGGCAAGGACATGAACACTTGTTGTAGAAGGGACCTGATTTTTCTTCATCCCTAACTCAACAGTCTGCAACAAGTTCTGGAGTTCGGTCAAAGTGGTCTCTGTGTTGTTCAAATGATAAGTCACTATAAACTGATCATAAGTGGGAGGCGAAGAGTTAAGGGCTATGTCTATGGCCAACTCTTTGTCAAAACACACATAGATCTTTTCCAATCACTCCACATATCTCTGCCTTCTTTGCGCATGGTTACACACATATTCTCCTTCCATTAACGTGCATGCCATTAACGTCTTGACGACCTCATACATCTCTTGACGTGCTTTCTCGTGAAACTTTTTAGCAAGATCCAAGAGCATATCTCATGGCCAATAGTCCTCGTAGAACTTTTTCAACTAAGGTACCATGGTTGCAACCATGATGCAAGTGACCTTTGTTGCATCGTCATAGTGTTGTTTGTATATGGAAAGCTCCTATGGAGTAGTAGTTGACTCACAGAATTCGAGTAGGGTTTTTTGAGAACATATTCTTTTCTCTTCTACCAAAGAGTCATTTTGAGATTTAGCATCCAGTCCATGCAGTTTGGAACATCTAGTTTCTTTTTCGATAAGATCGATAGAAGAGTGAAGTTTAAGTTATTGGTGGAGGATTGAGCATCAGTAACATCACTAGAAGTAGACATCTGTATTAAGAGAGATAGTTTTAGTTAGTTGACATAAATCCTTTATATTTTAAACCAAAATAAATATTTAAGGCTAGGATCGAAAACACAGTTTACAATCAAGAAGAGGGATACGTAGTCTTATTGTGAATTTATAAAGGTAGGTAAAACAATCCACCAATTTCAATCTAATATGAAATTCCTAGATCTTTTGAGATTCATTGAATCTTATCATTGGCATGTTTAATCTCAGATTATGCTCTTCTATTTGTGAATGGGTTACCGATTATCACAAACAATATGTGAATAACCATGCAAACCCGCTTGACAGCCTCGATTTCATTTATCATCTAAAATTGACATGTCAGTAAACCACACACGCTCCATTAAAAATGATAATTTACAATTTGTACCATCACTCAACTTTGTAGCCCCAAATTATCATGCCGGTTAGCCACACACGCTCCACTAACGACTTATAAAGAATGAAATGCGTTTTCATGGATTAGCATACTTTTCACATTTTCTTAAAGTAAGTAGATGTGGATTTAAAAGAAAGTTATAGTACTTTTCATAGATTATACTTTTAATCTGATTATGTCCTATCGAACCCGTTCAACTAATGAACCTCCACCACAGTAGAGCGGTGGGTGAAAAGGAGACCCAGTCAATGGTCATTTTATAGGATGTTTCCTTATACCCTCTTTATAGCATGGCTTCTTGAATGAGGCTTACTAGCGATTCGAATGACTTTTCTTACATATATAGTAATTAAAATTTTAATATATATATATATATATATATATATATATATATATATATATATATATATATATAAGGTATATTTTTAAAACTTTTCAAAATACGAGGTTAAAATATTAATTATGTGAATTAAATGTTTAATTAATTATAATTAAAACAATTATGATTTAATCTTTATCTTTTAATTTAACAATTAATTAAATTTATTTAAATAATTCAAGGATTAAATAACTATTTTTAATTAACCTATTAATTATTTAATTCAAATTTAATCCGATAACCCTCTAATTTTCGAAAATTAGGGGACATGGTTACCAAGTTTTAATTATTCAAATTTTAAGGCATTTAAAATAATGATTGGGGAAACTAGAAACCCTAGGAAATCCTTAGGCAATTTCAAAAATAAGGGGTGGAGTCTAGGGTTTCAAGAAACCCTAGCCAAGTTGAAATTTTCAAATGAATAGGGTTTATTTTCGATAAACCCTAATTTTGATATATTCAATTTTATGCACAATCAATAGAAAAAATGGCTCTAATACCACTAATGGGTTTTATAGGTTACTAAACTACATTTGAAGGGAAAATATTAACCCTTAAGTTCACATGTAACCTATACAGGATCTATGTTTCCTCTGATTGAGAACAATGAACTATTGAACATGAAGAACCTTAAAGGAACCTTAGAATAATCGAAATATAGATAGGATTAGAGTTTACATACCTTTTGATTATTATAGAAAACAACCAAACGAAATTCATTCTTAAAAGCCTTGGAAAGCAAGCACCAAAATTTTAGTGCCTCTAATGGTTTATACCCAAAACCTAGCAATTAGAAGACTTGAGGAGAGAGGAGATATAAAATAAAATTTTTTGTTCTGCCTTAGGCTATGAGAGTGTATGAAAATAAGGATCCTAAGGGTCCTATTTATAGATGATACAAGTGTCACACCCCCAAACCGGAATGGCGAAAACGTTCGGGGGCGGAGGACGTCATGTACAGTATCACAAAAATTGTATAATAGTAATCAAAGCAAACACAACCATTACATTGATAAAATATAATATTTACATCTGTTCATAACATAGTTTGTATGACATCAAAAGGTATAACAAAAGTATAAAAGACGCGACTCTATAAAGCTTCGTCTTCTTAAAATCCTGTGGTGTACCTGTGTATTGGTTCCCTGAGAATACAAGTGATTTTGAAAGTGTATCAACATTTAAGTTTGTGAGTTCATAAGTATGTCTTAGTGATGGAAAACTTGTCTTTGTACTTTGAAATTACTAGTATGTTTCTCCAGAAAATCCAATATTTTCTATAGTCAATGTAGTGTAGTCATGTATGTTCCTTGTAAATGTATATTGTATTAGTGTACTATGTATTAGAAAACAATGTATCGTATCTGTATTTGTATGAAAACCTTTGTATGTATACCTGGATAGTACCAGTTGTAGTGAAAGTAGTGTACTGTAATGGCGTTTGTATAAAAACCTTAGTATGAATGCCTAGTAATCACCAGCTGTAGTGTAAAGTAGTGTATCATAGAGTACTGTAGTTTTATTAAATAAGATAAAACCACTGAAGTAGTGTTAATCCAGTAAACATATGTGTTAGTTATACTGTTGTGAGTTTCATATAACCATGATTGATATGACCTAGTGACCTCTACGACATTCTTCTGGCGTCTGAAAGTTATGACATTTGTCACCCCAGGCCTGCCGGCCTAACTGTAGCTAGCAGTTCAGGTGTGGGATTGTCAGTCCTGTATAGATCAATACACAAATCTCACGCTCTCCCTCCAGGAGACTCTGGTTATACTGTATATGATTTAGTTTCGTACCCTAGTGGATACTAGTGAAGTAGTGCCTTACAACCCTGTACTAACTAGTTTGCGTGTAATCTCGTAGTTTTGTAGTGTTGTAGTGTTCTCTTGTATTAGAAACTATATGTATTGTCATGTATTAATGTACGTTGTAGTGTAAAATAATTATACTTAAATAATTATTTTAGTAGGGTATACTTGTATCAATGTATTATAGTGTTTCCCAAACTATACCTATTATAGTTTTGTTTGTATGTTCTTGTTTCGTGTATTGTACTTAGCAAAATAGTGTAATGAATCTCAAACTATACTGATTATAGTTTAACTGAAATGTTCTATAGTGAAATGAAAACATTTGCAATTTTTATTGTATAAAAGCAAAATAGCCTTATGCTCGACATATTACAAAATGATTAAAATATATGAAATATTTTTAGGAAATGTAGCGAATGCTCGGTTTGAAACAATTGCAAAAGGTTTCAGAAAAACTATTTAAAAATGTTTGTATAAACACAAAAGTCTTTGTGTTTTACTTGTATCCCCCCTAAAAATATTAAAAACATTGAAAATGTAGGGGTATGAACTCACCTTAAACGTGCGTTAGCTTGAATTGGCGAGTAGTAGAGATGATCCTCGGGTAAGCGTACGTGCGAAAAACGTTATCCTAAAATATTTGTATTCGACGTCGTATTTAAATTAATATGCTATTAATTTAAATAATGAGTTAGATAATAAATTAATTATGTAAGGAATACTTACCAAAATTAATTGGAATTATTTGAAGTGTTTTAATGGGTTTTCGATTGGTTTAGAATGAGTTTTCGGTTGGGGCTTGGTGTTCTTAGGAATATTATGAAGATTTGAAGATCATATGAAGATTTGATGGTTGGTTTGAATGTTCTTGAGGAATTGGTTGAAGATTTGAAGATTCTGGGCAAAAACTATGAAGATTTGAGGGTTCACGGATGATAGTTGAGAGCAAAAAGTGGAAATGTTTTCGGATGGAAATGTGAGAAATGAGGTTGTTTTCGGAAGCAAATATATATATATATATATATATATATACACACACACACACACACACACACACATATATATATATATATATATATATATATATATATATATATATACATATAGGATTGGGTTTACGATCACATTGGGCCAAGGCAATTGGGTTTTCGGATCTACCCTTCGGGTTTTCGCCCCAAATGGGCCTTGGGGTGGTGTTTTTGGATTTAGGCAACCGAAAACACCCTTTTGGTGACATTTCCAATCCGTAAACCTCTTTGATCTTGATTCCAATTTCGAAAACTCATTGCATTGGGCGAAAACTCATTTGTTCTTGGTTATTTATGGGCGAAAACACATATATGTGGGTTATTTATGATTTAAACCTTAACCTTTTTCCAAATGTTGAATTATACCCTCCTAATTAGCGCTCAGGTTTCTATCTCTGTTTCTTTGTTTGCTTTAAAAACAAGCTCTATATTGCATATATATACTACTATATAGGTTAAATAAGCATGCACACTAGGCATTTAAAGTTCCTATAGCAACAAGTTAGCTTGTGAATTTACTTGAACATAGTTGTAGTTTAGAGTTTTATTGACTTGAAATAACAGGTTGTTACATCATCCCCCCGTTAGAGGGAATTTCGTCCCGAAATTCTTTCTATATGAGTACATTATAGACTAGGGAAAACGTGCGAGTACTTTTGTTTCATTTGATTCTCCCGCTCCCAAGTAAATTCAGGTCCTCGCTTAGCATTCCAGCGAACCTTCACTATTAGTATGCGACTTTGTTTCGTTCGTTTGACTTCCATATCCATAATTTCTATGGGTTCTTCCACAAAATTAAGACTCTCGTTTACCTCGATCTCGTCGAGGGGGATCACAAGAGTTTCGTCGGATATACACTTCTTTAAATTTGACACGTGAAAGACGGGGTGCACGTTGTTAAGTTCTTGTGATAGACGGAGTTTGTAAGTTACTGGGCCAATTCTAGCAAGGATTTCGAACTATCCTACATATCTTGGATTTAGTTTTCCGCGCTTTCTGAAGCGTATCATGCCCTTCCAAGGTGAGACCTTTAACAGAACACAGTCACCCACCTGGAATTCCAAGGGTTTTCGTCTCTTATTTGCGTAACTCTTTTGTCTTTCTCTAGAGGCTTTCAGACGTTCACGGATTTGTACTATCTTTTCTGTGGTTTCCCGAATGATCTTCGGGACAATGAGAGTGTTGTTTGGAACTTGGCCTCTAGCTAGTTGCGTTTCTCTTACTTTAGCCCAACACAATGGTGATTTGCACTTGCGCCCATATAAGGCTTCAAACGGGGCAACCTTGATGCTAGAATGGTAGCTATTGTAGTATGAAAACTCGACTAGTGGCAAATGGGTATCCCATGCTTTACCAAAGTCAATCACACATGCTCTCAGCATGTCTTCTAGGGTTTATATGGTTCTCTCACTATGCCCGTCGGTTTGTGGATGGTAGGCTGTACTCATGTCCAGTTTAGTCCCCAGAGATTTCTCTAGCGACTGCCAAAATGTCGAAGTGAATCTACTGTCTCTATCGGAGATAATGGAGATTGGTACACCGGTAATCGCACAATCTATTTGATGTATGTTCTGGTCAATTTCTCCATCTTCTCTGTTTCCTTAATTGGTAGGAAGTGAGCGGACTTGGTTAATCTATCGACGATTATCCAAATAGTTCATGAGCACCCGGGGTCTTGGGTAACTTGGTTATGAAATCCATTGTAATCCGCTCCCACTTCCACTAAGGTATCTCTGGTTGTTGCAATAAACCTGAGGACTTTTGATATTCTACTTTGACCTTGGCGCAAGTTAGGCACTTGCCCACAAAGGTAGCAATCTCTGCTTTCATGTTCGGCCACCAATACTGTTTCTTGAGATCCAGATACATCTTATCTCAACCTGGATGCACGGAGTATCGTGTATTGTGGGCTTCATTCATGATAACCTCTCGGAATCCACCAAACTTTGGTGTCCAGATCTGATTCATGAAGTAACGAACACTGTCATCCTTGATTTCTAAGTTCTTGTCCATTCCTCTTAAGGCTTCACCTGCCACATTCTCGGGTTTTAAGGCTTCCAACTGAGCCTCTTTGATTTGTGTGGACAGATGCGAATGAATAGTCATGGTTAGTGCCTTCACTCTACGACCTGAGTACTCCTTTCGACTAAGGGCATCATCTACTACATTGGCTTTACCGGGACGATAACAAATTTCACATTCGTAATCATTAAGTAGCTCTACCCATCGTCGCTGTTGCATGTTAAGTTCTTTCTGACAAAGATGTGTTGAAGGCTTTTGTGGTCAGTGAAGATAGTGCACTTGGTATCGTAGAGGTAATGTCGCCACATCTTCAGAGCAAACACTACTGCTCCTAACTCAAGATCATGAGTGGTGTAATTGACTTCATGTGCTTTAAGTTGTCTCGAGGCGTAAGCAATAACCTTTCCTCGTTGCATGAGGACACAGCCTGATGAATTAAAGAATCGAGTTATGATCTTATCAGAGTATGAATTCAAAGTATGAATCTGAAATTTGGACACAGAATGTAAATATGATCTGTTTGGCTCTATTACGCTTCTCAAGTTTTACAGAGTACAAGTGAATATTCTGTAAAGACTTCGTTACTAAGGCTCTAGTAAACACTCCTATTTATAGGAGATGAAAGCGTACAAAAAATATACTAAGGACTAAACATTAAGTTTCGAATACAATGCCTTCGTAAAATACATAACAAAAATGTTCGAAGACACCAACACATACTTCGACTAATTAAAACACTTCGACCCTAACAATCTCCCCCTTTGTAATCAAAGTCGAAGTCTTCAGTTTGTAAGAAGTGTGATGGAGTACAGCAAAACTCTTCGAACCTCTGTATACCATGAGATGACCTTCTTCAACTCCTTCTTGTCTCCTTCATTGTTCTTCTTGCAGTGGTTCATAATAAAGTTCGTATATTGAGACGTAGAATACCTCTCAACTTCACTTGCTTGAAACAAAAATCTTTTCGCTTTTCCAGCTTTATCTTTTCCAGCAAACACTAATCCAAATGGCTTAAGACAGATTTCACCATCAGCATACTTCTTTAATTCTGTCTGAGTTTTCGATGGAGCCATTGGAGCCTTTATTTCCATTCCCTTGGCAGTTGCCAACTCCACATCAGTCATTGCCAAGCACTCATAATAGTTTTCAATAAAAATCTTGATGTGAGCAACTCCAAGCTTGAATTCCTCTGGATCTGTGTTTTGAAGATAAGAAAATGATTTGTCTTTCAAAATCAATGCTACTTGTATAAGGTCATACAAATTCATCAACGGAAAGTCTGCAATTGTGAATTCGCATATCTTTCCATTTGCCCTGGCCACAACATACTTAATGTTTTGGACTGTGTTTTCGAAAACCACATCCTTTTTCATACTGATCACCTTCTTGATTTTGATCAGTGACCAAACTTCCTCCGGGGCTTTACCAAGTACAGCATGAAAATGAATTTTCATGTGTGTGCCTTTATCTTTTTCTTTGAAGTTCCCTTCAGCTTTGAATTGTGGCATGATAAACATCATTTCGTTTATTGGGAAATCCAGCTGGCATACATCAGTGTTCGTGATCACATAACTCTGCTGGGGCTTCTTTTCGAATGTGTACATGTGATTGAAAGCAACCTTGGCTTCGATTGTTTCATAGTTATAATGCTTCGCTGGATCCCCTTTGTCCATCCCCTTCGGATCATTTTCTCTTAGTGCCATGATGCTTTGAACCATTTTGAGCTTTTCAATCTCAGCTTCAGTATCAACCTTCTTTTCTTCCTTTGATTTTTCAACAAGAATCGATTTTCCTTTATCTTTTGAAGCAGGTTTATCAATTGTTTCCTTTGGTTTCGAAGCACTCTCACCAGTTTCCAAAGGTTTACCAATTACAATTCCTTTCGAAATTGGTCTTGCAATTGGCATCGTTGTTACGATCGTTGAAGTCACTGGTTCAGCAGATACAATCACCGGTTTTGTTGATGGAATTTGGGAAGAAAATACTTTGCCCACTACTTTCGCATCTTCTTCACCTGACTTTCTTTCTCCCCTTTGCACCCTTGTGAAAACAGGAGGGGCAATTGTTGTTGGAAGAAGACTGGAGATACGAAAGAGTGGGGCTAGCTGCTTGTTGAGTATGGCTTCGAACTGAACAAACTTTTGAGATAGAAATTCCGGAGTAATCAAAGGAGACGAAACCGGTCTTGCTGAAATCTCCTTTAACTCCTTGAGCAGCTTTATCACTTCCTCAAAACTAGCAGTTTCGGATGTGGAGATTTGAGTTATTTGAGGACTCAAATTTTCGTATAGCTTAACAAAGCGAGTGACTGCATCACAAATAATGTTAACTTTTTGATTCAGAGAAGCATAATCTTGTTGAACATTGACTACTTCTTTGTGCATATCTTCACGAAGTTCACGTATCTGCATATTAACATCTTCTCGCACCTTCTTCACTTCTTGAACAAAAAGAACATGGCGTTCTTTTATGATGATTTTCAAATTCTTGACCTCACCCATAAAATCAGATCTTTGATTCTTAACACGAAGTTCATTGTTTTGATCATTGTAGTCAACCTTCTCCAAAATAACAGACTCAGAGGCTTTCAGCATGTCGGAGACTTTGCTGATTATCCGAGATTCCATCATCTTCATCATAGTATCAATTTCCAGAGTGGATACTGACGAACCTCCTCCAAGATCTGCTTGAGATTGAATAATGGAGTTCAGTTTCTGATTAAGAATTTTATACTGCTTCATTGTCATTAGCATATGATCAGGAAATTCTTCTTCTTCGTCGTGAAACTCCAAGTCTTCGAATGTACCACCAAATCCCTCATTGTCAGTCTCCATTTCAATGGTTTCTTGAATGGGTGAAGTTGATTTGGGTGGATCAGTTGATTGTGAAGAAAAGATTGAAGTAAAAGGTTGATCAAGAATATGTTCAAAGGTTGGAGAATGAGTAGATGATGTAATGGGAATAGTAGATGGTGAGACAGAAATAAGAGATTCGAAGGGAGTAGAAATACCAGGACCTTGATCATCATTCTTCGAACCTCCTTCACCCATATCGACATTTGCATCCGTATCAGATACGTGTGTAGGGATGCCTGAAGTTCGAACCTCCTCAAAAATTGATTTGGCAATCGAAACTTCGGGTGGGATGATAGTAAACTCTGGAGTCTCTGGAATTATGTCTTCATCATCTTCAGTCGACTCATTGGATAAAACAAGCTTGCGAGCCTTCTTCTTCTTTTTCTTTGACAAATGCTTTGCCATATCCTCAGCTCTCCTTTTCTTCGACACCGGTGAAACAGGTGTTGGTACTTCTCTAATTAACACACCTTGATGTGTAATTTGGGGTTTTCGTACCATTTTCTGTGTAGGAGACTTGCGTTTATGAGAGGACTTCATTTTAATTCTTCGAAACATTCCTGTTTTCGAAGGAATGATGACTTTCTCCTGAGTTTCTTCAATGATAGGCTCAACCACTTGTGTTTCAGCAACATATATCTTATCAATTTCAGGCTGTTTCTTGTTGGATTAATGTCTAAGTCCATAACTATATTTAGTATGTACTTGACCCGACCCGACATGGTCCATTTGGGTTGCACTTCACCGACACAATTTATATGGATAGTCTTTTGAGAATAGTATATTTATGATTTATATTAATATATTATAAGTTCTAATATATTAATATATAATCATATTATTTAATTAGTATTGATCAAGAATTAATTAATTAAGTGATCAAAAGGAACTAATTAAATATGGACTCTTACATATATATATATATATATATATATATATATATATATATATATATATATATATATATATATATATATATATATATATATATATATATATGTGTGTGTGTGTGTGTGTAGTGGGCCAAGTTCAATTAGGTTGGGCTAAGTCTTCATGGATAGTCCATGGAGCTTTAACCCATGGATCCTAGGAAATGAAAGGTCATGGGTATTAGGGTTTAACCCTAATCCTCCACACTATATAAAGGGTCTTATGGTTCATGAAATTATGCTAGTGGCTAGTGTGGATACACTAAAGAGGGCAATAACCGATTTCATAGTGTGAGCCAAGTATCTATATTCTCTAAAGGTTTTCCAAGGTGTTTTGACGATTTGTGATTCCACTTGAGGCTTCCACACTATTGGGGCTAAGCTCTTAAAGCTTGAAGACATCAAGCTACATCAAAAGGTAAGTCATCTAACTAGAACTTTGTAGTATAGGTGCTTCATAATATGCTAGTTAGGATGAAACCTTGGAATAGTTAATATTTGCATGTATAATAGAGAAAACATAGATCCAAGGTTTATAGGGTTGCATGTACACCATAGGAGTGTTAGAATGCTCAAAACCCAACATGTCACCTACCTTCAAATATTTTATAGCTTGGATTACGGCATCCCTCTTCCAAGTTATAAAATAGTTTGTTGGGTCCTAGCCTTAATATATCATATTGGGTGTTATATTAAGGACTTAAATCAACTTTACGTGAATTTCTCCCATTGTTGATGTCTGGTTTAGACAACAATGATCTTCCCAAACCAAGCTTTCCGAATGAATATGACTTCCCGAGTTTGGCTCATGGAAGTCATACTTCTCTTCCTCCACCTCCTCCAATTATTCTCCCTAACCCACAAGTTCAAGGTCACGCAAGCCCTAATGGCAAGCAAGGTCTATTTGTGATCACATCTTAGAGATGAAGTCACATATTGACAAGCCGGGAGAGTTGGGTGTCAAAGTCTTGAGAAAGTTGGATGTTCAATCACTTTCTAAGTCACATAGTGAGTTCCTTTGGGACTACTATGAAACAGACTATGACATGAACCTTAATGATCATATCTATTTGCTTGGTGCTGCTGAATCAGCAATGATTTGGAACGATAGTAAAGCAAATTTGATTAGAAGATCAACTTCCCAAAAACTAATCAAGAATAAAACCTGAGGTTCTTCACTAGCACACGACTTGAGGTTTATAACCTATCGTGTTGACATATTCTGTGCCCATTCCAGTTAAAGTTGGCTTTGCATAGGAGTTCTGAAAGTTCTCAATTGGTTGCATAACAACTTGGAAGCAATGGCAGGCCCTGTACTTGATGCTAAGTCTTCATGGATAGTCCATGGATCTTTAACCCATGAATCCTAGGAAATAAAAGGTCATGGGTATTAGGGTTTAACCCTAATCCTCCACACTATATAAAGGGTCTTATGGTTCATGAAATTATGCTAGTGGCTAGTGTGGATACACTAAAGAGGGCAATAACTGATTTCATAGTGTGAGCCAAGTATCCATATTCTCTAAAGGTTTTCCAAGGTGTTTTGGTGATTTGTGATTCCACTTGAGGCTTCCACACTATTGGGGTTAAGCTCTTAAAGCTTGAAGACATCAAGTTACATCAAAAGGTATGTCATCTAACTAAAACTTTGTAGTATAGGTGCTTCATAATATGCTAGTTAGGATGAAACCTTGGAATAGTTAATATTTGCATGTATAATGGAGAAAACATAGATCCAAGGTTTATAGGGTTGCATGTACACCATAGGAGTGTTAGAATGCTCAAAACCCAACATTTCTTTGGTGACTTTGAGGATTTCGAATCCTTTGTTTGCTTTTCAGAGGAAGCAGGATCAGCCTTCTTGGACTTCTTGGACTTCTTCTCTTCCCTAGGCAACAAAATCCCGGTCGGAATAGAAGAATCGAATGTTTGCAAATAAGCCACTAAAACAGAATTCGAAGGATCCACCCTTTTATGCATCGCATCTGGAATCCGAGCCACAGATGGAAATTCATCAGCATCATCTACCACTTCCTTCAGATAATGATACGCTTGAAAATTAACTTTCTCTTCGTCAGTTGGTACGAGAATCCCTTCCTTATTATAAAAATACTGTATAATCAGGCTCCAGTAGCGTGCACATGAAATGCCATGAACAGCATTCGTATGTTCTACACCTTTTTGGAATTCCTTCCATAACTGTGTAGAGTAATCTGCTTCAAGATCATAGTATAAACCTGCAACCATTGCATATACCTCCATCCGTCCTTTGTCTAACCCAACAGTTCTTCCAGTCAAACATCTTAGAAAGATCCCAAACAAGAAATTCCATAATCGTGGAAGTCCAGACTTCTTAAAATCACTGATTTTTGACAATGGGGGCTGATATCCCATTTCATTAAACATATGGACTATTTGTGGGAATGTGAACTCAACAAAAGGAGGTGAACTCAGAATATCGAGAATTTGGCAGAAGAGTTTCTTGGATAACCTAACCTTTTTATCATTCACCAGATGGAAAGTAATCGTGTCAGAAGCTTTGTTGTATGTTGCTGTTGATCCTGCTTGAGAAAGCCAGGATAATGGAACAGAAAAAGAGTTGAACATCGCCGTTGATAAAACAGAATGCTTCAAAGCAACGATGAGCATCTTTAATTCTTCTGGATATTGAGAAACTTCACCATCCACGTAATAGTTAGTGGATTGAATCTTCATAACTGGTGCGGATGAAATATCTTCAGTGGAAGGATCGACATGAGCAGAAGTCGCCATTGTTAGGGTTTGAGAGTTTGAAAGATTAGAGAATTTAGGGAGTTTTTGTGTTTGGAATGTGAAAACTGATAATGAACTCTTGAATCCCTTTTTATATGTATCCCTGAATTTTGAATTTGAAGCGGGATGTGCATTGAATGATATCTGACGTGGCACCTTGAAAATCGGACCATTACTGCGGAAAGGTAGCCATGCGTCAAAAAGTACCTGTCACATCGCCTTGAAAACTGGACAGAATACCATACGTCATTTATACACAGCCTGTCATTATCCCCCCAAGAGAATTGTAACCGTCAGAACCCTTCGAATGGAAGCAAGGCTCTTTCACTTTTGGGATTAAAAAGCGAAGTCATATGCCAGATGTTCGAAATCATCAGCCTGAGTTGGTATTACTCAGAACCTCAAGGATTTCGTGTGTGCAGTGTTCCAAAGAAAGTTAGACAATAAGCAATGAAACAAAAATGTTGGGATTTTGTGATGTCAAATTTAATTTGACACAAAAGCAGTTAGAACCCCGGGCAAAGGTTTCTTTGTTAATCATCAAGAGAGATGATCAACAGCTTGTGTATGTTCCCGTGAATTACAATCGAATACTTTTTGATAAGTATCAAAGGGCTTCTTTTGAGAATACTTCGTGGGTAGGTTCAGAATTTCGTTACATGTCAACCTAAACATAAGGTGATTAATTGTAACCGAAATTACTTGTTTGACTAGTGTAGTCAGTGACAAGTTGGTTTGGAAACTTTTTATCATGACTTAGGACATTCGTATGAAACTCATACGGAAACCATATTCAAGAAAAAAAAATTTGTGCTGGATCTTGTTGGGTAACAAACATCGTGGGTTTCAAATGTTTGATCAAGATCACTCATTCGAAATGAATATGATTTCGAGTTTCGAAAGTTGGTACTGAAACAAATGTTTCGTAAATTCTGGAACTTAGTTCCCCGTCAATTCCTTAATTTGCAAGAAATTTGGGTTTCACTTTCATCACGGTCTCATGATGTCAGATCATAAACACAGAGTTGTGATGTGTCTAAGTCTCGATGGGTTTGATCAGAGACCTCTTGGACATATGTCTTTGTATGTGATCGTGTAAGAACGTTATGGATGAAAAAGATTGGTAAAGAGACGAATTGTTCCTCTGTTAGATATTGACAAAACAGTAAACTCTTTACTCATATGAGAAGAGTCAGGTAGCTCAGAAGACTAATGTGAATACAAGCCTAATTGGGAAGAAATCTTCGTATGAAAAGTTCATTAAGGCTTTCGTACACACACATTGAGTCATGGAGGCTGTGATCAACATACAGCAGCATGCTTCTAGGGACATCCTAACTAGTTCGAATAATGAAAAAATTAATCAATTCAAAGAAAATGTATCTGACCCTAGTACTGCATGCATAATCTCCTCTGCATTGTCACGCAAATCTGCAACAAAATACTTTAAAAAAATAAGAATCAAAATATTTTTGTTGTTTTGGATTTTTCGAAAATTTAATTATAAAACAAAAGAAAATCTTTTTGGATTTTTGAATTTTCGAAAATGTAAGGACAAAACAAAAGAAAATCTTTTTGGATTTTTGAATTTTCGAAAATGTAAGGACAAAACAAAAGAAAATCTTTTTGGATTTTTGAATTTTCGAAAATTTGAAAAATATACTATATTTATTGCAAACAGACGAAATTTTTATCCTTCTTTTATGAATAACAAATGTACGAATTCGAAGCGGTTGAAGCGTTGACTATGAATAGTAACCACTAACTCAACGCTTTAAAATAAGTGACAAAACGTGCGAATTCGAAGCGGTCGAAGCGTTGACCATGAACAGTAACCGCTGAATGCTGAATGACTTTACGTGATCTTTTATTCAGCGACTCTGATTCATTCTTTGTCACCTATCAGTCGTCTTTTTCGCATGGAACAGAATTTCCATCGATCATTCCAAGCCCTTCTATTATTTGCACAAGTGACTTTTCATCTAATGGTTTTGTGAAAATATCAGCTAACTGATCAGTTGTTTTCACAAAATGTACTTCGATATTTCCATCCTCCACATGATCTTTAATAAAATGATAACGAAGAGCTGTGTGTTTAGTCTTCGAATGCTGCACAGGATTATGACAAATTCTTATCGCACTTTGAGAATCACAATATAATGGAATCTTTTTCATATTAATTGCATAATCACGCAATTTACTTTGGATCCATATTATTTGTGAAGTGCAGGCAGCAGCAGCCACATATTCTGCTTCAGCTGTAGAGATCGATACGCATGTTTGCTTTTTCGATTGCCAGCTCACCAATTTGCCATCAAGAAATTGACAACCACCACTCGTGCTTTTTCGATCAAGATTACAACCACCCAAGTCTGCATCTGAGTAAGCTTGTACAAAAAATCCAGTTTTCGAAGGATACCACAATCCTAACGAAATTGTTCCCTTAAGATAACGAAATATATTCTTCACTGCAGTGAGATGTGGCTCTCGTGGATTGGACTGATACCTGGCACAATTACACACAGAAAACATTATATCAGGTCGACTTGCTGTGAGATAAAGTAATGAACCAATCATGCTTCTATATAACGTTATATCAACAGCAGGTTTGTCTAACGATGGTGTTAACTTTATGCCCGTTGCCATTGGTACACGAAGCTTGGTACTATTCGTCAATCCAAACTTTTCTAGCAGATTTTTCGTATATTTTTCCTGATTAATGAAAATCCCTTCTCTGCTTTGACGAATATTCAAACCAAGAAAATTATTGATTTTTCCCATCATGCTCATTTCGAACTTGCTTTTCATCAGTTCTTCGAATTCTCTAGACAAGGCAGGGTCAGTCGAGCCAAAAATAATATCATCAACATAAATTTGAACAAGCATAAGATGATTCCCCACTTTCTTTCGAAATAATGTGGGATCAACAGATCCTTGTTTAAATTTAGATTGTTTCAAAAATGATGTTAGAGTTGCATACCATGCTCGTGGTGCTTGTTTCAAACCATAAACTGCCTTATCTAAAACATAAACATTATCAGGATATTATTCGTTAATAAAACCTGGAGGTTGTTCCACGTAAACAGTTTCTTCAAGCTCTCCATTTAAAAATGCACACTTCACATCCATTTGATAAACATCGAAATCCTTGTGAGCTGCATAAGCCAAAAATATTCGAACCGCCTCGAGTCTTGCGACAGGGGCTAAAGTTTCTTCATAGTCGATTCCTTCTTGTTGTGAATATCCTTTAACAACAAGCCTGGCTTTGTTTCGAACAATATTTCCATCTTTGTCGGTTTTATTTTAAAAAATCCATTTTAACCCGACAATAGAAACATTTTCAGGTTTAGGAATTAATCTCCAAACCTTGTTTCGTTCAAATTCTAACAATTCAGATTACATTGCAATAACCCAATCTGAGTGTTCCATTGCATTCTTAACTGTTTTTGGTTCAATTTTAGAAATGAAAACATTGAACATGCAAAATTCTTGATGAGTATTCAGTACCTCATTCTTTGCACGTATTTGAGCTCTGGTTAATACTCCCTCTTGTGGATTCCCAATTACTTGATCCTTCGGATGATCTTTTGTCCATTTTTCCATTGGTGGATATGCTGGATCAAATTCCAAAGGTGCATCTTCGTAGATTTCATCATACTCAGAGCCTACAATCGAACAAACATCATCAATGTCATTAATATTACCAATGTTTTCTAAATGCTCCCCCTCAACATCATGTTCCTCCTCGACATTAGGCTCCCCCTCAATATCAGCATTCATTCTTTCTTTCTCCCTCTCGAAAGAATGCTCGTCGTCATTTAAAGAATTCGAATCCAAGTGCTCCCCCTCCACTGGATTATGGTGCATACTTTCGCTTGCTTGAGGAATTGATGTTGATTCATCAATTAACTTCGCAAATTCTGGTAGATGATTATCAGGAGCATTAATTTCAGCATCGATTGCATGATCTGAAATTCCAAAAATCAAATCATAATCAATATCATCCATTTGTAAAGATTCAGTTTCAACTTGTGTTTCTTGTAAAATTGGATGATTTGAAAATTTTTGTTCAATTTGTTTAACATAGTAATCATTGAATGTGAGATTAAAAGTTTCTTCCACTTTTCGTGTTCGCTTGTGTAACACTCGATAGGCAACAGAATTGTGCGAATATCCAAGAAAAATTCCTTCATCAGCTTTTGCTTGAAATTTCGAAAGATGATCCTTGAGATTCATAATAAAACACCTACATCCGAAAACATGAAAAAATTTCACATTAGGTTTTTGATTATTCAGAATTTGGTATGGTGTAATATTAAAACGCCTGTGTATGAAAGATCTGTTCTGAGTAAAACAGGCAGTGGATATTGCCTCAGCCCAAAGATATTGAGGTAAATTCGCATATGCCAACATGGTTCTAGCTGCTTCGCATAGTGAGCGATTCCTTCGTTCTACAACACCATTTTGTTGTGGTGTGTATGGAGATGAAAAATTATGCGAAATTCCTTTGTCCACCAAAAATGAATCAAGAACATTGTTCTTGAATTCAGTTCCATGATCACTCTTGATTTTTCGAACAGTCTTCTTCAACGTTATTTCCATCTTTTTGATAAAGTCAATCATGATTTGTGCTACTTCGGATTTAAGCCTGAGAAAATAAACCCACGTAAATCTTGAAAAATCATCAACAATAACTAAAATGTACCGTTTATTGTTGAGAGTGGAAACAGTCGAAGGACCACACAAATCGATATGCAAAAGCTCCAGAGGTGCAACAATTTTTGAATCTATCGTAATTGGATGACCTTGTTTATGTTGCTTGCCAACTTCACAAGCTGCACATAAAGAATCATTATCAAATTTCAGAACAGGTAAACCTCTTACCAGATCTTGTACCACCAGTTTGTTTAGGTTTCGAAAGTTGAGATGTGAAAGTCTTCTATGCCAAAGCCAGCTTAGATCTGATGTTGCTTTCGAAAGAAGGCATACTGCAGGTTTACCTACTATTGGATTGATTTCCAGAGTAAACATGTCACCTTTCCTTTTTGATTTGAGTAATACTTCTTTTGTGTTAACTTTCGAAATAATACTTCCTTCTTCGTTAAAGAGAACTTGATTGCCAGTGCCCACAACAAGTTGAGAAACACTTATCAAGTTATGTTGAAGACCTTCAACATATGCAACACGACTCACAGTAAATTGTCCATTCGTGATCTTTCCATATCCTTTGACTTGACATTTTTTATTATTCCTGAACTTTACTACTCCAACATTTTTGAGACTTCGAAAATCTCGTAAATTCTCCTTCTTCCCAGTCATGTGACGAGAGCATCCACTATCAATGTACAATTTATTATCATATTGCTAGTCACACAATACCTGCAATTAATGGAAAATTTTAGGTACCCAAGGCTTTTTGGGTCCTTGAAAATTAGATTTCAATTTCGAATGTAATGAAGAACTTTTAACCCAATCACAAACTTTGGTTTTGAGACTATCAATTAAGTTTACTTCATCATCTAAAGGAACCGAAACATAGGTGTTTGATGGTTTCGAATGTTCATTGACATTACCCTTCGCATTTAGAGTTTGGGATTGAACTGTCTTCGCTTTTGTGACTGGTCTCCAAGCTTTAATGGAAATGTTCGAATCTTTTGAGGATGAACTTCCATTCGAAGAAGTATTGACATACTTTTCATAAGCTTCGTTGATTTATTTTTCTGAATATTTGCTGGATTGATAAACTTTTCCTCGTCCTTCGAGCCAATGATCTATATTTTTCCTTGAAGTTATGCCTTTTTCATGTGAAGCCTTTAATGTTTGTTTCTTTGTATGATTAGGAAAATTTGGCTTTTGAGGAACAAAATCAACTTTGGGTTTTGTTACAAAAGAATAAGCATTTGATGTATTTCCAGTTGTTTTAACTTGTTGATATGTATTTGATTTGTTTGAAAAGCCTTTTGTTTTGTTAGTTTTAAAAACTTTCAAAAACTTTGGTTCCTTATTTACTTCAGACCTTGTTCGAGTTGATGATGTTGAATATTGGGTTTTTGTTGAAAAAGAGGAAGTTTTAGCTTTAAAAACATTTTTGGTTGTTTGTGATTCAGACATCCTTTGAGACTCAATATTTTGCCAAAATATTTTCTTTCTTGCTTGTCGTTTTGAAATGTTGTTTTCCTTCGAAAATTTGTCAATTTGATCTTTAAATTCCGTAGAGTTTAATTTGACAACATTTTCATTTTCCTTTTCAACATGTTTTATATTTTCTTTTTCAATCTTTGATTTTTCAACCCAATGATTTTGTGGTTTTTGTCGTTGAAACACATACGAATTCTTGGTCAAGTTGTTTTCAACTGTGTTTTGATTTGCGAAAAATCCTTCACCAGTTGTTTTTGAATTGTCTTCCTCAACTAACTTCTTGAATTCGGGTTTGATATTTTCAACATTTCTAGTAGTTACGAAGACTTGGTTTGGAAAAATAACATCATCAGTACACTTGAAAATTGGGTAAACCATCGTATTCGCTTCTAGGTAATGAGCACCTTGTTCTTTCAGCACTTTTTCGAACTTTTGTGTATCTCCATACACTTGGTCAACAACCATTCTAGGAATTTCTTCTTCCTTTGAAGATGCCTTTTCTTTCGAAACTTTCTCTACATCTTCATCATCACTATCATCAGTTTGATAATCTTTGAGATCCACGAAATTCATATCACAAACTTTCGATGTTGAGGGTATATCAGTTTCATTTTCAACCATCAAATCCTTAATTTTTTCTTTTCCTTTAGATGTTGAAGCAACATTAACAACAGACAACTGAGAACAATCAACATCTTCAAGCTCACTAATTTCACTAATATTATCGGAATTATCTTCAATATCAGCAAAGTTAGATTGAGAATCAGATTTTGAATTCTCAGTCTTTTTCAAAATTTGAATTTGTTCAGATTTAGTCAAAGTATCATTCACAATGTTAACTAATTCATTCGTATCAAGACATTCATCTACTTTGACTATTCCATATCTATACTTATCATTCGGAACTTTGTTAAAATCAGCTATTTCTTTTTCACAATCATACGAAATATTGTCTACCGTAGCTCTTTCATAAGCTAAAAATGGCAGCAATTTTCGATTTTGTTCTTTACTGATTTCGCATGAATGATGTAGTTCAGTTAATTTGCCATATAATCTTTTAGCCGAATTACAGTAAATGTTTCTCTGGGCTAATAACAGTTTAGAATCACTAGACAGATTATCCCTATCAACCATAATATTAGTTATTTGAAGTTCTAAACAATCTATCTTAGCTATTTTTGAATCAAGTTTCTTCTGTGTCTCAAGCAACTACATAGACAACTTCTTAGCCTCATTGCTAGCAGATACCACAATTGAATCAAAATAAGTAACAGTTTCATCGAAAGATACTAATTCAGAATTATAAGCATTTACTGGAATATTGAAAGATTCAAGAATATTTCGTACCTTTGTAGTCATTGGAGATTTGTCTGCAGCTTTTGATACGAACCATCTTCCACGAACTTCGTATGCCTCCTCTTCTGAATCTTCCTCCATCTTTGCGAACATTGCTCCATGAGTCGGATTTCGCATTTCCTCATCGTCTGATCCAGATGACCAGATTTGATAAGTACCTTCTTCATCCTCATTCGCACCCTTTGCAACCAGAGACAAATTTTTGTCTTTAGCACGAACCACCTCCAGCTTCTCAGCATAGTACGCCTCATCCTTGACCTTATTCTTCCTTTCATCCTTCTTTCGAAGCACACAGTCATTCGCAAGGTGATTAGCACCGTTGCAATAATGACAATCAATTCCAGCATCTCCCTTTAACTTCTTCTCTATCTTTCCCTCAACAGGCTTCGTATCTTTCATCTCTTCCTTCTTCTTCTCATCCCCAGCAATTTTACTCATAAAATTCCCTTTTATCTCAGATGACTTTGCCTTCGGATTAAAAGGCTTTTTGAAGAACTTTTTCACACGATTGTTCGAATAGAAAGCAATTGCCTCATCATCTGAGTTCATGATGAACCCTTCATCTTCATCCGAAGCATCTTTCTCAGCTTTCTTTTCAGAGATCTTCGAAACCAAAGCTAGTGGACCTCCCAAACTTGCCTTCGATTCTTCAGCGATTTCGTTCACTTCGCTTTCATGAGTCTTCAGTTGATTGTACAAGTCGTTCAAAGTTGATGTATCAAAGCTCTGTTGATTCTTAACCATCATGCTCACACTACGCCACTCCTTACGAAGTCCCATGACAAAAATTAGATTGAACTCCATGGCTGATCTGGTGATACCATATCGATTGCATCGATAGATCAATTCATTAAGACGATCGTAATAAACTTCAATTGTTTCACCATCTTTCTGTCTGAAGTCCTTCAGTTCCACTAAGCATTGCTTCACAGAGTTAACTTTTGTCTTCTCACTTCCCTGAAATTTCTCCTTGAGATTGTTCCAGATTTCCTTTGCAGTTGTACAACTCCTTACATAGTTGTAAACAACTGGAGGCAAAGCTCCTCTTAGCTCTCTTACACACCTCTTCTCCAGCTTTTTCAGACGATCAGTTTGATTCTCAAGTTCAGAATTTCCAGAAGATGATCCAATTGGTTGAACATTCGATGGTGGATTGAGATTGCCAGAAATGCAATTCCACAGTTCTTCATCCAATCCATTGAGATAATCCTGCATACGATCAGCCCATTGATCGTAATACTCAGGGATGAGCATAGGAATTTTAGTTGATGATCCTAGAAGATGAGAAAATGAAGTCATAGAATTTAAATTGAAAGACGCCATTGATGTACGGAATAATTTCTTGAGGATTTTTGAAGAAACTTTGAGAATTTGACAACAAACTATACGATTCAAATCAAAATCACTATTAGAACACTCGATTCAATGAATTAAGTGCAGAATCGAATCACAGACTAAGATCTAGATAATTTTTCACTTTCAAAAAGCGCGGAAACTTTTGAATCAGAAAGTTGATTCATAAACCTTTTGAACAATGTGAAAATTAGATCAGAGATATGATTCCTGCTCTGATACCAATTGATGAATTAAAGAATCGAGTTATGATCTTATCAGAGTATGAATTCAAAGTATGAATCTGAAATTTGGACACAAAATGTAAATATGATCTGTTTGGCTCTATTACGCTTCTCAAGTTTTACAGAGTACAAGTGAATATTCTGTAAAGACTTCGTTACTAAGACTCTAGTAAACATTCCTATTTATAGGAGATGAAAGCGTACAAAAAAATATACTAAGGACTAAACATTAAGTTTCGAATACAATGCCTTAGTAAAATACATAACAAAAATGTTTGAAGACACCAACACATACTTCGACTAATTACAACACTTCGACCCTAACACAGCCTAGCCTTGATTGGATGCATCACAATACACCACGAAATCCTCTATACCTTCAGGAAGAGACAAGATAGGCGCACTGTACAGGGCTTGCTTTAGCGTTCGGAATGCAGTGTCTTGTTTCTCTTCCCAGCTAAAAGTTACGCCCTTCTGAGTCAGGGCGGTAAGTGGTTTAGCAATTCTGGAGAAGTTTTATATGAACCTGCGGTAGTAGCCAGCAAGTCCTAGAAATTGACGGATCTCTTAAGGCGTTCTGGGTGCTGACCAGTTCTCAATCGCCTTTATTTTAGAAGGGTCCATGTGTATTCCTTCTTCGCTGACCACATGAACAAGGAAGTTTACCTTCCTAATCCAAAATTCACACTTGGAGAATTTCACGTAAAGCTTTTCCGCCCTAAATGTTTCTAAGACGTGTCTCAGGTGTTGGCTATGATCTTCCTTACTCCGTGAGTAGATAAGTATATTGTCTATGAATACTATCACGAATGTTTCCAAGAAGGGTCGGCACACCCTATTCATTAAACCTATGAATACCGCGGGTGCATTTGTTAGACCAAAGGGCATCACTACAAAATCGTAGTGACCATATCGTGTCCGAAAAGCTGTTTTGGGAACATCATTCTCATGGACGCGCAACTGGTGATACCGAGATCTCAGTTCTATCTTTGAAAAGTAGTTGGCTCCTTGAAGTTGATCGAAGAGGTCGTCTATTCGCAGGAGAGAGTATCGGTTCTTAATAGTGAGCTTGTTCAGTTCGCGGTAGTCTATGCACATGCGAAACGATCTGTCTTTCTTTTTGACAAACAAGACCGGTGCTCCCCAGGGTGAAGAGCTCGGTCTGATGAATCCCTTACTGAGTAGTTCATTCAATTGGCTGGATAATTCTTGCATTTCTGCTGGCGCTAGGCGATAGAGGGATTTGGCTACAGGGGTAGCTCCAGGAATTAAGTCGATTCGAAACTCGACTTGGTGTTTAGGAGGAACTCCTGGAAGATCTTTGGAGAAGATGTCAGGAAAATTACAGACTTCGGGGATGCTTGCGAGGTCTTTTACTTCTTTTTTTTCGTTGACTACATGGGCTAGGAATGCATGACACTCTTTTCGTAGGTATTTTTTGGGCTTTAATACAAGAAATGATGTGAAGGTTCGTACTGGGTTTATCGCCGTAGATAACGAGGGATTTGCCATTTGGCGGATTGAGGCGAATGGATTTTTCATAGCAAAGGATGTCAGCACGATAAGGACTCAACCAGTCCATGCCAATAATGACGTCCAAGCTTTTTATGGAGACGGGGATAAGGTCAATTGGGAAAGAATAGTCGTTTAGACTGAGGGTACATCCTATGAATATATCGTTAGCACTCTCTTTCTTCCCGTTAGCCATTTCGATAGTGAATGTTTCGTGTAGTGGTTGTGGTTTGTGTTTGAGTAAGTGCTTAAATTTGTGACTAACAAAGCTCCTCTCTGCACCACTATCAAATAGTATGCATGCATAAGAGTTATCGAGAAGGAACGTACTCGTAACTACTGAGGGGTCTGCTACTGCTTCCTCCTGGCCCACTGCCAACACTCTTCCAGTGTTGTCAGCGTTTCTTGCCTTAGGGCAGTCTCTCTTGTAATGCCCTGTCTCACCACAACCATAACAGGCCTGCCTATTCCAGCTCTGGGGGTCTAAGCTTTAGGCTACGCAGGCGTCTTGTAGAAACGGGTTGTATGCCCCTTCTTGTTGCAGCTAGTACAATTGTAACTCTTGACAAGGTCCATTATAGTGGAAGTTACATTTGTTGCACTTTGGGAGGTTCCCAGCATATCGAATGGGAGGGGCTTGAGTAGTGGGAACAGCAGCAGGAATGGTAGCAGCATGAACTGCCACTGCTTGCTGTTTCTTCGAGGGCTCTTGAGATCAGTGCCCTTTTCTTTTGTTCCAAAATTTATTCTTGCCACTAGTTTCCTTGGGTTGTTCACGGGTGACAATCACAGAGTCCTGGCGATCCCCATGATCTATTAGTGTCTACACCAAATGCTTTGCGCTATCGAATGTGAGTGGATTAGCAGCCAGAACATTTCCTTGAGTCGGGGATGTCAATCCTCAGATGTATCTCTCCACCTTTTTACTCTCTGGGGTGACCATCCCGGGACAGAGAAGAGCCAGGTCACTGAACCTAACAGTGTAAGCAGCAATATCTGAGCCCTTCATCTTCAGGCTCCAGAGTTCTTGTTCCAATTTTTGCATCTCGCCTCTTGTCCAGTACTCCGCTAGCATTAGTTCTTTCAAATCATCCCAACTCATAGAATTACCAATTGGAAGAGTCAGGGACTTGACTTGGCTATTCCACCAACTGAGGGCTCGATCTGTGAAAGTGCACGCTGCAAATTTCACCTTGCTCGCTTCGGGACATGCACAGATTTCAAATATTGATTCGGTCTTCTCGAACCAACGGGTTAAATCAATGACTCCTCCAGTGCCATCAAACGATTTAGGTTTAGAATTCGTGAAATCCTTGTAGGAGCACTCCCTTGGGTGCCCGTGACTATCTCATTGATTGGAAGGGTTGGCACCACTACCCGCCCCGATAGTAGCACTTGCATGGATTTATGACATAGCAGCAGCCACAGCGGCTATCACTGATGCTTGGAAAACAGCGGGGTCATATTGAGGAGGTGGCGGCGGTGTAGATTTGTTGGAGGGTTGGTTTTCTTCCTGTTGGACTTATTCGGAGGCATCTTTTTCTAAAAAGATTCAAGAGGAAAATGACGATAATTCCTCTATGGCGGTCATGAGTAAGGTATTATTGAACAAGATATGTCTTAATCCTAAACGCATTATAACCTGACTTTATAGTGTACCATCAGTGATCTACAATAGAGGTTTACTAGCATAAGCAAGTAATCCTAGATTTTCAATTGTGAGGATTAGTAATACTTGTAATGAATCTGTATAGTGCTATAGTGCCATAAAATACTCCTATAGTATTTTAACTTTATGTTTGGTTCTAGTGTTTCTCTTTGTATATAGCGTTGGTAAGTTTTAGACTTGTCGCAACACCACAGCCACTCCCAAACACATGTTGGTCATATCTCGGATAAATGTAGTTGATCAGGTTATATTTATCCCATATATGGTTACATAACTATCCAGGTTGAACAGTAGTGTCCAACTCATCCTAAATACTTTTATGTAGTTCTTATTGTGATACTGTTTCTAGTGTGTATGCATATTCGTATACTTTCTATAAAATACTTATATTTTAAAAGTATACTTTTAGTTCAGAGTGCTTCGGCCCCATAGTGTTTATAGTTGTATATCTTGTAAGGTTTGATATACTTAGTTTACTATAAACAATGCTCTGATACCAATCTGTCACACCCTCAAACCGGAACGCGGAAACGTTCAGGGGCGGAGGACGTCATATATAGTATCACAACAATTATATAATAGTAATCAAAGCAAACACAACCATTACATTGAAAAAATATAGTATTTACATCTGTTCATAACATAGTTTGTATGACATCAAAAGGTATAACAAAAGTATAAAAGACGCGACTCTATAAAGCTTCGTCTTTTCAAAATCCTGCGATGTACTTGTCTACTGGTTCCCTGAGAATACAAGTGATTTTGAAAGTGTATCAACATTTAAGTTGTTGAGTTCATAAGTATGTCTTAGTGATGGAAAACTTGTCTTTGTACTTTGAAATTACTAGTATGTTTCTCCCGAAAATAAATATTTTCTATAGTGAATGTAGTGTAGTTATGTATGTTCCTTGTAAATGTATACTGTATTAGTGTACTCTGTATTAGAAAACAGTGTATCGTATCTGTATTTGTATGAAAACCTTTGTATTTATACCTAGATACCACCAGTTGTAGTGAAAGTAGTGTACTGTAATGGCGTTTGTATAAAAACCTTAGTATGAATGTCTGGTAATCACCAGCTGTAGTGTAAAGTAGTGTATCATAGAGTACTGTAATGGCGTTTGTATAAAAACCTTAAATAAAATAAAACCACTAAAGTAGTGTTAATGCCGTAAACATATGTGTTAGTTATACTGTTGTGAGTTGCATATAACCGTGCTTGATATGACCTAGTGACCTCTACGACATTCTTCAGGCGTCTGAAAGTTATGACATTTGTCACCCCAGGCCTGCCGGCCTAACTGTAACTAGTAGTTCAGGTGTGGGATTGTCATTCCCATATAGATCTATACATAAATCTCACGCTCTCCCTCTAGGAGACTCTGGTTATACTGTATAGGATTTAGTTCCGTACCCTGGTGGATACTAGTGAAGTAGTGCCTCACAACCCTGTATTAACTAGTTTGCGTGTAGTGTCGTAGTGTTGTAGTATTATAGTGTTCTCTTGTATTAGAAACTATATGTATTCTCATGTATTAATGTACCATGTAGTGTAAAATAATTATACTTAAATAATTATTTTAGTAGGGTATACTTGTATCAATGTTATAGAGTAGTGTTTCCCAAACTATACCTATTATAGTTTTGTTTGTATGTTCTTGTTTCGTGTATTGTACTTAGCAAAATAGTGTAATGAATCTCAAACTATATCGATTATAGTTTAACTGTAATGCTCTATAGTCAAATGAAAACATTTGCAATTTTTATTTTATAAAAGCGAAATACCCTTATGCTTGACATATTACAAAAGGGTTAAAATATATGAAATATTTTTTGGAAATTTAGCGAATACTCGGTTGGAAACAATTGCAAAGGTTTCAAAAAAAACTATTTGAAAATGTTTGTATAAACACAAAAGTCCTTGTGTTTTACTTGTATCCCCCGTAAAAATATTAAAAACATTGAAAATGTAGGGGTATGAACTCACCTTATACATGCGTTAGCTTGAGTTGGCGAGTAGTAGAGCTGATCCTCGGGTAAGCGTACGTGTGAATAGCGTTATCCTAAAATATTTGTATTCGACGTAAAATTTAAATTAATAGGCTATTAATTTAAATAATGAGTTAGATAATAAATTAATTATGTAAGGAATACTTACCAAAATTAATTGGAATTATTTGAAGTGTTAAAATGGGTTTTCGGTTGGGAAATGGGGTTTTCGGTTGGTTTAGAATGAGTTTTCGGTTGGGGCTTGGTTGTCTTGGGATTATTATGAAGATTTGAATTTCATATGAATATTTGAAGGTGGGTTTGAATGTTCTTGAGGAATTGGTTGAAGATTTGAAGATTCTGGGCAAAATCTATGAAGATTTGAGGGTATATAGATGATAGATGAGAGCAAAAAGTTGAAGTATTTTCGGATGGAAATGTGAGAAATGAGGTTGTTTTCGGAAGCAAATATATATATATATATATATATATATATATATATATATGTATATAGGATTGGGTTTTCGGATCTACCCTTTGGGTTTTCGCCCCAAATGGGCCTTGGGGTGGTGTTTTCGGATTTAGTCAACTGAAAACACCCTTTTGGTGACATTTCCAATCCGTAAACCTCTTCGATCTTGATTCCAATTCCGAAAACTCATTGCATTGGGCAAAAACTAATTTGTTCTTGGTTATTTATGGGTGAAAACACATATATGTGGGTTATTTATGGTTTAAACCTTAACCTTTTGCCAAATGTTGAATTATACCCTCCTAATTAGCTCAGGTTTGTATCCCTGTTTCTTTGTTAGCTTTAATAACAAGTTATATATATATATATATATATATATATATATATATATATATATATACACACACACACTACTATATAGGTTAAATAAGCATGCACACTAGGCATTTAAAGTTCCTATAGCAACAAGTTAGCTTGTGAATTTACTTGAACATAGTTGTAGTTTAGAGTTTTATTGACTTGAAATAACGGGTTGTTACAACAAGGAACCCAAGATACCCTAATTTGAATATAATATTAATATTTCAAATTAGTTAATTATCCAACTCCTTATTTAACTAAAAGGAACATTCGAGAAACCATAAATGGACATCCCTAAACTGTCCATCTCAAGAGGAGTAACACCCCATTTTTGTCTTATAGTATAAACGATAGTCACACAAATAAACGTTTTTGATAGAAGACTATTTAGGATAAATAGCCTTGACGAAAGTCGTAGTAATCACAAAAAACGAGAGTACACATATAGAGAACGTCTAAATCTGACTTCATGAGAGGAAGTTATGATTTTTAGAAGTTTCAGCATATCAGTGTACGTCACAGAAACCGAAATAGAGATTGGTTGATTGTTGGTAAAAACAAGTTAAATGAAAGTTGAAAATCTCATCAGTATAATTCCATTGATATAGAGATAATCAAGAGCGGAATTCATATAAGAGAGTTATGATTTTTGTACAGACTTTAACAGGCTAAGCCTGTTAAAAATACAACTTTAAATATAAATTGAGAATTAGCCGACAGAGTCTAAATTATAGTTGTATATGTCATCGATAACTACGCGTGGATATAAAGAACGTCAAAAATGGATCTCGTATGAAGAAGTTATGAAATTTACAAAAAATCAGAACATCACACGCGTACGTACGCGCTGCACGGCATGCGCATACAAACCGATGCGGCCCACCATTTTTTACCACGTGTCACCCTCTGACTAAAGCCATGTCACCAGCCCTGACATGATGTCCGACGTGCATCTATGTAGCACGACGTGCACCCTTACTATAAATAGAAGTCTTCGGTCTCTTTCATTTCTCACACCACCCTCACTCCAAACTCTTTCACCTCTCTCTCTCTCTCTCTCAAGTCCGACCCTTGGGGTATTTTTAGCAGTCCGAGGTAATACACTTTATTGAAGCTCTGAGGCAGTGGGCCAGGAAAATACAAGTGCTCGTTATCGTAGCCATGTCGGTGATCTTCTAAGTTTTCGCTAGGATCCCTGTAAGTTAAGCTATGCTTATATTTATATTCTTATTCGTTGTTATGGATATATAAATAAGATTTATCAATAATTCCAGTTATAATGGCGATTGATCTACCTAGGGAGAGGTGCCTAGAATGCTCACGTTGGCTTGGTTGTTGGATTTCAAGAAGGCTATATGCCGAAATAGGCCTGCCTCCTAACTATCAGGTCTTCCTGATCCTTATTTGATAGAACTCTCAGTATTCATTGGGATTAGTGAAACATCTAGCTTTCATTACCAAATTTCAATAGGAATTAATAAGTTATAGTATTATAGGTTAATACTTGTTAGGTGCGTTACCATCCTGATTAGATTGCGAGTAGGATCGCCCAGATAACTGCCTAGGTGAGTTTTCTCACTATGTTATGTGCTCCAATATATATCCTCTTTATGATAGGATATAGTTTCCCTGTAATATGCAACTAGGCTAGTTCTGTTAGTTGCGTGTAGTGTTGGATTGTTGTATGTTATGTGTGTATATATATATATATATATATATATATATATATATATATATATATATATATATATATATATATATATATAGACATTGATATATTGTGTGGGGAGTTGAGGGCGGACCAACCTCGTGATGAAGGCTAATAGGCTCGAGTGGACTAGAATTATGCTAAAGGTCAAAGTGAGCACCAACTTTATGTTGAAGGTCATTATATGTATGCATTGTATATGTATTGTGGTCTATGGTGTTTTGGAGAACTCACTAAGCCTCGTGCTTACCCAATTGTTTATAAATGTTTTTCAGGAGCTTCATTGGTTTGTGTGAAGGGTAAGTTATGACTGTACACATGCACATTCTATACATGTTTTCGCATAATGTAATTATAGTATGATATATTTTAATAAAAAAAATGAAAAAAATTTGAGTTGAAAATCGGGACGTTACAAGTTGGTATCAGAGCCCTAGATTGAGTGAACTGGCTGAAAACTCGTGTGATTCCAGAATCAAGCTAAGGATCTAAGTAATTAATAAATCTTTTCATAAAAAGAATAATACAAAAAGGAAAGAATATTATGCGTACAGTCAACCAAATCACATAAAGAAAAGTGATTCCTAAAATATCCATATCGTTATGATTGTTGATATATGAAATGTTAGAAATGCATACTAGTTTGTAAGCTAGGGATCTTTTTCAGGAATTGCTAAATATAATTGCTTGAAAATTAAGATGCCTTATAGCTTAGATATTTGCTTGTTAATTGTTGCTTAGAACCTACATTGATATTAATTAGTTATTTGACAAATAAATTAGGTTACATGCTCCCAAAATTAAATAGTTTTAGATTGCTTGATTTGGTGCTATTGCATAGCTCTCGTATGAGTCTAACCATCGTAGGATCGGATCTTTCAGTTGACAGGCTATTTGATTTTAGAGGCATGTAATCGTATTCATCCGATAATTAGTTAATATTGATAGAAGTTCTTCCTCAGCTAATAGTAGCGTGGAGTGGAAAGGAATCTTAGAAGGAGAATCTAGAAAGTTTAATATATGCTTGATAGAGCATATATTTGTTGGATAGGGCATCGGTAAATATGCAAAGCCCTAGTGGAGTCTAGGAAAACTTGTTGTATGTGCTCATGGGACATATACATATATATGTTTAGCGGCCAATGTGTAATGTTGGAAGTGACTTGGAAACCGTAAGACAATTTTTGGGACAAGTATGAGTAGGTGTGAAAGGTAGTAGAGGCCTATACTAACGGAAGCACATGACTCAGACTTGGATCAGGAAAAGTCACAAGGTTACTAAGGCACTCATAGTTGAATTATTTTGTATGTATCCGTCATTACCATCGTTTCGGCGATGACTAAGAAAATGTATGTTATTCCAACCTTAGTGGTCATAAAAAATCAAATACGACTAAGATAAATCTCCAAAGAAAGCTCAATGAAGTGTCCGAATTTTTTCAAAAGATTGAGGGGAAAGATGATCGAAGAAATCGACAGAAGTATCGTAACCATCGTTAAGAGATGGCACGTACAATGACATAATCGTACCATGTTAGAACATGGAGGAAGATATCTCCTAAACGTTAAGTGTTGACTCGTAGAGACAAGATTCTAGTTCGTTATAAATCCTTTGAAGGTCACTAGAATATGGTCATTTAGTTAGTTGTTGTGAGGTGATCGTATGTACACCTCCCACAACCTAAGGAGGAAGGATCGAGTTATTAGTACAAAAAGGATACGATGGATAAGCTATGCCTTAGGCGTTAGATTCATTGAAGAAAATTTTAGTACTCTGGGATCTTTAGATTATGGTCATTTAGAAAGTTTAATATATGCTTGATAGAGCATATATTTGTTGGATAGGGCATCGGTAAATATGCAAAGCCCTAGTGGAGTCTAGGAAAACTTGTTGTATGTGCTCATGGGACATATACATATATATGTTTAGCGCTCGATATGTAATGTTGGAAGTGACTTGGAAACCGTAAGACAATTTTTGGGACAAGTATGAGTAGGTGTGAAAGGTAGTAGAGGCCTATACTAACGGAAGCACATGACTCAGACTTGGATCAGGAAAAGTCACAAGGTTACTAAGGCACTCATAGTTGAGTTATTTTGTCTGTATCCATCATTACCATCGTTTCGGCGATGACTAAGAAAATGTATGTTATTCCAACCTTAGTGGTCATAAAAAATCAATCCCGACTAAGATAAATCTCCGAAGAAAGCTCAATGAAGTCTCCAAATTTTGTCAAAAGATTGAGGGAAAAGATGATCGTAGAAATTGACAGAAGTATCGCAACCGTCGTTAAGAGATGGCACGTACAATGACATAATCGTACCATGTTAGAACATGGAGGAAGATATCTCCTAAACGTTAAGTGTTGACTCGTAGAGACAAGATTCTAGTTCGTTATAAATCCTTTGAAGGTCACTAGAATATGGTCATTTAGCTAGTTGTTGTGGGGTGATCGTATGTAAACCTCCCACAACCTAAGGAGGAAGGATCGAGCTAATAGTACAAAATGGATACGATGGATAAGCTATGCCTTAGGCGTTAGATTCATTGAAGAAAATTTTAGTACTCTGGGATCTTTTTGCAATTAAAGGTCAACAGAATGAGTAGTAACAGGTCCTATTTGCAGAATGTTGACTACACGTCATGAAGTAGAGAGCTTCGAGATTTGCATTGACAACCCATCCCTACATGATTGGATTGTCGTTTAGATCTTCCATACCTTACTAGATGAATTACCCGATAGCATTAAATGGGTCACAAATAGATTGATTGTTAGTGCTAAGGAGCGGATTTATGCCATTCGAACTATTGTTGAAATTGTAAAGACCACTCAAGAAGGAGAGTTTGAAAAGAGGAAGCAAGCACAAGACCCAACTCTGCCAACAGTAGCCAAATGATTTACGCATGCCAACTCTAGGCCTGATGGACAGAGGGGCCCTTAATGTACCAAGTGTAGGAAGTCTCACAAGGGAGCTTTTCATGCTTTGGTATGCTTTAGGTGTGCCGAGAAGAGACATTTCTATCGAGAATGTAATCAGGAAACACATGGGGTGAACATTTGTTTCCATTACAACTAGAAGAGCCAAATCAAGGCCAATTTCCCTCTTCAAGAACCAACAAATGAAATGCATGCTCCAACACCTGAAACTTTTAGTATAACCAATGGAAGCATTAGGGAGAAGGTACCTACAACCAATGAAGGAGTTGTGTTGTTTCTTATCAAGGAAGAATGAGTGACACTGGTAGGATGTATTTAATATTATATACTATGCCTGTTTTCCGTACGTAGGTATTAGTATGTAACCCAGGAATCATCGTTATTTCTTGTAAAATTCTATTACACAATAAAATCCCCTTTCTCGAGTGTGTATGTTACTACGTTTTTAGATGAACATTGTGCCGGTCACGACCTTATCCTGTTTTGGTCATGCTATGTAAAATACCACTTACGGTAGGCATAATTAGTAGTACTACGATGAGAATGTCGAAGGTCATTGGAGATGACAACCATGAGTTTCTTCAAAGTTAAAAGGAGACACGGATGACATAGGCTGAGCTAGATTAAGTTACAAGTTCCAACAGGTGAAGGGTCAAACCCAAGTAGGGGAGAACCGACCCTTAAGGAGAAAGTACGAAGGGCAGTTCAACTTTCAATTTCGATATAAAGGTACAGGAAAGTAGCAGCATGTGTAGGAGGAGATAGTTAGTTTTGTTTTTGGGTAACAGAAGAATGAATTCTTCTGTAAGATTACCTATAGGCTATGAGTTTCTTGTTTCTCAAGGAAAGGTTGGTCTTTCCTCCCCATACGACTAATATGAATTAGGAATTTTCCAAACTCCCAGGTACAAGTCAGATAGCCAAGAGAACCATATAGGTTCATGCCTTCAAGGATGTAGGATTTATCCTCATAACAAAGGATCAGTTAGAAATTCAGTGGGTCGTGTATATTGCCAAAGAGAGCATCGAATACTCAAAACATAAAAACTTAGGAATTTGATTTCAACCATAGTATAGGATTTAGTTAACTCGTGATAAAGGATTATAGCAGTAGGATAAATGTAAAGGGATAGAGTGTTTTCGTGAGTACGATTAGAGACCCATAGGAGGAGACCGTTCGAAAAGGGCTACGCCCATTAAGCATATAGTAATACTTTAGTGTTACTTTAGACATCATGATAGACTATGTGTTTAGTTTAGTTATTTCGTTAGTCGATAAGCATAAGAATTAATAGAAAACTAGGATCGATTTTCAACGTTCATAGGTTGACATAGGATGATAGTTAGACTTTACCATCAATACAGTGTAGATTAAGGACCTATAATTAGTTGTAGCCTCAAAATGTTTAAAAATCAGGGATCTATTGTGATAAGAAGATATCAAGGAAGGATAATGATTGGGTTCCCTCAGGACAGTCAGATAATGGTGTTGAATCTTTAGGTTTCATCGTGAGTCTTCAGGCCCGAGGGAGGATGATGACAAGAGCGATCAGGCATCGTGATCCTAATAGTTGGATAAGTGTCACGATGTATCATGAATAAATTGCTCGAACAATATATAGGTAATGTAGTTAGAGCCTTGAGAGAGGGATATTAGGCGACCTCGTGTTCATTATAATATAGTAGGCTGGAAGATACGCAAGCCTTATTATGAGTCCGTCGCCAATATTAGAGTACCGGTTCCAGTGTTTTCAAGCCAATAAACCCGTTATAGTAGTTTGGTTAAAATTCAGGATATTGGAACACCTAAACTAGGTAAGGAAATTGTTTATGATCTAGGTTTGTGTGTGTTTTATCGATATAACATAAGCCTTTTAGAGGCATCTTCCTGAAAAAGGATTCTATTAGGATGTTGTAGATAAATTCCATAGTTAATCACCTCATAACTAGTAGATGATATCGATATTTATGTCTGAAAGCGATCATCAAATGTAGCGTGTAAATTTTGGAAGTCCAGACCCACGAATTCCCGTTTTTGGAAGACTTCACGCGGAGTTCAGGAGTACATCTTTGGTAGAAAATGAAGTTCTACGCCTAAATAAGTACAGATGGACGAATTCGATGATGCAACGTCGGCTAGATCCTGAGTTGATCTTGTGAAACCCTAGTAGAATAGTATAAGAATTGTCTTAAAGTGCGGTAAGGATAGGATTTTGGGGACGTAATTTATATAAGTCGGGGAGAGTTTTAACACCCCATTTTCGCCTTACAACATAAACGAATTAGTCACATAACCGTTTTTGATAGAAGAGTATTTAGGATAAATAGTCTTGATGAAACTCGTAGTAACTGCAAAAACCGAGAGCATGCATGTAGAGAACGTCCAAATCCGACATCATGATAGGAAGTTATGTTTTTTAGAAGTTTCAGCGTAGTATTGTACTACATGTAAACCGAAATGGAGATCAGTCGATTGTTGGGAAAAATAATCTAAACGAGAGTTGAAGATCTCATCAATATAGTTTCGTCGATATAAATACAATCGAGTATGGAATTCATATGAGAGTCTTACGATTTTTGTACGGGCTTTAACAGGATAAGCCTGTTAAAATATAAATTTAAAAATAAAGTGAGAATTAGATGATAAAGTATAGATTAAAGTTGTAGATCTCGTCGATAGCTACGCTTGGATATAAAGAATGTCAAAAACGGAGCTCATACGAAGAAGTTATGAAATTTTAAAAAAAAAATCCGAAAATCGCACTCGTACACACGCACTGCACAACACGAAAAGACAACCCGATACGGCCCACCAAGTTTTTATCAAGTGTCACCCTCTTATTGAAGCCATGTCACCAACCCGGAAAAGATGCAAAGTGTGTATCCGTGTTGTATGGCATGCACCCCCACAATAAATATAAGTCTTCTATCTCTTTCATCTCTTACACACCCTCACTCCAACTCTTTTATCTCTCTCTCTCTCAAGTCTGAACCTTGGGGTATTCTTGGGAGTCCGAGGTACACCACTGTAGAGAAGCTCTGAGGCAGTGAGCCGGGCAAAAAGAATTGCTCGGTATCGAAGCTTTGCCGGTGATCTTCTCGGTTTTCGCTACGATCCTTGTAAGTTAAGCTACGCTCATATTTATATTCATAGTCGTTGTTATGAGTATATAAATAAGATTTATCAGTAAATCCAGTTATAATGTTGATTGGTCTACTTATGGCAGAGTTACCAAGAACTGTCACCCGGTTGATCCTTATTTGATCGAACTCTCAATATTCATTGATGTTAGAGAAATATCTAGATTTCATTAACAAATTTCCATATGAATTAATAAGTTAAAGTGTTATAGGTTAATACTCATTGGGCTCGTTACCAGCCATATTGGATCGCCCAGATAACTACCTAGGTGAGTTTTTCTCACTATATTATGTGTTCCAATATATATCCTCTATATGATAGGATATAGTTGCCTATAGTATGCATTTAGGCTAGTTTAGTTAGTTTCCTACAGTGCTAGTTTCCTGTAGTGTTGGATTTTTGTCTGTTACATATATATGTGTTGATATTTAATACGCGGGTAGTTGAGGGAAAACTAGCCTCGTACTGAAGGCCAATAGACTCAGGCGGACTAGCATTATGCTAAAGGCCAAAGTACGGACTAACTATATGTTGAAGGCAAAAAGAGCAAATCAACTTAGTGTTGAGGGCCACGGCGGACCAACTTTATGCTGAAGGACATTATGTGTATGCATTGTATATGTATTGTGATATATGGTATTTCGGGGAACTCACTAAGCCTCATGCTTACCCAGTTGTTTATAAATGTTTTTTTCAGGAGCTTCATTGGTTTGTGTGAAGGGCAAGGTTCGATTGTGCACACGCGCATTCAAAATATGTTTCCACATAAAGTAATTATACTCTAATATATTTTAATAAATAAAAATAATAATAATTGGGTTTAAAATCGAGACGTTACAAGAGGCTTCTAGAATCCTTCTCATGTTCAACTTTTGAACAATTACAGCTTAAGTCCTTGCACTTTTAATGAATCCCAAAATTAATTCAAATTAATTTCTCATTAATTCTTAATTAAATAACATTATTTATAATTAAGATATTAATCACATAATATATTAAAAAATTATTTATTACTATTTATTAATCATATAATAAATCAATAAATCAACCGCTTTCTCTCTATCTCTCTGTCTCTCTATCTATCTCTCTCTCTATCTCTCTCTCTCTCTCTCTCTCTCTCTCTCTCTCTCTCCAAAAGCCATTCTACTTAATTACTAGTTATGAGGGCAACCCAAAAAGGACTTTGTTATGAGTTCAAATATATACCAATTTATTTATGATCTTAGACACTTTAATCCAACATTAGTTGCCTCTCTTTCAGTACCTATTCACTTGAATCTTCACCATGGAAATGCAAATAAAACTTTGGACTCCTAAATCGAAGATCATAAAGGAATCAAAGTCAAATGACATATAAATCTTATATAACTATTTCTTGTAGATAATTAGAGGAATCGAAGAAAAATCACAGACCCAATATTGTTGCTTCTCTAAAATCATCCACCTCCATTCACGTTTAATCTCACATGAATTTGAGGTTTGGAGTGTAATCGATGTCGAAAGGTTTCCAAATCCTGAAGAAGTATCGGTGTAGTTCCTTCTTAAATCTAAAGGAGAGGTGAAATCAATAATTATGGTGGTCGTGGGAAGCAAGCGAGGTATAGAAGATAGATTGGAGCGGAAGATAGAGGTTCGGGGTGGAGATAGATAAAAGCAGTCGGTAATGACGAATAAGAATGATTTTCTAAACGAAGCGATGAACTCTATTTGATGTAACGATAAGCCTCGTCAACACAAATCCAATTCTTATTGGCTTACACATTCGGTGAAGGGTCATCGACACCAATCTATTTCTTATTGGCTTACACGTGAAGGGATGTAGAAGGACTAAATACGGACAACTTCAAATCAAGTGACTAATCCTACAAACCCCTCAAAATAGTGTGGCCAATGTTTAAAGCACAATAACTTTACTATTCATAAATCCTTCCATATTTAGTGTGTGTGTATATATATATATATATATATATATATATATATATATATATATATATATATATATATATATATATATATATGAATGGTGTATATGCTAATGTAAGCAAGTGAAATGATTTGTTTGACCACCTATATGGGTTGTGTGACCATATAGATTCTTTTGCATTACCATATAATGAAGAAAAAAATGTGTTTTATTTTTGAGTAAATTACATGAATGTTTCCTGTGCGTAGGATAATTTGTGCGTTTGGTCTCTAAGTTTTTTTTTTTGTTTAATTTGGAAGGTCCCCTAAAATGTATTTTTGTTACATTTTTTGTCCTTAATATACCTAAAACGACTATATTGTCCTTTTTATTTCTTTTTAATTTGTTTATTGTTTATTTCTTATTTATTTATTAAAAAAATATTTATTTCTTTTTTAGTTGGACCCACCCTTAGTCCTTCCCCCTTTCCATGATTTGTAGTCCTATACCTATAGTGTTTATTGATGTGAATGTGAATCACAACCTTTCCCAGTCAAAGTAGGATGTTGGTTACGACCGGGTGAGAATGGATGAAAGCGATCGCAACCAGTTGTACTTCCTAGTGAATGGATGCGAAACTCGGATGGCACGTTGCGATTGCGAGGCTTGGAAAGATGATTACGAATGACTAGAATTGGCTATTAGATGCGAAAGTGCAGAATGCGAAGACTCACACATGCGAGGAGTTTGCATGGTTTCCTATGTCGGTTAAGTTGGAAGGTTCTAGAAGGGTGTTTGGTTTATTTTTGCTATGAATAAGCCTTTGTAAGGCAATTTCCTTTTTGTAATTGGTTTTTAGGCTATAAATAGCCCTTGTTGAACCTAGGGGTGGAATTGGTACGGTACCGAGTTTTTTTTCTCCAAACCGTATACCGTACCAACGATAGTTGGTATAAGATTTTATCTACCAGTACCGTACCAAGTGTACTTGGTACCAATTAATTTGGCTACCAACAAATTTGGTTGGTACATATTGGTATTTGGTATATACCAAAATTTTTAACTAGTATGTACTATACATGAATATAAGTTGAATTTGTGGACATTTGGTCGTTGCTTCAGTCGCTTCTGGTAATATACTTTTTTGGAAACCACTAAAAGGATTAAAAGAGGTCCACCCCTAGCAAGTTGCTAGAGGAAACAAATGGAAACAATACAAGGAATGAGAAGGTAGTATTCCTTTTTAAGTTTCAGTTTATGTATCACCGATCTCGTGTACATCAAAAAATAAGTATCAATAAATTTGTTGGTGAATGTGTTACTTTAGTAATTCTAAGACTTGTTAGTTGTTATTCTAAATAAACATGAAGATATGAGAACTCATATTTCTTTGTATTTATGACTTGATATATATATATATATATATATATATATATATATATATATATATATATATATATATATATATATATATATATATATATATATATATATATATAGGTTTAGGTTCTATGGAAAACAAAAAACCCTAAAAATCATAAAAATGGATAAAAAAAATACTTAGAGATCATACAACTTTTTTTTGAATTTTTTTTATAAAAAATCGCAGCTTTTTATTAAAATTCGCTGAAAAAAAAATAAAAAATCAGTTTTTTTTTTTTATAAAAAAAAAATGTTTTTTTTCAAATTTTTTTTTCAGCGAATTTCTTTAAAAACCTGCGATTTTTTCATAAAAAATGTCAAAAAAAAAGTTTTGTGATCTCTAGGTATTTTTTTTATGCATTTTTATGATTTTTAGTGTTTTTTTAGGGTTTTTTGTTTTCCAAATAACCCTTCCCTATATATATATATATATATATATATATATATATATATATATATATATATATATATATATATATATATATATATATATATATATATATATATATATTGGTTGGTACGGTACAACCGTGGTATTCAAAATTTCATACCGTTACCGTACCAAGACTACTTAATTGGCATGGTATTACCAGCCAAACATATTGGCTACCAAACAACTTGGCTACATATTTAATTGGTTCGGTTGGTAACATGTTGGTTGGTTCTATGTGGTATATATTTGCCAGCCCTACTTGAACCTCGTGGAGGATATGTTTTTGCTGATTATCGAATAAAAGAAATCTGTTTTCTTTTGACTTGCTTACTTGTCCTTTGTCAAATCTAGATCGTGTTTTCTAGGTTGATGCGAACTCAAATCAATAGGTCATGATTTGTTTTCACTCGATACTCAATATATTGGTCTAGATTGTTTATCATAACTATCTTTTTTTTTATTTCTTGTTGCGCAAGTTATTGCTTTCTTGTCTTAATCTTGATTATCCGTTGTGTTCATAAAATCATAAAACCCAAAACGAAGTTACCCCCCAAGTACATGCATCATAAGTCGCATCAGAGCGTCAAATTTCGATTTTACTGACGAGTTTGTTCGATTTTGTTTGATTGATAAATCTTGTTGTTGGTGGTTTGGAAGTCGCATCAAGAAACCATGAATGTTGACGATCCTAACTTCGTGAATGTATTGTGTAAAGCCTTACGTAGTTAGCAAGATGGTGGAGAAAGGCGTCAGTCTAGGCGTGGGCAATTTAGGCTTGCTGAAGATTGCAAGGTCAACGAGTTGCATGAATTCGTTGGTGGGGCTGATCCCGAAGTTTACTTGGATTGGGAAAGATTGATTGACAAAATCTTTGAATTTAAGGAGTTAGAGGACAATAAGTTGGGTATTTTTCATTTGTCGGTTTCTGAGTGTTTCAGATACGTTCAGGAGGGTCACTACAGTCAGTACTATAGTCAGAAGTAGTCAATAATGTCTTTCATTTGTAGTCAGGTAGGCTATGTTAGGATTGATTTTCCACTGAGAGTGGATGGGATGGTTTTGGATCCAAAACCTTTAGCTTGGTAGCTCCCGGATGGATGTCATGCGACAGCTGGAGTCCGCAGGGCCAGGGTTTGAGTTATCAGTTCTTTAGTATGGTCGGGTGCGACATTTTCTGGTGTCATCAGTTCCTTTCTATTTTATTTTTTCATTGTAATCTTGAATGATTTGTTGAATGGTAATATCTTAATCAACTCTAGTTCTGTTTTGATTAATTATTTATGGTTGAACTGCTTACTGATTATAGGGTGATATATGTATGTTTCGAAACTCTGCAATATTGTTTCAGGAATCTGGATTCTTTTTTTCCCTTTAGATGTCAGGTGTGGTTTTTAGGAACCAAGTGGAAAAGTTTGGAGCTGAATCGGAATTTGAATGGTTTTGGAGTCATCGGACTCTAGCCAATTCCATGCACGGGAGGATAATTTTTCGGATTGATGGATTTTAGAATGCAGGTCATCACAAAGTTTCTTATTCAAGGATAATGGATAGCAGGTTTGATTCATTGAGAAGAATGAAGCTTATGCAAAGAATATTATTCATTAGTTAGTCGCCACCAAGGAAGCAGATTCTGAAGATTCAAGGTTCCCCATGTGGAAGACTAGAAGCTTTGGTAGCAGCGGAGGAAAGGGTTAGTGCTTACGCTTGGGTCAAGGGTTGTGTGAGGGCCTCTCTGTATGTTCTTGTCTGATGAAGGCTTTGGGGATCGAAGCACAACGCAAACACCTGATAGGGTCTTATAGGCTAGGGGTCTGTCTCATTTCAGATTTGCTTGTTGTCCTTGAAGTTTTGTTTGAAAAGCCATGGGGGATCCCATGGCAGTTGCATGATTGATTTAAGACTATGATTTCGCTCGTAGCATTCATCTGGGTTGAAATAGACTCGTTGGATAAAAGAGGCGGTTATAGGAGTGATGCCAGACAACAATTTGGCCTATAACATTCACTTCGGCTGAAGCATACTTGTCATTGTTTGATCGTTTGTTTGATTATTCGTTCCTATATTTAGGGGTAAGCCTTATTAGATTCGTGATGATGTATAGGCAAGTTAATTCCTTGTTTGTTGGATTTTTGTTTGGGTTCTCGCGTTTGTGTCAATGTGTGGAGTTTTCGATGTTGGTGGTTAGTCAGGAATGTCATTCCCCGGTTATCAATAAGATGGTGCGAAACCGGGAAATCTTGATTGAAGCACGTATGTGAGATTCTGGTTAGTATGGTTGGAATATGTATTAGTTTTGTCTGCTTGGAAGGAAGGTAGGTTATTGGAATCTTCAAATTTTGGATAAATAAGTAGCTCATCTTGATGTCAGTTGGTTGTAGTATGGTGTTTGTTTCTTCGTTGGGACACATGTTCTCGCTAACGATTAAATCGACTTCTTAGATTTAAAGGAAGTGTGTCTGTTTTGAGCATTGTTCCAGGGCTACAACATATGTGATTTCTTCCTTTGGAGATTTTCACTCAGGTTTGGCACATGCATCTGGTTTTGGAAATCCTTGTGATTGTAGTTGCAGATTCATACATTCAGTATGGCACCGACTCTTGCAGGAGGGAGTAGACTTGGAAAACCCATAAGGGGTTTGGAGAGTGTTTTAAAAACAAGTTGTAAGGACAAATTTCAAGTATGAAACCTAATTTAAGTGGGGGAAAACTTGTTGGATTAGGTGCCTGTTGGGTCAAAAATATGGTTTATACTTTGCTTTTCTAGGCAATTGGGTTTTTGGTCATGTAATATGTGTTTGCAGTTGTGTGTCCACGGCCCAAGTGGGTGTTTACGGCCGTGAACTGGTTCACGACCGTGAACCTGTTCACGACCGTGAACCTGTTCACGACCGTGAACCTGTTCACGGACCATGTTCCATATAAATAGATGTAAGGGTGAGAAGTGCAGGTGTGAGTTTGTACGGCTAAAAAGGAGCTTAAGTGTGTGTACTCTAAGGTGTTCTAGAGAGAGAAAGTAGAGAAGGTGCAAGTGTGTGTGTGAATCTTGTGTTGGATCATAACTCTTATCATCAATACATTAAAGATTAATCTTATTCTTCTTCTCCTTCTTCTCTAATTTGATCTTGCATCACCCAATTGATTTCGATTCCGCACCATCAATTGGATCTGATTGATACGTCAAGCAAATTTGGGATTTACAGTTGGTATCAGAGCTTGGTCTGTATCAATCATTTTGGCTAGATCTGGAGCGTTTTTGATCTTATTTTTGAAGGATTTTTGCGTTTTTGGGTAGTTCTTGGCAAAATAGTGTGGGTTTGTTCTTTGCGTTTTTCATAAAAAACGAGTTTTTGATCGAGTTTTGGAGTAAAAAGTGGTGAAAAGCGTTGTATTTCACGTCATCTGCGAGGTGTTCACGGACTACGAAGAAGGGTTCTCGGCCGGAAGAAGGGTTCATGGTCGTCGGAGCTTTCACGGCCTTCGGAGCTTTAACGGCCATCGGAGTTCACAGTCCTCGGAGTTCACGGTCCTCGCATGTTCACGGTCGGTGGTTTGCGGTCCGAGGTTCACGGTTAGTCTCGCACGTTCACGGTTCTTCGCCTCGTTCCCGGTCCACCTCGTTATCGGCTCCAGCACAGTCCTCGCACGCAAAGTCCTCATCTTCGCAACATCTTATTAAAAAATTGGGGTGGTGGAGGATCGAACCCGGGTCTCCTGCCAACTCAACCAACACGCCTTCCACTTGATCTAGCATGGAACACGTTCCAAACCTTTGCGTTTTTATTCAATTGGATTCCTTTCTCAGTTCTTAATTTCACAATATTGTCACTTTTTGCCCAAAATAAAATTGTTATATTTTTCAAATTTCATTTTCAACCAAAAAGTTTTGACCATTAATTTTTGACTTTCTACATTGACTTTTGACCTAAAATTTTGACATTGACCTTCAAGTTTGACCTTTGACTTTAAACTTTGACTTTCTCGTTTAACTTTAAAATTTCAAATTTAGCTTTTTAAGTTTGATTTTTTAAATTTGACGTTTAAGGTTGACTTTTGAGTTTTTAGTCAAAGGGCATTTTTTTTAAACAATGAGTTCTTCACGCATTTCGATAAATGAAGTTTCATGTACTCCATCGTGTAAAGCTACGATTAAATTTCTTTGTGAACAAATTGATTTGCTAAAAAGGGAAAATGAGGACCTTAAATATGAAGGCTATACTCTTAGGAAAGGTCAGAAACCCCTGAAAGAACAATTAGAGGCCAAAACAAAGGACTTCTGAAAACTTTAAATAAGAATATAGCAACAAATGTGCGTATTATAAATATGTTAAGGAACAGCTTGCTAACATGACTGTCGAGCTTGACTCTTTGAAAAATAAGTTTAAAAATGCATATTTTAATTTTAGAAAATATGATGGGTCAAGTGAGGTAGTTGCATCCATTATTGAAAAACAACTAAAATTAAAAGATAATCAAAATAAGGGTCTGGGGTACCACAGTGTTCCACCTCCCTTTAATGACAACTATAACCCACCCCTTGAAACCAATGAGGTAGAGACACTTGCTCAGTATGACCAACCCCCTGCACCAACTTCAGTTAAGACTGAACAATCAGGGCCAACTGAGGGTGCTGAGATGAAAGATACTAATGTTTCTACTTCATGTGCAAGTAAAGTAGTAGAGGATGAGAACAAGGAGAACACTATTGAACAAACCAATGAATCCTTGAAATCTGAATCTGTTGCTTCTAATCAACCTGTTATTGGTAAATACAGGCCACCAAAACAAGCGAATCAGAGTGCCTGCTGTGTGTGTGCATGTGGAAACAACCAGAAATGAGGCAAGGGTACGCCACCAAGGGCAGAAAGAAACAATTCCTACGTGAAGAAAAAGACATGTTTTCACTGTGGAACACCTGGACACATTGCCAGAAATTGTCAAAATCGCGCATAAGTTCCCTACAATCGCACAAGAAGGGAAAGTCGGCCAAGAAACCAAGCTCAAGAGATGCTCCAGTGAAGCCAAGACCGGTTAGGTCAAATCCATCTCGACGGCCGACTTCAAGCTCAAAAGCAAGCGATAAGGCACCCATCGGATCGAACAAGAAATGGGTTAAACCTGACTACAGATGGGTACCGAAGGTTCAATCTCCCAAATCTCCTAATGCTTCTAACATTTCTTCATCTTCTATTTGTGATAAGCAGGATATGTCATGGGAGAGAGTTCCTTGCACAGATGACAAAGGTCAACCCAGTTTCAAAATGAATTGGGTTCCAAAGACCAACTAATCCCACTCTGTGTCGGAGCAGCTATGGAGGCATATCATCAGACTTCGGTTTGTTGATAGTGGCTGTTTCCAGGCACATGACAGGAGGCATCTCTCAACTATACAACATTCAGAACTTTGTTTGAGGGTATGTGTCCTTTGCGGGAAAGAAAGGAAAGGATCACACATGGGGTTTGTGCTTAACGATGTGAAGAATTTTCGGATCTGTTCTGAGATTATGCGTGCCATTCTTAGACCTTCTGGATGCAAATTCAATCGGTGACTGACGGTTTGAGTTTTCTTCTCTATACTCCTGAGTTTATCTTAAACTGATTTGTTTTGAAGACAATCTTTTATTTTCTTATAGTTTTCGTTAGTAGGTATTGTTTGGGAAGTGATATCAAGAAAGTGATAACGAGCAGTCTAAACATGTGTAAGGGACTGAATCTAAATTGTCTAGACTCTGTGTCCAATGTGCTGGTACACACGAAGGATTTGATAGTGTGGATTTAGATAGGATTGTTTGGACTCACCATACAACGCTCGGGTAGATTGAACAGTAAGATAAACACGGGAACCCACATGATACACTAAATTAATACGAATCTAGAACTGTGGCTTAACTTTTCCTTGATGTACGGACTTATGTCCTTAATTCTGGTTCTGATAGGGCAACTGGGGGGTTCTGCTAAAGTAGGTCTGTAGGAAATTATTTTCTTGCTTTCTATCTGTCAGTCAGATGTTGCTTCCTCTGCGTGATTGGAAGAGATCTGACCTGGATTGCAACATATGCAACTCTAATTCTACGCACCTCATTATCTATGAAATTCTTTCTATCTGTTAGCCATATGATGTCCCCTCTGCATGATCGGAAGATCCGACCTGGGACACAGCATATGCAACATTCTACCTCTCAATCCCTCTATCCTAGTTAGCCATATGTTGTCCCTTCTGTGTGATTGAAAGAGATCCGACCTGGGACACAACATATGCACCTATTTCTAAATCTGACTTCCTCCTTAATAATTGTTTACTCACCTAAAGTAAGGAGTTCTTTGGAAGTTCTTGATAACCAGGGTATATCGGGAACTGGGGAACACGTTCTAGTGCAACTAAAATTGAACCATTTAGAGGTTGTCTGTAGATCTCACTGCTTAATTTAAGTGGACAATAATACCCGTGGTCGTCGTCAGCTAAATGGTATATTTAGAAAAGTTTGTCAATATTCTTCGTGTTTAAGTGGACCACAATACCGACAATTGACTAGATCTATTCATGATGGTGAAGGTACTGATAATCAAAGTTAAGACTGTCTCACAACTTTGATCCCAATTATTTTTGTTTTTGTTAAATTTGTTCATACTTTTCCTCTATGCACAAATTTAGGGGAGAATTAAAAATTTCAAAAATCAAACAAAAATCAGAAAATTAAAAAATTAAACAAAAACCAGAAAATTAAAAATCCAAAAATAGTGTTATTTCTGTTTTATTTTTTGTTCAGAAAAATAAAATCAAAATTAAAAAAAATCAAAAAAATCCAAAATATTGTGTGCTAAGTTTTCTTTTATTTTTGTTTTGTCTTGAAAAGTGAATTCAGATGTAGAGGAGACTCATGGAGACTGTTTCGAGATTTTCTGAGTCAAGGCTTCGTCCGTGATCATCGAAGAATTCTCATTCGAAGGAACAAGAAATGAAGACTATTCTTTCAACATTCAATCTTTCAACCCCAGAAGCAAGGTGAAGCTGACTTGAAGATTATGTGACAGATTGCATTGAAGCCTCCTCAATCAATTTGATGCTATCTTATACCTGCTGAAGTGATACAGAAGATTAGATCTCTCTGTTATTCTCTCTGAAGATTTTCAAGAATCTCTACAAGAAGCCTCCTCATCCAACGTGCGTTTAATGTCAAATTTTGAAGAAAAGCCCAACTGCTCAAGATGAAGTCATTTATTGAAGATTCATCATGTTCATCTTGAAGCTGTGAAGAAATCGAAGATAAACGCTGAAGCCAAGCTCCCAATGAAGATTGACAAGAAAATCCAACTACATTTTTAGGAGGAGTTTGTTGGGTCAGTTAGAAAAGAAAGCTATAAACAAACGGGGAGATTGTTGGGTCAAAAATATGGTTTATACTTTGCTTTTCTAGGCAATTGGGTTTTTAGTCATGTAATATGTGTTTACAATTGTGTGTTCACAGCCCAAGTGGGTGTTTACGGCCGTGAACCTGTTCACGGCTCATGTTCTATATAAATAGATGTAAGGGTGAGGAGTGCAGGTGTGAGTCTGTATGGCTAGAAAGAAGCTTAAGTGTGTGTACTCTAAGGCGTTCTAAAGAGAGAAAATAGAGAAGGTGCAACTGTGTGTGTGAATCTTGTGTTGGATCATAACTCTTATCATCAATACACTGAAGATTCATCTTATTCTTCTTCTCCTTCTTCTCTATTTTGATCTTGCATCATCCAATTGATTGGGATTCCGCACCATCAATTGGATCTGATTGATACGTCAAGAAAATTTGGGATTTATAGTGCCTAAGCCATTAAATAAATTATTCTAAACATAAATTATTAACAAAGTGCTTTTGAGTTGCCCTCAAACCTAGTAAGAGAATTGAATATAATTTGGAGAGAGAGATACTGATTTATTAATTTATCATATGATTAATAAATTAATTAGAAATCAAAATAAATAATTTACTAATATGTTTTGAGAAAAATATATTAATTCAAAATTATATTGTAAAATTATAAATTAATCAGAAATTATTTGGAATTAATTTTGGGATTAATTTAAAAAATTAAACGTGGAAGGACTAAAGGTGACAATGTTCAAAATATTGAGCATTGACCAATTCTAGAACCTCGCAAGAGGGTTGGATGAATTCTAGATTGGTTCTAGAGTTTTTCTTGGGCTCTAAGGAAACTTGGGGGGGGGGGATGCAAAAGGGATAAGACTTATCCAAGGAAACCTGTCTTATCCAAACCCCTCTAGTCACCTACATAAACCCCCCCCCCCCCCCCCTTGAAGTTCATATTTTCAGCAATCATAATTCCCAAAGGAATTCCGAAAATCATTTCCCCTCTCCTCTCTCCTCTTTAGCCTCCAACTACTAGGGATTGGGTGTGAGCCATTAAAGGCACGAGACTTCTGGTGTTGGCTTTCTAAAGTTCTACTAAGAAAGATTTCTAGTTTATTTACAATTATAAACTAAAAGGTATGTTTTCTATTATCCCTTCTCCTAAATCAAAAATAGTAATGTACTTTAGGGCTCTTGAATTCAAATTGTTGTTTGCTTATCATAGTGAGAACATATATCCTTTAGGGTGTATGTGTGTACCATTCATATTTTGGTAAATTTCCCTTTTTCCCTTAATGCAAAAACTTCACATTTTGGTCCCCTAGCTAGTACGTCGGGCGTACTCTAAGAGTAAGCTTAGTGTACTAGCCCTTTCCGGATCGCGGGACTCATCCACATACGCGGGGCGTACGTGGATTACGCACAACGTATGTGACGCAGAGGAAAACCCTAATTTTTAAGGTTTTCACCCTATTTAAACAACTTATCTCACTCTTGGACACTCTATTGATCAGCCTTCATCACCTTATGCCCTAATATTGAAACCCTAAGCGTATTTGGTGAGATTTGAGCTTAAAAGTGTGTTTGTTGGTGTTTTGTTGTGAAGATGAAGAAGAAGAAGAGGAACACTTGGAGGGTGCTTGGGATTTGCTTGAGCTTATAGAGCCAGAGTTATCTTCACCTTAGCAAGACTTTTGAGGTAAAAAGCTCTCACCTTGATGGTCCTTTGTGCTAGATCCATTTTATGGTGTTATTTATGCATTTTTGACTCTTTTGAGTTAAATTTAAGCTTTTGATCTACTCTAGAAGCCATGGATGTTAGATCTTAGCTTTATTAATGTCCTATGTTCATAAAAATGCAAACTTTATGGAGGATATTGGTCCATGAAAGTATTAAGATCTTTATTAAGCTTATTTTAAGCTTTGAGTCCCATTAAGCCATGCATGGGCCAGGGATAGACTATAAAGTTTTTGGGATTAGGTCGATGATGATTTCTGGGCCCAATTTGGAAGTTGGGCCTTGTTGGGCCTTAGGATGCGATTTAGGAATTCGGGACTTTTGAGCTAAAGGGTTGGACCTTAGATTTAGGCCAAATAAGAAATGGGGTAAAAGGGTCTTTTACCCTGAATATTGGACAAGTAACTTCGATTCTTGATTATGGGTTGAGATCCAATTATTAATTGGTTATTTATTTGTTGTCATTAGCACGGGGATTTTCCGGACCAACAAACTAAGAATTTACCTGAGAGATACTGCAGCTTGAGGTGAGTTTCCTCACAGTGTTTAGCGGGTCGAAGGCACCAATGTCGGCCCATGGTTTGTGATGTTTAGGATGCTAGATGTCTATGTGACTTTTGCATATGTTATGTGTTTATATGTTTATCGGGCTGGGCCCGGTGACCATTCTGTATGCTATTTATCTTTTTGATTATTGCATGTGTTATGTGTTTATATGTTTATATGTATACCGGATGGGGCCCATTATATGTTTATTTTGTATGGTATGTGGTATTTCGGGGAACTCACTAAGCTTTGTTCTTACGGTTTACAATTTATGTTTTCAGGTACTTCTGGTTCGAAGGGGAAGAGCCCGGGATGATTACAGTGCACACACCACCTCGTTCCGCATTCTATATTACTCTGATGTATTGGGATGTTATTGATACATTTTGATTAACCATGATTTCTATGATGATGTTTTGGATAACAGTTTTAATTAATTTTAAAACGAAAATTTTTGGTCTTAATTTTTGGACGTTAGAAGTTGGTATCAGAGCCTTAGTTTCAGGGATTCAGACATACTCTCGGGTGTGTCTGAACTCAAACTGAGGGTTTGGTAGAATTTTTTCAAAAATAAATGTTTTATAAAAAGGGTTTTCTAATAAAAGAAAAAAGGGTATGGTTCATGCAATCAACCAAGCTCAAGTAAGTTTTCCCAAAATACCCATACATGTTTTATGATATGCTTTGAATTGTGAATCTGTGAATCGCATGCTAATTAGGGCTAAGGATATGCTTAGAATTTGCTTGATAGAATGCTAGGAGAGATTCCTTTATATGCCTACTGTATGAGCTTGTAGACTTACATGCTAGTACTGATCAGTCAGTGATCGGATGGCCTGTTTAGGTTATGCTTGTTCCGATTACTCAATGATCGAATGTTGCTTGCTTTGTGCTTTATAGGAGTTCCCAGTAGCTTCATCTAACGAGTAAGCGAATATACTAAGTTACATATTGTTGAGACAAAATAATTTTAGAAGGTTAGGTCTTAACTCTATTATGCATCTCTTGTTTGAGTCCAACCGTTGTAGTGTGAGACCTTTCATTCGAAGAATTATCTGGTGTCAGAGATATGTAATTGTATTCATGAGCTAGTTGGAGGAGGTAAAGGGGAGTTCCTTCTATAGCTGATGGTAGGGAGTAGTATAGTGATTGCCCTAGGAAAACCTAGGAAGATATTTAGTGTTGGGATCCTTATCTTGTTGAGGATTGTATGTGTAGTCAAGGAGAGAATTGGAGGATTCAAAGCGATCCTTGAGGAAAGTATGGATAGATATGGAAGGTAGTATGGGCCCGTACTACTAGAAGCAGCGGATCCATACTCGATTCAAGGAGGGCTGAGATGAAACTAGGAAGCTTATAGAGTTTGAGACTCCTCGATATATGTAGTGATGTGTATTCTGATGGTTTATATGGTCTATTTTTAGTATGGTGACTCTTCGAGGGAGACCGATTAGTGATCCTGGTGCTGGTGACAATTCAGGCTCGGGTTCTAGAGTCGGGTAGTTGGATGATCAGACGTGGGAGTTCATATCATCTGAGATTACCCGCATCATACTTGAGCAAACTCCTATGATCTTTGGTACGATCAAGGAGGGTATCATGGAGGTGTTGGAGGAACGCTTGGGTTCTTTCCGTTATGAGATGGTGGCTTTGATTGGGGCACGTTCTTTGACTTTCAGGGAGTTCCGGGAATGTGGGGCTCCGGAGTACTTTGGGGAGAGGGACCCGATCGCGAGCAGGTGTTTGTTAGCGGATGTCGGTAATGCCTTCTACACTAGCAGTTGTCCTGATGGAGCAAACTCAGTTGGATACTGGTGGGAGAAAGTTGGGCGCTCCGTTGGTGATGAGGCGATTGATTCAATGACATGGGATGACTTTGTGACTAGATTCTGAGCTGAGTTTGCACCAGTGATTGAGGTGTAGTAGTTGGTGAGGTCGTTCTAGGACCTTCGCTTAACTATTGAGACAGTGGCTGAGATCACCGTGATGTTCCGTGAGAAGGCATTGTTGGTTCTGCAATATGTGGCGGATGAGGAGATGAAGAAGGAAAGATACCATGACATGTTGAGGAGTGATATTTGACAGTTTGTGAGCCGATCCAATTGCAAGATATTAGAGGATATAATTGTGAGGGCTAGAGAGAGAGAGAGGGGGGGAGAGATTGATTTGGAGATGGAGAGGAAGAGGAAGTCGGATCAGACTCAGGTTTCAGGGAGTTCGGGAAAGAGGCCCAAGGTATTTGATTCAAGATCGAGAGGACAGTAGGGCTGGAGCTGTTGTGGAAGGTGCGACAAGACGCAGGATGGGGCGTGCATGGTGGGTGGTTCTGGCTTCTTCAAGTGCGGCTGGACGGGTCATATTAGCATGATTGTACTGCTACAACTACCACCACCACCCCAGTACTTGATCCAATTTGCTTCCATTGCAATCAAAGGTGCCACAAGATGGCCCATTGTTCGATTTTGGCAGCAGCAGGACCGATGGTAGCACCCGCTCCAGCGACTCTTTGGATTACTGATGGCCATTAGGGCAAGGCGGATGCGGCTGTGGTGAAGAGCAGGGATTTTCAGCTGACGACCGAGGAGGCTCGCGCAACACCTAATGTGGTGACGGGTATGTATCTTCTTCTTATCTGTTTATTTGTATTGAATTGCCTGCTTATATTTGTATGTTTTATTTTAGGATCATTCTTCGTGAACGATATTTCTGCCTTGGTATTGTTTGATTCGGGGGCTACCCGATCTTTTGTATCTCTTGCGCTCAGCAAGCAGTTTGTTGGAGCTCAAGGGGAGCTGGATTTTGCATTAGAGATTGAGATTGCAGATGATCGATCAATTCAGGTATCAAGGGTTCATCAGGGCTGTGTTCTTGATATGTTCAACGAGCAATATCTGATTGATTTGGTTCCTATTCCTTTGTGCGGGAACAACGTTATCTTAGGGATGGACTGGTTGACCCCCAATGCGGCGGTGATCGATTGTGAGCATCAGTTAGTACATATTCGGATCCCAAGTGGGGGAAAGTTAGTGGTTTAGGGAGAGAGAGCTCAGCAAGGGCCGATTTTATGTTCAACGGCTAGGGCCAGATGCTATCTTCACCAGGGTTGTTCTGGTTACGTCGCCTATGTTATGGATACCCGGGATAAAGCTAAGGCGACCGTGGTTGATGTGTTGAATGTATGGGAGTACCCAGATGTGTTTACAGAGGATTTACTTGGGGTGCCTCTGGAGAGGTAGGTGGAGTTCAGGATTGACTTGGTTCTAGGTGCGGCTCCAATAGCCACGGCACCGCATCGGTTAGCTCCTCCAGAGATGCATGAGTTGTCTACACAGCTGTAGGAGCTGTTAGACAAAGGATTCATTCGTCCGAGCAGTTCGTCATGGGGATCACCAATATTGTTTATCAAGAAAAAGGATGGATCTCATTGGATGTGTATTGATTATCGGGAACTGAATAAGCTAACGGTGAAGAATCGTTATCCACTCCCGAGGATTGACGATTTGTTTGACCAACTTTAGGGTGTATCTTGGTTTTCCAAGATTGATTTGTGTTCGGGTTATCATCAGATGAAGTTCTGAGAGGAGGATGTACAAAATACGGCCTTCCAGACTCGTTATGGTCATTACGAGTTTGTGGTGATGCCCTTCAGGCTCACCAATGCTCCAACCACGTTCATGGACCTCATGAACCGTGTATGCATGTCGATGTTGGATCGGTCTGTGATTGTGTTTATTGATGACATCCTGGTCTATTCTATGACCCAGGAATGGCATGGGGAGAACTTGAGGGAAGTTTTGGAGACTTTGAGGAGGGAGAGACTTTTTGCGAAGTTCTCCAAGTGTAAGTTCTGGTTGCACGAGGTGCAGTTTCTGTGACGCCTTGTCAACCAGAATGGCATTTTTGTCGATCCGACTAATTTCGAGGCCATGATGAGATGGGAGGTTTCGAGGTCTCCATATGAGATTCGGAGTTTCCTTGGTTTAGCAGGGTATTATCAGAGATTCATTTAGGATTTCTCCAAGATAGCAGTTCCTCTGACTCGGTTGACGAAGAAAACGATCATTTTTTGTTGGGGGCCTAATCAGCAGGTAGTTTTTGAGACACTGAGATAGAAACTATGTGAGGCGCCGATACTGTCCATGCCTGAGGGTGTTGAGGATTTTGTGGTTTATTGTGATGCTTCGATCTCGGGTTTGGGTGTAGTTCAGATGCAGCGGGGTCGCGTTATTGCTTACGCTTCGGGGCAACTGAAGCCTCATGAGGCAAATTATCCGACGCATGATTTAGAGCTGGGGGATGTGGTTTTCACCCTCAATATTTGGCGAAATTACCTCTATGGGGTCCGCTATACTATTAACACGAATCATAAGATCCTGAGGTATCGTATGGATCAACTGAATCTGAACATTAGGCAGTGTCGGTGGTTGGATGTGGTGAAGGATTATGATTGTGAGATCTTTTACCATCCGGGGAAGGCCAATGTGGTGACTGACGCTCTCAGTCGCAAGTCTGAGGTATATTTTACCATCCGGGGAAGGCCAACTGGAAAAGTGAGCGCATAGTGGGATATGTGGCTTCCTTTTGTTATGATAGGTGAGGGTTATTGAATCTCCATCGAAGAGTGTGGGTTCTGTATTGGGGAGCTATATGTTAGGTTCTGATAGAGGAGGCACACAAATCGAGATTCTCTATTCATCCCGGTGCGACGAAGATGTATAGAGATCTTTCTCCTGATTATTAGTGGCCCTATATGAAGCGGGATGTATCTTGGTACGTGGAGAGGTGCTTGACTCATAGAAAAGTCAAGGTCGAGTATTAGCGGTCTCATGGAAAGGTGCAATTGTTAGATATCCTCGTTTGGAATTGGGAGGAGGTTACCATGGATTTCATTACGAACTTGCCTCGTACTGCGTGCGGGGTGGATTCAATTTAGGTCATCGTGGATCGATTGACCAAGAGCGCGCATTTTATTCCGATTCAAGAGAGTATCTCTGCAGAGAAGTTGGTTGAGGTATACATATGGGAGGTCGTGGCACGACATGGGGTGCCGGTTTCTGTGGTTTCGAACAAGGACGCCCGGTTTACTTCTAGATTTTGGAAGAGGTTCCAGAACGAGTTGGGTACTCGTCTTCATTTCATTACGGCTTTTCCCCTGTAAACTGAAGGTTAGAGCGAGCGGACTATTCAGACCTTGGAGGATAAGTTTTGGGTGTGTGTTTTTTATTTCGGTGGGAGTTGGGATACGTATCTCCTTTTGCTGGAGTTTTCATATAACAACAGTTATCATGCCAACATTGATCGATCTCCTTTGGAGATGCTCTATGGGAGGAAATGTAGGACCCCAATATGTTGGGGTTAGGTCGGTCAACAAGTCATGGGGAGTACCAAAGTGGTACTCAAGACTACCAAGTTGATTCAGCAGTTTTAGAGTAGACTCCAGACGGCTTAGAGTCGGCAGAAGAGCTATGCCTACAAGCGTCGATCAGATCTAGATTTCCAGGTTGAGGATATGGTTCAGCTGAAGGTGCCACCTTGGAAAAGTGTCACTCGATTCATGAAGAGGGGAAAATTGAGCCCCAAGAATATTGGTCCTTTAAGGGTTTTGGCCCAGGTGGGCCGCGTTGCTTATTACTTGGATTTTTCGGAGGAGCTTAGTCTGATCCATAGCACATTCCACGTCTCTCAGTTGCAAAAATGTTTTGTGGATGATTCCCCTATGGTTCCATTGGAGGATATTCAGGTGGATGATCGCCTAAATTATATCGAGAGAACGGTGGCGATTCTTGACCGGAAGACGAAAACCTTGAGGAATAAGTTTGTTAGGTTGGTGAAAGTTCAGCGTCAGCACCACAAGGGTTTCGAATGGACGTGGAAGCTGGAGGACGAGATGAGGGAGCAGTACCCAGAGTCGTTTGGAGCAGCAGACTTCGAGGACGAAGTCTGATTCAAGTGGGGAGAATTGTAACATTCGTATTTTGGTAAGTTTCCCTTTTAGCCCTTCATACACAAACTTTACATTTTGGTCCCCTAGCTAGTACACGGGGCGTACTACCCCTTTCCGGATCGTGGGACTCATCCATGTACGCGGGGGTACGTCGATTACACACGACGTACGCGAGGCAGGGGCAAACCCTAATTTTTAAGGTTTTCACCCTATATAAACAGCTTATCTCACTCTTGGATACTCTATTGATCAGCATCCATCACCTTATGCCCTAATATTGAATCCTTAAATGTATTTGGTAATATTTGAGCTTGAAAGTGTGTTTGTTGGTGTTTTGTGGTGGTGAAGATGAATAGGAACACTTGGAGGGTGCTTGGGAATAGCTTGAGCTTGTAGATGCAGAGTTATCTTCACCATAGCAAGCCTTTTGAGGTAAAAAAAGCTCTCACCTTAATGGTCCTTTGTGCTAGACCCATTTTATGGTGTTATTTATGTATTTTGGAGTCTTTTGAGTTAAAGTTGAGCTTTTTATCTACTCTAAAAGCCATGTATGTCAGATCTTAGCTCTATTAAGGTCCTATGTTATTAAAAATGCAAACTTTATGGTGGATATTGGTCCATGAAAGTATTAAGATATTTTTTAAGCTCCTTTTTAAGCTTTGAGTCCCATTAAGCCATGCATGGGTAGAAAGTTGCCAAATTTACATGATAAGTTACCTTATACTATAGAATCGGATCTGAGAGTTTGACACGATGTCTTAACCGATTAAGTGCTTAATGAAGTGGATTGGTAGTCTGGGAGTACGTTATGCGTACCCAGCTGGTATGCTGCGCGTACTGACCCCGGACGAAGTATGCTAAGCGTGCGAGCTGAGTACGCCCGCATACTCAGCAGATGGAATTTTGGGCTTGACATTCTTGGTTAGGGCTATATTTTGGGCTTTTAGATTTTGGGCCTTATTGGGCCATTGGCTTATGACTTTGGGCCATGGATAGACTATAGATATTTTGGGATTTGATACTTGATGATTTTTGGGCTCAATTTGGAAGTTAGGCCTTATTGGGCCTTGGGATGCCATTTAGGAATTTTGGGCATTTTGAGCTAAAAGGTTGGGCCTTAGATTTGGGCCAAGTAAGAAAGAGGGTAAAAGGGTCTTTTACCCTGAATATTGGACACGTAACTTCGATTCTTGATTATGGGTTGAGATCCAATTATTAATTGGATATTTACTGTTGTCATTAGCTCGGGGATTTTCCAGACCAGCAAACTAAGATTTTATTTGAGATACTGCAGCTTGAGGTAGGTTTCTTCACTGTGTTTAGCGAGTCGAAGGCACCAATGCCGGCCCATGGTTTGTTATGTTTAGGATACTAGATGTCTGCGTGACTCTTGCATATGTTATGTGTTTATATGTTTACCCGGCGGGGCCCGATGACCATTACGTATGCTATTTATATTTGTGATTATTGCATGTGTTATGTGTTTATATGTTTATATGTTTATACGTATACCGGGTAGGGCCCAATGACTTATAATTTTGTATACCAAGCGGGACTCGGTGCCGAGCGAGGCCCAATGTCGGGCGGGGCCCATTATATGTTTATTTTTTATGGTATGTGGTATTTCGGGTAACTCACATAGCTTTGTGCTTACGGTTTACAGTTTATGTTTTCAAGTACTACTGGTTCGAAGGGGAAGAGCCTAGGATGATTGCAGTGCACACACCACCTCTTTCCACATTCTATATTACTTTGATGTATTGGGATGTTATTGATACACTTTGATTCACCATGACTTCTATGATGATGTTTTGGATAATAGTTTTAATTAATTTAAAAACGAAAATTTTTTGTCTTAATTTTTGGGACGTTACAATGCGAACTTAGGGTTTTATGTTTTTCGCCAAAAATATGATTTTTGTTATCTATAAAGCCTATTAGTGGTATCAGAGCAGTTGTTCTCTGTGTCTTGCATAGAGTTGAATAAGATCAAAAACCCTTATGATGGTTTTCGATTTGGACAAGGGTTTTAGAAACCCTAGCCTGCTTCTTCATTTTCGAAATTGCTAGGGTTTTGGTAGGGCTTACTTGTTTTTCATAATTATTAGTTTTAAATGCCTTTAAATTGGATAATTATTATTTGGTAAATCCTAAACCCTAATTTCAAAATTAGAGGGTATTTGATTAGGATTAAAATTTATTTGATTAGTTGGTTAATGGTGAATAATTTTTTTACTCCTTATTGGTTTAATGTAAATTGAATCAATTTTATTAATTTCGAATTTTTAATTAAACCTAGTATTTTTTTTGAAAAAGTTTTAAAATACACCTTTTATATATAATATTAAAAGTTAATTACTATATGTATAAGACTAAGTCATCCGGATCTCTAGTATGCCTCATTCACGAAGCTGAAGTATAAGGGGGTATAAGGAAACTGTCTATAAAATGGTAGTTGAATGGGTGTCCAATCTCACCCACGACTTCCTTGTTTGGTGGAGGGTCTTAAGCATAACAGATCTGATAGAACATTAACTTCATTAAAAGTATAATGCTATTAAAGTAACTAAAACACCTTTTATAAAATCTCACTCTTAGTTACTTTAGGAAAAATGTGAAAAGTATGCTAATACATAATATTGCACATTATACTTTATAGTAGTTTAGTGGAGCATGTTTGGTTAATCGACACACTAATAGTGACTATAATGAGTAATAACGGGCATCTCGAAAAATTATCATTGATTAATGGAGTGTGTGTGGTTAATCGGCACATTACTATGAGATGATAAATGACATTGAGAGCGCCAAGAAATTTTGTATGGTTATTCACATCTTTTTTTTAATCCTCGATATCCCAGTCACAAATAGAAGAGCATAATCTGAGATTAAAGATTCCATTGATAGATACAATGAATCTCAAAAGATCTAGGAATTTCATATATCAAAATTGGTAAATTGCTTTTTCCTGCCTTCATAAATTCACAACAAGATTATGACATCCCTCTGCTTAGTTGTGAATTATTATTTTGATTCCTAGCCTTAATCGTTTATTATGGGTTAAATATTAAGGATACTTGTCATCTAACTAAAACTAGCTTCTTTCTTTGTAGATGTTTACTCCAGCTCATGCTTCTGCTCCATCATCATCCACCCATTACTCGGGTTTCTCCCTACTCTCTATCGTGTCCAAAGTGACCTTTGATGGAACCAACGACAATGATTGGATGTGTAACATAAATATTGTTGGAACCTGAAAGTGAACCTCTAGCAATCCTAAGTACATATTCCGAAGTGTGTTGGTTCCGAAAGGAAATATGATCCAGAACCTGTCAGGAGCTAAAGAAAAGAAGAGGAGAAGTATTTTGAAGAGGAACACATTCCGGAGCTGATCCTGATGTCCGGAATGTATGCTGATCCGGATCAAACTTTCATTTCCGGAATAATGCTTGTCCGGAATGAAGTCTTTCTGTCTTTTGTGCATTTATTATGTTTGTCTTGTATTTGATGTAATGTTTCATAGGATTTAGTCTAAAGTTGCTTTAGGACAATCAGAATGTCAGACTTATGTCTTTTGTCCGGTCTTATGTAAACACCTGGGTTAATTCGTTGTAAGGTTCACTCCTTTAAATAGGAGCATTCAGTACAAGTCAACTACGGATCTTTCACTCACTTTTGGCATTTACTCTTATTATATTCAAACATTCTTCTTGTTCTTCATTCATTAAATTTACCTTGATCATTTACTCTTGTTCTTCAATTAATGTCTTGATCTTTTGTTGAACTTATAATCTAAGACTTGACTGTTCTTTCCAGTCTTGACTTGAACCTCTATTAGCAAGCAGACATTGATCTCAAGCATTCACTCAGGGTTTGAGTTTTCAAACCTTGTCCCTGCGCATCAATCTTGTTCTCATAATTGGTATCAGAGCTTGAGTGGTTGTCCTTTGAATCCATAAGATCATATTATAGTTGGCTTGAATTTACCTTGGTATTTCAACCATTTCTGTGTTAAGGATAAAAGTTCTTCTATATACCACTAAAGCTTGAAGATATCTTACCTTCAATGGCTGTTTCTAATCCTCAGCAAATGATTTCAATGCAAATCGCAAATAGTGTGGGTGGCCCTACATGTGCCCCATTGCTAGTTGTGGAAGAATATGATCATTGGAAAGTTAGAATGGAAAGGTTTTTACTTACCAAAGAGAAGGGTGAACAAATCTGGAGATCCGTCAAAGAAGACCCTCATGTTCCCGTAAGAACAATTTTAAGTGATGCAGCTGCTCAGCTCATGCGAGAGGATGAACCTCGTCCAGCCCCTCTAACTGCAGATTATATTGAAAAGCTGCATGCTGATCAAGTTGCCTTCTTAGAAATGGTGTTTGGTGTTCCTCCATCACTCTTGGAGCATATCAAGCTATGCAAATCAACCAAAGAGATTTGGGACACTCTTCAGGACTTGATTGAAGGTTCCAAAAATATGAAGGACAAGCGCCTCACCTCGGTTTTCAATGACTTTGACACCTTCACCACTACTCCAGGTGAATCAGTAGCCTCAGCCTCCAACCGTTACCGAATCATTGTCAACAACATGACTGCTCATGGGATTGTTCGAACTCCTCTCGAGTACAATCTTAAGTTCATAAACAATCTTGGTAAAGGATGGGGAAATGTAAAGTCTTGTCTTCAAAGCAATGGTTCCTTGAAAAAGTTAAAACTTTATCAACTTTTTGATGAACTTTCCGGAGGTCCACTTTCTCTTGTCAGTTCCTTTGAATCAATCATTCCAAACTCATCTGCTCTGGAACCTTACAAACCCACTGTTCCATTAACTCAGTAATCCTTATCTACCCTACCCACACAAATCTATCCTGTTGATGATTTCGAAACCTTGGATTCCGAACTACGTTTCCAACAAGAATTCTCCTTACTCTCAATGAAATACAAACGTCCTTTCAATCCCGCTTACAAACCATACCAAAACAGATTCAGTGCTCCTCACCAAACCCATCCTCAACCATATTCCTCTCCGGAACCGAAACAAACTTTCGAAAATCCTCCTGCATACAAGCCTAACCTCACTAAACCAAACTCCGCTCCGGAATCTTCTAAAAATTCCAAATCGGACAAACCAAAGATCTTGTGTCATAAATGTGGTCATGCAAACCACTTTGCTAAAGATTTTCTAGCTGATACTCCACAAAAACCAAAAGTCAAAGACTCAGCTTACTATGTCCGAAGAGCACAAGAAATGGCTGAAAGTGAGAAAGACTTTATTACTACGGTTTCAAGAGATGTCGAAGGATATTGGTCATCCGGAGATGATGATGACTTGGTGACCGGAAGAAATATGTGTCTCGTGGCAAGACAAATGGTTGAATGTGATGAAGGTTATTGGTCTTCTGGGTCCGAAGATGAAGATGATGTTGCTGAACCTCACTACTGCTACATGGCCACTAACGATCCACCAGGACGAAGTATCGTTCAGCAGGTAAAATCTATGATCTCTGATAATAATTTTGATTTGACTTTATGTGAACCTTATCTGACCCAGATCCAAACAGATATGAACACCATCTATAAAGCCTATGAGTCTGCCATAGAAGCCAGTGAGAAGAAGGACTGTGAACTAAGTCGTCTTAGGTTACGTTTTGAGGATAAGAAATTGAAAATCGAGTCTTTAGAACATGAACTTGTAATGTCAAACGATGAATGTATCATTTTGAAAGATAAATGTGAAATCACCTATTCTAAACGAAATGTGTTAATTACTGATAACAAACGTCTCAATGCAAAAATAGATGCTTTGCACAATTCAGTAGACATGCTTGAAGCAGATATTCGGATGACTCATAAATTTCGTCATCCTTGGTCCAAAGCTCCTGGTCTCGGAAGCGAGTTTCCGAAACCAATTGTTAGTCCCCTGAAGGAATTGCAAATTTTGACATTCATGGGAGAAGTTCCGAACATCAAACATTCGGACACCCCTGTTTCTCCTTTGTCACCTCTTCCAAAGACTAAAGAACCTTTTGAGTCCCTAATTCCTGAGTTCAAACCAATAGTTGGCAAGTGTCCTAATTCTACGCCTCTTCTGCCTCTGATAAACCTGGACCTGAATCGGACCACGGAATATCATTATAGTCTTCCAAATTGTGTAGTCTATGTTCCTAAAAGTAATCACGTGAACAACTGTGTGATTGAGGAAATTATTCCGGAAACAACTGAAATGAATGCCTCGGAGTTTATATGGCCATCTTTAGATGATAAAGTTGAAGTCTCAAGCCATGTGTCCTCTGATTCATGTGAATCTGACTCCTTACTACTTTCAAAGACCAAATTGGTTCCCATTACTCCTGAGTTTACAAATCCATCCAAAGGACAAACTTCTAGATCCTCTCTTTATCCTAAGAAAAAACCAATGTTGAATAGGAAAGATGTTGTAGATCCCAAGGTAGAAGCTAGAAATGCTTACAAAAAGGAAGTCAAGACTAGACAAAATTCCAGGTTCCTTGCTAACTCTAAACCAAATTCATTCCGGAATTCTCGTGTCTCCATTCATAGTCAAAATTCTTTTGTTCCTACTAGGATCCTAAAAAGACCATCCGAACCTCTTGTTAGTACGGAACCTAAGGAAGTTCTTAACTCAAGTTCACCTCAAGCTCATGTCAAAACCATCCGAAATACTTCAGCGACACCTCGAAATGTTTCATTTGTCTTTATTGCAAAATCTGATGGCACAATTTTTAAACCTAGAACGTCAAGAAACAATGTGTCATCAAACAAATCCACAAGTACAAGAACCATTGTTTCAAAATCTTCAAAAAAAAATCTTGAATGGAAAATCAAAACATCTGTCAACAAAAAACCAATTACGGAGGAAACAAAAATTGCCAATCCTCCGGATGTGAAAGGTCCGAAGAAGTCAGCTCCGAACCCACAAGCAGTTGAATATGACTACTGGATAGATGAAAAGACATTAACATTCTGTCTGTTTCCAAAGAATTCCAGGAGTATCACCTAGAAACACAAAGTTGTTCCTAAGTCACAATCAAAGTCCAAAGCCCATGCCTACATCCTAGAATCTAACTTGAAGCCTAAAAACTCCACTGCTCACTAATTTTGCAGGCACTTTGTGCTTCGGAGCAAGAAACAATATGGTATATTGATAGTTCTTGCTCCATGCACATTACGGGGCAGAAGGATTTTCTGCGAGATTTAAAGCTTTCTCCAAATGCTGGTTACGTGACATGTGGCAACAACTCCAATTCTCAAATTTGTGGTTATGGAACTCTCACTAATGGAAACTTCTCTATTTCATATGTTGCTTATGTAGCTGATTTGAAACATAACTTGATAAGGGTTGCTCAGCTCACTGACTCAAGGCGTCGTGTGGAATTTTGCAAAAAGTATAGTTATGTGATGACTGAAGACCGAAAAGAATGTTTGAAAAAGTCACTTCGCAACAAGAACATGTACCCTCTTGACATCAACATGATTATTGGCAAACCGCAACTCTGCCTTCTCTCCAAAGCTATTCCTAACGTCAGTTGGTTATGGCACCGAAGGCTCGCCCATCTGAACTTTCGGTACATGAATGATCTTGTATCAGGCGAAATGGTAAGAGGTTTACCTCTTCTCAAGTTCGAAAATGATCATTTATGTGTTGCGTGTGAGTGTGGTAAGCAATCAAAGAAGGGTCATCCTGTTATCATTGAAAAGTCCATCTCGGAGCCATTAGAACTTCTACACATTGATCTTTGTGGACCATCTACTATAGAAAGTCTTCATCATAAGAAATACAGTCTTGTGGTTGTTGATGATTTTACAAGGTTCACTTGGGTTTTCTTCCTACGGATGAAATCTGAAACAGCCTCCGAGCTCATAAATTTTATCAACGGAATATAAGTTCTTATCAAACTCCCAGTCAGGAGAATCCAAAGTGATAATGGGTCGGAATTCACAAATTCCACCATTGAAAAATTCCTCATAGAAAAAGGAATAGACCACAACTTCTCAGCTCCCTATACTCCACAACAAAACGGTGTAGTCGAAAGACGCAACAGAACTCTCATTGAAGCTGCTCGATCCATGTTGAACTTCGCCAATCTACCACTTTATCTTTGGGCTGAAGCTGTATCCACTGCGTGCTTCACTCAGAATCGAAGTATCATCAATCGACGCCTCAACATGACACCGTATGAAGCAATGAATGGTTGGAAGCCAACAATCTCGTTTCTTCATGTCTTCGGATGCAGATGCTTCATCAAGAACAATCGTGATCAGCTTACCAAGTTCCAACATAAAGCCGATGAAGCCATTTTTCTTGGGTACTCCTCAAAATCGAAAGCCTACAGAGTTCTTAACTGAAGAACCCGTTTTCTGGAAGAAAGCTTCGACATTTCCTTCGATGACAACTTCGTTCAAAATTCTGGCCCTACTCACATTACAACTCACATCATGGAGTCCGATGCTCCCCCGCCAGGGTGTCCGAACCCTCAGACAATTCTTGAAGTTGACTTTGAAACTCTCTTTGGTCCTTCTGATACCGTTCTTGATTCAGAATCTCGATCAAGACCCTCTCTCATTCCAATTTCTGCTTCGGAAGCCCCAGTCTCACAAAACGTTTCCGGTCCGATTCCAAGCCTCCCTCCATTTGATTCCGAACCATTTCAACCTTCTCAGGTTGAGGGGGAGAATGAAGCTAACCCCTCTCTTGTATCAAATGTGGATGGCTTCCAAGATGCAGCTGTTGATTTCGATGACTCTAATCCTCTCAACATTGATGAAAACGAAAATTTCTTTGAGTTTCCTTCTGATGATGATGTAAACCTCTCCGGTTCAGAAGTTCAGGGGGAGCATCATCCCAATATTCAAATCATTCAGGGGGAGCAAATCAATTCCACTGCTGATGTAGGATCTTCGGCTGCACAAGAACTCCCTCGATTACATGTTTGGATGAAGGATCATCCTCCGAACCAAGTAATCGGCAATCCGAATGTTGGTGTACAAACTCGCTCAGCTACCAACATCCAAAATGAATGTCGTTTTTCAGCATTCATATCGATGGTTGAACCCAAATCCATCAAGGAAGCATTAGAGCATGCTGATTGGATTACAGCCATGCAAGAAGAACTGGCAGAATTTGACCGAAATAAAGTCTGGACTCTCGTGCCTCCTCCTCAACATCACCCCATTGTCGATACAAGATGGGTATTTCGCAACAAGCTAGACGATGCAGGAGTTATCATCCGAAATAAGGTAAGATTGGTAGCTAAAGGTTTTACTCAAATTGAAGGTCTTGACTACGACGAGACATTTGCTCCTGTTGCACGACTTGAAGCTATCAGAATCTTTCTTGCTTATGCTGCTCACAAAGGCTTCAAAGATTTCTAAATGGGTGTTAAGAGTGCCTTTCTTAATGGTGAACTTGACACTGAAGTATACCTTTAACAGCCCCCCAGATTTATTAACCTTTCCTTTCCAAACTACTATTATAAACTCCGAAAGGCTGTCTACGGACTCAAGCAAGCTCCTCGGGCTTGGTACGAGACTCTCACTGATTTTCTCAAACGCTCAGGTTTTCAAAGAGGAATTCTTGATCCCACTCTATTTTGAAGATCAAATGGAAAGCATCTCATGCTGCTACAAATTTATGTGGACGACATCATTTTTGGATCTACGGATTCATCTATGGTTGCTGATTTTGCCAAACTTATGATCAGTCGATTCCAAATGAGCATGAATTGAGAATTAAGCTTCTTTCTTGGCCTTCAAGTCAATCAAACAAACAAAGCCAAGGTACCTATGGGCTTCGGACACAAGATCTTTGCCGACCCTTCGGGTGTTTCCGTTGATGAAAAGAAGTATCGTGGAACGATTGGATCCTTACTCTATCTCACTACAAGTCGCCCGGACATTATGTTCTCAACATGTTTATGTGCCAGATTTCAAGTCAATCCGAAGATGTCTCATCTTTTAACTGTGAAACAAATATTCCGATACCTCAAAGGTACTGTCACACCCTCAAAACCAAATGAACGGCGGAAACGTTCTGGGGTGGAGGACGTCATGTACAGTATCACAACAATGCAAGTAGTAAACAAGCAACAACATCATCCATTGCATTAATAATATAATTTCATACAAGTGTGTTCCGTTAGGTTTTAAAGACACCAAAACAATATACATCAAAATATAAGATGAGTCTTGAACGAGCTCCATCTTCTCAAAACCTGGCTCCGGTACCTGTCTACTGGTGACCTGAGATTACAAGTTATTTTGAAAGAGTTTATCAGCTTTAGAGCTGGTGAGTTCATAAGTATATTAGTGTCTGTGTTTGTATGAAAGCATTTGTAAGATGTTTTGTAAGATGTACTGTGTGTTTGTAAAAGTTTTGTATTTGTTTGAACTATCCTAGAAAACCCTATGTTTCCTACTAAAAGTAGCCTTCTACCAAGGCATCTAGTGTCTGTGTGTGTATCCTTTGTAAAAGTGAGTATTTTCCCAAATCCGACTATCATTAACCAAAAATATAGTTTTTACATTAGTGTTTATTGTGTGAAATCACAAAGTAAAATGTAAAGGGAAAATGTTATAGTACTTCAATGTAGTATTATGAAACTACTGCTGTACTAACTACCTTAAGCCAATTGTATATTTTAAGGTAACATGTGATCGGCCTGTATCTTGCTACCGACTCAATAGTAAAGTGACAATGTAAGATGCCACAAAAATGACGTTTGGCACCCGTAGACTTGCAAGTCCCACTGTAGCGAGCAGCAAGGTGTAGGATAGTCAATCCAGTATAGATCTATACACAAACTCATACGCTCCCCAATTGAGGAGATTCTGATACAAAAACAGTCATGGCAGGTAGTGCCATGCCCTGTTTAATGGCTCACATAAATGTATTAATGTAAATGTTATGTGAATTGTGTGCTAGCTGTATTGTATGTTCTTTCTCTGTCTAGCCTGTATGTTTGTTTCTCATCACTCTGTTTCATGTTTGTTTCTCATTATAGTATGTATTGACTCATGAATGAACTGACTCATTGTATGTTTCATCGTTCTAGTAATAGTATCTTCCTAAACTACCCCTATGGTAGCTTACTAGCAATGTATGAACATGTTTGTATACCCTTGCTACCCAAAGGTATGGACTTGAATGAAGGAAAACCTTTTATATCTATATACATATACATAATATATAACTAGGATTCAAACGACCCTCGGACAACTAACCTTGATACCCTAAGACCACAATCAAACAAGAACAGGAAGTAGGGTAGACTAGCAGTCCTAAGTCCTTCTTAATCCTACTTATATAACTATATTTACATAGATACACATAATATAAGTTAAAAGAGGTTGATAACAAACCTTTTATATCTATATACATATACATAATATATAACTAGGATTCAAACGACCCTCGGACAACTAACCTTGATACCCTAAGACCACAATCAAACAAGAACAGGAAGCAGGGTAGACTAGTAGTCCTAAGTCCTTCTTAATCCTACTTATATAACTATATTTATATAGATACACATAATATAAGTTAAAAGAGTTTGATAAATGTATTTGACAATAAAAGAGTTTGTAAAACAGTTTGAGGTAAAACAGTTTGATAAACAGTTTGAAAAGTAAGAAAACCATTTGTTTGGTAGTTATTAATCACATGTGATTGATATAATAACTATAATTGTTCAACTTGTATTCCCCCACATAAAAGCATTTAAAAACATTTAAAAGGTTAATTAAGGGGTATGAACTCACCTATAGTTGGTGGTTTGGATGAACTGAAGAAAATAGGATTGCTAGGTGTCAAGTGAAGACTTGTACACACACAATGATCCTATTTAACATATAAATACAACATATATGTATCTAATTAGACTTTAAACAACTAATTAGCAAAGTTAAGACATCCTAAGACAAGTTAAACACCTTATATAAGTGTTATAAGTCTCAAGGAATGCATCTAAGTGTTGTAGAACAATGCTATAGGGTTTAGGGTTCAAAAGAAACCCTAACTTGAGTTTACGGTTTTGTGACCTCAACCCAATGGGTTTACGGTCGTAAACCCTAGAGTTTACGGCCGTAAACTCCCCCTCTTTTGACCAATTGTTGATTTGAACGTTTGTAAGTCCATTGAAGTGTTTCCTCTTGAAGTATAAGCCTAAGGAAGAAGCTAGGGCACCATTTCACTCCTATTTGGAGTTTACGGCCCAAAGACCACATCCCTTTGGGTTTACGGTCGTAAACCCTAGAGTTTACGGCCGTAAACTCTTATGGATGTTGGTATTTCGATGATTTCAAGTCCTTAACACATCAAGGTAAGGATCCAAGTTAGTTACCTAGGCTTAGGAAGGGACTAGGGACATTTTGGTCCCTTAAAATGGGTTTACGGTTCAAGAACGTTCTTGAACCGTAAACACCATTTTCTTGGTGTTTCTTGGATGATTTCATGTTATAATGAAGTATAGCAAGCTTAAACACACTCTAGGATAGAAGTACTTACTATATGGAAGCTTGAAATGAGCCAAAATGCCAAGAACACTAGTGCGTGTTCTTTGTGTTCTTGGTGAAAATGGAAAAATCAACCTTTTGGAATGATTTCACGGTTAGAAGGTTGTTAAAACACTAGATTAAGTGATATACTAACTTGAAATGGTTGAAAACACTTACTAGATCGAGATTTGGAATAAATCTCATGATGATACTTGAGAGGATTTGCTTTTGTTCTTGAGAAATTTGGAAAAATGACATAAAATGACAAGTGTCATATATATACCCCAAATTTCTGGGTTTTTGGCTGAAAATATTTTATTCCGGCAGTAAACTCCAATTTCTTGAAGTTTAGGAATAACAGTGTTGCACTATAACCCTAGGGCATCCTCTCTCCTGGTATCTCATAAAGTGTAAATCCTAAAATAATCAAACTTAATCCAAAAAGTCTGAAAATTTAACTGTAACTGATTTGACTCCTATTGAATTGACATGTTGTACAGAATAGAAATTTCGGGTTGTCACAGGTACAAAGAGTCTCAGAATCTGGTATCCAGCAAATGAAAGTTTCCTTCTGCAAGCTTACTCTGATTCAAACTATGGTGGTCTTCAACTCGATAAAAAAGTACATCTGGAGGATGTCAATTCCTAGGTGGTCGATTAGTCAGCTGGTCATCCAAGAAACAGAACTGCATTGCTCTCTCTACAGCCGAAGCTGAATACATTGTTGCTGCCAGCTGTACCTCACAAGTTCTTTGGATGAAATCTCAACTCTTGGATTATGGTTACCATTTTCAACGCATTCCTATCTACTGTGACTCTCAAAGTGCCATTGCAATCTCTCACAATCCAATTCAGCACTCCATGATGAAGCACATTGACATCCGATACCATTTTATTAAAGATCATGTTCTAAATGGCAACATTGAACTTATTTTTGTTCCATCTGGCGATGAGATTGCTGATGTCTTTACTAAGGCATTAGACGAAACCAAATATAATGGTTTTCTAAACAAAATGGGTATGATGATGCCTGATCCTCAATTCTTTCATGAGACATGTTCTCTTTGATAGAAGTATTCAGAAGAGAAATTTGCTTCGAACTCAATTATTTTTGCTTCGGAACTATTCTCTCTCTAAATACATAGTATCATTTTACTTGTATTTATTTCTGATTATCCCTTAAGTATTTTAAGCTGTACAGTTCATTCTATTCATCACGATTATCAAGTTCAACCATCATCTGAATCTTCATTTCGGAACTCACTTCATAAAGGAATTCCGGAAATCCACTCCGGAAAGGTAATCTTCTCTGTACTTCGAAATTTCTCTCAAAACCCTCTTCGAAATTTTCAAGTTTGCTCCGGAATTTTCAAAATCTGCTCCGGAATTTTTCAAAAATGCTCCGAAATTTTCAAGTTTGCTCCAAAATTTTCAAAACTTGCTCCAGAATTTTCAAAATGCTCTGGAATTTCAAAATGCTCTGGAATTTTAAAAATGCTCCGGAATTTCAAAAATGCTCAGGAATTTACAAGTTTGCTCCGGAATTTTCAAAATCTGCTCCGGAATTTTTCAAAAATGCTCCGGAATTTTCAAGTTTGCTCCGGAATTTCAAAATTTGCTCCGGAATTTTCAAAATGCTCCGGAATTTCAAAGTGCTCCGGAATTTTCAAAAATGCTTCGGAATTCTCAAAATTTACTCCGGAAACCTTTTTTTTAATCATATATGCTCTGGAACACAACTTTTACCCTCCGGATCATACACTGTCCGGAACAACTCTTTCGGAATACCAAAAGGTAATAAGGCGAAACGGTTTTCTCAACGGTTCCTTTTCAGGAAGATCCTTATCCGATCTTCCACGATTTGCGTGACACGATTGCACGCCCATTAAACTAGAAATCGAATTGACGGTTAAAATCTCCTTTTAACCCCAATTTGCCTTACCCTTTCACCTCTCCTGTCAAATCTCATTCCCAAACATTAAATGCAACCCGATTGATCACGGACCCTCGTCATTACCTTTTCTTCAATCCGTCCCATCTTTCCCTACCTATAAATACTCTTTCACATTCCCTCTTACCTCTTTACGCTCTCTCGACTCTCAAACCTCCAAAAATCTATCACTGTTCTTCGTGTTCATCAAGCTTTCTTCATTCTTCAACAATGGAGTCTTCAAAGAACCCAACTCAAACTGCACCAACTCCGAAGAAATCAATCGCTAGGAAGAAATCATCAAAAGGATCAAAGGGCTCATCCTCATCTGCAGATCAAGAACCCTTTCTTAGGGATACAACTCAACTGTTCTCCCTAAATCCTCTAGACTATGATGAATCGATCAGGATAATGATTGAGTTCATTGCAAATCATCCTCTCTCCATTCCACTTACCAAAACCCTAGTCCCCCATTGCCACTCTCTCATCTTCATCGCGCATTCAAAAGCATCAAATTCGAAGATGGTGTTCTGTTAACTAGTATTATTGATGATCGCACCATTCCTGTCTACAAATCAACCTTCCTTAAGGTGATTGGAATCACACCAAATCCTACTGGTTTCGAAGTTGTTGAACCAACGGCTGAAGAGTTTCAGACGTTTTTAAACTTCATTGGCTACACACAAGACTTCAAGGCAAAAGATTTGAAGAAAACCGCTGTTTCTGGGCTCTGGACCGTTCTTATGCATCTCATCATCCGTGGGTTATCTGGCAAGCATGGAGGTACTGATACCTTGAGCAAGGATTGGCTGAATGTAGTCTTCAACATTTACTCTGGACGCAACAATGTTGTATATCTTCCTGAAGTCTTGTGGCAAGACTTCTGCAAGTTTGCCATCAAAAGGAAGCCGAACGAAATTTCAAGCCCTAGATTTTGGGCTCTGACGATTAAACAAATCTTCTAGGAACTCAACGTACCAATTCTGGTTAGCACCATTCCTCCGGAGGTATGTGTCTCTTTTAAAATAGTTAAGGCATATAGAATTCAGGACCAATCTTCTTTTGGTCCGGTCCGACGTCTTCCGGACAACATGTTGGCCATCGTTCCTTCCGACTCTCCCTATTTAAAACAACATCTTGAGACTTTGGTTGTGTTCGACCCAACACAACCTGCCCCGGTCTCTGTTGAGTCTACTCCGGAAGAGGGCGATCCTGCTAAGTTCGGACCCAAAATCAAGAAACTAGCCAAACGAAAGGCTTCTCCTACCAAGCCTAAGGCCAAAAAGAAAACCAAAGTCAGTGCCCCCTCTCAACAGGAGGGCACCCATGACATTCCGGCTGATTCTGGCCGTCCGCACATCCCTCCTGCCCACTCATCTGAGGTACCCCTCAATGTTTCATCATCACAAGCACACACTCACGGGGAGTCTCCACATCATCCACCCTGACCCTCCCAAAAGGGTGATGCCGGTGTTGAACACAGTTCCTTCCAGCCCCCTGGAACATACCCACGTGTCAAATTTTATATTCCCATTATCTCTTCCACACGCACACACTCCGGAACCATTGTTCCGGACCCCAAGCATCCGGAAGGAGGAGCAGCCTCTCCAACTTCCGATGCCACAACTGGTCTGATACCCGGAAGGCGTACAGGATGACGAGGCACTAATGATCCTCTTTGGGAAGATTATGTCAACAGGGTCGTATCTCAACGTCCAGACCTCTCTCGAGCACAAGTGGAGTCCACTCTCATCTCCATGAGGAACAGGGTCAACCAAAGCAATCTGCCCTATGTTCGTCCCACTGACGATGACGCCATCAATGAACTCACCTCGGAGCTACCCCCACTCACCACCCATCAAAGCATCTTCTCCACTGATCCGGAAGAAGAAATCTCTGAAGAAGTCATGTTGGAAGAAGCGGCAACAACCATTCCGGATGCACATCTCATGACTTCCGTTTACTTCCTATCCAAAGCATCCGTATCCAAGTCTGCTTATGACTTCGGATCCTCTTCCACCACCACTCCGGACGACGGTTCCAACTCAAACCTTCAAGAAGACGATGATGCAACCAAACCGGGTCCCTCCACAAATCCAAATGTGCACCAACCTCCTCCGCGACACTCTGATTCTGATTCAGAATCCTCAGCTGGTGACCACGTTGACCCTTTCGCCCTTCTGGAAATCTGCAACAATGTGTTGGACACTATGGAGAAAGTGTCATCTGTAGAGGCATCCGTAACAGAGCTAAACTCAAAATTGGATCAAAAAGTCTCCGGAATTGATTCAAAACTTTGATGCCATTCTCCACTCTCTCCCAACAGTCCGGACCATCAATGGCAGAAAGAGAAGCCCACCTTGATCAGCTGATTTCCGTCCGGCTGAAGCACACAGTTGAACAAATTGACTCCAAGTATGACGCTTTGGTTGAAAATTATCTCAACACCATCTCCTCAATGCTCGAGGTTCATGACGATCTGGTGTCTGCCACCAACGACCTAATCAAGCAGACCCATGTTCGTCATGAGAAACAAATTCAACGACTGGAGAAGGAGATCCGGAAGAAGGACGAGATGAACCTCTTTATTCAACAAGTCCTCATCAAACTCCTGCGCTCAACTTGGAACATTGTTGATGTTCCGAACAGGAAGTTTGATGAAATGATTGCCATCCTCAGCAGCACATTCAAGCATCTCTCCGAACAAGCTCCCACTGCCGAAGCCTATGACACTCTCACTCTTCAACTCTCCACCGGCCTTCAGAAGGTTTTCTCCAAACTTGATGATATCAAGGAAGACTTAACGCTTGCACCGGTCTCAAGATTCACCGATGCAAGAGGGGGAGAAGGCCCAAGCAGAAGATGGAAACCAGCCTCAGAATTCACACTCAGGGATGAGGACCTCGATTCTGTAGATGAAGACGTTCAAATCGTCTCCAGAATCCTGGGAATCACTGAAGGAAGCGAAGGTGATGAAGATGAAGTATATATTCCGGATGAAGCTCCCAAAGGAGTTCTTGGTCTTCAAGCTCCAAAGCTGACCACTCCGAAGGAATTAACTGAGAAACAAAAGAGGATCTGCTCTGCAGTCTCTTGGCCATCCTCTCTTCCAAAAGCTTTTGTTATGGCTGTCAAAATGGCTAAGGCAAAATCATTTCTTACACCTCAAGCTTTCCGAGCCACTCCCTCTATGCTGTCTCTCACTCCCATTCCGGAACCAAAAATAGCTCCAATCGACCAGGGCTCTCCTCTCCGGACCCCAGATGAAATTTCGGAAGAACCGCTTCCAACTCTCACTCCAGAATTCATCATTGATGAAAACATGAAAATGGTCATTGATGCGCTTCACAGAGACAAAGGAAAGAAACCGATGACTTCCGAACAACAAGCCTTCCACTCCGGACCTCCTCTCAAACAAAAATATGGATGGTCTCAGGAGGAAATTCATAAGGCACTAGAGGACAGCCTCAGGATTCAAGCCTTAAAAGACAATCCCGGTCCGATGCGTGGCATCTCTCCTCTTTGTCGTGAAGGCATCCTTCAAGCACAGGAAATCATCCCAACACTCTACTATGACCTTCCCTCAAATGACACTAATCAACTGGATCTTCATCTCTCTCCTCACAGCAAATTCTACACGAAGTTTGCTGCGCTCCACCCAAACGATAATCCGGAAGTGATCATCCGGACAGAGCGTGAATGGCTCAAAACCTTCTATGCAAAGAATGCTCAACCCTTCAAGGAAGTATGGACAAGAAAGAGGATCACCAAAGTTCAAGGCTTTGGAAGAAAAATCTTAGTAAAATTTGAGCTGAACTGTCCTCTATTCCGTTTCCATCTCCTCCGGAACAAGCCAACTCCCCGGACCGTTACTGATGCGGATTTTCCTTCAATGAATCTGAACGACATCCTTACCCTAGATGCTTACTTCAGAGAAAATCAAAAGGATGACATCAGTATGGGTGCTTACCATGCAATTCTTAGCTTTCTCAAAGATTATGTTGCTGAGTTCTGCCGTTGTGATTACGAACTTGCTCACCTCTACAGAACCGAACAGTTCGTTGCCAATATCAACTTTGTTCTTCCGGAAGCTGAAATTCTTGCAGATGGTCCGATTGAAGAACCGGTTCTAGGGTTTGTCTACACCACCAGAAGAACAAACAAGGACTTCTTCCGATTCCTTGAAAAACACCTAGTACCTACCAAAGCACTGAAAAAGTTCATATCCCGGGCGTCCAAGTCTGATGCTCCGGAACAGGTTAAGGCAAAGTTTGTAAGTCAACTGGCTTGGTACATTGCGGTGCGTGAATGGTTGTTCAGAGCATACACCTTCATCAAGGAAGAAATGAACTAAGCTTACTGGATTGCTAAGTTCACTTAGGAGGAGATTATTGGAACCTGAAAGTGAACCTCTAGCAATCCTAAGTACATATTCCGAAGTGTGTTGGTTCCGAAAGGAAATATGATCCGGAACCTGTCCGGAGCTGAATAAAAGAAGAGGAGAAGTATTTTGAAGAGGAACACATTCCGGAGCTGATCCTGATGTCCGGAATATATGCTGATCCGGATCAAACTTTCCTCTCCGGAATAATGCTTGTCCGGAATGAAGTCTTTCTGTCTTTTGTGCATTTATTACATTTGTCTTGTATTTTATGTAATGTTTCATAGGACTTATTCTAAAGTTGCTTTAGGACAATCAGAATGTCAGACTTATGTCTTTTGTCCGGTCATATGTAATCACCTGGGTTAATTCGCTGTAACGTCACTCCTTTAAATAGGAGCATTCAATACAAGTCAACTACGAATCTTTCACTCACTTTTGGCATTTACTCTTATTATATTCAAACATTCTTCTGTTCTTCATTCATTAACTTTACCTTGATCATTTACTCTTGTTCTTCAATTAATGTCTTGATCTTTTGTTGAACTTATAATCTAAGACTTGACTGGTCTTTCCAGTCTTGACTTGAACCTCTATTAGCAAGCAGACATTGATCTCAAGCATTCACTCGAGGTTTGAGTTTTCAAACCTTGTCCCTGCGCATCGATCTTTTTCTCACAAATATGGCTCTTTGATTTGAGGGCAAATATTATGTCCTTGAAGAAAAACTCGTTGAAATCGATGAAGCCAATGCTACTCCTGAACAACTAGCCTCCTACAACAAACACTACGATGATACAACAAAAGGTGTTTGCATCATGGTTGATATAATGGCTCCTAAATTGAAAAGGATCTATGAGGACTATTGGCCATATAAGATGAACAATTACCTTGTGGAAAAGTACCACAAGAGAGCTCGTCAAGAGAAATATGAAGTGGTCAAGTCCCTTATGGCTTGCAAGATGTGTGACAACTGTCAGTTTTGGATCAAACAAAGTCAACAAGTCGACCAAGTCAACTCAACTAGTATTAGGACTTTAGGATTAACGCGATGTTTCCTAATGTTCCTAATGTACAACTTACAGATTATAATAAAAAGTACCTCTCTTTTTGCCAATTATCGAACATCAACCCTATTTAGGGAAACGTCGTAGCAATTCGGTACTTCAATTTTATACTATTTAGGTATAAATAATATTTAACACAATGTAGAGGAGTTCGTAAACCTTATACTACATTGCATATTCACAACAAAGGCTACAAACACGATTTTTGGTGAATTCGTCACCAAATACGACAAATTCTATACCCGGTTAAAACATCCAATTTTTAACGGCAAGGACTTAGGAATTCAACCTAATTTTCATGTAACGTATTATTTTTTTATAATAATGATTTTTATAATAATATAATTTTTTATAATTCAAATTAAATATTTATACATCCTTTTTACCACATTTTTTTTATAAAAACACCACTAGTTTTATTGAAGAAACCAAGTTCTTATAAATGTTTGACTTTTTTTTTTTATAAAAATCACTGGTTACTAGGATGTTCCCCCAACTAAGCTTACATCTCATGTACAAAGACACTAACCACAAGGTAATACTCAACTAGTCAAGTCCATGTCCCCCCTTACCCCTCCTACCCACCCCACAACCCCTTTCCCCCTCCCCGTTAAGATTTGTGCCCCCCCCCCCTTCACCCTCTCACTTCATATACTTCAAGAATTTTCCTCCATAATCCTATCAAGAAACTCTCCAATACACTCAAGACTTCTCATACATAAGTTGGTTCTTAAGTGTTTGGTAAGCTTTTTCTCATAAATCTAGTGATTTTGCACATAAAATATACTAGTTATGTTACATTTATATGTGTTATTATCCATAGGGTAATTCGACATTCAAGTGTTCTTCAAGCATCTTCAAGTGTTCTAACCTTGAAAACCTTCAACTCCACCTCTTTGTCCACTAAGAAATCCACTCAATGTGAGTTCATACCCCTCATTTTCGAGTTTTTCCAAGTTTTAAGGGGAGAATACAAGAAAACTTGTATAAATATACAAGATATTATGCATCTTTTCTTATATGTTGTGTAAAATTGTTATATACATGACATAATGTTACTACCTACATTATGAACATTTAGATGTAAAAGTTTGTTTAAAATACAAAACTATGAAAAATAAATATAAACATGCTATATGTTCTTATGAAAAAGTTATAAACACAAAACTATAAAAACTAGGGTTTTTATGAACATAATATGGCTTTTCCTAGCAAAAAAAATGGTTTTAAACAAGATATTAAATCATTTTTGTGGGATATAAACCAAAATATGTTATTTGAAACATATGTCTTGAAACAAGTTAAAAATACCAAAGATTTAGTTTTACAAAAAGAAAACTTAAAAATCTATCATTTTATGTAAAAGTGGGTTTTCTAACAAAAATGATCATAACTAGATTATGGTACCATTTTTGTGGGTTTTGACCAAAAATATATTGTTTTAAACATATAAAGTTAACTTGATTTAAATATCACAAAAAGGTAAAAATAAGTCTTACAAAGTTCATATTTCACTATTTACCGTTGTGACGTAAAAAGTCAAAAACAAGAAAAATGGACATTTTTCAAACTAATTACTCACTTATTTGTGTTAGATGTAAAATATTGGTTATTTATGGATATATAAACATGTTAGCCTATATATATATATATATATATATATATATATATATATATATATATATATATATATATATATATATATATATATATATATATATATATATAGGCTAACATGTTTATATATCCATAAATAACCAATATTTTACATCTAACACAAATAAGTGAGTAATTAGTTAGGAGGATTTAAAAATCATGATGCTGGAAGAATAATGGCCACATCAAATAACTAACTCTCCCTGTCGCAAACTCTATGAGTTAGGAGGATTTAAAAATCATGATGCTGGAAGAATAATGGCCGAGGGGAGAAGTTTAGAAGCTGGAGCAAGAACTCTTGAACCTCACGATGACAGGCTCCGATGTAACAGCTGCCAGGTTCAACGACTTAGCGGTGCTATGTCCCGGGATGGTCACCCCGGAAAGCAAAAAGGTTGAACGTTATATCTGGGGACTATCCCCCCAGATTCAAGGAATGGTGATAGCTGCAAACCCATCCACATTTGACAGTGCAAAACACTTAGCAAAAAGACTCATTAATCATGGAGTCCACCAGGGCACTATGACACCCACCCCCGAACAAACGAAAGGGGGACAAAAGTAAATTATGGAACAAGAAGAAGGGTCAACTGACGCAAGAGCCTGCAAAGAGACAACAAACTGTGGCACTCCACGCCGCCATTGTCCCTGTCGCCCCAGCACCAACGAAACAATATGCTAGGAGCCTACCCAAATGCAGCAAGTGCAACTTCCACCACAATGGAGCTTGACGGGAAATGCATTGCACCAGCTGCAACAAAAATGGGCATACCGCCTGTTTCTGTAGGGCGCCAGCTTAACAGGCCACCCAAGCCATAAATGTCGGAGTGAGCCAAGCATGCTACAGATGCGGGGAAACGGGGAATTTCAAGAGAGAGTGCCCAAAAGCCAATAACAAACATGCTGGAGGCATGGGAATAGTCCTAGCAATGAAACACGAAGAGGCGATGAAAGACCCATCGGTGGTTACCGGTACGTTTCTCCTCAATAACACATATGCATGCATACTCTTCGATAGCGGTGCGGAGAGGAGTTTCGTGAGTCATAAGTTTGAACATTTCCTCAAACAAAAATCTCAAACACTTAATGAAATATTTACCGTAGAAATGGCTAACGGGAAGACTAAAACCACAAACGACATATACATATGATGCACCCTAACTCTAAACAACCATTCCTTCCAAATCGACCTAATGTCGGTTACAATAAGGAGCTTTGACGTTATCATTGGCATGGATTGGTTAAGTCCTCACCATGGTGACAAAACCCTTGTCATCTATGGTGACAAACCTGGCACAAACCTCCAAATCGTCTCTTACATCAAAGCTCAGAAGTACTTACACAAAAAATACCACGCTTTCTTAGCCCATGTTGTCGATAAGAAGATAGAAGTGAAGGACATCAAGGATATTCCTGAAGTTTGCGACTTCCCCGATGTATTCCTAGAAGACCTTCAGGGAGTACCACATGTACGCCAAGTCGAGTTTAGAATTGACTTGATTTCTGGAGCCACCCCCATAGCCAAAGCACCATACCGTTTAGCCCTGGCAGAAATGCAAGAATTCTCCAGTCAACTAAACGAACTTCTGAGTAAAGGATTCATCAGACCAAGCTTCTCACCTTGGGGAGCAACAGTCTTGTTCGTAAAGAAGAAATATGGATCATTTCGTATGTGCATTGACTATCGGGAGTTGAATAAACTCACCATCAATAACCGATATCCCTTACCCCGTATCGACTACCTTTTCAACTAACTACAAGAATCGAGCTACTTCTTAAAATTGATCTAAGGTCGGGGTATCATCAGTTGCGAGTCCAGGAGGAAGATATCCCTAAAAGGCATTTAGGACTCGCTACAGTCACTATGAGTTCGTGGTGATGCCCTTCGGATTGACTAATGTGGCCGCAGTGTTCATGGACCTAATGAACCGTGTATGCCGACCTTACTTAGATAAATTTGTGATAGTATTCATCGATGACATACTAATCTATTCACGAAGTAAGGAAGAGCATAGTAAGCACCTACGACAAGTCTTGGAGACGTTAAGGGCAGAAAAGTTGTATGCAAAGTTTTCGAAATGCGAATTCTAGATTCGAAAGGTGGACTTCTTGGGACACGTGGTCAGCGAGGAAGGGATACATGTGGATCCCTCCAAAATCAAATCAATTGAAAACTGGTAAGCGCCAAGGACATCGACGGAAATCCGCCAGTTCTTTGGCCTTGCTGGCTACTACAGGAGGTTCATACAAAAATTTTTCGAAATCGCAAAGCCACTCACTACCTTGACTCAGAAAGGAGTGACCTTCAACTGTGAGGATAAACAAGAAACTGCCTACCAAACGCTAAAACAAGCCCTATGCAGTGCTCCGATCTTGTCTCTTCCAGAAGGGACGAAAGACTTTGGGGTATACTTCGGTGCGTCCAAGAAGGGTCTAGGTTGTGTGCTCATGCAACGAGGAAAGGTCATTGCCTATGCATCGAGACAACTTAAGACTCACGAGGTCAACTACACCGCGCATGACCTCGAATTGGGAGCAATAGTGTTTTCCCTGAAGAACTGGAGACACTACCTTTATGGTACAAAGTGTACAATCTTCAATGACCATAAGAGTCTCCATCACATTCCCAATCAAAAAGAGCTCAACATCAGAAAATAACGATGGGTAGAGCTACTAAATAACTACGAATGCGAAATTCGTTATCATCCAGGCAACACCAATGTAGTAGCGGATGCCCTAAGTCGAAAAGAATACTCGAGCTGCCGAGTAAAATCATTGACAATGACCATCCATTAACATCTGTCCACACAGATCAAGGAGGCGCAACTTAAGGCTTTGAAACCTGATAATGCCGCAAGTGAAGCCTTGCGAGGAATGGATAAAAACCTTGAGGTCAAGGGTGACGGAGATTATTATCTCATGAATCGAATCTGGACACCAAAATTTGGTAGGTACACGGACATTATCATGAATGAGGCTCACAAGACCAAGTACTTCGTTCATCCAGGGTCTGACAAGATGTATCTAGACCTCAAGAAACTCTATTGGTGGCCAAACATGAAGGCGGAAATCGCTACATATGTGGGTAAGTGCTTGAATTGTGCCAAGGTCAAAGTAGAATACCAAAAGCCCTCGGGTTTACTACAATAGCCAGATATACCCGAATAGAAGTGGAATCGGATAACCATGGACGTCATAACAAAACTGCCCAAGACAACTGGGGGGCATGACACCATCTGGGTAGTCGTCGATAGGTAAACCAAATCCGCGCACTTCCTACCATTAAAGGAGACACACAAAATGGAGAAACTAACAAGGACGTATATCAAGGAGATTGTAAGACTGCATGGTGTGCCAATATCCATTATCTCTGACAGAGATAGCAGATTTACTACACGATTTTGGCAATCACTACAAAAGTCCTTAGGAACCAGGCTTCATATGAGTACAGCCTATCACCCACAAATTGATGGGAAAAGTGAGAGAACTGTTCAAACGTTGGAGGATATGTTGAGCGCTTGTGTGATAGATTTCGGTAAAGCTTGGGATACCCATTTACCATTCATCAAGTTCTCATACAACAACAGTTATTACTATAGCATTAAGGTTGCTCCATTTAAAGCCCTCTATGGGTGCAAGTGCAGATCACCTCTGTGATGGGCCGAGGTGGGCGAAACTCAACTAGCAAGATGACAAGTCCCTAATAGCACACTCACCGACCCTGAGATCATATGGGAAATGACAGAGAAGATTGTTCAGATCCGTGAATGACTAAAGGCATATCGGGACCAACAAAAGAGTTATACGGATAAAAGACGGAAACCCTTGGAATTCCAGGTTGGTGATTGCGTGTTGTTGAAGGTATCACCCTGGAAGGGAATGATATGTTTTGGAAAACGTGGAAAACTAAATCCAAGGTACACAGCGACATTTAAGATCCTTGCCAGGATCGGCCCGGTAGCTTACAAACTTCGACTACCACGGGAACTCAGCAACGTGCATCCCACATTTCATGTGTCCAACTTAAAGAAGTTCCTATCTGATGAGACCCTCGTCATTCCACTTGACGAAATTGAAGTAAAAGAGAGTCTCCACTTTGTCGAGGAAACTGTGGAAATCATGGACAGGGAGGTAAAAAGGACGAAACAAAGCCCCATACCCATAGTGAAGGTCCGTTGGACCGCCAAGCGAGGGCCTAAATTTACTTAGGAATGGGAGGACTAAATGAAACAGAAATACCCACATCTTTTCCCTAGCTCGTCAAGAACCTACTCAAAGTGCTAATTTCGGGACGAAATTACTTCTAACGGGGGATGATGTGACAACTGTCAATTTTCGATCAAACAAAGTCAACAAGTCGACCAAGTCAACTCAACTAGTATTAGGATTTTAGGATTAACGCGATGTTTCCTAATGTTCCTAACGTACAACTTACAGATTATAATACATAGTACCTCTCTTTTTGCCAATTATCGAACATCAACCCTATTTAGGGGAACGTCGTAGCAATTCGGTACTTCAGTTTTATATTATTTAGGTATAAATAATATTCATAACACAATGTTAAGGAGTTCATAAACCTTATACTACATTGCATATTCATAACAAAGGCTCCAAACACGATTTTTGGTGAATTCGTCACCAAATGCGACAAATTCTATACCCGGTTAAAACATCCAATTTTTAACGGCAAGGACTAGGGAATGCAACCTAATTTTCATGTAACGTATTATTTTTTTATAATAAGGATTTTTATAATAATATAAATTTTTATAATTCAAATTAAATATTTATACATCCTTTTTACCACATTTTTTATAAAAGCACCACTGGTTTTATAAAAGAAACCAAGTTCTTATAAATGTTTGACTTTTTTTTTATAAAAATCACTAGTTGCTAGCATGTTCCCCTCATTAAGCTTACATCTCATGTACAAAGACATTAATCACAAGGTAATACTCAACTAGTCAAGTCCATGTAACCCCTTACCCCCTCCCCCTACCTAGCACACCACCCCCTTCCCTCTCCCCCTTAAGACTTGCGCCCCCCCCCCCCCCCTTCACCCTCTCACTTCATCTTGTTTAACACTTTTCCTCCATAATCCTCTCAAGAAACTCTACAATACTCTCAAGACTTGTCATCCATAAGTTGGTTCTTAAGTGTCTGGTAAGCTTTTTCTCATAAATCTAGTGATTCAACACATAAAAAAACTAGTTTTGTTAAATTTACACACATTTATATGTGTTATTATCCATAGGGTAATTCGACATTCAAGTGTTCTTCAAGCATCTTCAAGTGTTATAAGCTTGAAAACCTTCAACTCCACCTCTTTATCCACTAAGAAATCCACTCAATGTAAGTTCATACCCCTCATTTTCGAGTTTTCCCAAGTTTTAGGGGGGGTGGGAATACAAGAAAACTTGTATAAATGTACAAGATATTATGCATCTTTTCTTATATGTTGTGTAAACGTGTTATATACATGAAATAATGTTACTACCTACATGATGAACATTTAGATGTAAAAGTTTGTTTAAAATACAAAACTATGAAAAACAAGTACAAACATGTTATATGTTCTTATGAAAAAATTATAAACACAAAATTATAAAAACTAGGGTTTTTATGAACATAATATGACTTTTTCTAGCAAAAAAAAATGGTTTTAAACAAGATATTACATCATTTTTGTGGGATATAAACCAAAATATGTTATTTGAAAAATATGTCTTGAAATTATTTAAAAATACCAAAGATTTAGTTTTACAAAAAGAAAACTTAAAAATCTATCATTTTATGTAAAAGTGGGTTTTCTAAGAAAAATGGTCATAACTAGGTTGTGGTACCATTTTTGTGGGTTTTGACCAAAAATATGTTGTTTTAAACATATAAAGTTAACTTGACTTAAATATCACAAAAAGGTAAAAATAAGTCTTACAAAGTTTATACTTCATTATTTACTGTTGTCACGTAAAAAGTCAAAAACTAGAAAAATAGACATTTTTCATATTAAGGACTCACTTATTTGTGTTAGATATAAAATATTGGTTATTTATGGATATCTAAACATGTTAGCCTATATATATATATATATATATATATATATATATATATATATATATATATATATATATATGTACAAATGAAGTAATATAATAAACTATAATATGTATAGTTTATGGGACATTAACACAGTTGTAACATTTTGAACAAAACGGGTAATTATATAAAGATATATATATATATATATATATATATATATATATATATATATATAATTATTTTATACTACTTTACTATCATGGAAAAGTGATAATTACACATACATCGGTTTTTATTACAACAAAACGTAAACGCGTTGAATCAATTTTGTGAGACAAAGTCTTCATCGTACCTACCAGAGTACCTACAAAAGTCATGTATTATAACCAGACTCTCCCGTAAGAGAGCGTGATACTTGTGTATAGATCTATACGGGACGGGCAATCTCGCACCTAAGTTCCTTTCAACAGCTAGACCGGCAGGTCTGGGGTGACAAATGTCTAACATTCCGACACCTGAAGAATGTCGTAGCCGGTCATCTATGTTTTAGCACGGTTATAATAACTCACATGGGGAATCAACGACACATTTATTTTATGGGGAAACATACATTCAAATGGTTTTATATAGATTAAAACTACATATTACTACTTTAAGTATAGAAATACTTATGCATTTCAGTCTTAGGGTTTCTAAGACTACAACTCATTTTTAAGGAAAATATTGGATTTTCTGGAAACGAACACTATCATTTTTCAAGGAAAGGCTTACAATTCTTCATACAATTCTTCAAGGAAAGGCTAAAAGAAAGTGAAGAGGTGGAGCATGGGAGGATGAGTCTGATCATGGGAAATATGCGATCTTCTCCTGTTACCAAGATTGGGATTTATCATCTAGTTCTTAGTAGTGATGTTAGTTTAGATTTGATTAATTGTTTCTATTCTTCAGAAATGACACGAAACATTATTTCATTTCATGCATTGTTCATACAAGGTTTTCCTTACTCGTTTAATGATTTGATTGGTTCAATTTGGTTTATAAAAATGGCATTGTTATATTTGAAGCTTTAACTTGTAATGGTGTGTATGAAACAGTGACTTTTGTTCATAGCTTAGGCAATAGTGTATTTCACATTGACTCGTCTAATGGTTTAGACAAGGAATGCTTGTGGCATTGTCGTCTTGGGAACATTAACAAGAAATGCATCGCCCAACTCCAAAAGGATGGACTCTTGGAATCATTTGAACTAAGGCTAAATGATGAATGCAAATCAAGTCTTTTAGGAAAGATGACAAAATCACCTTTCACTGGATCTTGTGAAATAGGTGAAGGTTTGTTGGACCTCATACACAAAAATGTATATGGACCCTTCAGATCTACCACAAGAGATGCCAATCGGTTTTATGTAACATTATAGATGATTATAGTAGATATGGTTATATCTACTTGATCAACCATAAATCAGAAACCTTTGAAAAGTTCAAAGAGTTTAAACATGAAGTCGATAATCAATTAGATAGGAACATAAAGATGCTCCAATTAGAAGGGGAGAGTATCTTAGTATCGAGTTCCACGACTACCTCAAGGAATGTGGAATAGTTTCACAATTGACTCCTCCTAGGACGCCACAACATAATGGTGGAGCTGAGAGGTGCAATCAGACCTTGTTAGACATGGTTCGTTCCATGATGAGTTGAGCCACTCCTCCCATTTCCTTCTGGGGGTATGCTTTTGTAACATCCCAATTTTCACGTCCAAAAATTTCCTTTTTGATTAATTGATTTGTAAAACATTTGTAATAAAACATCATCCGATCATATCATTTCATAAAAATATATCTCGTGTCTGAAAACCAAATCATAAAAATAATAATAATGTCAGAGTACAATCCCAGAACATCTCATAATGCGGAAAAACCAATGCGTGCGTGTATGATGTGCCGCTACCGCGCCAGCTCCTTCCCCTTCGCTGAAGAGGTACCTGAAACAAAACTGTAAACTGTAAGCACGAAGCTTAGTGAGTTCCCCCATCGTCCACATACCATACAATCATATAGCATACATACTGCCAGGCATTTCTGGGGTGCCCGACCTACCCGGTACGGCCATTCTGGGGTGCCGACCTACCCATGCGGCCATTCTGGGGTGCCATCCTACCTGTGTCAAGCCATTCTGGGGCGCTGACCTACCCATGTCGAGCCATTCTGGGGTGTTGACTACCCTTCGGTCCTAACAACCGAACCTCGGGGACTATTTCACCCCCTACTACTACTATCCAATATATATCATGGCATAATCTATTGTCAGACAGATATGGGGTGTCCGACCTACCCTTCGGTCCTAACAACCGAATCTCGGGGACTATTCCCCCTCCTACTACCTCTATCTCATCTAACATATCATGCTAGCAGCTAAATATATCATAACATACTGTTAGGCATATCTGGGGTGCCTAACCTACCCTTCGGTCCTAGCAACCGAACTCTATCACTATCACATATCATATCACGCTAGCATATAACATATCAGGTAGTAGCAACACAGATGAATATCACAAAGACAAACATCTATCATACGATCCCTACTGGTGGGCCGGCATTGTGGCCGTAGACCCACCGCTACTGGAAGGTAACTCACCTCGTAGTAGCTGATGATCTGTACGGGAACTCTCTATCTGCTGTTGTTGCTCCGGGAATCCTCCGGCTATAAATCCCACAAAACACACCATCAGAGTCTGATATCTACTCTTTGGGTAAAATGACCATTTTACCCCTGATCAAGTCAAGTCCAAGTCAAAGTCAACTTCCAGTTGACCTGACTCGCCGAGTTGGCTTGCCAACTCGCCGAGTCCCTATCCTTCCATTTGTCCTTATACCTGCTTCTACTCGTCGACTTGGGCCGACAACTCGACGAGTTCTTCTCTCATATGAACGTCACATGAAAACTCATCCGACTCGCCGAGTTGATGAACAACTCGTCGAGTTCACCTTCATCTGATGAACAATTTCTGTCCTCGACTCGCCGAGTTGATGAACAACTCGTCGACTTCTAAGAAGATTGCCTTGGACTCACCGAGTCCGCTCATGCACTCGCCGAGTCCCATGAACTTCCAGAACAATGGCTTAGTCCAGAACTTGGGTCACTCCCCGGGACCTTCCTGAAACCTTTCCACACTCAACTGGGTCCTTACGACCCTCAACTGTTATGGGACAGAACCTTGGACTCGCTGAGTCCAAGAATGGACTCGCCGAGTTGGTCACATCCTCCCACTAAATCTTCGATTTCTGATGTACAACCATTGATCAAAAGATAGATCTATGCTTCTACAATCGATCTAGCACGTAAAGTTACAACCTTTACGCGCTTGCATGGGACTTTGAGCTCAAAAGGTCCTAAAACAAGCTCTTACAATGCATGGGGCCTTCTTTGAGTGCAAAAGCCACTCCTTTCTGCCTTGTAACCCCCCTAAGGACCTAGATCCGAAACATCAACCCCAAACCATGCTTGCAATCATGGTTGGTGACCAAAATGGCCTAGAAAAGCCCTAAAACTCCACAAAATGGGATCTATCAAAAGAGCAAGCAAGGTATAGACTTTATACCTTCTGAAGACTGCAAATGATGCTCAAAACCGAATCCTTCTAGCCTCCTCTTGATCCTTCAAGCTTTTCCTTCCTTCCTTGGATCACAAAAGCACCAAAATCACTCCAAATGCCTTAGATTGCTTCAATAACGGCTAGGGATTGCTATGGGGGTCTTCTTGGAGCAAATGGGACGAAGAAGGCCGAGTTAAGGTGTTTAAATAGGGTGCAAACCCTCGGGTTAGGGTTTTTTGTCCAGACAGGGCCTACTCGCTGAGTCCGGGACCCGACTCGCCGAGTCCACAGCTTAAACTCCGCGTCCCAACCCGCTTCTACTCGGCGAGTTGGTCCTTCAACTCGCCGAGTCCAAGGCCAAAATGCAAGACAATTAATGAATTAATAAAAAGAGTACGTACCAAGAACCAGGTGCTACAAATCTCCCCTACTTATTTTAGACTTAGTCCTCGAAGTATGCTGCTTGTTCCTGAAACAGCTCGGGGTAATGCTCCATCATCTCGTCCACCGGCTCCCAAGTCCACTCCGACCCCTTCCGGTGCTGCCATTGCACCTTCACGAGCTCAACCCTCTTGTTCCTCAGATCCTTCGACTTCCGGTCGAGGATCGCCACTGGCCGCTGAATATAATTCAGGCTGTCATCAACCTGAATGTCTTCCATGGGTACCACTGTTGAGTCGTCCACCAGGCACTTCCGCAGCTGGGAGACGTGGAAAGTGCTACGGATCTGACTGAGTTCGGCTGGCAAATCCAGCCTATACGCCACCTTGCCCACCCGGGCTATAACCCTAAACGGTCCAATGTACCTGGGACCCAACTTGCCCCGTTTCCTAAATCGGATGACGCCCTTCCATGGCGACACCTTCAGGAGAACCATATCCCCGACCTGAAACTCCAGGTCCGATCGGCGATTGTCGGCATAACTGTTCTGCCGACTCTGAGTGGTCTGAAGCCTGTTCCGAACTTGCTGAATCCTCTCTGTCGTCTTGAGCACCACTTCGGTGCTCCCCATGACCCTCTGGCCAACCTCACCCCAACATATCGGGGTTCTGCACTTCCTTCTGTATAACATCTCGAAGGGAGGACGGTCAATACTCGCATGATAGCTATTATTATACGAGAACTCTGCCAACGGAAGGTAGGTATCCCAGCTACCTCCGAAGTCTAAAACACATGTCCGCAGCATATCCTCTAATGTCTGGATGGTCCGCTCGCTCTGACCGTCCGTCTGCGGGTGAAAGGCGGTGCTAAAATGCAGACGAGTACCCAGCTCGTCATGAAACTTCTTCCAAAACCTGGAAGTAAACCGCACATCTCTGTCTGAAATCACCGAAACCGGCACTCCGTGCCGCGCCACCACCTCCTTGATATAGATATCGGCCAATTTCTCGGCCGAGATGCTCTCCTGAATCGGGATAAAGTGGGTGCTCTTGGTCAATCGATCGACGATGACCCAGATCGAATCCACTCCCCGCGCGGTCCTGGGAAGCTTGGTGATAAAATCCATCGTGATGTCTTCCCATTTCCACAGCGGGATATCCAACGGCTGCATCTTTCCGTGCGGCCTCTGGTGCTCGGCCTTGACCTTCCTGCAAGTCAAGCACCGCTCCACATACCATGCTACGTCCCGCTTCATGCAGGGCCACCAATAATCGGGACGAAGATCCCTATACATCTTCGTCACTCCGGTGGATAGAAAATATGGATTTGTGTGCCTCCTCCATCAGGATCTGGCGCACACCTCCATGATAAGGGACCCACACCCTACGGTGAAGGGTCAACAACCCCCGGCTATCATAGTCGAAGGAGGAAACCTGTCCCACAATCCGCTCGCTCTTCCGATGTTCCTCCTTCATAGCCTCCTGCTGAGCCTCCCGGATCCGCTCCAAAAGCGGAGTCACCACTGTCATCCTCAGACAGATATCCCTGATCGGCGCTACCTTGCGGCTAAGCGCATCGGCCACGACATTGGCCTTCCCCGGGTGGTAAAGGATCTCGCAATCGTAATCCTTCACCACGTCCAACCACCGACGCTCCCTCATGTTTAGATTCGGCTGATCCATGAGGTACCTCAAGCTCTTGTAGTCCGTGTAAATCGTACAACGAACCCCATAGAGGTAATGACGCCAAATCTCGAGGGCGAACACAACAGCCCCCAGCTCCAAATCATGCGTCGCGTAGTTCGCCTCATGAGGCTTCAACTGCCTCGACGCGTAGGCGATGACATGCCCTCTCTGCATCAATACTGCGCCCAAACCTGAGATGGACGCATCGCAGTACACAACAAAATCCTCCATGCCCTCTGGCAGGGCTAAGATTGGCGCCTCGCACAATCTCTGTCTCAGTGTCTCGAACGCGACTTGCTGCTCAAGCCCCCAACGAAAGACCACGACCTTTCTCGTTAGCCTGGTCAGGGGTAAGGCTATCTTGGAGAAATCCTGGATGAATCTCCGGTAGTAGCCAGCTAATCCCAGGAAACTCCGAATCTCAGATGGAGACCTCGGAATCTCCCATCTCATCACGGCCTCCACTTTGGCCGGATCTACCGAAATCTCGTTCTGGTTGACAAGGTGCCCAAGAAACTGCACCTCGCGCAACCAGAACTCACACTTGGAGAACTTGGCATACAAGTTCTCCCTCCTCAAAGTCTCTAGGACCTCTCGCAGATGCTCCTCATGCTCCTCCTGCGTCTTGGAGTAAACCAAGATATCATCAATAAACACTATCACAGACCGGTCTAACATCGGTCTACACACGCGGTTCATGAGGTCCATGAACGCGGCAGGAGCATTGGTGAGCCCGAAAGGAATCACCACGAACTCATAGTGGCCATAACGCGTCCGAAACACCGTCTTCTGCACATCCTCCTCTCTGACCCTCATCTGATGATACCCTGAACGCAAATCAATCTTGGAGAATCAAGATGCTCCCTGTAGCTGGTCAAAGAGGTCGTCAATCCTCGGGAGTGGGTAAAAGTTCTTCACCGTTACCTTATTCAGCTCCCTATAGACTATACACATACGATGCGACCCGTCCTTCTTCTTCACAAACAGAATCGAGGCTCCCCAAGGCGAACTACTCGGCCTGATAAATCCCTTGTCTAGCAGCTCCTACAACTGCGTAGACAACTCCTGCATCTCAGGAGGAGCCAACCGATACGGTGCCTTGGCTATCGGAGCCGCACCAGGGACTAGGTCGATCCTGAACTCCACCTGTCGCTCCGGAGGTATCCCTGGCAACTCCTCGGGGAATACATCCGCTAACTCTCGTACTACGGGCACATCGCCCACCGTCGCCCTACCCGCCTCCCGGGTATCCATAACATAAGCGACATAACCTGCACAACCCTACTGGAGGTAACGCCTAGCTCTCGCTGCTGAAAATAAAGCTGGTCCTCACTGTGGCCTCTCGCCCTGAACCACCAGCTCTCCCCCACTTGGGGTCCTGATCCGCACCAACTGCTACGCACAGTCAATCACTGCCCCATTGGGGCTCAGCCAATCCATGCCTATAATCACCTTGTTCCCTCTCAAAGGAATAGGAACCAGGTCTACCAGATAACGCTCCTCGAACAATCTCAAAACACAATCTCGGAAGACCTAAGATGCTCGCACTGACCGGTCGTCCGCAATCTCGACCTCTAGAGGGCAATCCAACATGCCTGAAGACTCAGAAAACTTCTTGCTAAGCGCAAGAGAAACAAATGATCGGGTAGCACCCGAATCAAACAATACCTGAACTGGGATATCGTTCACATGGAACGATCCTAAACAGAGCACATATCAATATCATAAACATCATATAAATAATTCAGAGGGAAAGAATCATATCTGTCACCACATCGGGTGCGGCACGTGCCTCCTCGGTAGTCAACTGGAATGCCCGGCTCCTCACCACTGGAGCCTCTGCCTTGCCCTGCCGGCCATCAGTAATCCGCAGCGTCGCTGGGGCTGGCGCCTTCACTGGCGCTGCTGCTGTCAACTGGGGGCAGTTGGCCTTCTTGTGGCCCCTCTGGTTGCAGTGGAAACACAGCAACTCAGACGTCTGAATAACCGGTGCAGGGGCGGTACAATCCCTGCTGAAGTGCCCCGTCTTGCCGCACTTATAGCAGCCCGACGATCCCAACCTACACGCCCCCTCATGTGGCCTGCCGCATTTCCTGCAGCGGCCCGGTCCTGACTGGCCTTTCGGCCTACCATCTTATCCCTTGGGCTTCTTCCCCGAAGCCCCTATCATCTGTCCCTCCACTGTCTTCCTCTTCCGGATGTGCTCCATATCTATCTCCCTCTCCCTCGCCCTGGCAATCATAGAATCCAGGGTAGGGCAAGCTGAAAAACTGACATGCTCCCGAATGTCGGCTCGCAACATGTCATGGTAGCGGGTCTTCCTCATATCCTCATCACCCGCATACTGAGGCACCAGCAATGCCCTCTCCCGGAACTTGGCTGTGATCTCCGCCATAGTCTCCGTCGTCTGCCTCATATCCAAAAACTCCCTAGCCAGCTGTTGAAGCTCTACAGCTGGCGCAAACTCTGCTCTGAACCGGGTCACAAAGTCCGGCCATGTCATAGCCTCAACAGCCGAGGCTCCTAATGAGTCACCAACAGACTCCCACCAATCTCTAGCTCTGTCTCTCAAACATCCTGCTGCATATCTCACCTTCGACCCCTCGGGGCAGAAGCTGGTCAGCTGCGCAGACTCAATGTCTGCGATCCATCGTCTGGCTACAATGGGGTCCTTCGCCCCATGGAAATCCGTCACACCACTGCTCCTGAAGTCCTTAAAGGACAATGTGCAAGATCCTGACTGGCCAGATGCCATGTCACTCCTGAACGCCCTGAGGCGGTCCTCCATCAGCTCAACTATCCCTTCCTTGATCGACCCGAAAATGATGGGGGTTGACTCAAGGATGCCTCTGGTGATCTCTGACGCGATGAACTCGCGTAGCCTCTCATCCACTGGTTCGGAACCTGAACCCGAACCCGATCCCTCTCCCGAACTGCCAACTGCTGGCCTCGAACGTAGTACCACCATTCTGCAACGCATAACGACAACTGTCAGTAGTACTGATACATCTAGAGGGATCACATCTACTGCAAGGTTCCTGGTCTCGCCTCAGCCTTCCTCAATTCAAGTACGGATCCTCTGCTTCCAGTAGTACGGGCCCATACTACCTTCCATATCTATCCGTACTTTCCTCAAGAACTGCCTCGACTCCACCAAGTCCCTTCTACTACTGCTGCTGATCTCATGCTAATCTCATCCTAGGCTTGCCCTAGGTAACCACCAACCCACTCTCCGCCATCAGCTGCATAAGAAGTCCCTGCTTTCTTCCCCTAACTAGCTCGCGAATACTATTACATATTACTTAGACTAGATAATTCTTCGAATGAGAGATCCTATCCTACAACGGTTGGACTCAAACGAGAGCCGCGAAATAGGGCTAGACCCAACCTTCTGAAACTATTTAGTCCTTGCAATATGTAACTTAACATATTCGTTTACTAGTTAGTGAAAGACAGCTAGAACTCCTAAAAGCACAAAGCAAGCAGCATTCATACAAAGGAAACTACTCAAGCAATATATTCTCATAACAAGAAACTGTACTAGCATACAACGCTAAGCTCATACTATCAGGCATAACCTAAACATGCTATCCTACTGCTGTCTACTCAATACTAGCATGCAATTATCATAGAGCTGAAACACATAAAGCAGGCACATAAGGCATCATTCCTAGATCCTTAGTCCTATTCTAGCATGCTGTTCTACTGAAACTGGTAAAACATAACATAAACTTGTATGGGTACTCTGGGGAAAACTTAATTGAGCTCGGCCGGTCGCGCACATCACACACCTCTTTCTTTCTCCAAACTCTTTTACTTAGCCTTTAGAAAATCATTTCTTTATAAAAATCTTTTAGTCCCTCGATTTGAGTCCAGACACCCCCGAAGGTGTGTCCGAATCCCTCAAACCAGGGCTCTGATACCAACTTGTAACATCCCAATTTTCACGTCCAAAAATTTCCTTTTTGATTAATTGATTTGTAAAACATTTGTAATAAAACATCATCCGATCATATCATTTCATAAAAATATATCTCGTGTCTGAAAACCAAATCATAAAAATAATAATAATGTCAGAGTACAATCCCAGAACATCTCATAATGCGGAAAAACCAATGCGTGTGTGTATGATGTGCCGCTACCGTGCCAGCTCCTTCCCCTTCGCTGAAGAGGTACCTGAAACAAAACTGTAAACTGTAAGCACGAAGCTTAGTGAGTTCCCCCATCGTCCACATACCATACAATCATATAGCATACATACTGCCAGGCATTTCTGGGGTGCCCGACCTACCCGGTACGGCCATTCTGGGGTGCCCGACCTACCCGTACGGCCATTCTGGGGTGCCTACCTACCCATGCGGCCATTCTGGGGTGCCGTCCTACCCGTGTCAAGCCATTCTGGGGCACTTACCTACCCATGTCGAGCCATTCTGGGGTGCTGACTACCCTTCGGTCCTAACAACCGAACCTCGGGGACTATTTCACCCCCTACTACTACTACTATCCCATATATCATAGCATAATCTATTGTCAGACATATCTGGGGTGTCCGACCTACCCTTCGGTCCTAACAACCGAATCTCAGGGACTATTCCCCCTCCTACTACCTCTATCTCATCTAACATATCATGCTAGCAGCTAAATATATCATAACATACTGTTAGGCATATCTGGGGTGCCTAACCTACCCTTCGGTCCTAGCAACCGAACTCTATCACTATCACATATCATATCACGCTAGCATATAACATATCAGGTAGTAGCAACACAGATGAATATCATAAAGACAAACATCTATCATACGATCCCTACTGGTGGGCCGGCATTGTGGTCGTAGACCCACCGCTACTGGAAGGTAACTCACCTCGTAGTAGCTGTTGATCTGTACGGGAACTCTCTATCTGCTGCTGTTGCTCCGGAAATCCTCCGGCTATAAATCCCACAAAACACACCATCAGAGTCTGATATCTACTCTTTGGGTAAAATGACCATTTTACCCCTGATCAAGTCAAGTCCAAGTCAAAGTCGACTTCCAGTTGACCTGACTCGCCGAGTTGGCTTGCCAACTCGCCGAGTCCCTATCCTTCCATTTGTCCTTATACCCGCTTCTACTCGTCGACTTGGGCCGACAACTCGACGAGTTCTTCTCTCATATGAACGTCACATGAAAACTCATCCGACTCGCCGAGTTGATGAACAACTCGTCGAGTTCACCTTTATCTGATGAACAAGTTCTGTCCTCGACTCGCCGAGTTGATGAACAACTCGTCGACTTCTAAGAAGATTGCCTTGGACTCGCCGAGTCCGCTCATGCACTCGCCGAGTCCCATGAACTTCCAGAACAATGGCTTAGTCCAGAACGTTAGGTCACTCCCTGGGACCTTCCTGAAACCTTTCCACACTCAACTGGGTCCTTACGATCCTCAACTGTTATGGGACAGAACCTTGGACTCGCCGAGTTGGTCACATCCTCCCACTAAATCTTCGATTTTTGATGTACAACCCTTGATCAAAAGATAGATCTATTCTTCTACAATCGATCTAGCACGTAAAGTTACAACCTTTACGTGCTTGCATGGGACTTTGAGCTCAAAAGGTCCTAAAACAAGCTCTTACAATGCATGGGGCCTTCTTTGAGTGCAAAAGCCACTCCTTTCTGCCTTGTAACCCCCCTAAGGACCTAGATCCGAAACATCAACCCCAAACCATGCTTGCAATCATGGTTGGTGACCAAAATGGCCTAGAAAAGCCCTAAAACTCCACAAAATGGGATCTATCAAAAGAGCAAGCAAGGTATAGACTATATACCTTCTGAAGACTGCAAATGATGCTCAAAACCGAATCCTTCTAGCCTCCTCTTGATCCTTCAAGCTTTTCCTTCCTTCCTTGGATCACAAAAGCACCAAAATCACTCCAAATGCCTTAGATTGCTTCAATAACAGTTAGGGTTTGCTATGGGGGTCTTTTGGGAGCAAATGGGACGAAGGAGGCTGAGTTAAGGTGTTTAAATAGGGTGTAAACCCTCGGGTTAGGGTTTTTTTATCCAGACAGGGCCTACTCGCTGAGTCCGGGACCCGACTCGCCGAGTCCACAGCTTAAACTCCGCGTCCCAACCCGCTTCTACTCGGCGAGTTGGTCCTTCAACTCGCCAATTCCAAGGCCAAAATGCAAGACATTTAAAGAATTAATAAAAAGAATACGTACCAAGAACCAGGTGCTACAGCCTTAGTGACATCCGCCCATCTCCTTAATCTTGTCCCTACTAAAAAGGTTGCCAAAACACCTCCTGAGATGTGGACATGGAAGGTTCCCTTGTTAGCACATATCAAAGTTTGGGTTTGTGAAGCGTTCGTTAGAAGAGAGACTCATGACAAGCTAGAAGCCAAAAGTGAGAGATGTATTTTCATTGGCCACCCAGAAAAGTCCTTTGGATACTTGTTCTACAGGCCTAGTGAAAATGTGGTCTTTGTAGCACGAAGAGGAGACTTTCGCGAGAGAGATCTCATATGTAAAGAGGACAGTGGGAGTACTATTGACCTTGAAGAAATTCAAGAGTCAACCAATGAAGGAACCTTAGATAATACTAGCGGTCAGCCAGAAGATGAGACTACTGTTGAACCCGTTGACGGTTCGTTACCTCTTAGACTTTCTAGTAGAGTTAGCATCCCACCCACATTCTGTGGTTTCCATATAACGTCAGATGGTGATACGTTCATCAGTGATCAAACACTGGTAAATTTAGACGAGCCAGCTGACTACAAGGAAGCAATGGAAGACCCTAAGGCAGTTAAATGGAAAGAGGCAATGGACAACGAGATCAAGTCCATGTATGACAACCAAGTTTAGAATTTGGTTGATCAAGTACTTGGTCGAAAGACAGTTGGCTACAAATGGATATTCAAGAAGAAGACCGACATGGATGGAAATGTACACACATTCAAGGCACGATTGGTTGCAAAGGGTTTTACTCAAAGCCCAAGGGTTGACTATGATTAGACTTTCTCACCAGTGGCTAAGATTAAATCTATTAGGATAATGCTCGCCATAGCTGCCTTTCATGATTATAAAATTTGGCAGATGGATGTCAAAACTACTTTCCTTAATGGGAAGTTGGCTGAAGGTGTTTACATGAGTCAGCTAGAGGGTTTTGTTGATAAAAAAAATTCTCAATAGAGTGTGTAAGCTTGAGAAATCCATCTATGGATTGAAACAGGCGTCTTGCAGATGGAATATTTTCTTTCATGAAAAAGTCAAAGGATTTGTTTTTTCTAGAAGTGAGGACGATTCATGTGTGTATGTCAAAGCTAGTGGGAGTATAGTGACTTTTCTAGTATTGTATGTCGATGACATACTACTGATGGGAAATGACATTCCAACATTGCAAGAAGTGAAATATTGGCTTGGAAAGTGTTTATGAAGGATCTAGGAGAGACAACCTGTATTCTTCGGATAAGAATTTTGAGAGATAGAAACAAAAGACTAATTGGACTTAGTCAAAGTACATACTTGGAAAAGGTACTAAAATAGTTTAGTATGGAAAATTCCAAGAAAAGAGAGCTACCTATTCTGAGCAATGCCAAATTTAGTAGGACTCAAAGCCTCACTACAAATGAATAGATAGTTGATTTGAGTTGAGTCCCCTATGCTTCGGTTATAGGATTGATCATGTACGTTATGACATGTACTCGCCCTGATGTGTCCTGTGCTTTGAGCATGGTCATTCGCTATCATGGAAATCCTGGCAGAGCTCATTGGACAACAGTTAAGAGCATTCTCAAGTATCTGCGAAGGATAAAGGATATGATTATAGTCTTTTTGAGGAAGTGATATGTTGAGAGTGAATGGGTATGATGTAACAACCCGATATTTCAAGTCAATGTAATGACCTAAAGTCAAGTATTGTCACCTATATTGAGATGATAATAAAAATAACGACAACATGAAATATTCAAAAATCTCAATGTTAATGTACTAAGTGGTAGATATCGTAACAAGGTTTTCAAAAATATAAAGAACACTAAAATCCGAGTTATAACGAAGAAATTATGACCAATCGAAGATCCGCAACAAAACCTGTAAAACACTATTAAGCATGAAACGCGAAATTTCAATAAAATACTTTTTAGCCTTATGTATCTAAATGAAAGTCGTAGATATCATTAAACTGTAAACGTACATAAAAAGGACATCCAAATCTGACTTCGTATGAGGAAGTTATGATTTTCTAAGTTTCGGATACAAAGTAGACAGCTAAAAACTTGAAATAGAGATCGAGCGACTTTTAGCCGACACAACCTAAACGAGAATCGAAGACCTTAGCAATAGTAATGCAACGGTAAAAAGACAGACGAAATCGGACGTGTGACGAAGAAGTTATGGATTTTTAACGGACTTTTCCAGTCCCGGCCTATTAAAAATATAATATTAAAAATAAAGTCAAAATAAGCCGATGGAGTATAAACGAGAGTTGTAGAGCATAATCTCCCCTACGCGTGGATATAAAGAACGTCAAAATCGGAGCTCGTATGCGAGAGATATGAATTTATGAAGTTCAGGGCACAAACTCTCATATCTGCCAGGATTCACGTCGTGAGTCAAAGGGGGTTCACGACGTGAACCAGTGATAGACGTTTACCAAGAGTCGGGCTATAAGATGTCGAGTCTACGAACTAATCATGACACAATTCACGACGTGAACAATTCCATGTTCACGACGTGAACTTCAATTTTTCACCCTATAAATAGAAACCGAAGGTCTCGTTTTCATCAAATCGTCACTTCTCCCAAGTGAGTTCATACCCCTACTACAACACTTTTAAATGCTTTGTAAATACTTTTTAAACACTTTTAGAGGGAGAATGCAAGTAAACACACGACTAAAAATTGGGTGAAAACATCAATCTTTTGCTATACTTTTCATGCAATTGTTTTAACTATCATACGAAAATGTTAGCATGCACAACATCTCATGATACCACTTTACCCTCACGGGATGAAATATGTTAATAAATAATAACATGCATTATTTATATATGTTTACATAACACATCATGACAAGGGTAACCATTTCAACTATAATATTTTGTTTATGTAAGAAAACACAACTCATTGTTATGCCTTTATCAACATAGTAAAAAGGGAAATCATTTCGGGCATAAACACATTCATTTTCAAGAATACGTGACTTAATTGAGAATCTGTGAGTCATTCGTCTTCACTATACCTGTCAAGGTACCACTAGAAAGCCATGTTTTATAACGAGAGTCTCTGTTGTGAAAACGTGATAAGTGTGTATAGATCTATACGGGACTGATGATCCCGCGCCCTGACTGTTAGCTACAGTCCGCGGGGTGACAGATATCATAACGCTTCGACGCCTGAAGAACGTCGCTGCAGGCAAACCCATCATAGTACGGTTATGAAAACTCATAGGATAGACAATTATTATGGTATTATGTTTTACGGGAAAAGTAATAGTACAGTTATTTTACGTAAAATAATACAAGCTTCCTATAGTTTTGTTCACTAATAAAACTATACATTTTCAGTATAAGTATGTCATATTTACTTACAAATTTTAGTCTTGGAGATTTAAGACTGCTTCTCACTTTTAGGAAAATATAAGATTTTCCTGGTTCAAATACATTCATTTTTATACAACATCAATTCTTAACTCATTTTATAAGAAAATATCGGATTTTCTGGAAAATAAACGCGAACTTTCGAATGGCATGCATTTACTCAAATATCTACTTATGAGCTCACCAACTTAAATGTTGACACTTTTTCTTTGAAATAACTTGTATTCTCAGGGAATCGCTAAACCAGGTTAACAACTGCTTTTGGGGACTAATGCTCTGGCGTTAGTAATATCTTTTGGAACATCATATTGTATTTGACTTTTGAAACATGTAATACAACAATCATGTAAACTTTTCAAATATATATTATGGTGGTGTGTACTTTCTTTACTATTCAACTGTTATGATACTGTACATGACGTCCTCCACCCCCGAATGTTTCCGCCGTTCAGGTTCGGGGGTGTGACATATAGTGACACTAACTTTCAAACAGATAGAGACAACTTTTGTTCTCAATTTGGCTGGGTGTTTACATTAAATGGTTGTGTAGTTACTTAGAAAAGTTTAAAGCAAGACACAGTGGATGATTCTACTTGTGAATCGGAGTACATTGTGGCAAGTGAAGCATCAAAGCAAGCGGGTTGGTTGAGGAAATTTATCGGAGATCTTAGAGTAGTTCTAACCGTTCAGGAACCAATGGAACTTTTCTGCAATAATGAAGGTTCGGTAGCTTTGACTAAAGAACTGAGAGATCATGGCAAATCAAGACATATTGACAGAAGGTACCATTATATCAGACATAGAGTAGAAGAAGTTCACCTCATTGTGAAGAGGGTATCATCAGAAGAGAATCCTACAGATCCTTTGACGAAGACTCTGAGTAGGGTTAAACACAATCAGCATGCTAGAAGCATTGGATTAAGAGATGATATTAGTTGTAGTAGTTAAATGATTAGTTTCAAACTTGTAAAAAAATAAAAATAATTTACTTTTGGTGATTAAATAAAAGAGATTATTTATGAGTATGTTTACTGCCTTTGTCAATTATTTATTCTTGTGTTTCGTTTTGTATGTTTTACTTCCCAAATAATTTAAATTATTCAAATTCCACAATCACTCATACTTTGGGAAGTAAGTAGTGAATTAAGACTGTCAGGATTTGGATTGTAGATTGTCTAAGGGAGTTAGACATATCAATTGTATTGCTACAACATTCATGAGTACTTGGAAATGAAGATTTAAGCATTGGATAAACCAACGCTCAGAGAACTACTTCATGGATTATATCACGAGTAATTATGAGATGATAATATGTTATATTATTGAAACAGAGATGTAACGTCATAAAATTTAAGACCAAAAATTTCGTTTTTATAATAGTAAAACCATCACCCAAAACGTTTTCATAAAACCATAATGAAATCAGAGTATGTCAAAATACATCAGAGTTAAATAAAATGTGGAACAATATGGTGTGTGCGATACGATCATCTCGAGTTCATCCCCTTCGATCCGTAAGTACCTGAAACATAAAATGAAAATTGTAAGCACGAAGCTTACTGAGTTCCCCAAGATACCTCATACCACACATATCAAACATACAATGAGCCATGCCCAACAACCATCGGGCCCCACCCGTCATCGAGGCCCGCTCGGAACCGATCTGTCAATAATATGAGATGGGCCCCGCCTCATCACATTCATCAGGCCCCGCCTGGCATCGCGCGCCACCTGGCATTCATACATACGCATAAAACACATGCATGAATCACTAAGATAAATAGCATACAATACACTCATTAGGCCTCGTATGGCATCGGACCCCGCCCGATATACATATCACATAACATACATGCAAGAGTCGCACAAACAACTAACATCCTAATCATAATAAACCATGGGTCGGAATTGGTGCCTTCGACCCGTCAGGCATAGTGAAGAAACTCACCTCAAACTGCTGAATATCAGATAAAAACTCGGACTGTTGATCCAAGAAATCTCCGCAATAAACATCATCAAATAATACCCAATTAAAATTGGCCCACAACCCATAACTGGAATCCTAGTCCAAGTGTCCAACACTCAAGGTAAAAAGACCATTTTACCCCTTTCCTTACTTGGCTCAAAATTCGAAGCAATATTAAATAGAACCAAAAAGCCCAAACGGCCCAAATCCGTAAACGATACCTAAAACCTCATATGGGACCAAATCCAAGAAGGCCCAAAGCCTAGAAATGGCCCAAAGTCAGAAAGGTAATGGCCCACCAAGGACCAAAACTCCACTAGTCCAAATATGGCCCAAACCGCAAAGTCAACAAAAGTAAATAGCAGCTGAGTACGCCCGACGTACTCAGACTTACGCCCTGCATACTCCTTCAATCGCTAGTACACACTGCGTTCGAGCTGGGTACGCCCTACATACTACGAAGTGTGCATGATTGGGGACTCGGCAGCATACACGCAGCGTACGCTTACGTACCCCCAGCGTGCATGCCGATTAAGAACTTTTCCCATTAAGTGCTTAATACTTGCAACCAAACGCCCAAACTTCATATCCAAGTCCTATGAAACGTCTTAATCCATAAATTCATGAACTTGGAGCCTTTGCATGGCTCAAAAGGACCCAAACCTTACTTTTAGCATTCTACTTTCAGCAAAAAAAACCTAAACACATGCATGGTTGATCCACAACCATCAAGACGCTAAATTTATGGGCTAAGAACCTCGGAAACATCAAGAGAAACAACTCCTAACTTCTGGAGTGGAAGATACCCACTAGATCTCATTATAGAACCAAAAAGGGACTAAAACCTCATAAAAACTAGATCTAAGCATACAAGAAGCAAGTTCCAAGCTTTATACCTCAATAAAGCTGTAAATGATGTGAGAAATCTGGATCTACAAGTTCTCCTTTGATCAAAACTCCTTCCTCCAAGCTCTTTTTCTTCAAATCTCACCAAAACACACTAAAAACACACACAAGAAGGTCAAATCTCTTTAAGAGGGGTTAGGGTTTCGAAATGAGACTCAAAAGGCTATCTAGGCTGAGAAATGAGAGGATCAAGGTTCATTAAGTGGTTTAAATAGGGTCCAAACTCTAAAATTTAAGGTTTGTCCCCTGCATGCATACGCCCCGCGTAAGAGGAGTACACCCAGCATACTTCAACTTTTCTGAAAATGACAAGACTGCCCCTAGGGATCAAATCTGCAAAACATTTACATACTAAGGGGTCAAAAAATGAAAGTACCTTAAATAGGGTGTTACTGATAGGTTTTATACAAACAATCCTATGTGTGCATGCAACCCTAATTGGATCTATGTTTTCACTATTAGACATACAACTTTATGAACACAAAAAGAAACCTGGAATGCTCCTCTAATTTTCGAAATCTACATAGGAGAATAGAATACATACCTTTTGTTGTTATATAGCAATAACAACTAGTTCCTTGAATTTCCTTAGCTCTTGAAAGCAAGTACCACAAGTGTAGTACCTCTAATGGCTCACAAACACACTAGGTGAAAGGATAAATATGGGAGAGAGGAGAGAAGGGTATCTTGCTCTAAAATTCGTCCCTTTTAGGGTTTCCCAAGGCTTGGACGAATTCTAGTGCCTTAGGGTGCCATTTATACTGGAGGCTAGCTAGGGTTTCAAGGTGGAAACCCTAATCCCTTAGCTTAGGGCCTAAGCAAGTCCATGGACTCCTTTCCTTAAGCCCTTGGACGAAAACTCCTAGATCCTTCTAGGATTTTCGTTCAAGCCTTAATAAAGGTGCTCCAATAGCCCAAAGTCTCAACTATCAAATAATTACAAAACAGCCCCCGTACTTTTAATTAATTCCTTTAATCCCGAAATTAATTCCTAATTAATTTCTGATTAAATACTAATTAATAATATGATTCCAAATTATTATATTAATCATATAATATAATAAATAAATCATATTTATGCCCTAATCAACCTCTCTCCTCAACTGTCATCCTATCTAGTCACCCGTGTGAAGGCAACCCAAAAGGACCATGCTCACAATCGGGTCAAGTACATACCAAAATAGTTATGGACTTAGACACTAATCCAACAGTCTCCCACTTGGATAAGTCTAATAACTATTCTGTGTATGACTTCAGAACCTGATCAGCAATCGTAGCTTTCAAAAGCCGATGTCTACTTTGATCTTATCACATACGCGTGTCCTTTAGATAAGGGATTAGATATTCCTCCATTCTCAAAATATCGTATAGACACAAGACATGAATTTTAATCATTCTCTCTATACTGTTTCCCGACTTCCGATTTATGACGACTGACAACAGACTACAATTGAACACATCAACTTAGTCCCGGCTTGGCCAAGCGCTTAGGGTGTCATCACTAAATCATCGAGAGGCCCACAAATATCGCTTTTATCCCACTTTGGGTAAAAGGAATAGATAAACTTCGACTCAAATGCTCGCTTGCATTTACTGATCGAATCACACACAACAATAAGTTTTATAACACCAAGTTACTGGTGCGTTTACTTATCATCAATGTGTGTAACATCCGGATTCCCAGGTATATTATTTTATTATTTTATTTTGGAATTTGTTGAGGGACTCGGCGAGTTGGTGCTTAGACTCGCCGAGTAGGGTCGCGATTTCTCATCCGGATTAATGACCGAACTTGGCGAGTCCATGAGTGGACTCGGCGAGTCCACGCTGTTTAATGAAACCCTAATTTTTTCGGTTTTGGGACCTATTTAAAGGCCCTTATGGCCGTCATTTGCGGCCATCAACCCCCAGAGAGAAACCCTAAGTGATCTAGAGTGCTTGTGAGGAAGGAGAGGCCAATCTTGAACTTTTGTAGGTATTTTTGCAAGAAGGAAGTGTTCAAGGCAAGAGGAAGCTGAAGGAGGTGCGGTTTTGGTGGTTTTTGAGCTCATAGAGATTATATTGAGGTATTATTCTCGGACCTTCTTCAGTTTTGGTGTTGATTCTTAGTGATAGGGTTTTCTAACCCTTTTAGAGGATGATTAAGTGGAGTATTTGGCCCCTTCTCGAGTTTGTGTTCTGGATCTGGACCCAAGGGGGTCCAGAGACCTTAACCCTTGGAGCTTTATGAGTCATTGTGGGAGTCATGAGCTTAGAATGTCATTTTTTGGGGCTAAATCATCATTTTGGACCATTTAGATGTTATATGTGTGTCAAGGTCCAAACTTTACGTGATTATCAGGCTTGAGGAGGCCAGATCTATGATTGTATGGAACAGATCTGACCTCAGAAGTTGTTTTGAGTTTGTGCATGGCATGAACTCGCCGAGTGCAAAGAACAGACTCGGCGAGTAGTATGAAGGTTGCCCGTTAATCACTCAGTGAGTGGACTTGTCGAGTTAGGGGAATGACTCGGTGAGTCAGGGAGGGTCAGGAGTCCGAGTTCAAGTTGGAACTCGCCGAGTTGTTCTTGAGACTCGGCGAGTTGAGTCGGGGTGGCCCCGCGATTCATGCCAGGTGGAAATCGTCGAGTTAAGGGAAGTACTCGACGTGCCAAGAGAGGATCTAAGAGAGTCAGTGGACATGTGTAGACTCGCCGAGTCGCCCTAGTGCACTCGACGAGTCGGGTCAAAGTTTGACCGATGACCTTGTTGACTTTTAGGATTGAGTACAGTTGTATTTATGAGAGTATTACTTTATGTGATTAGGCGGAGGCTAGATCACACTTCTTCCGAGTCAGCTATTTACCGAGACATCGTGGTGAGTCTTCTCACTATACTTTACCTTGAGTAGATAATTAGAGTTATGTGACAGAGTTGTTGTATGCTATTTATGTGATGTGTTGCACTGCATTATTTCTATGTGATTTATGCCGTGTATATATCAGAGTATACCAGAGTTGGAACCGAAAGGTTCACAGAGCTAGGACCAGAGGGTCCACAGAGTTAGGGTCCAAGGGCCCGCAGAGTTATAGCCTCGAGTGGCTAGTATGTGTTATGTGTGGTATTTTGGGGAACTCACTAAGCTTTGTGCTTACAGTGTTTTGTGTTATGTGTTTCAGGTACTAGTGAAGATCGCGGGAAGGCGCCGGCATGATCAGTACACACACACGCGGAGTTTTATATATGTTATGATCTTGGGATTTTGACTTATGTTTGGATGTATGAAACAATGAGTTTTATAATATTATGAAATAAGGTGTTTTTAAAAAGTGAAAATTTGTTTGAAAATTTTGGGTGTTACAATGTGCAACCGACCAGCAAATAACAACTCACACGTCTCGGTTCAAGAATATACAATGTTATCGTCTCACTAATCACCCGTGATAAATCCATGAGGTGACTCAAGTGAGTGTGGGTTTAATCCAATACTTTAATCTTACCAAAGCACTCATGAACTCTGCAGCGAACTTGTGCTATATCTAAATACTTTAGACAATCTGCGGACAGATTCATGACAGTCTTCCTTCATACCTACTTCCAACGTATGACCGACTCTGGAGGTTCGAATAACCTAGTTATTCTGGAAGTCAAAACATACAAACTGTAACACAATAATAATACTTAATCCTTTATGGCCCCAAAACTTTTGAGTGTAAATAAAACATTTTATTTAAACACCATATTGACTACTCATTATTCATTGTTTAATGTTTCGGAGAATCAACTTATTACTTGAATTACAACAATAGATGTCCCATGCTCCAAGCATGCACACTATGTTTCCTATGGTCCATGCTTTGTGAAATAGATCAATTGAAAAACTTTTCCAATGATGCTCATTTCACAATTCCTAATCCTCATCGTTAGTGTAAGAATACAGGTTCTTGCCACTATTAGAATATGTTAGATTCTAACATTTTATGCAACGACCCTTTCGTAAAGTCATAGCACAAAAGTCACCAAGACTTGGCCAATAAAATTACAAAGTTCTCTATCAGAAATTGTTACAAAACAATTCTATAGATGTGATGTCTCTCACTCAAAGTACATTCCTTTGAACATCCTTTTGCATAAAATTTTCTAATCTAGACATAAATTCTTAATTTCCAACTCCCAATATGGAAACATTTCCATATTTTCCATATGACAACTCATTCTTAATAGAATCTTATCTATTCATAATAATGTCGATATGGTCCATCCAATACTATACTTCCAACTACTCATAAGCAACAAATCCTTGGCGAACCTTAGATCGTCCTTTGATAGTTGTTTAATTATTTTAGTCAAATCCAGTTCTAGTCCTTTTTCCCTCTTAATGCCCTAGGCATTTGGAATATTTTAGAATGGTCAAATATTATAGCATTTGCAATCGATCCTATACCCGAAGCGTATGGGACACGATGCATAATGTCTTACATAAAGATATGATACTTTATCAATCTTCTGCCATAATATTTTATGTGTTATGTTCTCATAATTCGAACTATGAAGAGGGATGCCGTAATCATAATCGAAATTTGAGAACACACTATGTATCCTTTGACTAAAATATTAAAATTTCTCAATCTAAGCTTTAGATTTTGAAACGAAGTATAATATTCTCTCCCTTAATTATAGCAAAACAACTTTTCAACCCTTGCAACTTTGCAAAATGAATCTTTGTTTTCTATAATTAATATTGCTAACTTGCAATACTTACCATAATAATCATGCTCCCACTAACATGACGATTATTTTCTTACCAGCATAACACTTATGCTCCCACTAGCTTTGACATGTATTCAGAAAACAATTGAACTTCTAGAAAACAATGCTTATTGAATTCCTTAAGTTCATATTTCTAATACCTAATGCTTTGATAAGCCTTTATCTAAGCTTTTTAAGCTCATACACCTTTGCCTTAGATAGCTCACATGTGTGTCTAAACAATTCAGAATTTATGTTACTAAGTCCCAAATGTTCAGATCAATTGCCAAATCTCACAATTCGAACTATGAAAAGGGATGCCGTAATCATAATCGAATTTGAGAATACAATTTTCACAATTGCTATCTTCTTAAAATCTCTCTTAGTGAAAGCATTTCCTCACAATCATTTTCATGAAGGAGGAAAACCTTATGACACTTAGATTTTATGATGTATGTGTTCCTATCCATGTGAATTTTTCAAAACGAAAGTTTGCGACAAATCCAAAACCATATGGACTGTACTTGCTCAATCTTGATTTCTTGCCTCATGGTAACATGAATGCCCACCATGTCTTCCAAGCAACTCACCCTTTCATATCAATGTACTTTCCATTGATCAAGGTGCTTTGTCTTTATGCGTTCAAATGAGAACTCATAGAACTCACACGCATAATTAACTCAATTAGAATGGCACAGAAAAAGAGTATGTCATCCACGATAGGCTTTAAACCTCAAGTCGTGTGCTAGTGATGATCAACTAGGTTTACTCTTGATTTGTTCTTGAAACGTTTCAAGACCATTAAGACTCCCACTGACTCCTTGACATATAAGATTCTCTTGTCAAGAAACATTTCTTGACAAACAAATATTCAAGAGTTAGTGTAGCCTTTTGTCAAGTTTAACACTTCACACAATTGGTCCTGGTTGGTCTTTGTCTTATCCAAGACATCACAATTTACCAATTTCAAATGTGCAAGAATAAGAAAACTTTTCCAAATTCCACATTTGTCGAGTGTTATAAACCTACTTAAGACTTGTCACTCATGTCAGAATCTTGACTCTAAGACTTGATATTGGAACGAAGTATGATTGACTTCTTGATTTAACCATTTCTACAATTCTCGATTCCTCTTCTTAGACATGCAATTGCACTAAGACTCACTTAGAGGATCAATTGAGATATGGTTCTTAATCATTAAGACTTATCATAAAACACAATAAAAGGTACTCTCCCTTCTTCTTAGAATAGAGAAACTTTTATCTTTCTGCCTACTTGATTCTTCTTATTCGTTCTGCTATTGATTGAAACTCTTTCAATCAACTCAGAATTATACTTAATCTTATAAGTATAATCATATTTACTAAACTTTAGTAAATCATGATGAATATCTTTATCACTCTTGTGGTGGACTTGATCAACGTACAACCTAGTGTACTCGATCTCCTGGTCCTTCTCTTGACACTTTGCCAAAGAATTAGTCTAATTTCCAAAATATGAAGTTTCTCATTCATCAGGCAACCAAGTTGCATGACTCCAAGTTTCTGTCCAACTGAAACTTGGGCGATGAGAATCTTCCCTTATTTGGCAAATTCTCGACATTTCCACAAATAACATAATTAAGAATCAAATCCATTATTGCTAACAATAGAAACAATCAAACATCAATTTTTCATACACACCATTGCAAAGATAAATAAATAAGACAAAATCAAAATTTATTTTATTGCGGAAAAAATTGTCCTTACAATGCAATTCAACTGAAAAACTATGCTATTACATATTTCTTATCAATCTATCCTAACTCTAGAGTAGCTGCTCAAAAATCTGATCCTCGAGTCCATGCGATCGAAATCCATTTCTTCATGATCAGATTCAGCACGCTTCTTCCTTAAGCTTCCTCTCTTTTCTTCGATCCTGCAAAAACATCAAAATGTAATCTTGTCACATCATGTATTAAGAATCAAAGAATAGGAACTTATAGAGTTAGTTAATAGATTTTACCTGAAGTAGAGCCATACGTCTTGACTCTCCCATCTCTCAGATCTCTCAAGTAAATAGGGCAGCTTCGTCTCCAATGCCCCTTCTCTTGGCAATAGAAGCAAATGCACTCTTTTGGAATGGCACAAGGAACTATCTCAGAATTTTCCTTTTCTGGATTTCCAATATCACCATTTTCAATGTCCATTGAAGTTTGGGAGTTTGATTCACCAGACAAATTTGCTTGATCAGCACGCCAAATCATTACTGATTCAGCAGCTATAAGCAAATAGGTCAAATCAATGAGGGTCACGTCATGGTTCATCATATAGTACTCTCTAACGAACTCACTATATGATTCAGGAAGCGACTGAAGAACCCAGTCAACAGCCAACTCACCTGAAATCTCGACACCAAACATCCTTAACCTGTCAATGTGTGACTTTATCTCCAAGACGTGTGCACACACAGGTTTCCCATCTTCGTGTTTACTTGCCAATAGGGCTTGAGTGAGCTTGAACTTTTCAAGCCTTTGAACTTGTGGGTTAGGGAGAATAATTGGAGGAGGTGGAGGAAGTAAAGCATGACTCTCATTTCCTTGATCGTATCGTGGAACGTCATCTTCATTTGGAAAGCTTGTTCCAAGGGATTTGGGAAGACCATGATTGTCAGAACTAGACATCTACAAAATGGGAGAAAATTCAAGTTAAGTTGATTGAGTCCTTAATAAAACACCCAACTGAGATATTAAGGCTAGGATCCAACACAATACTCTACAACCTAGAAGAGGGATGCCGTAATCTAGTTGCAGAATATTTGAAGGTAGGTAAATGACGATTTACCAATTTCCACCATGAAAAACGAAAAATGAAGTTTAAGTTTTAAATGAATTGAAACTCCTAGATATTTTTGAGATTCATTGAACCTTTCAATGGCATGTTTAATCTCGATTATGCCCTTCATATTTGTGACTGGGATGCCGAGGATCACAAACAAGGTGTGAATAACCATACGAATCACGTGGTGCACTCAATGATACTATCACCTAATCAATGTGCCGGTTAGCCACACACGCTCCATTGATCTATGATAAACATCGAGCCACCCTTCGCCACCAATGTCAACCCCAAATTAGTGTGCCGGTTAACCACACACGCTCCACTAACGTTTGACAATGGTACGAAGTGTAATTCCATGGATTAGCATACAATTTCACATTTTGCATAAAGTAACTAGAATTTGGGAATTTGTAAAAGCATGTAGTTACTTTGTACTTCATTATACTTATAATGCAAGGTTTCGTCCTATCCTACCCGTTCGGCTAACGACCCTCCACTAGTCAAGAGTGCGGTGGGTAAAAGTGGATACCCATTCAATCGCCATTTTATAGGCAATTTCCTTAAACACCCCTTATAGACCAGCTTCGTGAATGAGGCCTACTAACGGTAAGACTGACTGTTTACTCATACATATATATAATTTTAGACTTTTAATGTTATATATAGTATAGGGTATATTTTATACTTTTAAAATACTAGGTGGTCTAATTTAATAAATTATACTTTTAATTTAATTAAATTTAAACCAAAACTTTATGGAATTATTAACTCTCTTTTAATTATACACTTTAATTAATTAATAAAACCATAAGGGTGTAATTTGAACTTTTCAAAATACTAGGGTTTTAATCATATTTAACTTTTTCGAAAAATTAAAACTTTTTAATTTTAAACTCTTAAATATTAAAAAAATATTGATTTAATAATTATCCAAAATTAAACAATTAATTTAAAATTATTAAATCTTGTAGGATTATCTATTAAATTAGACAATTAATTTAATCTAATCCCATATCCCCTAAGATTTGAAAATTTATGGAATGAGATAATCCATAAGATCTTTAATTATCTATTTAAGGAATCAAGGATAATTACAAGATATGGCATTATCCAAATCCCTAAAATTTGGGAATCCTATCTAGGGGACAAGGCAAATTTCGAAATTCTAGGGTTAGACAACCCTAAAATCGAAATCTTGGGGCCAAAGGAAAGGGTTTAGGGAACCCTACCAAAATTTCGAAATCTAGGGTTTAGAAACCCTAATTTCGAAAATCAAGCCTCCAGGGTTTATTAGCCATAAACCCTAATTGTCATATTCATACATTTGTATCAAATCTAATTGAAAACAAAAACCTAAGGCTCTGATACCACTGATAGGTTTTATACAAACAATCATATGTGTGCATGCAACCCTAATTGGATCTATGTTTTCACTATTAGACATACAACTTTATGAACACAAAAAGAAACCTGGAATGCTCCTCTAATTTTCGAAATCTACATAGGAGAATAGAATACATACCTTTTGTTGTTATATAGCAATAACAACTAGTTCCTTGAATTTCCTTAGCTCTTGAAAGCAAGTACCACAAGAGTAGTACCTCTAATGGCTCACAAACACACTAGGTGAAAGGATGAATATGGGAGAGAGGAGAGAAGGGTATCTTGCTCTAAAATTCGTCCCTTTTAGGGTTTCCCAAGGCTTGGACGAATTCTAGTGCCTTAGGGTGCTATTTATACTGGAGGCTAGCTAGGGTTTCAAGGTGGAAACCCTAATCCCTTAGCTTAGGGCCTAAGCAAGTCCATGGACTCCTTTCCTTAAGCCCTTGGACGAAAACTCCTAGATCCTTCTAGGATTTTCGTTCAAGCCTTAATAAAGGTGATCCAATAGCCCAAAGTCTCAACTATCAAATAATTACAAAACAGCCCCTGTACTTTTAATTAATTCCTTTAATCCCGAAATTAATTCCTAATTAATTTCTGATTAAATACTAATTAATAATATGATTCCAAATTATTATATTAATCATATAATATAATAAATAAATCATATTTATGCCCTAATCAACCTCTCTCCTCAACTGTCATCCTATCTAGTCACCCGTGTGAAGGCAACCCAAAAGGACCATGCTCACAATCGGGTCAAGTACATACCAAAATAGTTATGGACTTAGACACTAATCCAACAGTTACAACTCTCCCTCACTTGAATCAGACTTAGTCCTCTATAATAAATGTTCAAAATATAACCATTTGTCATTCTTTTTGGTTATTTTAAGGTGATTGTAAATGTATCACATATGGGTATAAATTTCCTTCATTTAAGAAAATACAAATGTTACATGTAAGATTACCGTTATTTTATTGATTAATTTTTGTAATTAATAATGGTGATTAAGAAAGTATAAAATCACAAGAATTGATTTTCGCTCTCTAAAATAATCTTTAGTTATCATCTTTCATTTTAGTTTTTCAAAGATCCAAAACCGAAAACGAAATCAATATGAAGACAAACACGTTAAACCGCAAAGAGATCAAATCTATATTATTTGTGTTCCCAAGATACATATGAGCAAAAATGACATTTTACAAACCACAACCTCATCTTTCATGAATCAATTTTGTTCCCGATGTTGCATTTCGTGCAACATCATCGTACTTCCTCACACAAATCTCGCAAAATTCCGTTAAAGAATCAAAAACCGAAGAAAATCCCATCTGAAATCCCACCAAAATAACTCGCCGCGTTTCCTCAACACAATCCTTATGTTTCGCCTTTTCGGTTTCCACCATCTTCCTAAAACTGTCAAATTTATCTTTTTTCTCGGCTAAAACATCAACTTTATTTTTCACATTCAACGGCTTCAAGTTTATTATATTCCTCTCTTCCTTCTCAAAACCAACCAATCGTTTCTCCATTTCCACAACAAGCCGGTCAACTTTTTGCTGTTGATGCTGCTCGAACCCTTGTTGGGCCCACAGAGCCCGAAGGTCTTTAGAGAACCTTTTCATGGCATATGTCACGGCTTTATCGGGCAAATTCTTTGTAACGATTAACCAATCACGGGAAATGGTGAATACGGGTGGTGGTGTGGCGGGTTCGGGGATGGGGGTTAGGGTTCGGTTTGACCATTCGGTCAATGATTCAATGTATGCTTTTATGGAGTCAATGTAACTCGAAAATGTAGATTGCCAATTTTGGATTTCAGCCTCGAGTTGGAGAGTTGCGAGATGACGTGATCGGTCATTGGCGAGAGCGGCGGTTGGGAATGATTTGACTTCGAACATCGTGCGGCTTTGCATTTTGTGTGATTCCAACATCGATTTCCATGTTTTTGTTAGCCTGCAACATCGGTTTTAGCACCATTTGACTTTATAAAGTGAAAGGAAAGTTCCAACTTCGAAATTGATATAAATTTTTGTGTTTCAGAGTTTCAGTAGTGAAAGATTCTTACCCATGTAGCAATTCGATGAGCTGTGGCTGAAGTTCGTCGTCTCTCACCTTCTCAATTCGTTTCGAGATGGAATTACAGATCTTTATGCTGACCAACATTCTGGAGTACAAATCGTTGACTTGGTCTTCGACTCCATGCTTGTTGCTACCATTTTCACCACTTAATTGGGAAGATTTTCGATCGTAAAGCTTCTTAATTTCACTACCAGCCTATAAAATGTAGAAATCATCGATAATAACTCAACAAATGCAAAAGATTTGAGGTTTTATGATTCAACGATCTGTTATCTGTTATAATACCTTAACTTCATCGTAAAGCTTCTTCTCCCAAGCGTATAACCTCCCTAATGTCGATAAATGGCTGCCGGATTCCATTCCTCCGGTCTCCTCGAAGATATCACTGCTACTGTTGATTCCCGTCCATGTGGATGAACTCCGGGAGCTGCTAGAAAGAAGACTTCTACACGATGGTGATCTGGTTATCGCCGATTTGTGCCATGCGATCGATGGAATAAACTTCTCGGAGCTTTCTGTCAGTGGAAGAAAAATTAGATCGAATTGACTTTTGGTGAATGGTGAATTGCGATGGATGGGGTAAAAGGTTTTTAAACAGTAATACCTTTTGAATGAAGATGATCAAGAGGACCCACATTGGAGAATTCGAGCATTTTTGAGAATTCAACACCAGATTCATAAGCTTTTAGAAAATGATCTTCGACGTCTTTTAGTGCGTCCAACAGTTCCCTCCCATTATCATCTTCATTAGATAGTGATGGTGTATGTGTATCAATCACCTTCAGGCTCACGTTAGCATCCGCCGCCGCAACCTTCACATCCTCCGCCTTCCGTTTTTGACCCTCATCCTCGTGCTCACCACCAACATCATTCACTATCATATTCTGAAACGGATTGAAAAAATCCCACCCACCAAATTCATCCGGATTCTGCTCATGACCTGATGACGTCACTACAGGTGGTGCAGGTGTGGGGTCCACCATACCATCATCATAGAAATGCTCACAAACTGAACCGTTACTCTCCTCCTCCGTCTCTTCCGCCTCTTCTTCTTCAACGACTTCTGTCACGGCTTCCGGAATCGCCGTGGGTTTGGATTGAGTAAGGTGCAGGTTCGTAGAGGGCTCAGGGAAGGTGATGAGGAATCGGGAAGAAGGAGACGAAGAATGCCGGGCGACGAACAACCGGAGGGCTAATGCGACGGCGTAGAGTGACTGATTGTACTTAAAATGTGCTCCGGCAAGCGCGTACCGCCGATCCACGGCGGATTTCATCAGTCTCTTCCTCTCCCTGCACACCGACACCAGTAAGTCATCGTCGTCTTCGCCGGCGGCTGATTTTCGGAAGGAGACAACACAACCCATGTGTGAATGTGGATTGAAAAGGCAAAATGGTTGGTGGATTGTGATAGGGGTGAATTGATGATAATTTTTTTGGATGATTTGTAAAAACGACGAAACATCTACAAATGAAAACCGAAATGAACCCAACAGGGTCGTTTGGGAAGAAAGTGACAAAGAACACAAATAGCCCAAGTTTTTAGTTGACGACAACCTGTATTATTAATTGAATTTATGATAGCTATTTTGATTCAAGAAATTATAGCTTAAAAGTTATACTCATTTTGTTTGGATATAAAAAAAAATACATGATGTTCTTAAAAGTTCTAAGAGTTTCTAAATTTTAGAAAGATCATAGTACTAGATTAATGGGTTTTTAAGAAAAATTATTTTTTTATGGTTTCGGTAATTATTAAATTAGCTTAATATATTAGTATATAAACAAATTTACATATTAAAACATTTAGCGTTTAATTAATTAGATAAACTTAAACTATAAATTTTACAATTTAAATTAATAATTTAACAACAGATTGATTTTTGAATTATATATCTTCATCTTTTATTTAAATGATAGTTTATTGTATTATAAATTTCGGCAAAATGTAAAATATTAGAATTATAAGTACTCGACAATATTCAATTATTTGCAATCAACTCATAACATTATTTTACTATTAGTGATTTTTTTTATATTAATCACTTTTAATGTATTACCATTTTTTGGCTCATTTTATTAAAAAATGTCTCAAAACTTAATTTTATGTACACGCATAAAATATCTGCAAACATATTAATTCAACTATATTACACTGTAAACTATTATTTACTCTGTTATTTTCATAAAACTCTTCTTATATTTACATAGTATATGAAAAAGTCCCAACTTTTTTTACTTTAACTTTTTTATCTTTCACCAAAATTTTACAAAGTTCTTAGTTTAAATTATGAATAAAAATAAGCCTCATTAAACTCTATAGAACAGATGATCAAAGTAATTATAACCACTTATTTGTCACAAAACAATGCTGACTAACATCATTCTAAACTCATCATCGTCCATATAATTTGTCTCACACAAATTTATGTCACAGATATTATAAGATATTCAATTATATGTTTAGGACGTTATTATAATCTATCTAAAAGTGACGATTAACATCAGTCTATCAAATGATTTGTTGAACAAATTATGTGTTGAACTTCTTATTATAATCTATCTAAATGTGGTAAAATCATTTCGTCAATTACTTCACATGTGTTTGTTTGTCTCGAAATTCACTTTTATGATTGCTTTTCGTTTGACACATGAATGTTTAAAATGAAGTTATGGTTTAAATGTCATACCAATACATAACATTATGATTTTATACTATGTCAAGTAATGCAATGATAGACTTGTTTGAACTCTTTTGTACAAAGATGACAATGTTATTCTCCATCTACATCATAGAAAGTAGTTTTTGAAAGTGTAACAAATGGTTAGAACCACATAACTTTTCACGATTAAGATATTTTTAGGATGAAATCTAGATAGGTGGAGGAGAGTTTTAATGCCTCTTTCGGATATATTTTACTTGATTTAAAGACTTAAGGAAAGTCTGATATTGAACATGGATGTAACACGTTCTTTTGGTAGTTGCGAAGTGACGGATGCACGTCCGGCACAACACGTCTACATATTGGCGCGACGCGTCGCTGCAATTAGCCTAATCCAAATCTTGGGACTTGAGTCCTAGTTAAAGTCACCTCCTAGGGTTTCCTTTCTTATCCACCTCCATCCTCTAGAAAACCCTAGCAACTCAAACCCTAGCCTCCTTCCTTGATTCATGTGCTTTTGGAGTCTTGAAAGTGAAACTTGGAGAAGAATAAGGAAGGTATATTTGGTGTTACGAAAAAAATATTCAATGAAGTTTCAACCTTCATATCACTTCTAATTGCTTTGTAAGTAACAAAGCTTCAACCTTTAAAAACATATCATAACATTCTTTATTTCAAAAGAATAATATTAAAATAGAGTTTAATTATAAAGACCAGTGGAAGCCTCAAAAAACAATATAACTCTGATGCAAATGTCTAGTCACGTCGCGTCCTTCACTCTCGCACGTGAACAACCTGAAAAATATTTAACTTAACAACGTAAGTATAAAGCTTACTGAATTTCCCATTATACCACATGTTCCACCACACATACAATACATATCACAAAAATTCCACAACTCCACATACATATAACTATACAATCCCTGCCATCATACAATCGTCGACTCTCAGCCATCAAACAATTTGTAGGCTCTCAGCCATCATGCAACTACATGTTCTCAATGTTGGGTTTTATTCAAAATCGTTTTCCCAAAAATGCTAAAAATGGAAAAAGAAGATTTAAAAATAGAATAAACTTAAAACTCTTTTTAACCCACCAATGATTATTTTGCAAAGCATGGAAAGATTAAATCAACCACAAAAAAGGAAAAAGATTACAACCTTTGAAGACTTTGATTCTCATGGGGGATTGGAAGTTGATGAAGTGAGGCAAGAAGCTCCAAAGTAGAAGCTCTCTATATGTATCCACCAAGCAAGGATCAACCTCTAAAACATGTAGCTCTTCACTTGTATTAAGTTTTTCTTAAGCCATTGAAACTTATAGCAAATAAGTCTTAAAGGAGAAGAAACTTAATTATCAAAGAATATGCACCAAAGTTCAAGACATGGAGAGGGGAGAGAGGAAAGAAGCCCATGACTTTTAGAGAAAACAAAAGAGACGAATTCTAAGAAAAAACTAGCTAGTTTTCCTCCTTGCACTTTCTTATATACTAACACATGCATGGGAAGGACCATACTTCGATTATGTGTACAAGTAACCTATTGTAAGAGAGCATGTGTGGAATAAGAAGTCAAAAACATAGTCTCCTAACTCAATGAAGAGTTCACGAAAAGATGAAAAAAGGTGGGGACAAGATGTGTTTTTCACTTAAGTCCATAACTAGTTAGTTATATTCCAACTAAATGACTTACTCTAATTGCCCAAAAAGTTGTACATAACATTTATATTTTGTTTTCTTTTATTATCATTTCCTATAAATAATAATTTCCCAATTAGTTGTTAAAATTTTATTTTCATAAAATAATAATTCTCCAACTAAATACAAGTGTTGATAATATTTATTAATAATCAAATTACTTTAATAAATAATCAATTAATAGTAACTTGCTATAAAGTGTGACCCTATAGGAACATATGTCATTAGCAAATTGATGGGTTTAAGCCAAAAGAACATCCTATGTGCTCATACAAACCCTAAAGCTTGAATCTAGGTTTCTCTATTGTACATGCAATTCATCTAAGACTTATTAACCCTAGATCTAGCATACATATTTCGAAATTATCATAAGAAATCAGATCTAGATGATTACATCTTCAACAATGGCTTGAATCTTCTTGTCTTGGAGCTTAGAGTCACAAATGTCACTCCTCTAATGGCTTACAAACACCACAAGCAAGAGGATGCTAATTGAGAGAGGGGAGGAAGATCAATTTCGGCTATGAACTCTTCTAGGGTTTCCAGTGGCCGAAATCTGATGCCCTAGGAGTCTTATTTATACTGGTGCTGCTAGGGTTTCAATCAAAACCCTAATGGACAGCTTAGGCCTTAAGCAGTCCAAGGAAGCTTCTGGAATAGGGCCCTTATGGCCGAAATTAGGATGGACACATCCCTAATTTCGTCCATGCCTAGTCCATAAGGCTTCCCAGCCCAATATTCAACTATCACACATTTGACAGTATAACTCCCATTTATTTAATTAATGTCTTTTAGCCATAGAATTAATTCTTAATTAATTCTTGTCTAATATTAATTAAACTATATGATTTATTCTTTAATATATTATTCATATAATATATTAATAAACCATAATAACCTCTCTCTATCTCCATAAATCACCCTGTCAAGTTGCTCTGGTGAAGGCAACCCAAAAGGACTATGCACAACTGGGTCAAGTACATACCAAATATAGTTACGGGCTTAGAAACTAATCCAACAGTCTCCCACTTGGATAAGTCCAGTAACTACAAATGTAAGTACAATCCGATTACCAATCATAGCTCTCAAAGACGCTGTCGAACTCTGATCTTATCAGTAACCTGTCCTTTAGATAAGGGATCATATAGTCCTCCGTTCTAGAGATCGTGCGGATAATTACATGGAACATATTCATACTTGTTGTCCAACAGTCTGTTTCTCGAACTCTGATTCGTCTGACATAGAACTTAATTGAACACATCAATTCACTCCTGACCGGGCCCGACACATAAGTCAAACCGAATCATCGAGGGGTCCAGATATCGCTTTTATCCTCTTAGGATAAAAGGAACAGATAAACTTCGACTTATATGCATTTGCCATTCACTCATCAAATCATGCACAACAATGTGTTTTATAACATCAAGTTACTGATGCGTTTACGCATTATCAATGCACAACCAACTCGCAAATGATAAACCATATATCTAGGTTTTAAGACCATATGATATTATTGTCTTGCGATCACTCGTGATAAATTCCATGAAGTGATACCAGCAAGCGCGAGTTTAATCCAATGCTCAAATCAAATTCATAAGCACTCATGCACGTTGCAGCAAACCTTTGCTATGTCTAATACACTTTAGACAATCTACAGACCAATTCATGACAATCTTCTTTCATACCTACTCCCAAAGTATGAATAACTGTGGAATGTTTGAATAATCTTATTATTCAGGAAGTCAAAACATGAAAAGTGAAACAACAGGTAAATAATCAACATAAGACAGTAACTTTACTTATAAATAATACTCTTTTGTTTAATCATCAAATGTAAATTACATTTATCTATTACATGTTTCGAAGCTATCTAATCTAAACTAATATCGTCCTTCGGCCCGATGCTCCTAGCGTGCTGCAAGTGCTTAACCCTACTCAGTCCCTTTGTAAGGGGATCTGTTGGGTTATCCTCCGACAATACCCTCTTCACTACGAGGAGTCCTTCTTCCACCCGATGTCGAATAAAGTGATATTTTCTGTCGATATGTCGAGATCTACCACGATCCCTCGGTTCCTTGGTCAAGGCAACCGCTCCTTCATTACCACAGAAAATTTTCATGGGCTCCTTTATGGTTGGCACAACTCCTAGGTCTCCAATGAAGTTCTTCAACCATATCGCCTCCTTTGACGCTTCGCTCGCCGCTATATACTCTGATTCACACGTTGAATCAGCTACGGTTTCCTGCTTGGAACTTTTCCAAGTCACTGCTCCTCCATTCAAGGTAAAGACCCAACCCGACTGCGAACGATAATTGTCCCTGTCGGTTTGAAAACTGGCGTCACTATACCCTCGCACCCTTAAGTCATCACTCCCACCGAGGACTAGAAACCATTCATTGGTCCTCCGAAGGTACTTAAGAATATTCTTGACTGCGGTCCAATGTGCTTTGCCAGGGTTCCCTTCATATCTGCTGACCATGCTCAAAGCGAAGGCCACATCAGGGCGAGTACAAGTCATAGCATACATAATCGAGCCAACTACGGAAGCGTATGGTACTCGGCTCATCTCTGCTATCTCAACTTCGGTACTCGGGCTTTGAGTCTTACTCAATTTGGAATTACTTTGGATCGGTAACTCCCCCTTCGTAGAATTCTCCATACTAAAACGCCTTAGTACCTTGTCCAAGTAAGTATTCTGACTAAGTCCTATCAGTCTTTTACTTCTGTTTCTCACTATCCTTATTCCCAAAATATAGACAGCCTCTCCGAGGTCCTTCATAGCGAAACACTTCCCAAGCCAGGACTTGACTTCCTGCAGTGTCGGTATGTCGTTTCCTATGAGTAGTACGTCTTCGACATACAATACGAGGAAGCTAACTATACTCCCACTGGCTTTGACATATACACATGATTCATCTTCGCTTCGCAGAAAACCAAACTCTTTGACTTTCTCGTCGAAACAAAGATTTCATCTGCGAGACGCTTGATTCAATCCATAAATGGATTTTTCAAGCTTGCACACTCTATTGGGATGCTTCGCATTGACAAAACCCTCTAGCTGACTCATGTAAACATCCTCAGCCAACTTCCCATTAAGGAAAGCGGTTTTGACATCCATCTGCCATATTTCATAGTCATGAAATGCAGCAATGGCTAGCATCACCCTAATAGACTTTATCTTCGCAACTGGTGAGAAGGTCTCATCATAGTCAACTCCGGGAGTTTGAGTAAAGCCCTTCGCAACCAATTGTGCCTTATAAGTGTACACATTCCCATCCATGTCGGTGTTCTTCTTGAAGATCCACTTGCACCCGACCGTCTTACGACCAGGCACATTATCAATCAAGCTCCAAACGTGGTTATCGTACATGGACTGAATCTCGTTGTCCATCACCTCCTTCCACTTTGCAGACTCCGGGTCTGCCATGGATTCCTTATAGTTGTTAGGTTCGTCCAAATTCACTAGTGTACTATCAATAATAAACGTATCCCCTTCTGTAGTAATATGAAAACCATAAAACTGGGGTTGAACCCTAACTCTTTCGGAACGTCTAAGAGGTAAGGACTCGTCAATCGGTTCAACCAGAGTTTCCTCCTCGGGTTGAGCGCCAGCGTTAGAAGTTCCTTTATCGCTCGACTCTTGAATCTCTTCAAGATCGATTTGCCTCCCACTGTCCCCTTGGCTTATGAGTTCTCGTTCTCGGAAAACCCCTCTCCTCACAACGAAGACAACATTGTCACTCGGCCTATAGAAGAGATATCCAAAGGACTTCTGCGGGTAGCTGATGAAAATACACCGCTCACTCCGAGGCTCGAGCTTGTCGTGAGTATCTCGTCTTACGAAAGCCTCACAGCCCCAAACCTTGATATGTGCCAACGAGGGAGCTTTCCTTGTCCACATCTTGTGAGGTGTTTTGGCAACCTTCTTCGTAGGGACTAAGTTAAGGATATAGGCGGCAGTCTCTAAGGCATACCCCCAGAATGAGATAGGTAGTGAAGCACGACTCATCATGGAACGAACCATGTCTAGCAAGGTTCGATTACGCCTCCCAGCCACACCATTCAACTGCGGTGTCCTAGGTGGCGTCAATTGCGTAACGATTCCGCATTCCTTGAGGTAGTCATTGAATTCAAGACTTAGGTACTCTCCACCTCGATCAGATCGAAGCATCTTGATTTTCCTGCCCAACTGATTCTCCACTTCTTGTTTAAACTCTTTGAACTTTTCAAAGGTTTCTGACTTGTGCTTGATTAAGTAGATATACCCATATCTGCTATAATCATCGGTGAAAGTCACATAGAAGCGACTCGCATCCCTTGTGGGGGATCTAAAGGGCCCACACACATCGGTGTGTATGAGATCCAATAAATCCTCACCCCTTTCACAAGTGCCAGTGAAGGGTGACTTGGTCATCTTTCCAAGTAAACAAGACTCGCACACGTCATCGTCCCTAAGGTCGAATGACTCCAACACTCCATCCTTTTGGAGTTGGGCTATGTGTTTCTTGTTGAAATGTCCAAGACGACAATGCCACAAGCATGCTTTATCCAAACTATTGGAAGAATCAATACACAACACATCATTTCCTAAATTGTCTACAACCATCACAGTTTCATATATTCCATTACAAGGCAATGCTTCAAAATAAAAAACACCATTAAGATAAGCATTAATAGAACCCTTTTCATTATCAAATGAATATCTAAAACCTTGTCTATACAAACCATGAAAAGAAATGATGTTTCTTGCCATATCTGGCGAATAGCAACAATTATTTAAATTTAATCCTAATCCATTACTAAGCACTAAAGAGTAAACTCCAATCTTGGTGACAAGCAACGATCTTCTGTTCCCCATGATCAAGTTTATCTTCCCATGCTCCACATCCCTATTTCTTCTTAGGCCCTGCAAATCAGAACAAATATGAAAACCACATCCTGTATCAAGTACCCAAGAAATAGCATGTGATGAATCATTAGATTTAATAGTGTAAATACCTGCGTAGGACGGCTTGATCTTTCCATCCTTAATATCTTGCAGATATTTCGGGCAGCTTCGTTTCCAATGCCCTATTTCGTGGCAGTGGTGGCACTCTGTCTCCTTGGGATTGGAGTTGGGTTTAACATAACCAGCCTTGGTTCCACTAGAAGAGGTGCCATCATGGGACTTTCCGTTATGGTGGCTCTTTGAGGGAGCATTCCTCTTCTTAACCTTCCCTTGCCCAATTGCCAAGACTGGAGCAGCAGCAGGAGTAGGAGTTGATGCAACATATTTGTCTTTGAGGTTTCTCTCAGCAGTCCTCAGCAAGCCTTGAAGCTTGCTCAAAGTGACCTCCTCCTTGTTCATGAGGTAGGTCATGCGGAACTGGTTGTAGCAGGGAGGCAAGGAGTGAAGGATGATGTCAATTGCCGGCTCTTCATCAAAGTTCACATTCAACTTTAGCAGGCGATCGACATATCTCTTCATATTTTGTAGATGAGCAGTAAGGGACTCTCCATTACCCATTTTGGCAGTGATCATCGAAGTGATGATCTCGTACCTTTCTTGCCTAGCGCTTTGGTGGTACCGGTCCAGCAGATCTTGATGCATCTCATAAGGATACATGTCCTCATAGGACTTCTGTAGTTCTGCAGTCATAGTCGCCAACATGATGCAATGGACTTTCGTAGCATCACGCTCATGGGCCTCAAAGGCCGCGATCTCTTTAGCAGAGGCAGTGTTGATGTTAATTTCCTTCAGCTTCTCATCAAGGACATACTCCTTGTCCTCGTAACGAGTGACCATTCGAATGTTACAGATCCAATCATTGAAATTGGACCCGTGAAAGATCACTCTCCCACACAAGTTGATGAGTGAGAATGAGCCAGAGGAACCAGAAGCATTGTTGTTTGCGTTCGACATCTGAAATAGAAAAGAGACAAGTTTGATTAGAAATGAATCCCCAGTTAAACACCCAAATGAGAATATAGGGCTAGGATCCAAAAACATTATTTACAAATTAGAAGAGGGATTTCGTAATCTAACATGCAAATAATTTGAAGGTAAGTGAATGACGATTCACTAATTTTCCACCATGAAAAATGAAAAAGAGATTAAGTTTTAAATGTATTGAAAACTCCTAGTTCTTTTGAGATTCATTGAACTTTTCAATGGCACGTTTAAATCTCGATATGCCCCTCAAGTTTGTGACTGGGATGCAGAGGATCACAAAGCGGATGTGAATAACCATGCAAATGTACACGGTGCCCTTAATGTTACAGTCACCTATTCGACGTGTCGGTTAACCACACATGCTCCATTGAACTATGACAAACATCGAGTCACCCTTTTCCACCTTTGCTTAGAGCCCAATTAGTATGTCGGTTAACCACACACGCTCCACTAACGTCTTAGCAATGGTACAAAGTGTAATTTCATGGAATTGCATCAATTCACTTTTGCCTAAAGTAACTAAGATTGGGAATTTTGTAAAAAATAACATTTAGTTACTTTATTAATTCATTATACTTTTAATGAGGAAAGGGTTGCCCTATCCTACCCGTTCGGCTAACGACCCTCCACCAATCAAGGAAGCGGTGGGTGAGAGTGGACACCCATTAAACGGCCATTTTATAGGCCATAACCTTATACCCCCTTATAGATCGGCTTCGTGAATGAGACCTACAAATGGTAAGACTAGCATTTAAGTTATATATATATATATATATATATATATATATATATATATATATATATATATATATATATATATTAATCTTATAATAAATATAGTACAAGGTTGAATTTTAAACTTGTAAAATTCTAGGGTTTGAAATTTAAATAATTCAAATTAAACTTTTAATTAAAATTTAAATTTCAAAACTTGAGGGCAAGTTTTGAACTTTTCAAAACACATAGGATCAAATAGCATATAATTTAAAATTAAACATTTAATTTAATGATTATCTAAATTTGACCTATTCCATTTTATTCACAAGATAATTCATCAAATAATTTAAATAATCAAATTTTATCATATAAAGAATTTATTATTCAAATAATTGGTAATTATCTTTTGTTTTGGTAAGGATAATCACATAATAACAATAAAATTCGTATTTTATTAGTTAAAAACATTTTTGGTAATTATCCTTCAGCAAAACAGCAAGAAAGCTCGGTTTTCCCTCTGTCTGACTCCCCGACTCGCCGAGTCACTAACTAGACTCGCCGAGTTGGGCCAACTCCCCGAGTACAGCTAGTGACTCACCGAGTTAGGTCAGGCAGAGGGCAGAAAAACGATTTTCAGTAAGGATGAACATACAAGGCATCAATGCAATAGAAACCAAACAAAGCTCTGATACCACTAATGGGTTTAAGCGAAAAGAACATCCTATGTGCTCATGCAAACCCTAAAGCTTGGATCTAGGTTTCTCTATTGTACATGCAATTCATCCAAGACTTATGAACCCTAGATCTAGCATACATATTTTGAAATTATCATAAGAAATCAGATCTAGATGATTACCTCTTCAACAATGGCTTGAATCTTCTTGTCTTGGAGCTTAGAGTCACAAATGTCACTCCTCTAATGGCTTACAAACACCACAACAAAGAAGATGCTAATTGAGAGAGGGGAGGAAGATCAATTTCAGCTATGAACTCTTCTAGGGTTTCCAGTGGCCGAAATCTGATGCCCTATGAGTCTTATTTATAGTGGTGCTGCTAGGGTTTCAGTCAAAACCCTAATGAACAGCTTAGGCCTTAAGCAGTCCAAGGAAGCTTTTAGAATAGGGCCCTCATGGCCGAAATTAGGATGGAGACATCCCTAATTTTTTCCATGCCTAGTCCATAAGGCTTCCCACCCCAATATTCAACTATCACACATTTGACAGTTTAAGTCCCCTTTATTTAATTAATGTCTTTTAGCCACAGAATTAATTCTTAATTAATTCTTGTCTAATATTAATTCAACTATATGATTTATCCTTTAATATATTATTCATATAATATATTAATAAACCATAATAATCTCTCTCTCTCTCTCTCTCTCTCTATAAATCACCCTGTCAAGTTGCTCTACTGAAGGCAACCCAAAAGGACTATGCACAACTGGGTCAAGTACATACCAAATATAGTTACGGGCTTAGACACTAATCCAACACAAATATCATGTAAAAATGACTCTTGGTCATACAGATCTTTCAATGCCATCCCATAATCATATAAAAAGCTATTGTTAGTATTGACATATCACCTTATCAATGCATAGTCATACATAGTAGGGAAATAAGATAGCAGTCAAACAATTGGTCCTACCCGAATGCAATATATCAAAAAAGAACCACACAATAGGGCCAGATCAAGAGTCTAAGGGTATATATTTTAAACTATGTAAGAACCCTACGACATTCACTCAACGATCTACCAATATTAACAATATCCCAACCAAACAAACATGCCATATATACTAACACAAAACTATTATAGCCTATCTTATAATCGTATACTAATAGAACATATGCATCCTACCACACATTTAACATATAATGTCACACATAGTATAGTGAGAAAACTCACCTAAGTCTAATAATAGAATCTCAACAGCATCCTATGCAATGAAACAACTAGATGTAACCATACCTAACACTAAACTGAGACCAATCATTAGATAAATACGGAAATCAATCAAATTTGACCAAAAGTCAAATTTGTCAAAATTCAGCATTCAATGGTTAAAGTCAACAGATCAATTACCAAATGCACCACGACCAGCTATGGACGTGTCGCGTTCACTACGCGAGAAAACAGTCATTAACGGACTTTGAGAGATGTGTCACGAGCATCTAGGGAATGTGTCGTGTTTCCTAGCTTAACAACCTTTTTACTTAAGTCCTTAATCCCTTCAAACAAGGATTATAACACTTAGATTTGAATCAAACAAGGGTCATATAGGATAAATTTTCTAACTTTATCTAGATTCATGGCTCAAACAAGCACAATAACAAACCCTAACTCAAAATGAGCCTAAAATGGTCAAAAACCAACTTGCATGGGATAAAATGCACTCAACCATGCATTCTACTCCCATAAAAAAGGTCTAGAGAACATCCCTAACAACCTTTGGACTTGGAGTTTTCCAAACTCCTTGAAAATCATGACAAAAGGGACTAAAGAGTATGAAACACTTAAATCTAAGATAAAGAAGCATAAAGGTTGAAACTTTATACCTTTCCAAGGTCCAAAAGATGATAATAGTGTAGAAGCTTGGCTAGGTCTCGCTTTACTTGTACCAAAACCACCACCTTCTTTTTCAAATAGCACCAAAGAACACCAAAAATTAATAAGGATGGAAGGAAGCTACACTAGAGTTTTCGGAAAGGATAGAGGCTGATAAGAATGAAAACCTAGAAGTAACCTTTAACTAGGACCCAAAACATAAGGCCTTAGGGTTTTAAGTTGATTGTGGTGGCACACCATTCTACTTACTTAGACGTGTCGCGTTCTATGTGACATTTCACGTCGTCACCTTCAAAAATACGAGTCACACTTAAGGGTTTTTTCCTAAAAAGCTACATTCTTATATTCCTTAGGTTAACACCTAGCAATTCCGAAAACATGCGTTATAACTCTCCCTTACTTAATTGGATTTCTTCCCTAAAATCTGTATCCTTGAACAATTATGGATAATGCCTACACACCATCACCTAGGGTTTCCCGAGACCATTCGAAACCTAGACAACATCACTAATTCTAATCTAATCATCTATGCTCACACAAAACGCAACTACTATGTCTCCAACCACAGAAATGCCAACCTAAATCCTTGCAAAACCACTAAATACCAGGAACTCATCAGTCTGGAACTTCTTAAACTACCACTCTAAAACTGGCAATCACCCTCCTGGCATAGATTCAGACTATTTGCTACAGCGATGAACACTATTGACCAACTATGAATCAAATAACCAAGTTTAATACATCCATAATAAATCAAGTGGAATCTACATTCCAGAAACATGCCCAGAAGGCTTTTGGTGCTCGAATTGACTTTTGGACATTCAACACTATTCAATACACACATCCTATCATTCATGAAATGAAATGAAATGAAATAGACCAACTATGGCCTTACATCCGCTTACGTGTACTATAGTCACACTATAACCTTATGTTATCCTTCTACCATATACCAGTCCATACCTTGCCACATAAAATCCTCTTGCAAGTATTCATACGTATTATTTTCACTAGAAAGAATAGAAAACTTGGACCTATGCGCCTCATCTAATAGCATCGTTCGGGTCCCACCCACTCAATGCATATAATAAAAGGCTTGTGATTCCAAAATGATGTCATACTCTTACCAGGTCTGAAGACTAACGAAGTAGCATCATTTAGTCAGCATGCCACCCCAGGCCTGATGGTTCATAGCCTAAGCCATTCCATCATAATCCTACTTCGAGACTGTGAACTTGTGTTCGGAGCCATTCCGCCGTCACCCCACTAACACTATAAAAGAATATTCTAACAAGAACATGAATCAAACCCCTAAAAAACTTAGGGAATTTCCATCATGCGTTTGGATCGTGCCTCAAATCCTCATGCCGTAATCAAACAAGAATAGCCAAAGGGTTCCTCATCCCAATCCATAACCCAAGCCTATCCAACCTTCTCTTACATATCGTTCAACACTGATATCCTCAATTCTTCTTAAAACGAAAAAACTAAAATCTCCCCGAATCACTCTCTTAAGACCTCGAAATGTCAGTTGAACCTCAACTCCTATAAAAGATGCATCATTCATAGACAACTGAAACAATGGCACCAGCAATATTCTAAACATAGATCACACTACAAACTGCGCTAAGTCTTTTATCGCCAACAACCGTCTACTTTTTCTCTTTTCTCTACACATCACCCAAAAAAGCAAGAGATCATGTGTATCTGCTGTCGTATCCTCCTGGTCTTCTCATCTATACAAAAATTTGTGTTGCTACACATATTCTTACCCTCAAAATATAGCTCTCCCTCACTTGGAATCGACTAACCTCCCTTGATCAATTGAAGCCCCAAACCCGCTTAATCAACCCATACTAACATGGATCCTAAGTAACTATGAATAATACGTAATCAAATTGTCTTTAAAATAACTAACTCCTTCCAAAAACCCCAATCATACAAGAACATGTCATTGGGCTAAGCCTAAAACTCTAAGTCTATGTAATTCTAATCATAAATAGCTCTCAGATAACGAAAGAAACTTATAAACATCCTACCATCAGCTACTAAGCTCGTAAACTAACATCAAGCAAATTAGATGGACAACTCGCCTATGAGTCTAACAAAACTAAAATGTACCAATCCACACGCGGGACAATAAGGACACAAGTAACAACATAACATAAAGGAATACATATTAGCGACATCGACGTATGCTTGTCTCACCTCTTATGTAGTAAGATGATAAGCTCTGTCTGAAACCCTTGGGACCCCCGCCATCCCTTGACGTCCATCTCATTATCCTAGGATAATCAACCTTGACGTGGCCGAACTAACCGCAAAGAAAACATACCCTCACCCCTGCTTATAGTCCTGACTGTAAAGACCCTCCTGACCACATCTGAAATACCCAGATGCAAACACACGTCAAGAACCCTCATACGTCTTCCCATACTTTCCATAACAATTGTGGCTTACCTAACCTAAAATGTATATAGCCTTGAAATTCTTAGTTGCTGCCATTGATGCATGAACCTGAATATGCTTCCTCTTCCATTGTTGGGTCTCCAACTCTAGTTCCCTAGTCCTGGTCACAAATACCATCTCAGTGAGAGTCTAACACCTGGTAAGACTCATGAAATCATGGATCTCCATCCTCAACATGTCACAGTAATGATATATCTTCATCCTCTTTGTCGCAACATACTCAGGGAAAACCATATCCCTCTCCATAAACTTGTAGGTGATCTCTATCATCGAATTTATAATCAACTCGAGAATCAGATACTCTTGAGCCACCTGCTCCACCTTTACTGGACGCACACGCTCTTCCCTAAATCGTCTCCTAAATCTTCCTATGACATAACCTCTAGCTCAACCACATAAATGGTTTGAATAATCAGACCCCACCAATCATCTCATAGAAGGTTGACATCGAACCCTACCTTTGCCTCCTCTTGGAAAAAGCTCGTGTGCAAAGCACCATCCACATTCGCTATCCATTATATACTCAATATCGAGTCCTTCTCTCCATCGAACATGGGAGGCTGGCAAGATGCAAAGTCGCAATAAGTGACGTCTCTAAATCTATGCTGTCTGATCCCACTAGATTTTAAAGCAACTAAAATCCCCTCATCAATCATAGCTTCCAACTCATCATTGATGATATTGAACATACCAAAAACTCCTCAAGTATGACCCTTTAAACTCTACAACTACCAATTCACATAGGTCTGCATCACTTGAACTCGAATCTGAACCACTCATATTCTGCCTAGTCGTAACCATACTGTACATATAAACATAAACATGTTACAAACAATTCAGAATGTTACCCCACAAGATGTATACCCACCTATAAGCCCCTTAGTACCCTTATGACACTCCCTTGATCCAAGTATGTATCTTGTGCTTTTAGTATTACGGGCCCATACTACCTTCCACACCTATCCATACTTTTTCTAAGAACTATCTCAAGTTCCCAAGTTACCTCTCACAACTTCACTATACCTTCGATCATACATGCATGTGTCTACACACCTGCATAACACTAAACTTCCTAGACTCTGTCTAGGACTCTCCATCCCCCACTTGGTTTAATTCCAAACGAAGTTCCTATTAATATTACCAAGTTGCCTCATGAATGCACAATTATACATAATTTAGAATGGTATATACATTAGAATAAATGTCTCTACACTAAGACCACAACCAAACAATGATTAAGCAATAAGGATGACTAAAAATTCTACTTTAATTACATCCTAATTATGTACAAAACTTATGGATTTCTCTTAACAATTCCACAAAATTAACATAAAATCCAAAAGCATATAATAAGAAACACATCATGAAACTAGGAATCTCTACAAATCAGGCCATTCTAAAATGGAATTCCTGAACAGGTCCTTAGTCTTCATTCTAGTATACATATATATCAATTGCATAAATAGCACACAAAGTAATATGAGTATATTGGGAATCAGTTTCCTTCCAAGCTCCGACTAATTGTACACATCATATCTTCCTTTTTTTACAAACTGAAGTTAGGTAGGAGAACAATATTCCTAGTCTCAAAACAAGAATCAAACAAGAACATGCAATCAGATTGAGGTTAGGCCCCAACATAACTACTTTTAAATTTTATTTACAGAAAGGTTCTCTTTTTCAAAAATCATTTTATAAAAATCTTTCAGACCTCGGTTGAGTTTAGGTACACGCTTGCGTTAATCCAAATCCCTTAAACTAATGCTTTGATACCAACTTGTAACGTCCAAAATTTCAAACATAAATTTTACATTTTTAAAGCATGGTTAAAGGTTCTAAACCTATTCTTTTAAATACATATCATAACATTCATTTTTTTCAAAATCATAATAAAAGAGAGTTTAATTATAAAAACTAGCGAAAGTGTAAAAATAACAATATTGCTCTGATGCGAATGTACAATCATGTCGCGCCCTTCTATCTCACACTTGAATAACCTGAAAAACATTTAACTTAACAACCTATACATTATAAAGCTTAGTGAGTTCCTCTATACACCACACATTCTACTACACATACTATGCTTATCACAACAAGTTCATAACTCCACATACATACTAATTATAGATTCTCCACCATTATACAACCACCGAATCTCAGCCATCAAAAAAAAAACTCTAGGGTCCCAACCATCATACAAACATAAGGTCTAAACCATCCTACAATCATACAAAAGCTACTACTAATATTGATGGATCACCTTATGAATGCATAGTCACACGTAGCCGAGAAATAAGATAGACAGTCGAACAATTGATCCTACCCGAAAAAACATACTAAATAAGAATGATGCAATAAGGCTAGATCAAGAGTTTTAAGGATATATAATTTAAACTACGTACAATACCTATGGCATTCACTCAACGATCTATTAATATTAATAATATCTCAACCAAACAAACCTTCTAGATAACTAACACAAGACTATCCTAGTCCATCACATAATCATAAACTAACATAACACATGCAACCTACCACATATTGGACATATAATATCACACATAGTATAGTGAGAAAACTCTCTTTAGTCTAGCCGCACAATCTCATCAGTAGCCTTTGCAACGAAACAACTAGCACCAACCACCTAACACTTAATTGAGATTACTCCTCATATAATATTCAAATCCTTCAAAGTTTAAACAAAAGTCAAATTGGTGATAAAGTCAATAGGTCAAAGGTCATACACATCATGACTAGCTATGGACGCGCTGCGTATACTAGGGGACCAACTAGTTGTGAATGGACCCTAAGAGACGCATCACGACCCTCTAAGAAACGTGCCATGTTTTCTATCCTAAAAACCTTTTCCCTTAAGTCTGTAATCCCTCTAGACAAGGGCTATAACTATTAGATCTAAACCAAACACAAATCTTAATGGATAAAGTTTCCAATTTTATCTAGATCATTGGCTCAAACAAGCTCAATAACAAACCCTAACTCTAAAAGAGACCAAAATTGTCTAAGAACAACTTGCATGGGACAAAGGGGACTCAATCATACATTCCACTCCCATCGAAAGTTCCAGGGACCATCTATAACAACCTTTGGACCTGGAGCTTTCCAAAATCCATGGAAATCATGAAATAAAGGGACTAAAGAGTATAAAGCACTTAGATCTAAGATAAAGAAGAATAAAGGTTGAAACTTTTTACCTTTCCAAGGTCCAGAATATAATAATAATGTAAAAAAATTGGATGGGTCTTGCTCTACTTGAACCAAAACCACCATTTTTTTCTTCAAATGGAACCAAAGAACACTAACGCTCAATAAGGATGAAAGGATGATACTCTAGGGATTTCTAGAGATGATGGAGGCTGATAAGAATAAAACCCTCAAAGTAGACTTTAAATAGGCTTCAAAACACGAGACCCCATCGCCACGTCCTACCTGGCAGTTTGTGCCGCGAACAAGGATTTTTTTCCAAAAGACCTACATTGTTATATTACTTATATTAACACCTCATAATTCAAAAAAATACGTTACATTAAGCTAGTAGACGCGACGTGTCCATTAATGGTCACAGTTGGATTATAGGGTCAAACTGTGATTGTTTTGGATTTTAGTGGGTGCAGTACACCATGTGATGGTAGCGACGTGTCTAGGCATTGACTTTTAACATTTTAACTGATTGAATTTTGGTCCAACTTTGATATATATTAGTATTAAACTGAGGATTGATCTCTGAATCGTATTAGGTGGTTCATGGTAGCTGTTTCGTTTGAGGAGATTGCTTTCATCTTGTAGTTGCCAGATTCATGTGAGTTTTCTCACTATATTATATATGATTATATATGAACTTTGTATGATAGGTTGTTTGTATACTGATAGGGTACGAATGAAGAATTACACTAAGGTAAATGTAAGGGCTTATGATGGTTCATGGTTGGGAGCCTTAATGTCGACACGTTATGGTAGGTGGAAGGTCTTATGATGGGATCATATTCCTTTACGTTGGTTGATGGTTGGGAGCGTAGAGGTCATGGGGTGGAGGCCTTACGATGGAATTGTAAGCCTTCAATTTATTTTCAAAGTGTGTATGATAGAATATGTGGTATACTATGGAACTCACTAAGCTTTGTGCTAGGTATGAGCGTTTGCACCGAATACCCAAACTAGAACAAGAAATGGAACCAAACCAAACCAAATTAGGACCGAATAAGCTATCCAGTTCGATTCTCAGGTATGCATTTTAGGCTTATTTGGTGCTCGGGGATTTCGGTCCGGGTTGCCTAAATAGCTGCTTAATTTGTTATAAAGGAACTTGTAAATTTGTTTGAAATGTGTTTAAGTTAATCGATTAACAAAAACAAGTAAGAACATGTAGATGTAAATCATATTTATATTTCAACATATATTTGGAAAGGTATAGAGAGAATAAGAGTACAAATGATCTAGTCTAATGAAAAATTTCTCACCCTATCCTCTAAGTACTTACCCTATTTATGGGTACTCACGGACCAAAAAGTACAAGGACTAAACATCACAATATGACACTTAAAGATGCCTTGTAAATAGATTAAGATACCGAAGTCACATCGTCATTCAGTATTTAGAAACACAATGAAATAAAGACACTACAATTCGACTTCTCACAATAACTTTCGATCTAACATTCTCCCCTTTTGTGAGAAAAGACGAATCTTCAAGGAAGTATCTTCGTTGTCTGCAACAGAACCTTCCTTATCTTCATGTACCAATGGATGTTTTTTCGAACCTCCGCTTTGTCTTCATTATCGTTTTTCTGACAGTTGTTGATACGGAGCAAAATATCAAAAAGTGAGAGTTCGTGTACCTCTCCAAATCATCAGTATGAAAAAAGGAACTTATTTAATTTTTCCTTGTTATTCTTCCCATGGAAAACAACACCAAAGGGTTTATGGATTATTTCTTCGTCTTCAAATTTCTCAATATTAAGTTTCCCCTTCAATAAATCTCTAGGAACTTTTGATTCCTTGTTGATTGCAGTGGCAAGATCAATATCAGTTTTAGCCAAATTAAAATAATAACAATCAATGAAGGCCTCGATATATGCGTATCCAATAATGAATGCAGTTTGATTTTCCTCATGGATGTTTGACTTATCCAGCTGACACGATATCTTCACCATTGTGATGAGATCATTGAGATTCATCAATGGAAAATCTGTGATTGTAAACTCGAACATTACACTGTTGGCTCGAACAACAGTGTAGCAAAAATTCTACATCAATCCTTCGAAATGACATTAGGGACAATTGATAGATCCTCCACTATATTCACAAGTGACCATCAGATGATTTATGGGAAAATCAAGTTGATTAAAGTTTGAGTTTTCAATATCATACCTCTTCTTGGGATTCTTTAAGAATTCCTCAACTTTGTCAAGAATTGCAACATCTATTGTTTTGTAACACCAAGCCTTGTTTGGATCACCTTTGTTTAGACATGGAAGATCATTGATTATTTGAATCAATATGTTGTCCACTTGTCTTAGCCTCTCTATCTCAATCTCATGTAATCGCTTCTTTTCTTCAACCGATGGTTCAATATGAACACCCTTCCCTTTATTTGTAGGATCAAAAGTCGATGTATTCTTGTCCATAGTTGAACTTGAACCTCCTTTTACAATAGTTATCCCTTTTTTAGCAACATGGATAAATCAACATTGACATTTGGATCATTCGTTTTTGTTGTTGTTGTTGTTGAAGTTGACACCATTGGTTTCATTGGTATCAAAGTAGGAATTTGAGTAGTCATTACCCTTCCTACATCAACGCCTTTATCTTTACTAGTTCCTTTCGACGAACCAACCCCACTTTCTCCCCCTTGCAAAACATTCATAGAATATGGATCATTGGTTGGAAGACGAAGGGCAAAGTCAAGAATTGGCTCCAATTCAGCTTTAAAATATGTCTCCACAGAGGAGACCAAGGAAGTTATCTGATCTTAAGAAATCGAATTTGATGAAGGCACTTCAAACTTTGACATTCGCTCATGAAAGCTAATAAGCAAATTCTTAATCTTCACAAACACTTGACTATCTTCCTCCTTTTTCTCGGTTAACCCCTTGGCATGTTCCTTATTAAATTCTCAAACATCTTCTATCCTCGTACGAATGGCCCTAATCAAGGTTTTAACACTTTTTTTAATTTGACCACAATACTTATCCAACTTTGCAACCTCTTGATCCAACATAGTTCGAAACTTAGTAAGCTTGAACTTGATTGATTGCTTTGAAGAGTTCACAAGCTTCTCAAATAGTTCATGTCTCTCTTTGGCAATATTTTTCAACATCTCAATTTCATGATTGAAATTTTGAGAATGCAGATTCAACATTTCATCAAGCGTCTTATCAACATCTTCAATTAAGATTCTAGTTCTCGACTCTTGTGCTTTTAACAAATACTCAACCTCAACCCCATTAACAAATGACTTCCCAGCACTAGCATTAAAAAATTGAAGAAAAGAATTCATTTTAGAAAAAAGGATCTTGAATTGTTTACTAGAAATGATGACATTATCATGAACATCATTCTCATCTGGATTGATATGAGAATCCAACCATGACATCTTCTTCATCATCTTCTTCGTTATTAGGTTGCTCAAGCTCTGTGGATTGAGATGAAAATAAAGCTTGAATTGGTTCATTCATCACTTCTTGAAAAGTTTGTGAAATAGTTATAATAGATATAGGTGGAATGGTAGATGTTGATGGTGGAGATGAAGGTGGTGGTGGTGGAACAACTGTAGTATCAGTGATAGATGTTGAAACCCTATCATCCATGTTAACATTTGCGTCCTTATTAGATAAGTTCACATTGATATTTGAAGTTTCGCCCTCCTCCATATTGGACTTGGAATGTGAAACCTCGGGTGGTGTGACAAACGTATGCTCATGGAATGATGTAATAAGTTGTTCACCATAATTGATGTTTGCATCCATATTAGATATGTTCGAATCAACATTAGGAATACTTGTCTCCTCGAAATTCGATTTGACAATGGTATCCTTCCTAGGTGAAACATGAAATGAACCTTGAAGAACATCCTCTATAGCTTCACTATCATAGTCATACTCAACTGTAACATTCATCAATGGTGACCCAAAAGTAGAAGGCTTTAACTTCTTTAATCTCTGAACAGCTTCCATTGCCTTTCACTTCTTCATATTAGGAGAATCAAGAATGGAAAAACCTCTTATCATAACACCTATCTTCACCATCTTGAGTTGTAATTTCTTAGGTTTCATAGAGAAAAGCTGTTGAATAGGATTTTTACCCGCTTGAGTAGGAGTTTTGCCCTCTTAAATAGGAAGTGTTCATTCTTGAATAAGAGCTTCCTCAGTAACCTTCTCAGAAATTTGCTTAGGTTGCTTCTCAGAACCAACACTTGTAGACTTATTAGGAACAATTTCCTTTGTCCTTGTAAGAACTCCTTTTCTTGATTTTTTTCATCACATCTTTCTGTGACACTTCCTCCTCAACTACTTTAGGTTTCGTAGCTTGCTTCGTCTTTTCCGTTCCCTTAGCTTCTTTAGAAGAACCCCTGTACCTTCAAAAGTAACCTTATTAGGAAGAATCCTAGTAGGAATTTGATCTATTGAAGCTTTATATGCAATCAACACCTTATTGGTAGGAGATACCAAATTAAGCATCAAATCTGGAATTCGACCAACCACAGGAAAGACAGCAGGATCATCAATGGAAAACTTGGGAATAGTCATAAAAGCAAATGTAGCAACATCATCATCAGTGGGTAAATGAATACCTTATTGAGTATAAACCACTTGTAGAATCAGGCTCCAAAATCGAGCACTAGACACTTTTGTAGTCATCTTCGAATGAGAAATTTAGTTTCCAAACCCATCCCAAAGCAAAGAAGCATAATCAACATTCAAGTCACAATATAACCCAACAATTATTGAGTAGAACTTGAATTTCACCTTTTCCAATCCCGAATTCATACCTATTAAATAGCAAAGAGTAACCCCAAAGAAGAAACTCCACACACCAGGAAGACATGACTTTTTGAAATGACTAATAACAGAAAGAGTTGATTGATGCCCCATTTCATTAAACATATGAATAGCTTGTTCACAAGCAACTTCATCAAACTCGCCATCAGAAGGTAGTTTTAGGATTTGGGTAAAAATCTTCTTGGTCAATCATTTACTCTTGTTATTAGTCAACTGAAAAGTGACAATTCCAGTTGTTCTATTGTACACAACAGTATAAGCAACCAATGATAACCATTTCATAGGGATTGCAAACGAAGCAGTTAGCGCATGAGTGAGAATTTAATCATTCATCACTTGAACAAACATTTTCAACTCGTCTGGATAATCCTTGATTAACGAGTTGAACCATAGATTGTTGCTTTGAATCTTCATAGTAGGTTGAGAGATTTCTTCGTCGTTGGTGTTGAATTGATCAACAACATTGGTTCCAGTAGCCATGATGAACAATCGAGAGAGAATTGGTGATTTGATTGCAAATAAAACTTAGGGTTTTTGCGTGAATTCTGGGAATGTAAAAAGGAAACTGAATGATCACGTCGTCCTTAAATAACCGGCGTCAAATTTAAATTCAAACATTGCACCAATCGGACCGTTCCATATGTAAAGTGAGTTATTGAACCGTTAATGCATGTGTCTTGATCCACGAGAAAAATACTAAACCGTCTCATCCAAAAGATACTTCGTCCTTCCTAGTAAAAGTGAACCATCACTTATTTCGTTACATAGCAAGAAATATTCATTATTATGAAGTTAGGGCTCATTCACTTATGGGAATTGTAAGTAAAATCATTTGCCAGACTTTGCGAAATCTAAGTCTGAGTTGGTAATACCCATGACCTCGAGGATTTCAGTGCTTAGGTGTGCCAAAATAAAAGGTAGAATCAATTTAAGAAATTTTTGGACATAGTGATATCAAAGAAACTTTGATATAAAAACAGATAGATCCCGTGCAAAGATATTCTTCATTCCTTATCAAGAGAGATGTCGAATTGCTTGTGTGTGGTCCCGTGAATTATAATAGAATACTCATTGAGGAGTGACGATGGGCCTCTTTTTCATAAGCTTCGTAGGTAGCTTCATTTTCATACAAATTCGCAACTTAACATAAGTGCAAATCATTATACGAAAATACTTGTATGACCAGTGTAGCCAAGAACAAGTAAACTTTGGAAACCTTTTATAGTGACAAAAAGTTAGACAAATGTTCATACATAAATCTCATTTCATAAAAAAAAACAAAAATTAAAGATCAAGATTCATTGGGAAGAAATGACTTGGTATTAGTACATTTCATCAAGATCACTCAAAAGAAAAGAAAATGAGATTTTGAACATTAAAAATGGTACAGTGAAACAGAAAGTTTCGTTACAATCTTGAATAATAAATGTTCACTGCCAATTCGTTAAGTTGTGGTTTGTTGGGTCTCATCCTCATCATGGAAAAATGATTTAGGATCATAAACACATAATTGTGACATACCTATATCCTGTGTTTTTACTAGAGATGTCTTGGGTATGTGTCATCGTGTGTGATTGTGTGAGAAATTTTGGGTGTGAAACATTGGATGCGAAAAAGCATTGTACCTCTCCAAATAATTGGACCATGCAGATACCTCTTTACTCAAAATGAGAGGAAAAAGGCAGCTCCTCAACTATTGTGAATACAGCCTAATTGGGAAGAGATTTTCATAAGAAAAAAATTCATTTAGGCTTTGTACACAATGAGTCTATGAGGCTTCTGGACAACATGCTGCAACATGTTTCTAGGGACACTTAACTAGTACAAAAGTTTCAAAGAATACCAGTTCCCTTTTAAGTTTCGCTTTAGGCATGCGAAAGTGCAACACATTGTTACAATGAATTTTTCCAATCTCAAAAGAAAATAAGGAAAATATTCTTGTATTTTTTATTTTGGAAAATAAAAATTCAAATATAACGAAAATAGTTTTGGATTTTTGTATTTTATAAAGAAAAGACAAAAATAAGAATTTTTTTTGGATTTTTGAATTTTTTAAAGAAAGACAAAAATAAGAAAATCTTTTTGGATTTTTGAATTTTATAAAGAAAATACAAAAATAAGAAAAGGATATAACCAACATTGGTTATTCGTTAATGAGAACGAATATTTTGCATGCATACCAATGTTTCCCATTGTATATGCTTCCCTCAAACAAATAGATTTCCCATAAATAAGCGCTTCCCATAAACATATGCTTCCCAGGAGTATGCGCTTCCCATTGATAAACATTTTCGATTCGCAAGATGTCAACATGTGCTGAACGAATCAGAGACAATATCGAAAGCGAAACAGGTCAAACATTGAATATGAACAGTAACCTCTGAACAAAATTTTGTCAATCAACGAAAGTTAGTCCAAAAATTTTGCATATCAAATTTAAGAGAGAGTCAGTTAAAATTAGGACATAACAAGCTTCCATCATTCCCAACCCATTTAAAATTCTCAAAAATGATTTTTTGTCCAGTGGTTTTGTAAAAATATTAGCAAGTTGGTATGTTGTATTAACAAAATAAACTTTAATATTCCCATCTGTAACATGATCTTTTATGAAGTGATATCGAAGTGCAATATGCTTAGCTTTGGAATGTTGAACTGGATTATGATATATGCGAATTGCACTTTGAGAATCACAATATAGTGGAATTTTCTTCATGTTAATCGCATAGTCACATAGTTGACTTTGAATCCAGATCACCTGAGAAGTATAAGCAGCAATAGCTATGTATTCATCATCAGTTGTCGAAATTGATACACATGTCTGCTTTTTTGATTGCCAACACACAAGTTTCCCATCTAATAATTGACATCCGCCTGTAGTGCTTTTTCGATCTAATTAACAACTTTCTAGATTAGCATCTGAGAAATCTTGAATAAAGAATCTTGTATTCGATGGATACCATAATCCATGAGTCAAAGTGCCATGAAGATAACAAAAAATATTCTTCACTGCTATAATATGGGTTTCTCTAGGATTCGCTTGGTACCTTGCACAATTGCACACATAAAACATTATATTAGGTCGACTTGCAGTTAAGTACAATAATGAACCGGTCATGATCCTATATGTTTTGAGATCAACAACTGGCTTATCCAACGAAGGACATAAGCGAGTGCCAACTTCCATGAGAACTTTAGCTTTTGAGTAATTCATAATTTCAAATCTTTCAAGCAGGTTTTGTGTGTAGTTCTCTTGATTAATGAAAATGCCTTCCCTTATTTGAAGAATATTTAATCCCAATAAATGATTAATTTGCCCCATCATGCCCATTTCAAATTGACTCTTCATAAGCTCCTCAAACTCCTTGGACAACGAAGGGTCAATAGAACCAAATATAATGTCATCGATATAATTTGAACAAGCATTAGGTGATCCCTTACTTTCTTAAAAAATAAAGTGGGATCAACTGATCCTTGCTTAAAGTTAGAAATTTGGTTAGCATCGCATACCAAGCACGAGGTGCTTGTTTTAACCCATAAACAAATTTGTCAAGAATATAGCAATGATCAGGATACTTATCGTTTATGAATCCAGGTGGCTGTTTGATATAGACCGTCTCTTCAAGAACACCAATAAGAAATGCGCACTTAACATCCATCTGGTAGACGTCGAAATTCTTATGAGCTGCATAGGCAAGAAAAATTCGTACAGCCTTGAGTCTTGCGACGGGGGCAAATGTTTCTTCATATTCCCTATTGTTAAGGATAACTTTTTAAAACTAATCTAGATTTGTTACAAACTATTTTTACCTCTTTCTCCATTTGATTTTTAAAAACCCATTTAAGACCAAACATCATTAGGTTTAGGAATTAACCTCAAAACTTTGTTTCTTTCGAATTCAGCCAGCTCAGACTGCATCACAACAACCCAATCGGGATGTTCTAACGCATTGTTGACTTTTTTCAGTTCTATTTTTGAAATAAATACATTAAACATACAATATTCCTGATGAACATTTTGAACCTCATTCCTGGCTCGAATATGCGCTCGTGTTAAAACACCCGAACTGGGATCACCAAGAATTTTTTTCTTTGGTATGATCTCTCATCTATTTTGCCAATTGAGGAAATGTGGGATCAAACTCCAAATGTGCATCCTCAAATGTCTCTGCTTTTGATAATTCATCTACAATAGAAATATTATCATTAATATCATGAAATTCATTACCTTAAGCATCATCATCATCATCATCAAGATTCATTCCACTTGGCCTCCCCCCTACCAAAGGATTCATTTTCTGTTGCTCCCCCTCAACACAAGTTTGTGAAGTCACTAGCTCCCCCTCAATGTCTTCATGTGAAGTTACCAATTCCCCCTCAGTGTGAGATGGAGAATTCTAGTGCTCCCCTCCACTTGACCATGTGTCAAATTCCATTTTCATTCAACATTGAATCTTGAGGTTGATAATGAATGAACTTCATTTTCTTCATTAGTGATTAATTAATCATCTGAGTGCTTTGACGCTTCTGGTATTTGATTATCTTCAATATTGATCTCAACATCAATTGCACTGTTAGGTATACGAAAGATTAAATCAAGATCAATATCGAAAGTAAGTATTTTCTCAGATTCTTCCTTTGTTTCAGAAATTATAGGTTTCTTTGAAAATTCTCTTCAACTGTCTTGACATAATAATCATCAAATGTGATATTAAAAGTTTCTTCAACTTTTGGTGTTCCATATATGCGACAGAGTTGTGTGAATATCCTAAGAAAATTCCTTCATCAGCGTTCGTCTGAAATTTGGAAAGATTATCTTTAAGATTCATTATGAAACATCTACAACCAAAAACATGGAAAAATTTCACATTAGGTTTCCTTTTGTTAATGATTTCATAAGGTGTAACGTTGAAACAACGATGAATGAATGAACGATTTTACTTAAAGCAAGATGTCAAAACTGCTACTGCCCAAAAGTATTAAGGCAAATTCGCATATGTGAGCATCGTCCTATCCGCTTTGCATAATGAACGATTCCTCCTCTCATGTGACATTCCCAAATTTTATGGCCAGAAAGACCAATCTGTTTATGCTTTATTCGAAAATCAAAGTATATTTTTGAAGAAATATGTTGCGAAATTTGTTCCCAAAAATATGATAAAGAATTTATCAAAACGTTTCCAAAGAAATGTATTTTCATTAAATTACAAATCCCGGGATGTCATTGTCAATATAGATCAAAAGCGTAAACAAAAACAACATAAGCCTCACAAATATTCAATTTATTTCTACTGGCATATAATCTATAATCTCTCATCAGATCTTCGTATATATACTCTTGTGTCACTACCTGTAATACAAGAAACTGAGTGGGTCAGGCTGGGGAGCCTGGTGAGCACATAGATTTTTCAACCCACAATAAATAAATTTAATTATTTTCATCAAATCATTCAACCTGATTACCCATTCCCGTTATCCTCACTTTACGTCCCTAAAGCATCTATTATAAGGGACCTAGCCTAAGGCTTTTTCATCGGGGTGGACAACATTGCTTCGGGGATTCCTAAGGAATACATGTCAAATAAGGCAACTGTAACGCCCGTAGATCCGGGTTAGTCAATTTAGAGACAATGGGCATCAAAAATGACTTTTTGATGGAAGATTATTTAGAAGGTGTAATCTTAACTAACTTGTAGTATATGTTACAAGGATTCCGTACATATAAAGAACGCCGAAATCCGAGTTATAACGAAGAAGTTATGACTTGTCGAAGTTTCGCGACAGAACCGGCACGACACAACGCGACGTAAATAGTGAGTTTATGTTAGAGCGATATTTCGCCTTAGCAATCTAAATGAAAGTCGTAGAATACGTTAAACCGAGAGCGTGCATAAAAAGAACGCCCAAATCTGACTTCGTATGAGGAAGTTATGATTTTCCGAAGTTTCGACTTTGCACTGTGCAGCGCGAATACTCGATTTGAGATCGAGCGGTTTTTAGCCGAAACAATCTAAACGAGAATTGAAGATCTCGTCAATGGTAGTGCAACGGTAAAAAGACAGACGAAAACGGACGTCGGATGAATAAGTTATGAATTTATAACGAAGTTTTCCTGTCCCGGCCTACTAAAAATAATATAATAAAAATAAATTCAAAATTAGCCAATGGAGTCTAAATAAGAGTTGTAGAACATAATCTCACCTACGCGTGGATATAAAGAACGTTGAAAACGGAGCTCATATGCGAAAGTTATGAATTTCTGAAGTTCGGGGCGTGAACCCCAAGGCTGTGTCAGTTCACGGGGTGAGCATTAGTGACTCACGAGGTGAACAGATGATGGACGTCTTCCAGGGCAAGTGGCCATGAAGAACGCAATGACGTATCGAGCACACGAGGTGAATATTAGAAACTCACGAGGTGAGCCAGTTCACGAGGTGAATATTAGAAACTCACGAGGTGAACTCAGAAAATTCACCCTATAAATAGAGTGATCGAGGGTCAGCCGAGTTTGGTTGCTCATCTCTTACTCTCCCACTCCCGATACTCTCTCTAAGCCCTATTTTAACCCCCCGAAGCCCCGGTATCATCCCGAGACCCGAAGCGAGTCCCGAAGCACCGAAGATCCCGAGAAGGAAAGAGTTTCCGAGCCGAAGCTCTGCTTGCAAGAAGCCCGGTGTGTGGAGATCTTCCAAAGATACCGAAGAATACTACTTCTACAAGCCGTAGTGCTGTCCGATCATCTTCTGATCAAGTGAGTGTATAATCCCTTTCATAAACACGATTTTAATACAAGTATTGTTGGAATGTATTAAGTATACGTTTGGTGTGAGTGTGTAGTCACTTTTACACATAGATATGAAGTATTTTATATAAAATACGTGATATGTGTATATATGTTGTTTGTTTATTTGAGATGGGTGTTGAATGAATGTTTTATACATGTTTAAATGATTTAAAATGTATATATATTTTATCTTCAAATATGTTGGGTAAAACATGGGTAAATAAAGTATGAGGGATAAAAGTATAGTATAGATGTACGTTAGTAGCTATGTATTTAGTACGTTGGCAGCTATGGACTTAGTGTCTATTGTGTAAACCCTGGTGACTATGAGACGTAGTGCCTATTGTGTAAACCATGGTGACTATGCGACGTAGTGCCTATTGTATAAACCTTGGCGACTATAGAGTTAGCGCACGTTGAGTAAACCTTGGCGACTATGGAGTTAGCGCCTACTGTTAAGTAAACCTTGGTGACTATGGAGTTAGCGCCTATTGTATAAACCTTGGTGACTATGGAGTTAGCGCCTATTGTATAAACCTTGGTGACTATCGAGTTAGCGCCTATTGTTAAGTGAACCTTGGTGACTATGGAGTTAGCGCCTGATAGCTATGGATTTAGTATCTGATAGATAAATTTTGGCAGCAATGAACTTCGTGCCAATTCCTTAGGTAAATCCTTAGGAATGAATGAATGAAGGATAGTTGGTTCTTAGGGTAAAACCTTAAGAAATAAAGAAGATAATGGGGATGAGTAATTAGGTTGATTATTTGATGATTAAATGTAATAATTATATTATTGTGGGTTGAAAACCCTATATGCTCACCAGGCTCCCAAGCCTGACCCACTCAGTTTTCTTTGCATTACAGGTAATGGCACAAGAGTATAAGTTGGTGGACTTGACGAGAGATTTTGGATTATAGATTAGTAGTTATGAATAACTGTTGTAAGGTCTATTTTGTTCTGTTTATGCTTTTGGTCTGTATTGAACATGACATCCCGATATTTTGTTATATAATGAAAATACATTTCTTTAAAGGAATGCTTTGATAAATTCTTATCATATTTTTGTTTTGGGAACAAATTCCGCAACACCTTTTAAAAGGATTACTCTGATTTTATTTTAAAAAGCATAAACGAAAATCGGTCTTTTCTGGCCGAGAAATTAGGGGATGTCACAGTTGGTATCAGAGCATTAGTTTAAGCGAACTAGGAAGTTGTAGGAAATTTCTAGACTTAAACTTAGAATGCTAAGTATTGATCGAGTGTGTCTAAAATATGTTAGGTAGTACACCTAAATGGACACAAGCACTAGTTTATTTTAGGAATGATGCTTAAAATGCTTTTATGTGCTAATTGTTTTGTGTGATAGCTAAATTGATGCTATTATTTGTTCGGATCTATGGTCTGTTGCCGACCGGATCTGGAAACCTTATGTGTGTAGGATTCTAAGCGTATGACTACGATATTAGAACTAGCATGTAAACGTTTCGGGGTGATAAGGAGATTTATACGTTTATCGTAATTAAAGCTTTCTTATCTTAAAAATTCTCGCTTGGTACACCGAATGTCTGCTTGGGTGTACAAAGGGTCATGGTGAAGAATCGTAGAGAAATTGAGTAAATGGAGGAAATGAAAAAGGCTTATGATAGTGGATGACACCTATCATAAGATATCGTAAGAGTGGTATCTTGCCTTTAGGGTACGTCTTATGAAATAACAGTACGTTTAGAGGAGTACGGTACGTCTGAAGTACACCTTCGATTGGCAGGATGATGGAGAGATTGGTGTAATTCTTGAGGTTGTCTCATCACCTGGCATTTCCATCACCAATCGAGTTGAAGTAGAATTGATGATTGAAGATTGAGCAATGAAGAAGTCCTAGTAGAGTCTAGGGAAATGGTTTATGATTATTTGGACACATTCGTATGTGTTAAATTGTTTTGTGATTTTAGAGCTTGGGGACCGCGAGACAATACTTGGGACGAGTATGAGTAGGTGTGAATAGTAATAGAGATCTATACTACTGGAAGCACAGGACACACGCTTGGATCAGGGAAAGTCACAAAGTTACCAAGAAGCTAGTAATTGATTCCGTTTTTATTCAAGTATGTCGTTACCATTGTTTCGGTAATGACTAAAAAGATGATTGATATTCCGACCCTAGTGGTCATATCGAATTGAGTCCGACTACGATGAGTTTGTTACGTGGTTCCGAGAACCGAGTTCAATGTAGCATTTGACTTAAGTCAGAAGATTGAAATGCTACATGCTAAAATGTGATCATATGACATTAGAATATGAAGGAAGGTATATTCCATTTTGGAATTTGACTCTAAGAGACTTGAGTCAAAGCGTTGCATCATACGATGAGAGGTCATTAGAACATGACCCATCGATCCGTTACAATAGATAAGGGGAAGTACTTATCCTAAGAAGAAGAAGGAGTCCACAGTAAGGACTTATTTGGTAACTCGAAGGTTACGATTGAAAGTACAACTTAGTACGATAAGCAGATGCAAGATTGGGCATCGTCTGCGGTCAAGAAAGCCATAGAGTTAAATACTCTTTCGAAGAAACATAGAAGTTACGATTGATACCTAGGATGGAAAGATAACGTAGGGAATCATTATACAAGCCCTATTTTCGTTGATGATTCTGGGACGTAATCATCCTAAGGGGGAGATAATTGTAACGCCCGTAGATCCAGGTTAGTCAATTTAGAGACAATGGGCATCAAAAATGACTTTTTGATGGAATATTATTTAGAAGGAATAATATTAACTAAGTTGTAGTATATGTTACAAGGATTCCGTACATATAAAGAACGCCGAAATCCGAGTTATAACGAAGAAGTTATGACCTGTCGAAGTTTCGCGACAGAACCGGCACGACACAGCGCGACGTAAATAGTGAATTTACGTTAGAGCGATATTTGGCCTTAGCAATCTAAATGAAAGTCGTAGAATACGTTAAACCGAGAGCGTGAATAAAAAGAACGCCCAAATCTGACTTTGTATGAGGAAGTTATGATTTTCCGAAGTTTCGACTTAGCAATGTGCAGCCCGAATACTCGATTTGAGATCGAGCGGGTTTTAGCCGAAACAATCTAAACAAGAATTGAAGATCTAGTCAATGGTAGTGCAACGGTAAAAAGACAGACGAAAACGGACGTCAGATGAATAAGTTATGAATTTATAACGAAGTTTTCCTGTCCCGGCCTACTAAAAATAATATAATAAAAGTAAATTCAAAATTAGCAAACGGAGTCTAAACGAGAGTTGTAGAGCATAATCTCACCTACGCGTGGATATAAAGAACGTCGAAAACGGAGCTAGTATGCGAAAGTTATGAATTTCTGAAGTTCGGGGCGTGAACCCAAGGCCGTGTCAGTTCACGAGGTGAGCATTAGTGACTCACGAGCTGAACAGATGATGGACGTCTTCCAGGGCAAGTGGCCATGAAGAACGCAATGACGTATCGAGCACACGAGGTGAATATTAGAAACTCACGAGGTGAGCCAGTTCATGAGGTGAATATTAGAAACTCACGAGGTGAACTCAGAAAATTCACCCTATAAATAGAGTGATCGAGGGTCAGCCGAGTTTGGTTGCTCATCTCTTACTCTCCCACTCCCGATACTCTCTCTAAGCCCTATTTTAACCCCCCGAAGCCCCGGTATCATCCCGAGACCCGAAGCGAGTCCCGAAGCACCAAAGATCCCGAGAAGGAAAGAGTTTCCGAGCCGAAGCTCTGCTTGCAAGAAGCCCAGTGTGTGGAGATCTTCCAAAGATACCGAAGAATACTACTTCTACAAGCCGTAGTGCAGTCCGATCATCTTCTGATCAAGTGAGTGTATAATCCCTTTCATAAACACGATTTTAATACAAGTATTGTTGGAATGTATTAAGTATACGTTTGGTGTGAGTGTGTAGTCACTTTTACACATAGATATGAAGTATTTTATATAAAATACGTGATATGTGTATATATGTTGTTTGTTTATTTGAGATGGGTGTTGAATGAATGTTTTATACATGTTTAAAATGATTTAAAATGTATATATATTTTATCTTCAAATATGTTGGGTAAAACATGGGTAGATAAAGTATGAGGGATAAAAGTATAGTATAGATGTACGTTAGTAGCTATGTATTTAGTACGTTGGCAGCTATGGACTTAGTGCCTATTGTGTAAACACTGGTGACTATGAGACGTAGTGCCTATTGTGTAAACCATGGTGACTATGCGACATAGTGCCTATTGTATAAACCTTGGCGACTATGGAGTTAGCGCATGTTGAGTAAACCTTGGCGACTATGGAGTTAGCGCCTACTGTTAAGTAAACCTTGGTGACTATGGAGTTAGCGCCTATTGTATAAACCTTGGTGACTATGGAGTTAGCGCCTATTGTATAAACCTTGGTGACTATGGAGTTAGCGCCTATTGTTAAGCGAACCTTGGTGACTATGGAGTTAGCGCCTGATAGCTATGGATTTAGTATCTGATAGATAAATTTTGGCAGCAATGGACTTCGTGCCAATTCCTTAGGTAAATCCTTAGGAATGAATGAATGAAGGATAGTTGGTTCTTAGGGTAAAACCTTAAGAAATAAAGAAGATAATGGGGATGGGTAATTAGGTTGATTATTTGATGATTAAATGTAATAATTATATTATTGTGGGTTGAAAACCCTATATGCTCACCAGGCTCCCAAGCCTGACCCATCAGTTTTCTTTGCATTACAGGTAATGGCACAAGAGTATAAGTTGGTGGACTTGACGAGAGATTTTGGATTATAGATCAGTAGTTATGAATAACTGTTGTAAGGTCTATTTTGTTCTGTTTATGCTTTTGGTCTGTATTGAACATGACATCCCGAGATTTTGTTATATAATGAAAATACATTTCTTTAAAGGAATGCTTTGATAAATTCTTATCATATTTTTGTTTTGGGAACAAATTCCGCAACACCTTTTAAAAGGATTACTCTGCTTTTATTTTAAAAAGCATAAACGAAAATTAGTCTTTTCTGGCCGAGAAATTAGGGGATGTCACAGCAACCATGGGGGGGGGGGATGGAGTACACCTGGTGAACACGTAGTTCAAATAAACACCTACATGTTGCGAGCCGGCTAGCGTTCCACTGGACTGTCTAGAAAAGTCTGTGGCCGTCACTCATACTCTGCTAGATGATTGGATCATCGTTAACATCGAGGCCTCTTATCATTTTATTTCATCGCTCATCAACTATTTCATCAACCCATGTTTTGTCCAACATATTTGTAGATATAAAACACATATACAATTTAGATCTGAAAACAAGGTCTAAATCTTTCATCCAGCATAGATCTCAAGACATAAAATACATATATAGTTCAAATCTAAAAAAAAAGGTCTAAATCTTTCATCTAGCATAGATCTCAAGATATAAAATACATATATAGTTTAGATATGAAAAAAGAGGTTCAAATTTTTCATCGAGCATAGAAATCAAGATATAAATCTGAAAAAAAAATTTAGATCTACAAAAAAGGTTTAGATCTAAAAAAAAGGTTTAAATCTTTCATCCAGCATAGATCTCAAGATATACAGATAATATGCACAATATCACGTAATTTATATAAATACTTCATATATATGTGTAAGATGAAAGTAACTATGCATTCTCTTGATAAGGAGGTGATTCCAACTTAGACAGCGCTTCGCTTCGACAAAATCGAGAGGTTTTCTTGAAAACCGGGCTCTGCGGGGGCAGAGTTTTGAGCCGAAAAAACTCTTTTTTTTGGAGTTTTCGGGCGCTCTGAGGCTTTCTTCTAGTGCTATGGAAGTTTCCTAGACTTGGGGGGTGTTTGGGAGGTTTAGAGAGAGAGAGAGTAGAGAGAGAAAGAAAGGGTTTATGGCAGAATGAAGCAAGCCTCGCACCTCTATTTATAGCTGAATTTTGGCTCAAATTGACGAGTTTTGGGCCCAAACTTGTCGAGTAGGTGCCAAGTGTCACCAATCTGGTGGAGGACAAGTAGTGGCCTATATTGCGCCAAGTCACCCCTTTTGCACCAGCACCCTGCCGATTTGTAAACCATGTAACTTTCGCATACAAGCTCCATTTTGACGTTCTTTATATCTGCGTGTAGGTATTGACAAGATCTACAACTATTCTTTTGACCCCATCGGCTAGTTCTCGACCGATTTTAAATTTAACAGTATGAGAAGATTACAATGTTAAACGACCGTGTAAAATTCATAACTTCTACATACAGACTCCGTTTTCGTCTGTCTTTTTATTGTTGAACTCTTATTAATGAGATCTTCAATTCTCATTCAGGCTGCGTTCGCCAAAAATCGATGGATCTAAAATTCGAATTTCGGGTTATGCACTGCTTTGGTAAATCTTAGAAAAATCATAACCTCCTCATACGAAGTCAGATTTGGACGTTCTTTTTATGCACGTTCTCGGTTTAACGTATAATACAAATTTCATTTAGATTGATAAGTCTAAAAAGTAATTTATCAAAAATTCACTTTTTACGTTACGATGTGTCGTGCCGGTTTAGACGTAAAACTTCGACAGGTCAAAACTTCTTCGTTATAACTCGAATTTCGGCATTCTTTATATCTACGGAATCCTTGTCACGACCACTACAACTTTCTTCATAGATATCGGGTTTATCTATATTTTTATTTTTGATGCTTATTTTCATTCTTAATTTGTTTTATCTTTATAAACAAGTTTTATACACATAAATTCACATAATTTAGATAACATTCAAGTAATTCCTCTTTATTACTTCAAGATAAGTTACATTTGTTGATCCTAACTATTACATCATCGTATCAATGCTTAGCCTCGAAACACGAGCATTACAATTCTCTCCCCCTTAGGATGATTCTGTCCCGGAATCATCAACAAAATAGGGCTTGTAAAATGACTCCATACGTTATATCTTCATCCTAGGTAATAACTGTTACTTCTACGTTCCTTCGAATAAGTATCTAACTCTTGGACTTCTTGGTTGCAGGCGTTGCTCGATCTTACACCCACTCTCTATCTCCTGTTGGACTTTCAATCATGACTTTTTTAGTCACAATCTCGATCCCTATTGGAGACTCCTTCTTTTTTTTAACAAATTTAAGATAAGTTCTTTCCTTCGATTACCATAATAGACCGATGGGTCATGTTATAATGACCTCTCATGGTATGATGCAATACTTAGACTTAGGTCTCTTAGGGTTAAATTCTAGAACGGAATATTCCTTCCTTCATGTTCTAATGTGATATAATCACATTCTAGCATGCAACACTTCTAGCTACAAGATTCTTACTTTAAAAATGTATGCGATACTTCTATTGATCTCTTCGATTATCTTTCACTTCAATCGTCTGGTTTAAGTAAGATGTTACTGTGGTTCCCTGAACCACATAAGACTTGATATGATATGACCTCTAGGGTCAGAATAAGAATCATCTTCTTAGTCATTACCGAAACGTTGGTAACGACATACGTAAACAAAACGGAATCAATTACTATCTTCTTGGTAACCTTGTGACTTTCCCCGATCCAAGTGCGAGTCCCGTGCTTCCAGTAGTATAGGCCTCTACTACCATTCACACCTACTCATACTCGTCCCAAGTATTGTCTCGCAACTTTCCAAGTCATCATACAAGAATTTCACATAATCATTTAACACATCAGATAACATAACCAAACTTTATATTATTTCTTGAAACGATTACATAGGTGTTTAAGTTCACCCTACACTAGGCATCTTATAATAGGTCATAGCACGTGATACTGTCTATATGGCTACTCGTTATCCCGATCTATAGATATATAGATCCTCACTCCCGATCTCTTGCATTGTCACCTGCTTCGTCGAGGATCATGTGGAATGCTCTTGCCTTTGGCTTTGGTGGAATGTTAGGCCTTGGTGCCTCCTTATTCGGGTTGTCTTTCGAAATGTGCCCTTCTTCGTTATGTCCATAGCACACCCTCTTGTTGGATGTACACTCGTTAGCGTAATGCCCATTCATTCCACACTTGTAGCAAGTCACCTCCTTGCTAGATTTCCCAAAGTGTTTCTTTCTACACTTCTCGCACCTCTTAGCTTCGCCTCCTCCTCCTCCTCCAAATTTCATTGAACCAAACTTTCTCTTCTTGTTAGAACTTGCAGATCCCTCAAACTTCCTCTTTTCGCCAACCTCAACCTTGTTGGCGGATCTTCCCTTGATCATCTCCTCTACAGACTTGGCAACCCAGATAGTTACCTCAAGAGTAGGTATCTGGCGTACTGGCACGACATACTCCTATGGAAGTCCCTTTGCATACTTGTCGATTTTTGTCAGCTCGTCTGGGATGATGCGCAAAGCAAACTCCATTTTGTCTGTGAAGGCATTGGTGTATTCATCAATGGACATGCTTCCCTTCTTCAATGTCAGGAATTGGTTCTCTAGCTCAAGCAGATTTTGAGCCGAGCAGTACTTGCACTTAAAGTGCACTAAAAACTCTACCTATGTCAGCTGTAGTGGCTCATTGGGGGTTATGGTCTTCCCGAGAGTGTTCCACCAGAGAACAGCACCACCTCTGAACTGACGTACTGCATATGTGGTTTGTAGCTTGCCCTTGCAACCACATGTTATGAAGGACAACTCTATTTCTGAGATCCAGTCCATAACTCCAATTAGATCTTATTTCCCAGTGAAAGTTGATGGCTTGCAAGCTATGAAGTCCTTATACTAGCATCCGTTCCTCTCAACACCTTCATCCTGGTTGTTCCTCGTAACCAATGGCAGTTCAGCTTGACCAACGGTCATATTGTAGCTCCCTTCTTCCGATTATCCATCATTCAGTTCTGGTTGTTCAACAGGCATCGAAGGTTCATCCTTTATTGTTTAGCAACATTTGTCTCATTTCTTCCGTCTGTTCGGCCATCATAGCCCGAATCATGGCTTGTACTCCAGCCATCGTGACTGGATCAGGTGCAGCTTCTACTATTGGCACTTACTCAATCCCTTAGGGATGAGGCTACTGATTTCTGTTCCCATTTGCATTTCTGAGTCCACTTCTGGTTCTTACCATGTTGATTTATACACCAAAGTAGGTGAATTTAGATCTTTATTTACGATAGACATTTTAAATCCTCCTTATCACTCTGAAACGTTACATGCTAGTGCTAATATCGTAGTCGAATGTTTAGAATCCTGAACACATAAGGTTTCATATCCGGTCGGCAACAGACCATAGATTTGACCAAATAATAGCATATAAGGCATCTTTATAGCTATAAAATAAATCATTTAGCACATAAAATCATTTTAGGCATCTTTCCTCAAATAAACTAGTGCTCGTGTCTTAAAATATGGTAGAGACTCATCTCACGATCATCGCTTAGAATTCTAAGTTTAAGTCTAAAAATCCTACAAATTCCTAGTTCACTTAAACTAATGCTCTGATACCAACTGTGGCATCCCCAAATTTCACGGCCAAAAAAGATGACCGGTTTATGCTTTATTCGAGAATCAGAGTATATTTTTGAAGAAATATGTTGCGGAATTTGTTCCCCAAAATATTATAAAGAATTTATCAAAGCATTTCCGAAGAAATGTATTTTCACTGAATTACAAATATCGGGATGTCATTGTCAATACAGATCAAAAGCATAAACAAAAACAACATAGGCCTCACAAATATTCCATTTATTTCTACTAGCCTATAATCCATAATCTCTCATCAGATCTTCGCATCTATATTCTTCTATCACTACCTGTAACACAGGAAACTGAGTGGGTCAGGCTGGGGAGCCTGGTGAGCACATAGGGTTTTCAACCCACAATAAATAAATTTAATTAATTTCATCAAATCATTCATCCCGATTACCCGTTCCCGTTATCCACACTTTACGTCCCCAAAGCATCTACTATAAGGGACCTAGCCTAAGGATTTTTCATCGGGGTGGACAACATTGCTTCGCAGATTCCTCAGCAATACGTATCAAATAAGACAACCATGGGGGGGGGGGGAGATGGGGTACACCCGGTGAATACGTAGTTCAAATAAACACCTACATGTTGCGAGCCTGCTAGCGTTCCACTGGACTGTCTAGAAAAGTCCATGGTCGTCATCCATACTCCGCTAGATGACTGGATCATCGTCAACATCGAGGCCTCTCATCATTTTATTTCATCACGCATCAACTATTTCATCTACCCATGTTGTACCCAACATATTTGTAGATATAAAATACATATAAATTTTAGATCTGAAAAAAGGTCTAAATCTTTCATCCAGCATAGATCTCAAGATATAAAATACATATACAATTCAGATCTAAAAAAAAGGTCTAAATATTTCATCCAACATAGATCTCAAGATATAAAATACATATACAATTCAGATCTGAAAGAAAAAGGTTCAAATCTTTCATCCAACATAAATCTCAAGATATAAAATACATATATAGTTCGGATCTAAAAAAAAGTTTAGATCTAAAAAAAGGGTTAGATCTAAAAAAATGGTTTAAATATTTCATACATCATAGATCTCAAGATATACAGATAATATGCACACATATAATGTAATTTATATAAAACACTTCATATCTATGTGTAAGATAAAAGTAACTATGCACTCACTTGATAAGGTGGTGATTCCAACTTGGACAACGCTTTGCCTCGACGAAACCGGGAAGTTTGCGTGAAAACCGGGCTCTATGGGGGCAGAGCTCCGAGCCAAAAAGCTCTTTTTCTTGGAGCCTCGGGGGCTACGAGGCTTTCTTCTAGTTCTAGGGAAGTTTCCTAGGCTTGGGGGTGTTTGGGAGGTTTAGAGAGAGAGAGAGAGAGTAGAGAGAGAAAAAGAAAGGGTTTATGGTATGAAGAATGAAGCAGTACTCGCACCTCTATTTATAGCTGAATTTTGGCTCAACTCGTCGAGTAGGTGCCAAGTGTCACCATTCTGGTGGAGGACAAGTAGTGGCCTATATTGTGCCACGTCACCCCTATTGCAGCAGCACCCTGCCAACTTCTAAACCCCGTAACTTTCGCATACAATGTCCATTTTCGAAGTTCTTAATATCCACGTGTAGGTATTGACAATATCTACAACTCTTCTTTTGAACCCATCGGCTAACTCTCGACCGATTTCAAATTTAACAGTATGAGAAGATTATATTGTTAAACGACCGTGTAAAATTCATAACTTCTACATACGGAATCCGTTTTCGTTTGTCTTTTTATCGTTGAACTCCTATTAATGAGATCTTCAATTCTCATTCAGGATGTGTTGGCCAAAAATCGATGGATCTAAAATTCGAATTCCGGGTTGTGCACTGCTTTGCTAAATCTTAGAAAAATCATAACTTCCTCATACGAAGTCAGATTTGGACGTTCTTTTTATGCACGTTCTCGGTTTAACGTATACTATGAATTTCGTTTGGATTGATAAAGCTAAAAGGTAATTTATCAAAAATTCACTTTTTACATTTCGTGGTGTTGTGCTGGTTTAGCCGTAAAACTTCGACATGTCATAGCTTCTTCGTTATAACTCATATTTCGGTGTTCTTTATATCTCTGAAATCCTTGTCATGACCACTACAAATTTATTCATAGATATCGGGTTTATATATATTTTTATTTTTGATGTTTCTTTTCATTTTTAATTTATTATATCTTTATAAACAAGTTTAATGCACATAAATTCACATAATCCACATGACATTCTAGTAATTCCTCTTTATTACTTCAAGATAAGTTACATTTGTTGACCCTAACTATTACATCATCGTATCAATGCTTAGCCTCGAAATACGGGCGTTACATCTCAACAACACCATTTTGCTGTGGTGTGTAAGGAGACGAAAAGTTATGAGAAATTCCCAAATTCGACAAAAACAAATCTAGAATTCAATTCTTAAAATCAGTTCCATTTTCGCTATTATCTTGCAAACTTTCTTCTTTAAACTTAACTCGATGTTTTTGATAAAATTGATAATCACTTGAGTTGTTTCCGACTTCTGTCTAAGAAATAAAAGCCAAGAAAATCATGAAAAATCATCAACAATAACAACTATGTGCTTATTCTTATTGAGAGGCTCAACTGTCGAAGGACCAGACAAGTCATTGTGAAGAAGTTGCAACTGTTCGACGATCTTAGAATCAATTGTGATTGGATAACCTTGACGATGTTGTTTACCCTATTCACACGCTGCACATAACAAATCGTTTTCAAATTTTAAAACAGGTAAACCACGAACAAGATCATTTAAAACATGTTTGTTTAAATTTTTGAAGTTGAGTTGAGAAAGTCTTCGATGTCAAAGCCAGTTGAGGTCAGATGAAGTTTTCGATAGTAGACAAACTTATGGAATGCCCATTATAGGTCTTATGTCCAAAGTGAACATATCACCCAATCTCATTGACTTCAACAAAACTTTCTTTGTATCTTTATTCCAAATTACACTTCCTACTACGAGTTGAGATATGCTTATTAGGTTGTGCTTTAACCCTTCAACATAAGCAGCTCTTTTTAGTGTCAATTTTCCATATCCCTTGACCTTTCACTTTTAGTTATTCCCAAACTTTACTACTCTAACATTCTCTAACTTGCGAAAATATCTCAACTTCTCCTTCCTTCCAGTCATGTGACACAAGCACCCACTATCGATATACTAGTTTTCGTCATATTGCTCATCACATATTACCTGCGATCAGTTAGAGAGATTTAGGTCCCCAAGACCTTTTGGGTCCTTCGACATTAGCATGGAATGTAGCGTGCAATGAAGAACTATAGATCCAACTAAGAACTTTGGTCTTAATTTTGTCAATTAAGCCAACTTCGTCAGTTCTAGGCATTGATACGTAATCAATCAATGGCGAAGTTTAAACTTTGATTTTCTCTTTTTCAACCTTTCGTTGAGAAACATCAACTTTCTTTGTTTTAACTTCTTTCCATTTTGACACTTTTGACACTGATTCTTGAGAATAGGTACTTCCATTCAAGGATTCATTCAAGTAATTCTGATAAGCCTCTTGGACTTGTTCTTGAGAATACTTTTTCGACTGAAATTGTCTTCCTTTTCCCTCCAACCAATGATTAAGATTTTTCGTGTCATTTTTTCCTTTGAAAAAAGATACATTCGACTTTTGCTTCAAATCAGGATTTGGAAATCATGGACCATCAAGTTTAAATGGTACATTTTTCTTTACAACATTTGTCATTCTCATAAAATTCATTTGAGACAATGGATTTGTTGGGTTTTGAGCATTCTAACACTCCTATGGTGTACATGCAACCCTATAAACCTTGGATCTATGTTTTCTCTATTATACATGCAAATATTAACTATACCAAGGTTTCATCCTAACTAGCATATTATGAAGCACATATACTACAAAGTTCTAGTTAGATGACATACCTTTTGATGTAGCTTGATGTCTTCAAGCTTTAAGAGCTTAGCCCCAATAGTGTGGAAGCCTCAAATGGAATCACAAATCACCAAAACACCTTGGAAGAACTTGAGAGGATATGTATGCACACTAAAATCGGCCCACTCTTATTTTCACACACTTGTGCCAATTTTGTGAGCCAAAGACCCCTTTATATATTATGGAGGATTAGGGTTACATCCATGTAAACCCTAATACCCATGACCTTTCATTTACATAGGATCCATGGGTTAAAAGCTCCATGGACCATCCATGAAAGCTTAGCCCAACCTAAATGAACTTGGCCCATTCCATATATATAAGAGTCCATATTTAATTAGTTCTTTTTGATCACTTAATTAATTCTAAATTAATTTTTGATCAATACTAATTAAATAATATGATTCCATATTAATATATTAGAACTTATAATATATTAATATAAATCATAAATATACTATTCTCAAAAGACTATCCATATAAATTGTGCCGGTGAAGTGCAACCCAAATGGACCATGCCGGGTCGGGTCAAGTACATACCAAATATAGTTATGGACTTAGACATTAATCCAACAGTCTCCCACTTGGATAAGTCTAAAACTATTATTGAGTATGACTTCAAAACCTAACTGGCAATCGTAGCTCTTAAAGCCGTTGTCGAACTCTGACCTTGTCAATGACTTGTCCATTAGATAAGGGATCATATATTCCCCCATTCTAGATATCATATGGACTGAGACATGGATTATAATCATTCTCTCTGTCCATTTGTTGTTTCCCGATTTTCGATTTATGATGACTGACTGATTGAACAAATCAGATTTGTCCTGGCTTGGCCAAGCACTCACATGTGTCATCGCTAAATCATCGAGGGGCCCACAGATATCGCTTTTATCCCGAAGGTAAAAGGAATGGATAAACTTCGACTCATATGGCTTGTTCTACTACTTGTTGAATCATACACAAAGGCACGTTTTATAACATCGAGTTACCAATGCCTTTTCGTGCAATCAATGTATAACCAACTCATAGTAACAACTCATATCTCTAGGTTTTAAGAATATAAGATATTATCGTCTCATGATCACTCGTGATAAAATCCATGAAGTGATTCAAATGAGCGTGGGTTGAATCCAATACTCAGAACTTATGAGCACTCATGAGTGTTGTAGCACCACTTTGTCCACCAACTTGGACCTCTACAAACCAACCCATGACAGTCTTGATTCATATCTACTTCCAACATATGACCGACTGTGGATGGTTTGAATAACTTAATCATTCAGGAAGAGCGACTTAGTTTTTCTGGAAGTCAAAACATGCAAAGTGAAACACAAGAATAAATGAATCAAATATGGTATCAAACCCTATGAATATAAATAACCACTTTTATTTATCATCATACTGATTACTCATTATTCATTGTTTCGGTTTTATCAACTTTATACTTGAATTTAAAACACAAGAACTTATGTTTCGGTTTTCTCTCTATTCTTTGATTGTTAAAACATCAACATGTGACTGAGTCACATCATGTAATGAGGATTTCAGAATAGAACTTAACAGAGTTAGATAATGGGCTCTACCTGATGTAGAGTCAAACCTATTGACTTTAACATCCTTAGGTAAATTTGGCAGCTTTGCAATCAACGCCCCTTCCTTTGGTAAAATAAACATATGGACCCTTTGGTAATGGGACTATCTCAGACTTAGCCTTTCTCTTTACCATTTGGTCAACCGGGTTGACTATGGCCAATCCCTTTCCATTGGGAAGAGAATGCTTTTTCTGGATTTCCAATGTCACCATTGTCACTGTCCATAAAGTTTTTGGGAAGTTGATCTTCTAATCAAATTTGCTTTACTATCGTTCCAAATCATTGCTGATTCAGCAGCACCAAGCAAATAGATATGATCATTAAGGTTTATGTCATAGTCTGTTTCATAGTAGTCCCAAAGGAACTCACTATGTGACTTAGAAATTGATTGAACATCCAACTTTCTCAAGACTTTGACACCCAACTCTCCCGGCTTGTCAATATGTGACTTCATCTCTAAGATGTCATCACAGATAGACCTTGCTTGCCATTAGGGCTTGAGTGACCTTGAACTTGTGGGTTAGGGAGAATAATTGGAGGAGGTGGAGGAAAAGAAGTATGACTTCCATGAGCCAAACTCGGGAAATCATATTCATTAGGAAAGCTTGGTTTGGGAAGATCATTGTTGTCTAAACCAGACATCAACAATGGGAGAAATTCACGTAAAGTTGATTTAAGTCCTTAATATAACACCCAATATGATATATTAAGGCTAGGACCCAACAAACTATTTTATAACTTGGAAGAGGGATGCCGTAATCCAAGCTATAAAATATTTGAAGGTAGGTGAATGACGATTCACCAATTTCCACCAAGATAAACGAAATGTATTATTAGGTTTTAATTGGTTTTGAAACTCCTAGATTCTTTTGAGATTCATTGAACTTTTCAATGGCATGTTTCAATCTCGAGTGTGCCCTTCAGTTTTTGTGACTGGGATGCCGAGGATCACAAAACAAGGTGTGAAGTAACCATGCAAATATACTTGGTACCCTTAATATTTACCCCTCAATCGATGTGCCGGTTAACCACACACGCTCCAACGATACTATGATGAACATTAAGTTACCCTTTGCCAACCTTGTTAAGTCCAGTTTAGTGTGCCGGTTAACCACACACGCTCCACTAACATCTTAAACAAAGTGCAAAGTGTAATTTCATGGATTAGCACCTTATTCACATTTTCCTAAGTAACTAAGATTGGGAATTTATAAGTGTTTAGTTACTTAGTATCATTATACTTATAATGATGGGAGAATTATAGTACTTGTCCTACCTGTTCGGCTAACGACCCTCCACCGGTCAAGGAAGCGGTGAGTGAGAGTGGACACCCATTAAACTGCCATTTTATAGGCAGTAACCTTATACCCCCCTTATACACCGGCTTCGTGAATGAGGCCTACTAATGGTAAGACGACTTACTCTTATACATATAATATATTAAACTTTTAATATTATAATAGTATAAGGGTGTATTTTAGACATTTAAAATACTTGGTGGTTTAATCTATTAATTAAACTAGACTTTTAATTTAATTAAACTCAAACCATATATTTATGGATTAATAATACTCTTTTAATTAAACGCTTTAATTAACTATTAATAAAGCCCATAAGAGTTAATTTGAACTATTCAACAAAACATCATAATTCCAATTATTAAACTCAAAATTAAAACCATTTAATTAATTATTTAAGTTATGAACCCAAGAGTTTTAGAATTCAATTCTTTTTTTCATAAAAAACTTTTCTCAAATTCCAAAACTTGAGGGCAAGTTTTGTAATTCTTGAAAACCTTTGGATTCCATAACTTATGGAATTAATGGTGTTTTATGATGAAACTTTTCATGTTCCATAACTTAAGAACAAGTTATGGAATTCTTTAAAACATTAACACCAAATTTTGTAACTCCATAAAAACTTTGAATCAAATTTTTTTTTTAAAAAAAAACTTTCATATCCATAACTTATGGAAGTTTCAAAAACCCTTAAGATCACAACTTTAAAAAAAACTTTTGAGCTCCAAAATTTTATGACAAAATATGTAACTCCTTAAAACATTTAGATCAAACTTTTAAAACTAATAAAATAATCATATCATTTTATCTTTTATTAAATTTGACCTAATTCAACTCATATAACAAATGATTCAAATTTTACAAATAATTCGTTTTTCACAAAACAAGTAATTATCTTAAAATTTGACAAACGTCATGTTTTTTTTCCTTTTTTTTCAACCTGAAAATAAAACATTTGCATCAATATAACAGAAAACAACACATGGCTCTGATACCACTGTTGGGTTTTGAGCATTCTAACACTCCTATGGTGTACATGCAACCCTATAAACCTTGGATCTATGTTTTCTCTATTATACATGCAAATATTAACTATTCCAAGGTTTCATCCTAACTAGCATATTATGAAGCACCTATACTACAAAGTTCTAGTTAGATGACATACCTTTTGATGTAGCTTGATGTCTTCAAGCTTTAAGAGCTTAGCCCCAATAGTGTGGAAGCCTCAAATGGAATCACAATCACCAAAACATCTTGGAAGAAATTGAGAGAATATGTATGCACACTAAAATCGGCCCACTCTTATTTTCACACACTTGTGCCAATTTTGTGAGCCAAGGACCCCTTTATATATTATGGAGGATTAGGGTTACATCCATGTAAACCCTAATACCCATGACCTTTCATTTACATAGGATCCATGGGTTAAAAGCTCCATGGACCATCCATGAAAGCTTAGCCCAACCTAAATGAACTTGGCCCATTCCATATATATAAGAGTCCATATTTAATTAGTTCTTTTTGATCACTTAATTAATTCTAAATTAATTCTTGATCAATACTAATTAAATAATATGATTCCATATTAATATATTAGAACTTATAATATATTAATATAAATCATAAATATACTATTCTCAAAAGACTATCCATATAAATTGTGCCGGTGAAGTGCAACCCAAATGGACCATGCCGGGTCGGGTCAAGTACATACGAAATATAGTTATGGACTTAGACATTAATCCAACAGGATTTTGTGGTCATTGTTGAAAATGATTTTGGTTTCAATGTTGATAGCCAAAATGAGAATCCTTTTGAAAACCTTTTTGATTTTGTTAGAAACTTCTTTGTCCAATGTTCTGAAAATGATTTTGTGAAATCATTTTATTATTTTGAAAACTATTCGTATTTTGAACATTTTTCTCAACAGGATTTGATATTTAACATTCTTTTTCGCATTCGCTTTTTAAACAACTTTCACTTTTTGCGAAAACCCACTTTTGTTGACAAAATTCTTTTTGACATCTTTTGAATCAACTTTGGAAGATTCTTTTGAAGTATGAATTTTTTATGTTTGAGAAAACTTCTTTTCAGATTTTTGTGAATTCTTGTGTTTCAAAAACTTTGCCTTTTGAATATCTTTTTGTTTCTTCAAATAAGCCTTCTTTCGTGCTTTTGTTTTAGAATTTCAACTTTCAAATCAGATTTCTCAACTTCTTTGACATGATTTTGAATCTTTTTCCTTTTTAATTTTGAATGATACTTCTTGTGAAACTGATTTTTCCTTCTTTTTGGAAGAATGAGCCTCCGCCTTTTGATTACTTGAATAATTAGGTATAGGCTTCTCACAATTTTCTTTAATTTTGTTTTCGACATTAGGCTTATCTATTTTCATAACCCAAATTTTATTTGATTTCTTTTCATTTTCTTTGGAAAAAGATTTTTGACTCTTTTGTCGTTGAAAAACATGTGCACTTTTGTTTAACTTGTTTTCCTCCATATTCTGATTTGAGTAAAAACCTTTATCTACCACTTTTTCATTGTCTTCTTTTAACAATTCATTTATTTTTGGATCAAAATTATTTGCATTTCCTTTTGTTACAAAAACTTAGTTTGGAAGACCTTTAATGCAAGTTGGATAAAGAAAGGTATTTGTTTCCAAATAATGTTTTCCTTTTTCTTTCAAAATTTTCGTGAATTCCTCTGTGTCATTAAACACTTGAGTTTCAACAACTCGAGGAATTTCCTTCTCACAAGAATCATCGTCACTATCACTTTCGTTGTTTGTTATGTTCTCGACAATAACTATCTCCTTTTGAGAATCACAAGTTTTGGTCGTCGAAGAAGACTCATCGGTTAACTTTGCTGTTGAGTCAATATTATCTTTGCTTTTAGCTAACAAAGTGACATTAATGACAAACAATTTTGAGCAATCAACATATCCCCCTTCCTCAATTTCACTGATATTGTTAGAATTATCTTTGATATCAGCAAAATTTTGTTGAGTAATTTGTGTCGAATTCTCAGTCTTGTTCAAAGTTTTGATTTGTTCGTTTTTGGTCAAAGTCTCATTCACAATATTAATAACTTCATCAGCATTCAAACATTCATTTATGTTAACAACACCATAAGCATACGAATCACTAAGAATGGTGTCATACTCAGCTACTTTACTTTGTAGTCAAAGGTCGTTTCGTCAACTAATTTTCTTTTGAAATTAATAAAGGAAGCAACTTCCTATGTTGTTCAACACATATATCAGAATAATGATAGAGATCTATCAATTTACCATACAATCTTTTGGTTGTATTTCAGTATATGTTTCGTTGATTAACTAGCATATAGTTATGCATTCTAAGTCGATCCCTATCACACATGATATTAGTAATCTTAAGTTCTAAACTCTCTATCTTACTGTTCTTCTCTTCCAACCTATTTCGTGCTTCATACAGAGAGGCCTTAGATTTTTCAACTTCACTACTCGTGGAAATCAACATGTCATTCAGATAAGAACAAGTTTCATCAAAATCATATAAAATAGCATGATACGAATTTAAAGGAATATTAAGAGAGACAAGAAGATCATGCACCTTTTCTATCATTGGAGATTTTGGTACAATCGAAACAAAGCACTTCCCAATTGTCTTTGAATCTTCTTCATCACTCTCCTCACCCTTTGCATTCTTTATCAATCCATCATCACTTTCTTCCTCATCTTTCTTAAACCAACTCTTCTCCCCCAGATCTACCTTCTTCGTGTTTGGAAAACAACACTCCATGTGTGGGATGACACATATCCTTATCATATGAACCTGAGGACCATATCTGATAAGTACAACCGTTGTCATCACCTCCTTTATCTATCAATGAGAGATTCTTTGATTGAGCATGAACTTCTTTAAGCCTCTTCGCATAATAGGCTTCATCCTTCACTTTCACTTTCTTTTCTTCTTTCTTTATTAACATACAATCTTTAGCCAGATGATTGTGACCATTGCAGTAGTTGTAGTTGTACCTCGAATCACCTTTCAGTTGTATCTCAGAGTTTTTCTCTTCTTCTTTCTTCTCAACTTTCGCAACTCCTTTCTGACTTCCACTAACATTCAATATCAACTTCTTCTCTAAGCTGTTTTTGAAATTTCTGCTTATAGGCTTCTTATAGAACTTTTTCACCCTATTATTCGAATAATAGGCAACAGTTTCATCGTCATAATTAAGGAGAAAACCTTCTTCACCTTATTTCACATCTTCATCAGACTCATCTTTCTTCACATTTGTTTTAGACACCAACACCATATGACCTCCAAAATTCAATTTTTTTTCTTCAGCACTCTCCATCACCTACGATTTGTGTGCTTTCAGAATGACGTAAAGATTCATCAGGGAGTATGTTTCAAAATTCCCTTGTGTCTTTATCATCAAAAAATGTTTCTCCATTCCTTTCTGAGTCCGAAAACAAAAGTGATCTTGAACTCCAAATTTATATGACTCACTCCATATCGATTGCATTTAAAGATCAACTCATTTAACCTGTCATACTATGCCTCGATAATTTCAACTCATTTAAAGATCAACTCATTTGATCTGCTAGTTCAGACAAACACTTCATCACTGACCTCTTCTTCATTCTTTCATTTCCTTGATACTTTTATTTCAATGTATCCTATATTTCCTTAGCAATCTTGCATCCATGAACATAAAACGACAGGAAGGAAGAGCTACTCACAGTTCATGAAGACACCTTTTTTTGTTTTCTTTCTTCTTATCCCTTGCACAATCATATCCTCAGATACTCCAGCGTTACTAATGGCTTGAACAAATCTGCATGATAAGGTCCAGTCTCGATCGATCTCCATAGATCCTCATCGATATCATTAAGATAATCCTCCATACGATCAACCCACTGATCATAGTACTCTGGGATCAACATTGGGATCTTGGTTGCAGATCCAAGTAGATTCATGAAGTTCATCATTGTGTTTACGTTGAGATTTTCCATTAGATTCAATGAAAAGAAGAATTTCTTGAAGAGAAATGAATTGATACAAGATCGTCTGACAAAAACAGAAGTAGAATCAATTAATCAAAATTGATTACAAGAAGAATGATGTTTATATCTTGCTAAAAGATCGAATCAGAAATAACGACTCAATCAGAAAAAAATGTGAAAGAATTCTTTAATCGATGTAACGATTCCTACTCTGATACCAGTTGTAGAGTTTTTGAATTTAATTCAATCGATTTAGAAAAGCAAGTAAGAACACGTAGATCTAAATAAGATTTGTTTTTCAACTCATAGATCTGGAAAGGTACAGAGAGAATAAGAGTACAAATTATCAATTCTAACGCAAAAGTTCTTACCCTATCCTCTAAGTACTTAACATATTTATAGGGTACTCATGGACCAAAAAAATACAAGGACTAAACATCACAATACGAAACTTACAGATGACTTGTAAATAGAATAAGATAACCAAGTCACATGGACATTTACTATTTACAGACACAATTGAATAAATACACTACAATTCGAATTCTCACAATAACTTTCAACCTAATAGAACCGTACCAAATTAGGACCGAATAAGTTATTCAGTTCGGTTCTCAGGTATATAGTTTAGGCTTATTCATATTTTAGGTTATGTGTTTAATGTTTAATGTTTAATGCTTAATGCTTAACATATATACTTATACTACGTGTGAGACCTATGTATTACATGGGTTTATTTAAAAAAAATTAAATATGAATTTTTAACAATTTGAAAAGTTTGAATTTATAAAAAAATGAGAAAAATTTTGAATTATTAAAATTAATGAGGCTTTAATATATTGAATACATTACATATATAAACTCTTTCTAATAAATACCTTACATATATATTACCTTACATATTAAATGTGGAATTTTAATTTAATAAAATGAAAAATACAATAAAATGACAAGTAGAAAATATAAAATTTAAAAATTCTAGGAAATGCCATGTGTCCAAATGAAGGAAAAGAAGACATGTGGCAAAAAGTTCTTTATCTATTAGGTAGGATATGGAATTTTGGGTGTTTAATGTTTAGTGTTTAATATATTGCATTCATAACTATATCTCAAGATTTGGATGCATTTAATTTATAATTACCTATAATAAAATGTGATTATTATTTTACAAATAAATTGATACGAGCTAGCATTTAACCGTGACATCATAACATGTTAAAAAATATAAAATAAAAATATTATTTTAAAACTTGTAAGCCAACGATAGAAATAGTTTAAAACATCCGAAAATATATCTTATTACATTTCTAATACCTTAAATAATCGCAAAAAAGTCCCTAAGTTTGTTTTAAAAAAAAAGTACCAAACAATGCGGTATATTTGGTTATTTTTTGTTTTATTCGGTTCATTTTTGTTATTTTCGACTCTCTTTGGTCCTTAATCATTTTGTAAATATTATTTGGTCCTTAATACCCGAACTCATATTGGTTTAATTAGTCCGATTACGGTTCCTCCAATTAGTCTTATTTGGTGTCCGGTTTATTCGGGTCCGGTCCGGTTCCGGACCGAATAACATCCCTACTTTGTGCTTATGTTTTAAAGTTAAATGTTTTTTTAGGTTATTCTAGTGAGAATGAGAAGAGCATGGCGTGACTGTAAACTTGTATCCGTGTTATGACTCTACTTTGAGACTTCTGTTGGTTTTATGTTATTACTTTGTTTGATACTATATTTCATGACTTTTTAACAAATGGATTTTATGTACTTTAAAAAAACCTTTGATTGAAACTTTAAGACGTTACAAGTTGGTATTGGAGCATGGTTTGAGGGATTTAGGCATACATTTGTGTGTCTTTAAACTTAAACAAGACTCAAGCTTTGAAAAGTTTTTTTAAAATAAGGTAAGTTTTAGAAGTTTAATATTTAAAACGTAAAGTTTTCAAAGAACAAGTTTTAAAAAGAAAATAGTTGGGTTAAGAACGTGGATTTAATCTCATTATATGTTCTTGTTTGATTGTTTCTCTAGGGTTAGGAATATTATTCTATGACTTGAGGTTAAAAAAGGAAATATACGATATGTACAGTCAGCAGGAACTCGAGAATGAAACTGATTCCCTATATACACATCTTGTTTTGTATGTTATTAATCCAGTTGTCAGATAAGCATGTTAGCATGTAGGCTAAGGACCTGATCTAGAATTTCATGTTAGATTTATTGCTTAGGAGTGATGCCTTAATTACTCATTGTGTTGATTGTTATTGCTACTTGAAGTGTAGTATAATATTGATTGGTTGTTAACTGAATGTTATATGGTTATAAGCAGTTAGAACCAGATAACCTTAAAATTATTGAATTGGAATTATTGCATGTTACTTATTTGGTTTTTGCCTTAGGATATGGTCATTTATTCGATCGTCTATCGTATTCTTGACTATGTGTTATTGTGCATTTATAAGGTGACTTGTCGATATTAGTAGAAAATTCGTTCGGCATGAGAGTGGTGGGGAATCCTAGAGATCCTAGGAAGATTAGTGGCATGTGGGTGTGTAGATACGTACATGCATGATATAATTGTTGGATTAGGTGTCTAAGCCATAACTATAATTGCTATGTACATGACCTGAGAGTAGCATGGTCCACTTGAGTTGCCTTCACCAGAGCAATTTGATAGGATGGACTTTTGAGAAGAGGTTATTTATGATTTATTAATATATTATAAGTTCTAATATATTAATATAAAATCATATGATTTAATTAGTACTGATCAAGAATTAATTTGGAATTAATTTAGTGATCAAAAGAGACTAATTAAATTAATGGGGACTAATTGTGTAAATTAGTTATATATATATATATATATATATATATATATATATATATATATATATATATATATATATATATATATATATATATATATGGTTTGGGCTTATGATTCATGATGGACTAAGTTTATGAAAGAATCCATAAAGAGTTAGCCCACATGAATCATGGATCATGGATAATAAGCCCAAGGGTACGGATTAGGGTTTTACCATGACTCTTAGAATCCTACAATATATATATATATATATATATATATATATATATATATATATATGTCACCCTATAGCTAAAATCGGTGACCCTAGTGTGTTCTTGGAGTTCCCACAACCGATTTTGAGTGCATAGAATCTCTCTCAAAAGTCCTCCTTTGTTCATGGTGTTTGTGAACCATTTGAGGCATCACACTTGAGGTGCTAAGTTCTTAAAGGCCAAAACTACAAGCTACAACAAGAGGTAATTCTATAACTCATTTTTCATGTTTATGTCAATAAAATGCTAGTTGTAGGCTTATTGCTTTGGAAACAATATTGCATGTATAATTAGAGAAAACATAGATCCAAAGCATTTAGGGTTGTATGTGCACCATAGGATGTTGTAGTATACTAAAACCCAACAGTGGTATCAGAGACTGGTTTGTTTTCTATTATACTTGATGCTTATTAGTTTTCAAAGTTGAAAAAATGGATTTTCTGGCTTCTGACTGATGAACTCCCCGAGTCCACTGGCTGACTCGACGAGTCCACTCAGTAATAGACCAACTCGACGAGTCAGGTTTATGCACTCGTCGAGTTGATGGCTCTGGCTGCAAATTTTCGAGTTTTTGGCCAGAATTGGATTAGGATCATTACCACAAACTGTTTTTGGAAATATGAAATCTGTTTTCTTGATATGGTAGTGATCATGCTTATCCAATTAAAAGATAATTGTCAAAATTTTCAATATTTGTATTAGTTTATATGATTAGGCTAATTTCTTGCAAATTGTTGATATGAATTATCTTGACTTATGAATTTAAGTAGATCATAGATAAATTAATTTTTTTATTTGTTAAAAATAATCATCTAAATGTTCTTTAAAGTCCTCCATAACTTGTCCTCAAGTTATGGAACATGAAAAGTTTTTCCATAAAAACCACATTAAACTCATAAATTTTGGAAATCAAAGGTTTTTCAAGAGTTACAAAACTTGCCCTCAAGTTTTGGTATTTGAAAAGTCTCAAATTAAGAAACTCTTGTAATTAAAAGCTGTAACTCTTGGGTTCATAAATTAAAAAATTAATTAATTAGATTTTAATTTTGAATTTTTATATTTAGAACCTTGTAGTATTTGTGTAGTTCAAATTGCACCTTATGGAATTTATTAAATTAATTAAAGTGTTCAGTTTAAAATACACCCTTATACTATAAAAAATTAAAAGTTTAATAATTATATATGTATAAGTTAAAGAGTCAGTCTTACCGTTAGTAGGCCTCATTCACGAACCCGTTCTATAAGGGGGGTATAAGGTTACTGCCTATAAAATGGTGGTTTAATGGGTGTCCACTCTCACCACCGCTTCCTTGACTGGTGGAGGCTCGTTAGCCGAACAGGTAGGATAGGACATTAATTCTCATTAAAAGTATAACGAAAATACCAAGTAACTAAGCACTTATAAATTCCCAATCTTAGTTATTTAGGAAAAATGTGAATTTGGTGCTAACCCATGAAATTGCACTTTGCACCTTGCCAAGTCGTTAACTGGCACCTACCTTCAAATATTTTGCAATTGGATTACGGAATCCCTCTTCCAAATTGTAAAATATTGTGTTGGGTCCTAGCCTTAATATTTCATGTTGGGTGTTTGTCACACCCCCAAACCGGAACGGCGGAAACGTTCGGGATGGTTGACGTCATGCGTAGTATCACAACAGTTGTATCATAGCAAGCATAGTAAACACAACCAAACATTGAATACATATCTGAAAAAGGTTTACATTGTTTTAATACAAGGTTTTATTCATAACAAAAGTAAAATCGAAAGACGTGACTCTAACGCGCAGACTTCTCCAAAACCCTGGAAGTACCTGTCTACTAATTCCCTGAGAATACAAGCAGTTTTGAAAGAATATCAGCATAAAGCTGGTGAGTTCATAAGCGTTTAGTTTTTGGTGGAAAATGTTCTTTGATCCTTTTGAAAAGTGTTCCTCAAGAAAATCCTATATTTTCTTAATAAAAGCCTATTCGAAAACCCATTCCTTCCATGACTTCCAGATTCGTACCAAGATACGTACAATCCAAGGTGTCGTGGAATGAATATGAATATTTGTTGATTTCATGATTAACAAATCCGTTTTGAATAGCCGGTTTATCCCGGGAAAATCCTATATTTTCCCTAAAGGTTGATGGTTGATTTTTAGTTTTAACTGAGGTATGCAAGTATCTACCCTACTCGTATTAATAAAAGCAGTTTTCTTTTAAAAACACTGGATACACCCAGAGAGGTACATTAGCTTTAAAAACTAAATAAAAGAAAACCGTGATGAACTAAGTCCTGAAGATATTATTATTAATACCCTCCAGTAATTAAATCGGTTATTACTTTGAGGTTAGTTCACTTGATTCATTATTACAAAAGTAAATCTCTGCTATCTACGTTGCGAGGGTCATGACCATACATTAACTTGATATGGCATGTACTGGAGCCAATATCCTTTATGACTTTGTCACCCGTAGACCAGCCGGTCCCACTGTAGCTAGCAGCGAGGTGCGGGATAGTCAGTCCCATATAGATCTATACACAACAATCACGCTCTCCCTATAAGAGATTCTGGTCATAAGTGCTAGTCCTACACTCTGTTTCGGTGGTGAGTGTTACATTTTACGATTTGCAGGAATCCTTTACAAGTAATAATATGGAAAATCTTTTTTATGATTTGCAGGAATCCTTTATAAAATGATACATTTTACGACATGATTCACAAGTTCGTTACCCTAGTTTTGAAAACTGTTTCTACGAGTTGATTTCTTAATCGTTTGGTAAAAAACTGTTTTCCATGTTTAAAGCATACTAGAAATATAGTTATCCTAAACAAAATAATATATTTTTGAGCACAAGTTTCCTTGTACTTTTGCTTGTATTCCCCCCCTGAAAACATGAAAAACTCGGAAAAAGCGTAGGGGTATGAACTCACCTGATGTGGGTGATTCAACGAATATGCGCGTAAGGATGAGAAGTTCCACGAATGAAGTCCTGAGACTTAACGAGTCCTAAATTACATATAATGGCATATATTGACATAAATATAGTGTCTAGAAGCAACCAAATGCAAGGAAACACCTTCCGGGACTGGGAAACACTTTGACCAAGTGTTGGAATCACATGTGATTCATCTAAAAGGTGTTTTTAAGGCCATGGTTTGGTGTTTACGGCCATGTGTTTACGGCCAAGGGAGTTTACAGCCGTAAACTCATGGTCAAACATGCATAAGTGGGTGTTTGAAGGCTAGGGAATCTTGAGGGACCATTGCTCTTCACATGGATAACCAAAACCAATGTTTTGGAGGGTGTTAAGGTGTTTACGGCCAGGGTGTAAACCCTATGGCCGTAAACTCACCAAATGGTCTTATTATGAGTCTTAAAGGCAAGTAGTTTCAAGGGTTCAAGTTTTCTAAGGTTTAGCAAGGGTCTAGAAGTGTTTAAGGCTCAAAACACCACACTTATAAGGGTTTACGGCCAAGGGAGTTTACTCCTGGCCGTAAACTCTCTTTGATGATGAGTTTGGTGATGATTCAAGGTCTTACCAAGCACAAGGGAGTCTTCTAGCCTCAAATCCAAGCCTTAGGAAGAGTTTATGGCCAAAATGGCATACTTATAGGGGCTTACGGCCAAGGGAGATGCTCTTGGCCGTAAACTCCTTTTGTTCTTGAGAATTGGATGATTTCAAAGTGTAGATCAAGTGTCTCTTGCATACAACTTAGTTAGAGGAAGAGTACTCACACTTTGGAGGCCCTTTGATGAAGATCGGGAGTGAAGTCTCGATGATACTTGAGAGAGAATGGGGAGATTTCAACCAAGGAAGGAAACGAATGAGAAAAATGAAGTGCTCTCATATTTATAGGAGGGGTTTACGGCCATGGTTGAGTTTACGGCCGTAAACTCCACATGATGGAGTTTATGGCTTTGTTTGATGGTTTGAACTTCAGCAGCTATATCCTAACACTCCTTCCTTGAATGAACTAGGCTTAAAACACCCAAATAGACTCTAAACAGTGATGAATGATAGCAGGAGTGAGTCTGACTTAAGGTTGATTGTACTGGCGTTACAAGGCAAAAATTTTCGGGTTGTGACATCATCCCCCCGTTAGATGGAATTTCATCCCGAAATTCAAGAATAAAGATACGACTCGTGGACCTAAAAGAGATGGGGGTACTTCTATTTCCTTGGATTCTCATGCTCCCAAGTGAATTCAAGCTCTCGTTTGGTATCCCAGTGAACCTTCACTATCCGGATACGACGTTCGTTTCGTGCGCTTGAACTTTCTGGTCCATGAGTTCAAATGATTCCTACACGAAGTGTAGACTCTCGTTTAAATCGATATTGTCGAGGGAGATCGCAAGTGTCTCATCGGACATGCACTTATAGGTTCGACACGTGAAAGACGAAATGTATGTTGCTAAGTTCTCTAAGTGAACTAGCTAACCCGGTCGGAGGTAATGATTACAAGTATACCATGAAAACGGATTACTTCTCGAAGGTAGACACAGGTGAGTCTCTCCTTCTTGTATTCGGGCTCTCGCCAAATGTTTCAGCGGATCTTCACTATTGTACCCGCTGGTTCTGATTCATACTCTTCGTATGGATACCTTCGGTTTTCGAAGAGAGATGAATTTTCGAAGTTCTCCTCTAGTTTGCTGTTACGAGCAACGAGAGTTTTGCGATCGGACGAGTTAAGACAAAAGGGTTTGGTATATATTGATCCAGTCGGGCTAAGCAGGATGGCGACGTAGAATCGCGCGTTAAGTTGGTTTGTAAGGATCGATTTGTTAGAACATTGATGCCCCTGGGTGATTGTCTCTGGTGTTTTTCTGTGTTTGACTCGAAGTTAACAGGTACTACTAACACGAGGGTTCTGATGTTTTGAAGCTATGAACTTTCATGAAATGGTTCTTACTAGATCTCTCTATGATTGTTTGGTGTACACAAGCCAGGTATAACTACAACTGAACCTAACATATTCACTAAGCTATCATAATTTACTCATTAATGCTTTAAATCTTATAAGAACATCGTGATTCAATTTGGACGAGGGAGATAATCACGATTATGAGCAATTATTGGGGTTTGTGAAAACATACCAAAACATAGCAGGGTTCTTTGATGCTTCCTCATTCCCTGAGGTCAGACTCCTCCCGTTTCCTCATTGTTCTTCTCTGTTGGGCAGTCTCTTTTGAAATGTCCCATTTCTCCACATGTACTGCACACTTGAACTAAGCTAACATCAGTAGTGGAAGTGATGTGTTGGGTCGGGGTCTTTGCGAAGCGAGCTTCCTTGCCACCCTTAGCCTTAGGACAATTTCTTTTGAAATGTCCTACACTACCACAGAGGTAACAGGTTGGACTTGTCCCAACATTGGTAGTCGGAGTGATGAACTTGACTAGGGTCCTACAACTGCTGGAGGTGTGCCCCTTCCTGTTGCATCTAGTGCAGTGCAGCACTCGACAGATTCCATGATGATGGTAGTTGCATTTGTTGCAGTGCGGGAGGTTTCCACAGTAGGGTATGGTTGGTGTTGAAACAACATGGATGACTGGGGTACTGACTATCCCAATTCATTGCCTCTCAGTAGGTCTTTGGGTCGAACAACTCCCTTTGAACTTTCGTTTTAGGATGCTAGGTTGGAGATCAGGTGTGTCCTTTCTAGTAGGCACTTGTTGTTGAGATTGGTTAACACCAAGATTTGGATTGCCATTAACACTTCCACCCACATTTGTGTTGTTAGCGTTAAGAACAGCTAGGGCGGCTGCTACAGCTGCTGTGACAGTAGCTTGGAACGTAGCTGAGTCCATCTGGAGGATTGGTGTCTTACCGGTGGGTTGGTTACGTTTCTTCGGAGGCATGATCTGCTACATGTCAAGAAAAGAAGCTTGTGAGCAACAATGGTTGCCTTTGGATGTATCCTAAATGTTTATCTATGCATTAAGGTTTCCCGTTTTGCTATCTGACTCTCATTGATTCGACCTACATCCCCATGATGTGGTCCTAGCAAGAATAGAAAAAGATTTGAACGCAATAAAGTTCACATACAATAAACTTACGAACTCCTTGTTGTTCAGCTCATTGCGCTGGCTGGATAACTCTCACATTTTCGTCGCCCCTAGACGATATGGAGATTTAGCTATAAGGGTAGTTCCGAGGATCAAGTCGATACGGGATTCAACTTTGACACTCGGAAGAAATCCCTGGAATGTATTTAGGGAAGACATCAGGAAAGTTGTAGAATTCGGAGATGCTATCGAGGCCTTTAACTTTTTGCATCTCATCGACAACATGAGCCAGGAATGCATGACATCCCTTTCGCAGATACTTCTGGGCTTTGGCGTAGGAAATGATACGAAGGTTCTAACAAATCTTATCACTATAACCAGCGAGGACTTCGTCAGAGGGAAAGATTGAGACGAATCGCCCTTTCGAAGCAAGGGACATCAGCACAATTTGGGGCTCAACCATCTCATGCCAATTATGACCTCGTAGCTTTTTATGGAGACTGATATGAAATCGATAGGGAAAAGGAATGATCGTTCTTAAGGTAAGAGTACTTCCTATGACACATGCTTTTAAGACGAACCGGTGATAGGGCTTTGATAAAGTTACTTAATTTGCATGCTACCGATCTAAGGTATACTTTTGACAATGATAATCCTTAACCGAAATATGATTGTTGCCATCATAACTGAAAATGAGATTACACATTTTTCAGAACCCTTGACCTAAAAATAGGCCTAAGTCATTCTAACAGAGAAATAATCTTGGCAACATGAAGGACATAGATGTTTACGGAAAAGAACTACTCAGAACATAGATATGAAAGTTATTCCTTAGACCAAAAAGGAAGGATGAGTAGAGTATCCCCCTATCGGCGATGGGTACTCCTCAAGTGAAACCTTAATTCGGCCAGTTGATGCTCCACACCAAGCAGGCATCTCTAGTACTCTGACTGACGTGCTCAGAGCTCTATGACTTCGACTCGGGTTATAGCTAACTCTCGTTGCAGAGCTTCATTGTTCCTTACATCTCTCGCATGAGAAATCTTGAGGCGATGAATGCGGTCCGTGTTGGCGTTCGAATCCGCTTTGAGCTCCATAGTTCGCTGAAGGGTTTCCATACCCAGTTCCTCATTGCGAGTCACTCGGTGTATCAGGATTGGACGGGCCCTGTCCGCGGGGCCTCCTTCGTTAAGATTGTAGAAGTTGCGGTTTACGTCGTATGGGAGGGGTTGGTCTTGCTCGTGGCTCCACCTATTCAAACTCTCGACCCACATAGGCGTTGGACCTTGGAATCCAACTTGAGGGTTAGGATTTGGGACAAGAGCCACCGGGGGTAGATTATTGACTTCGGGCTCGGAGTCGGAGCCTTCCGAATAGTTCTCGGCGGAATGATCATCTAAGGTAATTGCACGTTCTCCTGACTCATCATCGAGCCATCCACCATTTCCTTGGTTGGGAAAATACGGGTCACCAGGGAGATAAAATCCGGCCATGCTATCTATGCGAGTAAAGGGATAGTTAATAGGCATTGACTCTAATAATACTTCCAGAGTATTATAGCTATATGATTGATTCTTGGGTAAATTTCTGATTCGTTCGTTATAGCATCCTAAAATACTCTTATAGTATTTTAATCCTTATGTTTGACTCTAGGACTCTTCTGGTATTTAGGTAAGCTTTAGGCTTGCTGCAACACCACAGTCACTCCCAGGCACATGTTGGTCATGTCTCGAATGAATATAGTTGATCAGGCTATATTGACCCTAGACATGATTACATAACTGCCTAGGTTTAACTGCGATGTCCAACATCCAATTACTTTTGTTTCGTTCTACTTATGACACTGGTTCGGGTACTTAGGTATACTTGTATACTTTTTATAAAAATTCTTATATTTTTGAAAGTATACTTTTAGTTTAGAGCACTTAGGCCCCTTAGTGTTTATAGTTGTATACCATGTAAGGTTCGATATACTTAGTTCACTATAAACAATAGCTCTGATACCAATCTGCCACACCCCCAAACCGGAACGACGGACACGTTCGGGGGTGGTTGACGTCATGCGTAGTATCACAACAGTTGTATCATAGCAAGCATAGTAAACACAACCAAACATTGAATACATATCTGAAAAAGGTTTACATTGTTTTAATACAAGGTTTTATTCATAACAAAAGTAAAATCGAAAGACGTGACTCTAACACGCCGACTTCTCCAAAAGCGTGGAAGTACCTGTCTACTAATTCCCTGAGAATACAAGCAGTTTTGAAAGAATATCAGCATAAAGCTGGTGAGTTCATAAGCGTTTAGTTTTTGGTGGAAAATGTTCTTTGATCCTTTTGAAAAGTGTTCCTCAAGAAAATCCTATATTTTCTTAATAAAAGCCTATTTGAAAACCAATTCCTTCCATGACTTCCAGATTCGTACCAAGATACGTACAATCCAAGGTGTTGTGGAATGAATATGAATATCTGTTGATTTCATGATTAACAAATCCGTTTTGAATATCCGGTTTATCCCGGTAAAATCCTATATTTTCCCTAAAGGTTGATGGTTGATTTTTAGTTTTAACTGAGGTATGCAAGTATCTACCCTACTCGTATTAATAAAAGCAGTTTTCTTTTAAAAACCCTGGTTACACCCAGAGGGGTACATTAGCTTTAAAAACTAAATAAAAGAAAACCGTGATGAACTAAGTCCTGAAGATATTATTATTAATACCCTCCAGTAATTAAATCGGTTATTACTTTGAGGTTAGTTCACTTGATTCATTATTACAAAAGTAAATCTCTGCTATCTACGTTGCGAGGGTCATGACCATACATTAACTTGATATGGCATGTACTGGAGCCACTATCCTTTATGACTTTGTCACCCGTAGACCTGCCGGTCCCACTGTAGCTAGCAGTGAGGTGCGGGATAGTCAGTCCCATATAGATCTATACACAACAGTCACGCTCTCCCTACAAGAGATTCTGGTCATAAGTGCTAGTCCTACACTCTGTTTCGGTGGTGAGTGTTATCAAGGACGTGTCTCCAACTAGACTAACAAATTTACAAGTAATAATATGGAAAATCCTTTTTATGATTTGCATGAATCCTTTATAAAATGATACATTTTACAACATGATTCACAAGTTCGTTACCCTAGTTTTGAAAACTGTTTCTACGAGTTGATTTCTTAATCGTTTGGTAAAAAACTGTTTTCCATGTTAAAAGCATACTAGAAATATAGTTATCCTAAACAAAATAATATATTTTTGAGCACAAGTTTTTTGCTTGTATTCCCCCTCTGAAAACATGAAAAACTCGGAAAAAGCGTAGGGGTATGAACTCACATGATGTGGGTGATTCAACGAATATGCGCGTAAGGATGAGAAGTTCCACGAATGAAGTCCCGAGACTTAACGAGTCCTAAATTACATATAATGGCATATATTGACATAAATATAGTGTCTAGAAGCTACCAAATGCAAGGAAACACCTTCCGGGACTGGGAAACACTTTGACCAAGTGTTGGAATCACATGTGATTCAACTAAAAGGTGTTTTTAAGGCCATGGTTTGGTGTTTACGGCCATGTGTTTACGGCCAAGGGAGTTTACGGCCGTAAACTCATGGTCAAACATGCATAAGTGGGTGTTTGAAGGCTTGGGAATCTTGAGGGACCATTGCTCTTCACATGGATAAGCAAAACCAATGTTTTGGAGGGTGTTAAGGTGTTTACGGCCAGGGTGTAAACCCTATGGCCGTAAAGTCACCAAATGGTCGTATTATCAGTCTTAAAGGCAAGGAGTTTCAAGGGTTCAAGTGTTCTAAGGTTTAGCAAGGGTCTAGAAGTGTTTAAGGCTCAAAACACCATACTTATAAGGGTTTACGGCCAAGGGAGTTTACTCATGGCCGTAAACTCTCTTTGATGATGAGTTTGGTGATGATTCAAGGTCTTACAAAGCACAAGGGAGTGTTCTAGCCTCAAATCCAAGCCTTAGGAAGAGTTTATGGCCAAAATGGCATACTTATAGGGGTTTACGGCCAAGGGAGATGCTCTTGGCCGTAAACTCCTTTTGTTCTTGAGAATTGGATGATTTCAAAGTGTAGATCAAGTGTCTCTAGCATACAACTTAGTTAGAGGAAGAGTACTCACACTTTGGAGGCCCTTTGATGAAGATCAGGAGTGAAGTCTCGATGATACTTGAGAGAGAATGGGGAGATTTCAGCCAAGGAAGGAAACGAATGAGAAAAATGAAGTGCTCTCATATTTATAGGAGGGGTTTATGGCCATGGTTGAGTTTACGGCCGTAAACTCCACATGATGGAGTTTATGGCTTTGTTTGATGGTTTGAACTTCAGCAGCTATATCCTAACACTCCTTCCTTGAATGAACTAGGCTTAAAACACCCAAACAGACTCTAAACAGTGCTGAATGATAGCAGGAGTGAGTCTGACTTAAGGTTGATTGTACTGGCGTTACAAGGCAAAAAATTTCAGGTTGTCACAGTGTTATATTAAGGACTTAAATCAACTATCTTGAATTTCTCCCATTATAGATGTCTAGGTCGGACAACTATGGTCTTACCTTATCCTTTTGGAAAAAGCTTTCCTCATAAAGATAATATTCCACAAGACAATCAAGGTGAAAGATTAATCCCTTCTTTGTGCTGTAGTGGAACTTCACTCCCTCCACCTCCTCCAATAATTCTCCCTAACCCACAAGTTCAAAGACTTGAAAAGTTCAAGATCACTCAAGCCCTATTGGCTAGCGAACACCAAGATGGAAGGTCTGTGTGTGCACATGTCTTGGAGATGAAGTCACACATTAACAGGTTGGGAATGTTAGGAGTCGATGTCTCAAGGAAGTTGGCTGTTGACTTGGTTCTTCAGTCATTCCTTGAGTTGTATAGTGAGTTCATTGAGGACTACTATATGACAGATCACGACATGACCCTTATCGATCTTGCCTATTTTCTTGTTGCTGCTGAATTAACAATGATTTGGCGCACTGGTAAAGCATATTTGATTGGAAGATCTACTCCCCAAACTTCCATGGACATTGACAATGGAAACATTGGAAATCCAGAAAAGATTTCTCTTTCAAAGGGAAAGGGAAAGGCTAAGTTTGTGATTGTCCCGTGTACCATTCCCAAAGAGTCCATATGTTTCTATTGCCAAGAAAAGGGGCACTGGTTGCGAAGCTACCATATTTACCTGAAAGATCGCAAGGATGGTAAAGTCAAAATGTTTGACTCAACTTTAGGTAAAGTCTACTGTCTAACTCTATTAAGTTCCTTTTTGGAGATTCTTAATACATGATGTAATGTAGTTACATTTTGATGTTTTGTAGAATCAAAGAAATGAAAGGAAGCTTAAAGGAAGAGTAAGTTGATTCTGATCGTGAAGAGATGGATTTCAATCGCATGGTTCGATGATCAGAATTTTGAGCTGCTGTAGCCAATAGCGGCGCTATAGCGGTTAGCGGAGGTAAGGAAATGATATTTCAAAATAGCGGTTTCGAATAGCGATGGCGCTATTAGCGCCGCGATTTACCGCGATTATGGTCACCGCTATAGCGGCGCTATAACCGCTATATGAATAAATTCCATTTTTGGGCTATTTTACATTAAGAAGACATTTTTTTGTGCCATTCCATTGAATAAAATCGTTTTTTCTTAGCCCAAACCAAAACTTTTGTGTCATTCTATTGAATAAAATTGTAATTTTGTGACTGTCATGACTTCCATTGAAACCATGTATGTGTTGTCTTGTTAATTGTGTTGAAAAATTGAAGTACTACATTATAATTAACTATCAAATTACTTAATCATTTCATTTGATAACTATAATTGTGTTAAAGTATGATAAAATAGTAAGTATTGCATATGTTTTCTTGTTGACTGTGTTAAAGTATGATTAACTGGGGGATTGGTTACCGGTTTGTGAAGTATGATTAACTAATTATGATATGTGAAGTATGATTAACTAAATATGATATGTGAATTATGATTTACTGATTAACTAATTAACTGGATTGGGTTGAACTTTAAAGTATGATTTACTGATTAATACTTTAATATATATAAATTCTAAATAATATAAAAAACGCTATATCACCGCTATACCGTCGCGAGAACCGCGATTTCAAATAGCGGCCGGTGACCGCTATTATATTTTTAACCGCGATAACTGCTTAGCTTAAGAGTTATGATTGATTGCTTAGGAATAGATAACAACATAGTTTTCATATGTATTTGCATTGTAAGGATAAGTTTTTCCGCAATTTTTATAAATAAAGAAAATTTTGAAATTTATCTTATTTTAAGTTTCCTTACAATGACATTTGTGAAAATTGTTGCTTATATGTTTCCATTAATAGCAATATTGGAAAATGGATTTGATTCTTTCGTTTGTGGTAGTGTCAAGATTTACCAAATAAGGAAAGATTCTCATCACCCAAGTTTCAGTTGGATAAAAACTTGGAATCATGAAACTTGTATTGTGTGATGAATGAGAACTTTATCATTGGGAAATTAAGACTAATTCCTTGTTCACATGTATATGTTAGTCAAGTGAAGGACTAGGGGATCGGGTACATTTGGTGTGTGCTGGTCAGGTCCATCACAAAGAACGATAAGACTATTCTTTATGATTTACTAAAGTTTAGTAAATATGGTTATACTTACAAGATTAAGTGTAATTTTGAACCATTGAAAAAGTTTCAATGTATAGCAGATCGAATGAGAAGAATCAAATTAGGCAGAAAGATAAAAGTTTCTCCAATCTAAAAGGAAAGGAGAGTACTTTAGTATCGTGTTTTATGATCATCCTTATGATTATGGAACCATGTAACAATTGATCCTCTAAGGACACTTTAGTGCATTTGTATGACTAAGAAGAGGAATCGTGAATTGTTGAAATGGTTAAATCAATTAAGGTGAATCATACTTCGTTCCAAAATCTAGTCTTAAAGTCATACTCCAAGATTGTGCCTTGAGTGACATAATCTTAAGAAAGGTTTATAACACTTATCAAATGTAGAGTAAAATGTTTTCTACTCTTGTACATTTGAAATTGGTAAGTTGTGATGTTTTGGATAAAACAAAGACCAACTAAGACCAATTGTCAGAAGTGTTTGTCTTGATAAGAAACCGCACTAACTCTTGAATATTTGTTTGTCAAGTAATGTTCCTTGACAAAGTGAATCTTATATGTCAAGAGGTCAGTGGGAGTCTTAAAGATCTTGAAGAGTTTCAAGAACTAATCAAGAGTCAACCAATTGTTTAATCACTAGCACACGACTTGAGGTTTGTAACTTATCGTGTTGACATGTTCTTGTTTCTGTGCCATTCCAGTTGGTTGACTATGTATGTGAGCATGTGTTCTCAATTATTTGCATGACAACCTGGAAGCAATGGTAGGCACTTGTGCTGCCAGGTGGCAAGAAATTAAGATTGAACAAGTTCAGTCCATATGAGTTTGGATTTGTCGCTAACCTTGTCTTGTGATTATGATTTTAACAAATTCACATGGATAGGAACACATACAACATAAAAATCTAAGTGTCATTAGGTTTCTCTCTAATTCATCAAAATGATTGTGGGAAAACGCTTTCACTAAGTAGATTTTAAGGAGATAGCAATTGTGTTATTTGCATTCTCAAATTGGATTATGATTACGGCATCCCTCTTCATAGTTCGAATTGTGAGAAATAGCAAAGGTCTGAACATTTGAGACTTATTGATGTAAGTTCTAAAATTGTTTAGACACACATGTGAGATATCTAAGGAAAGGTGTATGAGTTTGAGAAGCCTAGATAAAGTCTTATCAAACCATCTCGTATTAGAAATCTGAACTGTGGTAAGAAAGTCAATAAGTATTGATTTCTAGAAGTCGAGCTGATTTCTGAGTACATGTCAAAGCTAGTGGGACCATAAGTGTTATGTTAATAAGAATGTAATTATTATGCTAATGGGAGCACAATTATTACGTTAAGAGTTACGAGTTAGCAATGTTAATTATAGAAAACAAAAGTTTCAATTTGCAAAGATGCAGGGTTTGAAAAGTTGTTTTGCTATAAGTAAGGGAGAGAAATTCATACTTAATTTCAAATCTAAAAGCTTAGATTGAGATTTTAATCGATTTTATTCAAAGGATATATATGAATGCTATGTTGAAAAGATTTTAATCATGTCTTTATGTAAACCATTATGTATCGTATCCCATATTCTTCGGGTATAGGATCGATTACAAATGCTATAATATTAATTTGTTCTAATTTTCCAAATGCCTAGGGCATTAAGAGGGAAAAGGGACTAGAACAAGACATGACTAAAATGCTTAAGCAATTGTCATGATGTTTACCAAAGATTGGTTGCTTATGGACAGTTGGAAGTATATTCTGAATTTTGGAAGGACCATATTGACATACTCTGAGAAGAGGTAACTCTTGTTCAGAAGTGATAGTCAAAATGGGAATATGGAAATGTATCCATAAGTGAAAGTTATTCTTTAAATCTGTATAAGATTAGAAAACTTAATGCAAGAAGAATGTTCAAAGGAATGTACTTTGAATGTGAGACTTCGTTTCCTTGGAATTGCTCTCCATTGGAATACTTTGTAATATCTGATGCCAAGTCTCTATGACTTTTGTTCATAGTCATTACAAGAGGATCATTGCATATAAGTTTAGAATCTAAAATTTTTTAGCAAATGGCAAGAATTTGGTATTCTTACATTTACGATAAGGATTTGGAATATGAAATGAGTGTCATTGAAATGCTTTCATTTGATCTATTTCACAAAGAAAGGACCATAGGCAAACATAGTGTGCATGCTTGGAGCATGGGATAACTATTGTTTTAATTCAACTATATAGTTGATTAATCGGAACATTATACAATGAATAATGTGTAATCAATATGGTGATTAAATAAAATGTGTTTTATTTATATCCATAAGTTCTAAAACCATATTGGATTCAATTATTCTTGTGTTTCACTTTGCATGTTTTGACTTCCCGAATAACTAGGTTATTCAAACCATCCACAGTCGATCATACTTTGGAAGTAGGTATTGAGGCAAGACTGTCATGAATCTGACTGTAGATTGTCCAGGTGTTTTAGACATAGCACAAGTTTTCTGTAGTGTTCATGAGTACTCCTGGAAAAAGATTCGAGTATTGGATTAAACCCACACTCATCTGAATCACTTCATGGATTTTATCACGAGTGATTGTGAGACAATAATATCTTATATTCTTGAAACCAAGACATGTGAGTTGTAATTTACAAGTCGGTTGCACATTGACATATGTAAACGCACCAGTAACTTGGTGTTATAAAACATATTGTTGTGTGTGATTTGATGAGTAAGTACAAGCAAGCATTTGAGTTGAAGTTTATCCATTCCTTTTTCTCTTAGAGGGATAAAAGCGATATTTGTGGGCCCCTCGATGATTTAGTGATGACACCCGAAGTGCTTGGCCAAGCCTGGACTGATTTGTTTTGTTCAATTAGTCAGTCATCATAAATCGGAAATCGGGAAACAACAGATGGACAGAGAGAATGATTATAATCCATGTCTCAGTCCATATGATTTCTTGTAGAATGGAGGAATATATGATCCCTTATCTAATGGACGCGTCATTGACTAGGTCAGAGTTCGACAACGCCTTTTAAGAGCTACGATTACTAGTCGGGTTGTTGAGTCGTACTTGCAATAATAGTTATTAGACTTATCCAAGTGGCAGACTGTTGGATTCGGTGTCTAAGCCCATAACTATAATTGCTATGTACTTGACCCGAGAGTAGCATGGCCCATTTGGGTTGCCTTCACCAGAGCAATTTGATAGGATGGACTTTTGAGAAGAGGTTATATATGATTTATTAATATATATTATAAGTTCTAATATATTAATATAAAATCATATGATTTAATTAGTATTGATCAAGAGTTAATTTGGAACTAATTTAGTGATCAGAAGAGACTAATTAAATTAATGGGGAGTAATTATGTAAATTAGTTATATATATGGTTTGGGCTTATGATTCATGATGGACTAAGTTTATGAAAGAATCCATAAAGAGTTAGTCCACATGAATCATGGATCATAGATAATAAGCCCAAGGGTATGGATTAGGGTTTTACCATGACTCTTAGAATCCTACAATATATATATATATATATATATATATATATATATATATATATATATATATATATATATATGTCACCCAATAGCTAAAATCGGTGACCCTAGTGTGTTCTTGGAGTTCCCACAACCGATTTTGAGTGCATAGAATCTCTCTCAAAAGTCCTCCTTTGTTTATGGTGTTTGTGAACATTTGAGGCATCACACTTGAGGTGCTAAGTTCTTAAAGGCCAAAACTACAAGCTACAACAAGCGGTAATTCTATAACTCATTTTTATGTTGTTTATGTCAATTGAATGCTAGTTGTAGGCTTAATGCTTTGGAAACAATATTGCATGTATAATTAGAGAAAAAATAGATCCAAAGCATTTAGGGTTGTATGTGCACCATAGGATGTTGTAGTATACTAAAACCCAACAATAATATCTAGTAATAGTTATAAAAATAAATCTAGTAACTTTAGGGTAATTCTTGGGATAAGTACAGATTCGTCTGGAAGGTAGTATGGAACTGTAATACCGGAAGCTCATGATACATACTTAGGCCGGGAAGGGTCACAAGGATTTTTAGGGGTTGGTAGATAGGTAATAATATGGGGATATAACTATGTATTTGTTGAAACCTTTTCCTTTGTGTCTATGGTATGTTGATTACTAGGTGGGGAGGGAGCAACAGTGGATCAGGTCCGAGTGATCTTCACTTTTTTATCATGACTGTTTTGGATTTCTCCTAGGCTATACTCGATGGGGGTACTTGGTATCTTTGCGATAATCAATGGGAAGTTTATTGCTATGTTTGATGAAAGGAATACAACTATTGGAGGGGATGGTCAGCCAAGAGCTAAGAGCGTCCATTTCTATGACTTTTATGTGTGTCAGCTTCCCTTGTTTGAAGGGAGGAAGGATCCAAGTGTTTCCATGCGATGGATAGTAGATGTGGAGGGTGCCTTTTGCACCAATTTTTCCCTAAAGAGGAAAAATTTAAGTTCGTTGTGAACCTATTACGCCATGCGGAAAATAATTTGTGGGATAGGAGTGTTCAGTAAACTACTGGGATATAGCTTAACGCCATGACATGGGAATAGTTTACGACTTGGTTCATGGTGCAGTTGGTTCCCTTAGTAGAGAGTGAGTGAGTGACTCGGGATCCGTAATTAGAGAAACAACAGAGGAAGAGGTGTTGGATTAATGTCTAAGTCCATAACTATAATTGGTAAGACTTGACCCGACCCGGCATGGTCCATTTGGGTTGCATGGCATCATGCATTTGGATAGACTATAATGAGAGAAATAACACTTAAGGTTGGTTAATATATTATAAGTTCTAATATATTAATAAGGTTATTTAATTAGTATTGATCAAGAATTAATTTGGAATTAATTAAGTGATCAAAAGGAGACTAATTCAATATATGGGTTGATTGTGTAAATCATTCATTCTTATATATGTGGGCTTGTGATCCAAGATTCCTTATGTTGGACTAAGTCCATGGGGTGACCCATGGATACTCCATGGACGTTAAAATCCATGGAGCATAAGGAATGGGTAAAGTTATGAGTTACATGGTGTAACCCTAATAGCCACCATATAAAAGAATCCCATGGCTCAAGAAATCGTGCACTAATGTGTGAATATGAGGGCTAGACGATTTCAAGGAGTGTTCCATTTCTCTCAAGTAATTCCATGTGCATTTGGTGTTGTGTGAACCATTTGAGGTGTCACACTTGGGGCACTAGGCACTCAAGCTTCATGGAGACAAGCTACATCAAACAAAGGTATGTATTCTATCCATTTGATTACCCAAGTATCAAGTATTGTATGCTAGATAGGGTAATACCTTGGAAAGTTCATAATTGCATGTATAATAGAGAAAACATAGATCCAAGGTATTTAGGGTTGCATGTACACTTAGGAGTGTTAGAATGCGCAAAACCCATCAGTGGTATCAGAGCCAAGGCTTGTTTTCTTGTTATACTTGCAAAATTAGCTGAAAAATCGAATTGTATTAGTTTAAAAGTTATGCTAATTGCTTGAAAATTTTGATGTGAATTATCTTTGTTCATATGAGTTTATTAGATTAATAGAAAAGTTAATTGATTATGTGTTTTCAATCCATTTTAATCTAAGAGTTGATTCTAAAATGTGTTTTTGTAACTTGTCCTCAAGTTATATGAAAAGTCACATTTAAGTTTCATAAAACTCATAAAAAGTTGGCAATGGTTACAAAAATGAAGAGTCTTGTCCTCATTAAATGGTTTTATGACTCGATAACTTGTCCTCAAGTTATGGAGGTTCAAGAGTCACTTCATTAAATGATAAAATGTGTAACCTTAATTAGTTCCATAAGTTACAAAAATAAAGAAAAGTTACATTCTTTTATTAGTTTAAAGTCTTCCATAACTTGTCCTCAAGTTATGGAACTTGAAGAGTTTTTTGTTTAATTAAAACTACTTTAAACACATAAGTTATGGAATTAATTAGTTTTGAATATTTTCAAAACTTGCCCTCAAGTTTTGGAATTTGTAAAGTTTTCCCCATGAATACTTTAATTCCAAGTTAGCCCTTAGAATTTTAAAAGTTAAAATTCAACCCTTATACTTTATAGTATTATAAGTTAATAATAAATATATGTATAAGAGCAAGTCAGTCTTACCGTTAGTAGGCCTCATTCACGAAGCCGGTCTATAAGGGGGTATAAGGTTACTGCCTATAAAATGGCAGTTTAATGGGTGTCCACTCTCACCCACCGCTTCCTTGACTGGTGGAGGGTCGTTAGCCGAACGGGTAGGACAAGGACTATAATTCTCCCTTCATTAAAAGTATTAATGATAAATACTAAGTAACTAAACACTTATAAATTCCCAATCTTAGTTACTTAGGAAAAATGTGAATAAGGTGCTAATCCATGAAATTACACTTTGCACTTTGTTTAAACCGTTAGTGGAGCGTGTGTGGTTAATCGGCACACTAACCTGGATTTAACAAAGTAGGCAAAGGGTAACTTAATATTTATCATAGTATCGGTGGAGCTCGTGTGGTTAACCGGCACATCGATTGAGGGGTAAATATTAAGGGTACCAAGTATATTTGCATGGTTACTTCACACCTTGTTTTGTGATCCTCGGCATCCCAGTCACAAAACCTGAAGGGCACACTCGAGATTGAAACAAGCCATTGAAAAGTTCAATGAATCTCAAAAGATCTAGGAGTTTCAAATCCAATTAAAAACCTAATTACATTATTTCGTTTTTCATGGTGGAAATTGGTAAATCGTCATTTACCTACCTTCAACTATTTTATAACTCGGATTACGGCATCCCTCTTCCAGTTATAAACAGGTTGTTGGATCCTAGCCTTAATATTTCATATTGGGTGTTATATTAAGGACTTTAGATCAACTATCTTGAATATCTCCCAAACGATGTCTAGTTCAGACATCTATGATCTTCCCAAATCTCTTGGAACTTTACTTCCTCCACCTCCTCCAATTATTCTCCCTAACCCACAAGTTCAAGGTCACTCAAGCCCTAATGGCAAGCAAGGTCTATGTGTGATCACATCTTAGAGATGAAGTCACATATTGCCAAGCTGGGAGAGTTGGGTGTCAAAGTCTTGAGAAAGTTGGATGTTCAATCACTTTCTAAGTCACATAGTGAGTTCCTTTGGTACTACTATGAAACAGACTATGACATGAACCTTAATGATCATATCTATTTGCTTGGTGCTGCTGAATCAGCAATGATTTGGAACGATAGTAAAGAAAATTTGATTAGAAGATCAACTTCCCAAAAACTTTATGGACAGTGACAATGGTGACACTGGAAATCCAGAAAAAGCATTCTCTTCCCAATGGAAAGGGATTGGCCATAGTCAACCTAGTTGACCAAATGGTAAGGAGAAAGGCTAAGTCTGAGATAGTCCCATTACCAAAGGGTCCATATGTTTATTTTGCCAAAGGAAGGGGCGTTGATTGCAAAGCTGCCAAGTTTACCTAAGGATGTTAAAGTCAATAAGTCTGACTCTACTTCAGGTAGAGCCCATTATCTAACTCTGTTAAGTTTCTATTCTAAGATCCTCATTACATGATGTGACTGGGTCACATGTTGATGTTCTAAGAATCAAAGAATAGAGAGAAAGCTTAAAGGAAGTATATGCTGATTCTGATCGCGTAGGTGGATTTCGATCGCATCAGAATTTTGAAGTTGTTACTTAGGAGTTATGATATATTGCTTAGAAATAGATAACAACAAGTTTTTCCGTATGCATTTGCACTATAAGGATAAGTTTTTTCCGCAAAGTTTTGAAATAAAATAAAAGTTTTTAATTTTATATTTATTTTAAATATCATTACAAGTGGCATTTATGAAAAATGGTTGTTTATATGATTCCACTGATAGCAATATTTGGAAAAAAAATGGACTTGATTCTTTCGTTTGTGGTAGTGTCATAATTTACCAAATAAGGAAAGATTCTCATTCCCAAGGCTTCAGTTGGATAGAAACTTGGAATCATGCAAGTTGAATAGTATGATGAATGAGAACTTTCAAGCATTGGAAAATTAAGACTTGTTCACATGGATGTGTGAGTCAAGTTAAGGACTAAAGGGATCGAGTACACATTCTTGTGCACTGGTCAAGTCCACCACAAAGCTCGTTAAGACTATTCGTCATGATTTACTAAATTTTAGTAAATATAGTTATACTTACAAGTTTAAGTATAATTCTGAAACATTGGAAAAGTCTCAATGTATGGCAGAACGAATGGGAAGAATCAAATTAGGCAGACAGATAAAAGTTTCTCAAATCTGAAAAGATGGGAGAGTACTTTAGTATCATGTTTTGTGATAATCTTAATGATTAAAGAACCACATCACAATTGGTCTTCTAAGGACATCTTAGTGCATTATTATGACTAAGAAGAGGAGTCATGAATTGTTGAAATGGTTAAATCAAGAAGATGAGTCATACTTCGTTTCAAAACAAGTCTTAGAGTCATACTCCAAGACTATAAGTTGAGTGACATATCTTAAAGAAAGGTTTATAACACTTGTCAAATGTAAGAGTAAAAGTGTCCTACTCTTGTACATTTGAAGTTGGTAAGTTGTGATGTTTTGGATTAAACAAAGACCAACTAAGGCCAATTGTGTGAAGTGTTTGTCTTGATAAAGAATCTGCACTATCTCTTGAATATTTGGCAAGATAGTCTTATATGTCAAGAGGACAGTGGGAGTCTTAAAGATCCTAAAAAGAATTTCAAGAACTAATCAAGAATAAAACCTGAGATTCTTCACTAGCACACGACTTGAGGTTTATAACCTATCATGTTGACATATTCTGTGCCCATTCCAGTTAAAGTTGGCTTTGCATAGGAGTTCTGAAAGTTCTCAATTGGTTGCATAACAACTTGGAAGCAATGGCAGGCCCTGTACTGCCAGGTGGCAAGAAGTTAAGATTGCATAAGTTCAGTCCATATGAGTTTGGATTTGTCATTATCCTTGTCTTGTGACTATGGTTTTGACGATTCACATGGATAAGAACACATACACCATAAAATCTAAGGGTCATAAGGTTTCTCTCCGATTCATGAAAATGATGGTGAGGAAACACTTCCACCAAGTAGATTTGAAGCAGATGGCAAAAGGTCTAAACAATTGAGACTATGATTACGGCATGCCTTTTCATAGTTCTGAAATTGTTTAGACACACATGCATGCTATCTAAGGAAAGGTGTATGATTTTGATAAAGTTTTATCAAAGCATCTCGTATCAGATATCTGAATTTTGGTAAGGAAGTCAATAAAGTATTGATTTCTAGAAGTCCAGCTGATTTCTGAGTACATGTCAAAGCTAGTGGGAGCATAAGTGTTATGCTAATAATCATCATGTTAGTGGGAGCATGATAATTATTGTTAGTGTTGCAAGTTAGCAATGTTAATTATAGAAAACAAAAGTTTCAATTCGTGAGGCTGCAGGGATTGAAAAAGTTGTTTTGCTATAATTAAGGGAGAGGATATACTTCATTTCAGTTCTAAAGGCTTAGATTGAGACCTTAATCATCTTTAGTCAAGAATATATATATGAATTTCATGTTGGATTGGTTCAACTTAAGGAAATTCTATATATTGCGTTCTCAAAATTCGATTATGATTACGGCATCCCTCTTCATAGTCAAATTTTGAAAACATGGCAAATAAAAATATTGTAGCAAAAGACTGGTCTAGAATCATGTCTTTATGTGAGACATCATGAATCGTGTACCATTTGCTTTGGGTACAGGATCGATTGCATGTGCTATAATATTTGTCATTTCTAAATTTTTCCAAATGCCCAGAGGCATTAAGAAGGGAAAAGGTCTAGAATTGGATATGACTAAAATGATTAAGCAATTGTCGAGGACAATCTGAGGTTTACCAAAGATTGGTTGCTCAGGGACAGTTGGAAGTATAGTGCTAATTTTGGAAGGACCATATTGACATATTCTGAAAAGAGGCATCTCTTATTCAGAAGTGATAGTCAAAATGAGAATATGGAGTTGTCTCCATAGGTGGAAGTTATCTGTGTAAGATTAGAAAACTTAATGCAAGAAGCATGTCCAAAGCAATGTACTTTGAATATGAGACTTAGTTTCCATGGAGTTGATCTCCATTGGAATACCTTATAATGACTGTTGACAAGTCTTTGTGACTTTGTACATATTCATTACAGGAGGGTCAGTGCATATAAGTTTAAAATCTGAACAGATTTCGATAAATGATAGGAATTTGAAATTCTCACATTTTTCGATAAGGATTTGGGAGTGTGAAATTAGAATCATTGAAATTATGTTCAATTGGTTTATTTCACAAAGTAAGGATCATAGACAAACATAGAGTGCATACTTGGTGTATGGCAAAGCTATTGTTTAAGAAAAACATAGTGTACATGCTTGGAGCATGGGACAACTAGTGTTTTTAATTCAAGTATAAAGTTGATAAAACCGAAACAATGAATAATGAGTAATCAGTATGGTGATAAATAAAAGTGTTTATTTATATTCATAGGGTCTGATACCATATTTGATTCATTTATTCTTGTGTTTCACTTTGCATGTTTTGACTTCCAGAAAAACTAAGTCGCTCTTCCTGAATGATTAAGTTATTCAAACCATCCACAGTCGGTCATATGTTGGAAGTAGATATGAATCAAGACTGTCATGGGTTGGTTTGTAGAGGTCCAAGTTGGTGGACAAAGTGGTGCTACAACACTCATGAGTGCTCATAAGTTCTGAGTATTGGATTCAACCCGCGCTCATTTGAATCACTTCATGGATTTTATCACGAGTGATCATGAGACGATAATATCTTATATTCTTCAAACCTAGAGATATGAGTTGTTACTATGAGTTGGTTGTACATTGATTGCACGAAAACGCATTCGGTAACTCGATGTTATAAAACGTGCCTTTGTGTATGATTCAACAAGTAGTAGAACAAGCCATATGAGTCGAAGTTTATCCATTCCTTTTACCTTCAGGATAAAAGTGATATCTGTGGGCCCCTCGATGATTTAAAGATGATACATGTGAGTGCTTGGCCAAGCCAGGACTGATTTGATTTGTTCAATCAGTCAGTCATCATGAATCGGAAATCGGGAAACAACAAATGGACAGAGAGAATGATTGATAATCCATGTCTCAGTCCATATGATATCTAGAATGGAGGAATATATGATCCCTTATCTAATGGACAAGTCATTGACAAAGGTCAGAGTTCATCGACAAGGTCAGAGTTCGACAGAAGCTTTTGAGAGCTACGATTGCTGATCGGTTCCTGAAGTCATACGCAATAATAGTTTTAGACTTATCCAAGTGGGAGACTGTTGGATTAATGTCTAAGTCCATAACTATAATTGGTAAGACTTGACCCGACCCGACATGGTCCATTTGGGTTGCATGGCATCATGCATTTGGATAGACTATAATGAGAGAAATAACACTTAAGGTTGGTTAATATATTATAAGTTCTAATATATTAATAAGTTTATTTAATTAGTATTGATCAAGAATTAATTTGGAATTAATTAAGTGATCAAAAGGAGACTAATTAAATATATGGGTTGATTGTGTAAATCATTCATTCTTATATATGTGGGCTTGTGATCCAAGATTCCTTATGTTGGACTAAGTCCATGGGGTGACCCATGGATACTCCATGGAGGTTAAAATCCATGGAGCATAAGGAATGGGTAAAGTTATGAGTTACATGGTGTAACCCTAATAGCCACCATATAAAAGAATCCCATGGCTCAAGAAATCGTGCACTAATGTGTGAATATGAGGGCTAGACGATTTCAAGGAGTGTTCCATTTCTCTCAAGTCATTCCATGTGCATTTGGTGTTGTGTGAACCATTTGAGGTGTCACACTTGGGGTACTAGGCACTCAAGCTTCATGGAGACAAGCTACATCAAACAAAGGTATGTATTCTATCCATTTGATTACCCAAGTATCAAGTATTGTATGCTAGATAGGGTAATACCTTGGAAAGTTCATAATTGCATGTATAATAGAGAAAACATAGATCCAAGGTATTTAGGATTGCATGTACACTTAGGAGTGTTAGAATGTGCAAAACCCATCAAGATGGAGCAGGTGCATGTGTAGGTTCATGGATCATCGACAACAAGTAAGAGTTTAGAGCTGCCAATAGTTGTTTAGAAGGACAGAGGAGACAAGCTCACTATGGAAAGTGTGGGGTGACGCACAAGCATGAATGCCTTGTGTTTGGGTGTTTCAGATATGTACATGAGGCCCATTGCACTCGAGATTGTAAGTAGGAGTTGAGGGTATGCTATCATTTCAATCAGATTTGAAAATTTATAGGCTTACAATATTTGTCTTAGCCTTATTGCATGTTCTTGTTTAATTGTTTCCTTATTTATTGAGTCAACTATTTGAACCTTGTTTAATTATGGATGGATATCACATACTATTAAGGGTAGCACCATAGAAGTAATCATTTGATTTAGGAAGAAAGAGGACAAGCTAGGTCCCAAGTATAAGAGTGACACCTAATGTGGTCATTGGTACATTACCAATCAAATATATACATGTATTAGTTTGATTTGACTCGGGGTCGAGTTGTATGCTTAGGTCTCTTGCTTCTAGTAAGGACATTAATGTTGCTCCAAGAGCATCGTATCTGATGATAAGAAGATTATGAGCTTTGCTAATTCATCAAGGAGCCATGCATGATTAGAATTACATAGGCTTTGAATTTTCAACTTAGCCTAATAGTATGTTCTTGTTTGATTTTTTTTTCTTTAGGCAGAGTTAATTATTTAATGGACCATTTAATTATGTGATATATGCACACTTAGAATCAAGATTGGTATGGAATCGTTTTTTCGGTTGGGGGATCTGATCAATTTTGGACGACAACAATGAGATTTTGAACTCAAGTAGGGGAGAACTGAATATTCAGGGCAAGGGTATGAGGAACAGTTCAATTTTTTTCAGTTGTGAGGGCCAAGAGATATTTGCAACATATCTATATGGGATTTCAAGCATATGTGGTTGATACGTAGGAAGAGTATAAAGGGGGTTATCACCCTGGACGTAACCATGGTTAAGGAGTTTCCCAATGTGTTTCCGGACGATTTACTGGGCATTCCTCTCGCGTTTCAGGTAGTGTTCATTGTTTACTTGGTTATTGGTGCAACTTTGATAGCCAAGGCACCATATAGACTTGCACCCCCTGAGATGCAAGAGTTATTTACACAACTTCATGTGTTATTAGAGAAGGAGTTTATTCCACTGAGTAGTTCACCATAGCGAGAACTGATTATGTTTGTAAATAATAAGGATGAGTCGTGTAGGATGTGTATCAATTATAGAGAAGTCAACAAGCTCAAATGGAATTTTTGAAATGAATGTAAAGATAATCTACTTTCCTTAAGTGATATATTCGATAATCAAAAACAGAGAATCTTGAATATTGGTGAAGAATAAATACCCTTTGTCAAGGATTAATGGTTTGTTTGATCACCTGTAGAGAGCATCATCGTTCTATAGTATTGATCTTTGTTTGGGTTATCATAAAAAAGAGTGAGATAGGAGGATGTACAAAAGATGGCCTTTAGGGTGAGACAAGGCCATTATGATTTTGTAATGATGTCATTTGGGCTCACTAATGCACCAACTTCATTCATGGATTTGATGAACTGTGTTTCTAGGACAATGTTGGATTGGTCTGTCATTATATTTATTGATAATATTTTGGTCTTCTTAAAAACGAAGGAGCATCATGAGGGTCATCTGTGGGAGGTATTAGAGGTTCCAAGGAGAGGGAGACTTCTCTAAGTGTGATTTATGGTTGTGAGAGATTTAGTTATTGGGTATCTTGTCAGCCAGGATGATATTATGGTCGATACGACCAAGGTAGAGGTAGTGACGTAGTGGGACGTCCGGTAGAGTCCCTCTAAGATTCAGAGTTTTCTTGGGTTTGTCGGGGTATTATCTAAGGATTGTTTAGGATTTCTCTAAGATTCCAATGCCACTAACTCAAGTAACTTAGAAGAATGCCTCCTTTTTAGTGGTGATGAGTAGGATTCGGCTTTTGAGACTTTAAGGAAGAGATTGTGTGAGGCCTTAATGTTGACGTTACCAGAGGAGATCAAGGAAATATGTAACACCCACTTTTCTAGCTGGATTAGTCATAATCTATAATCACTTTAGTCAACTATTGTAATCTTTTTTATGAGTAAATAAGAAATGATTATTCATATATTTATGTGCTTATGTATTTTATACGATATTCTATGAAAATTATATAAGTATTTAATAATAAAATAAATAAGATTAAAATACACGTCGAAAATAAGAGATTATTTAGGACAAATTATCTTAAACTAAGTTGTAGTATACGTAATAAGGATTCCATAGATATAACGAATGTTCAAATGCGACTTAGAACGAAGAAGTTATGGTTCGTTGAATTTTCACGTTATATTCGATACGGCTACGGATATTGCAAAATAGTGAATCAGAGATAGATCGCTTATTAGCATAAGGGATCTAAACAAAAATCGTAGTGATCGTTAAACCAAGAGCATGCATATAGAGAACGTCCAAATCTAACTTCTTATGAGGGAGTTATGATTTTTTGAAGTATCAAAGCAGCAGTATATGACTTAGAAACCGAAATTGAATTCTATCGATTGTTAGGAAAAACAATCTAAATGAGAGTTGAAGATCTCGTACGTACCTATATGTCGATATAAAGACAGTCGATAACGGATATCATATGAGAGTTATGATTTTTACACAGACTTTAACAGTCTAAGCCTATAAAAATATAACTTTAAAATTAGCCGACGGATTTTAAATGCAAGTTGTAGATCTCATCGATAGACGTGTGGATATAAAACTCGTCGGAAACGGAGCTCGTATGAAGAAGATATGAATATCCTAAGAAATCAAAAATTTCCGTGCGCAGCCACGCATATAGACAAGATGCACGGTGCACATCTGACACCACACCCAAATTGCGACACGTATCACCACTCAGGAATCGCCACGTCACCCGGTCCGACCAAATGCATGGTGTGCAAATAAATTTTTTTCCTATAAATAGCCCTTCGTATATCCTCCTCGGATCTCACCCCTACAACCTCTATCTCTCAATTCTCCCTCCTGTAATTCATTTTTCTTAAGTTTTCTAGCATTTCGATGAAGCACTGCGATACCTGAAGTACCCGACTAGTAATAGCTATCTAGTATAAGCTCCCGGGTCAGAGTTATGCCCGCATAATTCATGGTTTTTGTTAGATTACTCTGTAAGTGAAGCTATGCTAATTTATTCAAGTGTAACTTTTAACTATAGTCATAGTCGTTATTATGAACCTATAATTAAGATTTATCAGTGATTCCAAGTCATCATATTGATCGATCTACTTATGGGAGTGATGTCTAGGCTGGATTTAGTGAGGTGTTTAAAGTGAGATCTTCAAATAGTATACTTTGTATACCAAACGGACCCTACCTCTGATATGATACTACCTGGTTATTCCTTACTTGATAAGATCTTGACATATGCATTGTGATGATTGAGGAATTTGGACTATCATTATATAGTCGCAAAAATTATGAAACTATACGAAGGCTTAGTGATTTATACATTTAGGTCTTTGTGAAGTGTTAAGGCGAAGCACTGCTCTAACCTGTAGTCACTTACTTTTGTCAGTTTAGTGCATAGTTACTATTGTTGGACAAGGTGTCTAAGTCTATAACTATATTTAGTATGTACTTGACCCGACTTGGCATTGTCCATTTGGGTTGCAAGGCATCTAAACAATTGGATAGACAAAATGAGAATAAGGACACTTATGATTTGTTAATATATTCTAATATATTAATATGAAATCATATTATTTAATTAGTATTGATCAAGAATTAATATGGAATTAATTTTGTGATCAAAAGAGACTAATTAAATATATGGGGATTGATTATGTAAATCTTTCATTCTTATATAGTGGGCTTACGGTCCATGGTTCACTAGATTGGGCTAGGACACAATGGGTGCTCCATGGATGCTCCATGGAGGTTAAAACCCATGGATCATGGGGGAAATGAAAAGCCATGCACATTAGGGTTTACATGGTGTAACCCTACATGTGACACACTATGTAAAGAACCCCATATGGAGCAAAATTGGCATCTAAGACTAAAAGGGTCAGGGCTAGCCGATTTTGTGCTCAAGTGTACTTCTCTCAAGTTATTCCAAGAGTTTTGGTGTTGTGTGAAGCATTTGAGGCATCACATTTGGGGTTCTAGGCTCACAAGGTCTTTAGGAATCCAAGTAACAAGAAAGGTATGTCATTCTTCTAATTTTTATATTACAAGTACCCCATTGTATGCTAGTTAGAATCAGAATCTTGGAAAAATTTTATTTGCATGTATATTAGAGAAAACATAGATACAAGGTTTCTAGGGTTGCATGTACACCATTGGAGTGTTAGAATGCTCAAATCCCATAAGTGGTATCAGAGCCTAGGCTTGTTTTCTGTATACTTGATGCAAACTGCTTGAAAAAGTCGAATTTATGCAATCTGTACAGTGAACTCGCCGAGTCCATGGGGGGACTCGACGGCTCCAAGTGTAAATTCATCCTACTCGTCGAGTAGGTTCTTGAACTCGACGAGTAGGAGGCCCTGTGTGCAGTTTTTTGAGTTCTGCTGCTAGAAATGGACTAGAATCATTACCCTAAACTGTTTTGGACTTATAAAACATGTTTTTGATGTGGTAATGATTATGCTAATCCATTTTCATTGGTTATTATCAAATTTCCAAGTTTTATATGTGTTTATATGTGACAACCCGAAATTTCCATTTGTTTTAACTTCGCAGTCAAGCACTTCAAAAATTAGCCAAACCCATCTCAAAACATTTTTGGCCGGTTTTAAGTCCGGTTGGGTGTTCTTATTTTATATCCGTCAAGCGAACAAATAAAAGGAAGTATACTTTAGAGGTTGCCGTGTATCACATAAGTCTCGAAACTCCAAAAGTTTGGAGTTTACGGACGTAAACATGGAGTTTATGGCCGTAAACCCCAAAGGGTATAAATATGACACTTAGTCATTTTTAGCTCATTTCTCACTTCCTAGTTCAAGAACACCCAAGTTTTCTCTCAACTATCATAAAATCATTCCTTCAAATCCGCCAAAATGTAAGTGTTTTCTTCCTAGATTCGTTCATATAACACTTTATCTAGTGTTTATACTCGATTTCACCCATGAAATCTTGGCTTTTTCATAGATCTTCAAGTGTTCTTCAAAACACCAAGAACACACACTAGTGTTCTTGGACTCCAAACACTCTTTTGAGCTCCCTATAAGTAAGTACACTCCCCCTATCAAGTTATTCGCTTAGAATACATGTTAAACACTTGAACAACATCAAGATCCCCATGAAAACATGAGTTTACGGTTTGGGAAGGTCTCCCAAAACCGTAAACACCTTTCAATGGTGTTTAAGTGCCCTTAACACCTCATATGGCTTGTATAAGTGACTAGAACCTTACATGCATAAGATAGAAACACCAAAACACGAAAGGAATGGACAAACATGAGTTTACGGTCGTAAACCCATGTGTTTACGAACGTAAACTCCCAAGGAGTGGTCCAAGGACCGTAAACTCCAAGGAAGGGTCATTTTGAGCCCTAGTCACTTCCTAAGCCCTTGATTCGAGTCTAGCTTATTTCCTTGAGTGGTATAAGACTTTTGAACATCCAATAGCACCATTCCCATGAGTTTACGGTCGTAAACTCATGGGGGAAGTGGTCCAGAAACCGTAAACACCCCTAAGGGCCACCATTTGAGGAGTAAACTCCAATGTGAGGCCATACTCTCTTTATATGCAACCCTTAGCACTCCTAGCACTTGTAACAAAGTGTTTCCATGCATTAGGATGTCTTTACTTGCTTAATTAGTTACTAAATGACTAATTAAATACTTAAATGTATCATTACATGTTAAATAGGATTCACGTGTGTGTTCAAGTCCTCGCTTGACACTTAGCATCCTATACCACCCGTTCATCCGAATCACCCACGTCAGGTGAGTTCATACCCCTGAATCAATCTTTTAAATGATTTTAAATGCTTTTATGGGGGGGAATACAAGTTGAACTATAGGGTTATTATATCAATCACATGTGATTAATAACTGTATAGCAAATAGTTTTTTTTGCATGTTAAATTGCTTTATCCCGCTAAAGGTTTTCAAATCTTGTTTGCAAATCTCTTTTAAAGTATGAAGATCCCTTTTTAAATTATTAAAGCTTTTACAAAGGTTTTACCAAAAGTCTCTTTTACACTTTTATATTGTCAAAAGCATGCCTATATATGTATAGTTATATAAGTAATGTTTAAAGGACTTAGGAAGGCTAACTCGCTTTAACTCCTTTTCGTTGTTTGGATGTGGCTTTAGGGTATTGGTTATCCGTCCGAAGGTCGTTTAAATATTAGGTATATATCATGTATACATATATCGCCATAAAAGTTCTATCAGCCAGTTCAGTACCTTTGGGTAGCAAAGGCACACTTCCATTATTCATATACCTAAAATACTAGTAACTATTATGGGAATAGTTAGGAGACACTACTTACTATTTCTAGTACGAAGAATTACACAAGAGTCAGTATAATATGAGTCACTATATACTATACACTATACTCTATACAAAGAGAACACTATATTCTATACAAAGGGAACACTATACATTATTACAAAGAAAACATCACTACACTATGATACACTATAAAAACATATGATTTCTCTAATTAGAATGTGACACACTATTTCTCGATACGACACTTCACCGTGGTATCACTTTGTAACCAGAGTCTTCTGGAGGGAGAGCGGACATTGTGTGTATAGATCTATACGGGACAGATACTCCCACATCCCGACTGCTAGCTACAGTCCGAGCCGAATAGGCCCAGGGGTGACATAATGTCACCACACTACGTGTGACCTGGAGGGTCATCAGGTATTCGATCGTCAATCAACATGGTTACATACGAGTTCACATTCAACCCTTTTACTTATCAAATTAAGGATTTAAGTCCAATTTAGACTTTGCTAGACGTATTGCTCATTCGATATCGACTGGAGTCCATACCTCCTTTTAGACTTTGTGAGGCGTCCCGCCTGGAGTCTATGTTTTATTTACTTTTAGCCAGCAGTGTTACTGCTGAGGTAAAATATTATTTTCCCTATTACTTTTACTTGTGAGTTTCTCACATATTCTTTAAAGTAAAAACTATATTTTGATAATGATAGTGCCTTTAAGGGAAAATGTTTCGTAAACATAAAACAGTTGGGTCTTCGTAGAAGACTGCTTTTAGTAGAGAAATTCAACTGCTTAAACATGAAACAGTCGAGTTTTGGTAGAAAACTACTTTTATTAGAAAATAGAGGATTTTCTGGGAGAAATACTAATATTCTGTAAATTCTAAACGTCCTCATCGAGTGAGATTATTTTGAAGTAAAACACGTATTTATACTAATGTCATTAAATACTTATGAACTCACCAGCATTAAAATGCTGATACTCGCTTTCAAAATAACTTGTATTCTCAGGTCATCGGTAGACAGGTACACTCCGGGAGCTTTTGCGAAGTCAGCTCAGTACCAAGCTGCAGCTTATGTTATTTTCTATATCTACTTTGATACTATTGTTAAATGTAACCTATGTAAAATTATTACTATTAATGCAATGGTTGTTGTACTTTGATTACTATACTGCATATGTGGTGATACTTGACATGACGTCCTCCACCCCAGAACGTTTCCGCCGTTCCGGTTTTGGGGTGTGACAGATTGGTATCAGAGCATTGTTTATAGTGAGCTCAGTATATCAAATCATAAAAGATATACAGCCTATAAATACAATGGGATAAAATAATCTGACCAAGAATTATACTTTAAAATATAACCATATTTTACAAAAGTATAAGGACATCCAGAATATAAAAACCCGAACAAGTATCACAAGAAGAACAAGAATAAAAGTCTTCGGATGTTGAGCATTACCGTCAAACCTGGGCACTTATGTAATCGTAAGCTGGAATCAATGTAACCTGATCAACTACATTTATTCGAGATGCGATTAACGTCTGCTTGGGAGTGATGGTGGTGTTGCAACAAATCTGAAACTTACCAAATAGGAATGCTAGAGCCAAACATAAAGTTTAAAATACTATGGGAGTATTTTAGGATGCTAAAAGACTCACAATAAACCCAGAAGCGTGTTCAGATGATAAGAATCGAACATGTAATTAAAATACCATAGGGGCATTTTAGGAACCATAAATAACGTTGCGTGAAAACTAAACAGATCCTTGTTGATAGACCTATGATTTCAAGGTGTATACTCCCAAGGTTATATATAGTAAGAATCTCATAGGCTGAGAATGTGCGGTTTCGCTCTACTTCCTTTTCCTTGTTTGGATGTGGATATAGAGTAGTATAACATATTCGAAGGCCTATCAGATCTAAGTTATATATGATTTGTGTACATTATGAAATTGTAGCAGGACTCGATATGGATCACCTAGTGAAATGTTTTAATAATCTCTTAGGATTCTTTAGACATTTCCATTCTCGCACGAACCCCTTTAGAAAACCTTATCCCCTTCAGAAATCGGCAGAGGAGTCGATAAAGACCCAGATGAAGTTCATTGAGAAGATTTCCAATTAGAAAATAAATGAACAGGGACAAGACTATTGAAACCACCATGTGCCTATACCTTTTAGGGACATCGGTGGGAAATTCGCCTGAACTTCCGAGATTCCAGTCATCCATTATGAGGTGATGACACTCAGAGTAAGAATCGGAAGTAAAGCGGAGCAGAAATTCAATATGTCTACAAAAGAAGAGAACCCTAGGTAAGTACCCAAAGAAAACCAACGCTTGTTCCAGTCTGGGATAAGAGGTGGACAGAGGGAGCCAATGCATGGAACCCGAGAAGTGTTCTACCTCTTTAATGTCACACTAAGAATCCATAAAATAATACAATTTAGTGAGTTAGTGATTACACTACTCACACTATGTGCTAGGCAAGTCGTCTTTCCCGTCGCAATTAATACGAATAGATCGAATCTCAAAACCTCGATTGAGAGTGTCTAGCCATAAGTTTTCATGAGCCTTTTCTTCTATGATCTTTGTTCCGAACTTCTCTCAAATCTTTTCAAAGCCGGAGGGTAAACCCCTCCAATGTAAAGATAACTTAGTAGGAACGACACCCATTTTATGGCTTTCCGATACACTTACTCCTACTCTGTTACCCAGACTGCATCATAGGGATGTAGGTCGACGCTCAGATAACCATAATTCGAGGCGCGGGAAAATTTATGCCTATCATAGTAAAGAAAGATACGTCTAGGGTTAACCATCGTCTCTCATCAGCTTGTGTTCCTTTTCGTGTAAAAAAAACCATGCCTCCAAGGAAACGTAACCAACCCGCTGGTAAGACACCGATCCTTCAATTCGATGAAGCTACGTTCCGAGCTGCAGTTTCAGCAGCCGTAGCAGCTGTCATGGCTCACCTAAAAGCTAACAACGCCAATGTGAGCAGGAACCCTATCGGGAATCCCGATCAAAACAATGGACCGCAGCAACCAGCACCGGTGTGTAAAGCCACCCAAGAACCCCAACCAAATCCACTGAAAAAGAAAGTTTAAGAATGAGGAGGGAAGTACCTCGACTCAAGGACCTTCCAAGGGGCAACGAGCTGAGGTGGTCAATACCCCTGTCAACCCTTCCGTCTCGACTCCAAGAAGACCATACCTAGGAAACCTTCCCCGTTGCAGCAAGTGTAACTACCATCATCATGGTATCTGTCGAGAACTCTTTTGCGTTAGATGCAACATGAAGGGGCATACCGCTCGCTTCTGTAGAACCCCGGTTGAGTTCATTACATCAACCACCAATGTTGGGACCAGTCCAATATGCCATCTATGTGGTGAAATTGGGCACCTCAAGAGGGACTGCCCAACTGAAAGAAATGACAAGGGCGCAGGAGGAATCTAACCCTAATGCCTAGGAGAAGCATCAAGGAACCCGGAAAAATTTTGGTACGTCTCTCAATCCTGAGTAGTTAACCGAAAACTTTAAATAATCAATTAAATTGTAATTACTCCCTCGTTAAGGCGAAAGTCGCAGCACTGTTGTAGAAAAATTCAAAAACCCATCAGGTAAAGCTATGAGGGCTTTGTATATACGTTAAGGCCATTTATAACTAGGATTGATAGACCTCAAGTGAGTGATGCTGCCTTATCTCTTGTTCCTCGTTTGGTTGTGGATTTAGGGCGGAGTCACTCAGTCAACAGTCCTTTTAATCGTAATTGTACATGACTAGTGTATACTAGGCGGTTATAGAGAGGCCTCGTGAGAAATCCATTCATGAAAAGTACACTGTTCCAAAACATCAGGACCCCTTGAGTTCCGCGTCGATTCTATCGGTCCAAGTATCCACAATAGTGATACCAAGGACGAAACCCGAGACGCTAAGAACTTGTGTGCCCCGTTCAGCACATGGTCCTATCGATCTTCATCCTATATCGTGTCGATGTTATTTATTTCGACACTGCCGTCACTCATGGTTCGACTTGGTGCGACCATGTGAAAATTCCTAGTGTTGTGTAAAGAGAACTTTCACCCTAGCATATGCGTCAAATAAAGTTTCTTCCGAACCTAATAAGAAAACCTAATGCGAACCGTCAGTCGTCTCTCTCATCCAACCTTCAGAAGTACCCGGGAGAGGGGTACCACGCGCTGTTAACCAACCCCTCCTTAGACGTTAACACCAGAAGCGAATGGCACTGCAGATATTCCGGAAGACAGCAACCGCCCGAGGCCTACTCAATAGATCCTCCCGAAAGACCATTAGCACCGCACAACCAGGTCCGTGAATCAAGAGAAAGAACTCATAAGATTAACTTACTGCTAATGAGTATATGCATTAGAGTGGTATATAATTTAGATCAATAAGATTTAAGACGTGTGCTTCCTCCCTACTCCCTGTTCCTCGTTTGGTTGTGGGTCTGGGGTGGGGCCACACATCTGAGCATCCCGTCAAATCCCAATTATATACGACTTGCATACACCGAATATTAGTGATTGAGCCGAGTATGAGGTCTGCCACTAACCTTATAGTAAAACCCTCCATCCTATCCCATAGAAAAGGAGCTGGAGTCAAGAGAACCACTGTGGGTTGAACTACTAAAATGACCACAAATCCGAAATTTGTTGTCATCCCGGTTAAGCCAACAAAGTAGCTAACACCCTCAGTTAGGAGATGTAGCTCAAGTCGTAAGAGTCTAAAACATTGACTACAACCATCCATTCACGCCAAATCCAGCAAATTAAGCATGTCAGTAGTGGGCCAAGAAACCTGAAAAGCTATGACAGGTTAAACTTTGAGATGAATGGGTGAAGAAATTAGAGGTCCTGTGTAGTAGGATCTTATGCTATCTAGATTTAATCTGGATAGAGAAAACACAATGACCCCGGAAGAGTAGTTGCAAGGGATACTCACACTACTCAGGCACTCCGTCCATCCCGTTACAGACGAGTAGTGCCTAGGACACAACGCCTCCTCATGCGCGAAAAGACACCGTCACCCTATAGACGATCGACCGCATTCATCGAAGTTAATACTAGAATGCCAAGAACCACAGGATAACCTCCGCGACCAAGATACTAGAATAAAGTAGATGGTAAGTTGCGTTAAGCTTTATAACCCAAGTCACGAAGAGATTGTAGACTCGACACCAGTCTAGGTGTTAGTCAACGAGTTATACAAGAACATGCGCGTCCTACGAACGGGAGGGAGCCGACACACTAGAGATGGGGGCATGTCTTAAAGATTTGTTGGGCTACTAGGTGTTCCAAGAAATACTATCTCTGAAGAGATAGTAGAACCACCTCCTGAAATAGCCAACCATTTCAGAAAATCTCTTAGGACGAAGCTAGCCCTGAGCAGAGGCTGCTGTCCGTGAAACAGCAAAGCGAGTGAGAGAATGATTCTTTCCGAATAGGAATCATACTGTAAAAGCATCTATTAGACGATCATAAAAATTGAAGTTTTATAAGCATCGTCTGGTTAAACCCTCTATCACACTGATTCTGAGAGTTTCCGTTAGAAACATCTCGAGTGTTAGAAGTGCAGGTCCATTTTGCACTAGGTCGAGATAGATGCCACATAGTCAATAGATGCCAGCGTGTAACCAATAACCCCAATGATCCAGAAAACCTCCGAAAGCCAATCAGTAGGAAATACGAATCTGAAGACGACCTGAGCCTTCTAAGAACCAACCCGGAGATTTCACCCTCAGTAAGAGAGAACTTTTGGAACTTCAAAATGGCGATCACGCCAGTGATGATCTCACCGTAGAAGTAGATTATGTTCTAAGTACTGAGACATTCTATCTTCCCAAGAAACTTAGGACCATCCGAGATTCTTGATAAGAATTGGTCCAACCCTCATCAGGCCTCAACTGTTTTTGGAACTCCATAAATTCCACCCTAATCTATTCACGCCTTAAACTTGAAAAAGTGCTTGTCCGACGTGACTCTCGAAATCGCACTCGTCAAGATCGAAATCAATGAAATCCCAACTTCGTGTAGGAACCTATAGAGGTCATGGACCGAGAGGTCAAGCGACCCAAGCAAAACCATATCCCGGTAGTGAAGGTTCGCTGGATCACCAAGCGAAGCCCTGAATTCACTTGGGAGCGAGAGGACCTGATGAAACTAAAATATCCCCATCTTTTGCTTCGCTCAATTGCATCTACGCGTGTGCTTGAACTCTAATTTCGGGACGAAATTCCCTCTAACGGGGGGATGATGTGACAACTCGAAATTTCCATTTGTTTTAACTCCGCAGTCAAGCACTTCAAAAATTAGCCAAACCCATCTCAAAACATTTTTGGCCGGTTTTAAGTCCGTTTGGGTGTTCTTATTTTATATCCGTCAAGCGAACAAATAAAAGGAAGTATACTTTAGAGGTTGCCGTGTATCACATAAGTCTCGAAACTCCAAAAGTTTGGAGTTTACGGACGTAAACATGGAGTTTATGGCCGTAAACCCCAAAGGGTATAAATATGACACTTAGTCATTTTTAGCTCATTTCTCACTTCCTAGTTCAAGAACACCCAAGTTTTCTCTCAACTATCATAAAATCATTCCTTCAAATCCGCCAAAATGTAAGTGTTTTCTTCCTAGATTCGTTCATATAACACTTTATCTAGTGTTTATACTCGATTTCACCCATGAAATCTTGGCTTTTTCATAGATCTTCAAGTGTTCTTCAAAACACCAAGAACACACACTAGTGTTCTTGGACTCCAAACACTCTTTCGAGCTCCCTATAAGTAAGTACACTCCCCGTATCAAGTTATTCGCTTAGAATACATGTTAAACACTTGAACAACATCAAGATCCCCATGAAAACATGATTTTACGGTTTGGGAAGGTCTCCCAAAACCGTAAACACCTTTCAATGGTGTTTAAGTGCCCTTAACATCTCATATGGCTTGTATAAGTGACTAGAACCTTACATGCATAAGATAGAAACACCAAAACACGAAAGGAATGGACAAACATGAGTTTACGGCCGTAAACCCATGTGTTTACGAACGTAAACTCCCAAGGAGTGGTCCAAGGACCGTAAACTCCAAGGAAGGGTCATTTTGAGCCCTAGTCACTTCCTAAGCCCTTGATTCGAGTCTAGCTTATTTCCTTGAGTGGTATAAGACTTTTGAACATCCAATAGCACCATTCCCATGAGTTTACGGCCGTAAACTCATGGGGGAAGTGGTCCAGAAACCGTAAACACCCCTAACGGCCACCATTTGAGGAGTAAACTCCAATGTGAGGTCATACTCTCTTTATATGCAACCCTTAGCACTCCTAGCACTTGTAACAAAGTGTTTCCATGCATTAGGATGTCTTTACTTTCTTAATTAGTTACTAAATGACTAATTAGATACTTAAATGTATCATTACATGTTAAATAGGATTCACGTGTGTGTTCAAGTCCTCGCTTGACACTTAGCATCCTATACCACCTGTTCATCCGAATCACCCACGTCAGGTGAGTTCATACCCCTGAATCAATCTTTTAAATGATTTTAAATGCTTTTATGGGGGGGGGGGGAATACAAGTTGAACTATAGGGTTATTATATCAATCACATGTGATTAATAACTGTATAGCAAATAGTTTTTTTTGCATGTTAAACTGCTTTATCCCGCTAAAGGTTTTCAAATCTTGTTTGCAAATCTCTTTTAAAGTATGAAGATCCCTTTAAATTATTAAAGCTTTTACAAAGGTTTTACCAAAAGTCTATTTTACACTTTTATATTGTCAAAAGCATGCCTATATATGTATAGTTATATAAGTAATGTTTAAAGGACTTAGGACGGCTAACTCACTTTAACTCCTTTTCGTTGTTTGGATGTGGCTTTAGGGTATTGGTTATCCGTCCGAAGGTCGTTTAAATATTAGATATATATCATGTATACATATATCGCCATAAAAGTTCTATCAGCCAGTTCAGTACCTTTGGGTAGCAAAGGCATACTTCCATTATTCATATACCTAAAATACTAGTAACTATTATGGGAATAGTTAGGAGACACTACTTACTATTTCTAATACGAAGAATTACCCAAGAGTCAGTATAATATGAGTCACTATATACTATACACTATACTTTATACAAAGAGAACACTATATTCTATACAAAGGGAACACTATACATTATTACAAAGAAAACATCACTACACTATGATACACTATAAAAACATATGATTTCTCTAATTAGAATGTGACACACTATTTCTCGATACGACACTTCACCGTGGTATCACTTTGTAGCTAGAGTCTCCTGGAGGGAGAGCGGATATTGTGTGTATAGATCTATACGGTACAGACACTCCCACATCCCGACTGCTAGCTACAGTCCGAGCCGAATAGGCCCAGGGGTGACATAATGTCACCACACTACGTGTGACTTGGAGGGTCATCAGGTATTCGATCGTCAATCAGCATGGTTACATACGAGTTCACATTCAACCCTTTTACTTATCAAATTAAGGATTTAAGTCCAATTTAGACTTTGCTAGACGTATTGCTCATTCGATACCGACTGGAGTCCATACCTTCTTCTTTTAGACTTTGTGAGGCGTCCCGCCTGGAGTCTATGTTTTATTTACTTTTAGCCAGCAGTGTTACTGCTGAGGTAAAATATTATTTTCCCTATTACTTTTACTTGTGAGTTTCTCATATATTCTTTAAAGTAAAAACTATATTTTGATAATGATAGTGCCTTTAAGGGAAAATGTTTCGTAAACATAAAACAGTTGGGTCTTGGTAGAAGACTGCTTTTAGTAGAGAAATTCAATTGCTTAAACATGAAACAGTCGAGTTTTGGTAGAAAACTACTTTTATTAGAAAATAGAGGATTTTCTGTGAGAAATACTAATATTCTGTAAATTCTAAACGTCCTCATCGAGTGAGATTATTTTGAAGTAAAACACGTATTTATACTAATGTCATTAAATACTTATGAACTCACCAGCATTAAAATGCTGATACTCGCTTTCAAAATAACTTGTATTCTCAGGTCATCGGTAGACAGGTACACTCCGGGAGCTTTTGCGAAGTCAGCTCAGTACCAAGCTGCAGCTTATGTTATTTTCTATATCTACTTTGATACTATTGTTAAATGTAACCTATGTAAAATTATTACTATTAATGCAATGGTTGTTGTACTTTGATTACTATACTGCATATGTGGTGATACTTGACATGACGTCCTCCACCCCAGAACGTTTCCGCCGTTCCGGTTTTGGGGTGTGACAGATTGGTATCAGAGCATTGTTTATAGTGAGCTCAGTATATCAAATCATAAAAGATATACAGCCTATAAATACAATGGGATAAAATAATCTGACCAAGAATTATACTTTAAAATATAACCATATTTTACAAAAGTATAAGGACATCCAGAATATAAAAACCCGAACAAGTATCACAAGAAGAACAAGAATAAAAGTCTTCGGATGTTGAGCATTACCGTCAAACCTGGGCACTTATGTAATCGTAAGCTGGAATCAATGTAACCTGATCAACTACATTTATTCGAGATTCGATTAACGTCTGCTTGGGAGTGATGGTGGTGTTGCAACAAATCTGAAACTTACCAAATAGGAATGCTAGAGCCAAACATAAAGTTTAAAATACTATGGGAGTATTTTAGGATGCTAAAAGACTCATAATAAACCCAGAAGCGTGTTCAGATGATAAGAATCGAACATGTAATTAAAATACCATAGGGGCATTTTAGGAACCATAAATAACGTTGCGTGAAAACTAAACAGATCCTTGTTGATAGACCTATGATTTCAAGGTGTATACTCCCAAGGTTATATATAGTAAGAATCTCATAGGCTGAGAATGTGCGGTTTCGCTCTACTTCCTTTTCCTTGTTTGGATGTGGATATAGAGTAGTATAACATATTCGAAGGCCTATCAGATCTAAGTTATATATGATTTGTGTACATTATGAAATTGTAGCAGGACTCGATATGGATCACCTAGTGAAATGTTTTAATAATCTCTTAGGATTCTTTAGATATTTCCATTCTCGCACGAACCCCTTTAGAAAACCTTATCCCCTTCAGAAATCGGCAGAGGAGTCGATAAAGACCCAGATGAAGTTCATTGAGAAGATTTCCAATTAGAAAATAAATGAACAGGGACAAGACTATTGAAACCACCATGTGCCTATACCTTTTAGGGACATCGGTGGGAAATTCGCCTGAACTTCCGAGATTCCAGTCATCCATTATGAGGTGATGACACTCAGAGTATATTGCATATGTTGTTGTACTTTGATTACTATATTGCATATGTTGTGATACTTGACATGACGTCCTCCACCCCAGAACGTTTCCGCCGTTCCGGTTTTGGGGTGTGACATTATATGATTTTTGAAATTGTTGATATGAATATTCATGATTATGAGTTTTAGTAGATCATAGGAATTATTTGCAAATTGTTTGTTAGTGTAATTCTTGATCTTAATGCCAATTAATGGACTCCATAACTTCTCCTCAAGTTATGGAATTCCAAAAGTGTTTTCTTTAAAGCCATTAAAACTCATAAGTTATTGAATATGAAAGGTTTTGAATAGTTTCAAAACTTGCCCTCAAGTTTTGGAATTTCTAAAGTCACTTTAAAAAAACTTTAATTCCAAACCCTAGAGTTTTAAAAGTTAAAATTCAACCCTTATACTTTATAGTATTATAAGTTAATAATATACATACGTATAAGAACAAGTCAGTTTTACCGTTAGTAGGCCTCATTCACAAAGCCGGTCTATAAGGGGGGTATAAGGTTGCTGCCTATAAAATGGCAGCTTAATGGGTGTCCACTCTCACCCACCGCTTCCTTGACTGGTGGAGGGTCGTTAGCCGAACAGGTAGGACAAGGACTATAATTCTCATTAAAAGTATAATGATAAATATAAAGTAACTAAACCTTTTATAAATTCCAAATCTTAAACTTTAGGAAAATGTGAATTTGGTGCTATCCCATGAAATTACACTTTGAACGTTACCAAGTCGTTGGTGGAGCGTGTGTGGGTAACCGACACACTAACATGGAGTAGTAAGAGTGGCAAAGGATGATTAATGTTTATCATAGATCGGTGGAGCGCGTGTGGGTAACTGGCACATTGATTAGGTGATAAATATTAAGAGTACCAAGTTAATTTGCATGGTTATTCACACCTTGTTTGTGATCCTCGGCATCCCAGTTACAAACTTGAGAGGGCACAATCGAGATTTAAACATGCCATTGAAAAGTTCAATGAATCTCAAAAGATCTAGGGGTTTCAATCCAATTAAAACATAATAATTTATTTAGTTTTTCATGGTGGAAATTGGTGAATCGTCATTCGCCTACCTTCAAATATTTTATAGCTTGGATTACGGCATCCCTCTTCCAATTTATAAAGTATTGTGTTGGGTCCTAGCCTTAATATTACAGTTGGGTGTCTTATTAAGGATCCTATATCTAATGTAAACTTGTCTTTCTTCTTTTCAGATGTCTTCCAACAATGCTGCTTCTGGCTCAAACCCTACCGGCTCCTTCTCTCTCATGAACCTTTGTGGAAGGGTCATCTTTGATGGTTCAAAATTTAATGATTGGATCAGGAACATCAGGATGGTCACGCGTTACGATGACAAGGAATATGTCCTCGACAAGGAGCTGAAAGATATTGATGAGTCTACTGCTACTCTAGAGGAGATCGTTGACTTTAGGGCACATGAGAGAGATGCTACCAAGGTGGCATGTATCATGTTGGCCACAATGACAGCTAAACTCCAGAAGTCCTATGAGGACTTTTACCCTTTTGAGATGCACATGGACTTAATGGATCGCTACCATCAAAGTGCTCGTCAAGAGAGGCATGAAATCATCTTTTCCATGATAACAACCCGAATGAAGGATGGTGAATCCATCACGGGCCACATGCAGAAAATGCAAAGGTTTGTGGACCGTTTGCTGAAGTTGAATGTGAACTTCCCAGAGGAGTTGGCTATTGACATCATACTGCACTCCTTACCTACTTGTTATGATCAGTTCCGAATGACCTATCCCATGAACAAGGAGGAGGTCACACTCAGCAAGCTTCAAGGACTTTTGAAGACCACCGAAACTGGTCTCAAAGGTAAATTGGTTGTTACTGCTCCTGCTGCTAACACCGCCCCTGTTCTGGCAATCGGGCAAAGTAGAGGGAAGAATAGGAAGACCCCTTCGAAGGATACCAAGGGAAAGTCTCTTGATGGCTCCTCTTCAAGTGGAACCAAAGGTGGCTCTGTCACTCCTTCTTCCAACCCAAAGGAAGCTCAATGCTTCTATTGCAGGAAAAGGGGCACTGGAAACGAAACTGCCCCAAGTACCTGCAAGATGTTAAGGATGGGAAGGTCAAACCTACCCATGCAGGTATTTATACTATATTGTCTAATAACTCACCGCATACTAATTCTTGGGTCCTTGATACAGGTTGTGGTATTCGTATATGTTCTAATTTGCAGGGCCTAAGAAGAAGTGAGGATATGGAGCACGCAAAGATAAACTTGATCATGGGGAATAGGAAAGCTTCACCTGTTACCAAGATTGGAGTTTATTCTTTGTTGCTAAGTAGTGGGTTAGTGTTAGATTTGAATAAGTGTTGTTACTCGTCCGAAATGGCAAGAAATATTATTTCTTTTCACGGTTTTTACAAACAAGGATTTACTTTTTCATTTGATATTGAATGTGGTGGTATTAATGCTTTTTATAATAATGTTCTTTATTTTAAAGCATTACCTTGTGATGGTGTATATGAAACTGTGTTGGTTGTAGATAACTTAGGAAATAATGTATTGCATATCGATTCTTCCACTAGTTTAGATAAAGCATCCTTGTGGCATTGTCGTCTTGGACATGTTAACAAGAAGCGCATAGGCCAACTCCAGAAGCTGGAGTCTTGGAGTCGTTTGACTTAAGGTCAGATGATAGTTGCGACTCTTGTTTGCTTGGAAAAATAACAAAGTCACCCTTCACTGGTACTTGTGCTAGGGGTGAAGGTTTGTTGGACCTCATACACACAGATGTGTGTGGACCCTTCAGAACCGCCACAAGGGATGCTAACCGCTTCTATGTGACTTTTACCGATGATTACAGTAGATATGGTTATGTCTACTTAATCAAGCATAAGTCAGAAACCTTCGAAAAATTCAAGGAGCTGGGCAGTGTTATGATTACAGTAGCTGGGCAGGAACATTAAGATGCTTCAATCCGATCGAGGAGGATAGTATCTTAGTACAGAGTTCCTTGACTATCTTAAGGAATGTGGAATTGTTTCACAATTGACACCTCCCAAAACACCACAGCTTAATGGTGCGGCTGAGAGGCGCAATCAAACCTTGTTGGACATGGTTCATTCCATGATGAGTCGAGCTTCATTACCAATCTCATTCTGGGGGTATGCCTTAGAGACTGTCGCCCATATCCTAAATCTAGTACCTACCAAGAAGGTTGCCAAAACACCTCATGATATATGGATTGGGAGGCTTTCGTGAGACGTGAGACTCAGGACAAGCTCGAACCTCATAGTGAGTGTTGTATTTTCATCGGCTACCCACATAAATCCTTTGGTTACCTCTTCTACAGACCCAGTGAGAATGTGGTCTTTGTGGCAAGGAGAGGGGTCTTTCAAGAGAGAGAGTTTATAAGCCAAGGAAATAGTGGGAGGCAAATTGACCTTGAAGAACTTCAAGACTCAAGCGGTGAAGGAACCTCAAACCCTAGCAATCAACCTGATGAGGAAACTCTTATTGATGAGTCCGTACCTCTGAGGCATTCCACAAGAGTTAGGAATCCGCCTGAGCATTACTATGGTTTTCATATTACTGCGGAAGGTGATGCATTTATCAGTGATAGTACACTGGTAAATTTGGATGAGCCTGACAACTTTAAGGAAGCCATGGCAGGCCCTGAGTCCGCCAAATGGAAAGAGGCCATGGATAGCGAGATTCAGTCAATGTATGACAACCAAGTTTGGAATTTGGTTGACAGTGTACCGGGTCGTAAGACGGTCAGGTGCAAGTGGATCTTCAAGAAGAAGACCGACATGGATGGGAATGTACACACTTATAAAGTGCGACTGGTTGCGAAGGGCTTTACTCAAACTCTGGGAGTTGACTATGATGAGACCTTCTTACCGGTAGTGAAGATTAAGTCTATTAGGGTTATGCTAGCCATAGCTGCATTTCATGATTATGAAATATGGAAAATGGATGTCAAAACCGCTTTCCTTAATGGAAAGTTGGCTGAGGATGTTTACATGAGTCAGCCAGAGGGTTTTGTCGATGCAAAGCACCCTAATAGAGTGTGTAAGCTTGAGAAATCCATCTATGAATTGAAACAAGCATCTCACAGATGGAATCTTTGTTTCGATGAGAAAGTCAAAGAGTTTGGTTTTTCGAGGAGCGAAGATGAGTCCTGTGTATATGTTAAGGCTAGTGGGATTATAGTTAGCATTTTGGTATTGTATGTGGATGACATACTACTCATAGGAAATGACATCCCAACCTTGCAGCAGGTTAAATCTTGGCTTGGGAAGTGTTTCGTTATGAAGGACCATGGAGAAGCTGCCTATATCTTAGGGATAAGGATATTGAGAGACAGGAGTAAGAGACTAATTGGACTTAGTCAAAGTACCTACTTGTATAAGGTACTAAAAATGTGCAGCATGTAGGATTCCAAGAAAGGTGACTTACCAATCCAGAGTAACGCCAAACTGAGTAAGACTCAAAGCCCGAGTACAGAAGCTGAGATAGCTGAGATGATTCGAGTACCATATGCTTCCGCTGTAGGCTCAATCATGTATGCTATGACTTGTACTCGCCCTGATGTGGCCTTTGCTTTGAGCATGGTCAGTAGACATCAAGGGAATATGGGCAAGGCTCACTGGACTGCGGTGAAGAATATTCTCAAGTACCTACGGAGGACTAGGGACTGGGTCCTTACCCTTGGTGAGAGTGATGACTTGAGAGTTGTGGGGTATAGTGATGCTAGCTTCCAGACTAATAGGGATAATTTCCTCTCTCAGTCGGGCTGGGTCTTTACCCTAAATCGAGGAGCAATTACTTGGAAAAGTTCCAAGCAGGAAACAGTAGCTGGTTCAACTTGCGAATCAGAGTACATAGCAGCAGGCGAGGCGGCAAAGGAGGCAATATGGCTAAAGAACTTCATTGGAGACCTTGGAGTTGTACCAGCTATTAAGGAGCCTATGGAGATTTTCTATGATAATGATAGTGCAATTGTCTTAGCTAAGGAACCAAGGGATCATGGCAGATCCAGGCACATCGACAGAAAATACCACTTCATTAGACATCGGATAGAAGAAGGACTCCTCGTGGCAAAGAGGGTATCATCGGATGAGAACCCAGCAGATCCCCTCACGAAAGGGACTATGTAGGGTTAAGCGTTTGCAGCATGCGAAGTGCATCGGGCTGAAGGATGATATTAGTTTTACAAATTAGATAGCTATTTCTGAAACTTGTAAAATGTAATTGACATTTGATGATTAAATAAAAGTTGTTGTTTATTTATAAGTAAAGTGTTGATATCTTGTGTCAATTGTTTACTATTGGTTCAATTTTGCATGTTTTGACTTCCAGAATAATTATTTTATTCAAACTCTTCACAGTCAGTCATATGTTGGAAGTAGGTATGAATCAAGACTGTCATGAATTGGGCTTGTAGATGTATAAGGTGTTAGACATAGCAAAAGTTGCTACAACATTCATGAGTGCTCATAAGTTCTGAGTATTGGATTAAACCCACGCTCACTTGTATCACTTCATGGAGTTTATCTCGAGTGATCATGAGACGGTAATATCATATAAGTCTTCAAACCTAGAGATATTAGTTGTTGATTATGAGTTGGTTGTGCATTGATTGCACGAAAACGCATCAGTAACTTGATGTTATAAAACGAGCTTTTGTGTATGATTCAACAAGTAGTTAGTACAAGCATATGAGTCGAAGTTTATCTATTCCTTTTAATCCTTGGAGGATTAAAAGCGATATTCGGGCCCCTCGATGATTTTGTTTTGACCTATGTACTGGTCCATGTCAGAACCAAATTGATGTGTTCAGTTTAGTTCTATGTCAAACAAATCGGAAATCAGGAAACAAACTGCTGGACAATAAGTACAACATTATTCCATGTATTTTTTCCGGCTGATATCTAGAACATAGGATTATATGATTACTTATCTTAAATGGCGCGTCATCCTAGTTCCGCGAGACTTTGAAAGAGCTACGATTGCTGGTTGGATCCTAAAGTTATTCCTGTAACTATAGTTATTAGACTTATACAAGTGGGAGACTGTTGGATAAGGTGTCTAAGTCCATAACTATATTTAGTATGTACTTGACCCGGCTTGGCATGGTCCATTTGGGTTGCATGGCATCTAAACAATTGGATATACAAAATGAGAATAAGGACACTTATGATTTGTTAATATATTCTAATATATTAATATGAAATCATATTATTTAATTAGTATTGATCAAGAATTAATTTGGAATTAATTTTGTGATCAAAAGAGACTAATTAAATATATGGGGATTGATTATGTAAATCTTTCATTCTTATATAGTGGGCTTATGGTCCATGGTTCACTAGATTGGGCTAGGACCCATTGGGTGCTCCATGGATGCTCCATGGAGGTTAAAACCCATGGATCATGGGGGAAATGAAAAACCATGCACATTAGGGTTTACATGGTGTAACCCTACATGTTCCACACTATATAAAGAACCCCATATGGAGAAAAATCAGCATCTAAGACTAAAAGGGTGAGGGCTAGCCGATTTTGTGCTCAAGTGTACTTCTCTCAAGTTATTCCAATAGTTGTGGTGTTGTGTGAAGCATTTGAGGCATCACATTTAGGGTGCTAGACTAACAAGGTCTTTAGGAATCCAAGCAACAACAAAGGTATGTCATTCTTCTAATTTTTATATTACAAGTACCCCATTGTATGCTAGTTAGAATGAGAATCTTGGAAAAATCTTATTTGCATGTATATTAGAGAAAACATAGATCCAAGGTTTCTAGGGTTGCATGTACACCATTGGAGTGTTAGAATGCTCAAATCCCATCAACTATCAAAGAACATAAATTAATAAAAGTATTTATTCAACGTTAACTGTTTTTATTATACTATGTGTTACTTGTATACATATAATAATACTGCTTCTTACGAACTATGTCAGAACTAGAATTTCCTTTAGATATAGTTTGGGTTAGTTATGTACTTATAAAAGGTAATAAGTTCTAAATAAGTTGTACATTGATTAGGTCTCATTCTAAAGGTAGAGTGTGAGATTAGAGTGGAGTGTCGTATTCCTCCTCTTTATTGGATGACCAGAAATGGTAGGTCCAGATCAGACAACCGGTAGGTATGTATGGGTCATTGACCATAGTAGATGACAACACTTAACTATTCTAGGTGGTCTAGTGAATTATGTTGCTAGTGTGGACTTCTAAACCATAGACGTAGATAAAACATTTATAAATAACTCTGAACATTGGTTTCCTTCATATGACTTACATTGGCCATGGATTCCCCTAGCTGTGTAATCAACCATATACTCAGACGGTTTATCAGGTAGGGTGATTCCTTCAGATAATCATCGATTTAGGATCCATAAGAATCAGTTGGGCTAGGTAGAATGTCTTAAGGATATCTATGTTAGATTTTATATATACATGTATTATCTGTCAATGATATATTTGCAGGAATGATATTATGAATTATTATCATTAAATTTTTATGGGCTTGAAAACCCTATTCATCTCACCAGGTTTCCCAAACCCAAACAACTCATTTTATGTGCATCATAGGTAGTGGATGTAAGGTTTCTGATGCTTAGTAAGGATGCCGAGTGAAATAAGAGATGAGCCTGTATTTCAGGACCTTTTATATATTTATGTTGTAATGTATGTTTCGATATAAATGATGACATCCTCAAAGTTTAATATAACGAAATAACTTCTGTTATCTCAATATGTTTTACATAACTAGGAATTTCCGCATCTCTATTATTAAATCATAAATATAAAATTTTAATCGGTTCTGAAAAATAGGGATGTCTCAAAATAGTTGTGTATTTTGATGCGTCTCTTTAGGGTATGGGTCCAGTGTTGAGGCAACGTGGTAGAGTGATTGCACATGCCTCGAGGCAGTTGAAGTCTTATGAGGCTATTTACTCAACAAACTACTTGAATATAAGAGAAGTGTTTTTTGCTCTCAGGATTTAGAGACACCACTTTTATGGTGTCAAGTGTACCATCTACACGAATCACAAGAGTTTGAAGTATCTTATGGATCAATATAATTTAAATATTAGACAATGAAGATGGTTATATATAATGAAGGATTATGATTGTGCAACACTTTACCACCCGATCAAAGCTAATGTGGTGGTCGACACACTAAGTTGGAAGATAAATAATGTACATTTATGTGGGTTTTGTTTCAGGATTACAGTGGTTATACCTTTGTTAGAGTCGTTTGGGAAGGAACAGACCGAGGTGGTCAGGGTTGAGAATCAGAAGAAAGAGCGGGTCTACGGTTAGATTCCTATGTTTTTCAGAGATAGTCGAGATATGTTGACTCGATACGGCCGGATTTGGTTGGGACCTAGAAAATATTAATGGATTAGGTGAATAAATCTAATTTTTATATTCTTCTTGGTGCAAGTAAGATTTATAAAGACTTACAACATGATTATTGGTGGCTATATATGAAGTGTGGTGTAACCTAGTATGTGGAGAAGTGTTTGACTTGCTGGAAAGTCAAGGTTGAGCATCAGATGCCTCATGACAGGCTTCAGTCATTAGAGATTTCAGTATGGAAGTGGGAGCATATAACCATATATTTGATCACTAAGTTACCGAAGACTCAAGAATGAGGTTGTTATTTGGATTGTTGTGCATAGGTTTAACAAGAGTGCTCAATTTATAGGGATTTTGAAGAGCTCCTTATCAGGGAAACTATCCAAAATTTATGTTAAGGAGGTGATTGTTAGACACGGGGTACCAATTTCATTGGTTTGAAACGGAGACATCATATTTACTTCTCGGAGTTGTATAGGTTTACAAGGATTTAGGCTGTCTAATGTGTTATAAGGTTTTTGTAGAAGCAGTTTGTCAAATAAGGTGATCTAGTTAATGAAAGTGTTATGTCAGCACCGTTGTGGTTTCGAAAGGACTTGGAAGCCCCAAGGAAGAAATGCGCAAGAACATCCAAAGTTGTTTGTTGAGGCAGATTTCGAGGAAAAAAAACCAGATAAGTTGGGGAGAGTTATAACGCATTTTTCATATATGTATTATTTGAAAAGTTATTTGCTTTAAAGACTTAAGGAAAATGGATATTGATCAAGGACGTGTCACTTTCTATTGGTAGTCGTGATGTGATAGACGCACGTCCGACGTGACACTTCTATGTATTGGCACGACGCATTGTCCGATGTGACACTTATAGGGTTTCCTTTCTCATTTGTCTCCATCTTCCAGAAAACCCTATAAGCTTAAACCCTAGCCTCCTTCACTGATTCATGTGATTTTGGAGCCTTGAGAGTGAAACTTGAAGAAGAAGAGGAAAGGTGTATTTAGTGCAAGGAAGCAAGATCTAGTGAAGTTTCAACCTTCTTGTCACTTGTTATTGATTATTGATTTGTAAGTAATAAATCTTCAATATTTGTATGTTTTATCCATAGATCTAGTGCTTAGAAGTGTATTGGAACATATTTGGTCAAGTTTGTCCCTTTTTTCTTGGAGTTTGGAAACTTCAAGATTTTGAGTTGTTAAATGGTTTCTCAGGACTTATTGGGATGAAATGAGAGCATGAATGAGCTCTTTTTGCGCCATTCAAGAAGCTTTAAGCCTTTTTGGGCTCATTATGGATCTAGGGTTAGTGTTTGCCTTGTTAGAGGCTTGGATCTATATAAAGTTGGAAACGTTATTCATTAAGAACATCATTTTATGGTTTTGGAAAGTTATAGTTTCTATCGCAATCGATTAAGGACTTAACCAAAAGGTTGTTAAGGAAGTATACGTGACACAAACATTTAATGGCCGTGACATGTCTCATAAGGACCGGTCATGACTGTTTTGAACTTTAGTGGGTGCGACAAGCCTGATGATGATCGCGACGCGAATGATTGTTGACCGTTGACTTTTTGATCGACTGACTTTTGGTCCAACTTTGATGGATATGTTTATTAGACTAAGGATTTGCCTCTATTTTGTGCTAGTTGTTTCTTTTGAGGTGTCTATTTGAGATTGTGGTTGTTGGATTCAATTGGGTTTTCTCACTATACTATGTGTGATATTTTATGACATTTATATGGTAGGTTGTTTGTTTACTTATAAGGTATAATTATATGATCAAATTAGGGTAGTCTTTTGGTATGGTAGCATTAAGGGATTATGATGGGATCATATACCTTCGAATGGTTGACAACAAGGAACCTAGAAGTTGACTCACAATGGTAGGTAGAAGGCCTTAACGAAAACAAGATATTTAAAAAAAATTACAAATAATATCGGTAATATTGTAGATGATGTAAGGTTACAAATAGAACGTGAATAAATATTGGTTTTTAGAATATAAATATATGAGTATTTTCCAATACGAGAAAAACAATGATTTAACATAATATGGTTGTGTTCGGAAAAACTAACTTATAACTAACAGCTCAGCTGAGATGTGGAAGGTCTATACTTTATTTGTATGAATGTTCGGCAAAAGTAGCCGGAAGTTTTTAAAACATGTAAAATAACATAAAAAGACATCTAAAACATGTAATTGATCTTAAAAATGGGTAATTAAGTCAACTTGAAAAATCATAAAAGACTTTTTCTTAAACGCTACTTGAAATAACTTTTGAATTTATATTTTTTTGTTTTAGCTAAAATGTAGAATCCCATACCCCTAACAACTTTTTTTTCCAATTTTTTCTTAAAAGTTAAAAGCTATCAAAATCTTTGTGCTAAACACGCTATATGTATTTGATCAAATTAGATTGCGTCAAATGTTTTATTATTAATATTCTCTCTCTCTCTCTGTGTGTGTGTGTATATATATATATATATATATATATATATATATATATTTGAATAAAATTTCTAACAAGATTACTAGAGTTTGAAATCTGACACATCCAAAATATTGCTAGTGTTCTACTATTTAAATCTCATATGGACCGTAAAACGAATTAATTTAAACCGCTCAAATGGTATCTTTTACCTTTTGTAAAATGTTTGGACATGTCTTTCATGTTGATAACTTTAGTAGACTACATTTATTTTCATTATAGGAAAACATAACCAAACAATTTTTTTTTATTATATCATCTCTACATGAGACACGGGTATACTTTTTATTTTCTAGTACCATAGTATTGTAACTATTGTCAAACTACGGAAACATTATTAGAATTATTAGAATATTTTCATTTCTATAGCTTCAAAAAAAAGTAATACATAAAAGAGGTTAGTGGTAAGTAATAAATGCTGTATTATTTTATTAGGTAATAAGTAATTAAGTGATATTGTTGTATATTAAAAAAGAAAAGGGAATGGAAAAGCAAATTTAGGCATGTTGTATTAAAGGGTCAAGTAGCTTTTATTTCTCTACTCTAAATGGAAAAGGACAATATTTGATTCACATTTAACGTCCCAAGCCATTATTTTTTCCTATTAATTAAGAGAGAAATTTAAAAGAAAAAAATGTTATTTTGAGTTATATTTCTATATACAATAACAAATGCAACTTCATCTGAAAAATTATTTGTGTTGTATATAGAGGTGTACATCCAAATTATATTATTATATATACTAAATTGTACAAATGAATAATGGAATTCCTGTTTTACCACATAAATTTTTTATATTGTTATATTTAATACCTATAACCTATAATTTATGAGTTTCATACTTTGATCAGATAATAATTTTATATAATTATAGGTTTGGTCCTAAAAAAATTTGGATTTCAGATTTTGGTCACAAATCTTTCATATGTCGGTAGATTTGGTCCCCGTATAGAATTATATCTATATTAATTGGCAATGTCTTGTTTCCACTCATAGTTGCAACCCCTCTACTTTTAAAAACGATATTTTTATTCGTGAAAATTACAAAAATGATATTTGTGGTTGTCGAAATTATGTGATTTTTGTCCAAAAATGTTTTTGTGATGCAAAAGTAATCAAATTTTGGATATCTTATGCGTTTTTGGTTTAAAAGTGTTAACTTTAACAATTTAGTTGTTAACTTTTTTAAAATAACAAGTTTTTATTTTTTATTAGATATTAATAAATATAAGTTTTTATATTCAATATTTATATATTAATAAATATTACTTTAATGGATTGTTAATTATATTTAATTAATTTTTTTTAAAAAAAGATTAATTGATTATTTCTTTTTATTAGATTATCATATATTAACAAATATTATTTTAATTATATTTTTATTTATATATTAAAAATATTACTTTATTTGCTTATTATTTTTTTAATTTCTTTTTTATTAGATTAATTCTTTTTATTGGATTATAATTTATTAATAATTATTATTTTTAATATATATATATATATATATATATATATATATATATATTAATAAATATTATTTTATTGGATTACTATATTTTATTTTTTAGTTTTTTTTAACTGTTTTCTTTATTAGTTTAAAACAAAAAACTCAAAAAACAAATCTCACCTACCCCACATCTCGTAATTTATTTAAATATTTGGAAGATAACATATTTTGAACAACATCACCACCATCACCCAGTCTGATAATGGTGGGATGTGTGAGATTTTTTAAAAATAAATTAGGATGGTGGTAGTGTTGTCCAAAAAAAAAAGAATTAATCCAAACAATATGATAAGGGTCGTGTGACGAATAATTTTAGAGTATGTGTGATGAGGGAGACGTATAATGTCGAACAAAAATCAGACTACTATGACATATTGCAAGAGATCTTAGAGATTGAGTATTATGGCAACAGACCTTCAACTGTTGTACTGTTTAATTATATTTGGTTTGATAACAAATACAGTGTAATAGTTAACAAAAACTAGTTGATTAATATCAAATCCAACTCTCGACTTCAAACTGACGGTCTTTTTTGTTTGGCACCACAAACATACAAGTGTTTATACATCATACCCTTCAGTAACAAAGGAAAAAAAAGATAAGTGGACAAATATCAAGACAAAACCAAGAGGGGTATTTGAAGTCACTGAAGCTAAAATGACAGCAAACGAAATCTTATATGTTAAAAAGTAGTTTGAGTCACCATTTACTGTAATTCGTGTGGAACGACTATGTCTAACCTCAACTACAAATATGTATGACCAAATATCTTATCACGAGAATGAGCGATATGGGGAGGAAGATGAAGAAGATGGATATTTTGAAGACGGAGATAATGAAAATGAGTTATTTTATTTAGACTATTAATTTCTTTTAATTAATTTTTTTAATTTCATTTTTAGTGGACTAATTCTTTTTTTTTTTACAATACTACCACCATCCTAGTTTGTTTAAAAAAAATCTCACTCATCCCACCACTTCTGTACTGGGTGGTGGTGGTTGTGTTGTGTAAATATGTTATCTTTCAAATATTTAAAATAAATTAGGAGATGTGGAGTGGGTGAGAATTTTATTTTGGTGTTGTTTATTTAAAATAATAATCCAATAAAATAATATTTATTAATATATAAATATTATATATTAAAAGCAAAAACTATTAATATATTATAATCCAATAAAAAGAATTAATCTAATAAAAATGAAATTAAAAGAGAATAATAATCGGATAAACTAATATTTTTTAATATATAAATATTATACATTTAAAATAATTTTTTAATATATAATAATACAATAAAAAAAGTAATCCAATAAAAAAAATTTAAAAAAGAATTAATTAAAAGAATTATTATATAATAAGTGAATAAAATTAAAAAGAAGAGATGCAGAAACAGTGTTTATAGTTTGGTTGCAGAAATTGTCATCGTGGGTAAATATCGTTATATTAAAAGGTTAACAACCAAATTGTTAAAGTTAACAATTTTGGACCAAAAACATACAAGGTATCCAAATTTGGACTACTTTTGCACCACAAAATATTTTTAGACCAAAGTCATATAATTTTGACAAGCACATGAATCATTTTTGCAATTTTATGTTTTTATTGTGGACTTTTTAAAATCTGTTTTGATTAATAACACTTTCAATCTCTTTACTTTTTAAAATTTCATTTTGACCGACTATTTCTAATATACTTTGCACAATTCTATTTTTTACCACTTTATTTTTTTAAATGTATTTTGACCCTTCAACTTTAAACTTCATAAAACAACACTTTCGCTCCCTCTATTTTTTAAACTTTCATGTTTATCTACGTAATATAACTAATCTGATTTTTCCTTAATAGGCTTCATTCGTTAACTTAAAAAAATAATTATTTACATGTTTATTTTTATAAATTTGAGGTGGTCAACATTTTGACATAACTTTAGAACTTTTGTTCGTTATTTAAAAAAAACTTACTTGATTTTTTATGTACGTTTTGGTATAAATTCGAGTTTGTCTACGTTTTGATGTAATTTTTTTTACTTTTTCGTTCTTAGTTTTATGTGCGTTTCTTATGTATCTGTCGTGTCACATATAATAAATTTTTATGCTAATATCTTCAATTTCAATTTATATAAAAGATTCATTAACTTTAAAAAAAGTTTAGTTACTTATTTTTATGTATGTGTTGGTGTAATTCCAGTTTCTTTACGTTTCTCTCTTATTTTTATGTATAGTTCGTACATATGAATTTTGTCACTTGTAATACGTTTTAATTCGACAGTATATATTGGAGTTAGCCAATGGTACCGACCTTGCATATTTATCTAATAACAATTACATCGGTACCTAACTTTTATAAAAACAATCGTCAAAATCCAACTTACCAAACAGATTGACGCCCACAGTAATGAGTAGCAGGAAAATCCTAGTTGGATTTATTTTTCAAACCAAAATCTAATCCGAATCTAGATTGAGAAAAAACCGGTCTGTGCACATCATAAAATTTTGGGTGATAATCCTTCCACTTCAACAACTAATTGTCCACATAAAATATAAGTTTCATTGACTTGTAAGAGAGCTAAAAAAAGTATTAGTATCTTATGTGTATTAATCAATTTTTTAAGTGGAATCATCTCCTTAAAATTTTGGGACACTGAAATTTAAATTTTTTTTTAAAAACAGTTTAAAACTAATAGAAAATCAGTTATGTTAATGTTAGAAACCAAACAAAACAAAAATTTATGTTACATTCCTAACGACTATATAGTCATTTAAAACTTTTTCTTTTTGTTGCTAATGGGATGTTTGGTAGGATCCGAATCACCCCCAAGACCACCATATTAAATTTCTATATAAAGACTATGTATATGATAAGTATTTCGTACCAAAACATGTTTTCCTCTTCTTCTACAACAAAAACGTTCTCTAAGATCGCCCATAAGTTCAAACGTCCTAACGTTGAATCTTTTATACCACGGAGGGCTTCTAATGTGGTCAAGGAGGCTATATCAGATAAAGAAAGAGAAAATGAAAACCACTATTACATTATCTGTATTGCAAGGGATGGGTTGAGTCATGGAGAAGTTCAAATTCAGGAAAGATGCACATGGATAAAAGATGCAAAGTAGTCTATAACTAAAACTAGACAATGGATATGGGTTGAAAACTGATGTCATGGAGATGAATGAAAAAGTAGAATGAGTTGCGAAGAGAAAACCTTCCCCTACGAGTTTCCTGAATAGCAGAATTGCAGATGATGAGGAGTAGTTTATGTAGGGGTTGTTTAGTTAATTTTATGTATGTTATTTTTTAATTTAGGTATGTTATGTAACTTCAACTAATGTTTTGTGACCCTTTATCATAGTAAAGAAAATATATGTTTCGCTAATATTTAATAAAATAAAAAAGAACATAATAGAAAGCCACAATTATTATAAGCCTTGCCAATACGAAAAACATAACGCATGTTACTTAAGAAGATATTCAAATCACATGTTGGGAAGACATTGTTGCTTTGTGACCCAAAACTAGAAGGATGATCAAATTTGATGCACCTTTCTTACTTGATTATGATTTTCCACTATGTATTTTTTCTTCTTTGGATGATTCAAATTTGATGCACCTTTCTTACTTGATTATGATTTTCCACTATGTATTTTTTCTTCTTTGGATGGGAAAATTTGGTGCAATCTCTGCTACTATGACTTATTTCGTTACATCGAGAACAACTTTTGATTAATGGCCCCTCCCTTGCGATGGAATTCATCCAGTTCATTGGGGTCTGCCAGGCTGCCGTTTGTTCATTATTGGTGGCCTAAAAATGATCAAACCCTTTGCATTCTATCAATCATAAGGGACATAGTAAGGATTCACTTCCTCTTCATACAACTATTGATGATATCAAGTGTGGTACGCTTTGATAGCCATTCCAGAACATGATCATGTTTTAAATATTTTAACATAATAATGAGATGACAACACGGGAGGCTAGACATCTTCTAGTTTATATATGTGCAGGTTCTTTCCCCTAAATTGACAAAATAAAAATTGTACCATGTATGACCTCAAAATTTTCATTTGTAGCTGGACATACCCTCTAGTTTATAGCCTGTCTTTGCTTGATGCCCAACCTTTTTATCCACCCATGTCATTAGTTTGGTTGTTCCTTCTACTATATAAAGCAACAAAATATTATTGTTAATTTCATTTTATGCTTAAGGGAAGAATTATTTATATATTTACTATTTTTCTTAATCACACATGCTTTATCACGATGCTCATAACACAATTGTTACATGGTCATTTGGAAAAACTCAATGAAAATAATTACTAATATTTTACAAGCATCTTTCCATAATGAGTTGATGGATTCTACACTATTACATGTCATAAGTATTGAAAATAGTATCCAAGGTTATCAACTGTTTTGATAATATTTCTAGTAATAGCAAGTTCCTCTTGGTTCCCCTCATGACCCAAATATCATAAGAAATGGAGATAAACAAGTTGTTAATTTATTTAGGAAATAAAAAAATAATTAGGAATTATTTTGGTAATTAATTAAAAGGTTTTAATCAAATAAAAGAATTGAATATTAATTAATCAAAGAGATTAATTGGAATATTCTGTAAGCCTTTGAGAGGCTATAAGGGACGGTTTTGATATGTCCCTGTATAGTCGGATAGGGATAAGGCTCAAGTAAATCAGATTAGGATTAACCCTACAGTTTGAATCGTTTTAGGTATCTATATGCAACCTATAAATAGACTGATATGGATAAACCCTAGAGCAGATTATTCCCTCAATATATCATCCAAACCCTACCTCTCTCTTTTTGGACAAAATCACAACCTCCCTCCAAACGGTTGGTGATTTTTGTATAAAACCTAGTTTTAGGTTTCTTCCTTTTGTTTTTGGTGTCATGGGTTTGAGTCCATTAGAGGGGTGCTACATCGGATCTTTCATCCTTGCAACGAGCTGACACCTACAATATCACAAATGATCAATCCATAGCAGTGTTCTAAAAGGTGCGCCATGGCGTGAGGCGCAACTTCGCCGTCACGAAAAGCCTCATAACATTGTTGTTAGGTGTGACATGTGGCAATGCGTGATATGGCATGCAATGGCACATTATGGCGTGTTATGGCGCATGTTATTTTGTTTGAGACACATTTTTTGCTTTTTTATGCCTTTTCTAATCGGACATACATGTATTGTGTTTTTGTTAACTTTTTGTTATTAGTTGTTGATATAACACCTCTAAAAACTAGTTATATTTGATATAAATCTATATTTATGTGGTAATATAATTATAAATTAATACAAAATTCCCACCTTACATCATACCTTGAAAAACGCCATGGCTCGTTAAGCTTGAGGCTTGGCCTTGCCACCACGCCATGCCTCACGCGTTTTAGAACCTTGATCAATAGGTTAGTAGTTTATTTCTTTTGTAGATTTTAAAAGTACATTGCTATAACTAGTAAAACTTAGATTCTAGGATACATGTGCACTTAGATAAATATGTTGAATGTTTCCACTACCTTTAGATGTATACTTGATGTTATTAATCCACAACAGTGGTATTAGAGCTTAATTGGTTTTAGTTAATAGCAGAAAAATTGTATAAATCGATAAAACAAAAGAAACCTGTTTCGTCATAGACGCGGTGTGGTGACATGCTGGCCAAGGCGCATCCAACAAGCTAGATAGATTTCGTGATTTTGCTAAAATTTTGTTTTTTTTTTTGGGATAAGCCTCTTTATTAAAATATTATTTTAATTGTTTAAATCTAAATATTTGAATTTAGTAATTAATTTGAAATATTATTTAATAGGAATTTAAATTTGAATATTTAATTAATTAAATTTTAATATTATTTAAACTTGAATATTTATCTTGAACTTTCTTTATTTAATAAGAGAATTAAATTAGAAATATAAGATTACAAATTTAAAGGGTTTAAGTTTAGTATATGCTATAATCCTACTATACATATAACAATTATACCACATGGGTACTCACATGTTAATAAAAACATTATTGTCGAATCAAGAATAGGGATCATCCACTCTAACACTCTAAGAAAGGTTTAGGAAGGTCTCCATGATTCCTAATGAAGTTAATTTTTAAAATTCTTCACACTTACCACCCTCACCGTCTTTTTATTTAGAGTGGATTTACTGAAAGGGTTCGATCGGATTTTGTTTCAAGATTAAAAGTATTAATCAAGTAATAAAACAAAATTCCATTTTTATATAAATCGAAAATGTAAGTCATGTGCTACCCAAGAAAACACACACTTTCTTTATATTATGGTGATGTAGCATACATGTTTAATCGACATGTCATTGCGAGAATATAAACAAATATCAGATTCGCTCGGGAAATTATTCTGTTGATGTAGCGTTTGTGGTTAACCGACACATCAATGTGAGTATAACTTTGCTTCAAGGATCAAGCGGTTTTGCATGGTTGATTCACCACTTATTTAATGGTCTACGATGTCCCCATCATTAAATTTGAGATGAGCACAATCAATCTTAACATGCCATTGAACGTCAGTGAATCTCAAATGATATAGGAGTTTCAAGATTTTGAAAAAGGAAAGTTACATTGCCTACCTAAATAACTTTGTTGTATATTTATGACATCCCTTTATACATCGCAAAACCAAATATGGATCCTAGCTTTGTTAATTGATTTACGGTTAAAAATTACTTTAAGGATAAGTTCAAACTAACTAAACTACCTTTCTTTTTGTAGATGACGAATGACAGGAATAATCCTCCTCCTCCTCCACCTCCCTATCACCCCTCTACAAACTTGAACTTCTCTCTCATCTCGATCCAACACAAGAAGAAACTTACAAGTCCAAAATATTTTGAATGGATTCGTAACATAAGGATTGCCTTGAGGTACGAGGGCAAAGAGTATGTCCACGATAAGAATCTCCCATATGTCGATGATGAGTCATCTAAAGAAGATATAGATGCATACAACAAACATGATAATGAATCTACAAAAATAGCTTGAATAATGTTTGCGACCATGTCTCCTGAGCTTCAAAAGAGTTTTGAGAGTATTGGGGCATTTGAAATAAATGAGAATCTCAAAGAAATGCTCCAAGAGAAATCTCAACAAGAAATATTTGATATCATCAAATCTTGATGGCTTTTAAACATCAAAATGAGAATTATGTGTGTGTGCATGTTCAAAAGACAAAGTTGTACATTAATAGACTAAGGAATTTGTGTTTCGAAATTCTGAAGGAGTTAGCCATTGACATGGTCTTAAACTCGCTTCTTGTTCGAATCATCAGTTCATCATGAACTATAATACTCCCTCTCTCCCAAATTGATAGTCCAATTTTGATTTTTGAAGTCTTTTTTCTTCAACTTTGAACTTAAATATTTTTATTTGTGTTAGTATATTACTTGATAAAACTTATAACAATGAAAAAACATTTATAATACAATCCATTCATATATTTTGCATCAAGTATTACCTATCAAACACAAAAATATTTAAGGTCAAAGTTGAAGAAAAAAGACTTCAAAAGTCAAAAGTGGACCATCAATTTAGCACGGAGGCATTATGAACAATCTCAACAAGACCCTTATGAAGCTTCATGGTATGTTGAAAACTGTATTTTTGAAATAGAATTTTGAATAAAACCCATTAAAATCTAGTTGGATGTTGTTTCCATAGTAGACTCTTCCATGAGCATTACCTAACACGTCTTCATCAACATGTCCTAACACCTTTTTAATTGCTTCATGATGGATTAGATTCAAATGTATTGAAGAAAATTTGTGTCAGTCCGCAAGTTTCTGGATCTAGAACATGTACAATCATTTACTTATACATCCAAAACATACCATTTTATAAATTTATCTACATAGTTTTCATATAATCTTTTTTTGCTACATCTAACAATTTTTACTAAAATCTCTCCACTATACCTTTTTTTCCTAATGCTAGTTTAAGAGCTTCTTTCTCACTATAAAATTTGTATCTCCTTACTGGATCAGTCGAGTTTTGGGAGTGGGATGGAGCTATTGCATATTCTTGTTTAGGACAATCTAGTATATATGGCATTCAAAACATAGCCTTTGTCTGTGATTGTTGACAACCACGGGTCATTCAGTTTCAACATGATCTTTGTTACTACGTAGCCTCATGGATGTATGATAGATCCGAGTGATCTCTTTTCCTAATGCACAAAAAAGATGACATGCCGCAAAATAGATAAATGCTAGGTTAGAAAGCGATACCGAGGGATGAACCCCGATATTTCTCTCCGTTTCCTAAATTAGATGCCAATAATAGAAGTTGCTAAATTGCATATTGTAGAAAGGTTATGCCTTTACCAGTGCGTGTTGAGGTTTTTATATACAAAAGAACGGGTTTGGGTTCTTGCGTTTTCGATCGGGCGTTGATTGTATCCAAAGGTTAAAAGGGTAGTACCCTTAAATATAATAGTATTGTCTTTTCTGTATTTCTCAGGATTTTTCATAAGTACTTGCACGAATGATTTTCTTGTTATAAAAGATTGCCTTGCCTACTGCACAGTCGATTTGGGCTACTAAAGGTAGCCGGCCTAGTAAGCCATGGGCTTACCGTGTTGGTTAGGCATTCCTTAATGTTGTCGTGTCGCTCTTATGTGTGGACTAATCTCCATACACCATTAACACTTTTCTTTACGCTTTTAAAATCATTTATTTATATTTTGCGTAAAATCCAAGTACAAAAGATCATTTTGATTTACCAATGTTTGTTTCCAAACTGATAAAACACTAAGGATATCATAATCAATATAGATACATAAGTTACAACATAAAAACCTTATGGTCATGAATACTATTGCAAGTTGTCTCTTAATAACTCAGTATCCTAATCAAGTTCTAGTAGCTTAAGTCTTGACACCTGTGATGCATTTAAGCATAGTAGGTCAGGCTGGGGAAACTTGGTGAGATACATAAGGATTTCAATCCCACAATATTGATATGATAATATTCCATAATTATCAGACCAACAACATTAACCGTTCCCATACAATATCCATACAATCTTACATTCCTACATATTTTTTCCTACCGATCCTCATAGATCCTAGTCCAAGATTATCAGGGAGAATTATCCCCTCGACGAACCATTTAAGGTAAGGGTTTGACTATACAACTAGGGACTCCCTTGGCTGGTGTAAGTCTTAAGGCACCCAAGCCTTCAGAGTAATTTGATGAATAAGATATTACCTTTCATCTACATCTGTAGGTTATGAGCCTACACTTACAACGTAATTCACAAGATCACCTAGAATCATCAAGTGTTGTCACCTACTCTGTGGAGTGACCACACATACCGCTAATAGTTGCGTGATCGGGAACCACCATTTCTGGTTATCCCGTACGGACCTACCGTACATCGACACCTGATAGTGTTATGGAATAAAGCTTTACTCTCCATTCCTAGGTTACAAACATTCTCCTAATGAGACTACCTGATATCAAATTAACTAAACTATGTATTTTCCATAAGTATATGTTTATCCCTAGACTAGATTATAGTCCCTAAAACCAACTTTTTAATACCAACTCTATTCTTGGGCGACACTAACCTATCTTAGTGTGTGTGTGTGTGTCTATATATATATATATATATATATATATATATATATATATATATATATATATATATATATTCGATAAGAATATTAGGTATTATTAATCATTTATCTTTTCAACAATTTTACTTTGAATATTATTATATAATATTATCTGTTTATGCTAACATAAAATAGAACCATATATAGTTCACACATAGCACGTTATATATCTTAACTTATAATCCAGCCAATAAGAACATAATTCCTATATGACTTCCAATAGATATTTAATACTTTAATTAATACTTGTATTAAATCATGTTCATGAAAAGGACTATGCACTCACCTGAATTAGGTGGGTGATTGGTGATCAGGGCAGAGTTTTGCCTAACAACTTAGGTATTTTCGATACCTAAGTAATATTAATACAAAGTTTTAGTCTAACGATCCTGGTGACTAATAGTAGTCTAGATATACACTAATCACAATGTCTATATCAAGATCTATCAACTCAGGATCAACCAGGTAAGACAGTTAGGAGGCAGGATCATTTTGGCATATGCTTTTCTGAAATCCAACAACCAAGCCAACGTGACCATTCTATACACATCTCCCCTAAGTAGATCAATCGGTATTATGACTTGGAATCACTGATAAGTTTTATTAGGTGAAAAGGACTATGCACTCACCTGAATTAGGTGGGTGATTGGTGATCAGGGCAGAGTTTCGCCTAACAACTTAGATATTTTCGAGACCTAAGTAATATTAATACAAAGTTTTAGTCTAACGATCCAGGTGACTAATAGTAGTCTAGATACACACTAATCTCAATGTCTATATCAAGATCTATCAACTAAGGATCAACCAGGTAGGACAGTTGGGAGGCAGGATCATTTTGGCATATGCTTTTCTGAAATCCAACAACCAAGCCAACGTCACCATTCTATACACATCTCCCATAAGTAGATCAATCGGTATTATGACTTGGAATCACCGATAAGTCTTATTTATAGGTTCCTAATAATGACTTATGACTATAAATATAAGTTACACTAAAAAGACTAAAGTGTAGCTTAACTTACAGAGGTTGTTCTCGACAAAACTTAGGAAATTGCACTGGAATAGCTTCTACTCGCTAGCTACTACTACTTTAGGGATCGCAGGGCTTCGTCAAAGGCTAAAAATAAGAGAAGTGGGCTAGAACTGATGGAAATCGAGAGAGAATGACAGAAGGGGTGTGGAGGAATGAATAAGAGAAGTAGGCATTTTTGGGGTGCACGACGTGCAAAAGGGGTGCACGTTGCACATTTTATGGTGACGTATCCCCAACCACTTTGTGCCACGTGTCAGGCTCTCTGTAGTCTGCATTTTTACCTTCTAGAAGTGCACGTCGTGCACCTGTCGTGATCCACGCGCGGTGCGCAACACATATGTTGTAAAATCCATAACTTCTTCATAGGGACTTCGTTTTTGACGTTCTTTTTTTCCACGTGTAGCTCGCGACGAGTACTACAAATTTACTTAGGCTCCATTAACTAATTTTGACTTCTGTTTTAGCCCTTATTTTTATATGATTTAATGATTTTGCAAAAAATCATAACTCTCTCGTACGGACTCTGATTTTGGTGTTCCTTTTACAAAAATTCCTATCTTAAAGAGTATTATGATTTTCATTATGGCGACTTTAACCAAAAGTAGACTATTCTCTTTGTACTTTTTGACATTAGTACTTTTTAATTACGCAGTAGATTTTTATATCTTATAAAATTCATATCCCCTTCATATGAACTCGGATTTCTACGAAATTTATATTTTCGGGATCACGTCGACGTATACTTATATATATATATATATATATATATATATATATATATATATATATATATATATATATATATATATGTGTGTGTGTGTGTGTGTGTGTGTGTGTTTTGGCGCACTTGTTTTTACGATTTACGGACGATTTGGTTGATTTTTCTAATTTTCCTAAATACGAAACTTATATAATATAGTTTGTAATGTGCACGACTATAGATTATCATATTCATTGATTTAATTTTAATAATGATTACTTATTATGTGTATGTTGAATTTGTGGGTGTTACAATTATCTCCCCCTTAGGATGATTATGTCTCATAATCAATAACGAAACAGGGCTTGTATAATAACTCTACACGTTAACTTTCCATCCTAGGTAATAACCGTAACTCTTATGTCATTTCTAATGAGTTTCTAACTCTTAGACTTCTTGACTATTGTCAATGCTTAATCTATCACCCTGCTCCCCTTTCTAAATTCGATCTCTATTTGGAGACTACTTCTCTTCCTAGAATAGACTTAACCTAAATCAAGGTCCTTAATTCGACTACCATAACAGACTGATGGGTCATGTTGTAATGACCTATCATCATATGATGTAATGGCTAGACTTAGGTCTCTTTGAGTTGGATCCTCACACGAAGGGTACTTTCTTTCATGTTCTAATGTGATGTAATCACATTCTAGTAGGTAGCACTTCTAACAATATGTTGCTTAAACCTAACGACGATTGTGATACTTCTATTGATCGCTTCGATTGTCTCTTCCTTCGATCTAAATTCGGATGCTACGTAGAACTTACTTCGTAGATTAGTCGGACTCGTTCGCTTTGACTACTAGGGTCGGAAAAGAAATCATCACCGAAACAAAAGTAATGATGGAAATGAACAAGAATAAGTGCAATCACTAGTGCCTTAGTAAACATATGACTCTCACTAATCCAAGCACGGGTCTTGTGCTTCAGGTAGTATAGGCCCATACTACCTTCCACACCTACTCATACTCGTCCCAAAATTTGTCTCGTAGTTTTCCCAAGTTACTATTTCCTAAAGATCACAAAATCAATTTAACACATATAGATGTGTCCAATTAATCATATACAACAAATTTCCTAGACTCCACTGCGATATCTTCCATGCGTATCTTCATCCGCAATTCTATTTTCCAGCATTTGACATAAATTCTTTCTCGTGTAGTGTCCTGCTCACAGGAACACCATACCAGAATTTATTCTTAACCAAACCATTATGTTGAAATCAGAATTTCTTAATGCCACACAACGACGTAACTTAACTAGAAATATTTATAACCTTCGGAAATGATTACAACAGTTATTATACATTATGCCCCTTATATTGGGATTCATGTCCTATTACTATCCATATAGGATGGCTACTCATATATCGATCAAGCAGTTTCATACTCTTGATTTCCAGCAACGACATCTGCTTCATCAATGATCATTTGGTAGCTTCTACCCTTGGGATTTGCTGGTAGGATCATTGGGGTTTTCTTCTCAGCTTTAGGGCACTCCGGCTTCATGGTCTCTTCTTCTCCGCCGTTCAAGCAAGCTTTTCCTTTTACTGGGTAGTTTGTAGAGATATGCCTCGACTTATTGCATTCGTAGCAGACGACACAGTCGCAAGAATGCTTCTTATTGCATTGGTCGCACCACTTTCCTTCCTGGTTGCTTCCAGACTCACTGCTTGACTTTTGAAGACTTCATCTTCTTTCTTTTTTTGTTATTTTTGTTGCTTCCCTCTGCTCTCCTCTTCTCACCAACTTCAGCTTTATCATCTATCCTTTTCTTCATAATCCATTTGATAGACTTTGCAGCCCAGATGACTGCGTCAAATGTATGTTCCTACTTAATCGACACAGTGTACTCCTAAGGTAGCCCCTTGGCATACCGGTCAATCTTGGTCAGTTTGTTCGGAACAAGACGTAGGCCAAACCCAATTTTATCAGTGAAGGCGTTAGTGTAGTCATCCACTGACATGCTTCCCTTTGCTAAATCCGGGAATTGATTCTCCAATTCCAACATTTTTTCAGCTGAACAAAACTTCATTTTAAAATGGGTTAATAATTCATCCCATGTCATCTGTAGGGGCTTGTTGGGGCTTACAACCTTCCCTAACGTGTTCCACCAACGAAGTGTTGTTCCCTTGAACTGCCTCACAGCATAGGTGGTTTATAACTTGCCCGTGCATCCACAATTTATGAAAGCCAACTACATCTCTGATATCCAATCGATGACTCCTATAGGATCTTCCTTCCTGTTAAATGATGATGGCTTGCAACTCATGAAATCCTTATACTTGTAGTATCCTCTGGGTTCATCATTTCTCTAGACCTCTAGTTTCTCCGGTCCTTGATGACTTTATGAGTCATCATTATTTCCTTCATGGACCGTCGTGGCATGTGAAGGAATCATTCCATTTTTGAGTTGTTCCATTACTACTGGTGCTCCTCCTCTAGCATTAGCTAGTTCCTGAGCTAAGAGCTCTCTAAGCTCATGTCGTTGCTGATCAAACATTTCTTGCTTCATCGCCCGAGGTTTATTCCTCAGGATTTAAACAACAACTCCTCCGACGTTCTGAGGTGTTGGGCCTCCTTCGTTATTAATGACTCCACCACTCCTTGTGATTTTCATGACATTCTAGATACCCAAGTAGGCATTTAGGATACCAATAAGAGAATATAGGTAGGGAAGGTTTAGACTCGAAATCCTCCTTATTACTCCGAAAAGTTATATGCCAGTTCCAACACCATAATTAAACGTTTAGAAATCTGAACACATAAAATTTCCTAATACTAGGTCGGCAACAAACTGTAACTTGTCCAGTACTTAGAAATCTAGGTAAAAACCTAAGGCATTCTATACATATCATTTAGCACATATAAGGCATTTCTAAAGTATGCTAGTGCATAATATAGCAAATAGGGTATTTAACCTACGTTATTCTATATATATATATATATATATATATATATATATATATTATTTAGAACTTAATATTATTTAACGCTTATACCCTAAATGTTGGGTTATGAGCATAACATCAATCCTATGGTGCATATGCAACCTTAATGCCTTGGACCTAGGTTTTTCTCAAGTTATCATATAATATTAAATATCCAAAGCATGAACCCTAACTGGCATACAATTTTCTAGATCTATAACATAAAATAAAGACTAGATGAATACCTTTTGTAGTAGCTAGTAATCCTTGGCCTTCAAGAGTTTAGTACCTCAAATACGATATCTTTAATAAGTAACAAAGACAAAAAGAAAGTTGGAAGAATATGAGAGAGGTTGGAAGGCACTCAAAAATTGGCTAGGGTTCTCCTTGGAATCAAGTGGCCGAAAATTGGAGTCCTAAGGGTTCCTTATATAGCTGAGCTGCTAGGGTTTCAGTCAAAACCCTAATCTGATTGCTTAAGCGTTAAGCAGTCTAGTAGACCCTTCCAAAAGGCCCCATATGGAGGAATTCTTCTATAGGCTTCCATAAAATTCGTCCATCCCTTCTATTGGGAGTCCACAACCCATCTTGCAATTAACAACTAATTACAATATCAGTCCCCTTAATTTAATTAGTTTCTTTTGATCACAAATTTAATTCCAAATTAATTAATAATCAATACTAATTAAATAATATGATTTCTCAATTAATATATTATTCATATAATATATTAATAAACCACAATTAACCTCTTATTCTCATAAATCATCCAGTCAAGTTGCTATGGTGAAGGCAACCCAAAAGGACCATGCTACTATCAAGTCAAGTACATACTAATTATAGTTATGGGCTTAGACACTTAATCCAATAGTCTCCCGCTTGGATAAGTCTAATAACTATAACTGCCAATGCAACTTCAAAATCTGATTAGCAATTGTAGCTCTCAAATAGCCGCTGTCAAACTCTGACCTAGTCAATGACACGTCCTTTAGATAAGGGATCATGTAGTCCTCTGTTCTCAAGATATCATGTGGACAAATACATGGAACATAGTCATACTTATTGTCCAACAGTTTGTTTCCCGATTTCTAATTTGTCTGACATAGAACTTAATTGAACACATCAATTTTGTCCTGACCGGGCCCGACACATAAGTCAACACAAAATCATCGAGGGGCCAAGATATCGCTTTTATTCCTCTTAGGATAAAAGGAACAGATAAAATTTGACTTATATTCTTGTACTATTTACTCATTAAATCGTACACAACAATACGTTTTATAACATCAAGTTACTGATGCGTTTACGCATTATCAATGCACAACCAACTCGTAAACAACAACTTATATATCTTGGTTTAAAGACTATACGATATTATCGTCTGACAATCACTCGTAATAAATTCGATGAAGTGATTCATGTGAGCGTGGGTTTAATCCAATACTCAAATCTTATTTCAGGAGCACTCATGAACGTTGTAGCAAACTTTTGCTATGTCTAACACCTTAGACAATCTACAAACCAATTCATGACAGTCTTGCCTCATAACCTACTTTCAAAGTATGATCGATTGTGGATAATTTGAATAATCATATTATTCTGGAAGTTAAAACATGCAAAAGTCAAACAATAGTAAAGAATTAACACAAGACAGTAACTTTACTCATAAATATAACTCATTTATTCAATCATCAAATGTCAATTACATTTTATCTATTACAAGTTTCTAAAAAACTATCTAATCACTAAAACTAATATCGTCCTTCAACCCGATACTCCTAGCATGCTGCAAGTGCTTAACCCTACTCAGTCCCTTCGTAAGGGGATCTGATGGGTTCTCTTCTGACGATACCCTCATCACTACGAGGAGTCCTTCTTCTACTCAATGTCTTATGAAGTGATATTTTATGTCGATGTGCCTGGATCTGCCATGATCCCTCGGTTCCTTGGTTAAGGCGACCCCACCCTCGTTGTCATAGAAAATCTCCATAGGCGCCTTTATGGCCGGTATAACCCCAAGGTCTCCGATGAAGTTCTTTAGCCATATCGCCTCCTTTGACGCTTCGCTCGCTGCTATGTACACTGATTCGCACGTTGAATTAGCTACGCTCTCCTGCTTGGAACTTTTCCAAGTTACTGCTCCTCCATTTAGGGTAAACACCCAAACCGAATGAGAGCGGAAATTATCTCGGTCGGTTTGAAAACTGGTGTCACGATACCCTGATACTCTCAAGTCATCACTCCCACCGAGGGTAAGGACCCAGTCCTTGGTCCTTCGTAGGTACTTAAGAATTTTCTTTACTGCAATCCAGTGTGCTCTACCAGGATTCCCTTGATATCGACTAACCATGCTCAAATCAAAAGCCACATCAGGGCGAGTACGTGTCACAGCATACATGATCGAGCCAACATCGAAAGCATATGGTACTCGACTCATCTCTGCCATCTCGGCATCGGTACTCGGACTCTAAGTCTTAATTAGTTTAGTATTGCTCTGGATAGGCAATTCTCCTTTCTAGGAATTCTCCATGTTGAAACGTTTCAACACCTTGTCCAAGTAGGTACTTTGACTAAGTCCTATTATTCTTTTGCTCCTATATCTCAATATCCTTATCCCTAGAATGTAAGCAGCTTCTCCGAGGTCCTTCATAGCGAAACACTTCCCAAGCCAGGACTTAACCTCCTGCAAGGCTGGAACGTCGTTTCCTATGAGAAGTATGTCATCTACATACAATATGAGAAAGCTAACTATACTCGCACTAGCTTTGACATATACACAGGAATCATCCTCGCTTCTTGAAAAATCAAACTCTTTGACATTCTCATCGAAACAAAGATTCCATCTGCGAGACGCTTGCTTCAATCCATAAATGGATTTCCCAAGCTTACACACTCTATTAGGGTACTTCGCATCTACAAAACCCTCTATCTGACTCATGTAAACATCCTCAGCTAACTTACCATTAAGGAAAGCGGTTTTGACAACCATCTGCCGTATTTCATAATCATGAAACGCAGCTATGGCTAGCATAACCCTTATAGACTTAATCTTCGCTACTGGTGAGAAGGTCACGTCATAGTCAACTCCAGGAGTTTGAGCAAAGCCCTTCGTAACCAATCGTGCCTTATATGTGTGTACTTTCCCATCCATGTCGGTCTTCTTCTTGAAGATCCATTTGCACCCGACCATCTTACGAGCTGGTACATTGTCAACCAAGTTCCGAACTTGATTGTCATACATTGACTAAATCTCGCTGTCCATTGCCTCTTTTCACTTTGCAGACTCCGGGCCTGCCATGGCTTCCTTGTAGTTGTTAGGTTCATCCATATTTATCAGTGTACTATCACAAATAAGCGTATCACCCATGGCAGTTATATGGAATCCATATAATACGGGTGAAACACTAACTCTACCGGAACATCTAAGAGGTAATGACTCGTCAATCGGTTCAACAGGAGTTTCCTCCTCGGGTTGAGCGCTAGTGTTTGAAGTTCCTTCATCACTTGATTCTTGAAGCTCTTCAAGATCAATTTGCCTCCCACTGTCCTCTTGGCATATGAGTTCTCTCTGTCGGAAAACCCCTCTCCTCGCAACGAAGACAACATTATCACTCAGTCTATAGAAGAGATATCCAAAGGACTTCTTCGGGTAGCCGATGAAAATACATCATTCACTACGAGGTTCGAGCTTGTCGTGAGTCTGTCGTCTTACGAAAGCCTCGCAACCCCAAACCTTGATATATGCTAACTGTTGGATAAGGTGTCTAAGTCCATAACTATATCTGGTATGTACTTGACCCGACCCGGCATGGTCCATTTGGGTTGCATGGCATCATGCATTTGGATAGACTAAATGAGAGAAATAACACTTGTGGTTTATTAATATATTATAAGTTCTAATATATTAATAGTATTATTTAATTAGAATTGATCAAGAATTGGTTTGGAATTAATTAAGCGATCAAAAGAAGACTAATTAAATATATGGTTTGATTATGTAAATCATCCATAACTTGTATATTGGGCTAAAGGCTCCATGGGTTATCAAGTTGGGCTAAGGTCCATAGGATGCTCCATGGGAGTTACAAACCCATGGGTCATGGAAATGAAGAGCCATGTTACATTAGGGTTTACATGGTGTAACCCTAAATGTAACACACTATATAAAGAACTTAACAACCACCAAAATCGGCTACACTAGAAACAAAGAGGGCTAGGCCAATTTTTAGAAGTGTTCTACATACTCTCAAAGTCATTCCAAAGCACTTGGTGTTGTGTGAAACATTTGAGGCATCACACTTGGGGTGCTAGGCTCTCAAGGTTTTCAAGGAATCAAATCAACTACAAGGTATGTAATTCTAGCCATCTTTTATGTTTAAAGTTCCCCATGTATGCTAGATAGGTTTATGAACCTTGGAAAAAGTATTTTGCATGTATTTTAGACAAACATAGATCCAAGGTTTTCTCGGGTTGTATGTACACTTAGGAGTGTTAGAATGCTCAAAACCCATCAGTGGTATCAGAGCCTAGGCTTGTTTGTTTGATACCTGATGCAAAATAGTGAAAAAAAGTCGAATTTCTTGTTGTCTGCACAGGGGACTCGCCGAGTCCATGGGGGGACTCGACGAGTCCAAGCATAAATTCAACCAACTCGGCGAGTCAGTTCATGCACTCGACGAGTTGGTCAGTCAGAGTGCAGATTTTCGACTTTTGCTACTGGAAATGGACTAGAAACCTTACCCTAAATTGTTTTGGTGTTATAAAACTTATTTTAGATGGTGTAATGTTTGTTCTAATCCATTTACAATGGCTAATATCAAAATTACATGATTATATGTGTTCATATGTCCTTGGAAATTTTGATATGACTATTCATATTCTTATGAGTTCATGATAGATCATAGGAATTACTTGTTTAATGCTTAATTCATGATCTTTATGTGTTTTAATGGAGTCCATAACTTGTCCTCAAGTTATGGATAACCAAAAGTCACTTTGTATTAAAACCATTAAAAGAACATATAAGTTACAAAAATGAAGAGCCTTCATTTTAATAACTCATAAGTTATGAATTGAAAGGTTTTGTAAAGTTACAAAACTTGCCCTCAAGTTTTGGAACATGTAAAGTCATCTAATAAACTTTAGTTCCAACCCCTAGAATTTTAAAAGTTAAAATTCAACCCTTATACTTTATAATATTATAAGTTTAATAATAATATATATATATATATATATATATATATATATATATATATATGTATAAGATCAAGTCGTTTTACCATTAGTAGGCCTCATTCACGAAGCCGGTCTATAAGGGGGGTATAAGGTTGTTGCCTATAAAATGGCAGCTTAATGGGTGTCCACTCTCACACACCGCTTCCTTGACTGGTGGAGGGTCGTTAGCCGAACGGGTAGGACAATGACTTAAAATTCTCATTAAAAGTATAATGATTATTATAAAGTAACTAAATGTTTTTATAAATTCCCAATCTTAGTTACTTTAGGAAAATGTGAATAAGGTGCTAACCCATGAAATTACACTTTGCACTTTGATTAAGTCGTTAGTGGAGCGTGTGTGGTTAACCGGCACACTAACTTGGACTTAACAAGGTAGGCAAAGGGTGACTTAAGGTTTTTCATAGGTCGGTGGAGTGAGTGTGGTTAACCGGCACATCGATTAAGTGAAAAACATTAAGGGTACCAAGTAATTTGCGTGGTTACTTCACACCTTTTTTTGTGATCCTCGGTATCCCAGTCACAAAACATGAAGGGCACACTCGAGATTGAAACATGCCATTGAAAAGTTCAATGAATCTCAAAAGAATCTAGGAGTTTCTAAAAACCAAATAAAACCTAATAATCTATATTTCGTTTTCATGGTGGCAATTGGTGAATCGTCATTCACCTACCTTTCAAATATGTTATAGCTTGGATTACGACATCCCTCTTCTAATTTATAATATATTGTGATTGGATCCTAGCCTTAATATCACATTTGGGTGTTTTATTAAGGACTATCTTGATATCTAAACGAAACTTGTTTTCTTCTTTTCAGATGTCTTCCAACAATGCTGCTTCTGGCTCAAACCCTACCGACTCCTTCTCTCTCATGAATCTTTGTGGGAGAGTCATCTTTGATGGATCCAACTTTACAGATTGGATCAGGAACATCAGGATGGTCACTCCGTATGAGAACAAAGAATATGTTCTCCACAAGGAGCTTAAGGTACCCGAGAAAAATGCTACTCCTGAGGAGCTTGCTGAATATGAGGCACATGAAAGAGATGCTACCAAAGTAGCATGCATCATGATGGACACTATGACAGCCGAGCTCCAAAAGTCCTATGAGGACTACTATCCTTTTGAGATGCACCAGGATTTGATGCACCGCTACCATCAGAGTGCTCGTCAAGAGCGATATGAAATCATCTCCTCCATGATAACAACCCGAATGAAGGATGGTGAACCCATCACGGGCCACATGCAGAAAATGCAAAGATATGTGGACCGTTTAATAAAGTTGAATGTGAACTTCCCCGAGGAGTTGGCAATAGATATCATTTTTCACTCCTTACCATCGTGTTATGATCAATTCCGCATGACATATCACATGAACAAGGAAGAAGTCACCCTCAGCAAACTTCAAGGACTCTTGAAGACCGCTGAAAGTGGTCTTAAAGGCAAGTCGGTTGTTACCACTCCTACTCCTACTCCAAACTCGGCACCTGTCCTGGCAATCGGGAAAGGTAGAGGGAAGAAGAGGAAGAACCCTTCGAAGGGTACCAAGGGTAAGACCCTTGATGGCTCCTCTTCAAGCGGAACCAAGAAAGGTTTCGTCACTCCTTCTTCTGATCCCAAAGAGGCTGAATGTTTCTATTGCCATGAAAAGGCGCACTGGAAGCGAAACTGCCCAAGATACCAGCAAGATATGAAGGATGGGAAAGTAAAACCCAACCATGCAGGTATTTACACTATATAATCTAATAACTCACCCTATTCTAACTCTTGGGTCCTTGATACCGGCTGTGGTATTCATATTTGCTCTAATTTGTAGGGACTAAGAAGAAGTGAGAATGTGGAGCATGGAAAGATAAACTTGATCATTGGGAATAGGAAAGCTTCACCTGTCACCAAGATTGGAGTTTATACTTTATTTCTAAGTAGTGGGTTTACTTTATATTTGAATAAATGTTATTATTCGCCTGAAATGGCAAGAAATATTATTTCCTTTCATGCTTTGTAAAAATAAGAGTTTACCTTTTCTTTTGATAATGAAGTTGGTGGAATAAATGCTTTCTTTAATAATGTGTTTTATTTTAAAGCATTACCTTGTGATGGTGTGTATGAAGCTGTGTCTGTTGTAGATAACTTAGGAAATAATGTGTTGTGTATTGATTCTACTAATGATAATAACTTGGATAAAGCATCATTATGGCATTGTCGTCTTGGACATGTAAGCAAGAAACACATAGGCCAACTCCAAAAGGATGGAGTCTTGGAGTCATTTGACCTAAAGTCAGATGATAGTTGTGAATCATGCTTACTTGGAAAAATGACAAAGTCACCCTTCATAGGTTCTTGTGCTAGAGATGAAGGTTTGTTGGATCTAGTGCACACAGATGTGTGTGGACCCTTCAAAACTGCCACAAGGGATGCTAATTGTTATTATGTGACTTTTACGGATGATTATAGTAGATATGGATATGTCTACTTAATCAAGCATAAGTCATAGACTTTCGAAAGGTTTAAAGAGTTTAAACAGGAAGTCGAGAATCAATTAGGCAGGAACATTAAGATGCTTCGATCCGATTGTGGTGGTGAGTATCTTAGTACAGAGTTCCTCGACTATCTTAGGGAATGTGGGTTTGTCTCACAATTGAAACCTCCCAGGACACCACAGTTGAATGGTGTAGCTGAGAGACATAATCGAACCTTGTTGGATATGGTTCGTTCCATGATGTGTAACGTCATGTTCTAAAAAGTGTTCGTTATGGATTTCATAGGCGAATGCTAGGGGCGTTTTGGTCTTTTATGGGCTTTGAGGTTATTTGAGAAAATTTTGGGCCGGGGTGTGTTGTTAGAAGCGTAGGGCTTCTCGCCACCTTTTCATGGATATAAAGTTCGTCGGAAACGGACTCAGAACGAAGAAGTGGCGATACTTTGAAAATGTTGCCAATAATAGTCCCTAATAAGGAATTGTGACAAGGTGGTCCTATGCATGCATAGAATGCATGGATGTAAAATAGTTGGGTACGCCCATCGTAAGTTGGGTTACTCCCAGCGTAGAAGGGGAAGTGAACGCGTGTGCAGAGAGGCGTACGCCCAGCGTATGCTCAGACTCACTAAACCCTAATTTTTAGGGTATGCCACTATATAAAGAATATAATGCCCTGGATATCAGCCTCCCTCTCATCCTAAGACAGCTACCATGAAACCCTAATCCTCCCTTAAGTGTTCTTGAAGCTTTGGTGGCCATTAGTGAGCATCTTGGTGTTATAGGACCATTTTCCAAGCAAAGAAGAAGCAAGCAAGGTGGTGGATCAAAGAAAGAGTTGTAGATCTGGGACTTTTGCCTATTTCCAGACCTTTTCAAGGTATAAAGTCTTGAGCTTGAAGATTATTCTCTTAGATCTCCCATAGGATGAGTTTTTGGACCTTTTAGGTCCCAAGATTGGACCTTTATGACTCAACATGCTTTGTTAGGCCTTGAGTTGCCATTCTCTGTTCTAAATGAGTCCCCAAGGCAGAAAGTTGCCATTTTGTGTGTCTTAATGGGTTCATGCATGAGATCTAGCCATTTTCATGAAATTTTATTGTCACATTTCAAGTTTGGGCCCTTTTGGTGGGTTGCAAGTCACCAAGTAGCCGACTTTATGGATTAAGACATCAATAAGGACCTGGATCTGAGTTTGTAGCCCCTGGAGTGGAGGAATAAGCACTTAATGGAAAAAGGACTTAACATGAGGATTACGCTGAGCGTACGTGTAGGTACGCCCAGCGTACTCACCTTTGTGCCTGTACGCTAATCGTACATTGGAGTACGCCCCGCGTAATGTTGCCAGTTTGGGTTTCGAGCATTTGGGCCTCGGTGTGGGCTGTGCTTTGGACTATAGGTCTATGGGCCTTAGTGGGCCATCAAGAGTCAGTGATTGTGGGCCAAGTATATGTGTTGGGCTTAGGGTAAGACCCAATAAAGGGATTGGGCCCAATGTAGCAAATTGGGCCAATAGTGGGCTTGGGAAGCCTATCTAGTGTTGGGCCTTTTATATTATGTTTGGGCCTTAGTTATGGACCATTTTGGGTAGGGGTGAAATGTTCATTTCACTCTGAGAAGGACTATTGCATTGAGCTAAGTGTTATTTGATCTTGGTAGCTCGGGGAGGTGAGGGAGCAGCAGTCGGGGAAAACTTCAGTTAGCAGTCAGAGGGTTATCAGCAAAGTTCAGCAGTGCAGGTGAGTTTCCCTTTGTGTGAATGGGTCTACGGCCACAATGCCGGACCATGTAGTAATGAGTAGGAAGACTGTCACACCCCCAAACCAAGGATGGCGGAAACGTCCGGGGGTGGAGGACTTCATGTATAGTATCACAACAACGAGTATAATAGTGCTCAAAGTAAATACAACCATCATAAATATAATTGAAAAGGTTACACCATAGTATATGTTTACATATTTCAAAATCAATTACATTATGATGACAAAATGAACAGTTTGACGATTTAACGTCCTATCCTCAAAGTGCTGATGTTTTCCTGTTTCACTGATTTCCTAAGAATACAAGTAGTTTTGAAAAAAGTGTCAACAATTAAGTTGGTGAGTTCATAAGAGTTTTGTTTGAGAAAGAAACCGTTTTCCTTGTAAAAGCGACAAAGTATGTTTCCAGAAAATCCAATATTTTCTTTATTAAGTGAAATGAATGCTTCTATGTTATGCGATAATGAACCCTAGAAAGACCCATAGATTCCTTCTATAATCGTCCAGTGTATATAAGTTATATAAAATTTAAGTTAAATAAACCGTCGAATATAATGGGTCTGCCCTAGGTCCACAACCAAACAAGGAACAGGAAGTAAGGCGGGCCCACCAATTCTAAGTCGATTATGACTAGATTCTTATATAACTCTAGCATATACACTTAGCAATTATAGCTGAAGTCTAACAATTCTAGATGAAATATAGTTTTAACAGAGATATGATTCCAAAGAAAATCCTATATTTTCCTTATAAGAGTTATGTGGTCCTAAATCCCAGGACCGAAAATAAACAAGTATTTTCCATAATTAAAGATATAAAAGTGGTTTTAAATCGGCATAAAACCCTTTTTAAAGTTAGGTAGTCCTAAATCCCAGGACCGAAAATAAACAAGTATTTTACCATACTTAAAGTAATTCTTGCAAGTTTAAATCGGCATAAACTCGTTTAGTTTAGAAGTAAAACCCCTTTTCAAAGTAGAAGTTTCCATGTAAACTTGAAAGATTGTTAACTACCTATGTGAGTCGCTATAACCATACTATGACGAGAAATAACCTCCACAACGTTTTTCATAAGTTAAGATACTATGACTCTTGTCACCCGTAGACCTGCAGGTCCCGCTGTAGCTAGCAGCAAGGTATGGAGTGTCAAACCCAATATAGATCTATACACAATTATCACGCTCTCCCTACAAGAGACTCTGGTTATAACTTATAGGAATTGGGATCCCGTACTCGAACGTACGGGGGGAGAATTGCCTCACAACCTAAGTTAACTAGTTTACACATAGTTTGATATTAAAACCTCTTCCGTGGAGGAAGAAAAATCACCTTCTTTGAATAAATAGTGATATGAAATCCTTAAACTATTACTATCATAGTTTATCACGTAGGATATGAAAAACCCATTTGTTTTGAGAGTAAAACCTTTTTCGTGTAGTAAAATCCATAAACTATGTTTATTGAAGTTTATTATATGTGTTCGAAATGAATGAGTAAACCTTATCATGAATGACTAAATTTTAGTTTATGATGATAAAATAACAGGAAAATACATTCAATATTTAGAACTTATGGTTATACATTTTGCTCAACATACTACAAACTACAAAGTGTTATCAAAGTTGTAAGCTGCTAACTAGATTTTTAATCTTTCTACACTGTTTTCGAAAAATCATATAAAAATCATACAAAGTCGAAAACTGAATCCGTAAATTGTGAGAGTTCACAAAATGTGTCTAGTTTATTCATAATTTTTATTATGATTTTTGGAAGTCTGTAACTTGTGTTAAAATGTTCATATTCACAAACTGGTCCGAATTCGTTTTTGAAATGATAGGCAGTTTTGTAAAAATCACCATAAATCGTAGACAAATCGTATGGTGATGTGCAAGTAGTCATTTTAAAGGTATGAACCTGAACTATTTGCACCTAATACAGTTTTGAAAACTAAAATGTTTAAGTTGACCAAAACAGTCCGTGAATGGAGTTGAACTTTTCTGATGAAGGCTGTTAAATGAGTTTAGTTGTGTTCTTGGTGTTTTAACTTGTATTCCCCCCCCCCCCCCCCCTTAAAACTTAAGAAAAACATGAAAAGATAGGGGTATGAACTCACCTTGAATGATTTCAGTAGATGGATGATGGAGAAAAGAAGTGTTCAACTCAAGAACACTTGGGAGATGCTTGAAGATTTGAAGATCTACAACAAATATGACGATATTTGTGTAAGCAATCTATGATTTGGATGAAGGATAGTAGAATATCGAGAGGTTTTCGACTAAATTAAGGGTCGGGATGCCCCGAGTGATTATAAGAAGTTGAGAGAGATTTTGAGAGAGATTTGGGAGAGATTTGACATACTTAGAGAGATTTGACATACATAGAGAGATTTGGGAGAGATTTCACATTCTTGGAGAGATTTCTCATTCAGAGAGAGATTTGGGAGAGATTTCACATTCTTGGAGAGATTTCTCATACAAAGAGAGATTTGGGAGAGATTTCACATACTTGGAGAGATTTGGGAGAGATTTCACATACTTGGAGAGATTTCTCATACAGAGAGTAGGCCTGTCGCAAAAACCCGAAACCCGTTCTAACCACCCGACCCGTTTCGAATTCGGATAGAATGGGTCGGGTAGAACGGGTAACGGGTATGAACATTCGGGTAATAGGTTAACCCGATAATAATATAGGTCGGGTTTTAGGTATGAATATTTATTTTCGGGTATACCCGAATACCCGAATTCTTTTTTTAAATAATACCAAATATACAATGCAGTCACGTATGCACACTTCAAATAAAACAAAACCCTTCGTTTCCTTCTTATGAACGACAGCTCGACAGTCGACGCAAACTTGCAAAGGGAATACGATGCTGAAGCTAAAGTCCTGAACCGTCATCACAATTCTCAATTTCTCACTATCGCACGGAATGGAATTAAAAAAGTACATAACATATTATAATGATTTGTATTCTTATTATATATGTACTTGTTAATTGTATGGAGTATTTTCCTACTCGATTCTTTATTAAACCAACCAACATGTAAAAAAAAAAAAAAAAAATTATCAATAAGTGTCATTTAAGAAATTTTCGGGTATACCCGATAATTACCCGACCCGACCTCAAACCCGAATACCCGAAACCCGAAAACCCGAATTACAATATAGGTCGGGTATCGGGTATTATTTTCTTAAGGAAATACCCGTTCTACCCGAAACCCGAAAATTTTACCCGTTCGACACCCCTAACAGAGAGAGATTTGGGAGAGATTTCACATACTTGGAGAGATTTGGGAGAGATTTCACATTCTTGGAGAGATTTCTCATACAGAGAGAGATTTGGGAGAGATTTCACATACTTGGAGAGATTTCTCATACAGAGAGAGATTTGGGAGAGATTTCACATACTTGGAGAGATTTTGGAGAGATTTCACCTTCTTGGAGAGATTTCTCATACAGAGAGAGATTTGGGAGAGATTTCACATACTTGGAGAGATTTGGGAGAGATTTCACCTTCTTGGAGCGATTTCTCCTACTTAGAGAGTTTTGGGAGAGTTAGAGTGAAAGAGATTGGGAGAGACTTCTTTTGTGACCTTTTTAAGTGTTTGGTTTCGTAACGCAAGGTTCTTACACTCTGTTAAGCCTTGTTATGAGTGTTATACGCTCTCGAGGGGTATGGAATAATGTCCTATCGAGTAGATTCATCACTTACCCTGATTAGGGTTTAGAATTTCCGAACACGTGAAAACTCTAAGTGATACTTTATATTAAGATTGCGAGTAGTACAATAAGAGTCATGATGGAAACCCTAATATACAAGGGTTAGATGAGTTGACCGGTTTGACTTGTTGACTTTAGTTGACTTTGACTTGGCCAAAAATTGACGGTTGTCACATCATCCCCCCGTTAGAAAGAATTTTGTCCCGAAATTAGTGTCTCGACTAGGACTTCAAGAATTTGGAGGAAATATGGGGGAACTTTTCGTGGTACAAGAAATTGATTATGGTGGGGAACAATCCGCCTGGTGTTAAATGATGACCCTGGAATTTCTTATTGTAACTTGAGCTGAGTCGATTTAAAAGGAGTTATTGTTTTGGAATGATAGTGTATTCTACGTGTGCCTTTATGCTCTCCGCTTTATACTTGGTATTACTACTATGAATATTTTATAATGTAGTTAGCGAGTTCCAGCATTACGAATGTTTCAACAAATTGTGATGAAATTTGCATTATAAGTCCTACCAGTTCTTTTATAGTTGCTTGGTGTAAACTAGTCGTATATCATTAAGATTGCAAGGGCATTCGGATGGGTGACCCCGCGCTAAGCCCACAACCAAACAAGGAACAGGAAATGAGGCGGAATCACACATTCTAAGTCCGTAGAATCTTAATGATATATGACCATAATGTTTACACTAGACATCATAGATTCACTTGTAAAAACCCTGCGTTTTTATATAGGAGGTAAGACTTATTTGGGTTTTGTCGTGTTCTCGAGATTTATGATTCGTATACTTTAATTGATGCTAGATTTAGTAAAAAAAAATTAAACGTCGATGTCAGAAACACATACTGATATTTATGGGTGGTTCCGGGCTGGTTTCTCCTGCAGTGATCGCAAGCACTCTTCCACCATCACCGACATTCCTTGCTCTTGGGCAGCCCCTTTTAAAGAGCCCTGCTTCGCCGCACTCATAACAAGCTGGGCTTACTCTAGTGCCAGGGACCTGGTTGATGGGTCGTGCTGGTGCCTTACAGAAACGGACAGTGTTCCCCTTTCTGTTGCAATTTTTGCAATGTATCTCTTGGCAAGCCCCAGTGTGATGGAAGTTACACTTGTTGCATTTCGGAAGGGTTCCAGCGTATCGATTTATGGGCGCTGGCGTGGCGTGGGTTGTGGCAGCATGAACAGCAACGATCTGTTGCTTCTTAGTGAAGTCCTGGGCTGGTTGGTCCTTCTTTTTGTCCCAAAACTTCCTTTTGTTGTTCCCTCCTCTTGCTTGTTCAGGGGTGGTTATCGTAGTGTCATGGCTGGCACGATGATCTATGAGTTGTTGTGCCAACTCCTTGGCACTCTCAAAGGTAGTTGGTCTTGAGGCCAACACGCTATCTTGAATTTGGAGGGACAATCCCCAGAGGTATCGCTCCAACTTTTTGCTTTCCGGGGTGACCATAACGGGACAAAGGAGTGCTAGATCACAGAATCGGACGGTATAGGTTTTAAGGTCAGAGTCTGTCATTTTGAGGTTCCACACTTCTTGCTCTAGCTTTTGCACCTCGCCCCTTGGGCAATACTCTTTCAGCATGCTTGCCTTCAAGTCCTCCCAACTCATCGAGTTAGCCACTGTAAGCGTCAGTGACTTAACGTGGCCGTTCCACCAAGTAAGGGCCCGGCCGGAGAAAGTGCGAGCTGCGAATTTGACTTTGATTGATTCGGGGCACGCACAGATTTCGAAGACAGACTCGGTCTTTTCGAACTACTGCATCAAATCGATGACTCCCTCGCTGCCATTGAATGAATCGGGTCTGGCATTGGTGAAGTCTTTAAAGGAGCATTCTCTAGAACGCCCTTCGCTATCTCCTTGAGTGGAGTTATTAGTACCGCTACCTGTCCGTCCTGCACCATCAGTGCTGATTTGGGACATAGCAACTGCCACCGCGGCCGTGACCGCAGCTTGGAACATTACAGGATCATATTGGGGAGGCGGCGGTGGTGGATTTGTTTACGTTCCGCTAGTGCGTCTAATAGACCTTCGAGGCGGCATCTTTCTATTATAGAATTTCAAAGACGAAATAAGTATAAGTCTTTTAGTAATGGTTATTAGTCGGGCGTCGTAAAAACTAGGTTATTAGTTTTCAAGTATAGTATTTTCCGATTTTTCGAATGTGGAAAACAATTCATACCAGGGGTCTATATAAATAAACTTATGAATTTAGTAGGAATGACTCGATTGTAATCTTGTGATTTGTTCCATGCCCTATCCACTCCTAAGATCACCCAATGTATACCAGTTGTGTGTAATTAAGGTCCAATAGGCCATTGAACTTAATGAGTCTGCCCTAAGTCCACAACCAAACAAGGAATAGGACCTAGGGCGGACTTACCATTTCTAAGCTGATCGTCTCTTAATTACGCGTAACCTCAAGGTATACATTAAGTAATCTTAGAGTTACCATAAGCAAATCGTTTGTAATAACAGGTTATGAGATATGTGGTAGGAATAAAATAAGGATAAATGACGAGAGTGACTCATGGACTAACTCTCCATAGCCCAACAGCACAATTGAATAGCACGATTGAATGTAGATCTAGTACTAAAAGATGAAAGCATTTGGATAATAGTTTCCATGAGATTAGATATCTGTCAATAAAACTGGAATTACAGATGTAACAAGTTCGGGGAAAACAAATGACCTAGAAGTAGGTCTTACATCAACCAAGATGGGAAAATTTTTGATAGAATTACGACCTATTCAAGGCCTAACAGGTCTAAGTTTTAACAAAGATAGGAAATTAGACTAGAGTTTTATATAACTAATTTATATCCAGAAGAGAAGTCGAGGAGACTCTATCTGCGATGAGAACTACTAGAGTGGGTCCTTGATCCTGACAGAAGGCGTTCTATGTCCCTCATACGCCTTTCAGATCTTACTTGCTGAGCTCGAAGTTCCCTGACTTTGGCTTGGGTTTCGGCAAGTTCTCTCTGCAGAGCTGCATTTTGGTTCTGAGTTCTTGCATGAGCAGACTCCAGTTGGCGGATGCGGACAATGTTAACTCCAGTGTCGGTATCAACCTGCAGGATTTGATGGATAGCCACTCTACCCTGCTCATCAGTACGAGCAACCCTGCAGACTAGAATGGGCAAGATTCTGTCCGTTGAGCCTCCCTCGCTCAAGTCATAGAAGCTTCGGTCTCCGTTGTAAGGTAACGGCTGACCTTGCTCGTGACTCCATCTGATCAAGTTTGTTGCCCACAGAGGTGTGGGGCCTCGAAATGCTGGACGGGGGTTAGGATTTGGGTTTTGAGCTACTGGGGGTAGGTTGTTGACTTCTGGCTCTGAGTCAGAACCATCAGAAAAGCCTTCAGCTTGGTGATCATCCAAAGGGATTGGGTGATCATCTTCTGGCTCTTCCCCTAGCCATCCTGCATTGCCGTTGTTGGGATAGTACGGGTATCCGGGAAGATGGAATCCAGCCATGATATCTACGCGAGAAAAGGGGTAAAGAAATAATTAATAGACGAACTAACTAGATAATTACTTATAGGGGTGATCCTTATTAGTCACGTCTATAATTACATAGTGCATACCAGTTATACATAACCTGAGATAGAATAGACCTTCGAATAAATGACTCTACTCTAAGTCCACAACCAAACAAGGAACAGGAAGTAGAGCAATAGTCATAGATTCTGAGTCTATAATATCTTTAATTATGTATAACCTTAGCGTATGCACTCAGTCATTATAGACCTACTAATAGGGGTCTTTAGTTTTCATATAAGTTGGTTATAGTATCACCAAATACTCCTATAGTATTTTAATGTTTGTCTTATGTTTTCGATGTTTGTTTGTAGATAGAGTTGGTAAGTTTTTAGACTTGTTGCAACGCCACAACCATTCCCGGGCATATGCTAATCACTTCTGGGTCAGACATAATTGATCAGGCTATGTCATTCCCAGACCTGACCATACATCCCCAAGCCTACTTGTGCCATTCAACAATCACAACTTTTGTTTCGTTCTAGTATGATGTTGACCTTAGTATGTATGCATGCACGTATACTCTTACACGAAACTATTTATTTCTAAAAGTATAGTCTTTCGAAAATGTTTAATCAGAGACTTTAGTCCCAATGTATTTATAGTTTGTATATCTTATGTGGTTCGACATATTTAGTTCACTATAAACAATGCTCTGATACCAATCTGTCACACCCCCAAACCAAGGATAGCGGAAACGTCCGGGGGTGGAGGACTTCATGTATACTATCACAACAACGAGTATAATAGTGCTCAAAGTAAATACAACCATCATAAATATAATTGAAAAGGTTACACCATAGTATATGTTTACATGTTTCAAAATCAATTACATTATGATGACAAAATGAACTGTTTGACGATTTAACGTCCCATCCTCAAAGTGTTGATGTTTTCCTGTTTCACTGATTTCCTGAGAATACAAGTAGTTTTGAAAAAGTGTCAACAATTAAGTTGGTGAGTTCATAAGAGTTTTGTTTGAGAAAGAAACCGTTTTCCTTGTAAAAGCGACAAAGTATGTCTCCAGAAAATCCAATATTTTCTTTATTAAGTGAAATGAATGCTTCTATGTTATGCGATAATGAACCCTAGAAAGACCCATAGATTCATTCTATAATCACCCAGTGTATATAAGTTATATAAAATTTAAGTTAAATAAACCGTCGAATATAATGGGTCTGCCCTAGGTCCACAACCAAACAAGGAACAGGAAGTAAGGCGGACCCACCAATTCTAAGTCGATTATGACTAGATTCTTATATAACTCTAGCATATACACTTAGCAATTATAGCTGAAGTCTAACAATTCTAGATGAAATATAGTTTTAACAGAGATATGATTCCAAAGAAAATCCTATATTTTCCTTATAAGAGTTATGTGGTCCTAAATCCCAGGACCAAAAATAAACAAGTATTTTCCATAATTAAAGATATAAAAGTGGTTTTAAATCGGCATAAAACCCTTTTTAAAGTTAGGTAGTCCTAAATCCCAGGACCGAAAATAAACAAGTATTTTACCATACTTAAAGTAATTCTTGCAAGTTTAAATCGGCATAAACTCGTTTAGTTTAGAAGTAAAACCCCTTTTCAAAGTAGAAGTTTCCATGTAAACTTGAAAGATTGTTAACTACCTATGTGAGTCGCTATAACCATACTATGACGAGAAATAACCTCCACAACGTTTTTCATAAGTTAAGATACTATGACTCTTGTCACCCGTAGACCTGCAGGTCCCGCTGTAGCTAGCAGCAAGGTATGGAGTGTCAAACCCAATATAGATCTATACACAATTATCACGCTCTCCCTACAAGAGACTCTGGTTATAACTTATAGGAATTGGGATCCCGTACTCGAACGTACGGGGGGAGAATTGCCTCACAACCTAAGTTAACTAGTTTACACATAGTTTGATATTAAAACCTCTTCCGTGGAGGAAGAAAAATCACCTTCTTTGAATAAATAGTGATATGAAATCCTTAAACTATTACTATCATAGTTTATCACGTAGGATATGAAAAACCCATTTGTTTTGAGAGTAAAACCTTTTTCGTGTAGTAAAATCCATAAACTATGTTTATTGAAGTTTATTATATGTGTTCGAAATGAATGAGTAAACCTTATCATGAATGACTAAATTTCAGGTTATGATGATAAAATAACAGGAAAATACATTCAATATTTAGAACTTATGGTTATACATTTTGCTCAACATACTACAAACTACAAAGTGTTATGAAAGTTGTAAGCTGTTAACTAGATTTTTAATCTTTCTACACTGTTTTAGAAAAATCATATGAAAATCATACGTAGTCGAAAACTGAATCCGTAAACTCTGAGAGTTCACAAAATGTGTCTAGTTTATTCATAATTGTTGTTATGATTTTTGGAAGTCTTTAACTTGTGTTAAAATGTTCATATTCACAAACTGGTCCGAATTCGTTTTTGAAATGATAGGCAGTTTTGTAAAAATCACCATAAATCGTAGACATATCGTATGGTGATGTGCAAGTAGTCATTTTAAAGGTATGAACCTGAACTATTTGCACCTAATACAGTTTTGAAAACTAAAATGTTTAAGTTGACCAAAACAGTCCGTCAATGGAGTTGAACTTTTCTGATGAAGGTTGTTAAATGAGTTTAGTTGTGTTCTCGGTGTTTTAACTTGTATTCCCCCCCCCCCCCCCTTAAAACTTAAGAAAAACATGAAAAGATAGGGGTATGAACTCACCTTGAGTGATTTCAGTAGATGGATGATGAAGAAAAGAAGTGTTCAACTCAAGAACACTTGGGAGATGCTTAAAGATTTGAAGATCTACAACAAATATGACGATATTTGTGTAAGCAATCTATGATTTGGATGAAGGATAGTAGAATATCTGAGTGTAGGAGTAAGATACTTACCAAATGTAGAAGGAAAGCTTGGAGACAAGCCTTGAATCTCGAAATCTAGAGAGAGGAAGTGAGAGAGAATGAAGTTGTCACTTGGTGGAAAATGGAGTAATGTGAGGAGAGAGGAGAGTTTTCCAGCTCTTGACCAAGTGTGTGGCTGAAAAATGGTGGGAAAAGTACTATGGAATGACTGGGTATGGTGGAAGGACAAGGGGTTGTACTATGGAGGTATGGGGAGGTTGCTTGTGTCATACACTAAGTCAAAGTCAACACTCCACCCATAAATCTTACCTACTAGATTTTATTCTTAGGCAAGGATTTTCCCCAAAATATAATTAAAATATGAATATTTGGGGTTTATTATGTTAAAATACGAGTTTGGGTGAAAATCCCGCGTTAAAATCTCGAAAAACGGGCTCAAAACGCTAAAAATATTGAAAACCAGGCAAAAACTGCCAAATTCCGAAATTTGGGGCCGGATGTTCGGTCCTAGTCCTTAGAACCGAAAGTAGAAGAAGAAACCGAGAGAGGGGTTCGGCTGCGCGGGTCGCCTCTCGGACCGAAGGTGAGGCTCTGTTATGCATGGGAACCGAGAGGTCTCGCAGGCTGCTCATCAGGAGGGACCGAGGGTCAAGATCTCGGACCGAAGGCGTAGCCTTCTCGGACCGAAAGTGAGAAGGGAAGAGCAGAAGGTCAAGCTCGGTTCGGAATGATTCAGGGGACCGAAATGGACAGAGCGCTCGGTCCATTTCGGTTGAGAGGGTTTCGGTTCTCAGGAAGTTTGGCTCCTAAGAGGAGTTTCGGCTCCTTAAGGTTGTTTTTCGCGTAGACTTCCGTTTTCGAGCGGTTTTCGACTAAATTAAGGGCCGGGATGCCCCGAGTGATTATAAGAAGTTGAGAGAGATTTTAAGAGAGATTTGGGAGAGATTTGACATACTTGGAGAGATTTGACATACAGAGAGAGATTTGGGAGAGATTTCATATTCTTGGAGAGATTTCTCATTCAGAGAGAGATTTGGGAGAGATTTCACATTCTTGGAGAGATTTCTCATACAGAGAGAGATTTAGGAGAGATTTCACATACTTGGAGAGATTTGGGATAGATTTCACATACTTGGAGAGATCTCTCATACAGAGAGAGATTTGGGAGAGATTTCACATACTTGGAGAGATTTGGGAGAGATTTCACATTCTTGGAGAGATTTCTCATACAGAGAGAGATTTGGGAGAGATTTTATATACTTGGAGAGATTTCTCATACAGAGAGAGATTCGGGAGAGAGTTCACATACTTGGAGAGATTTAGGAGAGATTTCACCTTCTTGGAGCGATTTCTCCTACTTCGAGAGTTTTGGGAGAATTAGAGTGAAAGAGATTGGGAGAGACTTCTTTTGTGACCTTTTTGAGTGTTTCGTTTCGCAACGCAAGGTTCTTACACTCTGTTAAGCCTTGTTATGCTTGTTATACGCTCTCGAGGGGTATGGAATAATGTCCTATCTAGTAGATTCATCACTTACCCTGATTAGGGTTTAGAATTTCCGAACACGTGAAAACTCTAAGTGATACTTTATATTAAGATTGTGAGTAGTACAATAAGAGTCATGATGGAAACCCTAATATACAAGGGTTAGATGAGTTGACCGGTTTGACTTGTTGACTTTAGTTGACTTTAACTTGGCCAAAAATTGACGGTTGTCACAAAGACCCGGGGGTTAGCCCTAGGCACTGTATGCTAGTATGATATTCCGGACTAAGGTCCGATGTCGGGCGGGTGCCCAGTGATTGGTTTGCATGATAGATTATACTTGTTGTCTGTGTGATACTTGTATGTGCCTGGTAGGGAGGTAAGGGTGGACGAGGTCCCGTATCTCACCATTAGCAGAGTATGGACGGGGTTCCATATCTCATTAGTAGCAGAGAAGGGGCGAGGCCCGATATAGGAAATGAGTGAGTGTGGGCGGGGGCCCGCATCTCATTATCAGTAGGAGTGTGGACGGGGTTCCATGACTCATCAGTAGCACACAGGGGCGGGGCCCAAGACAGGCGAGGCCTTAGTACAGGAATGCAGTAGAGTAGTTATAGTTTATGTGTTATGCGATGCGTTATATGTTTGTATATGTTTAGCGGGTGGGGCCCTAAGACAGGCGGGGCCTAAGAGAAACAGATCTGTACACCGAGCAGGGCTCGAAGCCAGGCGGGGCCTGGAGCAAGCGGGGCCTGTTGTAGCGGGCGAGGCCCGAGGTAGTGGGCGAGGCCCAGTATTTGCAGTATGCAGTTATGTGTATGGTATGTGGTAGGTTGGGGAACTCACTAAGCTTCGTGCTTACAGTTTTCAGTTTTGGTTTCAAGTACTTCCGGTAGCGGAGGGAAGAGCTCGGGATGATCGCATGGCACACACCATAGTTAGTCAGCCTGGGATGTTTTACTCTGATAATAAGAATATGTTTTGAATTAACACTCTGATTTTATGTTATGATTTATGTTATGGATTGACAAATGTGGTTTAAGTAACGTTTTAAAAATGAAATTTTTAGTCATGATTTTTGGGTCGTTACAAGTTGGTATCAGAGCCTTGGTTTGAGGGATTCGGACATGCTTTCGGGTGTGTCTGAACTCAAACTGAGGAATTGGTATAGAAATTTTCAAAAGGAAAGCATTTTTCGTAAAAATGAATTTTTAGAAAAGAAAAAGAGTTTTAGAAAAAGCGAAAAGAACTTTGAGAAAAGAAAAGAACTTTGAAAAGAGAAAAGGGTGTGGTGCATGCAATCAGTCGAGCTCAAGTAAGTTCTCCCAAAATACCCATACAAGTTTATGTTATGACTATCAGTTTAGTAGAACAACATGCTAGATTAGGATTAAGGATCTAGGAAGTATGCCTTATATGCCTGTTATATGTGCTTTTGAGCCGCATGCTAGTACAAATTCCTGTATTTGGATAAAATTGCTTGATTATGTTCTGGTTAGATTTTCCTTTTCGTCTGAATGTTGCTTGCTTTGTGCTTTGTTGGATTCTTAGTAATGTGAGCTAGCTATTAAGTAAATATACTAGGTCACATGTGGCACAGGCTGGATAATCTCAGAGTGATAGATTTGACCCTATTGCGCAGCTCTCGTCTGAGTCCAACCGTTCTAGGGATGGGTCTATTACTCGAAGGATTATCTGATCTCTGTTGCATGTGGCTATATTCATGAGGTAGCTATTTGATATTACTGGGAAACTTTCAGCAGCTGAGGACTGGTTTGGGTCGGAGATTTCCCTAGGGTAAGCCTATGATGAGTTTACTGTTGGGAGCAGTAGTAGTATAAAAGGGACCTGGTGGAGTCGAAGCAGTTCTTGAGGAAAGTATGGATAGATGTGGAAGGTAGTATGGGCCGGTACTATTGAAATCATAGGATCCGTACTCGATTCGAGAAGGGACGAGATGAGACCGGGAAACTTGTAGTGTGTGTGTGTGTGATCCCTTAGCAGTGATATGTGTTTTGATAGTTATTGTAATATGTTTTCAGCATGGTGACATTGCGTGAGAGACCAGTGGGCGAATCAGGCGCCGGAAAGGGATCAGGCTCGGGTTCAGGGGCCGAGCAGCTCGAGGAGCGGATGAGAGAGTTTGTATCAGCTGAGATCACGCGTAGTATCTTAGACCAGAATCCTGTGATCTTTGGCACGGTCAAGGAGGGTATACTAGAGATTTTAGACGAGAGGCTTGGAGCCTTTCGCGCAGAGATGATGGCTTTGGTAGGAGCGCGTACCTTGACATTCCGAGAGTTTAGAGCTTGCGGAGCACCAGATTATCATGGGGCTAGGGAGCCCATTGCTAGCAGCAGGTGGTTGGCCGATGTTGCCAACACTTTCCGCACGAGCCGGTGTCCCGAGGGGGACAAGGTCAGACTCGCCTCCTGTCTTCTGAAGGACAGAGCGCGGGATTGGTGGGAGGAGATTGGTCATGCCTTGGGGTATGATGCCGCGTTGGACGCGATGACATGGGGTGATTTTTCGGCCAGGTTCAGGGCGGAGTTTGCACCGGTTATTGAGGTGCAGCAGTTGGCACGGGAGTTTCAGGACCTCCAGCAGACTACTGAGACAATGTCGGAAATCACCACCAAGTTCAGGGAGAGGGCTCTTCTTGTTCCGCAGTATGTGGCGGACGAGGAGATGAAGAAAGCCCGATATCACGAGATGCTGAGGAGTGACATCAGGCAGTTTGTGAGCAGGTCCAGCTGCAAAATGCTGGAGGATATGATTGCACGGGCTAGGGAGACGGAGATTGACCTGGAGCAGATCAGGAAGAGGAAGCCGGATGAGATTCAGGTAGCCACGGGTTCGGGCAAGAGACCCAAGGGGTCAGATTCGAGATCGAGGGATTATCAAAGCCGCAGCCGATGCGGGAAGTGTGCCAGGACGCACGAGGGTGCGTGTAGGAGTGGTAGTAGTGGTGATTATGGCTACTTCAAGTGCGGCCGGACTGGTCATTTCAGTAGAGATTGTACTGCTACCACCACTCAGGGATCAGACTTGATATGTTTTCATTGCAGTCAGAGGGGCCACAAGAAGGCCCAGTGTCCGGGTTTGCTTTCAGCAGGACAGGTGATGGCACCTGCCCCTACAACCTTGAGGATCACAGATGGCCGTCAGGGCCGGGCAGAGGCGCCCGCGGTGGGGAGCAGGGCTTTCCAGTTATCTACAGTGGAGGCGCGAGCAGCACCGGGCGTTGCAGGTGAGTATCTTTTGATTTCATGTCAGTTTTATTCTTGATTATATTGTTATGGTGCTGCAATTATGTAAAGTGAATGTATGTGATGATTTTCCTGTTGTGTTCGGATTATATGCCATCTGCATACCATGGGTTTCGGTCGGTAGTTCATAGTAGCACCCCCTTTTCTAGCCGGTTCTTAAGATGCAGTCGCAGTAGCAGGTGAGAGTGGGGGTTCGGGAAGTGCCTTATTGGTTTTCAAGAGTGGTTCAGTATTAGAGTCGGTTGTTGCTAGCAGTAGTAAGTGTTGGATGTCAGCAGATTAACCCCTTTTGTTAGAGAGAAGGCTTGGGAATCCTTCTTAAGTTGGGGAATGTAAGGACCTAGTCGAATCAAAGTGGGGGAGACGTATTGCAGAAGTCATGAGCTGGAGTAAGTGCAATTTGGGATGCCTTCGGATTAGTAGTCGGTGGTTGAGATAGAATGGAGAGCGTAGTAGGACTGCGAGATAGCCGCAGCATCTCCCAGCAGCGATTTAGTGAGGGAAGTGATGTAAGACTGCGGGTAAGTCGTAGGATTCATTAGCAGTTTAGTTAGCGGAGTGTGGGCGGGGGCCCGTATCTCCTAGTTCTCGGAGTGTGGGTGGAGACCCGTATCTCCTAGTTAGCAAGGTAGGGATCTGGAAAGGGTAGTTCGTTGAGATTAGTATGGAGTTGGCCTGCGTAGCCCTAGAGAGGTGAGACCTTAGGAGGGGCGCTCCAGGACACAGTTGGGTGAGACCCGTGGGCGAGGCCCGTATGTTAGTAGTAGTATAGGTGAGACCTGGGAGCAGGATTGCTCAGTAGTATGGTTTGGGTGAGACCCGTGGGCGAGGCCCGTGCGACAGTAGCTAGGCAAGTGAGACTAGAGGGATAGACCGCTCTAGGATATAGCAAGATGAGACCCATAGGCGAGGCCCGTGAGATTATAGTAGCACAGGGGGAACCTGGTAAGGACCTTAGGGTCAAGATAGGGGATCGATGATCCCAGGACTTGTAGCGCCAGAGTGGCAGAGTAGATAGAGCAGTTTAGATAGCCGAAGTTTCTTCGGAAGTCACTGGGAGCGACTAAGAGATTGTGTTGGGTGTAGTAACCGGTGGGAGTCCGGTAACCCAGATATTGACAGATTAGTTGGGACCATGGTGGTCTCAGTTCATCCGGAAGGCGGATAAGGGACAGCAGAATTTTCAATTAGTGGTGGTAATGATAAGAGAAGTATGGTATGAGGCAGCTAGTTGACCGAGGAGTGTTACGCCTCTCACAGCAGGGTTAAATAATCTCAGAGGGAAGGGTTTGACCCTGTTGCGCAACTCTCGTATGAGTCTAACCGTTGCAGAGATGAATCTTTTACTCGAAGGATTATATGATCCATTCGCTGGGATGGGTGCTCAGCACTAAGTATAGTTGTAAGAAGTATTCAGTGAGTACCGGCAGTAGTGACCAGCATTGGGAGTGGCTGGAGTAATGGATACCATGAGGGGTATGTCCTTCACGGCAATAGAGGAGGTGGTTGGTTATAGAAAGTTGCCTTGAGAAGGCCAGAGAACGCGCAAGGTAAAGGGGGGGGGGTGAACCCCTAGGATGTCCAGCAGAAGTACTCGGGGAGTACCGGAAGAATTTTTAGTTGAGTAAGTTGTGTTCTCAGGATTGACGGGATTAGAGTGCACTCGAGGTTACTATCTGTAAGACCTAGTTTTAGCTAGAATGACCGGGCAGAAGGCCATTGGAGGCAGTCCTCTGAGGATTGGGTTGAGCAGGTGAAGCGAGTATCGGGCAGGAAGGTTGTGTGCAGACTGCAGGATAGTTGGTCGTAGCGGACTTCAAGGACGAAGTCTAGTTAAGTGGGGGAGAGTTGTAACGCCCTGTTCTAAAAAGTGTTCGTTATGGATTTCAGAGGCCAAGGCTAGGGGCGTTTTGGTCTTTTATGGGCTTTGAGGTTATTTGAGAAAGTTTCGGGACGGGGTGTGTTGTTACAAGCGTAGGCTTCTCAGAACGAAGAAGTGGTGATACTTTGAAAATGTTGCCAATAATAGTCCCTAATAAGGAATTGTGACAAGGTGGTCCTATGCATGCATGGAATGCATGCGTGTGAAGTAGCTGGGTACGCCCAGCGTAAGTTGGGTTACGCCCAGCGTAAGTTGGGTTACGCCCAGCGTAGAAGGGGAAGTGAACGCGGGTGCGGAGAGGCGTACGCCCAGCGTTTGAGAGGTACGCCCAGCGTACGCTCAGACTCACTAAACCCTAATTTTTAGGGTATGCCACTATATAAATAATATAATGCCCTTGATATCAGCCTCCCTCTCATCCTAAGACAGCTACCACGAAACCCTAATTCTCCCTTAAGTGTTCTTGAAGCTTTGGTGGCCATTAGTGAGCATCTTGGTGTTATAGGACCATTTTCCAAGCAAAGAAGAAGCAAGCAAGGTGGTGGATCAAAGAAAGAGTTGTAGATCTGGGACTTTTGCCTTTTTCCAGACCTTTTCAAGGTATAAAGTCTTGAGCTTGAAAATTATTCTCTTAGATCTCCCATAGGATGAGTTTTTGGACCTTTTAGGTCCCAAGATTGGACCTTTATGACTCAACATGTTTTGTTAGGCCTTGAGTTGCCATTCTCTATTCTAAATGAGTCCCCAAGGCAGAAAGTTGCCATCTTGTGTGTCTTAATGGGTTCATGCATGAGATCTAGCCATTTTCATGAAAGATTATTGTCACATTTCAAGTTTAGGCCCTTTTGGTGGGTTGCAAGTCACCAAGTAGCCGACTTTATGGATTAAGACATCAATAAGGACCTGGATCTGAGTTTGTATCCCTTGGAGTGGAGGAATAAGCACTTAATGGAAAAAGGACTTAACAGGAGGATTACGCTGAGCGTACGTGTAGGTACGCCCAACGTACTCACCTTTGTGCCTGTACGCTAAGCGTACATTGGAGTAAGCCCCGCGTAATGCTGCCAGTTTGGGTTTCGAGCATTTGGGCCTCGGTGTGGGCTATGCTTTGGACTATAGGTCTTTGGGCCTTAGTGGGCCATCAAGAGTCAGTGATTGTGGGCCAAGTATATGTGTTGGGCTTAGGGTAAGGCCCAATAAAGGGATTGGGCCCAATGTAGCAAATTGGACCATTAATGGGCCAATAGTGGGCTTGGGAAGCCCATCAAGTGTTGGGACTTTTATATTATGTTTGGGCCTTAGTTATGGACCATTTTGGGGTAGGGGTAAAATGGTCATTTCACTCTGAGAAGGACTATTTCATTGAGCTAAGTGTTATTTGATCTTGGTAGCTCGGGGAGGTGAGGGAGCAGCAGTCGGGGAAAACTTCAGTTAGCAGCCAGAGGGTTATCAGCAAAGTTCAGCAGTGCAGGTGAGTTTCCCTTTGTGTGAATGGGTCTACGGCCACAATGTCGGCCAATGTAGTGATAAGTAGGAAGACCCGGGGGTTAGCCCTAGGCACTGTATGCTAGTATGATATTCTGGACCAAGGTCCGATGTCGGACGGGTGCCCAGTATTTGGTTTGCATGATAGACTATACTTGTTGTCTGTGTGATACTTGTATGTGCCTGGTAGGGAGGTGAGGGTGGGCGAGGTCCTGTATCTCACCATTAGCAGAGTATGGATGGGGTTCCATATCTCATTAGTAGCAGAGCTGGGGCGAGGCCCGAGATAGGAAAGGAGTGAGTGTGGACGGGGGCCCGCATCTCATTATCAGTAGGAGTGTGGACGGCGTTCAATGACTCATCAGTAGCAGACAGGGGCGGGGCGCAAGACAGGCGAGGCCTTAGTACAGGAATGTAGTAGAGTAGTTATAGTTTATGTGTTATGCGATATGTTATATGTTTGTATATGTTTAGCGGGCTGGGCCCTAAGACAGGCGGGGCCTAAGAGAAACAGATTTGTACACCGAGCGGAGCTCGAAGCCAGGCGGGGCTTGTTGTAGCGGGCGAGGCCCAGTATTTGCAGTATGCAGTTATGTGTATGGTATGTGGTAGGTTGGGGAACTCACTAACCTTCGTGCTTACAGTTTTCAGTTTTGGTTTCAAGTACTTCCGGTAGCGGAGGGAAGAGCTCGGGATGATCGCATGGCACACACCATAGTTAGTCAGCCTTGGATGTTTTACTCTGATAACAAGAATATGTTTTGAATTAACACTCTGATTTTATGTTATGATTTATGTTATGGATTGACAAATGTGGTTTAAGTAACGTTTTAAAAATGAAATTTTTAGTCATGATTTTTGGGTCGTTACATGATGAGTCGAGCTTCTCTACCAATCTCATTCTGGGGGTATGCCTTAGAGACTTCGGCCCATATCCTTAATCTGGTCCCTACAAAGAAGGTTGCCAAAACACCTCACGAGATGTGGATTGGAAAAGTTCCTAATCTAGCCCACATCAAAATTTGGGGTTGCTAAGCTTTTGTGAGACGCGACACTCACGATAAGCTCGAACCTCGAAGTGAGAGGTGTATTTTCATTGGCTACCCATAGAAATCCTTTGGTTACCTCTTCTACAGACCTAGTGAGAATGTAGTCTTTGTAGCAAGGAGGGCTGTCTTTCCAGAGAGAGAGAGTTCATAAGCCAAGGAAACAGTGGGACGCAAATTGACCTTGAATAAATTCAAGAGTCAAGTGGTGAAGGAACCTCATACACTAGCAATCAACTTGAGAAGGAAACTCATGTTGATCCAGTTGACGAGTCCGTACCTCTGAGGCGTTCCACAAGGGTTAGGAATGCACCTGAGCATTACTATGGTTTCCATATTACTGCGGAGGGTGAGACACTTATCAGTGATGAGACACTGGTAAGTCTGGATGAACCTAACAGCTATGCCGAAGTCATGGCAGGCCCCGAGTGTGCTAAATGGAAAGAGGCAATGGACAGCGATATACAGTCCATGTATGACAACCAGGTTTGGGACTTGGTTGACAATGTACCAGGTCATAAGACAGTTGGGTGCAAATGGATCTTCAAGAAGAAGACCGACATGGATGGTAATGTACACACGTATAAGGCGCGACTGGTTGCAAAGGGCTTTTCTCAAACTCCAGGAGTTGATTATGATGAGACATTTTCACCAGTAGCCAATATTAAATCTATTATGAAATATGGCAAATGGATGTCAAAACCGCTTTCCTTAATGGAAAGTTGGCTGAGGATGTTTACATGAATCAGCCAGAGGGTTTTGTCAGTACAGAGTACCCTAATATAGTGTGTAAGCTTGAGAAATCCATCTATGGATTGAAACAAGCACCTCGCAGATGGCATCTTTGCTTCGATGAGAAAGTCAAAGAGTTTGGATTTTCAAGGAGTGAAGATGAATCTTGTGTATATGTCAAGGCTATTGGGAGTATAGTTAGCTTTTTGGTTCTGTATGTGGATGACATACTACTCATAGGAAATGACATCCCAACTCTGCAGGAAGTGAAGTCCTGGCTTGGGAAGTGTTTTGCTATGAAGGACCTTGGAGAAGCTGCCTATATCCTAGGGATAAGGATTCTGAGAGACCGGAGTAAAAGACTAATTGGACTTAGTCAGAGTACCCACTTGGATAAGGTGCTGAAGAGGTTCAGCATGCAAGATTCCAAGAAAGGAGAGTTACTCATCCAGAGTAACGTCAAATTGAGTAAGACTTAGAGCCCGAGTACCGAGGCTGAGATAGCAGAAATAAGTCGAGTACCTTATGCTTCTGCTGTAGGCTCGATCATGTATGCTATGACTTGTACTCGTCCGGATGTGGCCTTTGCATTGAGCATGGTCAGCAGGTATCAGGGGAACCCTGGTAAGGCTCACTGGACTACGGTAAAGAATATCCTCAAGTACCTGCGGAGGACTAAGGACTGGGTCCTTACCCTCGGTTGGAGTGATTACTTGAGAGTCGTAGGGTATAGTGATGCTTAACCCTACCCAGTCCCTTAGCGAAGGAACCAAGGGATCACGGGAGATCCAGACACATTGACAGAAAATACCATTTCATCAGACATTGAATAGAAAAAGGACTCCTCGTGGCAAAGAGGGTATCATCGGATGAGAACCCGGCAGATCCCCTCACGAAGGGACTGGGTAGGGTTAAGCATCTCCAACATGCAAGGAGCATAGGGCTGAAGGATGATATTAGTTTTAGTAGTTAGATAACTTTGAAATTTGTAAAGTGTAATTGACATTTGATGATGAATAAAAGTTGTGTTTATTTATGAGTAAAGTGTTGCTATCTTTTGTCAATCGTTCACTATTATTTCTTTTGCATGTTTTGACTTCCAGAAATTTATTATTCAAATTATCCACAGTCGGTCATATGTTGGAAGTAGATATGAATTAAGAGTGTCATGAGTTGGTTCTAGAGGTCTAAGATGTTGGATATGGCCTCAACACTCATGAGTTCTCGTAAGTTCTGGGTATTGGATTCAACCCACGCTCGTTGGTATCACTTCATGGAATTTATCTCAAGTGATCGCGAGACGGTAATATCATGTAAGTCTTCAAACCTAGAGATATGTCTTGTTGCCTGTGAGTTGGTTATGCATTGATCGTACGAAACCGCATTGGTAACTCGATGTTATAAAACGTACCTTTGTGTGTGATTTAACAAGTAGTAGAACAAGCATATGAGTCGAAGTTTATCTGTTCCTTCTTGGATTAGAAGCGATATCTGGGCCCCTCGGTGATTTTGTTTTGACCTATGTACCGGGCCCGGTCAGAACTAAATTGATGTGTTCAATTAAGTTCTATATCAAACAAATCGGAAATCGGGAAACAAACTGCTGGACAATAAGTAAGACATTGTTCCATGTATTTGTCTGGATGATATCTAGAAGAGAGGATTATATGATCACTTATCTTAAATGGCGTATCATCATCTTCTCAGTTCCGAGAGACCTCGAAAAGAGCTACGATTGCTGATCGGTTCCAGAAGTCATACTTGCAGTTAGAGTTACTAGACTTATCCAAGTGGGAGACTGTTGGATAAGGTGTTTAAGTCCATAACTATATCTGGTATGTACTTGACCCGACCCGGCATGGTCCATTTGGGTTGCATGGCATCATGCATTTGGATAGACTAAATGAGAGAAATAACACTTGTGGTTTATTAATATATTATAATTTCTAATATATTAATAGTATTATTTAATTAGTATTGATCAAGAATTGGTTTGGAATGAAGCTCTAAGGCATACCCCTAGAATGAGATAGGTAATGAAGCTCAACTCATCATGGAACGAACCATGTCCAACAAAGTTTGATTATGCCTCTCAGCTACACCATTCAGCTGCGGTGTCCTAGGTGGCGTCAATTGTGAAACAATTCCACATTCCTTAAGATAGCCGTGGAACTCGATACTAATATACTCACCACCTCGATCGGATCGGAGCATCTTTATCTTCCTGCCCAATTGATTCTCCACTTCTTGCTTAAACTCTTTGAACTTTTCAAAAGTTTCTGACTTATGCTTGATTAAGTAGATATACCCATATCTGCTATAATCATCGGTAAAAGTCACATAGAGGCGGTTTGCATCCCTTGTGGTGGATCTAAAGGGCCCACACACATCGGTGTGTATGAGATCCAATAATCCCTCACCACTTTCACAAGTGCCAGTGAAGGGTGACTTAGTCATCTTTCCAAGTAAACAAGATTCGCACGCGTCATCGGACCTAAGATCAAACGACTCCAACACTCCATCCTTTTGGAGTTGGGTTATGCGCTTCTTGTTAACATGTCCAAGATGACAATGCCACAAGCATGCCTTGTCCAAACCATTGGACGAATAAATATTCAATACATTATTTCCTAAGTTGTCTACAACCATCACAGTTTCATATATACCATTACAAGGCAATGCTTCAAAATAAAACTTGTCATTATAGAAAGCACTTATAGAACCAATTTCATTATTAAACAAAAATCTAAAACCTTGTTTATACAAACCATGAAAAGAAATAATATTTCTCGCCATATCCGACAAGTAGCAACAATTATATAACTCTAAACCTAACCCACTACTAAGCATTAAAGAATAAACTCCAATCTTGGTGATAGGCGACTCTTTCCTATTCCCCATGATCAAGTTCATCTTCCCATGATCCACATCCCTACTTCTTCTTAGACCCTGCAAATCAGAACAAATGTGAAAACCACATCCTGTATCAAGGACCCAAGAAATAGCATGTGATGAGTTGTTAGATTGAATAGTGTAAATACCTGCGAATGAGGGCTTTATCTTCTCATCCTTGATGTCCTGCAAGTACTTAGGGCAGCTTCGTTTCCAATGCCCTTTATCGTGACCGTAGAAGCACTCTGCATCCTTTGGTCCCACTAGAAGAGGATCCATCATGAGACTTTCCCTTGTGGCTCTTAAAAGGAGCCTTCCTTGCTTCTTTCCTTTCCCCTGTCCAATTGCCAAGACAGGGGCAGCAGCGGTAGGAGTGGGTGCAACAGACTTGCCTTTTAAACTACTTTCAACAGTTCTTAGTAGGCCTTGAAGCTTGCTTAGAGTGACTTCCTCCTTGTTCATATGATAAGTCATTCTGAACTGATCATAACAAGGAGGCAAAGAGTGTAGGATAATGTCAATAGCCAACTCTTCGTCAAAGTTGACATTCAACTTTAACAAGCGGTCCACGTACCTTTGCATCTTTTGCATATAAGTCGTAATGGACTCTCCATCCTTCATTTTTGTTGTTATCATGGAGGCAGTGATCTCATACCTTTCTTGTCGAGTACTTTGATGGTACCTTTCCATCAAGTCTTGGTGCATCTCGAAAGGATAAAAGTCCCCGTAGGACTTTTGAAGCTCAGGAGTCATAGTGGCTAGCATGATGCACAACACCTTTGTCGCGTCCTTCTCATGAGCCCTAAACTCAGCTATCTCTTCAGGAGTGGCAGTAGATTCATCAATCTCCTTTAGCTCTTTGTCGAGGAAATATTCCATTTCCTCGTATCGAATGTTTTGAATCCAGTCATTGAAATTCGACCCATCAAAAATGACCCTCCCACATAAGCTCATGAGGGAGAAAGAGCCATAAGAGTTTGAGTTTGAAGTGTTGTTCGAGGTAGACATCTGAAAAAGAAGAACAAGTTTTATTAGATAGAAAATCCTTAATATAACACCCAAATGAAATATCAAGGTTAGGATCCAAACACAATAATTCACAATTCAGAAAAGAGATGCCATAATCTAATTGCAAATTATTTGAAGGGAGGTAAATGAAGATTTACCAATTTCACCACCCAAAAACAAAATTTGAAAGAATTTAGTTTTATGAAATTCCTAATTCTTTGAGATTCATTGAACTTTTCAATGGCATGTTTAATCTCAATTATGCCCTTCAAGTTTGTGACTGGGATACCAAGGATCACAAACGAGGTGTGAATAACCATGCAAATGTGTGTGGTACTCTCGATGTCATTTACCACCTAATCAATGTGTCGGTTAGCCACACATGCTCCATTGATCTATGATAATTCTCGAGCTACCCTTTGCAACCCTTGTTAGTCCAAATTAGTGTGTCGGTTAGCCACACACGCTCCACTAACGACTTGGCAAGGTGCAAAGTGCAATTTTATGGAATAGCACCATTTTCACGTTTTTCCTAAAGTAACTAAGATTGGGAATTTTGAAAAAACATTTACTTACTTTCATAATTATCATTATACTTATTAATGAGAATTAATGTCCTATCCTACCCGTTCAGCTAACGATCCTCCACCAATCAAGGAAGCGGTGGGTGAGAGTAGACACCCATTCAACCGCCATTTTATAGGCAGTTTCCTTATACCCCCCCCCCCCTTATATATCGACTTTGTGAATGAGGCCTACTAACGGTAAGACTGAATCGTCTTATACATATATATAATAATTACTCTTTTAATATTATAATAGTTTAAGGGTTGAATTTTGAACTTTTAAAAATCTAGGGTTTAGAATTTAAATATTTCAAAATTAAAACTTTCTAATTAAATTTTAAATTCCAAAACTTGAGGCCAAATTTTGAAACTTTTCAAAATCTTTTAGATCAAATTTTAAACTAATAAAATAATCATATAATTTTTTCTATTACCAATTTGACATAATCCAAATCAAATAATACAAATAATTAGTTTATCATATAATCTAGTAATTATCTTAGAATTTGACAATTATCTTTTAATTAGATGGGGATAATCATTACCATATCATAAAAATCGAATTTTCTTAGTCAAAACAGATTTTGGTAATGATCCTAATCCAATTCTGGTCAAAATCCCGAAAAATCTGCCAACTGACGAGCCGACTCGCTGAGTCCTACTATGGACTCGTCGAGTAGCCCCAACTCGTCGAGTCCTACTATGGACTGTTCATCAGACAGGTTGCAGATTTCGACAATTTTCAACTTTGAACAAATAACCAATGCATCAAATAACAGAAAAAACATCCTAGGCTTTGATACCACTATTGGGTTATGAGTATAACATCAATCCTATGGTGCACATGCAACCCTAATGCCTTGGATCTAGGTTTCTCTCAAGTTATCATACAATATTAAATATCCAAAGCATGAACCGTAACTAGCATACAATTTTCTAGATCTATAACATAAAATAAAGATTAGATGAATACCTTTTGTAGTAGCTAGTAATCCTTGGCCTTCAAGAGCTTAGTACCTCAAATGCGATACCTCTAATAAGTCACAAACACCAAAAGCATGATGGAAGAATATGAGAGAGGTTGGAAGGCACTCAAAAATCGGCTAGGGTTCTCATTGGAATCAAGTGGCCGAAAATTGGAGTCATAGGGGTTCCTTATATAGCTGAGCTGCTAGGGTTTCAGTCAAAACCCTAATCTGATTACTTAAGCCTTAAGCAGTCTAGTAGACCCTTCCAGAAGGCCCCATATGGATGAATTCTTCTATGGGCTTCCACAGAATTCGTTCATCCCTTCTATTGGGAGTCCACAACCTATCTTGCAATTAACAGTTAATTACAATATCAGTCCCCTTAATTTAATTAGTTTCTTTTTATCACAAAATTAATTCCAAATTAATTCTTAATCAATACTAGTTTTATAATATGATTTCTCAATTAATATATTATTCATATAATATATTAATAAACAACAATTAACCTCTTATTCTCATAAATCATCCAGTCAAGTTGCTATGGTGAAGGCAACCCAAAAGGACCATGCTACTATCGAGTCACGTACATACCAATTATAGTTATGGGCTTAGACACCTAATCCAACACTAAAATATCCTAGTGCTTGTGTCTATTCAGGTTTACAACCTAAAATATCCTAGACACATACCTCACCATCATTCCTTAATATCTAAGTTTAAGTTTAGAAATCCTACAAATTCCTAGTTCGCTTAAACTAATTCTCTGATACCAACTGTGACATTCTCTAATTTTTAGAACCAATAAAAACATTTCTTTACGCTTTTAAAATCATTTATTTATATTTGCGGAAAATCCCAGTACAAAAGATCATTTTGATTTACGAAGTTTGTTTCCAAAATGTTAAAACCCTAAGGATGTCCAAATCAATACAGATACATAAATTATATCGTAAAGACCTGATGGTCCTGAATACTATTGTGTGTTGTCTCTCAATTACTCAGTGTCCTAATCAAATTGTAGTAGCTTAAGTGTTGATACCTGTGATGCATATAAACTGAGTGGGTCAGGTTGGAGAAACCTGGTAAGATACATACGGATTTCAATCCACTACTAGAAAAACAGCCTTTTTCGACGCGCAATGCGTGTCGTAAAACGCTCAGACGACGCGCAAATGTGTGTCAAGGAAGGCCCTATCATAACGAGAGACGAAACTCTTTTGCGCGTCGTCTATTTACGACGCACATTTACAACACACATTTACGACACACATTTACGATGCTCATTTACGACATGCAATGCGTATCAAGGAAGGCCCTGTCATAAAGGAAGACGACACGCATTTGCGTGTCGTAACCTTACGACGCGTCTTTAGGTCACGCGTTGAGTATCATTAAAGCCCCTGTCATAAATGAAGATTACACGCATTTGCGTGTCATAAACTTCAGCAACCATTTACGATATGCATATACGACGTGCCTTTACGATACTCTTTTACGCATAATACAAAAATATAGAAACACATATATCCCAAAACAATCAATTTCATCCAATGACATCTTGTCAAAAAAATGTAATACATTGATATTAAAGGGATCTGATTGTACATTGTTATTAAGAGGTTTTCCCTAACTATATAACCTAATATTACATTGCTATAAAGGGGCACCTTCTTGTTTCAGTAACTCGTCATTAAGCTGTCTGAAGAAGCTCTAAAACGCTTCATGTATCCAACCAATCATCATGTCTCTTAGCTTCAATATTAATCCCAACTCTTGATCAAGAACAACACGAAAATCCTACACAATAATCATGTCAGTTGTATAATATCAATATCAACTAATTAATAATACACATGGTATTTATGAGAAAGGAATCAACCAAATTCAAATCAATATCAACTAATCAATAATTATGTCAGTTGTACAATATCAATATCAACTAATTAATAATCTATCAGTGGAGAAATCAATCTGTGTCTTTTATATCCACCAACCATATATTTATATTGTAATTTTAAACTAACTAATAACTATATAATATTCAAATTAAATGGAATTACCAACCATCAACACCAACAGGCCAATATGGAGCCTTAGTTGCAACATCCAGGCGTTGCAGAATTGCTTGCTCTGCCTTCATTATAGATATTGAAAACCCTACACCACAACACAACACAAAGATATTAGCCACTTTTTTGCATCAGAAAACGAAATGAACTTAACAAACCTGTCATATCAAGAGAAGTCATGAATGACCCTGTATACACTCTAAGAACAGCTACTCCATGTTCCAACTGTAAAATAGGAACAGCCTTTCCTGCAGCAATCATCAGTTCCATTAAAGGTGTCCCCCCTAATCTGAGATATACAATTTCCAAATCATAAATTCAATTTGTCAAAAAGAAATACATAATTAGCAATCTTATTTACTTTGAAAAATATAGAACAATATGCATATAGATAGCTTCTGAGTTTTCACTTCCATTAAAATGTTAACATAGGCTAGGGTAAGATACCACTTATCAAAGGGCAAGAAGCAACTAAACAAGAGAGATTACATTGCATACCCGTTAATCATAAGTACAACACGACTCCCATGTTTAATTGGAACATAGTTAGTCTCCTGAAAAGACAGAAACAAGTTACCATTGATGTAGAGAGTCAAAGTCAAAGTCAAACCAACCTGATGTTCAACAACAGTTTGTGTTCCCATTGATGTAGCAAAGTACACAAGTAAATAACAAAATGCGACCTTTGACCTATAAAAAATAATAGCAAATAAAAAATAATTACAATTAAAAAGTATTATTTAGATAGAGTAGCAAATAAGATATGAGCAAAACATTAATTATACCTGAAATGCAGATACTATATCATACGTGTGGCCTTGAAAATGACCAGGCTGCAAGAATGTTTTATAAACATTTTATGCATATTCATAAGCAGTTAACAAAAAAACCCTACTGAATCAGATTATGTAAACAAAGTGTTTATAAATTCTACAAATGAAAAATGGATTCAAACCTTAATGGTGCCACCAATCCATAGATCATTATACTTGGCTTGTTCAAGCGGCCCATTTCCATATTGGTACCTGGCATCTGAAAACAAAATATTTGAATGTATCTGATCATGTCATTTTCATATAGAAGAAACATTTTCCCATGATTTTAAGCAAGTGATTCATAATTTTAGTAATGACCACTAGAAATAACCCCTTTTCCAATATGTCAATCAAGATTCTTGAGAACGGCTTTTTTTAACAAGAAATGGGGTTAACTTTTTGAGATAGATTCCATAGCAAATCATAACCAACCTCAGAAAGATCAAAAGAGTTTACTTTCAACGTGAAAAAAGATTCCCACTAAGTATTTTACATAACTTGTAACATAAACTGTTAAAAGATTGTTTCTTTAACAACAAAAAAAAAAGGAATATTGAAATATAAAAGAAATTGAGGTTTAACTTACATTTTTGTCACAACCAGGGATGGAGATTGTAACATCCCAGAATTCAGGTATATCTCTTTGATCCTTTTCTTTCCTCAAGTTGTCAAAATTAGTCGTTGAAAAGAATGTATGGCTTTTGAGTACGATGGGCGTAAGGGGGAGTACGATGTGCGCACTCATGAGCGTGTTCTTGACGCGGAGGCTACCCAGTACGATGGGCGTACCATAGTGTACGCTGGGTGTATTAGGTTCAGATTGAAACCCTAATTGTGGGGGTGAACCCTATATAAGGAATGTTATGGCCTCACCTTTAGCCACTATTTCTAGAGAGAAAAACCCTAAATGTGCCCTAACCCTCGTTCTAGAGCTAGTGTGAGTGTAGTTGAGTTTGAAAGTGTTCTTGTGTGCTTTTGTAGAGAAGGAGGTGCTATTGAAGGAGCTAGAGTTGGAGGGCAAGCTTTGGATCTGAGCTTTCTGAGGTTGGAGCATCAGTTGGAGGTAAAAAGCTCAGAGCTTTCTCAACCTTTTTGATTTGTGCATTATGGACCATTTCTAGGGTTTTTGTCCCAAAGGTGGCGACTTTATGAGTAAAGGAGCTCCATAGACCTTGATCTGCCCATATTCAGTGTTTAATGTGATATAGATCCATAAAAATCCAATTTTGGACGTTAGGAGTGAGCCATGCATGATATATGAGCTCCTTAGTGAAGGAAGTGGTGTGATTTGGATGATGATGACCTTTACAGCCATGCAAAGGCGTAAAGTCACTGACTTTATGGATTAAGAGGCATTAGAGTGACCAGATCTGGGATATGAGCTTGTGTCTTAATCGATTAAGAATAAAATCATGAAGATTATGAAAACTAGGCATACGCTGGGCGTAATCCCAGTACGCGCAGCGTAGGGGTCGAGTGTCCCCGATTTTGTATAGCATCCAAGTACGCCCGGCGTACAGAGTTGTTACACGCCGCGTACTCCTTAGGGTTAACTTTCGTTGACTTTTAGGGTTTAGTCAACAAGTGGACTTTTGGACCATTGGAGGGGTAGAATGGTATTTTACCCTTCTGAGACAGCATAGGAAGGGATTAGTCTAGCCTTTGAGAGCCATTATTAAGTAGAGATATTTTATGTATGTGATTAGGCGGAGGCTAGATCAGTGTTTCGAGTTCGAGATCATTCGAGTTTACCCGAGGTGAGTCTTCTCACTATACATTACCTAGGGTGGTATCTATGTGTGGACTGGAAGGTCATACGTGTTTGCTTGAGATTATGTGTTTTGTGATTATGTATGCTATGTACTATTCTGACCGGACCGGAGGGTCCAACGATTTACGAGGCCAGAGGGTCCTCAACCAGACCGGACCGGAGGGTCCAACGAGCTAGACCGGACCAGAGGGTCCAACGAGCTACGGGACTGGAGGGTCCCGCTGAGACACATTGACCATAGGGTCGTACAGAGTATAGCCTCGAGTGGCGAATTGTTGTATGTGGTATTTTGGGGAACTCACTAAGCATTCGTGCTTACCGTGTTATGTGTTATGTGTTTCAGGTTCCCCAGAGGATCGCGTGAAGGCACCGACGTGATTGTACACACACACTTTTGATATGGAGCTATGTTTGTGGATCCTGGAATCGAATAATTGTTTTGAAAACTTGTTGTTTGATTTTGAACTGAGGATTAATGTTGAGACATATGTTTTATGGAATTAAAAATGAAAAATTTTGTTTGAAAAATCATGTCATTACAGAGATATTGGCATCATACCATTGGGCAGACATAACAGTTTCAATGCTATTAGCAATTAAATCCTTGGATTGAAGACTATAACACCTTCCTCTAGTCCCCATTGAAATGGCATCACTAACCCCAATAGTGTTGAACCTGAATCCAATCATTTCAACATCTTGAATCCCTTCTTTCACAGCCTCAGCTAGCTTCAGTAAGTGCATATTACAGGTATTCCCTTCGTACCAAACAGATGAAATACCAACTTGGGGTTTTTTAAGGTCGTCATCGGAGAGACCTACGCCGTAAAGGACGGCCTGAGAGCCACCCTTTCAGCACATACTTGAGGATAAAAGGTGTTCTCTGAAGGAAGAACGTATCGAACCATTGTGATGAAAAGCTATGGTAGTGTTTCACCATTAAGTAGAAGCATGACATCTTTTTTCATGGCTTCTATCTTTGCCATGTCATCGTTCCCTTCAAGAGCTTCTTTGATCTCATTGGAAAGTGCTAGTGTTCCTTTGTCAAACTGAACAAGTAGAGTGCAAGATTTCTCCATGGTTTCTATTGCAAATTATCAGATTTACTTTTAGTTCATCAACTCCAACACATTAGAACGTTTATTTCTAATATTCTAGAATGTTTGTGTTATTTGCAGTAATCATAACTCATATAGCTACAATCACATCCAAATTATTCATCTCTAGTGTAGACACTAAATAAGTTTGCAAGAATGTTGGGCATCAAAATCAAAAGGAAAAGTATGTATTAGTATCACATTTCTTACATGCCATTTGATATACAATTTAAATCAAACCTCTAAAACTTGAAGTTCATATACAGATCTATGCCAGATTGGAAGCACATAACTCAAACATGATTGGGATATTAGTAGCTTAAACATGTATAGTAAAGAGAGATTGAATGGATACATATAATCAATGATTTATCAATAACTAACACATAGATTATAACTTGCATTACAAATAAATAGATAGATTATTAACATCGTTCTAAAACAATATCAAAATAATCAACATCCAAGTACTACATCTTAAGCTTAGATTGATCAAAAGACCCCTGGCAACCAAGGCTAGATCAAATAACCTAGTGGATCTTGCCGCTCTAAAACGTAACAATGCAGGAATGCTCATTTTGATAGAACTGAATTGCAACGCACTGATAAAAAAAATGATAATTCTGACAAAGATCGCGTGCAAAATTCAGAATCTATATAAGTGTGTGAGGATTAGAGAGATTATTATTGTACATTACCTGATAATGAAGAAGATAGTACTTAGGTCACCGTGGCAAAATATACAACAGTTGAGAAAACGACAAACCACCAGTTGAAGCACCTGACTGCAACCTTCAATAAAGGAAACACCAAGCTGAACAATTTCATTATATTTGTTCTAAGAGGCAAAAAATCAAACAGTTGGTGTGCACTAAATACCCATTTATTCATATCAATACCTGAAAGGGCAAGGTTAAAGAGAGTATCAAGGTCAATATTAGCTGCTTCTTTGGCATCAAACAGGATGGAGGGACGGGTAAACGGTCTTTTGAGAGGGTCTGTGTCGGCTTTGACAATTAACCTGATTGCCTGCAGTGAGGAACAACAAAAAAAATCATTTATGTTTCTCCTTTGTTATCTCGGCTAGATAGAGATATCGACATCAAAGAGAGGATTCAGAGAGGAATTTACAGAAGGAGCAGAGAGAGGGGTGAAATTACAGAAGGCGCAACAAAAAAATCAGTTATGTTTCTCCTTTGTTCTCTAGGCTAGATAGAGATATCGACATCAAAGAGAGGATTCAGAGAGGAATTTACAGAAGGCACAGAGAGTGGGGTGAAATAAGATCTAATGGTTGTTGAACTCTCGGAATCAAGCCCTACGACTTCTGATCAACACAAGGAAGACGAAATTATTGAGAGGGAGGCTTGTTGTGCGAGACAGATCACAAAGAAGATCTGATGCTCGTTAAACCAAACCTAGGGCTTGTAAACTTGAGCATCTGTGGCAGTCTCTGTCGAGGTAATATTAGCCCAAGCTCGCCAGCAAAAAGAGATGAGTCGAGATCGTTGGTAGATGAGGTGAGCCAAAGTAGCGAACGTTGCAGAGAGCACTCCCATCTTGAAAAGAACCCTAGAATGATCCCTTCGATTTTTTGATAAAATAAATAGTCCGGAGGCGCGTTCAGGAATTATAAAGCGATATACTTACACGACACACATTTTATGATGGGCGCCCTCTGTGTTTTTATTTTTATTTTTTTCTGACACAAATTTTAGGGCACGCAAAAATGCGCGTCCTAAATCCTTCAAAATTTTGGAGAGATGACATTATTTTTACATCACACAGTTTTACGTATCGTAAATTCATGCGCGTCATAAATTGCATGTCATTAAAGGCCTTTTTTCTAGTAGTGATCCCACAATATTGATATGATAATATTCCATAATTATCAGACCTGCAACACTAACCATTACCATACAATATCCATACATGCTTACATTCCTACATATTTATTCCTACCGATCCTCACAAATCCTAGTCCAAGATTACCAGGGAGAATTGTCTCCCCGACGAACCATTTAAGGTAAGGGTTTGACTACAAAACTAGGGGCTCCCTTGGTTGGTGTAAGTTTTAAGGCACCCAAGCCTTTAGAGTAATGCAATAAATAGGATATTACCTTTCATCTACTTCTGTAATTTATGATCGTACACTAACAACGTAATTCACAAGATCACCTAAAATGATCAAGTGTATCACCTACTCTGTTGGGTGACCGGATATACCGCTAACAGTTTCCTGATCGGGACCCACCATTTATGGTCATCCCGTACGGAGCTACCGTACATCGACACCTGATAGTGTCATGGAACAAAACTTTACTCTCCATTCCTAGGTTACACACATTCTCCTAATGAGACTACCTAATATCAACTTAATTGAAATATGTATTTTCCATAAGTCTAAGTTTATCACTAGACTAGATTATAGTGCCTGAAACCAACTTTTTAATACCAACTCTATTCTTGGGCGATAGTAACCTATCTTAGTGTCTATGTGTGTGTGTGTGTGTTTTTGTGTGTGTGTGTATATATATATATATATATATATATATATATATATATATATATATATATTACATAAGAGTATTAGGTATTATTAATCATTTATCTTCTCAACAATTTTACTTTGAATAGTGTTATATAATATTATCTGTTTATTCTAACATAAAATAGAACTATATCTAGTTCGCACATAGCACGTTATATATCATAACATATAATCCAAGCAATAAGCACATGATTCACATACGACTTCTAGCAGATATTTAATATTTTAATTAATACTTGTATTAAATCATGTTAATGAAAGGGACTATGCACTCACCTGACTAAGGTGGGTGAATGATGATCTAGGCACAGTTTTGCCTAACAACTCAGATATTTCCGAGACCTAAGTAATATTAATACAAAGTTTTAGTCTAATGATCCTAGAGACTAATAGTAGTCTAGACACACACTAATCCCAATGTCTACATCAAGATCTATCAAGTAAGGATTAGTCAGGCATAACAGTTGGGAGGCAGGATCATTTCGGCATATAGCTTTTCTGAAATCCAATAACCAAGCCAGCATGACCATTTTAGACACCTCTCCCGTAAGTAGATCAATCAATATTATAAATTGGAATCACTGATAAATCTTATTTACAGGTTAATAATAATGACTTATGACTATAAATATAAGTTACACTGAAAAGACTAGAGTGTAGCTTAACTTACAGAGGTTCTTCTTGATAAAAGTTAGGAAATTCACTAGCAGAGCTTCTACTCACTAGCTACTACTACTTCAGGGATCGCAGGGCTTCACCAAAGGCTAAAACTAAGAGAAAATATGCTAGAACCAAAGGAAATCGAGAGAGAATGATAAAAGGGGTGTGGAGGAATGAATGAATATCATGCGACTATTTATAGGCATTTATGGGGTGCACGACATGAAAAAGGGGCGTACGTATCGCATTTTAAGGTGACGTCTCCCTAGCCACTTTGTGTCACATGTTAGGCTCTCTGTGGTCCGCAGTTTCACCTTCTAGAAGCATACGCCGAGCACCTATCGCGCACCGTGCGCATCGCAAAATACAGATTTTGTAAATTCCATAATTTTTTCAGACGGACTCTGTTTCCGACGTTCCTTTTTTCCACCTATAGCTCTCGACGAGTACTACAACTTTCCTTTAGGCTCCATCGGCTAATTCTGACTTTAGTTTTAGCCATTATTTTTATATGATTTCATGATTTTCCAAAAATCATAACTCTCTCGTACGGACTCCGATTTTCGTGTCCCTTTTACCAAAATTCTTATCTAAAAGAGTATTACGATTTTCATTTTGGTAACTTTACCTAAAACTAAATCATTCTCTTTGTACCTTTTAACGTTAATAATTTTTAATTATGTGGTTGATTTTTATATCTTATAAAATTCATATCTCCTTCATATGAACTCAGATTTCTACGAAATTTATATTTTCGGGATCACGTCGACGTATACTTTCAAAATAATATATATATATATATATATATATATATATATATATATATATATATATATATATTGGCGCACTTATTTTTACGATTTATAGACGATTCGGTTGATTTTTCCTATTTTTCTAAATACAAAACTTATATAATATAGTCTGCAGCGCGCACAACTATAGATTATCGTATTCAAGGATTTAATTTTAATAATTATTACTTATTATGTGTATGCTGAATTTGCAGACGTCACAAGTTCCCACCAACAACCGATTTATATGCAATGTTGTATTTAATAAACGGGCCTCTTTAGCTGGATCATACCATATCATTATCCAACATATACATATGTATATGTGTTAAAACTTGTTGAATACAATCTTTCTTAAACTCTTCACATCAGCTATTATCTGTATATCATATTTCAATGTTGGATGTTGGAAAGGCACACTGATATTAGTAGAACAAACTGAATGAATCTGGAAAATTTATATATGATGTAATTTTGTACACCGAAGATTCTAACAAACGATCTAGTATAACGTATATCAATTCCTCATTTTCTGAATTTCATTAACCACCGAAACAAACAACAATAAATATTCTTCTGAAATGTTAAAACTCATGTTTAGTTAACAAAAACAGAAATGGTATGTAGGAATTTTTTTCTAGTGAACCCTATAAAAAAACTAGTGAAAATCAGGCTACAAAACCAAAGAAATGGGTATAGATATTTTTTTTTCCCAAAATAATTTCTTATAGGATAACAAGCTCTACATTGTACGAATTTTTACAGTATTGGTTTTGATATTTGCAGTAAGGTTTTTGATTTTCGCAGTCAACGTAACAAGACATTACATGTTTTTTTTTCTTCAGAAAAATACTGTTTTTCTTTAGATTTTGCAGATGACATCACTTTTCGAAGTTTGCAAAACGATATTGTTTTGATTTTTCAAAATAATAATAATAATAATAATAATAAGCTTTTTTGCAGGTCACGCCAATTTCACTGATGTGAACTACAGAAATAGTTGTTATTTTGGTCATTTTCCATTTTTATGGGAAACCTTACAAAAAAAACTATTATTGTCAAACTATTATTGGTCATTTTCTCTTAATAATAATGTTATCAAACTTGCCTTACAATAATGAATTTCGTTTGTTTGGTATGTTTGGATAAGTTGCTTAATTAGGTACGATACGACATTTTAAAGTATAAATTGTTATGTATAGATAAAACTTGTTATGTACGAATAAGCTCCATTTGAGAAAGAAAGGCATAAGTGATAGAACGAAAAGTATTGAAATATTGATACTTGGGTCCTGTCGCATTGGTTGATTACTAATATGCTCGCGGGTATTAATAGGACTCCGTTATAATATATTTAAATATTTCATTAATATCTTGCACAGTTAATTTATGTTCCACCATGTTATATATATATTAAAGTTCTGAAGAATAGTAACAGTAAAGTTCCTAACTTTTTCACAATTTTGGTCCTTGGTTTATAGGCGTGGTTACAATTCTATATCTTTTCTTTTGTAGGTCATATTTTGACACTTTGTTTATTTTTGGTGGATACGTGTTCTGTCCACCGCCCATCTAAACCAATAGAGATGGGATTGTCTGATACAGTTCCTCGGGTTTACTCCCTCATGTCACCGCTCACTATCCTATAACCCACCGCCTTCAATCCTTCCTCAACCCTCTTCGTCTCCACCGCTTCTCCCTTTTTCTTCATTACACATTCATCTTCACCATTTGATACCTTCATCGACATCCTACTATTTGGTCACAAATCCTCTTCATCGACATCTAACCACCGATATCAACACCGCCTCTGACTCCTTTCATCTTCTTTGGTTGCAACAGTTTTACTCTACCCATCCTCTTCCATAGAACAGTTGCTTCATTGAGATTTTGGATGAGATCGAGAGGGAAGAGGGAGAAGCAACAACGCACGTCGGCTGCGACGTAGTCGAAGCCTGAAGATAATAGTTTTTTTTTGGGGGATTGGGCTTTCCAGAGAACACCACCGCTTCGTACATTCCTCCTGACCACCGACTTAATCCTCCAAAACTCTCAAATGTTTACCAATCGACCACCACATCATAGATTCGTATCTGTTTCGTGCCCTACCCATCGCCGTAGTGCGTCTCGGTTGGAGGAATCGTCTTCTCCATGGTCAGTCGGTCACAACGCACTGTGTGGTCGGCTACATAGGGCGTCCGCTTACTACCAGTTATTCGCATTATTCTTTGAATCGATTTCCTCCACCTGCTTGTGTGTTGCAGCTGATCAGAAGTTCTACTTATCTTTGTCTCCATTTGCTCCCACTTTTTGTTATTAGGTGTGATGGTTGGTGATGCGATGAAGGTTTGAATTTGATTTGCTGTTTCAGGTGACAAATATTGATCTTTTTTCTCTTTGTTTCCGATACGTTCATGTGTTTCTCCAATCTGAACGATTTGTTCTTTTTCTATACTTTCTTTTGATTTATGTGTAACACAGATGCTTTCCTATTTTTAGGTATGTTACAGTGCACACCAATTGTTTGTTGTAATGTTTCACCTGTTGGATTGTCAATTTTAATTAAATTAGCTTACACAACTGCTCAATTTGGGACAATATGTCCAGAGAAGTAATAATTTTGTCATGAAATTGTTATTTTTCACCACAAACGTATGTATGTTTGTGACTGTTTATCTGCTTTTTGTAGATAAATGGGAAGAATTGTACCTGAATATGTCAATGAGTTTGTTGATGTAGGTAAGTTCTGTATTTTTACTCCATCATATCGTTATTAAAATATTTCACCTTATTATTTGGTAATTGCAGGTGAATGATAATCGATGTACTCTTAACTGGGTATTATAGATGGAATTCATTTTCTTTTCTCTTTCAACATTAAGAACATATATTTATGTCATATGAATTTCATTATGAAGATATCGTTTCAGGTGAGTTACATTTGTTTTTTGGTTTTCTTTAAGATTTGTTTTTATAAAATTTGGTCATTTATGTTATCAACCTCCATTGGTTGACCTTTGACACCTAATATACCCAATTTGTTTGGCAATGCTTATCCAAGTTCGTGATTGTTTGGTTTTTAGTTTTTTTGAATGTGAATTTACAGGTCATCGGTGTGATCTACAGTATCATGGGCGTCAAAATGACGGGTGACCGCCAAAGCTTATGTGATCGGAAAGTTAGTCAAACCCAAATTCCATAGAAAGATTTATTGTGTTATTGTTTACAAACCCACCAAGGTATGAGACAGGGGCAATTTTGTCCTCTTTTGTTTATAATTTTTTTTGTGTTTATATACTGGCACTGCTATGGCTGGTGAAACTTCTACAGAGCTTCCTGAGGCTCTATGGAAAGAGAGCTTAAAGCAAACTACAAAGTCAAAGGGAGTTGCACAGGTAGTTTCTCGCAACATTTATCTAAATTTCTTTTGGTCTTAACCTTAGAAAGACGTATCATCATGTAAGTCTCAATCCTTCTTTTTATCGTTGCATAAACAAGAATATTTTTTACTGATTTTATCTTTCATATCGATAAGTTTATGATGAACAGCTGCAGATTATATAAATATGTTTGTATGTTTAAATAAATAATCCAATTTGTGTGTTTGTGTATTTGCCTCTGTATGTTGTTGTATGTTGTGTAATAAACAATCCAATAAAAAACATGGTTATTAGTAAGTATCTAATCTGCCATTCTTTTTGTTTATCAAATGTCTAAAATGGCCTTTATTAACTATGACAATTAGCTTATTTACTAACCCATTTGAATGATTTTTCAGCATTCATGCTCAATGTTCCATCATCATGTTTGATGTAACTGCAAGGTTGACTTACAAGAATGTTCCCACATGGCATCGTGATCTTTGTCGATTAGTTTTGTGGTATTTTTTTTCTTGCATTTTTTTATCATGAATCGCTATTGTTTCTTGATGTATAGTTATATGGATTTTTATAGCGTTTGTGAGAACATCTCAATTGTGCTATGTGGAAACAAAGTTGATGTGAAGAATCGTCAAGTGAAAGCAAAACAACTTACTTTTCACAGAAAGAAGAACTTGTAGTATTATGAAATCTCAGCCAAGAGTAATTACAACTTTGACAAGCCTTTCCTTTTCATGGAGTGAGGGCAAGGGCAAAATGGGAATAAAGTTTAGACCTTTGTGATGAATACCAACTTTGTTAACTGATAGCAACCTCCTCCCCCCGCGGAGCGAGGTAACTCCCTCTAGTTCTGAATTATAGAGATTAAGTTGGTTGGATCACGATGTTATTTATTCATGTAGTGTGTAACAAGAAACTCCTAATATATATATATATATATATATATATATATATATATATATATATATATATATATAGGTAAAAGTTCAAATGAGAACCCCCAAAAGTTAAGAACCATTTAATTTTAGTTTCTTTTTGTCTACTATCCAACAATATTCCTAACACTTTCAAACATATTTTACAAAAAAACTTTCCTAAAACCTCTCAAACTCTCAAGAACACAAAACCCAAAAACCACCTCTGCCACCTACCTCCGCCACCTACCGCCTACCATCGCCGCTTACCGCCGCCTTCATCAGATGCTTTCCGACGTCGGAATGATGAGTAACCAATGTTTTTCGCTTCAGATCCACCTTTAAACTCCACTAATCTCAGATCGCTTCAGATCCACCTTTAAACTGTACGAATCTCAGATCTGGAGTAAAAACTCCACTGATCTACTGGAACTGTGACCACCAGATCGACGTTTTTCTTCGACAACCACCAGATCTGTCATCCAGATGTGTAAGTTCAAGTTCAGATTTGTGATTTCCACCACCAACAACATCCAGATCTACGAGTTCCGGTCCAGATCTATGATTCCTACCACCTACCGTCGTCGTATTCTACCGCCTTCCGTCGTCGGAATGTCGAGTAGCCAATGTTTTTCGCTTCAGATCTACCTTCGGACTCCACTGATCTCATATATGGAGTAAAAAACTCTAGATCTGTCGTTTTGTCTTCCAGATATGCAAGCTTAAGTTCAGATCTATGATTTCCGCCACGACCGGCGTCCAGATGAGTCCGGTCCAGATCTATGATTTCTGCCACCAATAACGTCCAAATCCGCGAGCTTTGGTGAGACTGAAAGAGTATTAGAGAGATCTGCTTTCATTTTCTTCAAGTCACACACCTGATTTTGTGTTCTTCATTTCAGATAACATGAAAAATGTTTGTTGTTTTTCTCTCATGATCTGGATCTGTTCTTACCGTCAAAACACCACCGTCAAACATCACCGAAGAACCAAATTACATCGCTTGGCGTTGAAGATGATGAGACTCTGATATATTTGGTCAGATCTGATGTGTTTATGGTGATTATGGATCTGATGTATGTTGTGCACACAAAGTGTTTGATGAAATGCCTCAAATAAAATTCAGTAAGTTATTAAGCTGTGAATATGTGTTTTTATGTATTAATTTATGAGTATATAAGGTATTAATTTGTGAATATGATTTTTTATGCATTAAATTGTGAATTAGTATCTGAAATCTTGAATTAAACTATGAATTAGTGTATGAAATGTTGAGTTAAATAGTGAATTCTGATTTTTTTTGTCCATATTTGATTTTTTAGGGCGGTGTTGGTACCAATGGTTGGTGGTGGCGATGGTTGATGGCTGCGTATGGTAGTTGGATGTGTTAATGTTGGTGGTGATGGTAGAGTAAAGATATGTTCTATTTCTCACTCATCTTCTTTGTTGATTCAGATAAATTATCTTTTTTATGGTTCATGTATATGTTTTTCTTTTGATGTTTGCTTCTGAAATATGAGATAATTTATGTATGTATTAAATTGTGAGTGAACTGTTAATACTCTGAAATATGAGATTATACTTGTAAATGAACTATGAATATATTGTATTAAACTGTGAATTTTATGTATTAATGTGTAAATTTTATTAACAACTTAATATAATAAATTCATAAATTATTGTATTATGCTGTGATTTTATGCTTTAAACAGTGTATTGACTGCATTAAACTGTGAATTTTATGTTTAAACTGTGAATCGACTATAGTAAGTTGTGAATTTTAAGTATTAATTTGTGAATTTATTATATTAAGCTATTAATTTTGTGTATTAAACTATGAATTGACTGTATTAAGAGTTTTAAGTTGATAATATGACTGTAAATGCATAATTTTTGTGTATTAAACTGCAAATTTATTGTATTAAATTGTGAGTTTTATGTATTAAGTTGTGATTTTGGGGGGTTTACACTGTGAATTGACTGCATTAGTTTGTGAATTTTCTGTTTAAACTGTGAAGTGACTTTATTAACTTGTGATTTTGTATATTAAATTGTGATTTTTGTATTATAGACTATGAATTGACTGCATTAAGCTGTGAATTTTCTATATAAATTGTGAATTGACTATGAATTTATAATAAATTTTTTGTTAAATTATGAACTATATGTACGAATGTTTGTATTAATTTCTTGCGAATATATTTAATTTTTTGTTGTATAAATATGTAAAAATGTATTATTTTTTATAATTATTTTTCATCAAACTTTGAATAAACGAATTAATTGGTTTATTAAGTTGTGAATATAGTATTTAAGCTGTCAATCAGTGATTTAATTTACAGATTAGATTTGGAATGAATGATGATTACGACGATGACAAGGGTGGTCGGTGGTGACTTGTGGTAGTTGGTTGTTGTGGTGGTTGGAGAGTTTGAGTTTGAGTTATTTAAATATGTGAATTAGTGTATAATGAATTGTATTATGTTATGTTGTGACTTTTATGTATTAAACTAAAAATGGATTGTCTTAAATTATATATTTTATATAAATTTTGTGTTAAAATATAAATGAATGTATGCATAAAAATACTAAACTGTATATTAGTGAATAATTATGTTTATTAAACTGTAAATATAGTATTTTTAAATTGTGACTATTTATTATACACCATATATTTTTTGAAGAGATCTGCAATTTAAAAAAAATTGATTTTTTTCAAGACATAATTCTATCTTTTACTAAAAGTTTGTATATTTTGGCAGGAAAAAAATTATTACCAAAAAAATAAGGCTATAATGTTTAATCTCTTAAATTGTGAATACGACCAGAAAAATTCCACCGAATTTAATGTTAGTATGGCGGCGGTCTGGCGGTGGTCCGGCGACGACCCGACGGTGGTCCGATGACAAGTAGCAAGTAGTTTGTAAACTTGAAAATGAAAATTTTTGTTTAGTACAATATATATTGGATTTGTCAAAAATGTTCTTAATAAAAACATTTAAAAATATGGTTCTTAGGGTTCTTAACCTTTTTGGGTTTTTATTTGAACCTCTCACTATATATATATATATATATATATATATATATATATATATATATATATATATATATATATATATATAAGACGGTTCACTTGATACTAAAAAAAGATAGAAATATTATGATTCAACATCAGTCATATATTTCTCATTTGTTGTTCTAACGCTCCAGCGTACCGGCAACAACAAGGTATGCCTAATCATAAATAATTATATGGCAGAGAGATATAATGATATATGATTATAAATGTTTATGCGTATATGTCTAATCATATATATATATATATATATATATGTGTGTGTGTGTGTGTGTGTGTGTGTGTGTTTACAGATTGAGTAATATATATGATTATGACAGTTGGTGACAGAGGTAGCAGTGATATAAGTGACAGAGGTGACAGTGGTGGAGTCGGTTGGTATCAGAGGTGGTGGTAATGGTGGTGGCGGTGGCGGTTGCGGTGATGGGGATGGTGGCGGAAGAGAAAGGAACATGGACGCTATATGATCATTTAGAACGGCAGATATGAAATATGTGGCTGAGGTTGAATCACAAGATCTCTATATATATAATCTTAAAACATAACTAATGAAATTTTGTTTAATGCTAGTAGAAATAAAATTATGTAATATTGATGGAGGGTGTTCGACTTCGTCAAACGGCACAATCTGTCAACACCAAACCTTAATGCACAACCTGGTCTAGAACTTGTGCGGTATTGTTTGCGTCCAAAAAAGATCAAACCACATCCGAACACCTTCCGGGAGATATGTTTCCAATGAACCATTGAATTGGATCAAATTTAATCAAAGCATTTAACATTCCTACACAATAATAGTCAATAGGCAAGGCATGTGCATGTGATGGGCTGGGTTGGGCCTCTGTTTCCAGCCACAAAATAAAGATACAACTTCCTGTAGGTCTCCTTTTAATGTTTATATTCACACATGAAGAACAGGTCATTAGCCAGACCCAATATGTACGCTATACATGACATAATGGAACTGCAAGTGTGCTGCCATTTATCGGGAGCTTCATATATTCTAAAGTCGCATCCCACTGTTTTTTTGGTTTCACTTATTGGTTGATTTATTTGATGACCGAAATGATATAGGCTCAAAAATAATTAAGAGTCACATCCCTCCTAGGTCACTTGTGTAATCAATAATTGTTCACAATGGTAAAAGAATTAAAGGAAATAGGAGGAAAGAAGAAAAATAGACAAGGCAGAAAACTACATAGGTTGAAACAGATGAATTATTGGAAGAGGAAAGTAAACTTTGATTACTTGTTAACCAAGAATTGAGAAATTAAATATTATTCTACTTTTTATTCCTATTATATTTCTACTTATTTTAGATGGTGTCATTCAATTTAAATATTCCTATTATAAGTGTCATTCAATTTAATTTTAATTTAATTGAATGTTAAATTTGTACATTTGTCATCATCTTAAATAGGTAGGAAGAAAAATAGAAACAAAAGGTTGGAGAATATTTAATTTCTCCTAAGAAGTTAAATATCCTCCTACTTTTTGTTCTTACTATCTTCCTACCTATTTTAGATGGTGACAAGTGTCATTCAATTTAATTTAATTTTGATTCGGATGCTAAATTTGTATACTTGTTACATCTTAAATAGATAGGAACAAAAATAGGAACAAAAAGTAGAAGAATATTTAATTACTATTGGAAATCTCTAAATAAAATTAACGAGTACATGCCCTATTTTATACTAAAAATAAAAGACTTTGACTCTAATACAAAAACTTGGAAAGAAAGCTGAAAGACAACAAAACTTTCCAAATTAACCAAACAAATTAGTTGTTAGTTTATTACACTTATTGGTTGATTTATCTAATGATAGAGCTTTTCAAGCACTTGTAATTTCTGTTGTCATTTGCTTAGAATAGTTTCTATTTTAATTGCTTAAGATGCTATTTATTTAGTTTGGTCAAGATTAGTTAACATTTCTATATGTTAATGCTCCGGTATTGTAATTTCATTTACATCTAACTAATTTTTGTTAAGGCTCATGTACTAATTACTGAAAAGGTGAAATAAAGATTCATGGAACAAGTGAACATGAGTTATTGGCATCTTATAAAATTTTTGTAACGGTTAGTTATTTTTGGGTTCTTAATGATAAGACGAATGGTTAATACAAGAACAAACTTACAATATGAGCAGCAACTCTCACACTCAACTATTACAAAAAACCCTCTTTCTAACACTCTCACTCTAGTGTTAACCTATGTACCTCTTTGTGTTTGGGATTATTTACAATTGAGGCTTGAACATCATTTTATAGCCATTGCATCCACCATGTGTACGACCTTCGTCAATTATGTTCATCATAGGTCATGAAGAAAATGTCAAAATTGCTTCTCTTTTGTCAACAAAAGGGGATTTGATGGAAGCGGGAACACAAAAAATCTCCCCATCCAGTCTTCGTCGAACAATCCTTACTCCAACTATGTCAACATATAGTCTGTTCTTCTCTTGTTTCAGCACCTTGGCCAATATGTCTGCATGGTTGTCATTTGTGTTGATCTTTGACAACTTCAATTCTCCTTCGTCGACTTCTTCTTTAAGCCGGTGATAATGATATCAATATGTTTTGTGAGGGGATTGTACATCAAGTTCTTGCTCTGGTCCATAGCACTCTAACTATCGCAGTGGATGATGTACTCTTCTTGTGAACAACCTACTTCTTAAAGAAACCATCTATATAAGCTCATTCCGAGCTTCAACGACAACAATGTACTCGTCTTCTGTTATTGATAGTGCTACACAATTCTGTAATTTGGATTGACACGAGATAGCTCCCCCTTCTGAAGTGAAATATAACTTGATGTATATTTACTATTATCAAGATATCCTTCCCTATCAACATCTTTATACCCTTTCACGATTGGATTTACTCTCCTGTAGCATAAACATAGTTTCGAACTACCTTTCAGGTATCAAAGTATCTACTTGACTGCTTCCCAATGTTTCTTTCATGGAGATATCTACTCACAACACCGGCAACAATATTTGGTATTGTACATACCATTGAATACATAAGACTTCCTATGGAAGAGGAATTAGGGACTGTCTTTATATCTTCCCTTTCTTTATCAGAAGACAGACACATTTTTCTTATTGAAATTGAAGTGATTTGACAAAGGTGTACCAACGGGCTTGGCGTTGTCTATGTTGAACCTTTTGATCACATGTTTGGCATACTCATCATGTGATAAGAGCAATTTTCTCGAGTCGAACTTCTTGTACCACTGCCTTAGCGGTTGCTTAAGACCATACAGACTCTTCATCAATTTAGATACAAGATGTCATTGATTCTTCATGTTGAACCTTTGAATCACATTTTTAACATACTCCTCACATGATAAGAACAATTTTATCAAGTCACACTTCTTGTACCACTTCCTCTCGTAATAAGAACCATTGGGATGATTGATGTATATTTCTTCATCAAAATCACCATGAAGAAAGGTTGTCTTCACATCCATCTACTCAAGTGCACGATCTAGATTAGCAATCAATCCGAGAACAAATCCAATAGATATCATAATCACAACCAGAGAAAAAATGTCATCAAATTCAATTCCTTCTTTTTGTTGGAAACCTTTGACAACGAGTCTCGCCTTACACTTCATAGTACTACCCTTGCCTTCTTTCTTCAACTTGAAAACCCACTTGTTTTTCAAGGCTTTCTTTCCTTTGGGGAGTTTCACCGACTTATATGTTTTATTCTTCTGCATAGAATTCATTTCTTCTTCCATGACCTTATTCTCATTGGCTTTGTTAATGTGAGATTGAGCTTCCTGATAGCTAAGAAGGATGTAGTGTGAAGTTACATATCTTGACGATAAGACACAAACTACTCATTCAGATCTTCGATCTTAAGTTACTTCATTTTCAACTTTTGGCAATGGATCTAAATTATCAAGCAGTGGAAGCTCCCCATGTTCAACATCTTCTTGATTTGCATCACCAACTTCATCATCCTCTTCTTTAGTGACTTCATATTCTTTCTTTTCAGGTATTATATTTGAAACTTTGTATCTCATCGCTTGCTAATCGATGCCTTGGAATCATAATTATCTTCGGATACCCTTCTTCAATTATGGGTCCCATAACATGTACCCAAACTCTTCATCACCATATCCAATAAAGATTCATGGGATAGATTTGAGGTCCAGCTTATTCTACAATTAACTTCACACATGTGCAAATTCCTTTCACTCAAATGCTCTGAAGTGAGAATATGAGGTATCTTTACCCATCCATATTGATATGTGCATATTTAATCATATATTTTGTACACTATCTTAATACTTTTAGCTACAATTATGCTTATTTTGGGACATAAGGTACTTATTATGTTTGAAATCTGTTTTGTAGTAGCAAAGACATGCTCGGGATGAAAAGGAAGCAAATGTGGAGCTGGAAGCAAGAAAGAGTAGGCTAAGATGTTTGAAGGAAAAAGAGACAAGATTTCTGAAGCCCACAACATGGGGAATTCAAGTCATGTCGTGGGGAGTAGAAGCATCGTGATCTAAGAAGCTAGATTGCCGCATACGTGTTTTAAAATGTGCCTATGGCGTGACACCTATTTTCCACGGCGTGGAAGGCAGATTTTGGTAACTATAAATATTCAGACATTAGGTCGAATTAAGGGACTTCTGGCTGGCTTTTTGAGGAGGATTGCAACAAAACCTTTCGGAAAGCCTTTGGGAGATCAGAAATCGAATAGAGCTAAAGAGTTTTAGAGATCTAGAAGAAATCTACATAGATCTATTTGGTTTGCTAAGCATTACTCATGTATAGTCTTATTTCATTGATTTAGTGTGTTATTCTGTTATGATGAGAGACTAAAAATCTTATACTTCTGTTTGGTGAAGATGAACCCAAATCTTATGTGTTTATTTTGATTTATGAATGATTAATATTTATTTTACTTGTGTTTGATAATCAAAACCCTATCATGTTTTAGTTCTAGCCTTTGAATGCCTTGATATGAGTTTAGTGTAGTAGATGATCATTCTATTAGCATTAACTTGTTTTTCCTAGTGGTTTATGATCAAATTGCTAGAGCTAGGATTAATCACATCTTAGATTAGGTAATTAAAGCTAGTAACTTAAACTCTGTTAGAGAGCATAATTAATCTTAATTTGTGTGTGGTTGCTTGACTTGATCATAGGAAAGTAACTATTAGATTTATCATTCATAGTCCAATTTGTGCTTATATCAATTTTGTGTTTAACCTGTGCTTGATCATTGCATGGTAATTCATAAATTGGTACATCTAGGTATTTGATCATAATAACTAGTAGATTATTGAATTGGTAATCAATATAATCCATCCACTAGAAATCAACCATACGAGAGGGGGAAATCGAAACTGAATAGAAGTACTCTTTAATCTTGACGTAAAATTGTTTTATTTGTTTGCTTAGTTGTGAACCCGCAAGAAATTTGAATTAAGTTACTGAACTTGCAAAATCAATAAAACCCCTATTTAAAGTTTGTTTTCTTAGTTTAATTAGAAGTAGTTATTTTATTAATTAAATTTCGTTCCCTGTGATTGATACCCAACTTACCTAATCTATTCTATAATCCGACTAGGTAAACTGCCTATAGGTTCATAAATTTGCTAAGTTAATTAGGTTTATAAATTTAAAAGTGGATTGGTATTTTTGTTCACATCAAAGTTTTTGGCGCTGTTGCCGGGGAACGACTTATTTTATTTTTAGTTTAATTGCTTTTAGTTATTTGATCCTTTTTATGGGGTAGAATCTGCAAAAAGTTATTTTTCAGCATTAATTTAGTTTTTATGTTTGCTCAGCAGCCACGCCGTGGGAACTTTTGGCTACATCGTGGTCACTAAACAACCATATTTCAGTTTAGTTATTTTTATTCGTTTTGCGTGTTTTTGTTTTTTTTTGTTTTATTTCAGTAATTTATGAAGAGAGGATCCAAAACTCCAGTATTTCCTCCACTTTAGGATCCAGAATCAGCTTTTCACAAGACAAAAGACAAAAAGATCGGCGAATCAAGCAACACTTTTCAATCTGACAATGTTGAGCACTTTGAGAAGACTTCAAACTAGAAAGAAGTAGGATACGAGGAAGGTATAGTAAGCGATTCAGAGGGAGACATAAAGAGTGAAATTGAAGAGATGGTGCACATCACGGAGATGATAATGGAAGAGTACAAGAAAAGAATGGGTGATAACGGGTCGGGACTTGTGCAACCAGAAATTCCAAAAAACGCAAATTTCGAACTAAAGGGGCACATATTGGCCATGCTAAAACATGTTCCATTCTACGGGAAAGATCATGAAGATGCCTACATGCATATTGACGAGGTGAACAACATTGCTAATTATTTCAATATTCCCAATATACCTTGTGAAACGGTGTTGTTACGGATGCTTCTGGTAACTTTTAGAGGAGCGGAAAAAGATTGGGTAAAGGCACTTCCAACAGGCGCTATCACTACCTAGGCTCAACTTTGTGAAGATTTCATTCAACAATTTAGTCCATCATCCAAGGTTGTAAATTTGAAGAAGAATATAGCCAATTTCGAACAAAAAATAGGAGAGTCCTTATACAAATCATGGGAAAGGTACAAAGGTTTTCTTAGAAATTGTCCTCAACACGACTTCAACATCCAACAAGAGGTGTCTATTTTCTATGACGAGGTTAACATTACAACGAGGAAACTTCTTGATTCTCAAGGACCAATGACTAAGAAGAATCCAACCACTATCAAAGAACTAATTGAAGAGTTCGCTAAGCACTAGAGAGAATACCATAACATGCAAGAAGATGCTACAAGAGGTAAAGGTGATGGAGGAAATGAGAACTTGGCTGTAATAATTGCTAAACTAGAGAACATGCATCGAAGAATGACAAAAATGGATCAATCTGTTCATGCCATACAGGTTGGATGCGAAAATTGCAATGGGCCTCATTTGACCAAATATTGTGATTTAGATGAGAATAGGAATCGAAAGTCCCAAGTATGTTACTCAAGTGGAGACAAGTACGATGAGGATTGGAGAAAACCAGAGAAGGAGTGGTTAACTTACGATAAATACAAGAAGTAAAAAGATGATAAGTTTAGACAAACCGGACGAGGCTTCTATTAAAAAGAACAACCACCTCCCGATAACAAATCTGAGTTCGATTCGATGCTAGCACACTTTGCATCCATTTCTGAGAAGAGGCATGATGCAACAACGCTACGATAAGAAACTAACAAGCAGTGATATCGAGCATTGAAACTTAGTTGTGTTAGTTGACAAAAGTCGTAAACGAGAGGTTACCTCCTAAAAATCCCGACCTAAAACCACAACCACATGTTATGGAAATATACATCGGAAAAGAGGTTCATTCTGAGCCATTAGTGATCCATGATGCAGCTACCACACAACCCAATCCACAGCTAGAAGAAGAAAAGATCGAAGCAAAATCCGAATCGAATTATGCCTAGTGCCCACGACGTGGCGACCAGGCCACGTTGTGGCCTCTGAAGGGTGAAAAATCTTTGTTTTTAAAACCGTACCAGCCTCCTATGCCATATCCATCTTGAGCCTTTAAGAACCCTCTGGAGCTGGAACAGAATAAATTCATGGAAAAATTGCTATCCCTTTGTATCAATGCTTCATTCCTCAAATCCATGGCTAAGCTTCCTAAAATTGATAACGATGTATTGACCAATAGAAAGGAGTTAGAAAAAGCATCCACTGTTGTTCTTAGTGAATTGTGTTTAGCCGCAATCATTGATGGATTGCCAATAAAGATGGGAGATCCAAATCGATTGACTTTTCCTTGTGAATTTGGTAATTCAACTTTAATAAAAGCTTTAGCCGATTCAGGGGCTAGTATCAATCTAATGCCATATTGTTTTCATGAGAAGCTTGCTCTACTAAAGGCACAAAACACAAGAATGACACTTAGAATGGTGGATCTCTAAATCACCCACCTACATGGGATTGTTGAAGATTTGTTGGTGAAGGTTGGGAAATTTATTTTTCCAGTTGATTTTGCGGTTTTAGACATGAAAGAAGACGAAGAGCTTCCCATAATGTAACAATCCCAAACCACGATAAAATTTTTCATTTTAAAAACAAGTACTACAAGTGTAAAAATCGTTCCAAAAACCATCACGATGTATAAATATCACATCATCAGAGTACAATATCAAAATGCAGAATAACGAGAGAGAATGTTGTGCCATCACGACGGGCCCTTCCCCTTAGTACCGGAAGTACCTGAAACCATAAATGTCACACCCCGCTAAAGCGGAAACGCAAGATATGACAGCGATAACGGTTTCATTGCAAAAGATAAAGATACATCACCATAGCAATATTCAAAAGTTTACAACCCATAGCTTAATAGAAACAAGTACAAGTTTTTCCAAAATAACATTGTTCAAAATATAACTTCATAAATAACTTCAACACGATGCAGCATGCTCTATGATGATGAATCTTTATATCCACTTACTAATTATTTCCTGAAAAAGCATGTAAAACGAGCGTCAACTATGAAAATAGTTGGCGAGTTCACAAGTTTATAAAATCAAGATTTGGAATAAGGCTTTTCATAAATACAAGTACATTGCTTTAATGAGAAACAAAGTTGATTGCTATTATTGATAACAAGTTTATTGCTATAACGAGAAACGAGTTTGTATGTGTATGAGCAAACAATGAGTCTCAACCAAACCTATGACTGAAGCCCTATCAAGATCTATGCTTATCGTTCCATAAATGAATATGGTATCATGCACTCCAGCAATAGGGCGAGTGAGGAGTTGTCAATTCCTAATAGCGCTATCCATAATGACCATTGGCTCAAAGAGTTAATGGTTAGAGATAAGGGAAGGGCCTTAGTACGATAAGTTCTCATGTTCCGTGTTGCATAGACATACATAGAGAGACATAGCAATACAATAGCAATCATGTTTGATATAAATCGATTTAAATACAACATGCAAATAATAGTTTTTCGGGACATGCTTTTCCACCCCAAAACATAAAAACTGAAAATAGGGGAGTGGTGAATACTCACAATGTTTCGAGTAGATAAAAGTGGTGCCTTGGAATACACCAACGTCTTAATGCCGGGATCCTACGACATCAAACACACACTAGTGAGTTTCCATGTCGAAATCTAATGCTAATATACTAAACTCTACATATAGTGAAATGCCAATTTATGTTCTAATATTGGATTTTATATTAATTGGTTACACTTTTTCTGAAATGATGAAATTCTACAAGTCATGCGATAAATACAACTTTGGGATATTAATTTTCCAGATTTAGTAATATAAATTTAAGGGTGTTTCAACACATTTAAATGTGTTTTAAATTCTTAAAAATGTTAACTATTATCAAATAGTTTCCAAAAATTGTCAAACCTTGTATTTTTCATTCTAAATACAATAGAGGTTTTCCAGAAAATTTTCCTTGAATTTTTGATATGGTTAACTATTTTCCAAATTTTTAAGCCTTCATAACAACATAAATTCACGAAAAATAGCATTCAAAGGATAAAAATTCTCAAACTTTTTATTTTACTGTTATTACACATTACTAAGCTAGGAAAAATATAAAAATGGGTTTCCAAGCTGTTTAATTATATTTTATGAATTTTGAGCATTTATTCTAATAAAAATTGAAATAAATAGAAACCAGTTTCCAAAATTACTCAAACATTTTATTTAACTGTTATTATACATTACTAAGCTAGGAAAAATATAAAAATGGATTTCCAAGCTGTTTAATTATATTTTTACGATTTTTGAGCATTTATTCCAATAAAAATTGAAATAAATAGAAAACGGTTTCCAAAATTACCCAAACTTTTTATTTAACTGTTATTATACATAACTAGGCTGGGAAAAATATAAAAGATATTTTTCAGTGGGTATTTCTATTTTTTCTTGTTTTATCCCCTTAAATAATCATTAATTGAAGAATAAATAATAAACAGTTAAAATAAATTACCAAAAACTTTTGTAACATCATTTACAGTGTAAGTAATCTGGGAAAAATACCAAAAGTGGTTTTCATGTTGTATAATCCGGTTTTGGGTATTTATGTGTATTTAAGTGTATTTAAGTGTATTTAACCTTAGAAAATAGGAGAAAAATAGTATACAGTAGAGGAAAATCATCAAAATGTTTATGTAACCTCCTAATGTACAACATGATGTTCTGGTAAATTTTCATGAATTTTGGATAATCAGAACTATTTTTCCTATTTTTAGGCCATTATAACTACCAAAAATTGGGAAAAATAGAAAGGCATGATGAAAAATTCTGAAATTGTTTTTCTGAGTCTCCCACCACAGGTAAGAGCTGCGAAAATTGTTAGATACAATTTTCACACTCTTTAAAGTGGTTTTGTGATTTATTGCACCCAAACAAAAAGAAAATCGAAAATCATACTAAACAGCAACATAAATCGATGAAATTTAATGAGAGGTCATTATTCACCATATGGGTCATCCACGAATTTATTCCGGATTTATAGACCTCTGGAAGTATTTTATGTGATTTATGCCCTTGTTTTCTTGCAACAATTTTAATAAATCAAGGAAACGATAAAAACTCTTGGGATTTTCCAGATGTTCATATTACCTTAATGGGAATCTGGAAAAATTTTGATTTGAACAGAAAAGAACTTTTAGATATTTTTATAGACAAAATCATTTACATGCACTATTAACAATGTACTTTGATCACCAAGCTCTTTAGCTTGGTGTTCATCACATGCATCACGGTTTGAAGACCATGCATGGACATATGTTTGTCATAGTGATGTTTTTAAAGGAAATACTTGAATGCATAAGGTGTATGAACCTTTAAGACTTGTAAAAATCCGAACTTTAGTGTTTGACATAGGTTTTGGTCCTTGGATTTCACCATTAAACAACATGCATGTTGTTCTTGGGTGAAACCCTACCACCATCATCATCAAACACGACATTCATGAACATGTTCATGAATGTTCATAAAGAATGGTGTAGAAGGAGGAGAAGTACAAGAAAACCCTTTAAAAACAAGAAGGAAAAGTAAGGAAAATGAAGGATTTTCGTGAATACCTTGAAGAACAACCTTAGAAGATGAAGATTTGAGTGTGGAGAGGTGTTCTTGGCTGATGATTTTCGTGGGTTTGGAGAGAGAGGAGGAGAGTTTGAGAGTTGAAAGGGTGGAGTGTGAGAGAGAGTGAAGAGAGAAGTGGAAGAGTGGGGATTGTGTTTTAATGATTGAAGTTTTGGGAAGAGAGAGGGCATGGGGGAGAGGATGCACGAATTTTATGAGTGAGAGAGGCTCCCTCTCTCCTAAAATTCAAATTATATAATTCTCCCTTCAATTTTTATAAAACCTAACTTTTTATAAAATGTCTCTTTAAGCAATTTTTGATTTATTTAAAAATCTTGTTTTTTTTAACTAATAAATTATGATTAATGTATGATAATTTAAATTTCTATTTCATTGATTATAATCTATAATTTGATTAATAAAAATTTTATATTAGGAAGTTTATAGAAATTTTATAAAGTTTTTAAGCTTTAAAGTTTATAAATTTGGATTTTTGGGCTCTTTAGAGTTTTTGGAACATTGTTTGATATTCACCATCATATTGGAATGTAATTAGAATATTTTAATTTATTTTTAGGGTTTTATACCCTTTTTCAATTGTAACAAAGTTTGAAGTTTCATTCTAATTATGGTATTGGCATTTCCTATTGTAGTTAAGCAACTTACTAGAATCGTAAGAGTCAAGTATATTAGTCCTAGATCTTAGTTGGATCCTAGTTTATGCAAGATTTTGACCTAATTTATACTACTAGGCCATGGCATGTTGTGCATGAATGGTTTTTATAAAGATGCATGAGTCCGAGAATGACCTGAATTGACAGTTGTCACAGTATCCCCCACTTAAAAAGAATTTCGTCCCGAAATTCATTCTATGTCATCGTTTGTCATTGCATGGGAAAAGTTGTGGATACTTTTCCTTCATGAAGTCCTCACGCTCCCAGGTGTACTTCGGCCCGCGTTTTGAGTTCCATCGAACTTTCACAATCGGAATCTTACTCCGCTTGAGTTGTTTTACCTCCCTGTCAAGGATTTCTATCGGTTCCTCAACAAAGTTTAGCTTATCATTGATCTTAATTTCCTCCAGGGGTACTATCAATGCTTCGTCGGCTAGACATTTCTTAAGATTGAAGACGTGGAATGTGGCGTGAATGGCGCTTAACTCTTGGGGCAATTGGAGTTTATAAGCCACCGGACCAATCCTTTCAATGATTTCAAAGGGTCCAACATAACTCGGGCTTAGTTTTCCTTTCTTACCAAAACGTACAAGCCCTTTCCAAGGCGACACTTTTAAAAGTACCTTGTCTCCTACTTGGAATTCTGATGGTTTTCGACGATTATCCGCATAACTTTTCTGACGATCTCTGGCAGCTTTAAGCCTATCTTTGATGATAGCAATCTTGTCAGATGTTTCCTGGATAAGTTCGAGTCTAGTCAATTGTCTGTCTCCGATTTCTGTCCAGCATAAGGGCGAACGACACTTGCGTCCATACAATGCTTCATATGGAGCACATTGGATACTCGTGTGGTAACTGTTATTGTAGGAGAACTCAACCAGAGGCAAATGAGTATCCCAATTTCCTTTGAACTCAATGACACACGCTCGTAGCATGTCTTCTAATGTTTGTATTGTTCTCTCTGTTTGCCCATCTGTCTGAGGGTGGTAAGCGGTGCTCAAATCTATCTTGGTTCCTAGTGCCTTCTGTAACATCCACCAAAATCGTGATGTAAAACGACTATCTCTATCAGAAATGATAGATAGGGGTACACCATGCAGAGAAACAATTTTGTCGATGTAGATTTGGGCCAATTTTTCCATCTTGAAGTCTTCCCGAATGGGGAGAAAGTGAGCAGATTTTGTCAGTCGATCCACTATGACCCAAATTGAGTCGTGACCTTTAGAAGTTCTAGGAAGTTGTCCGGACAGTTCTTGCATCTCGGATGGCGCGAGGCGATATGGTGCTTTTGCTACCGGTGCCGCTCCGGGAATTAAGTCTATCCGAAATTCGACCTGTCTGTGAGGGGGTAGACCGGGTAATTCCTCCGGAAACACTTCGGGGTAGTTTTGAACCACTGGAATCTCCTTGAGTTGCTTAGCTTCGGGTTCTCTTTCTAGCACGTGGGCCATGAATGCAATACAATTCTTCTTCAGGTACTTGTGAATCTTCATGCTTGATACAATGTTTAAACTTCTTCCTGGCTTCTCACCGTGTATGATAAGGGTTTCTCCATTGGGGAGAGGTACCCTAATGACTTTCTCGTAACAACCAATGTCCGCTCTATTTTTGGATAACCAATCCATTCCTACTATTACATCAAAACTACCTAGCTCTATAGGAATTAGGTCAATGCTAAAGAGTTTATCAGCTAAATTCAGAGTACAACCAGGAATTATTTCATTAGCCCTAATTTCATACCCATCAGCAAGTTCAATAGTATAAGTATTCCTCATCTTTCTTGATATCAAGTCAATTAACGGTCTAAATGCTAAAGAAACGAAACTCCTATCTGCTCCCGCATCGAATATTACTGATGCAAAATGATTGTTCAGGAGAAACGTACCTGTTATCACTTCAGGGTTCTGACGAGCTTCTTCTGCACCAATCACAAAGGCTACACCTCTTGGCCGCCCACCTAGATTTCCTTGGAAATTTTGCCTAGCTTGGCCTTGTCCATTGTTACCAGGCCCCTTGTTCAGTTTGGGACAAGCACTACGCAGATGATCAGTACTCCCGCACTCGTAACATGCCCTTTTTCCATCCTTATTCAGCTTACAATACTTCGGGTAATGGCCTGTCTGTTTACAGTTTTGGCACACTGGGCAAGCTCCCTTGTGATGGAAGTTACACTTATTGCACTTCGGAAGCGGTCCTGAGTACTGCTTTCGCTCCTGCACTTCCATGACTTTTTGTTCCTGAGTTTTCACTGGTTCTTGCTCCTGGGCTCTTACCATAAAGTTTCTTGAGACTTTCTGCTTCCTCCCCGACTTTTCTCCATACTTCTTCTCTCCCTGATCTGCTGGCTTCCTCTTGCTACTAGAGTTTTCCTTTGCCGATGCTCCCGTCCTTATCACATCATTGGTTAGTCGATTTGCTAGACTTACTGCACTTTGAATGGTAGTTGGGTTTGCTGAAGTAACCATTCCCCGAATCTCTGGTGCCAGACCCCAGATGTAACGGTCTATCTGTTTCTCCTCAGGAGTAACCATGTGAGGTACCAGTTTTGCTAGTTCATGAAATCGGACTGTGTACTTCTCTATTTGTGTTCCAACCATAGAATGGTTCCAGAACTCAGATTCAAGCTTTTGAATTTCATCCTTGGGACAATACTCCTCTATCAGTAGCTTCTTCAGGTCTTCCCAAGTTAGCTGATATGCCGCTGCACGACCTCGGGTTTGCACTAGAGTATTCCACCAGGTCAATGCCCTATCTTGGAGTAGACAAGTTGCATACTCAACTTTGTTGCGCTCGAGGCATTTGCTAATGTGAAGGACCGACTCCATGCTGTCAATCCATTTCAGCAACCCGACCGCACCTTCCTTTCCATGGAACTCCTTAGGTTTACATGCCATAAAGGACTTGTAGTTGCACTCTCTTTCATTGTTTCCCCGGTTTCCTCCACTACTTCCTTGGTTAGCATTAAGTCCCGCAGTTACTTGAGTAACAATGTTTGGGATTGCTTCGATGAGTTGTTGTGCTACAATTTGAGCAACATCGGGTGTTTCGTTCTGTGGGCGCCCACGATTAGGCCTTCCTGACATGGTTCTAAGACACAAGAGTAGAAATACGTATAAATACATAAAATAATGTATAATATTTAGTTCACTACTATTTTGAAAACCGTAAGTGTTGTCAAATTAATGGTTTGCATTAATACTAGGCATATAGATTTGAAAAAAAAGAAAGAAAAGAAAAATCTTTTTATTCGACCATTGACTAAGTAAATTCTAGGGTTTGACCTCATAGTAAAAGTTTTTAAACATAAAATAAACTTCTTCATCACCATTTGAAATAGTCTTAAAACCAAAACAACACATCAATTCCCCAAATAAAATTTTAAATGTTTTTCCCCAAAAGACACCCAACATGGGTTTTCGTTTCATGACAAAATAAAATAAAATACTGAAATCAGAACCAAATACTAATCGCTATCCCAACAAGAAACATCAACACCACAATCAGTAATAGCCCTCCAAGCACATAATATGCCGTCATCGCATGACCTGCCTCTCGTCTAGCAGCACTAGCAGTGTCAGTAGCCTCCATCGAATGTTGAAACAGGATTTCCATCCCTGTCATCACTTCATTCAATACCTCCTGATGCCCAGCTATCACAGCGAGGCTATGACGTAGGTCCGCTGCCATTGATTGCATCCTCCGGGACTCCTCCGGGACTCCTCCGGGGTCATACCTGGCTGCCTGACAGGTATCCCTATGACTCGCTGTGGTGGGGGTGCTCTCGGTCCTACAATGCTAGGTCCTACCCTGCTAGGTCCTGCCGTGCCAAGTCCTGCTGTGCTGGTGGCTATCCTTCCTGGAATGGGAACACTCTTCCTCGCCGTCCTCCGAATGCGAAGCCCATAAAGTGGTGGCTGTGGCATCACCGATGTAGGCGATGCCTCGCGTCGCTGACTCGGGGCGCTGTCATTGCTGACCTCCACCGAGTTTCCTGTATCTTCTGTGTCTTCCGAGGGGTCTTCCTCCACCGAGGCGGGGGGATCACATCGAGGGATAACAGTGACGTAGCCGGACTCATCGGCTGAGGCGGTAGCGTGAGAAGATGACGATGTCGACATAGTGGACTGAGACATAGATTCAATGAGATATGAAATAAATGACAATGCATGCCTATAATATGCAATGCTTACACACACCAAAATTAACCTTTTTGAATTTTTTTTTTTTTGAAATAAAGTTTTCTCAAAAATTTTGTTGAACATATTCCCATTATAATTAGCTCAAGCTTTGTATAAATCTTTCCTTAATTAAACATAGGTGATCAGGCTATGTTTAATTGAGGTCCAACGATACAATTCCCGACCTAATTATATTAGTAATATGTTTGATGTAAAAAGAATATTTATAAGTTTTGGTTATAGGTTGTGTTTTCTTAAAGGAAAACTGATGTTCTCTATAACTTTAGCTCTGATACCACTTCTGTTACACCCCGCTAAAGCGGAAACGCAAGATATGACAGCGATAACGGTTTCATTGCAAAAGATAAAGATACATCACCATAGCAATATTCAAAAGTTTACAACCCATAGCTTAATAGAAACAAGTACAAGTTTTTCCAAAATAACATTGTTCAAAATATAACTTCATAAATAACTTCAACACGATGCAGCATGCTCTATGATGATGAATCTTTATATCCACTTACTAATTATTTCCTGAAAAAGCATGTAAAACGAGCGTCAACTATGAAAATAGTTGGGGAGTTCACAAGTTTATAAAATCAAGATTTGGAATAAGGCTTTTCATAAATACAAGTACATTGCTTTAATGAGAAACAAAGTTGATTGCTATTATTGATAACAAGTTTATTGCTATAACGAGAAACGAGTTTGTATGTGTATGAGCAAACAATGAGTCTCAACCAAACCTATGACTGAAGCCCTATCAAGATCTATGCTTATCGTTCCATAAATGAATATGGTATCATGCACTCCAGCAATAGGGCGAGTGAGGAGTTGTCAATTCCTAATAGCGCTATCCATAATGACCATTGGCTCAAAGAGTTAATGGTTAGAGATAAGGGAAGGGCCTTAGTACGATAAGTTCTCATGTTCCGTGTTGCATAGACATACATAGAGAGACATAGCAATACAATAACAATCATGTTTGATATAAATCGATTTAAATACAACATGCAAATAATAGTTTTTCGGGACATGCTTTTCCACCCCAAAACATAAAAACTGAAAATAGGGGAGTGGTGAATACTCACAATGTTTCGAGTAGATAAAAGTGGTGCCTTGGAATACACCAACGTCTTAATGCCGGGATCATACGACATCAAACACACACTAGTGAGTTTCCATGTCGAAATCTAATGCTAATATACTAAACTCTACATATAGTGAAATGCCAATTTATGTTCTAATATTGGATTTTATATTAATTGGTTACACTTTTTCTGAAATGATGAAATTCTACAAGTCATGCGATAAATACAACTTTGGGATTTAATTTTCCAGATTTAGTAATATAAATTTAAGGGTGTTTCAACACATTTAAAGGTGTTTTAAATTCCTAAAAATGTAAAATATTATCAAATAGTTTCCAAAAATTGTCAAACCTTGTATTTTTCATTCTAAATACAATAGAGGTTTTCCAGAAAATTTTCCTTGAATTTTTGATATGGTTAACTATTTTCCAAATTTTTAAGCCTTCATAACAACATAAATTCACGAAAAATAGCATTCAAAGGATAAAAATTCTCAAACTTTTTATTTTACTATTATTACACATTACTAAGCTAGGAAAACTATAAAAATGGGTTTCCAAGCTGTTTAATTATATTTTATGATTTTTGAGCATTTATTCTAATAAAAATTGAAATAAATAGAAAACAGTTTCCAAAATTACTCAAACATTTTATTTAACTGTTATTATACATTACTAAGCTAGGAAAAATATAAAAATGGATTTCCAAGCTGTTTAATTATATTTTACGATTTTTGAGCATTTATTCCAATAAAAATTGAAATAAATAGAAAACAGTTTCCAAAATTACCCAATCTTTTTATTTAATTGTTATTATACATAACTAGGCTGGGAAAAATATAAAAGATATTTTTCAGTGGGTATTTCTATTTTTCCTTGTTTTATCCCCTTAAATAATCATTAATTGAAGAATAAATAATAAACAGTTAAAATAAATTACCAAAAACTTTTGTAACATCATTTACAGTGTAAGTAATCTGGGAAAAATACCAAAAGTGGTTTTCATGTTGTATAATCCGGTTTTGGGTATTTATGTGTATTTAAGTGTATTTAAGTGTATTTAACCTTAGAAAATAGGAGAAAAATAGTATACAGTAGACGAAAATCATCAAAATTTTTATGTAACCTCCTAATGTACAACATGATGTTCTAGTAAATTTTCATGAATTTTGGATAATCAGAACTATTTTTCCTATTTTTAGGCCATTATAACTACCAAAAATTGGGAAAAATAGAAAGGCATGATGAAAAATTCTGAAATTATTTTTCTGAGTCTCCCACCACAGGTAAGAGCTGCGAAAATTGTTAGATACAATTTTCACACTCTTTAAAGTGGTTTTGTGATTTATTGCACCCAAACAAAAAGAAAATCGAAAATCATACTAAACAGCAACATAAATCGATGAAATTTAATGGGAGGTCATTACTCACCATAGGGGTCATCCAAGAATATATTCCGGATTTATAGACCTCTGGAAGTATTTTATGTGATTTATGCCCTTGTTTTCTTGCAACAATTTTAATAAATCAAGGAAACGATAAAAACTCTTGGGATTTTCCAGATGTTCATATTACCTTAATGGGAATCTGGAAAAATTTTGATTTGAACAGAAAAAAACTTTTAGATATTTTTATAGACAAAATCATTTACATGCACTATTAACAATGTACTTTGATCACCAAGCTCTTTAGCTTGGTGTTCATCACATGCATCACGGTTTGAAGACCATGCATGGACATATGTTTGTCATAGTGATGTTTTTAAAGGAAATACTTGAATGCATAAGGTGTATGAACCTTTAAGACTTGTAAAAATCCGAACTTTAGTGTTTGACATAGGTTTTGGTCCTTGGATTTCACCATTAAACAACATGCATGTTGTTCTTGGGTGAAACCCTACCACCATCATCATCAAACACGACATTCATGAACATGTTCATGAATGTTCATAAAGAATGGTGTAGAAGGAGGAGAAGTACAAGAAAACCCTTTAAAAACAAGAAGGAAAAGTAAGGAAAATGAAGGATTTTCGTGAATACCTTGAAGAACAACCTTAGAAGATGAAGATTTGAGTGTGGAGAGGTGTTCTTGGCTGATGATTTTCGTGGGTTTGGAGAGAGAGGAGGAGAGTTTGAGAGTTGAAAGGGTAGAGTGTGAGAGAGAGTGAAGAGAGAAGTGGAAGAGTGGGGATTGTGTTTTAATGATTGAAGTTTTGGGAAGAGAGAGGGCATGGGGGAGAGGATGCACGAATTTTATGAGTGAGAGAGGCTCCCTCTCTCCTAAAATTCAAATTATATAATTCTCCCTTCAATTTTTATAAAACCTAACTTTTTATAAAATGTCTCTTTAAGCAATTTTTGATTTATTTAAAAATCTTGTTTTTTTTAACTAATAAATTATGATTAATGTATGATAATTTAAATTTCTATTTCATTGATTATAATCTATAATTTGATTAATAAAAATTTTATATTAGGAAGTTGATAGAAATTTTATAAAGTTTTTAAGCTTTAAAGTTTATAAATTTGGATTTTTGGGCTCTTTAGAGTTTTTGGAACATTGTTTGATATTCACCATCATATTGGAATGTAATTAGAATATTTTAATTTATTTTTAGGGTTTTATACCCTTTTTCAATTGTAACAAAGTTTGAAGTTTCATTCTAATTATGGTATTGGCATTTCCTATTGTAGTTAAGCAACTTACTAGAATCGTAAGAGTCAAGTATATTAGTCCTAGATCTTAGTTGGATCCTAGTTTATGCAAGATTTTGACCTAATTTATACTACTAGGCCATGGCATGTTGTGCATGAATGGTTTTTATAAAGATGCATGAGTCCGAGAATGACCTGAATTGACAGTTGTCACAATAAACACAATCTGTAAGCAAACACTTTGTATGTTTTCCTTAAAGTATCACATACCAGCATACAAATTAATGCTATGGGAAAAATCATAGTCTTACGTACAATTCTTGCCGAAGGCGAAATCCCGGTCTTCCATACAATTGTCAGGGGCCAAATCCTGGTCTTTCATGCAACCGCCAGGGGCCAAATCCTGGTCTTTCATACAGGTTCCAGGGTCCAAACCCTGGTCTTTCATACACATATCACACAAGTAATCTATATCCTATAATACACATAATGGTTCGGCCTTGGTGCCTTCGACCCATTGATACAGTGATAAAACTCACCTCTGTTTGCGAGAAGCAACAAGATGCTCGACTGCTAAACAGGAAGATCCTACACTACACAAACAATTAGCCCTAATTAGAATTAGGTCACAATCGCAAATCATGGGCCTAAGCCCTAAGTCCAAAATCCTAAAATAATGGCTCCAAATCTTTTTCCCTTAATGGGCCTAACCATTCCTGGCCCACATGCAAAACGGGCTCTGATATGTGCATATGTAGTCATATAATTCATACAATAGCTTAATACTTTTTGCTATTTTGTCTCAATTTATGAACAAAATGTGCTTAATTATGTTTAAATTTCATTTTCAGTAATAAAGACATGCTCGGAATGAAAAGGAAGCGGATCTAGCGATTGGAAGCTTGGAAATTGAATTTTGAAGAAAAAAGTCAAATTTGAAGAAGAACTCGTCGGTTTATTCAACTAACTCGACAAGTTGCCTAGAAGATTCTTGATACAAGAATTCCTTGTTGTACACGCGATTTAAGAGAAAAATCGACGAGTTTGTCCATAAAACTCGGCGAGTTGGAGCTGATTTTTGGAATCTATATATAGATCGTTTATTCCCAAAACCTTAACTTTTGTTGGAGGTTTTAGACGACTTTTGGAGGCCAAAGAGGTTCTTAGAAGCTGTGGTTTTCGAAATTCAACTAGAAGCTTGGAATTGAAGAGATCAAAGGCATTAAAATATTGATTTTCTCTTAATCTTTGTTTTGAATCATGTTTATTACATTAGATTTCGAGCTTATGATGTTATTTGCTGAAGTTATGGGCTAAACTCCATACTTCTGTTTAGATGTAGAGGATCTTATGAATATGGTTTGATTGAGTGGCTTGGATTATATTGATTTGATTATTTATCTTGTTAAGATTGTTAAAAGATCCTTATATGTTAATGATAATTATTTTCTGTTAATAAACAAGTATATTGAGTTGTATGAACATCTTCTTGACTGCTTGAATCTTATAGTTTTGTGAAAATAAGATTGTATGCCTAGTATTAGTGAACATGAAACTAGGGTTAACTAGAAATTAAGTAAGTTAATGTGTGAGCATGTGTAATGACCAACCACATATGAGTTAACTGAATGACCAATTTAGTTGACTAATATTACAAGTCTTACTTGCTTCGAACTGAACACTAGGAAACCTGTCAGTTTAATCACTTGATCACTGTTTGAATTAACTTCTTTGCTAAAGGATTAGTAATAGTAAACATAAACCTAATCATATTAGAAATCGGTAACCATTGATATATTAATCCATTGCACTTGCCACGAAATCAACCATAGGAATAAGTGAATCGAATCTAAACGGAAGTCTCTTTAATTTGATTGAATCTAGTTGTCTTTTGTTCCTCTTTTAGTTGTTAATTGCCTTTTTGCTAAAGTGTTTAGGAAATTACTTAAGTTTCTAGTCTTGTAAAACTAGAGAAAACCCCCATTTTAATTAATTGCTTTATTTAGATAATATTAGTATTTATTTTAATTGTTTACCATTCCCTGTGTTCGATACCCTACTTGCTTAAACTGAACTTCTATCGATAGGTACACTGCCTACATGTGTTTGTTTTTATTTGAGATTTTTAGGATTAAAACTAGTATACTTTACACCAAGGTTGTAAAAATCGCTCGACAGTAGCTCGACGGTCGATTGGGGTCAAGTGATTAATCAGTTTGGCGGGGATTAATCGGAGGATTAATCGGGGACCATAAATTACTAATAAAAGTATTTTAAAACTTAATATATCCTAAGAAAAAATAGTATTTGAAAATTTAAAATTTTTAAATTTTCAAATTTTGAAATATTTGGTATAATATTTGAATATTTGAATATTTAAAAATTTAAAATTTTGAAGTTTTGTCAATTTTGGTGTAATATTTGAAATTTTGAAATTTTGAAATTTTGAAAATTTTTAAAATCTTCCCGCCAAGGACCGCCGAGGACCGCCAAGGACCGTCAAGGACCGCCAAGTACCGTCGAGGACCGCCTAGCCTGAGTCTGACCGATATTGACCAATTTCCGCCAAGCACCCCTAACCGTAATCAATTGCAGACCGCCTAGGCCGATATTTACAACACTGCTTTACACACATCAAGTTTTTGGCGCCGTTGCCGAGGAACGGTTCTAATAGTTAATTTTATTTGCTAGTGTTATCGATCCTTTGTGTGAGATTTATCTTGCATAAAGTTACAAGTTTTCAGTTTTAATTTTCGTTTTTATTTTTCTGATTTTTGTGTTGAACTCGCCGAGTGCATTACTAAACTCGACGAGTTGGTCGAGTTTTTAGTTTTGTTTTTTCTTTGTTTTTTTCCGTTTTATGCGTGGTTTTTGTTTTGTTTCAGGAAATTTATGACCAGGATTTCTAGCTCTATAGTATTGTCACCCGTGGAAGATCCGGAATCGATTATTCGCAAAAAGAAGTTACAGGCAATAGGAGAATCAAGCGGTAAAGACGAGAAGGTGTCAGATTTCGAGTCAGAAACACCCGAATTTGAAGAAGAAAGTGAGACCGAACCAGAAGAAGAAATGGCTTACATCGCAAACATACCCATGGGAAAATACAAAAGGAGGATGTGTGACGACACTGGACCAGGATTTGTGCAACCCGCGATTCCAGCAATAGCAAACTTTGAACTGAAAGGTCACATACTCGCCCAACTGAAGGACATCCCATTCTACGGGAAGGATCACAAAGACGTATACAAGCATATCTTTCGAGGTCAACAACATAGCCGACTACTTCAACATCCCTAATGTGCCTCGCAAGACTGTTCTACTTCGTATGCTACCGGTTACGTTTAAGGGAGCCGTAAAAGATTGCCTAAAATCATTACCTCCAAGATCCATGACAACATGGCAAAAGATGCGCGAAGAATTCATAGATCAGTTTTTCCCACCATCCAAAGTAGCAAAATTAAAGAAAGCCATTTCAAACTTTGAATAACAAGGAGGCGAGTCAATCTATGAGGCGTGGGAAAGATACAAAGGCTTGTTGAGGAACTACCTTCATAATGACCTAAACATTCAGCAAGAAGTCTCCATCTTCTATAATGGAGTGAATGTGACAACCAGGCATCTCCTTGACTCACAAGGACCACTCACGAAGAAGGCACCCGTTGTTATAAAAGAGTTGATTGAAGAATTCTCTAAACACTCAATAGAATATCATAACCCGAGACACAACTCAACTCGTGGGGCGGTGAACTCAGTTTCTGATGACATGGCGGCAATGATGGCTAAGTTAGAGAGCATGGATCGTAGGATGACAAAGATGGACCAATCCATCCATGCCATCTGAGTGGGTGTAATAATTGTAGCGGGCCTCACCTTACTAAATATTGTGACCTTGATGAGAATGGGAACCGAAAAGCTCAAGTATGTTACTCAAGTGGTGATTGGTATGATGAAGATTGGAGGAAACCGAAAAAAGAATGGCTACCATATGATGAGTATAAGAAGGATAAGGAGGAAAAATATAGGCAAAAGGTGAGAGGTTTCTATCAAAAGGAAGAACCGGTCCAAGAAAAGAAGACAGATTTTGAAGCCATGCTAGCACGATTCGCAAGTGCATCCGAGAAAAGACATGACGAGTCCGATGCCGCTATAAGAGAGCAACAAAACATTATGAAAGAGCACCAAATTATGATGAAGGATCAACAAGCTCTACTTCGGAATAAGCAAGCTTCGATCCTTAATATTGAAAAGCAACTAGGGCAACTTGCAAGGCAAATCAATGAGCGGTCACCGGGCGGACTTCCAAGCAACACCGAGCAAAACCCGAGAGTGGCGCATGTAAATGCAATAACTACAAGATTTGAGAATATTTTCACTCCTATAACACCAATCCAGAATGAAGACCCACAAGTGGTGTAGGAAAAAGAGAAAGAAAACCCAGAATCACAAACAGTGGACGAAACCCGACGAGTTCAAGAGAAAAACTCGACGAGTTTTTCATCTGAAGAGAAAAATAACCCTACATTTAAGTTATATCAATCTCTATTGCCATTCCCAAGGAGAGATACACAAGATGGAAGTGGAAAACGCGGGACAACAAAAAGAAGAAGAGAAAACAAAGCTTGTTAAGAGGGGTAAAGGAACAAAGCGTAAGTATGAAGAAAATACCACTCAAAAGAAAAAGGAAGACTTGAAAAGGGCATACAAAAGGAAAGTAAAAGCTTAAAAACGAAGATGGAAGGTGCAAAAGGTGAAGAAGGAATTTTTGTCGGAGGAAGCCGCTGCAACGTAGAGCGGGAATGAGTCCAACTCAAGACTCCTCAAAAAGAAGCGCTTGCGGGAGGCAACCAGTCGTTTGTGTTTGCTTTCTTTCCCTCCTTTTTTTCTTTCTTTTCATTTTTTTCGTCTTTTATTTCCTTTATTTTCTTTAGTATTTTGTTAGGATTTTCACTCTGAGTCTTTTAAACTTTTAAATTTTGCTTGAGGACAAGCAAGGTTTGAGTGTGGGGTGTGGTAAAATTTTTGTGAGAAAAAAAATTAATTTTTTTTTAATCAGAACCATAAACTCGCCGAGTTCCAATTGTGTACTCGACGAGTCCATTTGATTTTTCGCGATTTCTTCTCAGAACCCATCTCTACTCGACGAGTTTGGGGCCCCCAACTCGACGAGTTGAGTTTTATTTCCGAAAAAACGATTTTTATACTCAGTTAAAAGAGGGGTTTTACCCTAAAAGGAAAAAACATTCAGTTTTCACCAGGCCGCACCCAAGGACTCGCCGAGCCTTTGTCTCTCAAGCACAATCTTTCAACTTTCCTTGGTTTTACTCCAAAATTCTCAAGAAAGGTTAGATTTTTCACACATAATCCTGTTAAAGTTTTGATTTTTACAAGTTTGGTGTTTGATTTTAGTGAAAAACCCGATTTTTTAATTTAGCATGAACTCTAGGGTTTCAATTTTGAGCAAATTAGGGTGTTAAATCTAGTTTTTCTTTTGATTTAATACGTGTCTTACTACCCTAAACAAACCCTAATGTGATTTTGAGAAAATATGGGTGAATCTGTTGGAATCAGAAAAGAATTTTCGCAACCTTCAAAGGACTCGCCGAGTTGCTCGTACAACTCGACGACTTGATTTCCTAGAAAACCCAGTTTTGACTGAAAATTATTTTTTACCTCTTTTGTGGTTTGTTTGGTTTCCTTTGCTGTTTGTTTGTGCAGAAAAATGAGGAGAAGTAGAGGCCAACAAATGCCAAGAGACCAATGGGGTTTCCCTTGGTTTAACTTCCCTCAAGTGGTATCCAAGAAAACTATGGTTAACTGGAACAACAAGCTAGAAACATTGAAAAAGAAAGACTTTTATATTGTAAATGATGTCAATTGGACATGGTTGGAACAAGTGGGGTTGACGGATGAAATAAACCCATATTTAATGAAAGTATTTGTGAACGATGGGGTGCACGTTACATATGATGCATGGAGAAGGATATTTCATATTCAAGATCTTATTTATATGGAGTTATGCTTGGAGTTTTATGCGACAGTCAAATTTCGGGGGGGGGGGGGGGGGGATGATCACTATGACACGAATGCTTTAACTTTTTGTCTTGGTGGGGAATACCGGGAGTGTAGCATGGTGGAGTTGTCTTGGAGGATGGGTTTATATGATCAGTCAGAGGTCATGACTGAAGCATTTGGTGACTTTCTTGATAGTTTTCATAGGGTTTTTTCGGATGGGGTGAACGGGTCCAATTGGTGGACAACAATAGCAAACGGGGTTTACATTCCATCGGCAGCACAGGAAGGAAGTATTTGGTCGTCGGTTCATCGGCTCATCCATAGGTTTATTTCAAGCACTATCTGTTGGACTAGGTGTCTAAGCCCATAACTATAATTGGTATGTACTTGACCCGAGAGTAGCATGGTCCATTTCGGGTTGCATATCACCAGGACAATTTGATAGGATGGACATTAGAGAAGAGGTTATTTATGATTTATTAATATATTATAATTTCTAATATATTAATATAAAATCATATTATTTAATTAGTATTGATCAAGAATTAATTTGGAATTAATTATGTGATCAAAAGAGACTAATTAAATATATGGGGGATTGATTTGGTAAATCAATGATTCTTATAGTGTGGGCCAATTGTTATTTAGGATGGGCTAAACAAATATGGTAGTCCATGGATAGTCCATGAAGGTTTAACCCATGGAGCCCAAGTAATATGAAAGGTAATGAAGCATTAGGGTTTGCATGGTTGTAACCCTAGTTTTTCCACACTATAAATGGAGCCCCTAAATCACCAAATCGACACACTAATGTTATATGAGTTCATATAAGCCGATTTGTGTGCAAGAAATTCTCTAATAGGTCATCCTTTATCCTAGGTGTCTTGTGAACCGTTTGAGACATCACACTTGGGGTGCTAAGTTCTTAAAGGCCAAACACAACAAGTTCTACAAGCTACATAAAGAGGTAAACGCCTAACTAGTATTTTATGTTGTTTATGTCAATTGTATGCTAGTGGTAGGCTTAATGCTTTGGAAACAATATTGCATGTATAATTAGAGAAAACATAGATCCAAAGCATTTAGGGTTGTATGTGCACCATAGGATGTTGTAGTATACCAAATCCCATCAGTGGTATCAGAGCCTAGGTTGTTTTCTATTATACTTGATGCTTATTGGTTTTTAAAGTTGAAAAAATCATTTTTCTGCATTTTGACTGGTGAACTCGTCGAGTCCACTGGCTGACTCAACGAGTCCACTCAGAAAATGACCAACTCGACGAGTCCAGTTCATGCACTCGCCGAGTTGGTGCTCCTGTGTGCAAAATTTTGAGTTTTGGCCAGAAATTGGATTAGGATCATTACCTCAAACTGTTTGTTGAACCATGAAATCTGTTTTTTCATAAGGTAATGATCATGCTTGTCCAATTAAAAATAATTGTCATAATTTCAAGATTTGTATTAGTTTATATGATTAGGCTAATTTCTTGAAGATTGATGATATGAATTATCCTGTTCTTATGAGTTTAATTAGATCATGGATGAATTATTTTATTATTGTGCTAATTAAAATAATGATCTAAATGCCTTTTATAAACTCCATAACTTGTCCTCAAGTTATGGAAAATGAAAAGTCTCTCTTTTAAATGGTTTTAAAATCTTCCATAACTTGTCCTCAAGTTATGGAACATGAAAAGTTTTCCATTAAAAATGCATTAAACTCATAAGTTAGAGAAACCAAAAGTTTTTGAATAGTTCAAAACTTGCCCTCAAGTTTTGCAATTTGTAAAGTCACCCTTGTGAGTACTTTAGTTCCAAACCCTAGAATTTTAAAAGTTTAAAATACACCCTTATACTATTATAATTTTAAAAGGTTAATAATTATATATGTATAAGTAAAAAGTCAGTCTTACCCGTTAGTAGGCCTCATTCACGAAGTCGGTCTATAAGGGGGTATAAAGTTACTGCCTATAAAATGACAGTTTAATGGGTGTCCACTCTCACTCACCGCTTCCTTGACTGGTGGAGGGTCGTTAGCCGAACGGGTAGGATAGGACATTAATTATCATTAAAATTATAATGAAAATACCAAGTAACTAAACACTTATAAATTCTCAATCTTAGTTACTTAGGAAAAATGTGAATTTGGTGCTAACCCATGAAATTGCACTTTGCACCTTGCCAAGTCCTTAGTGGAGCGTGTCTGGTTAACCGACACACTAACTTGGACTAACAAGGGTGGCAAAGGGTAGCTCGATGTTTGTCATAGATCAATGGAGCGTGTATGGTTAACCGGCACATTGATTAGGTGATAAATGACATCGAGAATACCAAACTAATTTGCATGGTTATTCACACCTTATTTGTGATCCTCGGCATCCCAGTCACAAACTTGAAGGGCACAATCGAGATTTAAACATGCCATTGAAAAGTTCAATGAATCTCAAAACATCTAGGAATTTCAATTCATTTAAAACTTAATAATCAATTTCGTTTTTCATGGTGGAAATTGATAAATCGTTATTTACCTACCTTCAAATATTTTGCAATTGGATTAAGGCATCCTTCTTCCGCATTGTAAAATATTGTGTTGGGTCCTAGCCTTAATATTTCATGTTAGGTGTTATATTAAGGACTTAAATCAACTAACTTGAATTTCTCCCATAATAGATGTCTAAGTCAGACAACTAATGTCTTCCCAAACCTTTTGGAAAAAGCTTTCCTCATAAAGATGATATTCCACAAGATGATCAAGGTGAAAGATTAATCCCTTCTTTATGTTGTAGTGGAACTTCACTTCCTCCACCTCCTCCAATAATTCTCTCTAACCCACAAGTTCAAAGACTTGAAAAGTTCAAGGTTACTCAAACCCTATTGGCTAGCAAACACCAAGATGGAAGGTCTGTGTGTGCACATGTCTTAGAGATGAAGTCACACATTAACAGGTTGGGAACGTTAGGAGTCGATGTCTCAAGGAAGTTGGCTATTGACTTGGTTCTTCAGTCACTCCCTGAGTCGTATAGTGAGTTCATTAAGGACTACTATATGACAGATCACGACATGACCCTTATCGATCTTACATATTTGTTTGTTGTTGTTGAATCAACAATGTTTTGGCGCACTGGTAAAGCAAATTTGATTGGAAGATCTACTACCCAAACTTCCATGGACATTGAAAATGGCAACATTGGAAGTCCAGAAAAGCTTTCTCTTCCCAATGGAAAGGGATTGGCCATGGTCAAGTCATTTGACAAAATGGTAAAGAGAAAGGCTAAGTCTGAGATAGTCCCATGTACCATTCCAAAAGAGTCTGTTTGTTTCTATTGCCAAGAGAAGGGGCATTGGTTGCGAAGCTGTCATATTTACCTAAAAGATCGCAAGGATGGAAAAGTCAAAATTTTTGACTCAACTTCAGGTAAAATCCACTATCTAACTCTATTAAGTTCCTATTTGGAGATTCTTAATACATGATGTAATGTAATTACATTTTGATGTTTTGTAGAATCGAAGAAATGAAATGAAGCTTAAAGGAAGAGTAAGCTAATTCTGATCGTGAAGAGATGGATTTCAATCGCATGGTTCGATGATCAGAATTTTGAGCTGCTGCTCAAGAGTTATGATAGATTGCTTAGGAATAGATAACAACATAGTTTTCATATGTATTTGCATTGTAAGGATAAGTTTTCCGCAATTTTTATAAATAAAGAAATTTTTTGAAAATTTTCTTATTTTAAGTTTCCTTAGAATGACATTTGTGAAAAATGTTGCTTATATGTTTCCATTGATAGCATTATTGGAAAATGGATTTGATTCTTTTCTTTGTGGTAGTGTCATAATTTACCAAATAAGGAAAGATTCTCATCGCCCAAGTTTCAGTTGGATAGAAACTTTGAATCATGCAACTTGTATTGTGTGATAAATGAGAACCTTCATCTTTGGGAAATTAAGACTAATTCCTTGTTCACATGTGTATGTGAGTCAAGTGAAGGACTAAAGGATCGGGTACACTCGGTTGTGTGCTGATCAGGTCCACCACAAAGAACAGTAAGACTATTCGTTATGATTTACTAAAGTTTAGTAAATATGGTTATACTTACAAGATTAAGTATAATTCTGAACCATTGGAAAAGTTTCAATGTATGGCATAACGAATAAGAAGAATCAAATTGGGTTGAAAGATAAAGTTTCTCCAATCTGAAAAGAAGGGAGAGTACTTGAGTATCGTGTTTTATGATTATCTTAGTGATTATGAAACCATATCACAATTGATTCTCTAAGGACATCTTAGTGCATTTGTATGGCTAAGAAGAGGAATCGTGAATTGTTGAAATGGTTAAATCAAAAGGTGAATCATACTTCGTTCCAAAATCAAGTCTTAGAGTCATACTCCAAGATTGTAACTTGAGTGAAATGATCTTAAGAAAGGTTGATAACACTCATGTAGAGTAAAATGTTTCTTACTCTTGTACATTTGAAATTGGTAAGTTGTGATGTTTTGGATAAAATAAAGACCAACTAAGACCAATTGTCAGAAGTGTTTGTCTTGATAAGAAACCACACTAACTCTTGAATATTTGTTTGTCAAGTAGTTTTTCTTGACAAAGAGAATCTTATATGTCAAGAGGTCAGTGAGAGTCTTAAAGATCTTGAAGAATTTCAAGAACTAATCAAGAGTAAACTAATTGTTTATCACTAGCACACGACTTGAGGTTTATAACCTATCATGTTGACATATACTTGTTTTTGTGCCCATTCCAGTTAAAGTTGACTATACATGTGAGTTCTATGAGTTCTCAGTTCTTTGCATAACAACTTGGAAGCAATGGTAGACCCTTGTGCTGCCAGGTGGCAAGAAATTAAGATTAAACAAGTTCAGTCCATATGAGTTTGGTTATGACAAATTCACATGGATAGGAACACATACACCATAAAAATCTAAGTTTCATAAGGTTTCTCTCCGATTCACGAAAATGATTGTGAGGAAACGCTTTCACTAAGTAGATTTTAAGGAGATAGCATTTGTGATATTTGCATTCTCAAATTCGATTATGATTACGACATCCCTCTTCATAGTTCGAATTGTGAGAAATGGCAAAAGGTCTAAACATTTGAGACTTATTGTTGTAAGTTCTAAAATTGTTTAGACACACATGTGAGTTATCTAAGGAAAGGTGTATGATTTTGAGAAGCCTAGATAAAGTCTTATCGAAGCATCTCGTATCAGAAATCTGAATTTTGGTTATGAAAGTCAATAAGTATTGATTTCTAGAAGTCCGGCTGATTTTGGGTACATGTCAAAGCTAGTGGGAGCATAAGTGTTATGCTAATAATAATGTAATTATTATGCTAGTGGGAGCACAATTATTACGTTAAGTGTTGCGAGTTAGCAATGTTAATTATAGAAAACAAAAAGTTTCAATTCGCAAAGTAGCAGGGTTTGAAAAGTTGTTTTGCTATAATTAAGGGAGAGGAATTCATACTTAATTTCAATTCTAAAAGCTTATATTGAGGTTTTAATCAGATTTAGTCATGGACATATATGAATGTTATGTTGAAAAGATTCGACATAAGGAAATTCTATATGTATGAAATGTTAATTGCGTTCTCAAATTTGATTATGATTACGACATCCCTCTTCATATTTCGAATTGTGAGAACATCGCAAATAGAAATATTATAGCAAAAGACTGATCAAGTATCGTGTCTTTATGTTAGACATTATGAAACGCATCCTATATGCTTCAGGTATATGATCGATTGCATATGCTATAATATTCTTGTGTTCTAATTTTCCAAATGCCTAGGGCATTAAGAGGGAAAAAGACTAGAACCAGATATGACTAAGTGGTTAAAAACTGTTAAGGACAATCTAAGGTTCGCCAAAGATTGGTCGCTTGAGGACAGTTGGAAGTATAGTAATGGATGGACCATACTAATGTTATTATGATCAGACATGATTCTGTTAATAATGAGTTGTCATATGGAAAATATGGAAGTGTTTTCCATATTGGGAGTTGGATATTAAGAATCTATGTGTAAGTTAGAAACTTTTATGCAAGAAGGATGTTCAAAGGAGTGTACTTTGAATTTGAGAGTTCATTTCCATGGAATTGTCTTGTAACAATCTCCAAAGGAATATTTTGTAATATCGTTGGTCAAGTTTATGTGACTTTTGGTACCTGGGCATTACAAAAGAATCATTGCATGATAGTTTAGAATCTAACACATTCTAGCATGACAAGAATTTGGAATTCTTACACTTGCAATAAGGATTTGGAGTTGTGAAATGAGCATCATTGGAAATATTTACAATTGATCTATTTCATAAAGAAATGACCTTAGGAAAACATAGTGTGCATGCTTCGAGCATGGCATAACTGTTGTTTTAATTCAAGTATTAAGTTGATTAATCGAAACATTGTACAATGAATAATGTGTAATCAATATGGTGATTAAATAACAGGTGTTTTATTTATATTCATAAGTTCTGAGACCATATTGGATTCAATTATTCTTGTGTTTCACTTTGCATGTTTTAACTTCCCGAATAACTAGGTTATTCAAACTATCCACATTCAATCATACTTTGGAAGTAGGTATTGAAGCTAGATTGTCATGAATGGGTCTGTAGATTGTCTAGGTGTTTTAGACATAGCACAAGTTTGCTGCAGTGTTCATGAGTACTCCTGGAATAAGATTCGAGTATTGGATTAAACCCACGCTCATCTGAATCACTTCATGGATTTTATCACGAGTGATTGTGAAACGATAATATCTTATATTCTTGAAACCTAGACATGTGAGTTGTAGTTTACAAGTCGGTTGCACATTGACATATGTAAACGCACCAGTAACTTGGTGTTATAAAACATATTGCTGTGTGTGATTTGATGAGTAAGTACAAGAAAGTATTTGAGTTGAAGTTTATCCATTCCTTTTTCCCTTAGAGGGATAAAAGCGATATCTATGGGCCCCTCGATGATTTAGTGATGACAAACCTAAGTGTTTGGCCAAGCCTGGACTGGTTTCATTTGTTCAATTAGTCAGTAGTCATAAATCAGAAATCGGTAAACAACAGATGGACAAGGAGAGTGATTATAGTCCATGTCTCAGTCCATATGATATCTTGTAGAATGGAGGAATATATGATCCCTTATATAATGGACGCGTCATTGACTAGGTCAGAGTTCGTCAGCGGCTTTTAAGAGCTACGATTGCTAGTCGTGATTTTGGAGTCGTACTTGAAATAATAGTTATTAGACTTATACAAGTGGGAGACTGTTGGATTAGGTGTCTAAGCCCATAACTATAATTAGTATGTACTTGACCCGAGAGTAGCATGGTCCATTTCGGGTTGCATATCACCAGGAAAATTTGATAAGATGGACTTTTGAGAAGAGGTTATTTATGATTTATTAATATATTATAAGTTCTAATATATTAATATGAAATCATATTATTTAATTAGTATTGATCAAGAATTAATTTTGAATTAATTATGTGATCAAAGATACTAATTAAATATATGGGGGATTGATTTGGTAAATCAATGATTCTTATAGTGTGGGCCAATTGTTATTTAGGATAGGCTAAACCAATATGGTAGTCCATGGATAGTCCATGAAGGTTTAACCCATGGTTCCTAAGGATTGTGAAAGGTCATTGAGCATTAGGTTTTGCATGGTTGTAAGCCTAGTTTTGCCACACTATAAATGGAGCCCCTAAATCACCAAATCGGCACACTAATGTTCTATGAGTTCATATAAGCCGATTTTTGTGCAAGACATTCTCTAAAAGGTCATCCTTTCTCCTGGGTGTGTTGTGAACCGTTTGAGGCATCACACTTGGGGTGCTAAGTTCTTAAAGGCCAAATACAAAAAGTTCTACAAGCTACATAAAGAGGTAAACTCCTAACTAGTATTTTATGTTGTTTATGTCAATTGTATGCTAGTTCTAGGCTTTATGCTTTGGAAACAATATTACATGTATAATTAGAGAAAACATAGAGCCAAAGCATTTAGGGTTGTATGTGCACCATAGGATGTTGTAGTATACCAAATCCCATCACTATCAACATGAGAAAAGATGATGATAAGGCACCCACTCTTGATGTCTTTTACTTATGGTGCATCATCATGCCAACCACTTTCTACAATATTCCTTATTGTTTAGCAAAATACTTAGCCGAGGGGGGGGGGGTCAAGGATCATAAAACTTCAAAATTTTATGGGGGAATGTTGGTGACTAGATTGGCAAGGTCTTATGGAATATTTGAAAGAGGAGTCGGGAACTATTTGATGATGATGTAAACATCCCAATTTAGTCCTCTTCTCTATCAAAGGGCTATGATTGTTGAGGAAGTTGGCAGGGGAAACTTTTACATTCCCGATGATGATGAGGTAATGGCACCGGAGGAGCCGGGTAGAAGAGTAAGGCCTCGACCCGCACATGTGCATGAAGACCCACCGGTTATTCCCATTGAAGATGAACTACCCATGGACCCATAGAATTTGAAATTGAGAGCATATCAAGATTATATAGGCCTTGGTTTGAATCACACCAACATGACCTTAGAGTATATGATGATACACATAAACATACCACGCAACACTGCTTTTCCCGACTACCCTCATATTCGAAGTTAGGAGGACTGATGGAGGGCAAGACAAAGTGGTGCGGATGGAAATGGAACTGGACGAGAAGAAGAGGATGACGAGTGATTATCCTTTTATTTATGTTTGAAGTTTGTTTGAAAACAATTTTTATTTTTATTTTTTTGGTTGTTTTTATTTGGTTTGTTTATGTTTGCAACTTTTAGTAATTAGGAATTTTAATTTTGATGTTTGTTTTCCTTTTTATTATTTGGTTTATGTTTTTGATTTTGCAGAGTTTAGGGTGATAATTTGGTCTAATAGTTAAAGCGTGATGGATATAAAGTGAGGAGTCGAGTCATTTACGAGAAGATTAGAAGATTTGAGTGAATCTATGAGTCTGATGTTTAAAATGGTTAAAAAGGAGTCTCATTGCTGAAGAAAATAAGGATATGTATTACCTTGATACTTTCCTTGAACATAAAATGCGAACTGAAGCATAAAGAAGAAATTGCCTGATCAGAGCTGAAAACTCGTCGAGTGCACATAAGAAACTCGATGAGTTCCAGAGGATTTTCGCGTTTTTCTGCTGAGTCACGACTCAACTCGACAAGTCACCACATATAACTCGACGAGTTGCTCAGTCTTTTATTTTCAAGTCTTCGATTCGATTCCATTCGAAGCAGGCATTTTATACATTTACGAAGACCATTTCTAGGCGATTTTATGAAGTTGTTTCCTGTATATTTAGAGCTGTCAACCACACGAGATTTTGACACCTAAGGCATGGATGAGCTGTTCCCATGCCGAAGTCAGCTGACGATGGAGCTTAAAAAGAAGAAGATCAACCTCGCAACTTCTATCCCACGGGAGTATGTTCCAATTCTCTCTTTACTTTTATGTTCTTTAATTGTTTTAACATGAAATGGGGAGATTGCATAAATTAAGTGTGGGGTAGGGGTTGATTACATTAATGACATTAGAATCCTAGATATAATTTTTTAAAAAAATTGCAAAAAAAATTGCTAGGGCTAATTTAGAAAATTTTGGTAAAGCAATTAGGATTCCATGCTAGTATTGTGTTTGATGATTCTCTGAGGACCTAAATGTTTATTTGAGCCTATATACGTTCTAGTGCATTTGTGGCCCCTTTATTATAGTGAAATCATAGAACAAAAACACAACCTCGCTTAGTTTGAGAGACGCAACATGTTTAGCATCGTGTACCAGAAATGTATCCATGAAAGCTTAAGTAGTCATTGTACATAAGACTAATGCCTTTAATCAATAAAGGATGAAGTTAAATCCCCTTGTGTAAGCATATGTTTTTCTAGGTTTTTAGTTTGAGTGAAAAAAGTGAGTTGTAAAAAAATTGAAATGTTGAGAGAATCTACAAAGCTATGAAGAACCAAGACATATCATGAAGAAAAGCTGCAAATTGTTGAAGATTCAAGACAAAAAGTTATCAAGTTATTTATTTATTTTATTGTAATTTTCTTTTCTAGGTTATTTTACCATATGTATGCTTGGGGGTTTAACCAAATATTCCTTGAGGTTAAGAAAGTTTTTTACGGATGAAATCGAAGGGATGCATAAAATGAGCGTTGTTCGGAAAAAGTGGGCGAGTGTTTATGAAGATTGTGAGTATTTAGGGTTAAGGGGGTCCTTAGGAAATATTTTAGATACAAATGCATGCGTTGCGGTCTTGGAATAATGGTTGGGTTCGATTAGAATTGTCTTATATGATATTGGTGTGCTAAAATTCAGTTTTGCTTGGGGGCAAGCAAAAGCCAAGTGTGGGGTATTTTGATATGTGCATATTTAGTCATATAATTAATACAATATCTTAATAATTTTTGTTGTTTTGTCTCAATTTATGAACAAAAGGTGCTTAATTATTTTTAAATTTCATTTTCAGTAATAAAGACATGCTCTGAAGGAAAAGGAAGCGGATCTAGCGATTGGAAGCTTGGAAATTGAATTTTGAAGAAAGAAGTCAAATTTGAAGAAGAACTTGTCGAGTTTATTCAACTAACTCGACGAGTTGCCTAAAAGATTCCCGATACAAGAATGCCTTGCAATACACGCGATTTAAGAGAAAAAAAACGACGAGTTTGTCCATAAAACTAGACGAGTTGGAGCTGATTTTTGGAATATAGATATAGATCGTTTATTCCTGAAACCCTAACTCTTGCTGGAGGTTTTAGACGACTTTTGGAGGCCAGATAGGTTCTTAGAAGCTGTGGTTTTCGAAATTTAACTAGAAGCTTGGAATTGAAGAGATCAAAGGCATTAAACTATTACTTTTCTCTTAATCTTTGTTTTTGAATCATGTTTATTACATTAGATTTCGAGCTTCTGATGTTATTTTTTGAAGTTATGGGCTAAACTCCATACTTCTGTTTAGATGTAGAGGATCTTATGAATATGGTTTGATTGAGTGGCTTGGATTATATTTATTTGGTTATTTATCTTGTTAATCTTGTTAAAAGATCCTTATGTGTTAATGATAATTATTTTCTGTTAATAAACAAGTATATTGAGTTGTATGAACATCTTCTTGATTGCTTGAATCTTATAGTTTTGTGAAAACAAGATTGTATGCCTAGTATTAGTGAACATGAACTTAGGGTTAACTAGAAAATAAGTAAGTTAATGTGTGAGCATGTGTGATGACCAACCACATATGAGTTAATTGAATGACCAATTTAGTTAACTAATATTATGAGTCTTACTTGATTCGAAATGAACACTAGGAAACTTGTTAGTTTAATCACTTTATCACTGTCTGAATTAACTTGTTTGCTAAAGGATTAGTAATAGTGAACATGAACCTAATCATATTACAAATCGGTAACCATTGATATATTAATCCATTGCACTTGCCACGAAATCAACCATAGGAATAAGTGAATCGAATCTAAACGAAAGTCTCTTTAATTTGATTGAATCTAGTTGTCTTTTGTTCCTCTTTTTGTTGTTAATTGCCTTTTTGCTAAAGTGTTTAGAAAATTACTTAAGTTTCTAGTCTTGTAAAACTAGAGAAAGCCCCCCATTTTAATTAATTGCTTTATTTAGATAATATTAGTATTTATTTTAATTGTTTACCATTCCCTGTGTTCGATACCCAACTTGCTTAAACTAAATTGTTATCGATAGGTACACTGCATACGTGTGTTTGTTTTTATTTGAGTTTGTAAGGATTAAAACTGGTATACTTTACACACATCAGGCTCCAAGGCCCAAAAGGCCCAACTACGTCACTTAAAGCCCATTAGCAAATTCAAAGGCCCACCTACTCCAAACAGATCAAGGCCCAAAACCAAATAAGACCCAGTGACCCCAAAAGCCTACACAGGTCCAAAAGCTCACTGGGAGCATACGCCAGCATAATCCTAGTACACTCAGCGTATTTTCCTGCCATGCAGTACGCGTTGTGTACACCTTGGTATGCCCAACGTATTGTGCTTCTCAGCAACTTCAGCCATTTGGTGCTTAATCCATGCAATCACTTAATCCAACTTCCAGATCTCGGTCATTAAGAGGGTCCTAGGGCATAAAGTTGGCAACTTTATGCCTTAGCATGTCTTATGGGAGTCCAACATCCACTTTTGTTCATCAAGGATCACTTAAAGGACCTAGATTATTGCATGGATTCATATCAACCACGAAGATATCATTTTTATGCTTCTAACATGCCAAAGGGACTAAGATCTAGCATTTATAGCTTCTAGAGTTGCCCAAACTCACAAAAGAGGATCCATGGACCAAAAATGAGCTTATAAACAAACCCTAACTCTAACTATCAAAAGGATCAACAATGTATGAGCTTTTTACCTTCAAAAGCTTCCCAAGATGATGTAGATTCAGGATCTTGAAGCTCAACCATGTCCAAGGCTTGCTCACCAACTTTATTCTTTTGCAAACACACCAAAAAGGCCACTAAAGTCACTTTCAAGCTTAAAGATCACTCTCAATGGAAACTAGGGTTTTAGGGACGTTCAAAGGAAGTGGAGGCTAATAAGAGTGAGGGTCTTGTTGATACATAAAGTAACCCTCTTAAACTTAACGATCCGCAGTCTTATTCTCTTTGTACCGCAATTGAAGTTGCTACCGCAATGATGTGTGTCTACCGCAGCTTGAAGATGAAGAAGTGATTCTGAAAACCAGAGTGCACCACAACTACTACTACTGCAGTGAAGACCTCTTTGTTACGTCAACTCTTTGTTACGTCAAAAGTCAACGGGGTCACAGAAAACGTAATTGGGGCGTACTTCGGATGTACGTTGGGCGTACTCCTTCATTGACCGCCATCGGGAGCCTGGACCACATACGCGCTGCATACTCAATTTACGTAGGGCGTACGCCCAGATCTTCCAATCCTTCATTAAGTGCTTAATGTCATAAGTCCTTTCGTCCAACTTATAGATCCAAGACTAAAATACCCTTTAGAGTCATAAAATTTCCACTTTATGACTTCTCATGTCCATTAAGAGCTTAAATCAACATCTTAATCCATTAAGACCCTCTAGATGATGCATAGAGAAAAACCAACCACTTAGATCCCATTTTTATGACTTAAGACCCCTTCTAAGGTCTGAAACGACAACTTAATGGGTCAAGAACATGCTATGTTCATGAATCACCACATTTGGGACAAAAGGATCAAAAAACCACCCCGACACAATATCTAAATGAAACTCCACCAATTTTAGGACTTTATACCTCCAAATGATGCCAAAAGGTGGTGAGATTCTGGATCTAAAGAGCTTCACTCCTCCAATATTGTCTTCACTCTTTTCCCTCTTCTTCAAAGGCACAAAACACCCACACTCAAGCTTAGAAATGATTCACAAGATGGATTAGGGTTGCAAAACGTTCCAAGAGGATGGAGGCTGATGAGGTGAAGGGAAAAGATGATATAATGGGGTTTAAATATGAGCCAAACCCTAAAAATTAGGGCTTGCATGCTTGGCACATACACCTTGTGTACATATGTATGTCATGCGTACTAGGGCGCGCCCTAGTATGCTCAGCGTACACACCTACGCATGACATACTCCCCAAACTCCCAGATTACGAAAAATGCCACTAGGGACTTCAATGCACTCATTCTTATACTTAGGGACCATAATGTAATATAATTAAATTATAGGGTCAAAATTAAAAGTATCTCATCATCGAGATGTTACAATGGAGGCTTCCTAGATGCTTAGGTGTTTCTTAAGGAAGATAGAGCCCAAGGCCCGATGTAACCATGTGGTTTTTCTATACGTAAGAACTCATTATAAGCCATTTGATGGCTAACATCTAAATAAAAGATAAATTAATGGGTTAGTGAGAAATCATTCTTTGGAGATCTAAAATTGAGATTGTGTCTTCGTCCCTTCAAGAACTTAACACTCGTTTGTCAGTGTTTCAACTTGCCCATGTGTAGATACACATACAACTAGGTTGTATATACTTTATTAGTATCACAACACGATACGATTTTCTAGATGTGTATCAATAACCGAATTTTCATTAAAATCATGTTCAAATATCAGTTTCCAATTTTATGAATTCGGGATTTGCCTTATATCCATAACACGGTGCCACAATATTCAGAGGTTCAAAGTGGGTACCATCAAATTTGGCTAAGAATGAGTGATGGGTGGAAAACGAATTCAAAACCCAAGACGACCTTTTATGTGAGGATGGTTATTCATTTTGGATTATCTAATGTCCTAAGTAAAACTTACCTTCTAATAAACCAAGTTTTCTAAAGTTTTCATTAGAAATTTATGGTTGTCTATTTCCACGACGTCTTGATAGTGACACTTTGGTGCAACACTTATCACATTTACGTCAAATTATCTTGGTTTTACACAAGCAACGATTATTCACCAATAGGAAAAAGTGTCACTTTATTACACCAATGTTACCTTTTAGGCTCAGGAAGTGAAATCAAATGAAGGAAGCAAAATCGAGGTGATTACTAGTTTACTTACTCGGACTGTGATCCATGAAATTCATAGCTTTTATGGGTTGGCCTGAATCTACCAACAACTTATTATATATTTCAACACCCTTATAGCTCTAATGACCGGATACTTTAAGAGGAAAAGGGCATGTGATTTGCATGGAACGAAGCAACTAAAAGGGCCTTAGAGACCTTGAAAATGATAGTAACCCAAGTCCGGTTTTAGTGTTGGCGCTACCTAGACAAAATTGAAAAATTGTCCCTTTGGTTTGCATAAAAATTATGGATTTGGTACAAAAGGTTTACAAATGGTATGAAAAGTCAAAATCAGGAATTCCCATGAGCTTGGGAACAATTTTTCCTTTTTATTATTATTATTATTTTTTTGTATTTTTTTCATATTGTTTTTAATACTTTATTAATTAAAAATAAAAAACAAAAGAACTCGGTCCATCCATACTGATGTCTCTCTCTCTCTCTCTCTCTCTCTCTCTCTCTCTCAATACATATTTATTTTGTGTTCTATACGTGTTGAATCTGTGTTTGTGTGTGTGAGAGAGAGAGGGCACCGGTGGAGTGTGATGGATGAGCCTAATTTTTTTATTTTTTATTTTTAATTAATAAACTATTAAAAATAATATAAAAATACAAAAAATAAACAAGGGAAAAATTATCTTTCAATTTTCAAAACCTCGGAAAATTTTTTATTTTGGATTTTCGTAGGAAACTTTTTGGATCTTATCCTTAGTTTTTACAAACTACAGGACCAATTCTACAGTTTTGCTTAACATTAATGAAGTTTCTAAGTAGAGTGTGATGCATTGGGAGTTGGGATCGACAGTGTACTATGCCATTAACAACCATCACTTTCTTCAACGAGAAATAAAACGATACATGGCATCCCTTCTCCACTTATGACAATGAACTTTATACCATTATTCAGAGTCTAGCATATTTGCAACACTATCTATTTATTGCCATTGAGTTCATGTTGTTTTCGGATCACGAGGCCATCAATGGGAAACATAAGTTGAAAGTTGACATGCAAAATGGGTCAAGTTGCTTCAAGTTGATCAAATCCAATCATGAATGCAATGGTCATCTACACACGATACTCCAACCATACAAGTTAAAGTGCATCGGTTTACCAATGCGTTATTTTTTCAATTTGGTTCATAAGATCTAAAACTAGATGCCCCATGGTGTAACTTAGGTTATGAGGCGACACCTTGGAATGCTTCGACATAAATAACATGGACGAAAATGGACATTCATAACATAACCCCAGTTGTTATTCTTACTTACACAGAAATAACGAAATACAATGGTAACAAATGTTAATAAAATAAAAAGGATTAGCTTCAAAATAAGCTTATCATGTCCAAAATCTTTCACCCTTTGTTTCTTCAGATTCAAACCTACAACTTTAAGGTACTTCGGGTGGGGGTTAACCTTAAATAGATTCACCAGATAACAGCAATAGATGGTGGCTGATGGTGGCAGTAACAAGTTACGAGGTGGTTGATAGCGGTGTGAGAGATTTTGCCGACAGATTGATGCCACCGCCCCTCAGGGACACCGTGGGCCCGCCCTTTGAGCTCGCTTTACTGACAAGATTGGAATCTAGAAACAACACAACGACAGTGATGTCATCGTGGAAATGACGCCTTACGCCCCTATCGATTTTCTTCAAATCTGAATACCTCATTTCCCGCTTCTTTGCCGCTTCATGTAAAGCGGCTTTCAACAACCTCTTAGCACTTCCCTGCAACACACACATTTAAATTAAGTTTAGATCGACCATATGGGATTTAAAAAGATTAGGGAATTTGTCTCATTGACATGACACTTTTTGGGTGGGACCAAAAAAAGTACAGTTTTTTGTCCCATTGATATCATTATCTGTCTTTATCCCTATCCTAGTCCTACCTTTTTTGATAGGACAAAAAATTGCAGTTTTTGTACCATTGACATCAGTCTCAGTGCAAAATACAGTTTTTGTACCATTTTTGTCTCATTGACCTTTTTGTATGGGACAAAAATACAGTTTTTGTTCAATTGACAGTCCAATGCACACCAAACACAGTACAAGTGCTACATCATGTCAAATGAGGCATGTGGAATGAAGATGGAAAAGAGGAGATGTTTACGTTATGAGGGTGTTTTTGGACAATATCAACTGCTTCTTGATTGGTGAGTTGCTCCCACAGACCGTCGGATGCAAATATGAGAAATTGATCGAACGGTTGGATTTCGTGCACGGATATTGATGGATCGGAACTCAATATCGGCTTTTTGATAGGATCGCGGAGACGAAATTTGGCGTACAAGGGCTCCCTATTAAATTCCGCTTTCTTGAGGTATACATCACCTATTGATCTAGATATCTGCAACATACACAATCCCAAACATTATCCTCGGATGCAAAACTCACAAAATAATATTATTTCAATAATACGTTAAAAGGGTTAAATGGAAGAAATAGCAATGTACTTGATAATTTCTTATGTTGATCCAAAATTAATACACCCCATCCCTTTTTCCTTCATGCATTTAATTAATAAAAATTGTACTATGCATTAAGTAAATAAGAAGCATCCATCTATTCCACTAAATGTTCTACTCTAGCAGACATTTAATCATTTATACAATTAAATGTAGTTATCTAATTTATCTACGTAAAAAAAAGTGATTCTTTTTTATTTTGAAGATAAAAAATAACTCATTTCACCCTTGAACTTGAATTTTGGACTTTTTCCGTGATGGAGGTCATATACTAATGAAGTGTGTGTAAAACCTTAATTCTTCACCTTAAAAGCATTATGTGCAAAGGATCAAAAAAGCCTAAAGCAAACACACTACTTAAAAGTTAAAAGTTTCTCCAATTTCCATTATTTTGGCCCTACACATTAAAAAATCAACTTTTTCTGGTGTAAACACAAACACTTTTCTATTCTAGACAAAAACATAAAATTTCCTAGTTCTTCCCAACTTTAATGAACTATGATTATCTAATTAAAGTCACATCATTTCTTTATTTTGACATACGACTACTTTTCTATTCCATAACAAGATTTATAAATACACAAATCATACCTGTATGAGGCCTTTCACACGCCAAACATTATGCTTTAAAACAACAATCTGAGGGTCATCAGGATGCAAAGTGTGAAGCTCTTGTCTAATGGACTCTATGCTTGCATTATGTTCCACTGATAATTGGATAGCAATAACCTCCCCTGTTGCTTTCACTGTTCTTCCTAAAACAGCACGTGAATCACCAACATTTGCAATGAAAAGGGTTCCATTACAAATCACACCAATTAAGCAACAAGTTCCAACAGAAGCTAATTGTGGTTTCACTGCCCATTGTTTAGCAACAATTGATAAAAACCCCTCTTCGGTTGACTGAAATGCTTTTCGTATTACATCCACTGAGATAGAATTGTGTTCTGATGTAATCCCTACAAAATGATTAAAAATTGTTAGGTGAATTAAAACAAATGAAGAGGATAACAAGAAAGTTGAAAGGAATTGGAATCTGTTAGAGGGTATGGAATTTTGTTGGTGGGAAATGGAATGGAATTCATGATTAAAAGGGTATTTAATTTGAGTATAAGAGAGAAATGCTGGGAATTGAATTCCATGGTTTCTAGGATGGAATCTTGAAGTGTTTTGTGAATTCTAATGGAATTCAATTCCGTACTCATTTGCAACCAAACGAAGGATTGGAATGGAATTGAATTCCAATTCAGGGCAAATCCCATGGAATCGAGCGTTTGGTTGGCATATGAACGGAATTCAATTCAATCGGAAGTCACAAAACTCCTTTCATCAATGAATTTCAAGATTCTATATCCTAAAAACAATGGAATTCTCAGCTCCCACATTTCTTTCTTGTTAAACAAATACTAAAATACCCTTTTAACCCTAGAATTTCAGCAAAGTTTCTTGCAAACCAATAGCATGACAGATTCCAATTCCTTTTCCTTGAATACCAACTCTTTAGACAGATTCCATTCCTTCCAACAAAAAACATTAATCTGCTCTCACTCACTTACTTTTAAGATTATGGAAAAGATTATCATTGACATATCGCGATGTTTCGGGCCCACCATGACCATCATATACACCAACAAAGGTTCCATATGGACCAGAATCATGAAAGCTCAAAGGACCTGACTCAATTTGGCTTTGATCTTCAAGCAACATGTTAGCTTGAACAACAGCCATGGAGTAATCGCCATTCAAATGGTGACCAGTGTCTTTAAACCAAAGAAGACCCTCCTGCCTGCCAGCTGTATCCAAACCATCTGAAGGTCGCCAGCAGGCTTTTAGAAAATTTATCAATCTTGATAACATGCCTCATTTCACCACAACGTAACACACCAATTTATCACCATCCAAAAATGGATGTCAACAACACTATAACTACTAAATCTCCTCTGATTTCAGTGTTCAGTTTCCCTGCATTAAGAAGAAGCAAAACTGATAAATCGAAGAAACTCAAAGCAAACCCTAGCTGGAATTGAAACCAAAATCACATAAAAGAAATTACGATGAATCTTTTCGGGTCAAGTCGAATCTCGCATACCCGTCGGACAATTGAATAGATATTACGAATCAATTAACAAAAAAAAAGGTACAAAACACCCATTAGGTAAAACGGATTAAACCGATAAATAGAAAGTAGAGAAAGAAGAAGAAAGACGACTCACAGTTGAAAGTTAGGCCTTTTCAGGGGTGTATTTTCTGGTGAGCTGCCAAATGAAAAGGATGGAGATCTGAAGAAATTAGAGGAAACCCATGTGGGGTTTACATGTGTTAGATCTGTAGATCAATCAAATATCCAAACCCCGTGGATACGTGTACGTATAGGTATACATATACGTATACCCTTTTTTCTGGTTGTATTGATTTGAATGATCAAATTCTCGTGAAGGAGAGATGATCAAAGAGTGAAGAAGAGAGGGTTGACGGAAGTTTTCCTCTCCAGACAAATCTCACTCTCCGTTTCTGTTTTATATATTTCTCTCCTCTCCTGAATAAATCAACCCTTCAACATCGCCTTTTTAAATTGTCAAACAAGATACAAAAATATATTTACTACATTTATTTTTAATAAATGATACATGGGATAACGCGCTAATTTATATCTTATAAAAAAAAAGGTTTATTTCAAATCAATATAGAAAAACAATATAGTTTAAGATAATCATTCTTTTATATTATATTGATTGAAAACTTTAATAACTTTTTAAAATTCAAACAAATTAATCATTATTATTAAAGAGTTTTTATATTAACTTTCAAGTAATTAGTTACTAAAAATCAAAAAAATTCTCGATATTAAATTGTTCACATGTAGATTATATTTCTAGACTTTGTACAATAATATTGAGAGAAAGATAACTAACAATATACAAATCTCCATTTTGAGATGCATGTTTTTATATAAAACAAGAAGGTGGTTATCATGGTATTCAAAGATGTTAATTTATATCCTCTAGATTTTCGGATGTAGTCTTTAAAAAAATTAGTTTTACCATTCAAAAAGGCTTAGCGGCACAGTTTGTTGTCCGTTTGTCATCTCACTCATTGTACGATGACAATTAAAATATTGTGAGGTTTCTTTAATTTATATAAATTAATATATTTGTTGATATTTTTTCTTATTATTCATCTGGTCTTCTTTAATGAAATCGTAAGTTCAATAAATGTAATATATGTTGGTCTAAAAATTTTATAGTCAATATTTTATTTATACCCATTTTGCTCTATAATTCTTTCATGAGTTTGTATAAGCTGTTATTGATTTTATATATTAGAAATGTTAGTCTTATTTACGAATTGTAGTTGTATTTAATTAACAAATCCAAATACCAATGAATAATTGCTAATAATAAGTAGATATTGATATGATAGTATATTTATAAGCAAAATAATAAAATTAGGTTGTATTTTTTTGTATATTAAAGCCTTCATTTCTTTTTATATGTTGACAATCACTATTATTAATATAAAAAATGAATGAAAATGTGTAACATCTGTTCGAAATGTTTCTAATTTTGGAATAGCGAGTCGTAAATGGATAAAAAAAGGTTTTGGGCTTCAAGGGAATAGAGTTTAGACCATATCGGATGTTGATAATGTTGGTTAAATGATTAAAGCCTTCGGTTTATGCTTTGAAGAAAAAGGGTAAAAAGGGAAAAGTAATATTACAGGCTTCTTACATGGATTATGGTTTTAGTTCGACATGTATTAAGTCAAAAGCAATTAGATAGGGTTGTGGGGCTCGTCAATATCTTTCTATGCATATAAAGATCACCGAAAACGAAGTTAAAACGAAGAAGTTATGAATGTTTGAAATTGGAATGGAATTTGATGAAAACTCGTTGTTACGAGGCGAGAAGAATATTCTCACGACGTGACAAGCAGGCGGTCACGAGGTGATAACTGGGTAGCCCAAGCCCATGATTTTTAGGGTTTTCTATGTATTTAAATGGTGGTTCCGTGTTTTTAGGGTATTTTTCCACCCTCCTTCACACCTAAAGCCTTTTGAGAAAAACCCTAACCTCCCTTTCACCACTTTGAGCCTCCCCTCTCCTCTCTCATCCATTTTGAGAGTTCTTGGTGGATTTTGGAATGAAGCTCTTTCAAGATGGAGTTTTGAATCATTGCATAAGAAGATCTCAACTTCCAACTATCTTTTGGACCTTGGGTATGATTCAAGTTTCCACCTTTATTCTTACAAGTTATTAGATCTAGGCTCCCTTGCCCCTTTTCTCCATGTTTGTGAGGTTTTGAGGGATAAGGTTCCATAAAGTTGGCAACTTTATGGATCCTTGGGGTTCCTTTTAGGCTGTATGTTCCATATATATGTCCTTTTGATAATTTTGGATATCTAGTGCAAGTTTTGGTTCATTTCTTCCATGATTATGACCTAGAATGAAAGGGGCATGCATTGGACATGTATGTCCATAAAGCATTGATTTTTATGTTGTATTTGGAGTAGAAAAAGTCACTGGGAAAGTATAAATGAATAGTTGGAACGATTAAAGTGTAACATCCCAAAATCGAGACCCAAATTTTTTTGCTTAATTATATTACTTATGAAAATAGTTACGGAAAACATCATTGTTATCATTTCAAACATCAAGTCACAAATCACAAGTCTCAAAAACCATATCATCAAATAGTAAAATATCATAGTACAATCCCAGGGTTCTCAAAGTGGAAATCATATGTGTGCGATGCGCTGCTACCCTGCCGGCTCCTTCCCCTTAGCTGAAGAGGTACCTGAAACCAAAACTAAAAATTGTAAGCATGAAGCTTAGTGAGTTCCCCCATCATACCACATACCATACAATCATACATACTGCCGGACAAATTTTGGGGTGCCCGACCTACCCATGTCAAGCCATTCTGGGGTGCTGACCTACCCATGTCAAGTCATTATGGGGTGCTGACCTACCCATGTGAGGCCATTCTGAGGAACCTTCGTGAACCTAAACAACTGGGGAACCTTCGATCTTAACATCTGGTCCATAAACAAAAAGGATTTTGTGGAAAATACACCCCGACTCATCGAGTCCTATGAACGACTCGCCGAGTCCCTCTTGTCCAAAACTATACACTCGATTATAATGGGTTTTAACGTATCAAAACCATAGATCTGGCCTCCTAGGGTCCATTTTATACGTAAAGCTACAAACTGGATGTACATGCATGGGGCCTTTGGCTCAAAAAGCCATAAAAGGAGGTCTACAATATGCATGGGGTGCTTATGACAACAAAGTTGGCACCTTTATGCCATAAGGACCCCCAATAGTTCTAGATCCGAAGTGCAACTCCAAGCACACCCACAAAATCCGATTTTAGCTTCTCTATACTCATAAAAAGGGTAGAAATAGCCCCAAATCAAAATCTAAGAGATAGATGGTCAAGGTTCCAGCTTTTTACCTTGAATGAGCTGAGAATGGAGTAAAACTTTTGGATCTTCTTGCTTCTACTTGAACTTCCAAGCTTCCTTCTTCTTCTCCAACTTCAAACACACACAAAAGGGAACCAAAAGGCTCAAGAACACACAATAAGGGTTTAAGGTTTCAATGTAGGGATTTCTGAGTTGGGAGGGTGATGGAGGCTGGTTTGGGACGAGATAAAGTGTTTAAATAGGGTGCAAACCCTAAACATTAGGGTTTTGTCCAGACAGCTCCTACTCGTCGAGTCGGTCTCCCAACTCGTCGAGTAGGTCACTTAAACCCTCGATCAAAAGTCGAGTCTACTCGATGAGTTGGGCCTCCAACTCGCCGAGTCCCAGAGTAAATTGCAACATTACTTGAATTTAAATACGTACCAGGAACTGGGTGTTACAAATCTCCTCCACTTATTTTAGACTTCGTCCTCGAAGTCAGTTGTTGAATCCGAAAAAAGCTCAGGGTAGTGCTCCCTCATCTCGTCCTCCGGCTCCCAGGTCTATTCCGAGCCCTTGCGGTGCTGCCATTGCACCTTCACTAGTTCCACCCTCTTGTTTCTCAGATCCTTCGACTTCCTGTCGAGGATAACTACTGGCCGCTCGATGTAGTTCAAGATGTCATCCACCTGAATATCCTCCAAAGGCACCATTGCCGAGTCGTCCACCAGGCACTTCCGCAATTGCTAGACGTGAAAAGTACTGTGAATCTGGTTGAGTTCGGCTGGCAGGTCCAGCCTATATGCCACCTTGCCCACCCGGGCTGCAACCCTGAAAGGTCCAATGTATCTGGGGCCCAACTTGCCTCGCTTCCTAAACCGGATGACACCTTTCCAAGGTGACACCTTCAGGAGCACCATATCCCCGACCTGGAATTCCAGGTCCGAACGACGCTTGTCGGCATAACTTTTCTGCTGACTCTGAGCAGTCTAAAGCCTGCTCCGCACCTGTTGGATCCTCTCCATAGTCTTAAGTACCACTTAGGTACTCCCCATGACCCTCTGGCCAACCTCACCCCAGCATATCGGGGTCCTGCACTTCCTCCCATACAACATCTCAAAGGGAGGACGGTCAATACTCGCATGATAACTATTATTATAGGAAAACTCAGCTAAAGGAAGGTAAGTATCCCAACTACCTCCGAAGTCTAAAACACACGCCCACAACATATCCTCCAGAGTCTGGATGGTCCGCTCACTCTGACCATCCGTTTGCGGGTGAAAAGCAGTGCTGAAGTGTAGACAAGTACCCAACTCGTCGTGAAAATTCTTCCAGAATCTGGAAGTAAACCGCACGTCTCGGTCCGAAATCACTGAGACTAGCACTCTGTGCTAAGCTACTACCTCTCGGATGTAGATATCGACCAACTTCTCGGCCGACATGCTCTCCTAGATCGGTATGAAATGGGCACTCTTGGTCAACCGATCCACGATGACCCAAATCGAATCCACTCCCCGTGCAGTCCTGGGAAGCTTTGTGATGAAATCCATAATAATATCTTCCCATTTCCACATGGGGATGTCCAACGGCTACGTCTTGTCGTGAGGCCTCTGGTGCTCGGCCTTGACCTTTCTGCAGGTCAAGCACCTCTCAACATACCAGGCGACGTCCCGCTTCATGCAGGGCCACCAGTAGTCGGGTCGATGATCTCTATACATCTTCGTCGCCCCTGGATGGATGGAGAACCTAGACTTGTGGGCCTCCTCCATCAAGATCTGTCGTACCTCACCCCAGTACGGTACCCAGACCCTCCCATGCAGGGTCAACAATCCGCGACTATCATAGTCAAACGAGGCCACTTGGCCTATAATCCGATCGCACTTCCGGCGCTCCTCTTTCAGGCCCTCGACATGCGCCTCGCGGATCTGCTCCAACAGTGGAGTCACTACCGTCATCCTTAGGCAAACGTCTCTAATCGGGACTGCCTTGCGGCTAAGCGCGTCGTCCCCAACATTGGCCTTCCCCGGGTGGTAAAGGATCTCACAATCATAATCCTTCACCACATCCAGCCATCGACACTATCTCATGTTTAGATTTGGCTGATCCATAAGATACCTCAAACTCTTATGGTTCGTGTAAATGGTACAACGGACCCCATAAAGATAATGATGCCAAATCTTGAGGGCGAAAACAACTGCCCCCAACTCCAAATCATGCTTCAGATAGTTCGCCTCATGAGGCTTCAGCTGCCTCGAAGCGTAGGCGATAACATGCCCCCTTTGCATCAATACCGCGCCCAAACCTGAGATGGACGCATTGCAATATACCACAAAATCATCCATGCCCTCTGGCAGGGCTAAGATTGGCGCCTCGCACAATCTCTGTCTAAGAGTCTTGAATGCAGCCTGCTGCTCTGACCCCCAGTGAAAGACCACGACTTTCCTTGTCAACTGAGTCAAAGGCACGACTATCTTGGAGAAGTCCTGAATGAATCTCCAATAGTACCCTACCAATCCCAAGAAGCTCTGAATCTCAGATGGAGACTTCGGGACCTCCCACCTCATCACGGCCTCCACTTTGGCCGGATCGACTGAAATCCCGTCCTGGTTGACAAGGTGCCCAAGAAACTGCACCTTTCGCAACCAGAACTCACACTTGGAGAACTTGGCATACAAGCTCTCCCTCCTAAGAGTATCCAATACCTCCCGCAAGTGCTCCTCATGTTGCTCCTGAGTCTTTGAATAGACCAAGATGTCATTAATGAAAACTATCACATACCAATCCAACATCGGGCTACACACGCGGTTCATGAGATCCATGAACGCGACAGGAGCATTGGTGAGCCCAAAAGGCATCACCACAAACTCATAATGACCATATCGCGTCTGAAACGCAGTCTTCTGCACATCCTCCTCTCGGACCCTCATCTGATGGTAACCCGAACGCAGATCGGTCTTGGAGAACCAAGATGCTCCTTGAAGCTGGTCAAAGAGGTCATCAATCCTTGGGAGTGGGTAACGGTTCTTCATCGTTACCTTATTCAGCTCCCGGTAGTCTATACACATCCGATGCGACCCGTCCTTCTTTTTCACGAATAGTATCGGGGCTCCCCAGGGCGAACTGCTCGGTCTGATGAATCCCTTGTCTAACAGCACCTGCAGCTGTGTAGACAACTCCTGCATCTCAGTAGGAGCCAACCGATACGGTGCCTTGGCTATCGGAGCCACACCAGGGACCAGGTCGATCCTGAACTCCACCTACCTCTCCGGAGGTATCCCAGGCAGGTCCTCTGGAAATACATCCGTGTACTCTCGTACCACTGGCACATCACTCACCGTCGCCTGACCCGCCTCTCGGGTATCCAAAACATAGGCGACATACCCCGCGCAACCCTACTGTAGGTAGCGCCTAGCCCTCGCTGTTGAACATAAAGCTGGTCCACGTTGTGGCCTCTCACCCTGAATCACCAGCTCTCCCCCACCTGGGGTCCTGATCCGAACTAACAGCTGCACGTAGTCGATCACTGCCCCATTGGGGCTCAACCAATCCATCCCTATGATGACATTGTTCCCCTGCAATGGTATGGGAACCAAATCTACCAAGTAGCGCTCCTCGTACAACCTCAGAACACAATCTCTAAAAACCTCTGACGCTCGCACTGACCGGTCGTCCACAATCTCGACCTCTAGAGGGCAATCTAACATGCCCGAAGAATCAGGAAACCTCTTGCTAAGTGTAAGAGAGACAAATGATCGGGTAGCACCCGAATCAAACAACACCTGGACCGGGATACCGTTCACATGGAACGATCCTAAACAAAACATATAGCATAATACATCAATATGACAAGGGACATATAATAAAAGTTAGAGAGAAGAAAACCATACCCGTCACCACATCGGGTGCGGTGCGTGCCTCCTCGGCTGTCAACTGAAATGCTCGGCTCCTCACCACTGGAGCCTCTGACTTAACCTTCCGGCCATCTGTAACTCGCACAGTCGCTGGAGTCAGCGCCACCACTGGCGGTGCTACTGCTGTCAATCTAGGGTAATTGGCCTTTTTATGGCCCCTCTGATTGCAATGAAAGCAAATTAGATCCGAAGTCTGATTAGTGAGCCCAGTATAATCCCTGCCAAAATGCCCCGTCTTGCCGCACTTGTAGCAGCCTGATGATCCCGCTCTACAAGCTCCCTCATGCGGCCTGCCACATTTCCTACAACGGCTCTGGCCTGGCTGGCCCTTCGACCTAGCGTCGGATCCCTTGGGTTTCTTCCCCGAAACCCCAATACTCTGCTCTGTCTCTGCCTTCCTTTTCTTAAGGTGCTCTAAGTCAATCTCTCTCTCCCTCGCCCTAACAATCATGGAATCCAGGGTCGGACAAGCTGAGAAGCTGACATGCTCCCGGATATCAGCCCTCAACATGTCGTGATAGCGGGTCCTCCGCATGTCCTCATCTCTTGCATACTGAGGTACCAACAAGGCCCTCTCCCGAAACTTGGCGGTGATCTCCGCCACTGACTCCGTAGTCTGTCTCATATCAAGGAACTCCCTGGCCAACTGCTGAAGCTCCACAGCTGGCGCAAACTCAGCCCTGAACCTGGTCACAAAGTCTGACCAAGTCATAGCCTCAATGGCTAGGGCTCCCAGTGAGTTACCGACTGACTCCTACCAATCCCTAGCTCTATCCCTCAAACATCGCGCAACAAAGCGGACCTTCGACCCCTCCAGGCAGAAGCTCGTCAGCTGCGCAGACTCGATGTTTGCAATCCATCTCCTGGCAGCAATGGGGTCCTTCGCCCCGTGAAAGTCTGGCGCACCACTCCCCCATAAGTCCTTGAAGGACAGTGTGCCTGTACCTGACTGGCTGGACGCCAAGTCACTCCTGAATGTTCGGAGGCGATCCTCCATCAGCTCAATAATCCCCTCCATGATCGACCCGAAAATAACCGGGGTCGCCTCAAGGATACCTCTCGTGATCTTAGATGCGATGAACTCGCGTAGCCCGTCATCAACCTGCTCGGATCCCGCACCTGAGCCTGACCCTGATCCTGACCCAGATCCTGCTCCATGTCGCGTAATCGCCATATTGAAAATAAAAACAATGATGTCAGGGTCATACATACTCTCGAGAGGTCTCACACACTCTCGAAATTTCCTGGTTCTATCTCAGCCCTCCTTGATTCGAGTACGGATCCTTTGCTTCCAGTAGTACAGGCGCGTACTACCTTCCACATCTATCTGTACTTTCCTCAAGAATTGCCTTGACTTCACCAAGTCCCTTTTTTCTTTCCAACTAATCTCATCCTAGGCTTGTCCTAGGGCACTCTTTGACCTACTCTCCGTCATCAGCTGCACGAGGAGTCCCTACCATCTTTCCCTAGCTAGCTTACGGATACTATTTCATATCCGCTCACTAGTTAGTTAAAGCTAGTCGGAACCCCTATTAGCACAAATCAAGCAGCATTCGTGCATTGAGTAACCAATACCAAGCATAACCTAATCAGGCTACCATATTGCTGACTAACCAGCCCTAGCATATAGCTCAGTAAACTCATACAACAGGAATATAATGCATCCTTCCTAGATCCTTAGCCTAATCTAGCATGCAGTTCTCATAATCATATCATATAACATAACATAGCATGTATGGGTATCTTGGGGAAAACTTACTTGAGCTCGGCCGGTCGCACGCATCACACACCTTGTTCTTTCTAAAAACTCCTTATTTCAAATTTTAGAAAACTATTTTTCTTGTAAAAATACTTCAAGCCCTCGATTTGAGTTCAGACACCCCCGAAGGTGTGCCCGAATTCCTCAAACCAAGGCTCTGATACCAACTTGTAACATCCAAAAACCGAGACCCAAAACTTTTTGCTTAATTATATTACTTATGGAAATAGTTTACGGAAAACATCATTGTTATCATTTCAAACATCAAGTTAGGGATGTCAAAAAGTCCCGTGGGACCCTGTTCCCGTGGGGTCCCCGTCCCGTTTGGGGGAAATTTTTTAAAAAAATCGGGGGCGGGGACGGGGGTGGGGGCAAGGTTAACCCCGGTTTTAATTTCCGGGGCGGGGGTAGGCAATCCCGTCCCGAAACCCCCATGGGGACCCCGTTAATAAATTACACTAATATTTACATATATTAATTATATAAATATAATAAACTATAACATGATTTTAAGCTTCCAAAATTCATCAAAAAAACATGTTTTTAAATTGTTAGTATAATGTTTTTAAGATGCCATAATTTTTTTTATTTTTAACATGTAAAATTCTACTATAAATAATTATTTGTTACCTAAAAAATAGTTTCTTTTAGCGTAAATAACAACTTCTTTTAGCCAAAAAAAAGGCAGCCGAAAATCAATCGGGGGCGGGGGCAGGGGTAATAAAGGGGATTCGGGGGCGGGGGCGGGAACGGGGGAACAAGGAAATTTCGGGGGCGGGGGCGGGGGATGCACTCCCCATCCCGTTTGCCCCCGTTGACATCTCTACATCAAGTCACAAATCACAAGTCTCAAAAACATATCATCAAATAGTAAAATATCATAGTACAATCCTAGGGTTCTCAAAGCGGAAATCATATGTGTGCGATGCGCTGCTACCCTGCCGGCTCCTTCCCCTTAGCTGAAGAGGTACCTGAAACCAAAACTAAAAACTATAAGCACGAAGCTTAGTGAGTTCTCCCATCATACCACATACCATACAATCATACATACTGTCGGGCAAATTCTGGGGTGCCCGACCTACCCATGTCAAGCCATTATGGGGTGCTGACCTACCCATGTCAAGCCATTATGGGGTGCTGACCTACCAGTGTCAGGCCATTCTGGGGTGCCTGCCTACCCTCCGGTCTATCTCACTCGGTCACGGGGACTATTTCACCCCTACTACTATCACATAATAACATATCATAAACATGATGTCAGACATATCTGGGCTGTCCGACCTACCCTTCGGTCCTAACGACCGAATCGGGGGACTATTCCCCTCCTACTACCTCTATCACATAGAACATATCATACTGGCACATAGAACTCATCAAGTAATAGCAAACCAGACAATTATCACAAAGACAATAATCTCAACTGTAATCAACTACTAGTGGGTCGGCCTTGGTGCCTTGGACCCACTTCTACTGAAGGGTAACTCACCTCAACGTCGTGTAGTGTCTGCACTGTCATCGATGTGAAAATCGACTCTCCCTGACTCCTCAATACCTACACGACAACTTTTCTAAGTTATTAACTCATACTCATAACCCTTACAAGAGTCACTCAAATCCAAGTCAAAGTCAAATCCTTGGTCAAAGTCAACATATGTTTGACTCGACTCGCCGAGTTGGCCCGCCAACTCGGCGAGTCCCCATATCCACAAAATGCCATAATTTCGTCCCTACTAGTCGAGTCTAGCAAGAGCTCGACGAGTTCGCCTTCAACAACACATCAGACTATCTTCAACCGACTCGCCGAGTTCGTCTTTGAACTCGCCGAGTTCATCTTCATCCATAAGAAGGTGTTCAGTCTATGACTCGCCGAGTTCCCCTTGAACTTGCTGAGTCCGTTTTCATGTGGCTGGGACATTTCCTTGAACTCGCCGAGTCTGTTCATCCACTCGCCGAGTCCTATGATTTCCAGGTCCCTAGTGAACCTAAACAACTGGGGAACCTTCGATCTTAACATCTGGTCCATAAACAGAAAGGATTTGATGGAAAATACACCCCGACTCGTCGAGTCCTATGAATGACTCGTCGAATCCCTCTTTGTCCAAAACTATACAGTCGATTATAATGGGTTTTAACGTATCAAAACCATAGATCTGGCCTCCTAGGGTCCATTTTATACGTAAAGCTACAAACTGGATGTATATGCATAGGGCCTTTGGCTCAAAAGCCATAAAAGGAGGTCTACAAGATGCATGGGGTGCTTATGGCAACAAAGTTGGCACCTTTATGCCATAAGGACCCCCAATAGTTCCAGATCCGAATTGCAACTCCAAGCACACCCACAAAATCCGATTTTAGCTTCTCTATACTCATAAAAAGGGTAGAAATATCCCCAAATCAAAATCTAAGAGATAGATGGTCAAGGTTCCAGCTCTTTACCTTGAATGAGCTGAGAATGGTGTAAAACTGTTGGATCTTCTTGTTTCTACTTGAACTTCCAAGCTTCCTTCTTCTTCTCCAACTTCAAACACACACAAAAGGGCACCAAAAGGATCAAGAACACACAACAAGGGTTTAGGGTTTCAATCTAGGGCTTCTCTGAGTTGGGAGGGTGATGAAGGCTGGTTTGGGACGAGATAAAGTGTTTAAATAGTGTGCAAACCCTAAACATTAGGGTTTTGTCCAGACAGCTCCTACTCGTCGAGTCGGTCTCCCGACTTGTCGAGTAGGTCACTTAAACCCTCGATTAAAAGTCGAGTCTACTCGACGAGTTGGGCCTCCAACTCATCGAGTCCCAGAGTAAATTGCAACATTACTTGAATTTAAATATGTACCAGGAACCGGGTGTTACATAAAGACTTAATGCAATTAGGAAGCCAGACCAATTCTCACAGTGTGAAGGGTTGGCCTTCATGACGTGAGGGTAGGCTGAGTGTCTTGACTGTTTTGTATGAGGATTCTAACGACGTGACAGAAGCTCTGTTACAAGTGACGGTTGATTTGAGTATGATTGAGTTAAATCAATATTGAGTTAGTGATCGGGCTGGACTCGATTTCTCACGACGTGACCAAGGACTGGTCACGACGTGAGGGTCAGTCAATGGGAGAGCTGACTGTTAACTTTGACCGTTGACTTCTGGTCAAACTAAAGGTTTTTGGGTGTAAACTGAGTGGGTACTTCTTTATTGCTATTTAGGTGTTTTATAGTATCAGTCTTCACCGTGTGAGAGCTGTTGTGTTTTAGCTGTTACTTGTGAGGTGAGTCTTTTCACTATACTTGTCTGTATGGTAGTATATTAGGGGTGGGCAAAACCGAACCCAGAAACCGAAAAAACGACTAAAACTGACGAAACCGAAAAACCAAAACCGACATAAACCGATTGTTTGGGTTTAGATTTTTCAAAAACCAAAAATTTTCGACTTGGGTTCGGTTGTGGGTTCTGTAAAACCGTAATAAACTGAACCGAACCGATTATATATAATGTTAACAAAATATATAATGTATATTCTTAATATGTACCTATTATGCGAAACAATAACACAAGAGGCAATTGGTTCAACCAGTTAGCGCCTTGGACATTCGAACCTAAGGTCTCTGGTTCGAAACATGGGGGATATACTCTTCCTTATTTATTTTTTCAACAAATAAAACTTATCCCACATCGATGGAGACTTGAAACGTAACGCCCATTTCAAGCTTATAAAATGATTCATCTTTTCTCATGCTCTTAGATCCATCCGACATCCCCAATAGGAAAGAAAATGAATGCCTCTTGGTGCTTATATAATCAATGCTTCCTTGGTTAACATTCTATGGTTTGAGTTGGGTTTAAAACCGATCAACCCAAAACCAAACCCACAAAAAGTTGAAAACTGAGAAACCGAACCCGTCGGTTTTGGATTGGGTTCTAATTTTTTGAAAACCGATAAGTTGGTTTTGGGTTCGATTTTAGGTCAAAACCGACCCAAACCAACCCATGCTCAGCCATATAGTATAGGCATGTCGACCAGGTGGGTCTTATTTGTTGATTTTTGTTACCTGTGAAATGAGTTGCTAATAACTTATGGACTGCTATAAGTCCATGGGACTGCTGATAGTCCCCAGAGTTACCAATAACCTATGTGGTGTGATCTTAATCAGGGCGTGTTGTTAGCCCATTGGGACCGTTGATAGTCTCCAGAGTTTGCTGATAACCTTAGCTGATTATTATGTTGTGTTGTATGTGGTATTTTGGAGAAATCACTAAGCTTTGTGCTTATAGTTGTGGATTAAATATTTTGTAGGTACTTATCGGATTGTGAATGCAGGACTGTACAAATACATCAGTAGATTTATGATTTGAGATTCTGCATTGTCTTCGTATTAACTCTGATTTCTAAATAATGGATTATGAACAAATGGGTTGCTCTTGATGTAATTTTGTTAAAATGGATGTTTTATTTACTTTAAAAATGAAAATTTTAGCCATGGTTTTTGGGATGTTACAAGTTGGTATCAGAGCCTTGGTTTGAGGGATTTGGATGAACACTCGTGGGATTCCAAACTCAAACTATAGAGCTGAGAGTTTTGCTAAACGTTTTTGGAGAATATTCATTTCAAGAAAAGAAAGAAGAAGATGTGATATGTTCAGTCATTCGGAGCTCGAAAAGTGATTTCCCAAAATATCCATACTTTCTTATATGATGTATTTAACTTGCTATTATATGTGTTATAGTATGATGTACATGTTATAAGTTAGGCTAAGGGTCTACTCAGGGTTGCATGATAAAGTGTCTGATTAGGAGTGATGCCTTTTTTTGTGTGAAATATGAGTTGTTAGAGATGCAAGATAGTGTGTAGGCCAAGGATCCTCAAGAATTACGTGTTAGAATTACATGATCCTTATGGTGCATATTTGCTTGTTGTTTTCCACTTGAATGCTGCTTGTTTTGCGATATGAGAAATTCATATTGATATTAGTTAGCTATTAGACGAATACGTTAAGTTTCATGTCATAAGGATTAAATAGTTTTAGAATGTCTGATTTGGCCTATTGCGCAGCTCTTGTCTGATTCCTACCGTTGTATTGCAGGATCTTTCAGTCGAAGAACTGTTTAATCCTTTATGCATGTAATTGTACTCATAAGATAATTAGTTGACATTGGTAGGAGTTTCTTTCGTAGATGATAGCAGGGCGGGGGTGAGTGTTCCTATTGATCTTGGGGGAGTGCTAGAGTGTGTTGGTGCGAGCACTTATGTGTGAGGAAGTTTAAGTTGGGAATCTAAGAAGTTGTATTGGATCCTAGAGAGAGAAAGAGAGTCTAGGATGGGTGGTAGTGTGTGCCTATGGCGGAACATGTATATGATATTAATAGTAGTTTGGTATAATAACTTAGGGAATTGAGGCAATTCTCGGGACACGTATGGATAGGTGTGAAAGGTTGTAGGGCTGATACTACTGAAAGCACATGATACGTACGGGGATCGGGGAGGGTCAAAAAGGTTTCTAAGGAGCTAGGGGAGGGTAAATAGTGTGTTATAGCACTAACATAATTGCAGTCGTTCCCGTTGCCGTCGGCCTGTCGTCTATGATTGTTCAGAATGAGATCAGTAATCGTTTGGGCCTTAGTGTATGTGGCAGTTTGCATCTGGTTGGTGCAGACTTATGTGAGTTAGCTGATTCAAATGCCTCGCTGGCCTTGTGTGAAGTAGTTTCATACCAAGTCGCGGGACTCAGGAAGGAATCCGCTATGATGATTGACTCAAGGATTGTAGCTTGAGGCTGAGTGGTCAGCTGATGGAAAGGGATGTTACCATCTGCATTGAGTTTGTGTTTTTCCTGCCTCTTGTGCTCGAGGGGGGAGGGATCGGATGTGGTTCAGTCGATGGTTAAGATAGGAGATGGTGATCTCCTCTAGGGATGTCAAAAAGTCATGTGGGACCCCAAACCCGTGGGGCCCTAATCTCATATGGGGGATATTTGTTAAAAATATCGGGGACGGGGGGCGGGGGGCGGAGCAAGGTTAAACCCCGTTTTAATTTTGGGGGTGGGGATGGGGGTAGGCGGTCCTATCCCGAACCCCCCATGGGGGCCCCATTAATATATATATATATATATATATATATATATATATATATATATATATATTAGTTATATAAATATAATAAATAATAACAATGATTTTGAGCTTCCAAAAGTAGACAAAAAAAAATCATGTTTTTAAGTTGTTAAGATGTTATAACATTTTTGTTTTTGCTGTGTAAAATTATGTTACGAATAACTATTTTTAACCCCAAAAATAGTTTCTTTAAAGCCCAAAAAACAACTTCTTTTAGTCCAATAAAAAATATACCAAAATCAATCGCGGGCAGGGAAATGGGGGCCGGGGCGGGGAGTAATCTATGAATTCGGGGAGGGGGCAGGGGAATGGGGAAATTTCAGGGGTGGGGGAGCGGTATGAACTCTCCATCCCGTTTGCTCCCGTTGACATCCCTAATCTCCTCATCGGTGTTGCCGTAAGAAAGTGAAGTTTGGTCCGCAGTAAATCGTCTCTGTGTCGCAGCGAAAGAATGTTTTATACTTGATTTTTCTTGTAGATCGATGGCCAAGATAAAGGCCATGTCGCAAGTGGAATACGTATCATGGATTCGAGAAGATCGGGTGTAATCGAAGAGACATCAAGTTGTTCTTATTTTGGTAAGAGATTTATGTCGATATGTTGGGTGTGTCGGAGCTATGTTTTGAGCATCTGTAAGGGATTCTTTAAGTTTCTAGATGAGGATGAGGTTGTGGATCAACTCTCCAAGTTTAAGGTTTTCTGGACGCAAGTTTAGTTTGAAAGGTGCTTATTGTATCCAATGGTGTTCAGATCGATTTTGCTAAGTTTAGTTAGGGATGCTGGGGGAAAGGTCTCCAAAGTCTCTATCTGAGATTTGGAGTTTTCTTGTTTGAAGGATCATCTTGTGTTGTTTCATACATTCTGAGAGTCAAGTCAAGCATATTCATGGTTAATCCGGTCTGAGTTTGGGTGTTGTAGACGCCAGTCGATGATGGTTCGAACCCTAAGTGGTTGAGAACTGGGTATTCTGCTTAGAGGATCATTGGTCGGTTCGATTTTTATGGTTTCATCGCGATAGGTCAAAGGAATCTGCAGGTCAGGTAAGATAAATTTCGGTTTGGGGTTTATAGCTACACATGGAAAAGTAGCGGGTTATCATCCAAGTGTTTGTGGCTAGAAAGCTTCTCACTACGTTCCTCTAGGATCCGTCAGAGTCTTATGTGGCTGCGGAGCAGTTAAGCTTTGGTTAGATCGTGGGTGTAGAGAAATTTACCGTTACGTGTGTATGTGTTGTCCTAACAACAGGAAGTTGATGGGTAAGGAACTTGTTATGGCTAGTGGTTCCTTGCAAAAGCACCAGGGATCTTGGTAGGGGAGTGTTGAGCCACTCGATTTGAGCATCAGATTTAGAGATCATGGTTAGCTTGCAGTATGGGTTAGTTATTTATGGCCGAGAATGGCAGTCATTGATGTGGCAGGCACCTTCAGAGTTCGATAAGAGTATTTCACGGGGGTTGTATTCAATATGTGTGGGGTCATCGGGTTTAGTTCCTGGACGATTTTCAATTTTTGGTTGTTACGTTATCAGTAGCAGTTGAGGTTATTCGAAGGATTTAAGTTGTATCATCTAAGGGAGCAACTGATGAGTCAACCCTTATTCAAGTTCAGTAAAGTTTGTATCTTGGTCTCTGTAAAGGTGTCCTCTCGAGTTCTTGGTTGTGAAATTATTGCTTCTTGTGTTTGAGATGACAGTTGGTCTTAGTTATTAAAAGATCGGATATCGGAGCAATGATGTTCAATTTTCAGGTATGATCGTGGTTGTGTAATATCCAATTTCAGCAGGTCGCATCGGCTGAGTTGGTATTTAGAGTGATTCAAGCATGATTTTGGAAGCATTTCTGGTTCATTTAGTAATCCTTTCCGAAATCGAAGGTTTTATAAATCTTTTGCAAATTGGCAGGATATGTTCAGTTTCATCAAGGTGTGGGATATTAATTGTGGTCGATAGAATAATGTGTCTAATAGCGGTTGATGTTCATCGTTTTTATTTTTATTTTTTGGTACGTCACCTTTTGGGTAAGGTCACAATGAAGAAGGAACATAGTTGGCCTGAGGAGCATTGTGTTCTCTCCTGGGGAGTGAGTCATGTTGACTTTCAAGTTGAAACAGACACTTGGTTGTTTATTTTGTTTCCTGATTGTGTGCGGTCATGTTTCATCTGTGATGTGTCTATGGTAGTTGGACTGTAGAAGAGTGCGTGTTTCTGAATGGTATGGCTTATGTATTTTGGCAAGAGTGTTGAATGAGATGCTAACTGGGTACCTACCAGTAAGTGGAATGATTATAGTGTGTCTTTAGGCTCATCGGATGCGGGTCAATATTCTTCATGTTTGTGGTTAGATGATGGAAGAAGTGGTGAGAAGCCGTAAGCTTCTCATCCCAACGACTAAATGGTGTCGCGGCATATCTTGAGCCATTGTGGGTTTCACGTTTGTGAATGAGGTCAGTAGTTGTGTAACGGGGACCTGTGTGTTGATTTGTTAAGTGTAACAACGTAAATTTCAAAACAATTTTTCACTTTTAATAATGCAATTTCATTCATAAAAAAATTCCCAATTCTCAATGTATCACATAACAAATCCATAAAATCACATCCCAAGATCAAATATATGAAACTCCGATAGTGTGTACTGGTCATGCCGACGCCTTCCCGCGATCCTCACTGGTACCTGAAACACATCACACAAACACTGTAAGCATAAAGGCTTAGTGAGTTCCTCAAAATACCACATACAACACATACGCCACTCGAGGCTACAGTACGACCCTCCGGTCGATGTGTCTCAGCGGGACCCTCCAGTCCCGTAGCTCGTTGGACCATCTGGTCCGGTCATAGCTCGTCAGACCCTTCGATCCAGTCTGTATCGTTGGACCCTTCGGTCCGGTCTATATCGTTGGACCCTCCGGTCCGGTCTATACAACATACCGCATACATACAACCAAAATGCACATAATCTCAAACATGCACATAGCATACAAGACCCTTCGGTCTACACATAATACCACTCTAGGTAATGTATAGTGAGAATACTCACCTCGGGTATCTCAGATAATCTCGCACACGAACACACTGGTCTAGCCCCCGCCTAAACACATAAACAACACCCTCAAATAAATAATGGCTCTCAAATGCTAGATTAAATCCACTCCTACAATTCCACAGAAGGGTAAAAGACCATTTTACCCCTCCCGGACCCAAAAGTCCAAAGGTTGACCAAAACCCTAAAAGTCAACGGAAGTCAACAGGAGGCAGTACGCGGCGCGTACCTTCTCTGTACGCGGGGCGTACGCCGGCGAACCACAATCAGGGTCTCAACCCCTTACGCTGCGCGTACTGAGAGTTACGCCCAGCGTAAGTCTCAGTTTCAGCCTTTCCTTGGATTTTGGTCTTAAACGGTTAAGACACTCATTCAACTTTCAGATCTGACTTTCCCTAAGCCTCTTATCCCATAAAGTCGGAACCTTTAAGCCTTTGCATGGCTGTAAAGGTCCCTACACACTCTAACACCTTTCCTTCTTCCTCAAAAGGTCTAGATCTCATGCATGGCTCAATATTCACGTCCAAGATTGCATTTTTATGAACATACAACTCTTATAGTCCTGAAATATGGTAGATCTAGGCCAATGGAGACCATTTGCTCATAAAGTCTCCACCTTGGGACCAAAAACCCTAGAAATTGGTCCAAGAAGCACACAACACAAATGACAAGGAAAGTTTTGAGCTTTTTACCTCAGAAAGAAGCTCCTATCTCTGAAAAGCTCGGATCTACTCTTGTCCACCAACTCCTAGCTTCCAAAATGGCATCCTCTTCTCTTTCACCACCTTGAAATGGCAGTTTGAAGCTTAGAACACCAACACACTAGCTAGAAACGAATGAGGACTCTCTATTAGGGTTTCACTCTCTGAAATGGTGGCTGAGGATAAGGCCTTAACATTCCTTTTATAGTGCACAAGCCACAAATTAGGGTTTACATCTGGGCTCGCTACGCCCAGCGTAACCCTGGGTACGCCCAGCGTACCTAGGCGAGTCCGCGTCCAAATTAAGCGCGCGAGTACGCGCAGCGTACTCTTCAGTATGCCCAACGTACTCGCTTGCCTAGCATTTCATTTAAGGGGCTTAACTTGACAACTTGGGAAAAGGAGAAGGGTTTAAGAGACACACCTGAACTCGGGATGTTACATTAAGCGTGTGGTACTGGCAAGTGGTTGAGCAGTATACTGTTGTCAATGGTGTCTCAGTGGCCGGCAGGTTGAGTCAGACAGTTGTATGGTTTTAACTTGTTGGGGAAGTCATGGTGGTATTTTGGCAGCTCATTACTAGGATTCTTCCTAATGGACTTGTGTTCATTTCATGATGAGGTTTCATGTGAGACCCATCCCTACATTACCTATGTCATGGTGGTGTGCATGTTAGACTGGTTGAGCCTTGGTGGCTGATGGCTGCTATGAGTATATTCTGAGTTGTTAGTAACTCCAGGACTGTTGATAGTCCTCGTGACTACTGATAGTCTCAGGGTTGTTGATAGCCCATAACTGTTTAGATTAGCATAGGGGTAGGGGTATGCTGGTTGGAATGCTAGGAGATCAGTGGTGCGGGTGGTTATAAGTCTCTTGGATGTTTTGGCAGATAGTTGTGCACCTGAGTTGTTGTGGGAGTTCGAGTGTCAAGCGAGATTTTGTATTGATCATGGTTACGCTCGTGGTAACAGTTGGTTAGTCACGACTTTTCAGGAAGTCAAGTGTGTATATGAGAACCTTTAGGCGATTTCCAAAATTTGAATAGGTTGGAATCCTTGATCGAAATGTTTTGAGTATTATTATGCATACTTTAGTGGTGTTCCTAGTCAGGGACTTGAGGTAAGTAGTGGATGATCGTCAGTCATCAGGCATGTCTCTAGAAGTTTAGACTATTGGGTTTCCAATTTTGTGAACTACATGGATGGAGGTGGTTAGTAGTTCCTGTTTTGGGAGTTTCTGTTTTAAGTGGTTATCGGTATGAGTTGGGACTTCGAGTTTAGAGAGAGAGGTAGTTGTTGCAGTCGAGTGTTGCAAGTGACCGAGTTGATTATTGACATCAATTGGGTTATGGATGGTCTCTCAATTTCGATATAGATGTGTTGATTATATGGATTGGTTGGAGGGAACATCTGGACGATGTTAGTACAACTTCTAGAAAATTCTAACGGAGTCAGATTTCAAAGACGAAATCCAGTTTAAGTGGGGGAGAATTGTAACACCTGGTTTCGAAATGTTTCTAATTTCGAAATAGCGAGTTGTAAATGGATGAAGAAAAGGTTTTGGGCTTCAAGGGAATAGATTTTATATCCTATCGAATGTTAATAATGTTGGTTAAGTGATTAAAGCCTTCGATTTTTGCTTTGAAGAAAATGGGTAAAAAGGGAAAAATAATATTTTAGGCTTCTTACATGGATTATGGTTTTAGTTCGAGATGTATTAAGTCAAAATCAATTATATAGGGTTGTGGGGCTCGTCAATACCTTTCTGTGCATATAAAGATCGTTGAAAACGCAGTTGGAATGAAGAAGTAATGACTGTTTGAAGTGAGGAGTGTTGAAAACCCGTTGTCAGGAGGTGAGAAGCATATTCTCATGAAGTGAGGAGTATATTCTCACGAAATGATAAGTAGGCTATCACAAGGAGATAACTGGGTAGCCCAAGCCTATGTGTTAAATGTGACTTGAGCATTTAGAGCATTTGAGTTCAATGGATCACTTGGAACTCAATGGAGCACTTGGGGTTCATGTAGCATGTGACAAAGGAACGGATCATCTGAGAAGGGAATGGATCGTCTGAAAAAGAAACAGATCAAGTGTTAAAGGAACGGATCGTATAGAAGAGGGTTTGAAGCACCTAGAAGATGTTTGGAGCACTTGGGAGTAATATGGAGCGACAAGGGAATTTGTTGCACCATCTGATAAAGGGTTGGGCGAAAATGGATGTTGTTGCGCCAAGGGCATTCCTTCTTGCACCATGGTGTGTTCCTCTTGCGCCATGGATTATGTTGTTGCGCCATGGAGTATGTTGTTGCGCCAAGCATGGCCTTGTTGTGCCATTCATGTTCCTGTTGCATAAAGGTGGTGATGTTGCTCAAACCTAGAAGTTCTTGCACATACTTGAAGCCTGTTACACCATCCATACACTTGTTGCGCCATCATGGCGCAAGATAGACCATCTTGGTCCCTGATGAGCCAAGTATGCTATGAAGTCCTCTATGATGCTCAAGATCATTCAAGGATACTCAGAAGTTGGTATTGCTCAAGAAGTACACAATATTGTGCCACCATGATGGATGTTGGGCCATTAGTGTTCATGATGCACCACTTGTACATCACGATGCTCCACTATGTCACAAGGTGCTCCATCATGTGTGTTGTTGATGCTCTTGGGGTGTATGACATGGAATAATGTTCTAGTAGATGTTGCATGGCGAATTGTGATTGGTTGACACCTTTTATGGGCCTATGGGCCAATAGGCTTGGCCTATTAGGGTTTTTTGTCTGATCCCTCAAGTATAAATAGGGATGCATGCTAGGTCATTTTAATTGTACATGTAACCTTTGTTTGAGAGCTCTAAAACAAAGAATACTCCCTCATGCCCATGGACATAGGTCACATTGACCGAACCACGTAAATACTATGTCGTGTGCGCTTATAGTTTTGTTTGTTATCCGCTTTACTTCCTAACAAGTGGTATCAAAGTTGTAGTTTGTATTCCTATGATTGAATATGTCTGCTCACAAGTTTGATTTGAGAAATTCAATGGTTCAAATTGATGGGTTTTGAGCACTATAACAACCTTATGGTGCACATACAACCCTAATGCTTTGGATCTAAGTTTTCTCTAATTATACATGTAATATTGTATTTTAAAGCATGAAGCCTAACTAGCATACAAAATTTGGTATATGAATCATAAAAACTAGTTAGAAGAATACCTATTGTTGTAGCTTGTTGTATTTGGCCTTTAAGAACTTAGCACCTCAAGTGTGATTCCTCAAATGGTTCACAAAACACCACCAACAATTAGAGAACTTGAGAGAAATCTTGGAGGCACTCAAAATCGGCTATAGTTTCTCTAAGAAGACTAGTGTGTCCGATTTTAGGCCAAGGGGTTACATATATATAGTTTAGAATTCCAAGGGTTATGTGTAAACCCTAATTCTTACACTTAGGCTTGTAATGGACTAACACTTTATGGATCCTTACATAAGCTTAGCCTATCACTAATCAACCATGGATTATTAGCCCAACCTATATGTATCATTGATTTACACAATCAGCCCCTGTATATTTAAATAGTCTCTTTTGGTCACTAAATTAATTCCAAATTAATTCTTGATCAATACTAATTAAATAATATGATTCATCAATTAATATATTATACTTATAATATATCAATAAATCATAAATGACCTCTTTTTCAAATATCCATCCTATCAGATTGTTCTGGTGAATGCAACCCAAAATGGACCATGCTACTCTCGGGTCAAGTACATACCAATTATAGTTATGGTCTTAGACACCTAATCCAACAGTCTCCCACTTAGATAAGTCTAATAACTATAACTGCAAGTACGACTTAAAATCGGCCATCAATCGTAGCTCTTAAAAGCTATTGTCGAACTCTGACATGCCATTTTTGATAAGGGATCATATAATCCTCTGTTCTTCAAGATATCATGCGAACAAATACATGCAACATGGTCATACTTATTGTCCAGTAGTTTGTTTCCCGATTTCCGATTTGTTTAACATAGAACTTAATTGAACACATCAATTGAGTCCTGACCTGGCCCAGCACATAAGTCAAAACAAAATCATCGAGGGGCCCAAGATATCGCTTTTATTCCTCCAAGGATAAAAGGAACAAATAAACTTTGACTTATATTGTACTAACTACTCGTTAAATCATACACAATAACACGTTTATAACATCAAGTTGCTGATGCATTTTCGCACTATCAATGTTTAACTAACTCATAGTCAACAACTCATACGTCTTGGTTTGAAGACTATATGATATTGTCGTCTCACAATCACTCGTGAGAAAATCCATGAAGCAATTCATGTGAGCGTGGGTTTAATCCAATACTTAGACCTTATGAGCACTCATGAATGTTGTAGCAAACTTTTGCTATGTCTAAACACTCTAGACAATCTACAAGCCAAATTCATGATAGTCTTGCCTCAATACCTACTTCCAAAGTATGATCGACTGTGGATAATTTGAATAATATTATTATTCTGGAAGTCAAAACATGCAAAGTGAAACAATAGTAAACAATTGACACAAGATAGTAACTTTACTCATAAATAAAACTCCTTTTTTACGTAATCATCAAATGTCAAATACATTTTATCTATTACAAGTTTCTAAACAACTATCTAATCATTAAAACTAATATCTTCCTTCAGATCAATGATCCACGCATGCTGCAAGTGCTGAACCCTACTCAGTCCCTTCGTAAGGGGATCTGCTGCGTTCTCCTCTGACGATACCCTCTTTGCTACGAGGAGTCCTTGTATCTGATGTCTTATGAAGTGATATTTTCTGTTGATGTGTCTGGATCTGCCATGATCCCTCTGTTCCTTGGCTAAGGCGACTGCACTCTCGCTGTCACAGAAAATATCCATAGGCTCCTTTATAGCTGGTACAACTCCAAGGTCTCCGATAAAGTTCTTCTGCTATATCGCTTCCTTCGACACTTTGCTTGCTGCTATGTACTCTGATTCGCACGTTGAATCAGCTACAGTCTCCTGTTTGGAACTTTTCCAAGTTATTGCTCCTCCATTCAGGGTAAATACCCAGCCCGACTGAGAGCGGAAATTATCTCTGTCGGTCTGAAATCTAGCGTCACTATACCCTGTCACTCTTAAGTCATCACTCCCACCGAGGGTAAGGACACAATCCTTAGTCCTCCCCAGGTACTTAAGAATGTTCTTTACCATAGTCCAGTGAGCTTTACTAGGATTCCCTTGATATCTGCTGACCATGCTCAAAGCAAAGGCCACATCAGGGCGAGTACAAGTCAAATCATACATAATCGAGCCAACTGCGGAAGCATATGGTACTCGGCTCATCTATACTATCTCAGCCTCTATACTCGGTCTCTGAGTCTTACTCAGCTTGGTATTGCTTTGGATAAGTAAGTCACCTTTCTTGGAATTCTCCATGTTGAAACGCTTCAACACCTTGTCCAAGTAGGTACTTTGACTAAGTCATATTTGTCTTTTACTCTGGTTTCTCAATATCCTTATCCCTAGAATATAGGCAGCTTCCCCAAGTTCCTTCATAGCGAAACACTTCCCAAGCCAGGACTTAAACTCCTGCAAGGTTGGGATGTCATTTCCTATGAGAAGTATGTCATCCACATACAACACCAGAAAGCTAAATATACTCCCACTAGCTTTGACGTATACACAGGACTCATCCTCGCTTCTCAAAAATCCAAACTCTTTGACTTTCTTATCGAAACAAAGATTCCATCTACGAGATGCTTGTTTTAATCCATGAATGGATTTCTCAAGCTTACACACTCTATTAGGGTACTTTGCACTGACAAAACCCTCTGGCTGACTCATGTAAACATCTTCAGCTAACTTCCCATTAAGTACAACGGTTTTGACATCCATTTGCCATATTTCATAATCATGAAATGCAGCTATGGCAAGCATAACCCTTGTAGATTTAATCCTTGCTAATGGTGAGAAGGTCTCATCATAGTCAACTCCAGGAGTTTGAGTAAGGCCCTTCGCAACCAATCGTGCCTTATATGTGTGTACTTTCCCATCCATGTTGGTCTTCTTCTTGAAGATTCATTTGCACCCAACTGTCTTACGACCTGGTACATTGTCAACCAAGTTCAAAACTTGATTGCCATACATGGACTGAATCTCGCTGTCCATAGCTTCTTTCCATTTAGCAGACTTAGGGCCTGTCATGGCTTCCTTGTAGTTGTTAGGTTCATCCAAATTTACCAGTGTGTTATCACTGATAAATGTATCACCATCTATAGTAATATGGAAACCATATAACACAGGTGGAACACTAACTCTACTGGAACGCCTCAGAGGTAAGGACTCGTCAACTGGTTCAACAGGAGTTTCCTCCTTAGGTTGAGCGCTAGTGTTTGAGGTTCCTTCATCACTTAACTCTTGAAGCTCTTCAAGGTCAATTTGCCTCCCACTGTCCTCTTGGCATATGAGTTCTCTTTCGCGAAAAACCCCTCTCCTCGTAACGAAGACAACATTGCCTCTCGGTCTGTAGAAGAGATATCCAAAATACTTATGTGGGTAGCCGATGAAAATACAATGCTCACTACGAGGTTCGAGCTTGTCGTGAGTCTCACGCCTCACGAAAGGCTCGCAACCCCAAACCTTGATGTGTGCTAACTAGGGAACCTTCCCTGTCCACATCTCGTGAGGTGTTTTGGCAACATTCTTAGTAGGGACTAGATTAAGGATATGGGCAGTAGTCTCTAAGGCATACCCCCAGAATGAGATACGTAACGAAGCTCGACTCATCATGGAACGAACCATATCTAACAAGGTTCGATTGCGCCTCTCAGCCACACCATTAAGCTGTGGTGTCCTAGGTGGCGTCAAATGTGAAACAATTCCACATTCCTTAAGATAGTCGTGGAACTCGATACTAATATACTCACCATCCCGATCGGATCGGAGCATCTTTATCTTCCTGCCCAATTGATTCTCCACTTCTTGTTTAAACTCTTTGAACTTTTCAAAGGTTTCTGACTTATGCTTGATTAAGTAGATATAGCCATATCTGTTGTAATGATCAGTAAAAGTCACATAAAAGCGGTTAGCATCCTTTATGGCGGATCTGAAGGGTCCACACACATCGGTGTGTATGATATCCAACAAACCCTCACCCCTTTCACAAGTACCAGTGAAGGGTGACTTGGTCATCTTTCCAAGCAAAAAAGATTCGCAAGTGTCATCCGAGTTTAAGTCGAATGACTCCAACACGCCAGCCTTTTGGAGTTGGCCTATGCGCTTCTTGTTAACATGTCCAAGACAACAATGCCACAAGCATGTCTTGTACAAATTATTGGACGAATCAATATACAATACATTATTTCCTAAGTTGTCTACAACCATCACATTTTCATATACACCATTACAAGGCAATGCTTTAAAATAAAATACAGCATTATAAAAGGCATTAATAGAACCAATTTCATTATAATGAAAATCTAAAACCTTGTTTGTACAAACCATGAAAGGAAATAACGTTTCTCTCCATAATGTAACACCAGCAAAATTGGGGTCAAAATTAAACTGTTATAAAACTATAATTGGGTTTTACCAAGTGGTAGATATCGTAACGAGATTTCCAAAAATATAAAGAACACTAAAATCCGAGTTATAACGAAGGAGTTATGACCAATCTAAGATTCGTAACACTACCGGTAGAGCGCTGTTAAGCATAAAACGAGAAATTTCAATAAAATACTTTTTAGCCTTAGGTATCTAAATGAAAGTCGTAGATATCCCAAAACCGTGAGCTTACGTAAAAAGAACGCCCAAATCTGATTTCGTATGTGGAAGTTATGATTTTTCGAAGTTTCTGACCTAGCAGTAGACAGCTAAAAACTCGAAATAGAGATCGAGCGGTCTTTAGCCGACACAACCTAAATGAGAATCGAAGGCCTCGACAATATTAACACAACGGTAAAAAGTCTGACGAAAATGGACATCAGATGAAGGAGTTACGGAATTTAAACGGACTTTTCCAGGCCCGGCCTGTTAATAATAATATAATAAAAATAAAGTCAAAATTAGCCGACGAAGTCTAAACGAGAGTTGTAGATTATATTCTCACCTACGCGTGCATATAAAGAACGTCGAAACCGGAGCTCGTACGCGAAAGTTACGGATTTTACAAGTTCTAGGCCCAAAAATTCGAGGCTGTCAGGTCTGCCACGACGTGGCACAGTTTGCCGCGACCCGGCAAGTGACTGAGAGCGTCCAATCAATGGAAGAGGATAAGGTCAGCCCACCACGACGTGGCACACCCTTTGCCACGACGTGGCACCCAAAATCCACCCCTATAAATAGCAGCTTAAGGGTGCCGGGTTTGGTGCTCATCTCTTTCCATCTAAGTGCGGTTACTCTGCGAAATTACCTCGATAAACCATCCCGAAGCCCCGGTTTTTCATACTCGAGCCCCGAAGGAAGTTCTGCACTCCCGAGATCCCCGAGAATCCCGAGATTTCCACTCTCTCGAGTCGAAGTTCTGCTCGATTCTTCTCTCGACTACTTCAAATCAACCACTTCAATCAAGTGAGTTCATACCCCTACAACCACACTTTAAATGCTTTTGAAACACTTTTAAGGGGGGGGGGGGGAATACAAGTAAACACACGGTTAAAATCGTGTGAAACACCAATCTTTTACTATACTTTTCGTATTGTTATTTTAACTATCATATGAAGTTGTTATCATGCAAAACACCTCACAACACAACTTTACCCTCTTGGGATACAATATGTTTTATAAATAGAAATCTGCTTTATTTATACGTTTGAATACTACATCATATCAAGGGTAACCATTTCAACTATAACATGATTCTTTTACAAGAAAACTCAACTCATCATTACGCCTTTGTAACACGGTAGAAAAGGAAATCATTTCATACAAACGATTTTTCATCATATTACTCGTGAGCTTGTTGTTAGCTATCATGTGATGTCATATGGCTTTGTTTGTACCAAACAAAAGTCCCCACCTATAACCAGAGTCTCTTGGAGGGAGAGCGTGACAAGTGTGTATAGATCTATACGGGGCTGACGACTCCGCACCCTGACTGTTAGCTACAGTTCCCGGGGTGACAAATGTCAACATAGGTACTGTGTCTAGTATGGTTATGAGGAACTCACAACAGACGGAAACAATGACTCATGCATGTAGTAATACATAACTCAATCATGCTTGGGGGGTAATAACTATATTCTAGGGTATTATCGGCATGTTCAAAACTCAATCATGCTTGGGGGGTAATAACTATATTCTAGGGTATTATCGGCATGTTCAAAACTCAGGATAAACACTTCCACAACTAGTTTTACTTAACAATAAAACTATACATCTTCATTTCTAAGCATGGCATATTTGCTTACAGGTTACAGTCTTGGTCATTTAAGGCTGCATTTCACTTTTAGGAAAATATAGGTTTTTCCTGGTCCAAATACATTCATTTTGTAAAATAATGATTTACAACATCATTCTTTTGAGCATGTCATATTTACTTACTGTTACGGTCTTGGTCATTAGAGACTGCCTGTTACTTTAGGAAAATAAGGGATTTTCCTGTATCCAAAAAAATCAACTAATAGGAAAATAAGGGATTTTCGTGGTGCGACTATTTACAATTCACAACACGAACATTCATATGCATTTCATACTTTTATAAGAAAATAAGGGATTTTCTTGGAAAACGCACGAACTTTGGAATGGCATACATTTTCTCAAAACCGCTTATGAACTCACCAACTTAAATGTTGACATTTTTTCTTTGAAATAACTTGTATTCTCAGGGAACCGCTAAGCAGGTTTGGAAACCAACTTTTGGGGATTAACGCTCCGACGTTAATTACTTCTTTTGAAAGATGTTTATGTATTTATATTTTGAACATGTAACAAATACAATTATGTAAACATTTTGAAACCTTTATATATATATATATATATATATATATGGTGGTGTGTACTTTCTTTACTATTCATTTGTTATGATACTGGACATGACGTCCTCTGCCCCCGAACGTTTCTGCCGTTCTGGTTTGGGGGTGTGACAATATCGGACGAGTAACAACAATTATTCAAATCTAATTCTAACCCATTACTAAGCAATAAAGAATAAACTCCAATCTTGGTGACAGACGACATTTTCCTATTCCCCATGATAAAGTTCATCTTCCCGTGCTCCACATCCCTACTTCTTTTTAGTCCCTGCATATCAGAACAAATGTGAAAACCACAACCTGTGTCAAGGACCCAAGAATTAGCATGTGATGAGTTATTAAACATAATAGTGTAAATACATGCATGGGTGGGCTTTGTCTTCCCATCCTTGACATCCTGTAAGTATTTGGTGTAGCTTCATTTCTAGTGCCGTTTATCATGATAGTAGAAGCACTCTGCTTCTTTTGGATTGGTAGAGGGATTAGCAGAACCAGCTTTGGTCCCACTAGAAGAGGATCCATCATGAGACTTTCCCTTGCGGCTCTTAGAAGGATCCTTCCTCTTCTTCCCTTTCCCATGTCCAATTGCCAAGACTGGGGCAACAGCAGTAGAAGTAGGAGTAGATACAACAGATTTTCCTTTTAGACTACTTTCAGCAGTTCTCAAAAGGCCTTGAATCTTGCTAAGAGTGACCTCCTCCTTGTTCATATAATAAGTCATACGCAACTGATCATAACAAGCAAGCAAAGAGTGTATGATAATATCAATGGCCAACTCTTCATTGAAGTTAACATTCAACTTCAGCAAGCGGTCCATAAACCTTTGCATTATCTATAAGTGGGCCGTGATGGAATCTCCATCCTTCATTTTTGTTGTTATCATGGAGGCAATGATTTCATACCTTTCCTGACGAGCACTTTGATGGTATCTTTCCATCAAGTCTTGGTGCATCTCGAAAGGGTAGTATTCCTCATAGGACTTTTGAAGTTCAGCTGTCATAGTGGAAAGCATTATGTATGACACCTTTGTGGCATCCTTCTCATGTGCCCTATATTCAGCAACCTCTTCAGGAGTAGCAGTGGCTTCATCAATCTCCTTAAGCTCTTTATTGAGGACATATTCCTTGTCCTCATAACGAGTGACCATCCTAATGTTTCGAATCCAATCATTAAAATTCGAACCATCAAAGATGACCCTCCCACACAAGTTCATGAGCGAGAAAGAGTCAGAAGGGTTGGAGCCAGAAGCGGTGTTGGAAGACATCTGAAAAGAAAGACAAAGTTTAGATTTGATAAGAATCCTTAATGTAACACCCAAATGAAATATTAAGGCTAAGACCCAACAAAATATTTTATAATTCGGAAGAGGGATGCCGTAATCCAATTGCAAAGTATTTGAAGGTAGGTAAATGACGATTTACCAATTTCCACCATGAAAAATGAAATTGATTATTAAGTTTTAAATGAATTGAAATTCTTAGATTCTTTTGAGATTCATTGAACTTTTCAATGGCATGTTTAAATCTCGATTATGCCCTTCAAGTTTGTGACTGGGATACCGAGGATCACAAACAAGGTGTGAATAACCATGCAAATGTGCTTGGTACACTCGATGTCATTTATCACCTAATCAATGTGCTGGTAAACCACACACGCTCCATTGATCTATGAAAAACATCGAGCTACCCTTTGCCACCCTTGTTAGTCCAAGTTAGTGTGTCGGTTAATCACACACGTTCCACTAACGACTTGGCAAGGTTCAAAGTGCAATTTCATGGAATAACATCATTTTCATATTTTTCCTAAAATAACTAAGATTGGGAATTTTAATAAAACATTTAGTTACTCTATAATTATCATTATACTTTTAATGAGAATTAATGTCCTATCCTACCTGTTCGGCTAACGACCCTCCACCAATCAAGGAAGCGGCGGGTAAGAGTGGACACCCATTAAACCACCATTTTATAGGCAGTATTGTCACACCCCAAAACCGGAACGGCGGAAACGTTCGGGGGCGGAGGACGTCATGTACAGTATCACAACAATGCAAAGTAGTAAACAAGCAACAACATCATCCATTGCATTATTAGTATAATTTTGCTTACAAGTGTATTCTTTCATAGTATAAACAACATAATGAATACTCAAAATAAAATACGAGTCTTGACTGTTCTCTCTTCTCTAAACCTTGCATTGGTACCTGTCTATTTGACCTGAGAATACAAGTTATTTTGAAAGCGAGTATCAGCAATGAAGCTGGTGAATTCATAAGTATTTAATGTCGTTATCTATATAAGTATTAATGAAAAGTTTTATAAGTAAAAGTGTAACCGTTTGAACTTCCTAGAAAATCCTATATTTCCTACTAGTATAAAAGGTAGTCTTCTACCAAGACCCGAATGTTTTGAAAGTAGTCTTCTACCAAGACTTGAAGGAAGGTAAGTAAACAAGTAAGTAGTCTTCTCACGAGACCCGCTGTAAGTAAGTAATAATATGATTGGTAGTCCCTATTCTATGAGTTCCCTTTAAAAGAGATTTTGGAACTAAAGGTGACTTCCGCAACGAATCGCTAGGTCGAAATCCATATTTATTACCAATTCATATATAAGCCCAAAACTATACCTATAATAGCTTACTAGAAATATATGAACGTATACCTTTGCTACCCAAAGGTACTGAACTGACTGATTAGAACTATTATGTCTATATATGTATACATGATATATAACTAATAGTTAAACGACCTTCGGACGGATAACCGATACCTTAAACCACATCCCAACGAGGAAAAGGAATTTCAGCGAGTTTAGCCTTCCTAAGTCCTTTAAACATTACTTATATAACTATACATATATAGGCATGCATTCAACGAGCTATCCATGTAAGTGTATCCATGTAAGCGTATCCATGTAAGTATATCCATGTAAGTGTATTCATGTAAGTGTATCTCTTCATATAGCATTTAGTATTGACTCATGAATGAACTGACTCTGGTGTAATTCCCTGTAATAGGAATAGCAAGTAGTATCTCCTAACTATACCTATTATAGTTACTAGCAATGTACAAGTATAAACGAAGGTATACCTTTGCTAACCAAAGGTACTGAACTGACTTGATGGTACTTTTATGTCTATATATGTATATATGATATATAACTAATATTTAGACGACCTTCGGACGGATAACCGATACATATTTATTACCAATTCATATATAAGCCCAAAACTATACCTATAATAGCTTACTAGAAATATATGAACGTATACCTTTGCTACCCAAAGGTACTGAACTGACTGATTAGAACTATTATGTCTATATATGTTTACATGATATATAACTAATAGTTAAACGACCTTCGGACGGATAACCGATACCTTAAACCACATCCCAACGAGGAAAAGGAAATAAGGCGAGCTAGCCTTCCTAAGTCCTTCAAACATTACTTATATAACTATACATATATAGGCATGCTTTTAACAATTTAAAAGTATAAAAGAAGTTTTGTAAAACATTTAAGGGTTTTGAACAATAAATAAATAATAATGACTTGATGTCATTCTATAAAGCATTTCAAAAGTAATTCCTTTGATAACAAAGTATAACAGAGTTTGAAAGAAAACATACAAAATGTTATACAGTTTAATAAAGAGTTTTAAATAAGTAAAAATGTTTTGGAAAGCCATTTGCGGTAATCTGTTTGATAAAACAGCTAAACGTGTAGTAAATCCATTTGTATGCTGGCTATTAATCACATGTGATTGATATGATAACTAGCATGATTGAACTTGTATTCCCCCCATAAAAGCATTTAAAAACATTTAAAAGGTTGATTAAGGGGTATGAACTCACCTGTAGTTGGTGGTTTGAATGAACGGATAATGTAGGATGCTAAGTGTCAAGTGAAGACTTGTACCCACACTATGATCCTAGTTAACATATAATCACACATATATGTATCCATTTAGACTTTAAACAAATAATTAACAAAGTTAAGACATCCTAAGACATGTAAAACACCTTATTTAAGTGCTACAAGTCATAATGATTGCATCTAAGGGTGGTAGGACCTTGCTATTGTGTTTGGGGTTCAAGGGTAAACTCCCTTGGAGTTTACGGTTTTGTGACCATAACCCCATGGGTTTACGGTCGTAAACACATGAGTTTACGGCTGTAAACTCATGTTCTTTTGACCATTTGTTGTTTTGAAGCTCTACAAGCCATTAGAAGTATCCCCTCTTCATGCTTAAGCCTATGGAAGTGTTTAGGGCACCATTTCACTCCTAAATGGAGTTTACGGTCCCTGGACCATTTCCCTTTGGGTTTACGGTCGTAAACCCCTATGGGTTTTGTTCTTTTGATGTTTTCAAGTCTTTAACACATCAAGGAATGGATCTATGCAAGTTACCAAGGCTTAGGAAAGGGCTAGGGACATTTTGGCACCATTTGTAGGGTTTACGGTCCAAGAACATCTTGGACCGTAAACACCTTGATCTTGGTGTTTCTTGGGTGTTTTCTTGATATATGAAAGTGTAACAAACCTTATACTACTCTAGGATAGAAGTACTTACAATATAGAAGCTTGAAAAAGGTCCAAAGTCCAAGAACACTAGTGTGTATTCTTGGTGAAACTTGAAGATTGAACCTTTTGGAATGATTTCATGGATAGATGTGTGTTAAAACACTAGATTAAGGAATATAATCACTTAATAGGACTAGAAACACTTACAACTTGAAGATCTTGAAGAATTTTTGGATGATACTTGAGAGAGAAATGAGTTTGGATCTTGAACTTGTGAAAAAAAGTGATAAAATATCTAAGTCTTACTTATATAGTCATTAGGGTTTACGGTCCAAATACCATTTGGGACGTAAACTCTAAACTTTTGGAGTTTTTGAATGTTTATTGATGCACAATAAACCCTAGGGCATCCTCTCTCCTGATATCTCCTAAAGTGTTAACCCTAAAATACTCAAACTTATTCCAAAAAGTCTGAAAATTAGCAGTAATTGTTTTGACTTCTAATGAATTGAAATGTTATACAGAATAGAAATTTCGGGTTGTCACATCATCCCCTCCTTAGAAGGAATTTCGTCCCGAAATTGGCTTTCTTAACAAATACTACTGGGGTTGCTCTCTTCTGATTGGCAGATTACTCACTCGTAAACTTGGCAACTTTGCCCTTCCGTTCGTGATAGGATTCATACTTGGTCCATCTATCATTACCTCGTGTATACAAGTCGTATATAATTAGGGTTAGTAAGACGGTCGGATGTGCGACTCTGCCCCTGGTCCACAACCCAACGAGGAACAGGAGAAAGGGCGGAAACACACATACTAAGTCTGCGTAATCATAATCATATACCACCCTTGCGTATACACTAAATAGTAATAGGTGGGCTGTATTCGTCCATGGCCTCTGTGCTCGAACTTGGTCTGCTGGACGAGTGGTATTTCGGGGAGGTTTGCTGAGGTTCCTTCGGAAAGGATTAGAAACATGAGGTATTCTACGCATGAGTACTTCGGAGTTCTGGAACGACGACTTTACTAGAAAGACGGTTTCGGAGAGAGGGATTCACACACGAAACTCGTATTGTGAGGATCGAATGGACTCTAGTCGTATGATGAAATCGGAAACACTTGGAAATAAAGGCACTAGATTTGATCATAACGGTGTTACAGACAAAACACAACAGTGCAACTTTTAACCTAGGTACAGTACTATAGTTTTACTATAAGACTATTGCTGCGAACTAGGTATACTACAAAAGACAAGTATACGCAGCACAAGGGTCCCCTACTGATGGGATCTCACAAAAGATAAGATTCGATTTGCACTAGTTTTAAACAGTTTAAGGGTCTGTTACAACGAATGTCGTAGATAATTTAACGTGGGTCTTGAGTAGTCTCTCCTGCGGCGGTGATCGTTAGCATCCTTCCGTCTGTGCCAGCATTTGCTGTCTCCGGGCAGTTTCTTTTGTAGTGACCCACCTTGCCACAACCGTAGCAAGCCTGGCTCACACCAGCGCTGGGTACTTGGTTGATCGGTCTCGCTGGATTCTTGCAGTAACGTATGGTGTGTCCCTTTTTGTTGCAGTTTAAGCACTGCATCTCCCTACAAGGTCCATGGTGGTGATAGTTGCATTTGTTGCACTTTGGGAGATTACCCGCATAAGGCTTCGCTGGTAATGGGTTAGCAGAGACTATTGTGGGTACTGTAGCAGCATTGACTGTAACTTGTTGTTGTTTCCTTGAGGATTCTTGTAAGGACTCGTCTTTCCTCTTGTTCTTGTTGTTGTTTCCTTCTTGTTGATCTTGTACATAAATTTTTGAGTTCCGATGGTTTCCGTGGTAAATCAGAGATTGTGCTAGTTCTTTGGCACTATCGAAAGTATCGGGCCTTGAAGCTAACACACTTGGCTGAATTTGGGGAGACAGTCCCCAAATATACCTCTATATTTTCTTGCTCTCAGGAGCAACCATATCCGGGCACAGAATTGCCAGATCACAGAATCTACCCGTATAGGCTGATATATCAGTACCAACCATTCTAAGACTCCAGAGTTCTTGTTCGAGTTTTTGAATTTCTCCTCGTGGACAGTACTCCCTCATCAGCATGATCTTCAATTTTTCCCAACTTATCGAATTTGCCACTACTAGAGTCAGTGCCTTAACGTGGCCATTCCACCATGTTAAAGCTCTTTCTGAAAAGGTACAAGCAGCAAACTTGACCTTGTTGTTCTCCAGGCAGGCACAGATCTCAAAGACCGCTTCTGTCTTTTCAATCCACTGTCTTAATACCATAACCCCACCAGTTCCATTGAAGTCTCGGGGTTTGGCATTCGTAAAATCCTTGTAGGTGCATTCCCGGGGAAGCCCACGGCTCTCGCCATGGTTGGAAGGATGTGCACTTGTCCCCGATCCACTAGGGACAGGAGTATTGATATGTGACACGGCAGCAACTACGGCCGCCGTAAAAGCTGCTTGGAACATAGCAACATCGAACAGAGGAGGTGGTTGAGGTGGTGGAGGAGGTGGTGTTATTGGTGTTTCATTATTTGGGTTACGCCTTGGATTTCTGCGAGGTGGCATATTTTAACGATACGATTAAAAGATGACAATGCAGTAAGAATAAATGAATAATGAGTGTGACTCATGGACTAACTCTCCATAGTCCAACAGCACAATTGAATAGCACGTTTGAATTTGGATCTAGTACTGAAAGGTGAAAGCATTTGGATAATAATTTCCATAAGATTAGATATCTGTCAAGGGTACTGGAATTATAGATGTAACAAGTTCGGGAAAAGTGGCCTAGGAGTAGGCCTTACATCAACCATTGATGGGAAAGTTTTGACAGGACTACGACCTAATCAAGACCTAATAGGTCTAAGATTTACAATGATAGGAAATTAGACCCAAGTTTTACATAAACTAGGTTATATCCAAAGGAGAAGTCGATGAGATTCTATCGGCGACGAGAACTACCAGAAAAGTCTTCAGCAGAGTGATCATTCGAAGGGATTGGGTGATCATTTTCTGGCTCCTCTCCGAGCCATCCAACATTGTCGTGGTTAGGGTAGTACGGGTTGTCGTGGGGATGGAATCCAGCCATGATATAAGCGCGAGAAAAGGGATAATAAGAACTAACTAGATAGACGAACTAACTAAGATAATTATACGATGATCTTTATTAGTTGCTTCAATACTTGTTTAGTGCATACCAGTTATATGTATTTAGGATAGGATAGACCTTCGAATAAGTGACCCTAACCCTAAGCCCCCAACCCAACGAGGACAGGACATAAAGCAAAGATTCACAGATTCTAAGTCTATGACATCCCAGTACATATAACCTTAGTGTATCCACTAAACGACTATTGACATACTAATAAAAATCTATTTAGTTCTCAGATAAGTAATTACAGTAATACTAAATACCCCTATGGTATTTCTTTGTGGTTGTGTTGGTAAGTTTTTAGACTTGTTGCCACATCACAACCATTCTTGGGCATATGCTAATCACTCCTCGGACCAGCATAGTTGATCAGGCTATGCCATTCCTAGGACTGACCATACATCCCCAAGCTTAATTGTGATATTCAACAATCGTAATACTTTTGTTCTTGTCATTGCGACACTGATTTTAGTATGAATGCAGGCACATATACTTACTTAAATATTTTATTATTTAAAAGTATAAACTCTTGGTCAGAGTGTTTTAATCCCAATGTATTTATAGTTAGTATATCTTTTATGGGTTGATATACTATATTCACTATAAACAATGCTCTGATACCAATCTGTCACACCCCAAAACCGGAACGGCAGAAACGTTCGGGGGCGGAGGACGTCATGCACAGTATCACAACAATGCAAAGTAGTAAACAAGCAACAACATCATCCATTGCATTATTAGTATAATTTTGCTTACAAGTGTATTCTTTCATAGTATAAACAACATAATGAATACTCAAAATAAAAGACGAGTCTTGACTGTTCTGTCTTCTCTAAACCTTGCATCGGTACCTGTCTATTTGACCTGAGAATACAAGTTATTTTGAAAGCGAGTATCAGCAATGAAGCTGGTGAATTCATAAGTATTTAATGTCGTTATCTATATAAGTATTAATGAAAAGTTTTATAAGTAAAAGTGTAAACGTTTGAACTTCCTAGCAAATCCTATATTTCCTACTAGTATAAAAGGTAGTCTTCTACCAAGACCCGAATGTTTTGAAAGTAGTCTTCTACCAAGACTTGAAGGAAGGTAAGTAAACAAGTAAGTAGTCTTCTCACGAGACCCGCTGTAAGTAAGTAGTCTTCTCACGAGACCCGCTGTAAAGACCCGCTGTAAGTAAGTAGTCTTCTCACGAGACCCGCTGTAAGTAAGTAATAATATGATTGGTAGTCCCTATTCTATGAGTTCCCTTTAAAAGAGATTTTGGAACTAAAGGTGACTTCCGCAACGAATCGCTAGGTCGAAATCCATATTTATTACCAATTCATATATAAGCCCAAAACTATACCTATAATAGCTTACTAGAAATATATGAACGTATACCTTTGCTACCCAAAGGTACTGAACTGACTGATTAGAACTATTATGTCTATATATGTTTACATGATATATAACTAATAGTTAAACGACCTTCGGACGGATAACCGATACCTTAAACCACATCCCAACGAGGAAAAGGAAATAAGGCGAGCTAGCCTTCCTAAGTCCTTCAAACATTACTTATATAACTATACATATATAGGCATGCTTTTAACAATTTAAAAGTATAAAAGAAGTTTTGTAAAACATTTAAGGGTTTTGAACAATAAATAAATACTAATGACTTGATGTCATTCTATAAAGCATTTCAAAAGTAATTCCTTTGATAACAAAGTATAACAGAGTTTGAAAGAAAACATACAAAACGTTATACAGTTTAATAAAGAGTTTTAAATAAGTAAAAACGATTTGGAAAGCCATTTGCGGTAATCTGTTTGATAAAACAGCTAAACGTGTAGTAAATCCATTTGTATGCTGGCTATTAATCACATGTGATTGATATGATAACTAGCATGATTGAACTTGTATTCCCCCCCATAAAAGCATTTAAAAACATTTAAAAGGTTGATTAAGGGGTATGAACTCACCTGTAGTTGGTGGTTTGAATGAACGGATAATGTAGGATGCTAAGTGTCAAGTGAAGACTTGTACCCACACTATGATTCTAGTTAACATATAGTCACACATATATGTATCCAATTTGACTTTAAACAAATAATTAACAAAGTTAAGACATCCTAAGACATGTAAAACACCTTATTTAAGTGCTACAAGTCATAAGAATTGCATCTAAGGGTGGTAGGACCTTGCTATTGTGTTTGGGGTTCAAGGGTAAACTCCCTTGGAGTTTACGGTTTTGTGACCATAACCCCATGGGTTTACGGTCTTAAACACATGAGTTTACGGCCGTAAACTCATGTTCTTTTGACCATTTGTTGTTTTGAAGCTCTACAAGCCATTAGAAGTATCCCCTCTTCATGCTTAAGCCTATGGAAGTGTTTAGGGCACCATTTCACTCCTAAATGGAGTTTACGGTCCCTGGACCATTTCCCTGTGGGTTTATGGTCGTAAACCCCTATGGGTTTTGGTCTTTTGATGTTTTCAAGTCTTTAACACATCAAGGAATGGATCTATGCAAGTTACCAAGGCTTAGGAAAGGGCTAGGGACATTTTGGCACCATTTGTAGGGTTTACGGTCCAAGAACATCTTGGACCGTAAACACCTTGATCTTGGTGTTTCTTGGGTGTTTTCTTGATATATGAAAGTGTAACAAACCTTATACTACTCTAGGATAGAAGTACTTACAATATAGAAGCTTGAAAAAGGTCCAAAAGTCCAAGAACACTAGTGTGTGTTCTTGGTGTTCTTGGTGAAACTTGAAGATTGAACCTTTTGGAATGATTTCATGGATAGATGTGTGTTAAAACACTAGATTAAGGAATATAATCACTTAATAGGACTAGAAACACTTACAACTTGAAGATCTTGAAGAATTTTTGGATGATACTTGAGAGAGAAATGAGTTTGGATCTTGAACTTGTGAAAAAAAGTGATAAAATATCTAAGTCTTACTTATATAGTCATTAGGGTTTACGGTCCAAATACCATTTGCGCAGTAAACTGTCACACCCCCAAACCAAGGATGGCGGAAACGTCCGGGGGTGGAGGACTTCATGTATAGTATCACAACAACGAGTATAATAGTGCCCAAAGTAAATACAACCATCATAAATATAATTGAAAAACAGTTATACAATAGTATGTGTTTACATGTTTCCTATCAATTACACTTATGATGACAAAAATGAAATGTTTGACGATTTAACGTCCCATCCTCAAAAGCGGTTGATTTCCTGTTTCACTTAATTCCTGAGAATACAAGTAGTTTGAAAAAGCGTCAACAATTAAGTTGGTGAGTTCATAAGAGTTTTATTTGAGAAAGAAGCCGTTTTCCTTGTAAAAAGCGATAGAATATGATTCTAGAAAATTTAATATTTTCCTATGTTATGCAATAATGTTCCCTAGAAAGTCCCGTATATAAAATTTAAGTTAAATAAACGGTCGAATATAATGGGTTTGCCCTAGGTCCACAACCAAACAAGGAACAGGAAGTAAGGCGGACCCACCAATTCTAGGTCGATTGCGACTAGATTCTTATATAACTCTAGCATATACACTTAGCAATTATAGCTGAAGTCTAACAATTCTGGATGAAATGTAGTTTTGATAGAAATATGTTTCCAAAGAAAATCCAATATTTTCCTAATAAAAGTCATATAGTCCTAATTGTCAAGACAGAGAATATGTGTGTGTTTTGTGCTTATAATGTTCATAATGGAATGTGTTTTCAAAGAAAATCCAATATTTTCCTTATAAAAAGTCGTGTAGCCTTAAGCGTCAAGACCGAGAATATACAAGTATTTTTCCATACTTAAAGTAATTCATGCAAGTTTAAATCGGCATAAACTCGTTTAAATTAGGAGTAAAACCCCTTTTCAAAGTAGAATTTTTCATGTAAACTTGAAAGATTGTTAACTCCCTATGTGAGTCGCTATAACCATACTACGACAGAATAACCTGCTTACGACGTTCTTCAGGCGTCGGAATCGAAATGACACTTGTCACCCCCGATCGGCCGATCGGACTTATGCAAGCAGCATGGGTGTGGGTTGTCAATCCCAATATAGATCTATACACAATTATCACGCTCTCCCTACAAGAGACTCTGGTTATAACTAATTCAGGATTTTCTGTGGTACTTAAGAGTACCCCGAAGGAGAATGTCTCACAACTTACGTTAACTAGTTTACATATATTTTTGAGTATAAAACCTCTTCCGTGGAGGAAGTGAAATCACCTTTTATGAAAATACATGTGTGATATAAATCCATAAACTATTACTATTATAGTTTATCAAGTAGTATATGAAAAACCCATTTGTTTTGAGAGTAAAACCTTTTCCATGTAGTATGCTTTTATCGAAAATTCATAAACTATACTTAATGTAGTTTATTATATGTGTTCGAAATGAATGGAGGAAAAACCTTAACATGAATGACTAATTTCTGTTTATGATGATAAACTAACAAGAATGCATCAAAACATTGAGAAACTTATTGTTATGCACTTTGCTCAACATACTACAAAGTGTTGTTAATAAGGTAAACTATGCAACTAGTTTTTATCCTTTCTACACTGTTTTGAAAACTATCATAGAAAAATCATACGAAGTCAAAAACTAACCCTGTAAACTCTGAGAGTTTAGAAAACGTGTCTAGTTTACTCATAATTTTTATTATGATTTTTAGAAGACTCTAACTTATGTGAAAATGTTCATAATCACAGATTGGTCCGAATTCGTTTCTGAAATGATAGGCAGTTTTGTAAAAATCACCATAAATCGTAGAAAAATCATATAGAGATGTGCAAGTAGTCATTTTAAAGGTATAAACCTGAACTATTTTCATATTATACAGTTTTGAAATATATTAAGTTTAAGTTGGGTAAAACAGTTCGTGAACAGGTCACAACTTTTCTGTTGTAAGCTGTCAAGTTGAGTTTTGAATATGTTTTGGTGTTTTAACTTGTATTCCCCCCCTGAAAAGTGAAGAAAACTAGAAAATATAGGGGTATGAACTCACCTTGAGTGATTTCTTGAAGAGTGGAAGGTTGAAGATGATGAGTTTCAAGTCTAGATCACTTGATGAACACACGAAGTTTTGGATGATCCTAAGAACGATTTTTGGTGTTAAGATATGAGTCAATGATCCAAGAGTGTTATGAAATTATGAAATGACACTTGAGTTTAGATGGAATACTTACCAAAAAGTGCAGTAGCAACTCAAGAACACTTGCACAAGGTGGTGGAAAGTAGAGAGAAAGAAGCTTTCTTGGGGTGATATGAGAAGTGTGTATGTTTGAAGTGAGTAAGTAACTCAAGAAATCCTCCAGGGATTTCCTTATATGGAAAGTTGCTGGAGCAACTTGTGAGTTTGAAGTGATGTGTGCATTGGTTTGTGTGATGTGGATAAGGTGGCAAATGGGAGGGTGACACATGGAAGGCAAGTGGGCACACTTGACCCACTTGTGGGGTAAATATCATCTTAATATAAAATAATGATTTTAAATTAATAAATCCGTGAAAAATAATTAAAATAATAGTTCTGGGGGTTAGAAATGATAAAAATATGAATTTGGTGGAAAAATCCCGTCAAAAACGTCAAAAACGGGTTTAGGAGGCGAAAGTAGTCGAAAACCGGACAATAGGAACCGAACCTGCGAGGTTTGGCTCTTAGGAGCTAGGAACCGAGAGGGAAAGGAAGGAAGATCCGAAGATCCGAAGGGGAGGCCGAAGGTCCGAAGTTCCGAAGGGGGATGCGAGGGTCTCGCAGGGGGAGCCGAGGCTCGGTCCTCGCTGCTGATCTTCGGTCCGCTGAGGTTTCGGTTCGAGAGGCTTCTGACACTTTCGGTTCTTACAGGAGGGTTTCGGCTCCTAAGGGAGTTTCTGTTCCTAAGAGGACTTTCTGTTCCTAAGAGGACTTTCGGTTCCTAAGAGGAATTGCGGTTCTATAAGGCAGTTTTTCGAGAAATCTTACCGTTTTGCGTGATTTTTGACCAAGTTAAGGGTCGGGATGACCCGGATGACCAGAAAAAGTTTGAGAGAGATTTTGGGAGAGATTTGGGAGAGATTTCACATACTTGGAGAGATTTCACATTCTTGGAGAGATTTGGGAGAGATTTCACATACTTGGAGAGATTTCACATTCTTGGAGAGATTTGGGAGAGATTTCACATACTTGGAGAGATTTCATATTCTTGGAGAGATTTAGGAGAGATTTCACATACTTGGAGGGATTTGGGAGAGATTTCACATACTTGGAGAGATTTCACATTCTTGGAGAGATTTGGGAGAGATTTCACATACTTGGAGAGATTTCACATTCTTGGAGAGATTTGGGAGAGATTTCACATACTTGGAGAGATTTCATATTCTTGGAGAGATTTAGGAGAGATTTCACATACTTGGAGGGATTTGGGAGAGATTTCACATACTTGGAGAGATTTCACATTCTTGGAGAGATTTGGGAGAGATTTCACATACTTGGAGAGGTTTCACATTCTTGGAGAGATTTGGGAGAGATTTCACATACTTGGAGAGATTTGGGAGAGGTTTCACATACTTGGAGAGATTTGGGAGAGATTTCACATACTTGGAGAGATTTGGGAGAGATTTCACATATTTGGAGAGATTTGGGAGAGATTTCACATACTTGGAGAGATTTGGGAGAGATTTCACATACTTGGAGAGATTTGGGAGAGATTTAATCTTAGTCATTATTATAGTATAATCTCGTAATGCAAGGTTCGTGAACCCTGTTATGCTTTGTTAATGATCGTTTAAGTCCCCGAAAGGGTCCTTAGTCGTGTTTTTGATGCGTTTAACCCCCTTTTGATGGTTTTTACATTGTTAGCACTTAGATTCTTCAAGACACTTGGATTTTTGACATACAATTGCACAATTTTTACAGAGAATAACTCCTAACATACAAGTATTAGTTAAATTTGACCGGTTTGACTTGTTGACTTTGACTTTGACTTTGACTTGAATTTGACGGTTGTCACAGTATCCCTCCGTTAGAAGGAATTTCGTCCCGAAATTTTGTATTTTGAGTGAGATTTCAAGGGTCGGGGAATAGATGTGGGTATTTTTGCTTCATTTGGTCTTCGCGTTCCCAGGTGAACTCGGGTCCTTGTTTCACGATCCAATAGATCTTCACAACAGGGATGCGTCTTTGGTTTCGTCGGGAGGTATCACAAGAGTCTCGTCGGACATACCTTTCTTTAAATTTGACGTGTGGATGGTTGGATGTATGTTATTAGGTTCTTGGGGCAGTCGGAGTTTGTATGCTACTGAGCCAATCCTAGCAAGGATTTCAAATGGTCTGCTGTACCTTGGATTTAGTCTCCCTTGTTTACCGAAACATATCATTCTTTTGAATGGTGAGGCCTTCGGTAGAGCTCGGTCACCAACCCGCAATTCCGAGGGTTTGCGTGGCTTATCTGTGTAGTTCTTTTGTCGGCTTCGAGATGCTTTCAGCCTTTCTCGAATTTATACTAAGTCGTAAGTAATACTTCTCCTCGGAGCGCTGCATAAGGTCTACTTTAGTGTTTCTCATTTGATTAGGTCGGTAGGGAGCATATGGGTTCGTTTTTCGAGACTAGACTTATTCGGATGGTAGGACGTTCATTCGCACTCCTAGGTAGCCTTGTCCCGAAGTTCATGGTAGGACTCGTACCTGGTCCATCTATCTTTAACTTGCATATAGAGGTCGTATGTAATTAGGATTGGTAAGACAGTTGGATGGGTGACTCCGCCCCAAGTCCACAACCAGACAAGGAACAGGAAATAGGGCGGAAACACACATCCAATGTCCATAGAATCTTAATTATATATTATCCTCGCGTATACACTCCGTAGTGATAGACTAACTGTATCCGTCTTAAGCTTCTGTGCTTGCTCTTGTCCTGTTATACGTATGATATTCTCGAAGGGTTTACTAGGAAAAATTTGGAAAGGTGCGGAAAGTATAATACTCCTCTGGTGAATGTTTTTGAGGTTTTACAGCGAGAGATGGCCCGGAGGTCCGTGTCGGATTTGCGTTTACAAGAGACGAGGGTTTCGAGGTTAGATGGAGGGTCTTTTCGTAGCTGTTTAATCGGGAAAGTGAGGACTATACCAATCGACATCGAATGACGACAACAGATCCTTTTAGTAACACATGTGTTAAGTTGTATTCGTACGAATCATTCGTTAGGGAGATAGAGTATCATGTGATTCTTGTTATTGTGCTCTGTTTTGATCGGTGTTATTGTTACTGCAAATGATTCATACCACAACAGCTAGCACTGGTAGTAAGTGTGTTCTGATAGCTAGTAATGATACTTTATATCATGATCCCCGACCGATCATTCTATGGTCGATCGGTACATGCAAGTCGTATGTAAATTGGTATTGATGAAACCGTCGAGTGAGTGGTTTTACCCTAATCCTACTACTAGACATGGAATAGGGGTTAAGACGGAATCATTTGCTTTAAGCTTGTAGTATTTTGATTATGATTAACCCTGATGTATATACCAAGTTATCCGAGCTTACTGGTAATGATCCTAAGATCATATATAAGTGCCTTTGCTTTGATTGAATGGGAGAGTATTTTAACTACTTTTTGATATACGGCAATTTTAGCAAACATACCAAATTCATTGCAAACATATGGTACTTAAACGTCTTTGTTGTTTGGAAACATTACAAAAGTCCTAATAAGGTTCCTTGTTGCTCCTGCTGGTTTGTTTGTCACGCTTCTCCTGTCGCCCCGTCATTCCTCTCAGTTGGACAGTCTCTTTTGAAGTGTCCCGTTTCACCGCATAGGTAGCATACTGGACTTACGCTGATGTTGGTGATTGAAGAGATGTGCTGGGTCTGGGTCCTGCAGAAACGGGCAATATGTCCCTTCTTGTTACAATTTTTACAGTGAAACACCCGACAAACTCCATTGTGATGGTAGTCACACTTGTTACACTTTGGGAGTGTTCCCATATATCGTCTGACCGGTGCTTGAGTGACAGACGTTGTGGCTAGTGTCGAGGCATGAGTCGGGACTGATGTTGTAATTACAGGGGCAGCCACAGATTGTTGTCCTTTAGCGCATTTTTGAGATAGGTTGCACTTCTTTTTGTCCCAAAATTTTCGTTTCTTGTTCTTAGGTTTGTGGTCTGAGGCGTCCTCGTGGGTAGACACCCGCTGGTGTTCTTGACTGTTACTGCGGTTAGAATTGCCAACGCCGCCTTTTACTCTGCTGGCGTTGTTAGTATTGAGTTGCGCCATGACGGCTGTCACGGCTGCCGTGACCGCAGCTTGAAAAGTAGCAGAGTCTATCTGCAGGATTGCTGCCTTGCTTGTTGGCTGGTTACCTTCTTGTGGAGACATAACTCTATTGCATGGGGAGAAACGATTTCGTGAGTGGGGATGATTCTAATTATACCCTTATCATTTATATACATACATATAAATTTCATACTTTACTGAACTATTCTTGAGGTTTCTGCTAACGTTTCGGAGGCGGAGTTATGGTAGTGGGTAGATGTAGGTTTTGTACGGGCGTTAAGTTTTTCCCATCCTAGGATTAGGTTTGTCCAAACACACTTGGTTGAGGAGTTCTGATGGCATCCGGTGTATTAGTGCTGGTATGACCGCACCCTATGGGTCTTATGGAAAGGCACCTTTCAACCATGAGGTTTTAAAAAGAAGAGATGATGATGGGTATTGAATAAGGGTTTATACGTCAGGAGTTATTTCACTCAGTTTATCTTAGTTCTGAGTGTATCGTATTCCAATGTTTTTGGTGTCCTTTGAAAACAATTCATAATGAGAGTCTATAGATAATAAACTTACGAATTCTTAGTAGTATTGCTCCCAATGAAATAATACGTATGTCCCTTTCATTTGTATGATTCTAGTATATTTAGTTTTTAGAGAAAGGTTTTGAGCCTGATGCAGGTCTACACCCATTATTGCAAGGAAACGTTTGGACTGCAAATAAATCTCTCGACTAGTGTAATCACTAACTCGCGGGGTCGGGCCTACACATGGAGGGGAGTAACACCAACGCATACTCATAGGCCTAATCTTCCAGGTCTTGTGAGTAAAATAAACTTTACTCTCGACAATTCGTCCCCAAATGGCGATTGTTGTTGCTGATGGCGACTCCATCCCTTGATCAATGCTGCCCAACGGGGCACATGTTCGATGTAGTCGAGGCGGTTCGCGAGAGCCCTGGCTATGTAAGGAGAGTTGTCGACCTCTGGCTCCATCTTCGACTCTTTTCCTCATCACCCACTAACTTTCTGGGTTCGGAAAGTAGGGGTCTCCCAGTAAGTAAAATCTTGCCATGATGTCCGTGCGAGAATAGGGGTGAGGTAAGAGGCATATAATAATTTTATTCCTAGAAATACTTATAGGGGTTTGATCCTCTTTAGTTACTTTTATGATGACATGGTGCATACCCGTTACATATCTAGGTTATATATAACTTTAGCGTATCCGTTTAGTGATTGTAGATCTACTAGCAAGAATCAGTTTAGTTTTCACATAAGTTATACTACCACAAAATACTCATATAGTATTTTAAATGTTATGTTTGGTTGTTAACGATTTTCTGGTATGGGTGTTGGTAAGTTGATAGACTTGTTGTCCACTATGACTATCCCCTGTCACATACTAGTCACTTCTCGGACGAATATAGTTGATCAGGCTATATTCCTCCCAGACTTGATTGCATATCCCATGGCATATTCACATTGCACAACTCCTCTATTTTTAACTGTTGTGTTGTCCTAGATATGATACTATACTAGTATGTATGCATGCCCTCATACTTTTAACAAGAAATTATTTATTTCTAAAAGTATAGTTATTTGAAAATGTTTAAATAAGAGACTTAAGTCCCAATGCATTTATAGTTTGTATATCTTATGTGGTTCGATATACTTAGTTCACTATAAACAATGCTCTGATACCAATCTGTCACACCCCCAAACCAAGGATGGCGGAAACGTCCGGGGGTGGAGGACTTCATGTATAGTATCACAACAACGAGTATAATAGTGCCCAAAGTAAATACAACCATCATAAATATAATTGAAAAAAAGTTATACAATAGTATGCGTTTACATGTTTCCTGTCAATTACACTTATGATGACAAAAATGAAATGTTTGACGATTTAACGTCTCATCCTCAAAAGCGGTTGATTTCCTGTTTCACTGAATTCCTGAGAATACAAGTAGTTTGAAAAAGCGTCAACAACTAAGTTGGTGAGTTCATAAGAGTTTTATTTGAGAAAGAAGCCGTTTTCCTTGTAAAAAACGATAGAATATGATTCCAGAAAATTTAATATTTTCCTATGTTATGCAATAATGTTCCCTAGAAAGTCTCGTAGATTCCTTCTATAATCACCCAGTGTATATAAGTTATATAAAATTTAAGTTAAATAAACGGTCGAATATAATGGGTCTGCCCTAGGTCCACAACCAAACAAGGAACAGGAAGTAAGGCGGACCCACCAATTCTAGGTCGATTGCGACTAGATTCTTATATAACTCTAGCATATACACTTAGCAATGATAGCTGAAGTCTAACAATTCTGGATGAAATGTAGTTTTGATAGAAATATGTTTCCAAAGAAAATCCAATATCGTCCTTATAAAAGTCATGTAGTCCTAATTGTCAAGACAGAGAATATGTGTGTGTTTTGTGCTTATAATGTTCATAATGGAATGTGTTTTCAAAGAAAATCCAATATTTTCCTTATAAAAAGTCGTGTAGCCTTAAGCGTCAAGACCGAGAATATACAAGTATTTTTCCATACTTAAAGTAATTCATGCAAGTTTAAATTGGCATAAACTCGTTTAAATTAGGAGTAAAACCCCTTTTCAAAGTAGAATTTTTCATGTAAACTTGAAAGATTGTTAACTCCCTATGTGAGTCGCTATAACCATACTACGACAGAATAACCTGCTTACGACGTTCTTCAGGCGTCAGAATCAAAATGACATTTGTCACCCCCGATCGGCCGATCGGACTTATGCAAGCAGCATGGGTGTGGGTTGTCAATCCCAATATAGATCTATACACAATTATCACGCTCTCCCTACAAGAGACTCTGGTTATAACTAATTCAGGATTTTCTGTGGTACTTAAGAGTACCCCGAAGGAGAATGTCTTACAACTTACGTTAACTAGTTTACATATATTTTTGAGTATAAAACCTCTTCCGTGGAGGAAGTGAAATCACCTTTTATGAAAATACATGTGTGATATAAATCCATAAACTATTACTATTATAGTTTATCAAGTAGTATATGAAAAACCCATTTGTTTTGAGAATAAAACCTTTTCCATGTAGTATGCTTTTATCGAAAATTCATAAACTATACTTAATGTAGTTTATTATATGTGTTCGAAATGAATGGAGGAAAAACCTTAACATGAATGACTAATTTCTGTTTATGATGATAAACTAACAAGAATGCATCAAAACATTGAGAAACTTATTGTTATGCACTTTGCTCAACATACTACAAAGTGTTGTTAATAAGGTAAACTATGCAACTAGTTTTTATCCTTTCTACACTATTTTGAAAACTATCATAGAAAAATCATACGAAGTCAAAAACTAACCCCGTAAACTCTGAGAGTTTAGAAAACGTGTCTAGTTTACTCATAATTTTTATTATGATTTTTAGAAGACTCTAACTTATGTGAAAATGTTCATAATCACAGACTGGTTCGAATTCGTTTCTGAAATGATAGGCAGTTTTGTAAAAATCACCATAAATCGTAGAAAAATCATATAGAGATGTGCAAGTAGTCATTTTAAAGGTATAAACCTGAACTATTTGCATATTATACAGTTTTGAAATATATTAAGTTTAAGTTGGGTAAAACAGTTCGTGAACAGGTCACAACTTTTCTGTTGTAAGCTGTCAAGTTGAGTTTTGAATATGTTTTGGTGTTTTAACTTGTATTCCCCCCCTGAAAAGTGAAGAAAACTAGAAAATATATGGGTATGAACTCACCTTGAGTGATTTCTTGAAGAGTGGAAGGTTGAAGATGATGAGTTTCAAGTCTAGATCACTTGATGAACACACGAAGTTTTGGATGATCCTAAGAACGATTTTTGGTGTTAAGATATGAGTCAATGATCCAAGAGTGTTATGAAATTATGAAATGACACTTGAGTTTAGATGGAATACTTACCAAAAAGTGCAGTAGCAACTCAAGAACACTTACACAAGGTGGTGGAAAGTAGAGAGAAAGAAGCTTTCTTGGGGTGATATGAGAAGTGTGTATGTTTGAAGTGAGTAAGTAACTCAAGAAATCCTCCAGAGATTTCCTTATATAGAAAGTTGCTGGAGCAACTTGTGAGTTTGAAGTGATGTGTGCATTGGTTTGTGTGATGTGGATAAGGTGGCAAATGGGATGGTGAGACATAGAAGGCAAGTGGGCACACTTGACGCACTTGTGGGGTAAATATCCTCTTAATATAAAATAATGATTTTAAATTAATAAATCCTTGAAAAATAATTAAAATAATAGTTCTGGGGGTTAAAAATGTTAAAAATATGAATTTGGTGGAAAAATCACGTCAAAAACGGGTTTAGGAGGCGAAAGTAGTCGAAAACCGGACAATAGGAACCGAACCTACGAGGTTCGGCTCTTAGGAGCTAGGAACCGAGAGGGAAAGGAAGGAAGATCCGAAGATCCGAAGGGGAGGCCGAAGGTCCGAAGTTCCGAAGGGGGATGCGAGGGTCTCGCAGGGGGAGCCGAGGCTCGGTCCTCGCTGCTGATCTTCGGTCCGCTGAGGTTTCGGTCCGAGAGGCTTCTGACACTTTCGGTTCTGACAGGAGGGTTTCGGCTCCTAAGGGAGTTTCTGTTCCTAAGAGGACTTTCTGTTCCTAAGAGGACTTTCGGTTCCTAAGAGGAGTTTCGGTTCTATAAGGCTGTTTTTCGAGAAATCTTATCGTTTTGCGTGATTTTTGGGAGAGATTTGGGAGAGATTTCACATACTTGGAGAGATTTGGGAGAGGTTTCACATACTTGGAGAGATTTGGGAGAGATTTCACATACTTGGAGAGATTTGGGAGAGATTTCACATATTTGGAGAGATTTGGCAGAGATTTCACATACTTGGAGAGATTTGGGAGAGATTTCACATATTTGGAGAGATTTGGGAGAGATTTCACATACTTGGAGAGATTTCACATACTTGGAGAGATTTGGGAGAGATTTCACATACTTGGAGAGATTTGGGAGAGATTTAATCTTAGTCATTATTATCGTATAATCTCGTAATGCAAGGTTCGTGAACCCTGTTATGCTTTGTTAATGATCATTTTAAGTCCCTGAAAGGGTCCTTCGTCGTGTTTTTGATGCGTTTAACCCCCTTTTGATGGTTTTTACATTGTTAACACTTAGATTCTTGAAGACACTTGGATTTTTGACATACAATTGCACAATTTTTACAGAGAATAACTCCTAACATACAAGTATTAGTTAAGTTTGACCGGTTTGACTTGTTGACTTTGACTTTGACTTTGACTTGAATTTGACGGTTGTCACATAAACTCTAAACTTTTGGAGTTTTTGAAAGTTTAATTATGCACAATAAACCCTAGGGCATCCTCTCTCCTGATATCTCCTAAAGTGTTAACCCTAAAATACTCAAACTTATTCCAAAAAGTCTGAAAATTAGCAGTAACTGTTTTGACTTCTAATGAATTGAAATGTTATACAGAATAGAAATTTCGGGTTGTCACAAGTATCCTTATACCCCCTTATAGATTGTCTTCATGAATGAGGCCTACTAACGGTAAGACTAAACTTTTAAAATCCTAGGGTTTGGAATTAAATGTTTCATGAATGAGACTTTACAAATTCAAAACCTTGAGGGCATGTTTTGAAACTCTTCAAAACTCTTGGTTTCCATAACTTATGAGTTAATGATTTTTATGAATGAGACTTTTCATTTTCCATAACTTGAGGACAAGTTATGGAAATCTTTAAAAGCATTTAGATCAATATTAACCAATAAAAGTATCATGTAATTTGTCATTGATCTAATCTGACTCATAAGGCAAGATAATATCAAATCAACAATTTACAAGTAAGTAGCTTATCATATAAACTAACAATTATCTCAAAATTTTGACAATTATCATTTAATTGGATGAGGATAATCACTACCATATAAAAAAAAAAGAATTTTGTGATATAAAACAATTTGTGGTAATGATCCTAATCCAATTTAGGCCAAAAAACCAGAAAACCTGCCACCAGACAATGAAACTTGTCGAGTTCAGTTTGGCAGAAATAGTTTTTCATTTTGCTTCAAGTATAAACAATGAACCATGCATCAGTATAATAGAAAACTACCCTTGGCTCTGATACCACTGATGGTTTTTGAGCACTATAACAACCTTATGGTGCACATACAACCCTAATGCTTTGGATCTAAGTTTTCTCTAATTATACATGCAATATTGTATTCCAAAGCATGAAGCCTAACTAGCATCCAAAATTTGGTATATGAATCATAAAAACTAGTTAAAAGAATACCTCTTTTTGTAGCTTGTTGTATTTGGCCTTTAATAACTTAGCACCTCAAGTGTGATGCCTCAAATGGTTCACAAAACACCACCAACAATTGGAGAATTTGAGAGAAAGCTTGGAGGCACTCAAAATCGGCTATAGTTTCTCTAAGAAGACTAGTGTGTCCGATTATAGGCCAAGGGGTTACATATATATAGTGTAGAATTCCAAGGGTTATGTGTAAACTCTAATTCTTACACTTAGGCTTGTAATGGACTAACACTTTATGGATCCTTACATAAGCTTAGCCCATCACTAATCAACCATGGATTATTAGCCCAACCTATATGTATCATTGATTTACATAATCATCCCCTGTATATTTAATTAGTCTCTTTTGATCACTAAATTAATTCCAAATTAATTCTTGATCAATACTAATTAAATAATGTGATTCCTTAATTAATATATTATACTTATAATATATCAATAAATCATAAATGACCTCTTTCTCAAATATCCATCCTATCGGATTGTTCTGGTGAATGCAACCCAAAATGGACCATGCTACTCTCGGGTCAAGTACATTCCAATTATAGTTATGAGCTTAGACACCTAATCCAACACAAATGACTTCACATTATGGAAGGTGAAGATAAAGGCTCTTCTGGTTTAACAAGGATGCGCAACAGCACTGGAAGGAGAGGCAACACTGCCTAAAGACATGGCGACTAAAAAGAAGGTGGACATTCTGACGAAGGCACATAGTGCCGTTCTGTTGAGCTTAACAGATAAAGTACTGAGGGAGGTCATGGATCAAACAACTGGTTCTGGGCTCTGGGATAAACTTTGTGATAAGTACCAAAACAACTCACCGATGAACAGGTTGTATCAGAAGCAAAGTTTGTATACACTCAAAATATTTGAAAGTACCCAACTGAAAGATCATTTGGATAACTTCAATCGCATCATCTCGGATCTACAAGTGGTTGATGTGAAGATTAAAGATGAAGATCAGACACTCATTCTCTTATGTTCTCTTCTAAACTCATATGAGAGTTTCATTGATACCATGCTCTATGGTAGGACAACAATCACTGTGAATGACATGAAGGACTCTCTGATGTCCAAGGAAGTGAAAAGAAAAGTTTCAATTGGAGAGGAGGTGTCCAGTTCCGGTTTGTTTGCAGGGAGAGGAAGGACATACGAGAGGAAAGGGGGAAACAGAGGGAGATCACGTTCAAAATTGAAGTCTAAATGTTCATTGAATGCAAAATTTTATAACTATAAGGAGAAGGGATACTTTAAGCGAAATTTTCCACAAATGAAGAATGGGAAGTTCAAAAGTGAATCAAGCAGCAATAACACTGCTGTTGTGGTTCAGGAAAGTAATGATGAAGGGGACGATGGTCATTATGGATTTTACTTCCAAATCTTCATATAAATTCTTTCTCGGGTAGTGTCTACTCTGCTAGACATACTACACCAGAATTTACTCTAGTAGTGTGGAGACAAACGGTTTCCAACTACCTGCATCATCTCCTAACTCATATAATTCACCATGTACATTTGTTCATTTCATTATCCTTCCATGATATCGTCATTCTTGCATATGAGTAATTCTTCTTCTCATGAGTATATCTTTTAAATTTACTTCATAGGAGTATATCCTAGGAAGTTTGCATTATAGCTGCATCTCAGCATATTCTACTAGTCTCAACTTGGTTCTCTGTTATTCCTGACTAAAACATCTTCTCTCATACAATACTATGAGTGTATTGCTTCTTCAACTAAGCATTCTACCTTACTTAAACAAGTAAGTTGCTTAACCTTTTACTACTAAATGACTCAATTCACCATCCTAATCTTGTATGTTAAAGTTGACTTAACACACTATGGAACTTCCATAAGGATGTGGAAGAAGTCAGTCATCACTCAGTATTAATAAATACTAAGTCTAAACATCTTTATATGATTACTACTTAAACTACATACTACATCATAATGTTTAGACAAAGTCTTGGCCTATTGAGTCTGAAAACTTCATTAGCCTTTCCCTTGAATCTTCATTTAATTCTTCTAAATCTTGCACAACATTAATTGTGATACTGCCGAAGTATTGATCACCATCTTCGGTTCTTCCGACTCTATAAACAATCACTGCTTCAATCTGGATAGCGGTGGAACAACTTCATGGATTTGCACCAACATATTTATCTCGCCCAAATGTGTTTCAAACGCACATCATTCTTCTAAATATGTTATTATTGTTGGGTTTTGAGCATTCTAACACTCCTATGGTGTACATGCAACCCTAGAAACCTTGGATCTATGTTTGACTAAGATACATGCAAAATGATTTTCCAAGGTTCATAATCCTATCTAGCATACATGGGGATCTTTTATTCTAATAGTTAGTAAGAATTACATACCTTTTTGTAGCTTGGATTCCTTTGAAACCTTGTGAGCCTAGCACCTCAAGTGTGATGCCTCAAATGCTTCACACAACACCAAGTACACTTGGAATAAACTCTAAGAGAATAAGAACACTTGGATTTGCGGCTAGCCCTCTTTGATTCACTCTAGTGGCCGAAAATGGTGAATAATAGCTTCTTTATATAGTATGTTACAATTAGGGTTACACCATGTAAACCCTAATTGTCATGACCTTTCATTTCCATGACCCATGGGTTATATAACCCCCATGGAGCATCCATGGAGCATCTTATGGGTTTAACCCAACTTGATAATCCATGGAGCCTTGGCCTACTATATAAGTTATGGATGATTGACACAATCAACCCATATATTTAATTAGTCTTCTTTTGATCACATAATTAATTCTAAATTAATTATTGATCAATACTAACTAAATATTATTATTCTTATTATTAATATATTAGAACTTTTAATATATTAATAAACCATAAGTGTCTTATTTCTCTCATTTAGTCTATCCAAGTGCATGATGCCATGCAACCCAAATGGACCATGCCGGGTCGGGTCAAGTACATACCAAATATAGTTATGGACTTAGACACTATATCCAACAGTCTCTCACTTGGATAAGTCTAATAACTATAGTTGCAAGTATGACTTCAGGAACCGATCAGCAATTGTAGCTCTTTCAAGGTCTCTCGGAACTGAGAAGATGATGGTGTGCCATTTTAGATAAGTGGTCATATAATCCTCTGTTCTAGATATCAGCCGGACAAACACATGGAACAATGTCTTTCTATTGTCTAGCAGTTGTTTCCCGATTTCCGATTTGTTTGACATAGAACTTAATTGAACACATCAATTTAGTTCTGACCGGGCCCGGTACATGGGTCAAAACAAAATCATCGAGGGGCCCAGATATCGCTTCTGTCCAAGAAGGAACAAATAAACTTCGACTCATATGTTTGCTCTACTACTTGTTGAATTACACACAAAGGAACGTTTTATAACATCGAGTTACCAATGCGTTTTCGTACAATCAATGCATAACCAACTCATAGGTAACAAATCATATGTCTAGGTTTGAAGACTTATATGATATTACCGTCTCACGATCACTCGAGATAAATTCCATGAAGTGATACCAGTGAGCATGGGTTGAATCCAATACTCAGAACTTATGAGCACTCATGAGTGTTGTAGCCCCCTTTGTCTAACATCTTGGACCTCTACAAACCAACCCATGACAGTCTTGATTCATATGTACTTCCAACATATGATTGACTGTGGAGAATTTGAATAATATGATATATACTATAACATAATTATTCTGGAAGTCAAAACATGCAAAAAGAAATACTAGTAAATGATTGACAAGAGATAGCAACACTTTACTCATAAATAACAACTTTTATTTATCATCAAATGCCAATTACATTTTACATATTTCAAAATTATCTAACTTCTAAAAACTAATATCATCTCTTAGCCCTATGCACCTAGCATGCTGAAGATGCTTAACCCTACTCACTACCTTCGTGAGGGGATCTGCCGGGTTCTCATCTGATGATACCCTCTTTGCCACAAGGATTCCTTCTTCTATTCGATGTCTGATGAAATGATATTTGCTGTCGATGTGCCTGGATCTCCCGTGATCCCTTGGTTCCTTTGCTAAGGCAACTGCACTTTCACTATCACAGAAAATTTCCATGGGCTCCTTAATAGCTGGTACAACTCCAAGGTCTCCGATGAAGTTCCTTAGCCATATAGCCTCCTTTGCTACTTCACTTGCTGCTATATACTCTGATTCACAAGTGGAATCAGCTACTGTATCTTGCTTGGAACTTTTCCAAGTAATTGCCCCTCCATTTAGGGTAAAGACCCAGCCCGACTGAGAGCGGAAATTATCCCTATCAGCCTGAAAGCTAGCATCACTATACCCTGCTACTTTCAAGTCATCACTCCCACCAAGGGTAAGGACCCAGTCCTTAGTCCTTCGCAGGTACTTGAGAATATTCTTTACTGCAGTCCAGTGAGCCTTGCTAGGATTACTCTGATATCTGCTAACCATGCTTAAAGCAAAAGCAACATCAGGACGAGTACAAGTCATAGCATACATGATCGAGCCTACAGTGGAAGCATATGAGACTCGACTCATCTCAGCTATCTCTTCATCTGTACTCGGGCTCTGAGTTTTACTCAGTCTGGCATTACACTGAATAGGCAAATCTCCTTTCTTGGAATTTTCCATACTGAACCTTTTCAGCACTTTGTCCAAGTAGGTACTCTGACTAAGTCCAATTAGTCTTTTACTCCTGTTTGTCAAAATCTTTATCCCGAGGATATTGGCAGCTTCTCCTAGGTCTTTCATAGCGAAACACTTCCTAAGCCAGGATTTCACTTCCTGCAAGGTTGGGATGTCATTTCCTATGAGCAGTATGTCATCCACATACAGTACCAAAAAGCTAACTATACTCCCACTAGCCTTGACATATATACATGATTCATCTTCACATCTCGAAAAGCCAAACTCTTTGACTTTCTCATCAAAGCAAAGATTCCATCTGCGAGGTGCTTGTTTCAATCCATATATGGATTTTTCAAGCTTACACACTCTATTAGGGTATTCTGTACTTAGAAAACCCTCTGGCTGAACCATGTAAGCATCCTCAGCCAACTTTCCATTAAGGAAAGCGGTTTTGACATCCATTTGCCATATTTCATAATCATGAAATGCAGCAATGGCTAACAGAACCCTAATAGACTTAATCTTGGCCACTGGTGCAAAGGTCTCATCATAATCAACTCCCGGAGTTTGAGAATAACCCTTTGCAACCAGTCGTGCCTTATAAGTGTGTACATTACCATCCATGTCGGTCTTCTTCTTGAAGATCCATTTGCACCCTACTGTCTTACGACCTGGTACATTGTCAACCAAGTTCCAAACTTGATTGTCATACATGGATTGTATCTTGCTATCCATAGCCTCTTTCCATTTAGCAGACTCAGGGCCTGTCATGGCTTCCGTGTAGCTGTTAGGCTCTTCCAGATTTATCAGTGTATTATCACTGATAAGGGTATTACCTTCTGCAGTAATATGGAAACCATAATAATTTTGAGGTGCATTCCTAACTCTGGTGGAACGCCTCAGAGGTATGGACTCTTCAGTCGGCTCAACAGGAGTTTCCTCCTCAGGTTGAGGGCTAGGATTTGAGGTTCCTTCACCGCTTGACTCTTGAATTTCTTCAAGGTCAACTTGCCTCCCACTGTCTCCTTGGCTTGTGAGTTCTCTCTCTCGAAAGACTCCTCTTCTTGCTACAAAGACCACATTGTCACTGGGTCTGTAGAAGATATAACCAAAAGATTTATGTGGGTAGCCGATGAAAATACACCTCTCACTTCGAGGTTCGAGCTTGTCGTGAGTCTCGCGTCTCACGAAAGCCTCGCAACCCCAAATCTTAATGTGGTCTAGTTTGGGTACTTTACCAGTCCACATCTCATGAGGAGTTTTGGCAACTTTCTTTGTGGGAACTAGATTAAGGATATGGGCGGCAGTCTCTAAGACATACCCCCAAAATGAGATTGGTAGCGAAGCTCGACTCATCATGGAACGAACCATATCCAACAAGGTTCGATTATGCCTCTCAGCTACACCATTCAACTGCGGTGTCCTGGGTGGTGTCAATTGTGAGACAATCCCACATTCCCTAAGATAGTCGAGGAACTCTGAACTAAGATACTCACCACCTCGATCGGATCGAAGCATCTTAATGTTCCTGCCCAATTGATTCTCGACTTCCTGTTTAAACTCTTTAAACTTATCAAAGATTTCCGACTTATGTTTGATTAAGTAGACATATCCATATCTACTAAAATCATCAATAAAAGTCACATAAAAGCGATTAACATCTCTAGTGGCGGTTCTGAAGGGTCCACACACATCTGTGTGTATGAGATCCAACAAACCTTCACCCCTAGTACAAGTGCCAGTAAAAGGTGACTTTGTCAGTTTTCCAAGTAGACAAGATTCACAACTATCATCCGACTTTAGGTCAAATGATTCCAAGACTCCATCCTTTTGGAGTTGGCCTATGCGTTTCTTGCTTACATGTCCAAGACGATAATGCCATAAGGATGCTTTATCTAAGCTAGTGGAAGAATCGATACACAATACATTATTTCCTAAGTTATCTACAACAGTTACAGTTTCATACACACCATCACAAGGTAATGCTTTAAAATAAAGAACACTATTATAGAAAGCATCAATACCACCACTTTTATTATCAAAATAAAAGGTGAAACCTTGTTTATACAATGCATGAAAGGAAATAACATTTCTTGCCATTTCTGGCGAATAACAACATTTATTCAAGTCTAATGTAAACCCACTATCTAGTAACAAGGAATAAACTCCAATCTTGGTGACAGGTGAAACTTTCCTATTCGCCATGATGAGGTTTATCTTTCCATGCTCCAAATCCTCACTTCTTCTTAGTCCCTGCAGATCAGAACATATGTGAATTCCACAAAATGTATCAAGGACCCAAGACTTAGAATGAGGTGAGTTATTAGACAATATAGTGTATATACCTGCATGGTTGGGTTTTACTTTCCCATCCTTAATATCTTGCTGGTATTTAGGGCAGTTTCGCTTCCAGTGCGACTTTTCATGGCAATAGAAGCATTCAGCCTCATTAGGGTTAGCAGAAGGAGTGACAAAACCTTTCTTGGTTTTGCTTGAAGAGGAGCCTTCAAGGGTTTTACCCGTGGTACCCTTAGAAGGGTTCTTTCTCTTCTTACCTTTGCCATGCCCTATTGCCAAGACATTAGCCGCAGTAGGAGTAGGAGGATTAGTAACACCCGACTTACCCTTAAGACTACTTTCTGCAGTCTTTAAGAGTCCTTGAAGTTTACTAAGTGTAACTTCTTCCTTATTCATGTGGTATGTCATTCTAAATTGATCATAACATGAAGGTAAGGAGTGCAAAATGATATCTATTGCTAACTCCTCAGGAAAGTCAACATTCAGTTTCTTCAAGCGATCCACAAATCTTTGCATTTTCTGCATGTGGGTCGTGAGGGACTCATTGTCCTTCATTTGGGTGGTTATCATGGAGGAGATTATTTCATACCTCTCTTGAGGAGCACTTTGATGGTATCACTCCATCAAGTCCATGTGCATCTCAAAAGGGTAATAGTCCTCATAGGACTTTTGGAGGTCAGCAGTCATTGTGGCAGTCATGATACATGCTACTTTGGTAGCATCCCTTTCATGTGCCTGAAATGCAGCAATCTCCTCTGGGGTAGCAGTTGACTCATCAATCTCCTTCAGCTCCCTATCAAGGACATATTCTTTGTCCTCATAGCGAGTGACCATCCTGATGTTTCTGATCCATTCCATAAAATTGGATCCATCAAAGATGACTCTCCCACAAAGGTTCATGAGAGAGAAGGAGCCAGTAGGGTTTGAGCTAGAAGCATTGTTTTTGGAAGACATCTGAAATGAAAGAATAAGTTTAGATTAGATTTCAGGATAGTCCTTAATAAAGCACCCAAATGCTATATTAAGGCTAGGACCCAACACAATATTTTATAACTTAGAAGAGGGATGCCGTAATCCAAGCTATAACATATTTGAAGGTAGGTGAATGACGATTCACCAATTTCCACCATAAAACGGAATAAATCTTATTAGGTTTTAATTGGTTTAGAAATTCCTAGGTTCTTTGAGATTCATTGAACTTTTCAATGGCATGTTTCAATCTCGAGTGTGCCCTTCAAGTTTTGTGACTGGGATGCCGAGGATCACAAAACAAGGTGTGAAGTAACCATGCAAACTACTTGGTACACTTAATGTATTACCCCTCAATCGAAGTGCCGGTTAACCACACACGCTCCAACGATACTATGATAAACATTAAGTCACCCTTTGCCTACCTTGATAAGTCCAAATTAGTGTACCGGTTAACCACACACGCTCCACTAACGACTTAATCAAAGTGCAAAGTGTAATTTCATGGATTAGCACCTTATTCACATTTTCCTAAAGTAACTAAGATTGGGAATTTATAAATGTTTAGTTACTTTAGTATATTCATAATACTTATTATGAGAATTATAGTCATTGTTCTACCTTTTCGGCTAACGACCCTCCACCGATCAAGGAAGCGGTGGGTGAGAATGGACACCCATTAAGTTGCCATTTTATAGGCAACAACCTTATACCCCCCTTATAGACCGGCTTCGTGAATGAGGCCTACTAATGGTAAAACGACTTTTATCTTATACATATATAATTATTATTCACTTATAATATTATAAAGTATAAGGGTTGAATTTTAATATTTAAAATTCTAAGGGTTGGAACTAAAGTTTTAATTATGACTTTACTTGTTCCAAAACTTGAGGGCAAGTTTTGTAAACTTTCAAAACTTTTCATTTCTCATAACTTATGATTTTATTAGAGTATTAAAATGAAGACTCTTCATTTTCATAACTCTTGTGTTCTTTTAATGGTTTTAATTCAAGTGTGACTCTTGGTTTTCCATAACTTGAGGACAAGTTATGGACTCCATTAAAACACATAATGATCAAGAATTAACTAACATGGAGGTTACAAATAATTCCTATGATCATCTAAATTCATAAGTTCAAGAACATGATTATCAAGAATTTCAAGAATCATAACAAACTTATATAAAACTTGTAATTTTTGATAATAGCCATTGAAAATGGATTAGCATAAACATTACACCAACTAAAAGACGTTTTAAAACACCAAAACAGTTTAGGGTAATGTTTCTAGTCCATTTCCAACAGCAAAGCTCCAAAAACTGCTCACTGGATGACAAACTCGTCGAGTTCATCAAGGAACTCGTCGAGTTCATGCAATAACACATAAACTCGGCGAGTTTTTGGCCAGAACTCGTCGAGTTTTCTTGTCTGGACAGTTTTTGGCTTTTGAAAAACAAGTTTGCATCAAGTATTTAACAAACAAGCCTAAGCTCTGATACCACTGTTGGGTTTTGAGCATTCTAACACTCCTATGGTGTACATGCAACCCTAGAAACCTTGGATCTATGTTTGACTTAGATACATGCAAAATGATTTTCCAAGGTTCATAATCCTATCTAGCATACATGGGGATCTTTTATTCTAATAGTTAGTAAGAATTACATACCTTTTTGTTGCTTGGATTCCTTTGAAACCTTGTGAGCCTAGAACCTCAAGTGTGATGCCTCAAATGCTTCACACAACACCAAGTACACTTGGAATAAACTCTAAGAGAATAAGAACACTTGGATGTTCGGCTAGCCCTCTTTGATTCACTCTAGTGGCCGAAAATGGTGAATAATAGCTTCTTTATATAGTATGTTACAATTAGGGTTACACCATGTAAACCCTAATTGTCATGACCTTTCATTTCCATGACCCATGGGTTATGTAACCCCCATGGAGCATCCATGGAGCATCTTATGGGTTTAACCCAACTTGATAATCCATGGAGCCTTGGCCTACTATATAAGTTATGGATGATTGACACAATCAACCCATATATTTAATTAGTCTTCTTTTGATCACATAATTAATTCTAAATTAATTATTGATCAATACTAACTAAATATTATTATTCTTATTATTAATATATTAGAACTTATAATATATTAATAAACCATAAGTGTCTTATTTCTCTCATTTAGTCTATCCAAGTGCATGATGCCATGCAACCCAAATGGACCATGCCGGGTCGGGTCAAGTACATACCAAATATAGTTATGGACTTAGACACTATATCCAATAATTATATCATCAAATTTATACTTTGAATGTACAACACCACTCTATTGGTATTAATATACTATTTACGATTTCACTTGGTAAATGATATCCCTTGATCGTTTATCTACAAACTTATCGATGTCGATTATTATAAGTCTCTTTATTACTTCGGAAAGTTTCATGTAAATTCTAATACATAAATTCATAAAAATCTTCTCTTCTAAACCAAGGACGGCAACAGACCTTAAACTTTCTCAAATAATAGCAATTATAGATAAGCACTCTAAGGCACGCTATATTCATTTATCATTTAGCACATATTAGAGTACAAGGCATATCTCCTTTTAATATTCTAGTGCTTGACTCCATTTAGGTATTCAACCTAAAATATACCAGATACATATCGTATCATCAATACTTAACAATTCTTGTTTAAGTTTAGAAATTCTCAAAATTCGAAGTTCACTTAAACTAATTTTCTGAAAATTCTGAAGTAACTTAATATCTTAGAATACTAGGGTTTATCACTACCCAATACCCCACTTAAGTATTTCCTATGGTTTGTATCCATATATTTACTATGAATCCGTTCATATATTGAACTTCCAACAGTTTAAGTCTAAATACCAATTTGTGATATTTAGTTCACTTAAACTATTGCTCTGATACCATGATTGAAAGACCCCACCTTTCGTATTTCTGAAAGACCCAAACTTTCATACTTGATAATATAGTTACGCCAAAACATGCTACTTGCATATTCATAAAAACAATATTTTACATTGATAAAGTGATTACAAACAACTGGATACAAACCGACTATTAGAAAGTGTTATATATTACACAACTACCCAGGATACTATACTTTTATACATACATGATCCTTAAATACAAAAGTAATATTACAACTATTCTAAACCTTCCAACAGTATATAACTATATTGGTTACATATCTCCTGCAAATTTGTTAAACATTGAGAGGAATAAGCGATAACGCTTAGTGAATTCAATAAATAGATACAATATAATCTTATGCTATATATATACCAATATGACAGAAGCAAAGAGGAATGATAACAACAATAGCATATGCGCATCATATGTCAGGCTTTCAATATCAACTCAAGATTTGATTCAAAGATTTACGATCAATGAGACTTAACGATTTCAATACTTTATATACATCAATAAAACTTCGGCCCAAATGGCACAGAAGACATACAAATTTCTGATTATCATTCTGATAGATTTCAGGTTTTTACGCCCTGTTTAGCATTTCGGTAGATTTCAGGTTTTCACGCCCTATTTAACATTTCGGTAGATTTCAGGTTTTCACGCCCTGTTTAATCTTCTGCCAATGCCATTAAATAGAAGTCATTCGCTTACGGGGGACATGCTCTATATGGCCAGAGGCTTCGTACCATTATCAATGTGAATCTAAGTCCTTTGACTGATCACATGGTCAAAGGTATTACTTTTGCTATCAAAATAGCAGAAAACAATAACACGGGAAAATAACTCGGAATAATAACATATCAATACCACTGTGAATCTAAGTCCTTTCACTGATCACAGTGTTAGAGGTATAGCTTAGCTATCAAAATAGCGAATAAAAATGTCATGAGAAAGCATATAGCACATATAACACATAACATACAATTGTTCCTATATATTGAACTCACATTGAAATAATCGGGGGTTAAAATAGTAATTTGTGCAGCACTTCGTTCCTATAAATAGCTTTCTTCTATAAAAACCGGGAGATATATTGAAAACCGGGCTCTGCGAAGGTAGAGCTTCAAACCGAAAAGAAAAATTTCTCGGGGTCTTCGGGCACTTCGGGGTGTGTTTCGGGTGCTAAAATTGATACCGGGGCTTCGGGGGATGTCAAAATAGTGAAAATATTGAAAAAGGGGTCAAAATTGCCAATTTCCTAAAAGTACCCGGGCAATCTCGCAGGCCTTCTATTTATAGGGGCGAGCTTGAGAGGGTCGGCCGAGAAGGAGGAGTCAGCGAAGGCAGGTGGCAGCCGCGGAGCGAGGCCAGGTGGCGGGTGCGAGCTTCGGACACGCGAAGGGCACACGGCGCTCTCGGATTGGACCAGTGAAGCTCGGATGCGATGAGTCACCGCGACACGCATCGGCTGCTGCTTCCGGATGAGTCACGACGTCGGACACGGGGCGCCGACTAGGATCCGATGACGTGGCCGATCTTACCCATGCGAAATTCCTCGGAAATTGAACCAAAATCTTCCGAAATTCATAACGTTCGCATGCGGGCTCTGTTTTTGACGTTCTTTATATGCACGTGTAGGCGGGATTATATTCTACAACTTTCGTTTAAATTTCGTCAGCTAATTTTGAATTTATTTTTAATATTATTATTTTTAACAGACCGTGATTGGTAAATCCGTTAAAAATTCATAACTTCTTCATCCGACATCCGTTTTCGTCTGTCTTTTTACCATTGTACTACTATTGACGAGATATTCAATTATCGTTTAGGTTGTTTTGGCTAAATATCGCTCGATCTTTATTTCGAGTTTTTAGCTGTCTACCGCTATTCCGAAACTTAGAAAAATCATAACTTCCTCATACGAAGTAATATTTAAAAGTTCTTTATATGAAAGTTTATTATTTTTACGAGTACTAAAACTTTCATTTTGATCACTAAGGCTAAAAAGTAGTTTATCGGAAACTCACTTTTTTACGTGACATAGTGTTTGCCGGTTTTATCGCGAATCTTCGATTGGTCATAACTTCTTCGTTATAACTCGGATTTCGATGAGGTTTTCACCTAAATTCTTTTAAAGAGATTATTTACAACATTAAATAATAAAACTTTACTTATTTCAAATTTTATATTTTCGCTAAATTTCACTATTTGGCATTTGATTGGAATCCCATAAGATTTCCAATATTTTCCGAGTGATTCTAAACATAGTTTTACTTCATTTCTAATAAAAACTATCTGTTAGAACTCAACACTCAATATTATTCACATTTAATAATTACATAACACGATAACAGAACGTGTATGTTACAAATACCTCCTCCTTTTGAGGATTTCGTCCCCAAAATCATAACGATTAAAACAAACTGGGATACTTCACTCTTATTTCATTCTTATTTTCCCAAGTATAATTTGGGTCTCGATGGTGTTTCCACTTTACAAACACCAACTTCACTTCTTTATTACGTAGATTAGTCGTTCTTTCATTTACGATCTCTTCTACATATCTTAACTTATTATCCAGTTTCACCTCGGATAATGGAATCGTTTCATCATATACGCTTCAACATTTACATAGATATCTTACATGAAATATATCATGTATATCTGCCAAATCTTCAGGAAATTCCAAGCGATATGCTTGTTGACCAATTCTCTAGATAATTTTGGAAAGTCCAACAAATCTAGGACTCAATCTCTTTTTCTTCCTAAATTTCATAATGCCTTTCCACGGGGTTACCTTCAGTATCACCCCACTTGGAATTCTATGGATCGTCTGCTCCATTTCTGCACAGGACTTTTGTCGATCCTGGGCTGCTTTCATTCTTTCTCGTACAATTTGAATCTTATCAGTGGTGTCTTGAATCATTTCAGGACCACCAAGGATTTTCTGTCCTTCTTCATGCCAACATAGTGAAGTGCGGCATCTGCGCCTATATAGTGCTTCATATGGAGGCATTTTGATTGAAGTGTGGTAACGGTTATTATATAAAAATTCGACAAGAGGCAAGTACTTGTTCCAGTTACCACCGAACTCCAAAACACATGTACAAAGCATATCTTCTACGGTTTGGATTGTTCACTCTGTCTGACCATCTGTCTGGGGATGATAAGCTGTGTTGAGAGCAACTCGAGATCCAATGCATACTCGCCCAAAAATGAGAAGTGAAACGAGTATCACGATCTGAAATAATCTTTAGTGGCACACCATGTCTCGCCACAATTTTGTCTAAGTAAACTTGTGTGTATTTCTCCATTAGAACCGTTGTACGTATGGTGAAAAAATATGCACTCTTAGTCAGCTCGTCGACAATTACCCAAATGCTATCATTCTATATAGCAGTCTTTGGCAATTAGAGTAGCACCAGGCATAAGGTCAATTCTGAATTCTACTTGCCTATTCGGGGTAGTCCAGGCAATTCGTCGGGAAGAGCATCAAGATTTTCATTAATAATGGAAACATCATTTATAGTTTTCTTCTCCTCTCTTGAGATATCATCTGCATTAGCCGGATAAGTAGAATATCCTTTCGATATAAATTTACGAGTTTTTAAGAAAGAAATTATTATTTTCATCGTAGACATAAATAGAATCCACCCTTTTGGTAGAGATGCACACCATCTCTTCGTAGCATAAGAGTTCTGCGTGGTTCTTTGACAACCAATCCATGCCGAGAATAATATCAAAGTTGGGCAAGAAGATAGGAATCAGGTTAGCAAGAAGATTATAACCTTCAATTCCTATGACACTATCTCTATAGATTTTATCAGCAAGTAATGATACCCTTCCTACAATATCTACATGAAATAATTGGACAAATGCGTAACAAGCAATTTGAAAAGAATGTGCGAATTCATAAGGCACAAAAGAATCTGAAACAACAGAATCAAATCTGATGTGAGCAGGTTGAGGGTTGACGAGGAATGTACCAGTCATAACATTCGGGTCCTAATGTACCTCCTTTGTGATATTTTAAAATGTACGATCTTTAACTTTTGATTTGCCAAACTATTGTCAAACTCTTCAAACTTCTTCATTAATAGTGGTGCTCAAACCTGCACCCACTCTTCATTCTCTATTGGGCCTTTGATTTTAATCTTTGAGTTAAAACTTAATTCCCATTGTAGACTTCTGCTCCTTCTTGGTTTATATACTAAACCCAAGATAAAATCTTTACTTTTATTATAACAATAATTCGAATGGTCATATTCCAATGACTTTCAATTGCATAACGTAAGAGACACACAACGAACCAAACTCTCGTCTCTAATTGTCAAATACTATTATGTAAGTAACCTTCCTTCATGTTCTAATGCAATATAATCACATTCTAGCATGTAGCACTTCTTACTACAAAATTCTTTACTATTACGGTGATAGCGATACTTCTATTGATCGCATCGATTATCTTTCATTTCAATTTCCTGGATTAAGTCGGATGTTACATCGATCTTCGTTCTCTGTACCATGTAACATACTTGTGTTTTTCGGACTCGGTTTGATATGACCACTAGGGTCGGAAAAACAATCATCTTCTTAGTCATTACCAAAACAATGGTAACGAAATACACGAATAAAACGGAATCAATTATCAGCTTCTTGGTAACCTTGTGACTTTCCCTGATTCAAGTGTGAGTCCTGTGCTTCCGGTAGTATAGGCCTCCACTACCATTCACACCTACTCATACTCGTCCCAAGTATTGTCTCGCAGTTTTCCAAGTTATTATTTAAAATCACAAAGCAATTTATCACACGTGAATGTGTTCAAACAAGTACATACAACAATTTCTTCTAGACTCAATTAAGGATTTCATGTTTCTATCAAACATATCTTGTATTTCTTATATTCGACTTCTAGGATTCTTCTCTTGCATATGCTTGATCTAGCATATTTTAATACTTTTCCTAGATCAATATGGATTTTACTTCCAAATCTTCATATAAATTCTTTCTCGGGTAGTGTCTACTCTGCTAGACATACTACACCAGAATTTACTCCAGTAGTGTGGAGACAAACGGTTTCCAACTACCTGCATCATCTCCTAACTCATATAATTCACCATGTACATTTGTTCATTTCATTATCCTTCCATGATATCGTCATTCTTGCATATGAGTAATTCTTCTTCTCATGAGTATATCTTTTAAATTTACTTTATAGGAGTATATCGTAGGAAGTCTGCATTATAGCTGCATCTCAGCATATTCTACTAGTCTCAACTTGGTTCTCTGTCATTCCTGACTACAACATCTTTTCTCATACAATACTATGAGTGTATTGCTTCTTCAACTAAGCATTCTACCTTACTTAAACAAGTAAGTTGCTTAACCTTTTACTACTAAATGACTCAATTCACCATCCTAATCTTGTATGTTAAAGTTGACTTAACACACTATGGAACTTCCATAAGGATGTGATAGAAGTCAGTCATCGCTCAGTATTAATAAATACTAAGTCTAAATATCTTTATATGATTACTACTTAAACTACATACTACATCATAATGTTTAGACAAAGTCTTGGCCTATTGAGTCTGAAAACTTCATTAGCCTTTCCCTTGAATCTTCATTTAATTCTTCTAAATCTTGCACAATTAATTGTGATACTGCCGAAGTATTGATCACCATCTTCGGTTCTTCCGACTCTATAAACAATCACTGCTTCAATCTCGACAACGGTGGAACAACTTCATGGATTTGCACCAACATATTTATCTCGCCCAAATGTGTTTCAAACGCACATCATTCTTCTAAATATGTTATTATATCATCAAATTTATACTTTGAATGTACAACACCACTCTATTGGTATTAATATACTATTTACGATTTCACTTGGTAAATGATATCCCTTGATCGTTTATCTACAAACTTATCGATGTCGATTATCATAAGTCTCTTTATTACTTCGGAAAGTTTCATGTAAATTCTAATACATAAATTCATAAAAATCTTCTCTTCTAAACCAAGGTCGGCAACAAACCTTAAACTTTCTCAAATAATAGCAATTATAGATAAGCACTCTAAGGCATGCTAGATTCATTTATCATTTAGCACATATTAGAGTACAAGACATATCTCCTCTTAATATTCTAGTGCTTGACTCCATTTAGGTATTCAACCTAAAATATACCAGATACATATCGTATAATCAATACTTAACAATTCTTGTTTAAGTTTAGAAATTCTCAAAATTCCTAGTTCATTTAAACTAATTTTCTGAAAATTCTGAAGTAACTTAATATCTTAGAATACTAGGGTTTATCACTACCCAATACCCCGCTTAAGTATTTCCTATGGTTTGTATCCATATATTTTCTATGAATCCGTTCATATATTGAACTTCCAACAGTTTAAGTCTAAATACCAATCCGTGATATTTAGTTCACTTAAACTATTGCTCTGATACTATGATTGAAAGACCCCAACTTTCGTATTTCTGAAAGACCCAAACTTTCATACTTGATAATATAGTTACGCCAAAACATGCTACTTGCATATTCATAAAAACAATATTTTATATTGATAAAGTGATTACAAACAACTGGATACAAACCGACTATTACAAAGTGTTATATATTACACAACTACCCAGGATACTATACTTTTATACATACATGATCCTTAAATACAAAAGTAATATTACAACTATTCTAAACCTTCCAACAGTATATAACTATATTGGTTACATATCTCCTGCAAATTTGTTAAACATTAAGAGGAATATGCGATAACGCTTAGTGAATTCAATAAATAGATACAATATAATCTTATGCTATATATATATATATATATATATATATATATATATATATATATATATATATATATATATATATATATATATATATATATATATATATATATATATATATGACAGAAGCAAAGAGGAATGATAACAACAATAGCATATGCATATCATATGTCAGGCTTTCAATATCAACTCAAGATTTGATTCAAAGATTTACGATCAATAAGACTTAACGATTTCAATACTTGATATACATCAATAAAACTTCGGCCCAAATGACACAGAAGACATACAAATTTCTGATTATCATTCTGATAGATTTCAGGTTTTTACGCCCTATTTAGCATTTCGGTAGATTTCAGGTTTTCACGCCCTGTTTAACATTTCGGTAGATTTCAGGTTTTCACGCCCTGTTTAATCTTCTGCCAATGCCATTAAATAGAAGTCATTCACTTACGGGGGACATGCTCTACATGGCCAGAGGCTTCGTACCATTATTAATGTGAATCTAAGTCCTTTCACTGATCACATGGTCAAACGTATTACTTTTGCTATCAAAATAGCAGAAAACAATAACACGGGAAAATAACTCGGAATAATAACATATCAATACCACTGTGAATCTAAGTCCTTTCACTGATCACAGGGTTAGAGGTATAGCTTAGCTATCAAAATAGCGAATAAAAATATCACGAGAAAGCATATAGCACATATAACACATAACATACAATTGTTCCTATCTATTGAACTCACCTTGAAATAATCGGGGGTTAAAATAGTAATTTGTGCAGCACTTCGTTCCTATAAATAGCTTTCTTCTATAAAAACCAGGAGATATATTGAAAACCGGGCTCTGCGAAGGTAGAGCTTCAAACCGAAAAGATAAATTTCTCGAGGTCTTCGGGCACTTCGGGGTGTGTTTCGGGTGCTAAAATTGATACCAGGGCTTCGGGGGATGTCAAAATAGTGAAAATATTGAAAAAGGGGTCAAAATTGCCAATTTCCTAAAAGTACCCGGGCAATCTCGTAGGCCTTCTATTTATACGGGCGAGCTTGTGAGGGTCGGCCGAGAAGGAGGAGTCAGCGAAGGCAGGTGGCAGCCGCGGAGCGAGGCCAGGTGGCGGGTGCGAGCTTCGGACACGCGAAGGGTACGCAGTGCTCTCGGATTGGAGCAACGAAGCTCGGATGCGATGAGTCACCGCGACACGCGTCGGCTGCTGCTTCCGGATGAGTCACGACGTCGGACACGGGGTGCCGGCTAGGATCCGATGACGTGGCCGATCTTACCCATGCGAAATTCCTCGGAAATTGAACCAAAATCTTCCGAAATTCATATCTTTCGTATACGGGCTCCGTTTTTGACGTTCTTTATATGCACGCGTAGGTGGGAATATATTCTACAACTTTCGTTTAGATTTCTTCAGCTAATTTTGAATTTATTTTTAATATTATTATTTTTAACAGACCAGGATTGGTAAATCCGCTAAAAATTCATAACTTCTTCATCCGACATCCGTTTTCGTCTGTCTTTTTACGGTTGTACTACTATTGACGAGATCTTCAATTCTCGTTTAGGTTGTTTTGGCTAAATATCGCTCGATCTTTATTTCGAGTTTTTAGCTGTCTACCGCTATTCCGAAACTTAGAAAAATCATAACTTACTCATACAAAGTCAGATTTAAAAGTTCTTTATATAAAAGTTTATTATTTTTACGAGTACTAAAACTTTCATTTAGATCACTAAGGCTAAAAAGTAGTTTATCGGAAACTCACTTTTTTACGTGACATAGTGTTTGCCGGTTTTATCGCGGATCTTCGATTGATCATAACTCCTTCGTTATAACTCAGATTTCGATGAGGTTTTCGCCTAAATGCTTTTAACGAGATTCTTTACAACATTAAATAATAAAACTTTACTTATTTCAAATTTTATATTTTCGCTAAATTTCACTATTTGACATTTGATTGGAATCCCATATGATTTCCAATATTTTTCGAGTGATTCTAAACATAGTTTTACTTCATTTCTAGTAAAAACTATCTGTTAGAACTCAACACTCAATATTATTAACATTTAATAATTACATAACACGATAACAGAACGTGTATGTTACATTTATCATACTTTGTGACGTTTATTGATGATTATTCAAGGAAGGATTTGTTGTACTTTATGAGGACCAAAGATGAGGTGTTTGGGAAGTTCAAGGAGTGGAAGACCATGGTTGTGAAAGGGACTGGAAAACAGGTCAAGATTCTGAGGACTGACAGTGGGTTGGAGTTCTGGAATGCTCCATTTGATAATTTCTGAAAGGCAGAAGATATAATGAGGCACCACACTATATGGCACACACCACAACAAAATGGACTAGCAAAATGGATGAACCAAACACTCATGCAACAAGCAAGGTGCATGTGAATATTTGCTAACTTATCCAAGCAATTCTGAGCGGAAGCAACTAACACTACTTGCTATCTGGTGAACACATTGATGGGTTTTATACAAACAATCATATGTGTGCATGCAACCCTAGTTTGGATCGATGTTTTCTCTATTAGACATACAACAAATGAACACAAATAGGAAACCCTAATATGCATCTAATATTTTCAAAAAACACATATGAAAGATTAGATCACATACCTTTATTGTTATATAGTAATAACAACTCAAACATGAAGATCCTTGCTTTTGAGAAAAAGTACCACAATTGTAGTACCTCTAATGGCTCACAAACACACTAGGTCAAGATGGTGAATATGATAGAGAGGAAAGGGAGTGACTTGCTTTAAAAATCGGCTCCTTCTAGGGTTTCACAAGGTGTGGCCGAATTCAAGAGCTAAGGGCTCTATTTATACTTAAGGCTAGCTAGGGTTTTAAGGTGGAAACCCTAATTACTTAACTTAGGGCCTAAGCAAGTCCATGGACTCCCTTAGCGTAGGGCTTGGACGAAAATACCTAGAACCTTCTAGGGATTTTCGGCCCTCCCTAATAAGGGTGATCCAATGGCCCAAAACCTCAACTATCAAATGATTACAAAACAGCCCATGCACTTTCAGTCCGTTCCTTTAATCCCAAAATTAATTTCTAATTAAATACTTATTAACAATATGATTTCTAATTAATATATTATTCTTATAATATATTAATAAATCATATTTATTCCCCAATTTATTATTCTAAATAATAAATTCAGCCTCTTTCTCCAATAGTCATCCTGTCTAGTTGCCAGTGTGAAGGCAACCCAAAAAGACCATGCTACCATCAAATCAAGTACATACCAATTACAGTTATGGGCTTAGACACCTAATCCAACAGTCTCCCACTTAGATAAGTCTAATAACTATAATTGCAAGTATGACTTTAGAATCTGATCAGCAATCGTAGCTCTCAAAAGCCGCTGTCGAACTCTGACTTAGTCAGTTACGTGTCCTTAAGATAAGGGATCATATAATCCTCCGTTCTGCAAGATATCATGTGGACAGAGACATGGAACATAATTATTCTCAATGTCCAATAGTTTGTTTCCTAATTTCTGATTTGTTTGACAACGAATTTAATTGAACACATCAATTCAGTCCTGACCGGGCCCGTCACATAAGTCAACACAAAATCATCGAGGGGCCCAAGATATCGCTTTTAACCTCTTAGGATAAAAGGAACAGATAAACTTTGACTTATATGCTTTTACTATTTACTCATCAAATCGTACATAGCAACATGTTTTATAACATCAAATTACTGATGCGTTTTCGCATTATCAATGAACAACCAACTTGTAAACAACAACTCATATATCTTGACTTAAAGATTATACGATATTATCGTCTCACAATTACTCGTGATAAATTCCATGAAGTAATTCAAATGAGCATGGGTTTAATCCAATACTCAAATCCTATTTCAGGAGTACTCACGAACGTTGCATCAAACTTTTGCTATGTCTAAGAACTTAGACAATCTACAAACCAATTCATGGTAGTCTTGCCTCATTACTTACTTCCAAAGTATGATCGAATGTGGGTAATTTGAATAATCCAATTATTTAGGAAGTAAAACATGCAAAAGTGAAACACAAAATAAACAATTGACAAAAGATAGTAAACAATTACTTATAAATAAATCTCCATTAATTAATCATCAAATGTCAATTACATTTATATTGTTACAAGTTTCTGAAATATCTATCTAATCACTAAAACTAATATCGTCCTTCAGACCAATGCTCCTCGCATGCTGAACATGCTCAATACTACTCAGACCCTTTGTGAGGGGATCTGCAGGATTTTCCTCTGACGATGCCCTCTTGATGACGAGGAGTCCTTCTTCTACCCGATGTCTGATGAAATGGTATTTTCTGTCGATATGTCTGGATCTGCCATGATCCCTTGGTTCCTTGGTTAAGGCAACCGCTCCTTCATTATCACAGAAAATCTCCATGGGCTCCTTTATGGCTGGTACAACTCCATGGTCTCCAATGAAGTTCTTCAACCATATAGCCTCCTTCGACACTTCGCTCACAGCTATGTACTCTAAATCGCATGTTAAATCAGCGACGATCTCCTGCTTGGAACTTTTCCAAGTCACTGCTCCTCCATTTAGGGTAAACACCAAGCCCGACTGAGAGCGGAAGTTATCTCTGTCGGTCTGAAAGTTGGCGTCACTGTACCCTGTCATTCTCAAGTCATCACTCCCACCAAGTATAAGGACCCAATCCTTAGTCATTCACAAGTACTTAAGAATGTTCTTAACTGCTGTCCAGTGAGCTCTACCCGGGTTCCCTTGATATCGGCTAACCATGCTCAACGCAAAAGCCACATCAAGGCGAGTACATGTCATAACGTACGTGATCTAGCCAACGGCAGAAGCATATGGCACTCGACTTATTTCCGCTATCTCGACATTGGTACTCGGACTCTGGGTCTTAATCAGCCTAGTATTGCTCTGGATTGGTAACTCCCCTTTCTTGGAATTCTCCATTCTAAAACGTTTCAGCACCTTGTCCAGGTAAGTACTCTGACTAATTCCTATTAGTTTTTTACTCCTATTTCTCAAGATCTTTATCCCCAGAATATAAGTAGCTTCCCCTAGATTCTTCATAGCAGAACATTTCCTAAACCAGGACTTAACCCCCTGCAAGGTTGGAGCATCGTTTCCTATGAGCAGTATGTCATCGACATACAATACTAGAAAGCTAACTATACTCCCACTAGCTTTGACATACACACATGACTCATCCTCACTTATAGAGAAACCAAACTCTTTGACTTTCTCATCGAAGCAAAGATTCCATCTGCGAGACGCTTGCTTTAATCCATAAATGGATTTCTCAAGCTTGCACACTCTTTTGGGGTATTTACCATCCACAAAACCTTCTGGCTGACACTGTCGGATAAGGTGTCTAAGTCTATAACTATTTCTGGTATGTACTTGACCCGACCCGGCATGGTCCATTTGGGTTGCATGGCACCATGCATTGGATAAACTAAATGAGAGAAATAACACTTATGGTTTATTAATATATTATAAGTTCTAATATATTAATAATATTATTTAATTAGTTTGATCAAGAATTAATTAAGTGATCAAAAGATAACTAATTAAATATATGGGTTGATTATGTAAATCATCCATAACTTATATAGTGGGCTAAGAGGCTTCATGGATTATCAAGTTGGGTTCTACCCATAGGATGCTCCATGGATGCTCCATGGAGTTAATCCATGGATCATGGAAATGAAGAGTCATGTTACATTAGGGTTTACCTAATGCAACACACTATATAAAGCTCATGTTTCTCCCAAAATCGACTACACACGCATACTTGAGGGCTAGAGCCGATTTTTGAGTGTTATACTTTCTCTCCAAGTTTACTCCATAGCATTTGGTGTTGTGTGAAGCATTTGAGGCATCATACTTGGGGTGCGAGGCTCACAAGGTTTCAAGGAATCAAAATCAACAACAAGATATGTTATTCTATCTTTCATTTAAGTTAAAATGTTCCCCATGTATGTTAGATAGGATCATGAACCTTGGAAATTAATTTTGCATGAATCTTATACAAACATAGATCCAAGGTTTATTAGGGTTGCATGTACACTTAGGAAGTGTTAGAATGCTCAAAACCCATCAGACACATGTAAACATCTTCAGCGAGCTTCCGATTAAGGAAAGCAATTTTGACATACATCTGCCAGATTTCATAATCATGAAACGCAGAGATGGCTAACATAACCCTAATAGACTTGATCTTGGCCACTGGTGAGAAGGTCTCATCATAGTCAACCCCTAGGGTTTGAGTAAAGCCCTTCGCAACCAACCATTCCTTGAACGTGTGCACCTTTCCATCCATGTCGGTCTTTGTTGTGACATGCTCTACAGGGGTTTTTATGCCGGATGATGGATCTGCACTGGAAGCTTTCTTGTGAACACAACACAAAAGAATTGTTAAAGAACGTCCGAGTGTTCTCCCGGACGTCACTCCGATGATCAAGTTAGTTTTCTGAGAGAGGTAATTTTAGGGTAATATTTGTGAGAGAGAAGATGGATCCCTTCCTTGAGGTGGAAGAGATCCTTTTGGACATGCTTCTAACGGATCGTGGGGACCTCGTACGATAAGCATGAGACGTTGCCTCCTCTAACTAGGAGGATCACGCCCACGTTAACAAACTGCCTGGTGATGTCAGTTCTGGGCGTCACCTAAGCTTCTTGTCACGTCCTGATTGGTCATGAGTGAATGAGAAGATCACGGGGAATATTCGTCCCTCGTGGAGGGGAACGAACTACCACTCCGGTGCTGGACTGCCTTGGCCAAGACCGGGCCTTGGCCAAGGTCCTGACGAGATAATCTCGTTTATGATTTTTGTTACATTTAACGTGGCCGTTCATGGTAGCGTTAACAAGTCCCTTAGACCAGTAGACCTCTGCGTCCGTGACGTAGCAATGTTGTTCTGGTCTACTCACAGACACATGGCGGGCTGTTATTGATAGCTCATGCAGTTGGCAGGGCAAAATCGCCGTTGTTCGGTGGTTTTATCATGAAGAAGGTTCGCTGCCCCTTTTGTGGTATTTAAACCTCTGTTCCTCCTGGCGTTTCTTCCTTACCTTCTACTTTTCTCTCTTCGACTTCTTGTTTCTAAGAAAAACCCTTTCAACCCTTTCTTCATATTTTTCCATGGCTACCGTTTGCACATTGGGGAGAGATCTTACCACCGAAGAATGGGAATCTTTTGAGTTCTGATTCGGGTTCGTTCCCGAACACGGAGTGCAAATCCCCCTACCCGATGCATCACTTTACAGTTTCCTGAGGGCAAACTCGGTATCCCAATCATCTTGTTCGAGGCAGGTCTGTGCTTGCCTACCACATATTTCTTCAACCCGATCATCCGAGCATACGAGTCTTCCATGAGAGAGCTGACCCTTATCGCTATAAACAAGATAGTGGGTTTTGAACTCCTCCGTCGTGCTCTAGGCTGCCTGCCGACTGTTCCGGCTTTCAAGCACTTCTTTAATGCCTCTACTCAGTCGGGGACTTGAACCCTTTCTCGTCAGCGGGAGTCCTTACTCTTATCCACGATAAGAAGTCCAAGAAGAACTGGCAGGAGAAGTTCTTATTGGTGAACGGCGATCTCGTGGTGCTCAATTACCTGAGGGCTAAGGTGTACGTCGACCGCGCTCCGACGGTGAAGATTGTCTTGACTGCTTCTTGGCTGCTGGCGGAATAAGCGCCGCTTGGAGGGCTCGCGGGAAAATACCGGAGTTTTTCGTTGAGAAAGAGGGTATTTCTCTTGCTCCTCTTCCCCCCCTTTTTTTTAAATCGACAAAGCATGTTTCAATCGGCATTCTGTTTAACTGTCGTTATCTTTTGTTTTGTTTCCAGGTGTGGAGGAGGTTATTTCTTTAGAGAAAGCTCTTCAGGGTCTGTTCGATGGTGAGCTTTAGTGTCGTGACGTCGATCTTCTGGAGGCTCTTCCACCCCCTGTTTCTAGCCGAGGAATCAAGGCTACTGTCGGTTCTGATAGTGTTACCGACGCCGACGAGGATCTAGATCTGCAGGACATTGTTGTCACTGGTGTTTCTCAGAAGGATCCTACACCTTCCGGGTCCCCGAGGCGTCTTCGCCGTGTCAAGAGGCGTTTTGCTTTCTTGGAAGCCTCTTCCAATGGTCGAACAGAGACAGCCAGCACCGAGCTCCCTCTTCGTAAGAAACGTAATCTGAGTTTCTTACTGGGGGTACCAAGGATTCTAACTGTGCCCCCGATGAAAGTCCTCCGAAACAGCTAGAGGGGGCACAAATCAGGGCGACCGAACCACCCTGTCATACGGGAGAAGAAGATACTGACAAGACCAGCCCTATTCCCATGACTGGGGGAGCCGAGGTGAAGACTGGATCTTCGCCTTCCCAAGGTCTCGCATCAACCCCTTCTGGTAAAACCGTAACCATCCCCCTTCTTGTGGGTTCTCATCCGGATGCCTATAAGCCAGCTTGGAGGCTAAATGCCCAAGACCTTGTCTTTGATCACGACACCGCTCTTGAGTGGTGTCGGCATGCTTTTCCTCCTGCTACCACTGAGGCCTTAACTGTCCTATCAGATGAGCACATAGCCGACGGCTTGCATTACGCCGCCGCCCAAGTGTCATCTTACTTGGTCATAGCGGCTGAACGTATCTCCGATATGGAGACCCTCCAGTCTAACTCTGACAGGAGGAGCATTGAATGTGAAGAGATGAAGGCCCAGGTGGCAAAGATAGAAGCCGACAGGCGCAGTTGGGAGGCCAAGAAGGAGGAGGTACTGATTGAGAAGGCGAGCTTGGCAGATCAAGTGGCAAAGCTAGAGGAAGAGGTGAGGTGCCTAAATGATCACATGGGAGCCCTGAGTTTGGAGAACGCCGGTCTGAGCGAGCGGACGGCAGAACTAGAGGTCGATCTGGTTGCTGAAAACGTTGCAAAGGGAGCGCCGGAGAAGGATATTTCATGGATCCTTAGCCACGGACTCAGCTGGGTGGTGGACAGGGTGATCGAGAGCCCTCTGTTTCTTCAGGGTTTGGTTCAGGTGCGGGTAGCTTGTGTGGAGGTAGGGGAGGAGCAGGGGAAGAGAGCTGGTGATCGTAGAGGAGTTTAATCCAGAGGCTGAGGTGGACGTAGCCACCAAGACCCAAGAGATGGAAGATGCCCTGGCTGCTTTTATTGAGACAAATTTTGCTGGCTATCTCCGCTTGGGTAATCTAGATATAGTCAGGCTTCGCGACCTTTGCCAAGATGCTCAGAGCGATGGGTCAGGCCCTAGCCCAAGCTCTTCCCCTGGTGATGGTAACACCTCTGCCCCTAAGTAGTGCTGCTTGATTTGTTGTGATGTAATCTCATTGAACAATTTATTTTGTCTCTTTTTTTTTGTTTTTTGTCTTTGTTGCCCTCAGAGGCAGCCTGAAAGTCCGGGAGTCTGGCAATCTGACAATTTCTATTTTATATTTGTGGGTATGAATGTTTGTTGTTACCACACATATTCTCTTGTTTGGTTGCTTCATGTATGGTTTATGTTGGACATCACATGGTATTTACGTAGGGTTTGCTTATACCCCTGATTTGAGTTATATTATTGGTGAACTCTTTATGCTTTAGTAAAGCTGGTCTTTGAGAAATTTGTTCTAATTTGCTACTTAAAGACCCTAGGTTTAGCCAAGATCGTCATCTTGAGGCTCACCCGATTCTGCTTTTCTTATTCGTGGAAGGTTATGATCCTTCTACACTCATGTCACATGGTCTTTTGTATGTTTGCTATGATGTGGTTGGTGAACATGTTTTGGGAGAAAGGTTATGAGCCTTTTTTGTGCAAACTCCCTGGCTGCCTCCTTGTAACGATTTCGCTCGTATGACGTTGGATGACCAGTCCTTGTTGTCACACGGTAAATGTACACAACCTCTTTGTTTTATTTTTCAAGCTTGAAAATAAGGAGCATCTGAATTGCCCTTTCTGTTTAATCTAGTTTTGTTTAGAGTGTAATAAGACTGAAAGTAGTAAAGTAATTTTTGCTGATTATATTTACATGTTAAAACTAATACACAATGCCTTTGCTAGCATTGATTCTACTTTTAACAATCGTTTTAAGAGTAAAAGTGACGCAGGCTCTACGCATTCCGTGTTCTTGGAATGTCACACCCGTCCTGATGTTCTAGGACATAAGCACCATTCTTATGGGCTTCCACGATTTTGTATGGTCCTTCCCACGTGACACTGAGTTTCCCCAGCAGTTTAACATGGCTAGACTCATTCTTTCTTAGCACCCATTCTCCAACTTTGAAGTTCTTGACCCGGACTTGGCGGTTATAATAGTTCTCAGTTCGTGATTTGTATAGTGCCTGGCGCACTTGTGCCGCCTCACGTTTTTCATCGAGCATGTCCAGGTCCTAGCGTCGCCCTTCTTCGTTGGCTGCTTCCTCAAAACTCTCCGTTCCTAAGGAGCCTGCCACTATTTCCAGGGGGAGGGCTGCTTCTGTCGCATAAGTTAGGGTAAATGGGGTTTCTCCTGTACTTGACCTTGCTATGGTACCATATGACCACAGCATGGTCGGGAGTTCATCCAACCAGGCAGAATTTGATCTGAGTAACCTTTTCTTCAAACCATTGACTATGATTTTTTTTTGATATCTCAGTCTGTCCGTTGGCCTGAGGATGCGCTACTGATGTGAACCAACGATGGATTTTCTTGTCTTCGCACCACTCCTTGAAGGGACTTCCTTCAAATTGCATGTCGTTGTCTCTTATGAGGATCCTAGGAGTTCCAAAATGGGCCAAGATGTTCTTTGTCATAAAATTTATCATCTGCTTGCCAATGACAATGGCCAGTGGTTCCTCCTATATCCATTTGGTAAAACAATCCACGGCTACCAACAAAAACTTCACCCCCCCCCCCCCCCGGTGTCGGTGGGAAAGGTCCCACTATGTCGACCCCCCGTTGATGGAAGGGCTAGGGGCTGGTGATGCTAATTAACGGAATGGCCGGTAGATTTTGGAAGGGAGCGAATGCTTGGCACTCTTTACATTTCTTGGTTAGGGCTGCGGCGTCGTTGTCTACGTTTGGCCAATATACCCCTAGGCGGAGTATTTTGCCTGTGAGTGCGCGAGCGCCTTCGTGTGCCGTTGCACCCCCGGAATGGCTTTGTTCGAGGAACGTATGCCCCTCTGTTTTAGAGATGCACTTGAGCCATGGACTTAAATACCCCATTTGGTACAGTTGGTTGTCCCTTATTGTAAAATGCGGTACTCTGATTTTGACTTTTCTCTCCTCTTCTGGGTCGTCCGGGAGCACGCCATGGCGTAAGTAATAGACATAGGGTTTGGTCCATTCTGGAGGAGCCGATATTGTATTAACCTTTTGATTATCAATACTTCTCTCCGGTAGTACTTCGACTAACATTTTCTTTGTTAGGTGATCGTATAAAGTAGAGGTCAGTTTGCTGAGAGCGTCTGTCCTTGCATTTTTTCCCCGGGAGATTTGTTTTATTGAAAAACTTTTGAATGTGCTGGCTAAGCTATGGACTACATCTATGTATTTCTGCATCCTCGGGTCCTTTACCTCATATGTTCTGTTTATTTGGTTTGTGACAAGTAACGAATCACTGAGGGTCGCTAGTTGTTTTATGCCAACCTCCTTGGCTAGCCTCATACCTACTAAGAGTGCTTCGTACTTTGCCTTGTTGTTTGATACTTGGAAGTCAAATCGCAGCGCGTAAGTGATCTCTTCACCCTTGGGGCTTTGTAGGATCAGGCCTGCACCCGAGCCTTCCTTGCTTGCTGCGCCATCGGTGTATAGCTTCCAGAGTTCTTTGCTAGCTTCAGGCTTGAGTGGGTCGATAGAGATCATCGTCAGCACTCCCTTAATGGTATCTGGAATTTCAACTAGGAAGTCTGCGACGGCCTGTGCTTTGATGCTAGTCCGGGGGTGGTAGTGGATATCATGTTCGCCTAATTCTATGGCCCACTTGGCCAGGCGCCAGGACTTTTTCGGCATTAGCAACACTTGCTTTATTAGATAACTAGTCAGAACATCCACCTTGTGGGCTTGAAAAATACCTCCGTAGCCATCTTACAGCGTATACCAGGTCGAGGACCAGTTTTTCTAAGGCCGTGTAATTGACCTCTGGTCCTTGTAGGGCCCTGCTAACAAAATGGATGGGAACCTACTTGCCTTCCCTCTCTACCGCTAACACAGAGGAGATAGCTTCTTCAGAAGCTGCTAGATACATCTGTAGTGTTTCCCTGGTAGCGGGCAGGCAAGAGCCGGTTTCGAACTAAAAAGAAGTGTTTTTAGAATATTTATTAAAATCGTTAGTTAAACGTTTAAGTTTGTCTGAACTTGTAAAATCAGATAGAAAAACCCCTTTTAACTTGTGCTTGTTTAAGGTTAATTTTTAGTAATTATTTTAGATAATTAAATTCGTTCTCTGAGTTCGACCCCAACTTACTTTACTATACTATAATCCGACTAGGTACACTGCTTATACGTGCAATAGTAGATAAGTAGCTAGGATATAAATCTAAAACTAGATACGTATAGTCTACACCACATCAAATCTCATGTCTTTGTTGCTTATTGCTAAGTTATTGTAGTCTAGATGACCAGTTTGACTGTGTGACTTGAATCATAGTTGACCATGAACATTGGCAATCTATTGTTGATTTATTAATAAATTAATGAAAATTAATGTGCAAGCTTTGCATTATGTGACCATTTTATGTGCCAATTTCTGGTCATAACCATTGAGAAAAATTGACGAATCAAATATGCATGATATGAATGAAAGATTTATAATAAGGATTGCTAATTTACATAACCATTCTGATTAGAGTGCTTAGGATCATTTGGATTAGTGAATGAACCAAGGGAACTAATCAACCTAGGAATCAATGAACAATATATTGATGGGTTTTGAGCATAACTACAACTTATTTGTTCATGCAACCGTAATTGCTTTGGATCTAAGTATTTCACTATTTGAACATGAAAATTGAATACCAAAGAAAAATCCTAGATCTTAGCATATATAAATCGAAATCTACATATAATTAGGGTTTAGAACTTTACCTCACTTGTTATGTAGTAATAACAAGAACACCTTGAAGATCCTTGACTTTTGAAAGCTTAGTGCCTCAAATGTTGCACCTTTAATGGCTTACAAACAACACTAGCAAGAGGATGAGAGGAGAGAGGAGGGATGCTCTTAGAAATCTGGCTAGGATTTACAAATGTAAGCATTGGCCGAAAACCATAGGTGGTGGGGTTCTTTATATAGTTGTGGGATGCTATGGTTTTCCGGAGGAAGCCCTAATTTCCTGCTTAAGGCTTAAGCAACCCATGGACTCTTCACCTAGAGGCCTTGGACGAAACCTATAGTGCCTCCCTATAGTTTTCGTCCACTCCCATCTAAGGAGTCCATTAGCTCAGTTTCACAACTATCAATGATTTGCAAAACAGCCCCTGCTCCTTTAATAAGTTCCTTTAATCCCAAAATTAATTCCAAATTAATTTCTGATTAAATACTAATTAAATAACATGATTTCTAATTAATATATTCAAATACATTAATAAATCAATTTATTATTCCAAATAATAAATTCAACCTCTCTCTCCAAAAGTCATCATGTCAAGTTGCTAGAGTGAAGGCAACCTAAAAGCACCATGCTACTATCAAATTAAGTACATAACAATTATAGTTATAGGCTTAGACACTTGATCCAACAGTCTCCCACTTGGATAAGTCTAATAACTATGATTACAAGTATGACCTCAAAATTTGACTAGCAATCGTAGCTTTCAAAATCCGTTGACGAACTCTGACCTAGTCAGTTACGTGTCCTTAGATAAGTGATCAAACATTCCTCCATTCTACAAGATATCGTATGGACATGAGACATGGATTATAATCAATCTCTCTTTCCATAGTATGTTTCCCGATTTATGATTTATGATGACTGATATCAGACTACTAATTGAACACGTCCATTCAGTCCAAGCTTGGCCAAGCGCTTTAGATGTCATCATCAAATCATCAAAGGGGCCCACAAATATCGCTTTTCCCGTTAGGGCAAAAGGAATGGATAAACTTCGACTCCTATGCTTGCACTATTCACTCATAAACAACAATATGTTTTATAACATCAAGTTACTGACGCGTTTACGTATTATCAATACACAACTGACTCGTAAACAACAACTCATATGTCTCCATTTCAAATAAGATATTATCGTCTCAAAATTAATTGTGATAAAATCCATAAAGTAATTCTCTGAGCGTGGGTTAATCCTATACTCAAATCTCCATTTCAGAAGTACTCATGAATGTTGCAGAAAACCATTGCCATGTCTAAACCCTTAGACAATCTACAATCCAATTCACGACAGTCTTAATTCACTACTTACTTCCAAAGTATGATCGACTGTGGATGTTTTGAATAATCCAATTATTCGGGAAGTAAAACATGCGAAGTGAAACACAATAATAACCTAATTAAATATGGTCTCAAAACTATTGAATAAAATAAAACACTTATTATTTAATCACCATATTAATTAGACTTTATTAATTGTATAATGTTTCAATTAATCAACCATACACTTGAATTAAACATCATTCATGCCATGTAATAAACATGAATACTATGTCTCTCTATGTTCTTTCCTTTGTGAATAGATCAATTGGAAATTTTTGCAATGATGCTCATATCACAATTCCAAATTCTTATTATAAGTGTATGAATTCCAAATTCTTGTGACCAGTAACTGTGTTAGAGTCCAACCTTACATGCAATATCCTTTTGTGATGACGTGGCATAAAAGTCACCGAGGCTTAGCCAAAGATATCACAAAATGGTCCATTGAAACTTTGTTACTTAAAACAACTCCCATTATGGAAACATTTCCATATTCCCATATGACTATCAGTTCTAATCATGAATTATCCTAATCTGAAACATGTTAGTATGGTCCGTCCAAATGCTATACTTCTAACTGTCCATAAGCAACCAATCTTTAGTGAACTGCAGATTGTCCTTTAACAATTGTTAAGCAACTCTAGTCATATCCAGTTTCATTCCTATACCCTTCTTAATTCCCTAGGCATTTGAAAAAAAAATAGAACAAGTGAATATTATAGCATATGTAATCAATCCTACATCTGAAACATATGGGATTCGATACATAATGTCTTACATAAAGACTTGATACTTGATCAGTCTTTTGCTATAATATTTCCATATATAGAATTTCCTATGTTGAATCATTTCAACACAATATTAATATATGTTCATGACTAAGTTCCATTAAAATCCTTCAATCTAAACTTTTAGATTTGAAATGAAGTATAAGCACTCTCTCCCCTATAACTTTCTATAGCGAAACAATTTTCAAATATAGCAATTTGCAAATTGAAAACTTTGTTTCCTATAAATAGTATTGCCAACTTGCAATACTTAACATAACAATTATGATCCCACTTAGCATAACAATTATATTCTTGCTAGCATAACAATTATACTCCTACTAGCTTTGATATGTATCCAGAAATCAACTGGACTTCTAGAAATCAATACTATTGACTTTCTTACTAAAGTTCAGATTTCTGATATGTGATGCTTTGATAAGTCTGATGGGTTTTCAGCATTCTAACACTCCTATGGTGTACATGCAACCCTAGAAACCTTGGATCTATGTTTGACTAAGATACATGCAAGTAATTATTTTCCAAGGTTCTTATCCTAACTAGCATGACATGGGGTACTTGAATCAAATAAAATTAGTAGAATTACTTACCTTGTAGTAGTAGTTGATTGCTTGGAGTTTGAGAGCCTAGCACCAATAATGTGGATGCCTCAAATGGAAGTCACAAATCACCACAAACTTGGAAACTTGAGAGAATAGTCACAAACTTCTTGAAATCGGCCCTCTTAGTTTACACACATCAACTAGTGCAATTTCAAGAACCAAAGCCTCCTTTATATAGTGTGGTGGATTAGGGTTACATCCATGTAAACCCTAATACCCATGTCTTTTCATTTCCATGAGATCCATGGGTTAAAGCTCCATGGAGTATCCATGGACTTTCCATGCAAGCCTAGCCCATTCCAAATAAGCATTAGCCCACACTATATAAATACAAGAGCCCATATTTAATTAGTCATACTTTTGATCTCTAAATTAATTCTAAATTAATTATAGATCAACACTAATTAACTAATATGATTTTATATTAATATATTAGAACTTATAATATATTAATAAATCATAACTTATACTATTCTCAAAAGATTATCCGTAAATTGTTCGGGTGAAGTGCAACCCAAGTGGACCATGCCGGGTCGGGTCAAGTACATACCAAATATAGTTATGGACTTAGACACTATCTCCAACAGTCTCCCACTTGGATAAGTCTAATAACAATAGTTGCAAGTATGACTTCAGGAACCGATCAGCAATCGTAGCTCTTAAAACTCTGTTGAACTATGAAGCGCCATTTTAGATAAGTGATCATATAATCCTCTGTTCTAGATATCAGCCGGACAAATACATGGAACAAGGTCTTGCTTATTGTCCAGCATTTGTTTCCCGATTTCCGATTTGTTTGACATAGAACTTAACTGAACACATCAATTTAGTTCTGACCGGGCCCGATACATAGGTCAAAACAAAATCATCGAGGGGCCCAGATATCGCTTCTAATTCTAGAAGGAACAGATAAACTTCGAATCATATGTTTGCTCTACTACTTGTTGAATTACACACAAAAGCACGGTTTATAACATCGAGTTACCAATTCGTTTTCGTGCAATCAATGCATAACCAACTCATAGGCAACAAATCATATCTCTAGGTTTGAAGACTTATATGATATTACCGTCTCACGATCACTCGAGATAAATTCCATGAAGTGATACAAGTGAGCGTGGGTTGAATCCAATACTCAGAACTTATGAGCACTCATGAGTGCTGTAGCCCCGCTTTGTCTAACATCTTAGACCTCTACAAGCCAACCCATGACAGTCTTGATTCATATCTACTTCCAACATATGACCGACTGTGGAGAGTTTGAATAATATGATATAAACCATAACATAATTATTCTGGAAGTCAAAACATGCAAAAAGAAATAATAGTAGACGATTGACAAGAGATAGCAACACTTTACTCATAAATAACAGCTTTTATTTATCATCAAATGTCAATTACATTTTACAAATTTCAAGATTATCTAACTACTAAAACTAATATCATCCTTCAGCCCTATGCTCCGAGCATGCTGGAGATGCTTAGCCCGAGTCCGTCCCTTCGTGAGGGGATCTGCTGGGTTCTCATCCTATGATACCCTCTTTGCCACGAGGATTCCTTCTTCTATTCGATGTCTGATGAAGTGATATTTTCTGTCAATGTGTCTGGATCTCCCATGATCTCTTGGTTCCTTGGCTAAGGCAACCGCACTATTGTTGTCACAGAAAATCTCCATTGGCTCCTTTATAGCTGGTACAACTCCAAGGTCTCCGCTGAAGTTCTTTAGCCATATAGCCTCCTTTGCTGCCTCGCTTGCTGCTATATACTCTGATTCACAAGTGGAATCAGCCACTGTCTCCTTCTTGGAACTTTTCCAAGTAATTGCCCCTCCGTTTAGAGTAAAGACCCAGCCCAACTGAGAGCGGAAATTATCCCTGTCAGTCTGAAAACTAGCATCACTGTACCCTACAACACTCAAGTCCTCATTGCCACCGAGGGTAAGGACCCAGTCCTTAGTCCTCCGTAGGTACTTAAGGATATTATTTACCGCAGTCCAGTGTGCCTTGCCAGGGTTCCCCTGATACCTGCTAACCATGCTCAAAGCAAAGGCTACATCAGGTCGAGTACACGCCATAGCATACATGATCGATCCTACAACTGAAGCATAAGGTATTCGACTTATTTCTGCTATCTCAGCCTCAGTACTAGGGCTTTGTGTCTTACTCAATCCGGCGTTACTCTGGATGGGTAACTCTCCTTTCTTGGAGTTATGCATGTTGAACCTTTTCAACACTTTTTTCACATAGGTGCTTTGACTAAGTCCAATTAGTCTTTTACTCCTGTTTCTCAAAATCCTTATCCCTAGGATATAGGCAGCTTCTCCAAGGTCCTTCATAGCGAAACACTTCCCAAGCCAGGACTTTACTTCCTGCAGGGTTGGGATGTCATTTCCTATGAGTAGTATGTCATCCACATACAGTACCAAAAAGCTGACTATACTCCCACTAGCCTTGATATAGACACAAGATTCATCTTCACTCCTTGAAAAGCCAAATTCTTTGTCTTTCTCATCAAAGCAAAGATTCCATCTGCTAGGTGCCTGTTTTAATCCATAAATGGATTTCTCGAGCTTACACACTCTACTAGGGTACTCTGTACTGACAAAACTCTCTGGCTGAACCATGTAAACATCTTCAGCCAACTTTCCATTAAGGAAAGCGGTTTTGACATCCATTTGCCATATTTCATAATCATGAAATGCAACAATGGCTAACAGAACCCTAATAGACTTAATCTTGGCCACTGGTGAAAAGGTCTCATCATAATCAACTCCCGGAGTTTGAGAATAACCCTTTGCAACCAGTCGTGCCTTATAAGTGTGTACATTACCATCCATGTCGGTCTTCTTCTTGAAGATCCATTTGCACCCAACTATCTTACGATCAGGTACATTGTCAACCAAGTTCCAAACTTGATTGTCATACATGGACTGTATCTCGCTATCCATAGCCTCTTTCCATTTAGCAGCCTCAGGGCCTGCCATGGCTTCCGTGTAGCTGTTAGGCTCATCCAGATTTACCAATGTGTTATCAATGATAAGTGTCTCACCTTCTGCAGTAATATGAAAACCATAATAATGCTCAGGTGCATTCCTAACTATGGTGGAACGCCTCAGAGGTATAGATTCTTCAGTCGTCTCAACAGGAGTTTCCTCCTCAGGTTGAGGGCTAGGGTTTGAGGTTCCTTCACCACTTGACTCTTGAATTTCCTCGAAGTCAATTTGCCTCCCACTGTCTCCTTGGCTCATGAATTCTCTCTCTCTCGAAAGAATCCTCTTCTTGCTACAAAGACCACATTATCACTGGGTCTGTAGAAGATGTAACCAAAGGATTTCTATTGGTAGCCGATGAAAATACACCTTTCGCTTCGGGGTTCGAGCTTATCGTGAGTCTCGCGTCTCACGAAAGCCTCGCAACCCCAAATCTTGATGTGGTCTACATTGGGAACTTTTCCAGTCCACACCTCGTGAGGTGTTTTGGCAACCTTCTTTTTAGGGACTAGATTAAGGATATGGGCGACAGTCTCTAAGGCATACCCCCAAAATGAGATTGGTAGCGAAGCTCGACTCATCATGGAATGAACCATGTCCAACAAGGTCCGATTGCGCCTCTCAGCTACACCATTCAACTGTGGTGTCGTAGGAGGTGTCAATTGTGAGACAATCCCACATTCCTTAAGATAGTCAAGGAACTCAATACTAAGATACTCACCACCACGATCGGATCGAAGCATCTTAATGTTCCTGCCCAACTGATTCTCCACTTCTTGCTTAAACTCTTTGAATTTCTCAAAGGTTTCTGACTTATGCTTGATTAGGTAGACATATCCATATCTACTAAAATCATTAGTAAAAGTCACATAGAACCGATTAGCATCTCTTGTGGCGGTTCTGAAGGGTCCACACACATCCGTGTGTATGAGGTCCAACAAACCTTCACCCCTAGCACAAGTGCCAGTAAAAGGTGACTTTGTCATTTTACCAAGCAAACAGGATTCACAACTATCATCTAACTTTAGGTCAAATGACTCCAAGACTCCATCCTTTTGGAGTTGGCCTATACGTTTCTTGCTTACATGTCCAAGACGACAATGCCATAAGGATGCTTTATCTAAGCTAGTGGAAGAGTTAATACACAATACATTATTTCCTAGATTATCTACAACTGATACAGTTTCATACACGCCATCACAAGGTAATGCTTTAAAATAAAGAACATTATTAAAGAAAGCATCAATACTACCATTATTATTATCAAAATAAAAGGTAAAACCTTGTTTATACAACGCATGAAAGGAAATAACATTTCTTGCCATTTCTGGCGAATAATAACATTTATTCAAATCTAATGTAAACCCACTATTTAGCACTAAGGAATAAACTCCTATCTTGGTGACAGGTGAAGCTTTCCTGTTTCCCATGATCAAGTTTATCTTTCCCTGCTCCACGTTCTCACTTCTTGTTAGTCCCTACAAATCACAACATATGTGAATACCACAACCTGTATCAAGGACCCAAGACTTAGAATGAGGTGAGTTATTAGACAATATAGTGTATATACCTGCATGGTTGGGTTTTACTTTCCCATCCTTCAAATCTTGCTGGTACTTTGGGCAGTTTCGCTTCCAGTGCGACTTTTCATGGCAATAGAAGCATTCAGCCTCATTAGGGTTAGCAGAAGGAGTGACAAAACCTTTCTTGGTTTTGCTTGAAGAGGAGCCTTCAAGGGTCTTACCCTTGGTACCCTTAGAAGGGTTCTTTCTCTTCTTCCCTTTGCCATGCCCGATTGCCAAGACATTGGCCGCAGTTGGAGTAGGAGTAGGAGTAGTAACAACCGACTTACCCTTTAGACCACTTTCGGCGGTCTTCAAGAGTCCTTGAAGTTTGCTGAGGGTGACTTCTTCCTTGTTCATTTGATATGTCATGCGGAATTGATCATAGCACGATGGCAAGGAGTGCAAAATGATGTCTATTGCTAACTCCTCAGGGAAGTTCACATTCAGCTTCAATAAACGGTCCACATACCTTTGCATTTTCTGCATGTGGCCCGTGATGGGTTCACCATCCTTCATTCGGGTTGTTATCATGGAGGAGATTATTTCATATCGCTCTTGACGAGCACTTTGATGGTAGCGGTCCATCAAGTCCTGGTGCATCTCAAAAGGATAATAGTCCTCATAGGACTTTTGGAGCTCGGCTGTCATGGTGGCCATCATGATGCATGCCACTTTTGTAGCATCTCTTTCATGTACCTCATATTCAGCAAGCTCTTCAGGAGTAGCAGTTGGCTCGGGTACCTTCAGCTCCTTGTTGAGAACATATTCTTTGTTCTCATACCGAGTGACCATCCTGATGTTTCTGATCCAATCTGTAAAGTTGGACCCATCAAAGATGACTCTCCCACAAAGATTCATGAGAGTGATGGAGCTAGTAGGGTTTGAGCCAGAAGCATTGTTATTGGAAGACATCTTGAAAAGAAGTGGGAATAGATTAGATTAGATATAGAGATAGTCCTTAACAAAACACCTAAATGTAATATTAAGGCTAGGACCCAACACAATATTTTATAACTTAGAAGAGGGATGCCGTAATCTAAGCTATAAGATATTTGAAGGTAGGTGAATGACGATTCACCAATTTTCACCATGAAAAACGAAATATTTAATTAGGTTTTAATTGGTTTAGAAACTCCTAGATTCTTTGAGATTCATTGAACTTTCTTCAATGGCATGTTTCAATCTCGAGTGTGCCCTTCAAGTTTTCTGACTGGGATGCCGAGGATCACAAAACAAGGTGTGAAGTAACCATGCAAATTACTTGGTACCCTTAATGTATTACCCCTCAATCGATGTGCCGGTTAACCACACACGCTCCATCGATACTATGATAAACATTAAGTCACCCTTTACCTACCTTGTTAAGTTCAAGTTAGTGTGCCGGTTAACCACACACGCTCCACTAACGACTTAAACAAAGTGTAAAGTGTAATTTCATGGATTAGCACCTTATTCACATTTTCCTAAAATAACTAAGATTGGGAATTCAATAAAGTTTAGTTACTTTAGTATCATCATTATACTTTTAATGAGAATTTATAAGTCCTTGTCCTACCCGTTCGGCTAACGACCCTCCACCGATCAAGGAAGCGGTGGGTGAGAGTGGACACCCATTAAGTTGCCATTTTATAGGCAACAACCTTATACCCCCCTTATAGATCGGCTTCGTGAATGAGGCGTAGTAGCGGTAAGACGACTTGATCTTATACATATATAAATATTATTAAACTTATAATATTATAAAGTATAAGGGTTGATTTTTAACTTTTAAAATTCCAGGGGTTGGAACTAAAGTTTTTAATATGACTTTACATGTTCCAAAACTTGAGGGCAAGTTTTGTAAACTTTCAAAACTTTTCATTTCTCATAACTTATGAGTTAATGGTTATTAAAAATGAAGACTCTTCATTTTTTTGTAACCTATGTGTTCTTTTAATGGTTATTTATAAATGTGACTTTTGGTTATCCATAACTTAAGAACTAGTTATGGACTCCATTAAAACACATAAAGATCAAGAATTAATCTAATCAATTATTAGCACATAATTTCTATGATATTCTAAACTCATATGTTTATGAATGTTCATATCAAAAATTTCAAGAATCATAAGTACATATACAAAACTTGAAATTTTGATACGAGCTTTTGAACAAAACTTCGATTTAAAAGTTTTTTTTTTTTTTTTTTTTTTTTTTTTTTTTTTGCATCAAGTATCAAATAAACAAACCAGGCTCTGACACCACTGATGGGTTTTCAGCATTCTAACACTCCTATGGTGTACATGCAACCCTAGAAACTTTGGATCTATGTTTGACTAAGATACATACAAATAATTATTTTTCCAAGGTTCTTATCCTAACTAGCATGAAATGGGGTACTTGAATCAAATAAAACTAGTAGAATTACTTACCTTGTAGTAGTAGTTGATTGCTTGGAGTTTGAGAGCCTAGCACCAATAATGTGGATGCCTCAAATGGAAGTCACAAATCACCACAAACTTGGAAACTTGAGAGAATAGTCACAAACTTCTTGAAATCGGCCCTCTTAGTTTACACACATCAACTAGTGCAATTTCAAGAACCAAAGCCTCCTTTATATAGTGTGGTGGATTAGGGTTACATCCATGTAAACCCTAATACCCATGTCTTTTCATTTCCATGAGATCCATGGGTTAAAGCTCCATGGAGTATCCATGGACTTTCCATGCAAGCCTAGCCCATTCCAAATAAGCATTAGCCCACACTATACAAATACAAGAGCCCATATTTAATTAGTCATACTTTTGATCTCTAAATTAATTCTAAATTAATTATAGATCAACACTAATTAAATAATATGATTTTATATTAATATATTAGAACTTATAATATATTAATAAATCATAACTTATACTATTCTCAAAAGATTATCCGTAAATTGTTCGGGTGAAGTGCAACCCAAATGGACCATGCCGGGTCGGGTCAAGTACATACGAAATATAGTTATGGACTTAGACACTATATCCAACAAAGTCTTCAACCAGACTTCTCAAGCTCATACACCTTTTATTAGATAACATATGTGTGTGTTTAAACCCATTCAGAACTTATAACAGTAAGTCTTGAACATTCAAACAATTATTTGCTATTTCTCACAATTCGAACTATGAAAAGGGATGTCGTAATCATATACGAATTTGAGAACGAAATTATCACACCTACTAACCATGATATCAACAAGATTCAAAATCTACTATCAAAAGTGTTTCCTAATAATCGTTTTCAAGAATTATAGCGAAAAATTTTGCCACCAAGATTTCATGGTGTATGTGTTCTTATCCATGCGAATTAGTCATTTCCAACCTACAATCATAATATAAGGTTGATGACAGAACCAAAAACAAATTTAGGTTTCATGGACTGAACTTTGCTTATTCTTAATTTATCGCCTTCTGCTTCCACAAGGGCTTACCAATGCTTCCAAGTTGTCAAGCAGCTTAGTTCCATTGACCAATGTACTCTCACTGACCAATGTGCTCTGACTATTGCAATCAAATGAGAACTTATAGAACTCACATGCATAGTCAACTTTACTGTAAGGTGCACAGAAACAAGAATGTGTCAACTTAAGACGATAGGTAATCAACCTCAGGTCGTGCGCTAGTGTTAACTAAAAGGGTTATTCTTGATTGATTACTGAAGCTATTCAAGATCATTAAGACTCCCATTGACTCCCTGACATATAATTTTTTCTCTCAAGGAACAATCTTGACAAGAAAAAATAAATATTAAAAAGTTAGTGTGGATTCTTGTAACATCCCAAGATTTGCCATTTATAGTCGTTGGGGATGGAAGGGTGAAGCCATGAAAAGTCTAAGGGCTAAATTGCAATTTTGGGATCAGGAGGAGTATGTTGCGCGTACATAAGGGTACGCTGAGCGTACTAGGCGTGCCCTATTATGCTGGGCATACACTTGTGTACGATGGGCGTACCCATGGCAGAAGGAAACCCTAATATTTAGGGTTTGGGGACTATATAAGCAACATTATGAGCACAAAACCCTCCCTAACCCTAGCCTCCACTGCTTAGAGTCGTCTTCCCCAAACCCTAGCCATTTCCTTGAGTGTTTGAGCTTATTAAGTGTTTCTTGAGTGTTTTATGAAGAAGGTGTTGCATCAAGGAGTTGGAGAAAAAGATCAAGCTTGTAGATCTGAAGTTGGTTTGTGCCCTAGAAGCTCCAGAAGGTAAAAAGCTTGGAACTTTATACTTTTATGAGATAGATCTAGTCATTTTAGCTTTATGGAAGCATTCTTGTCCCAAAAGTCCCAAAATGGTGCATGTTATGTTTTGGACGAAATGAGCTGTCCTTTCAGACCTTAGAAGAGGTCCTAAGTGATAAAAATGGTGTCCCAATAGCTAGATTTGTCTTATGCATGAAGTAGGAAGGCCTTAATTGATTAAGACCATGTGTTAAGAACTTTCTGGACGTCCAAAGTGATAAAGTTCGAGACTTTATAGTCTTATGGCACATTTGGTCGATGGATCTGGAGTTTGGGCTTATTAGGGTTTTGGTGAAACCCCGCGTATGCCCAACGTAAATCCAGTACGCCCAGTGTACTTGGTCAACCACCACGATGGTGGTCAACATCAGGACGAGTACGCCCCGCGTACGTCCTCCTTTGGGCCTTTGGCAATTGGGCTTCGGGTTTTGGGTTGTTTATGGACTAGTTGGATTTGGGCCTTTGCTGGACTTTATGAATAAAATGTTTTGGGCCAAGTTTTGATAATGGATCCTGGAATTAGGCCCAATTAGGGAGTTGGGCCCAATTTGGTAAATTGGGCCAATAATGGGCTTGGCGTAAGGACTTTCAAGGTTATGGAATTGGCATTGGGCCTTAGCCCAATAAAGAGAATGGACATGATGGATTGTGTGGACCCCTTAGTCAAGATTGTTATGTTGTGTAATGACTTGTTATTTATTGTTTGGATAGTTCAGGATCTTTGGTGAGGCAGCGAGTCGGGAGTTTGATTCTTCATTTCGGATCGACTTTGCGAGGTGAGTTTTCCTCACTGTACTCAAGGGTCTAAGGCACCAAGGCCGACCCTTTTGGATTGCTATCCTGATATGTTATATGATCGAGTATTGTTATGATCCGTTAAATCAGTATCCTGGTAGATAGGATGTTATATGCTGTTATGATCCGTTAAATCAGTATCCTGGTAGATAGGATGTTTTATGCTGTTATGATCCGTTAAATCAGTATCCTGGTAGATAGGATGTTATATGCTGTTATGATTCGTGAGATCAGTATCCTGGTAGATAGGATGATATATGTTGCCATGATCTGTTAGATCGGTATCCTGGTGTAACACCCGGTCCATGGTACGTATTTAATTAAGGTATTTTCATGTTTTGCCCTGGGACTCGGCGAGTTAGAGGCCCAACTCGTTGAGTAGACTCGACTTTGGACCCGGAGGCTTAGTGACCTACTCGACGAGTCGGGGGACCGACTCGACGAGTAGGAGCTGTCTGGAGGAAACCCTATTGTTAGGGTTTGCACCCTATTTAAACGTCTTATTCTGCCTCAACCTAGTCCCCATCGTCCCTCCCAACCCAGAGAAACCCTAACTCGAAACCCTAATCCCCTTTTGAGTTTTCTTGAGCTTTTTGGTGATTTTTATGTGCATTTGAATTTGGAAGAGAAGAAGAAAGCTTGGGATTTCAAGTGGAAGCTAGTAGATCCAACGGTTTTGCTTCATTCTCAGTTCATTCAAGGTAAAAAGCTTGAACCTTGACCATCTATCTCCTAGATCTTGTTTTGGGGCTATTTTCTAACTTTTCTAAGATTTTGAGAGGCTATACTCGAATTTGTATGTATATTTGGAGTTGCACTTCAGATCTGGAACCATTGAGGGTTCCCATGGCATAAAGGTGCCAACTTTATGTGTAACATATACGTTCATTTATCGTGTTTTGCTAATTTTAAAATGAATATTATTAAATAATATATGGTTTTGAGCAATGAGTTCTAACAAGATAGTTTTATGAGAATTGAAGTAAAACTATGTTTAGAATCATTCAAAAAAGTATTGGAAGTGTTATGAGATTCTAATCAAAAGTCAAATATTGAAATTAACGAAAATGTAAAATTAAGTTGGAAATAAGTAAAAATAATGTTATTGAAAGTTGTAAATTATCTCGTTAGAAACGTTTAGGAGAAAACCTCATCGAAATCTGAGTTATAACGAAGAAGTTATGACTTGTTGAAGTTTTGCTACAGAACCGGCACGACGCCATACGACGTAAAAAGTGAGTTTTCGATAAACTACTTTTTAGGCTTTTTTATCTAGATGAAAGTTGTAGTATTTGTTAAACCGAGAATTTTCATAAAAAGAACGTCCAAATCTGACTTCATATGAGGAAGTTATGATTTTTCTAAGATTCGGCATAACAGTACATAACCCGAAACTCAAAATAAAGATCGAGTGAATTTTTAGCCGACACAACCTAAACGAGAATTGAAGATCTCATTAATAGTAATACAACGGTAAAAAGACAGATGAAAACGGACGTCGGATGAAGAAGTTATGAATTTTTAACGGACTTTTCCTGTCTCGGCCTGTTAAAAATATAACTTTAAAAATAAATTTAAAATTTGCCGACGGAGTCTAAACGAAAGTTGTAGAGCATAATTTTACCTACGCGTGGATATAAAGAACGTCAAAAATGGAGTTTGTATGTGAAAGTTACGAATTTTTGAAGTTTTATGGCACAAATTACAAGGCTGGCCGGAGAAGTACGCCCAGCGTACTACGAAGAAAAGTATCAGCCACCAAGTACCTTTGCATAATGGATGCATGTCCTAGCTCAGCCACGTCCAAGGCCCGAGTTCCGATCAGAAGAAACGTCTCGTACGCCCAACGTTCCGAAGTTACGCTCAACGTAGAACACCGCCACGAAGTACGCCCAACGTACCGGAGATTTACGCCCAGCGTAATGCGAACTCTCGGTTCCCTATAAATAGCAATCGAAGGCGGCCGATTTTTGTTTACAATTTTCACTTTTCTTACCCTATGCTTTCCTTTAAGTTGCAATAAATACCCCTAACCCTAAAATACTATCCTAGCATCATAACCAAGTCCCGAAGATCCCGAGAAAATGATATTTTCAAGTTGAAACTCTGCCCGCGCAAGGCCCGATTTTCAATTAAAATCCCCGGTTTTGTCAAAGAAAGTCATTTTTAGAGGCGAAGTGCTGCCCAAATTACCATTTTATCGATCGGTTATTTCACTGTGAGTTCAATATAGAGACAATTGTATGTTATGTGTTATATGTGCAATGTTCTTTCCCGTGTTATTATGATAATGGAGCTATACCTTTGACTAGAAGTAAATGAGTAAGCATCACTTTGGTACTGGTATGTAGCCATTGACCATGAAGTGAATGAGTAAGCATTCACTTTGGCATTGGTAGAAGGATAAGTAGGGCTGAAAGCCTATAAATGCTAGCCAAAATGTTTATTCAGAAATCGTTTATTTTTCCATGCCACATGGGCTGAAGTCTTATTGATGTATATCAAGTTAAAATTTTTATGTCTTCATTGATTGTAAATCTTTGAATCAGATTATTCGTTGATATGGAAAGCATGTCACATGATTTACGTATGCCTTTGTTGATCTTTGTCCCCCTTCACTTCTGTCATGTTGATATATATATATATATATATATATATATATATATATATATATATATATATATATATATATATATATATATATGGCATAACGTTATATTGTAACTGTTATTGAACTCACTAAGCGTCACAACTTACCCCTCTCAGTGTATAATTATTGCAGGTAATAAACATCCAGTATAGTTATGTACTATTAGAAGATGTAGAATAGATAATATTATAGCTTTTGTATCTAGTGTATAAATTCCTGGGAAATTATGTAATATATAAAACTTTGTGAAAACCTCGTTAGTCGGTTTGTATCCAGTCTTTTGTAACAAAACCATACATGTAAAATATGTTTTAGAATATGCATGTAGCATGTTTGGAGTAATAATGTAAATTATGAAAGGGGTCTTTCAGTCATGGTATCAGAGCAATAGTTTAAGTGAACTAAATACCACATATTGGTATTTAGACTTAAACCGTCGGAAGTTCAATATATGAACGGATTCATTAGGAGTATATGGATACAAACCATAGGAAATAATTAAGTGGAGTATTGGATAATGATAAATCTTAATATTTTAAAGTACTAAGCTACTTCAAAATCTTTAAAGCATTAGTTTAAGCGAACTAGGAATTGTAAGGATTTCTAGGCTTAAACTTGAGTTGCTAAGTAATGATGGTACGATGTGTGCCTAGTATATTTTAGGTTGAATACCTCACTTGCTATAGTGTGCACTAGAATACTTTAAGGGAGATGCCTTATATGCTATTATGTGCTAAAAAATAAATAAAATACCCGAAAGCGCGAGCACGACTTGGAGATACGTAGTGTCACTCTTTCTCTTCCGAAGCATCCACATGTCGATAGAACTGTTTCTGTTTCTTCTATTCCATCGACTCGATCTGATCCTAGCAGACAAGTACAATCTCATAATACCTTTTGTGGCCGCGGCAGGTCACAATCGTTTTCTCTTCGGTCACCATCGTGTCGAATATATGGAAAGAATCACCAGGGTCAATGCAGAACAAAAAAGGACCTATGATTTGCTATGGATGCGGAGAAAAGGGTTACACGAAGCCCGTTTGCCCGAGGAAGAATGTTACATGCTATGCTTGTGGTGTTACTGGCCATAGGAAACGTTTCTACCCTACTCTTATTAGCCAAATGATGGGAAGTCAAACTTTTGTTCAACAACTGGTGGGTACTTCAACTAAAAAGGAGCTGCCAAAAGCTAAAGCCCGTGCATTCCAGATTACTGCAGAAGAGGCATGCGAGGACCCGAATGTTGTGACTGGTACATTTCTCGACCTGATCACATCTTATTTGATTTTGATGCCTCAGATTCTTTTGTGTCTCATGAATATGCGCATTCTATTCAAATTGCTTACTTTGCACTCGCCCAACCGTTTCATATAAATACCATGGAAAGTGTGTCATTACTTATTGGTAAAGTCTATAGAGATTATGTCATAGAGATAAAAGGATGTAATTTTCTTGTTAACCTGATTCCTATATCCTAGTCCAACTTTGATATCATTCTCGGCATGAAACGTTTCGAGGTGATAAGGAGACTTACAATAGTTGACATCGATGACTTCATAAATAAACAGTCAAGGGATATCATAAAATAAAATCTATCAATTGATATCGTAAATAGTGTATTAATACATATAGACTGGTGTTGTACATTCAAACTATGTTTGATGAAATAATAACACCTTTGGAGGAATGTTGTGTGTTCAAAGTACATTCGGACGAGATGAATGTTTTGGCGTAATCCATGAAGTTGTTCCATCGCTGACCAGATTGAAGCTGTGATTGCTTACAAAGTTAGAAGAGCTGAAGATGGTGATAAATATTTCAACGATATCGAAATTGATGTTGTGCAAGATTAAGAAGAATTCAATGAAGATCAAAGGAAAAGCTAACAAAGTTTTCAGACTCAATAGGCCAAGACCTTGTCTAACATTATGACGTAGTATGAAGTTCGAGCAGTATGGTAAGAGCTGATATGTAAACCTATACAAGATGCTTAGACTTAGTATTTAATAATACCGAGTGACAATTGACTTCTATCACATCCTTATGAAAGTTCCATAGTGTGTTAAGCCGACTTTAACATACATGATTAGGATGGTTGTGAAAGGCCGATTGACTTACTAGTCAGATTAAGGTAGAGTACATAGTTGAAGAATATATACACTCATAGTATTATATGAGAATAGATGTTGCTGTTAGGAATGCAGAGAACCAAGTCGAAGCTAGTAGAACATGTTGAGATGCAGTTAAAATGCAGACTTCCTAGGATAGATTCCTATGAAGTAGACTTAAAAGATACACCCATGAGAAGAAAATTTTCTCATATAAAGGAATGACGATGTCATGAAAGGACAATGAAATGAATAAATGTGCATGGTGACTTGCATGAGTTAGAAGATGATACAGATAGTTGGAGACTGTTTGTCTCCACACTAATAGGGTAAATTCTGGTATAGTGTGTCTTGCAGAGTAGACACTACCCGAGAAAGAATTTATATGAAGAATTTGGAAGTGAAATTCCTATCGACCTAAGAAAAGTATTATGATATGGTAGATCGAGCTTATGCATAAAAATAATTCTAGAAGGTGAATTTAAGAAATCCAAGATATGTTTGATAGAAACGTGAAATCCCTAGTAGAGTCTAGGAGAAATTGTTGTATGTACTAGCTTAAACACACTCAGGTGTGAAAAGTTGCTTTGTGAAAACTTTTGAATAGTGACTTAGAAACCTGTGAGGCAACACTTGGGACGAGTATGAGTAGGTGTGAATAGTAGTAGAGGCCAATACTATTGGAAGCACATGACTCACACTAGGATCAGAGAAAGTCACAAGGTTACCAATAAATTAGTAAACTATTCTGTTTTTGTTCGAGTATGTCATTACCTTCGTTTTGGTGATGACTAAGAAAATGATTTTTCATTCAGACCTTAGTGGTCGTAAAGAATTGAGTCCGACTAATATAGATCTGTGAAGTGAATTGATTGATTCAGTGAACCATGTCTTGTGTAGCGACGAAACTTCAGTCGGAAGATTGAAGAAGGAGATGGTCGAGGTAGTCGATAGAAGAATAACAGTCTTATTAAAGGATTAAGTAACCATTAACTAGAAATGCTACCTACTATGAATATATTATATCACATTAAAATATGAAGGAAGATTTCTTCCGTGATAGTATTAGACTAATAGAGACAAGAGTCTGTTTTGTTGTGTTTCTTTTACATTATGAAATCAATGGTCATTAGAATATGACCATTCGAGTTGTTGTTATAGAAAAAGTAAAGACTTTATCTTGGGTTGAGTCTATAACCCAAATTCAAGAAGGAGTAAGAGTCTGCAATGAAAATTGATTTTTCTTTAACTCAGAGATTAGGACAGAAAGTCCAATAGAGAATAAAAAGTGGGTGCAGGTTTGAGCACCACCATCAATTAAGAAGTCCAAGAGTTTGTTTAACAAGTCAAAGCAGAACACCAAAAGCCATATGGAATTCCAAAAGATCCAATGGAGAAATACGCACAAGTATACTTGGATGAAACTGTTGCGAGACATGGTGTGCCATTAAAGATTACTTCCGATCGTGATAGTAGCTTCACTTCTCATTCTTGGGCAAGTATGCAATGTAAATTGGGATCTCGTGTCACTCTCAGCATAGCTTATTATCCCCAAACAGATGGTCAGGCAAAGAGAACAATCCGAACAGTAGAAAATATACTGAAGGTATATGAAGCACTATATGGGTGTAAATGTCCTACTCGATTATGTTGGCGTGTTGTCGGACAGAAAGTCGTTGGTGGTCCTGATTCGGTCGTTAGGACCGAAGGGTAGGTCAGACACCCCAGATATGTCTGTTGTATGAGTTTACTAAGCTATATGTTAGGGCTGGTTAGTCAGCAGTATGGTAGCCTGATTAGGTTATGATTGGTAATGGTTACTCAATGCAGAAATGCTGCTTGCTTTATGCTGATAGGGGTTCCAGCTAGCTTCAACTAACTAGTAAGCGAATATGTAATAGTATCCGCAAGCTAGTTAGGGAAAGATGGTAGGGACTCCTTGTGCAGCTGATGGCGGAGAGTCGGTCGGAGAGTGCGCTAGGACAAGCCTAGGATGAGATGAGCTTGGAAAGCAGTATTAGTAGAAGGGACTTGGTGAAGTCGAAGCAATCCTTGATGAAAGTACAGATAGATGTGGAAGGTAGTATGGGCCCGTACTACTGGAAGCAGAGGATCTGTACTCGAAACGAGGAGGGCTGAGATAGAACCAGGAAATTTGGAGAGTGTGTGAGACCTCTCGAGAGTATGTATGACCCTGACATTTATGTGTTTTATTTCAGTATGGCGATTACGCGACATGGAGCAGGAGGTTCAGGGTCTAGATCAAGATTAGGATCAGGCTCGGGTGCGGGATCCAAGCAGGTTGATGATGGGCTACGCGAGTTCATCGCGTCGGAGATCACGAGAGGTATCCTTGAGGCGACCCCGGTCATTTTCGGGTCGATCAAGGAGGGGATTATTGAGCTGATGGAGGATCGCCTCCGGACATTCAGGAGTGACTTGGCGTCTAGCCAGTTGGGTTTGCGCATATTGTCCTTCAAGGACTTCAGGGGAAGTGGTGCGGAAGACATTCATGGGGCGAAGGACCCCATTGTTGCCAAGAGATGGATCGCAGACATCGAGTCTACCCAGTTGACGAGCTTCTTCACGGAGGGGTCGAAGGTCCGATTTGTTGCGGGTTGTTTGAAGGATAGAGCTAGGGATTGGTGGGAGTCATTTGGTGACTCAATGGGAGCCCCAACCATCGAGGCTATGACTTGGTCAGACTTTGTGACCAGGTCCAGGGCTGAGTTTGCACCAGCTGTGGAGCTTCAACAGTTGGCCAGGGAGTTTCTTGACATGAGACAGACTACGGAGTCAGTGGCGGAGATCACCACCAAGCTCTGAGAGAGAGCCTTGTTGTTACCTCAGTATGCAGGGGATGAGGAGATGTGGAAGACCCGCTATCATGATATGTTGAGGGCTGATATTCGGGAGCATGTTAGCTACTCAGCCTGCCCGACCCTGGAGTCCATGATTGCTAGGGCGAGGGAGAGGGAGATTGATTTGGAGCACCTCAGGAAGAGAAAGGCAGAGGCAGAGTAGGTTACTGGGGTTTTGGGGAAGAAACCCAAGGGATCCGACACTAGGTTGAAGGGCCAGCCGGGCCAGAGCCGCTGCAGGAAATGCGGCAGGCCGCATGAGGGAGCTTGTAGAGCGGGATCATCAGGCTGCTACAAGTGCGGCAAGACAGGGCACTTTGGCAGGGATTGTACTGCTCCTGCCCCTACTGTTCAGATGTCATACCTGATTTTCTTTCATTACAATCAGAGGGGCCATAAAAAGGCCAACTGCCATAGGTTGATAGCAGCAGAAGCAACGCCAGTGGTGACGCCAACTCCAGTGACTACACGGGTTACGGATGGCGGGAAGATCAAGTCAGAGGCTCCATTGGTGAGTAGTCGAGCTTTCCAGTTGACAGCCGAGGATGCACGCACCACACCCGATGTGGTGACGGGTATGGTTTCTTCTCTCTAACTTTTATTATATGTCGCTTGAGATATTGATGTATTATGTTATATGTTTTGTTTAGGATCGTTCCATGTGAACGGTATCCCAGTTCAGGTGTTGTTTGATTCGGGTGCTACCCAATCATTTGTCTCTCTTGCTCTTAGCAGGAGGTTCCCTGAGTCTTCATGCATGTTAGATTGCCTTCTAGAGGTCGAGATTGCGAATGACCGATCAATGCGAGCATCAGAGGTTTTCAGGGATTGTGTTTTGAGGCTGTTTGAGGAGCGCTACTTGGTAGACTTGGTTCCCATATCGTTGCGGGGGAACACGGTTATTATAGGCATGGATTGGTTGAGTCCCAATGGGGCGGTGATGAACTGCGCGCAACAGTTGGTCCGGGTCAGGACCCCAAGTGGGGGAGAGCTAGTGATTTAGGGCGAGAGGCCACAGCATGAACCAACTTTATGTTCAGCAGCGAGGGCTAGACGCTACCTCCAGCAGGGGTGCGCAGGTTATGTCGCCTATGTCTTGGATACTCGAGAGACGGGCGAGGCGACGGTGAGTGGTGTGCTGGTGGTACGAGAGTACGCGGATGTATTTCCAGAGGAGCTGCCTGGAATACCTCCGGAGAGGCAGGTAGAGTTCAGGATCGACCTAGTCCCTGGTGCGGCTCCGATAGCCAAGGCACCGTATCGGCTGGCTCCTCGTCAGATGCAAGAGTTGTCTACACAGCTGCAGGAGCTGTTAGACAAGGGATTCATTAGACCGAGCAGTTCACCCTGGGCAGCCCCGATTCTATTTGTGAAGAAGAAGGACAGGTCGCATCGGATGTGTATAGATTACCGGTGTCACAACTAGCATTTTTAACTAGGAGATTCTACTTTCATGTAAACATCAGCTGTTGTAAGACTTGCACTCTAAGTGAATATCATCCTATATACTAACATGAAATCATCCATTTGAATCCAAACTCCTGATTAAAGTTTAAAATTAAATACAATACATCTCATATATTCAACTACGGATTGAAAACCCTAAAAATCCCGGTTCAAGTTCATTATGGACTATGATCCTCTTATTGGGCCTAATGGACCAATAAACTTTCAAATTGACTATTTTGGGCCAAGGAACCCTATTTGGGCTCTAATTGGACCCATATCCATGAAACTAAGGTATTTTGGGTCATGTGGGCCTAGAATGTTCCATCTTATCTCTAATGGGCCATGATGGGCCATAAATAGTTTCATAAGCCCTAATGGGTCGTAAACTATATTCATGGGCTTCTTTGGGCCGTGAACCCTCATAAAGGTCCATTAGGCCGAAAAATCTTCATCTTGGGCCTCATAATTTCGAACTAAAGCAAGAAAAGGCCCAAACCATTTCATTTCCTTTTTCCTTTCCCCATTCTCGGCCCAACATCACAACAATAAAAAGAAAGAGAAAAACAAATGGGAGGGAAATGGGGTGACACCTCATTAATATTTGATGGATATCCATGCAAGAGTGCATGTATCTATGCAACTTTCACATCATCCTCTTCAAAAGTCAACCTTTCTCATCTCTTATCTCTCACTCTATCTCTCGGCCTCTCTCTCAATCTCCAACCTCTACATTTCAAATTCAACATAATTTCTCTCAACTTTCAACACTCATCCACTCTCAATCTCTTAAGAAATTCGTGAGTCTTAGGAGTATTTTCAAGAAGATCACTTCAAGCTTCATATTGTGGTAAGATCTTACAAACTCAAGTTGATATACTTCCTTTTAAACTCAATCACTCCTCTTACACACGTGTTTTCGTGAATCATGTTACCTAGAACCATCTAAGTTCAAACATCTCCTCAAGAACACAACTAGGGCCGAGATCTCCTCCATTCTTCACCAAAAACCGAGAACTTCAAACCAAAGTGAGTTCATACCCCCTATTTTCGATTTTTACCTTGTTTTGGGGGAGTGTACAAGTTGTTTTGTGTAGATCTATGTGTGTATGCATGATTTTGTGTGTTTTCTTTGGTTACGTATGTGTTTATGTGTTGTAAACTTCATGAACTAGAAAGATCTACTAAAAGATGATGATATTGTTATAACATAACACTTATTTCAACATATCTCACAAGAAAAAGGTTTAAAATACATCAAGGATACTTGAATCTAAGAAAAACTTCATGAAAGGGACTAAAAATGACAAAAGTGACAAAATATGGGTTGTTTATGTAACTCTCGGCTAGTAAGGGGTTCAAAAGAAAATTTTAGCTAAATAATGGCTAATCTCGACATTTGAGATCTTATAGGGACCAAAAATGTAAATATTTTCATAATTGGGCCTTATTTGGGCTTCTTACGGTTTTGGGCCCAAAAGTTGAAATATTTGGTCTTTTGTGGGTTAAATTGTCATTTTCAAGAAAGTTGTGTCAAAAATGAAATTTTTTGATAAAAAGGGTCAAAGTTGCGATATTATGAACATTTGGGCCAAAAATATGACATTTTCTATAAATGGGCCGAAAATGTATATTTTCACAAAAATCAAGCCGAAAATGATATTTTTGACAAAAATGAGTCAAAAATGTTATTTTTACCAAAACTAGCCTTAAATACAAGTTTTGTCCAAAATGGGGCCTAAAATGTTATTTTTACTAAAATTCGGCCTTAATTGTAATTTTTTTGGCTTAATGGGCCAAGAATGTCAATTTTTACCAAAAGCGGGCTTTTTGTGTTTTTTAGTAAATACTTGAGCTAATACTAGCAAAATAATAACAAACGGGCTAATTTTGTCATTTTCATGATATTGGGCCTTAGTGGCCCATTTACATGCTTGATGGGTCCTGAATACTATTTATATGTTTATTGGGCCTCATTGACCAATTAACATGCGCGACGGACCTTGGATACAATTTGTGTGCTATTTGGGTCTGTAAATACCTTAGATGTGAAATGGGCCTTAGCTGTCCTTTTACATATATTTTGGGCCCATGTTATATAATCTCATTCCTTTTGGGCCTGAAAATGACTTATGTGTTTAGTGAGCCTCAGTGGTTCGCTTACATGGTTCATTGGGCCTGGAATGAGTTTTATATGTTTCTCTTCACGTAAAATTCGATTAAGGATCTAGTGAGATGTGTCGGTTGACACCTATTGTGTGTACGATCGTAGCCTGTAGTTATAACCAGAGTCTCTTGGAGGGAGAGCAGGGGTTTGTGTATAGATCTATACAGGGATGACACCCCACACCTGAGCTGTTCGCTACAGTTTGACTACATCAGTCTAGGGTGGCCAAAAAACTTATTCTTCTTTCCGTCAGCGTTCATAAATGCCAAAACAGGCGAACTTGTTCATGGATCTCATGAACCGCGTGTGCAGATCGATGTTGGATCGGTCTGTGATAGTTTTTATTAATGACATCTTGGTCTATTCCAAGACACAGGAGCAGCATGAGGAGCACTTACGGGAGGTATTGGATATTCTTAGGAGGGAGAGCTTGTATGCCAAGTTCTCCAAGTGTGAGTTCTGGTTGCACGAGGTGCAGTTTCTTGGGCACCTTGTCAACTAGAACGGGATTTTAGTCGACCTGGCCAAAGTGGAGGCCGTGATGAGGTGGGAGGTTCCGAGGTCTCCATCTGAGATTCGGAGCTTCCTGGGATTAGCAGGTTACTATCGGAGATTCGTTCAGGACTTCTCCAAGATAGTCGTGCCTTTGACCCGGTTGACAAGGAAAGTCGTGGTCTTTCGTTGGGGGCCAGAGGAGCATGCCGCATTCGAGACGCTGAGACAGAGATTGTGCGAGGCGCCAATCTTAGCCCTGTCGAAGGGCGTGGATGATTTTGTGGTGTATTGCGATGCGTCCGTCTCGGGTTTGGGCACGATATTGATGCATAGGGGGCATGTTATCACCTACGCTTCGAGGCAGCTGAAGCCTCATGAGGCGAACTATCCGACGCATGACTTGGAATTGGGGGCAGTTGTTTTTGCCCTCAAGATTTGGCGTCATTACCTCTATGGGGTCTGCTGTACTATTTACACGGACCATAAGAGTTTGAGGTACCTTATGGATCAGCCGAATCGGAACATAAGACAACGTCGATGGCTTGATGTGGTGAAGGATTACGATTGTGAGATCCTCTACCACCCGGGGAAGGCCAATGTCGTGGCCGATGCGCTTAGTCTCAAGGCAGCACCGATCAAATATATTTGTTTGAGGATGACGGTGGTAACCCCGCTATTGGAGCGGATTCGAGAGGCCCAACAGGAGGCTATGAAGGAGGAACATCACAAGAGTGAGCATATTGTGGGTCAGGTTTCCTCCTTCGATTATGACAGCCGTGGATTGTTGACTCTACACCGTAGAGTGTGGGTCCCATATCATGGGGGTGTGCACCAGGTATTGATGGAGGAGGCACACAAATCCAGGTTTTCTATCCATCCCGGGGCGACAAAGATGTGCAGGGATCTTCGTCTTGATTATTGGTGGCCCTGCATGAAGAGGGATGTAGCTTAGTTCGTTGAGAGATGCCTGACCTGCAGAAAGGTCAAGACCGAGCACCAGAGGCCTCACGGCAAGACCCAGCCGTTGGATATTCCGTTGTGGAAATGGGAAGATATCACTATGGATTTCATCACGAAGCTTCCCAGGACCACGCGAGGAGTGGATTCGATTTGGGTCATCGTGGATTGGTTGACCAAGAGCGCCCATTTCATTCCGATTCAGGAGAGCATTTCGGCCGAGAAGTTGGCCGACATCTATATCATAGAGGTAGTGGCTCGGCACGGGGTGCCAGTTTTGGTGATTTCCGACAGAGATGTGTGGTTCACTTCCAGATTCTGGAAGAAGTTTCACGACGAGCTGGGTACTCGTCTTCACTTTAGCATCGCTTTTCACCTGCAGACGGATGGTCAGAGTGAGCAAACCATCCAGACTCTAAAGGATATGTTGCGGGCGTGTGTTCTAGACTTCGGAGGAAGTTGGGATACTTACCTTCCTTTGGCAGAGTTTTCCTATAATAATAGCTATCATGCGAGTATTGACCGTCCCCCTTCGAGATGTTGTACGGGAGGAACTGCAGTACCCAGATATGCTGCGGTGAGGTTGACCAGAGGGTCATGAGGAGTACCGAAGTGGTATTCAAGACTACGGAGAGGATCCAACATGTACGGAGTAGGCTTCAGACTGCTCAAAGTCAGCAGAAAAGTTATGCTGACAGGCATCGTTCGGGCCTGGAGTTCCAGGTTGGGGATATGGTTCTTCTGAAGGTGTCTCCTTGGAAAGGTGTCATTCGGTTCAGGAAGCTGGGAAAGTTGGGCCCCAGGTACATTGGACCTTTCAGGGTTGTAGCCCGGGTGGGCAAGGTGGCATATAGGTTGGACCTGCCAGCTGAACTCAGTCAGATTCACAGTATTTTTCACGTCTCCCAGTTGCGGAAGTGCTTGGTGGACGACTCGGAAGTGGTGCCTTTGGAGGATATTCAGGTGGATGACAGCCTGAACCACATCGAGCGGCCAGTGGCGATCCTCGACAGGAAGTCGAAGGATCTGAGGAACAAGAGGGTGGAGCTGGTAAAGGTGCAATGGCAGCACCGCAAGGGCTCGGAATGGACCTAGGAGCCGGAGGACAAGATGAGGGAACACTACCCCGAGCTTTTTCCGAATTCAGCAGCAGACTTCAAGGACGAAGTCTAAAATAAGTGGGGGAGATTTGTAACACCCGGTCCATGGTACGTATTTAATTCAAGTATTTTTCATGTTTTGCCCTGGGACTTGGCGAGTTGGAGGCCCAACTCATCGAGTAGAATCGACTTTGGACCCGGAGGCTTAGTGACCTACTCGACGAGTCGGGGGACCGACTCGACGAGTAGGAGCTGTCTGGAGGAAACCCTAATGTTAGGGTTTGCACCCTATTTAAACGTCTTATTTTGCCTCAACCCAGCCCCCATCCTCCCTCCCAACCCATAGAAACCCTAACTGAGTGTTCTTGAGCTTTTTTGTGACTTTTATGTGCATTTGAAGTTCGAAGAGAAGAAGAAAGCTTGGGAGTTCAAGTGGAAGCTAGTAGATCCAGAGGTTATGCTTCATTCTCAGTTCATTCAAGGTAAAAAGCTTGAACCTTGGCTATCTATCTCATAGATCTTGTTTTGGGGCTATTTTCTACCTCTTCTAAGCTTTTGAGAGGCTATACTCAGATTTGTATGTATATTTGCAGTTGCACTTCAGATCTGGAACCATTGAGGGTTCCCATGGCATAAAGGTGCCAACTTTATGGCCTTGGGAGACCCATGCAACATATAAACCCCTTTTTTATGTCTTTTTGAGCCAAAGGCCCCATGCATGGACATCAAGTTTGTAGCTTTACGTGTAAAATGGACCCTAAGAGGCCATATCTATGGTTTTGATGCATTAAGACCCATTATAATCGACTGAATAGTTTTGGACAAATAGGGACTCGGCGAGTCGGGTCGCATTTTCCCCAAATGCCTTCTGGGAATGGTCTTTGGTTGAGTGGAATGAACACTCAGCCTGTTAGGAGCTTGTTATGGACTTGAAGATCGAAGGACTCGACGAGTTCAAGGTGGAACTTGGAGAGTTCAAGGCAATGTCCCAACCACATGAAGACGGACTCGACGAGTTCAAGGATGAACTCGGCAAGTCATAGACTGAACACCTTCATATGGATGAAGATGAACTTGACGAGTTCAAGGACGAACTCGACGAGTCGGTTGAAGATAGTCTGATGTGTTGTTGAAGGCGAACTCGTCGAGCTCTTGCTAGACTCAACGAGTAGGGACGAGATTGCGGCATTTTGTGGTCATGGGGACTCGGCGAGTTGGTGGACTAACTCGGCGAGTCGAGTCAACCAGATGTTGACTTTGACCAAGGTTTTGACCTTGACTTTGACTGGGATTTGAGTGACCCTTGTAAGGGTTATGAGTATGAATTGATAACTTAGAAAATTTGTCTTATAGGGATCGAAGAGTCGAGAAGAGTTGATTTACGTATCGAGGACAGTGCAGACATTACACGACATTGAGGTGAGTTACCTTCCAGCAGAAGTGGGTCTAAGGCACCAAGGCCGACCCACTATTAGCTTATTATAGTAGAGATGATTGCCTATGTGATAACTGTCTGGTTGCTATTATTAGATGTGTTCTATGTGTCAATATGCTATGTTATATGTGCTAGTGGTAGTAGGAAGGGGAAAAGTCCTCGATTCGGTCGTTAGGACCGAAGGGTCGGTCGGACACCCCAAATATGTCTAACAACATGATTACGATATATATTATTATGTGATAGTAGTTGGGGGTGACATAGTCCCCGTGACTGGGTGAGATAGACCGGAGGGTAGGCAGCCACCCCAGAATGGCCTGACATGGGTAGGTCAGCACCCTAGAATGGCTTGGCATGGGTAGGTCAGCACCCTAGAATGGGTTGACACGGGTAGGTCGGGCACCCCAGAACTGCCCGACAGTATGTATGGTTGTATGGTATGCGGTATGATGGGGGAACTCACTAAGCTTCGTGCTTACCGTTTTTAGTTTTGGTTTCAAGTACCTCTTCAGCTAAGGGGAAGGATCCGACAGGGTAGCAACACATCGCACACATATGATTTCCGCTTTGAGAACCCTCGGATTGTACTCTGACATTTTACTATTTGATGTATTGTTTTCGAGACTTGTGATTTGTGACTTGATGTTTTGAAATGATAGCAACGATGTTTGCCGTAAACTATTTTTATAAGTAATGTAATTAAACAAAAAAATTTGGGTCTCGATTTTGGGATGCTACCTGGTAGATCGGATGTGGTTATGCTTAGTGACCTATAGTTTGGTTTGACTGTCTGTATGCTGGTAGGAGATTACCTGTTATATGTGCACATGGATGATTGGTAGTTGAGGGTATTTCATCCCGAGGATGATAGGACCCCAGTATGTTGTCTTTATAGACTATTATATGATTATCTGATATAGGTGCACATGTTTGATTGGTTATGGGGGGCATTCCAACCCGATGGTTGTGGGCCGAGATTATTCCATCTCGAGGATGATTGGACTCATAGTATGTTGGCATTCGATCCTGATGGTTGAGGGCCTGGGGTATTCCAACCCTATGGTTGATTGGACCCATAGTATGTTGGCATTCCAACCCGATGGTTGAGGGCCTGGGGTATTCCAACCCGATCGTTGATTGGACTCATAGTATGTTGGCATTCCAACCCGATGGTTGAGGGCCTGGGGTATTCCATCCCGATGGATGATTGGACCCATAGTATCTGTTATATATGTGTTGTGTGTGAGCATTCCAACCCTATGGTTGAGGGCCTGGGGTATTCCATCCCGATGGATGATTGGACCCATAGTATCTGTTATATATGTGTTGTGTGTGAGCATTCCAACCTGATGGTTGAGGACCTGGGGTATCCCATCCCGATGGATGATTGGACCCATAGTATGCTGTTTGTTATTGTATGTGTATCGTTGGGTGTATGGGTATTTTGGGGGTAACTCACTAAGCCTTCGAGCTTCTGTTTATCGATTATTGTTTCAGGTACAGTGGATGACCGTGGGAAGGCGAAGGCGTGACCGTACACTTCCTTGATTTATGATTTCGATTTCTGGGAACTCTGATGCTTAAACTATTTTGAAAACACTTTGTAATAATTAATGGTATTTTGGATATTTAAAAAGATTTAAATTGGCTTGATTTTTATGGATGTTAGAAGTTGGTATCAGAGTCTTGGTTTGAGTGAATTGGAGGAACACTCGTGTGAATCTAGTCTCAAATCAAGGAAGAGATTTTCAAAATGACTTTTCAAATGGTTTTCAAAATAATGATGGAGGATGCAAGTGTACGATCAGTCGGAGCCAATAAGTAGACCCCAAAATACCATACGGTTATTTGATATTGTGATATGTTAGAACAACATGCTAGTACTAGGCTAGGGATCTTCAGGAATTGCATGATAGAATTGCTTGATTACATGATGCCTGCTAGCCTAGGGTTTTCCTTATATGAGATTGACATCATTACTGTAGTTGCTTGTGTATACATCACGTCTGTACATAATTAAGATCTTATAGCCTGAGAATGTTTGGTTTGGCCTTATGTTATGTTCTTATTTAATTGGGGGCTTAGGGTAGGATAAGATATTCGAAAGTCTATAGGGTCCAGTGTTATATATGGCTAGCGTACACTAGTGCTGCAGGGTTAGTGGAAGTTTAATGGATGAGTGAGTAGTGTGAGGCAGGTAGGTCAGTTATGAGATATTTATCATTCCTCTAGGAGTGAGGATTGAGCGCTCGATATGTTTATGTATATTGTTAGGGTGTTGTCACACCCCAAAACCAGAACGACGGAAACATTCTGGGGCGGAGGACGTCATGTACAGTATCACAACAATGCATAATAGTAAACAAACAACAACATCATCCATTGCATTAATAATATAATTTAATACAAGTGTGTTCTATGTATAGTTTATAAGACACCAAAAATGAACAATCAAAATAAAGATAAGTCTTGAAAGCTCCATCTTCTCAAAACCTGGTCATCGGTACCTGTCTACTGGTGACCTAAGAATACAAGTTATTTTGAAAGAGTTGATCAGCATTAAAGCTGGTGAGTTCATAAGTATTTTAGTGTCGTTTTTTGTATGAAAGTGTTTGTAACTGCTTGATGTAAATGTTTGTAGTAAATGTTTGTATCTCCTAGAAAATCCTATATTTTCTACTTTAAATGCAACCTTCTACCAAGGCCCGAATGTTCTGTGTGTTGTATGTTTGTAAATGTGTGTATTTTCCCAAGTATGACTATCATTACCAAAATATAGTTTTACATTACCGGTTATGTGAGAAGATCACAATGTGAATGTAATGGGAAAATAAAGATGTACTGTAGTATTGTATATAATAACTACTGTTGTACTAACTACCTTAAACCAATTGTTAATTAAGGTGTAATGTGATATAATTGTAACCATGCTTGATCGACTAGTAGAAAACACGACGCTCGAAGACGTCAAAATGTTATGACATTCGTCACCCGTAGACATGCAGGTCCCACTGTAGCTAGCAGCAAGGTATAGGATGGTCAATCCAGTATAGATCTATACACAAATTCATGATCTCCCTCCAGGAGACTCTGGATACAAAACGAGACACAGCAGTATGATGCTATGCCCCGAAGTAGTGGCTCACATTTATGTTATAGTATTCTTGTATTTGTATTGTATGCTCTATCTGTTCTAGTGTATTGTATGTTTTCTTTGTATAGTATGTAGTATGTTCTCTTCGTATAGTGTATAGTATGTTCCTCCTTGTTTCTCATTATAGTATGTTTGAACTGACTCATGTATGAATTGACTCTTGTATGTTTCATTGTACTAGAAATAGTGACTAGTAATCTCCTAAACTATACCTATTATAGTTTACTAGTAATGTTGTTTGAATGACTGTATATGTTTGTACACCTTTGCTACCCAAAGGTGTTGAACTGAGGTAAAACTTTTATATCTGTACACATATGTATAATATATAACTAAGATTCAAACGACACTCGGACAAACAACCGAATACCATAAGTCCACAACCAAAGAAGGAACAGGAAATAATGTGAGTTATCAGTCCTAAGCCCTTTCAACCTTACTTATATAACTATATCTATATAGACATGATTTTGGCAAAATATAAGTTTAAAAGCGTTTAATAAAGAGTTTAACATATAAAAGAGTTTAACATAAAAAGGAATTTTAACCATTTGAATAGTAACAGATGACTTGATGTCAGTTTATAAAATGTTTTGAAGAGTTTGTTTGATAAACAGTTTTGAAGTATATGAAATCCATTTGTTTGATAGTTATTAATCACATGTGATTGATTCAATAAATATAATGTTTCAACTTGTATCCCCCCCCCCGCCCCATAAAAGCAGTTAAAATCATTTAAAAGGTAGATTAAGGGGTATGAACTCACCTTTAGTGAGTGGTTTGACTGTAAGATCGGAAAAGGATGCTGAGTGCTAAGTGAAATCTCGGGCACAAGCGGATACTAATAAGCATATAATGGCACATATATGTATATAATTAGTGTATATACAACTAATCATGCAAGGAAACCACCTTCGGGACTAGGAAACACTTATATTGAAGTGTTACAATCACAAATGATTGTCTTAGAGGAGTTTACGGCCACACTAAGGTGTGTACGGCCAGGAGTTTACGGCCAAAAGAGTATACGACCCTTGGAGTATACGGTCCTAGAGTGTACGGTCAAGGAGTTTACGGTCGTACACTCATGGGAGGACTTTGCAAATGCGGTATTCTAAGGCCCTAACAAGCATTCCTAAGTGTTCTTGATCCTAGGCTTGGTCTTGAAGGAGTTTGAAGCCAAAACATACACCAACACACAAGAGTTTACGGCCATGCAAGGGTTTACGGCCGTAAACTATTGATGTCCATATGTTTTATGATGATTCCAAGGATAGAATCAAGAGTTTAACAAGTCTAACTAGGAGATAGAAGAGATACTCACGTTTTTGAAGCTTGAGAGGGGGTTCACGGTCCAAGAACTAGTGAGTGTTCTTGGTGTTCTTGGTGAGAATGTTGAATACTTGAAGATCTACCCAAAAAGATGATTTTCATGGATGAAATCAAAGGGTGATACAAGATCAAGAAGGATAACCACTAATAAAATGGAAAGATTGCTTACATTTTGGAAGATCAAGGTGAAAACTTGATGATAGTTGAGAGCAAATCCGAGTTCTTGAGTTGGAAGGGGGAAAAAGTGGTGAAAATGAAGAAGTATCATATTTAAGGGGTGAGTTCACGGCCAAGGAGGGGTTTACGGCCGTAAACTCCTGCTTACGGCCGTAAACTCCATGTGGTGGAGTTTCCGGCTTGTAAGTTTCACCCTGAACTCAATACGATACATCCTAACACTTATTCCTTGAAGGTACTAGGCTTAAAACACTCAAACAGACCTTAAACAGGGCTAAACGATAGCAAATGCAAGTCTGACTTTGATTGAGTTGAATGGATGTACAAGATAGAAATTTCGGGTTGTCACAGGTGTTGTGGTGATACTTGAGACAAATATGGGTAGGTGTGGAAGGTAGTATGGGCCCGTACTACTGAAAGCATAGGACCCATACGCGTAGCAAGGAAGTCACAACCCCTTGGGTTTAGTTGGAAGTTGGTTCCCTATTATTGTATGGATTATTCGAGACGTCTTGAGACCGGATCCGGGTTAGGATCGAAAGATGGCAGCCAGGATAGGCCAGTATTGTCAGAGGATCGTGTCAGTGAGATCATCCGGAAGGAGGTGATCAAGATTGTTCGGGGGAAGTTGTCGGAGATGTTCGGGTCTATTAAGACCTCCATGGTTGAGTATTTCTACGAGCGCTATGCAGCCCTTGCTGAGACGGCTGCCGCAGAAGCTACAACAACTGTAACGACGACAGGGGGAGGAGCTGGTCGAGCTTTCCAGTATCGGGACTTGTTGCTGGGACATATTCTGATGAGCAGAGGACTGCAGTTACTTGAGATCATAGAAATATTCTATACTCGTTGCATTTCGCGGGTTGAGCGGGAGAGGCTAGCACATGAGTTTCCAGATTTGAGCCTCAGGGGTTTTGCTCGAGGCCGGAATGTGAGTCGCGGGGACTGCTGAAAGGAGTGATGATTATGTTCAGTTGGGGTTTTGCAACTGGAAGTGGAATGGCAAATTGATGGATTGGACTGTTGTTTTATAGGCCAAGGATTGTGACCTTTCAATTTTTTTTCGAACTCGAAGGAGTGAGCAGGCTTGTGACCCAAGGATCAGGTTGTATTCTAGCTTGGGGTCAGTTGGTTGCAGGGATTGGCGACATTATTTCAGCGCTGGTGAGCGCAGGTGGGTAGATGTGGCATAAGTATTTTGTGAAGTTCGGTTTGCCTTGGATCTCTTGTATCGGGCGGTAAGGATTGATTGTGCGACCTATTGCACTTTTGGGATTGTAGACTATGTCTTGGGGGTAGTTTGTAGCCCGGTTTAGGGCAGAGGTTGCTTCAGCTACTGCAGTTCATCTGTGGACGTTTGAGCGGGTGAGTGAGTCAGGGTGCGAACCCTGAATGGAATGATTTCTAGAGCCTGAGAGCGGGACACTTGTTTGGAGAACCTTTGGAAAAGGGGTATTATGTGGGAGGTTTGCGGATAGGGTCCCACAGAAAGGTTATTCAGTATTGTCAGGATTCAGTGGTTTTAGCAACCGTTTGTGATTGACGGACGAAAGCACCAAGGGAAGTAGCTCGTCGCTGAGGTATTAGTTGGAGCATCTATCTTTTGGTCTTCAGGATTTGAGTGTGGGGTCATTCAAGCATTAGTGACTGTTGGTTTCACTAGGATTCAGGAAATGTTCATCTGGTTCTTAGAAGTGTGTGATCATTCGGGATTGACTAGTAATGGAGCGTTAGTTAGAAAGAGTTGGTTGTCATCGGACCGATCGTTTGGAAGTGAGAAGGATTGGGAATCCCCCATTTTTCATGTATTGTGAAAGCTTAGTCGAATCTAAGTGGGGGAGAGTTACCCCGGGATACAGAAGCGGGAGAGGTTTTGAAACGGGGATAAGTTTCACAACCCGACAGGGAGAATGAAGGCCCCAGTGGCTGCTTGGTTTGAAGGTTGTGTTGGTTGGGGGTTCGCTAAAACTCCCCATCATAAGAAACACGTCTTCTTGGTGCTTGATAGCAGAATTTGGGGAACCAGGTTGGGGTTCTAGTCATGAATTGAGTTCAATTTGGGTGTTCAGTCGAGTGTGTGCTCGACTCTGAGGGTTTTTGGATTGATAGATTGAGGGTTTTGTTAGCTGCCAGGGCTCGACAGTACATTCAACATGGGTGTGCGGGTTATTCAGCGAATATGGTAGATACGCGGGTTAGGGATCAGACCACGGTTTTCCGAGAAAGTGGACGATCGACATCAGGCCTAGGGTTAGGCCGGGGTTAGAGTCCACGGAATGGATCAGGAGTTCACAACCCCAAGTGGGTGAGAACAGTCTGCATGGGAGAGATTACCAGGAGGGGTGGTCTAGGGTGATGCTCAACAGTTTAGAGCGGTCTGGATACACTGAAGGACAGTGGGGCGTACCAGTCAGGTCGAAGGCTCGGAGAACGGTCCAGATAGGCTGAACGCCCAGAAAGGCGGTCCAGACATGCTGAAGGTTCTAAGAGTGGTCTAGATAGACTGAAGGCCTGATGAGGCGGTCCAGTCATGCTGAAGACTCTGTATGTGTGTGTAGATCTATGTGCATGTATTAAGTATGCTGCTATGCTAGAGAAATCAGTGGGTCTGTCCCCAAGTATTGAACATGGTGATGGAGTATGTTGAAGACTTTGTATGGGTTTTGTTAGTTATATGATCAGGTTCTGAGTATATATGTGTTATGGGGTAGCAACTTGTCCTATAAGTGGATAGTGTAGGGTGAGGTTTCAGTACTATGACACTTGTTGGTGTTGTGAAGGACATTGATTAGGCCTTCTTGGGCAATGGAGGAGGTGAGTACCTCCAAGATAGAGTGCTAGACATCTGAAGTGGCGGCAGCGGTGTGGATAGGTTATCGGGAGCGTTCCAGTCATGAGCTGAGGGCTGGAGGGAGCATACTAGACTTATGATGTGGGCTCAGAAGCAATCCAGACCTATGCTGAGGACCGTGTAAGGGTATTCCAGTCATAGGCTGTGGGCATAGAGATTGTGTTGGTTATGTCTCTTGTAAGAGCGCGTTCGGAATGGATGTTTTGTTGAGATTCGGGGGGGGGGGGGAGTTGTACTCGGTTGTGACGAATCAGGATTGTGGATGAGACGCAAGGATAAATCCTTGGATCTCAAGTTATGAGTAGACCCGAGTTATGTTCATAGAGGTATTCTAATATAGGGTATTCCATCTTGAGGATGACCGGACCCTATGCTTGATTGGACCTGATATGTTTGGTATTCCAACCCGAGGGTTGATTGGGCCAAACATGTGTGGGATACGAGGGTATTCCATTCTAGGGATGACTAGACCCGTCGTAGGCATGTCTGGTATTCCAGCCCGAGGCTGATTGGGCCAGGCATGAGTGTTTGTGTTTATTAGTAGATTGATTATGTATGATATTTTGGGAGTTGAAGGACGCTTTATCGTGTCAGTACAAAGGGTTCGCTTCAGGAAGAGGGAAAGTTGGGTTTCTGATACTTTGGATCATCAGGATTTTGTCAGGTTGGCAAAGTGGCATGTAGGATAGACCTTTTGAAAAGGTTTGGTTGGTTTCACATCGCTTTTCACATCGGGCAACTGAAAAGGTGCATATTGGATGAGTAGGCGGTTGTATCGCTGGGTGATGTTCAGGTCGGAGAGCACTTGAACTATGTAGGGAGACCAGTGGTAGCATCAGAAAGGATCCGAGTAGACTTGGGAGCCAGAGTCCAAGATGCGGGAGCATTATATTGGATTGTACGTCGCAGCAGGCTTCGAGGACGAAGCCTAGTTTAAGTGGGGGAGAGTTGTAACATCCCAAGATTTGCCATTTATAGTCCCTGGGGATGGAAGGGTGAAGCCATGAAAAGTCTAAGTGCTAAATTGCAATTTTGGGATCAGGAGGAGTACACTGCACATACATAAGGGTACGCTGAGCGTACAGGCACGCCCTAGTCCGTTCGGCATACACTTGTGTACGATGGGCGTACCCATGGCAGAAGGAAACCCTAATATTTAGGGTTTGGGGACTATATAAGCAACATTATGAGCACAAAACCCTCCCTAACCCCAGCCTCCACTGCTTAGAGTCGTCTTCCCCAAACCCTAGCCAATTCCTTGAGTGTTTGAGCTTATTGAGTGTTTCTTGAGTGTTTTATGAAGAAGGTGTTGCATCAAGGAGTTGGAGAAAAAGATCAAGCTTGTAGATCTGAAGTTGGTTTGTGGCCTAGAAGCTCCAGAAGGTAAAAAGCTTGGAGCTTTATACTTGTATGAGATAGATCTAGTCATTTTAGCTTTATGGAAGCATTCTTGTCCCAAAAGTCCCAAAATGGTGCATGTTATGTTTTGGACGAAATAAGCTGTCCTTTCAGACCTTAGAAGAGGTCCTAAGTGATAAAAATGGTGTCCCAATAGCTAGATTTGTCTCATACATGAAGTAGGTGATGGGTTTTGAGCATTCTAACACTCCTATGGTGTACATGCAACCCTAGAAACCTTGGATCTATGTTTGACTAAGATACATGCAAATAATTATTTTTCCAAGGTTCTTATCCTAACTAGCATGGCATGGGATACTTGAATCAAATAAAACTAGTAGAATTACTTACCTTGTAGTAGTAGTTGATTGCTTGGAGTTTGAGAGCCTAGCACCAATAATGTGGATGCCTCAAATGGAAGTCACAAATCACCACAAACTTGGAAACTTGAGAGAATAGTCACAAACTTCTTGAAATCGGCCCTCTTAGTTTACAAACATCAACTAGTCTTATTTCAAGAACCAAAGCCACCTTTATATAGTGTGGTGGATTAGGGTTACATCCATGTAAACCCTAATACCCATGTCTTTTCATTTCCATGAGATCCATGGGTTAAAGCTCCATGGAGTATCCATGGACTTTCCATGCAAGCCTAGCCCATTCCAAATAAGCATTAGCCCACACTATATAAATACAAGAGCCCATATTTAATTAGTCATACTTTTGATCTCTAAATTAATTCTAAATTAATTATAGATCAACACTAATTAAATAATATGATTTTATATTAATATATTAGAACTTATAATATATTAATAAATCATAACTTATACTATTCTCAAAAGATTATCCGTAAATTGTTCGGGTGAAGTGCAACCCAAGTGGACCATGCCGGATCGGTTCAAGTACATACCAAATATAGTTAAGGACTTAGACACTATCTCCAACAGTCTCCCACTTGGATAAGTCTAATAACAATAGTTGCAAGTATGACTTCAGGAACCGATCAGCAATCGTAGCTCTTAAAACTCTGTTGAACTATGAAGCGCCATTTTAGATAAGTGATCATATAATCCTCTGTTCTAGATATCAGCCGGACAAATACATGGAACAAGGTCTTGCTTATTGTTCAGCATTTGTTTCCCGATTTCTGATTTGTTTGACATAGAACTTAACTGAACACATCAATTTAGTTCTGACCGGGCCCGATACATAGGTCAAAACAAAATCATCAAGGGGCCCAGATATCGCTTCTAATTCTAGAAGGAACAGATAAACTTCGACTCATATGTTTGCTCTACTACTTGTTGAATTACACACAAAAGCACGGTTTATAACATCGAGTTACCAATGCGTTTTCGTGCAATCAATGCATAACCAACTCATAGGCAACAAATCATATCTCTAGGTTTGAAGACTTATATGATATTACCGTCTCACGATCACTCGAGATAAATTCCATGAAGTGATACAAGTGAGCGTGGGTTGAATCCAATACTCAGAACTTATGAGCACTCATGAGTGCTGTAGCCCCGCTTTGTCTAACATCTTAGACCTCTACAAGCCAACCCATGACAGTCTTGATTCATATCTACTTCCAACATATGACCGACTGTGGAGAGTTTGAATAATATGATATAAACCATAACATAATTATTCTGGAAGTAAAAACATGCAAAAAGAAATAATAGTAAACGATTGACAAGAGATAGCAACACTTTACTCATAAATAACAGCTTTTATTTATCATCAAATGTCAATTACATTTTACAAATTTCAAGATTATCTAACTACTAAAACTAATATCATCCTTCAGCCCTATGCTCCGAGCATGTTGGAGATGCTTAGCCCGAGTCAGTCCCTTCGTGAGGGGATCTGCTGGGTTCTCATCCGATGATACCCTCTTTGCCACGAGGATTCCTTCTTCTATTCGATGTCTGATGAAGTGATATTTTCTGTCAATGTGTCTGGATCTCCCATGATCTCTTGGTTCCTTGGCTAAGGCAACCGCACTATTGCTGTCACAGAAAATCTCCATTAGCTCCTTTATAGCTGGTACAACTCCAAGGTCTCCGCTGAAGTTCTTTAGCCATATAGCCTCCTTTGCTGCCTCGCTTGCTGCTATATACTCTGATTCACAAGTGGAATCAGCCACTGTCTCCTGCTTGGAACTTTTCCAAGTAATTGCCCCTTCGTTTAGAGTAAAGACCCAGCCCGACTGAGAGTGGAAATTATCCCTGTCAGTCTGAAAGCTAGCATCACTGTACCCTACAACTCTCAAGTCCTCACTGCCACCGAGGGTAAGGACCCAGTCCTTAGTCCTCCGTTGGTACTTGAGGATATTCTTTACCGCAGTCCAGTGTGCCTTGCCAGGGTTCCCCTGATACCTGCTAACCATGCTCAAAGCAAAGGCTACATCAGGTCGAGTACACGTCATAGCATACATGATCGATCCTACAGCTGAAGCATAAGGTATTCGACTCATTTCTGCTATCTCAGCCTCAGTACTAGGGCTTTGTGTCTTACTCAATCTGGCGTTACTCTGGATGGGTAACTCTCCTTTCTTGGAGTTATGCATGTTGAACCTTTTTAGCACTTTGTCCACATAGGTGCTTTGACTAAGTCCAATTAGTCTTTTACTCATGTTTCTCAAAATCCTTATCCCTAGGATATAGGCAGCTTCTCCAAGGTCCTTCATAGCGAAACACTTCCCAAGCCAGGACTTTACTTCCTGCAGGGTTGGGATGTCATTTCCTATGAGTAGTATGTCATCCACATACAGTACCAAAAAGCTGACTATACTCCCACTAGCCTTGATATAGACACAAGATTCATCTTCACTCCTTGAAAAGCCAAATTTTTTGACTTTCTCATCAAAGCAAAGATTCCATCTGCGAGGTGCCTGTTTTAATCCATAAATGGATTTCTCGAGCTTACACACTCTACTGGGGTACTCTGTACTGACAAAACCCTCTGGCTGAACCATGTAAACATCTTCAGCCAAGTTTCCATTAAGGAAAGCGGTTTTGACATCTATTTTCCATATTTCATAATCATGAAATGCAGCAATGGCTAACAGAACCCTAATAGACTTAATCTTGGCCACTGGTGAAAAGGTCTCATCATAATCAACTCCCGGAGTTTGAGAATAACCCTTTGCAACCAGTCGTGCCTTATAAGTGTGTACATTACCATCCATGTCGGTCTTCTTCTTGAAGATCCATTTGCACCCAACTATCTTACGATCAGGTACATTGGCAACCAAGTTCCAAACTTGATTGTCATACATGGACTGTATCTCGCTATCCATAGCCTCTTTCCATTTAGCAGCCTCAGGGCCTGCCATGGCTTCCGTGTAGCTGTTAGGCTCATCCAGATTTACCAGTGTGTTATCACTGATAAGTGTCTCACCTTCTGCAGTAATATGAAAACCATAATAATGCTCAGGTGCATTCCTAACTCTGGTGGAATGCCTCAGAGGTATAGATTCTTCAGTCGGCTCAACAGGAGTTTCCTCCTCAGGTTGAGGGCTAGGGTTTGAGGTTCCTTCACCACTAGACTCTTGAATTTCCTCAAGGTCAATTTGCCTCCCACTGTCTCCTTGGCTCATGAATTCTCTCTCTCTCGAAAGAATCCTCTTCTTGCTACAAAGACCACATTATCACTGGGTCTGTAGAAGATGTAACCAAAGGATTTCTGTGGGTAGCCGATGAAAATACACCTTTCGCTTCGGGGTTCGAGCTTATCGTGAGTCTCGCGTCTCACGAAAGCCTTGCAACCCCAAATCTTGATGTGGTCTAGATTGGGAACTTTTTCAGTCCACAACTCGTGAGGTGTTTTGGCAACCTTCTTTGTAGGGACTAGATTAAGGATATGGGCGGCAGTCTCTAAGGCATACCCCCAAAATGAGATTGGTAGCGAAGCTCGACTCATCATGGAACGAACCATGTCCAACAAGGTCCGATTGCGCCTCTCAGCTACACCATTCAACTGTGGTGTCCTAGGAGGTGTCAATTGTGAGACAATCCCACATTCCTTAAGATAGTCAAGGAACTCAGTACTAAGATACTCACCACCACGATCGGATCGAAGCATCTTAATGTTCCTGCCCAACTGATTCTCTACTTCTTGCTTAAACTCTTTGAATTTCTCAAAGGTTTCTGACTTATGCTTGATTAGGTAGACATATTCATATCTACTAAAATCATCAGTAAAAGTCACATAGAACCGATTAGCATCTCTTGTGGCGGTTCTGAAGGGTCCACACACATCCGTGTGTATGAGGTCCAACAAACCTTCACCCCTAGTACAAGTGCCAGTAAAAGGTGACTTTGTCATTTTACGAAGCAAACAAGATTCACAACTATCATCTGACTTTAGGTCAAATGACTCCAAGGCTCCATCCTTTTGGAGTTGGCCTATGCGTTTCTTGCTTACATGTCCAAGACGACAATGCCATAAGGATGATTTATCTAAGCTAGTGGAAGATTTAATGCACAATACATTATTTCCTAGATTATCTACAACAGATACAGTTTCATACACGCCATCACAAGGTAATGCTTTAAAATAAAGAACATTATTAAAGAAAGCATCAATACTACCATTATTATTATCAAAATAAAAGGTAAAACCTTGTTTATACAATGCATGAAAGGAAATAACATTTCTTGCCATTTCTGGCGAATAATAACATTTATTCAAATCTAATGTAAACCCACTATTTAGCACTAAGGAATAAACTCCTATCTTGGTGACAGGTGAAGCTTTCCTGTTTCCCATGATCAAGTTTATCTTTCCCTGCTCCACATTCTCACTTCTTTTTAGTCCCTGCAAATCACAACACGTGTGAATACCACAACCTGTATCAAGGACCCAAGACTTAGAATGAGGTGAGTTATTAGACAATATAGTGTATATACCTGCATGGTTGGGTTTTACTTTCCCATCCTTCAAATCTTGCTGGTACTTTGGGCAGTTTCGCTTCCAGTGCGACTTTTCATGGCAATAGAAGCATTCAGCCTCATTAGGGTTAGCAGAAGGAGTGACAAAACCTTTCTTGGTTTTGCTTGAAGAGGAGCCTTCAAGGGTCTTACCCTTGGTACCCTTAGAAGGGTTCTTTCTCTTCTTCCCTTTGCCATGCCCGATTGCCAAGACATTGGCCACAGTTTGAGTAGGAGTAGGAGTAGTAACAACCGACTTACCCTTTAGACCACTTTCGGCGGTCTTCAAGAGTCCTTGAAGTTTTCTGAGGGTGACTTCTTCCTTGTTCATGTGATATGTCATGCGGAATTGATCATAACACGATGGCAAGGAGTGCAAAATGATGTCTATTGCTAACTCCTCAGGGAAGTTCACATTCAGCTTCAGTAAAGGGTCCACATACCTTTGCATTTTCTGCATGTGGGCCGTGATGGGTTCACCATCCTTCATTCGGGTTGTTATCATGGAGGAGATTATTTCATATCGCTCTTGACGAGCACTTTGATGGTAGCGGTCCATCAAGTCCTGGTGCATCTCAAAAGGATAATAGTCCTCATAGGACTTTTGGAGCTCGGCTGTCATGGTGGCCATCATGATGCATGCCACTTTTGTAGCATCTCTTTCATGTACCTCATATTCAGCAAGCTCTTCAGGAGTAGCAGTTGGCTCGGGTACCTTCAGCTCCTTGTCGAGAACATATTCTTTGTTCTCATACCGAGTGACCATCCTGATGTTTCTGATCCAATCTGTAAAGTTGGACCCATCAAAGATGACTCTCCCACAAAGATTAATGAGAGAGAAGGAGCTAGTAGGGTTTGAGCCAGAAGCATTGTTATTGGAAGACATCTGAAAAGAAGAGGGAATAGATTAGATTAGATATAGAGATAGTCCTTAACAAAACACCCAAATGTAATATTAAGGCTAGGACCCAACACAATATTTTATAACTTAGAAGAGGGATGCCGTAATCTAAGCTATAAGATATTTGAAGGTAGGTGAATGACGATTCACCAATTTCCACCATGAAAAACGAAATATTTAATTAGGTTTTAATTGGTTTAGAAACTCCTAGATTCTTTGAGATTCATTGAACTTTCTTCAATGGCATGTTTCAATCTCGAGTGTGCCCTTCAAGTTTTGTGACTGGGATGCCGAGGATCACAAAACAAGGTGTGAAGTAACCATGCAAATTACTTGGTACCCTTAATGTATTACCCCTCAATCGATGTGCCGGTTAACCACACACGCTCCATCGATACTATGATAAACATTAAGTCACCCTTTACCTACCTTGTTAAGTTCAAGTTAGTGTGCCGGTTAACCACACACGCTCTACTAACGACTTAAACAAAGTGTAAAGTGTAATTTCATGGATTAGCACCTTATTCACATTTTCCTAAAATAACTAAGATTGGGAATTCAATAAAGTTTAGTTACTTTAGTATTATCATTATACTTTTAATGAGAATTTATAAGTCCTTGTCCTACCCGTTCGGCTAACGACCCTCCACCGATCAAGGAAGCGGTGGGTGAGAGTGGACACCCATTAAGTTGCCATTTTATAGGCAACAACCTTATACCCCCCTTATAGACCGGCTTCGTGAATGAGGCGTACTAGCGGTAAGACGACTTGATCTTATACATATATAAATATTATTAAACTTATAATATTATAAAGTATAAGGGTTGAATTTTAACTTTTAAAATTCTAGGGGTTGGAACTAAAGTTTTTAATATGACTTTACATGTTCCAAAACTTGAGGGCAAGTTTTGTAAACTTTCAAAACTTTTCATTTCTCATAACTTATGAGTTAATGGTTATTAAACATGAAGACTCTTCATTTTTGTAACCTATGTGTTCTTTTAATGGTTATTTATAAATGTGACTTTTGGTTATCCATAACTTAAAAACTAGTTATGGACTCCATTAAAACACATAAAGATCAAGAATTAATCTAATCAATTATTAGCACATAATTTCTATGATCTTCTAAACTCATATGTTTATGAATGTTCATATAAAAAATTTCAAGAATCGTAAGTACATATACAAAACTTGAAATTTTGATACGAGCTTCTGAACAAAACTTCGATTTTCAAGTTTTTTTTTTTTTTTTTTTTTTTTTTTTTTTTTTTTGCGTCAAGTATCAAATAAACAAACCAGGCTCTGATACCACTGATGGGTTTTGAGCATTCTAACACTCCTATGGTGTACATGCAACCCTAGAAACCTTGGATCTATGTTTGACTAAGATACATGCAAATAATTATTTTTCCAAGGTTCTTATCCTAACTAGTATGGCATGGGATACTTGAATCAAATAAAACTAGTAGAATTACTTACCTTGTAGTAGTAGTTGATTGCTTGGAGTTTGAGAGCCTAGCACCAATAATGTGGATGCCTCAAATGGAAGTCACAAATCACCACAAACTTGGAAACTTGAGAGAATAGTCAAAAACTTCTTGAAATCGACCCTCTTAGTTTACAAACATCAACTAGTCTTATTTCAAGAACCAAAGCCTCCTTTATATAGTGTGGTGGATTAGGGTTACATCCATATAAACCCTAATACCCATGTCTTTTCATTTCCATGAGATCCATGGGTTAAAGCTCCATGGAGAATCCATGGACTTTCCATGCAAGCCTAGCCCATTCCAAATAAGCATTAGCCCACACTATATAAATACAAGAGCCCATATTTAATTAGTCATACTTTTGATCTCTAAATTAATTCTAAATTAATTATAGATCAACACTAATTAAATAATATGATTTTATATTAATATATTAGAACTTATAATATATTAATAAATCATAACTTATACTATTCTCAAAAGATTATCCGTAAATTGTTCGGGTGAAGTGCAACCCAAATGGACCATGCCGGGTCGGTTCAAGTACATACCAAATATAGTTATGGACTTAGACACTATCTCCAACAGTCTCCCACTTGGATAAGTCTAATAACAATAGTTGCAAGTATGACTTCAGGAACCGATCAGCAATCGTAGCTCTTAAAACTCTGTTGAACTATGAAGCGCCATTTTAGATAAGTGATCATATAATCCTCTGTTCTAGATATCAGCCGGACAAATACATGGAACAAGGTCTTGCTTATTGTCCAGCATTTGTTTCCCGATTTCCGATTTGTTTGACATAGAACTTAACTGAACACATCAATTTAGTTCTGACCGGGCCCGGTACATATGTCAAAACAAAATCATTGAGGGGCCCAGATATCGCTTCTAATTCTAGAGGGAACAGATAAACTTCGACTCATATGTTTGCTCTACTACTTGTTGAATTACACACAAAAGCACGGTTTATAACATCGAGTTACCAATGCGTTTTCGTGGAATCAATGCATAACCAACTCATAGGCAACAAATCATATCTCTAGGTTTGAAGACTTATATGATATTACCGTCTCACGATCACTCGAGATAAATTCCATGAAGTGATACAAGTGAGCGTGGGTTGAATCCAATACTCAGAACTTATGAGCACTCATGAGTGCTGTAGCCCCGCTTTGTCTAACATCTTAGACCTCTACAAGCCAACCCATGACAGTCTTGATTCATATCTACTTCCAACATATGACCGACTGTGGGGAGTTTGAATAATATGATATAAACCATAACATAATTATTCTGGAAGTCAAAACATGCAAAAAGAAATAATAGTAAACGATTGAGAAGAGATAGCAACACTTTACTCATAAATAACAGCTTTTATTTATCATCAAATGTCAATTACATTTTACAAATTTCAAGATTATCTAACTACTAAAACTAATATCATCCTTCAGCCCTATGCTCCGAGCATGCTGGAGATGCTTAGCCCGAGTCAGTCCCTTCGTGAGGGGATCTGCTGGGTTCTCATCCGATGATACCCTCTTTGCCACGAGGATTCCTTCTTCTATTCGATGTCTGATGAAGTGATATTTTCTGTCAATGTGTCTGGATCTCCCATGATCTCTTGGTTCCTTGGCTAAGGCAACCGCACTATTGCTGTCACAGAAAATCTCCATTGGCTCCTTTATAGCTGGTACAACTCCAAGGTCTCCGCTGAAGTTCTTTAGCCATATAGCCTCCTTTGCTGCCTCGCTTGCTGCTATATACTCTGATTCACAAGTGGAATCAGCCACTGTCTCCTGCTTGGAACTTTTCCAAGTAATTGCCCCTCCGTTTAGAGTAAAGACCCAGCCCGACTGAGAGTGGAAATTATCCCTGTCAGTCTGAAAGCTAGCATCACTGTACCCTACAACCCTACAACTCTCAATTCCTCACTGCCATGATCTGTTAGATCGGTATCCTGGTAGATCGGATGTGGTTATGCTTAGTGACCTATAGTTTGGTCTGACTGTCTGTATGCTGATAGGAGAGTACCTGTTATATGTGCACATGATTGACTGGTAGTTGAGGGTATTCCATCCTGAGGATGATAGGACCCTAATATGTTGTATTTATAGATTGTTATATGATTATCTGATATAGGTTCACATGTTTAATTGGTTATAGGGGGCATTCCAACCCAATGGTTGTGGGCCGAGAGTGTTCCATCCCGAGGATGATTGGACTCATAGTATGTTGGCATTCCAACCTAATGGTTGATTGGACCCATAGTATGTTGGCATTCCAACCCGATGCTTGAGGGCCTGGGGTATTCCAACCCGATAGTTGAATGGACCCATAATATGTTGGCATTCCAACCCGATGGTTGAGGGCCTGGGGTATTCCATGTCGATGGATGATTGGACCCATAGTATCTGTTATATATTTGTTGTGTGTGGGCATTCCAACCCGATGGTTGAGGGCCTGGGGTATCCCATCCCGATGGATGATTGGACCCATAGTATGTTGTTTGTTATTGTATGTGTATCGTGATGGGTTTAAGCCAAAAGAACATCCTATGTGCTTATGTAAACCCTAATGCTTGGATCTAGGTTTCTCTAATTGTACATGCATTCATCCAAGACTTATAAACCCTAGATCTAATGATAATAATTCGAAATTAATGATGCAAATCAGATCTAGATCATTACCTCTTGTTGCTTGCTTGAATCTTCTTGTCTTTGATGCTTAGACTCACAAGTATCACTCCTCTAATGGCTTACATACACCAATAGCAAAAGAATGATCTTGGAGAGAGGTTGGAGGCTTCTTGAATTCGGCTATAGCACTCTTAGGGTTAGGGGTAGCCGATTTCTATAGCCTAGGGGTCCAATTTATACTGGAGCTGTTAGGGTTTCAGTCAAAAACCCTAATGGACAGCTTAGGCCTTAAGCTATCCAAGGAAGCTTCTGGAATAGGGCCTTAGGGCCGAAATTAGGTGTGGACACACCCTAATTTCGTCCATGCCTAGTCCAAGAGGCTCCTCATCCCAATACTCAACTATCACACATTTGACAGTTTAAGTCCCTGCTATTAAATTAATGTCTTTTAGCCACAAAATTAATTCTTATTAATTCTTGACTAATATTAATTTAATTATATGATTTCTCCATTAATATATTATTCATATAACATATTAATAAAATCATAATAACCTCTTTCTTAATAAATCATCCTATCATGTTGCTTTGGTGAAGGCAGTCCAAAAGGACCATGCACAACTGGGTCAAGTACTTACCAAATATAGTTACGGGCTTAGACACTAATCCAACATATCGTTGGGTGTATAGGTATTTTGGGGGTAACTCACTAAGCCTTCGAGCTTACGTTTATCGATTATTGTTTCAGGTACAGCGGATGACCGCGGGAAGGCGAAGGCGTGAGCGTACACTTCCTCGATTTATGATTTCGATTTTTGGGATCTCTAATGCTTAAACTATTTTGAAAACACTTTGTAATAATTAATGGTATTTTGGATATTTAAAAAGTTTTAAATTGGCTTGATTTTTATGGATGTTACAGTTCTTATCAAGACAACACTTCATTTAATTGGTATTAGTTTATCTATGTTTTAACCAAAACATCACAACTACCAATTTCAAATGTGCTAGAGCAAGAAAACATTTCTACTCTACATTTCATGAGGTGTGATAAACCTACTTAGTTTGAATTTTACTTTACGATACGATTCGAAATTGCTAGAGTGTGACTCTAAAACTTGATTTTGAAATGAAGTATGACTCATCTATTGATTAAACTAATTCAACAATATCTAATTCCTCTTATTAGTTAAAAAAAATGACTAAGATGTCATTTGAGGATCATTTGTGACACAGTTCCATAATCATTAAGATGATCATAAAACATGATACTAAAGTAATCTCCTTTCCTTTAATATTGGAGAAACATTTATCTTTCTGCCTAATAGATTCTTCATATTCGTTCTGCCATACTTTGAAACTTTTCAAAGAATCAGAATTACACTTAATCTTATAAGTATAACCATATTTACTGAACCATCAATAAATCATGACGAATAGAATTATCATCTTTTGTGGTGGATCCAAATAGTCCACACCAATTTGTACTAGATCCATTAGTCCTTCACTTTGACTCACACAAACATGTGATAATCGAATTAGTCTTAATCTTCCAAAGATCAAGATTCTCATACATTACACAATTCGAATTGTATGATTTTAAGTTTCTATCCAATTGAAACTTGGGTGATGAGAATTCCTTCTCATTTGGTCAATTATGACATTACCACAAATGATATAACAAAGAATCAAATACAAATTTAAAATTACTAATAATAGAAATATAACCACCAATTTTCATAATTTCCATTGCAAGGAAATATGTAAAGTAAATGAGATAAAACCAAAAAATTCACTTTATTGATAAAATGCAGAAAAATTTATCCTTAAAATGCAAACATAAGAAAACTATGTTTCGAGACATATTTCCTAAGCAATCTATCATGACTTCTAATCAGCAGCTCAAAGATCTGATCCTCGAACCATGCAATCGAAATCCATCTCTGACGATCAGATTTAACTTGATCTTCTTAAGCTTCCTTCTTTCTCTTAGATCCTGCAAAACATCAAAATGTGACTATCACATCATGTAATAAGAATCTATGAATATGAACAGAATAGAGTTAGATAGTGGATGTACCGGAAGTAGAGTCATACAACTTGACTTTACTATCTCTGCGATCTTTCAGGTAGACAGGGCAATTTCGCATCCAATGCCCCTTCAATTAGCAATAGAAACATATGGACTCTTCAGGAATGGCACATGGGACTATCTCAGAATTGGCCTTTCTCTTTACCATATGGTCAAATGGGTTGACCTTGGCCGATCCCTTTCCATTAGGAAGAGAAACCTTTTCTGGACTACCAATGTTGCCATTGTTAAGGTCCATGGAAATTTGGGAGATTGATCCTTCAAAAACATTTGCTTGACCATTGCACTTTAGCATTTCTGCTTCAGCAACAATTAGCAAATATGTCAGATCAATAAGTCAACAGCCAGCTCCTTTGGGAAAACAATACCCAACATTTCCCGTAACATCCCAAAAATCATGACCAAAAATTTTCTTTTTAAAGACATTAAATAAGTCATAAATATCAAATCATTTCATTCATAAGCAAAGGTTTATATCAAATTAGAGTATCATCTCAAAACATATTCTTTTTATCAGAGTAAACATCCCAGGCTAAAACTTCTTGGTGTGTGCCATGCGATCATCCCGAGCTCTTCCCTCCGCTACCGAAAGTACCTGACACCAAAACTGAAAATCGTAAGCTTGAAGCTCAGTGAGTTCCCCAACCTACCACATACGCATAACCACATACTGGGCCCCCACCCGCTGCATCGGGCCTTGCCCGGCATCAGGCCCCGCCCGGCATCAGGGACCGCCTAGCATCGAGCCCCGCTCAGTGTACAGATCTGTCTCTCTTAGGCCCCGCCTATCTCTGGGCCTCGCCTGCTATACACATACATGCAATCGAATAACATACTAGCGCACAAAAACATACTCTACTGTACCCCTGTACTAAGGCCTCGCCTATCTTGGGCCCCGCCCCTGGTCTACTACTGATGAGTTATGGAACCCCGTCCACACTCTTGCTGTTAGTGAGATACGAGCCCCCGCCCACACTCACTTATTTCCTAGCACAGGCCTCGCCCCTACTCTTCTAATATTGAGATATGGAACCCCATCCATACTCAGCTAGTGATGAGATACAGGACCTCGCCCACATTCACCTACCTACCAGGCACATACAAGTATCACAAAGACAACAAGTATAATCTATCATGCACTTATATATCTTCCTCGGGCCTTGCCCGACATCAGACCCTAGTCCGGAACATATTACCATCAGTGTTGCAAAAATCGGTCTAGGCGGCCGATTAATCGGCGCCTAAACGCTTGGCGGTCTCCAACTGCCTACGAATAGGGGTTAGAGGGTTAGCTAATCGCTTTTGGTCAATATCGGTCAAAACCAGTCCAATTCAGTCCTAATCGGACTAAATCGGACCAAATAGGACTCCAAATCAGACCAAATCGGCTCAGCTTACTCCAAAGGACCCACCAGCTCAAAGGAGTCGGCTAGCCCAAAGCGTAGCTGGGTTTGATTTTCAAAGGAGCTGGCTTCCCTTTTTATAGAATAAGTTTAGCCTTCGTCTATTGTCCCACCAGCGATGTGGGATGAACTTTTAATTGTTTCATATCTCCTCTTTGCATCACTTTCTTCCCCACTTTGCATCTTGTTTTTCCCCATATTTCTCTCTCGATCGAATAACCCCTGCTAACTGCTGGATATATACAGATGTAACCCACCACCGAGTTACCTTCAATTCTTTTATCACTTCCTTTCAATGATTTGAGTGGTGAAATCCCTTCTGAAATTTGGGATATGGAGAAATTAGAAGTGATTGATCTTGAAGGTAATTCGATTCACGGCAATTAGAAGTAATTGATCTTGAAGGTAACTCGATTTGTGATTCTGTTTTCTGCGAGATCGAAGGCTGCAATTGGGACGAGGTTTGCGTTCTGGTTTGATTGTTATTCTAATTCACCTTCAATTCAAACTCACTCGATTGAAATTGTTAGCTAACCCTTCATGAAATCATTTGTTCTTTCTTCTGTTGCTTTCTAAAATCGTTGTTACTTTGCTTTCTAAAACTGTTTGTTCTTTCTTCATCTTTTTCTGGTTCGAGGTTTGGATTTATGTCTCGGTTGTAACAGGTAGGGTAGAAGTGGTGGTGACATTTGGTTGGAATGAAAACAAGAAGAAGCGACTTTGACATCTGCCCACCAAGTGTTCGATCAATTGCCTGAGTGAATGCTGATAATGTTCCTGTGATGATTCTACACTATGATATATAAACATACATACTCATTGTTTTGGGGACATGATTTTCGTCCAGATTACAAAGTGTTAGGGTGTCTAAAGCAGAAATTTCCAAATGTTCCTGTGATGGCATTAACTGCTACTAAAACAGCCTGGAAAGTTAGCATGGGATCGATTCAAAAACTCATTAAAAGTTGGTTATTAAGATATATTAAGTGATTGAGAAAAGCAATGTAGTAGTTGGTTATTTAGATGTGATGTATTAAGAATCAAAGGGTTTTTTTTTGTAATCATATTTTCATGTTATAATGTTCTATTTATTAAAATTTTAATAATTTTTTTAATTGATATGGTTAAATTTATTTATGCTATATTTAATGTTATATTTAGTGTTATATTCTTAGGATTAATGTTATATTTATTAAATTTTTAATAATTTTTTTAATAATTAATGGTCCCCGATTAATCCCCCGATTAATCTCCGCCTAGCCGATTAATCCCTTGACCCCAGTCCACCGTCGAGCCTACGTCGAGCGTTTTCTGCAACCTTGATTACCATATAAACGTACTTCGGGCTTACCCCGACATCGAACCTCGGTCCGGATCCTATCATACCGACACATAAAAGAATCACAAAGACTTCTAGCATACAACATTCCTCGGGCCTCGCCCGACATCGGACCGTAACCCAGAACATATACAATAAATGCCTAGGGCTAACCCCCGGGTCTTCCTACGATACATAAACATAATGGGTCGGCATTGTGGCCTTAGACCCATGCACACAGTGATGAAACTCACCTCGAACTGCTGAAGACTAGCTGAACACTTCTGACTGCTAACCGAAAACTCCTGAACTGCTGATCCTTCGGCTCCCCGAACTATCAATACCCAAATAACACTTAGACCACAATACCCTCAAAAGTCAAACCAGGTCAAACTTGGTCAAAGTCAATGCTTCGAGTTGACTCAACTCGCCGAGTTGACCCACCAACTCGTCGAGTCCCACAATCCACACGTTACTCTGGACTTCGATCCTACTCGTCGAGTCTTCCTTGAGCTCGTCGAGTTCACCTCCAAACACGTCGGGACCCTTTTACAACTGACTCGCTGAGTTCACCTTTGAACTCGTCGAGTCCATCTTCATAAGTTAGGGATATTGCCTTGGACTCGCTGAGTTCGTCCTTGAACTCGTCGAGTATGATGATCTTCAAGTCCATAATGAACCCAACTGGCTGAGTCCTCTACCAACTCAACACACACCCGCTATCAGAAGGGTTTTGGGCAAGTAAACGGCCTGACTCGCCGAGTCCTAAGAGCAACTCGTCGAGTCCTCCTAAGTCCAATTCTATTCAGACGATTTCAGCCAGGCACAAAGCATCCAGCACCTAGATCTAACCTTCTAGGGTCGAAATAACATGCAAAGCCTCCACCTTTACATTCATGCATGGCCCTTTTTGCTCAAAGGGCCATAACAACCTCTTAAACCTTGCATGGGGAGTTCTAATGGAATAAAGCTTGCACCTTTATGCCTTAACCACTCTAAATACTTCCAGATCTGAAGGGATCTTGCTTGGGGACGTCCAAATCCCAAAAGCAACCATTCTTGGACCAAAATCTTCATAGAAGGGGAAAATAATAGATCTAATGATCTAATGATCAAGTTAGAGACTTGATTACTAGAAAATGATGAGATTGAGAAGCTACTTCTGGATCCACAAGCCTTTCCTTGAGCGTTCAAGTTTCTTCTTCTTCTTCTTGACTTCAAGAACACAAAATATTCAAAAATGCCTCACAAGCATTAGGGTTTCGAGATCTGTGGGTTCTGGTCTTGGAGGCTGGAGATGAGACCAAGAGAAGGGGAATAAGATCCTTAAATAGGGTACCAAGTCCCGAATTTAGGGTTTTCCAAACCCAGACCAACTCGCCGAGTCGGTCCCCCGACTCGTCGAGTAGGCCACTTAACCCACGGCCCAAAACGCGCTCCTACTCGTCGAGTCATCCCATCAACTCGACGAGTCGCTTCCTGATTTTGAGGTTTTTCTGTCCTTTCTAGGTCTTTTGAATTCGGGGTGTTACAACTCTCCCCCACTTGAACTAGACTTCGTCCTCGAAGTCCGCTTCGGCTCACAACCCCGCAACCTTTCACGGCATTTCTAATCATTGCATACCTTGCCTGCTCGGTTCAATTCTTGAAAATATCATCATGAGAACAATCCACTCACTACAACCTTCGAGTACAACACTCTTACTCAACTGGTAATCCTTCCGGTTCTTCCCGGACACTTACTCTTGACATCTAAGGGGTTCACCCCCTTTACCCTACGATGTCACTGGCCTTCCCAAGGCAACTCGCCATAAGCAACAACCTTTCCTATCCTCATCAAGATCAAACCTTCTACTGAAACTGCAATCCTGGCCACTCCCGGTATCGGCCATCACGCCATTACCCATTGAATGATTCCACTTACTATGCTCCAAAGCTGAAAACCCCACCCAGCGTGCAAATCAGATAATCCTTCGAGTAGAAGATTCCTCTCTGCAACGGTTAACACTCAGATAAGAGCTGCGCAACAGAGTCAAATCAATCACATTGAGATTATTTAATCCCGCCGTGAGCGACTTAGCATCTCCTGATCAGCTCACTACTCTATGCACAAAATCCCTTATCATCACTCCTGCCTGAAATAATGCTGACTCTCATCCGCCTTCCGGATGAACCGAGACCACCCTGGTCCCAACTGATCTACCATTACCCGAAATACCAGTCCCCCACCGGTTACCGAACGCAAGAGCAATCTCTCAGTTGCTCTCAGCGTCTTCTGAAGATACTACGACTATCTCAACTGCTCTACCAACCAAGCCACTATGGATTTAGAAGATATGGGATCCTCGATTCCCTATCTTAACCCAAAGGTCTCTACCGGGTCCCACCTTATGCTATAAGTACACGGGCCTCGCCCACGGGTCTCACCTAAACTATACTTCAGAGCCGCCTCTCCAGCAGGTCTCACCTATCCAGGGCTATGCAAGCCCACTCCTCCTCTAATCTCAACTTGCTATCCTTTCCTGATTCTTATCATGCTAATTCGGAGATACAGGCCCCCGTCCACACTCCGCTAACTAGGAGATACGGGCCCCCGCCCACACACCGCTAACTAAGTTACTAATGAATGTTACGGCTTACCCGCAGCCTCACAACACTTCCCTCACTGTGTAACATCCCGTTTTAAATAGAATAACTAAAATAATAAACCCGGAACCCCGAGAGGTTATTTTATTATTGTATTAAATTATTATAGCCCAAAATTAAATAATAACTAGTGGGGTGTTGGTTTCGGGAAGACAAACGACAAGAATTGAATCTCTGGGAGTTAAAGTGTAATTTTGGGCTAAATTTGTAAAGATTTTCATAAGTCAAGGGGCGTTTGGTATCATTTGAGCAACCAAAGGCTTCCGAGACCCTTGCTGTCGGCGACAAAGACCATCAGTATCCGTCTTGCTGTGCAACTGCCACTTATCCTCATTCCATTCCGACATGACGTCCATGCTACCATCTTACCGGAACCGTCACTCCCGCTGTAGAGGTCGTAAACCAACCACCATTGCCGCCGCGGGAAGCTGCTGATGAAGACGAGGACCACCAGCAGGACTGCTCCTCGGCTGTTGTGCTATTATTCGAAGCAGCCTTTGACGTGGGGGAAGTTCTGTCGTCACTAGCCGTTGCTAGCCGCCGCCCATCGCCACAGAGTGGATGTGTAGGTTGCGTGGTTAAGTTTAGATCGACGTTTGGGTGTGTGCTTCAGTAGCGGGATGTCATTGTGTGGGATGCTCGTCGGAGATCGAGGAAAGGAACCACCATGGCCGCCAGCCATGGTGGCCGCCGCTTGCTTTCATGTTTCCGTCGCCACCAGCCACCATGGAAGGTGGCTGTGTGTGTGATTTCTGTATTCATTAGGTGGGTGTATTGTAGTGTGTGTTGCAGTGTGTGGGTGTGAAACCTTTGGCCGGAAAATGGAAAAGAAACCACCACCACCACCACCACCGTGAGGTGGTGGCTGCCACCATGCACCACCGTGGGTGTGTGTGTCTTAGTGATTGTGTGTGTTATTTGAATTTCAGTATTGTAAAGTGTAATTAGAATTGGAATAATGAAAAGAAAACCCTAACCACCACCGTGAGGTGGTGGCTGCCGCCTCCTGCCGCCACCGGCCACCGTATCGGGTGGCGGTGTGCTTTGCCTTGTTGTGTTCATTCGGTTGGGATGCTTGAAACCCTAATGGGCCCAATGAAGCCCTAATGGGCTTAATGAAACCTTAATGGGCCTAATGCACCCTAATTGGTCAAATAACCTAGTTATTGGGCCTAATGGGCTAATATGGGTTGGAAACCCTAATTAGGGTTTGGAAAACCCTAATGTCATGAAACCCTACTTTGGGACTTATCGGGACCACATCGAAATTATTTAACGAGCTTAAAATATTAAATTATAATTTAGAATATTAACCTAGGGCAATATTGGACTTAATGGATTAAGTCCTTAGTATATTAAGTCCTTAATGGGTTAAGTAGGAACACTTAACCCTAATCGTGACTTTGGACCATGGAAATTAGATTGGAATAATTGGATGGGCCTTAAGGAAAGACCATATAAAGGTCTGGGCCCAATTTGGAAAATTAGGCCATATGTTGGGCTTTGGCCCATGATTTTGTTGGATTAATGTCTAAGTCCATAACTATTTTGGTATGTACTTGACCCGATTAAGAGCATGGTCCTTTTGGGTTGCCTTCACCATAGCAATATGTAGGATGAATTAAGGAGAGAAAGGATTAATTATGATTTATTAATATATTATGAGAATAATATATTAAAGGAGAAATCATATTGTTTAATTAATATTAGTCAAGAATTAATTAAGAATTAATTTTATGGGTAAAAGAGATTAATTAAACTTAGGGGACTGGAATTGTAATTATAAGATAATTACAATTGGGCTATGGATCACCTAATAATATATAGGTTGGACGAATTCTATGGGAAGCCCATAAGGAATTCGTCCAAGGGATATGTTAAAGGAGTCCATGGGCTGCTTAGGGCCTAAGCAGCCAGATTAGGGTTTCCTAGTTGCAAACCCTAATAGACTACATGTATATAAAGGACCCCTATGCCCCCAAAAACGTGGCTAAGTGTTCCTTTAGGGTTTCCAGCCCTTTTTGGTGCCTCCCCTATTTTCTCTCCTTCATCCAATTGCTTAGTGGTGTTTGTGACTCCATTAGAGGTGCAATACTTGAGGCACTAAGCTTTCTGAAGCCAATCAAAGCAAGGAATTGATTGTTATTGCTATATAACAATCAAATGTAATTACTAAACCCTTATTTCAGTTCATATAATGTTAGATCTAGGGTTTATGGCTTTGGATAATCAATTGCATGTTCATTAGACAAACTAGATCCAAAGCTATTAGGGTTTGCATGTACACCATAGGAATGATGTATTGCTCGAAACCCATCAGATATGACTTTTGGGCTTTTATACTGTGAGTTGGACCTTGGGCTTGGAACCCAATTATTAATTGGGTATTGTTTGATGTTGACAGTTTGGGAATCTGTCAACCAGCAGCGGGTGCTTTACCTACGGGACTTCAGCAGTGCCAGGTGAGTTATCCTCACTATACTAAGGGGTCTAAGGCACCAAGGCCGGCCCAATGGATTAATATCCTAGTAGTTGTTATGATAAGTATGTACTAGATATGCATGCTAATTGGATATGCTAGTTTGGTAGGCCTGTAGGACTACCTGTGATGATATTGATTATTTGTACGTGCATTGGATATGATATCCTAGTAGTGGTAGTATGTTGAGTATGAGCTAGAGTTGCATGCTAGTTGTTATGCCAGTTAGGTAGATCTGTTAGACTACCGTAGTATTATGTGATTACTTGTATGTGCATTAGTTATGTTATATGTTGATATGTTATGTGGGTTGGGTTGAGGTTGTACTGCTCCGTGCGGTAGCCAACAAACCCTAGGAGCATTCCAAATACGAGCTGTGGGCCCGGTAGGCAATCCAGACTCGTACTGTGGGCTCAGTAGCATTCCAGATATGCGCTGTGGGCCCGGTAGGCAATCCAGACTCGTACTGTGGACTCGATGGCAAGCCAGATGTGAGCTGTGGGCCCGTAAGGCAATCCAGACTCACACTGTGGGCCCAGGGGGTAATCCAGTCTGTTAAGCTGTGGACCCATTGCATGTTGTTCTGTTCATTTGTGATGTTATGAGGTTGCTGACATGGTTACGTGGATTGTATGTGTATTGGTATTTGGGGGAATTCACTAAGCTTTTGGGCTTACAGTTTCAGTTTATTGTTTCAGGTATGTCAGGGAATCGTGGCAAGGCAAAGGCGTGATCGTACAGCTCCTCACTTGTTATGACTTTATTTCTGGGATACTCTGATATTAAACTATTTTGAAAACATTTTTGTAATGACTAATGGGTTTTGAATTGTTTAAAAAGTTTTAAATTGGCTTGACTTTTATGGGTGTTACAAGTTTGTTTCAGAGCCTTGGTTTGAGTGAATTGGAGGAACATTCGTGTAAATCTAGTCTCAAATCAAGGAAAGATTTTCAAAATGGTTTTTAAATGGTTTTCAAAATAAGTGAAGGAGGATGCAGGGTGTACGATCAGCTGGAGCCAGTAAGTAGACCCTAAAATACCATACAGTTATTTGATTATGTGATATGTTAGAACAGCATGCTAGTACTAGGCTATGGATCTTCAGGAATTGCATGATAGAATTGCCTGAATACATGATGCTTGCTAGCCTATATTTTCCTTTATATGAGATTGACACCATTACTGTAGTTGCTTAGTGTATGCATCACGGATGTACATAATTAAAATCTTATAGCCTGAGAATGTTTGATTTGGCCTTATGTTCTGTTCTTGTTTTGGGAGCTTAGGGAAGGATTGGATATTCGAAAGTCTATAGGGTCCAGCGTTATGTATGGTTAGCATACACTAGTACTACAGGGTTGGTGGAAGTTTCAGGGATGGGTGGGTTGTGTGAGGCCGGAAGGCCCGTTATGAGATATTTAGCATTCCTCTACGAGTGAGGATTGAGCGCTCGCTATGTTTATGTACATTGTTAGGGTGTTGTGGTGATACTTGAGGCAAATATGGGTAGGTGTGGAAGGTAGCATGGGCCGGTTCTACTGAAAGCACAGGACCCATACGTGTAGCAAGGAAGTCACAACCCCTGGGGTTTAGTTGGGATTTTGTTCCCGGTTATTATATGGACTATACGAGATCTTTTGGTGTATTGCCAGAATGGTGGTTACGAGACATCTTGAGAACGAATCCGGGTTAGGATCTGGAGCTGGCAGCCAGGATAGGCCAGCATTGTCAGAGGATCGTTTCAGTGAGATCATCTGGGAGGAGGTGATCGAGATTGTTTGGGGACAGTTGCCAGAGATGTTTAGGTCTATCAAAACCGCCTTGGTTGAGTATTTTGTCGAGCGCTATGCAGCCATTGCTGAGACGGTTGTCGTGACAGCTATAACAGCTGTAACGACGGTAAGGGGAGGAGCTAGTCGGGCTTTCTAGTACCGGGATTTGTTACTGGGACATATTCTGATGAGCAGAGGGCTGCAGTTACTTGGGATCAGGAAGATGTTATGTACTTGTTACATTCGCGGGTTAAGCGGGAGAGTCTAGCACATGAGTTTCTAGATTAGAGGCTTTGGGGGTTTTGCTCGAGGCCGGAATGTGAGTCATGGGGACTCCGGAAAGGAGTAATGATTATGTTCAGCTGGAGTTATACAGCTGGAAGTAAAATGGTCAATTGGTAGTATTGGAATGTCGTTTTCTAGGGCAAGGATGGTGCCCTTTCAATTTACGAGCTCGAAGGATTGAACAGGCTTGTGACCCCAGGATCAGGTTGTATTCTAGCTCGGGGTCAATTGGTCGCCGGGATTGGCGATAATAGTTTAGCGCTGGTAAGCGTGGGTGGGTCGATGTGGCATAAGTATCATGTGAGGTCCGGTTCTCCTTGGATCTCTGGTGTCGGACGGAAATGACTGATTATGCGATCGGTTATGCTTTTGGGATTGGAGACGATTGAGCGGGTAAGTGAGTGAGGGTGCGCGGCCCTAACTGATATGATTTCTTGATCCCGAGAACGGGAGCTTTGTTTGGAGCACATTGGGAAGAAGGGTATTATATGGGAGGTTCGCGGACAGGGTCCCAAGGGATGGTTATTCAGTATTGTCAGGGTTCAGTGGTGTTAGTAATCGTTATTGATTGGTGTATGAGAGCGCCAAGGGAAATAGCTTGTTGCTGAAGTATTAGTAGAGCATCTATCTTTGGACTTCAAGATTTAGGTGTGGGATCATCCAAGTATTAGGGATTGTCGGTATCACGGGGATTCAGGAAGTGTTCAGATAGTTCTTAGAAGTGTGTGATCACTTGTGATTGGCTAGTAATGGAGCACTAGTTGAAAGGAGTTGGTTGTCATCGGATCGATCATTGGAAGATGAGAAGAATCGGGAATTCTCCAATTTTCATGTGTTGAGAAGACTTAGTCAAATCTAAGTGGGGGAGAATTATCCCGAGATTCAGAAACAGGAGTGGTTTTGAAAATGGGATAAGTTTCGCATCGTTGTTAGAAAGGAAGACAACCCAAGTGGCTATTTGGTTTGAGGATTGTGTGAGTGAGGAGTTCGGTAAAACTCCCCAGCATGTGAATCGCGCCATCTCGGTGCTTGATAGCAGAATTAGGAACTTTCAGGTTGAACGTCAGCCATTGAAAGTTTGTCTGTTGCTGTTCAGATTGCGGTTTCAAGAAGGGTCAGACAGGCGTTAATCGGTGAACCACCCAGAAAGCGGGAAATTCTCCGAAGGAAATTCAAGAGGTGACAGTTGAGAAGCTAGGGACGCGTCACCAACTTCCTTGTGCAGTATGCTTACATTTCCTAAGTCTTTGGGGGTATGTTTTCCTTCAGTAGTGGAATAGACTTTTGATTCATATCGGACTTGGATTTCGGTAACCTTAGGAATAATTGTGGAAGTTTTCTTGGACTAGTTTTGGTATTAGTAGAATCGGATCAGTCTCGATCCAGTATGGGCTTTGTGGCGAGTGAATGTGGAGTTAGGGGTTCCCAATTATGTACATGGTAGTGATTCTTTGTGTGTAGCGGCGGCTATTAAAGGTGGCAATAGAGTTGGTTCGATGTACGTGTGATCAGGTCTGGATTATAGTCTGCAGATTGGATCTAGAGTTCGACTACCGTTCTATTCTGGGGTCGCGTGCGACCATGGTTGTAGGATTTTGCTTGTATAAGCAACTTGTTCTATAGGTGGATCGTGCATAGTGGGATTTCAACATTATGGCACAGGTGGGTGTTGTAAAGGACGTTGGTTAGGCCTTTCTTTTGGATAAGGTTGATAGTTTATCAGGAGCATTCCAGTCATGGGCTGAGGGCCAGGTAGGGCATACCAGACTCATGCTGTAGGCTCAGAGGCAATCCAGACCAATGCTGAGGGCCTTGTAAGGGTATTCCAGTCATAGGTTGTGGGCCTAGTAATCGTAGTAGTTTATTTCTTCTGTTTGAGCGCTTTTGGAATAGACATATCGTTGAGATTTTGGGCGAGTCGTAAGCGGCCAGGAGGAATCAGAAGAATTTGTGAGAAATACAAGGGCAGGTCCTTGAACATCAAGTTATGAGTTTAGACCCGAGTTTCGTATATAGTGGTATTCTGATCTAGGGTATTCCATCCTGAGGATGACCGGACCCTATGACTGATTAGACATGACATGTTTTGGTATGCCAACCTGAGGGTTGATTGGGCCAAACATGCGCAGGATACGAGGGTATTCCATCCCGAGGATGACTGGACCCGTCGTAGGCATGCCTGGTATTCCAGCCTGAGGCTGATTGGGCCAGGTATGAGTGTTGGTGCTTATGAGCCGGTTATTATATGTATGTGGTTCGGTAACTAAGGAAACATTGTCTTGACAAACCTAAAAGGGTTCATCTCCCAGTTTCCATCCCGTTATTCATTATATTACTGGGAAGTGGTTATCGAAACAAGTTTCTCTTGAAGGAGTACCTAATCTCTTGTCAAGAAAAGAATTACAGATTGTAGTGTGGAGTTTGTGATTCTATTTACGGGTGAGGACCCCAGGTTATTAGCAGTTGAGTAGCCAGTTGGGAGATAAGTGCAATGAATTCAACAGCAATGATCCAGTGTGGGCAGTCTGTCAGGAAGCCAGACCATCTCGAGACTTCAGAGTTTGGTTTGAGTAAATGTGATCTTAATGCAAGGGATTCCTTTATTTTCAGGTTTTAGAACCCTGTGATGGTTGGTTCCGGTTGCCTTGGAAAGGCTGGGGTTATGCTCGAGGTTATAGTCGTGTGGTTCAAGTTGGCTGGTGTGTAAGGGATGATAAGAAACGATTTCGAGGACGAAATCAAATTTAAGTGGGGGAGAGTTGTAACATCCCGTTTTAAATAGAATAATTAAAATAATAAACCCGGGACCCCGAGAAGTTATTTTATTATTGTATTAATTTATTATAGCCCAAAATTAAATAATAATTAGTGGGGTGTTGGTTTCGGGAAGCCAAACGACAAGAATTGAATCTCTGGGAGTTAAAGTGTAATTTTGGGACTAAATTTGTAAAGATTTTCATAAGTCAAGGGTGTTTGGTATCATTTGAACTTAATATGAAAGGTTTTTGAATGGCTGGGGCAAAAAGGGTAAATTGTGTACCTAAGCTGAAATGAATTTGTCATGTAGGGGTCAAATGGTAAATTTGGGATTTATATTGAAAGAAAATAAGGAAGGAGGGGCTAAGAGTGTCATTATGGACCAAAGTTTGGGATGTAGCCGGTATATAATGTAGCGATCAGCGAACCCTATCCCTAAAGGCTCTAACCATCCAGCCGCCACCTCCTTCGTCTAGCCGCCTCTACCATCAGCTTCTTCCTGTTCCGAGCAACCAAAGGTTGCCGACACCCTTGCTGCCGACGACAAAGACCATTGCTATCCGTCTTGCTGTGCAACTGCTGATGGGTTTTGAGCATTCCAACACTTCCTAAGTGTACATGTAACCCTAATAACCTTGGATCTATGTTTGTCTAATTATCATGCAAAGTTGAATTCCAAGGTTATATTCCTATCTAGCATACATGGGGAACAAATTTTAACTTGCATGAAAGATAGAATAACTTACCTTGTTGTTGCTTATGATCCTTGAAACCTTGTGAGCCTAGCACCCCAAGTGTGATGCCTCAAATGCTTCACACAACACCAAATGCTTTTGGAATGACTTTTAGAGAGAATACACAGTTCTAAAATCAGCCTAGCCCTCTTGTTTCTTATGTGTAGCCGATTTTGGTGGAGAATGGGTTTCTTATATAGTGTTGACACATCTAGGGTTACACCATGTAAACCCTAATGTGTCATGACTCTTCATTTCCATGACCCATGGGTTTGTAACTCCCATGGAGCATCCATAGAGCATCCTATGGGTGGAACCCAACTTGATAATCCATGGAGCCTCTTAGCCCACTATATAAGATATGGAAGATTTACATAATCTACTCATATATTTAATTAGTTATCTTTTGATCACTTAATTAATTCTAAATTAATTCTTGATCAAACTAATTAAATAATATTATTAATATATTAGAACTTATAATATATTAATAAACCATAAGTGTTATTTCTCTCATTTTAGTTTATCCAATTGCATGGTGCCATGCAACCCAAATGGACCATGCCGGGTCGGGTCAAGTACATACCAGAAATAGTTATGGACTTAGACACCTTATCCAACAGTCTCCCACTTGGATAAGTCTAATAACTATAACTGCAATACTTCAGGAACCGATCGGCAATCGTAGCTCTTTCAAGGTCTCTCGGAACTGAGAAGATGATGATACGCCATTTAAGATAAGTGATCATATAATCCTCTGTTCTAGATATCAGCCGGACAAATACATGGAACAATGTCTTACTTATTGTCCAGCAGTTTGTTTCCCGATTTCCGATTTGTTTGACAAAGAACTTAATTGAACACATCAACTTAGTTCTGACCGGGCCCGGTACATAGGTCAAAAAAAAATCATCGAGGGGCCCAGATATCAGCTTCTAATCCAAGAAGGAACAGATAAACTTCGACTCATATGTTTGTTCTACCACTCATTGAATTATACACAAAAGCACGTTTTATAACATCGAGTTACCAATGCGTTAACGTACAATAAATACATAACCAACTCATAAGTAACAAATCATATCTCTAGGTTTGAAGACTTATATGATATTACCGTCTCACGATCATTCAAGATAAATTCCATGAAGTGATTCCAGTGAGCGTGGGTAGAGTCCAATGCTCAGAACTTATGAGCACTCATGAGTGTTGTAGCCATGTCCAACAACTTAGACCTCTGCATCCAATCATGACAGTCTTGATTCATATCTACTTCCGATATATGACCGACTGTGGAGGTTCGAATAATATGATATACCAAACATAATTATTCTGGAAGTGAAAACATGCAAAAGAAATATAGTAAACGATCGACAAGAGATAGCAACACTTTACTCATAAATAACAGCTTTTATTTATCATCAAATGTCAATTACATTTTACAAATTTCAAGATTATCTAACTACTAAAACTAATATCATCCTTCAGCCCTATGCTCCGAGCATGCTGGAGATGCTTAGCCCGAGTCAGTCCCTTCGTGAGGGGATCTGCTGGGTTCTCATCCGATGATACCCTCTTTGCCACGAGGATTCCTTCTTCTATTCGATGTCTGATGAAGTGATATTTTCTGTCAATGTGTCTGGATCTCCCATGATCTCTTGGTTCCTTGGCTAAGGCAACCGCACTATTGCTGTCACAGAAAATCTCCATTGGCTCCTTTATAGCTGGTACAACTCCAAGGTCTCCAATGAAGTTCTTTAGCCATATCGCCTCCTTTGCTGCCTCGCTAGCTGCTATATACTCTGATTCGCAAGTTGAATCAGCCACTGTCTCTTGCTTGGAACTCTTCCAAGAAATTGCTCCTCCATTTAAGGTAAAGACCTAGCCTGACTGAGAGCGGAAATTATCCCTATCAGTCTAAAAGCTAGCATCACTATACCCTACAACTCTTAAGTCTTCACTCCCACCGAGGGTAAGGACCCAGTCCTTAGTCCTCCGTAGGTACTTGAGGATATTCTTTACCGCAGTCCAGTGTGCCTTGTCAGGGTTCCCCTGATACCTGCTAACCATGCTCAAAGTAAAGGCTACATCAGGTCGAGTACACGTCATAGCATACATGATCGATCCTACAGCCGAAGCATAAGGTATTCGACTCATTTCTGCTATCTCAGCCTCAGTACTAGGGCTTTGTGTCTTACTCAATCTGGCATTACTCTGGATGGGTAACTCTCCTTTCTTGGAGTCCTGCATGCCGAATCTCTTCAACACCTTATCCAAGTAAGTACTCTGACTAAGTCCAATTAGTCTTTTACTCCGGTCTCTCAAGATCCTTATCCCTAGAATATAGGCAGCTTCTCCTAGGTCCTTCATAGAGAAACACTTCCCAAGCCAGGACTTAACTTCCTGCAGAGTTGGGATGTCATTTCCTATGAGTAGTATGTCATCCACATACAATACCAAAAAGCTAACTATACTCCCACTAGCCTTGACATATACACAAGATTCATCTTCACTCCTAGAAAAGCCAAATTCCTTGACTTTCTCATCAAAGCAAAGATTCCATCTGTGAGGTGCTTGCTTTAACCTATAAATGGATTTCTCAAGCTTACACACTCTATTTGGGTACTCTGTGTTGACAAAACCCTCTGGCTGACTCATGTAAACATCCTCAGCCAACTTTCCATTAAGGAAAGCGGTTTTGACATCCATTTGCCATATTTCATAGTCATAAAATGCGGCTATGGCTAACAGAACCCTAGTAGACTTAATCTTGGCCACTGGAGAAAAGGTCTCATCATAATCAATTCCCGGAGTTTGTGAGAAACCCTTTGCAACCAGTCGTGCCTTATAAGTGTGTACATTACCATCCATGTCGGTCTTCTTCTTGAAGATCCATTTGCACCCTACAGTCTTACGACCTGGTACATTCTCAACCAAGTTCCAAACTTGATTGTCATACATGGACTGTATCTCGCTGTCCATTGCCTCTTTCCACTTGGTTGACTCAGGGCCTGCCATGGCTTCCGCGTAGCTGTTAAGTTCATCCAGACCTATCAGTGTCTCATCACTGATAAGTGTATCACCTTCCGCAGTAATATGGAATCCATAGTAATGCTCAGGTGCATTCCTAACCCTTGTGGAATGCCTCAGAGGTACAGACTTGTCAATTGGCTCAACAGAAGTTTCCTCCTCAAGTTGAGTGCTAGGGTTTGAAGTTCCTTCACCACTTGAGTCTTGAATTTCTTCAAGGTCAACTTGCCTCCCACTGTCTCCTTGGCTTATGAACTCTCTCTCTCGAAAGAAAGCCCTCCTAGCTACAAAGACCACATTCTCACTAGGTCTGTAGAAGAGGTAACCAAAGGATTTCTGTGGGTAGCCGATGAAAATACACCTCTCACTTCGAGGTTCGAGCTTATCATGAGTCTCGCGTCTCACGAAAGCCTCGCAACCCCAAATCTTAATGTGGTCTAGTTTGGGTACTTTACCAGTCCACATCTCGTGAGGAGTTTTGGCAACTTTCTTTGTGGGAACTAGATTAAGGATATGGGCGGGAATCTCTAAGGCATACCCCCAAAATGATATTGGTAGCGAAGCTCGACTTATCATGGAACGAACCATATCCAACAAGGTTCGATTACGCCTCTCAGCTACACCATTCAACTTCGGTGTCCTGGGAGGTGTCAATTGTGAGACAATCCCACATTCCCTAAGATAGTCGAGGAACTCTGAACTAAGATACTCACCACCTCGATCGGATCGAAGCATCTTAATGTTCCTGCCCAATTGATTTTCGACTTCCTGTTTAAACTCTTTAAACCTCTCAAAAGTCTCTGACTTATGCTTGATTAAGTAGACATATCCATATCTACTGTAATCATCAGTAAAAGTCAAATAATAACGATTAGCATCCCTTGTGGCATGTTTGAAGGGCCCACACACATCTGTGTGTATAAGATCCAACAAACCTTCACCCCTCTCACAAGAACCTGTGAAGGGTGACTTTGTCATTTTTCCAAGTAAGCATTATTCGCAACTATCATCTGACTTTAGGTCAAATGACTCCAATACTCCATCCTTTTGGAGTTGGCCTATGCGTTTCTTGCTTATATTTCCAAGACGACAATGCCATAATGATGCTTTATCCAAGTTATTATCATTAAAAGAATCAATACACAATACATTATTTCCTAAGTTATCAACCACAGATACAGTTTCATACACACCATCACAAGGTAATGCTTTAAAATAAAGAACATTATTAAAGAAAGCATTAATCGAACCAACTTCATTATCAAATGAAAAGGTGAAACCTTGTTTATACAATGCATGAAAGGAAATAATATTTCTTGCCATTTCTGGCGAATAACAACATTTATTCAAATCTAAACTAAACCCACTACTTAGCGATAAAGTATAAACTCCAATCTTGGTGACAGGTAAAGCTTTCCTATTCCCCCATGATTAAGTTTATTCTTCCATGCTCCACATTCTCACTTCTTCTTAGTCCCTACAAATCAGAACAGATATGAATACCACAACCGGTATCAAGGACCCAAGAGTTAGAATGGGGTGAGTTATTAGATAAGATAGTGTAAATACCTGCATGGTTGGGTTTAACTTTCCCATCCTTCACATCTTGCTGGTACTTTGGGCAGTTCCGCTTCCAATGTGACTTTTCATGGCAATAGAAGCATTCAGCCTCTTTAGGGTCAGAAGAAGGAGTGACAAAATCTTTCTTGGTTCCACTTGAAGAAGAGCCATCAAGGGTGCTAGCCTTGGTACCCTTCGAAGAGCTCTTCCTCTTCTTCCCTCTACCTTTCCCGATTGCCAAAACCGGGGCGGAGTTTGGAGTAGGAGTGTTAACAACCGACTTACCCTTAAGACCTGTTTCTGCGGTCTTTAGGAGTCCCTGAAGTTTGCTGAGTGTGACCTCTTCCTTATTCATGTGATATGTCATGCGGAATTGATCATAGCACGATGGTAAGGAGTGCAAAATGATATCTATTGCAAGCTCCTCAGGGAAGTTCACATTAAGCTTCAGCAACCGATCCACATACCTTTGCATTTTTTGCATGTGGCTCGTGACGGATTCCCCGTCCTTCATCATGGTTGTTATGATAGAGCATATGATTTCATACCTCTCTTGTCGTGCACTTTGATGGTATCTTTCCATCATATCTTGGTGCATTTCAAAAGGGTAGAAGTCCTCATAGGACTTTTGGAGTTCCGGTGTCATGGTGGCCAACATGATGCATGCCACTTTTGTAGCATCCCTTTCATGTGCCCGGAAGTCAGCGATCTCCTGGGGAGTTGCAGTGGTCTCATCAATCGCCTTAAGCTCCTTGTCAAAGACATATTCTTTGTCCTCGTAGCGGGTAATCATCCTGATGTTTCTGATCCATTCATTGAAGTTGGATCCATCAAAAGTGACTTTCCCACACAAGTTCATAAGGGTAAAGGAGCCATTAGGATTAGAGCCAGAAGCAGCATTGTTTGAAGACATCTGAAAGAAGAGAACAAGATTAGTTTAGATATTAAGAGAGTCCTTAATAAAACACCCAAATGTAATATTAAGGCTAGGATCCAATCACAATATATTATAACTTAGAAGAGGTATGCCGTAATCCAAGCTATAACATATTTGAAAGGTAGGTGAATGACGATTCACCAATTTCCACCATGAAAAACGAAATATAAATATTAGGTTTTTAATTGGTTCTTAGAAATTCCTAGATTCTTTTGAGATTCAATGAACTTTTCAAAGGCATGTTTCAATCTTGAGTGTGCCCTCCAAGTTTTGTGACTGGGATACCGAGGATCACAAAACGAGGTGTGAAGTAACCATGCAAATCACTTGGTACCCTCAAGGTTTATCACTCAATCGATGTGCCGGTAAACCACACACACTCCACCGATGCTATGGTAAACCTTAAGTCACCCTTTACCTACCTTGTTAAGTCCAAGTTAGTGTGCCGGTTAACCACACACGCTCCACCAACGACTTAAACAAAGTGTAAAGTGTAATTTCATGGATTAGCACCTTATTCACATTTTCCTAAAGTAACTAAGATTGGGAATTTAATAAAAGCATTTAGTTACTTTATAATATTCATCATACTTTTAATGAGAATTTATAAGTCCTTGTCTTACCCGTTCGGCTAACGACCCTCCACCGATCAAGGAAGCGGTGGGTGAGAGTGGACACCCATTAAGTTGCCATTTTATAGGCAACAACCTTATACTCCCCTTATAGACCGGCTTCGTGAATGAGGCGTACTAGCGGTAAGACGACTTGACGTTATACATATATATATTAGTAACTTATAATATTATAAAGTATAAGGGTTGAATTTTGTGACAACCGTCAAAATTCGAGTCGGTTCTAGATTTGAATAAACTTAGTTGCACATATACGCACGACACATACTGGACTTAGTGACTAGAAGCTCAGTTATAACCTAATAGAAACTCGGAAGCAACTAGAAACAATGGATAATGTACTTAGATTTCACATTGATATGTGAATTCTACAACTACTTAACTGTAGAGGCTATCCATATTCGGGTCACTCTTTGACTCGAACACCTTTTCATGAATCATATACACACATCATGCACTTGACCTAGAAGTAGAAATTAGGTCAAAGTCTCATAGAAACTTAAGTCAAAGTTGAAGACTAGGACTAGTATACTTGATTCCTCAATTTCGCTTGAATCTCGGAATCACTACATAGAATGCCAATAAACCGATAAAAATAAATTACAAACATTATTTATAACTATAAAAGAGTTATAATACCATAAGATAATTTAAAGTCTCAAATATTCTATTTATTTTGATATCCAAATTTTTACAAACTCTCAAAAACCCTAAAAACCCTAAAACTTAAATTTTATAAAGTTTAACATCAAGAATTCTATAAAAATAGTTATGAAACTTATAATATTATCTTAAAACAATTAAATTCAGGGAAATATAATCAAGGAAAATAAAAATTTAAGTCATTAACATTCATCCTTAATTTATAAGTCAAAAATCAAGGTTTCATGAATAAAAACTTGATTTTAGTGCACATTTTATATAAAATTTAGATATTTTATAAAATAACTTAAATTTTATAAAACAAAATGAATGAGAAAGGGTTATTATACTCAAAATTTCGGACCCCTCTCTTCCCATATCTCTCTCTCACACTCTCATTCTCCAACACACACATATCTCTCTTCTTTCTCTCTCTAGAAAACTCTCTCTACCTTCTCTCTAATTTTTTTTCTCCAAACACCACAACCATAGCCTCTTAACCACGAAATTATGGAGATTCATAAGGGTTTTTCAAGCCACAAATAAATTTAAGGTAAAGAACATACATCTCTTGAAGATCCACAACAATGATTTAAGCCATGCATGTGCATTTTACTTCAAAAACCGACTTCTACTTCTTCATCTTCTTCAAACTTGTTTTCTTTATGTTAAAATGGTTTTTAGAACATAATGGATGTGTTTTAACACCATGCATGTATGATAAACAAGGTTGCATGTTCATGATCTTAGTGCAAAAATCGATTTTAAGGATTAAAACATCAAACTCAAGTTAAGAGTTTTTGAGAAACAAAATTTTGTTCATAAATGAATGTATACATTTTGATAAGTTTTAATCTTTTGATCTCTGGAAACATGACTAGAATATAAGTTTATCATGATATCTTTTAAAATATTTCAAAAGATTTACTCAAAGAAATGATGAAAACTCATTTTTCTAACCAATCACCATGCATGCAATCTGCCAGATTTCTTTACCTGACTTTAAACTGTCATATCTCACTCATTTCTTAACCAAAATTCGAGATTCTTTTTCTGAAATATAATATTTTTAGTTAGCTTTCAAACCCATCTGACCTCACTGGAAAATTCAAATATTTCGATTTTTAGCAATTTTTACAAAACTGTTGCTCAATCAGCACCTTTTTGTGAATACTTGTTTTGTATTGCATGTTCAAAGATCTTATTCATCACTAAAAATCAAGGAAAAATTAACTTGAGCACTTAACATCATGTATTAAGAGGTATAAAAATATCTTGATTCAAAAGCCTTTGGAACATGTTGCAAAAATTCTCAAAGTAACATCAATAATTTTTACCAAAATCACAAAAATCAAGTTTTCGCTATAATTGTTTGAGCCTTTAGGCATGTTTTTCGACATCAAAAATAAAAAAACAATTTTTCATTGTTATTAAATTGTTTGAAGTTGCATTCTGGAAATTTTCAGCTCAATATATATTTTCTTTATTTTTACATGAAAATAATAATAAAATAGAGTGTTAAAGCATATAAAATACTTAAACTTGTAAATAAATTCTGGAAATATTTGTGGATGACCCTTTAAGTTAATAAACATCTCTCATAAAGTTTCATCGATTTTTGTTACTGTTTAGTATGGTTTTTAATTTTCTTTTTATTTAGCTCTAATAAATCATAAAACCACTTTAGGGAATGTGAAAATATTATTTCTTATTTTTCGCAGCTTGTACCTTATATTTAAGACTCCGAAAAATATTTTGGGAATTTTTGAAAATGTATATCTATTTTTCTTGAATTTTTGTGTTTATAATGGACTAAAAACAGGAAAAATAGTTTTACTCATCCAAAATTCATGAAAATTTACCAGAAACTCTTATAATATGTTAGGATGATACATAAAAATTTTGATGATTTTTATCTTCTGTATGCTATTTTTCTTCTATTTTCCCAAGATTTAATACACTTAAATGTACAAAAATCAGAAAAATTGTGTTAAACTTTTTGAAAACACATATTAATATTTTTCCTAGATTATGTACACTGTAAAATAGTTACACAAAAATTACAAGAATTTTTCATGATAATTTACTATTTTTCCATGATTTTATGATTATTCATGGAATTAAATGGTGAAAAATAGTTAGACAAATCAAAAATTCAAGAACATTTATCTTAAGGTGTTTGACTTCAATTAAAAATGAAATACAAAGTTTGGGAAAGTTTAGAACTAAATTGATTTTGTTTTGAATATTTAATCATTGGAACGCCTCTAAAATGTTAAATATTAACATTTCAATAATGGAAATTTTCCACTTAAATTGTTATATAACAATTGATTCTTTGAAACTTAATTTCCACAGAAAAATGTTTGTAACTTATCAATATTAAATTTTGACACATTATTGGCATAATTCTATTGTAGTAGTAAGTATACTAGTATTAGATTTCAATTAGAGACTCATTAGTGTGTAACATCGTTGTAGGAAAACGATAGTGGTACGAGTGGAGCGTAGATCAAGGCATCATTTGCATCATCTCAATGCATTGTGAGTATTCACGCACTCCCCTATTTTCAGTTTTTATGTTTTGGGGTGGAAAAGCATGTCCCGAAAAACTATTATTTGAATGTTGTATTTAAATTGATTTGTATCAAACATGATTGCTATTTTATTGCTATATCTATCTATGTATGTCTATGCAACACGGAACATGAGAACTTATCATATTAAGGCCCTTCCCTTATCTCTAACCATTAACTCTTTGAGCCAATGGTCATTATGGATAGCGCTATTAGGAATTGACAACTCCTCACTCGCCCGATTGCTGGAGTGCATGATACCATATTAATCTATGGAACGATAAGCATAGATCTTGATAGGGCTTCAGTCATAGGTTTGGTTGAGAACTCATTGTTTGCTCATACACATACAAACTTGTTATTTATTATGGCAATAAACTCGTTTATCAATTATAGCAATCAACTTTGTTTCTTATTATAGCAATAAACTTTGTATCTCATTATAACAACGAACTTTTGTTACTAAATACTTATTTACTTGTTTTAGCAACAAAATTGGTTGCTTCTTATAGTAACAAACTTGTTTGCTCCTTGTAGCAATGAAACTTGATTACTCATTTTAGTAACAAACTTTATTTCCCATGAGGATATGAACGTTGCATCTCTTTTGAGCAACATACTTTATTTCTCATGATGACAACGAACTTTGCTTACACAAACTTATTTACTCATTTTAGCAATATATTTTTATCTATGGAAACTTATATCAAAATTTGATTTCGATTCATGAAACCAATATTATTTTTAAACTTGTGAGTACTCACCAACTATTTTTATAGTTGACGCTCGTTTTACATGCTTTTTCAGGAATCATCGAGTAAGTGGCATTTAGGGACACTTCAGTTTTAGGAGCATTCGCATGTGTTGTATTTCAATTTACATTGTAATTTCTTTTAAAAGTTGTTCAAACCCATTGTAAAATTGTAATGATTTTTAATACTATGGTTGGTGTTGTCTTTTAACTTTTGCTATGAAACCCTTTATACTTCCACGCCTCGTGTTTCCGCTTTAGCGGGGTGTGACAAATTTTAACTTTTAAAATTCTAAGGGTTGGAACTAAAGTTTTAATCAAGACTTTACATGTTCCAAAACTTGAGGGCAAGTTTTGTAAACTTCCAAAACTTTTCATTTCTTATAACTTATGAATTAATTGAGTAATAAAAATGAAGACTCTTCATTTTTATAACTCTTGTGTTCTTTTAATGGCTTTAATAAAAGTGAGACTTTTGGTTTTCCATAACTTGAGGACAAGTTATGGACTCCATTAAAACACATTATGATCATGAATTAAACTACCATGAAGGTTACAAACAATTCCTATGATCATCTAATCTTCATAAGTTCAAGAACATGAATATGAACACTTTCAAGAATCAAAAATTACACTTAAAAAAAACTTGTAATTTTAATAATTGCCATTGTAAATGGATTAGCATAAACATTACACCATCTAAAACAAGCTTTAAAACATCAAAACAGTTTAGGGTAATGTTTCTAGTCCATTTCCAGCAACAAATGTGCAAACTTTCATACGAGCAGAAAACAGAAAAAAGATTTTTTTCCAAGTTGTTTGCACACAAAAAAAAAAACAACAAACGAACCTGGCTCTGATACCACTGATGGGTTTTGAGCATTCTAACACTTCCTAAGTGTACATGCAACCCTAATAACCTTGGATCTATGTTTGTCTAATTATCATGCAAAGTTGAATTCCAAGGTTATATTCCTATCTAGCATACATGGGGAACAAATTTTAACTTGCATGAAAGATAGAATAACTTACCTTGTTGTTGCTTATGATCCTTGAAACCTTGTGAGCCTAGCACCCCAAGTGTGATGCCTCAAATGCTTCACACAACACCAAATGCTTTTGGAATGACTTTAGAGAGAATACAAACTTCTAAAATCGGCCTAGCCCTCTTGTTTCTTATGTGTAGCCGATTTTGGTGGAGAATGGGTTTCTTACATAGTGTTGACACATCTAGGGTTAGACCATGTAAACCCTAATGTGTCATGACTCTTCATTTCCATGACCCATGGGTTTGTAACTCCCATGGAGCATCTATGGAGCATCCTATGGGTGGAACCCAACTTGATAATCCATGGAGCCTCTTAGCCCACTATATAAGATATGGAAGATTTACATAATCTACCCATATATTTAATTAGTTATCTTTTGATCACTATAAGTGTTATTTCTCTCATTTTAGTTTATCCAATTGCATGGTGCCATGCAACCCAAATGGACCATGCCGGGTCGGGTCAAATACATACCAGAAATAGTTATGGACTTAGACACCTTATCCAACAACTGCCACTTATCCCCATTCCATTCCGACTTGACATCCATGCTACCATCTTACCGGAACCGTCACTCCCGCTGTAGAGGTCGTAAACCAACCACCATTGCCGCCGCGGGAAGCTGCTGATGAAGATGAGGACCACCAGCAGGACCGCTCCTCGGCTGTTGTGCTATTATTCGAAGCAACCTTTGACGTGGGGGAAGTTCTGCCGTCACTAGTCGCTGCTAGCCGCCGCCCATCGCCACGAAGTGGCTATGTAGGTTGCGTGGTTCAGTTTAGATCGACGTTTGGGTGCGTGCTTCGGTAGCGGGATGTCATTGTGTGGGATGCTCGTCGAAGATCGAGGAAAGGAACCACCATGGCCGCCGCTTGCTGTCATATTTCCGTCGCCACCAGCCACCATGGAAGGTGGCTGTGTGTGTGATTTCTGTATTCATTAGGTGGGTGTATTGTAGTGTGTGTTGCAGTGTGTGGGTGTGAAGCCTTTGGCCGGAAACTGGAAAAGAAACCACCACCACCACCGTCAGGTGGTGGCTGCCACCATGCACCACCGTGGGTGTGTGTGTCTTAGTGATTGTGTGTGTTATTTGAAATTCAGTATTGTAAAGTGTAATTAGAATTGGAATAATGAAAAGAAAACCCTAACCACCACCGTGAGGTGGTGGCTGCCGCCTCCTGCCGCAACCGGCCGGCCTATCGGGTAGCGGTGTGCTTTGCCTTGTTGTGTTGATTCGGTTGGGATGCTTGAAACCCTAATAGGCCCAATGAAGCCCTAATGGGCTTAGTGAAACCTTAATGGGCCTAATGCACCCTAATTGGTCAAATGACCTAGTTATTGGGCCTAATGGGCTAATATGGGTTGGAAACCCTAATTAGGGTTTGGAAAACCCTAATGTCATGAAACCCTACTTTGGGACTTATCGGGACCACATCAGAATTATTTAACGAGCTTAAAATATTAAATTATAATTTGGCAAATTAACCTAGGGCAATATTGGACTTAATGGATTAAGTCCTTAGTGGATTAAGCCCTTAATGGGTTAAGTAGGAACACTTAACCCTAATCGTCATTTCAAGTGAAAACCCTAATTTCACATGGGCCTTGAGTTGGGCCTTCTTATTGGGCTTTGGTGATTGGACTATGGATGGGATATCCAAGAACAAGTTAATGGACCAAAATAATTAGATGAGCTTTAGAATAAGGCCTGTGTGAGGACTTGGGTCCAATTTGGAAAATTAGGCAATATAGAGGCCATAATTGAGCCTTTATGATTATGTGACTTTGGACCATGGGAATTAGATTGGAATAATTGGATGGGCCTTAAGGAAAGACTATGCAGAGGTCTGGGCCCAATTTGGAAAATTGGGCCATATGTTGGGCTTTGGCCCATGATTTGACTTTTGGGCTTTTGTAGTGTGAGTTGGACCTTGGGCTTGGAACCCCATTATTAATTGGGTATTGTTTGATGTTGACAGTTCGGGAATCTGTCAACCAGCACCGGGAGCTTTACCTGCGGGACTTCAGCAGTGCCAGGTGAGTTATGCTCACTATACTAAGGGGTCTAAGGCACCAAGGCCGGCCCAATGGATTAATATCCTAGTAGTTGTTATGATAAGTATGTACTAGATATGCATACTAATTGGATATGCTAGTTTGGTAGGCATGTAGGACTACCTGTGATAATATTGATTATTGGTACGTGCATTGGATATGATATCCTAGCAGTGGTAGTATGTTGAGTATGAGCTAGAGTTGCATGCTAGTTGCTATGCCACTTAGGTAGATCTATTAGACTACCGTAGTATTATGTGATTACCTGTATGTGCATTAGTTATGTTATATGTTGATATGTTATGTGGGTTGGGTTGGGTTGAGGTTGTACTGCTCTGTGCGGTAGCCAACAAACCCTAGGAGCATTCCAGATACGAGCTGTGAGCCCGGTAGGCAATCCAGACTCGTACTGTGGGCTCAGTAGCATTCCAGATACGAGATATGGACCCGGTAGGCAATCCAGACTTGTACTGTGGACTCGATGGCAAGCCAGATGTGAGCTGTGGGCCCGTAAGGTAATCCAGACTCACACTGTGGGCCTAGGGGGTAATCCAGTCTGTTAAGCTGTGGACCCATTGCATGCTATTCTGTTCAGTTGTGATGTTATGAGGTTGTTGACATGGTTACGTGGATTGTATGTGTATTGGTATTTAGGGGAACTCACTAAGCTTTCGGGCTTACAGTTTCAGTTTATTGTTTCAGGTACATCAGGGAATCGTGGCGAGGCAAAGGCGTGATCGTACAGCTCCTCATTTGTTATGACTTTGTTTCTGGGATACTCTGATATTAAACTATTTTGAAAACATTTTTGTAATGACTAATGGGTTTTGAATTATTTAAAAAGTTTCAAATTGGCTTGAATTTTACGGGTGTTACACACTGACTCACCACTAGGGAAACCTACAGCTATCCTGCAGTCTTAAATCCTGCCTAAACCCGTGCTTTGCCAGAATTCTCCAACCTGGTTCCCAGCCCAGTCATCAACTCATCGTGGAGACACGAACTCAATGTGGGTGAGTTTCCCAAACTCCCAACTCACGTGCCCCTCAATCCAAACTGCCACTTGAGTTGCTTCTTCCTTAGCAAGAATGCGAGCTCATCCCAGTCTCACACTTACTTCTGCCCTTGGCCACTCTGGTGGCTCTCCCCCACTTCGATTCAGCTAGTTTCTCACAGTTCATAGCTTGGAAGAATTTCCCAATTCTTCCCATCATCCTATGGCCACTCTGCTGACAATCCACGCTACCACTGCTGGTGATCTAACCGACCTATTCCTAAATGATACTTCCCCTGAAAACTAGCAAGACACACCCGAGTCTCACACATGCATGCTACAGTTACTGCATCCTGAGTAACCTGCTCTAAAAGGGAACGATCTCTAATTATCATTCTAAAATCTAGGGTATGCAGATGGAATATAACTCTATCACAATCAGGCCACCAAATTTAGAAATACCCTTACCTATACCGATGCAGAACTATAACAATAAAATTATAACATAAACTGACAGAGAAATGAAAGATATGCACCTGACACATCGGGCTGCTCACGCCTCCTCTGAAACCATCTGATATGCCCTGCTCCTCGCTGCAGGCGCCTCTGCCCGGCCCTGACGGCCGTCGGCGATCCTCAAGGTTGCAGGGGCAGGTGCTATCACCTGTCCTGCTGAAAGCAAACTCGGACATTGGGCCTTTTGTGTCCCCTCTGACTGCAATGGAAACATATCAGGCCTGATCCCTGGGTGGTGGTAGCAGTACAATCTCTGCTAAAATGACTGATCCGGCCGCGCTTAAAGCAGCTTGAATCACCACTACTTCCGCTCCTACACGCACCCTCGTGCGTCCTGCCACACTTACCACAACGGCCCCGGTCCTGATGACCTCTCGACCTAGAATCCGATGTCTTAGGCCTCTTTCCCGAACCCATAAATACATGAACCTCTGCCAGTTTCCTCTTCTTTTCTGTCTCTAAATCAATCTCTCTCTCTCTGGCTCGAGGGATCATATCTTCCAGCGTCTTACAGCTGGACCGACTCACAAACTGGCTGATATCGCTCCTCAACATCTTGTGGTACCAAGCCTTCTTCATCTCCTCATCCGCTACATACTGTAGAACCAGAAGGGCTCTTTCCCTGAACTTGGCGGTGATCTCCGCCACTGTCTCTGTAGTCTGCCGCAAGTCCTAGAACTCCCGTGCTAACTGTTGCACCTCAATCACTAGTGCAAACTCGGCCTTGAACCTGGCCGAGAAATCACTCCATGTCATTGCATCCAACGCGGCATCATCCCTCATAGCATGTCCAACCTCCTCCCACCAATCACGTGCTCTGTCCTTCAAAAGACAGGAGGCTAGTCTGACCTTGTCCCCCTTGGGACACCGGCTAGAACGAAAGGCGTTGGCAACATCAGCCAACCATCTGCTGCTAGAAATGGGGTCCCTAGCCCCATGATAATCTGGAGCTCCACAAGCTCTGAACTCTCGAAATTTCAATGTACGCGCTCCCATCATGGTCATCATCTCAGTGCGGAAAGCTCCCAACCTCTCATCCAAAATCTCCAATATGCCCTCCTTGACCGTGCCAAAGATCACAGGAGTTTGGTCTAGAATACTGCGTGTAATCTCAGCCGATACAAACTCCCTCGTCCGCTCCTCGAGCTGCTCGACCCCTGAACCCGAGTCTGATCCCTCTCCGACGCATGATCTGCCCACCGGTATCTCACGCAACGTCACCATGCTGAAAACATGTCATAACAATCATCAGAATACACATCACTACCGAGGGATCACACACGCACTACAATTTCCCCGGTTTTATCTCGGCCCATCTTTAATCGAGTACGGATCCTCTACTTTTAGTAGTACGGGCCCATACTACCTTCCACATCTATCCGTACTTTCCTCAAGAGTTGCCTCGAATCCACCAAGTCCCTTTCACTACCACTATTGCTCCTAACACTATACTCATCCTAGGCTTGCCCTAGGGAAATCTCCAACCCAAACCCAGTCCTCAGCTACTGAAGGTATCTTCATAATTCCAATTAGCCATTACCTGAATACCATCACATGTGACGAGGCTGAGATAATCCATCGAGTAAAGGACTCATACCTACAACGGTTAGACTCAAATAAGAGCTGCGCAATAGGGCCAAATCCAGCACTCTGAGATTATTCAACCCTGATCACATGTGACTTGGCTCATTCACCTAATGGCTAACTCCCATCACTCAGAGTCCCACAAAGCACAAAGCAAGTAGAATTTAGACAAAAAGGAAAATCTAACTAGAACATAAGGAAGCAATCATATTCACGTATCAAGAATCTGCACTAGCATGCGATATAAGCTCATATAATCAGGCATAACCTAATCAGGCTATCCTACCACAGTCTAACCAATACTAACGTGCAGCTCAATAAACACATATAACAGGCATATAAGGCATCCTTCCTAGATCCTCAGCCCTAAATATAGCATGCTCATCACATAATCATATCATAATATAAACTTGTATGGGTAATTTGGGAGAACTTACTTGAGCTCGGCTGATTGCATGCACCACACCCTTTTCACTTTTCAAAACTCTTCTCCTTTTCTCAAAACGTGTTTTTATAAAAATGATTTTCTTTTGAAAACTTTCATACCATGTCCTCAATTTGAGTTCAGTCACACCCGAGAGTATGCCCGAATCCCTCAAACCAAGCCTCTGATACCAACTTGTAACATCCCAAAAATCATGACCAAAATTTTTATTTTTAAAGACATTAAATAAGTTGTAAATATCAAATCATTTCATTCATAAGAAAAGTTTTATATCAAATTAGGGTATCATCTCAAAACATATTCTTTTTATCAGATTAAACATCCCAGGCTAAAACTTCTTGGTGTGTGCCATGCGATCATCTCGAGCTCTTCCCTCCGCTACCGGAAGTACCTGAAACCAAAACTAAAAACCGTAAGCACGAAGCTTAATGAGTTCCCTAACCTACCACATACGCAAAACCACATACTGGGCCCCCACCCACTGCATCGGGCCTTGCTCGGCATCAGGCCCCGCCTGGCATTAAGCCTCGCCTGGCATCGAGCCCCGCTCGGTGTACAAATCTGTCTCTCTTAGGCCCCACCTATCTCTGGGCCTCGCCCGCTATACACATACATGCAATCAAATAACATACTAGCGCATAAAAACATACTCTACTATATCCCTGTACTAAGACCTCGCCTATCTTGCACCCCGCCCCCTGGTCTACTACTGATGAGTTATGGAACCCCCTCCACACTCCTGCTGTTAGTGAGATACGGGCCCCCACCCACACTCACTTCTCTCCTATCACGGGCCTCGCCCCTACTCTGCTAATATTGAAATATAGAACCCCATCCATACTCAGCTAGTGATGAGATACGAGACCTCACCCACACTCACCTCCCTACCAGGCACATACAAGTATCACAAAGACAACAAGTATAATCTATCATGCACTTATAAATCTTCCTCGGGCCTTGCCCCGCATTGGACCCTAGTCCGGAACATCCTACCTTATAAACGTACTTCGGGCTTACCCTGACATCATACCTCGGTCCGGATCCTATCGTACCGATACACACAAGAATCACAAAGACTTATAGCATACAACATTCCTCGGGCCTCGCCCGACATCGGATTGTAACCCGGAACATATACAATAAGTGCCTAGGGCTAACCCCCAGGTCTTCCTACGATACATAAACATAATGGTCCGACATTGTGGCCTTAGACCCATGCACATAGTGAGGAGACTCACCTCCCACTGCTAAAGACTAGCCGAACACTTCTGACTGCTATATGGCAACTCCTGAACTGCTGATCCTTCGGCTCCCCGAACTATCAATACCCAAATAACACTTAGACCACAATACCCTCAAAAGTCAAACCAGGTGAAAGTCAACGCTCCGAGTTGATTCAACTCGCCGAGTTGACCCACCAACTCGTCGAGTCCCAGAATCCACACGTAACTCATGACCTTGATCCTACTCATCGAGTCTTCCTTGAGCTCGTCAAGTTCACCTTCAAACAAGTCGGGACCCTTTTACAACTGACTCGTCGAGTTCACCTTTGAACTCGTCGAGTCCATCTTCATAAGTTAGGGATATTGCCTTGGACTCGCCGAGTTCGTCCTTGAACTCGTCGAGTATGATGATCTTCAAGTCCATAATGAACCCAACTGGCCGAGTCCTCTACCAACTCAACACACATCCGCTATCAGAAGGGTTTTGGTCAAGTAAACGGCCTGACTCGCCGAGTCCTAAGAGCAACTCATCGAGTCCTCCTAAGTCCAATTCTATTCAGACGATTTCAGCCAGGTACAAAGCATCCACCACCTAGATCTAACCTTCTAGGGTCGAAATAACATGCAAAGCCTCCACCTTTACATTCATGCATGGCCCTTTTTGCTCAAAGGGCCATAACAACCTCTTAAGCCTTGCATGGGGAGTTCTAATGGCATAAAGCTTGCACCTTTATGCCTTAACCACTCTAAATACTTCCAGATATGAAGGGATCTTGCTTGGGGACGTCCAAATCCCAAAAGCAACCATTCTTGGACCAAAATCTTCATAAAAGGGGAAAATAATAGATCTAATGATCTAATGATCTAATGATCAAGTTAGAGACTTGATTACTACAAAATGATGAGATTGAGAAGCTACTTCTGGATCCACAAGCCTTTCCTTGGGCGTTCAAGTTTCTTCTTCTTCTTCTTGACTTCAAGAACACAAAATACTCTCAAAAATGGCTCACAAGCATTAGGGTTTCGAGATTTGTGGGTTCTGGTCTTGGAGGCTGGAGATGAGACCAAGAGAAGGAGAATAAGATCCTTAAATAGGGTACCAAGTCCCGAATTTAGGGTTTTCCAAACCCAGACCAACTCGCCGAGTCGGTCCCCCGACTCGTCGAGTAAGGCACTTAACCCGCGGCCCAAAACGCGCTCCTACTCGTCGAGTCATCCCATCAACTCGATGAGTCGCTTCCTGATTTTGAGGTTTTTCTGCCCTTTCTAGGTCTTATGAATTCGGGGTGTTACATTTCCAATCTGTCAATGTGCGACTTCATGTTTAGAACATGTGCATACATAGAATTTCCATCTAGGTGTTTGCACGCCAACAGAGCTTGAGTAACGTTGAACTTTTCAATTTGATGAAAACATGGGTAGGGGAGAATCACTAGAGGATGTGGAGGAAGAGTTGGAGAAGTATGATTTCCAGTTCCACCAATGCTCGAAGAAGGGAATGTTCTTTCACCTTGATCGATAAGTACAAGATCATCTTTAGATTGAGAAGAAAACCATTTCCAGGAAGACCATAGTTGTCTGAACTTGACATCTATGAAGGGAGAAAAGACTTCAAGTTAGTTGATTTATTTAATCCTTAATTATTAACCCAAAATTTAAATTAAGGCTAGGATCCATATTTTCGATTCGAATTCTGAAGAGGGATGTCATAATCAAATCGAATCTATTTTTGGTAGGTAAGAAATTACCATTTTCAATCAAATGAAACTCCTAGATCTTTTGAGATTCATTGAACTATTCAATGGCATGTTTAATCTCGATTATGATCTCACTTTATGACTGGGATGCCGAGGATCACAAACGAGATGTGAATAACCGTGCAAATTAGCTTGGTACTCTTGATGTCATTTATCACCCAATCAATGTGTCAGTTAACCACACATGCTCCATTGATCAATGATAATTTATGAGACACCCATTGCCAACAATATTGGTATCATGTTAGTGTGTCGGTTAACCACACACGCTCCACTAACGACCAACAAGGTGTAGTGTGCAACTTCATGGGTTAGCATCAAATTCACATTTTTTTCTAAAGTAACTAAGAATAGGGTTTTAGAAAAAAAAATTAGTTACTTTATGTCATTATACTTTTAATGAGAGTTTAGTGTCCTATCCTATCCGTTCGGCTAACAACCCTCCACTAGTCAAGAGTGCAGTAGGTAAGAATGGATACCCAATGACGATCATTTTACAGGCCGTTTTCTTAAACACCCCTTATAGACCAGCTTCATGAATGAGGCCTACTAACGGTAAGACTGAATTTTCTTATATATATATATATATATATATATATATATATATATATATATATATATATATATATATATACAGAGAGAGAGAGAGAGAGATTAAACTTTTAATTCTATAATAGTATAAGGGTGTATTTTAAACTTTTAAAATACTAGGGGTTTAATCTTTTAATAAATTAAACTTTTAATTTGATTAAATTTAAACCCTTTATGGATTTATTAATTATCTTTTAATTAAACACTTAATTAAATTATTAATAACATCCATAAGGATATACTTTAAACCTTTTAAAATACTAGGGTTCTTAAATTTAAGATTTCAAAATTAAACTATTAATTAAATTTTAAAGTATAAAACCAAATGGTGTATTTTTGAAACTTTTCAAAATGCTCGGTTAAATTGTAAATTAACAAAGTAATTTTTATCTTTATCCAAAATTTAACCAAATCATTTATTTTGATAAGGATATACCACTACCGTTTCAGAAAATTCAATTTTAAGTAGTAAAAACGAAAAATCAGGGATCTGACGAGTCAACTCGTCGAGTTTAGCGCAGTGAACTCGTCGAGTTGGACCAACTTGTTAAATCCCATGAGGAACTCATGGAGTCCAATGAATAGATTGACAAATCTGTTCCCTCCTCCTTTGGACAAGTCACAGATGCATCAAATATCAGATAAGGTGTCTAAGTCCATAACTATATTTAGTATGTACTTGACCCGACTTTGCATGGTCCATTTGGGTTGCATGGCATCTCAACAATTGGATAGACAAAATGAGAATAAAGACACTTATGATTTGTTAATATATTCTAATATATTAATATGAAATCATATTATTTAATTAGTATTGATCAAGAATTAATTTGGAATTAATTTTGTGATCAAAAGAGAATAATTAAATATATGAGGTTTGATTATGTAAATCTTTCATTCTTATATAGTGGGCTTATGGTCCATGATTCACTAGATTGGGCTAGGACCCATTGGGTGCTCCATGGATGCTCCATCGAGGTTAAAACCCATGGATCATGGGGGAAATGAAAATCCATGCACATTAGGGTTTACATGGTGTAACCCTACATGTGACACACTATATAAGGAACCTCATATGGAGCAAAATCGGCATCTTAGACACCAGAAGTGAGGGCTAGCCGAATTTTGTGCTCAAGTGTACTTCTCTGAAGTTATTCCAAGAGTTTTGGTGTTGTGTGAAGCATTTGAGGCATCACATTTGGGGTGCTAGGCTCACAAGGTCTTTAGGAATCCAAGCAACAAGAAAGGTATATCATTCTCCTAATTTTTATATTACAAGTACCACATGGTATTCTAGTTAGAATGAAAACCTTGGAAAAATCATATTTGCATGTATATTAGAGAAAACATAGATCCAAGGTTTCTAGGGTTGCATGTACACCATAGGAGTGTTAGAATGCTCAAAACCCATCATCAAATTCAACTGAAAAACATCCTAGTCTCTGATACCACTGATGGGTTTTAAGCAAAACTACAACCTATGAGTTCATGTAACCCTCATTTCTTTGGATATAAGTTTTTCACTAGTTGAACATGCAAATTGAATACCAAAGCAAAACCCTAGATCTTAGCATATATAAATCGAAATCTACATATAATTAGGGTTTAGAAGTTTACCTCACTTGTTATGTAGTAATAACAAGAACACCTTAAAGATCCTTGACTCTTGAAAGCTTAGTGCCTGAAATGTTGCACCTCTAATGGCTTACAAACACCACTAGCAAGAGGATGATAGGAGAGAAGAGGGATGCTTTTAGAAATTCAGCTAGGGTTTACAAATGTAAGCATTGGCCGAAAACCATAGGTGGTGGGGTTCTTTATATAGTTGTGGGCTGCTAGGGTTTTCTGGAGGAAACCCTAATTTCCTGCTTAAGGCTTAAGCAACCCGTGGACTCCTCACCTAGAGGCCTTGGACAAAACCTATAGGGCCTCCGTATAGTTTTTGTCCACTCCCATCTAATGAGTCCAATAGCCCAGTTTCACAACTATCAATGATTTGCAAAACTGCCCCTGTTCCTTTAATCAGTTCATTTAATCTCAAAATTAATTCCAAATTAATTTATGATTAAATACTAATTAAATAACATGATTTCTAATTAATATATTATTTTGATAATACATTAATAAATCAATTTATTATTCAAAATAATAAACTCAACCTCTCTCTCCAAAAGTCATCCTATCAAGTTGCTAGAGTGAATGCAACCCAAAAGGACCATGCTACTATCAAATCAAGTACATACCAATTATAGTTTTGAGCTTAGACACTTGATCCAAAATATATGAGTACCTATTTCACTTTATTGAAATCAACCATAATTGAAAGAGGTAATCGAGTCTAGGTAATATCCCATTTACGATTTGTTTCCAAATCAGTTTTCTAAGTTAATTTTCCTTTAGTTTTGGTTTGCTTTTGATTTATGTGTTTTATAATCAAATTACCCCTCTTTACTTTCTATGTGTTTAGGTTAACTGAAAACTGAATACTTTGATATTAATTCACTCTCGTTCCCTAGAGTTTGACATATCAGTCTTAATAAGCTATACTACTGTTCGATTAGGTTTATTGTCTAGTTGTGCCATAGTCCCTTGTTAAGGTAAAATCATTTTGTAAATTTAAAAAGAGATCTTACATATCATGTTTTGGAATCTTCCATGGATTGGTTTATATGCATCATCTTGGCTGAGAGATTTAAGAAATTACTCAATCTGGTATTCTTGAATAGAACAATGACTCCTCTTAGGACCCCTAGTCTGAGCACTGCGTCTTGATAAAAGACATTTGTGGGGGTTACATCTCTGTTTAAATAGTTTTGGTAATAGTCACAACTTGTTTTTTGGAATTTGGGTGCATTAGGTTCTTTGCTTGGCCCTTTTGATGGAGCCTTTCCTTTCTCGTAGGTTGAACACTTTTGTACTCGAGAGGTAGACATAGTACGATTATAACTAACATACCCGATGGAAGCCTAATAATATTAGACAAATACCAGGATAAATCAACACATCAATGACCGACACAAACCATAAAATTTACAGAATTAACATGATGTAAGGCACATAAAATGAAATCAATGTAATGGTAGAAATGTGCTCTCTCAGTTGTGTGCTTGAATTCTAAATTCTGAATTTGAAATCGCTCCGGTTGTCCGGAATCTGAACCTTATTGAAAATCCGCATTCCAAGCTTGAAATTTTAATAATGGTATGAAGGTGGCAAATCTCTAGTGAAATTTGAAGTTTCCCTCAAGTATATGGATTTTTCAGTGGTTGATGGTGGTAACACAAGGGTTCCAGTGAGTGGCAATGGGGACTTGCTCGATGGGAGTTTGTATTCGACCTCTTACGAGTTCCAACCATGGTGGTCTAATCTTGAAATGATAGTCGGAAGTGACAAATTGGTGGCAGCAAGTGGCGAAGAGGGTGGTTGTCATGCGGTGCTTTTGTTGGGCTTTGGAATATTTCTTTCTTGGAGTTGTATGTAGACCCTTCTATGGTTTGATTGATGGTGGTGGTGTACGAAATGACCAACGACGGTCGCATTTGCAACGATTTCTGGTGAGGTGGTTGAAGGAAGATGGAGAAGATGTGAGAGAAAGATAGGCAAAGGGTGAATGATGGCTCTATGAGGCAATTAGGGTTAGGCTTTTTAATGAGTATTTAAACAAAAGTCAATTGATGGGATTTCTAACATTCCATAAACACTAGTTATGACAACATAAGCAATATAAAACCCTATGTGTACATGCACCCTAAAGGATCTAGGTTTATTCTATTATAACAACATCCATATGAAAAACAATAGAATAATAACTAACCTCTTGATGCTCTTGATCTTTTGGAAGACCCCTTGACTAAGATTTGGTCACAACCACCTTTGCTTTGAATGGGGGGACCCATATTAAGAATCCTTCTAGTAGAATTACACCCAAGACTTCAAATAACATAACCAAAAATAAACTAGGAGGAGGGTCAATTTCACAAACCCTAAGAGGGTTAGAAAATCGTCCACTAAGAAGGGGGAAAAGTTGGTGTAAAATCAAGCCAAGTTGCAAGGAGAATGAGAATCCCTAACACTCTATTTATATCCTTGGATCCTTGACTTAGGTTTATCTCCCATCCCATGTAGGATGGAGTGAATTTCGAAATTCATCTCCCTTCCCATGTGGGATGGAGTGATTTTTGACTTTTCCCTTATCCTTAAGGATTCTGGAATATTCCAATTAGTTAACATTTAACCAATTAATATTCAACCCTTTTAATTAATTATAACTATTTAATTAATTCTCAAAATAATTTCCAAATTTATTAGACTATGATAAATTAATAAACTTATTTGCTCATAATTTCTTTTTGCTCAATTGGGTCATGAGGGCAACCTAAAAGAACCCTTTTATTATTAAAAATATTACCAAAGTTAATGACATTGGACACTCTTTCCAACATCAACAAGTTAAACGCATAGTCACAATAGGATTCCATGCAAATTGCATAGGTTTGAAACAAAAATAAGGATACTCTCGGTATTAGTCACATGGTTAGGACACTAAACTCATGAAGATCGTGTGAGTGCATACGTGGGCAGGAGTCAACCACCAAATAGATCGTGTGAAAAAGACTTTAAACATTTAATTCTTGGTATAAATTACAAGGTCAGGGACCCCCCCATGTGGACCGCATGAGTGATTTTCTTTTAAAACTAAATATTTTTAAAAAATTGTGATTTTTTGCTGAAAATAAATTCAGTCGAGCCCCGATTTTAAAAAATTGACAAAATTTAAACCCTAAATAAACGATCACCTTCATTTTGAAAAACATATATTTGCAAAATCTCAAAATTGTTGTTTCAAAAACATTTATTTAGTTTGAAAATAGTGAAAACACAATGCTTTCCAAAAAAAAATGATTTTGTAATGTCTTTGGTGAGACAGGTTACCTCTCAAGCTTTGTAATTCGGCATGTCCAAACAGATGTTTTTTAGAATGCCTGATTTAAAACCTTCATAAAAAAGTTTCAAAATTTGTGCCCATTGAATTTGAAAACTTCTCCCGTTTCAACACTTTGAATCTCCATAGCTCTATGAGGAAAAACTTTCAGCACACTAAAAGGGTCAATCCATCTAGATCATAATTTTCCTAGAAAACATTTTAGACGAGAATGATAGATAATAGATTTTGTTCCTGAAATAAATTGCTTTCGGATGATGAAATTATTATGAAAAGCTTTCATGTTCTCCTTGTAGGTCCTTGTGTTCTCATAAGAGTCATTTATGAGCTCATCCAACTTTTGTAGTTGTGTAACATCCCAAAATTACGGTCCAAGAATTTCATTTTTAATTGTTCATAAAACCATAAATACCATCCATCATCTCATAAAAACATAAGTAATGTATCATAAAATCATCACATCAATATACTGTATCAAAACCATGTGTCAAAATATCAGAGTCTAAAACATCCTAGGCTGATCAAATGGTGTGTGCACTATAATCATCCCGAGCTCTTCCCTTTGCTACCGGAAGTACCTGAAACCAAAACTAGAAACTGTAAGCACGAAGCTTAGTGAGTCTCCCCAAACTACCACATACCATACACATAACATGCTACTAGGAGATACGGGCCCCGCCCACTCTCATGGAGATTTGGGCCCCGCCCACACTCTGCTGTCTAGGAGATTCGGGCCCCGCCCACACTCTGATGTCTAGGAGATTCGGGCACCGCCCACACTTCGCTGTCTAGGAGATTCGGGCCCCGCCCACACTCCGATACTACATGCATACAAGTATCACACTGACAACAAGTAAATCTATTTCTATCAAGCAGTCACATATCTATACTCAGATAATACTACGAGATTCGGACCCCGCCCACACTCGGCTACTATGAGGTTCGGGCCCTGCCCACACTCATCTACTAACATATCGCATATACGGGCCTGCCTTGGTGCCTTGGATCCGTTCATACTGAAGGAAACTCACCTCGCAAAGCTGACTGCTGAAATCTCGAGTGAGGAATCTCCGATTGCTGCTCCAACGACTCCTCGGCAATTAATATCACAATAACACTTAGTCAAAGACTCCTCGGCTATTAGTATCAGAATAACACTTAGTCAAAACCTAATAATCCTCCTTAGGGTAAAATGACCATTTCACCCCTGGTCAAAGTCAACGCTTTGGTCAAAGTCAACTTTCTGGTTGACCCAACTCACCGAGTTGCTCCATTAACTCGTCGAGTCCTAGAATCATGTAAGCGCGATCTAAATCATCGAGTCACCTCCCCGACTTGCCAAGTTCCCTGGCTACTCATAGTCGCGATTTATCGAATCAACTCGTCGAGTCCCCTCACCGACTCGTCGAGTTCTACCTTAAGCTAAAACGGGAAAACACAACCCAACTCGTCGAGTTCCTCTATGGACTTGACGAGTTCCTCTGTCTGATTGGCCATTTTTGTTGGATTAGTTTCTAAGTCCATAACTATTTTGGTATGTACTTGACCCGATTATGAGCATGGTCCTTTTGGGTTGCCTTCACCATAGCAACTTGTAGGATAAATTAAGAAGAGAAAGGTTTAATTATGATTTATTAATATATTATGAGAATAATATATTAAAGGAGAAATCATATAGTTTAATTAATATTAGTCAAGAATTAATTAAGAATTAATTTTGTAGCTAAAAGAGATTAATTTAACTTAGGGAACTGGAATTGTAATTATAAGATAATTACGATTGGGCTATGGATCACCTTGGAATATAGGTTGGACGAAATCTATGGGAAATCCATATGATTTTCGTCCAAGGCATGTTCCAGAAGGAGTCCATGGGCTGCTTCAGGCTTAAGCAGTCAAATTAGGGTTTCCTTGTTTGATAACCCTAATTGCCTACCTATTTAAAGGCCCCTTGAGACCCAAAACGTGGCTATCCTTTTGAGAGGGTTTTCTGGACGTCTTTTGGGTGCTCTTCTTCTTCTCCTCTTCATCCAGTTGCTTAGTGGTGTTTGTGACTCCATTAGAGGTGCAACACTTGAGGCACTAAGCTTTCTGAAGCCAAGGAATTGATTGTTATTGCTATATAACAATCAAAGGTAATTTCTAAACCCTTATTTCAGTTCATTTTATGATAGATCTAGGGTTCATAGCTTTGGATTTTCAATTGTATGTTCATTAGACAAACTAGATCCAAAAGCTATTAGGATTTGCATGTACACCATAGGGATGATGTAGTGCTCTAAACTTATCAGTGGTATCAGAGCCTAGGGTTGTTTGTTTGATGTATTTAATGATATATTTGATCATTCAAGCTTAAAATCGAAAAAGTATGCTTTCTGGGGGCTGGACTCGCCAAGTCCATGACTGACTCGCCGAGTCCACTGGGAACTCGACGAGTCCAGTGCTGACTCGACGAGTCTGAGCCGCAGAAGACTGATTTTGCGGGATTTTGACATGTTTTGGCTGTGGATAGTTACCTAAAACGTTTTTTATTAATAAAATCTGAATTTTATCAATATTTGGAGATTATCCTTGCCAAAATAGAAGATAATTGTCAAAATTTAGATAATCATTTGTTTTATTAGATAAATATTGATTATTTGTAATTTAGATTTGAATTATCTTGTGAAAATAAAATTAAAGGTCAAATTAGATAATCATAAATTAATTGTTTAATTTTAAATTATTTGCAATTTGATCTTGTGTGTTTTGAATAGTTTCAAAACTTGCCCTCAAGTTTTAGAATTTAAATTTTTTGATTAAAAGTTAGTTTTTGAAATATTTAAATTCTAAACCCTAATGTTTTGAAAAGTTCAAAACTTGCCCTCAAGTTTTGGAGTTTAAAACTTGATTAAAAGTTTAATTTTGAAATATTAAATTCTAAAACCCTAGTATTTTTGAAAAGTTCGAATTACATCCTTATGGTTTTATTAATTAATTAAGGTGTATAATTAAAAGAGATTTAATAAACCCATAAAGTTTTGGTTTACATTTAATTAAATTAAAAGTATAATTTATTAAATTAAACCACCTAGTATTTTAAAAGTGTAAAATACACCCTATACTGTATATAACATTAAAAGTCTAATATTATATATATATATATATATATATATATATATATATATATATATGTATGAGTAAACAGTCAGTCTTACCGTTAGTAGCCCTCATTCACGAAGCTGGTCTATAAGGGGTGTTTAAGGAAATTGCCTATAAAATGGCAATTGAATGGGTATCCACTCTTACCCACCGCACTCTTGACTAGTGGAGGGTCGTTAGCCGAACGGGTAGGATAGGACGAAACCTTCCATTACAAGTATAATGAAGTACAAAGTAACTAAATGCTTTTACAAATTCCCAAATCATAGTTACTTTAGGCAAAATGTGAAATTGTATGCTAATCCATGGAATTACACTTCATACCCTTGCCAAACGTTAGTGGAGCGTGCGTGGTTAACCAACACACTAATTTGGGGTTGACATTGGTAGTGAAGGGTGGCTCGATGTTTATCATAGATCAATGGAGCGTGTGTGGCTAACCGGCACATTAGTTAGGTGATAGTAGCATTGAGTGCATCACGTAAATTCGTATGGTTATTCACACCTTGTTTGTGATCCTCGGCATCCCAATCGCAAACTTGAAGGGCATAATCGAGATTAAACATGCCATTGAAAAGTTTAATGAATCTCAAAAGATCTAGGAGTTTCAATTCATTTAAAACTTAAACTTCATTTTCGGTTTTCATGGTGGAAACTGGTAAATCGTCATTTACCTACCTTCAAATATTCTGCAACTAGATTACGGCATCCCTCTTCTAGGTTGTAGAGTATTGTGTTGGATCCTAGCCTTAATATCTCATTTGGGTGTTTTATTAACGACTCAATCAACTTAACTTGAATTTTCTCCCGTTTTGTAGATGTATGAATCTTACAATGGTCTTCCCAAATCCTACGGAACAAGCTTTCCAAATGAAGATGACGTTCCACGATACGATCGAGGAACAAGAGATCATGCTTCACTTCCTCCACCTCCTCCAATTGTTCTCCCTGACCCACAAGTTCGAAGGCTTGAAAAGTTCAAGCTAACTCATGCCCTTTCGGCAAGTAAACACGAAGATGGGAAACCTGTGTGTGCACACGTCTTAGAGATGAAGTCACACATTGACAGGTTAAGGATGTTGGGAGTCGAGATTTCAGGTGAATTGGCTGTTGACTGGGTTCTTCAGTCGCTTCCTGAATCATATAGTGAGTTCGTAAGAGAGTACTATATGATGGAACACGACGTGGCCCTCATTGATCTCACCTATTTGCTTATAGCTGCTGAATCAGCAATGATTTGGCGTGCTGGTCAAGCAAATTTGTCTGGTGAATCAAACGCCCAAACTTCAATAGACACTGGCAACATTGGAAGTCCAGAAAGGACTAAGTATGAGATTGTCCCATGTGCTGTGACAAAGGAGTCCATTTTCTTTTATTGCCAAGAGAAGGGGCATTGGAGACGAAGCTGCCCAAACTACCTGAGAGATCCAAGAGATGGGAGAGTCAAGGCATATGGCTCTACTTCAGGTAAAATCCATTATCTAACTCTTTTGAGTTCCTATTCTAGATTCTTAATACATGATGTGATAAGATTACATTTTGATGTTTTGTAGGATCGAAGAAAAGAAAGGAAGCTTAAGGGAAGAAGTGAGCTGAATCTAATCGTGAAGAAAATGGATTTCGATCGCATTGTTTGAAGATTGGATTTTTGAGCTACTACTTGGAGTTAGAATAGATTGCTTAGGAATATGTAATAGCATAGTTTTCATTTGAATTGCATTGTAAGGACACGTTTTTCCGCAATAATATAAATTTTGAATTTTATCTTATTTATTTATCCTTGCAATTGCATGTGTGAAAATGGATGTTTGTGTATTTCTAAATTTAGCAATGTTGAATTGGATATGATTCTTGTTTTGCTATTTGTGGTAGTGTCAAAAGTTTACCAAATAGGGAGAGTTTCTTATCACCCAAGTTTCAATTGGACAGAAACTTGGAATCATGCAACATGTATTGTATGATGAATGAAAAAATTTCATAATTGGGAAATTGAGACTAGTTCCTTGACAAAGAGTTAAGTGAAGGACTAGGGGATCAGGTACACTTGGTTGTGCGTTGGTCAAGTCTACCACAAAGAACAATAAATTATTCATCATGATTTACTAGAGGTTAGTAAATATGGTTATACTTATAAGATTAAGTGTAATTCTGAGTTGATTGAAAGAGTTTCAATGAATGGCAGAACGAATAAAAAAAGACTCAAGTAGGCAGAAAAGATAAAAGTTTCTCCATTCTAAGAGAAGGGAGAGTACATTTTATTGTGTTTTATGATAAGTCTTAATGATTAAGAACCATATCTCAATTGATCCTCTAAGTGAGTCTTAGTGCATTTATATGGCTGAGAAGAGGAATCGAGAATTTTGGAAATGGTTAAATCAAGAAGTCAATCATACTTCGTTTCAAAATCAAGTCTTAGAGTCATACTCCAAGATTGTGACTTGAGTGACAAGTGTTAAGAAGGTTTATAACACTCATCAAATGTAGAATTTGGAAAAGTTTTCTTATTCTTGCATATGTGAAATTGGTAAGTTGTGATGTCTTGGATAAGACAAAGACCAACCAGGACCAATTGTGTGAAGTGTTAAACTTGATTAAAAGCTACACTAACTCTTGAATATTTGTTTGTCAAGAAATGTTTCTTGACAAGAGAACCATATATGTCAAGAGGTCAGTGGGAGTTCTTAATGGTCTTGAAAAGTTTCAAGAACAAATCAAGAATAAACCTAGTTGATCATCACTAGCGCACGACTTGAGGTTTATAACCTATCGTGTTGACATTATTTTGTTTCTGTGCCATTCCAATTAAGCTAAATATGTATGTGAGTTCTATGAGTTCTCATTTGAATGCATAAAGACAAAGCACCTTGATCAATGGAAAGTACATTGATATGTAGGGGTGAGTTGCTTGGAAGACATGGTGGGCATTCATGCTACCATGAGGCAAGGAATCAAGATTGAACAAGTTCAGTCCATATGAGTTTGGTTTTGTTGCAAACCTTGGTTTTGGAAAATTCACATGGATAGGAACACATACACCATAAAATCTAAGTTTCATAAGGTTTCTCTCCTTCATGAAAATGATTGTGAGGAAAATGCTTTCACTAAGAGAGATTTTAAGAAGATAGCAATTGTGAAAAAATTGTATTCTCAAATTCGATTATGATTACGGCATCCCTCTTCATAGATCGAATTGTGAGATTTGGCAATTGGTTTGAACAATTAAGACTTATTATCATAAGTTCTAAATTTCTTTAGACACACATGTGAGTCTTCTAAGGCAAAGGTGTATGAGTTTAAGAAGCTTAGATAAAGGCTTATCAAAGCATCAGGTATTAGAAATATGAACTTAAGGAATTCAATAAGCATTGTTTTCTGGAAGTTCAGCTGTTTTCTGAATACATGTCAAAGCTAGTGGGAGCATAAGTGTTATGCCAATAAGGAAATAATCATCATGTTAGTGGGCATGATTATTATGGTAAGTATTGCAAGTTAGCAATATTAATTATAGAAAAACAAGATTTTCACTTTGCAAAGTCACAAGGGTTGAAAAGTTGTTTTGCTATAATTAAGGGAGAGAATATTATACTTCGTTTCAAAAATCTAAAGCTTAGATCGAGAAATGCTAATAAATTTAGTCAAGGATACACAGTGCATTCTCAAAATTCGATTATGATTATGGCATCCCTCTTCATAGTTCGAATTGTGAGAACATGGCACATAAAATATTATGGCAAAAGGATGATTAAGTATCATGGCTTTATGTGAAACATTATGCATCATGTCCAATACGCTTCGGGTATAGGATCAATTGCATATGCTATAATATTTGACCATTCTAAAATTTTCCAAATGCCTAGTGCATTAAGAGGGAAAAAGGGACTAGAATCATTTTTGACTAAAATAATTAAACAACTATAAAAGGACGATCCAAAGTTCGCTGTGGATTGGTCGCTTATGAGTAGTTGGAAGTATAGTACTGGATGGACCATATCGACATTATCGTGAATATATAATATTATATTTAGAATGAGTTGTCATATGGCAAATATGGAAATGTTTCCATATTGGGAGTTGGATATTAAGAATTTATGTGTAGATTAGAAAATTTTATGCAAGAAGGATGTTCAAAGGAATGTACTTTGAATATGAGACTTCAATCACTTTGTAATTTCATTGGTCAAGTCTTGGTGACTTTTGTGATATGACTTTACGAAAGGATCATTGCATAAAATGTTAGAATCTAACATATTCTAGTAGTGGCAAGAACCTTGTATTCTTACACTAACGATGAGGATTAGGAATTGTGAAATGAGAATCATTGGAAAAGTTTTTCAATTGATCTATTTCACAAAGCATGGACCATAGGAAACATAGTGTGCATGTTTGGTGCATGGGACAGCTATTATAATTCAAGTGTCAAGTTGATTATCCGAAACATTATACAATGAATAATGAGTAATCAATATGGTAACTAAATAAGAGGTGTTTTATTTATACTCAAAAGTTTTGAGGCCATATAGGATTAAGTATTATTATTGTGTTTCACTTTGCATGTTTTGACTTCCAGAATAACTGGGTTATTCGAACCTCCAGTGTCGGTCATACGTTGGAAGTAGGTATGAAGGAAGACTGTCATGAATCTGTCTGTAGATTGTCTAAAGTGTTTAGACATAGCACAAGTTTGCTGCAGAGTTCATGAGTGCTTTAATAAGATTAAAGTATTGGATTAAACCCACGCTCACTTGAATCACTTCATGGATTTTATCACAAGTGATTGTGAGACGATAATATTGTATATTCTTGAAACCGAGACGTGTGAGTTGTAATTACAATTCGGTTGCACATTGATAATATGTAAACGCACCCGTAACTTGGTGTTATAAAACATATTGTTGTGTGTAATTTGATGAGTAAGAGAAAGCGAGCATTTGAGTCAAAGTTTATCCATTCCTTTTACCCAAAGTGGGATAAAAGCGATATATGTGTGCCCCTCGATGATTTAGTGATGACACCCTAAGCGCTTGGCCAAGCCGGGACTAAGTTGATGTGTTCAATTGTAGTCTGTTGTCAGTCGTCATAAATCAGATGTCGGGAAACAATACATAGACAGAGAGAATGATTTAAATCCATGTCTCATGTCTATATGATATCTTGAGATTGGAGGAATATATGATCCCTTATCTAAAGGACACGCTATCTGATAAGATCAGAGTTGACAGTGGCTTTTGAAAGCTACGATTGCTGATCAGGTTCTGAAGTTATGCAAAATAGTTATTAGACTTATCCAAGTGGGAGACTGTTGGATTAGTGTCTAAGTCCATAACTATTTTGGTATGTACTTGACCCGATTATGAGCATGGTCCTTTTGGGTTGCCTTCACCATAGCAACTTGTAGGATGAATTAAGAAGAGAAAGGTTTAATTATGATTTATTAATATATTATGAGAATAATATATTAAAGGAGAAATCATATAGTTTAATTAATATTAGTCAAGAATTAATTAAGAATTAATTTTGTAGTTAAAAGAGATTAATTTAACTTAGGGGACTGGAATTGTAATTATAAGATAATTGCAATTGGGCTATGGATCACCTTGGAATATAGGTTGGACGAAATCTATGGGAAGCCCATATGATTTTCGTCCAAGGCATGTTCCAGAAGGAGTCCATGGGCTGCTTAGGGCTTAAGCAGTCAAATTAGGGTTTCCTTGTTTGATAACCCTAATTGTCTACCTATTTAAAGGCCCCTTGAGACCCAAAACGTGGCTATCCTTTTGAGAGGGTTTTCTGGACGTCTTTTGGGTGCTCTTCTTCTTCTCCTCTTCATCCAGTTACTTAGTGGTGTTTGTGACTCCATTAGAGGTGCAACACTTGAGGCACTAAGCTTTCTGAAGCCAAGGAATTGATTGTTATTGCTATATAACAATCAAAGGTAACTTCTAAACCCTTATTTCAGTTCATTTTATGACAGATCTAGGGTTCATAGCTTTGGATTTTCAATTGCATGTTCATTAGACAAACTAGATCCAAAAGCTATTAGGGTTTGCATGTACACCATAGGGATGATGTAGTGCTCTAAACCCATCAATTTTAACAGATTAAGATTCTACTCTCCAAATCCAACGTCCATACTTCATCTACATAACGGGAATGATCTTTTAAGGGTAAAGTTTCCAACTTTACACGTTGATAACCCTTATTAATGGGTTTAGCTAAAACCCTAGTTCTTTTAGGACATAGATCTTTGTCTAACAACCTTATCACTCCAAACCAATACATGAAAACCTAGATCTAGGTCCTAGATACCAAAAGAACACGTAAAGCCTCAGACTTTCCTTCCATGCATGGCCTTTTGGGGCACAAAAGTCCATAACAACACCTTAGAGCTTGCATGGTGGCTTCAATGGCATAAAGTTTGCACCTTTATGCCTTAGCAACCCTTTATGATCTCAGATCTGAAAGGATCCTTGCTTGGGACGTCCAAACCCTAAGGGTCAAGCTTCTTGAACCAAAACGCTCAAAAAGTGGAAATAAGTAGATCTAATGAATAAATGATCAAGTTAGAGACTTGATTACCAGAAAGTGAAGGGAATGAGATGTTGCTTCTGGATCTACAATCTTCTCTTGGAGTCCTCAATGAAGACTATTACAGAAAGTTAGAGAACTTTGAGTCTTGGAGTAAACCAAGATGTCATCAATGAAGACTATTACAGACCGATCCAGCGTCGGTTTGTACACGCGGTTCATGAGGTCTATGAACGCGGCTGGAGCATTGGTGAGCCCCAACGGCATCACCACAAACTCATAATGACCATAGCGAGTCCTAAAAGCTGTCTTCTGCACGTCCTCATCCCTGACTCGCATCTGGTGATAACCCGATCACAAATCAATCTTGGAGAACCAAGATGCGCCCTGTAGCTGGTCAAAAAAATCATCAATCCTCGGGAGGGGGTAACGGTTCTTCACTGTTACCTTATTCAACTCCCGGTAGTCTATACACATGCGATGTGACCCGTCCTTCTTCTTCACAAATAGGATCGGGGCTCCCTATGGAGAACTACTCGGTCTGATAAATCCTTTGTCTAGCAGCTCTTGCAGCTGCGTAGACAACTCCTACATCTCGGGAGGAGCCAACCGATATGGTGCCTTGGCTATCAGAGTCGCACCAGGGACTAGATCAATCCTGAACTCAAGCTGTCTCCCCGGAGGTATCCCAGGCAAATCCTGTGGGAATACATTCGGGTACTCTCGCACTACCGGTACATCATCCACTGTCGCCTTACCCTTATCCTGGATATCCATAACATATGCGACATACCGTGCGCAACCCTGCTGAAGGTAACGCCTCGCTCTCGCTGCTGAACATACCGTCAGTCCACGCTGCGGCCTCTCGCCCTGAATCACTAGTCGTCCCCTACTAGGAGTATGAACTCTCACTAGCTGATGCTCACAGTCGATCACTGCCCTATTGGGGCTCAACCAGTCCATACCCACTATAACCTTATTCCCTCGTAGGGGAATGGGGATCAAATCCATGGAAATTTGCTTGTCGAACAACTGTAGTGTGCATCCCCGGTGCACCCTCACAACCCGAATGGTCCTATCATCAATCCAGCTCCTCCAGAGCCCCTACGAATCGGTTGCTGAGCGCGAACGACATAAAAGATCGGGTAGCCCACGAATCAAACAGTACCAAAGCTGATATACCATTCACTAAGAACGATCATATAACAAAACAAGTAAACATAAGCAATAATCAATACAAATAAAGAGATAAGGAGATGATACATACCCGTAACAACATCAGGAGCTTCATGTGCCTCCTCTGCTGTCAACTGGAAGACTCTGCTCTTTGCCATTGGCGCCTCTGTCCGGCCCTGACGGCCGTCTATAATCCTCAATGTAGCAGGGGCGGGTGCCGCTACCTTCCTTGCTGCTGCTAAACTCGAACATTGGGACCTCTTGTGGCCCCTCTGATTGCGCTGAAAGCAAATCAGATCAGATGATGTGATGGTGGTGGGACGTCCAAACCCTAGGGGTCAAGCTTCTTGAACCAAAACCCTCAAAAAGTGGAAATAAGTAGATCTAATGAATAAATGATCAAGTTAGAGACTTGATTACCGGAACTTGAAGGGAATGAGATGTTGCTTTTGGATCTACAATCTTCTCTTGGAGTCCTCAAGCTTCTTCTTCTTCTACAAGCTTCAAAACACACAAGAACACTCAAAAATGGCTCACTCACTCACACAATGCTCTAGGGTTTTGTGGATTAGGGTTTGGGACTTGGAGGCTGGAAATGAGGCCAAAAGGTGGGGATTAAGATGCTTAAATAGGGTGCAAAACCCCGAAATTAGGGTTTCACTCCGGCAGACCTACTCGCCGAGTCAAGGGCTCTCAACTCGTCGAGTAGATAGCTTAAAACCCGCGTCCAAGACTCACTTCTACTCGACGAGTCTGGGGCTTCCAACTCGTCGAGTAGCTTTATCAATATGAGTAATTTATAAATCAATGTGTACCAGAAACCATGCGTTACAAGTTGCAACCTCATATGTCTTCCTGCTTCATCAATGTTGAATTGGTATTGCTTAACCGCTCAAAACGCGTGATGCTCCAATTTCACTGGTAGATAACATGACTTTCCATACACCAATCTAAAATGTGACATGTCGATATGAGTTTTGTCGGCCACGATAGTCCCATAAGCCCTCGTCAAACCTTGTACTCCAATATTTTATTGATATGTTGATCGTCTTCTAAAGTATTGAATCGATCTCACGATTAGAAACATTGACTTGATTATTTGTTTGGGGATGGTAAGCGGTGTTGACGCGGTGAATCACATTATATTTATTTAACGTCTTTTTTTTTGCAAAAATGCATCCCTCGGTCGCTAATCAAGGTCATGGGAACATAAATCTCACAAAAACATTAGATTTTAAGAAATCAATAACCGTTTTGGCATCGCCCAATCTTGCGGTCTTGAGTTTCACACATTTAAAGGCACTGTCAACCACAAGTAATATGTAATGTTGCCAAATGAAATGAAAAATAGGTTCATAAAATCGACCCCAACAAAAATTCTTTAACGTTGTGAATAGATAGGTCCATATGGATCACAAGACAATTTCTCGTACACATTTTTGTAGCCTTGAAAGGTTTTCTTACATGTTCTTTACGTGGGAAATTATTTTATAATAAGTTGTCTATTATTTATTATCTATTTTTTCCCTTAAAGTCTATCCCCTCTCATATGAAACAATTAGGAAAGAAAGGAAAATTTTTGTTAAATATTTCAAAATTAATTAGTTATCACTATTTTAATTTGCCAATTACATATTACATGAGTTTATATATATATATATATATATATATATATATATATATATATATATATATATATATATATATATATATATATATATATATATATCATGTGCCTAGATTTATCTATTGTAAACTTATCCAACTCAAGTGTGTATATATATATATATATATATATATATATATATATATATATATATATATATATATATATATATATATATATATATATATATATATATACCTTAATAAGAATTTAGCCTCAAATGCTGAATTTCAAAAGGTACAAGACCTTATGCAATATATACAATCATTTTATGCGATAAAAAAATACTGAATCGGTCAACATGTCATCTAAATATCCCAAACTACCTTAAATATCTCAAACTACATTCATCAAACCAACAGAATCGGTCAACAATTGACTTGGCCGACCCATATCTCTTCCCAATTCATCGTCACCTTCTCCTTATTTCTCAACAAAATCAAATCCGTCATTTTCAAAATCCTTTAAAACCCTAAGCCTCTTCGTGTCTCACTTCCCTTATAATCCCTCGGTTCTCTAAAAACCCTACACTCCACCACCACCACCACTCAATCCTGCGGGTCATCATGTATGTCGACCGCTGTAACTTACACTACCTTTATTGGTTTGTTCACTTCCAGACCTCTCTTCTTCTCCCATTTGCAATCACATATAAACTTGCAAGAGTTATCTCTCCTTTTCTCTTTTTAGTTTGTGATCACATACAAACACTCACTTTTTTTGTGTTTAATTTTCATTTCATCTCATGATTATACATTAGAAATAGCAGCTTGGGTTTATTTTTTGGTTGAAAATTGTATTTCTATGTAACCCAGTTTGGAATTTTTTTCTTCTGAAGCTCAGAAGGCGACTAAGGATTTGAAGGTTCACACTACAACATTAAAACCCTATGGTGACGACAAATTCGGACCCTATACCGACGACTTGTCGTCGGTATAGAGTCGTCGGCATAGTCGTGTCGGCATAGGTCAATAGTGTCGTCGGTATAGATGTCGTCGCGATAGCTTCACCTATTCCGACGACAAGTCGTCGGGATAGATTTTGTCAAACATATTTTCGTGGTAAAAAAATAAAGTTTTATTAATTACCTATAGCGACGACTTGTCGTCGGCAAACCTATAGCGACGACGTGTCGTCGCCACATGTTTAATCTGTTACGATGACTTGTCGTCGCTATAGGTTTTTAACAGGAGCCAATGACATACCTATAGCGACGAGTTGTAGTCGGGATAGGCATTGTTTGTTTTTTTTTTTCAGTTTTACAGATTTAGTACATTATCATTCCTGCATTTTTAACAAATCCAAAACACATTCCAATATATATCAATTGAAATACATTAACTAAGTACCATTGTTCAAATTCAAAACATCAAATTCAAGTTCAAATTGAAGTCTAGTAGTATTCCTTAAACAAAAAACTATAAAAATATGTTAATTAAAACAAACAACTAAACTTAAACATTAAAATAATAATAATATTCCTTAAACAAAAAACTATAATTAATAATAATAATAATATATTTAAACAACACATTCATTTCGTTTATCACTTACCCAATCTTCTTGTGCTTGACTTGTACACCAACCCGAACCTTCTTTGTAGCGCATTTGTCTCCAACCCTCAATATGTCGCGGCTTGATTCCCATTTTAACCTATAATAAGTGAAAAATCAATAAATATATTTATACAAATGTTAATAACACTTTTAACTAATACTAATATATTTTATTACCTCTAAATGATGTCGTTGAGCATAGGATCTACATCCGTGAGCACTTGTGTGTGGAAGTTTCGACCTACAAAGTTTATTTTTGACCGACGTGCGTCTGTATTCATCGGTCAAAAATAACAAATCAATCATTTTGTTCCAAGCTTCGGCGGACCAGTCAGTCGGTGGACATCTTCTTGCCCTTTCCACATCATGATATCCACCAACTCTATCAAAATGGTTTTTCATATCATGCTTGCGGTCTCGATAAGCTCTTTGCATGTCTGCTTGGATACCCGCTCGAAGGGGTTCCCACAAGTCTGTGCCCCGGTACCTATTTAGATCAAAATAAGTCTACAAAAGGAAAAACATATTTGATTAGTAAAAAAATATTTAATAAGTGTAAAATTCAATACATATAAAATATATTGTATACTTACTTCTAGCTCGGGATATAAATCATCTTTGTAATCGATAGGAACACGACGCCAAGTATGATAATGCAACGGTACCTTTGATCCCACCAGATTTGAGATCAGTCTGACAAACATTTGCCCGTTGTCCCCCACAAATCGGTACGTCCGCCCGGAGATATCAATTTTCAAATCCAAAGGCTTACACTTGTTGTTTTCATACTCATCGTACAAATTTAAGTTTCTCCCTTTGCCACGCTTCAACACATTCACATTCTTTGCTTGTGCTACATTTACATATAGAATTGAAAATTTAGAAATTTAAAACTTTAATATATCTAATACTTAAAAATTTCATGTAACTTACAAGATTGGCAACCCGATGGTACACCGCGTGCGACCCCGTGTGGTGGTCTATCCCCACCGTCTCCTCCATGTCCCCTCGCGACTTCTGCCATCTGTTTAACAAATATTATAAAAATTCAAAATATATAATAAAGCTAATTATAAATAAGCAACATTTGAAAATTTAACAAATATTATAAACATTCAAAATATATAATAAAGCTAATTATAAATAAGCAACATTTGAAAATTTAACAAATATTATAAGCAATCAGGATATATAATAACTACGACATACCGTCAATCAGATTCATCACTAGAACAATATACATGTGTAACATCATCATCACTGTCATATTTTTCATTATTTATTTCTTCATCTGAAGAGTACGTATCACCATCGTCATTGTCATCGTTTATAGTAGGAGCAACATTCCTCCTAGCAACCACACTTGATTCGCCAACTTCACCTAAAGTCGTCTGCATAGGCAAGGTGCCTAAGTCGACAACCAAGGTAAAATCAGTTGATTGAGTGTCATTCACGACATCTATCTCATTCACAACACCGATACTTGGATGATTCCAAAGTTCCCGATGATGAACCTCTTCCACAACTCTCCAATTATCGTTTTTAGTAGGATCTTGGAGATAAAATACTTGTTTTGCTTGTGTGGCTAAGATGTATTGTTGATCATCATACCACGTTTTACCGACATACCATTCATGACTGGCAATCTCCATAAAGTTTTTAAGACCTTCCAAGAATTTTGGGGACGTTCGGTTTTCACGAATCCAACTCTTATCGACTGTCATTACTGTTTCATTATTAAAAATAACATTGTATATATAGTTAAATTGTATGAATTTTTGTTTGAGAAAAAAAAACGGACGGAATGGATAGATATTGACAAGTATATAAAGAAATATATACCCTGGAAGTAGAAATCGGACGGAATTGATAGAGTATTGTCACACCCCCGAACCAGACGGCGGAAACGTCCGAGGGCTTGCGTGACTTATATTGAATATCATCACAATGAATATACATGAATCATAACATAAACATCACCATGCATCAATACATTACAACTGACATTGTTCACATCAAGTACATTGTTTAATCATTACATATCCATAATATAAATTGTTTGATAGTTTTTCCAAAAGCATAATACCCTAACAAACTCGATGTTACTCCTCGACTTACCTGTTACCTGAGAATACAAGTTATTTTGAAAAACGTCAACATATGAAATGTTGGTGAGTTCATAAGCATGGTTGTTTTGAAAATGTTTGTATAATTTATAAAACCCAGAAAATCTGATATTTTCTGAAAAAGACAATTGTTCATACCAAAGTGTGAAGATCCATCGGTTTATGCATGAATGATTTCAAAGCGTGTATAAATGAAAAGTTTTTCCTTATAGTTATTGAAAAATACAAATGAATGGTGTTGATTTCCTCGAAAAACCCGATGTTTTCCGATAAAGAAAAATATAATTGTTTCAAATTGTTATACCGTCACGACGAATGATTATGATTTTTCCCTGATTACTCGGATAGTGTTAGATTTGTTTAATTGTGAGTCGTTATAACCATACATGATAATGACTAGTTCGTCTGTCTTGGCATTCTAACGAACGTCGGAATTGATCTTAAGATTTTGTCACCCTAGACTGGCCGAGTCTAACTGTAGCGAACAGCTGAGGTGTGGGGGAGTCACCCCCATATAGATCTATACACAAACTCTCGCTCTCCCTCCAGGAGACTTTGATTATAACTACAGACTACAGACGACCCATAGAGGTGCCGTCCGCTATTACTCACTAAATCTAACATGAATTTGATTACCATTGATTAACGACTTGTATATGTTTACTGAATTGAAGGTAGGCCTAATAAACGAGGAGAAGAGGATTACAAGGTCCTACTAATCTCACGTATTATTTATGGCTATTGGGTATACGAAGGGCACGTTGACCCATTTCGCATTTGATTTACTTGGACCTTACTAGCAATACTAATGGGCCAGTAAGGCCCAATAGCACTTAAAAGCCATTGAGGGTCCCTTAAATATGAATTTGGGTCATAGAAGGCCCAAAAACATTTATTATTATCCTTTGGGCCCAAAAATCATGTTAATGGGTCACAAAGGCCCAACAAGCATGATTGGAACTTTCAAGCTCAAAGATTTGGATGTTTACTTGTTTTAGGTATAGTATAATTGTTGGAAAGTTTGATTGGGTAATTGTTAATTTCGCACCAGAACGAGGCCGGTCGGTTATTTATAACGATGTTAGAAATTATACGTATTTCCATCTTTCCATTTTCATGAATTGTAGTTTGGTATTTTTATTTTAACTCAAATATCTTAAAAATAAAATAATTGACTCAAAAATATTGGTTTGAACCCTTTCAGCCCTTCTTTAGTAAAATTGACAATTTTAGCCCTTTATACAAAAAAAAGACATTTTAAGCCCTTAAATCATTTTCTTGACACTTTTGACCCATAGACTTGTTCAACTGATATTTTTAGCTCAAAACTTATTCTTTGGCAGTTTCAGCCCTTCCAGAAAAGTGTTCTTCGTTTAAAGCCCAAACTTTTTGCAACTTTTACAATTTTGGCCCAAATTCCAAAAAGTTTACAATTTTGGTCCTTGTTTGGAAAATACATCATTTTAACCCCTGAATTAGTTTTATTCACCCCTTTTACCCCCTGTTTTGAGAAGTTTATCATTTCAACCCCTTGAAAGTTGTAATTTTCGCAAGTTTTGGCTCATTGGGCCGAAAAGCCCAAAATTTGGCCCATTAAGCCATAAATTTCATTTCTAACCTTTAAAAGAGTATGATATTCATAAAAACACTTATTTTTACTGTTTTGACTCTTTTAATCCTTGAGAAAACCGTGAATAGCAATTTTTCAACCCAACGTTTGTTTGTTTGACAATTTTAGCCCAAAAGTGAGTTTTATGTTGCAATATGTATACTTTAATCTTAGAGGGTAATTTTTCTTGACTTGTTTTAGTGTAATACATCTTAGATCATGTTTATCTTCCTCTTAGAGCCATAGATCTCGAATTTCTATTATTTTTGTTACACATTTACCACATAAACACATGAAATCACACATAACATACACATACACATAGATCTACACATTTTACTTGTATTCTCCCCCATAAAACATATGAAAACCGAAAAATAGAGGGGTATGAACTCACCTTTTCTTGTGGATCTCGGTTTTGAAGAAGAAATGAAAGAAGTTTGATGCTATTTTCGGCCCTAGCAAGCTTTCTTGGGTTGATTTCGAACTTAAGAAGCTTCTAAGGAGTAAATCACGAAAAACTTACTTAGATTGAGTGATCTAACATGAAAATGAAGTTATACAACTTAAGTGTGGTAGGACTTACCAAGAATTGATGATTTTTGATGATGAAACTCTTCTTGAAGATGTGCAAATTCTCGAAAATTAGAGAGGAAATGTAGAGTGTTCTTGTGAGTGTTTGAGAGAATTTGGAAGAGCGTGGGTGTGTGTGTGATGGTCTCGGCCGAAATAAGAGGAGAGAGGGGAAGAGAGAGATGAGTGCATGGGAACATGAGATTGGTCTTGGATGTATGTTGGACCATGCATGTTTATTTGGTGTATAATAGGAAGCTGGCACATAAAAGTCAACCCTTATTATTCTCTTTTTTTTTCCTCTTGGGCCGAGAAAGAGAGAGAAGAGAGATTGAGTAGGCCTTTAATGCTTGGTTCCAATAATAGGAGGCCCATTTTGATGGTTTTCGGCCCATTGGGCCCTTAGAGGTGTTTACGGCCCAAATCTAGCATAAAGGAATGGATTTGAGTCCATTAAAGCTAATTGGATTTGTTGTGGCCCAATAAGGTCCATTAAAGATAAACTAGTCCATTTTAGTCTTATAAGGCCCAAAAGATTAAGTTTCATGGAAGTGGGTCCAATTAGAGCCCATATAAGAGTTCTAAGCCCAAAGTAGTCAAATTGGGAGCTTATTGGTCCATTAGGCCCAATAAGGAAATCCTAGTCCATAATGGACTTAAACCGGGATTTCTAGGGTTTCCAATTCTTTGTTGACTATTTGAAGTGCTTGTATAGAGTGTTTGATGGGGATTTTGTTGTTATTGAATAAGCATCACACATGCTTCCACATTTTTGGTTCATAATTGTTATCATTGTTGTTGTTACAAAGCATCAAAATTCCTAGTTGTGACATCATCCCCCCGTTAGAGGGAATTTCGTCCCGAAATTCTTTTTAAAACTAGATTCGAGAATGCTAGAATAGTGAGGGTACTTCTTCTTCATCTGGTCTTCGCGTTCCCATGTGAATTCTGGCCCACGCTTCGCGTTCCACCGTACTTTTTCAATCGGAATGCGACTTTGCTTAGTATGCTTCACCTCCCTGTCCATGATTTCGACTGGTTCCTCGATGAACATGAGATTCTCGTTGATTTCAATTTCTTCAAGTGGAAAGACGAGGGTTTTGTCGGATAAACACTTTTTCAAATTGGACACATGGAACACGGGGTGAACACTGCTGAGCTCGGCAGGTAGCTGCAGTCTATAAGCCACTGGACCGATTCAGGCAAGAATCTCGAAGGGTCCAATGTATCGTGGGTTCAGTTTTCCCCGTTTTCCAAAACGAATAACCCCTTTCCAGGGAGAGACCTTTAACAACACCCGATCCCCGACTTGAAATTCCAAGGGCTTTCGCCGTTTATCAGCGTAGCTCTTCTGTCGGTCTCGTGATGCTTGTAGTCGAGCTCTGATTTGAACTATTTTCTCCGTTGTTTCGCGTATGATCTCCGGTCCCGTTAATGCATTGCTTGATGTCTGTCTTCCTGCTAGCTAAGTATCACCCACCTCAGACCAACACAATGGTGATCTGCATCTACGCCCGTATAGTGCTTCGAAAGGAGCAACCTTGATGCTTGAGTGATAACTGTTGTTGTATGAGAATTCGATTAAAGGCAAGTGAGTATCCCACGACTTTCCAAAGTCTATTACACACGCGCGAAGCATGTCTTCAAGGGTTTGAATGGTTCGTTCGCTTTGACCATCCGTTTGTGGGTGGTAGGCAGTGCTCATGTCAAGTTGTGTTCCCAGCGCTTTCTGAAGTGATTGCCAAAAACGCGAAGTGAATCTACTATCTCGGTCGGAGATGATAGATAGGGGCACTCCATGAAGCCTCACCACCTCTTTGACGTATATCCTGGTCAACCTCTCCATCTTGTAGGATTCTTTTATTGGCAGGAAATGAGCGCATTTCGTCAATCTGTCGACTATTACCCATATGGTATCCAATCCATCTGTTGACTTGGGTAATTTGGTCACAAAGTCCATAGTAATCCTTTCCCATTTCCACTCGAGAATTACTGGTTGTTGTAGTAATCCCGAGGGCTTCTGATATTCCACCTTTACTTTAGCACACGTGAGGCACTTGCTAACGTAAGTAGCAATTTCTGCCTTCATGTTAGGCCACCAATAATGTTGCTTGATATCCAAGTACATTTTATCGGAACCTGGATGGATGGAGTATCGTGTCTTCTGGGCTTCATTCATGACTACTTCTCTGGATCCCCCAAGCTTAGGGATCCAAATGCGGTTCATGAAATAATACGTTCCGCCCTCCTTCGTTTCGAGATTATTTTCCATTCTACGTAATGTTTCGTTTGTTTTGTTTTCTGTCTTCATGGCATCGGACTGAGCTGCTCTGATTTACAAGGTCAGGTGGGATTGAATGGTTATGGAGAGAGTTTTCACACGACGATTTGAGTATTCCTTCCTACTCAAGGCATCAGCTACCACGTTAGCCTTGCCTGGGTGGTACTTGATCTCGCAATCATAATCGTTTAGCAGCTCAACCCATCTTCGTTGCCTCATGTTCAACTCTTTTTTATTTAAAATGTGTTGGAGACTCTTGTGGTCAGTGAAAATGGTGCACTTTGTACCATAAAGGTAGTGCCTCCAGATTTTCAAGGCGAAGACCACAGCTCCCAATTCGAGATCATGGGTGGTATAATTCACCTCATGTGTCTTTAGTTGTCGGGACGCATAAGCTATCACCTTCCCATGTTGCATAAGCACACAGCCTAGACCTTGATTCGACGCATAACAGTAGACTACAAAGTCCTCTGTTCCCTCTGGTAGTGATAGTACCGGTGCACTGCAGAGTGCTTGCTTCAGAGTTCGAAATGCAACCTCTTGCTTATCTGTCCATTCAAAGGGTACACCCTTCTACGTAAGGAAGGTAAGTGGCTTGGCTGTCTTAGAGAAGTTCTGGATGAACCTCCTGTAATAGCCTGCGAGACCTAAAAATTGACGAATTTATGTGGGTGTCGTTGGGATCGTCCATCCTTCAATAGCTTTGACCTTAGAAGGATCCACGTGTATCCCTTCTTGACTAACAACATGACCCAAAAGTTCATACTACGGAGCCAGAACTCACACTTAGAGAGTTTTGCGTATAGCTTTTCGGTTCGCAGGGTTTCCAGGATTCGTCGAAGATGTTGGCCATGCTCCTCTTCGCTTCGAGAATAAACTAGAATGACGTCAATGAAAACGATGACAAAGTTGTCGAGGAATGGTCGGCAGATTCGATTCATCAGGTCCATGAATGCGGCAGGGGCATTCGTTAGACCGAAGGGCATTACAACAAATTCGTAATGTCCATAACGAGTTCGGAAAGCGGTTTTGGGGATATCCTCTTCCCGGACCTTGAGTTGGTGGTATCCGGATAGCAGATCTATCTTAGAGAAGTAAATTGCTCCTTGGAGTTGGTCAAATAGATCGTCGATTCGCGGAAGGGGATAGCGATTTTTGACAGTGAGCTTATTTAGTTCCATGTAGTCAATACACATCCTAAAGGATCCGTCTTTCTTCTTAACAAAGAGAACCAGAGCTCCACAGGGTGAGAAACTGGGTCGGATGAATCCTTTGTCCAAAAGCTCACTGAGTTGGCTGGACAGCTCTTGCATCTCCGCAGGAGCCAATCTGTAGGGCGATTTGGCGATAGGTGTAGCTCCTGGTACAAGATCAATTCGGAACTCGACTTGTCTTTCTGGGGGTATCCCCGGAAGGTCTTCAGGAAAGACATCCGAGAACTCACAAGTCACTGGAATGTCCCGAATATTGACCTCTTCTTTGGACTTATCCACGATATGAGCCAGAAACGTCAAGTCTTTCTTTCGTAGATACTTCTGTGCCTTAACGCACGAGATAAGACGAAGGTTCGTGTTAGGTTTGTCTCCGTATATAATTAGGGTTTCGCGATTTGGAAGGTGAAGGCGAACGGCCTTCTCGTGACACAAAATTTCAGCATGGTGGGGGCTTAACCAGTCCATGCCGATAATCACATCAAATCTCCTAATGGAAACAGGCATTAAGTTTATTTGAAAGACATGTTGGTTCAAGGTTAGGGTACATCCGATGTAGATTTCCCCAGTGGATTTTGTTTTCCCATTAGCCATTTCCACCGTAAAGGTTTCATTAAGCTTCTGGGGTTATTGTTTTAACAAGTGTTTAAATCTATTGCTCACGAAGCTTCGTTCTGCTCCGATATCAAATAGGATGCATGCATAAGTGTGGTTTAGGAGAAACGTACCAGTGACAACAGCGGGATCCTGAACCGCTTCTCCCTGACCCATGGTCAGCACTCTTCCTGTTCCTCCATTCCCAGGGTTGTTGTTGTTGGGGCAGTTTCGACGGAAATGCCCAGTCTTTCCACATCCATAGCAGGTGTGGCTTGGTCCTGCATTGTTGCCGCCGTTGTTGGTGTTGTTGTTGTTGTTGTTGTTGTTGTTGTTGTTGTTGTTGCAGTTGTTGTTGTTATTGTTTCCTTGTTGCTGGTTCTGGGGAGGATAGGTCCTGCAATATTTTGTCGTGTGACCCTTTCGATTGCAACTGGTATAATGCATCTCCCTGCATTCGCCATTATGATGGAGACTGCACTTGTTGCACTTTGGGAGATTCCCGGAATACTGCCTAGGGGCACTTGGAGTAGCTGAGACTGGAGCATGTGGTGTGGAGGGAACTTGGGTGGTTGCAGCATTAACTGTCACTGTTTGTTGCTTCTTTGACGACTCCGAGCCTTGTCGTCCCTTCCTCTTTTTATTCTTTCCCTTCTTGTTGTCACTCTCCTTCTTGTTTTTGGTTTCTCCTGGCTTCTCGCCCTTCTTGTTGTTGTGGTCGTACAGTTTCTTAGCCAACCTCTTGGCACTGTCTAAGGTTTCAGGATTTGCAGCTATCACATTTCCTTGGATTGGGGAGGTTAATCCCCAGATGAATCGTTCGATTTTCTTTTCCTCTGAAGTAATCATGCCAGGACACAACAGTGACATTTTGCTAAACCTAGATATGTATGCATCAATGTCGGAGTTTCGGACGGTAAGGTTCCACAACTCTTGCTCCATCTTCTGAATTTCGCCTCGCGGGCAGTACTCGGCCATCAACATTTCTTTCAACTCCACCCACGGCATAGAGTTGGCTACGGGGAGAGTCATGGCTTCTATATGTCCGTTCCACCAGGTGAGAGCTTGATCAACGAACGTGCATGCGGCAAACTTCACCTTCATCTCCTCAGGGCATTCACATATCTCGAACACTGATTCCACCTTCTCAATCCATCTCTTTAGGGTTATCATTCCCCCGGTGCCATTAAAGGTTCGTGGCTTGGCATTGGTGAAATCTTTGTAAGAGCATGTCTTGGTAGGTCCTTGATTTATCCCGTTGTTCGAACTTCCAGCTCCTTGTCCATTGCCTCCCCCATTGTTCCCTTGGTGGATTTGTGCCATGGATGCGGTGACCGCAGCAGATACAGCTGCTTGGAATGCAGTTGAGTTGACCTCGGGTGGGGTTGGCCCAGGGTATCCACGGGTTGGTCGTTGATGCATCTTTCTGTCATGGAACGGAAAGATGTTGAGTGTCTAGGATTTCTGCGAGTTTGTGGTCCTATAAACTAGGTGTAGTGCATGTACTTAAGTTGTTTCACATGTTAACATAGAATTATGGATACACAACATATAACAGATAACAACATCACATATATTTTTCACTAATAATATCCGTACTTTGATACATGAAAATTTGCTCGAAAGAGCATACATGAGTGGTGCAAGTTCGGCAGCGTAACGACTCTATGAGTAGTGTAATCACTTAAACATAGAGTCGACGGTACATAGTATAAATCATAGTAGCATAATACTAAGAAAGATACGACTAGTTCCTCGCACGGTGAGACCTATATAGCAAGTAGTAGAGCAAGTCCTATCAGTAGAGATGACGACGACACTCAATCGTCGAGCTGACGTATCAGGAGTTCAACCAGTTCATCCGCCTCTTGGGTGATTACCTCCACCCTTCGCTCGGCTTGTACAGCCCTTGCCTTGGCCGTAATAAGTTGAAGCTTGAGGCTGATAATTGCCTCCTCGAGAGAGCGTAGATAGTTTGTATCAACCCTTCGAACCGTGCGGGAGTCTGACGTGGCTTTCGACAGGTGGGGTTCACTACGTGTCTCCTCTACGCCCTTCTCTTCGTCTAACTCCTAGTCAGACTCGTCATATTCGAAATCAATTATTACATATTCATCCTGTTCCACTTCGGTCCAACGTCGTGTGCTCCCCCCCTGATCTCCCTCCGGCTCATCCTCGATCATCCCGTGGGCCACTAAGGCCTGATGAAACTGAATGCCCTGGTGCTCCCCTTCCATAGTGACTGAGAGGAGGTATATGAATAAACTATCATTACTCCTAAGACGTTTTAATTGCTATGTAAATTGAGTTGAGGTTCTTTTCTTGGAAATGAAGGGGTATGTTTTTTTTTTAGGTTTACCGACCATCGCGATTTCCTCGGGGCATGTGATAGTTGTACTTCGGAGGAAATGTAGTTGATCAGGCTACATTCACCCCCTTAATACCACTATGAACAGTCCCGACTTAACCGAGATGCCAGCATTATCTCATTTGATTTGGTATTATGTTGTTTTCCCAATATTGTACAAGTAGGGGTGTTTTATCGTTGTGTTTTATTTGTTTTGTTTTGTTCAGAGTTGTTTTTGGTCCCTTCTTTGGTTTATAGTTGCATATCAATGTGTGGTTAGATATGCTAGTTCACTATAAACAGAGCTCTGATACCAACCTGTCACACCCCCGAACCAGACGGCGGAAACGTCCGTGGGCTTGCGTGACTTATATTGAATATCATCACAATGAATATACATGAATCATAACATAAACATCACCATGCATCAATACATTACAACTGACATTGTTCACATCAAGTACATTGTTTAATCATTACATATCCATAATATAAATTGTTTGATAGTTTTTCCAAAAGCATAATACCCTAACATACTCGATGTTACTCCTCGACTTACCTGTTACCTGAGAATACAAGTTATTTTGAAAAACGTCAACATATGAAATGTTGGTGAGTTCATAAGCATGGTTGTTTTGAAAATGTTTGTATAGTTTATAAAACCCAGAAAATCTGATATTTTTTGAAAAAGACAATTGTTCATACCAAAGTGTGAAGATCCATCGGTTTATGCATGAATGATTTCAAAACGTGTATAAATGAAAAGTTTTGCCTTATAGTTATTGAAAAATACAAATGAATGGTGTTGATTTCCTCGAAAAACCCGATGTTTTCCGATAAAGAAAAATATAATTGTTTCAAATTGTTATACCGTCACGACGAATGATTATGATTTTTCCATGATTACTCGGATAGTGTTAGATTTGTTTAATTGTGAGTCGTTATAACCATACATGATAATGACTAGTTCGTCTGTCTTGGCATTCTAACGAACGCCGGAATTGATCTTAAGATTTTGTCACCCTAGACTGGCCGAGTCTAACTGTAGCGAACAGCTGAGGTGTGGGGGAGTCACCCCCATATAGATCTATACACAAACTCTCGCTCTCCCTCCAGGAGACTTTGATTATAACTACAGACTACAGACGACCCATAGAGGTGCCGTCCGCTATTACTCACTAAATCTAACATGAATTTGATTACCATTGATTAACGACTTGTATATGTTTACTGAATTGAAGGTAGGCCTAATAAACGAGGAGAAGAGGATTACAAGGTCCTACTAATCTCACGTATTATTTATGGCTATTGGGTATACGAAGGGCACGTTGACCCATTTCGCATTTGATTTACTTGGACCTTACTAGCAATACTAATGGGCCAGGAAGGCCCAATAGCACTTAAAAGCCATTGAGGGTCCCTTAAATATGAATTTGGGTCATAGAAGGCCCAAAAACATTTATTATTATCCTTTGGGCCCAAAAATCATGTTAATGGGTCACAAAGGCCCAACAAGCATGATTGGAACTTTCAAGCCCAAAGATCTGGATGTTTACTTGTTTTAGGTATAGTATAATTGTTGGAAAGTTTGATTGGGTAATTGTTAATTTCGCACCAGAAAGAGGCCGGTCGGTTATTTATAACGATGTTAGAAATTATACTTATTTCCATCTTTCCATTTTCATGAATTGTAGTTTGGTATTTTTATTTTAACTCAAATATCTTAAAAATAAAATAATTGACTCAAAAATATTGGTTTGAACCCTTTCAGCCCTTCTTTAGTAAAATTGACAATTTTAGCCCTTTATACAAAAAAAAGACATTTTAAGCCCTTAAATCATTTTCTTGACACTTTTGACCCATAGACTTGTTCAATTGATATTTTTAGCTCAAAACTTATTCTTTGGCAGTTTCAGCCCTTCCAGAAAAGTGTTCTTCGTTTAAAGCCCAAACTTTTTGCAATTTTTACAATTTTGGCCCAAATTCCAAAAAGTTTACAATTTTGGTCCTTGTTTGGAAAATACATGATTTTAACCCCTGAATTAGTTTTATTCACCCCTTTTACCCCCTGTTTTGAGAAGTTTATCATTTCAACCCCTTGAAAGTTGTAATTTTCGCAAGTTTTGGCTCATTGGGACGAAAAGCCCAAAATTTGGTGTAAGGTCCAAATATGGATCTTTACTAGTAGTTAAGCAACAATCAATCACACAAGAAGAATAAGATGAAAAGAAATCAAGCTTGCACACGATTCTATTCAATAAACCATCTGGTACAACTCGATAGGACTCTGTGTAAACGCAATGGCATCAACAACCACGCAAAGACCAACACCTCCTCTATATATACTCAACCAGACCGTAAATGGGGTTTGCGACCGAAAACAGGGTTTACGGTCGTAAACGTGTTTACGGCCGTAAACACAGTTTACGGTCGTAAACACACAAAATGTTCTAAAAGCACAAACAACCCTTTAAACACTATTACAGACTCATTCTGAACAAAATACTCTAAAAGCCTAGACCAAACATTTACTGGACCCTTCAATCTCCCCCTTGGTTTGGTGCTAGCTTGGACTCTGTTCTTGTCGACCACCAGTACGTCGGACTTTCCCATCGCTCCGTTCCACATTTTCTTCTCTATAATTTCAGCCACCATCGCAGTGTATTCTTTTGCAGCGGGCTCAATGATAGCTTCAGCCACCATAATCTGTTTAGTAGCAAGATGATGTATGTCCCACTTGCCAAATTGAAGTAGATCCCTTTTGGTATACAGACGGATGCAATCTTCCTTAAGTTTGATGACAACAGCATCTGTCGCTTCATCATACACCCAATATAGCATTGATGCAAGAGAACCATCAGAATAATTTTGAAGAACAGGGACTTGCTTCACGTGAGCCGTAGCAGGCCACATCACTGTTGTAATGGGCTGACTTGTCTTGGGATCAAAGACTTTGGAGTGGACCTTGACAACAGACTCTGCAGTCTTCATTGATAGGAACCCCTTGGCCACTTGACCTTCCAAGAAGGATTTGAACTGACTTGCCCTAGGATTGCTTGATGGATTGGAGAAAGGAGCCTTAGACAGCTCAATAAGATCAATATTAGTAAAAGAATGAAAGTCATGAGCATCTTTGTATAGTTCAGTATTTCCGCTCTTCCTCCTCACCATAAACATATTCATGGTGTCATGGAATCCCCACGAGAGGATTCCTGACCTGTCACCATAGATGTCTTTGAAACGATTTCCGCCCACATCCGTAACGGTGATTTGTGGTTTATCTCAGGGTGCCTTGTGATCTGCGCTCCTTTTGAATAGCAATTTACCTTTGTCAGCAGACTTGTCCTTTTTGTCCTTTTTGGCACGTTTTAATTCGGCTGCAGTTGGAGCTCGAGCCGGTTATTTCTCAAAACGATTCACGACGGTGGTGGTTCTAGTGTGTTTCGGAGCAATGGGAGCATCTTGGTTGGGAAGATAAATATGCGGCTCGTCAACGGATGACTTAAAATCGTCGCCAAATTTATCTTCCAGCTTTTTCTTCAATTCGTAGTAACTGGCGGTCAACAGGCCAAAATGTGTCTGAAGATCTGTAATTTGCTTAGTCTTCAGAGCATTTTCTTCATTAAGTTCTGCCACTTGAATATTGAGCTGTGTGTTTTCAGCCTGAAGGCCTGTGACCTTGATGTCAAGCTCAATATTCCTTTGATCCAACTCAATGTTCTTCAGGTTCAGAACATTGATCTGTTTTTGAAGTCCAGGAAGTGACAGACTCTCTTCTCTTGTGCTACCACCCCCGATAGAAATTCCTTTGCCACGTGGGGGTGATGTTGAAGATTGTTCTCTAGCCAAGAGCCTGGCTAATTTAGCAGAGGTAGCGTCATGCTCTGGCCTAGGAGGAGAGAAATCCGTTGGGAAGGAAGAGCCACCAGTTTCATAGACGGTACTAGGGCCTTCACTTGCAGGTTCAGCTGAGACTATAACAGGTGTAGTTGTTGGTGGAGCTGTAACACTTTGAATCACCAGTCTGGGGTCGAGTCTTCGTCTTTTGCTTGGAGGAGGTGTGGTTTGAGTGGCAGGAAGATCACTTTCCAAAGGCGCAGAAGTAGGTAAGACAACATTAAGGGGAGGAATCCCTGACGTTACCACCATAGGAATTGCTATTTCCGCCGAGGTATTGGTAGGAGGAGGTGTGGCTTCGAGAACATCTTCCTTTTCCCTTGTCTCTGTTGCTTGATCAACAACTTCATCGACATTGTCGAGCAGCTCATTGAGGTTCATCCCGGTCATAAAATGTTCATTGCTCCCAAAATTGACAGGGATTTCATCATTGTCAAAACCTGTGAGATCCAGGCCTTCATACAAATCAGTTTCCGTTCCAGACCCCTCAGGATAATCCTTTTGTACTTGAACGGAAGTCAATTCATGTTCCTCAGCCACTTGTGCGTTCGGTTCGGGATTTTCTTCTTCTTCATGATCTGAGACAGTGATCACATCTTCAGAAGCAACCCTCTAGGAAGAAGTTGGCTCAGATGACACTTTGTCAGATGTTCCATGCGACTCAGAAGATTCATCAATCTCAGCAAATTTCCCAAATTTCACCTGAGGATGCAATCCTTCAAAAACGACCTTGCCCTTTCGATTTTGCTTGATAAGTCCAACTGTGTGAGGGCCCAAAGATTTTATATCCAACTTGTCACCATCCTTGATCATTTCTGGAAACTGATCGTCGATGAACACTTGAATAAACCTTGGATATAGTAAAAATGCATCTCTGGTTCCCCGGGTTATGGCATGTATATTCACCCAGAATTCATCAAAAATGAACTTTGAGAAGTTAAAATTTATGCCAGCAGCCAAAGAGACAATTTCCCCTGTGTTCCTGAGAGAGATCTCATCGGCTCCTGGTCTCCTGCCTGAAATGCAGCTCACGAACACGTGCGCCAAAAATCGCCAGTAAGGAGGCAGGAGCTTCTTCACTGTGGGAGGGTAGATACCCTCGTAACCCATCCTCTCAAGAATTCGTTGCACATCATCAATTCCAATTTCAGTAGGGAAATTGGATTCATCGTTGATCAGCAAAGTATCTCTGATGTACTGCTCCGTAATCTTGATTTTGCAACCTTTGACTACAGCTTCAATTGTCGACTCTCCATTGACTTTGGACATTTTAGCTGTCTGCCAGAACTCCCGGATGACGTTCTGATAGATGATGGGATTCACTGTGATGGCACAAGATAAGCAACACTCTCTCAGCCTGTAGATCATTGATTTAAACTCTGCATGAGCGACTGGAGGATCATCCAACACGATCGCCAAGTTGTGCATGTCCGCAAACTTAAGATTCGCCATTTAACTGCACTAAACAGGCCAAGTAAGAAAACACTGAATTTAACAACTTAAAGCATTAAGTTCTCTTAATTAAATATTTTATTTTGGCCTTTAAAAAATAGTTTGACTACAAAATATTGGAATTTATGGTCAAATTTAGTCAAACATTTGAGTTTACGGTCAAATGCAGTCAAAAATGGGTTTACGGTCAAAGTTGGTAAACTGACCGTAAACTCAGTTTACGGTCGTAAGACCAAAACCGGGTTTACGGTCGTAAGACCAAAATCGTGTTTACGGTCGCAAGGCCAAACTGGGTTTACGGTTTATGAATCTCCCAAAACCGTAAACCCATCATGAACAGTAAACGCCGACGATCTTTTAAACCCCGATTACTCCTTCATTTTTGGTCGGAACAACGAACAGAAAGCAGATTCCCGGTCGGTTTTGTCATACCTTCGAGGTGTATTAGGCCGATTTCGCAAAGATTTAAGAAAAAAATTTCGATGAGAGAGAGTAGAGAGAGAGAGAGGGTATTTGCGGCTGTAAAGAGAGAAGTGGGAGTGGAAAAGGGTTTACGGAAGTAAGCCCTTTCTTTTATACTCTCTTCGAAATTACCTGTCTCCCACACAGTTAAAATCACAGTCCAAAATTGAATTAAATTTTCAAAAATAAAACCTTTTGAGGATATAAAAATAAAAATAAAATTAAAATTAAAATTAAAATTAAAATTAAACTAAAAATAAAATAAACTAATTTCTAAAATTTAAGAATTAAAATTATTAAAAATTAAATTTTTGACAATTAATAAAATAAAATAAAATAAAATAAAATAAAATAAACGCAGACAAAATTTATCTCAAAATTTACTGAAAATTTTCTTGTGATGTTGGGATCAAAGTTGTTAGACTGCCTTAATCCACTTGTCGGTACCTTTCATTTTCACATCTTTGTCTGGTCGATCGCCGGTATTGTGGTCCAATTAAACACGAAAAATTGTGACAATATTAGGACATACTAATAATGGTAAGACAAAGTGATACTAAGTTCCTAGATACTATATCTGATCCTAGGTTCCTAGATACTATATCTTAAGGACCATTCAGCTGACGACGACCAGGGATATTGTTGTCCACCTAAATTGAGCACCGAGATCTATAGACAATCTGTAAGTGTTCAATTGTTAATTGTACGGGAACATGTTTCCTGCTTCCTGATATGCCCTCGTAATCAAGAACTTCCAGAGTACTCCTTACATCGGGTGAGCAGACAATCATTAAGAGAGAAGATAGATTTAGATTATTACTAATTATAGTTTTTAGAGGGATTGAGAAGTAGAAGGGTGCATATACTGTGTACCAGGTCGGATTATGAGTCACGCAAAGGAGACAGTATATGACTAACAGATGGGAAGATTTTCATAGATATAATATGCAGAGAGATAGATTTGCATATATTGCAGTCCAGGTCGGATCTCTTCCAATCACGTAAAGGAGGCAACATATGACTAACAGTAAGAGAGAAAAAGAAAACAATTTTCTACAGACCTAACTCATCGGAATTTACCAGTCGCCCCATCAATACCGGAATTAAGGACAGAATCCGCACATCGAGGAGAAGTTAATCCAAGGTTCCAAGTACGGGTTCATTTAATGTGACGAGTGGATTCCCATATATATCTCCCTGCTCAACCTATCCGAGCGTCGTATTGTCAGGCTAAACGGATCTAACTAGGTCAAGATTTGTCAAGACTAAGAATTTCTTAAGTTCAACTTTGCCTAGTCAAGTCCTTTAAAAATCTTTCGTGCCTACCGACGCATCAAACCAGAGTAAAGACCCTTCAACTTTGGGTACGTTACGCAGACTCAGGTTGCCTGTTATCAGTTTCTTGATAATATCACTTCCCGGTACTATATCAACAAGCAAAACAGTAACCGACAATATTTTTGGATTTTTCTGAATTTTTAATGTTTTTGGATTTTTGAATGTTTTCTGAAAAAAATAAAACAGAAATAACACTATTTTTGGATTTTTGATTTTTCAATTTTTTGTTTGGTTTTTGTTTATTTCTCCCCCTAAATTTGTGCATGGGAGAGAATGGAATGACTAAAATGCGCAAATTTAAACTAACCTAACCAAGAAAAATTTAATCCTCAAAACGAATCATTTTTAAAAATCCCACAAGCACATCGAATCGAGCTTTGTTAAAAGGCTTGGTGAACAGATCCGCCACATTATTGTCAGTGTGAACATGTTTTAGCCTAATGAGCGAGCGCTCATAAAAATCTCTGATAAAGTGAATTTTGATGTCAATGTGCTTAGTTTTAAAATGTTGGACCGGATTTTTAGTGATTTGAATAGCAGCCTTATTATCACAATGAATTGGGGTTTCTAGATAATTCAAACCGTAGTCCAACAGCTGATGTTGGATCCAGATAACTTGAGAACAGCAGGCAGAGGCAGCAACGTATTCCGCTTCTGCTGTAGAGGTGGAGACGGTATGCTGTTTCTTGCACTGCCATGACACCACCTATCACCAAGAAATTGGCACCCTCCTGATGTTGATTTCCTGTCAAGCTCACAGCCTCCATAATTACTGTCAGCAAAAGCATATAAATCAAATTCAGAATTCTTCGGATACCAAAGACCCAATTTTGGGCTACCTTTGATATACCGAAAAATCCTTTTGACAGCAATAAGATGAGAGAGTTTAGGATTAGCCTGATAGCGAGCGCATTGTCACACTGCAAACATGATGTCGGGACGGCTTGCAGTGAGATACATCAGGGAACCGATCATCGATCTATAGTGAGTCTGATCTACGGATTCGCCATCAATATCTGGAGTCAGCAGGGGTCTTTCAGCCATTGGTGTCGATGCAGGTTTCGCGTCTTGAAACCCGAACTTCTCAAGAATATCCTCCACATACTTGGCTTGATGTAGCAGGATTCCGGTTGAATTTTGTTTGACCTGAAGCCCCAGAAACATGGTCACTTCACCTAGAGAATTCATCTCAAACCTCTTCTTCATCACGCCTTCAAATTCTTTGCAAAGCTGTGGACAGGTAGACCCGAAGATAATGTCGTCAACATAGATCTGAACTAGTATCTGATCATTACCCACATGCTTGATGAATAAAGTTTGATCAATGGTGCCGCGAGAGTATCCATGATCAAGCAAGTGCTTTGTTAGAGTCGCATACCATGCTCGAGGAGCTTGATGTAACCCATACAATGCCTTGTCCAACTTGTAGACACGATTAGGGAACTTTGAGTTGACAAACCCATGGGGTTGATCAACATAGATTTCTTCCTTCACCTTGCCATATAAGAAGGCAGTCTTGACATCCATTTGGTAAACCGTTAATTTCATGAAGGAAGCATATGCGAGAAAGATACGAATAGCCTCCAAACGAGCCATGGGAGCATACACTTCAGTATAGTCAAGACCCTCAATTTGTCGAAACCCACGAACCACCAATCTTGCTTTATTGCGCACTATTACACCCGAATCATCTTGCTTATTGCGATAGACCCAACGCGTGTCGAGAGACCTTTTGCCCTTTGGTAACTCTACCAACTTCCAAACCCCGAGCTTTTCAAACTGATTGAGCTCTTCATGCATCGCATCTACTCAGCTGGGCTCATTCAGAGCCATTTCAACGTTCTTCGGCTCTATTTGAGATATAAATCAAGAGTAAAGACATGCATTAACATCTCCACTCTGACTTCTAGTTTTAACTCCATCGCCCAGCTGGCCAATGACGTTATCGATCGGATGATCACGTTGAATTCTTGAAGGAATGTCTTGGCTGATATCATTGAGTGAAACAGGAAGAGTGTGAATGTTGAAACCTCTATCATTTGCTGATTGATCCACATTGTATGGATCTGCTACAAACTCATTAGCAATTTCTTCAGGAAAGAGTAGTTCCATAAAGGTTGGATTAACAGCGGAAGCATCTCTAGACATGAACTCTCTTTTAATAGGGGTAAGAGGTGTAGCATCAGCATTAGGAGTTCCATCTTGAACTGTAGACTCTGGACTGTTAGGTTGATCAGATGACTCCCCCTCAGGTGGAGCAGAGGACTCCCCCTCAGATGGAGCAGAGGACTCCCCCTCAACCGTTGGAGGTCTGTAGACAACTTCTTCGTCTTCGTCTTCATAAACAATCTTCGAGCCAGAAGAGGATCCACTTGAACTATCTGAAGACACATTTAAAGACTTGAAAAGCGATGTGTAATCAAATAACCAGTTGGGACCCACTCGAGCGTCTGTTTCATTCTCCTCCAACCAACGCACGTCATAAGATTCAACAATCTGCTTAGTCTTCTTGTTGTAAACCCTATAGGCGGTGCGCGCAGCATAACCCACAAAGTAACAATCATCGGTTTTGGCATTGAATTTAGGGTTGGATTCCAAGTGAAGAAGGGTGCAAGGGCAGCCGAATACACGGAAATGGCTGACAGAAGGCTTGTGTCCATAGAGAATCTCATACGGTGTCTTCATTTGTGCTTTGTTGATTAGAACACGATTCTGCACGTAGCAAGCAGTGTTAATCGCCTTGGCCCAGAAGAAAACAGGTAGTTTGGAATCACAAAGCATAGTCTTTGCGGAGTCTTTCAAAGTTCTATTTCTCCTTTCAGCAACACCATTTTGTTGAGGCGTGTGAGCAGAGCTATATTGACGTACTATCCCCTTTTCTGTGCAAAAATGGTCAAGAACTGCATTCTTGAACTCAGTTCCATTGTCAGTACGAAGCGCCTTCACTTGGTTGTTGGTTTGCTTCTCAATCATCACAACGAACTTCTTTATCAGATCAGCAACCCCCGCTTTGTTGGATAAGAAGAAGACCCACATAAACCGAGAGAAATCATCAATCACAACGAGACAGTACGAGCTTCTGTTAATGCTCAGGACATTGACCGGACCAAATAAGTCCATGTGTAATAATTGGAGCACCTGACTGATTGAGTTGACTTGCTTGGGCAGGTGTGGTTTCCTATGATGTTTTCCTTGAGCACAGGAAACACACTTCTCAAATGTAATAAAGTCTCTGACAGGAAGGCCTCAGACCATCTCATTCTTAGCAAGGCGATTCAGGTTTTTCGCGTTAGCATGACCGAGCCTTCGGTGCCACAGCATTGCATTTTGCTCGGAGACTTTTGAGAAAAGGCAAGTGACTTGTTCAGGTAGGTTGCTGTTCATGTCAATAATGTAAGCATTGTCATCCCGCTTAGATTTGACAAGAATCCACTCTTCCGGGATAACAATGCCTGGCTTGAGAATCATACATTCTTTGTTGGTAAAATGGGTAGAATAGCCTTTGTCGCAAATTTAGGAAACGCTCAACAAGCTGTGCTTTAACTCGGGAGCGAAGTTGACCTTCTCAAAGCTTAGCACTCCATTTGTAACAGTTCCTCTTTGTGTGATCTTGCCACTATCTCCGCCCGTGAAGGAAACATAACCCCCATTAAAAGATTGAATTTCGCTCAATTGGGAGATGTCTCCAGTCATATGCCGGGAGCAGCCGCTGTCGACGTACAAAGGACGAACGACATTCCTCCGCAACTGTCCCTGCAAAATGAGCGGAATCATTTAGATTTAGGAACCCAGGTCATCACTGTCCTGGGTTTCCTTTTCGCTTTCTCTGATTTGTCCTTCAATATTTTCAAATTAGGATCCTCATTCTTAATCACTTCAGAAGATGTTGATGATGGATTAGAAAGTGATTTGGGCTTCCATTGATATTTGGGTTTTACAACATTCTCAGGTGGTTTTGAAATATGTTTCTTAGGAGTTTGCACTGAGCCTCTAGATTTTCTACCAGAAGTGGTTGAAGATCCAGAATTGCCTTTTGATGAAACCGATCTTGGCGGAGCCTTGTTCGGTTTTGGCAAACTATTTTGAGATTTGTTAGAAAAAACTTTTTGTTCTTTTGAAAAATAGCCCTTTTTCTGCTTCGATCATTTTTCCAATCATCATTTCGAGAACGAGCTCTTGAGGACTTTCTAATTAAAGACCTTCCTCGAGATTCGTTCTCTCATCTCGGTGACATATAGTTCACAAAGATCCTATTTTGACAATTCCTAGCTATATGACCACCAACACCACAATTAAAACAAATATGTTTATTTGAACTTGTACTACATTGATCAGACTTGTTTTCCATACTAACACCCTTGCTTCTCTCACAAGAACAAGAACAAGAATTAGGTTGTGAGACAAGTGAGGGTACATTAGATGGAGAAGCTTGTGAAACTGGTGGTTTTTCAAGATCATCATCACAAACATTAGAATTGACAACCACATTATTCAAACTAGTATCAGATACTTTAAAACCATTCAAAACAGTATCAGAAGAAACAAAAACACCACAAAAAACATTGTCACTTGAAACATCAGAAAAACTATTGTCTTTATTTAAAACTAAAACTTCAGGTTTAGACTCAGTGTTTTTCTCAGACACAGATCCTTCAACTTCGTGCTTTGACTGATTTAAGGATTGATCTGCAGGAGAAGTAGAAATGTTAGTACTTTCAACATTAATAAATCCTCCCGAAACAAAACCAGATGGCTTGCCATAAACCATGAATGGTTCATTGGCAATCTCTTCTTTGGACAAGGGCTAAAACTGAAATGTATGATTGAAAGGAGGAGGTACTTGATTATACCCTAGACCCTTTGACTGATTTTTCTTAAATTGCATGCAGTGGTCTATCATATTTGCAACTACCTCACTCGATACATCAAATTTTCTAAAGTCAAAATCAGCAGTTTCAAATTTGCCCTTTAATGATTCAATTTCCGCCACTAGTTCAGCGTTCTGTTTCATTATATAGTCATAATTTTCGCATTTATTACTATAGTCTTCCTGAAGTCTTCTAAAGTCCTTTATTTTAGATTCTAACTGGGCCTTAAGAGGTTTTTGTCCTTTTCTGAGTTGGTAACCTTCATATCTAAGGTCCTCTACTTCCCTTTTTAGTGAGTCGCTAAGTTCACGGAGAATTTTAAGGTTCTCTACTTCTCTACTTAATGTCTCTATTTTCTCATGTAGAAGTTTAACATAATCAATACAAGCTTAAGAGCATGAGGGTAGACTTACCTTGTTTTCATTAGGTTCATGAGAAGAAGATACCATCAACGCAAACTGCAGCTCCATCATTTGATCTTCAGTTGCAACAATCTCTGCCGGAGCATCATCACTGACCTGTGCCAGGTGGGTATTTTCAGGTCCAGATAAGTTCAGGGCCTGCATATGATCCTCCCAGTCAAACGATTGCGCAACCATGACCTTCTCATTGTTGACCTGAGCACCGCTTCGATTGTTCCCAACTGCAACCATTGTCCTGTCATTATTTAGTCTTCTGTCTGGCTGTGGACAATCACGAGCAAAATGCCCTGGCTCGTGGCAGTTGAAACACCTCAGCTTTCCCTTGCTGAATCCAACCTTTTTGTCAGCACTCATCCCCCAGTTGTTCTTTCCGGTCCTCTTGGCAAACTGTTTTGCCCTGAAAACTGCCATGGCAATTTGCCATGTAATATCCATCTCTTCAACGTCTTCAGGGTGAATCTGATCGAGATCGGCAAATGACAATTGGGGTGGAAGATCTCCAGTTACGAGTGCATTGTAGCAGTTGACAAGCCCTGTAGCAAGAGCGAGATTTTCATCACCCTCCTTTCCTTTTTAAGAAGAAGCCACATTGGAGGAGGAAGCAACTTGAGTAGCCATGAATGATTGGTTCTGAGAAAGAGGCATGGCTGATGCAGAGGAAGCTGATGGAGTTGGGAAGGACTGAACCTGAGCTTGCTGAGTAGCAAATGATTGACCTGCAGAAGAAAAAGTGAGAGATGAAAGAGCATTGTTAGAAGAGATTCCAAGGTTCGCAGTTGAGTATGAGTTCACATGGTTGATCTCTCGCTGCTTGTCATCAATATCACAGGCCTTGATGACAGCCATCACTTCAGCAAGAGAGACCCGACTAAGATCCTTAGTCTTCTTTATAACAGCTACATTCATGTCCCAAGACTTTGGGAGAGCATTAAGTAGCTTCTTGTTTATCTCAGACTTTGTGTAGAAAATCCCGGCTACAGTCATTTCAGTGTTAAGAGATGTGAACCGCTGCAGCTGTGCTTCAAGAGTTTCTCCAGGGACGTAGTTGAACATATTGAAACGTTGTCGCAGCAAATCTTGGCGACTCTCCTTCATATCTTTGTTCCCTTCATAGACCTCAATTAGGGCTTCCCACAAGGCCTTAGCAGAAGTATACTCCCTGAAACCTTGAGCAATGTCTGGAGATAGGGCCATGGTCAAAGTGGCCAAAGCTCTTTCTTGCTCTTCAACCTTCTCGAAGTCTACATCAGTGTAGTTTTCCATCTTCTTGTCAACCACTTGTCCTGCAACAGTGGTGGTTATTCTGACAGGATCTTTGATTATGCTTCTCCAGATTTTGAAATCCTTCATCTTGATGTATTTTTCAATTCTGTACTTCCACTCAGGAAAGCCATCAGCAGACATCAATCTTGGAATACGCGTGGTAGTGCCCATAACAATGTCAAGTTCATGGAAATGATTTTGACTTTGTGATTCCATTTTGAAGTTGAAGCAAATTAACCACATTAAGTTCAAAAAATGGTGTTTGCGGTTGATGAGTTCACTACCGTAAACTGAGTTTACGGTTGAGGGTTTACGACTGTAAACTTGGTTTACGGTTTAGGAGATTACGACCGTAAACAGGGTTTACGGTTTTCGAGTTTACGGTTTGTGAGTTTCCGGTTTATGTGTTTGCGGTTCTTGAAATATGGTTTACGGTTCTTGAAGATTCTGAGTTTACAGTTCTTGAAGTTCTTGATTTAATAACCGTAAATGGAGTTTACGGTTGGCAGTAAACTCACAAAAAGCTTTCAGAAACACGTTTTTGCAGTAGTTTCGATTTCCTTTACCACGAAAACACAAAAGCAGGCTCGGACAATAAGAATAACGGTTGAAAATAGCCCAAAATTCGAGTGAATGAAGCTTTAACACCGGTTTCTGCTCTGATACCAATTGTAAGGTCCAAATATGGATCTTTACCAGTAGTTAAGCAACAATCAATCACACAAGAAGAATAAGATGAAAAGAAATCAAGCATGCACACGATTCTATTCAATAAACCGTCTGGTACAACTCGATAGGACTCTGTGTAAACGCAATGGCATCAACAACCACGCAAAGACCAACACCTCCTCTATATATACTCAACCAGACCGTAAACGGGGTTTGCGACCGTAAACAGGGTTTACGGTCGTAAACGTGTTTACGGCCGTAAACACAGTTTACGGTCGTCACACAAAATGTTCTAAAAGCACAAACAACCCTTTAAACACTATTACAGACTCATTCTGAACAAAATACTCTAAAAGCCTAGACCAAACCATTTACTGGACCCTTCATTTGGCCCATTAAGCCATAAATTTCATTTCTAACCTTTAAAAGAGTATGATATTCATAAAAACACTTATTTTTACTGTTTTGACTCTTTTAATCCTTGAGAAAACCGTGAATAGCAATTTTTCAACCAAACTTTTGTTTGTTTGACAATTTTAGCCCAAAAGTGAGTTTTATGTTGCAATATGTATACTTTAATCTTAGAGGGTAATTTTTCTTGACTTGTTTTAGTGTAATACATCTTAGATCATGTTTATCTTCCTCTTAGAGCCATAGATCTCGAATTTCTATTCTTTTTGTTACACATTTACCACATAAACACATGAAATCACACATAACATACACATACACATAAATCTACACATTTTACTTGTATTCTCCCCCATAAAACATATGAAAACCGAAAAATAGAGGGGTATGAACTCACCTTTTCTTGTGGATCTCGGTTTTGAAGAAGAAATGAAAGAAGTTTGATGCTATTTTCGGCTCTAGCAAGCTTTCTTGGGTTGATTTCGAACTTAAGAAGATTCTAAGGAGTAGATCATGAAAAACTTACTTAGAATGAGTGATCTAACATGAAAATGAAGTTATACAACTTAAGTGTGGTAGGACTTACCAAGAATTGATGATTTTTGATGATGAAACTCTTCTTGAAGATGTGCAAATTCTCGAAAATTAGAGAGGAAATGTAGAGTGTTCTTGTGAGTGTTTGAGAGAATTTGGAAGAGTGTGGGTGTGTGTGTGATGGTCTCGGCCGAAATAAGAGGAGAGAGGGGAAGAGAGAGATGAGTGCATGGGAACATGAGATTGGTCTTGGATGTATGTTGGACCATGCATGTTTATTTGGTGTATAATAGGAAGCTGGCACATAAAAGTCAACCCTTATTATTCTCTTTTTTTTTCCTCTTGGGCCGAGAAAGAGAGAGAAGAGAGATTGAGTAGGCCTTTAATGCTTGGTTCCAATAATAGGAGGCCCATTTTGATGGTTTTCGGCCCATTGGGCCCTTAGAGGTGTTTACGGCCCAAATCTAGCATAAAGGAATGGATTTGAGTCCATTAAAGCTAATTGGATTTGTTGTGGCCCAATAAGGTCCATTAAAGATAAACTAGTCCATTTTAGTCTTATAAGGCCCAAAAGATTAAGTTTCATGGAAGTGGGTCCAATTAGAGCCCATATAAGAGTTCTAAGCCCAAAGTAGTCAAATTGGGAGCTTATTGGTCCATTAGGCCCAATAAGGAAATCCTAGTCCATAATGGACTTAAACCGGGATTTCTAGGGTTTCCAATTCTTTGTTGACTATTTGAAGTGCTTGTATAGAGTGTTTGATGGGGATTTTGTTGTTATTGAATAAGCATCACACATGCTTCCACATTTTTGGTTCACAATTGTTATCATTGTTGTTGTTACAAAGCATCAAAATTCCTAGTTGTGACAAGTATTCACAAGGGTAGACTTCTAAACACATTTTATAGCAATGTACTTTTATTAGTTTGTTTAAAACATTCTATTTTTCACTTCTCTTTCATATTTATAGTATATATACATTTTATTTTTTTCAATTACAACATTGTACTTTTAATATTATTTTGTTTTTGTTTTTGTTTTTGTTTATGTTTATGTTTTTGTTTTTTTATAGCACCGTAAACAAGATAAAAAATACTTTTAATATTACTTTTAATAACAACGTAATTTATTATTTTGTTTTATGTTATAACTTTCAAATAGAAATGAAAATAAAATACTTTAATTAACAAGATAAAAAAAAGTATGTTGCTATTAATAACTTTTATAGTTTAAATATTTTTGACTTAATAAACTTTAATCTCAATAAACATATTTTTATTAGTTTAAATATTTTAACTTAAAAAAAGTATGACAAACATTTTAACTTAAAAATTAAACATTTGATCACTTTATTCACTTAAGCTAATAAACTAAACAAATTAAACACAACCATACATATTTTATACATAGTTAAATGGTATGACTTTTTGTTTGAGAAAAAAACGGACGAAATGGATAGATATTGACAAGTATATAAAGAAATATATACCCTGGAAGTAGAAATCAGACGGAAATGATAGAGTATTCACAAGGGTAGACTTCTAAACACATTTTATAGCAATGTACTTTTATTAGTTTGTTTAAAACATTCTATTTTTCACTTCTCTTTCATATTTATAGTATATATACATTTTATTTTTTTCAATTACAGCATTGTACTTTTAATATTATTTTGTTTTTTTTACACCATAAACAAGATAAAAAATACTTTTAATATTACTTTTAATAACAACGTAATTTTATTATTTTGTTTTATGTTATAACTTTCAAATAGAAATGAAAATAAAATACTTTAATTAACAAGATAAAAAAAAGTACGTTGCTATTAATAACTTTTATAGTTTAAATATTTTTGACTTAATAAACTTTAATCTCAATAAACATATTCCAAAAATCTCAATTATCAAGATAAAAAAAAGTATGTTGCTATTAATAACTAAACAAATTAAACACAACCATACATATTTTACATTTTATACATAAAATTTCATACCAACCTAAACAAAGATCACAATCATACAAAATTTCATACCAACCTAAACAAAGATCACATAAAATTTCATACCAACCTAAACAATTTCAATTTCATATACCAACCTAAACAATCATACAAAATTTCATACCAACCTAAACAAACTATATACATATTCCAAACAAAAAACAACAATCACACATATAACAAACAAACAACACAATCACACATATACCAACCAAGCAAAACAATTATATAGCAATGTACTTTTATTAGTTTGTTTAAAGTATAAACCTAAACAAACAACAACACAATCACATATATTTACCAAACAAACAACACAATTATATAATCAAAGTAGGATCAATTTCAATTTCAACACAATTCTATATATATATATATATATATATATATATATATATATATATATATATATATATATATATATATATATATATATAATTTCAATTTCAATAAAAATTAGAAAAAAAAAAAAACTAACCTGTGTTTTGTTCTTGTGTGATGAACGAATTTTGGCTAGTCAAAGAAGCTGGTAATCCTCCGGTGGTGGTTGGTGGTGGCCACAGGCAGCAATATAAAATCAGGAAAAAAAAAACAATATGAACAAGGTTGAAAAACGGACCAGTGAACAACTCCGGTGGTGGCTGGAACGAGGTCGTCGGCGAACAACTCGCCGGTGGGAAGGTTGAGGCAGGAAAACGGGCGGTGGTGCTTCACCACCGGTTAACTACCCTACACACCAAAAAACACCAAATTTGTGGTAAAAATCATTACCAAACAACAATAAAAAACGAAATAGGGGTAGAAACAACCTTGGATAGGGTTAATCGCCAGTGATTTGAGTTGGGATGCAATTTTCGTCGAGTGGAAAAGAAAGAACAGTCGCTGTGTGCAAATGAACGACGCCTGCGTATCTTTTTTAGGGTAAACCCTTATGCCGACGACATGTCGTCGGTATAGGGTCCACATAAACGATGACGTTGCGTTTTTTGCTGAAATAAAAATATATATAAAAATTAAAAAAACAGTGCCGACGACTTGTCGTCGGGATAGCCTTCCCCAAAACTACGTCGTTTTGTTTTTCTGGCACATGGAATAAAAATAAATGGAAAATAGATTTTTTGATACCTATACCGACGACATGTCGTCGGTATAGATTTTCAGATTACCGCGAACATTTTCGACGTTCCCGCCAGACTTGTGGCGACGACTAGTCGTCGGCACAGATATCGCGGTCAAAGGAAATTGGTCAAAGGTTCCAAAAGATATGGCGACGACATGTCGTCGGGATAGGGTGACCTGTAGCGACGACTTTTGTCGTCGGGATAGATGTCGTCGGCATAGCTTAGTATTCTTGTAGTGTCAGTGGAAGAGGTAATATCCTCCCAAATTTAAGGTATAAATGCTCTTTTTTTTTCCATTCGTTCATTAGTTGGTCATGTCACCGTTTTTTTGAATCGATTATAAATGTTACGATCGTAGGCTTCAGGGGTTTTTTAATGGTGTGTTGTTTTTTTTGTGTCAATGGCATGGAAAACATAGCCACTACACGAACTACCCTACTCCGCCATGACCACCAGTCCCTATACCGCCACCACTCCTACAATGTCATCAGCAGCATCCGTGGAAGACACCACAAAAAATACCGAATGGAATTGTTGTTTCCGATAATTTTTCTCTTGGTTTGGTTTTGTTGCAAGTTTCTACCTGGGTGATGAGTTAATTTTAAAGGTCTTGGAACTATTAATTCTTACATTGATTTTGTTTGTTTTACAGGATACAGGGTGCAATTTGGATAAAAGGGAGTAATCTGAAGACTTCACCTATATACATGACCTTCACGGTATTGCTCTATCTTCATCTTCTCTCTTATCTACCATTCTTTGGTGCAAATGACCATAAATCTCGATAGTAGAACATAAATCAGTTTTTGATTTGATGATTTGAGTTAATTGGAATGTTGGCTACGCAAATGCAGAACATAATTCATATTGATGAAGTTATGTTGGTAAAAAGAGCAAAGATTATAAGAATATTCTCTACTGCCATAGAAGTAACAGCTTCTTAATGGAAGGTAGTAATTGTGTTATCCTTCTCTAATATTTATCTTAATTTAAACAATAGTTATTTGTATTTTCAAGGCTCTCTCTGGAAAAATAAAATAAGCTACATTTACGCTTTTTGTTGAGATTTTCACTTGCCTTATTTTGTAGTACCTTTTACATCATTATTTTCATGTGATGAAGCCATTAAGCTCATTAATAATGGTTGGTTAGAACATGCAAATGGAAGTAAATCTACTTATGATGGACAAGATTTTAAAATCTTCAATATAAATTAGAAATTTTGATAAATTGCTATTGTGTTTGATACTTTTTGGTGGTCAATATTTCTTATCTTCTTATTTTTATTCATTGCAGGTTTCAAGATCTAGGCTAATAGATTGTATGTTTCAAGATCCGGGCTGATTGAATGGTCTCCTACAAGTTATATCTCTATGGAAGGTTGTGGTTAGTATAAGCATCTTGCCCTTGAGGATATAAACTTTGTGTATACATTATGTACCGGTAAAAGGATGGGAGGGAAGACAGCGGCAATTTTTCTTTTGTGATGTAGATCGAGTATTATAAATCATATTATCTGTTACAATAACTTTCAATACAAAACTAAAAAAGAAAGTCAAGGATTTGGGAATTACCCATGTGTACTCATGAGAGTAAGGGGTATCAAATAGAACAAAGAAGAAGGTACATCCCTAACCACAACAGAAAAACAGAGAAGAAGGTACTTTCTACTTAATTTCTAAAACTAGATCTTTGTAGGTTTTCTATTGTATTTCTTTATCCATCATTTTTTGACCAAATGGAAAACAAGGCGCTTTATGAGCAGGTTTAATTTTGCAGGTTAGTTCCTGTATTTTTGATCACCCTTTTAAAGGAATTTTTCACAGATAACTAAAACTGATCTAGAGCAACAAACGAATTATAAATTTTGGAACAGCGGTATACTTATGCTTCTCTCTCTCTCTCTCTCTCTCTCTCTCTCTCTCTCTCTCTCTCTCTCTCTCTCTCTCTCTCTCTCTCTCTCTCTCTTATTTTTTTTAAATTCCTTTTGATTGTTCATCATGATTTATAGGATCTCTTTTATCGATTATTTGTCTTGCACTACGAAGAAACAAGCAGGGAAATCCTTTTGGTATCTGTACGTTGAGCTTTGATCTTGATAGAATTACAAAATTTTAAGAGGAAGTCTGAACCACTATTTTTATTTCAGATCTATACTATTAACTTTTTATATAACTCCATGATTTTTTTTTTACTTCTAAATTATTTTCGATAATATTTTTGAAAGTTGATTATTTCTTCGCATGGTATAGACAGGATCTTAAAACAATTTTTAGTATGAGATGCATGAAATAGCAACATATTTTTTGTAGATTCTCTTTGGTTGCTCGATTATGGAGGAATTTATAGCCTACAACTATTCATGATGGGCTTATCAAAGTACAAGATTTTGGATTTCCTACTATTTAGATGGTATTTAATTGTCATGTGGAATGAGAGCTCCTTATAGTGTTTATTAAAGTCATTTGTTATTTCTTGTGACTTTCAAAGCTCATTGCCATAATATGTTGGAACAATTTTTTAATTAGTTTGCCTATGTATATTGCCCTTGGGAGCTGTTTTTAAGGTATGTTTCTATTATTGAAGTCTTACATAGTTCATTTCCATATAAGTATACTCTTTTATGATGATTTTTCTTGATGTAAACCAATTCATTTTCATGTTAATATTCTGATGTAATGATATTTCTGTGTGTTTATTGAAGTTTTTTTTTTGAAGCATTTGATTCGTTTTTAATTTCTTTCCAGTTTGATTATGCTTATGCTAAAGGTATATGGTTGGTTATGATTATAGAAAATGAAAAATTACTAAATGTGGTTTGACAAAGTCAGTTCAACTAATTAACTATTATAGTAATGGGTTCATTATTTCTTATCTATAACAGCAAGTTAGCAACTTACTTAAGTTAAATTACATCTGGTCTTACTTCTAAGTGATATACATATTTGGGTAACATTAAAATGAGCTTAAAGTAGTTAGTTTTTGTGGCTGTAATGGAATTTAATAGAAACTATAATTAGATTTATTTTAACTTTTTCCTTCGGTTTGAGATCTTATTCATTAAGGACCAATTTAACTGTTGGATTTAATGAAACCATTCCAAATGATCATGTTTTGAATTGAAAAAAAAAAGATATATGATAATTATAAAATGACTAAAATATGATGCTTAATTATAATTTGGTCCACATATGGTCTAAATATTTCAAAGGATTAGCCGATTTAACTGATATCAAAATTGATTTAATGGATTTTAATCAATAATCGTAATCATTTTAGTTGATACTTTTATTTAAACTCAAAACAACATGTATCTATTTTTTTAACCCAAACAACAACCTACTATCATCATGCACAGAAACTATTTCAAATGAACTAATGGTCCCCTACTGTATTCAACATCCGTTGTACCGTTTGAGTACACAAAATAAAAACATGCTATTAATTTTAAAGTAAATCTATAACATACTTTTCAATTTAACGGAAAAAACAACGTTCTATCCCTAACCCGAAATCGAAACATACTTTTAATTCTAGCTTGAAAGTAAACAATTCATCGAAATGAATTAATAGCCATTTGGTAAAGCTATAACATACTTTTCAATTTAGCAGAAAAAAACAACGTTCTATCTTTAACCTGAAACTAATCACACTTGTCGCTTAGCGCGGGTAAACGGCTAGTATATATATATATATATATATATATATATATATATATATATATATATATATATATATATATATATATATATATAGGCTTAGGTTATGCTATTTAAACTAATTATTGTGTTATTGTATGCATAAATGTGGGCCAATCATTTTACTTAATTTAAGAAAGTGATTAATATATATTATTAAATTAAAGATAATTGAAAAATACCATCTAATTTCATTCTAAGGGTATTTTAGACAATTGAGATAAATTTAAAAAAGGAAAATTCCATATTTTTGGGGATAATTAACTCTCTTGATTTTAATATTCTAATTTTTTTTAATTACTTTAATTTTAATTATAACGTAATTTTTATAATTAAACCCGATTTTATTCTGTTAGAATCAGATTCTCTACAAATTTCAGGATACATATTTCTATTAGAATGATATTCTATGAGAATGCCAACACCGACTAATAACACATTTTTGGATACAACTTCAAATTTTTCATTACATTCTTAAAAAAGTAAAAATTTTATATAATAGTCTATGACAATGAAATACTCACTAATAACAAATAAAAATATGTATATTATTCGACCTTAATATTCTAGCAGAATATATTATTATATATACTCCTATAATTCTATTGTAGATTATTCTATCAGAAGAATAGCTCTTTCCTTGATCATCCATGAAATTATACATTTAACGAAAATAACTGCCATGAATCAAATCATGTAAGAATAATATTCTCTGAGAATACTTAGAATCACTTTCAAATTTGCGGTCCGTTCTTCAAGCATCAACTTCTGTCAAGACAAAACCAAATTGTAGTTTAGATTCCAACAGAATTGGAATTCATGATTCCATTCCAACAGAATTTGAATTCATGATTCTTTTTATCTTCTTCATGTCAATCTCAAGAACTGTACCACACGTTTATGTTTTCTTTCCCTTAGATCACAATGTACTCCATATCTATCAAAATTCACAACTATACAACAAGATCATCAAGATAATTGATTTTTTTTATCTATTTAACTAGTAAAACCCAATCAAAAGAAACATACCCAATCAAAGAAGAGATCATCACCATTGTTCTTCCTTCTCTTTTCTGCCAAATGAAGCAACCAAAGCCTTCCCTGTTCTTCCTTCTCTTTTCTGGAGAAAGAAACTCTCTCTCACTTTATTCCTCTATCCTTCCCTGCACTTTATTCCATTCAAAAGCAACAAGCTTTTAATTTTACTTGATTGTTTGTTCTAATTCATTCATAAGATGTACTTGTTCGAGGTACGTATCTAATAGCATACATGAGATAGATTTATACATAATTTTAATCTAACTATAGTCCTCATATCTAATCCTCAATAACGATTGCAGAAGGACTAAATGAAAGGCAGTATGTACTTATCTAATTGCTTTAACAAATCCACATTATCTAATTTCAGAAGAAATTCTGTCAATCTGAATTTATGAAAACCCTAATTCCCAAAATTCAATTGAATCCCTAACGAAAAGCAGTGCATTAGACATAAATGTAATACAGATAAACGGGAACGACATCTCGAAACACTAACATCATATAATTACGACTGAACTAACTTGAATCAACAAAATCAAATAGGAAAAAAAGGTACTTATAAACAAAGGGAGACGAACCATGTCTGAAGAAGTATAAGAATATAAAAAACCTGAACCTTCAGGCGGAATAGACAAAGTCGTTTGTCGAGAGCTTCAACGGCGTATTCTTCCGTCGAGCCAATGCCACCGAAGCCCCACCTGTCTTCGGACCCTCTTCTGGTCTCACCCCTCGCTGTTAGAATCAGAAGAGAGTAAGCGGAGAGTTGCTAATCAACCCTTGCTGCCCTCGCTTCACCCTCCTCTCCATCCGATTCAGTCGATTAAACCACCTAAAACACCCCCTTGGAGATCAACGATCTTCTTTGCCTTCCCCATTCGTGTGGCTGATGATCGGGCCAGAAAGAAAAGAAAGAAAACGTCGGTGATAGTCGGTCGGCCGGTGCCCCACAATTTATGTCATCGATCTCCCACAGCTTTCGTCCCGTCCTTTCCCCTGTGCCCGATCGGTCAAAAGGACGATACACAAACCAGAAGCAAAAAACGTAGAATGGGAATCGCTGAAGCCACATAGGGGTGGAGGCGTGGGGCTCTTCGGTAAAGCGATGATGGTGGGGGGTAGGGGCACTGGTGGAGTTGGTGACCTGCTGGAGTTGGAGATGGCGATGGCAATCGATTTTTGTAGAACTCAAGATCGATTTTGTAGTCCATTCTAATTTTGCAGATCGGCCAAGATTTGGCTTTTAGATAAAGAGGGGAACGAGATTTAAATTGGAGAGATTAGGTTAATATCATGATTATAGGCATTAATTTTGGAAGTTACTAAACAAATTACTAAATTACCCTAATTTATTTATTTATATATTTAATTTTTTATTTAATTTTGATTGGCCTACATTTATGCGTACAATAACACAATAATTACTTTTAATACTTGAACCTCTCTCTCTCTCTGTGTGTGTGTGTGTGTGTGTGTCTATATATATATATATATATATATATATATATATATATATATATATATATATATATATATATATATATATATATCATGTGCCTAGGTTTATCTATCGTAAACTTATCCAACTCAAGCGTAAATAAATGATTCAATTTTATTGACGACATGAATTTCCTATCATTTGTTTATTAGGCCCAAGGGATCGGGTATACCTCTTTTTTACATTTCACTTTTCTTTTGTCACCTACGTGCTATCGTTCACTTTTTTTTTTCGCTTTTCAAAACCTAGAAAATGGTCTTCATTTTTTATTTTATTTTTTAAAATCTATATTTTAGATCAATATTATACTTTTTTTAGAGAATTAAAAATCATAAATTTTAATATATATTTTATAATTTTTTATATATATATATATATATATATATATATATATATATATATATATATATATATATATATATATATATATATATATTATAAAAACTAGAGAAATAAGAAAAATAAAAAAGAAAAAACACATTGTAAAGCTGTTGTCTAATCAGGAGAGGAAAAAAAACAAGACCCCATTTGCTTTCACCCTAAACCGCACCCAAGGTGTGGTTCACTAAACTGTTGGGTTCGGTTCTAACCACACCGTCCGGCCGGCCTTAAATCCAATTGTAGTGTAGGAGGTTTGGTGTGGATTTAGTTCGATATTGAGTTTTCATGGATATTCATGCACGGAATCCAACCTTATGATTACTTTTCTCATATTTGCACTCGTCTTATGATTTGTGAAAGCACCTTAGCAATCAAGAAGCAGTTGATATAGTTCCAAATCACTCTTATAACCTACCTCCTCCATTAATTACACCTTCATTACATAATGTGAAAGGGCATACAAGGTTAATTTGTGTGTTAGAGGGAATTGCCAAATAAGCCGGCAAGCTATAAAATTGATGTAATTGACTAAAGTTGCCATAGTCACTCCTTGTAAATTTTCTTTAAATCTGAGTACTTCATTTTGTTGCTTATCGGTAAAGCGAACTTTCACCTTACAAGCTTCAAACTAACATAATGATGTCCACATGTGGAAATGTCATCTTATTTCTTTGCCTCCTCTTCACACAAATTAATTAGCCTTCAATGCCCTTTACCATTATGCATGTTCGATGCAATGGAGTGGCTGCATGGATTATGTTATGAAGCTGATTTTGGAATATATCAACTACTTCTTGGTTGCTAAGGTGCTCCTACAGACCATCGTATGCAGATATGACAAATTGACTTCGTGTATGTATTTTAATGGATCAAAATTCAATAGTATACTATACTCACTCTGCCCTTATACTTCACAAGGATCATCAGATGCATATAGGGATATGACGATTATTTCTAAAGAACATGCCAGAATAACACACAACACGGGAGAAGGGTTCTATTACTTAAGGGGATTTTGGTAGTTATGTTAGAATTCTGGAAATTATATCATTATTTAAAAAGTTAGTAAATAAATATAACTAACGGTTATAGAAGTTAAGGGTTTAGTCAAAGATTGAACCGTTGTCATTGAAGGGTTGCAATGTTAGGAATAAAAGTCACGAAGGTATGACTAAATTTTATGTCATGAAACTTTGTAACCAAGATTCTTGAAGCGTTTAATAAAATTCTGGTTTGGTGTTCTAGAATTCTCCTTCTCCTCCATTCCTGTAACAATGATCTTTCTTGCACTTTTTCGATTTTGGGTTTAATCCCAACAGGTTTTTAGTGCAATTACAAGGGATAGCAAGGCGTATATTAAAAATTCCAATCATAAAAATAAGCAGATCCTGGCAATTCGAGAAGCCAGTGATATCGTAAAGGATAAAATCCTACTAATTACAGAATTTATACCCTCAACAAAGGTTTCTCCCACTAAAATAATATACAATTAGCTAGAGTAACAAACTCTATAATTAAACTTCCAAAATTACCCTCCAAGGCCCCAGCTATTCTATTTCTCTTTTATTATATCCACTTTACTCTTCTTGGAATAATAAGTGAACTGTAGAGGGGGCTGAGGAAAAATCAAACCGTACATATGATCACTTTCTCGTATTTGCATCAGATGGCCTATGGGAAAACCTCAATAATCAGGAAAAGCAGTGGATATAGTCTCAAATGATCACCTTTGTAAATAACCTAATCACTATCTCCTCGATTCCATCATCATCCTTAACATAATGATATATATAATGTGCATATGCAATCAGAAGCAGTTGGTTTGCGTGTTTTAGGGAAGTGCCAAGAAGCTGATGAAAGCCACCTTATTAGAGGAAGCAAAGAAGCGAGAGATAAGGTATCACCAGCCTCTGAGCATTTTCCTCCTTCACACAAACTATAGCCTTTATGCCTGTTATATATCAATACGTACCGAAGATGCAATAGAGTGGATGCTTATGCTATGAAGGTGATGTTGGATTATATCAACTGCTTCTTGATTGCTAAAGTGTTCCCAAAGACCATTGGATGCAAATATCAGAAATGAATTTATTCTTACTATCGGATTGTATGCATGCATGTATTGTAATCGGATTGAAACTCAATAGTATACTGACTCTACACCATCGTATATATTTAATATTTGATTTATGCATTGACGTATTGAACAAGTTTATGCATTAATGTTTGTATTATACAAATTCATTACCTTAAGGCAGACGTACGATGGAATCAACTTGGAGACCTATGGTTGCAAAAGTTAAATGATTATCAATGTATCCGGTTGACCGTGTGCTCTTTTTATAAGAAACTTTTCTTTCTTTATATCCATATTTGTGTCCATGTGGGACATTTTTTTCAAGGCAATTTCTTTATACACACCACTCTATTATACACCTATTATACACCATTGTAATTTTCATTATTAGTGACTAGTTTATAACCCGTGAGAACCACGCTTACAAAATTAATTAAACTTTCATATTTAAAAGTCAAATTTATTAATCAATTATTTTAAATAATTTATTATCTAAGATATATATTTTTTAGTTATATAAAATCATAATCATTGATTTAAATAAATATGTTCAGTTATATCACCTTATAATTTGTATTAATTTTATTTTAGTTTTCAATCAAATGTTATTAATTAAATATAATTAAAGTGAGAAAGTTTAAAATTTGAAATTTAAAATAAAGAATCAATTATTAATTTAATGTAATTAGAGTGAAAATTTTAATTTGAAATTTGAAATGGATAATCAATTATTAATTTAATGTAATTAGAGTGGAAATTTAAAATTTGAAATTTTGAAATTGATAATTAATAGGTTGACAAGTAGCATGATAGATGATATATAACATTAATGAGGAGTTCTAATTGTATGACACTTGTCAATATGAGATTAAACTTATTCTTTTATTACAATAGGGAGATTCATGGTGGTATTTGGGAGTTAGGCATATATGGATCTGATTGGTTAGTTTTCACATGTTTTTTATTTTTTAATTTCCAATAAGCTTTTAGGTTGGAGACTCATTTTATTTATATTCTTTTTTCAAAATCAAAATTTTTATATTGTTTTTTCTGGAAATCATTTATATCTTAATATGGGATAATGACTTGAGAGGGTAACATACTATTGCATTTTGTCACATTTGATCACTAAACTTTTTTTCGTGCTCTAATAGCCATTTAACTTGTTCATTCGTGTAAATTTCCCCTCTGCGACTGCTTTTTGCCGGTTTCAATGGACTGGTCTATCCTACGTGTCAGTTTGATCCTACGTGGCATGTAGGGCTAATGTTATTAAAAGAGGGGTGTATGCGGTTCCTTGATTGTGCCCTAATACCCCGATGGCTTCCTCCTACAGCTTCTCATCATCCCTCAATCGATCAAGCAAGAAATCAACTGCGAACGATCCAAAAACTTGTGATTGTGGGTTCCCTGCACGTATTCTAACATCAAAAACACCAAAGAATCCAGGGAGGCATTTCATGGTGTGCAATGAGGTAAACTATTTCACTTGAATCTTCTCCCTTTTCTGATTCTTTTTTCCTAATTTGAAATCTCATTATGAGTTATTTGTGTTGAAGGGTAAATGCAAATATTGGAAATGGTTGGATGTAGAACCTGTAGAAATGCCTCTAATGGAAGTGGTGGAGGGAATAAAAGCTGAATTAGTAGCATTGAAGACCGAAGTAGAGAAGGTGAAGGAAGACATGGAACAAATGAAGAAGGAAAAGTACTCTGATGCCATTGCAATGAAGGAAAAAATATATAAGTTTACCATAGGATTTCTTTTTTTGATCATCGTGTATATGATGAAATGATGTGAATGATGTATTGAAAGATGTTGTTTGAATGGAATGAATGTATTATCTTAACTTCTTGTTGGAATGGAATGAAGTAATTTTGACTGGAATGGAATCACAAAGTAGTAATTTTGACTAGAATGGAATCACAAAATAGTAATTTTGACTGGAATGGAATCACAAAGTAGTAATTTTGACTAGAATGGAATCACAAAATAGTAATTTTGACTAGAATGGAATGGAATCACAAAGTAGTAATTTTGACTGGAATGAAGGCATATATGTACAATTAATAGCATTACACATCAAGACTTCTTTCTAACTCCAGTCAAAAGCTTAGCTAATTCCAGTCAACAGCTTAGCTAATATGACCATAATCTTTCATAATGCTCAATTAGACTTCCTTCAATTAATAACATTACACATCAAGATGTCTAAATAACTTGTAACAGACTAGAAAGTAGGAATTGACGAAACTACCCTTGGTAGTTAAAATTGATTAACTGTCATATTATCTAAGCTAACAATATAGGATTCCATTCTTTGACTGTAATGGAATCAATGAGACAACAATGCATAGAAATAATAAGAAACTAATTGAATATGGTGGTTGAATTCATTGAAATACTCCATCAATATTCTAAATTAAATAAAGGGTGAGTAGTTGTCTGCATACACAAAAGATAGGACAAAAGATTCCTTCTAGGGACCACAAAAGAAGGGCCACCATGTGCCCACAAACCCAAAAGAAAAGCATAAATAAAACATAGTATTGTCTTTACATCACAACTTGATAACAAAAGATGTGCCCACCCACTACCTACACACCAACTTAAGTAAGGACTGCAGGGTTCTCTGCACTGCTCCCAACCCCAGGTATGTTCCTCCTCAATGCCATTTTGACAATCCTTTCAGAATATTTCCTCCGTCCAGTTCTACCAATTGGGGCCCTTCTTGGGACATGCCTTGCAGCTGGTGGTGGTGGTGGTGGTGGAGGTGGTTGGGCTGCTACTGGTGGTGGAGGTGGTTGGGCTGCTGCTGGTGGTGGAGGTGGTTGGGCTGCTACTGGTGGTGGTGGTGAAGGTGGTTGGGCTGCTGCTGGTGGTTGACTTGGTCCTGCTCCACTACCCTTGGATGAACTTGGTGCTGCAAAAAAATTGAAGTCTCAATTACTTATCAAAATGATGTATTATGTTCAGATGATTGGGACATTTACCTGATGTATTTGTTTGCTGCTTAGATGGACACTTTTTCTTGTTATGACCTGGTTCCTTGCAAATACTACACTTTATCAGGGATCCCCTTCTTGTCACAGAATGTCTAACTGGTCCACTCAACTCCCTTTCCACTGCATCCCTCTTCCTTTTCATTGATGGCCTACCAGGTAATCTTCTTCTTTTGGGAGGCAAAGGCTTTCGATAAGGAACTTCTGGCCACATATCACTACCATTGAGAGGGTTAATGCTATAGTTATAGCATTTTAGATAAGCTTCTTTACTGTATGATTGGGACACATATGTTTCTGCATCTTGATTCAGGGAAGAGATTGCAGCTACTCCATGTAAGCATGGTATCCCTGTAAGTTGCCATATTCTGCATGCACAAGTCTTTGCAATTAGATCCACTCCATATGCTGCATCATTGAACCTAACTTCATACTTTTGATAACCACAAGGAGTAACCCCCCACAATCTGTATAAGGAAATAATGACTACAAATTAATAACTAATAACACAAACTAATACTTGGACATATGAATTGTAAAACTACATGTTACCTCTGTTTAACCTTCAAATCTTGTATAAGCTTCCTAATACTTGGACAAATATTCAAATCCCATTCAATTCCTTCTACTCTTTGACTGTATATCCTCTCCATCACAAATATCCTAATCTCCTCTAGCATAGTGATGATTGGTTTCCTTCTAGCATGCCTAATAGCAGAATTGAAACTCTCACTCACCCCATTCTCAACTGCATCACAATCTCTGCCCTCTTTAAAAAATGCCTTAGACCAGGTAGTAGGATCTCTGTCTATAAGGTAGTCATATGCTTGAGTATCTAAAGATTTGATCTTTTCCATTACATGTTTGGACTTCTGTTCAGTACTAGCTCTGACAGCCCTCCAAAAAAGCTTCCTGAAATGTTGACCGGTAAACCTTTTAGCAAAATTAGCCACAATGTGCCTGGCACATTGTCTGTGTTCAGCTTCTGGACACCTTTCTTTTACTGCTTCTAGCAACCCCTACAAATAACAACAACAAAATTAGTGAAACATGCATAAAAACAGATGTATAAATATGAACCAATGCTCACTTTGTGTCCATTAGAAAGAAGGGTAATGCCTGTACCAAGACCACCATCAATATCATCCATGAGGATATCTATGAACCACTTCCACGTGGCCTTGTTCTCAACTCGAACTACAGCCCATGCTATAGGGTAGATGTGGTTTTTTGCATCCCTCCCTACAGCTGCCAAAACTTCTCCCCTAACAATACCCTTTAGAAAGCAACCATCAAGGCCAATCACAGGCCTGCACCCTTCCTTCCAACCATCACTTATAGCTTTAAAGCAGACATAGTACTTAGAAAACAAAGTTGTGGAATCTGGCATGATGTCTACATCCATCCTCACAGTAGACCCAGGGTTTGTCCTCAGAATTTCATGACCATATGACCATAATCTTCCATAATGTTCAATTAGACTTCCTTCAATTTCTTGTAATGCAAATTTCTTTGCATTTCTGCATTGTCCCTCACTCACATTTATATTGAATGTTGTTGAAACTTTAGCTTTCATCTTCCTAACACTCATTTTTGGCTTCTCTATAATTTCACTCATAAACTGTTTTCCTAACCACTTATAAGTTACTATGGACCCAAACTTAAACACCCTGCTACAATTATGTTCACTAACTAAAGATTTTATCTGAAAAGTCCTCTCTTTACTCATCCAAGAGGTCCAAAGTCTAAATGGACAATTATGTGACTTGTTTTTTTGCAACACTTAACTAACAACCTTTGGGAGTCATTTTTTTCAAACCAGAGATCATATCCATTAGCAACTGCATAGTTGCTCAACATGTTTTTAAGCTCATCAGGGTTAGAAAATCGCATACCTAACAGTGGTTTCATCTGATTCCATGGTTGTCTATCATCATGTACAGGGTATTGAGGTTATACATATTCAACAACTTCATCTAATGTGTGTAGACAAAGTTTGTTTAAGAACCTGTCACCCTTGGTTTTGTTGGCTGGGAATGGATATTCAACATCATCTTCTTCATGGTCAACAGAATAAGTCTCCGACAATACTGAGTCTTCATCCTCTTCACAGCTGTAGTCTTGATCTTCATTTTCCTCTTCCTCAATCCATTCGAAGATTGGTTCATTATAGTGGTCCACATACACATTCATTCTCCTCTTATTTGCATAAGCCAAATCCAAAAATTCTTTGTAATCACCGTCATTCACCAGTGTATGAATTCCCTGACTTAAAGACTCTTGTGGAAGGCAGAAGTAAATGTCTTTGCTTCTAGTTCTGGTGAGCTTTTGAAGGAATTCCATGAACTCCTCGTACTCAAATGCACTGAAGTCAACATCTCCTACTGATTGTCTGTCGGGATCAAAGTATACTAATGGGTTGGGTGCAAACGTTCCATTATAGTGGAAATCCACTACAATGAAGTTTCGATCAATGGGACATTGTGATGAAGCCATTACAGAGACCGATTGAAGATTGAAGGAGAAAAAATCGGGGGTTAATGAGACGTGCCCTAATCGAATTTAAGGACCAAACGAGACTTCACTCTTAACTTTAATGAGGATGGGAGGCAAAATCGGGGCCTACATGCCAGCTCATTGGCCACCTAGGAAAAAAAAGCCACATCAGACCCATGCAATCGTTGAAACCGGCTATAATCAGTCATAGGGGGAAATTTTACACGAATCAACAAGTTAAATGGCTATTAGAGCACGAAAAAAAGTTTAATGACCAAATGTGACAAAAATCAATAGTATGTTACCCTCTCAAGTCATTATCCCATCTTAATATTTATAAGGACACACATTTTATAAGTATTCATATGCGCTCATTTTATCTAATATGTTAACGCTTATTATTAATTTCTTTTGTACTAGTTGATGGAAAGGTGTCCAAAAGTTAGTGGCATAAGAATAAAATATAGATTTACAATTAGACAGGAGTTCATCATTTTAGAAAAATTTATTCATAATGTTTTATAACTTATTATACAAACTTATTTAATGTTGCTGTCAATTATTAATAATATAATTATTTTTTTTTGAAACGGTAATCTAACTTACTCATAAACTACTTTTTAAATACACCTATGTCAATGACGAATCTTAAACCCTCAATCTAAAAAAGAAAGAACAACACTGGATACCGTTGGGCTAGAAGCCTTTTGGTATTGACAAAATTAAATTTATATTGATGAGTTAATAGGTGAGCAATATTAGGATGTCAGCGGTATCCGGTGTTGCCATTTTTCTTGAGGTTAATGGTTCAAGTTTCTTAGTGGACATAGGTGATGGGTTTTAGGTACAACAAATAAACTAGAAAACAATTCCTAAGTTCACATGCAACCTACTTTGGATCTATGTTTTAACTATTGAACATACAACTTTGAATTGCAAAACAAGAACCCTAGAGGAGAGAGGCTAATTTCGAAATTAACAAACTAGGGTTTAGGGTTTACATACCTTTCAATTGTTATAGCAAACAATTGATATTCCCTTGATCTTGATCTTGATCTTCTTGGAAACTTTAGCACCACAAGTGTAATGCCTCTAATGGAATCACACCCAAACTAGCAAGAAGGAAAGTAGAAGAGAGAGGGGAGAGGGAGTATGAAAAATCTCGGCTTTAGGGTTTCTTCAAAAGAAAGAGTGACCAAAAACATGAGCCAGGAGGCTCCTTATATAGCTGAGGGATGTAGGGTTTAAGGGAAACCCTAGTTATCCTTTGCTTAGGGCCTAAGCAAACCCAAGGGCCTTATCCAAGCCCCTATGGACGAAATTATTAGGGTTTCCCCTAAAGATTTCGTCCACCCTCTTCCAAGGGGGTTCTAGAGCCTTCCACTCAACTATTAGATAATTGCAAACTAGTCCATGCACCTTATAATTAATTCTTTTAACCCCAAAATCAATTCTGATTAATTTCTGGCTAACAATTAATTAAACATAATGATTTCTAATTAATATATTAATCCAATAACATATTAATAAATCATTTATATATATATATTAATTTATTAATCTTATAAATTAATATCTCTCCTTTCATAATTTCCTTGTCCAGTTGCTAGGTTGAGGGCAACCCAAAAGGACTGTGCTGCTATCAATTCAAGTACATACCAATTATAGTTATGGGCTTAGACACCTAATCCAACAGTCTCCCACTTGGATAAGTCTGTAACTATAATTGCTAGTATGCCTTCTAAATTTGACCAGCAAATTGTAGCTTCCAAAAGCTGCTGCCGAACTCTGACCCAGTCAGTTACGTGTCCTAAGATAAGTGATCATATAACCCTTCGTTCTGCTTGATATCCCCAAACAAAAGACATGGAATGTAATCAATCTGTTTGTCCAAAATCTATGTTTCCCGATTCCTGATTTGTGATGATGTAGGACTTCTAATCGAACACATCAATTTAGTCCTGGCTGGGCCCAGCACATAAGTCAACACCAAATCATCGAGGGGCCCACAAATATCGCTTTTCCTGTTAGGGCAAAAGGAACGAATAAACGTTGACTCATATGCTTGTATCTTTTACTCATCAAATTATGCATGACAATACGTTTTATAACACCAAGTTACTGATGCGTTTCCGTATCACCAATGCACAACTGACTTGTAAATTACAACTCATATATCTTCGTTTCAAGATTATAAGATATTATCGTCTCAGTATTACTCGTGATGAATTCCATGAAGTAATACTCTGAGCGAGGGTTTATCCACTACTCAAATCTCAATTTCTGAGTACTCATGAACGTTGCAGCAATTCTATTGCCATGTCTATCTTTAGACAATCTGCAATCCAATTCATGACAGTCTTAATTCACTACTTACTTCCAAGAGTACGAGCGACTGTGGAGTTTGAATAATCTCATTATTCAGGAAGTAAAACATGCAAAATATGAAACACAATAATAAACAATTGACAAAAGGTAGTAGCCAAACTTATAAATAATACTTTATTATTTAATCACCAAAAGTCAATTACATTTACTTTGTTACAAGTTTCAAAAACTAATCTAACTACTAAAACTAATATCATCTTTCAGTCCTATGCTCCGAGCATGCTGAATATGCTTAGCCCTACTCAGACCCTTTGTGAGGGGATCTGCTGGGTTATCTTCAGATGACACCCTCTTTACTATAAGATGGCCTTCTTCAACTCTATGTCTAATGAAATGGTACTTTCTGTCGATATGTCTGGTCTTACCATGATCTCTCGGTTCCTTTATCAAGGCAACCGCTCCTTCATTATCGCAGAATAGTTCCATAGGCTCCTGGATGGTTGGAACAACTCCGAGATCCCCGATGAAGTTCCTCAACCAAGCTGCTTCTTTCGACGCTTCACTTGCTGCAATGTACTCTGATTCACAAGTAGAATCAGCCACCGTATTTTGCTTGGAACTCTTCCAAGTAACTGCTCCTCCATTCAGTAAAAATACCCAGCCCGACTGAGAACGGAAGTTATCTCTATCCGTCTGAAAGCTGGCATCACTGTAACCATCTACTCTCAAAGTATCACTGCCACCAAGCACAAGAACCCAGTCCTTTGTCCTTCGCAAATACTTGAGTATATTCTTAACTGCTATCCAATGAGCTCTACCTGGGTTTCCCTGATAGCGACTGACCATGCTCAAAGCAAATGCCACATCAGGGCGAGTACATGTCATAGCGTACATGATCGATCCGACAGCGGAAGCATAAGGTACACGACTCATGTCATCTATTTCAACATTTGTACTCGGGCATTGAGTCTTACTCAATTTGGTATTGCTCTGGATAGGTAGATCTCCCTTCTTGGAATTTTCCATACTAAACCTCTTTAGTACCTTATCCAAGTATGTGCTCTGACTAAGTCCAATTAGTCTCTTCTTTCTATCTCTCAATATTCTAATCCCAAGAATATAGGCAGCTTCTCCAAGGTCTTTCATGGCAAAACACTTTCCAAGCCAAGACTTAACTTCTTTCAAGGTTGGAACGTCATTACCAATGAGTAATATGTCATCGACATACAACACCAGAAAAGTTACTATACTCCCACTAGCCTTGATATACACACAGAACTCATCTTCACTTCTAGAGAAACCAAATTCTTTGACTTTCTCATGGAAGCAAAGATTCCAACTGCGAGATGCTTGTTTCAATCCATAAATGGATTTCTCAAGCTTGCACACTCTATTGGGGAACTTTGCATCAACAAAACCCTCTGGCTGACTCATGTAAACATCTTCAGCCAACTTCCCATTAACGAAAGCAGTTTTGACATCCATCTGCCAGATTTCATAATCATGAAAGGCAGCTATGGCGAGCAATATCCTAATAGATTTAATCTTAGCCACTGGCGAGAAGGTCTCATCATAGTCAACCACTGGGGTTTGAGTGAAACCTTTTGCAACCAGTCGAGCCTTGAATGTGTGCACATTTCCATCCATGTCTGTCTTCTTCTTGAAGATCCATTTGCACCCAACTGTCTTACGACCTGGTGTACTATCAACCAAATTCCAAACTTGGTTGTCATACATGGACTTAATCTCGCTGTCCATTGCCTCTTTCCACTTGGAAGCCTCTGGGCCTTCCATTTCTTCCTTATAAGTGACTGGTTCATCTAAGTTTACCAGTGTTCTGTCACTTATGAATGTGTCACCATCTGAAGTAATATGAAAACCATACAACTCAGGTGGCACACTCACCCTAGTGGATCTTCTAAGAGGTAATGAGTTATCGATTGGTTCAACAGGAACTGTTTCCTCTGGTTGAGTGCTAGTGTCATCTAAGGTTCCTTCATTGGCTGACTCTTGAATTTCTTCAAGGTCAATAGTGCTCCCACTGTCCTCTTTGAATATGAGCTCTCTTTCAAGAAAGACTCCTCTTCGTGCTACAAAGACACGTTCTCACTAGGCCTGTAGAACAAATATCCAAAAGACTGCTTTGGGTAACCAATGAAAACACATTTCTCACTTCTATCTGCTAGCTTGTCGTGAGTCTCTCGTCTTACGAAAGCTTCACAACCCCAGACTTTAATGTGTGCTAACGAGGGAACTTTCCCTGTCCACATTTCGTGAGGTGTTTTGGCAACCTTCTTTGTAGGGACAAGATTGAGGATGTGGGCGGCTGTCTCTAAGGCATACCCCCAGAAGTGAATAGGAAGCGAAGCCCGACTCATCATAGAACGAACCATGTCTAACAAGGTTCGATTGCGCCTCTCAGCTACACCATTTAACTGTGGTGTCCTGGGAGGAGTCAATTGTGAGACTATCCCACATTCTTTCAGATAGTCATTAAACTCGATACTAAGATACTCCCCGCCTCTATCGGATCTAAGTATCTTTATCTTTCTGCCCAATTGATTTTCGACTTCATGCTTAAACTCTTTGAACTTTTCAAAAGTTTCTGACTTATGCTTGATCAAGTAGATATATCCATATCTGCTATAATCGTTAGTGAAAGTCACATAGAATCGATTAGCATCTCTTGTAGTTGACCTGAAGGGCCCACACACATCCGTGTGTATGAGATCCAACAGACCTTCACCTCTTTCACAAGACCCTGTGAATGGTGATTTTGTCATCTTTCCCAAAAGACAAGATTCACACATGTCATCTGACTTTAGGTCAAATGATTCCAACACTCCATCCTTTTGGAGTTGGGCTATGCGTTTCTTGTTGATGTGTCCAAGACGACAATGCCACAAGCATGCCTTGTCTACACTATTAGACAAGTCAATATGAAGTACACTATTTCCTAGGCTATCAACACAAGTCACTGTTTCATACACACCATTACAAGGTAAAGCTTCAAACATAAAAACACCATTCTTATAAACAGAAATTGAACCATTCAAATCATTAAAAGAATATGTAAAACCTTGTCTGAACAATGCATGAAATGAAATAATGTTTCTCGTCATCTCAGACGAATAGCAACAATTTATTAAATCTAATCTAACATCATTACTAAGCAGAAGCTGATAAACTCCGATCTTGGTTACTGGTGAAAACTTTCTGTTTCCCATGATCAGGTTTATCTTTCCTCGCTCTATCTCCTCACTTTCCTTTAGACCCTGCAAATCAGAACAGATATGAAAACCACATCCTGTATCAAGGACCCATGAACGAGAAGATAATGAGTTATTAGCAGAAATAGTGTAAATACCTGCCGAAGATGGTTTCACTTTTCCATCCTTGATATCTTGCAGATATTGTGGGCAAGATCTCTTCCAATGCCCCTTTTGGTTGCAGTAAAAGCAAACTGCCTCTTTTGGATCAGAAACATGGGGAGTGGAACCATTGGGCTTAGCCTTTGGGCCATTACTAGATGACCCAGCTTGAGCCTTGCTCTTCCAGTTTTGCTTGGGAGGACCTTTCCTCTTTTTCCCCTTTCCCTGTCCAATAGCCAAAACAGGGGCACTCGTAGGTGTGGAGGGTATACTTTTACCCTTCATCCCTGCCTCAGCTGTCTGCAACAAGTTGTGCAATTTGGGCCAAGGTCTGCTCAGTATTGTTCAAATGGTAAGTTAGAATAAACTGACCATAACATTCAGGAAGTGAGTTCAAGACCATGTCAATGGCCAATTCCTCATCAAAGTGAATATTGAGCTTGACCAAACGCTCTATGTAGCGTTGCATTCTTTGCACATGTGACACAACCGACTCCCCATCTTTCATCTTGCAAGCCATGAGTGACTTGACTACTTCGAACTTTTCTTGACGAGCTCGCTTATGGTACTTTTCCATAAGGTCCTTGTTCATCTCGAAAGGCCAGTAGTCCTCATAGTACCTGTGCAGTTCTGGGGACATAGTTGCCACCATGATGCATGCCACTTTGGTAGCATCATCGTAATGTTTCTTGTAGGCAGCAAGATCTTCAGGAGTAGCTTCATTCTCATCAAGCTCTTTGAGCTCCTTTTCAATAACATATTCTTTGTTCTCGAAACGAAGAGCCATCTTGATGTTGCGCATCCAATCGTTATAGTTTGAGCCATCCATAACGACTTTGGAGCAGATATTGAGCAAAGAGAAGTTTTGGTTGGAGGAGGACGAAGCAGAAGTGTTTCCAGGAGTAGACATCTGAAAAGAAAGTTTTAGTTAGATTTCAAGATACCTTAATAAAATAACCCAAAGATATAATATCAAGGTTAGGATCCAACTATGACGATTCACAACTTAGAAATGGGATGCCGAGATCCAAGTGCAAATTTCATAAAGGTAGGTGAATGACGATTCACCAATTCCACCATTAGACGAAACAAACGAAGTGAAATTCCTAATTCTTTTGAGATACATTGAAACTATTCAATGGCATGTTTTGATCTCAGATTATGCTCTTCTATTTGTGACTGGGATGCCGAGGATCACAAACAAGATGTGAATAACCATGCAAATGTGCTTGGTAACCTCATTGTCTTTATCATTAACTATTGATGTGCTGGTAAACCACACACGCTCCATCAAAATGACAATTATGAGATACCCATTACTACTCTTTATTGGTGCCTTTTAGTGTGCTGGTTAACCACACACGCTCCACTAACGACCAATAAAGCACAATGTGCAATTTCATGGATTAACATACTTTTCACATTTTTCCTAAAGTAACTAGAGTTGGGATTTTGGAAACAATGTTCTAGTACTTTCTTTAATATCATTATACTTTTAATGAGAAGTAGTTGTCCTATCAAATCCGTTCTGCTAACGACCCTCCACTAATCAAGGAAGCGGTGGGTGAGAGTGGACACCCATTCAACTACCATTTTATAGGCAGTTTCCTTATACCCCCCTTATAGATTAGCTTCGTGAATGAGGCATACTAGCGATTTGACTGACCATATTCTTATACATATATAATATTAAACTTTTAATTATAATATATATATATAAGGTGTGTTTTAAAACATTTTAAAACTTCAAGGGTTTATAAATTTCAAAATTTAAGCTATTAAATTTAAATTTAAATAAACCAATTAACTAGATTTAATATTTATCTTTTAATTAACTATTAATCAAATTATTAAATCTTGTAAGGATTATCTAATTAAATTAATCCATTAATTTAATCCTAATCCTTATCCCTCTAAATTTCGAAAAATAGGGTAAGGATAATTATCCAATTAATATAATTAAGTAACAATTATCCAAAAACAAGAAACCCTAGTTATCCTCTAGCATATTTCGAAATTTACAAGGGAGGAGGCTACGGTTTTCAAAACCCTAACCCTAATTTCGATTAGGGTTCTTTGGAGGCTAGGGTTTTCGAAAAAACCCTTTGATCCAAAACCCTAGAAATCGAAAATTTGGCCTTTAGGGTTTAACAGCTATAAACCCTAATTTGCAATTCAACAATTGTAGCAATTCAATTTAGAACAACCAGTCTCTGATACCGCTGATGGGTTTTAGGTACAACAAATAAACTAGAAAACAATTCCTAAGTTCACATGCAACCTACTTTGGATCTATGTTTTAACTATTGAACATACAACTTTGAATTGCAAAACAAGAACCCTAGAGGAGAGAGGCTAATTTCGAAATTAACAAACTAGGGTTTAGGGTTTACATACCTTTCAATTGTTATAGCAAACAATTGATATTCCCTTGATCTTGATCTTGATCTTCTTGGAAGCTTTAGCACCACAAGTGTAATGCCTCTAATGGAATCACACCCAAACTAGCAAGAAGGAAAGTAGAAGAGAGAGGGGAGAGGGAGTATGCAAAATCTCGGCCTTAGGGTTTCTTCAAAAGAAAGAGTGACCAAAAACATGAACCAGGAGGCTCTTTATATAGCTGAGGGATCTAGGGTTTAAGGGAAACCCTAGTTATCCTTTGCTTAGGGCCTAAGCAAACCCAAGGGCCTTATCCAAGCCCCTATGGACGAAATTATTAGGGTTTCCCCTAAAGATTTCGTCCACCCTCTTCCAAGGGGGTTCTAGAGCCTTCCACTCAACTATTAGATAATTGCAAACTAGTCCCTGCACCTTATAATTAATTCTTTTAACCCCAAAATCAATTCTGATTAATTTCTGGCTAACAATTAATTAAACATAATGATTTCTAATTAATATATTAATCCAATAACATATTAATAAATCATTTATATATATATTAATTTATTAATCTTATAAATTAATATCTCTCCTTTCATAATTTCCTTGTCCAGTTGCTAGGTTGAGGGCAACCCAAAAGGACTGTGCTGCTATCAATTCAAGTACATACCAATTATAGTTATGGGCTTAGACACCTAATCCAACAATAGGTGGAATTAAGACATGGTTTAGAAGTATATTAGATTTGTCGTTTCAAAAAAATTATGACTTTATTTTATATAAATTAATTACACTAATATACTTGTTAGGGTATTTTAATCATTTAAAGCGGAAACAATTTTTTTTTTAAAAGTTACAAAAAAACAACGAGGTTAGCGGTCAAAATTTATTTGTCTCTTAGATTGGAGGTCTCGAGTTTTAATCTAGGCGTTTAACGATTTTGTGATACTAACTAACCATTAACCCCGTCGTTTAGAAAAATGATATTAGGTTTAAGGAAAATAAAATAAATAAATAAATAAAATGTATTTACGATTAGAAACAAGAATAAAAATGCTATTACATAATAAAACAATAATTATTAGATTATAATGAAAGGGCTTTTCTTTTTACACACCAAGTTAGGACACCCCATTATGTTTTAATTTTTTTACTAAATTCTGTCTCTACACTCTTTTGTTTTTCTATCTAGCTTTTTTCTACTTTCTATTTAGTTTAGTACATAAAACTATACTGAACTATACTATCTCTTTTCTTTTCTATAAAAAAGGTTTCCAACCATGAGTCGGCTTCTATTTCCTGGACCCTTTTTACTATTTGCTCACCACTTTTGCCCTTTACTTTTAGTTAAATATCATAAAACCCCCATTAAAAAAAAGATTCATGATGTGTTTCATTTATTTATTATCATCATTATGCAAATATTGATGAATTAATATCATCATAAATTATATTATTTAAATACCATTAACATAAAAATACTTATTTGTTTAATACGTGACTTAAAAGTAAATGATATATAAGAATACAAGGTTTTTATTTTAATAAATATAATAATTATACTTATATTATATAATATAAGTTATTATTCCTATTACAAACGAATATATATATGTTTAGGCATTGTTTCATGAAAGTAGTTTAATTAATGGATTCTTTTTTTGTGAAAAAAATAAAATTCCTGTGAATCCGCATTAATTGTTTTAATAAAGTGTTCTTCAATAATATATATATATATATATATATATATATATATATATATATATATATATATATATATATATATATATATATATATATATATAGAAAGGGAATAAAATAACAAAATATCATAAGCTTTTTTATTGAACATGCAAAAGTATATAAATATACACTAATTTTTAAATATAAATGTAACATCCATAAAATTCAAGCCAATTTAAAACTTTTTTTTAAAACATTTAAAATCATTAAGTTATTACAGTTTGTTTTAAAAATAGTTTAAACATGAGAGTATCCCCATAATCAAATCATAAAATCACGAAATATGAAGAGCTGTACGAGCACGCATTCGCCTTCCCACGATCACCAGAAGTACCTGAAACAATAATCGATAAATGTAAGCTCGAAGGCTTAGTGAGTTACCCCCAAAATACCAACGCCATACAGATATAACCATATCATATAAACAAACAGCAAACAACATGCATATAGAGTCTACAGTAAGACTGAATTGCCCCTACCGAGCCTGCAGTCTCACTGGCCCACGCACAGAACCTTCAGCATGTCTGGTCCGCCCACCCGGGCCTTCAGCCTGTCTGGACCGTTCTCCGGGCCTTCGGCCTGACTGATATGCCCCTAATGCCTGCAGTCTATCCGGTCCGCCCTGGGTCTGTTGGCCTTCAGCACAAAGCAGGACCACCTCAACCCAACCAACACAATATGTCGACATATAACAATCATGATCAAGTAGGCATATAATACATGCAACAACAATCATACATCTCACTACTGCCTACTATCCTCTCACCACATACAGTCCCGCTACCAGCTAACCCCCATAAAATGCGTAACCATAAGTAACCAGAGGTGAGATAGCCACCCGAACAGATAGTCCTACTCTAGAGCCACAACCAAACAAGGAACAGGCAAGAGAGCCTAGACCAAGAGTTCTCAGGCTATCCTATGTGACCACCGATGGTCCCTAAGGGCACTCCATAGATGATAACCAGCAAACACAGATAGCATACAGATCTACAAATCACTAACATAGCAACCATTCAATAACCAGGATACCGATCTAACCGATCACTAACATAGCAACCATCCTAATTAGCTGGATTGTAACGACCCAATTTTTCAAAAGAATTTTTTTTCATTTTTAATTGTCCAAAACATATTTTCATCATCCACAAAAACAAGTTACATTTGTTTCCAAAACCATGTCAAATACAAATTTATTCCAAATATCAGAGTGTCCCATAAAATGTCCGAGTGAGAGTGCATGCTGCGCCATCAAGCCTTGCCCTTACCCCTGGGCTCTGATGTACCTGAAACAAATCCATAAACTGTAAGCTAACGCTTAGTGAGTTTCCCCAGAGCATACCATCACACAAACACATATAACATGTCATACTAGCTAGAACAACCACACATATAACATAAGCCATGCATACAACAGATAGGGATGCCATGGGCTCGTCCCCAGGGTCTTACTCCATGATGTCATGAGCTCCCCACATGGTCATACACCTAAGTGTCATGGGCTCTCCCATGGTCTTTGATAGGAAATCCATGGGCTCTCCACATGGTCTTACATCCAAGTGCCATGGGCTCTCCCATGGTCTTCCATACAAACATACCACATATACTACTAGCATACTTCCTATCTCATACCAACTAACACGCCAAATAATACAATTTCAGCTAGGATACTACATATCATAAGATGGGCCGACCTTGGTGCCTTAGACCCATTGGTATGGTGAGGAGACTCACCTCTGTCTGCTGAATCCGAAAGTTGCTCTCCTAACGGTCTGTAACCACTCGTGTTGAGCAATAATATCATTAACCCAAGGTTAGGGCTGAACATAGTCCAATCGCAAAACTTAAGCCCAAGTCCTTTCACAATAGCCTAAAGTCTTCATTTGCTAATGGGCCCAGAGTCCATGTCCAAAATCATTAATGGGCCTCATGGCCCAATAAGGCCCAACTATATTACTTATGACCCGAAACAGATAAATTGGCCCACTAACTCAAAACATGACCAGACCCAATGACAGATTAAGGCCCAAAGGGCTTATGAGCCTAAAACAAGTCCAAGCCCATCAGAGGTACGTACGCCTTTCGTACCACCTTGGTACGTGCAGCGTAGCAGTACGTGCAACGTACATTCAATTACGCCCAACGTACAAACAGGTTAAGCACTTTTTCCATTAAGTGCTTAATACTCGATGGTTCAACGTCCCAATTTCAGATCTGAGCACATTTCAACGTCCTAGGGCATAAAGTTGGCAACTTTATGCCCTTGCATGCCATGGGGAACCTCAAGACTTCCTTTTCCACATTAGGACCCCATGTAAAGCTTCCAATTCTTGCATGGAGTCTTAATACTCATCAAGCTAGCATTTTTATGCATTTATCATGCTTACTAGGCTCAGATCTAGTCATTTTAGTCTCTGGAGTTGCTCTATTCTCAAGGGAAGGTCCAAACTAACTAAATGGATAAAATGGAAAACCCTAGCTAGATCTAATGAATAAGATGGCAAGGTCATAGCTTTATACCTCCAGAAGCTTTCCAAGATGGACTAGATGCATATTCTTGAAGCACCAAACTACTCCAAGCTTGCTTAGCAATTCCTTCTTCTTGAATGAACTCTAAAATGGCCACAAAACCCACTTCTTAAGCTCAAAAACCCTCTCACAAAATATCTCAGATGTAGGTGGACGAAATGAGGCTAAAGAGGCTGATAGGTTTGGTCCAAGAGGCTTAAGGGTGTTTAAATAGGTGTCAAGTCCGAGAATTAGGGTGTTGGCCCTCTGTTGCGTACGCTCGGCGTACCCCTAAGTACGCCCCGCGTACGCAAGACTTCTTCGCGATTCTTCTTCCATAGTACGCTAAGCGTACCCTTAGGTACGCCCAACGTATGAAAGGGACGATTTTTGCCAATTAATTTATTTACAAGGGTTGCGAAGGTAATACCTGATTTGGAGTGTTACAACTCTCCCCACTTGGACTAGACTTCGTCCTCGAAATCCGTTGATGCAAACAGATCGGGGTAATGCTCCAGCATTTCATCCTCCGACTCCCATGTCCATTTGGAGCCTTTTCGGTGCTGCCATTGCACCTTTACTAAGGTGCTGTTTGTTTTTTCTGAGGCAAAATGTGTGCAGTCTGCGGACCATATCTGTAGACCTCTGCAGTAGAAGAGGTGGACCAAACATCTGCAGTCTGAAAAAAGAAGACTGTTTGTTTTTTAACATTTGCGGGCTACTAAAATAAACTGAAATCTAAATAAACTGATTTTTTTAAACTTCAAAGTGATTTTTTTAATATTTTTATGCCTTCGTTATATATAATTAACGAATCTAGATCAACTTTTATATATTATTGTATAAAAAATAAAAATAAAAATGGTATGAATTAACGTATATATTTGATAAAAACCAACAACTTTAGTTGCAAAGTTATAACTAAACATTATAATTAGTGATCAAAGAATTTGATACATAAATGGATGGAAATAAACTTCAATTTTTTCAATTAAATCCATTAAAAACGTACCATAAATATTTTCTCGAGAAATTGACGATACTGTATTAAATAATGTTTACAAAATTTGGCAAAAAAAATATAAGAATATATTATGATTTTTTTTTCATATTTATATAAACAACTTCAACGACTATTATTGTAATAAATATTTATTTATAAATTTGTCAAAAATATCATGTTTGTATCGTCGAACGTTTTTTTTTAAGTTTTGTAATTTTTTTTTCAAATTGTTTATCATTAATAAAGTTGGAAAAAATATAAATTAAAAAAAAACTTAAAAATAATAAAGGTATATATGTTTTTTAGGCTAGAAGATTTCTGAAGATTTTAGAAGACTTTGGTCCACATATGCGCCAAGAAGAGGGCGCGCAGACATTTTTAGGTCTACAGTCTTCAAAAAAACAAACAGTTTGCGAAGGTTAATGTCTGCGCGTGGTCTGCGCGTCGCAGACAGATAAGGCCACGCCGATCTGCAGACAAAAAACAAACACTACCTAACTTCACTTTCCTGTTCCGAAAAACCTTCGTCTTCCTATCCAAAATTACAACGGGCCTCTCAATGTAGTTCAGGCTCTCGTCCACCTAAATGTCGTCCAGAGAAACGACTGCGGACTTATCAGGGACACACTTCCAAAACTAAGACACATGGAAGGTGTTTTGTATCTGACTAAATTCGTCTGGCGGATCCAAACGATAGGCCACCTTGCCGACCCGGGCCGAAATCCTAAACGGTCCAATGTATCGGGGTCCTAATTTGCCTCTCTTCCGAAACCTGATGACTCCCTTCCATGGCGAAACCTTTAGTAACACGGAATCCCCCACCTGGAACTCAAGATCCGATCGCCGTCTGTCAGCATAGCTCTTCTGACGGCTCTGCATGACTCGCAGCCGGACGCGCACCTGCTGAATCAGCCCGGTAGTCTTAAGCACTACCTCTGTGCTCCCCATGACTCGGTGTCCAACCTCATCCCAACAAACCGGAGTCCTACATCTCCTGCCGTACAACATCTCAATTGGGGGCCGGTCGATACTGGCATGGTAACTGTTATTGTACGAAAACTCCACCAGTGGAAGATACGTATCCCAACTTCCCCCACAATCCAGCACACATGCTCGCAACATATCCTCCAGTGGCTGGATCGTCATCTCGCTTTGGCCATCTGTCTGGGGGTGGTATGTTGTACTAAAATGCAGCTGAGGGCCCAGTTCCTCGTGGAACTACTTCCAGAACCTGGATGTAAACCGAACATCCCTGTCAGAGACTACTAATACTAGCACCCCGTGTCTAGCCACCACCTCTTTCACATAAATATCTGCCAACTTCTCGACGGATATGCCCTCAGAGATTGGAATAAAGTGGGCACTCTTCGTCAGTCTGTCTACGATCACCCAAATGGCGTCCACTCCCCTTTCCGTCCTCGGTAACTTCGTAATGAAGTCCATAATGATCTCTTCCCACTTCCACATGGGAATGGGTAGCGGCTGAACCTTGCCATGAGTCCGCTGATGCTCGGCCTTGACCTTCCTGCAGGTCAAGCACCGCTCCACAAACCAGGCACTCTCCCGCTTTATGTAGGGCCACCAGTAACTCAGTCTCAAGTCTCTATACATTTTTGTATCCCCCGGATGTATAGAAACTTGGACTTGTGCGCCTCCTCCAATATCTTCTGCCTCACTCCTCCCGTCACTGGTACCCATACCCGATCACACTGAGTCAAAAGGCCACGGCTATCCTTAACAAACAGAGGATATTGTCCCCGAATCCGCTCTATCTTCCAGTTTTCTTTCTTCACCCCCTCGATTTGAGCCTCTTTGATCATATCCAACAATGGAGAGATCACGGTTATCCTCAAACAAACGTTCCCAATCGGGGAACTTGCCGCCTTGCGGCTCAAAGCATCGGCCACCACGTTGGCCTTCCCTGGATGGTATAAAATCTCACAATCGTAGTCCTTCAACACGTCCAACCACCTCCTCTGCCGCATGTTGAGGTTCTGCTGATCCATCAAATACTTCAAACTCTTGTGATCATTATAGATGGTGCACCTCACGCCATACAGGTAATGCCTCCAAATCTTGAGGGCAAACACCACTACCCCCAATTCCAGGTCGTGAGTGGGGTAATTCGCCTCGTGAGGCTTCAACTGCCTCGAGGCATAAGCTATCACTTGCCCCCTCTGCATTAGTACCGCACCCAACCCTGAAATCGATGCATCACAGTACACCACCAAATCATCCAACCCCTCCAGTAGTACTAAAATCGGAGCCTCGCATAACCTCCGTCTCAGGGTTTCAAAAGCCAACTGTTGATCCGTACCCCATTGAAATGTCACATTCTTCTTGGTCAAACGGGTCAAGGGCATAGCGATCTTAGAGAAATCCTGGATGAACCTCCGATAATAGCCCACTAGACCCAAGAAGCTACGAATCCCGGAAGCATTATTCGGTACTTCCCACCACATCACTGCCTCAACCTTAGCTGGATCCACCGCAATACCCTCCTGATTAATGATGTGCCCTAAAAACTATACCTCCCGCATCCAAAAATCACACTTGGAGAACTTGGTATATAACCTCTATGCCCTCAGGGTCTCGGACACCTCCCTCAAATGCTGCTCGTGCTGCTCTTTGGTCTTAGAGTAGACCATAATATTATCAATAAAAACTATCACCGACCGATCCAGCATCGGTCTACACACCTTGTTCATGAGATCCATGAACGTTGTTGGGGCATTGGTGAGCCCAAATGGCATCACCATGAACTCATAATGCCCATACCGAGTATTGAACATTGTCTTCGGTATATCTTCATCTCGGATCCTCATTTGGTGGTATCCCGATCGGAGATCAATCTTGGAAAACCAAGACGCACTCTGTAACTAATCAAACAAATCATCAATCCTTGGTAGCAGATAATGGTTCTTCACTGTCAGCTTGTTCAGCTCTCGATAATCATTGCACATTTTGTGCGATCCATCTTTCTTTTTCACAAATAGGATCGGAGCTCCCCACGGGGAATTGAACGGACGGATGAACCCTCGGTTTAGCAGCTCTTGAAGCTGCGTAGATAGCTCCTGCATCTCGGGCGGTGCTAACCGTTATGGTGTCTTTGCTATCGGAGCGGCACCCGGCACCAAGTCAATGCGAAACTCAACCTGCATCTCCAGAGGCACCCTTGGTAACTCTTCGGGGAAAACATCCCAAAATTTCTGTACAACCGGCACACTGCCCACATTCGTCGTGGTCTCGACCCCCGTATCCGAGATATAAGACAGAAATCCCGTACATCCCTGCTGCAGAAGTCTCCTTGCCCTCGCAGCCGAACAGAGGGTCGGCCCTTGCGAGGCCCTCTCACCATGGATAACCAGTTCTCCCCCACTTGGGGTTCGAACCCTCACTAGCTGGCGCTCACAGTCAATCATGGCCCCATTGGCCCCCAACCAATCCATCCTGACAATCACTTTCAGCCCTCGCAACGGTATCGGAACCAAGTCGACGGGGAACCTCTCCCCAAGCACATTTAGGACACAGTCCCGATACACCCTCACAGTGCTAACAGTACGGTCGTCAACAATCTCTACTTCAAGCGGGGAAACCAAGGTTCCCGGCGCATCCCGAAATTTCTTGCTAAGCATAAGAAACACGAAGGAGCGGGTAGCTCCCAAATCAAACAAAACGTGAGCCGACATACCATTGACCAAAAAGGTCCCTATACAAACACAACATACACATAAGCAATAAATATAAACACAGAGTGGAGAACAATATTTACGTACCATCCACAACGTCTGGCACAGCCTGAGCCTCCTCGGTAGTCAGCTGAAATGCACGGCTCTTCACCGCTCCTCGGTAGTCAGCTGAAATGCGCGGCTCTTCACCGCTGGAGCATCCGCCTTGGCAGGGCGGCCATCAGTAATCCTCAATGTGGTAGGCGAGGGCGCCGCCACTGCTTCTCCCCCTCCCTGCAACCTCGGACAGTCGACCTTTTTATGACCATTATGGTTGCAATGGAAACATATCAAGCCCTTCTTCGGGCAATCCCTAATCACATGGCCCGATTGGCCACAAGCATAACATCCTGAGCCTGCTACCCGACAAGCTCCACTGTGCGGTTTACCGCACTTGGCACGCCGGCCACAGCCCTGCTGGCCCCTACTGGAAGTATATGAGGTCTTAGGCTGTTTAGCCTGACCCATTACCGCCTGCGTCTGCTCCGGTTTCCGCTTGGTGTGAACTCCTACTCCATCTCCCGCTCACGGGCCTTCTCCACCATCTCGTTCAGGGTTTTGCACCCTGTAAAGGTCACAAACTCCCGGATATCATCCCTCAGCATGGAATGATATCTCGTCCGCCTTATGTCCTCATCCGTAGCGTTCTGTGGAATCAACAAGGCTCGTTCCCGAAACTTGGCGGTGATCTCCGCCACAGTCTCGGTGGTCTGCTGAAGATCATGAAACTCCCTCATAAGTCTTTGCACCTTAATAGGTGGTGCAAACTCCTCATCAAATCTCTGAACAAACTCGATCAATGTCATCTCAGCCACACCGGATGCTCCCACCTGGCTGGTCACCTCTCCCCACTAATCTCGGGCTCTGTCTCTCAGCATACATGAAGCAAAACCCACCTTTGCCGCATCAGGGAAAGAACTCGTGCGTCGTGCGTTGTCAATATCCGCAACCCAGCGTCTGCTAACAATGGGGTCCCGGACCCCGAAAAACTCCGGCGCTCCACACGCCTTGAACTCCCTGAGCGAAGGAGTTCGGGCCCCGATCTGGCCCGCAACAATCTCAGCTCTGAATGTCCTGAGCCTCTCCTCCATAATCTCCATAAGCCCTTCCTTGACCGTCCCAAAGATCACTGGGGTGGCGTCAAGGATGCCCTTCGTAACCTCGGCTGCAATGATCTCGCACAATCTCTCATCCATGGGCTCAATACCGTTGCACGATCCGAAACCAGATCCCGATCCCCCTGTCCCAAATCGTGTCACCAACATGCTGAACTGAAAAGCCAAAAACGATATTAATCAGGAAATCAATATTGGGGATCTTCCCACACTGGTCCTCCTTAGAGCTGTCAGATCTAGCATTGGTTCGGGTACAAATCCTGTGCTTTTAGTAGTACGGGCCCAATACTACCTTCCACACCTATCTGTACCTTTCCCCAGTGCTCTACCTGATAACCCTAATTCGTCCCAGAATAAACTATATCCCTCAGGCTACCGCATACATCAAATTCCAGGTTGTCCTAAGATCTGCTCTACTCATGTCAATCAAACTGATCATAACAGGTTGCCTTTATGCATGCAAACTATACACTGAAAGGATCAAATAGACTTTCGAATAAAAGATTCTACCCTAGGACCACAACCAGACAAGGAAGAGGAAATAAGGCCAAATCAATCATTCTTAGGCTATAAGCTCCTAACCGTGTACAATTTCTAAAAGTATACACCTAGCAAATTCCATACAATCATCAAGACTCATATATCAGTATAACATGGCTAACACATTTGGGGAACTACTTACTTGGCTCGGCTGATCACGCGCGTAGCACTCTCATCTTTTCCTTTCTTTAAAAGCTTTTTATTTTATTTTTTGAAAACAATTTTACCATTTCCTTAGTTTGAGTCCTGACACACTCGAGAGTGTGCCCAAATCCCTCAAACCAAGGCTCTGATACCAACTTCTAACTACCCAATTTTTCAAAAGATTTTTTTTTCATTTTTAATTGTCCAAAACACATTTTCATCATCCACAAAAACCAGTTACATTTCTTTCCAAAACCATGTCAAATACAAATTTATTCCAAATATCAGAGTGTCCCATAAAATGTCCGAGTGAGAGTGCACGTCGCGCCATCAAGCCTTGCCCTTGCCCCTGGGCTCTGATGTACCTGAAACAAATCCATAAATTGTAACCTAATTCTTAGTGAGTTTCCCCAAAGCATACCATCACACAAACACATACAACATTTCATACTAGCTAGAACAGCTACACATATCACATAAGCCATGCATACAACAGATAGGGATGTCGTGGGCTCGTTCCCAGGGTCTTACTCCATGATGTCATGGGCTCCCCACATGGTCATACACCTAAGTGCCATGGGCTCTCCCATGGTCTTTGATAGGAAAGCCATGGGCTCTCCACATGGTCTTACATCCAAGTGTCATGGGCTCTCCCATGGTCTTCCATACAAACATACCACATATACTACTAGCATACTTCCTAGCTCATACCAACTAACATGCCAAATAATACAGTTTTAGCTAGGATACTACATATCATAAGATGGGCCAACCTTGCTGCCTTAGACCCATTGGTATGGTGAGGAGACTCACCTCTGTCTGTTGAATCCGAAAGCTGCTCTCCTAACTATCCGTAACCACTCGTGCTGAACAATAATATCATTAACCCAGGGTTAGGGCTGAACATAGTCCAATCGCAAAACTCAACCCCAAGTCCTTTCACAATAGCCCAAAGTCTTCCTTTGCTAATGGGCCCACAGTCCATGTCCAAAATCATTAATGGGCCTCATGGCCCAATAAGGCCCAACTATATTACTCATGGCCCGAAACAGATAAATTGGCCCACTAACTCAAAACATGACCAGGACCAATGACAGATTAAGGCCCAAAGGGCTTATGAGCCCAAAACAAGTCCAAGCGTATCAGAGGTGCGTACGCCTTGCGTACCACCTTGGTACGCGCAACGTACATTCAATTACGCCCAGCGTACAAATAGGTTAAGCACTTTTTCCATTAAGTGCTTAATACTCGATGGTTCAACGTCCCAATTTCAGATCTGAGCACATTTCAACGTCCTAGGGCATAAATTTGGCAACTTTATGCCCTTGCATGCCATGAGGAACCTCAAGACTTCATTTTCCACATTAGGACCCCATCTACAGCTTCCAATTCATGCATGGAGTCTTAATACTCATCAAGCTAGCATTTCTATGCATTTATCATGCTTACTAGGCTCAGATGTAGTCATTTAGTCTCTAGAGTTGCTCTATTCTCAAGAGAAGGTCCAAAACTAACTAAAGGGACAAAATGGAAAACCCTAGCTAGATCTAATGAATAAGATGGCAAGGTCATAGCTGTATACCTCCAGAAGCTTTCCAAGATGGCCTAGATGCAGATTCTTGAAGCACCAAACTACTCCATGCTTGCTTAGCAATTCCTTCTTCTTGAATGAACTCTAAAATGGCCACAAAACCCACTTCTTAAGCTCAAAAACCCTCTCACAAAATATCTCATATGTAGGTGGACTAGATGCAGACTTGTGAGCCTCCTCCATAACTGTTCGTCTGACCCCACCGGACAACGGAACCCATACTCGACCACATCAGGTTAATAATCCCCGTCTATCCTACACAAACCGGGCATTCTCGCCCTTGATCCTCTCTAGTTTCCAGTTCTCTGGTCGCATGCCCTCAACCTGAGCATCCCTGATCAAACTCACCAGCGGAGAATCCACCACTATCCTCATACATATCGCTGGGGTGGAAGACCCCGCTCACTTGCGGCTCAGAGTGTCGGCCACCACATTCGCTTTATCGGGGTGGTAAAGGATCTCGTAGTCGTAGTCCTTGACTACATCCAGCCACCTGCGCTGCCTCATGTTCAGGTTTGGCTGATCCATGATGTGTCTCAAGCTCCTATGGTTCGTATAGATGGTACAGCGGACCCCGTAGAGGTAATGTATCCAAATATTGAGAGCGAATACCACCGCTCCCAACTCCAAATCATGAGTAGGGTATCTCGTCTCATGCGTCTTCAACTGTCGTGATGCGTAAGCTATCACTCGTCCTCTCTGCATGAGGACCGCCCCCAAACCTGTGATGGATGCATCACAGAATACCACAAAATCCTCGACTCCCTCTGGTAGAGTCAAAACTGGGGCCTCGCATAAACGCTGTCGGAGGGTCTCAAACGCCCTCTACTGCTTGGGGCCCCACCGGAAATCCACCCCCTTCCTCGTCAGACGAGTGAGAGGTACTACAATTTTGGAGAAATCTTGTATGAATCTCCGTAGTACCCTGCTAATCCCAAGAAGCTCCTGATATCCGAGGGAGATTTCGGAACCTCCCACTACATAACCGCCTCGATTTTGGCCGGATCGACCAAAATCCCCTCCTAGTTAACGAGATGTCCAAGGAACTGGACCTCTCGCAACCAAAACTCACACTTCGAGGACTTAGCATACATTCGTTCTCGTCTCAGAACTCCCAAGAACTCCCTGAGGTTCTCCTTATGCTGCTCTCGGGTCTTGGAATACACCAAGATATCATCAATAAATACTATGACCGAGCGATCAAGCATCGGTCTGCAGACCCGATTCATCAGGTCCATGAATATTGCCGGCGCGTTGATGAGCCCAAAAGGCATCACCACGAACTCGTAATGTCCATATCGAGTCCGAAACGCGGTCTTCTCCACGTCCTCCTCTCTGACCCGGACCTGATGATACCTCGATCTCAGATCTATCTTGGAGAACCAAGATGCACCCTATAACTGGTCAAAGAGATCATCTATCCTCGGGAGTGGATAACGGTTCTTCGCCGTCAACTTGTTCAACTCCCAATAATCAATGCACATCCGGTGCGAACTGTCCTGCTTCCTAACGAAGAGTATCGGCGCTCCCCATGGTGAACTGATCGGACGAATGAACTGCTTGCCCATCAGCTCCTGCAGCTGTGACGATAGCTCCTGCATCTCTGGTGGCGCCAAACGGTACGACGCCTTGGCGATAGGGGCCACACCCGGCACCAGGTCGATCCGAAACTTGACCTGTCTCTCTGGAGGTATCCCTGTCAACTCCTCTAGAAACACGTCAGCAAACTCTCTAACCACTGGAACCTCTGAAACTGGAGGCTGATCCCTGACGCGCGTATCCACCACATACGCTAGATAACCCGCACACCCGTGCTGAATATACTGTCGAGCCCTAGCATCTGAACAAAACCCTGATCCCACTCTGGTGCCCTCTCCATATACAATTAGTTCTCCCCCACTTGGGGTTCGAACTACCACCCACTGACCCTCGCAATCAATCATGGCACCGAATCGACTAAGCTAGTCCATCCCCACAATCACGCATACCTCCCCCATGGGAATCGGAATCAAGTCTATCGGAAGGATACACTGAAGATCTCCAACTCACATTCTCAGTAAACCAAAGAAGCATAAACCCTGTGTTCGTTGGCGATGGAGACTCGCAACGGACACTCTAGCTCGCCTAATGGAACTCTGAACTCCTTACTAAATGTTTGAGATACGAACGACCGACTCACCCCCTAGTCAAATAAAACCAATGCAGGCAAGGAGTTTACTAAAAACGTACCTAATCACAGGTACAACAAATGAGCATAAAACAAACATAATAAATGAAACATAAGATAGGAACATACCAGTAACCACATCCGGTGCTGCCCTGGCCTCCTCGGATGTAAGCTGGAAGCCACGCCCCTGAGCCTTCGGGGGCTCTGGTCTACCTTGTATCCTATCGGTAATCCTCAGTGTAGCCGACGCTGGAGCCTACGCCTGCTTGGCAGCTAGTAGAGGACACCAGGCCTTCATATGACCCACCTGCTCGCAATGATAGCAAAGTCTGACTCCGGTGGTCGGAGTCTGCTGCCTGCATTCCCTGGCCAGATGGCCCTGCTTGCCACATCGGTGGCACCCACTCCCTGATCGGCACGTCCATGAATACGCCTTTCCGCACTTCCCACAAGTGCGGCCGAACTGTCCCCCGATCCTGGTATCAGCGGTCTTAGACCGCTTTGGCGTCGGCTGTGACTGTGTCGGGGTCTGTCGCTGCTCCCTCAACTGCAGCTCAATATCCAACTCACGCCGCCTAGCGGCTTCCTGTAAGTCCAACAGTGTATCACATCGTTGGGTGGCAACAAACTGACGAATGTCAGTCTTGAGCATGCTCGGATAACGTGTCATCTGAGCTTGTTCCGAGGCAAACTCCGGGCAAAACATTGTCCTCTCAGTAAACATGCGGGTGATCTCCGTCACCGACTTCGCACCCTGACTCAGATCCAAGAACTCCTGTGACAACCGCTCGCGCTCGACCCGTGGATTGTAGCGAGCACGGAACATATCCCTAAACTTCTCCCAAGTAACAGCAGCTCTCTGGTCGTCCGTATATGAACTGGTAACCAATCTCCACCAATCCTTTGCCCCAGTCCTCAGCAAGTTCAGGGCACACCTGACCTTCTGGTTAGTAGGACATGAGCACGTGAAGAAGCATCCCTCCACGTCTGACAGCCACCTCATGGATACGATAGGATCCTGAGTACCATCAAAAGTCGGGGGCTTCGTGTTATCGAAGTCCCAGTACTGGAAGACTCGGCCGACTCCTCCCCCTGCCGCTGTTACAACCGATGAAGCGGCTACGACAGCCGTCTCAGCAACAGCTGCGTATCTATCATCGAAGTACTCCATCATAACGGACTTTATAGTCCCAAACAACTCCGGAATCTGACCCCGAACAATCTCGACCACCTCCTCGCGGATGATCTCCCTGACACGATCCTCTGTCAACACTGGCCCCTCCTGGTCGATAACCTCAGGCACTGTCGGGGCGTCCTGACCATCCTGTCCCGATCCCGATCTGGATCCAATCACGAAGCTCCTCGTAACCACCATACTGAAAATGTACCAAGAAATATCAGATAATCCGCATATACAACAGGGAACCAACTCCCAACTAAGCCCTATAGGGTTGTGACTTGCTTGCTACGCGTATGGGTCCTGTGCTTTCAGTAGTACAGGCCCATACTACCTTCCACACCTACCCATATTTATCTCAAGTATCTGTTCGGTTTTGAGCAAACTAACACTCCTAAGGTGTTCATGCAACCCTAGAAACCTTGGATCTATGTTTGTCTAAAATACATGCAAAATAATTTTCCAAGGTCCATAACCTATCTAGCATACATGGGGTACCTTTAAACATAAAAGATACTAGAAGAATTACATACCTTTGTTAGTGAGTTGATTCCTTAGGAGTTTGAGAGCCAAGCACCAATAATGTGAATGCCTCAAGTGGAAATCACAAATCACCACAAACTTGGAAAAGTTATGAGAGAGTATACCACCACTCTAGAAATCAGCCACCCTTATGCACACACACATAGTGTCTTTTCAAGCACCATGAGCCTCTTTATATAGTGTAGATGATTAGGGTTATGAACCATGCAAACCCTAATAACCCATGTCTTTTCCTATTCCAAGAATCCATGGGTTAAAAGCTTCATGGATCATCCATGAACTCCCATTTAAGCTTAGCCCATTTCCTAATGAGTGTTAGCCCATACCATATAAATATAATAGTCCATTATTTAATTAGTCACCTTTTGACGACTAAATTAATTCATAATTAATTTAAGATCAATACTAATTAAACAATACAATTTCATATTAATATATTATAACTTATAATATATTAATAGACCGCAAATATACTCTTCTCATAATATTATCCATATAAATAGTTCGGGTGAAGTGCAACCCAAATGGACCATGCCAGGTCGGGTCAAGTATATACCAAATAAGTTATGGACTTAGACACCTTATCCAACAGTCTCCCACTTGGATCAGTCTGATAACTGTATTTGCCTATATAGCTTCAGGAACCAACCAACAATCGTAGCTCTCGAAAACTCTGTTGAACTATGAAGCGCCATTTTAGATAAGTGATAATACAATCCTCTGCTCTCATGATATCAGCCGGACAAATACATGGAACAATGTCTTACTTATTGTCCAGCAGTTTGTTTCCCGATTTCCGATTTTTTTGACAAAGAACTTAATCGAACACATCAATTTAGTTCTGACCGGGCCCGGTACATGGATCAAAACAAAATCATCGAGAGGCCCAGATATCGCTTCTATATCAAGAAGGAACAGATAAACTTCGACTCATATGCTTGTTCTACTACTTGTTGAATTGTACACAAAGGCACGTTTTATAACATCAAGTTACTGATGCGTTTACGTGCAATCAATGCACAACCAACTCATAGGTAACAACTCATATCTCTAGGTTTGAAGATTTATATGATATTACCGTCTCACGATCACTCGAGATAAATTCCATGAAGTGATGCAAGTGAGCGTGGGTTTATTCCAATACTCATAACTTATGAGCACTCATGAATGTTGTAGCAACCATTGCTATGGCTAAACACCTTTAGTCATCTACAATCCCAATTCATGACAGTCTTGATTCATACCTACTTCCGACATATGACCGACTGTGGAGAATTTGAATAAATTTAATATTCTGGAAGTCAAAACATGCAAAGCTGAAACAATAGTAAATAATTGACAATGATAGCAACTCCTTACTCATAAATAAATCACAACTTTTATTCATCATCAAACGTCGATTACATTTTACAAGTTTCAGTAATAACTATCTAATCTGTAAAACTAATATCGTCCCTCAGCCCGATGCGCCTCGAATGCTGCAAATGCTTAACCCTCGTCAGTCCCTTCGTAAGGGGATCCGCAGGATTCTCATCTGACGATACCCTCTTTGCCACGATGAGTCCTTCTTCTATCTTGTGTCTAATGAAGTGATATTTTCTTTCAATGTGTCGGGATCTGCCATGATCTCTTGGTTCCTTGGCTAAGGCAACCACACTATTGCTGTCACAGAAAATCTCCATAGGCTCCTTAATAGCTGGTACAACTCCAAGGTCTCCGATGAAGTTCTTCAGCCATATCGCCTCCTTTGCCGCTTCACTCGCTGCTATGTACTCTGATTCACAAGTCGAATCAGCTACAATATCCTGTTTGGAACTCTTCCAAGTGATTGCCCCTCCATTTAGGGTAAAGACCCAGCCCGACTGAGAGCGGAAGTTATCCCTATCAGTCTGAAAGCTAGCATCATTATACCCTATTACTCTCAAGTCATCACTCCCACCAAGGGTAAGGATCCAATCCTTAGTCCTCCGAAGGTACTTGAGAATATTCTTTACCGCAGTCCAATGAGCCTGGCCAGGGTTCCCCTGATATCTGCTGACCATGCTCAAAGCGAAGGCCACATCAGGACGGGTACAAGTCATAGCATACATGATCGAGCCAACAGCGGAAGCATAAGGTAATCGACTCATCTCAGCTATTTCAGCCTCTGTACTCGGGCTCTGAGCCTTGCTCAGTTTGGTATTGCTTTGGATCGGTAACTCTCCTTTCTTGGAATTCTGCATGTTGAACCTTTTCAACACCTTATCCAAGTAAATACTCTGACTAAGTCCAATTAGTCTTTTACTCCTTTCTCTTAATATCCTTATCCCTAGGATATAGGCAGCTTCTCCAAGGTCCTTCATAGCAAAGCACTTCCCAAGCCAGGACTTAACCTCCTGCAAGGTTGGGATGTCATTTCCTATGAGTAGTATGTCATCTACATACAACACCAAAAAGCTAGCTATACTCCCACTAGCTCTGACATACACGCAAGACTCATCTTCACTTCTCGAGAAACCAAACTCTTTGACCTTCTCATCGAAACAAAGATTCCAGCTTCGAGAGGCTTGTTTCAATCCATAAATGGATTTCTCAAGCTTGCACACTCTATTTGGGTACTCTGCACTAACAAAACCCTCTGGCTGATTCATGTAAACATCCTCAGCCAATTTTCCGTTAAGGAAAGCGGTTTTGACATCCATTTTCCATATTTCATAATCATGAAATGCAGCAATGGCTAGCATAACCCTAATAGACTTAATCTTCGCCACTGGTGAAAAAGTTTCATCATAATCAATACCCTGAGTCTGAGTAAAACCCTTCACGACCAGTCGCGCTTTATAGGTGTGTACCTTTCCATCCATGTCGGTCTTCTTCTTGAAGATCCATTTGCACCCGACTGTCTTACGGCCTGGTACATTGTCAACCAAGTTCCAAACTTGATTGTCATACATGGACTGTATCTCGCTGTCCATAGCCTCCTTCCATTTAGCAGACTCCGGGCCTGCCATGGCTTCCTTAACACTGTTAGGTTCATCCAGATTTACCAATGTACTATCACTGATAAATGTATCACCTTCCGTAGTAATATGAAATCCATAATAAAACTCAGGTGTGTTACTAACCCTTGTGGAATGCCTCGGAGGTACAGACTCGTCAGCTGGATCAACAGGAGTTTCCTCCTCAGGTTGATTGCTAGTGTCTGAGGTTCCTTCACCAATTGACTCTTGAATTTCTTGAAGGTCAATTTGCCTCCCACTGTCTCCTTGGCTTATAAATTCTCTCTCTCGAAAGACCCATCTCCTTGCCACAAAGACCATATTCTCACTGGGTCTGTAGAAGAGGTAACCAAAAGTTTTTTGTGGGTAGCCGATGAAAATACAACTTTCGCTTCGAGGTTAGAGCTTGTCATGAGTCTCGCGCCTCACGAAAGCCTCGCAACCCCAAATCTTGATGTGATCCAAATTAGGAACTTTCCCAGTCCACATCTCATGAGGTGTTTTGGCAACCTTCTTTGTAGGGACTAGATTAAGGATGTGGGCGGCAGTCTCTAAGGCATACCCCCAAAAAGAGATTGGTAGCGAAGCTCGACTCATCATAGAGCGAACCATGTCCAACAAAGTTCGATTACGCCTCTCAGCCACACCATTCAGCTGTGGTGTCATGGGAGGTGTCAATTGTGAGACAATCCCACACTCCTTAAGATAGTCGAAGAACTCAGTACTAAGATACTCACCAACTCGATCGGATCGAAGCATCTTAATGTTCCTGCCCAATTGATTTTCAACTTCCTGTTTACACTCTTTAAATTTTTCAAAAGTTTCTGACTTATGTTTGATTAAGTAGACATAACCATATCTACTAAAATCATCAATAAAGTCACATAGTAGCGATTAGCATCCCTTGTGGCAGTTTTGAATGGTCCACATGTTAGGAGTGTGTCCAAGATCATTAACTAGTTGGTGATGTTTCTAATAATAACAGGGTCCTCTTGGGTTGCCCTCAAGACTCAAGATTGAGTAGAATATATAATAGGAGTAATTAGTTTATTAATTATTATGGTTTAATAATTAATTAGAAACTAATTGGAAAACAATTTGGGAATTAATTAACAGTTTAATTAATAGAAGGGTTGAATGTGAATTAACCAATAGTTGATTGATCAGGGAACATTCCAGAACCCTAGAATGAAGGGGGTTGGACGAAAATTCCCTTTGGATAAAGGGAATTTCGTTCCTAGCATATTCCATCCCACATGGGTGGAAGGATAAAACCCTAGGAAGTATCCAAGGCTATAAATAGGGCCTTAGGGATTCATTCCTCCTTGCTCATTTTTGGCTTGAGTATTCGCCACCTTCTTTCTCCCTCATTGTGGAAGAACTTTTCGTGAGTTCATCCCTCCTAGTTTATATTTGTTTCTACTCCTTTGAGTTCATTGGGTGTGAGCCAAGAGAGGGATTCTGGTTTGGATCCTCATCATCCAAACAAGGTGGCACGCACAAAGAGTCAAGCTCGAAGATCATTGGCTGCTAAAGAGGTTAGTATTCTTCTTGTATTTTCGGTTTTCCTAGGGTAGAAGTAATAGTATGAAGCCATAGATCCATAGGGTGCATGTACACTTAGGTAAATCGTTTTGTTGTTTCGATTATTCCGCTGCCTAGTTATAGAGTGTATTTGATGCATATGTTTCCCAACAGTGGTATCAGAGCCATTGGTTCATAGTTACTATCACCCTACCTCCATGTTTTCTGAATATATTGCTTTGGAACTGAATGATGAAAGTTTAATTGAAAACCCTAAGTTCACGACGTGAAAAGAGTAGTTCACGACGTGAACATTGGCAAATCAGAACTATCGGTTTTGATCTTGCTTATTTTTCAAATTAAGACTTTATCTTGCATGGATAATTACCTAATTGGATTAGATCTGAAAAATTCGAAATGTATGAAACCCTAATCACAGCTCACGACGTGAGAGCTATGAGCTCACGACGTGAGCTCAGCAGATTCGGGATTTTTGTTTATTTTATTCCATTTTAAATTTGAAGTTTTGTTTAATATGGAGAAATGTCAAATTTCAATTGTGTAAATCTGAAAATAGATAAATATTATTTAAATGGTGATTTTAATATTTTAATATTGTTTATAATATAGTTTTATGAATTTGAATATTAATCCCTCATGTTTTATTAATTGTTATATTGCATCCTTGTAATTAATTTGAATTAAGAATAGACAACTAGATTTAAAGAGTTTTAAAGTTGGCCCTTATATATGTAAGATACATATATTGTATGTATAAGAAAATTACAATATGCGTCCTCGCGTATTTTAAATATTGACATTGTCGGTCTTACCTCGACTAGGCTCACCCATTCTAATGTAGGGGTTTAAGGAGGTCTCTATGATTCCTAATGAGGTCGGTTTTTAATATGCTTCGTGCTTACCACCCTCACCGCCTCATTGGATTTTGTGAATGGAGTTACCGAAAGGGTTTGATAGTGATAATGGTCAATCTAGAAGTATTTTAAATACAAGTATAAAACAATATCCCGTTTTATTTAAATAAAGTGAATCTTATGTTGTCCATAAAAATTGCACATTCTCTTTATAACTTGTTGATGGAGCTCGTGTGGTTAACCGGCACGTCAATTAGAGAGTATAAGTAGAGAATGATGTGAGACTCGCGAATCTCAAGCGTAACTTGAGTCGGGGACCACGTAATTTTGTATGGGTGATTCGCCATCTATTCAATGATCCGCGGCATCCCCGTCATTGAATTTGAGATGAACATAATCCGAGATGAACATGCCATTGATAGTCAATGAATCTCAAAGATCTAGGAATTTCATGGTGATTGAAATTGACAAAGAGCTTTGTCTACCTAAATAACTTTGTGGTGTGTTTACGGCATCCCTTTACGCATCATGAAGCCAAACATGGATCCTAGCCTTAATCCAATAATTCATTTAGGGTAATTATTAATTAAGGACTTATATCAAACTAATTGGAGTCTTATCTTTTGTAGATGTCGAACCAAGCAAACAACAACAACAACGATTTGCCTCTTCTTCCTCCTCCTCCTCCAACTCAAAACTCAAGCTTCTCTCTCATGCCGGTTCTTAATAGGGAGAAACTCAAGGAAGATGGATCCAACTATCTTGATTGGATCAGAACCTTGAGGATCACGTTAAGATATGAGAACAAGGAGTATGTTCTCGACGAAGATGTCCCCGTGCTTGGAGAAAACCCTACCCCAGAAGACGTTATTGCCTACAACAAGCATTACGATGAATCAACCAAAGTGGCTTGCCTTATGTTAGCGACCATGGGTTCTGGTCTCCAAAAGAACTTTGAGACATGGGGTGCTTTTAACATCAACCAGCAGCTCGAGGAAATGTTTTAAGAGCAAGCAAGGCAAGAACAATTCGAGATCGTTAAATCCCTCATGGCATGTAAGCTACAAGAGGGAGCTTCTGTGTGTGCGCACGTCCATAAGATGAAGTCGTACATAGACAGACTTGGGAATCTAGGTGTCGAGCTGCCTAAGGAGTTGTCCATTGACATGGTCTTGAACTCGCTTACTAGTTCGTATTCTCAGTTCATCATGAACTTCAATATGAATGGCCTCGACAAGACCTTAATGGAGTTACATGGCATGATCAAAACTGCTGAAGCGAGCATGAAGAAGCCCAACAACTCTAACCCTACTGCTCCCGTGCTGGCTGTTGACCGTGGTTCTTCCAAAAGGAAAAGGGCGCCTCAACCCAAAGAAAAGGGTAAGGGTAAGGTCGGAAAGTCTGGTCCTCCTCCCAAGAAAAGGGCCCAAGCTGAAATAGCTCCTTCTTCAGATCCAAAAGAGGCCATTTGTTTTTACTGCCAGGAAAAGGGACACTGGAAGCGTAGTTGCCCTAAATACCTCGAGGACCTTAAAAAGGGCAAAGTCAAGGTGGCTAGCACCTCAGGTATGTTCATGATAGAACTCCATAGCACATTTACTTCTAACTCTTGGATTCTTGATACAGGATGTGGTACTCACATTTGCTCTGATATGCAGGGACTAAGACAAAGTAGGAAGTTAAAGCATGGTGAGCTCAACCTAATCATGGGAAACAGGCACAAGTCAGCTGTTACAAGGATTGGGAACTATGAGCTAATGCTTAGTGGTGGTGTTTATCTTAGTTTATTAAATTGTTGCTACTCGCCTGATATGGCACGAAACATTATTTCTTTTCATGCACTTTATAAGGATGGTTGTCGATTTTCTTTTGATAATGATAATGGTGACATTTTGGTTTATAAGAATGGTTGTTTTATTTTCAAAGCTAGTCCTTGTAAAGGTGTGTATGAAAGTATTGTTTGCGATGGTGATGTTGATAAACTAATTATGAATGTTGGTTCATCTAATAGTGAATTAGATAAATCGTGTTTGTGGCATTGTCGACTTGGCCATATAAACAAGAAACGCATTCCCAAGCTCCAATCTGATGGAATCCTGGAATCATTTGACCTCAAGTCGGATGATGTATGCGAATCTTGCTTACTTTGCAAGATGACAAAGGCGCCATTCACAGGCCACTGTGAAAGAGGCAAGGATTTGTTAGACCTCATCTACACAGATGTTTGTGGACCCTTCAAATCCGCCACAAGACATGGAGAAAGATACTTCGTGACTTTTACCGATGATTTTAGTAGATATGGATATATCTATCTAATCAAGCATAAGTCGGAAACCTTTGAGGTGTTCAAGGAGTTTCAAAACGAAGTAGAAAACCAATTGGGCAGAAAGATCAAGATGCTCCGATCCGATAGGGGTGGAGAATATCTAAGTCTTGAATTCTACGATCATCTTAAGAATTGTGGTATAGTTTCACAATTGTCTCCTCCTAGAACACCATAGTTGAATGGTGTAGCTGAAAGGAGAAATCGAACATTGTTAGACATGGTTCGATCTATGATGAGTCGAGCTACACTTCCGATATCTTTTTGGGGGTATGCCTTAGAGACAGCCGCCCATATCCTAAACCTCGTACCTACTAAGAAGGTTGCTAAAACACCCTCTGAAATGTGGAGTGGGACACGTCCTTCTCTAGCACATGTAAAAGTTTGGGGGTGCGAAGCTTTTGTTCGTCGCGAGGCGAATGACAAGCTTGAACCCCGATCAGAGAAGTGTTACTTCATTGGCTATCCGCAAAAATCGTTTGGATACTTGTTCTATAAGCCTTCAGAGAACAAGGTGTTTGTTGCTCGAAGGGGATTCTTTCCTTGAGAGGGATCTCATTTCCAAAGAGGACAGTGGGAGCCGCATAGATCTTGAAGAGCTTCAAGAATTGAATGAAGAAGAAACTTTAGTAGACACTAGCACTCAACTTGAGGTGCAGCAACCCATTGAGGAAACTCAAACCGAGGCTGAGCAACCTGTTGAACAAAATGATATATCTCCACCTCCCCTTCGCAGATCCAATAGAGTTCGTCTTCCTCCTGAATTCTATGGTTTCCATGTGAGTACAGAAGGAGACGTATTGATCAGTGATCGTACACTGATTGATATGGATGAGCCATCCAACTATAGGGAAGCGATGGCAGGCACTGAAGCTGCTAAGTGGAAGGAAAGCATGGAGAGCGAGATTCAGTCTATGCATGACAACCAAGTTTGGAATTTGGTTGATCCTGCACCTGGCACTAAAATAGTTAGGTGTAAATGGATCTTCAAGAAGAAGACAGGCATGGATGGGAATGTGCACACGTTCAAGGCTAGGTTGGTTGCAAAGGGTTACACCCAGACTCAAGGAATTAATTATAGGAAACCTTTTCACCAGTAGCCAAGATCAAGTCTATTAGGACATTACTTTCCATAGCAGCCTTTCATGATTATGAAGTATGGCAAATGGATGTGAAGACCGCTTTCCTTAATGGAAAACTCACAGAGGAAGTGTATATGGCACAACCTGAAGGTTTCATAGATCCAAAATATCCAAATAGAGTGTGTAAGCTTGAAAGGTCAATATATGCACTGAAACAAGCATCTCGCAGCTGGAACCTTTGCTTTCATGAGAAGATCAAGGAGTTTGGATTTTCAAGAAGTGAAGGGGAGTCCTGCGTATATATAAAAGCTAGTGGGAGTAATGTAGTCTTCCTAGTGTTGTATGTGGATGATATACTCCTTATAGGAAACGATATCCCGACGTTGCAAGGTGTTAAGACGTGGCTTGGGAGTTGTTTCGCTATGAAGGATCTAGGAGTGGCTGCATACATACTTGGTATAAGGATCTATAGAGATAGATCAAAGCGTCTAATAGGACTAAGCGAAAGTACATACTTGGATAAGATCTTGAAGAAATTCAAGATGCAGGACTCCAAGAAAGGGTATCTACCTATGCAACATGGCACAAAATTGAGTAAAACTCAATGTCCTGAGTCTAGTGATGAACAGGAAAGAATGAGTCGAGTCCCGTATACTTCTGCTATAGGATCGATCATGTATGCCATGACGTGTACTCGTCCTGACGTCTCATTTGCTCTGAGTATGGTGAGTCGTTTTCAGGACAACCCAGGCGAAAGTCATTGGACGGCAGTAAAGAACATTCTGAAATACCTAAGAAGAACAAAGGATATGTTCTTGGTATATGGGGGTAAGGATGAGTTGAGAGTTACAGGTTATACAGATGCAAGTTTCCAAACTGATAGGGACAACTCATGTTCGCAGTCGGGATGGGTATTCTTGCTTAATGGAGGAGCGGTCACTTGGAAGAGTTCCAAGCAGTCGACAGTGGCAGACTCTACGTGTGAGTCAGAGTATATAGCAGCTAGTGAAGCTGCAAAAGAAGCTACATGGTTGAAGAATTTCATTGATGATCTTGGTGTCGTTCCGAGCATCAAGGATCCCTTGGAGATCTTCTGTGACAATGAGGGTGCAGTCGCATTGACTAAAGAACCCAAAGACCATGGTAACTTAAGACATATACTTAGAAAGTTCCACTATGTAAGACATCGAGTCGAGGATGGAGATATTTTTGTGAGCAGAGTATCGTCAGAGGAGAATCCAGCCGATCCGTTCACTAAACCACTATCAAGGATCAAGCATGATAGTCATACGAGATCTATAGGCATTAGATTTGCTGAAGATATGGAATAGTTGTTTAGTTGTTTAGTTTGATAATCCTTGAAACATTGAGCAGTATGAATTTGTAATAGAAGTGATGTTTGTTTTGTGGAGACTTAATAAAATGCTGGATTCCTATCATTTCTGTTTATTTATTACTATGTTTCACTTTTGCATGTTTAGAACCACTTCCCGAGTACTAAGTACTCAAACCTCCACAGTCAGTCATACTCTTGGAAGTAAGTAGTGATTCAAGACTGTCATGAGTGTTGGTGGATTGACCATTTTGATTGGCATAACATAGTGATTGTGTCAACACTCGTGAGTGTTTAATGGAGATTTAAGCATTGGAACAACCCGCATTTAGAGATTACTTCATGGATTTAGTCACAAGTAATTCTAAGATGATAATATCTTCTGTTCTTCAAACCGAGATACATGTGGGGCTTTGCTCTAGGATTCTGTTATGCATTGGTGTACTTCAACGCTATTCGTAACTGATGGCTATAACGGGTACATTCATGTGTGACATGATGAAATGGACAAGGACTATGTAGTCGAAGTTTATTCGTCCCTTCTGATTTAATAGGAGAAGCGATATCTATGGGCCCCTCGATGATTTGGTGCTGACATCTTAAAACCTGGCAGGGTACTGACTAGAATTGATGTGTTCGATTTAGTAGTCAGATGTAGTCGTCACAAATCTATATCGGGAAACATAATTTTGAATTCTGGGGTTGACCATTATCCATGTCTCGAATTCATACAGATATCACTAGGATGAAGGAATAGTTGATCACTTATCTGAGGGCTGATACTGATTAGATCAGAGTTCGGCAGATGCATTGGATGGCATTCTCTCTATTGATTATTTGAGAAATATAGAACCATGCATATCTAGTTGATGACTTGGCCAAGTGGGAGACTGTTGGGAGTGTGTCCAAGATCATTAACTAGTTGGTGATGTTTCTAATAATAGCAGGGTCCTCTTGGGTTGCCCTCAAGACTCAAGATTGAGTAGAATATATAATAGGAGTAATTAGTTTATTAATTATTATGGTTTAATAATTAATTAGAAACTAATTGGAAAACAATTTGGGAATTAATTAAAAGTTTAATTAATAGAAGGGTTGAATGTGAATTAACCAATAGTTGATTGATCAGGGAACATTCCAGAACCCTAGAATGAAGGGGGTTGGACGAAAATTCCCTTTGGATAAAGGGAATTTCGTTCCTAGCATATTCCATCCCACATGGGTGGAAGGATAAAACCCTAGGAAGTATCCAAGGCTATAAATAGGGCCTTAGGGATTCATTCCTCCTTGCTCATTTTTGGCTTGAGTATTCGCCACCTTCTTTCTCCCTCATTGTGGAAGAACTTTTCGTGAGTTCATCCCTCCTAGTTTATATTTGTTTCTACTCCTTTGAGTTCATTGGGTGTGAGCCAAGAGAGGGATTCTGGTTTGGATCCTCATCATCCAAACAAGGTGGCACGCACAAGGAGTCAAGCTCGAAGATCATTGGCTGCTAAAGAGGTTAGTATTCTTCTTGTATTTTCGGTTTTCCTAGGGTAGAAGTAATAGTATGAAGCCATAGATCCATAGGGTGCATGTACACTTAGGTAAATCGTTTTGTTGTTTCGATTATTCCGCTGCCTAGTTATAGAGTGTATTTGATGCATATGTTTCCCAACACCACATACATCAGTATGTATAAGGTCCAACAAACCCTCACCCCTTGCACGAGTCCCAGTGAAGGGTGATTTTGTCATTTTTCCAAGTAGACAAGATTCACAACTGTCATCCGACTTAAGGTCGAATGACTCCAATACTCCATCCTTTTGGAGCTGGCCTATGTGTTTCTTGCTTACATGTCCAAGACGACAACGCCACAAAGATGCTTTATCCAAGCTAGTAGAAGAATCAATACACAATACATTATTCCCTAAATTATCTACAACCGATACAGCTTCATACACACCATCACAAGGTAATGCTCTAAAATAAAGAATATTATTAAAGAAAGCATTAATACTACCAACTTCATTATCAAAAGAAAAGGTAAAACCTTGTTTATACAAAGCATGAAAGGAAATAATATTCCTCGCCATTTTAGACGAGTAAAGACATTTATTCAAATCTAACTTTAACCCACTATCTAGCAACAAAGTATAAACTCCAATCTTGGTAACAGGTGTAACCTTCTTGTTCCCCATGATTAAGTTTATCTTTCCGTGCTCCACATCCTCACTTCTTCTTAGGCCCTGCATGTCACAACAGATGTGAATACCACAACCTGTATCAAGAACCCAAGAATTATAATATGGTGAGTTATTAGACAAAATAGTGTAAATACCTGCATGTGATGGTTTCACTTTTCCGTCCTTGACATCCTGCAAGTACTTTGGGCAGTTTCGCTTCCAGTGCCCTTTATTCTGACAGTAGAAGCAATCAGCATCCTTAGGGATGGCAGAAGGAGTGATAGAACCTCCTTTGGTTCCAGATGAGGAGCCTTCAAGAGACTTTCCCTTGGTACCCTTCGAAGGGTGCTTCCTCTTCTTCCCTTTGCCTTGCCCGATAGCCAAAACAGGGGTAGTAGTAGGAGTAGGAGTAGCAACCGACTTACTTTTAAGACCACATTCGGCGGTCTTCAGAAGTCCTTGAAGCTTACTGAGTGTGACTTCCTCCTTGTTCATGTGGTATGTCATGCGAAATTGATCATAACACGAGGGCAGGGAGTGCAAAATGATATCAATTGCCAACTCCTCAGGGAAGTTCACATTCAGTTTCATTAGACGGTCCACATACCTTTGCATTTTCTGCATGTGGCCCGTGATTGGTTCGCTATCCTTCATACGGGTAGTGATCATGGAGGATATTATTTCATACCGCTCTTGACGAGCACTCTGATGGTACCTTTCCATCAGATCCTGATGCATCTCAAAAGGGTAATAGTCCTCATAGGACTTTTGGAGTTCAGCTGTCATGGTGGCCATCATGATGCATGCCACCTTGGTGGCATCTCTCTCATGTGCCTGATACTCAGCGACCTCCTCAGGAGTAGCAGTGGACTCATCAAGCTCATTTAGCTCCTTATCGAGGACATATTCCTTGTCCTCGTAACGAGTGACCATCCTGATGTTTCGGATCCAATCCATGAAGTTGGAACCATCAAAGATGACCCTCCCACAAAGGTTCATGAGAGAAAAGGAGCCAGTAGGGTTAGAGCCCGAAGCATTGTTGTTGGAAGACATCTGAAAAGAAGAAAAAACAAGTTTATATTAGATATATCGAATCCTTAATAATACACCCAAATGTAATATTAAGGCTAGGATCCAACACAATATATTATAACTTAGAAGAGGGATGCCGTAATCTAAGCTATAACATATTTGAAGGTAGGTGAATGACGATTCACCAATTTCCACCATGAAAACGAAATGAATTATTAGGTTTAATTGGTTTTGAAATTCCTAGATTCTTTTGAGATTCATTGAACTTTTCAATGGCATGTTTCAATCTCGATTGTGCCCTTCAAGTTTTGTGGCTGGGATGCCGATGATCATAAAACAAGGTGTGAATAACCATGCAAATTCACTTGGTACCCTTAATATTATCACCTAATCAATGTGCCGGTTAACCACACGCGCTCCACCGATCTATGATAAACATTAAGTCACCCTTCGTGATCCTTACTAGTCCAAGTTAGTGTGTCGGTTAACCACACACGCTCCACCAACGACTTGGTAAGGTACAAAGTGTGAATTTCATGGGTTAGCACCATATTCACATTTTCCTAAAGTAACTAAGATTGGGAATTTATAAAAGGTTTAGTTACTTTATAATATTCATTATACTTTTAATGAGAATTTAAAGTCATTTTTCTACCCGTTCGGCTAACGACCCTCCACCGATCAAGGAAGCGGTGGGTGAGAATGGACACCCATTAAGCTGCCATTTTATTTAATGAAGTGACTCTTGAACCTCCATAACTTGAGGACAAGTTATGGAGTCATAAAACCATTTAATGAGGACAAGACTCTTCATTTTGTAACCTTTGCCAACTTTTATGAGTTTTAAGAAACTTTAATGTGACTTTTCATGTAACTTGAGGACAAGTTACACAAACACATTTTAGAATCCACTCTTAGATTAAAATGGATCAAAGACACATAATCAATCAACCTTTCTATTAATCTAAGCAACTCATATGAACAAGATAATTGGAATCAAACTTTTTCATGTAATTAGCATAACACTTAAACTAATACAAAACATGAATCTATTGACAATTATCTTTAAAATTGGATTAGCATGAACATTACCACATCAAAAACAAGTTTATAAGTTCAAAGACAGCTTAGGGTAATGTTCCTAGTCCATTTCTAGCCAAAAACATCAAACAGCAAGCTGTCAGCACCCAAAACTCGTCGAGTTCATGCCCAAAAAGATGAACTCGTCGAGTTTTTTGCATAAACTCGTCAAGTTTTCTGGTATGGACAGTTTCAGCTTTGAAAAAACAAGTTTGCATCAAGTATAAGAGAAAACAAACCTGGCTTCGATACCACTGTTGGGTTTTGAGCATTCTAACACTCCTAAGTGTACATGCAACCCTAAATACCTTGGATCTATGTTTTCTCTAATAAACATGCAAATATGAATATCCAAGGTATTATACTAACTAGCATACAAAACCTTTGATTCATATGAAATATAACAAGTTAGAATACATACCTCTTTGATGTAGAATGACTTCATGAAGCTTGAGTGCCTAGTGCCCCAAGTGTGACACCTCAAATGGTTCACACAACACCAAATACACTTGGAATAACTTGAGAGAACATACACACTTCATGAAAATCGGCTAGCCTTTATTATCACTCTAGTCGCCGATTTTGTCAACAATAAGATGCTTATATAGTTAGTGACAATTAGGGTAAACCCTAATTGTCATAGCTTTCCATTTCCTTGGATCCATGGGTTCAAATATACCATGGAGCATCCATGGAGCATCTTATGGGTTTTAGCCCAACTTGACAATCCATGGAGCATTAGCCCACTATACAAGTATGGGTGATTTACACAATCAACCCATATATTTAATTAGTCTTCTTTTGATCACTTAATTAATTCTAGATTAATTCTTGATCAATACTAATTAAATAATCTTATTAATATATTATAACTTATAATATATTAACAAACCTTAAGTGTTATTTCTCTCATTATAGTCTATCCAAATGCATGATGCCATGCAACCCAAATAGACCATGTCGGGTCGGGTCAAGTCTTACCAATTATAGTTATGGACTTAGACATTAATCCAACAACTTTCACTAACCCTGCAGCACTAGTGTATGCTAGCCATACATAACGCAGGACCCATAGACTTTCAAATGTCCAATCCTACCGTAAGCTCCCAATCAGACAAGAACAGAACATAAGTCCAAATCAAACATTCTCAAGCTATAAGATCTTAATTATGTATGACCGTGATGCATACACTAAACAACTATAGTAATGATGTCAGTCTCATGTAAAGGAAACCCTAGGCTAGCAGGCATCATGTGATCAGACAATTCTATGATGCAATTTCTAAAGATCCCTAGCCTAGTACTAGCATGTTGTTCTAAGATATCACAATATCAAATAACCGTATGGTATTTTGGGGTCTACTTACTGGCTCCTACTGATCGTACATCCTGCATCCTCCTTTACTTATTTTGAAAACCATTTAGAAATCATTTTGAAAATCTTTCCTTGATTTGAGACTGGATTCCCACGAGTGTTCCTCCAATTCACTCAAACCAAGGCTCTGATACCAACTTGTAACACCCATAATATTCATGCCAAATTTGAACTTTCAAAAACATTTCAAAGCCATTAAATCATTACAAACTTGTTTTCAAAATGTATCATATCAGAGTTTTCCCAGAAACATAAACAAAAAACGGGAGGAACTATACGATCATGCCTTCGCCTTGCCGCGATCCCCTGATGTACCTGAAACAATAAACTGAAACTGTAAGCCCGAAAGCTTAGTGAGTTCCACCAAAATACCCATACCCACAACAATATACATATGATCATAAACAACATACTATGGGTCCAGTCAACCATCGGGTTGGAATACCCCAGGCCCTCAACCATCAGGTTGGAATGCCAACATACTATGGGTCCAATCATCATCGGGATGGAATATCCTAGGCCCACAACCAATAGGTTGGAATGCCCACATACTATGAGTCCAATCATCCTCGGGATGGAACACTCACGACCCACAACTATCAAGTTGGAATGCCCAGGTCTATTGGCTTTCGCACAAAGCAGATAAGCCTCAACCGCCAAACAAACATGTGCACATATAACAGATAATCACATAACAGTCTATAGACAACAACTGATCTAACGAATCATACCACATAGCACATAATACCATCCTATCTACCAGGATACAGATCTAACAGCTCATACCACATACCACATAATACCATCCTACCCACTAGGATACCGATCTAGCAGATCATGCTAACATAACATATCCAGATAACAATCCAAAGGGCCGGCCTTGGTGCCTTAGACCCTTGAGTATAGTGAGGATAACTCACCTCACGAATGTCGCACCGAAGTGATAAGCTCAACTCTCGAATCACCAACACGAACTCCACCACCTATAGTTACCATAAAGCCATTTCCATAAATTTCCAAATTACCAAAATACCCCCAGAGGTCAAACTGGTCAACCCTTGGGTCAAAGTCAAAGTCAACAATCAAGGTTAACAGTCCATGTTGACCCGACTCGTCGAGTCCTTCCTGGACTCGAGAAGTTATGAAATTCTTGGTTGACTCGTCGAGTTTCCCTGCAACTCGCCGAGTTCATGCGTGTCCAAATATCGGGAAACCCTAGTTGACTCGTCGAGTCACCCCACTGACTTGCCGAGTCCATGAAGAAGTCCTTGCACGACAATCTTCATCGGACTCGCCGAGTTGGCCATGCAACTCGCCGAGTCCCTTCAATCCATTATCCATTCAGATGCTTTTTAAGCCATTTTAAGGTTCCATATTGCAGATCCAGCTTCCCAAGGCATGTTTATCACGTAAAGTTGCAAACTTTATGTGCATGCAAGGCTCTAAAGACTAATAGTGTCAAAACAAAGCTTGTAATGGAGCTTTACACCTAAGGAGAGGTTCATACTTGCTAAAGCTGGAAGCTTTATAGACTTAGAGCCCCAAGAGAGCTCAGATATGAAGTTGCAACTTCAGATCTAGCTCATGCACAAAAAAAGCTTCCTAATATGCTAGAAAAGCCCTAAACTTCACCCAAATGAGGTCTAGAAGGAAAAGAGGTCAAGATAACGACTTGATACCTTCAAATGATGCTAAGCTGAGGTAAACTTCAGATCCACACACGTTCCTTGCTTCAAGCTTCTTGATCTTCAAGCTTCTCTCACTAAGAATTCTCTTCCAAAGCTGAGAATCGGGGCGTTACAGTACGCACGACCTCTAGCCGAGAACAACAACAGCAACGAGCACTCCGATCTCCGACTGACGCTACGTCGCCTCGCGGTCTCATCTGCGTCGGCAGCGGGTGCAGCGGCGATGCTTGGCTTGGTGATTTCCGGCTTCAACCGTGGAGGGGCGGTGGTCCGTGACGACGTTGCAACAGAAGAATGGGGAAGAAAAAAAGGTTGTGACCCCAACCGGCGAACAGCAGCAATGGCAACCGCAGCTTTGCTTCACCCGACCAACTCCACAATCACGACATTGGCTCTTCGGTCTCCATTCACGTCGGCAGCAGCGGCGGTGGTATCGACCTCGACTGAGGACGTAGTGGCTGTTAAAATATGTGTAGTAGGGTTAGGGTTTTCGGGTGAATGGGAGGCAAGGAGGGTGACGGGTTTAAGTCCCCGTATCCAATTCCAAACTTAAACCTATTTTGGCACTTTCAGTCCCTCCAGCCACAAACATTTTCAAATTAGGCCAAATATTCACCAAACAACCCTTGGTCACGAAATTCTTTGTATTTTAAGTCCCAAAGATACAATTTAGGCCCCAAATTCTTGAAATTATAACATTTAACTCCCCTGGCTAGCACTGATCGATTATTACGGCTTTAGGGATAAAATAAAATGTAAAAGACATCTCGGGGATTTAGGGCTATTATTTATTTATTTATTTATTTATATATTTACTAATTTTATTTTATTTGTCTCATTTAATTTATTTTATTAATTTATTTTTTATTAGTTTATTATTATTATTATTTATTTTTAAAGGAATGTTACAATAAAATAAAAATAAAATATAAATAAATAAAAAGGAACTAAAAAAAAGGAGTATGCAGTTAAGAAAAAAAAATGAGCTAGTAATAAAAAAATTAAAAGTTAAGTTTAGTAATATTAATAAAGTTAGTAATAAAAAAAATAATTATTCTATAATAAAATAAGGAATGATTAGGTTATAATGAAAGTAGTCAAATGATAATAATTACTATCATTAACCTAAAAAGTAAACCTAATAATATAGGTTGGTATTGTAGATTGGTGTGTCCAAAATATGACCCTACCCAATATCAAAGAACGGTTTTAATTTAGTGCAACTAAATCATGTAGAAGAAGATCAAAAGAAGACCAAGTGATAGCATAGCTTGTATTAATAATTCCATGCTCAAAAACAAGGTCCTATCAATTCCAGAATCCAGTGATCTCCAAAAGGATAAAGTCCACAGAATCGATACCCTCAACAAAGGTCTCTCCCATAAATAATTAGCTAGAGTAACAAACTCTATAATTAAACTTCTAAAATTACCCTCCAAGGCCCAGCTATTGTATTTTTCCTTTATCATATCCACTTTACTTCTCTTAATTGGAATAATAAGTGAACTGTAGAGGTGGCTTAGCAAAAATCCAAACGTACATATGATCACTTTCTCCTATTTGCATCAAATGGCCTCTGGGAAAACCTTACCAGCCAGAAGAAGCAGTTGATATAGTCTCAAATGATCACCTTTGTAAATTATAACCTACCTATCTCCTCGATTCCATCATCATCCTTAACATAATGATAATGGCCATATGCAATCAGAAGCAGTTGGTTTGCGTGTTTTAGGGAAGTGCCAAGAAGCTGAGAAAAACCACCTTACTAGATGAAGCAAAGAAGCAAGAAACAAGGTATCTAGATTTTTTGAAAATCGATTTTCTTTAACTGAGAAACCTCACATCTTTGGCTTCTTCACCACCTCCTCCAGACAGTTTTCACCAGCCTCTGAGCATTTTCCTCCTTCACACAGACTAGCCTTTATGCCTGTTATACATCAATACGTACTGAAGATGCAATAGAGTGGATGCTTATGTTATGAAGGTGATGTTGGAATATATCAACTGCTTCTTGGTTGCTAAAGTGTTCCCAGAGACCATTGGATGCAAATATAAGAAGTGAAATTAGTCTTTACTATTGGATTGTATGAATGTACTGTAATCGGGTTGAAACTCAATGGTATACTCACTCTACACCTACATGACCTCTACACCATTATATATATTTTAATTTATGCATTGACTTATTGAACAAGTTTGTGCATTAATTAATTGCTTGTATTGTACAAGCTCGTGACCTTAAAGGCAGACGTACAATAGAATAGACTTGGAGACTTATGCTTGAAAAAGTTAAACGATTATGAATGTATTCAGTTGACCATGTAGATGTGGGATACCTTTTCAACTTTCTTAATTTGCCAAACTTACTCACCACGTATCATGGTGTAGTGATATTGATTAGAAATTCAAATTAGAATAAGTTATTTTTAAACACATGTACAATAAAATCTGGTTTTTAGCCAAGACATTGTAGTCTCAAAATGTATTTACAAAATAATGGTATGTTATTGAAAGGTATTTACATTATAATTGTGTTTTTTATTCCAAGGAAAAAGGTAACCGAATCTCATTTCTCACGCCTTCTTCTTCCCTCCTGTTTCCCCATGCGTGCGTCAGACGCCCGGTCATACCATTGATGTCGTTAAAACCGGTTCTAAGAAATTAAATAATCTCAAAGGCAGAAAAAAATGACCCTTATCTTTATTATAATTTTTATTTTTAAATGAAAATATATAATGAAAAAATTTGGCCGGGTTGCATGTTTTTGGCAAAAACCCTAAATAAACCGTGAGGTTATTCATGTTGGAATCAAATGTACTTAATTCTTTGGAAATTAATTTTATGCAGGGATTAATTCACTTGAATGGAAAACTGAGGAGATTTAATAAGGGACCTAATCAGGAGTATGGGAAGAACGAAAACATGGGAGAAAAATAAATTTGAGAATATTACTTGTTCACCAAATATATTGTTGGACAAACAAAATTAGATCTAATTAAAAACGTCATACATGAATACCCTCTTTATACTAAACTAGTTGGAATCCTAATCTAATACAAAAAATCAAGCAAATGCAGACTTTCTTAAAATGCCCGAGGACTAAAAAATTTGAGATTCTGAATTATCCCAACATATTCCCCTAATTCAGAACTTTGCACCATCTTTACTCCTAGAAACATGTTCATCTCTACAAATTTGACTTTTTTTTTTTCAAAATCTTTCCAATTAATATCAAATTCCTTTGCCCGATCCGTTTTTTCTTTCTGGACTTCACTGAAAATATTACACAATAATGACTTTGACCATTCTCATCCATTGATTCTTTTCTTTTTTGATTTTTCAAGCATCCATCAATAAAAGATTTAGGCAAAAAACTTGAACCAATATCTTTATTCTTGAAAGTCCTTTGCGTTACAGATATTTGACGATGAAACCTTAGTTTCAAGTGTTAGGATCGTTACTAGCCCAACCATGCTCAACAAAGAAGAACAATGAGGTTCCATTTTCTAAAACCACTTGGTGATAGAAGGGATTACCCATTGCTTTATATGCTAGTATATAGTTTCTTTTTTTTACCGATGTGAGATTGGGTTTGCATCCCAACAATCCTCCCTTCAAACCCAAGTTCCGCCCTTAGCCTCCCCTTCAACGATTGTTCATCAGATCCAATCCTTTTTCATACCGTCGATGCTCTTGGGACACACTCACCTGACCAGGGCCATCAGGAAGACTTTCGATACAAGGCTTCATGATCAACGTTGTTGGACCGGGAATTACTGGGCATTGTGTCACTTGCGTCGACCACATCATCCAGGCTACGACCGTAGCTCTGATACTATTTGTTAGGATCGCTACTAGCTCAACTATGCTCAACATAGAAGAACAATGAGATTCCATTTTTCTAAAACCAATTGGTCATAGAAGAGATTACTCATTGCCTTATATACTAGCATATAGTTTCTATTTCCACTGATATGGGATTGAGTTTGCATCCCAACATCAACATCTCTCTCTCTCTCTCTCTCTCTCTCTCTCTCTCTCTCTCTCTCTCTCTCTCTCTCTCTCTCTCTCTCTCTCTCTCTCAACACATACCTTAATTATTCATTGTCTGATAGTCTGTTTACTTTTTAATCATAAATTTTAATATGAGAAAACGAGGCCAACCTAATCATCACCAGTAAGAAGATACGTCTTCCGTGTTAACCCACCATACCCTTTTTATTGTTGTTTTTTCCCTACTGATCAAAATAGAGATGCAAATTACACACACACAATCATCTTTTACATATCTCACAATTTAAGCCTAAGTATGGACATGCCAAACCTAATTCGCTTAATCTATGGTTTTGATACTACTTGTAAGACCCTGTCTTTTTATCAACCAAAATTATCAGTTTTGTTGTATAAATATTTTGACCTGTAGTCACGTTACAATTTGGTTTTACAAAAAAATAAATAAATAAATATAAATAAAAATAAAAAATAACTTTATTAAAGTTTACAACTCATTGGTGTTACCAAATATAAACTTTGCATATAAACTGTATACACGAGGATTTCATCCCAACAATTAGCTAAATATCCCCTCAAGCAGTCTTTTTACAAGGTTTCCCGTGGGAAATCCTTAATGATGTTTTCAGAGGGAAAACTTTTAACAATATTCTTTTAGGAATCATATAACGATATTCTCGATGGAATCTCATAACAATATTTCTGTAGTAATCACATATTCAATATTCTCATACGAATCTTTAACTATGTTCCGAAGGGAACCTTGACTGTGTTCCTGAAGAAACCTTTACTTTGTTCCTGAAGGAACCTTTACTATGTGTTCCCGAATGAACCTTTAACAATATTCTCATAAGAAAATCATATCGACATTTCCCATTCTCCATGAAAAATCCTTTTTCCTCACACACAACATATATATATATATATATATATATATATATATATATATATATATATATATATATATATATGTTGGGTAACGCACCGTGTCCCACACATAGGCATGTCGCGTCCACACGTCTCACTACGGTTTCACAACTTGTCCTGCTTCGATGACACACGTCATCATATCTGACCATGTGTACCATAAGCACGTCACGTTATCTAAGGGTGCGATACATCTTTTTCCACAATATCTTCTTTGACATGTGGCACGCTCTGGTGACACGTAGGGTACGTCATGTCAACCAAAGGATGCACCACGTTACTTCATTTTTTTAGTCTTCTCATGTCGTATCCAAAACTGACTCTATAAACCGAATCAATTATAGCCTAATACTTACAATTTTTGTCGTTACAAGAGAGATAATGGAAGGAGAGAAACAGACAAAGACGTTGGAGAAGATGATGGATTCTTGGAGAAGGTAGACTGGGATTGTGCCGCCAAAGCATATAGAAATGTGTATAATGGATGGGTTGTCGAAGAAGATGGAGATGACAGTGGTGGAGATGGAGAAATGGGATGGTGACAAAATTTAGGAGGGGGTGGGAGAGAGACAAATGTCGACGAGATTAGGGAGAAAGAGATAGAGAAAGTTTGTTCTTAATTTAATGGGTGGAAGTAGGGTAGGAGGTTGGGGATTTAAAACGGGGTGGGCCTTTTTTATTTTATAAATGTAAAAGAATTAAAACATTCAAATTATTATAAAATACAAGTTAAAAAGGCCAAAAAAAAAATTAATTTTTTCAAGGATCGAAACCACAAAATATAATAGCTTATGGATCATATGTGCAAGTTGAAAAGATTTTGAATGTTATCCATAGATTTCTATAAACAAGATGGACCAAATTTTCAATTTAATCTAAAAAAGTATTTTTCTTTTTAAATTTTGTGAGTATTCTTCTGGAAATTAACAACGGATTTCCCACATAGTGATTTTTATCACTATTATGTCGTTATATCTATTACTAAATTAGGACTTCCCACTTTGTCACTGTTTCAATGATATATTAACGTAAAATTTTGTAGGAATTTTTTTTTCTATTAGTGTCAATATCAAATGTTATGTTAAAAAATATAAAATATGTAAAAATTAGGTGATATTTTCTAAGGCTTGATTGAATAAATATAAGAAAATGTTGGGGTGTGAAGTCTTGTCCAACCTGAAGCACTTGGAGTTGGAGTGGAGCCACTTGGAGTTGGAGTGGAGCATCAGGAAGGAGAATGGAGCATCAAAGATGCGCTCATTTGGAATCTTGATATGCCATCAAGTGTCTTGGGCATATGAGTGAAAAAGGAATGACGATGCTTGCCTCTAAAGAAAGAATAGTGGATTTTTGTGAGCCATGTGCTCTTGGAAAACAAAAGAAAGTTACTTCCGCGAAGATAGGACATCCACCCAAGATAGGGAAATTGGATCATGTTCATTCAGATGTTTATGGTCCCACTTCAATTGATTTAGTGGGAGGATCATGGTATTATGTTACTTTCATCGATGACTGCACTAGAAAAGTTTGGGTCTAATTCTTGAAGCATAAGTCTAAAGTTTTCGGTGCTTTCAATAAATAGAAAGCGATGGTGGAAAATGAAACTAACTTGAAAATCAAGTGTTTCAGATCTGATAATGAGGGTGAATACAGTAGCAAAGAATTCATTGATTTATGTGCTGAACATGGAATCAGGATGCAGAAGACCATTCCAGAAACACCTCAACTGAATGGAGTAGCTGAGAGGATGAACAAAACATTGAATGAAAAGGCGAAGAGCATGAGACTGCATGTAGGTTTACCCAAGATGTTATGGGCAGATGCGGTCAACACAGCTGCATACCTAATCAATAGAGGACCCTCGGTCCCCATAGGGTTCAAGATTCCAAAGGAAGAATGGAAAGGCCGTGAGGTTTCATTCAAACACATGAAGATCTTCAGTTGTGTCTCATATGTAAAAGTGAAAGACTATAAGAGAGACAAGCTAGAGGCAAAGTCAAGGAAGTGCACCTTTATAGGTTATGGGTTGGACGACATGGGATACCGTTCTGGGATAACAAGCACAAAGAGGTTATCAGAAGTCGGGATGTGGTGTTCAATGATAATATGTAATACAAGGATGAACTTGCTAAGGACTCAAGCAGTAACAAACAACCAGAAAAGGAAGAACAAGTTGAGTTAGAAGAAACTTTAGAAGACGACATAATAAAACCTATCAGTACTCCAAAGATAGGTGAAAGTTCAAGAAGCAGTAGGAGCTCTGATGAAACTGGAGATAGTAGGAGTATGGATGATAGTAGTTGAGAGAATGAAGGTGTAGAAACTAAAGCTCCTACCATTCGTAGATCCTATAACACCCCGTTTATTAAATAAATAAATGTATAGTAGCCCTAAAATCAATAATCATATAGCAAGGTGTTGGTCTCGAGGAGCTAATTGTCACAATTTTAGAGATTGGGGGTTAAAACTGTAAAATCCGGATTGTTGTAAATACTTATGAAGACAGGGGATCCGTGGTAATTATTGGAACTTAAGTTGAAAAGAATGAGATGAGGAGGGAGTAAAAATGTTAACATGGCTGAAGTTTGATCATTGGACCTAAATTGAAATGAATACTGAGGGCTAAAGAGTAAATTCTGAAATTAATTTGTAAAGGATTTTCGAAGGTGGGGTTAAAGGGTAAATATGGGATCTGTTTTCGAAATGATTTCTGGAGGAAGGCAACATTTTTGCCATTATGGTAATAAGTTTGTAGGGTTCGGGTATATAACCTATAGAAACCCTAACCCTAAATGGATGAACAGTCGTCACCTCCCCCTTATGCTTGCCTCACCGATGCCGCCATCACCCCCATTTTCTGATCAGCGAAGGCCGCCAACGACCATAGGATTGCCGCCGTTTTGTGTCGCTGCCACCGTCCCTCCGTTTTTTCTTCTTCTTCTTTTTCTGCCTTCTGCCTCCGTCCATAGAAGCTTCACGGCGGTCGTCGGAGCTACTCCGACCACCTTTTGTTGTCGGCCATTGCCTATCTCCGAGACCGCCGCAAACCTCCATGAAGGATGATTGGATTTGAGTTTCGCCATCGGAACGCCACCACCCCCTGCCGCCAGTGATGTCGTGAACAACAAGATCTTCGCGTGGTTCGCTGAAAAACTGAGAGGTGTGGTTGTTGCTGCTGTACTCGGTGGGTTTCGCATCACCATTTCCCCTTCTCATTTTCCTTCGTGATAATGTCGCTCATCGTGCACTCCAACGACTGTCCCGCTCGTTTTCGTCGCCGCCATGCAGTTGTACCGCCGATGACGTTGCTACCCGCCTCCTCGTATCACAACCGTTGTCGTGCGCCACCAGGTGGGTGGCTGGGTTCGTTTTGCAACGAAAAACGCATGTGTTTGTGTCTATTATAGTGAAGTGGTGTTTGGGTGTTGTTTGGCCGGAATTCATGAAGAACAGCCAACACCACCACCGTGAGGTGGTGGCTGCTGTCATGTACCACCGCCGGCAACCACTAGGGTGCCTTTGTGTGTGTGTTTGTATTAGTGTGTGTGTGAGTTATTGGGTTTTTGCTTTGTAATATTGTAACCGATGCTAGAATAATAAAAGAAACTCGTAACCACCACCGTGAGCCGTCGTTGACCACCACTACCCGAGGTGGTAGTGGGTGGTGCCCGACTTATGAAACCCTAACGGGCCTTATGAAACCCTAATGGGCCTTATGAGACCCTAGTGGGCCTAATGAAGCCCTAATTGATCTAAGGACTTAGTTTTGGGCCTATTGGGCTATGATTGGGTTGGAAACCCTAATTAGGGTTTAGAAAACCCTAATTGTGGATATATGGGTTTTGGACTGTCGGGACTCGCATTTTGGATGATTGGATTGGGATTATGTATTAAGTCCATGGATCCAATAGATTGACGGACTTAGTGGATTAAGTCCTTAATGGGTTAAGTAAGAAACACTTAACCCTAATCGACATTTTATGTGAAAACCCTAATTTCACTCATGCTTTGAGTCGGGCCTTTCTATTTGGCTTTGGTGATTGGGCTATTAATGGGCCATCCAGAAACAAGCAAATGAATTGGAATAATTTAACGGGCTTTAGGGTAAGTGTAACATCCCGAATTTCAAGTGTGTCTCTTAAACCCTTTTCCTTTTCCAAGGTTGTCAAGTTAAGCCCTTAATTGAAATATTAAGGCAAATGAGTACGCTGGGCGTACTCAAGAGTACGTTGCGCGTACTCATGTGCTTTAATTGGACGCGGACTCGCCTAGGTACGCTGGGCGTAGCGGACCCAGATGCAAACCCTAATTTATGGCTTGTGCGCTATAAAAGGAATGCTAAGGCCTTATCCTCAGCCACCATTTCAGAGAGTGAAACCCTAAGAGAGCATTTCCTTCGTCCTAAAGCTTGTGTGTGAGTGTTTTCAGCTAAAAGTGCCTTTGTGTGTTAGTGAAGAAGAAGGAGGGGTGCTTGTGGAGGCTAAGGTTTGGAGTTCAAGCTTGGATCTGAGTTCTTCAGAGGAAGGAGCTTCACTTTGAGGTAAAAAGCTTAGAACTTTCCTCTTTATTTTGGTTTGGTGATTTATGGTCCATTTCTAGGGTTTAAGTCCCAAAGGTGGAGACTTTATGAGCAAGAGGGGCTCCATGGACCTAGATCTGTCCCATTTCAGTGTTATGTGTGATGTTGATCCATAAAAATCCCAGCTTGGTCGTCATTAGGAAGTCATGTTTGAGTTGGGGGCTTTAAAGTGTTGAAAGTGGAAAGATCTGGGTGTTGGTGACTCTCACAGCCATGCAAAGGCTTAAAGTCACCAATTTTATGGATTAAGAGGTTTAGGGGTGGTCAGATCTAAAAGTTGGACGTGTGTCTTAACCGTTTAAGACCCCAAAAGCAAGGAGCATGAAACTGGGATTTACGCGGGGCGTAATCCCAGTACGCGCAGCGTAGGGGGTCGCGTTCCCCGATTCTGTGAGGTTGCCGGGTACTCCCCGCGTACAGGTTTGGTACGCGCATCGTAACCCGAAGAGTTGACTTTTGTTGACTTTTAGGGTTTGGTCAAAGTTTGGGTCTTTGAGCCATGAGAGGGGTAAAATGGTCTTTTACCCTTCTGAGAGTGCTAAGAGAGGGATTTAGTCTAGCTTTGAGAGTTGAATTGATTAGAGTACTTATTCCATGTGATTAGGCGGAGGCTAGACCATATTTTTACCGAGTTCGAGATTACCGAGTTACCCGAGGTGAGTCTTCTCACTATACTTTACCTAGAGTGGTAATTAGAGTTATATGACAGTGTATCTTGTATGCTATTTATGTGATTGTGATACACTGTATTATTTCTATGTGATTCATGCCGTGTATGTCCTAGAGTTTACAGAGTTAGAACCGGAAGGTTCACAGAGTTAGGACCAGAGGGTCCACAGAGTTAGGACCGGAGGGTCCAGATAGTTACAGCCTCGAGTGGCTAATATGTGTTATATGTGGTATTTTGGGGAACTCACTAAGCATTTATGCTTACAGTGTTATGTTATGTATTTCAGGTACCAGTGTGGATCGCGGGAAGGCGCCGGCATGATCAGCACACACATGAGGGGTTTTTATATATTATGATCTTGGGTTGTGTTTCTATGGATTGATGTGTGATACAATGACATTTTTATAATATTTATGAATGAAAGTATGTTTTTAAAATGTGGAAAATTGTTTGAAAAATTACAGTGTTACAAGTTGGTATCAGAGCCTTGGTTTGAGGGATTCGGGTGCACCTTCGGGCGTATCTGAACTCAAACTGAGAATTTGAGAGATTTTCAAAATAAAACCACAAAATTTTTCTCAAGGAGTAAAAAGTTTTTGAAAAGAGTAGAGCAGAGCAGTGTGTACGATCAGCCAGTGCCCGAACGGTGATTTCCCAAAATACCCTTATATTATGTGTTATGAGATATGAGATAATATGTTATGCATGCTAGAGTAGGCTAGGTATTCTTATTAGGACTAGAGTGGCCTGATTTGTGATGCCTTGGCCTAGGGGTTTTGCTGCTAGGAGATGCTTGAGAGTAAGTAGATAGTAGCGAGGAGCTTATGAGAGATCTGCTAGAGAGTAGACTATGCATAGTGAGAGTAGAGTACTTGGGATTTGGGATACTAGGAGGAGGACTTGGGGTGAATACTGATGCGGTGTGGACGGTAGTATTGGGCCCGTACTACTGAAGACACCGGAGCAGTGCGCAGCTCAAGTAAGAATCCTTGGGGTACAAGGGAACGAGTAGGGTTGAGTTATCGAGTGCGAGCATGCTCGAGCGAGTCTCTGATACTTTATGTTGTATTTCAGAGACATCATGGTTGGGACACGCCACACACCTGAGAGCAGTGGTGTTAGTGATGAGGAGATCCGCAGGTTGATTCATGACGTGCGTTACGCTGCTCTTTCTGATGTTGCTGTTGCTGCGGCCACCGCAACCGTCGCTGCTGCGAGGCCACAGGGGGGTGACTCGTTGCTGTACTGAGAGTTCAGCAACACGAAGCCACCAGAGTTTGACGGGACGCAGGATCCGATCGCTGCGATGAGATGGATTTCTGATATTGAGGGATGCTTCTATACGTGTTCTTGTCCGGAGCATCTGAGAGTTCGGTTCGCGCTGAACCAGCTTCGCTTGGGAGCGAAGGACTGGTGGAAGTTTGTGACAGCGCACTATTCTTCTGCAGAGCTTGTCGCGGTGACCTGGGAGAGGTTCACCGCTATGTTTCGTGATGAGTACGTTCCCCCGGTGGAAAGGGAGCGTTTAGCCAAGGAGTTCTTGACCCTCAAGCAGGGTACCGAGTCTGTTACAGTGATCACCAGGATGTTCCATGAGAGGGCGATGTTCTGCCCTGAGCACATGTCTTCCGAGCAGGCACGCATGAGTCGGTATTTGAGCATTTTGAGGAGAGACATATGCGAGTTCGTAGCGAACTCGTCGTATCGGACATTTGTCGAGCTTCAGGCAAATGCCCAGAAGAGGGAGATTGAGCTCGAGACTCAGGCCAGGGAGGAGGCGGAGTCTCAGGGGAGGGATCGGCGACCGGCACAGTCCCAGCCGGCAGCCAAGCGGGCCAAGCCCGCCGATTCGAGATCAGGGAACCAGAAGGGCCGCACTTGTGGCAAGTGCGGCAAGAGTCATGAGGGGGTTTGCAGAGCAGGGTCTTGTTACAAGTGTGGCAAGGAGGGGCACATGGCCAAGGATTGCCCCAAGGGGTATGCAGTTTATTTCACTGCAACCAGACCGGACACTGGAAGGCCGAGTGTTCTCAGTTGCGGGGGTCAGCCCAGGGAGCATCACAGGGATCTGCCCCTGCTGCCGTACGAGCTACCGAGAGTCGACCAGTGAAGGCCGAGGTGCCAAAGGCTCGCGGGAGAGCCTTCGAGTTGACAGCGGAGGAGGTCCGCGCAACGCTCGATGTTGTAGCTGGTATGTATTCTTTCATCTATTTATTTTGAGTTTGTGGATTATGCTTATATTATGATATGCGTAGGTACATTTCTTGTGAGTTCTGTACCTGCTTTGGTGTTATTTGACTCGGGTGCGAGTCGGTTTTTTGTGTCGTTAGCCTTTAGTCAGCACATCTGTATCTGTCGAGAGGCGTTGAGTCGACCTTTGCGAGTTTCCATAGCTGAAGAGAGAACGGTGTATGCCCCTGATGTGATTCGAGGATGTGTACTCGAGATCTTCGGCGTTGAGTTTCCGATTGATTTGGTCCCGATTGCGATGGGAGATGTCTGTGTCATCATGGGCATGGACTGGTTGATCAGTTTTGGTGCGGTTATCGACTGCGAGCGACAGCTGGTGACCATACGAGACCCTAGTGGGGGAGTTCTTACGGTTTATGGCGAGGGTACCCGTTCTGGGTCAGCATTTTGTTCGGCCGCTAGAGCGAGGCAGAGCCTACATCAGGGCTGCAGTGGGTTTGTGGCTTATGTGGTGGATATGAGAGTAGATGCAGAGAGACTGAGGTCGGTCGACGAGGTACCGATAGTGCGTGAGTTCCCAGACGTTTTCCCTGAGGAGTTGCCGGGAGTGCCTCCCGAGAGGCAGGTAGAGTTCCGTATCGATTTGGTTCCGGGGGCAGCGCCTATCGCCAAGGCGCCCTATCGCCTTGTGCCACCAAAGATGCAGGAGTTATCCTCACAACTGCAGGAGCTGCTGGGGAAGGGGTTTATTCGGCCAAGTAGCTCGCCGTGGGGAGCGTCGATCCTTTTTGTCAAGAAAAGGTGATGTGCATTGATTACCGGGAGTTGAACAAGCTGACGGTCAAGAACCGTTACCCCTTACCGAGGATTGGCGATTTGTTCGATCAGTTGCAGGGAGCGTCTTGGTTCTCCAAGATTGATCTGAGGTCTGGATATCATCAGATGAGAGTGCGTGATGAGGATATCCAGAAGACAGCGTTCAGGACTCGTTATGGGCATTACGAGTTCGTGGTGATGCCTTTCGGGCTCACCAATGCACCGGCGGCATTCATGGATCTCATGAACAGGGTGTGCAGGCCGATGTTGGATCATTCGGTGATCGTGTTCATTGATGACATATTGGTGTATTCGAGATCCAGAGAGCAGCATGAGGAGAATTTGAGGGAGATCCTCGGAGTTTTGAGATCGGAGAGGCTTTAAACCAAATTCTCCAAGTGCGATTTCTGGTTACGAGAGGTCCAGTTCCTAGGACACCTCGTCAACCAGAATGGGATTTTGGTCGATCCGGCCAAGATTGAGGCTGTAATGAGTTGGGAGGTGCCGAGATCCCCTTCAGAGATCAGGAGTTTTCTGGGGTTGGCCAGTTATTATTGGAGATTTATCAAGGATTTCTCCAGGATTGTTGTTCCTCTCACCAGGTTGACCCGGAAGGGCGTGGCTTTCAGTTGGGGCCCGAAGCAGCAGGCCTCATTCGAGACACTTCGCCAGAGATTATGCGAAGCCCCAGTGTTTAGCCCTTCCAGAGGGGATGGAGGATTTTGTGGTATATTGTGACGCGTCGATATCGGGATTGGGTGCGGTGCTGATGTAGAGAGGGCATGTGATATCATACGCATCGAGGCAGCTGAAGCGTCATGAGACGAGGTATCCTACTCACGATCTGGAGATAGGGGTTGTGGTGTTCGCCCTCAAGATCTGGCGTCACTATTTGTATGGGGTTCGGTGTACCATATACACGGACCACAAGAGCTTGAAGTATCTGATGGATCAGCCCAACCTGAACATGCGCCAGAGGAGATGGTTGGATGTGGTAGAGGATTATGAGTGCGAGATCCTGTACCACCCGAGCAAGGCTAACATTGTAGCCGATGCCTTGAGTCGTAGGGCGGAGAGTGCCCCGATACGGGATGTTTGTATGAGGTTGACAGTGATGACTCCGGTGTTGGACACCATTCGGGAGGCCCAGGTAGAGGCCATGAGACCGGAGAACCGCAAGAAAGAACGGGTGATCGGGCAAGTATCTGAGTTCATTGCCGATAGCCGAGGGCTTATGACCTTCCAGGGCCGGATTTGGGTGTCATTTGAGGGCGGGGCACGTACCATTTTGATGAAGGAGGCGCACAGGTCGAGGTTTTCGATCCATCCCGGGGCCACTAAGATGTATTTGGACCTGAAGAGAGACTATTGGTGGCCCTGTATGAAGAGGGATGTGGCGTGGTTTGTAGAGAGGTGCTTGACCTGTCGCAGGGTTAAGGCCGAGCACCAGCGACCGCATGGCAAGCTGCAGCCACTTGAGGTTCCCCAGTGGAAGTGGGAACATATTTCCTAGGATTTTATCACCAAATTGCCAAGGACTGCGAGAGGTGTCGATGCAATTTGGGTGATCGTTGACCGGCTGACAAAGAGCGCTCATTTTCTTGCTATCAGTGAGAGCTCTTCTGCGGAGAGGCTGGCAGAATTGTATGTGAGAGAGGTGGTATTGCGGCATGGAGTACCGATCTCGATCGTGTCGGACCGAGATGTGCGTTTCACTTCCAGGTTCTGGAAGAAATTCCACGAGGAGTTGGGTACGAGGCTACATTTCAGTACCGCATACCACCCACAGACGGACGGTCAGAGCGAGCGGACGATTCAGACGCTTGAGGACATGCTTAGGGCATGTGTGTTGGACTTCGGAGGAAGTTGGGACACGTATCTGCCGTTGGCTGAGTTTTCTTATAACAAAAGACACCATTCGAGTATCGGTATGCCTCCCTTTGAGTTGTTGTATGGGAGGAGGTGTCGGACTCCCATCTGCTGGGGAGAGGTCGGGCAGTGAGTGTTGGGTAGCACTGAATTAGTGCTTCAGACGACAGAGCAGATACAGCAGGTCAGGCAGAGGTTGTTGACAGCTCAGAGTCGCCAGAAGAGTTACGCGGATAGGCGACGATCCGAGCTCGAGTTTCAGGTCGGAGATTTTTTACTCCTGAAGGTGTCTCCTTGGAAAGGAGTGATCCAATTCAGGAAGAGGGGCAAGCTGGGGCCCCGGTACATCGGTCCATTCAGAGTGTCCGCGAGGGTGGGCAAGGTAGCATATCGTTTGGAGCTACCTGCGGAGTTGAGCCAGATTCATGATACCTTCCACGTGTCTCAGCTGAGGAAGTGTATAGCCGACGAGTCGGCAGTGGTGTCGTTGGAGGATATCCAGGTGGACGCGAGTCTGAATTATGTTGAGAGACCGATCGCGATCTTGGACCGGAAGATCAAGGTTCTGAGGAACAAGGAGGTGCCTATGGTTCAGGTCCATTGGCAACATCGGAGAGGGTCCGAGCTGACTTGGGAGCCAGAGTCAGAGATGCGGGAGCAGTATCAGGAGTTGTTTGCGGCATGAGAGTTCGGGGGCGAAGTCTGGTTCTAGTGGGGGAGAAATGTAACATCCCGAATTTCAGGTGTGTCTCTTAAACCCTTTTCCTTTTCCAAGGGTGTCAAGTTAAGCCCTTAATTGAAATATTAAGGCAAATGAGTACGCTGGGCGTACTGAAGAGTACGATGCGCGTACTCATGCGCTTTAATTGGACGCGGACTCGCCTAGGTACGCTGGGCGTACCCAAGGTTACGCTGGGCGTAGCGTGCCCAGATGCAAACCCTAATTAATGGCTTGTGCACTATAAAAGGAATGCTAAAGCCTTATCCTCAGCCACCATTTTAGAGAGTGAAACCCTAAGAGAGCATTTCCTTCGTCCTAAAGCTTGTGTGTGAGTGTTTTGAGCTAAAAGTGCCTTTGTGTGTTAGTGAAGAAGAAGGAGGGGTGCTTGTGGAGGCTAAGGTTTGGAGTTCAAGCTTGGATCTGAGTTCTTCAGAGGAAGGAGCTTCACTTTGAGGTAAAAAGCTCAGAACTTTCCTCTTTATTTTGGTTTGGTGATTTATGGTCCATTTCTAGGGTTTAAGTCCCAAAGGTGGAGACTTTATGAGCAAGAGGGGCTCCATGGACCTAGATCTGTCCCATTTCAGTGTTATGTGTGATGTTGATCCATAAAAATCCCAGCTTGGTCGTCATTAGGAAGTCATGTTTGAGTTGGGGGCTTTAAAGTGTTGAAAGTGGAAAGATCTGGGTGTTGGTGACTCTCACAGCCATGCAAAGGCTTAAAGTCACCAACTTTTTGGATTAAGAGGTTTAGGGGTGGTCAGATCTGAAAGTTGGACGTGTGTCTTAACCGTTTAAGACCCCAAAAGCAAGGAGCATGAAACTGGGATTTACGCGGGGCGTAATCCCAGTACGCGCAGCGTAGGGGTCGCGTTCCCCGATTCTGTGAGGTTGCCGGGTACGCCCAACGTACAGGTTTGGTACGCGCAGCGTAACCCGGAGAGTTGACTTTTGTTGACTTTTAGGGTTTGGTCAATGTTTGGGTCTTTGAGCCATGAGAGGGGTAAAATGGTCTTTTGCCCTTCTGAGAGTGCTAAGAGAGGGATTTAGTCTAGCTTTGAGAGTTGAATTGATTAGAGTACTTATTCCATGTGATTAGGCGGAGGCTAGACCATATTTTTACCGAGTTCGAGATTACCGAGTTACCCGAGGTGAGTCTTCTCACTATACTTTACCTAGAGTGGTAATTAGAGTTATATGATAGAGTATCTTGTATGCTATTTATGTGATTGTGATACACTGCATTATTTCTATGTGATTCATGCCGTGTATGTCCCAGATTTTACAGAGTTAGAACCGGAAGGTTCACAGAGTTAGAACCGGAAGGTTCACAGAGTTAGGACCAGAGGGTCCACAGAGTTAGGACCGGAGGGTCCAGAGAGTTACAGCCTCGAGTGGCTAATATGTGTTATATGTGGTATTTTGGGGTACTCACTAAGCATTTATGCTTACAGTGTTGTGTTATGTGTTTCAGGTACCAGTGAGGATCGCGGGAAGGCGCCGGCATGATCAGTACACACATGAGGAGTTTTTATACATTATGATCTTGGGTTTTGTTTCTATGGATTGATATGTGATACAATGACATTTTTATAATATTTATGAATGAAAGTATGTTTTTAAAATGTGAAAAATTGTTTGAAAAATTACGGTGTTACGGTAAGACCCATGTGAGGGGTTTGGGCCCAATTAGGAAAATTTGGCCAAAGGTGGGCGATAATTGGGCCTTTATGATTATGAGATATTGGGCCATTACAATGATAAATGTTTGGACTGGAATAAATGGTTGGGCCTTAGGGTAGGACCATGTAAAGGTTTGGGCCCAATTTTCCAAATTGGGCCATATGTTGGGCTTTGATTCATAGTTTAAATTTTGGACCTTTGGATTGGGCCTTGACTTTGAATCAAGTTAAGATAAGGGTAAAGAAGTCTTTTACCCCAAGTATGGACTTATGATTTTTGTGTTGGAACCTAATTATTGATTGGGTGTTGTTTTGATATTGACAGTTCGAGAAGCTGTCATCCAGTAGCCAGGGTTTTTTCTGCGGGACTTCAGCAGTGTGAGGTGAGTTACCTTTCGGTAGAGGTGGGTATAAGGCACCAATGTCGGCCCACCAGTAGGTGATTATGTATGAAATGATTGTCTTTGTGATAATTATCTGTTTTGCCACTATCTGATATGCTTTATGTGCTACGATGCTCTATTATATGTGTTAGTAATAGTAGGGGTGAAATAGTCTCCGGATACCGGTTGAAAGATACCGAAGGGGTAGTCAGTACCCTTGCATGCCTAGCAGTATTTTTACGTTATGTTATGATGTGGTAGTGGTAGGGGTGAAATAGTCCCCGTAGTCGGATGAGATAGGCTGACGGGTAAGTCAAGCACCCCAGAATGGCTTGACCTGGGTAAGTCAAGCACCCTAGAATGGCTTGACATGGGTAGGTCAGGCACCCCAGAATTGTCTGGCAGTATGTACATTATATGGTGTATTGTATGATGGAGGAACTCACTAAGCTTCGTGCTTACGGTTTAAAGTTTTGGTTTCAGGTACTTCGTTTTCAAAGGAAAGGAGCCGGCTTGATCACAACGCATCACACTATGTTTTCCGCACACGAGATCTTTGGGATTACACTCTGATATTGTTTTATGATAACATGCTTTGATTATTGAAACTTTGGTTTTGACATGGAATGTTATTATTAATGTTTCTATACTAATTGGTTTTATAATAACTTAATTAAAAATGAAATTTTTGGTCTTGAATTTTGGGATGTTACAGATCTGCTAGAGTACGAAGGCCTCCAGTTAGGTATTCTCTTTCAGCAAACTTCTTGTTGATGACAGAGAATGGCGAACCTAAGTCTTATCCAGAAGCCTTGAGGATGAAAGAATCCATACAATGGAAGAAGGCTATGGAAGAAGAATTGAGCTCACTTGACAAGAATCACACTTGTTCCTTGGTCAAGCTCCTAGTAGGGAAGAGAGCACTGCAAAACAAGTGGGTGTTTCTGGTTAAGGATGAGATTGATGGCACCAAGAAATACAAGGCAAGGTTGGTAGTCAAAGGGTTCCAAAAGAAGAGAGGGGTTGATTATAATGAGATCTTTTCTCTAATTTTGAAGATGACTACAATCAGATTGGTTTTGGGAATTGTGGCCTCTAAAGATCTCCATCTAGAGCAACTAGATGTGAAAACAACTTTTCTCCATGGCGACCTTGAAGAAGACATCTACATGGAACAATCATAAGGTTTTCCCATGGTTGGCAAAGAAAATATTCTGTGCAAATTAAAGAAAAGTATGTATGGGTTGAAGCAGGCTCCAAGGCAGTGGTACTTAAGGTTTGATAGCTTCATGCAAAGGAATGGGTACAGGAGATGTGAGATGGATCACTATTATTATTTGAAGAAATCAAAATCCTCTTACATCTTCCTATTGTTATATGTTGATGACATGTTGATTGTGGGATACGACATGCAAGAGATCAACAAGCTAAAGAAGCAGTTGGCCAGTGAGTTCAAGATGAAGGACCTAGGGGCCACTAAACAAATATTAGGCATGAGCATAACAAGGAACAAGAGTTGTCAGTACACTAAAACTTTCACAAGCCAAGTACATCAAGAAAGTTTTATAAAATTTCAACATGGCAGATGTGAAAGCTAGAAGTACACCATTGGGGAGTCAGTTGAGACTCACAAAGAACCAATCCCCAAAGCAAAAGAAGACAAAGAATACAGGGCTAAAGTTCCCTACGCATCTGCAGTGGGTAGTTTAATGTATGCAATGGTATGCACCAGACCATACATTGCTCATGCAGTGGGAGTTGTAAGCATATTAATGTCAAATCCAGGAAGATAACATTGGGAAGGAGTAAAATGGTTGCTACACTACTTAAAAAGAATAATTGAGTGTTCCTTATGTTTCAGAAGGAAAGTAGTAGTGTTAGATGAGAGTGCAAGATCTGATGCACAGGGACAAGGTTCGAAAACTCAAACCTTGAGTTAATACTTAAGATCAATGTCTGCTTGCTAATGAATGTTCGAGTCAAGTCTGAGTTGATGCAATCAACAAGTATTCAAGCCATAAATGAAGAGTGAGAATAATGATCAAGGTAAAGTTAATAAATGAACAACAAGAAGAATGTTACAGAGAACAAGTGAAGTAAATGTGAATAGTACAAAAGAGTTTGAACAATCCATCACTTGATTTAGCATTGAAAGCTCCTTTAAATAGGAGAACGAGATACATCGTACAAACCGATGAACATACATAGGACCGGATAAAAGAATGGCTTCTGACATTTTGATTGTCCAAGTTAACAAACAGACTAAGTCCTATCTAATGTCTAATCATGCTACGTGACAAAAACAATTAATACAAAGAGGAGATTCTAACTTCGGAAACACCAGCATTCCGGAACTAACAAACATTCCGGAATGCCTTCAGCTCTTCTGCTCCGGACAGGGCTTCACTTCCGGACTCCTAACTTGCTCCGCACCAACACATCACTTCGGAATTATTGCTGACTTCAGATCTTCTTAAGGAATAAGATTGCTAAGGTTCACTTTCAGGTTCCAATAATCTCCCCTAAGTGAATTTAGCAATCTTGTTAGCTTCAACTTGATTCTTCCTTGATGAAGGTGTAAGCACGATACAACCAATCTCTGACCTCGATGTACCACTTCAGCTGGCTGATGAACTTTTCTTTGACATGTTCCGGAGCATCGGACCTGGAAGCCCGACTGATGAACTTGTTGAGGGCTCTTGTCGGAACTAAGTGTTTATCAAGGACTCGGAAAAAGTCCTTCTTGTTTGTGCTCCTTGGTTTGTAGACAAAACCTAGAACTGGATCATCAATCGGTCCTTCTGAAAGTAAATCAGCTTCGGGCAACACATAATCAATTTTATTAATGAAGTCTTGAGTTCCATACAGGCTTTCCAGCTCGTAGTCGCATCGACAAAATTCCGCGACATAGTCTTTGAGAAAGTTCATAGCAGCATGATAAGCACCCATACTGATATCATCGATCTGAAGGGTCCGAAAGTGTGCAGCAATGGTCAGGATGTCATTTGGATTCATCAAAGGAAAATCAACATCAGTGATGGTCTGGTATGTTGGTTTGTTTCTGATAGCGTGATACCGGAACAATGGGCAGTGGAGTTCATGCATGGTGAGGATCTTCCTACCATACCCAGGTATCTTTGTAATTCTCTTCCTCGACCATACTTCTTTTAGAGGAAGTGCATTCTTGGTGTAGAATGTTTTCAGCCTTTCACGCTCAGTCTGGAGGGTGACTTCCGGATTGTCATTAGGATGAAGAGGATCAAACTTGATGTAGAACTTGCTGAAGGGAGAAAGAGGAAGATCGAGTTGTTTCGAGTCATTTGAAGGAATGTCATAGTACATGAGCAGTAATGTATCGACATCCTTTAAAATACCTTCTCTGCAAAGAGGAGAGATACCACACATCGGATCAGGGTTGTCTTTAAGCGCTTGGATCCGGATGCTATCTTCTAAGGCTTTGTGAATGTCCTCCTGAGACCATCTGTAACTCCCGTGTTTCAGGGCTTAGCATTAGTAGGTAATGTAATAGTCAGGTTAACCATTGTAATCTATTTTGAAGTAATAAAGATGAATTATTTGAGTATTATGTGAATTATGTGAATTTACGTGCTTTATACTTATTTATAAAAGAATAATAAATAAAGGATAAAAATAAGCATCAAAATTTAAGTGTTAGATAATCCCGATGTCTATACATAAAGTGGTAGTGGTCGTGACAAGGATTTTGGACATATAAAGAACGCTGAAATCCGAGCTATAACAAAGAAGTTATGGCTCGTCGAAGTTTCACGACAAAACCGGCACAACGCTGGGTGACGTAAATAGTGATTTACGATAGAGGAATTTTTGGCCTTAGTAATCTAAACCAAAGTTGTAGTATACGTTAAACCTAGAGCGTGCATAAAAAGAACACCCAAATCTGACTTCGTATGAGGAAGTTATGATTTTTCTAAGATTTGACATAGCAGTGCACGACCCGAAACCCGAAATTTAGATCGAACAGTTTTTGGCCAACGTGACCTAAATGAGAATTGAAGATCTCATTAATAGGAACTCAACGACAAAAAGACAGACGAAAACGGAGTCCGTATGTAAAAGTTATGAATTTTACGCGGACATTTAACAGTGTAATCACCTCCTACTGTTAAATTTAAGATCGGTCGAGAATTAGCCGACGGAGTCAAAAGGAAAGTTGTAGATCTTATTTTTACCTACGCGTGGGTATAAAGAACGTCAAAAACAAAGCTCGTATGCGAAATTTATGGATTTTAAAAGTCGGAAGTGTGCTGTGCGAAAATGGGTGACGTGGCACAATCTTGGCCATTGCTTTCTCCCCAAGTCTTGCCACCAGATGGTGACATGTGGCACCAAGTTCAGCCATATTTCACCCTATAAATAGAACCTCTCCCACCTTCATTTTCTTCACACCTTTCCCATTCTTTCTTCTCTCTACACTCTCTTTAAACCTCCCAAAACCCCCTAAGCCCTAGGGAACTCCCCTAGCGCAAGAAAAAAGCCCCGGAGCGCTCGACGGCTCCGAGAAGAAGAGCTTTCGGCTCGGAAGTTCTGCCCTGCAGAGCTCGGCTTCTAGCCAAACCCCCTCGTAGGTAAGATACGCCTACCTAATTTTTAATATAGCTTTTATTTAATTATAGTAATGTTATTAGGACCTTAGAATAATTATTTGGGCTATTATTATGGGTTATATAAGGGTCGTTATAATATCTTTTTAACCACTCGCGGTACGGGGAATCCGGTTTGGATGGCCGCTTGGGTTGCTGGATTCAGAAGTTCTATATGCCAAAACGATCATGTCCTCCGGTGTTTTATGTCTGGCCCCTGTCTGTAGATAGTGGGTGAAGAGTATTGTTTAACGCTTATACAATAGTAATAATGGCTAGACTATTAATTAGTCTCGGTAAATATTAGACTAAACTCTAGTGGTAATAATACTAGGTTTTGTCAAAGGATAATTGTTTTAAGAGTAACGAAGTGCTGTCCGAGTGTCGAGTCACCACCTTTACAGGGGAGTGCATAGTTACTTTCATCTTACACATAGATATGTAGTATTTTATATAAATTACGTGTTATGTGTGTATATTATCTGAATACTTGCTGTCTATGTTGGATGAATGATTTTTATACACGTTTTAAATGATTTAAACTGTATATGTATTTTATATCTACAAAAATGTTGGGGTAAAACATGGATAGATGTAATAAGACAATGTGTGATAAAATGATGAGAGGCCCCGATGTTGTTGGTGATCCAGTCATCTAGCGGAGTATAGATGACGACCACAGACTCTTCTAGACAGTCCAATGGAATGCTAGCAGGCTCACAACATATAGGTGTTTGTAAACGATGTGTTCACCGGTGTACTCCATCCCCCTCATGGTTGCCTTGCGGACATTTATTGTTGAGGAACCCCCTTCGCAGTAGTGTCCATCCCGATGATGATCCTTAGGCTAGTTCCCTTATGATAGGTGTTTTAGGGACGTAAAGTGAGGATAACGGGAACGGGTAATCGGGATATTGTTGGTTGATGAAATTAATAAACTTATTTATTGTAGGTTGAAAACACTATGTGCTCACCAGGCTCCCAAGCCTGACCCACTCAGTTTCTTGTATTACAAGAAGTGGTGCATGAGCATACATGTTTAGACGAGAGATAAGGGATTATAGGCCTGTAGATATGAATAAATGTTGTAAGGCTTATATTGTACTGTTTATGCTTTTGATCTGTATCGAACATGACATCCCGAGGTTTTTAATGAAATACATTTCTACGAATATTCTTTGATAAATCTTTATCATATTTTATTTTGGGAACAAATTCCGCAACACTTTTATTTAAAATGTTACTCTTATTTTTAAACAAAGCATAAACAAAATCGGTCTTTTCTGGCCGTGAAAATGGGGATGTCACAGTTGGTATCAGAATATTAGTTTAAGCGAACTAGGAATTTGTAGGATTTCTAGACTTAAACTTAGAATGCTAAGCGATGATTGTGAGGTGAGTATCTACTATATTTTAGACACAAACACTAGCTTATTTTAGGAAATTATGCCTAAAATGCTTTTATGTGTTAAATGTTTTATGCCTGATATGTTGTTATTTGTTTGGATCTATGGTCTGTTGCCGACCGGATCTAGAAACCTTATGTGTTTAGGATTCTAAACGTACGACTACGATATTAGAACTAACATGTAAACGTTTCGGAGTGATAAGGACGATTTAAACATCTATCCTAAATAAAGATCTAAATTCACCTTATTTGGTGTATAGATCAAGATGGCAAGGACCTGTAGTGGAATCATGAATGCAAATGGGAATAGGAACCAACCACCAGTAATTGAGCAAATACATGTTGTAGTAGAAGCTGCACCCGAGCCAATCACAATGGCTGGTGTACAAGCCATGATTCATGCTATGTTAGCTGAACAAAAGGAAGAAATGAGGCAGATGTTGCATGAAAATAGGGACGAACCTATCGTACCCATTGAGCAACCTGAGCTGATCCCCGAGCAATCGGAGGAAGGAAACTACAGCCGCCCTGTGAGTCAAGCTGGAACCCAAGGGGCAAGGAATGGCCCGGAGAGGGGAAATGAAAAGGATGGGCGAATGTACAAGAATTTCTTAGGTGCGAAACCACCGAGTCTCTGAGGAAGCCCCAAGCCCATTGAGATTATAGACTGGATCTCCGAAATGGAGATGGTGTTTGAGAGCTGCAACTGTAACGAGAAACAGAAGATCGTCTTCGTAGTAAGACAATTGAAGACCGGAGTCTTGAGCTGGTGGAAGTTATTGGCAGATACGATGCCACGATGAGAAGCCCTAAAGATGTCATGGTAAGAGTTCTTGGAACAACTGAAGATGTAGTACTGTTCACAGATAGATCTGATTGATTTGAACAATGAGTTCCAAAACCTGAAGAAGGGGAGAATGAGCATGGATGACTATGTTACTGCATTCACTGAGAAGATGAAGTTATTTCCATACCTGGTGCCAACCGAACTCTCCAAAATCAAGAAGTTCGCAATCGGACTGCCAACCGACTTTGGCCCAACAGTCAAAATGGCAACCACTCTGAAAGCATCTGTTCGAGCAGCTAAGAATGTGGAGACCCAGCAGAAGGAAAGGGGTCTGGAGAGGGCCGAGGTTGGTGAGAAAAGGAATTTCGATGGATCTTCAAGGTCCAACAAGAAATGTAAATTCTCGAAGTCTGGTTCGAGAGGAGGAGGAGCAGAAGCGAAGTGGTGCGACAAGTGCAAGAAGAAGCACTCCGGGAAATGTGACGGAGAAGTCACCTGTTTTAAGTGTGGAAAGCCCGGGCACTATGCCAATGAATGCACCCTCACCAAGAAAGTTTGTTATGGGTGTGGCGAGGAGGAGCACATATCGAGGGACTGCCCGAAGAAAAAGGAGGCAGCAAGACCAAACATTCCACCAAAGTCGAAGGTGAGAGCCTTCCAGATGACGCTTGAAGCTACAAAGGAGGCAGCAGATGTCGCTTCAGGTACCTTTCTTGTAAATGGTTTGCCTGCCAATATACTATTTGATTTCGGAGCAAACTACTCCTTTGTATCACATAAACTTGGAAGGAAACTATCATTGCCTGTAGAAAAACTTGATAATGCCCTAATTATGGAAGTTGCCAGTGGAAAATTTGTACCTGTTAGTGATCGTATTAAGAACGTCGTCATCGACCTGAATGGAAACGAATTGCATGAAGAGCTGTTACCCATAGAGTTGAATAGTTTCGACATCGTTTTGGGAATGGATTGGCTTAGCGCCAATGATGCCGAGATACTCTGCCGAAAGAAGATAGTAAGAGTAAACCCACCCGAAAAAGAGTCATTTATGGTGTACGGGGACAAACACAGAGTGAATTCTTGAATCATCTCCCTGATGAAAGACATAAAATGTTTGTCCAAAGGATGCGCATCATATTTGGCATTTGTGATCGATGCAAAGAAGGAGAAAAAGGAGGTGCAGAGTATACTAGTGGTGTGTGATTATCCGGAAGTCTTTCCCGAAGATCTTCCTGGATTACCGCAGGATACACAAGTGGAGTTCAGAGTAGACTTGTTACTAGGAACGACACCAATAGCAAAAGCACCATAACGATTAGCACCGACGGAGATGAAGGAGCTCACGACGCAACTTTAGGAGTTGTTGGACAATGGTTTCATTCGACCTAGTTCATCACCCTGGGGAGCTCCAGTGTTATTCGTAAAGAAGAAGGATGGAAGCATGAGGATATATATACATTATAGTGAGCTGAACAAGGCAACGGTGAAGAACAAGCACTCATTGCCAAAGATTGATGACCTATTCGATCAACTGCAAGGTTCGAGCTATTTCTCAAAGATCGATCTTAGGTCAGGATATCATCAGCTGAAAGTGAGAGAGCAGGATATCGAGAAGACTGCATTCATAACAAAATATGGACACTATGAGTTCTTGGTTATGTCGTTTGGACTAACCAATGCTCCAGTAGCATTCATGGATTTGATGAACGGGGTTTGTAAACCATTCCTCGATAAATCCATGATAGTCTTCATAGATGACATTCTGATTTACTCGAAAGGCCAAGAGGATCACAGCAGACACTTGCGAGAAGTGTTAGAAGTATTGAAGAAGGAGAAGCTGTATGCAAAGTTCTCCAAATGTGATTTTTGGATCCGAGAAGTCCAATTCTTGGGTCATGAGGTTAACCAGGAGGGAGTAATGGTTGACCCAGGAAAAATCGAAGCTGTGATGAAGTGGGAACGACCGAAAAGTCCCACGGAGATTCGAAGCTTTATGGGATTAGTCGGATAGTATCAACGATTTATCCAAGGCTTTTCTTCGATAGCTGCTCCATTGATAGCTTCAACCCATAAAGGAGGTACATATACTTGGAGTGAGAAGCACGAAGAAGCGTTCGAGAAGCTGAAGAAGAAGCAATGTGAAGCACCGATTCTTTCTCTACCCGATGGAGTTGAAGACTTCGCAGTCTATAGTGACGCATCTGGAGTCGGGTTGGGTTGTGTTCTGACTCAAAGAGAAAAGGTGATAGCATTTGCATCTCGACAATTGAAAGAGCACGAAAAGAACTACCACACTCATGATTTGGATTTGGCAGCGGTAGTATTTGCTTTAAAGATATGGATGCATTATCTCTATGGCACGAAGTGCAAACTTTTCACTGATCATAAGAGTCTCCAGTATCTCTTTAATCAGAAAGAATTGAATACGAGGCAACGACGCTGACTGGAATTACTCAAGGACTACGACTGTGAGATACTTTACCACCCTGGTAAAGCAAATGTTGTAGCTGATGCTCTCAGTCGGAAAGTAAACCTTAAAAGCAAGAGGCCAAGAGCGTTGAGAATAGAAGTTGTCTCAACGATTGTGGAAAGTATCAAGAAAGCTCAAGAAGAAGCTTCAAAGAAGAATGACCGAAAAGAAGAACGTTTGGGAAAAACGTTAGTGTTCGGTACAAACAGTCAAGGCTTGAAGGTATTCCAAGATAGAATTTGGGTACCTAAGATGGGAGGAATAAGAGATCTTCTAATGGAAGAAGCTCACAAGACCATGTACTCGATTCATCCTGGTAGCACTAAAATGTATAGGGACCTAAAAACCTACTACTGGTGGCCGACGATGAAGCTCGATGTTGCGAAGTATGTGGTCGAGTGTGTAACTTGTGCAAGAGTTAAGGCACAATATCAGAAACCCTATGGAAGTTTATAACCTTTACCTGTACCCATGGGTAAATGGGAAGACATCACCATGGATTTTGTAACTAACTATCCATAACGAAGAGCGGTCACGACATGATTTGGGTGGTCGTGGATTGTTTCACGAAGAGTGCACACTTCATAGCTGCCAACGAAAGGTGGCATGTGGATAAGCTCGCAAATGCTTACGTGAAGGAGATAGTAAGACTTCACGGTGTTCCTCTAACGATTGTATCAGATCGTGATAGTCGTTTCACGTCAAGGTTTTGGAGAAGTCTACAAGAGGAGTTGGGTACGAAGTTGTGTTTGAGTCCAGCTTACCTTCCGCAGACTGATGGTCAGAGCGAAAGAACGATTCAAACACTGGAAGATATGCTGAGAGCATGTACCCTGGATTTCCATGGTAACTGGGATGAGCACTTACCTCTGGTAGATTTTTCCTATAATAATAGTTTCCACTCGAGCACCAAGATGGCACCCTATCAAGCTTTGTACGGACAGAAGTGTCGTACGCCATCTTGTTGGCTTGAGGCCAGAGAGAAGCAATTTATGGGCCCCGAGATAGTCCATGAGACTTCTGAAAAGCTGAAGGTGATCAGGGAAAGAATGTTAGCAACTCAGGATCGTCAAAAGAGTTATGCTGACAAGAAAAGACGACCGATGACTTTTGAAGTTGGGGATTCGGTTTTGCTTAAAGTCTCACCATGGAACGGACTTATAAGATTCAGGAAACGAGGAAAGTTGAGTCCAAGGTTTATTGGACCGTTCAAAGTTCTTAAGGAGATTGGGAACCAAGCTTACAAGCTCAAATTACCCGAAGAACTAGATGGTATTCATAACACCTTCCATGTGTGTTATTTGAGGAAATTCACGGGAGAAGTTCCCGATATAATTCCAATCTCAGAGTTAAGGCTGGATGAAAATAAGAGGCTAATTAAAGAGCCCAAGGCAATCATTGACCGTAAGACTAAGAAGTTACGACGCAAGATGGTCGACTTAGTGCTAGTCCGTTAGAAACATACGAATGGGCTGAATCTCACTTGGGAAACAGAGAGTGACATGATAAGTCGCTATCCGCATCTGTTTGTTGATGCATGATTCTGGGATGGAATCATCCTAAGGGGGAGAGAATTGTAACGCCCGTGTTTCGGGGCTAAGCATTAGTAGGTAATGTAATAGCCAGGTCAACCATTGTAACTTATTTTGAAGTAATAAAGATGAATTATTTGAGTATTATGTGTATTATGTGAATTTATGTGCTTTATACTTATTTATAAAAGAATAATAAATAAAGGATAAAAATAAGCGTCAAAATTTAAGTGTTAGATAAGCCCGATATCTATACATAAAGTGGTAGTGGTCGTGACAAGGATGTCGTACATATAAACAACTCCGAAATCCGAGCTATAACGAAGAAGTTATGGCACGTCGAAGTTTCACGATAAAACCGGCACGACGCTGGGTGACGTAAATAGTGAATTTACGATAGAGGACTTTTTGGCCTTAGTAATCTAAACCAAAGTTGTAGTATACGTTAAACCAAGAGCGTGCATAAAAAGAACGCCCAAATCTGACTTCGTATGAGGAAGTTATGATTTTTTTAAGATTTGGCATTGCAGTGCACGACCCGAAACCCGAATTTTAGATCGAGCGGTTTTTGGCCAACGCGACCTAAATGAGAATTGAAGATCTCATTAATAGGAACTCAACGACAAAAAGACAGACGAAAACGGATTTTGTATGTAAAAGTTATGAATTTTACGCGGACATTTAACAGTGTAATCACCTCCTACTGTTAAATTTAAGATTGGTCGAGAATTAGCTGACGGAGTCAAAAGGAAAGTTGTAGATCTTATTTTTACCTACGCGTGGATATAACGAACGTCAACAACGGAGCTCGTATGCGAAATTTACGGATTTTAGAAGTCGGAAGTGTGCTGTGCGAAAATGGGTGACGTGGCACAATCTTGGCCACTGCTTTCTCCCCATGTCTTGCCACCAGATGGTGACATGTGGCACCAAGTTCAGCCATATTTCACCCTATAAATACAACCTCTCCCATGCTCATTTTCTTCACACCTTTCTCATTCTTTCTTCACTCTACACTCTCTCTCTCTAAACCTCCACCCCCCCCAAGCCCTAGGGAACTCCCCTAGCGCTAGAAGAAAGCCCCGAAGCGTTCGACGGCTCCGAGAAGAAGAGCTTTCAGCTCGGAAGTTATGCCCCTACAGAGCCCGGCTTCTAGCCAAACCCCCTCGTAGGTAAGATACGCCTACCTAATTTTTAATATAGCTTTTATTTAATTATAGTAATGTTATTAGGACCTTAGAATAATTATTTGGGCTATTATTATGGGTTATATAAGGGTCGTTATAATATCTTTTTAACCACTCGCGGTACGGGGAATCCAGTTTGGAGGGCAGCTTGGGTTGTTGGATTCAGAAGTGTTATATGCCAAAATGATCCTGCCCTCCGGTGTTTCATGTCTGCCCCTGTCTGTACATAGTGGGTGAAGAGTATTGTTTAAAGCTTATATAATCGTAATAATAGCTAGACTATTAATTAGTCTCGGTGAATATTAGACTAAACTCTAGTGGTAATAATACTAGGTTTTTTCATAGGAAAATTGTTTAAGAGTAACGAAATTTTCTTTATATTTGTTCTCGACTTCCTCTACGGTATGTTTCAACCGTAGGGAAATAAGTTGATCCAGTTGGGCTTCACGTTCTACAACTGAAGGTCTAGACTGATTGGAGATAGACTGGAGAATGGCATCAAGCTTGGAATCCAGTCCGCATACCTTTTCATCGATTTTTGATTTAAGTCTGGAGACTGAGGTTTCGATGGAGTCCACCTTCTTCATTGTGTCGAACACATTTTCCTGAAGTTCCAACAGGGAAAATGGATCGATATGCTTTCCTTCTGAGGATCCGGTGGAGTCGCCTGAATGATCATGGTTCGGATTGACTGGATTACCAAAAGGACCAGGCTTGGTAGCAGCATCATCGTTGAGTTTAGGAGTTGACTCGGTTTCCGGAGTCGAAGAAGATGATCCGAAGTCAAATGCTGACTTGGATGAGGAAGCCTTGGATTGAAACTTGTGAGTAGTCTGGATCGGAGTGATAAAAACATTTTCACCTTGGTCATCAAGGAGCATTTCTTTCGATATTTCTTCATCAGAAGGAATGAAGGTTGCGGCTTGATTCGTTAGAGTTTCTCCCGTGGTAAGCTCCTGATCAGCTTCGTCATCAGTAGGAATAACCAAGGGCTTGTTGCTTTGTGATGCCCTTTTCCTCATTGCAGTGATAGTGGATTCCACTTGGGCATGAGTGAGGTCCGGATGCCTCAGATGAGCCCTGTCAATAAGATCATTCCAAGAGTTATTAGTAGCACCTGGTTGTCCTTTATCCGTGGTGGATATCGAACCAGTTGTGGCATCCAAAGTTGGAGGGACAACTCCTTCTTCGGAATGCTTGGGGTCTGGAACAGTGGTTCCGAACTGTGCTTGTGAAGAATCGAGAGGGATATCAAATGTGAATCGTGGGTGTGTTCCAGGGGGGGCAAGGAACTTTGTTTAACACCTACATCACCTTTTTGAGAAGGTGAGGGTGGATTATGTGTAGACTCCCCGTGAGTATGTGCTTGTGCTTTTGAAACATCGAGGGGTACCTCAGATGAGTGGGCAGGTGGGGTGATTTGATGGCCAGAGGCAGCCTGAATGTCATGGGCAACTTCCTTTTGAGAGGAAAAACCGACTTTGGATCTCTTTTTAGGCATTGACTTAATGGGAGAGGATTTCCGTTTAGCAGACTTCTTGGTCTTCTTTGGTCCGGATGTTGTTGGCTTGGCCACTTCCGTAGTGGGCTCAATGGGGACTTGGGTAGATTGTGTTGGGATATACACAATCGAAGTCTCCAAATGTTTCTTCAAATGAATGGATCCAGAAGGGATAAGGTCCAACATGTGTTGTGGTAGTCTTCGGACAGGACCAAAAGAAGATTGGTCCGAAATTCTATAAGTTTTAACAACTTTAAAATTAACATATACCTCCTGCGGAATCGTTGCAACAGGAATGGGTTCGGACCGTTCCTTGTAAAGCTCTTGTATTGTCAAAGCCCAGAACCTAGGGCTTGAGATTTCGTTGTCTTTCCTCTTGACGCAAACTTTCGGAAGTCTTGCCACAATACCTCCGGAAGATCCACTGTGTTGTCACGTCCGGAGTAGATGCTATACACAACGTGGAGCCAATCCTTGCTGAGAGTATCGGTTCCTCCATGCTTTCTGGACAGCCCCCGGATGATAAAGTGCATCAGCACCGTCCATAGGCCAGAGATGGCTGATTTCTTGAAATCATTTGCCTTGTAGTCTTGATTGTACCCAATGTGGTTCAAAAACAGTTGGAACTCCTCTGCAGTTGGTTCTTGGACCTTGAAATCTTTGGGGTTTTCTTTCACTCCAATAGCCCTAAGGAATTTCGACTTGTGAACTGGCACAATCCTATCGTCGGTGATCCTGGTTTCGAGCACATCGTCGTCGATTCTAACCCTAGTGAAGGCTGTGTGAAGAAGGTTAAGTGAGAGTGGTAGTTCAGGGACCTTTGTGAGAGGGATGGAGATGTGATGATTTGCCATGAATTTGATCATAACCCTAATGGATTCATCGTAGTCCAGTGGGTTTAGTGAAAAGAGTTGGGTGGTATCCCTGAGAAATGGTTCTGGCGTGGTGGATGATGAAGATCCCTTAGAAGATTTCTTCTTTGTGATGAACACAGAAGAATTTGGGAATTTGAGGGTATTTTGAGCGCGTAAAGGATTAATGGAGGGTTTGATGAGGTTTATATAGGTGAGGGAAGTGGGTCGGGTCAAGTATGGTAATGATGAGGGTCTGAACTTGATACAGTCGCATTAAATGAGTAGGTGTTTATAGGAAGGTATAGGTTAGGGGTAGTGAAAGGGTGGGATGGATTTTAGCTCAAAATGGAAGATATGAACGACGATGTGATAGGTGTGTTTGGGAACGTGTAATCGTGGTGCGACAATGTAGGAGGATTGGATAAGGATCCTCAAAAGTTACCGTTGTAAAACGTTTAACCTTATAAACCTTTGGACTTCTGAATGTTTGATTTCGGAACAATGACGTTTCGGAATTATGAAAAGATTTCTTTTTGAAAAAGAGAAGTCCGAAGTGAAAAGCTTTGATTTGTTCCGGAATGAAGCGTGCAGGCTTAAAAAATGATCCTGATTGAATTTTTAAAAATTCCGGAGTCAGAGTTGAAGTAAGGTTCCAGAACCGAATCAAGTTTGAGAAAACCAGAGAAGAAATTTTTAGAATTTCCGGAGTCAGAGTTAGAGAGTTGTTCAGAAAAGTGATTTGAGAAGAGTGTTCCGAACCAATTTTTGAAAAACATTCCGGAATAAGGATTTGAAATGTTCCGGAGTCAAAACTGATTGGGAGAATCCGGAGAAGAGATTTTAGAAATTTACGGAGTCAAGTTTTAAAAATGTTCCGTAATGACAGTGAGGTTCATTTCGGAGAGTAGAATTCCGGAGTGAAACAGGGAAGTAAATACATACCTTTCCGGATTTGAATTTCGGGGTGACACTATGAAGTAAGTTCCGAGACAAAATTGTGACCAATGTAACTATATTGGTCCTTGGATTTCAAAACAACTTACAAATTGTAAAACTTAACACTGAGAAGGAAGGTTAGATAAAAAGACACATAGAATGACCCTGATAATTCCGAAAGAGAATGATTTCGAATTGTAAATGATTTTGTTTCGGAATCAACTTATACTTTTGATGTTGCCATCAAAGAGTACATTTCTCTTGAAAGAACCGAGGATCAGGCATCATCATACCCATTTTGTTCAGAAACCCATTGAATTTGGTTTCGTCTAATGCCTTAGTAAAGACATCAGCAATTTCATCGTTAGATGGAACAAAAATAAGTTCAATGTTGCCGTTAAGAACATGATCTTTTATGAAATGGTACCTTATGTCAATATGCTTCGTCATGGAGTGCTGAATCGGGTTGTGTGAAATAGAAATTGCACTTTGAGAATCACAATAGATGGGAATGCGTTGAAAGCGGTAACCATAATCCAAAAGTTGAGATTTCATCCAAAGAACTTGAGAAGTACAACTAGCAGCAGCAATGTATTCCGCTTCAGTTGTTGATAGAGCAATGCGGTTCTGCTTCTTGGATGACCAACTAACCAACCGACCTCCTAAAAATTGACAGCCACCAGATGTGCTTTTTCTGTCCAATTGAAGACCTCCATAGTTTGAATCTGAATAAGCTTGAAGTAGAAAACTCTCATTTGCGGGGTACCAGATTCCGAGACTCTTTGTACATTTAAGGTATCGAAAAATTTGCTTAACAGCCAAGAGATGAGACATCTTGGGATTAACTTGAAATCTGGCACAAAGACATGTTGCAAACATAATGTCCGGACGACTTGTTCTAAGATAGAGTAAGGATCCAATCATTCCTCTATACTTCTTTTCATCAACAGCAACACCAGATGGGTCCGAAAAGATTTTGTGACCAGAGCCCATAGGTACTTTGGCTGAGGCACAGGTGTCCATTGAGTACTTTTTGAGAAATTCTGAAATATACTTCTCTTGATGAATAAAGATTCCTCGATTGGTCTGTTTGACTTGAAGACTAAGAAAGAAACTCAATTCAAGATTCATGCTCCTTTGGAATCGATTGACCATAAGTTTAGCAAAGTAGTTTACCATAGATGAATCCGTAGATCCAAAAATAATATCATCAACGTAAATTTGGACAAGCATGAGATGTTTTCCATTTGACCTTCGGAACAGGGTAGAGTCGAGAATACCACGTTGAAAACCGGAATGCTTGAGAAAATTAGTGAGAGTCTCATACCAGGCACGAGGAGCTTGCTTAAGGCCATAAACAACTTTCCGAAGCTTGTAGTAGTGATTCAAAAATGAAAGATTTACAAAACTGGGAGGTTGTTGAAGGTAGACTTTAGTATCAAGTTCACCATTTAGGAAGGCGCTTTTAACATCCATTTGGTAAACCTTAAAGCCTTTGTGAGCAGCATAAGCAAGAAAGATTATGATCGCTTCAAGACATGCAACAGGAGCAAAAGTCTCATCGTAATCAAGACCTTCGATTTGTGTAAATCCTTTGGCAACCAATCTTGCTTTGTTTCGAATGATAACTCCAGCATCGTCTAGTTTATTTCGGAATGCCCATATTCTACCGACAATAGGGTGATTCTGAGAAGGAGGGACAAGCGTCCATACTTCATTTCTATCGAATTCTGCCAATTCATCTTGCATGGTTGTAATCCAATCGAAATGTTCTAATGCTTCCTTGATGGATTTAGGTTCAACCATAGAAATGAATGCTGAAAAATGACATTCGTTTTGAACACTTGTGGCAGAGTGAGTTTGAATACCAACATCATAGTTTCCAATAACTTGGTTTGGAGGGTGGTCTCGAGTCCAGATGTGAAGTCTCGGTAGTTCTTGAGCAGCAAAGGATCTGATATCAACAATGGAGTTGTGTTGCTCCCCCTGAATAGTTTGAACTTGTGGGTGATGCTCCCCCTGAACTTCGGAGTTGGACAGGTTGACATCATTATCAGTTGGGAGGTCAAAGAAATTCACATCGTCATCATTATCATTGTTGATAGGATTGGAGTCAAATTGAGTAGGTGCATCAAGAATCCATCTACATTTGATTCAAGGGAAGGTTGATCATTCTCCCCCTCAACATGAGAAGGTTGAAATGGTTCCGAATCAAATGGAGCAAAAGTGGGGGTAGGACCGTAAACAATTTGAGAAATGGGAGGAGATGGTGAAGGTTGACTTGATCGAGATTCCGAGTCAAGTGTTGTTTCGGGAGGTCCAAAAAGGGTTTAGAAAACAACTTCATGAATTATTTGGATGTTCGGAGATTCCGAATATGGAGCATCAGACTCCAGGATGTGAGTTGTAACATGAGTGGGACCAGAATTCCGAACAAAATTGTCATCAAAGGTAATATCAAAACTTTCTTCGAGAACTCGAGTGTGTCGATTCCGTACTTGATACGCCTTTGATTTTGCAGAGTAGCCAAGAAAAATTGATTCATCAGCTTTGGGTTGAAACTTGGTAAGCTGATCACGATTGTTTTTGATGAAGCACCGACATCCAAAAACATGAAGAAAAGAGATACTTGGCTTCTGACCATTTATTGCTTCATGCGGTGTCATGTTGAGGCGTCAATTGATAATGCTTCGATTCTGAGTGAAGCATGCAGTTGACACAGCTTCAGCCTAAAGGTAGAGTGGTAGATTTGCGAAGTTAAGCATGGATCGAGCAGCTTCAACAAGCGTTCTGTTGCGTCTTTCTACTACACCGTTCTGTTGAGGAGTGTAAGGAGCAGAGAAGTTGTGATCGATTCCTTTCTCAGTGAGGAATTTCTAACAGGTAGTCTGTTGCGTCTTTAATGAAGTTGATGACTTCTGAGGCGGTTTCGGACTTCAGTCTGAGGAAGAAGACCCAAGTGAACCTGGTAAAGTCATCAACAATCACAAGAATATATTTCTTATGAGGAAGACTCTCTACAGTGGATGGTCCACAAAGATCAATGTGTAGAAGCTCCAATGGTTCTGAGATTGATTTTTCAATGATAATAGGATGACCCTTCTTCGATTGCTTTCCACACTCACATGCAGCACACAAATGATCATTTTAAAATTTGAGAAGAGGTAAGACTCTCACCATTTCACCAGACACAAGATCATTCATGTACCGAAAATTTAGATGTGCAAGCCTTTGGTTCCATAACCAACTGACGTCAGGAACGGCTTTGGAGAGAAGGCAGAGTTGCGGTTTGCCAATAATCATGTTAATATCGAGCGGATACATGTTCTTGTTGCGTTTTGACTTGATTAAACACTCTTTTCGATCTTCAGTCATCACATAGCTATGCTTCTTGCAAAATTCAACACGTCGATTTAAGTCAGTGAGGTGGGCTACACTTATCAAATTATGTTTCAGATCAGCTATGTATGCTACATTTGAGATAGAGAAATTTCCATTTGTGAGGATGCCATAGCCACGAATTTGAGAGTTGGAGTTGTTGCCATATGTCACGTAACCAGCATTTGGAGAAAGCTTGAGATCCCGCAGAAAGTCTTTCTACCCCGTCATGTGCATGGAGCAAGCACTATCAATATGTCATATTGTTTCTTTCTCCGAAGCACAAAGTGCCTGCAAAATTAGTGAGTGGTGGAGTTTTTAGGCTCCAAGTTAGGTTTAGGGACATGGACACGGGCTTTAGACATAGGTTGTGACTTCAGGACAACATTTTGTTTCTTAAAGTTCCTTTTTGAGTCCTTCGAAAACAAACAAAAGACTAAGGTTTTCTCATCTACCCAGTAGTCATACTCAATGACTTGAGGGTTCGGAATGATTTTCTTTGGACATGATATTTCCGGAGCAGCAGTAGCTACTATTCCATCCGGAGGCAAAGAATTTTTTACTTACCAAACAAGTTTTTGTTTTGAAGATTTTGGTGAAGTTTGCCTTTTTGAAAAATGTTCTTTGTTTGATGATACATTTGACTTTGAAAACGATTGAGGTTTGAAAATTGTACCATCAGACTTGGCTATAAAAACTAAAGAATTGGTCCGAGGAGAGTCATTTCGGACTGAGCGAGTACTTGACACAGGCATCTCAGTGGCGGTTTTGACTACTTTCTTTGGTTATGATTGAACAAGAAGATCGGATTGTCTTCTGAGAATCCTAACAGGGGTAGATGTATTGTTACTATTCCTAGATGTATTCTTTTTGGAATTCTCAAGAAATCTAGAGTTTTGTCTAGACTTAACTTCCTTCTTGAGGGCATTTTTTCTTCTTGCTTAGGACTGATGATATCCTTTCTGTTGAGAGTTGGTTTCCTCTTATGGTCAGATGTTGACCTTGAGGATTGCCCATTTGAGGGATTTCCGAAATTGGGCTTGATGGGCACCAATGTGGCTTTGGAAGTAACTAAGGAACTTTATTCACAAGAATCTGATGAGACATTGCTTAAGGTTTCAATGTTATCATCTAAGGATGCCCATGCAAACTCAGAAGTAACAGATTTTGTTGTCACAGGAATTATTTCCTCAACGACACAATTGTTAGGAGGATTGTGTTTCGGAACATGGTCTATACGATTTGAAACACTGTGATGAAATGAAGTGGTCTGATTTAGGTCCAGGTTTGTCAGAGGCGGAAAAGGCGTGGAATCAGGACATTTGACAACATGGGTTTAAATTCCGGTACCAAAGATGCAATTTTGTCATTAGTCTCAGGAAGGGGTGACAAGGGAGATACAGGTGTGTCCGAATGTTGACGGTTCGGAACATCTCCCATAAAACTCAAGTTTTGCAACTCCTTCAAGAGACTAGCCACTAGTTTCGGAAACTCGCTTCCGAGACCATGAGCTTTTGACCACGGATGACGAAAGTTATGAGTCATCCTTTGATTTGCTTCAATCATGTCAAGAGAATTATGCAAAGCATCTATTTTGGGATTGAGACGTTTGTTATCGGAAATTAAAACATTTCTTTCAGAATAAGTGATTTCACATTTGTCTTTAAGAATGATACATTCATCTTTTGACATTACAAGCTCATGTTCTAAAGACTCTATTTTTAACTTCTTATCCTCGAAACGTAACCTAAGACGATTTAATTCACACTCCTTCTTCTCACTGGCTTCTATGGCAGACTCATAGGCTTTATAGATTGTGGTCATATCTGTTTGGATCTGGGTTATATAAGGTTCACAAAGAGACAAATCAAATTTATTATCAGAAATCATAGATCTTACCTGCTGAACGATGCTTCGACCAGGTGGATCGTTGGTGGCCATATAGCAGTAGTGCGGTTCAGCAACATCATCGTCATCTTCTGACCCAGAGGACCAATATCCTTCATCACATTCAACTGTTTGTCTCGCCATCAAGCACATGTTTCTTCCAGTCACCATGTCATCATCATCTCCAGATGACCAATATCCTTCAACATCTCTTGATACAGTTGTTACAAAAGCTTTTTCACTTTCAGCCATTTCCTGAACTCTTTGGGCATAGTATGCTGAATCCTTGACTTTTGGTTTTTAAGGAATTTCATCCAAACAATCTTTTGCGAAATGATTTGCATGTCCACACTTGTGACATACAATTTTTGGTTTGTCTGATTTCGAAATCGGTTGAGGTTCCGGAGCAGGGTTAAGCTTAGTGATGTTAGGCTTCTATGCTGGTGGGTTTTCCGGAGTTGGTTATGGTTCCGGTGCTGAGTAAGGTTGAGTATTGTTTTGGTGAGGAGCATGAAAGCGATTATGGTATGGTTTGTAAGAGGGATTGAAAGGACGTTTGTATTTCATGGAGAGTAGAGCAAACTCCTGTTGGAAACGGAGTTCAGAGTCCATGGCTTCGGAATCGTCGATAGGATAGTTTTGAGTGTGTGAGGCAGGTAAGGAAGACTGAACAGATGGAACAATGGATTTGAAAGGATCCGAGATGGAAGAGTTAGGAAAAGTTGGTTCCATAGAGCTAACAAGATCAAGAGGACCTCCAGAGAGTTCCCTCAAAGTTTGAGCAACATTGGATTCATGTCCTTGAAGTTCATCAAAGAGTTGATAAAGCTTCAACTTTTTCAGAGAACCATTACTTTGGAGACAAGATTTCACATTTCCCCATCCTTTACCAAGGCTTTTTATGAACTTGAGATTGTACTCCAAAGGAGTTCGGACAATCCCATGAGCAGTCATGTTATTGGCTACTATGCGGTAACGGTTAGAAGCTGAGGCCACTGATTCACTAGGAGTGGTAGTGAAAGTATCAAACTCATTGACAACTGAGGTGAGACGTTTGTCCTTCATGTTTTCGGAACCTTCGATCAAATCTTGAAGAGTGTCCCAAATCTCTTTTGCAGATTTACATAACTTAATGTGTTCAAAGAGTGATGGTGGAACACCAAACACCATTTCCGAGAAAGCAACTTGATCCGCATGCAACTTTCCAATATCATCTGCAGTAAGAGGTGCTGGACGTTCTTCTTCTTGACCCATGAGTTGAGTAGTAGCATCTCTAACAGTCGTTCTAACTGGGACATGAGGACCTTCTTTGACGGATTTCCAAATAGCTTCACCTTTATCTTTAGCTAGTAAAAATCTTTCCATTCTAACTTTCCAGTGATCATATTCCTCCACAACCAGCAGTGGGGCACGTGTAGGGAAACCCACGTTGTTTGTGATTTGTATTGAATACACTTGTTGAGTATTAGAAGCATCCATTGAAGTTAAGATATCTTTGAAGCTAAAGTGGTATATAGAAGAACTTTTATCCTTATCACAGAAATGGTTGAAATACCAAGGTAATTTCAAACCAACTATAATCTGATCTTATGGATTCAAAGGAAAACCACTCAAGCTTTGATACCAATTGAGAGTGCAAGATCTGATGCGCAGGGACAAGGTTCGAAAACTCAAACCTTGAGTTAATGCTTAAGATCAATGTCTGTTTGCTAAGGAATGTTCCAGTCAAGTCTGGATAGACCAGTCAAGTCTGAGTTAATGCAATCAATAAGTATTCAATCCATAAATGAAGAGTGATGTAGAAGTGATTAATCGAGTATTGGAATTAAATCAGGGTAAACAAGTAATAAGAACACGAGATCTAAATTGAATCTGGTTTCAGCTTCAATTATACTTTCGAAGATACAATGAGAGTGTTTAGACAGAATACAAGCAAAAGTTCTATCTATCTCAGTGCACAACCCTTATTTATAGGAGAACTGAAAGTATACAAAAAATACTAAGGGCTTCGACATTTAGACCACTATACAAAAATGCCTTAGTAAATAGATAATAAAACTAACGAAACAGACTTCTCATATTTCGACATATTACAAGATTTTTGACTCTACATTCTCCCCCTTTGTAATCAATGTCGAACTTCAGTTTGTGAGAATCTGAGCAGCAAAATGCATCATCCTTCGTATCTCTGTATACCAGCTCATAACTTGCTTCAATTCAGCCTTGTCTCCATCATTGTTCTTTTTGCAGTTATTCATACGAACAATGAAGTTCGTATATTGAGCTGTTGTGTATCTTTCTACTTCCGAAGCTTGGAATAGAAATCTTTTTGCCTTTCCCTTCTTGTCTTTTACCGAAAATACCAATCCCATGAGCTTCAAACATATCTCCCCATCAGCAAACTTCTTAAGTTATGCTTGAGACTTCACCACTTCCATACCAACATTCACTTCCTTTCCCAAAGCAGTAGATAGCTCAACATCGGTTAAAGCTAGACAATCATAGTGATTGTCTATGAAAATTTTGATGTGACCCAGCCCAAGTCTCAAAATCTCCTTGCTTGTTCCTTGAAGTTTCGAAGCATCCATATCTTTTAAGATCAATGCAACTTGAATAAGATCATTGAAGTTCATCAAAGGGAAATCAGATACCGAAAAATCACAAGTTATGTTGTTCGCCCTCACAACATGATACCGAAAGTTCTGGATCATGTTCTCGAACATTACATCTTTAGTCATGCTTATCACCCGAACAATCTTGATAAGGGACCACACCTCCTCTTGTTCTTTTCCAACAACTGCATGAAACCTAAGTTTCATATGAAGGAAATCATTCTCATTCGAAAAAATTTCGATAATCTTGTACTGAGCAGTAATGAACATCATTTCGTTAATCGAAAAGTCGAGCTGATTCATATCAGTATTTTCGATAGAATAGCTTTTTCGTGGTTTCTTCTCGAATGCATACATGTGATTGTATGACACTCTAGCTTCGATATTCTCGTAGATGTGTAATTTTCTCGGATCACCTTTATCCAAAGTTGGTGGATCATTCTCACGAAGCCTCAGTATACTTTGAATCTGTCTTTGTTTTTCCATCTTTGCTTCGATTTATGTCTTTCTCTCATCTTTTGACTTTTCAATCAGAATTTCTTTTCCTTTACCCCTGTCTGCTTCAGTTGGATTTTTCTTTGACGAGCTTGAACTACCACCTTCACCATTCAAACCTATGCTTATCCCTTTCTGAATAGGTTTTGTTGTATTTTTTGTTGACATCACAGTAGTAGTTTTCGAAACAATGGGAGTAGGAGTTTGAGTTGACACTACCTTTTCAACTGTTTTAGCTTTATCTTCTCCTCCTTTGTTTTGTTTCGAAACTTTAACAACCTTCTTCTCCTTTTCTCCCCCTTGCACCCCTGCGACAACAGGTGGGGCACCAGTTGGTAAAATATTCGCAAATTTAGATAAAGGAGCCACAACTTTCTGAATGGCTTGATCAAGGAAATGAAACTTCTGAGTTAAGAACTCAGGAGTTAAGAACTGAGTTGTAGCAGGATTTGACATAAGATCTTTTAATTCACCAAGTAGAGCACTGATCTTTTCGAAATTAATCACATCTTCACTGGCCTTAGCTTCAACCTTAGGAATTAAGGATTGATAGCACTCAACCACTTTCGTTACAGCAACAACAATTGTATAAACTGTGCTTTGAAGTGAAGTTTTAGTTGTACTCAAGTTGTTGATTTCCTTTGAGACTTCGACTTTCATCTCCTCAAGCTTTCGATTAACATCTTCTCGCACAGTCTTGACATCTTTAACGAACAGAACATGACGTTCTTTCACTACCATTCGAAGCTCTTTAATTTCCGAATTGAAAGAATCAGCTTGAGCTTTGACTCTCAATTTGTTGATCTTATCCATCATATCCATTTGTTTCTAAATACAAAGCTCCTGGGCCTTGAGCATAACATCAACCTCTATTCCCGAAACTGAGTGCTTTGCTCCAGAGTCAGCTTGGGATTGAAAGATAGAGTTGGGTTTTCTATTGAGGATTTTAAATTTCTTTCCAGACATCAACATGTGATCTAGAATGTTGTCTTCCTCTGAATCGAATTCCAAATCAGCAAACGTTCCTCCGAAAACTCCTCCATCCGTTTCATCATCGGAACTAGGTTTTGGTGGATCAGTGGATAGAGATTGGAAAAGTGTAGTGAATGGTTGTTGTAGAATATGTTCAAATGTAGGTGAATTTGTGGTGGTTTGAACTTTCAAAATAAAGGGTGGAAGTGAAACACTTACAGTTGAAGTGGGTTTGAAAAAGGATGGAACGATAATACTTTGAGTATCCGACTTCGTGCCCTCACCCATATTCACATCGGCACCCGTATCAGATACATTTACACGAATGTCTGAAATTGGAACCTCCTTAGTAACTGATTTGGTTAATACAATTTCGGGTGGAATTATTGTTGTGTTTGGTGGAGTTGATGTAGTGATTGGAGACTTCTTTCCCAATGGCGTTTCTGGGACATTTCACTTTCAGAAGATTCTTCGTGAATCACTAACTTTCGCTTCTTCCACTTCTCAGCTATATGCTTTGCCATATCTTCATCTCTTCGCTTTTTCGAGGATGGAGATACTGGTGCAGGGATTTCACGAACTATGACCCCTCTCCTATTGAGTTGAGCTTTTCGAACAGTAGGAGATTGATCATCAGATGAGGTTCGTGACTTGTGAGACCTCTTCTTTAATCGCTTGAACACCCCTAATTTCGAAGGTATTAATTCCTTCGAAGAACCAATTGTTGTCTTCTCCTTAGGCTTATCATCTTTCTTCAAATGCTTCTCCTTATCAGCAACAGTTTTCTTTGGAGACTTAGCCTTAACCTTCTTGGGGCTTTCATTTACAGGAATTTCAATAAGTTCCTTCTTTGACTTTGTTGACTTCTTAGAGGAACCTTCATCATCTTTCGGTAACAAGACTCCAGTTTCTACTGAAGGATTGACCTTCTTCAAGTATGCCACCAACACTGAGTTCGACGGATCTATCTTCTTGAGTATAACATCTGGAATCCTTGCAATATTCAGAAATACCTCAGCATCATCTTCCACAGACTTAGGAAAATGATACTTCAAGAACTCTGCTTTAGGTTCATCAGCAGGAACCTGAATTTCTTCTTTCTCATAAACATATTTGATGATCAGACTCCAGTAATGAGCACATGAAATTCCTTGAACTACATTCGTGTTCTCAACGCTTTTGAGAAACTCCTTCCACATTTGCGAGGCGTAATCTACGTTCAAATCGTAGTAGATAGCTGCAACCATTGCATATACTTCCAAACGCCCTTTGTCAAGACCTACAATTCGACCTGTTAAGCATCGAAGATAAATCCCAAATAGAAAATTCCAAATACATGGAAGACCCAGCTTCTTGAAATCACTGATCTTGGTGATTGGTGGTTGATGACCCATCTCGTTGAACATATGAATCACTTGGGAATTTGAAACCTTGTAGAACGGAGGCGAATTAGGGATTACCAGAATCTGAGTAACAACTTCTTCGTGAGACGCACCTTCTTGTCATTCACGAGATTGAAAGTTACAATATCCATGACCTTGCTGTAAGTAGCAGTAGAACCATCCATCGACAACCTAGTCATTGGTACATCGAATGAGTTGAACATGGCAGTTGAAAGACCTGAATATTGAAGTGCAACAATCAACATCTTAAGTTCTTCATGGTACAGTGCAACATCAGCCTCGACTTGGTAATTGGTGCTTTGAAGCTTCATTATCGGTTGGGATGAAGCATCTTCAGTGGTGTGGGTTTGAGCAGCAGCCATTATTGTAGGGTTTGAAAGCTTTGAAGAACAGATAGAATTTAGGGCTTTAATCGTCTGAGAATTTTCAACGCGTAATGATTAAAGGAGAAAGCAATTTCCTTTTATATGTATCCTCAATTGAATTCCAAACGATTTCATTAAAGTCTTAGCCACGTTTGTCCTTGAAACTCGCACCACTAGCCGTTTTAAACACCATGTCAGATAAAGTACCTTGAAACTCGCATCATGGTTGCAAACGATTACATCAAACTGTTCGTGAGTACCAAGCGGACAGGATCGAAAACCTTCGGCATGGAGGTTGGGCTCTTTCGCTTTTAGGTTTAGAAGCGAAGTCATATGCCAGACTTTCGAAATCTTCAGCCTGAGTTGGTAGTACTCAGATGCTCAAGGATTTCGTGAGTGCAGTGTGCCAACGAAATGATATAAGAAGAAAAATAAAAAAAATTTGGATCTGTGATGTCGAAAAATAAAATTTCGACACAAAGGTAGTTAAATCCCAGGCAAAGATTGCTTCGTTAATTATCAAGAGAGATAATCAACTGCTTGTGTGGTTTCCCGTGAATTACAATCGAATACTTGTAAAGAAGTATCGAAGGGCTTCTTTTATAAGGCTTCTTGGGCGGTTTGAAAATTTCGTTACATTTCAGCACTAAACATAAGTGTGATCAATTGTAACCAAAATTACCTGTTTGACCAGTGTAGTCAGTGACAAGTATGCTTTGTATAACTTTGATTGTGACTAAGATAATGAATAATACTCATACTGAATCCATATTCAGAAAAATAAAATCCCAGCTGGATCCTGTTGGGAAACAAATGTCGTGGGATTCGAGCATTTGATCAAGATCACTCATAATGAAAGAATATGATTTTAAGTATCGAAAAATTGGTACGGAAACAAATGTTTCGTGAAAATCTGGAATATAGTTCCCCGTCAATTCCTTAAAAATTTCATAAAATTGGGTTTCACTTTCATCACGGCCTCATGAATCCAGATCATAAACACATATTTTTGATATGTCTAAATCTTGATTGGTTTTTATCAAAGATCTCTTGGACATATGTCATTGTGTGTGATTGTGTTAAAAGTTTATGATGAAAAATATTTGTTTTCGAAGTGATTGTACCTCTGCTATGTTTGGACCAAGCAGTGAACTCTTAACTCCTTTGAGAAGAGTAAGGTAGCTCAGGGACTAATGTGAATACAGCCTGATTGGGAAGAAATTTTCGTGATAAAAAATTTCATTAACGCTTTCGAAAATACACATTGAGTCAATGGAGGCTTTGGTCGACATGCTGCAACATGCTTCTAGGGAAAACCTAATTTGTTCAAAGTTTTCAAAAAATTACCTTACCCCAGAAGTGCAAGCACCATTCTTGAAAATCTTCATTAAAATCTACATGATCTAAACAAGAACAAACTACAAACAACAAAAATCTTTTTGGGTTTTATATTTTTGAAAAAGAAAGAAGAAAATATTTTTGTGATTTTTGATTTTTCGAAAATATAAACAAATAACAAAAAATATTTTTTGTATTTTTGATTTTTCGAAAAAGAAAGCTAAAAGACGAAAATATTTTTGTGTTTTTCAAAATTTTCAAGAATAAAGAACTATAAATGAAAATGTTTTTGTAATTTTTAAATTTTTCGAAAATAAATGACAAACAAAGAAATTTTGAAAAATTGAAATGTACCATACTTACGAAATTTTTTCACTCCAGATGTCGAAAACGAAGCGTGTCGAAGCGCTGAACGTGAACAGTAACCTTTGAATGGTTAATACTAGTAGCCTCTGAACGATTATTCATTGCCTCTAAATCGACACTTTTCCTTAACACCAAATTTGTCATTCATTCGAAATTTGTCCTGGAACAGAATGTTCTTCGATCATTCCCAAACCTGTTAAAATTCTAACAAATGATTTTTCATCCAATGGTTTTGTAAAGATGTCAGCAAGCTGATCATCTGTCTTTACAAAATATACTTTGACATTTCCATCTTCCATATGATCTTTTATGAAATGATAACGAAGTGCAATGTGTTTTGTTTTCGAATGTTGTACTGGATTATGACAAATGCGTATAGCACTTTGCGAATCACAATACAATGGAATCTTTTTCATGTTGATTGCATAATCACGCAATTGACTTTGGATCCATATGATTTGAGAAGTGCAAGCAGCAGCTGCAACATACTCAACTTCAGTAGTTGAAATTGTAACACAAGTGTGCTTTTTCGATTGCCAACTCACAAGATTCCCATCTAGTAATTGACATCCGCCACATGTACTTTTTCGATCAAGACTACAACCACCCAGATCTACATCTGAGAATGCTTGAATGAAAAAACCTGATTTTGATGGATACCACAATCCTAACGAAATTATTCCTTTGAGACATCGAAAGATATTTTTCACAACATTTAAGTGTGGTTCTCTGGGATTTTCTTGATACCTAGCACAATTACAAACAGAAAACATGATATCAGGTCGACTTGCAGTAAGATAAAGCAACAAACCTATCATGCTCCTGTATAAACTAAGATCAACAGCATGTTTATCTAACAAAGGTGTTAGCCTTGTTCCAACCGTCATTGGTACTCTTAGCTTTGTGCTATTCGTCATTCCAAACTTTTCAAGCAAATTCTTCGTATATTTTTCTTGATTGATAAAAATTCGTTCTCTGCTTTGACGAATATTTAACCCCATAAAGTTGTTAATTTTTCCCATGATACTCATCTCAAACTGGCTTTTCATCAAATTCTCAAATTCACTAGACAAAGCAGGGTCAGTAGAGCCAAAAATAATATCATCGACATAAATTTGAACAAGCATTAGATAATTCCCAACTTTCTTTCAAAACAATGTGGGGTCAACTGATCCTCGTTTAAATTTTGATTGTTTTAAGAAATTGGTAAGTGTTGCATATCAGGCTCTTGGTGCTTGTTTTAACCCATAAACAGCTTTATCTAAGATATAAACATGATCAGGAAATGCTTCATTTATAAAACCTGGAGGTTGTTCAACATAAACTGTTTCTTCAAGTTCACCGTTGAGAAAAGCACATTTGACATCCATTTGGAAAACATCAAAATCCTTGTGAGCTGCATAGGCTAAAAATATTCAAACAGCCTCGAGTCTTGCGACAGGGGTAAAGGTTTCTTCGTAATCGATACCTTCTTGTTGCGAATAACCTTTAACTACAAGCCTAGCTTTGTTTCGAATAATATTGCCATCTTTGTTGGTTTTATTTTTGAAAATCCATTTTAAACCAACAATCGAAACATCTTCAGGTTTAGGAATTAATCTCCAAACCTTGTTTCGTTCGAATTCAGCAAGTTCAGATTGCATAGCAACAACCCAATCAGAGTGTTCCATAGCAACCTTAACTGTATTTGGCTCTATTTTCAAAATAAAAACATTAAACATGCAAAACTCTTGATGAGCATTAAGTACCTCATTCTTTGCACGAATTTGAGCTCTTGCCAATACTCCATCTTGTGGATTCCCAATGACTTGTTCTTTTGGATGATTTCTTGTCCATTTTTTAAGTGGTGGATATGTTGGATCAAAATCCAATGGTGCATCTTCGTACATGTCATCATTTTCTGAACCTCCAATAGAAATATTATCAGTTGAATCATGAAAATTTTCATTTTGATTCACATTCGTTATATTCGTATCCATATGCTCCCTCTCAACATTATTATCATTAGGATGCTCCCTCTCAACATCTTCATCCATTCTCCTATGCCCCCCCCCCTCGAAATAATTCTCCCCCTCAACATGAGAAGTCGAATTCAAGTGCTCCCACTCCACTTGATCATTTAGCATGCTTTCGCCAATTCTAGGAGAATTCGATGCTGAGTGTAAATCTGAACTTTCGTGTATCAAGGTCGAATCATCAGAATGTTTTGAAGATTTAGGAATTTGATTATCCATAGCATGAACTTCTGCATCAACAGCCCTGTCAAGAACACCAAATATAAATCATAATCAAAATCTATCGAATGAATATTGACAGATTCATCATTTGATTCATTGATAATTGGATGTTGTTCAAAACATTTTTCGACACTTTTCACATAGTAATCATCAAAAGTGAGATTAAACATTTCTTCTACTTTTCTCGTTCGTTTATTCAACACTCTGTAAGCAACCAAAGTATGTGAATATCCCAAGAACATTCCTTCATCAGCCTTAGACTGAAATTTCGAAAAATTATCCTTAAGATTCATTATAAAACACCTGCATCAAAAAACATGAAAAAATTTGACATTAGGTTTTCGGTTATTGATAATTTCATAAAGAGTAATGTTGAAAAGACGATGAATGAAGGATCGATTTTGAGTAAAACATGTTGTCGAAACTGCTTCAGCCCAAAGATATTGAGGAAGATTCGCATATGTTAGTATCGTTCTAGCTGCTTCACAAAGTGAACGATTTCGTCTTTCAACCACACCATTTTGTTGTGGTGTATATGGTGAAGAAAAATTATGCGAAATTCCTTTATCTGTTAAAAACGAATCAAGAACTTTGTTCTCAAATTCAGAGTCATTATCACTTTTGATCTTTCGAGCATTCTTCTTTAAGCTTTTCTCTATTTGCTTGATGAAATCAATCATTGTTTGGGCTACTTCAAATTTTAACCTGAGAAAATATACCCAAGTAAATCGTGAAAAATCATCAACAATGACTAAAATGTACCGTTTCTTGTTGAGTGTATCAATAGTTGATGGTCCATATAAGTCAATATGAAGAAGTTCCAACGGTTCAACAATGTTCGAGTCTATGACAATTGGATGTCCTTGCCTATGTTGTTTCCTTGTTCGCAAGCTGCACATAAAGTATCATTGTCAAACTTTAAAACAGGTAATCCTCGAACAAGATCATTTACCACCAATTTATTTAGATTTCGAAAATTCAGATGAGAAAGCCTTCGATGCCATAACCAGCTAACATCTGATGAAGCTTTCGAAAGTAAGCACACTGAAGGTTTCCCAACAATTGGTTTGATGTCGAGAGTGAACATGTCACCATGTCTTTTGGACTTTAACAAATCTTCTTTCGTTTCAACATTTGAAATAATGCTCCCTTCTTCGTTGAACACCACTTGATTCCCAGTGCCCACAACAAGTTGCGAAACACTTATCAAGTTATGTTGAAGACCTTCGACATAAGCAACGCGGTTGACTGTAAACTGCCCATTCGTTACTTTTCCATATCCTTTCACTTTGCACTTGTGATTGTTTTTTAACTTCACTACTCCAACATTTTCTAAACTTCGAAAATTGCGCAAGTTTTCCTTCCTTCTAGTCATGTGACGTGAGCAACCACTATCAATATACCATTTTTCGTCATATTGCTCGTCACATAAAACCTGTAATTATTGGAAAGTTTTAGGTACCCAAGGTTGTTTGGGTCCTTGGTGATTAGTTTGAAAAACAGAATGAAAGTTTGAACTTATGACCCAATTGCGAACTTTTGATTTTAAATTATCAGTTAAGTCTACATCATGAGTTAAAGTCTTAGAAGTATGAATTTTCGAAGGTTTAGGATTGTCAATGACATTCGCCTTCTTCTTCTCAGTTGGATTTCCATCACTCTTGACTTTCGAAATTGGTCTCCATGTTTTAAAAGAAGGAATGGATTCTTTTGACGAAGAACTTCCACTTGAAGATTCATTCAAATATTTCTCATACACATCTTTGATTTGTTGATGAGAATATTTTCCAGATTGGAATGATTTTCCTCTGCCTTCTAACCAATGATCGATGTTGTTCATTTCTGAATGTCCTTTGGTGTATGAAACATTTGAAGGTTGTTTCACGGATAGATTCGGAAAATTCGGTTTTTGTGGAGTAAATGTCACATTTGACTTTATTCGAATATTCTCAAACTTTCGAATTTCATCATTTGAGTAAAAATTTGTTTTTGTAGAAAATCGATTTTGAAAATTCGATGATTGTTGTGTGAAAGAATTTTGTCTTGAAAAATGATTTTGCGAAAATCTTTGTTTATTATTTGTTTGAAAATTCCTTGAGGATTGAGATGTATGAAACTTCTTTGTTTGACCATTTTGATTTGAATTCTGTGACAAAAATGTGGTTGTTTGAGATTTAGATTTCGAAAAATTATCTTGTGATGATGTTTTAGACAAAGACGTTTGTGTTTGAGTGGGATTTTTCTTAACATCTGAATTTGCTAAAGAATTTGTCTTAACAGATTAAGACATTAACGTTTCGGACTTTTTCTTTGTCAAATCATTTGGTTTCTTTCCATTTCCCACAACTTGCCAAAAAAATTTCTTTCTTGCTTGCCTTTTCGAAATTCCATTTTCTTTCGAAAATTTCTCAACAAGATCCTTAAAATCTTGCGAATTGAGTTTAACATCTTGATTAGTTTCAACAACATCTTGTTTTAAAACTTCTTTTGAAATTTCTTGTTTTTCAACCCATTTTCGTTGTGGTTTTTGTCTTTGAAAAATGTACGAATTCTTTGTAAGATTATTTTTGACAGTGCTTTGATTCGAATAGAATCCTTCATCTGATGTTTTCTTGTTATCTTCTTCAACCATCTTGTTGAATTCTGGTTTGATATTATTAACATTCCCAGCAGTGACAAACACTTAATTTGGAAAGATAACATCATCTGTGCACTTGAAATTTGGATACACAACCGTATTTGTCTCTAGATAATGAGCACCTTTTTCTTTCAACACTTTGTCGAAATTTTCTGTATCTCCATATACTTGATCAACAACAATTCGTGGGATGGTTGTTTCTTTAGAAACATTCTCTTCTATCTTAGAATTGTTCGAAACTTCATCCTCTTCCTCATCATCACTACTATCAGTTTGACTATCTCTGACATTCACATGATCGAAATCACAAACTTTCGAAGTAGAGGGTTTGTCAGAGTCAATCTTAACCATCGAATCATTACATATTTCTTTGCCTTTAGACTTAGATGTGACATTAATGACAGATAACTGAGAACAGTTGACAATTTCCTCTTCCTCAATTTCACTGATTTCGCTAAAACTATCATAATTATCTTCGATATCATCAAAATTAGATTGAGAGTCAGATTTCGAATTCTCAGTTCTTTTCAAAATTCTTATTTGTTCTCTTTTGGTCAAAGTATCATTTACAATTTCAATAAGTTCATCAGCATCAAGATATTCATCTATTTTAACAATACCACAAGCAAATAGATTATCAGGCACTCTATCAAACTCTGCTATGGTTTTCTCACAGTCATAAGATATGCTATCAACCTTTTCTCTTTCGAAAGCAAGAAAAGCTAATAACTTCCTATGTTGTTCTTTGCTTATATCAGATGAATGATGTAAAGCAGTTAATTTTGCATAAAGTCTTTTAGCTGAATTACAATATATGTTTCTTTGTGCTAAAAGCATCCTTACATCATTTTCCGAATTCTCCCTATCACAACCAATGTTTTTCAACTGAAGTTCAAGATACTCTACTCTGCCTTTTTTCGAATCCAACAACTTTTGGGTCTCTAGCAATTGAGTACTATATTTCTTAGCTTCGTTACTAGCAGACACAACAAGAGAATCGAAATAAGTAACAGTATCATCAAAAGTAGTTATCTCTGAATCATAAGCTTGTAAAGGAATATTAAAAGATTGAAGAATAGAACGTACCTTGGTAGTCATCAGTGATTTATCTCCACTTTTGGTCACGAAACATCGACCAGTCACCTCTTCTTCATCTTTTTCTTCGAACTTCACATACATAGCACCATGCATCGGATTACGCATCTCCTCATCATCTAATCTAGATGAACAGATTTGATAGGTACCATCATCCTCTCCTTCACCTCTAGCAACCAAATACATTCCTTTTGCTTTTGCACGAACTTCCTCCAAACGCTCAACATAATAAGCTTCGTCTTTCACTTTGTTCTTCTTTTCATCCTTCTTACGAAGCATACAGTCATTCGCCATGTGATTAGCTCCATGACAATAATGACAATCAATTCCCGAATCACCTTTCAGCTTCTTTTCGACTTTGGTCTCATCTACCTTCGCATCAATCTTCTCAACCTTTTTCTTGTCCTCACCCACAGCTTTGTTAACAAAATTTCCTTTAGCATCACCTGGCTTCGACTTTGGATTAAATTGTTTCTTGAAAAACTTTTTAACTCTGTTTTCGAGTAAAAAGCAACAACCTCATCATCCAAACTCATTAGAAATCCTTCTTCATCAGAATTCTCTTTCTCAAGTGTCTCTTTCTCAGAAAATTTCGAAACTAGTGCTAATGGACCACCTAAACTCATTTTTATTTCCTCGGAAATTTCATTAACTTCACCTTCGTGAGTCTTCAACAAGTTGTATAGATCATTCAAGGTTGAATTGTCGAAACTCTGCTGAATTTTCACCATCATGCTAACATTTCGCCATTCCTTGCGAAGTCCCATGATGAAGGTCAGATTGAATTCCATGGTTGACCTTGTGATTCCATAATGATTGCATTTGTAAATAAGTTCATTCAAACGATCATAGTAGCCTTCAATGGATTCAGCATCCTTTTGTTTGAACTCCTTTAACTCAATCAAGCACTACTTTACTGAATTAATCTTCGTCTTCTCACTTCCTTGAAATTTCTCTTTGAGAGTGTTCCAGATCTCCTTAGCAGACTTACAACTACGTACATAGTTGTAAACAACTGGTGGCAATGCACCTCGCAACTCCCTCATGCATCTTTTCTCACTTTTCTTCAATCTCGTAGATTGATCACTAACAGCTTATGCTGAACCAGAAGAACCAATGTTCTGAACATTTGGAGGAGGAAGAACACTTCCAAAAATGCAATTCCAAAGTTCTTCAACTATTCCATTTAGATAATCTTCCGTCTGATCAGCCCACTGATCATAATATTCAGGGATTGACATAGGAATCTTCGTAGAAGATCCTAGAAAATGAGAAAAAGAGGTAATCGTTGTAACATCCGGTATTTCGGGTATGATAGATCGTGTTTCAATTTTGAGGATTTAGGAGGGACTCAACGAGTCGTAGGTCTGACTCGCCGAGTCACGTCGAGTTGATCACGTGGATTTAATGAGCGGACTCGACGAGTCCAAGTATGGACTCGCAGAGTAGGTACTGGGCAGAGAAAACCCTAAGTTCCGGGGTTGGAGCCTATTTAAAGGAACTTATGACCTTGGATGCGCCTCATATCTCCTGTGAGAAACCCTAAATCGCCATTGGAGCCAAGGGAGAGTTCTTATGATGAAATTAAGTAGTTTTGGTGTGATGTTGCAAAGGAAGAGAAGGGATTCAGCTAGAAGGACCAAAGGAGGTTGTTATTCGGAGACATCCAAGCAAGGATCTCCATTCTAAGGTAGTATTTCGCCCCTTCCTTCTGTTTTGTGTAGAATCCTTGAATCTACGGTTTTCTTTACCCTTTCTTGGATAGTATATAATGCGTATGAGGGACCAATGTGGAAAACGTATTGGATCTGGACCTTAAGAGGTCCAGAGAGTCCCAGCCTTCCATCAGGGTGGCTAGGCAATATGTCTACCGTAAAGTAGTAGTATAGCATGAACCAGTTGTCAGTAGGGACTGAGACGGTCAAGGGCAAAGAGATACCCCACTTGAGTATAGTAGAGCATGTGTTAGTCGCAGCGTCGGGCGATCACAAGGAGTATATCAAGGCGGTATCCCTTACGATCTATGTTGGACATCGGGTATGGGAGTGAAGTCCCTGCTCGTATGGTAATTTATGTGATGGAACGATGGTTTGGGAGTTGAGGATTAGGAGTATGGTGATTCATTATTTCCGAACTAAGAGTCAGGATTATTACAGGACAGTCGATATGACTGGAAATGGATTGGTATGAGATTCGGAATGATTAGTGGCAGTCATGATGAGAAGTTTCTGAGGATTTCATCAGAAATCTAGGATATTGGAGTTGCTTGATCTCCATCGGGGAGATTATTGCACGTTGCGTAGCACCTTCCAAGAGTAAGTGTGATGTTTTCGGCAGAAACGGTCTGTAAGATAGATTGTTAGTGCGCCAATTGGTGATGGTTCGAACCCTGAGTGGGGGAGAACCGGGTAATTTATTGAGGGGATCTAAGATTTGTTCAAAAGCGGATAGAGATCTGGATATAGAGATCTGCGGTTCAGGTTCATGAGATCATGGGTATTGGTGGTCGAGGCGAGTCGTAGAGCGAGATAATGCAGATAGTGCATGTTGAGAACGGATGAGTGACCCCACGGAAAGTATACGTTGGTCGGACACCTTGAAGTTTGTAGGAATTCCTCGAGATTACTATGGTGAACTCGAGATGGTAGGCTCGTAAGATTGGTCCGGTAGTGGAGAGAATTCTGGTTCATTGTATGGGCTGTTATGCGGTTCTGGAAAGGGCATGAATTGATTAAGCAACAACTTTCGGGTCGTTATGAGGATTCTTGCATGAGTTTTGAGCAATATAGAAGGAAGTTTCGGATTGTCGTCAATATGTTCTGAATCATCGATGATTCCTTCATATTTCAATTGAGAGTTGGGATACTCCGTGGTGGCGTGTTATGAAAGGAAAATTTGTTGTAAGATTCTAAGGGAATACGTAGGTGTATCTGTGTATGATGCTGAAAGAAGGAGAACAGGGGTTGAGGCAGTACATCATGAGGTTATGTGGTAATTTGCCGAGGTATCCAAGTATTATGACCTGAAGTTCGGATTAGTTTTAAGTCTTGGGTTGAGACTGCAAGTGGCGTATTGAGTATCTGCGGTACCAGTGGGAGCCCTTGGGTATTACCATCAGGAGGGATTATTTGAGAATAAGGATTGTAGTGGGGAGAGGTTGTTGTCATGCTACGGGAAGCCGTAGTACTCACTAGTCAGAGGTTGTTGTGATGCTACGGGAAGCCGTAGTACTCACTAGTCAGAGGTTGTTGTGATGCTACGGGAAGCCGTAGTACTCACTAGTCAGAGGTTGTTGTGATGCTACGGGGAGCCATAGTACTCACTAGTCAGAGGTTGTTGTGATGCTACGGGAAGCCGTAGTACTCACTAGTCAGAGGTTGTTGTGATGGTACGGGAAGCCGTAGTACTCACTAGTCAGAGGTTGTTGTAATGCTACGGGAAGCCGTAGTACTCACTAGTCAGAGGTTGTTGTGATGCTACGAGAAGCCGTAGTACTCACTAGTCAGAGGTTGTTGTGATACTACAGGAAGCCGTAGTACTCACTAGTCAGAGGTTGTTGTGATGCTATGGTAAGCCGTAGTACTTACTAGTCAGAGGTTGTTGTGATGCTACGGGAAGCCGTAGTACTCACTAGTCAGAGGTTGTCGTGATGCTACGGGGAGCCGTACTACTCACTAGTCCGAGGGAGGTTGTTGCGATGCTACGGGGAGCCGTAGTACTCCTTAGTCAGCGAGAGGTGGTTATGAGGAAGTACTCTTTGATCAAAGCGAGAGGTCCCCATATTTTTCGGGAATTGTTAACTTCTGACTTGAGTTGTGGTTGTCGCATCATGAGGGAATTGGAAAAAGTGGTATTCGCGCGGATTGCAGGTTGAGTCATGAGATGTTTGTTTCATTGGGACAAGTGGTTACAACTTTGGGTCGGACCAGACTCTCGAGTTTGAGTTTGGCTTTGGTAGTGCGTTGGGTAGGCAAAAGGAGACTCTGGATTCTGAGTTGGATTATTGGTTGAGGGGTATTGTTGTCACCCGATATCTTAGACCCGACTGAGGTCAGTTCGTTAGTACGGGGGAATATCATGAGGTGCATGAGGCAAATGATTATTAATTCGGCTGAGGTCGAGGGTGAGACGATTTCAGTTAGGAGTATAGTAATCGTTGGGGTGAATAGAACTTTGTGACTTGTGTGTCATTGGGCCGAAATAGTTGATGTGAGAAGGAAGTCAGTGAGACACTTGGAACAGGTTATGAGTAACCTTTGGAAGTTAATGGCCAGTTGAGAGATGACCTAGTACCCAGTGTGGAGTAGGGATCGTTGAGAGTAAGTTGGGGTCTATGATTATAGATGTTAGGGGACATTTTGAGGGAGCATGATTACTTTCTTATATCTGAAGGTATGGTGTTGAAAATTCATTGAACCGGTGGGGTTCGATTTTAGGGCAGGAGACGATTCTCTGGTGTAATGTGCCCCTTTCGTCTATAGAAGTGTGTTTGAGATTGTTGGGTACGTATGGCATGGGTGATCAGTAACCGATTGTTGGGTTTATATTTGGAAGTCAGAAGGGATATCTTAGCGGCAGCGGAGCCGGTTTTGTTTCGAATTTAGGAGTTCCTGGTCGGGTTCAGGTATCCATGGAGGAAGATATCGTTTTGGTGTGAGATCCTTTCAGTGGTGCTTTTCGGGTGTTTGGTTTCTATCTATGTGGTTTGAGAAGCAATTTCGAGGGCGAAATCAAATTAAGTGGGGGAGATTTGTAACATCCGGTATTTCGGGTATGATAGATCGTGTTTCAATTTTGAGGATTTAGGAAGGACTCGACGAGTCGTAGGTCTGACTCGCCGAGTCACGTCGAGTTGATCACGTGGATTTAATGAGCGGACTCGACGAGTCTAAGTATGGACTCGCCGAGTAGGTACTAGGCAGAGAAAACCCTAAGTTCCGGGGTTGGAGCCTATTTAAAGGAACTTATGACCTTGGATGCGCCTCATATCTCCTGTGAGAAACCCTAAATCGCCATTGGAGCCAAGGGAGAGTTCTTATGATGAAATCAAGTAGTTTTGGTGTGATGTTGCAAAGGAAGAGAAAGGATTCAGCTAGAAGGACCAAAGGAGGTTGTTATTCTGAGACATCCAAGCAAGGATCTCCATTCTGAGGTAGTATTTCGCCCCTTCCTTCTGTTTTGTGTAGAATCCTTGAATCTAGGGTTTTCTTTACCCTTTCTTGGATAGTATATGATGCGTATGAGGGCCCAATGTGGAAAACGTATTGGATCTGGACCTTAAGAGGTCCAGAGAGTCCCAGCCTTCCAGCTTTTTGCAGTTCCATTGGAGTTATGAATCTAGGATGCCATTTTTAGAGCTATTTCACCATATAGAGCCATATATGTGTTGCATGAGTATAAATACTGGACCTTTATGTGATTATTGGGTGTTAGAAGGTCAGATCTATAAGTTAGAGAAACAGATCTGACCTCAGAAGGTCATTTAAGTGTTGCCATGGCGGGAACTCGCCGAGTCTATAAGAGGACTCGACGAGTCGAGTTGGGTTGCCCCGCGATTCGTGACCAGAGGTAACCCGTCGAGTGAAAGGTTAACTCGACGAGTCGAGTGAGGCCTCAAGAGGTTTCATAGGACACGCATGGACTCGCCGAGTCACCCGAGTGCACTCGACGAGTCTAGTCAAAGTTTGACCGTTGTCTGGAGTTGACTTCACTTGACCTTAGGGTTTTGGTCAAACTGATTCAAGGGAGGTCAAGGAGGGGTAGAATGGTCTTCTACCCATTCTATAGAGATGAGGACAAGAGGAAGTATTAATTAGAAATGTTTGCCTTATGTGTTAGGAGGAGGCACGGTCGAGGTTATCAAGCCAGAAGGTTTACTAGACATCATGTGAGGTGAGTCTTCTCACTATACTTTACCTAGAGTGGTAATTATGTGCGACCGGAAGGTCTTATGTGCTATGATGAGTATGTGATGTATGCTGTTATATGATATGTATGTGCTATGTTATGTTATGAGTATTATGATAAGGACCGGAAGGTCAACAGTGTATGGGCCGGAAGGTCAAGATGATACGGATCGGAAGGTCAACAGTGTATGGGCCGGAAAGTCAAGATGGTACGGACTGGAAGGTCAGAGAAGTGGGACCGGAAGGTCTAACAGGATTATGGGACGGAAGTCCCCTAAGACACATTAACCGGAAGTTCTTGTAGAGTATTAGCCTTGAGTGGCGTACATGTTGTATGTGGTATTTTGGGGAACTCACTAAGCATTTATGCTTACCGTGTTGTGTGATATGCGTTTCAGGTACTAGCGAGGATCGCGGGAAGGCGTCGGCATGATCTGTACACACTGATGAAGATCCAAGTGTTTGAGATTCTGGGATATGATTTCTGAGATAACATTTAATTGAATGAGTCTATAAATTATTTTATGAAATTTATTATGTTTGGAAATGAAAAATTGTTTTGAGATTTTACGTCGTTACAAGTTGGTATCAGAGCCTTGGTTTGAGGGATTTGGATGCACCTTCGGGTGTAACTGAACTCAAACTGAGGATTTGAAGAAGTTTTCATAAAAGAAACAATTTTTCTAAAAGAATAAAACATTTTGAGAAAATTAGGAGGAATGTTGTGTACGATCAGTCAGCGCCCGCGCGGTGGTTTCCCAAAATACCCTTACATTATGTGTTATGAGATATTATGTGATATGCTATGTATGCTAGAGTAAGCTAGGTATTCATATTAGGACTAGAGTGGCCTGATTTGTGATGCCTTAGCCTAGGAGATTGCTACTGCTATGAGATGCCTCGAGAGTGAGTAGGTAGCAGTGAGGAGATTATGAGGGGTCTACCGAAGGGTAGCCTGTGCTTAGCGAGAAGTAGAGTACTTGTGATCTGGGATCCTAGGAGGAGGACTTGGGGTGAATGCTGATGCGGTATGGACGGTAGTATAGGGCCCGTACTACTGGAAACACCGGATCAGTGAGCAATCCAAGTAAGAATCCTTAGGGTACTAAGGAACAAGTAGGGTTGGGTGATCGAGTACGAGTATACTCGATCGAGTCTCTGGTGTCTTTGTGTGATGTTTCAGAGACCTCGTGGTGGGTACACGTCACACACCAGAGAGCAGCGGAGTTAGCGATGACGAGATTCACAGGATGATTCGTGATGAGGTGGCCGCGACCATGCGAGAGGTCATACTCGAGATGTTTGGGTCTATTGATACCACGTTGATTGAGACGTCCGTTGAGCGATACGCTGCTGTTTCGGAGGCTGCTGCTGCTGCAGCTATCGCAACCGCTAGGTCGCAAGGGGGTGACTCGTTGCTGTATCGGGAGCTCAGAAACACGAAGCCACCAGGGTTTGATGGGACAAGATCTGATAGCCGCGAGAGACGATAACATGGTTCGAGTACCGTGATTAGTAGCAGATCGAGAGGTGATATCATGGTTCGAGTACCATGATTGGTGGCAGATTGATAGGTGGTGTCATGGTTCGGGCACCATGATTCGTAGCAGATAATGCTTGTACCGATTTCCGGTTATTCCGTCATGATTGTTTAGGCCGAGATCGGATGCGATAGAGTATGGGGCCCAAGGGCCAGACTGAATGAGTTTTGATGAAGCATACCTTGAGAGGGAAATCGGTTTAGTTCCGAGGAATCTATGATGAGATGACAGTGGGAGTCGCAAGACTCAAGGATGAGTAAGGATGGTGTTTTATGGGGGATTGCGGTCCGAGTTGAGCAATTAACTGATAGTGGAAATATCGTTTTTTGTGACCTAAGTGGTGCTATTTCTATTCCAGGTGGGGAAACATAAGAAGTATTGAGGTTTCGGTTTCTGAGTTGGGGGTGAACCCTGTGGGGTAGCATCGATAGCGATCTTCCATCAGGGTGGCTAGGCAGTATGTCTACCGTAAAGTAGTAGTATAGCATGAACCATTTGTCAGTAGGGACTGAGACGGTCAAGGGAAAAGAGATACCCCACTTGAGTATAGTAGAGCATATGTTAGTCGCAGCGTCGGGCGATCACGAGGAGTAAATCGGGGCGGTATCCCTTATGGTCTATGCTGTACATCGAGTATGGGAGTGAAGTCCCTGCTCTTATGGTAATTTATGTGATGGAACGATGGTTTGGGAGTCGAGGATTAGGAGTATGGTGATTCATTATTTCCGAACTAAGAGTCAGGATTATTACTGGACAGTCGAGCTGACTGGTAATGGATTGGTATGAGATTCGGAATGATTAGAGGCAGTCATGATGAGAAGTTTCTGAGGATTTCATCAGAAATCCTGGATATTGGAGTTGCTTGATCTCCATCGGGGAGATTATCGCACGTTGCGTAGCACCTTCCAAGAGTAAGTGTGATGTTTCCGGCGGAAACGGTCTGTGAGATAGATTGTTAGTGCGCCAATTAGTGATGGTTCGAACCCTGAGTGGGGGAGAACCGGGTACTTTATTGAGGGGATCTGAGATTTGTTCAAAAGCGGATAGAGATCTGGATATAGAGATATGCGGCTCAGGTTCATGAGATCATGGGTATTGGTGGTCGAGGCGAGTCGTAGAGCGAGATAATGCATGTAGTGCATGTTGAGAACGGATGAGTAACCCCACGGCAAGTATCCGTTGGTCGGAGACCTTGAGGTAGTTAGGAATTCCTCGAGATTACTATGGTGAACTCGAGATGGTAGGCTCGTAAGATGAGTCCGGCAGTGGAGAGAATTCTGGTTCATTGCATGGGCTGTTATGCGGTTCCGGAAAGGGCAGGAATTGATTAAGCAACAACTTCGGGGTCGTTATGAGTATTCTTGCATGAGTTTTGAGCAATATAGAAGTTTCGGATTGTCGTCAATATGTTCTGAATCATCGACGATTCCTTCATATTTCAATTGAGAGTTGGGATACTCCGTGGTGGCGTGTTATGAAAGGAAAATTTGTTGTGAGATTCTAAGGGAATACGTAGGTGTATCTGTGTATGATGCTGAAAGAAGGAGATCAGGGGTTGAGGCAGTACATCATAAGGTTCTGTGGTAATTTGCCGAGGTATCCGAGTATGATGACCAGAAGTTCGGATTAGTTTTGAGTCTTGGGTTGAGACTGCAAGTGGCGTATTGAGTATTTGCGGTACCAGTAGGAGCCCTTGGGTATTGGCATCAGGAGGGATTATTTGAGAATAAGGATTGCAGTGGGGAGAGGTTGTTGTGATGCTACAGGAAGCCGTAGTACTCACTAGTCAGAGGTTGTTGTGATGCTACGGGAAGCCGTAGTACTCACTAGTCAGAGGTTGTTTTGATGCTACGGGAAGCCGTAGTACTCACTAGTCAGAGGTTGTTGTGATGCCACGGGAAGCCGTAGTACTCACTAGTCAGAGGATGTTGTGATGCTACGGGAAGCCGTAGTACTCACTAGTCAGAGGTTGCTGTGATGCTACGGGGAGCCATAGTACTCACTAGTCAGAGATTGTTGTGATGCTACGGGAAGCCGTAGTACTCACTAGTCAGAGGTTGTTGTGATGCTACGGGAAGCCGTAGTACTCACTAGTCAGAGGTTGTTGTGATGCTACGGGAAGCCGTAGTACTCACTAGTCAGAGGTTGTTGTGATGCTACGGGAAGCCATAGTACTCACTAGTCAGAGGTTGTTGTGATGCTACGGGAAGCCGTAGTACTCACTAGTCAGAGGTTGTCGTGATGCTACGGGGAGCCGTAGTACTCACTAGTCAGAGGGAGGTTGTTGCGATGCTACGGGAAGCCGTAGTACTCCTTAGTCAGTGAGAGGAGGTTATGAGGAAGTACTCTTTGATCAAAGCACGACGCAGAATAATTTTGGGCGAGGGTAGCCCTAATAGTTGAGTTTTTGGGAGCCTGGCGGTCAAACCAGGAAAGAGGCGGGGGTCCCCGTATTTTTCGGGAATCGTTAACTTCTGACTTGAGTTGTGGTTGTCGCATCATGAGGGAATTGGAAAAAGTAGTATTCGCGCGGATTGCAGGTTGAGTCATGAGATGTTTGTTTCATTGGGACAAGTGGTTGCAACTTTGGGTCGGACCAGACTCTCGAGTTTGAGTTTGGATTTGGTAGAGCGTTGGGTAGGCGAAAGGAGACTCTGGATTCTGAGATGGATTATTGGTTTGAGGGGTATTATGGTCACCCGATATCTTAGACCCGAGTGAGGTCAGTTCGTTAATACGGGGGAATATCATGAGGTGCATGTGGCAAATGATTATTAATTCGGCTGAGGTCGAGGGTGAGACGCTTTCATTTGGGAGTATAGTAATCATTGGGGTGAAGAGAACTTTGTGACTTGTGTGTCACTGGGCCGAAAGAGTTGATGTGAGAAGGAAGTCAGTGAGACACTTGGAACAGGTTATGAGTAACCTTTGGAAGCTAATGGTCGGTTGAGAGATGACCTAGTACCCAGTGTGGAGTAGGGATCGTTGAGAGTAAGTTGGGGGTCTATGATTATAGATGTTAGGGGGCATTTTGAGGGAGCATGATTACTTTCCTATATCTGAAGGTAGGGTGTTGAAAATTCATTGAACCGGTGGGGTTCGATTTTAGGGCAGGAGACGATTCTCTGGTGTAATGTGCCACTTTCGTCTATAGAAGTGTATTTGAGATTGTTGGGTACGTATGGCATGGGTGATCAGTAACCGATTGTTGGGTTTATATTTGGAAGTCAGAAGGGATATCTTAGCGGCAGCGGAGCCGGTTTTGTTTCGAATTTAGGAGTTCCTGGTCGGGTTCAGGTATCCATGGAGGAAGATATCGTTTTGGTGTGAGATCCTTTCAGTGGTGCTTTTCGGGTGTTTGGTTTCTATCTATGTGGTTTGAGAAGCATTTTCGAGGGCGAAATCAAATTAAGTGGGGGAGATTTGTAACATCCGGTATTTCAGGTATGATAGATCGTGTTTCAATTTTGAGGATTTAGGAGGGACTCGACGAGTCACGTCGAGTTGATCACGTGGATTTAATGAGAGGACTCGACGAGTCCAAGTATGGTCTCGCTGAGTAGGTACTGGGCAGAGAAAACGCTAGGTTCCGGGGTTGGAGCCTATTTAAAGGAACTTATGACCTTGGATGCGCCTCATATCTCCTGTGAGAAACCCTAAATCGCCATTTGAGCCAAGGGAGAGTTCTTATGATGAAATCAAGTAGTTTTGGTGTGATGTTGCAAGGGAAGAGAAGGGATTCAGCTAGAAGGACCAAAGGAGGTTGTTATTCTGAGACATCCAAGCAAGGATCTCCATTCTGAGGTAGTATTTCGCCCCTTCCTTCTGTTTTGTGTAGAATCCTTGAATCTAGGGTTTTCTTTACCCTTTCTTGGATAGTATCTGATGTGTATGAGGGCCCAATGTGGAAAACATATTGGATCTGGACCTTAAGAGGTCCAGAGAGTCCCAGCCTTCCAGCTTTTAGCAGTTCCATTGGAGTTATGAATCTAGGATGTTATTTTTAGAGCTATTTCACCATATAGAGCCATATATGTGTTGCATGAGTATAAAGACTGGACCTTTATGTGATTATTGGGTGTTAGAAGGTCAGATCTATAAGTTAGAGAAACAGATCTGACATCAGAAGGTCATTTGAGTGTTGCCATGGCGGGAACTCGCCGAGTCTATAAGAGGACTCGACGAGTCGAGTTGGGTTGCCCCGCGATTCGTGACCAGTGGTAACCCGTCGAGTGAAAGGTTAACTCGACGAGTCGAGTGAGGCCTGAAGAGGTTTCAGAGGACACGCATGGACTCGCCGAGTCACCCGAGTGCACTCGACGAGTCTGGTCAAAGTTTGACCGTTGTCTAGAGTTGACTTCACTTGACCTTAGGGTTTTGGTCAAACTGATTCAAGGGAGGTCAAGGAGGGGTAGAATGGTCTTCTACCCATACTATAGAGATGATGACAAGAGGAAGTATTAATTAGAAATGTTTGCCTTATGTGTTAGGAGGAGGCTCGGTCGAGGTTATCAAGCCAGAAGGTTTACTAGACATCATGTGAGGTGAGTCTTCTCACTATACTTTACCTAGAGTGGTAATTATGTGCGACCGGAAGGTCTTATATGCTATGAGGAGTATGTGATGTATTCTGTTATATGATATGTATGTGCTATGTTATGTTATGAGTATTATGATATGGACCGGAAGGTGTAAGTCCCCATATCTGCTTGTGTATCAATCAGATCCAATTGATGGTGCGGAATCCCAATCAATTGGATGATGTCAGATCAAAATAGAAGGGAAGGAGAAGAAGAAGAAGATGAATCTATGATGTATTAATGAAATGATTGATGCTCCATACACATAGTTCACGCACACTCTTCTCTCTTGTTTCTCTCACACCTTAGAATACCCACACTTAAGCTCCATGGCTATGTCCCTCACATGCACTCCTCACCCTATATATATATATATATATATATATATATATATATATATATATATATATATATATATGGACCTAAGGCCAAGCCCAAAATACAAATAATCCAATGCTAGACCAAAAACACATGGGTTTTCGGTCCAAGCTACAATTAATCCTATACTATTTTTGGCCCAAATAATTAAAACAATAAATGCTTAGAAAACCAAAGTATAAACCATATTTTTGACCCAACAATCTCCCCCTTGGTTTATAGCTTTCTTTTCTAATTGACCCAACAAGCTCCCCCTAAAAAGTAGCTGGCACTTATTGTCAATCTTCATTGGGAGCTTGGCTTCAGCTATTATCTTCAAATTCTTCACAACGTCAAGATGATCTTGATGAATCTTAAATGAATGACTTCATCTGGAGCAGTTGGGCTTTTCTTCAAGATTTGACATTGAACGCACATTGGGTGAGGAAGCTTCATGTACTGATTCTTGAAAGATAGCGCTTTCAGCTTGAGAATCTTCAGAGAGAACTAACAGAGAGAAATAATCTTCTGGATCACTTCAGCAGGTACAAAGATAGCAGCAGACTGATTGAGGAGGTTTCAATGCAATCTGTCACATAATCTTCAATTATAGCTTCACCATGCTTCTGGGGTTGAAAGATTGAATGTCGAAAGAATAATCTTCATTTCTTGCTCCTTCGAATGAGAATTCTTCGATGATCACGATTAAAGCCTTGGCTCAGAAAATCTTCGATACAGTCTCCATGAGTCTCATCTACATCTGAATTCATTTTTTCAAGACGAAACAAAACTAAAAGAAAACTTAGCACACAATATTTTTGGATTTTTTTTATTTTCTGGAAAAATAAAAACAGAAACAAAAATATTTTTGGATTTTTTAATTTCTCTGAACAAGAAATAAAACGGAATATAACACTATTTTTGGATTTTTAATTTTCTGATTTTTGTTTGATTTTTGAATTTTTTTTTTTAATACTCCCCCTAAATTTGTGCATAGAGGAAAACTATGAACAAATTTAATAAAAACAAAAATATTTGGGATATAAAGGAGTCTTCCCACCCACTTTGAAAAAGTTGTTACCTCCTTACTGGAGGTTTCTAGCTCACGTGTTCGTTAACTGCATTTCTGGAAGGAAGGGTGGCTCAGATGAGATCTCTTCAAGGAATACTCAGGAAATTGTTGCACTGGTTGCGGGGATTGACTTCAATTTTTCAAAATTCATTTTGGAGGAGATGACTACAAATGCCAACAAGAAGTCAAAAGATCAATTCCTGTTGTACCCAAGATTCATTCAAATCTTTATCAACAAGCAATATCCCAAGATGGTCAAGACAGGAGAGATACTAGATATGAAAGCATTTGGTCCCAACACTCTAAGCTTCATCAAGCAAAATCGAAAAGGGAAAATCATGTTTCAAGGAAAGTAACCACTCGTGAAATTTGGAAAGTTTGCGGAACTGGCCGACTCATCAGAATCTCCTGGGTCCCCGGAACAAGTGTCTACAGATCAAGCATCGTCAGATCATGCAAATGTAAATGATGATGTCATCACCGTTTCAGACCATGAGAATGAAGATGCTGCTCCGTCTACCATTGTTGCTGAAGGGCATGATCTTACGAATGTGGCAGTTCAAAGTGATTTCAGTGAAGGAGGAGAAGATGATGATTATGAGGATCTTGACCTATCCGGTTACGACAGAGATGATGTAGCGGTGAATTTTGGTGTAAATGAGAACCTTTTGTCAAATGAAGATCTTGATGACTTCTTCAACTATATCCATGATGGTGCTCATCCAACACCGGAGATAAGGGAGAAAGCTGATGTTCAAGAGACTCTGCCTCCGTCTACCGTTCAGATGGCTGATTCATCAATTTCTATGGACACATCATCAGGGATTCCTCCCCTTAACAATGTTGTTCTGACATCCTATCCCATTGTAAGTGATTCCCAAACAACTCTGACCTCCCAGCCTCCTTTGAAGAGACGCAGAAATGATCCAAGGTTGGGAGTACTTTTTCCCGACCTGACTCAAACTACCGTGACTCCCCTATCTACAACATTTGCCCCTTCCTCATTTGTACCCACTCAAGAAGGTCCCAGCTCAATCCATGAAGCTGGTGGTTCGTCTGCTGGCCAGGGATCATCTCCTCCAAGGCCAGATCATGATGCTGCCTCTGAGAGGCTAGCTATGCATATGGCCCAGCAATTAAGTCAAACTCATTCCTCTGGCGGAAAAGGAATATCTTTTGAGGAATATCTTTTGGAAAGTGGGATATCCATCACTTGTCTCTGCATCAAATTAAAGTCGCTCTGAGGATATCTTCGAGCATGCTGCAAAGGAGTACACTTCGATGGTGGCAAACATCATCCAAAAGGGAATGTGGAGTGGATCGATGGAGGGGACCGATGTGATGCTGGTTGATAAAGACTAAATCATGCTAGCCGCAAACCAAGGGGGAGATTGAAAGGTCAAAGTATCTGGTTTGGGCTAGGCAATACATGTATAGATGAGTTAGGGCATTTGAGATTGTTATTTGGAGTCTTTTTGGTATTTTTAGTGTTTTCGGTCTAGGGAGGTTCTCGGTTAGGGTGTGACCGAAAACCTGTTTTCGGTCAATGTTGGTATAAATAGGTTGTCAGGTTGTCATTTGTAAGAAGCAGTTCACTGTGTGGTTTTCGGTCCATTGAGTTGTATCAGACGGTTTATAGCTATAATCGTATGCAAGCTCAATTTCAATCATTCTTCTACTCACTCATCTTCTTCTTTATTTCATTTGCTTGATTGATCATTGGTAAAAATCCTTCCATCAAGGACCTTACAGAAGGTCAACAGTGTATAGGCCGGAAGGTCAAGATGATACGGACCGGAAGGTCAACAGTGTATGGGCCGGAAGGTCAAGATGGTACGGACCGGAAGGTCAGAGAAATGGGACTGGAAGGTCTACCAGGATTATGGGATGGAAGTCCCCTGAGACACATTGACCGGAAGTTCTTGTAGAGTATTAGCCTTGAGTAGCGTACGTGTTGTATGTGGTATTTTGGGGAACTCACTAAGCATTTATGCTTACCGTGTTGTGTGATATGCGTTTCAGGTACTAGCGAGGATCGCGAGAAGGCGCCGGCATGATCTGTACACACTGATGAAGATCCAAGTGTTTGAGATTCTGGGATATGATTTCTGAGATAACATTTAATTGAATGAGTCTATAAGTTATTTTATGAAATTTATTATGTTTGGAAATGAAAAATTGTTTTGAGATTTTACGTCGTTACAAGTTGGTACCAGAGCCTTGGTTTGAGGGATTCGGATGCACCTTCGGGTGTAACTGAACTCAAATTGAGGATTTGAAGAAGTTTTCATAAAAGAAACAATTTTTCTAAAAGAATAAAAGATTTTGAGAAAAGCAGGAGGAACAGTGTGTACGATCAGTCAGCGCCCGAGCGGTGGTTTCCCAAAATACCCTTACATTATGTGTTATGAGATATTATGTGATATGCTATTGATGTGTATTTTTCATGCACTAGGTTTTTTATTTATAAATCCTAATTTATCGCATCTAAACCACACCTTACAAGCAGTGAACCCGATCGAGTATAGCATAGCTTTGATAAGTAAGGGTGTCGAACACAAGGGGAACGGTAGTGAATTAATTTAAAGTATATGATTATAGGTTACACAAAACACACAAAAGCAGTAACAAAATGGTTTATTAAATCTCAGGCGAACAATTAATTAGCAAATCTCGATAAACTGACAGGAATACAAATTTCTTTAGGTACTTTGATTTAGATGAATTACTTCTTAAATTAATGGTTAACTACTGATACAATGGATAATTATTCATTATTCACCGATTCCTAATATGACTAGTGTCATGGTCATGACTGCTAATCCTTTGATTCCAACACAATTATTAACTCATTGATCAAGTGAACAAACAATCATGCAAATCAGTATTTGGTTCGTATTAAGCAAGATTTGATTTTTTTAACTCTAATAGTCTTAGAAGTTAAATCATGCAGCGAATAGTCATTCTACTCATGCACACACATTAAAGTTCATTACTTTATTTCCTAACCCTAGGTTTTGGTCAAAACTCTAGTCATAATCACCAATGGTCACTAGACAACTATGATTCGAACTAACACAGCTAGATGGTCATCTAAACTTTATTAATTTAGCAATAGGAAACAAAACAACAATCTTTAACACATATGGATCTTCAATCAAACTTGACAAAATAAATTAAATAAGAATAAATAATCCAAATAGCAATTAAACCAATAATTCGAAGATTCATTCAGTCATAAACACAAAGTAAAAGGTTTTAACACCTAAATCAGAAAGTAAACACGTAATGGCATCACAATGGAATGCAAACATGGTCACGATAACAAACCACATGATTACCGACACGAATCCGCTCTCCAATCTCTTAGATCTTCGCTCCTGTCAGCTTAACAGCCTTTCGGCCGCCTTCTAGACCGTCAAAACAGCCTAATAAATGTTTCTTGTCGACTAAGGATTAGTGGAAGTCGAAAACTCTCTTCTGGTTAGCTGATAATCGCTTTTTATAACCCTTGGAACCGACTTACGTACGCTGGGCGTAAGTCGGTTTACGCTGGGCGTAGCTAGAAGTTCATCGCGATAAGGAAGTCCAGATGCAAGCCCAATACGATGGGCGTAACTTTAACTACGATGGGCGTAGTCCTCTTTTCAGCATTACGCTTGGCGTAACTTATATTACGCTGGGCGTAATTGCATTTTCAGCATTTTTTGTCTTTTTGCTTCTAAGCCCGATTTCCGCTCCAATCTTTTCTTTTCCGCTCTATCGAAAACTAATAGCTGCAAATCATAATTCAAAGCATTATAAGTACCTTTTAGTTCTAGATAAGAATAACAAAGGCTAAAATACTAAGATATAATGTATAAAAATATGTATAGAAATACACATATCAAAATACCCCACACTTAGCCTTTGCTTGCCCCCAAGCAAACTTACTTTTATTTTACCAATATCGCACAAAACAATCCATTTTAAACTCAGCCATTATGTCAAGACCGCAACGCATGCATTTGTGTCTAAAATTTTTCCTAAGGATCCCCCTAATTCTAAATACTCACAATCCTCATAAACACTCGCCCACTTCTTTTGAACAATGCTCATTTTATGCAACCCTCTGAATCCATCCGCAAAAAACTTTCTAACCTCAAGGTATTTTTGTAGAGCTACCCAAGCATACATAAACTAGAGAATTACAACTTTTAGAAGATACCACAACTTGGAGCTCTTGAATTCTTCTTTTCTTTGATATTTGATCGTCAATTTCTTTGAATTCACCATTTTCTTTGATTTTTGGCATCTTCCACTTTTGAATTTCTTCAGAATTTTTTTCTTTCTTTGATCTTCATATTTTGACTTTGATTGCTCCAAAAATTCTTCAATTTTTCACTTTTTGGTAATTTCTCTCTTTTTTTTTACATGTACTCACTTTTTTTTATATATATATTTCACTCAAAAACCTACATGCTTAAGTAGGGGCGCTCTACTTCAACCCTTATTGGTTAAGACATTAGTCTAAGTGCAATGACTGCATAAGTTTTCCTGGATACATTTCAGGTACAGGCTGCTAAACATATTGCATCCCTCAAACTAAGCGAAGTTGTGTTTTTGTCCCATGATTTCACTAGAATAAAGGAGGCCACAAATGCACTATAACGTGTATTGGCTCAACTAAACATTTGAGTTCTCATCGGATCATCCCATACAATATTAGCAAAATTTTAAATTATTACTAGATTTTCCTAAATTAAACTATTATATCAAGTTTATAAATTTTTAAAATTTCCTAAATCTAGCAATTTTCAAACTATTATTTCAGTTTTTTATTTCCTTTTATCGACCCCCTACCCCACACTTATTTCATACAATGCCCTCATTGTATGCATAAAACTAATTAAGCACATAAAAAGGGAGAAAAAGGAACAGACTCCCCTGGGTAGTTGTGGCGAGATCGAATGGGGCTGCAACAAGTTGCTCCAAACATTGCTGAATGACTGAAAACTGGAACTGCTGCTTCTGAATTTTCCGGAAAATGAATCAAGAACGCCGACTTCTAAGATGTGGTGCAAAGATTGCAAATAAATGCAATATGTAGTAACCATGACGTGGGAAAGTGTCAACCACGTCGTCGAGTGAGGTGATGTGGTAATTGGTGGCCACGTCGTGATATCGAGAATGGCAGCCTCCTCTCGCGATGAAAAACTCCCCCACGACATAGGAAAGTGTTAAGCATGTCGTGGTAGCCGGGATGATACTTCTACCTCGCGTCGAAATAAAACTCTATGGTGTGGGAACAGCTCATCCATACCGTAGGAGTCAAAATATAGTAAAAATGCCACTCTTCTAAATAATCTCTCACAAAATCAACACGCACCCCACACTTATGAAAAATCGTGGGTCTTGACTATAATCTTCTCACACGGCTCTCTCTAGCAACAGTCGGACCTAGCTGCTGAACTTACTGCCAGCTTTCTAAGAGCGAAAATTTTGCAAAGATCTAAACAACTAAAGAGCATCAACATGGAAAACAAAAGTACCAAAAATAAAACAACCTAAATTAAACTAATTACATACCAAATAAAAATATTAAGTCTAAGAAACGCAAAAAATAAACTAAAAATAACATAAAAATAAAAAAAAATAAAAATAAAAAGGATAAACTAAATCACTCGTCATCCTCGTCATCGTGTTGTTGTGTCCCAGATGTATCGGCTCCATCATGTCGTGACTGGAATGGTGGAGGAAAAGGAACCGGGTACTAAAATCCCTGATGGGCAAAGAATGCGGTCAACGCATCCCCATACCACTGTTTCCGACTCTCTACGTGTGCAACGCGCTCACCCAGTCTCTGAAATCCCTCGTCAATGCGCTGAGCCAGGTAACGTATATCAATCTCTGGCTCAGGTCCCTACTGCGCTCCTCGAGGAGCAGGTCTACGCCGTTGGGCTCGTCGCGGTTGTGGCTCGACTGCACCCTCCTCCTCGGCCACGTCATCGGGTACTGTACGTAAAACATCATCCTCGCCCCGCTCAAGTACACGCATCGACTCCAATAACTGAAGGCTCATCGGCCTCATATCATGAAACACCATCGATCTCGTAATCTCCCGCGTCAATAACTGATAAGATCTAGCCAAGCGTGTGATGAAGTGCCCACCGCAAATCGGGTTATCCTCCCGATGCCCCCTGGCCCTCCTACCCAAATAAACATCTAAAGCAACCGGAAGGTTCAGGTGCCTCCCTGGAGTAACAAGCGCCCATAAGAAATACAGGTCTGTAGAAGGCACTCTCTCACTATTCTTATGGTGCGTGAGAGACATGGAAATCAGACGGTGCAGCAATCTATATGTGGTAGACCGAATCATCCTCCCCCGAGCAGTAGATGGTATGTACACTCCCCCAGTGATCTCTGCCCAGAAAGTGTTTTCGTTGTAGTCATCTGGCCGGCCAGTAAGATAATCAGCAAGGAATGCCAGGAAGTGGACACTCCTCGTCTCGTCTACTGTATATATCCCAACTCGAATGGAAAGCGCAATCGCACTGCACTCCCGACTCACACCACCAAGTCTAAAGGAGAAGGTTGTCCTATCATCGGGTGTCTTCCTAGGGTCATAGGAAACTGTAGCATAAAACTCCAACAAAAATTCTCGATACACAGGCTCCTGGATCCTGAACAATCTTTCCCAACCCTGACATACGAACAAAGGCACGCCACTCGCGTCCAAGTGGGTGTATTGCAAAAAATTCTGGATCAGCTCATCAAGTCCAGTCCGGGCCGCCAATCCCCAATCAAATGAAGGTGCGATGTCAATTTCCTTAGTAAGCAGCAAACTCAAATTATTCAAATATTTGGCCTGGGTTTCATCATTTAGGTTGTGTGGGAATGGCAAAAAATGATGATCTATCACGTCCTCGGGTGGGTTTGTTCTTTGAGTTCTACGAGCCATAACCTGCAGAAAATAAACACCAAAGGAAACCAAAACAAAAATACCCACAGCAATAAACATATTTCATATGAAAAACAGGAAGTCGAGCATCAACTTACGTTGGGCGTACGTCCAGCGTACGTCGGGCGTACGTCCATGAACCCGAATCTGTCCCATGTTTGTTCTAAGGTCATAATAAACCATTACACAGGTATATGCGCAGGAGTATTTTACAAGGCAGTTAAAATACGGGACCAACCCTAGGCGTTTGTCCAGGAACTCGAACCTGTTTTCTGATCGTTCTTTATTTATCAATGATCAGCATATATTCAACAATTATACACAGGGGAAGTACGTAGGGGCAGTCAAAAATCGAGGAGTCTACAGGGCGTTCGCTAAGCGTACGTCCACAAGCTCGAAGTGATGGCTATTGGACGGGATTAAGACCAAATTACGTCCAAGGGTTTAGTCCATTGGCCAGAATCGATCTTATTAAGACATAAAGAAGCATAAATTCATATGAAATCGGTCCCAATTCAAGAAGTGTATAAACCCTAGATTTCTATTTAGGCTTAATACATCAAGTTTCATGAAAATAATCACAAATTAAAGCAATATGGTATCCGATTAACATACCTTTGTGTCGATTTCTACAAGAAAAGAAGAAAAATCGAAGATTTTTGGAAGTTTCCAGTCGCCACAGTCGAATGAAGTAAAATATGAAATAAGAACAAAAAGTCAAAGAGGAAAGATATAACCTGTAGACGTTGTACGCTGGGCGTAAGGCAACATTACGCGGGGCGTAACTCCAATTCCCTGACTAATCTGCTCGCGACCATCCGCTTAGTAAGCTAGGCGTAATTATAGTTACGCTGGGCGTAATTTTACTGTATTTATTCTCCTTTTTTTTCTTTATTAGAAATCCTTTTTTCCATCTAATATATTTGGGAACTTCTAAATATTTTTAATTGCTTCAACAACAGCCACGACATTCCGATAAGTGACACATTATAAAAAAATAAATGAGACATCATGATCACTTGTCTTTATCGAGATCAAACAACAATGGTTGATTAAAACCCTTGCACGCAAGAAATGGTTTGTGAAAACAACAACTTTCGGGACCGGTTAGAATATTTCCTTTTTTTTCTTCGTACCTTTAACTAAAAGTAGAACAAGAGGTGACCTAACTAGTCAAGAACAGCAAGAGTTTGGTCTTCTACTTAACCACCACAATACGCCTTGCTATACTACGCCCCATGGATTGAGTTGGAAAAATCAACAAAGTAGTAGGCTAAGCAGGTCAAAAATTCCCTAATCGCTTGCAATCTCGAAACCCATGCAAAGAGTAAAACCAAGCAATGCGTATGATCACGAATTCCTGCACATAAAAACAAAAACCTTCCCGACAAGTAACATGATATCAACGAAAATAAAATAAAAATAAAATAAAACTAAAAAAAATAATAACAAATAATCAAATAAACTAAATTAATTGAAAACCGTTCCCCGGCAACGACGCCAAAAACTTGATGTGTATTTTTCATGCACTAGGTTTTTTTATTTATAAATCCTAATTTATCGCATCCAAACCACACCTTACAGGCAGTGAACCCGATCGAGTATAGCATAGCTTTGATAAGTAAGGGTGTCGAACACAAGGGGAACGGTAGTGAATTAATTTAAAGTATTTTATTATAGGTTACACAAAACACACAAAAGCAGTAAAGAAATGGTTTATTAAATATCAGACGAACAATTAATTAGCAAATCTCAATAAACTGACAGGAATACAAATTTCCTTAGGTACTTTGATTTAGATGAATTACTTCTTAAATTAATGGTTAACTAATGATGCAATGGATAATTATTCATTATTCACCGATTCCTAATATGACTAGTGTCATGGTCACGACTGCTAATCCTTTGATTCCAACACAATTTTTAACTCATTGATCAAGTGAACAAACAATCATGCAAATCAGTATTTGGTTCGTATTAAGCAAGCTTTGATTTTTTTTTAACTCTAATAGTCTTAGAAGTTAAATCATGCAACGAATAGTCATTCTACTCATGCACACACATTAAAGTTCATTACTTTATTTCCTAACCCTAGGTTTTGGTCAAAACTCTAGTCATAATCACCAATGGTCACTGGACAACTATGATTCGAACTAACACAGCTAGATGGTCATCTAAACTTTATTAATTTAGCAATAGGAAACAAAACAACAATCTTTAACACATATGGATCTTCAATCAAACTTGACAAAATAAATTAAATAACAATAAATAATCCAAAGAGCAATTAAACCAATAATTTGAAGATTCATTCAGTCATAAACACAAAGTAAAAGGTTTTAACACCTAAATCAGAAAGTAAACACGTAATGGCATCACGATGGAATGCAAACATGGTCACAATAACAAACCACATGATTACCGACACGAATCCGCTCTCCAATCCCTTAGATCTTCGCTCCTGTCAGCTTAACGGCCTTTCGGCCGCCTTATAGACCCTCAAAACGGCCTAATAAATGTTTCTTGTCGACTAAGGATCAGTGGAAGTCGAAAACTCTCTTCTGGTTAGCTGATAATCCCTTTTTATAACCCTTGGAACCGACTTACGTACGCTGGGCGTAAGTCGGTTTACGCTGGGCGTAAGTCGGTTTACGCTGGGCGTAGCTAGAAGTCCATCGCGATAAGGAAGTCCGGATGCAAGCCCAGTACGCTGGGCGTAACTTTAACTACGATGGGCGTATTCCTCTTTTCAGCATTACGCTTGGCGTAACTTATATTACGTTGGGCGTAATTGCAGTTTTCAGCATTTTTTGTCTTTTTGCTTCTAAGCCCGATTTCCGCTCCAATCTTTTTTTTTCTCTCAATCGACAACTAATAGCTGCAAATCATAATTCAAAGCATTATAAGTACCTTTTAGTTCTAGATAAGAATAACAAAGGCTAAAATACTAAGATATAATGTATAAAAATATGTATAAAAATACACATATCAGCTATGTATGCTAGAGTAGGCTAGGTATTCATATTAGGACTAGAGTGGCCTGATTTGTGATGCCTTAGCCTAGGAGATTGTTGCTGCTATGAGATGCCTCGAGAGTGAGTAGGTAGCAGTGAGGAGATTATGAGGGGTCTACCGAAGGGTATCCTGTGCTTAGAGAGAAGTAGAGTACTTGTGATCTGGGATCAAGTGCAAAGAAATACCCTACTTGAGTATAGTAGAGCATGTGTTAGCCGCAGCGTCGGGCGATCACAAAGAGTAAATCGGGGCGGTATCCCTTATGGTCTATGCTGGACATCGGGTATGGGAGTGAAGTCCCTGCTCTTATGGTAATTTATGTGATGAAACGATGGTTTGGGAGTCGAGGATTAGGAGTATGGTGATTCATTATTTCCGAACTAAGAATCAGGATTATTACTGGACAGTCGAGATGACTGGTAATGGATTGGTATGAGATTCGGAATGATTAGAGGCAGTCATGATGAGAAGTTTCTGAGGATTTCATCAGAAATCCGGGATATTGGAGTTGCTTGATCTCCATCGGGGAGATTATCGCACGTTGCGTAGCACCTTCCAAGAGTAAGTGTGATGTTTCCGGCGGAAACGGTCTGTGAGATAGATTTTTAGTGCGCCAATTGGTGATGGTTCGAACCCTGAGTGGGGGAGAACCGGGTACTTTATTGAGGGGATCTGAGATTTGTTCAAAAGCGGATAGAGATCTGGATATAGAGATCTGCGGTTCAGGTTCATGAGATCGTGGGTATTGGTGGTCGAGGCGAGTCGTAGAGCGAGATAATGCATGTAGTGCATGTTGAGAACGGATGAGTGACCTCACGGCAAGTATCCATTGGTCGGAGACCTTGAGGTGGTTAGGAATTCCTCGAGATTACTATGGTGAACTCGAGATGGTTGGCTCGTAAGATCAGTCCGGCAGTGGAGAGAAATCTGGTTCATTGTATGGGCTGTTATGCGGTTCGGGAAAGTGCGGGAATTGATTAAGCAACAACTTCGGGGTCGTTATGAGTATTCTTGCATGAGTTTTGAGCAATATAGAAGGAAGTTTCGGATTGTCGTCAATATGTTCTGAATCATCGACGATTCCTTCATATTTCAATTGAGAGTTGGGATACTCCGTGGTGGCGTGTTATGAAAGGAAAATTTGTTGTGAGATTCTAAGGGAATACGTGGGTGTATCTGTGTATGATGTTGAAAGAAGGAGATCAGGGGTTGAGGCAGTACATCATGAGGTTCTGTGGTAATTTGTCGAGGTATCCGAGTATGATGACCTGAAGTTCGGATTAGTTTTGAGTCTTGGGTTGAGACTGCAAGTGGCGTATTGAGTATATGTGGTACCAGTGGGAGCCCTTGGGTATTGGCATCAGGAGGGATTATTTGAGAATAAGGATTGCAGTGGGGAGAGGTTGTTGTGATGCTACGGGAAGCCGTAGTACTCACTAGTCAGAGGTTGTTGTGATGCTACGGGAAGCCGTAGTACTCACTAGTCAGAGGTTGTTGTGATACTACGGGAAGTTGTAGTACTCACTAGTCAGAGGTTGTTGTGATGCTACGGGGAGCCGTAGTACTCACTAGTCAGAGGTTGTTGTGATGCTACGAGAAGCCATAGTACTCACTAGTCAAAGGTTGTTGTAATGCTACGGGAAGCCGTAGTACTCACTAGTCAGAGGTTGTTGTGATGCTACGGGAAGCCGTAGTACTCACTAGTCAGAGTTTGTTGTGATGCTACGGGAAGCTGTTGTACTCACTAGTCAGAGGTTGTTGTGATGCTACGGGAAGCCGTAGTACTCACTAGTCAGAGGTTGTCGCAATGCTACGGGGAGCCGTAGTACTCACTAGTCAGAGGGAGGTTGTTGCGATGTTACGGGGAGCCGTAGTACTCCTTAGTCAGCGAGAGGTGGTTATGAGGAAGTACTCTTTGATCAAAGCACGACGCAGAAGAGTTTTGGGCGAGGGTAGCCCTAATAGTTGAGTTTTTGGTAGCCTGGCGGTCGAACCAGGAAAGAGGCGAGGGTACTCTATGAAGAATGAAGGTTCTAGAAGCGACGGTATGGCATTCCATGCGTGGTTGGAAATTAGGGCATCTCCTAAATGAGCTAATTATGGATGGTTCTGGCCCATCAGAATTAGGGTTTCACATGCTTGCCTATAAATAGGCTAATATTCTCATCATTGTAATTTGCTAGATTTTTATGAGAGCTCAAAATAAAATACAATTTAGAGTGTTTGTAATAGCTCTGTAAAGTTAATAAAATTTTCTCTCTCTCATTCGCTTGTAGATGTATGTCACCTTGACCGAACCACGATAAATATTGTGTTCTTTTGATTTATGTTTTTCAGAAGTTTTTTGTGAGTTCACCGAAGTTTTTTTTTTTAGTTGTCTGAAGTGTTTACCTTGTTTTGTTGTCACCCAACAGAAAACAAATTTCCCATAATCTTATCTTGGTTTATTTCATTGTAATCTTATCCAACTGATTCAATTTTGATTTTAGAGAATTACATTTGAATTTAGTGGTACAAATGTTTGATGCAATTTTTAAATCGTCTAGCCAATATTAAATATTAAATTGCAAAATAATATTTTCTAAAGTTGAAAATAAAATGAGTATGGGTTTATTCATTGTAAACTTATCCAACTCAAATGTAAACTAAATTATTCAAATTTGATTTTATCAAAATCAAATAATATTTTCTAAACTTTGACGTCATAATTTTTTTCTAATTTGTAAGAGTATATTGTGAAAACCGATTAAGTCCAATTGTAGTCTAGGAGAGTTGGTCGTTTGGTGTATAATTTATTTTAACACGGAGTTCTGACACAAAATCCAACCATACGAGGACTTTTCGACGGTTTGTAAGAGCACCTTAGCAATAGGGGTGTCAAATTGGATAATTGTGTCGTGCTTTTGTGTGACACGATACAATATGAAAATCTTTTATCTGACACGAACGCGGCACGACATGATATCATGTTTTTTTTCGCTAACAATAAAAGAAACCAATTAAAATACGACGAACACAACACAACACAAAAAAGATAACATAATATAACTATTAGTTTATCTAATTCATACTTAATCATATATCACATGACAAAAACGACAAACACATGCTAAATCGTGAACACGAGCACAACACGACACAACATCTTGTTTTTTAAACTTGGCATGAAAACGATGAATTCAAATTTTAATTTCGTCCCGATTTCATATATTTATCGCGTATTTTTGGTGTATCTTATCATCGATTGACACCCCTACTTTGCAATCAATTGAATAGTTGATAAAGTCCAAAATCACCCTCACAGCCTAAGACCCTAAGTATCTCCTCCAATTACGTCAGGATAGAATGGTATATAAAGAAAAATTACAAATGAGTACAACTTCATGGATGGCATCGATATTGTAGCTTGTCAGTTGAGCAAGCTTTACCGAAAAGATTCAAACTAATATAATGATGTCATCATGGATATGACCACTTACTCCCCTGTCGACTTTCTTTAACCCAAATACCTCATATTCGGCTTTTCTGTCACCTCTAGTTCACACAAATTAGCCTTCTATGCCCATTATCACTATGCATTGAAGATGCAATATATTGGATCGAGTGGTTGCATGCTTATGTTATGATAATGTTGTATGCAGAGTATTTTCCCATGCATATCTCATCTCATTAATCAAATATAAGTATGTTAACATATGGGCTTTAAAGGAAATAATCAAAGTGGGCTTTACATAAAATACACACAAATAAATATACACTAACAGCACCCCTCCCCCCCCCCCGGCAGTCAGAACGGGAGGTTCACGGATGTTCAGACTGGATTCGAAATCAAGAAATAATGTAGATGGTAAGCCCTTTGTGAAGATATTAGTGTACTGAAGATCGATTAGATTCTTAAGCAAACTAAAGAAAAGAACACGACAATGAACCAAGCTTAGCTTAATGATTAAAAGATCACGCCTCAGAAGAGCTCGACCAAGAACTTATGCTATAGAGGCGTGATTAGGGTTACAAGAATAATTATCAAAAGCGTGTCTAATAGGATGCATGCATGCACCTTAAATACTCTAACCCTAATAATAAATACCGTTTGGACAGGCCCAAAACCGGGTTACAAATAGTATACAAAATAGCCCAATAAGACGCAACACAACACCAAACAATCTCCCCCTTTGCGTCAATTGAGGCGAGAGATGCTTCACTGTTGAGTCTTCTTGATAGTCTTGAAGAGCTTCGGGATCACAGCAAGTAAAGTACTGCGAAAGGAGATATACCATCTGATCATATCGTTGTAGTTCTTCTTTGCAGCAGCATCATTGAGTCGACACTTGTTAACAATCTCCAACATATGTTCTAAGCAGGACGTGCAGAACAAGTGTTTGTCTGGTAAAGCAAACAGACATTTCTGGAAAGCACCGGGAGCACTTGTACCCCGTTGGAACATCACAGTCCAGTGCTCTGTGTCTATCTTTCCCATTCGCATCTTGTTGATATCGCTTGCTTTTCCAATTGGATTAATTGTGGGCTTTCGTTTCAAAGCAGTGGCGATTTCAGTGTCAAGCTTCCCGACTTCATAAATGTATGAAACCAGCATTCACTTTAGATGAGCCAAAATGGGTTCGTATTTTTGTTCTTCGATTAGCAGGAACTTGAGCAGCAGAATCCAATCATGTGGATTAAGGTTGGGCAGATCAGCGAGTGAACTCGTGCATACCATTTTATGATCCCCTTGTTGCCTTGAACTTTGCATTCACAAAGCTCCCTGTTGTGATTGGCCCTGTGACCTTGACAGTTGTTATCTTCTGAGCGCTCCAGGTCAGGTACTGAGGCTTGGAATGAGTAAGATAGAAGTCGATTAAGGCTCTATCCACTTTCGCGTTTGGAGAGGGAACGGTGGCAATTGAATCAAAACAATGAAAAACGAAGGCTCTTCGAGTAATCGGCATATCAAACTGAGAGTCCTTCGTATTCTCTAGATCAAAGAAAATGACCGGCTCCAGCCAATGAACACTTGGGAGTTCAACTGCCTCATGCAACAATCTCTCCAACATCCACAATGGAAAGAGTGTTTTTCTGCTTTCCAAAGTGTCGTGAGCCTCCTTCTCCTTTCATTCCCTTTCCTCTACTTCCTTCGAGATACGAGCATTTTTGTTTAGCTCATGGTCACGAGCCTTTCGCTTCAATTGAGCCTCTTCGGTTTCTTCTTCTTCACTATCAACCATCGGCTCTTTTCCTTTCAAACCCAAAGCTACATTAACCTTCGGTTCGTTTTGCTTTGGTCTTTACCCTGCCTTTGATGTTTGAACATTCTCAATTTCTCCCCCTTGTTTCGGAGGGACAGGGGCCTCAGAAACACCTTCGATTATGTTAAGGAGAGCTAGAGCAGGACGGAGTTTATCTACCAAGTGCCTGCGAACACTGATGGTCAGAACGAAGTCATGAGCTTCAAGGAGATTGGAGAGTAGTGAATTGACAACTCCTACACAGCTTTTCAGAATCTCTCTTTCAGACGTGAGCTCCTCAATTTGTTTGTTTGCTTGTTTGAGCTTGACTGTTTGAGTCTTGTATTGAGTGGTTCGGAGAGCAAGTCCGTCCATGATCTTGCTTTCAACAGCCAGATCTTCTTGGAGCTTGTCAACCCGAGAGGAAATAGAAGTGTGAAACTCTGTGTTTTCTGTGTGGAGACCAGAGCGAACCTTTTCAAGGTTTTCTTTCTCAGCTCGAAGCGAAGTGCTGAGCTTCTCGATTGCTGCAGTGGCCTTGGAAACATTGTTCTTGGCAGCAGTCTGAAGAGTTTGCATGAGGGCATGAGAATCTGAAATTAGTTTTTCGACTTTTTCGGTCGCTTCCTTGCAAGATTGAGCTGAAGACTCAACAGTCGCAGTTGCTTTCTTCATGGAGACAGAGTGCTTATTCACAAGGGTATCAAATAAGGCTTTGATTGCTGCCTTAGAATAGGCTTGGCTTGAGGAGGCGCTGGAGGAAGCGAGGAGAGAATCCAGCTTGGCATTTATTTCTTTGAGATGTCGGTGAGTGACAGGAGCATCATCATCACCGTCTTCTTATACAGAAAAGGGACTATAGTGGAAAGCATCAAAATCCAGTCCATCCTCACCGACAGGGGGGTCAGAGTCTTCTTGTGGTTGAGGAGATATAGGAGGTGTGGTTGAGGTAGAAACAAAACCTGAAGTTTTTTCCCCCGCATCAGATGCGTTGACATTCACTGGAGGTTCATCATTTGTATGGGTAGTGGTGGTTGTGGTGGTTGTGGTGGTTTCGTTGAAGATTGGTGGTGGGAAAGGAATTGATGTTTGTGGCTGAGGTGAAACAGGTGGTTGAAATGAAGCGATAGTGATAGGATTTGTAGATGAAGGAGGTGGAGATGGAACATGATCATTGAAATTTACCTATGGGTCGTTTCCGTTGACATCTTCCTTAGATTCGCTTTGAGGAGCAGCATCAGATTCGCTATCATATGATGATGATGATGAAGGAATGAGAACCTTACGAACCGGTTTCTTGACCCTCTTTCGTTTTGGAGAGGAAGGAGTAGGCTTAGTTGATTCGCCTCTTGTCTTTCGCTTCTTGGGAGACTTAGCAGGAGTAGATGGACCTTCTTTCTATTGTTTTGGTCTTCCCCCTTTCTTGACCTTATCAGCTTTGTCAAGAGTCAATTGCATCTCTGGAGTAATCACCCTTGGTCCTGAGACTGGAAGCTTCTTGTACTCCTGTATAATCTTACTTGCCCCAGTCACACACGTATACATCGACTCAGGAATTGAACCAATAAAAGAGAACTTGGAGGTGTCAGTGACGATGATCTTGGTGGTGTGAAATGTAGCAATCGATGACATGAGAGAGTCTGCCATGACTGGGATGTTGTACCTCTCGGTAGCACGTTGTACAACAAGGGTCCAAAAGCGACCACAGGAAACCTCGTTGTGTCGAGTAGTGGAGGTTGTGCTTTACACCAGTTGAGTCCAGATGACAGAACCATAGTCCAGATTGATCCCATGGTAGAGGCTATAAAGGATCGTCATTATTGACTTACTTGCACAATCTGACCCAGAGACTCTTTCTAAAAAAGCCTTGATGAGAAGAGTGAATAGGCCGTTCCATTGGAGAGGAAGGTTGGATTTCTTGAACTTGGAGATGGCAGTGATGAGATCAGTGTAGCCCATATGATAGAACATCTCGATGATTTGAGCAGTGGAGATGGAATCTGGGTTCACCATAGAATCGACATAGGTAAGCCCTAGAAGAGAGCAAAACCTATCCTTGGAGATGGAAGTCTTGTGCTCAAAGATCTCGAACAAAATTCTTTCCTCCGTCTGAACGTAGGATGCTGAAGAGTAGGCCTTGGATAGAAGCGACATTGGAACACACTCGACCTTGGTTAAGGCATGGACCAAAGGTGAGTACTTCAGACACTCGACGATTGGCAGCATGTAGGCGTCGTACTTGAAGGGAGCCAAGTCAAGAATCAAGTTTTGATTCTTTTTGATGGTGAGAAGAGATGTCTGATCAAATTGTTCTTGAACTGAGGAAGAGTCAGCCAATGTTGCAGGTTGGTGAAGAAGATGAACAGTGGAGAGAGTTATCGCCTTTTAGGGTTTGTAAATTCTTGAGAGTGATAAAGTTTGAATCGTTGATTGAAAACCCTTTTTATACGATTGATGTGAGAGAAAAAACAAATGACGATTGCGTGCCAACCCCTAATTTGACGCCTTGAAAAGTGGGATATGACAATTTTAGCGCCTGAAAAGGTGTCAGGTGACGTCAGGCGGCGTGAGAAATGGAAGCGTTTCAAATTCCATGCACCTTACTTTTTGAAATCTTATCTGCAATAGCCGCGTCATCAACTCTTATCCCCAACGTTTCAAATCCTTGTGCTCTTTTAAATCTGTAATCCCATTTCGCTTTTGAGAAACAAATTGCATAAGAACATATAAAAGCGAATCTGTGAAACTGAAAAATGGCATAAGTGACACGAACCAGACTTTTGGAAAATCAAAAAGATCTTCGTCCAAGAGTGTGCCAAAGATAAAGAAATAAATCAAATTACATATGTGGGATTTTAGTGATGTCGTATATGACATAAAACTAAAGATCTCGGGTACGAATCTCTTCCTTCAAAGTCAAGATAGACTAAGAAGTGTTTGTGTGGTTTCTCGTTGAAGTACGATCATTTGTTTGTTAAGAAATAATGAAAGGGGTCTTTTAAATAGGCTTTAAGGTTGGCTTTTTCTTCAACCAAACTACGAAACTTGAAATAAGAACGAAAGTTGGATGAAGTACTCGTGTGACCGGTGTAGCCATAACAACAAGTAGGTTTGATTATTTTCCAGTGACTTGATGATGTTGTAGAAATCTCAAAAAAATAAAACTGGATCTTATGGGCAGAAAAGTCTTGGAATTAGAACAATTCATAAAGATCTCGCAAAAAGAAAAAGAGATTTCATGGTACAATCCACAAAGGTGGATTATCGTTAATTCCATGGTGAAAATCTAGAACTTTTAATTGTTCACCATCAATTCATAAACATGTATGGATTTTGGGTTTCACTCAATTCGTGGTGATAACGAGATTGAAGATCATTAACGCAGATGTTGTGTAACCGTAAACCTCAGTGGTAAATGCTGAGAGTCTCAAGGGTTACGGTCATGAAGATGAAAGTGATGGAGAAAAATTTGGAGGTGGTTAAAGAAACGAATGTACCTCTGCTGAACGAATCATGACCAAGCAGACAACTTTTAACTCAATATGAGAAGAGTAAGGTAGCTCATGACTTATGTCAATTTAACATCCTGATTGGGAAAAAACGATTTGTATATATCGAATCAGTAAGGCTTCAACATAGAGTCGTTGAGGCTTTGGACAACATGTTGTAGCATGCTTCTAGGGACACTTAGCTAGTACATAGATGTAGGAATTATACATGCCCCATCATTCGTTTTTAGTGATCTAACCTGTAATGTTACTGAAAGAAATAACAAAGTAAAGATAAAAATAAATATAAAAAAAATATTTTTGTATTTTGGTGTATTCTGAAAAAGAAATAAAAACAAAAATAAAATATTTTTGAATTTTGAATTTTCTTTCAACAAAAACGAATCAAATATTTTTGGTTTTTATGATAAGAAAATTGGTAAACAAAACATAATATACAAAGTATACAAAAATTCCAAACCATGAGAGAAGAATTGGCCATAACAGAGAAATAGTCGGTCGCCTTTACTTCCAGTAACGAAAGTTGAGCGAATTGGGGTGAACGTTTGTGCCAGTTTGTGTCCCGAAAAAATCGGAAACGAATTGAAGCGAGCGTTCGTTCCAGTTCTTGTGCCAAAAAAATAGTGAAGCGAATTGAAGCGAATGTTCGTTTGGGTTCGTGTCCCAAAAACTAGAAACGAACGGAAATGAGCGTTCGTGTCAAGTCGTGCCACAAAACAATTGAAACGAATTGAACCGAGCGTTCGCATCCATTAGCTTGCCGAAATATCAGGAAGCGAATTAGAGCGAGCGTTCGTTTCAGTTCGCTTGACACAAAGATGATGCAAAAACGAACATTTGGCCAGATTTAAGTTTGATGTTCAAAGAGAGGTTGGTTTAGGAACTGATTCAGCTTCCATCATTCCTATGCCTTGAAGTATTCTGTTAAAGGTTGCTTCAGGTAAGGCTTTCGTGAATATGTCAGCCAATTGATCAGCGGATCGAACGAAATGTATCTCAACGTTGCCATCTTCCACATGATCCTTGATAAAATGATACCTCAGTGTTATATGTTTCGTCTTTGAGTATTGCATTGGGTTGTGATAAATGCGGATTGCGCTTTCAGAGTCACAATAAAGAGGGATTCGTTTCATGTTTAAGCCATAGTCTCGTAATTGGCTTTGAATCCATATGACTTGAGAGGTGCATGATGCAGAAGCAATGTACTCAGCTTCAGCTGTTGACAGAGAGACGCGGGTTTGCTTCTTTGATTGCCAACTAAAAAGTTTGCCATCAAGAAATTGGCATCCTCCAGTTGTGCTTTTTCTATCTAATCTGCAACCTCCCAGATCAGCATCTGAAAATGCTTGTACGAAGAAACCAGTTTTTGCAGGATACCATATGCCAAGAGACGAGAAGTATCTAAAGATGTTCTTGTCTGCCACCATATGAGGTTCGTGTGGATTTGCTTGGAACCTAGCACAATAACTAACGGAAAACATAATATCTGGTATGCTGGCTGTTAGATACATCAATGAACCTATCATTTGTCGATAGAGAGTCATATCAGCAGCAGGTTTTTCCAGAGAAGGAGTTAGTTTCGTTCTGAATGCCATTGGAACCTTCACTTTTGAGTCTCCTATCATGTCGAACTTGGCCAGCAAGGTTTTCATATATGCTTCCTAATTTATAAAAATGCCTTATGGTCCCTGTCTTATAAAAATGCCTTATGGTCCCTGTCTTATATTTCGGAATTCAGCTGTTAAGCTAGGATTCGTAGAGCCAAAAATGATGTCATCAACATAAATTTGGAAGATCATTAAGTGGTCACCCTCTTTCTTGCGAAAGAGGTTGGGTTAACCGAACCTTGTTTAAATTTATGTTGGGTCTTGTATACTACAACATCCTATGGTGCACATACAACCCTAAATGCCTTGGATCTATGTGTGACATCCCCATTTTCACGGCCAGAAAAGACCGATTTTGTTTATGCTTTATAAAAATCAGAGTACCTCTTTTAATAAAAAGTGTGGCGGAATTTGTTCCCAGAAAAAAACATGATAATTACATTATCAAAGCATTTCCGAAGAAATGTATTTTTATTCATTTTAAAACATTTGGGATGTCTTCGTCAATACAGAAACATAAGCATAAACAGAACTTACATTCATTTACACTAGTGATCTACATCTCTTTTAAATCTCTTAGTGTAAAGTAGCTTCGTATCGACACCTGTGATACAAATAAGCTTGAGTGGGTCAGGTTGGGAAACCTGGTGAGTACATAGGGTTTTCAACCCACAATAATATAATTATTATGTTTAAACATCAAACAATCGACCCAATTACCCATCCTCATAATCTTCCTTACTCTTAAGGGTCTACCCTAAGAGTCATCTATCCTGCATTCGTTCATTCCGAAGTCCCTTGCTTCCAGTTTTTATAAGTCAGGCACTAAGTCCATAGCTACCAACGTTTATCTATCAGGTACTAAGTCCATAGCTACCAGCGATTATCCAATAGGCACTAAGTCCATAGTTGTCGATGTTATTTATTAGGCACTAAGTCTATAGCTGCCAATGTTCACTCATATCATCTTTCATCTCTCATCATTCATCTACCCATGTTTCACCCAACATATTCGTAGATATAAAATACATATACAGTTTAAATCATCTAAAACATGTAAAAAATCGTTCATCCAGCATAGATAGCAAGTATACAGGTTATATGCACACATAGCACGTAATTTATATAAAATACTTCATATCTATGTGCAAGATGAAAGTAACTATGCACTCTACCTGTAAAGGTGGTGACTCGGCACTCGGACAGCACTTCGTTACTGTTAAAACAATTTTCCTTGGACAAAACAGCAGGTTTTTTCTCAAAACCGGGCTTCGTTGGAGCAGCGTTCCCGAGCCGAAAGGCTCTTCTTCTCGGGGCCATCGGGCGCTCCGGGGCTTCCGCCTCGTGCTAGGGAGGTTCCTAGGCTTTTTGGGGGGTTTAGGGGCTAGAGAGAGGTTCTAGAGAGAGAGAGAGATAGAGAGAGAGAGAGAGAGAGAAGTTGGAAGGTGTGAGGAAGAGTGTAAGCGTCACCTCTTATTTATAGGGGCTGGAGGGTCACTCACGTCGTGAGCCATTGATGCTCACGTCATGAGCCAGCTGGAGACACTCAGGCACACACAAGGTGTAAATTAGCTGATTTTCAAAAATTCATAACTTTCGCATACGAGCTCCGTTTTCGACGTTCTTTATATCCACGCGTAGGTAAAAATAAGATCTACAACTTTCATTTTGACTTCGTCAGCTAGTTGTCGACCAATTTTAAATTTAACAATACAAGGAGATTATACTATTAAATGTCCGTGTAAAATTCATAACTTTTACATACGGACTCCGTTTTCGTCTGTCTTTTTACCGTTGAGTTCCTATAGGATTTTCTGGGGAAATACACAGTTAAACAATACCTTTTACTTACAACAGAAAATACAGGATTTTTATCCGGATTACATCTTTATATACATTCCAAAAACAGAAAACACACATGCATTAATACTTGATTTTGACACATCACTTTCAACCTATTTTTCAGAAAATATCGGATTTTCTGGTGTTTTACTAACAATACAAAACTTTTCGTTCGAACATGCTTATGAACTCACCAACATTATATATGTTGACGTTTTCAAAATAACTTGTATTCTCAGGGAATCGTTAAGCGCAAAGGTATACAAGAACATGTGGAATTTGTTGAATTTTGTTATCATCATACATTAAATATTTTGGGCATGTAACTTATGATACTATACTTGATGTAAGCAATGTTGGTTGTATTTTGATATGTATGATGACGGTGTTGTCTTGTTTCAATTATATACATTGTGATGATATTACAAGATGAAGTCACGCACAAGCCCCCGGACGTTTCCGCCGTCTGGTTCAGGGGTGTGACAATCTTCCATCAAAAACTCATCTTTTGATGCTCATTGTCTCTAAATTGAATAGCCCGGATCTACGGGCATTACAATTATCTCCCCCTTAGGATGATTACGTCCTGGAATCATCAACGAAACAGGGCTTGTATAATGACTACATACGTTATCTCTTCATCCTAGGTGATAACCGTAACTTTTATGTTGCTTCGAACGAGTATCTAACTCGTGGACTCCTTGACTGCAGGCGGTGTTCGATCTTGCACCTGCTCCCTATCTCACGTTAGACTGCAAATTATGTCCTTCAAGTCACAATCTCAGTCCTTACTGGAGACTCCTTTCTTCTTCTTAACGAACTTAAGATAAGTTCTTTTATTACTACAATGGATCGATGTGTCATATTCTAATGACCTATCATCGTATGTTGCGACGCTTAGACTCAGGTCTCTTAGAGTCAAATTCCAGAACAGACTATACCTTCCTTCATGTTCTAATGTGATATAATCACATCTTAAAAGTTAGCATTTCTAGTTACAAGCAACTATCGCGATACCTCTACTGATCGCTTTGATTAGCTTTTATTTCAATCTTCCGTCTTAAGCCAGATGCTACATCGGACTTGGTTCTCTGAACCATGTAACATACTCATCGCAGTCGGACTCAATTTGATATGACCACTAGGGTCGGAATAACAATCATCTTCTTAGTCATTACCGAAACAATGGTAATGACATATATGAACAAAACGGAATCAATTACTAGCTTCTTGGTAACCTTGTGACTTTCCCTAATCCAAGTGTGAGTCCTGTGCTTCCGGTAGTATAGGCCTCTACTACCATTCACACCTACTCATACTCGTCCCAAGTATTGTCTCGCAGTTCTCCAAGTCACCATACAAGAAAATCACATAACAGCTTAACATATCAGATAGCAAAACGAAGGTTTATATTATTCCTTGAAACGATTACATAGGTGTTCAAGTTCACCCTAGACTATGCCTCTAATAGGCTACATCATATGATACTATCTGCATGGCTACTGCATAACTCAATTTGCGGATATGAAGTCCTTATCCTTGATTCCTTGCGTTGTTGTCTGCTTCATCGAGGATCATGTGGAATGCCCTTGGTTTTGGCGGTGCCTCTGGCCTTGCTGCTTCATTTTTCTTTGGGCAGTCTCTAGACATGTGCCCCTTGCCTCCGCATCCATAGCACACCTTATCATTCTGTGTACAATCCTTGGAATAGTGGTCGATCCTCCCACACTTGTAACAAGTTACTTCTTTATTGCATCTTCCGAAATGCTTCTTCTTACACTTTTCACACAACTTGGCTCCATACCTTTGGTCATCCAGTTTAGACTTTGATAACTTTCCTTTATTATCAGGTCTTGAGGATCCTTCAAGCTTCCTCTTCTTGCCAACTTCAGCTTTCTCCAGACCCTTTTCCCTTATTTGGGTCTCAACATTCTTAGCTGCCCAGATGGCGGCTTTCAAAGTGGTTGCTTGCTTGACCATTGGACCAAAGTCCGCTGGTAATCCATGGGCAAACTTGTTGACCTTGGAGAGTTCAGTTGGTATTAGGTAACGAACAAGCTTCATCTTCTCCGTAAAACTTACAGCATACTCAGTAACGCTCATTCTTCCTTTCTTTAGATTCTGAAACTCGTTGTTGATCTCTAGTAGATCCTGCTCAGAGCAGTACTGCATTTTTAGTTGCACCAGGAAATCTTCCCAAGACATCTTGCTTGCTTCTCCTTTGGGAATCGTATTAGCTAGTAGTTTCCACCAGCTTAGTACCGCAGACTTTAATTGTCTGACTGCAAAGACAGTTTTCTGCTTGTCGCTACAGTCACAGCTCTCAAACACCATCTCTATTTCGGAGATCCAATCCATAATCTCTACAGGTTTTGGGCTTCCCGAAAGACTTGGTGGTTTTGCACCCAAGAAATTCTTATACATTTGCCCATCCTTTTCATTTCCCCTCTCCGGGCCATTCCTTCTTGCCCCTTGGGTTTCAGCTTGACTCATAGGGCGGCTATAGTTTCCTTCCTCCGATTGCTTGGGGACCAGTTCAGGTTGTATGATCGGTATTGTAGCTTCCTCTCGGTTCTGTTGAAGTAAGTGTCTGGTCTCCTCCATTTGACGATCCAACATCATTTGGATCATTGCTTGTACCCCAGCCATCGTGATTGGCTCAAGATCGGCTACCGCAACGGGTATTTGCTCAATCACTGGCGGTTGAGGCGGTTGGTTCCTGTTTCCATTTGCGTTCCCGGCTCCACTTCTGGTTCTTGCCATTTTGATCTAAACACCAAATCAAACGTTCGGTGTGTAATGACGAGAATTAAGATATGATAGATTTTATTTACGATTGACGCATAGATCTCCTTATTACTCCGAAAAGTTATATGTCAGTTTTAATATCGTAATTAAACGTTTAGAAACCTGAACACATAAAGTTTCCAACTCCGGTCGGCAACAGACCATAGATACGATCATATAACGCATATCATAAATCATTTAGCACCTAAAAGCATGTTAGGCATTTTCCTTAATAATCTAGTGCTTGTGTCTATTCATGTGTATTACCTAAATTCATTAGACACACTCCTCATAATCATTTCTTAGCATTCTAAGTTAAAGTCTAGAAATAAATCCTTATTTCTAGTTCGCTTAAACTAATGCTTTGATACCAACTGTGACATCCCCATTTTCACGGCCAGAAAAGACCGATTTTGTTTATGCTTTATAAAAATCAAAGTACCTCTTTTAATAAAAAGTGTTGCGGAATTTGTTCCCAGAAAAAAACATGATAATTACGTTATCAAAGCATTTCCGAAGAAATGTATTTTTATTCATTTTAAAACATTTGGGATATCTTCGTCAATACAGAAACATAAGCATAAACAGAACTTACATTCATTTACACTAATGATCTACATCTCTTTTAAATCTCTCAGTGTAAAGTAGCTTCGTATCGACACCTGTGATACAAATAAGCTTGATTGGGTTAGGTTGGGAAACCTGGTGAGTACATAGGGTTTTCAACCCACAATAATATAATTATTATGTTTAAACATCAGACAATCGACCCAATTACCCATCCCCGTAATCTTCCTTACTCTTAAGGGTCTACCCTAAGAGTCATCTATCCTGCATTCGTTCATTCCGAAGTCCCTTGCTTCCAGTGTTTATAAGTCAGGCACTAAGTCCATAGCTGTCAATGTTTGTTCGTAAAGCACTAATTCCATAGCTGTTAAAGTTCATTCATCGGGTACTAAATCCATAGCTACCAGTGTTTATCTAATAGGTACTAAGTCCATAGCTACCAACGTTTATCTATCAGGTACTAAGTCCATAGCTACCAGCGTTTATCCAATAGGCACTAAGTCTATAGCTGCCGATGTTATTTATTAGGCACTAAGTCTATAGCTGCCAATGTTCACTCATATCATCTTTCATCTCTCATCATTCATCTACCCATGTTTCACCCAACATATTCGTAGATATAAAATACATATACAGTTTAAATAATTTAAAACATGTATAAAATTGTTCATCCAGCATAGATAGCAAGTATACAGGTTATATGCACACATAGCACGAAATTTATATAAAATACTTCATATCTATGTGTAAGATGAAAGTAACTATGCACTCACCTGTAAAGGTGGTGACTCGGCACTCGGACAGCACTTCGTTACTCTTAAAACAATTTTCCTTGGACAAAATAGCGGGTTTTTTCTCAAAACCGGGCTTCACTGGAGCAGCATTCCCGAGCCGAAAGGATCTTCTTCTTGGAGCCTTCAGGCGCTCCGGGGCTTCCGCCTCGTGTTAGGGAGGTTCCCTAGGCTTTTTGGGGGGTTTAGGGGCTAAAGAGAGGTTCTAGAGAGAGAGAGAGAAGTTGGAAGGTGTGAGGAAGAGTGGAAGCCTCACCTCTTATTTATAGGGGGCTGGAGGGTCACTCACGTCGTGAGCCATGGATGCTCACATCGTGAGCCAGCTGGAGACACCCAGGCTGAGCCTGGTGCTGACACGTGGCATCGCACACAGGGTGTAAATCAGTCGATTTTCAAAAATTCATAACTTTCGCATATGAGCTCCGTTTTCAACGTTTTTTATATCCATGCGTAGGTAATAATAAGATCTACAACTTTCATTTTGACTCCATCGGATAATTCTCGACCGATTTTAAATTTAACAGTACGAGGAGATTATATTGTTAAATGTCCGCATAAAATTCATAACTTCTACAAACGGACTCCGTTTTCGTCTGTCTTTTTACCATTGAGTTCCTATTAATAATATCTTCAATTCTCATTTAGGTCGCGTTGGCCAAAAACCGCTCGATCTAAAATTCGAGTTTCGGGTTGTGCACTGCTAAGCCAAATCTTAGAAAAATCATAACTTCCTCATACGAAGTCAGATTTGGGCGTTCTTTTTATGCACGCTCTCGGTTTAACATATACTATCACTTTTTTTTAGATTGCTAAGGCTAAAAATTCATATATCATAAATTCACTATTTACGTTGTGCAGTGTCGTGTCGGTTTTGTCGTGAAACTTCGACGAGCCATAACTTCTTCGTTATAACTCGGATTTTGGCGTTCTTTATATGTACGGAACCCTTATGAAATATTCTACGACTTGGTTAAGATTACTTCTTCTAAATAATCTTCCATCAAAAACTTATCTTTTGATGCTCATTGTCTCTAAATTGACTAGCCCGGATCTACGGGCATTACACTATGTTTTCTCTAATTATACATGTAATGGTGTTTCCAAAGCATTAAGCCTATAACTAGCATGCAATTGACATAAAAAATATATATATAATACTAGTTAGGATGACATACCTTTTATGTAGCTTGAAACCTTGTTGTATTTGGCCTTAAGAGCTTAGCACCAATAGTATGAAATGCCTCAAATGGCTCACAACACACCTAGGACAAAAGATGGCTCTTGAGAGAGAATATCCATGCACCAAAAACACCTCGAATAACTTCAAGAACTACAAGTGGCGTTTTTAGGCTATGGAGAACATATTTATATGTAGGATTCCAAGGGTCATGGGTATAACCCAAATCCATACCCATGGGTTTTATGATCCATGGTTCATGTGGCCCAACTCTTTATGTATCCATACATAAACTTAGTCCAACATGCATCATAAGCCCAACACATATAAATATAACTAATTACCATAATTAGTCCCCATAGATTTAATTAGTCTCTTTTGATCACTATATTAATTCCAAACTAATTCTTGATCAATACTAATTAAATCATATGATTTCATATTAATGTATTAGAACTTATAATATATTAATAAATCATATATAACTTCATCTCAAGAGTCCATCCTAACAAATTGTCCTGATGATATGCAACCCAAATGGACCATGCTACTCTCGGGTCAAGTACATACCAATTATAGTTATGGGCTTAGACACCTAATCCAACAATTTAGACATTTTAAGAAAGCGAGTTAGAGTTTCATACCATGCTCTTGGAGCTTGCTTCAGACCATAGACTGCCTTGTCCAAAATGTAGCAGTGATTAGGATACTTTTCATTCACGAAACCCGGTGGTTGTTCCATATATACAGTCTCTTCTAATTCTCCGTTCAAGAAAGCGCATTTGACATCCATTTGAAACGCCTCGAAGTTCTTGTGCGCTGCGTATGCCAAGAAGATACGAACAGATTCTAACCTTGCAACTGGAGCGACGGTTTCTTCATAGTCAATGCCTTCTTCCTGACAATATCCCTTGACCACGAGTCTCGCTTTGTTCCTTATAACATTTCCTTCTTTGTCCATCTTGTTGCGAAACACCCATTTCAAACCAACCACAAATGCATCCGGTGGAGTGGGAATTAGTCTCCAGAATTTGTTTCTTTCGAACTCATTGAGCTCGTCTTGCATAGCCTACACCCAATCAGAGTGATCGAGAGCAATGTTAACAGTTTTAGGTTCTACCTTAGAGACAAACGAACTAAACATGCAATATTCTACTTGAGAGAATAGGTCATTCTGTTTCGCTTTTAGTTGAGAGCGTGTAAGAACCCCCGTAGATGATTCACCTATCACTTGTGCTTTTGGATGATCTCTAGTCCACTTTGTTAAAGGAGGGTAGTTTGGATCATAAGATGGATCCAGTTCAGCATTCACATCTTCGAATTCTGATTGAACGTTCGAATCATCATTCGCATCCTTATTCTCCCCCTCGAATGATTGAACATCTAGTGTTGTTTCCTCCCCCTCAACTGGACTTTCGTGTGTGTGGAGAGGAATCCTCCCCCTGGACAGGCGAATCGGATTTGGAAGATGAAGACGAACCCTCCCCTTGCGATGGAGTGCTTTCTTTTGGAGGTTAGTTTGGACTCTGAGGTTCGCTTTCCTTTTCATTCGCAGCGTCATCAATTATCTTCTTCAATTCATCTACTTTGTTGTCAGCTGCCTTTGCTTCGGATGTGATAGCCTTCTCTGGCTCATCAAATAGCAACATGTACTCTTCATACAGATTAGAGATTGGAATTTTGACTGGATTAGGCTTAGGAAATATTTCCTCCGATTGACTTTCGTTCTGCTAAATCCTCTTCAAGTAGTTGTCATCGAACGTAACATAATAGGTTTCTTCCATCTTATTTGAGCGTTTGTCTAGAACCCTATATGCCGTAGAATTCAGCGAGTATCCCAGAAATATACCTTCATCAGCTTTTGCATCAAATTTGTTTCATTGTTCCTTGGAGTTGAAAATGAAGCACCTAGAACCAAAAACATGGAAAAACTTGACGTTAGGTTTACGATTAACAATGATTTCCTAGGGAGTAACACTGAATCGCTTGTTGAGGATAGATCTGTTTTGAGTGAAACAAGCAGTCGCGATGGCATCCGCCCAAAAATATAGAGGTAAGCAAGCAAAAGTGAGCATGGTTCGTGCAGCTTCACACAGAGAGCGGTTTCGTCTTTCAACTACACCGTTCTGTTGTGGAGTGTTAGGAGCAAAAAAGTTGTGAGTGACTCCTTTTTTAGCTAGAAATTCTTCAAAGTCTTGGTTTTTTAATTCCAGCCCATTGTCACTGCGAACGTTGCGAACCAACTTTCTTAGTTGAAGCTCCACTTGTTTTAGGAAATTCTTGAGTTTCGGAGTTGCTTCAGATTTCTGTTTAAGAAAATACACCCAAGTGAAACGAGAAAAATCATCGACAATGACAAGAATGTACTTACTACCACCGACACTTTCGATTGCAGAAGGTCCACAAAGGTCTATGTGTAGAAGTTCTAAAGGTTCGATGATTTTCGTATTTACAAGAGTTTGATGACTTTTTCTACTTTGCTTTCCCATCTCACAGGCTGAACATAGGTGATCCTTATCAAATTTCAAGAGAAGAATCCCTCGCACATGATCACCAAGAACGAGCTTGTTGATATCTTTGAAATTGAGGTACGAAAGTCTTCTATGCCATAGCCAGCTATCATCAGAGTGAGCTTTCGTTAGCAAGCATATAGCAGGCTTCCCTCGAATTGGGTTTAGGTTTAAATGATACATTTCTCCTTTACGTTGCGACTTCAACAGAACTGCCTTCGTTTTCTTTTCTATGATCTTAGATCCTTCATCGTCAAAGGATACTTTCAAGCTAGTCCCAACAACTAATCGTGAAACACTAATTAGGTTGTGTTGTAGTCCTTCCACCTATGTCACTTTACGAATCGAAAATTCTCCATTCGTTATCATCCCATATCCTTTGATTTTGCCAAACGAATTGTTTCCATACTTTACATTGCCACCATCTTTGAGAGCTCAGAACTCTCACAACTCTTCCTTCCTCCTAGTCATGTGACATCAGCAGCCACTGTCGATGTAGCATTCGTTGTCAAACTGCTTGTCGCGTATAACCTGCAAATATTAAGCAGATTTAGGAACCCAAAGTTGCTTGGGTCCTAGTGAGCCTTTTACAGAATGAGGAAAAGTAATTGCAAGATCAACCATATAAGTTCGTTTAACTAAGGTGGTTTCATCTTTCTTATTTATTGTGAAAACTTTGATTTTATTGTTTTTCATTATCGTTTCTTTTGAATCAGACTTTATTTGTTTCCTTTTAATTTGATTCTTGACGGATTCTCTCTCAGCTCTCTTAGGATTAACAATCGATTTCTTGATTTAAGCATCATAATCTGAAACGAGCTTTCCCTTCCCCTTGATGTCTTTGTGTGAGGCTTTCTTGGGAGTTTTTGGTTTCTCAATGGGCTTCCTTGGAAGAAAGGATTTTCCAACAGAACTTCCTCTGGGTTTCGGTAGACTACATGAATGACAGAGCGAACACTGATTTGGATTCGCTTGCGAACTAGCTTTTGCTTTCTGATTGGAAGTCTTTTCCCTGCGAACGTAGTTAGAATTTTGGGATCGCCAAAATTGCTTCCTTTCATTTAGATTTCTCTGATATCTCCTATTTCTTTAACGTTTTTGCTCTGCAAGTTGCTCAGTGTATTTGTGAATATTCACCTTCGGCTTTGATTTTATTACAGGAGATTCGTTTTTCACTGATGATGCTTCGCTTGGACTTTCCTTTGTTCCACTTAGACTGCCTTTCTCATAACCTGAACGATTGTTCAACGGTTCTGCTACATATCGTCCTTTCACTCTCCATGAGGTTCGTTCTGATAACCCCTTAGTTTCATCTGCATTGTTTATTGGAGCAGACCAAAAGAATTCTTCACAACCATCTTTGTTGTCTTCGTTGACGATGGACGTTAATTCAACAGTTTGATTTTTTCTAGTCCCTTAGTGGTAAAGACTTGATTAGGGACAGTGTCAACTTTTGGAAAAACTGTTGCTTTAGCTTTCAAAATTTCAGGTTTGTTTTGAGAAATACGAGCGAACTCAACCGAATTTTCAGAAATTAATGTTTTAGCAGATTCGGTTTCGCTTTTAACAAACTCTGAACAATCCACCTCATCCTCTATAGAGATTTCGCTCATCTCATTGTCTTCCTCGAATTCAGATGTGCTTTCAACATTTATTTTATTTTCTGAACTCAATTTGGCACTCAATGAATCGAATTTCTGTACAGTTTCGGTTTTAATTTTCAACCTGTCATTTTCATCAAGCAATTTTCTTAACATGTTCTTGTGATCTTTGGACTTAATAAAAGATTCAACTTTGTCCAGACCAATCCTGTAAGCATCAGAGGTTTCGTCTGAAGAGACGATGGATTCACATTTGTAACAATCAACATCAATCTCGTCTTCCTTTAATTCAAGGAAAGGCAAGATCATTTTATGAATTTTCTTACCAATTTCACAATCTAAATGCAACTGAGTGATATTAGAATAAATACGTTTCGCAATTAAACAAAAAATATTTCGTTGTTTTAAAAGCGTTAAATTGTCTCGCTGCAAATAAATTGATTCATCTCTAGACCTAGACAACTCAGACTTTATCTTCTATCCATATTCTTCGCTCCTCACTCTTTGACGATATCCAGTTGATTTGATCAGTTAGGTTAGAATTCGCCAGACGAGTTTGTTTTAAACTATTACTTATGCTTGAAAAGGTAAATTTTAGGTTGTTTAATTCAGTTTCATAGCTAGATACAGGTACTTTAAGAGATTCAAGAATGGAGTTTACCTTTTTGATCAACTGATCACACTCGCTTATCTGCTCGCAGACTGGTTTCGCGGCGAAACAGCTGTCATCTCTTCTCTCCTTCATATCCCCATATCCATTATCTGTTGCATAGCCCCTCATCAGTGACACGTCATTAATCACCATTAAACACTTGCCAGCAAACTTTGAACTTTCATCTTTCGCAACGAATGCCCTGCCATGTGTGGGCTTGCGAACTTCCTAATCTTCTGAGTCGGTTGACCAGATCTCGACTCCTCCAAACTCATTTTCAGCTTCATGTTCCTACACAATCAAAGCAGGCATAGAATTGTCAATTGTCTTTTTCTTCTTAATTTCCTCAAGCTTCTTCATGTGGTAAGCTTCATCGTCCTCTCCATCTTTCTTCTCATTTAGCCTTCTCAACATACACTCCTTGGCCAAATGGTTTTTACCATGACAGTAGTTGCAGTCATAGCCGGAGTCACCTACAAGCTTGTTATCCATCTTGTCTTCTTCCTTTTGAGGAGTGCTTTTATTCTCCTCCTTCACTTTCTTAAAGTTGTAGATTCCCTACCAGTTTCGGTTCTTGGTGGTTAGAAATTTCTTCCTTGCAAACCGCTTAGGATTTGAGACCATTAAAGCATACTCTTCACTCGTGAGATCACATTCTGAGAGATCAGTCTCAGATTCTTCCTCAACAACAGACTTGCCTTTCGCAACAAGAGCTAAGGATCCCAAACTCGAAATAACTTTTGATTCTTTTGACACAACACTTTCATGTGACTTGAGAATCCCCACAAGCTTGGCTAAAGTGTAAATTTTAAACTGCCCGTGCGCTTTCACAGTATAAACAACAGCCATCCACTCAGATCGAAGCCCATTCACAAAAGTAACCTTTTGCTCGATCAACTCTCGTCCTATACCATGCTTAACCATATTGCTAAGAAGATGATTGTATCGATTGAATGTTTGGCTTAGGTTTTCTTCTGGCTTTTGTTTGAAATCACCAAACTCTGAAAGCAAGAGCGCTTGAGTAGAATGTTCAAGATCAGCATCGGTAGAGTAAAGCTCCTTGAGCCCATCCAAGATTGCTTTCGCAGTATCACATGAACTCACTAAGCGAAACGTATCGGACTACAAAGTGAATCTAATAATCCTCATTGCTTTGACATTGCTTATGAGTTTGTCTTTCTCATCCTATGGAACATCCTTCACGTAAATGAGCAGCTGGTTGTATTCCTTCTGAGTTTTGATGGTTCTTTTGGTTTCAGTGTGAACAAAAGGACCTAGAGTAATGGATTCCCATATCAAATAACCATTATCTTCTGAACCAAGAACATAGTCTTTAAAATGAAGAGCCCATACTTCATGTTCATGAGGGAATAGGATCGGGATCCTTGTTGTTGATCCTATACTGCTTGAGATGTTTATGGAGTTGACGTGTGAATCTTCGTGTTGCATGTTGACTTGATTTTCGTACCTGTTAAGAATCAGACTTGTAAACAGATTGTATTAGGGTAATATCGAGATAATAGAGTTACGTCAATAGAACAATGACGGCTCAAGCAGATCCAATATTCGCGGAAACCCTAATGCTTTTTTCAAACAGAAGAGATGCGTATAGATTACACAGTCTCCTACTCTGATACCAATTGTTAGGAATAAATTCCTTGAAGATCGATTAGATTCTTAAGCAAAGTAAAGAAAAGAACACGACAATGAATCAAGCTTAGCTTAATGATTAAAAGATCACGCCTCAGAAGAGCTCGACCAAGAACTTATGCTGTAGAGGCGTAATTAGGGTTACAAGATAAATTATCAAAATCGTGTCTAATAGGATGCATGCATGCACCTTAAATACTCTAACCCTAATAATAAATACCGGTTGGACAGGCCCAAAACCGGGTTACAAATAGTGTCAAAACAGCCCAATAAGACGGAACACAATACCCAACACACACGAACTTGACCCAAGGCAACTTTGTCTCTGACAAAATGAATGTCAGTCTCTATATGCTTGGTTCGCTGATGTTGAATCGGATTAGTAGACAAGTATACCGCACTCACATTATCACAGTAAACAATGGTGGCACAATGTGGAGGCTGAAAAAGTTCATGCAGAAGATTGCGAATCCAACATGTCTCAGCAACGACATTTGCTACCCCTCTATATACATCCTCAGCACTAGAACGAGAGATCGTACCCTGTCGTTTGGAAGACCAAGAGATCAGATTGGAACCGAGAAACACAAAATATCCCGAAGTGGATCGTCTATTAGTAGGACAACCAGCCCAATCGGCATCTGAATACGCAATAAGACAACGAGCAAGGGAAGCATATAGCTGTAAACCATGATCAATAGTACCATGAATATATCGTAAATTACGCTTAAGTGCAAAAAAAATGTGGTTCCCGGGGGTCATGCATGTACAAACATATCTGATGAACAACATATGCAATGTTAGGGTGAGTAAACGTGAAATATTGGAGACCACCAGCCAAACTGCGATACAAAGTCGAATCACTAACGGGGGAACCGATAGAACCAAGCTTCACAACTATATCAGCGGGAGTGCGAGACGGCTTACATTGAAGCATGTGAGCATGGTCTAGAATCTCAAGAGCATATTTTTTCTGAGACAAAAACATACCGGATTTATCTCTGGTGACAACAATGCCAAGAAAGTAATTCAGATCACCTAGATCTGTTATGGAGAACTCATTACCGAGAGTCAAAATAATATGTTGTAATAACTCAGTGGAAGCTGTGAGAACAATACCATACACATACAAAAGTAAATATGCAGTATGAGTTCCCAGTCGACAAATGAACAAAGATGAGTCGCATTTACTGTTAGAAAAACCTAGTTTTCGAATATATTGAGGAAACCGCTGAAACCATGCTCGAGGTGCTTGTTTGAGGCCATATAAAGATCTCTGTAATAAATACACATGATATGGATGTTGCCGATCCTAAAAACCAGGCGGTTGATGCATATGAACCGTCTCAAGGAGATCCTCGTGAAGAAACGCATTCTTCACATCAAGTTGATGGATTGCCCAATTCTGTGAAATAGCCAAGGTAAGAACAGTTCGGATTGTAGTAGGTTTAACCACAGGACTGAAAGTATCATCACAATCAATACCCAGTTGTTGGCTACGACCGTTAGCAACCAGTCTAGCCTTGTATCGAGCTAAGGACCCATTTGCATGTTTTTTCTTTCTGAAAAGCCATATACAGTTAATAATATTTGCACCAGGAGTTTGTGGAACCAGAGTCCATGTCCTATTTGAGATAAGAGCATTATATTCCTCCTTCATAGCATCATACCAATTTGGGTCTTTAAAATCTTGTAAGTAATTATGGGGAAATGGAGAGGAGGAATTGATATGAAGATTAAGCCGATGAATGGGTTTGAAAGTACCAAGACGAGACCTTGTAACTGTAACGACGTGAAAATTTAAAACAATTTTTCATTTTTAAAATGCATACTCTTCATAACATATCTTATAAAAATCTCTTTTATTTAATTACAAAGCACAACTCCATTATTAATCCAGGATCCTCCTAACTCTTTCGCTGGTGTGTACAATCAAGCCAGTGCCGTCCCGCGATCCTGAGAAAAAAACCTGAAACACATAACACATAACACGGTAAGCACGAAGCTTAGTGAGTTCCCCAAAATACCATATATAACACATATAAGCCACTCGAGGCCATAACTCTGTGGACCCTCCGGTCCTAACTCTGTGGACCCTCTTGTCCTAACTCTGTGAACCTTCCGGTTCTAACTCTGTGAACCTTCCGGTTCTAACTCTGTAAACTCTGGAACATACACGACATGCATCACATAGAAAGAATGCAGTGTATCACAATCACATAAATAGCATACAAGATACTCTGTCATATAACTCTAATTACCACTCTAGGTAAAGTATAGTGAGAAGACTCACATTGGATGAAGAACAGCTCCTATAAACACTGCTGCCACGCACCGGCCTCTAACTCTGTGCCAAACCCACAGTTATCTCAATTAGGAGCTAAGTCCAACCTCTCACTTATTGGGGTCTAAGGATAAACCACCTACCAGCCCATTAATGCCCTGAACCCATTGGGCCCACCAAGGCCCAATAATAAATGGGCCCTCACACGGCCCAAAACCCAAACTAAAAGGCAAGCCCAACCCAAGGGCCCCAAAGCACATATATACACTTCTCTGGTCCAAGACTCTATTGCATGAAGCCCAAACTCCAGGCCCAACACTCAAGGCCCAAAACATAACTCAAAAGCCCACATAAGGAGTTACGCGGGGCGTACCTCCTTGGTACGCTCAGCGTACTCAAGCACGCCTGAAACTGATCGGGGACCTCAACCTACTACGCCGCGCGTTCTGAGACTTACGCCCAGCGTAAGTCCCAGACTTATCCTTCCTCTATTTCTGGTCTGAACAGGTTAAGTCATGGGCTCATATCACAGATCTAGGCTCTCTACTGCCTCTTAAGTCATAAAGTCGAAACCTTTAAGCCTTTGCGTGGCTATAAAGGTCACCAACCACTTCCAACATATAACATCTTTCCACATTAAGCCCTAATCTCATGCATGACTTAGTCTCAATGTCCAAGATTGGATTTTTATGAACCCACAACGCATAATACACTGAAATAAGGCAGATTCTAGCTTATGGAGGCCATTTGCTCAAAAAGTCTCCATCTTGGGACCAAAAACCCTAAATATTGGTCCAAGAAGCACACAACCATAATAACAAGGAAAGTTCTGAGCTTTTTACCTCCAAGTGAAGCTTCTCCCTCTGTAGAACTCAGATCCAAGCTTGCACTCCAACTTCTAGCCTTCACAAGTATCTCTTCTTCTTCTTTACTAACACACAAAGGCACTTTTAGCTCCAAAAACACTCACACCAGCTGTCACACCCCAAAACCAAAAACGGAGGAAAAGTTCTGGGGTGGAGGACGTCATGTACAGTATCACAACAATGCATAATAGTAAAGACAAGCAACAACATCCATTGCATTAATATAATAATTTTAATACAAGCGTGTTCTGTACAGTTTATAAGACACCAAAAGTATAATCAAAATATAAGATGAGTCTTGTATGTGCTCCATCTTCTCAAAAGCTTCATCTGTACCTGTCTACTGATGACCTGAGAATACAAGTTATTTTGAAAGAGTTTATCAGCATAAAGTTGGTGAGTTCATAAGTATTTAGTGTCATTGCTTGTATAAAAACGTTTACAACAATTTAGTGTAATCACTGATTTCAATGTTTGTAAATAGTATACTCCCTAGAAAATCCTATATTTTCCAGTAAAAAGTAGTCTTCTACCAAGACCCGATTGTTTGTGTATTTGTACTTTCATAAATGTGAGGGTTTCCCTAGTGAAACTATTTGTATGAAAATATAGTTTTTGACTTCACTCATAAAGGTGATTACAAAATAAATGTATTAGGGAAAATAAATGTTTTACCCTTAGCAGTGACACTGCTGGATATAAAGTGATAAAATACGGACTCCAGGTAGTACTAAATGTACAGTACACCTCGGGGAGCCTAAGTAATAAAAGTGTAGACTCCAGACGGTATTAAATGAATAATACGCCTCGAAAAGTCTAATTTGCCTTTAATTCTTAAATGGGTTAATTAAAGGTATGAATGTGAACTCGTATGTAACCATGCTGATCGACGGCTGAATAACTGATGACCCTCCAGGTCATATATAGTGAGGTAACATTTTGTCACCCCTTGGCCTTTCGGCTCGGACTGTAGCTAGCAGTCAGGATGTGGGAGTGTCTGTCCCGTATAGATCTATACACACAATGCCCGCTCTCCCTCCAGGAGACTCTGGTTACACGGTGATACCACTGTGAAGTGTCGTATCGAGAAGTAGTATGTCACATTCTAATTATAGTATATTTTCTTGTATATAGTATAGCATATTCTCTGGTATAATGTATAGAGTGTTCTCTTGTATAGTATATAATGTATTAACTCATAACTGTACCGACTCTGATAAGTGTCATTGTAATAGGAGTAACGAGTAGTAAACCTTAACTATACCTATTATAGTTAAATAGTAATGGTCTTTGCATGCCTTTGATACACAAAGGTACTAAACTGAAATGAAAACTGTTATATCCAACACATATATATACAATATATAACTAAGAATTCAACGACATTCGGACAAATACTAGGATACCCTAAGTCCACAACCAAACAAGGAACAGGAAGTAAGGTGAGTTATCAGTCCTAAGTCCTTCAAGTCTTACTCATATAAATATATTGGTGTAGATAGGGTTTGAAAATAATGTAAGTTTAAAAGAATTTGGAAACAGTTTTACAAACAGTTTTTAACATGAAAATGAGTTTGACATCCATTTTGAAGCAGTTTTGTTGACAAAGCAGTTAAAAGTATAGAAAATCCTTTTGGTTGCAAGTTATAAATCACATGTGATTGATACTATAACTTGTTTGATTCAACTTGTATCCCCCCCCCCATAAAAGCATTTAAAAACATTTAAAAGGTTGATTAAGGGGTATGAACTCACCTGCAGTGAGTGGTTTGGATGGAAGTGACGGATAGGATGCTAAGTGTCAAGTGAGGACTTGAACACACACACGGATCCTATGTAACATGTAGTGATATATAAATGTATTTAATTAGTCATTTAACCACTAATTAATCAAGTAAAGACATCCTAAGACATGGAAACACTTGGTTTCAAGTGCTAGGAGTGCTAAAGGGTTGCATCTAATAAGAGTATGGCCTCACATTGGAGTTTACTTCTCATTTGGAAACCCTACATGTGTTTACGGTTTTTGGTCATTACCCCCATGAGTTTACGGCCGTAAACTCATGGTAATTGGTACCTTTGTGTGATTTAAGGTCTTATACCCCTCAAGGAAGTGTTCTAGGTTTGCATTCAAGGCTTAGGAAGTGATTAGGGCCCAAAATGGACCTTCTTTGGAGTTTACGGTCCTTGGACCACTCCTTGGGAGTTTACGGTCGTAAACCCATGAGTTTACGGCCGTAAACTCATGGTTACTCCAACCATTTCGTGATTTGGGGTGTTTAGCTCATGCATGCAAGGTTCTAGTCTTATATCCAAGCCATAGAAGGTGTTAGGGGCACTTAAACACCACTTGGTGGTGTTTACGGTTCAAGGATATCCCTTGACCGTAAACCCAAGTGTTCTTGGGTGTTCTTGATGTTTTTCCATGGATTAACAAGTATACTAAGTAAGTAACTAGCTAGGAGGAGTGTACTTACTTATAGGAAGCTTGTAAGAGTGTTTAGGGCCCAAGAACACTAGTGTGTGTTCTTGGTGTTCTTGGTGTTTTGAAGAACACTTGAAGATCTAAGTAAAAATCAAGAATCCATGGATGAAATGATGTGTAAACACTAGATAAAGTGTTGTATGAACGAATCAAGGAGGGAAATACTTACATTTTTGGAGGATTTGAAGAAATGTGATATGATACTTGAGAGAATTTTGGGGTGTTCTTGAGTTAGGAAGTGTAAAAATGAGAAATGGGGAGTAAACTCATGCTATGTGCATGAGTTCAAGGTGAAGAGGAGTTTACGGCCCAAACTCCCCTAGTTTGGCCATAAACACCTTGTTATGGTGTTAGATGTTTACTTGTTACACCTTACTCCTAAACGATGCTTCCTTTTATTTATTCGTTTGATGAAATTAAAATAAAAACACCCAAACGGACTTAAAACCGGCCAAAAATGTGCTGAAATGAATTTGACTAATATTTGAAGTGCTTGACTGTAGAATTTTTACAAATGAAAATTTCGGGTTGTCACACCAGCTTAGAACGAAGGTTGGCTCTCTTTTAGGGTTTCACTCACTCAAATGGTGGCTAAGGATAAGGCCATAGCCTTCTTTATATAGGGCTCAAGTCTAAATTAGGGTTTTGCATCTGGGCCGGTTACGCCCAGCGTAACTTTGGTACGCCCAACGTACTTCATGGAGTCCGCGTTTATTATAAGCGAATGAGTACGCGCAGCGTACTCTTCAGTACGCCCAGCGTACTCCTTTGCAACATTTTCCATTTAGGGGCTTCTCTTGACAATTTGGAGAAGAGGAGGGTTAAACAGATATACCCAATTTCCCGGATGTTACAACTCTCCCCCACTTGAATTAGATTTCTCCCTCGAAATCGCTCCTTACCATACATTGATCGAACCCAACTACCCGAGATGCACTACCGAAGGTCCTTAAACCATACAACAATCACTTTCGCAGATACTCGATCCCACCAGGGTCTCTTGACCCGAAAGGGTAGACCCAACTGCCGCTGCGGTACTCAATCTGAATCTTCAGAGTTTGAAAACTCTTGCGGTCTATCTCCTTGCCAGATCACACTCGAATCATCATCCTGTTAACCGCCCGCCGACTAACAGACTCTAAGAACACTCTTCTAATCCTGATTCCCTACTCGATCCCGATCGCAATTTCGAAAGGACAGAAAGATCATAATCTCCCTCTTTCTCCAGGACCTACCGCAAGCACCAACATCAGGATTCATCAGAGGGGATGAACCCAAAACTCTAATCTTGGACACCAGAAACTGATCATCCTCGCCTGGGAATATTCTCTGACTTTTATAAACCCAATAGATGAACCTCATGCTCACCCATCCCATAACCAAAAAGGTTTCACCGATTCCCATCTTATAATAACTGTTTCAACTCTTAGTGACGCACAAGCCCCGCAGTTCGCTTTCCCTCAAGCGAACACTACACTCTATTGAAGATCGGATCACCCCTGAACTCTGTCGATTACTGCTTAATAGTTACGTGCATCCCGCTGCACCTCCCGAACCAAGGCCCTGACCTACTCAGGTCTAAGACATCAGATGACGAACAATACCCCTCATATGGAACCCACCTCCGATTCCAGAATCTCATCTCGTCTATCCAACACACCACCAGGACTCAACTCAACTCGAGAGTTTGGTCCGACCCGTAGTTGGAACCACTCGTCCCAAAGACCCACTCAACTCATGACTCGTGACCCGCAACCCATGTGTACTTCACTTATCCAATTCCTTCGGATTGCGATGTCCACACCTTACTCAGAATATAATGATTCCCAATCATTGAGGAGACCCCGGCCTCGCCCCTGGTCCGACCACCAGGCTCCCAAAAAAAACTCATAAATTAGGGCTACTCAAGCCTAAAACTCTTCTGTGTCATGCTCTGATCAAGAGTGCTTCATCATAACAACCTCTCGCTAACTAGTGCGTACTACGGCTCCCCATAGCATCACAACAACCTCCTACTGACTAGTGAGTACTACGGCTCCCCGTAGCATCACAACACCCCCCTCTCTGACTAGTGAGTACTACGGCTCCCCGTAGCATCACAACACCCTCTTCTGACTAGTGAGTACTACGGCTCCCCGTAGCATCACAACACCCTCTCTCTGACTAGTGAGTACTACAGCTCCCCGTAGCATCACAACACCCTCTTTTGTTTGGCGAATATCATGGCTTTCCGCAGTATTGCCACACCTTCTCGCTATCTGGTGGATACTACAGCTCCCCGTAGTATCTCCACACCCCTTTGCACTAACTCATTAAACTGCAGCTCTTCGCAGTCTCACTAACTCTTACCACTTCATAATTTCATCCTCAGATCGACGCCACACTGTGATCATTACTCATGCTCTGCGGACCATCCATAGATAGGTGCACGCACCTACCCGAATTATGCACCACTAACTGACGACAATCGTCATAACAAAACACCTTTCCTTGCTGCAATCCATAGCCTTAGATAATCCACTTGCCGTCATCAACCGAAAGGGCTCCCACTGGAATCATAGATGCCTGACACACCACTTGCCGTCTCAACTCACGACCCCAAAATTATCCGAAACCCAAGACGTTAAATTCGGATACCTCGATACACCACCCTAGAACCTCACGATGTCTCGCCTCAGCCACTGATCTTCCTTTTATGCAACCCGAAATTCGGAATATTTCAAATTCTCACTTTGAAATATGGAGGGATCGTCAACGACCCAGAACATGTTGATGGCAATCCGAAACTTCTTCCTATTTTGCTCATACCCATGCCAGAATACTCATAATGACTCTGAAATTGGTTGACTAATCCACTCTTGTCCTTCCTAAACTGCATAACAGCCCAAACATTGAACCAGCATTCCTCAACCAACGAACTACCCTACGAGCCAACCGCCTTGATTTCATCATTATAACCTCAAAGAATTCCTTTCCACCACAAGGTCTCCGACCAACGGTCACTTACCATGGAGCCATTCAGCCTTTACCAAACATATTCCTCATGCATTATCTCGCTATGTACCTCACTTCAAACACCAATAACCCTGATCACATGAATCCACACCGCAGGTCTCTATATCCAGATCTCTAACCGATCTCGAACAGATCTCTGATCCTCTCAACAAAATACCCGGTCCACCCCCACTTAGCGTTCGAACCATCACCAATTGGTGCACCAACACTCTATCCCACAGACTATCTCCACCAGTAACATCGCACCCAATCCCGCAAGGTGCTACGCAACGCTCGATGATCTCCTTGACAGAGATCAAACAACTCCAAATACCCAAATCTCATGGGAAATTCTCAGAACTTACCATCATGACCGTCTCTAGTCATTCAGAATCTCACATCATACCCTCACCGGACCTCCCAAATGTCCAGTATTAACCCTGACTCCTAATCTGGAAATAATGAACTATCATACTCCTCATCCTCGACTCCTCTCCCAACGCTCCGACACGTCCCTTATCATAAGAGTAGAAACCACATTTCCACTCTCTATACCCATCAAAGACAATAAGAGTCACCACCCTGATATACTCCTATTGATCGTCTAACGCTGCAGCTAACACATGCCCTACTATACTCCAATAGGGTGTATCCTGGTCCTCGACCATCTCAGTCCCCACTGACAACCTGCTCAAGCTATATCATTCCCTCGCGACAGACCTACTGCCAGATACTCTGATTGAAGATCACCATCAGTGCGATCCCACAAGGCTCACCCCCAACTCAGAAACCGAAATCTCAACACCTTCTTACGTCTCCCTCTGGAAACGGAAATAGCACCACTCGGGTGACAGAAGGTGACATCTCTACTATCGGCCGGTTGCCCAGCTCATACCGTATTCTTCCATAACGCACCGTCCCTACTCATCTCTGAGTCTTGCGACTCTATTGGCATATCACCAACAATCCCTCGGAGCTAACTCGGTTTCCCTATCAAGGGATGCTCCACTAAAACTCGTTCATCCTGGCCTTCTGGTCCCATACTCTTTCACATCCGACCTTGGTCTAGATAATCACTGCGGAATAACCGGTAAAACCAGAAGCACTAACCGCTACATATCATGGTGCTCGAACCATGTCCTCTCTTCTCAATCTGCCTCAAATCATGGTACTCGAACCATGACATCACCCCCCGATCTACTACTAATCATGGTACTCGAACCAAGACATCACCTCTCGATCTGCTACCAATCATGGTACTCGAACCACGACATCACCTCTCGATCTGCTACCAATCATGGTACTCGAACCATGACATCGCCTCTCGATCTGCTACCAATCATGGTACTCGAACCATGACATCACCTCTCGATCTGCTACTTAGAACCTCTGGATACTCCCTGAATCGAGTATGGGTCCTTTGCTTTCAGTAGTACGGGCCCATAATACCTGCCACATCTACCCATACTCTCTACACGGACCATCCCAGATTCCCTAAGTAGCTGCTCAACCTTCTCATCACCAATCTCAACATGCGTGCTCGCTCCCCAGCAAAATGCTCTACTCTGTCAGCGTACTCATCTGACTAAGGCCACTTCCTAGGCTCTTCCTAGGTTCTCACACTTCTCCACCATCAGCTGCTGAGAAACTCCTTATGATGCCAGTCATCTACCTCCTGAATATCGTCACATTCACTTGGTAGCTGACTCCCATCATCGGTAGTTCCACAAAGCACGAAGCAAGCAGCATTCGGGCGTCGAATAAACACATATAATCCGCTCTAGGTGATAACTCCCTAGCTCTACTCATACTCAAAAGATATCACCGAACCCTGCAACTCTACCCCCGCGGGTATCTAGCTACTCTCTCGGTAGGCTTCACAAATCCTCATCTAGGTATCTCTCCTAGATTACTCCTCTACCCAAATCCCTCTCTACATAGGATTCCTGCTGGATACTCTTACTCAGCACATACTCGAAAGTGCATCACAGATAACAGCAACTCTTAGGCTAGGGCATCACAAATCAGGCCACTCTAGTCCTAAAATATGAATTACCTAGCCTATCTCTAGCATGCATAATATCTCATAACATATTTCATAACACAAAAGCAATGGTATTTTAGGAAATCACCGTTCGGGCTCTGACTGATTGTACACACTGCTCCTTCCCGCTTTCTCTTAGAAACTCTTACTTGTTTTAGAAAAATCATTTATTTTGAAAATTTCCTCATTTCCTCAGTTTGAGTCCAGATATACCCGAAGGCATATCCGAATCCCTCAAACCAAGGCTCTGATACCAACTTGTAACGACGTAAAAATTTAAAACAATTTTTCATTTTTAAAATGCATACTCTTCATAACATATCTTATCAAAATCTCTTTTATTTAATTACAAAGCACAACTCCATTATTAATCCAGGATCCTCCTAACTCTTTCTCTGGTGTGTACAATCAAGTCGGTGCCGTCCCGCGATCCTGAGAAGAAAACCTGAAACACATAACACATAACACGGTAAGCACGAAGCTTAGTGAGTTCCCCAAAATACCACATATAACACATATTAGCCACTCGAGGCCATAACTCTATGGACCCTTCGGTCCTAACTCTGTGGACCCTCTGGTCCTAACTCTGTGAACCTTCCGGTTCTAACTCTGTGAACCTTCCGGTTCTAACTCTGTAAACTCTGGAACATACACGGCATGAATCACATAGAAATAATGCAGTGTATCACAATTACATAAATAGCATACAAGATACTCTGTCATATAACTCTAATTACCACTCTAGGTAAAGTATAGTGAGAAGACTCACCTCGGATGAAGAACAGCTCCTATAAACACTGCTGCCACGCATCGGCCTCTAACTCTGTGCCAAACCCACAATTATCTCAATTAGGAGCTAAGTCAAACCTCTCACTTATTGGGGTCTAAGGATAGACCACATACCAGTCCATTAATGCCATGAACCCATTGGGCCCACCAAGGCCCAATAATAAATGGGCCCTCATACGGCCCAAAACCCAAACTAAAAGGCAAGCCCAACCCAAGGGCCCCAAAGCACATATATACACTTCTCTGGTCCAAGACTCTATTGCATGAAGCCCAAACTCCAGGCCCAACACTCAAGGCCCAAAACATAACTCAAAAGCCCACAGAAGGAGTTACGCGGGGCGTACCTCCTTGGTACGCTCAGCGTACTCAAGCGCGCCTGAAACTGATCGAGGACCTCAACCTACTACGTCGTGCGTTCTGAGACTTACGCCCAGCGTAAGTCCCAGACTTATCCTTCCTCTATTTCTGGTCTGAACAGGTTAAGTCATGGGCTCATATCACAGATCTAGGCTCTCTACTGCCTCTTAAGTTATAAAGTCGAAACCTTTAAGCCTTTGCGTGGCTATAAAGGTCACCAACCACTTCCAACATATAACATCTTTCCACATTAAGCCCTAATCTCATGCATGACTTAGTCTCAACATCCAAGATTGGATTTTTATGAACCCACAACGCATAATACACTGAAATAAGGCAGATTCTAGCTTATGGAGGCCATTTGCTCAAAAAGTCTCCATATTAGGACCAAAAACCCTAAAAATTGGTCCAAGAAGCACACAACCATAATAACAAGGAAAGTTCTGAGCTTTTTACCTCCAAGTGAAGCTTCTCCCTCTGTAGAACTCAGATCCAAGCTTGCACTCCAACTTCTAGCCTTCACAAGAATCTCCTCTTCTTCTTTACTAACACACAAAGGCACTTTTAGCTCCAAAAACACTCACACCAGCTTAGAACGAAGGTTGGCTCTCTTTTAGGGTTTCACTCACTCAAATGGTGGCTGAGGATAAGGCTATAGCCTTCTTTATATAGGGCTCAAGTCGAAATTAGGGTTTTGCATCTGGGCCGGTTACGCCCAGTGTAACTTTGGTACGCCCAGCGTACTTCATGGAGTCCGCGTTTATTATAAGTGAATGAGTACGCGCAGCGTACTCTTCAGTACGCCCAGCGTACTCCTTTGCAACATTTTCCATTTAGGGGCTTCTCTTGACAATTTGGAGAAGAGGAAGGGTTAAACAGATATACCCAATTTCTCGGATGTTACAGTAACCATAGGATGGGTTAATGTGTTTGGAGCATTTGTAGGAGCTGTCGATGTGGAACCCAAAGACGAGCTCGGAGAGGGAGATGTTGTTGAGTCGGGAGAGGCAGCGGGATTATGTGGTGTATCGGTATGCACAGGAGAGGTGGGTTCCGGAGATGACGTGTCAGCTGTTGTAGGAGATGTGACAGCCATTTGGCGAAAAAGGGATGATGTTGCATTTTGATCATCAAGAAAGTCATATGATGGGGTGGTGTGAGGTGTCATAGATCCAAACGGGAAAATCGACTCATCAAAGATAACATGTCGGGATATAATAATTTTCTAAGTTTCAAGGTTTAGACACCTAAAACCCCGATGTTGTGAGGGATAACCCAAAAAGATACAAGGTATGGATTTTGGTGCAAGTTTGTGAGAAGTGGGATTATGGGGATAGCATAAACATCCAAACACTCGAAGATGAGAATAAGACGGGTGTTTCTTGAACAATTTGAAAAAGGGTGTATCATTTTTTAAGTGTAGTGGAGGGAAGTATGTTCAAGAGGTGAGCAGCCATAAGAAGAGCTTCCACCCAAAATGTGGGTGGGAGATAAGCATGAAACAATAAAGTGCGAATCATATTGTTTATGGTCCTTAACATTCGCTCGGATTTGCCATTTTGTTGAGAGGTGTAAGGGCATGAAAAACGAATGTGAATGCCATTTTCATTACAAAGGTGATGAAAATTGTCATTATTGTATCCCCCCCCCCCCCAATTATCACACTAAAAAGCTTGAATCTGTGTATGAAACTGGGTTTTGACATATTGGCGAAAGTGGACAAATTTAGTAAAAACATCATATTTATGTCGCAACGGATATACCTAGACAAAATGCGAGAAGTTATCAAGAAAAATAACATAATATTTAATGCCACTGGTACTAGTAATGGGAGAGGTCCAAACATCCGAACGTATCAACTCAAACGGATTATAAGAAACAGAATCACATTAACGAAAAGGTAAATGGGTATGCTTTCCAAGTTGACATGCATGACACACAATAGAAGATTTAATGTTTTTACATGGAAGCAAATGATTAGAAACTATATGATTAAAAATTGGATGACCAGGATGACCAAGACGTTGATGCCACATATTTGGACCGCTAGACAATAAGGCTTAAGGAAGTGATGAAGTAACATGGTAAAGATCGCTAGTGCTATCACATCGAAGAAGAGTTGTCTTGGTCTGAAGATCCTTCACAGAAAAACCATAAGGATCAAATTCAATGCTACACGAATTGTAATTAGTAAACCGACGCACAGAGATAAGATTCTTAATTATATTAGGGGTAATGAGAACATTTTTCAATGAAAGGGGGTGATACGGGTTTGAGAAAGAAAGATCAGTGTCACCCATATTACTTACAGTTATTTTAGATCCATCACCAACAATAACAGAAGAGAAAGGAACATGGTTGCTTAATTTTTTAAGGATACATGGTTGAGCATGAAGATGAGAAGTGGCTCTTGTGTCCATATACCAGCCGTGATTGGTGGGATCATTCTACGACATCATGTTGAACTATTTTGGAAGAGCTGTGGGATGAGATTGTTGCTGACTCGGAGGGCCAAACCAAGACCAAGGAGGAGTGGGCTAAGCAGTTGATGTTGCAAAAGCCTGGTGAGGAAACTAGGTATGTCCAAATTGACAAGGCTGTTGAGAATTATTGGGCCATGAATTCAGATGGGTCGGTGATTGCTGAGTGGGAGGTATCGGAAACAAGCCTGCCTGCTGTTGTGTTGTTGATGAGCTCACTGATCCAGTGAGTGGATACCAGCTGAAACCCCACCCCGCTGGAGGTTGTTGTTGACGGCTGAAGTGATTGAAGCTGGAATTTCCCCCATTACGACTGCCTCTGTTACCGATTCTGCCACCACGGAATCCTTTTCCACCACGTCCCCCATGACCGCCATGATTATTGCCACGAGTGAGATTCGATTAAGGAGCAGGTCCGATGACAAGAGCAAATGGCGAGGAATAATTATCAGAGTGAATGTGACCTTGGTTTCGTTGATCATTCAACTGAATTCTTTGCTCTTCAACTTGTAACATGGCCCAAGTATCAGAGAATGAGGGTAGAGGTTTTTGATGGCGAATTAGACTAGCAACATGACCAAACTTAGGAGAGAGTCCATTTATTGTGTAGATCACAATGTTTTTCTGTGGAACTTTTGCTTCCAAGTTTTCAAGAAGATCAGCACGTGTTTGAACTCTAGTGCAGTATTCAGTAACAGAGGATGTTCCCATAGCGATGTTTCGAAGCTCGGTATCGTATTGCATTACCTTAGAGTCTTTGTTGGCACGAAAAGGGGACTCCAAGTATGACCATAAGGCAAAGGCATTCGTCTTTCTCTTGGATGACATCTAAAGTAAAGAAGGGGAGAGAGTACCATAGATCCACATCTTGACAATGTTGTCAATATGTTTCCATTCTTGCAAGTCGGATGGTTTGGGCTCAAGCTGTTCTTTGAGATGGTTAGCCACCTCGAAACCATAACATTGAGTTTCGAACAGCTCTCTCCACAAGTTGTAATTCATTCGTTCTCGATCAATGATGATTGGGATTGAAGCATGAATGTTGGCAATCCCATACGATTTTTCTGTGAGTGGTGTGGCTTTAGGGACATCACCTCCTGTCATGATAGAATAGAAGAAGAAGAAAGGCTGAGAAAGAGATGAGATGTGAGAAGTAGAAAGATCGATCAGCCAATGAGGAAGGCTACCGACGGCTTAGAGGTAAGAACAAGATATTAGGGTTCGCTCTGATACCATGTACGCAGAGTATTTTCCCATGCATATCTCATCTCATTAATCGAATATAAGTATGTTTACATATGGGCTTTACAAGAAATAATCAAAGTGGGCTTTACATAAAATACCCACAAATAAATATACACTAACAAAGGTGATTTTGGAATTGGTTGCTAAGGTACTCTAGTAGACCATCTTATGCATATATGAAAATTTGATCGTACTATTCAATTTGTTGATTTTTTGTAATGGATCACAAGTCAATAGCAAACTGATTTTGTTGATGTACTATTCGATTTTTTGTAATCAGATGCAAATAATGATATATGTGATGATTATGTCTAAAAAGTGTGTTCAGAACAATACAGAAATTAAGATCAAGAGAAGACCAAGGGAAATAAGCTAGAGTAACAAACTCAATAAATAAACTTCCTAAATTACCCACCAAGGCCCAGCTATTCTATTTTTCCTTTATTGTATCCACTTTACTCCTCTTGGAATAATAAGTGAACTGTAGAGGTGGCTTAGGAAAAATCAAACCGTACATATGATCACTTTCTCCTATTTGCATCAGATGGCCTCTGGGAAAACCTTAACAATCAGAAAAAACAGTGGATATAGTCTTAAATTATCACCTTTGTAATTAACCAACCTATCTCCTCTATTACATCATCGTTAACATAATCATAATGGACATATATATATATATATATATATATATATATATATATATATATATGCAATCAGAAGCAGTTGGTTTGCGTGTATTAGGGAAGTGCCAAGAAGCTGAAGAAAGCCACCTTACTAGAGGAAGCAAAGAAGCAAGAGACAAGGTATCAGGATACCTCATGTTTGGCTTCTTCACCACCTCCTCAAGACAGTTTTCACCAGCCTCTGAGCATTTTCCTCCATCACACAAATTAGCCTTTATGCCTGCTATATATGATCAATATGTCCTAAAGATGCAATTAATAGAGTGGATGCTTATGTTATGAAGGTGATGTTGGATTATATCAACTGCTTCTTGATTGCTAAAGTGTTTCCACAGCCCATTCGATGCAAATATAAGAAATGCATGTATTGTATTGGAATTGAAACTCAATAGTATACTCACTCTACACCTATTTGATCTCTACAGTATCATATATATTTAATATTTAATTTATGCTTTGACGTATTGAACAAGTTTATGCATTAACTGCTTGTATTGTACAAGCTCATTACCACAGATACGACAAAGAGTCAAAATAAAGGTAAAGATAAGGGTAAAGATGCATCGAATTCAAGATTGCTTGAAATCGGGGAAGATATTGCCACAGTTGCTAAAATATTTGTGGAAAAGCATACTTCTTCAAATTTGGATGCGTGTATGGAAAAGTTGGAGAAGTTAGGATGGGGAATATTTGATCCAAGATACACTACTGTTGTTGCTCTTTTTGGTGAAGGTGCGGATAAGAGGCATGTGTGGTTAACCATTGATTCAGCTATTTGTTAGAATTGGGTCAAGACTGTTGGAGCACATTATGGAATGTTTCGCTAAGTAGATGTTTTGAATGTTTTAATGTTTTTTTTTCGATAACTAGATGTTTGGTTTGAACTAGATGGTTTTTTTGGATTACTTGATGTTCGGTTTGAACTAGATGGTTTTTTTGGATTATATGACATGAATGACTTGATGTTTTCGATTACTTGATGTTTTAGATTACTAGATTTTTATATGACATGAATGACTTGATGTTTTGGATGAATTTTTATGTTATATGTTGTTAATATAATTGTTATGTATTTTCAAAATAACAGATTACTTATGGATTCGGATGAAGAAATTACATTTTTCATTTTACTATGTTGTTATTGGTTGAATCTAGCATCCAATAGAATTGGAAGGGCAATTGATAATGATTCGGAAATGAGTAGTCATCAACATACACAAGAATTGTTACATAGAACTTCTACACAATGTCATGAGCTGATGCATCTTTCACGTGAAGCGTATGTATTTTTATGCAATCATTTTAGACGAAACAATTGGTTGCAAAGTAGTAGGCATATAAGTGTTGAAGAAAAGATGGCTATGTTCTTGACAACTATATCACATAATAAACGGTTCAGGATTATCAAACGAAGGTTTCAACACTCCACAGAAACAGTTCATAGATGCTTTCATGAGGTGCTAAATGCAATGATGATTTTTGCAAAAGAAGTTATAGTGCCAATGAATTCTAATGCAACCGTGAATTCATCAGAGAGACATCGTAGGCTAAAAGAAATCTTTCCAGGAGCAATAGGTGCGTTAGATGGAACTCTTGTACATGCAGTCGTTCCTGCTGATCACAAACTCGCTACAGGGGAAGAGGAAAAGGTGAATGCTTTCAAAATGTTTTAGGAATTTGTGATTTTAATATGATATTCACATTCGTATGGGCCGGTTGAGAGGGTATAACACATGATTCGTGAGTTTTGAAAGAAGTTGCATTTAACCCGACTTCAGGCTTTCCGTTCCCTCCTCCAGGTTTGTAATTCTTTTTAAATTTATTCTAAAATACGATTTTAAATTTCTATATATAATACTTCCTTCACTCATGTGTATAGATAAATATGACCTTTGCGATGCTGCATACACCAACACTCGTGGATTTATGACTCCTTACCGCAACACGAGGTATTGGTTAGCCGATTATCGACGGCGACATGCGTTAACTAAGGAAGAAAAATTCAATCATGCACATGCACAACTCAGAAATGTTATTGAACGTGCTTACGGTGTTTTGAAGGCGAGATTCCCAATCCTAAAGCGAATGGCTCCTTTTCCTTTTTCAGTGCAAAGAGATATAGTCATTGCTTGTTTTGCAGTCCACAATTTCATAAGGAAATGCGATATTCATGATGAGTTATTTATGGCATTCGAGGAGAACAATAGTCAAGCACAAGGGGGAGAGAATGATGGCCAAAACGTAGGTATGGAATGGGGTTCACAAGGCAATGAATACATGGATAATTTGCGTGACCAGATTGCGAATCAATTGGGGTGAAATTAAATTTGTAGGATTTTATTTGGATTTTAGTATGATTTTGTGGATTTAAAAATATTTATGTTTGATTTGGATTTGTGTTTAATTTTGATTTATGTTAAATTTGGATTTTATATGGTGTTTATATTTTTTTTAATATGTATTTAAGAAATTTATTAGGTTATTTTCTAAACAAACACTTGAATTCAATAAAAAATAAAACAGAAGAGTAAAATGGTCATTTTAATAATTCAGCACAACAATTCAAAGGTCCCAACCAAACAGCATGTTAAACATTTAGCTCTTAAAATTTCAGACCCTTTTAAAAATTCAGATCTCTTAAAAATTCAGATCTTAAAAATTCAGATCCTGCCAAACAGCCTCTTAGATGTGTATAAAAAAAAGATAGTTACCTAGATATGAACATACAGAAAAGTTAATTACCTTAATAAGTAATTTTTCCCTTTTGAAATTGGTTGCTAAGTAGACCATCTTATGCATATATGAAAAATTGATCCTACTATTCGATTTTGTTGATTTTTTGTAATAGATCACAACTCAATAGTATATTGATTTTGTTGATATACTATTCGATTTTTTGTAATCAGATGCAAATAATGATATATGTGACGATTATGTCTAAAGAACGTGTTCAGAACAATACAGAAATATCAAGAGAAGAAAAAGGTCTCTCCCACTAATAAATAAGCTAGAGTAACACACACTATAAATAAACTTCCAAAATTACCCATCAAGGCCCAGCTATTCTATTTTTCCTTTATTATATCCACTTGGAATAATAAGTGAACTGTAGAGGTGGCTTAGGAAAAATCAAACCTTACATATGATCACTTTCTCCTTTTTGCATCAGATGGCCTGTGGGAAAACCTTAACAATCAGAAAAAGCAGTGGATATAGTCTCAAATGATCACCTTTGTAAATAACCTAATCACTATCTCCTCGATTCCATCATCATCCTTAACATAATGATATATATAATGTGCATATGCAATCAGAAGCAGTTGGTTTGCGTGTTTTAGGGAAGTGCCAAGAAGCTGATGAAATCCACCTTTACTAAATGAAGCAAACAAGCAAGAGACAATGTATCTAGATTTTTTGAATATCTATTTTCTTTAACCGAGAAACCTCATCTTTGGCTTCTTCACCACCTCCTCAAGAGAGTTTTCACCAGCCTCTGAGTATTTTCCTCCTTCACAAAAACTAGCCTTTATGCCTGTTATATATCAATACGTACTGAAGATGCAATAGAGTGGATGCTTATGCTATGAAGGTGATGTTGGATTATATCAACTGCTTCTTGATTGCTAAAGTGTTCCTACAGACCATTGGATGCAAATATAAGAAAGGCATGTATTGTAATGGAATTGAAACTCAATAGGATACTCGCTCTACACCTATTTGACCTCGAAGGCAGACTACAATGGAAATGGAATCAACGTGAAATTAAAGCTATGCTTGTAAAAGTTAAACGGTTATGAACGTATTTAATTGGCCCTATGCTCATTTTATAAGAAATTTTTCTTTCTTCATATCCATCTCTCTGTCGATGTGGGACACTTTAAATCAATCATCAGGCAAATTGGAAATAAACTTACTCACCACGCAATGCATCGCCACTACGATAGAGCAATAGGCATACAAATTGATTTCATGGCCTTTCCCTCTAAACTCATGGTGTAGTAATTTTGATTAGAAATCCAAATTTAGTATAGTTATAATTATTAAAAACACGTCCAAAAAAGTCTAGTTTTTAACTAAAAAGTTGTAGTCACGGGGCATTGAAGGAGGGCAAAGTGGGCAGTTGCACAAGGCTCGTTTTTTTATTATATATTTTTATTTAAAAATCAAAACTTATAATAACAATAAGGGTCTTTTTCTCTGATTTGTCCTGGGTCTTTCAAAATATTTAATTCCTCAAGACCGGCCATAGTTGTAGTCTCAAAAAATATTGTGTTTTAAAAGTTATTTACATTATAATTGTCAACAAACCCAAAAAAAAATGTTTCAAAAAAATAATAAACTTTGATTTCTTAATTTTAGCCTTGTTATACCGGTGTAGCATGTCATATTTCATATTTATACCTTCGGCGAATTAATAAACATGAGTTAAGTACATATGAAATGACAAATATACCATTTATGGTTGTTGATAACGTAAATACATAATGGATAATCAAATAATTGGTAAGAACAAATTAATGGACCGTCCACATAGTTTTACTTTGTTTCATCGTTCGTCCCTGACAGCGGTGAAAAGACCAATCTACGTTTCTGATTTTCTTTATCCATTTTAATAATTAATTTTACTTTTTTTAAATATTAATAGTAGAAACAAAAAGGGAAATCTCCAATAAAGTCTCAATATTTTGGACGAATTTAAGATTTAATCCCAAATTAAATTTTGCTTACAAAAAAGGATAGAATATCGGCTAAAACTTCGGAATAACCCTTCATGGCCGGTTTCACAGATTTAGCCAGTATTCCGGGTTTTTTCGTTAATGGATCAAAATTTTGGGACTTTTTCGTTAATTGATCAATTACCCTTCAACTTATGTGAATTTCACTCATCCGCATCTCAAACTATTACTCCTTTCTGTTTTTCACTTTTTATTATCCACCTCTCCAAGTTGTAGTCTTTCAACTTATTTAGTGTTTTAATCTAGCACGAAACGACATACTTATAAGGTCTATACTCTAAACCAATCAACCTGACATAAAAATAAATTGATTGACATGAAAATAAACGGGTTGAATCATGCACTTCAACACGCTCATGTTAAACTCGTGCCTCAATTTGCCAAGGACAATAGTAACATCTTGGTAGTAGCTAGTCTTGCCTTCGATAGACCACAAAACACATATTCGTTTGAACTTTGATACACTTATTTCACACACGCACACACACATTCCGGATCAGAAATTTTTATGCTTGTGTGCGCACATAAAAAGGAAAGACGGAGATCTATCTGAGGGATGTGTGTATGTATCCCTTATCGCATCCTTCCCAATTTTGCAATAGATAGAAAGAAAACAGAGGGAGAAAGAGGGCAGATGGATTAAGGTTTTAAACAACCAATAGAATGAAGAAGAAAATGAGTATTAACGAGAAAGGTTATCCCATAGATTTATGTATACATGATTAGTAATATTATGTATGTTTTGTGGTTATGTAACATCCCAAAATTCAAGGCCAAAAATTTCATTTTTAATATAACTAAAAACACTATTATAACTTTGTTCACACATTGAAAAGCTTTTCAAATAAAACATTTATCAGAGTTCATTCCCAGAAATCACATATTGCGGAAAACACGAGTGTATACGTTGCGATCATCCCGAGCTCCTTTACTTGAAAACTGAAGGTACCTGAAACCAAAACTGAAAAACCGTAAGCACGAAGCTTAGTGAGTTCCCCAAATACTACATACCATAGATATCAACTAATCCATACATGTCATACATAACCGTGAGCCATACATATCATTTATATATCATAATCAAATAAGGTGATATGTGTCGCACATAGTCTTGCCATTATGCAACGGGCCGCCACATGGTCTTTCTTGCTAAGCCAGGGGTCACCTCCTGAGTCTTGCAGACAAGTGCCAAGAGCCACCTCCTGGTCTTCCATGCAAGCATCACAAAGACAACTAGTATATATACTACTCTACTTAGCCAATTAGCATACAGTGTGCCAGGAGCCACCTCCTGGTCTTTCATACATAGTGCCTAGGGCTAACCCTTGGGTCTTCCCACAATACATAAACCAAATGGGCCGGCATTGGTGCCTTCGACTCGTACAAACAGTGAGGAGACTCACCTCAAATGTTGAAGCTCACTGCAAAAATCCTTAGTTGTTGCTCTAACAACTCCCTGAGCTATCAATACCAAAATATCACCCAATTAGCAATTGGGTCTCAACCATGATCCATAATCCTCACTTGGGGTGAAATAACTATTTCACCCCCGACCCATCAATGGCCCAATTTTCCAAAATAGGCCCAAACCCTTACATGCAACTACCCTTTAGAACACATTCCGTACTTCATAACCCTCCAGGGGTCAACCTTGGCCAATAGTCAAGTCTAGGTCAAAGTCAACATCCAAGTCGTGGTCAAAGTCAACGCTCCAGGTTAACTCAACTCGTCGAGTTGTCCTTCAACTCGGCGAGTTCCCATAAACCACAGAATCGTGATGTAACGAATCAACTCATTGAGTTCTCCCTTAACTCGTCGAGTTCTCTCCTTTTTAACAGAATCGGGACACTTCAAATTAACTCATCGAGTTCCTCTGATGAACTCGTCGAGTTCTTTAGCTTGTTAACCCCTTCTTAATGCATTAAGCCTTTATTCTTCAAATCTGAACCCAATACTCTAGACGTAGACTGGAAATACCTTTTGGAAGGGTAAAGTTTCCAACTTTACCCATTAATCCCTTCCTAAAGAGAATAAGCTCAAACCCTAACTCCAAAAGCTTAAATCTAAATCCAAGGGTCCTCAAAACTTCAAGATAGGGCATAAGAACATAGATCTGGACCTTTGATACTAGAAGGACACCGAAAGTCTTAAACTTTATCCACATGCATGACCATATGGAGCTTGAAAGGCAAAAATAAGAGCTTAGAGGTATCATGGGGCTTCTAGGGCCACAAAGTTGGCACCTTTATGCCATGAGATCCCCTCAAGGCCCTAGTCCCTAGATCTGAAGTGTTTTACATAAGGGACGTCCAACCCATCAATAACCATCTCACTTGGACAAAACAAGCCAAAGAACCCTAAAATGGAGATCTAGATGACTACAAGACAAGGTTTAAGCTTTATACCAGAAATGTGTCGTGGATGAGGCAAGGATTCCGGATCTTTATGCTCCTTCTTGTGTCTCCGAGTTCTTCCTTCTTCCAATAGCTCCAACACTCACCAAGAACACTCAAAATGACTCACAGACTCTCAAAATAGCTTTAGGGTTTCGAGATTTAGGGTTAGGGACTTGGAGGCTGGAAATGAGGCTGAACCCTAGGGCTTAATTTGTTTAAGGGCGTGTTCGGCACGGAGCGTTTTGGAGCGTTTGAGAGCTTCTAGCTTCTAGCATTTGACAAAACGCTCCATTTAAAACATAAAGGCTCGTTTGGCAGCACAAGCTTCTAGCATTTAGTTTAATCAAAACGCTCCAAATCCAAATGCTACTTCATGTAGCGTTTAACAAAACACTACAAGCTACCTGCTAGAAGCTACCCGCTACCAGCTAGTTTTGCCGAACACGCCCTAAATAAGGTGCAAAGTCTCGATTTTAGGGTTTCCCAAACCCTGTCCAACTTGTCGAGTTGATCCTCCCCAACTCGTTGAGTTGGTCTTCCAAAACATGCGCCCCAACTTTCCAACAAGTCAAGTTTACGCCTTAAACTCGACGAGTTAACCTTTAGAAATAAGGTTTTATTACCATAATTAACCTTCTAAATTACGGGTGTTACAGGTTATCTCAATACTTAAACCAATGTTGAAATCAAAAGAAAATATACAATATTTTTGTATGAATTTCATCTTGTAATCATGGAGCACTCTATCTTCGATAAAGCTTTTCAGACAAATTTATGAAGTTTGTTAGTTTTTTGGATTGTATAGATAGTTTTTTTTATAAATTTTGTGACTTTAAAACTGAATATATAACATTATATAAAAAGAAATGGAAAAAATACACTCATTTAAAAAACAAACCATTTTTAATATATTGATAAAACGGTTATTCTAAAGTTTTAGTTGAATTAACGAAAAGTCTCAATATTTTGACAAATTAACGAAAAAAACCGAAATACCGGCTAAATCTGCAAAACCGGCCACAGAGGGTTATTCTGAAGTTTTAGCTGGTATTCTATCCTTTTTTTTTTAAACAAAATTTAATTTATGATTAAACCGTAAACTAACCTAAAATATTATGACTTTATTGGAGATTTCCCGAAACAAAAATATTAATTAGTGTGATCCCCACCCCCACACCATTTATCATCTTTTCTCAACACCCCTCTTTCCATCTCTCCTCTTTCTATCTATTGCACAAACCTACCATGGTCAAAGCAACCACCGATCACCATCGCTCATACTCGCCGCGACATCTTTAACAAGCAAACCACCGCTGCGCGAACCCTACATTAGCCACAATCCTCTTTTTCTTCCTTGTATCACTCAAACCCTACTTTAGTTTATGGAATTTGGTTTAGGGGTTGTAGTTCATTGTAGCCAATTTTGAGGATTGAAGGTCATCGGAATACTCGTCGGAGCTTGGATAAGAATGTTGTGGGTTTGAGTAGGTTTAACTTCTAGGTTTGAGCATATTGATTTCATAATTTAAGGGCAATGATTTACGGGTTTAATTCATAAAATACAAGAGTTGCGGTGTTGGTGGTCGATGGAACTGGTGGTCACGATGTTGTTTGATGTCATTGTCGGATATAGTGGTGGTGTTTGATGGGGCTGTAGCACTACTACAGAGGTGGTGAGGTGGACGTATTTACAAATCCGTCCACCTCACTACCCCAGTAACCCAAAATCAAAACAAACCAAAACTAAATCTTAAAATCAAAACCCGAATCAAGCTTGATGAACCGGTAACCTCGTCAATTTCTTCTATGTGATTGTTATAAGAGTGATAATGGGACCCATGTATAATAATTGATTTTTTAATTATTCAATAAAAAAACTGAAAAATAAAACACAGAGTAATATGGTCTTTTTATCTGTACACTGGACAAAAAACGCAACAAAAACAAACTATAAGGATGATCGGAGTGCAAAAAAATATATAAATGGACCAAACGTGAATTTTTTTCAAACCACATGGACGATTTCAGTAATTTGTTCAATTGGTAATGAGAGTGTCAACTGTTATTACTTATCAGCATATAAATTAGTCCATCTTGAAATTAAACCATATCATAACATCAAGATCGAAAAAATGCATCGAATAATCAAGTAAACAAGTAATCTCATATATCATTAATGCAGACAAGTTCCATTTCCCTTCTTTTTTTTATAATTCTTCTATTTTTACGACTACAACCATTAAAAATGCAGTGTATCTTGATTCAACTCTAAATTTTGTAAATTAGACCTCCTAAAAACATTACTTGCTGTAAAGGTACACAAAACTGAAGACGAAGAATGCAGCCATCTGCAACACCCAAAGATAAATGTTAAAAATTAAAAATTAAAAATCTCAAAGAAAATAAAATATTAGATATTAATAAAATTACCGTAGAGAATGATGCTCCATAATATGGAAAAGCTGTTGGAATGAATCTCTCATATTCATTGTGTCTGAAAGGTCGAACTGGAATCTGCAAAAACATAATAATAAATAAATAAATGTTTCTTTCATTTTATACTGTGAAATTTGTTTTTTGAAATGTAGGGGTAAAATTGTAATTTAAATATTACCTGTTTTGCAAGAGACAAACTAGTGTATCCAAGCCTTTGATATTCAACCTTAAACTGGAAAACACCATACACATCTGGCACCTTAAAGGATGCAATATACAATCCCTGCAAATATATAAAAAGAAACAGAAATTTAAATTAAATAAAAAAGCTAAAAACTTTTAAAATAAATAAATAAATAAATTTTACCTTGTTATTAGAGGACATGGTTTTTAATACATAAGGGCTCATCATATAAAACTGGACCTGAACATCATTTGCCACATATGGTTCCCAACTTGATCCAGACCACTCATAAATCTCTACCAAATATTCCTGAAAATAAATTTTAATTAATTATTATTTTAGTTAAACGAAATTAATTGAATTTAATATAACTAAAAAATTTCATGGATTCAGTTGGCTGGAAATGGAATAGAAGTAAAGAACAAAACTCATCTCCATTTTTTGTGTATTTTTTGTTTGGTTTATACATACACATTTGAAAATAAATATAAATCCTTTTTTTGTATAAATATGATCTTATATAACAAACAAAACATATAAGAAACAAAATTTTGAAAAAAGATGTAAAAAACTAAATTTAGGATGAATTTGTAACAAAATATTGAAACACGGGCCAAAAATGTAAACTTTGGACCAAATTTGTAATAAAATTTAAAATCTGGGCTAAAAGTGTAATTTTTGAAAGTGAGATGACTTGTTTACCGGGTAGAAGGGTCAAAATGAATTTTGAAGTTAATTGAATAAAAAACATATAAGGACTAAATCGATTATTAAGCTAAAATATAAGGACTTTTATGGAGTTTTCCCTTTTGCAAATAAAGAATATGAAACTCATTTACAGAATCTATTTCATTTACTTAAGACCATTTATAATAAGATTTAATTAAAAAATCAACTTATTTATAGATAAATAAGTCTAAATTAGCATCTATAAAATTAAAAAGATTACCAGGTCATCATTGATCCTATAGATAGAAGGTTCATCAGTCTCACCAGCTCTGTGGTGTCTAACATTCACAGCCTGTTCACATTCAAGAAAAAAAAAAAGAAAAATATAAAATGAAACATTAAAAAAAAGAACAGGAAATACAAAAATATTAAAAACTAGTATTTGATATTTTACCTTCAAATGACCTCTTTCATGGAATACCCATTTGCTAATCTCAGTAGCAAACTGTTGATTACCAGATTTTGCATATCTGTTACAAATTTTGCGTTTTTCCATTAGATTAAAGATGGAAGAATATCACTATTTAAAAAAAATTATATTATTATTACTGTAAGGAAAATAGGAAATGCACTCACTTATTTGAGCTTCCTGACTTTTGCACTGGTGATTTAAAGAATCTGCATATAACATAACATCTTCCATTTTAACTAAAAAATATAAAATGGTTAAAAAGTTTGGACACAAAACTGTGAAATATTGCATACTTGTTGCTGAAGAGATCTAAAGATCCAGAGAACACAATTCTTGCATTGTTTCTTGCCTTCAATATCAAAAGAAAGATTATTAGAAGGTTTCTTTATACTTTAAAAAAGGCATAACATTTGTGGGGGGGGGGGGGGGGGTGTGTTACCTGAACAACTGAAACCAATGAGATTGAAGATCCAGAAAGGGATGGTGGACTTGAAAGCTTGGACTTTGGGTTAGCAGAATATGCTGATGGAGAAGCTGAAAGAACTTTCAAAACCTGTAAAATGAGTCCAAGGGTAAAAAGGTTATTTATACATCCCTGATTCACAAGCAATTTAACATATGATGAATCTTGAACTTACCAAGCTATTTGCTGGGTTCAAAGAGTGACCAATTCCTTTGAAAAGTACAGGAGCCTGTGTCATGCAACAAAGAATGCAAGGATTTAACTTTGTTACACAGAAAACATGTAGTTTGTTTGAATTTGAAGAGTGAAAATTACTTATTTGACACTTAGAAGTGAACTAGTGAAGTAACTCTTTTATTGGGATAGAGATGTTTTTTATATTTCAAAATGAATGGGTTTTATTTGTCTGCTATTTCAAGGGTTATATTGCATACTTCATTTCTTTCTGTGACAGAATCAACGAATAAATACAGCAATCACAGAACAAACTATTTGAATACAATACACTAACTGACCTCAATTTTTGTACTCCCTAAAAGTACATCAGATTGAATAAAATCATCAGCAGCAATTAATGTATGATCTCCCTCGGTTTCTGAAACAGCATAGCTTCCATGATCAATAACCACAGCAGATTGATCCTGTGTAAACAACACATTGGTCAAAACATGCAACAAGTTAATATCTATAACTAATGTTAGTTTCAATCTTTAAGATTGATATAGAAACAAATTTGGTTTCATGCTCATAACACAAACTCCATTGGTGGTAGCATCTTTACAGTTTTACAAGTTGCATAATATTGACTTAGAGTGGACTAAATCAGATCAATAGTTAGTCCCAAAATGATCTGTTTCACCGTTTAACGAATGTAAAATGACTACCTCATCAAAATCAATTCCACACTCAGCGGCTATATTTCGGATCAAATCAGAAGCATTCGCATCGGCAGCAACGATCAAGTCTTTGCCAGAGTCGACGAAGTCCAAAATAGCCGCCACATCCAAAGATCCTCCAAATCCTGGAACAATTCAAAGCTATCATTTCACCAAATTCACCAATGAAAGACAAATTTAGCAATAAACTTGCGAAATTACGTTCAGTGGTGGGAGAAAACAGAATCAGGCCATCATATAAATGTTGCCCGTATCTCTGAAGATCGATCTTGGGATCATCGGAGAGCTTGAAATCGAGCTCAAATCCACGTGCCTGCAGAGAATTAAAGAAGATCGAGTGCGAAGACTTGAGAGCCAAGTCGTCGACCAACACTAAAATGCGCCGATCCGTAGGGTTCTCGAGAGAAAATGAGTGGGTGAGTGCAAGTAACAGTGAGATCGAAGCAACGAAGACGGTGGCGATGGAGAAATTCGCCATATTATCTTCCTTTGGTTTTAGGGTTCTTGAGGTTTGGATCCTCACTGTGTAGTGTTGGGGATTTAAGCATTGTCTCGTTAAGCAGCACAATTTGAGTAAACGGTCCCTCCAGTTACACTTATTTACATTTTAGAATAAACTACAAAAATGGTCCTAGAATGGTCCTTTAGTTGGTGTTTTCTTCTAATGATCAAAATTGTAAAAATGAAAATAAAAAATTTGTTAGGCTCATGAAAAAGCATTCATTCGCATTTCACTTTTTATTTTTTATTTTTCACACTTTAAAATAAAACGAGCGTAATCCCCCCCCCCCCAACCCCCGCGCGCGCCAATGGCGCGGGTTTGAATAGGTTTCGACCAAATCAATGTCGGCCCAAGGCATGTTCAGAAGGTGCATCTGAACAGGGCCCATAACTTTTATTGCATTTTCGTTAGCTTGTGTTCAATGAGCCCAAAAATTGCAAAACAGATTAGATTAATTCATGGCAGTTTGCACGTATAAGGCAAGATGAGCGGGAAAAGGATGAAATTTCAGGAAAAGAGAATAAAATGCTTCGATATCTTCTTACGTATGGGACCGGAGCGGGAATTAAATCTGCAGCGGTTCTTCACTTCTTTCATCTTTCTCAAAATTCTAAAACAAAGTTACAAACATCCTATAATCTCTCTAAAAAATCAGAAATCAGATTTTAGAAGCTTCAGATTTCATGTTGTAGACTTGTAGTTTCGAAATCAGAAGCATAAGGTAGAGATAAAGGTATTTCCGATTTTTTTTTCTTGTTTCTTACTTCTTTTTCTTTTGCTTATCTTTTTTTCTAATTTTAAAAGAACAAGATTACAAGAATTGAGTTCTGAAAACCAGATTCAGACGAACAAGAACTAAGCAAATGAGAACATCAGATTCAAAAATCAGAAAATCGGAAGGAACGAACAAGGCATTGAGGAAATCAATTTCTCGAAAATCAGTTTCGAGTTCTTACAATCTTTCGAGTCGTTCTTCTTGCTCCTCAAAAACCATATTTTAGAAGCTCGAACTTCAATCCGGCAAGAGGTTTTGATGTAGGTATAGGGAGTTTCTAATTCTTGATTTTTTGTAGATTGTTTTTTGTTTTTAATTTTTGACTTTTGGATTTTTGAAGGGACACGTAAATCACTTTCGAAAATCAGAAGGAACAAGGTTATAAGGAAATCAATTTCTTATTTTTGTGAAGGCACAAACAAATATAATTATATGTTTTCCTTTCTGGTTCTTTTTTTATTTGTATCTTTCATACATTTTGTGGTGTGGATATTTTACATTTTCAGATAATTACAAACATGAAATTGATGTCGTATTGTAGAAAGTAAATAGCTTAAAAAAATCAATCTTTATGTTGGTGTATTGGTTAGATTTGGTGTTTGTTTATGTTGATGGTTTCTGGTGAGGTAAAGGATTGAATGAGTTCTTTGTTTTTTTGGCATTAGACAAATGAAAGTGAAAGTATTTTGTTGTTAATACTTAATGTTTGCTTTGTAAATGAAAGATTTTTAGTTCTAGAATTGCTAATTTCAGCTTATTGCACGTCTGTGTTTGTGATATGTTGCAGGTTTCCTTTTACAATGGAAGTTAGCCCAAAAATCTGAGCTCTTTAATATGGATTTTCATGTGATTTTTTTAGTAATTTATCATTTATTTTTCAAAAAAATTAATGGCTTAATCTAAAAATAAAAATAAAAGTAAAATGTTGTAAAAGTAAAATGCTGCAGAAAATGAGTATATTTAAGCGACAATTATTTTGCATAAATTTTTTAATTTACAAGTTTCAAGGCCTTATTTTTGTTAAATTGCACAGGGCCTCCGGAATTTCGAGGCCGGCCCTGGACCAAATATGTCAAGAAATAATTCAAATTTGTAAATTATGGAACAATAACAATGAAAACATAGATTTTTATATCATTGATGTACACATTATTTTTGATACAAAAGTAAAACCTTAAACATTTTTGAACCCTAGAGACCTAAATGATTCCTACATTATGAAAAAGATGCAGGGAAAGCAATATAACTTCAACTGTACCATAAATATGTCGAAAATACCCCCCCCCCCCCCCCCCCTCAATTCCCAATAAGTGGAAGAAAGTTATATATATGTTTTTTTTTTTTTTGCAAAGTGAGCTTGTAACGTCCCCAAAAATTATGAGGTAAAAATTTCATTTTAATTCAACCAAAACATTAATTATACTTAAGCCAAACATTCATTATCATTTTCCTAAATATTCAAAAGTACTTTATAGGAAACATGGGTAGTTGCGTTGCGATCAAACCGGGTCCTTCCCTTTCGAACCGGAAGTAGCTGAAAACATAACCATAAAAACCGTAAGCACAAAGCTTAGTGAGTTCCCTAAAATACCACATACCATACATACATACAGCCAAGCATATATGGGTACTTGCAATCCCCTTCGGTCTATTTCAACCGGATACCGGGTCTATTTCACCCCTATCACTACCATACATATCAACATATAGTGGGCCCCGCCCGACATCGAGCCCCGTTCGGCATACAGATTTGTCAATCATCAGGCCCCGTCTGGCATCGGGCCCCGCCCGATACACATATAATCATACGAGCACATGCGATAATCACATAGACAATAGCATACAATACAGTCATCGAGCTCCGACCGGCATCGGGCCTTGCCCGGTAAGCATACTAACACATAACACATGCAAGAGTCACGCAGACATCTAGAATCCTAACAAACCATGGGCCGGCATTGGTGTCTTTTGGACCCACTAAAACAAGTAAGGAAGCTCACCTCAAACTGTTGAATCACTCGAATGAATATCTGATTGCTGGCCCGGAAAATCCCCGCGCTATCAAAATCATTAACATCCAATTATTAATTGGATTCCGACTCATAATCAAAAGTCTAAATTATGTGGCCCATAACCAAGGTAAAAATACCAATTTACCCTTTGTCTAACTCGGCCCAAACCAAGGCCCAATTCAACCATACAAAAGCCCAAATACTAAAGCCCGATATATATATATATATATATATATATATATATATATATATATATATGGCTCAATCTTCTAATTTGGGCCCGAACCAATCATGGGCCTAAAATCCAAGGAAGCCCAACATGCTAGTCCAAAGCCCAAAACAGGGGTCTAATGGACCGACTAAACTAAGCCTAAAACTCTTAATGGACCAAGTCCCAAAATCGGTCCATTGGGCTTCTGCTGAGAACGCCTGGCATTCCACCCTATGACGCCTGGCGTCCGAACGTTGGGTGTTCCCATGCAAACGTCTGGCGTTTGCTCGCTGATTACCAACTTCCAAACCAATGTCTTAATGACTTAAGATATCATGTCCAAACTTCAGATCCAATCATAATGGAACGTCTAAAGCCATAAAGTTGCAAACTTTATGGCCATGCATGGCTACAATGAGCCCAACACCAAGATCCTAACTCAAAATCAACTATAAGGCTCCAAAAATTTTGCATGGAAGATTATAAAGTCCCAAGATTGCATTTCTATGATTCTAGACTCACTATTATCCTTGAAAGGACAGCCCAAACCTCTGGATCATTCCAAACTCACAAAGATCAAGTCTTTGGAACAAATAGAACATAAACTAGCCCTAATTCAAGATCTAACAAATGAGACATCAAGATCTGAACTTTATACCTCAAAATGATGCTCCAAGATGTCAAGAGTTCGGATCCACAAGCTAGAGAGCAACCACAATACTCCAAAGTTCTTCCTTCTCTTATCAAGAACACTAAATGATACCAAAAAGATGAACCAAGGCTTTAAACTCTCATAAACCCTTAGGGTTTTCGAAATGAGGATGGAGGTTGGAGTAGTGAAGGGTTTTGAGGCCATAATGTTCTTTAAATAGGGTGCAAACCCTAAAAATTAGGGTTTGGTCTCTGCGTGCAAACGCCTGGCGTCCATCATAGAACGCCTAGCGTCCTATGTCAAACGCCTAGCGTTTGGACCAAAGTGCCAAAAATTAATACAACAAGGGTCTAAACTGAAAAGGACTTTGAACGGGTGTTACAGAGCTCATGGATTCAAGAGTCGATCATATGTGCCAAGCATCACTGCAGGTTTCATATTGTGGCCTGAAGATAAACAATCATTAACTAATTACATGGTTTATTCTTTAAGAATGCACTTAATATACTTCTGCTAAAATCAGACCTCGTGTAATTCACGTAAGATGGATTCTTCCGCAGTAGCTTTAGCTTGGAACATTATGGATGGAGATGATTGAGAGGCTCCTAAGCAAGAAAGTTGTATAAATCCCATGATTCCACCATTTTTTTTAGAAATATGCATATCACGATATAAAAATTTAAAAGCACGAATACATTATTATTATAAACAAAAAGGAGGTGCAAAAACATAACTTTGCAAGTTGTTCAACCATATGATGGTTCACTTCCACAAAATTATAATTTCTACTTTCATATTCCATTCCTATAAGAAAAAAACAGTTTTTAAATGTCAAACAATTAAATAGAACCCCAATAAAAATAAGATTCTTAAACATGTATGCACCTATTAAATTAATAATAACATTTTCATTTGCCATGACTGGCTTAATAGAGTCTTCACATCTTGGGTTATATTTCATGGGAACAATTTGTGTGAGTTAAAAGAGTAAGCAATGACAGTTTCCTTGCATTAGTAATTAAGACAGAACCTTTGGTACGTGACAAATGTGTAAAAGACGGAACGTTTGGACGAAAAGTGCAACATTACAAACTGCAATTTGGCGCATTTCGGTTAGTTACCTTCAATGTTTCAATCAAGAGCAACATAATAAAGCTTCTTCAGGCCATTAAATATGTAGTACATTCCTATGGATTATGGAATAAACCATTCCATTCCATTCCAATTTCTATCAAATTATGGAATGAACCATTCCATTCCATTTGAAAACAATATCTATCAGCAACACTATATAAATCACACTTCCTTCAGATTTCATCCTATATTTTTGTTGGGTTATGAAGTGTTGCGTCACTGGGCCTTTAGTCAAAGTCTTTTGTTCTCACGGTACTAGGCCTGTCCAGCCGTGTTTCATTTATTAGGGTTTACTTTATATAGTGCATGCATGTACCATAGAATGTACGCTTTTGACAATTAATTCTCTTTTATCGTATTATAACCCTAGCACACCTCTACAGTAGCAATTCTTCATAGAGTTCTTCTGAGGTTGTGGCTTATTAATCATTCGACATAAGCATTGATTCATCTGGTGTTCTTGATTTATCTAACTAAGAATCTTATCGGTCTAAACGTTTTTAATCTCATCAATTGGTATCAGAGCAGGAGGCTGTGTAAATCATACGCATCTCTTCTGTTTGAAGAATATCTTTAGGGTTTCCGCTTTTATTGAATCTATTGAGCCGTCATCTATTCATTGACGTTGTTCATAGATCTCGATATTACCCTAATACCGCTTTACAAGTCTGATCCTTGACAGGTAAACAGATCAAGTCATTATGTCTCACGACGAATCTCAAACCAATCCCATCAACATCTCCAACAGCATTGGTTCGACTACAAGAATTCTGATCTTGTATACTCAAGAGTATGAAGTTTGGGCTCTTCACTTTGAAGACTATGTTCTTGGTTCAGAGGACAAAGGATATTTGATCTGGGAGGCAATTACCGTGGGTCCTTTTTCTCATGCTAGAACTAAAAGAACCATCAAGACTCAAAAAGAGTATAATCAACTAATGATCGACGTGAAAGATGTCACTCAAGACGAAAAGGACAAGTTGATCAGCAACGTAAAAGCAATGAGGATGATTAGATTCGCTTTACAATCTGATACCTTTCGTCTGGTGAGTGCGTGTACTACTGCAAAGGAGATTTGGGACCGGCTTAAGGAGTTATATTCCACCGATGAGGATCTCGAACATTCCACTCAAACTCTTCTGCTTTCGGAGTTTGGTGACTTCAAGCAAAAGCAAGATGAAAGTCTCATTCAAACATTCGATCGTTATAACCATCTTCTTAGCAAGATGATCAAGCATGGAATTGGCAGACAGGTGATCGAGCAGAAGGTCACTTTTATGAATGGTCTAAGGCCATAATGGATGGCGGTGGTTTCAACTGTTAAAGCTCATGAACAATTTAAATCCTACTCGTTGGCGAAGCTCGTGGGAATTCTCAAGTCTCATGAAAGTGTTGTGACAAAGGACACGAAAGTAGTTTTCGGAATGGGATCATTGGCTCTTATCTCAAAGGGTAAGAATGTGATTGAAGAAGAAGCAGAGTCAAACCTTTCAGAGTATGATCTGACAGATGAAGAATATGCATTGATGGTATCCAATCCCAAGCGGTTTGCTAGAAAGAAGTTCTCGGCCAAGAACAGAAACTGGCAGGGAGCTATAGTTCGGAGAAGGCGAAAGAAAAGATTAAAAGTACTCCTCAGAAAGAAGAAGAAAAGAAAGAGAGAAAACTTGTGGGTGACTCGGGCTATGACTGCAATTATTGTCATGACAAAAACCATCTAGCGAAGGAATGCATGCTAAGAAGAATGAATGAGAAGAAAGAGGGTGAAGACGATGAAGCCTACCACACGCGTAAGCTTGAAGAAGCCAAGAAGAAGAAGTCTAACGATAAATCCATGCCTGTGTTACTTGTGCATGAAAATGTTGAAGAAAACGAGTTCGATGGAGTAGAGGTATGGTCTACTGATTCGGAAGATGAAGAAGTACGCAAGCCCACTCATGGCAGGGCATTTGTTGCGAAGGAAAAAGGTTATGAGTTTGCTGGAAAGTGTCTGATGGTGACGGCTGGGTGTCACAAATGAGAGGTTACGCTACAGACAGCGGGAATGGTGAAGCGAAAGAGAGGGAAGATAGATGCTTCACAGCGAAACCAATTGGAGAGCAGATCAACGAATGTGATCAGTTGATCAAGAAGGTAAATTCTATCCTTGAAACACTCAAAATACTCGTTTCTAAATATGAAAAGGAATTAAATGATTTAAAATTTAAATTTTCTAGTCTAAGTGGTAGCCTTAAACAAACTCGCCTCACAAATGCTAACCTAACTGATCAAATTAGCAGGGTGTCTTCCAAGAGTGAGGAGCGAAGGATATTGATAGAGCAGAAAGAGTTAGAGTTGGTTAGGGTAAGAGATGAATTGATATATTTGCAACGTGACAATTTGAAATTTTTGAAACAAATGAATATTTTTTGCTTAATTGCTAAGCGTCTTTATACAAATATTACTCAGTTGCATTTAGATTGCGATTGGCAAAAAGATTCACAAAATGATTTTGCCTTTTCTTGAACTAAAGGAAGACGAAATAGATGCTGATTGTTATAACTGTGAATCAATTGTCTCATCAGAAGAAACCACAGATGCCTATAGGATTGGTCTGGACAAAATTGAGTCTTTTATTAAGTCCAAAGACCACAAGGACATGCTTAGAAACTTATTGGATGAAAATGATAAGTTGAAAATTAAGACCGAAACCGTACAACCTTTTGATTCATTGAGTACCAAGTTAAGTTCAGAAAACAAGATTGATGTTGACAATACTTCTGAATTTGACGAGGACAATGATATGAGTGAAATTTCTGTAGAGGACGAGGTTGACTGTTCTGAATTTGTTAAAACCGAACCCGAACCAACAAAAGTCCTTATATCTGAAAACTCTGTTGAGTTCGCTCGATCGTCTAAAGATAAGAACAAAGTCCTGAAAGAAAAGGTTGTGGTATATCGAAAAGTACAAACTGTACCAAATCAAGTGTACGCCGCCACTGGAGTTACCAAGAAGCAAACTGTTGAGCTAACTTCCTTGGTAGATGAAGACAATGCTAATGGATGTGATGAGTACTTTTGGTCTGCCCCGATTGATAATGCAGATGAAACGAAAGGATTATCGGAACGAACCTCTTGGAAGGTGAAAGGCAGATATGTGGCTGAACCAATCAATAAGCCATCTAACTTCGCTAAAGCAAGTACAAGTGGTACAAAAGAAGCTCAAAGCGAAACCAAAAGGACAAGCGAATCTCAATCAGTAAGGAGCGACAGTCATGCTAAGAGACAGAAACCGAATGTAAATGTTCACAAATATTCCAAGCAACTTACAGAGCAAAAGCTCTAACGAAGCAGGAGCTATCAGAAAAATCTCAACGAAAGAAAGCAGTTTTGGCAATCCCGGAACTCTAACTACATGCATAAATAAAAAGCTTCCAGTCAAAGAGTGAAAGCAAATTCGCAGGCGAAACCCAAGCAGTGTTCTCACTGTCATTCCTGTGCTTCACATAAACAAATGGGAAATCTCGCTCACAGGTCATCATCACCAAGAAAGTTCACTGCGAAAAACAACCATCCTTGATCTCAACCAAATCATACTCCTCTCAAGGATGTTAAAGGGAAGGGAAAGCTCGTCTCCGATTCAGAAGAGCAAATAAAGAAGACAACCACTAACCCTAGGAAGGATAAGAAAGGATTTGTTAAAAATCAACATAAAGAAAAACAAACTGATTCAAACAAAGCAGATAATAAAATCAAAGTTTTCACTATTAAAAGTAAAGACAAAACCACTCTAATAAAACGAATGTATATGGTTGATCTTTCTATTGCTTTTCCTTGTCCTGTAAAAGGCTCACCAGGACCCAAACAACTTTGGGTTCCTAAATCTGCTTAATTTTTGCAGATTATACGTGACAAGCAGTTCGACGACGAATGGTATATTGATAATGGCTGCTCGCGTAACATGACAGGAAGGAAGGAAGAGCTGAGGGAGTTTCGTGCTCTCAAAGATGGTGGATGTGCCAAATAAGGAAACAACTCTTATGGCACGATAAAGGGCTACGGGATTATTACAAATGGAGATTTCTCAACCCGTAAAGTTGTGTGACAACCCGAAATTTCTATCTTGTACATTCTTCATTTTTATCAAAGATAGCCTCGTTTTGCTATTTTGTAATGAAGTTGTGAGTCTATATGAGTGTTCTAGGCTTAGTACAACCTAGATATGAGTCTTAGGAAGGGTTAGAATGTGTGTAGCATCAATAAATCAGGGCAAACACACCCAGCATGGTGTGTGCGGCCGCACACCCGAGTGTGCGGCCAGCCAGCCGCACACAGCCAGCCGTACACCCTCCCAGCCGCACACCCGACCCTATATATTGGAGGAGACCCCTTCATTAACTCTTTTCCCCTTTTGGCTGCACTCTACTTGCTCTCTCTACTTTCTCTCTCTAGAAACTTCATCCAAGAACACTCTAAGGGCCTCAAAAACGTGAAGTACTCCATCATTCAACTTGTTATACTGGTAAGGAACCTTAATCTAAGCCAAAAACTCTTCATGTTCTTCGTGTTCTTCATCACTTGAAGGTGTACGACCGCACACCTTCATAAGGTGGTCGTACACACCTCAAAAACCCTCCAAAGTGAGAGTTTGATCCCCTATCTGCTAGTTGAACTTGGTATTGGCCTTGAAACACCTAAAAATCGACATTTTGGGCATGGATGAAGAGTGTACGGCCGCACACACACTCTGTACGGCCGCACACTCCCATGTACGACCGCACACAGGCCTGGCCGCACACCCTGGCCGTACACCTGGCCGCACACCTGGCCGCACACACATAAAAGTCGAGTTTGGTGGCCTTACACTCAAATCTAAGGCCCTACACTCATTTAGGGACCTCAATAGGTGTTTGTAACACTTAATTCTAAGTGTTTCCATGTCCCTAAGGTGTGTCCATGTGTCTATTAGTGGTTATATACCCAAAGTGTATTCATATATGTGTTATTACATGTCAAACTAGGATCCGGTTGTGCTCACGACTTCATTCGACACCCGGCGGTCCTATATCAATCTTTCTTTCGAGTTACTCACTTCAGGTGAGTTCATACCCCTTAATCAACCTTTGAAATGATTTTAGATGCTTTTATGGGGGGGGGGAATACAAGTTGAACTACTAAGTTATTATATCAATCGCATGTGGTTAATAACTGTCAATCAAATAGATTTTTGCATGTTAAACTGTTTTATCCAGCTAAAGGTTTTCAAATCTTGTTTTCAAATCTCTTTTTATATTACTAAACTTTTATCAAAGTATTTTAAACTGATGTTCTTGTTAGATTCATGTCTATATAGATATAGTTATATAAGTAGGGTTTGAAGGACTTAGGACTGATAGCCCGCTTTATTTCCTGTTCCTTGTTTGGTTGTGGACTTAGAGTATCCGGTTATTTGTCCGAGTGTCGTTAAAATCCTAGTTATATATTATGTATATCTGTTAGATATTAAAACTCTTACTCCAGTTCAGCGCCTTTGGGTAGCAAAGGTACATAGATAACCTCTCAAGTAAACTATAGTAGGTATAGTTTAGAAACCAACAATAACTTTTATGAGGAGAAAATAGCTATATCAATATTCTAAAACATGTGCTTTTAGTAAAAAGAAACGTATATAGCAAATCAAAGCATGAGATACATCCTCGTGACGCGGATTTCACCGTTGTCGAGTTGGTAACAGAGTCTCCTGGAGGGAGAGCGGGCATTGTGTGTATAGATCTATACGGGACAGACCATCCCACATCCTGACTGCTAGCTACAGTCCCAACCGACCAAGCCAAGGGGTGACAAATGTCACATTTCTTTCGACGTCAGCAGATCGTCGTGTTTACATCCGTCAATCAGTATGGTTACGAGTATCTTCACATTTACCTTATAATTCATGGCCTTAAGGTAATTAGTACCACGGTATTTTCTACATATAAAACTACGGTACTATAATATTTTCCCTAATACATTAAACTTAGAACGTTTTTGACATAAAACGATAATGTAAAACTATATTTTGATAATGATAGTAACATTTGGGAAAAATGCTCTTTAAACACGAAACAGTCGGGTCTTGGTAGAAGACTGCTTTTAGTAGAGAAACTCATTCTTTTAAACATGAAACAGTCGGGTCTTGGTAGAAGACTGCTTTTAGTAGAGAAACTCATTCTTTTAAACATGAAACAGTCGAGCCTTGGTAGAAGACTACTTTTAGTAGAAAATATAGGATTTTCTGGAAGGAATTCAAATACTCTATAAACTTTTATGAGATTATTTTGAGGAAAAACATGTATTTATATCAATGTCATTAAAATACTTATGAACTCACCAGCATTAAAATGTTGATCCTCTCTTTCAAAATAACTTGTATTCTCAGGTCGTCAATAGACAGGTACACTCCGGGAGTTTTTGCGGAGACAACCGAGTACCGAGCTGCATCCTATGTTATTCTCTATATCTACTTTTGATGTTGTTGCTAAATGTAATCTATGTAAAAACTTATACTATTAATGCAATGGTTGTTGTACTTTGATTACTATACTGCATGTGTTGTGATACTTGACATGACATCCAACGCCCCCGAATGTTTCCGCTATTTCGGTTTGGGGGTGTGACAAGTTGCCTATGTGGAATGATTGCAACACAACCTAATTAGTGTTTCACAATTGATTGTGGGAACTGGTCTGAAGGTTTCGTTCGATGATGAAGGATCAGAGATCATAGAGAAGAAAACAAAAAACAATTCTACTGAAGTCACAGCGAAAGGGTGAGATGTATCCACTTAATCTAAATCCAATACGAGGAAATCTTGTTGTATGTCTGCTAACAAAGGCTCACTCTAATGAAAGCTGGTTATGGCACCGAAGACTGTCGCACCTCAACTGTAAAGATATCAACAAGCTCGTTCTTGATGATCATGTGAGAGGTCTTTCCCTCTCGAAGTTTTATAAGGAGCATCTATGCGCTGCATGCGAAATGGGAAAGCAAAGCAGAAAGATTCATCCAACTCTTGTAAATACAAAGATCATCGAGCCTCTTGAGCTTTTTCATATTGATCTATGGAGGAGACCCCTTCATTAACTCTTTTCCCCTTTTGGCTGCACTCTACTTGCTCTCTCTACTTTCTCTCTCTAGAAACTTCATCCAAGAACACTCTAAGGGCCTCAAAAACGTGAAGTACTCCATCATTCAACTTGTTATACTGGTAAGACACCTTAATCTAAGCCAAAAACTCTTCATGTTCTTCGTGTTCTTCATCACTTGAAGGTGTATGGCCGCACACCTTCATAAGGTGGCCGTACACACCTCAAAAACCCTCCAAAGTGAGAGTTTGATCCCCTATTGGCTAGTTGAACTTGGTATCGGCCTTGAAACACCTAAAAATCGACATTTTGGGCATGGATGAAGAGTGTACGGCCGCACACTCCCATGTACGACCGCACACAGGCCTGGCCACACACCCTGGCCGTACACCTGGCCGCACACACATAAAAGTCGAGTTTGGTGGCCTTACACTCAAATCTAAGGCCCTACACTCATTTAGGGACCTCAATAGGTGTTTGTAACACTTAATTCTAAGTGTTTCCATGTCCCTAAGGTGTGTCCATGTGTCTATTAGTGGTTATATACCCAAAGTGTATTCATATATGTGTTATTACATGTCAAACTAGGATCCGGTTGTGCTCACGACTTCATTCGACACCCGACAATCCTATATCAATCTTTCTTTCGAGTTACTCACTTCAGGTGAGTTCATACCCCTTAATCAACCTTTGAAATGATTTTAGATGCTTTTATGGGGGGGGGGGGGGAATACAAGTTGAACTACTAAGTTATTATATCAATCACATGTGGTTAATAACTGTCAATCAAATAGATTTTTGCATGTTAATCTGTTTTATCCAGCTAAAGGTTTTCAAATCTTGTTTTCAAATCTCTTTTTATATTACTAAACTTTTATCAAAGTATTTTAAACTGATGTTCTTGTTAGATTCATGTCTATATAGATATAGTTATATAAGTAGGGTTTGAAGGACTTAGGACTGATAGCCCGCTTTATTTCCTGTTCCTTGTTTGGTTGTGGACTTAGAGTATCCGGTTATTTGTCTGAGTGTCGTTGAAATCCTAGTTATATATTATGTATATCTGTTAGATATTAAAACTCTTACTCCAGTTCAGCGCCTTTGGGTAGCAAAGGTACATAGATAACCTCTCAAGTAAACTATAGTAGGTATAGTTTAGAAACCAACAATAACTTTTATGAGGAGAAAATAGCTATATCAATATTCTAAAACATGTGCTTTTAGTAAAAAGAAACGTATATAGCAAATCAAAGCATGAGATACATCCTCGTGACGCGGATTTCACCGTTGTCGAGTTGGTAACAGAGTCTCCTGGAGGGAGAGCGGGCATTGTGTGTATAGATCTATACGGGACAGACCATCCCACATCCTGACTGCTAGCTACAGTCCCAACCGACCAAGCCAAGGGGTGACAAATGTCACATTTATTTCGACGTCAGCAGATCGTCGTGTTTACATCCGTCAATCAGTATGGTTACGAGTATCTTCACATTTACCTTATAATTCATGGCCTTAAGGTAATTAGTACCACGGTAGTTTCTACATATAAAACTACGGTACTATAATATTTTCCCTAATACATTAAACTTAGAACGTTTTTGACATAAAACGATAATGTAAAACTATATTTTGATAATGATAGTAACATTTGGGAAAAATGCTCTTTAAACACGAAACAGTCGGGTCTTGGTAGAAGACTGTTTTTAGTAGAGAAACTCATTCTTTTAAACATTAAACAGTCGGGTCTTGGTAGAAGACTGCTTTTAGTAGAGAAACTCATTCTTTTAAACATGAAACAGTCGAGCCTTGGTAGAAGACTACTTTTAGTAGAAAATATAGGATTTTCTGGAAGGAATTCAAATACTCTATAAACTTTTATGAGATTATTTTGAGGAAAAACATGTATTTATATCAATGTCATTAAAATACTTATGAACTCACCAGCATTAAAATGCTGATCCTCTCTTTCAAAATAACTTGTATTCTCAGGTCGTCAGTAGACAGGTACACTCCGGGAGTTTTTGCGGAGACAGCCTAGTACCGAGCTGCATCCTATGTTATTCTCTATATCTATTTTTGATGTTGTTGCTAAATGTAATCTATGTAAAAACTTATACTATTAATGCAATGGTTGTTGTACTTTGATTACTATACTGCATGTGTTGTGATACTTGACATGATGTCCAACGCCCCCGAATGTTTCCGCCATTTCGGTTTGGGGGTGTGACAGATTGGTATCAGAGCATTGTATAGTGAACTCAGTATATCAAATCATAAAAGATATACGACCTATAAATACAATGGGATAAAAATACTCTGACCAAGAGTTATACTTTAAAATATAACCATATTTTACAAAAGTATAAGTACATCCAGAATATAAAAACCCGAACAAGTATCACGAGAAGAACAAGAATAAAAGTCTTTGGATGTTGAGCATTACCGTCAAACCTAGGCAGTTATGTAATCGTAGCTGGAATAAATATAGCCTGATCAACTATGTTTATTCGAGATGCGACTAACGTGTGTTTGGGAGTGATGGTGGTGTTGCAATGAATCTGAAACTTACCATGTAGGAATGCTAGAGCCAAACATAAAGTTTAAAATACTATAAGAGTATTTTATGATACTAAAGACTAACAATAAACCTAAAAGCATGTTCAGGAGTTCTAGAATCAAACATGTAATTAAAATACTATAGGAGTATTTTAGGAACCATAAATAACCTTGCGTGAAAACTAAAAAGACTTGTAACGCCCCGTTTATTTAAATAGATTAATAAATGTAAGTCCCAGACTGATTTGCGAAGAATTTTAGATGTTGAGGGTTAAAAGTGTAAATTCCAAATTAGTTTTGTAAGTATTTATGAAGGCAGGGAGTAAATGGTAATTTATGGGACTTCATTTGAAGAGATTATGGAAGATAGGGGACTGTTTGGTAATTTCCGTACCTAAGTTGTAATGGAATCTAATATTTAGGGTTTAAATTGTAAATATTGGGTTATATTTGAAAAGATCCCAAGGGGAGGGACCAGAGTTGTAATTATGGGAAAGATGTTATAAGGGACACGGGTATATAAGGGTTTTGTAACCCTAACCCTAGCTCAAGAGTGGCAGCCGTCACCTCCTTTTCCCCCTTATGCCTCCCTCGTCGGCGCCACCTCTCCTCCACCGTTCCCTCCCGCCGCTGATCTATCGCCGCCTTACCACCTCGCTTCTCCGATCAACCATATCACTAGTGAACCTCGGTGCTTTCTCGTCTCTGTCGAAGGCGAAGACCTTAGCGTGGCACTGCTGTTCGATCAGTAACGTTGGGAGGCGGATCGTTGCCACTGCCTCCGACCATTAGAGCCCACAGCTGCCTCCACTGCCGACGATGACACCTCGACTGTCCCTGCTGCTGTTGTAGTTTGAGGAAGCAACTCCCACTGTCGGGTGCGAGCATCCCATTCGCGGTGCGTTTTTCCGATGGGTTGAGCCACCGAGCGTGGCAGCCTCTATTTCCCGTTCGAGATCAGCCAGTGGCGTGTTGGTTGGGTCTAAGTGTGTCGCCGGTTTTTCCGCCACTCCAAGTAGTTGAGGTGTGACGCTGCTGCCGCCTCCTTGGGGATCCTGTCGTTGCCAAAAGCCTCGACCACCGCCGTGCCGCCGTGTTGCTGCTGCTGTCGGACCACCGTGAGCCACCAGGTGGGTGGTTGGGTCCTTAGTGCAAATAAGAAAACGTGTTTGGGGCTGTATTTCCATAGTTAGTGTGTGTGTTTTGTATAATCGGATAATGAGAACAGCCACCACCACCACGAGCCACCGCCGGCTAGGGGTGTTCATAACCGGATATCCGAATTTCGGATATCCAAAATTTCAGATAGTTGATTTTTGGTATCCGATTCCGTATCCGAAATTTCGGATATCCGAAGTTTCGGATATCCGAAATTTCGGATACGGATTCGGATACCAAAACGGATATCCGAAAATTTGAAATTTTGTTCAAATTTGAAAGGTTTTATATTAGAAAGACATATTTCTAAATTAGAAAGCATATGAAGTAATATATGTATTCGGATATCCGAAATTTTGGATACGGATTCGGATACCAAAACGGATATCCGAAAATTTGAAATTTTGTTCAAATTTGAAAGGTTTTATATTAGAAAGACATATGTATAAATTAGAAAGCATATGAAGTAATATATGTATTTACTTAAGGGTATTATGAATATGTTTTAGTTACTAACATTCAAATTATAAGACATATGTGATTAAAATAACAAATAATGTATAAACTAAAATTAAAATTTTCGGATATCGGATATCCGAATTATCCGAAAAATCTGAAAAACACTATCCAATTCCGATTCCGAAAAATCGGATATCCGAAATTTCGGATATCCGAAAATTCGGATATCCGATTTTTCGGATAATTCGGATTCGGAATTTCGGATCGGAATTTCGGATACGGATATTTTTGAACACCCCTACCGCCGGCCACCATGGTGTGGTTGTGTGTGTGTGCATTAGTTAGTGTGTGTATTAGTTAGTGTGTGTATTTTGGATAAAAGCCTTGTAATTGTAATTAGCATGAAATAATGAAAATAATAATAGTAACCACCATCGTAAGGTGGTAGCCGCCGCCGTGAGCCGCCATTGACCACCACTACCCGAGGCGGTAGTGGGTGGTGCCCCACAAGCAAACCCTAATGGACCTAGCAAGACCCTAATGGGCTTAAAGATTAATTTTGGGCCTATTGGGCCATGTTTGAGTGAAAACCCTAATTATGAGTAATTGGGCCTTAGACTTATTGGACCCATCTTTGGGCCATTGGCATTGGATTGTGTATTAAGCCCAAATCACTCCATATCACTTATCTAGTAGAGTAAAGGACTTAATGAGTTAAGTCCTTAATGGGTTAAGTAAGAAACACTTAACCCTAGTTATCATTTTATGTGAAACCCTAATTTCACTTGGGCTTTGGGTTGGGCCATCCAAGAACAAGCAAATGGACTAGAATAATTTAATGGGCTTTAGGGTAAGGCCCATAGGAGGGTGTGGGCCCAATTTGGAAAATTGGGCCGTAGATGGGCCATAGTTGGGGCCTAGATGGTTGTATGATATTGGGCCCCTAGAATGAGACATGTTGGACTGGACTGATCAATTGGGCCTTAAGGGAAATCCATGTAGAGGCTTGGGCCCAATTTGGAAAATTGGGCCATATGTTGGGCTTTTAACCCTAGTTGACTTTGGGCCTATGGATTGGGCCTTGGGCTTGGGTAAGCCAAGCTAGGGGTAATGTAGTAATTATCCAAAGTATGCATTTATAGTTATGTGTTAGAACCCAATTAGTAATTGGGTGTTATTTTGGTGTTGACAGTTCGGGAATCTGTCATCCAGCAGCTGGGGTTGAGTCTGCGGGACTTCAGCAGTGTGGGATTGTGTCTACGGGACTTCAGCAGTGTGAGGTGAGTTTTCCTTCCAGTAGGAATGGGTCTACGGCCACAATGCCGGCCCGTTTAGTTAGCAGTAGTTCCGGACTTCGGTCTGATGTAGTAGTTTAGTGTGCTTGATGTCTTTGTGATTCAAGCATGTCTTTGTGTTATGTGTTCCGGACATCGATCTGATGCAGTATGCAGTATATGTGTTTATGCTAGTAGTTATGATTATGCTATATTATGTTCAGCCAGTTCCGGACTTCGGTCCGATGTAGAGGGCAAGGCCCTGGTTAGTTCCGGACTTCGGTCCGATGCAGTTTCCGGACTTCGGTCTGATGCAGAGGGCAAGGCCCTGGTTAGTTCCGGACTTCGGTCCGATGCAGTTTCCGGAATTCGGTCCGATGCAGAGGGCAAGGCCCTGTTTAGTTCCGGACTTCGGTCCGATGCAGTGGGCAAGGCCCTAGTCAGTTCCGGACTTCTGTCCGATGCAGTGGGCAAGGCCCAATATGTGCTTTATATGTTATTGTATGGTATGTGGTAGTTTGGGGGAGCTCACTAAGCTTCGTGCTTACGGTTTTCAGTTTTGGTTTCAGGTACTCAGTTTTCAAAAGAAGAGCTCGGGAAGATTGCAGTGCACACACCATTTGTTCAGCCTGGGATGTTTATACTCTGATATACTTGACAGTTGTTATAATATTTTGAGATACATTGCTTATGATTTTTATATGAGGTTTATCAACTATGGTTTTTATTATTAAATTAAACGAAAATTTCAGACTGTGTTTTTGGGATGTTACAAGACCCTTATTGATAGATCCATGATTACAGAGTATATGCTCTCAAGGTTATATATAGTGAGGATCTCATAGACTAAGAAATGTGGTTTCGCTCTACTTCCTTTTCCTTGTTTGGATGTGGATATAGAGTAGTATCACATATTCGAAGGCCTGTTAGATCTAAGTTATATATGATTGGTGTACACTATGTAATTATAGAAGGACTCGATATGGATCACTCATTAAAATGTTTTAATAATCTCTTAAGATTCTTTAGACATTCCCATTCTCGCATAAACCCCTTTAGAAAACCTTATCCACTTCAGTAATCGGCAGAGGAGTCGATAAAGACCCAGAAGAGGTTCATTGAGAAAGATTTCCAAGTAGGAAATAAATGAACAGTGATGAGACTATTGAAACCACCATGTGCCTATACCTTTTAGGGACATCGGTGGGAAATTCGCCTGAACTTCCGAGATTCCAGTCATCCATTATGAAGTGATGACGATCAGAGTAAGAATCAGAAGTAAAGCGGAGCGGAAATTCAATATGTATACAGGAGAAGAGAACCCTATATAAGTACCCGAAGAAAACCAACGTTTATTCCAGTCAAGAGTAAACGGAGAACAGAAGGAGCCAATGTATGAAACCCGAGAAGTGTTCTACCCCTATAAAGTCACGCTAACAACCCTTAAAGTAATACAACTTAGTGAGTTAGTGGTTACACTACTCACACTATGTGTTAGGCAAATTGTCTTTCCTGTCGCGACTAAGATGAATAGATAGGATCACAAAATCTCGATTGAGAGTGTTTAGCCCTAAACTTTCATGAGTCTTTTTCTTGTGTAATCTTCGTTCCAAAGTTCTTTCAAATCTTTTCAAAGCCGGAGAGTGAACCTCTCCAATATAAAGATAACTTAGTTGGAACGACACCCATTTTATGGCTTTCCGATACATTTACTCTACCCTGTTACCAGGATTGCATCATAGGGATGTAGGTCGACACTTAGATAACCATAGCTCAAAGCGCGGGAAAAATTTATGCCTATTATAATAAAGAAAGATACGTCTAGGGGTAACCATCGTCTCTCATCAGTTTGTGTTTCTCATCGTGTAGGAAAAACCATGCCTCCGAAGAAACGTAACCAACCCGCTAGCAAGACACCGACTCTTCAGATCGATGAAGCTACGTTCCAAGCTGCAGTTTCAGCAGCCGTAGCAACTGTCATGGCTCACCTGAATGCTAACAACGCAAATGTTAGCAGGAGCACTATCGGGAATCCCGATCATAGCAATGGACAGCAGCAACCAGCACCGGTGTTTAAAGCCACCCAAGAACTCCAATCTAATCCCCTAAAAAGGAAGTTTGAGAACGAGAAGGGGAGTACCTCGGCTCAAGGACCTTCCGAAGGGCTGTAAGCTGAGGTAGACAATACCCTTGTCAACCCACCTGTCTCGACACCAAGAAGACCATACCTAGGAAACTTCCCCCACTGCAGCAAGTGTAACTACCATCATTATGGAGTCTGTCGAGAACCCTTTTGTGTTAGGTGCAACCTGAAGGGGCATACCGCTCGCAACCGCAGAACCCCGGTTGAGTTCATTACATCAACCACCAATGTTGGGACCAGTCCAATATTCCACCTATGTGGTGAAATTGGGCATCTCAAGAGGGACTGTCCGACTGAAAGAAATGACAAAGACGCAGGAGGAGTTTAAACCTAATACCTAGGGGAAACATCAAGGAACCCGGTAGAATTTTGGTACGCCTCTCAACCTTAAGTAGCTAATCGAAAACTTTAAATAATCAATTCTAATTGTAATTACTCCCTCGTTAAGGCAAAAGTCGCAACACTGTTGTAAAACTTAAAAACCCATCAGGTAAAGCTATGATGGCTTAGTATATACGTTAAGGCCATTTATAATTAGGATTGATAGACCTCGAGTGAGTGATGCGGCCTTATCTCGTGTTCCTTGTTTGGTTGTGGATTTAGGGCGGAGTCGCTCAGTCAACAGTCCTTTTAATCTTAATTATACATGACTAGTGTATACTAGGCGATTATAGAGAGGCCTCGTGAGAAATCTATTCATGAAAAGTACATCTTCCCAAAGAATTAGGACCCCTAGCGTTCAGCGTCAATCATGTCGGTCCAAGTATTTGCGGTAGTAATACCATGGACGAACCCGAAACGCTAAGAACTTGTATGCTCTGTTCAGCACATGGTCCTATCAATCTTCGTTTTATATCTTGTCGATGTTCGTTAATTTCGACACTACCGTCAACCATGGTTCGACTTGGTTCGACCATGCGAGAATTCCTAGTGTTGTGTAAAAAGAACTTTCACCTTATCCTAAGCGTCAAATAAAATCATTTCGAGCCTAATAGGAAACCTAATGCGAACCATCTGTCGTCTCTCTCATCCAACCTTTAGAAGTACCCAGGAGAGGAGTGCCACGCGCTGTTAACCAACCCCATTAGACACTAAAACCAGAAGCGAAAGGCACTGCAGATATTCCGGAAGACAATAACCGCCCGAGGCCTACTCGATAGATCCTCCAGAAAGACCACTTGCACCGCACGATCTAGTTCGTGAATCAAGAGAAAGAACTCATAGGATTAACTTACTACTACTGAGTATACGCATTAGAGTGGTATATAATTTAGGTCGATAAGATTTAAGATGTGTGCTTCCGTCCTACTCCCTGTTCCTCGTTTGGTTGTGGGTTTGGGGTGGGGCCACACATCTGAACATTCTGTTAATCTCAATTATATACGACTTATATACACTGAGTAATAGTGATTGAGCCGAGTATGAGGCCTACCACGAACCTTAAAATAAAACCCATAGGAAACCCATAGGAAAGGGAGCTGAAGTCAAGAGAACAATTGTGGGTTGAGCTACTAAAATGACTACAAATTTGAAATTTGTTGTCATCCCGGGTTAAGCCAACATAGTAGCCGACACCCTCAGTTAGGAAAAGTAACTCAAGTCGTAAGAGTCAGAACATTGACTACGACCATCCATTCACGCCTGATCCCACAAAGTAAGCATCTCAGTAGTGAGCCAAGAAACCTGGAAAGCTGTGACAGGTAAAACTCTGCGATGAATGGATGGGGAAATTAGAGGTTCTGAGTGGCAGAGTCTTATGCCATCTGGATTTAATCTAGATAGAGAAATTGGTTAACATCGGAAGAGTAATTGCAATGGACGCTCGCACTACTCAAGCATTTCGTTCATCCAGATACGGACGAGAAGTGCCTAGGTCGGAAAGAGTTGTTATAGTGCCTCGTCATGCGAGAAAGTTACCGTCACCCTATAGATGATAGTCTGCATTCACCAAAGTTAATACTAAGATGCTAAAAACCATATGATTACCTCCGCGACCTGGAATACTTGAGTAAAGTAGACATCAAGTTGCGTTAAGCTTTATAACCCATGTAACATCCCAAAATTCAAGTCCAAAAATTTCATTTTTAATTAATTAACTCATAAAACATTCACTAGAAAATATTGTATAAACACGTCATCTCATAAAATCAAGTATCATGTTTGAAACCCTCAACATAAACAATTATCATATTAGAGTACAATCCCAGAAAACACCGTGCGGAAAATCATATGTGTGTGTGATGCCATGCTACGCCGCCGACTCCTTCCCCTTAGACGAAGAGGTACCTGAAACCAAAAACTGAAACCGTAAGCACAAAGGTTAGTGAGTTCCCCCATCATACCACATACCATACAATACCATCGGTATCTTTCAACCGGTAATCGTCATCGGTATCTTTCAACCGGTAATCATCATCGGTATCTTTCAACCGATAACTGGGGACTATTCCACCCCCTACCACTAGCATACAATAACAAGATATAAGCATACTGTCAGGCATATCCGGGTACTGACCTACCCCTTGGTCCTAGGGACCACTATTAGGAAAACTATCCCTATCATGCACATAACATATCATACAAATATAACTCATAACCAAACACATACCAGACCAAGATAATTATCACAAAGACAATCATCTACTAAATGCTCCTCATTGGTGGGCCGGCATTGTGGCCTTAGACCCACCCCTACTGGAAGGTAACTCACCTCGTACAGGTAGCTGCTGATAATCCGTGCGGGAAACCTTCGTCCGATGCTGCTCCGGAAATCCTCCGGCTACAAACCCCACAAACACTCAGTTAGAAACTGATTTCTATACTCTTAGGGTAAGATGACCATTTTACCCCCAACCAAGTCAAGTCAAAGTCAAAGTCAACTTCCAGTTGACCAGACTCGCCGAGTTGGGCCATCAACTCGCCGAGTCCCTCACTCTCTACTCGTCCTCATCCGCGACCCTACTCGCCGAGTTGGGTTGTCAACTCGACGTGTTCTTCTCTCATTCGAACGCCACATGAAAACTCATCCGACTCGCCGAGTTGATGAACAACTCGTCGAGCTCACCTTCATCTGATGAACAAGATCTGTCCTTAACTCGCCGAGTTGATGAACAACTCGCCGAGTTCTAAGGAGATTGCCTTGGACTCGCCGAGTCCAAGAATGCACTCGCCGAGTCCAGTCTTGACCAATTCCATACAGTTGATTTAAATGGGATCTAACACACCAAAACCATAGATCTGGCCTCCTAATGTCCACTTCATACGTAAAGTTCCAAACTTGATGCACATGCATGGGGTTTTTAGCTCAAAAATCCACATAAAGTATCCTACAATGTGCATGGGGATCTACTGTCCCCAACTCAAGTTCCAAGCTCCTTTCTTCCTTCCAAGCTTTACTATCACACAAGAACACCCAAAATGGCCTCAACAAAGCACAAACGGCTAGGGTTTCGATGAGAAGTGTTTGGGAGCATAAAGGGGGAATGGAGGCTGCATAAGGTTGTTTAAATAGGGTGCAAACCCCTGGATTAGGGTTTTAGTCCAGACAGCGGCTACTCGCCGAGTCCGTGATCCGACTCGGCGAGTCCATGACTTAAACTTCGCGCCTCATCCCGCTTCTACTCGGCGAGTTGGTCCTTCAACTCGCCGAGTTCAAGACCAAAAGTGCAAAATAATTAAAGATTTAATAAGAGAATACGTACCAAGAACCAGGTGCTACAAATCTCCCCCACTTATTTTAGACTTCGTCCTCGAAGTCTGCTGCTCGATCCTGGAATAGCTCCGGGTAATGCTCCATCATCTCATCCATGGGCTCCCATGTCCATTCCGAGCCCTTCCGGTGCTGCCATTGCACCTTTACCAGCTCAACCCTCTTGTTCCTCAGATCCTTTGACTTCCGGTCGAGGATCGCTACAGGCCGCTCGATGTAATTCAGGCTGTCATCAACCTGAATGTCCTCCAAGGGTACCACTGCTGAGTCGTCCACCAGGCACTTCCGTAGCTGGGAGACGTGGAAAGTGCTGTGGATCTGACTGAGTTCGGCTGGCAGATCCAGCCGGTACGCCACCTTGCCCACCCGGGCTACAACTCTGAACGGTCCAATATACCTGGGACCCAACTTGCCCCGCTTCCTGAATCGGATGACGCCCTTCCAAGGCGACACTTTCAGGAGATCCATATCCCCGACTTGGAACTCCAGGTCTGATCGACGCTTATCGGCATAACTTTTCTGCCGACTCTGAGCAGTCTGAAGCCTGCTCCAGACCTGCTGAATCTTCTCTGTCGTCTTGAGCACTACTTCGGTGCTCCCCATGACCCTCTGGCCAACTTCGCCCCAGTATATCGGGGTCCTGCACCTCCTCCCATACAACATCTCGAAAGGAGGACGGTCGATACTAGCATGATAGCTTTTATTATACGAGAACTCCGCCAATGGAAGGTAGGTATCCCAGCTACCTCCGAAGTCTAAGACACATGCCCGCAGCATATCCTCCAGAGTCTGGATGGTCCGCTCGCTCTGGCCATCCGTCTGCGGGTGAAAGGCGGTGCTGAAATGCAGACGAGTACCTAACTCGTCGTGGAATTTCTTCCAAAACCTGGAAGTGAACCGCACATCCCTATCCGAAATCACCGAAACTGGCACTCCGTGCCGTGCCACCACCTCCCTGATATAGATATCGGCCAATTTCTCGGCCGAAATGCTCTCCTGAATCGGGATAAAGTGGGCGCTCTTGGTCAATCGATCGACGATGACCCAGATCGAATCTACTCCTCGCGCGGTCCTGGGAAGCTTGGTGATAAAATCCATCGTGATGTCTTCCCATTTCCACAGCGGGATATCCAACGGCTGCATCTTGCCGTGCGGCCTCTGGTGCTCCGCCTTGACCTTCCTGCAGGTCAAGCACCGCTCCACGTACCATGCCACATCCCGCTTCATGCAGGGCCACCAATAATCCAGACGAAGATCCCTATACATCTTCGTCGCCCCGGGATGAATGGAGAACCGGGATTTGTGTGCCTCCTCCATCAGGACCTGGCGCACGCCTCCATGATAAGGGACCCACACCCTACGGTGAAGGGTCAATAACCCTCGGCTATCATAGTCGAAGGAGGAAACCTGCCCCATAATCCGCTCACTCTTCCGATGTTCCTCCTTCATAGCCTCCTGCTGAGCCTCCCGGATCCGCTCCAAAAGCGGAGTCACCACTATCATCCTCAGACAGATACCCCTGATCGGCGCTGCCTTGCGGCTAAGCGCATCGGCCACGACATTGGCCTTCCCCGGGTGGTAGAGGATCCCGCAATCATAATCCTTTACCACATCAAGCCACCGACGCTGCCTCATATTCAGATTTGGCTGGTCCATGAGGTACCTCAAACTCTTGTGGTCCGTGTAAATCGTACAACGAACCCCATAGAGGTAATGACGCCAAATCTTGAGGGCGAATACAACAGCCCCCAACTCCAAATCATGCGTCGGGTAGTTCGCCTCGTGAGGCTTCAGCTGCCTCGACGCGTAGGCAATGACATGCCCTCTCTGCATCAATACCGCGCCCAAACCTGCGATGGATGCATCGCAGTACACAACAAAATCCTCCATGCCCTCTGGCAGGGCTAAGATTGGCGCCTCGCACAATCTCTGTCTCAGTGCCTCAAACGCGGCCTGCTGCTCAGGCCCCCAGCGATACACCACTGACTTCTTAGTCAGTCGGGTGAGCGGAACTGCTATCTTGGAGAAGTCCTGAATGAATCTCCGATAGTAGCCTGCCAATCCCAGAAAGCTCCGAATCTCAGATGGAGACCTCGGAACCTCCCAACTCATCACGGCCTCCACTTTGGCCGGATCTACCGAAATCCCGTTCTGATTGACAAGGTGCCCAAGAAACTGCACATCGTGCAACCAGAACTCACACTTGGAGAACTTAGCATACAAGTTCTCCCTCCTCAAAGTCTCCAGAACCTCCCGCAGATGCTCCTCATGCTGCTCTCGCGTCTTGGAGTAAACCAAGATATCGTCGATAAACACTATCACAGACCGGTCTAACATTGGTCTACACACGCGGTTCATGAGGTCCATGAACGTGGCAGGAGCATTGGTGAGCCCGAAAGGCATCACCACAAACTCATAGTGGCCATAACGCGTCCGAAACGCAGTCTTCTGCACATCCTCCTCTCTGACCCTCATCTGGTGATACCCTGAACGCAAATCAATCTTGGAGAACCAATATGCTCCCTGAAGCTGGTCAAAGAGGTCATCAATCCTTGGGAGTGGGTAGCGGTTCTTCACCGTTACCTTATTCAGCTCCCGATAATCTATACACATCCGATGCGACCCGTCCTTCTTCTTCACAAACAGAATCGGGGCTCCCCATGGTGAACTGCTCGGTTTAATGAAACCCTTGTCTAACAGCTCCTGCAGCTGTGTAGACAACTCCTGCATCTCAGGAGGAGCCAACCGATACGGTGCCTTGGCTATCGGAGCCGCACCATGGACTAGGTCGATCCTGAACTCCACCTGTCGCTCCGGAGGTATCCCAGGCAACTCCTCGGGGAATACATCCGCGAACTCTCGTACTACGGGCACATCGCCCACCGCCGCCCTACCTGTTACCCGGGTATCCATAACATACGCAACATAACCTGCGCAACCCTGCTGCAGGTAACGTCTAGCTCTCGCTGCTGAACATAAAGCTGGCCCTCGCTGCGGCCTCTCGCCCGAAATCACCAGCTCTCCCCCACTTGGGGTCCTGACCCGCACCAACTGCTGCGCGCAGTCGATCACTGCCCTATTGGGGCTTAGCCAATCCATACCAATAATAACATTGTTCCCTCGCAAAGGTATGGGAACCAGATCCACCAGGTAGCGCTCCTCGAATAATCTCAGCACACAATCTCGGAATACCGTCAATGCTCGCACCGATCGGTCGTCTGCAATCTCTACCTCTAGAGGGCAATCCAACATGCCTGAAGACTCGGAAAATCTCTTGCTGAGCATAAGAGAAACAAACGATCGGGTAGCGCCCGAATCAAACAACACCTGAACTGGGATGCCGTTCACATGGAACGATCCTAAACAGAGCACATATCAATAACATAATCATCATAAAAATAAACCAGAGGGAAAGAATCATACCCGTCACCACATCAGGTGCAGCGCGTGCCTCCTCGGCTGTCAGCTGAAATGCTCGGCTCCGCATCACTGGAGCCTCTGCCTTGACCTTCCGGCCATCTGTAACCTGCGCCGTCGCTGAGACCGGCGCCGCTGCTGGCGCTGCTGTCAATCTCGGGCAATTGGCCCTTTTGTGGCCCCTCTGATTGCAATGGAAGCAAATCAGGTCTGTCATCTGTACCGCAGGGGCGGGGGCAGTACAATCCCTGCCAAAATGCCCCACCTTGCCACACTTATAGCAGCCCGAACCCGGCCCAGTGCAACAAGCTCCCTCGTGTGACCGACCGCATTTCCCACAGCGGTCCCGTCCTGCCTGGCCTTTCGGCCTACCATCAGATCCCTTGGGCTTCTTCCCCGAAGCCCCAGTCGTCAGCCCCTCCACTGCCTTCCTCTTCTGGACGTGCTCCAGATCAATCTCCCTCTCCCTAGCCCTGGCAATCATGGAATCCAAGATAGGGCAAGCTGAAAAACTAACATGCTCCCGAATGTCATCTTGTAGTATGTCGTGGAAGCGGGTCCTCCTCATATCCTCATCTCCCGCATACTGGGGCACCATCAATGCCCTCCCCCGGAACTTGGCGGTGATCTCCGCCACAGTCTCCGTAGTCTGCCTCATATCCAAGAACTCCCTGGCTAGCCGCTGAAGCTCTACAGCTGGCGCAAACTCCGCCCTGAATCTGGTCACAAAGTCTGACCAGGTCATAGCCTCAACAGCCGAGGCTCCTAATGAGTCGCCAACAGACTCCCACCAATCTCTAGCCCTGTCTCGCAAGCATCCCGCTGCATATCTCACCTTCGACCCCTATGGGCAGAAGCTCATCAGCTGCGCAGACTCGATGTCTGCGATCCATCTCCGGGCAGCAATGGGGTCTTTCACCCCATGGAAATCCGACGCACCACTCCCACGAAAGTCCTTGAAGGACAGTGTGCGCGTACCCACCTGGCTAGACGCCATATCACTCCTGAATGCTCGGAGGCGATCCTCCATCAGCTCAACAATCCCCTCCTTGATCGACCCGAAGATGATAGGGGTCGACTCAAGGATGCCTCTCGTGATCTCAGATGCGATGAATTCGCGCAGCCCGCCATCGACCTGCTCGGATCCCGCACCCGAGCCCGATCCCGATCCTGATCCGGAACCTCCCGCTCCATGACGTGTGGTCACCATGCTGAAAATACACGCATAAAAGTCAGGATCATACATGTTCTTAAGAGGTCTAACACACTCTCCAAGGTTCCCGGTTCCATCTAGGCCCTCCTTGATTCGAGTACGGGTCCTCTGCTTTCAGTAGTACGGGCCCATACTACCTTCCACATCTACCTGTACTTTCCTCAAGGATTGCTTCGACTTCACCAAGTCCCTTTTACCGATACCCTTTCCACTAACCTCATCCTAGGCTTCCCTAGGGCACTCTCCGACCTACCCTCCGCCATCAGCTGCACTAGGAGCCCCTACTACTTCCCCCTAACTAACTTGCGGGTACTGTTACATATCCGCTCCTTGGTTAGTTGGAAATAGCCAGGACCCCCATAGCACAAAGCAAGCAGCATTCGTGCATCGAGTAACCAAATCAGGCATAACCTATACAGGCCATCCTACTGCTGACTAAACAGTCCTAGCCTACAGCTCATACAACAGGCATATAAGGCATCCTCCTAGATCCTTAGCCCTAACTAGCATGCAATTATCAGAATCATATATCAGGCACACAAGGCATCTTCCTAGATCCTTAGTCCTATTCTAGCATGCAGTTTCTGAATCAAAACCATATAGCATAACATAACAAGTATAGCTATCTTGGGGAAAACTTACTTGAGCCCGGCCGGTCGTATGCATCACACACCTTGTCTTTCTTAAAATCCTTCCGTTTAGACTTTTAGAAAAACATTTTATTGCAAAAATCTCTTAGCCCCTCAGTTTGAGTCCAGACACCCCCGAGGGTGTCTCCGAATCCCTCAAACCAGGGCTCTGATACCAACTTGTAACGTCCCAAAATTCAAGTCCAAAAATTTCATTTTTAATTAATTAACTCATAAAACATTCACTAGAAAATATTGTATAAACACGTCATCTCATAAAATCAAGTATCATGTTTGAAACCCTCAACATAAACAATTATCATATCAGAGTACAATCCCAGAAAACACCGTGCGGAAAATCATATGTGTGTGTGATGCCATGCTACGCCGCCGGCTCCTTCCCCTTAGACGAAGAGGTACCTGAAACCAAAAACTGAAACCGTAAGCACAAAGGTTAGTGAGTTCCCCCATCATACCACATACCATACAATACCATCGGTATCTTTCAACCGGTAATCGTCATCGGTATCTTTCAACCGGTAATCATCATCGGTATCTTTCAACCGGTAACTGGGGACTATTCCACCCCCTACCACTAGCATACAATAACAAGATATAAGCATACTGTCAGGCATATCCGGGTACTGACCTACCCCTTGGTCCTAGGGACCACTATCAGGAAAACTATCCCTATCATGCACATAACATATCATACAAATATAACTCATAACCAAACACATACCAGACCAAGATAATTATCACAAAGACAATCATCTACTAAATGCTCCTCATTGGTGGGCCGGCATTGTGGCCTTAGACCCACCCCTACTGGAAGGTAACTCACCTCGTACAGGTAGCTGCTGATAATCCGTGCGGGAAACCTTCGTCCGCTGCTGCTTCGGAAATCCTCCGGCTACAAACCCCACAAACACTCAGTTAGAAACTGATTTCTATACTCTTAGGGTAAGATGACCATTTTACCCCCAACCAAGTCAAGTCAAAGTCAAAGTCAACTTCCAGTTGACCAGACTCGCCGAGTTGGGCCATCAACTCGCCGAGTCCCTCACTCTCTACTCGTCCTCATCCGCGACCCTACTCGTCGAGTTGGGTTGTCAACTCGAAGTGTTCTTCTCTCATTCGAACGCCACATGAAAACTCATCCGACTCGCCGAGTTGATGAACAACTCGTCGAGCTCACCTTCATCTGATGAACAAGATCTGTCCTTAACTCGCCGAGTTGATGAACAACTCGCCGAGTTCTAAGGAGATTGCCTTGGACTCGCCGAGTCCAAGAATGCACTCGCCGAGTCCAGTCTTGACCAATTCCATACAGTTGATTTAAATGGGATCTAACACACCAAAACCATAGATCTGGCCTCCTAATGTCCACTTCATACGTAAAGTTCCAAACTTGATGCACATGCATGGGGTTTTTAGCTCAAAAATCCACATAAAGTATCCTACAATGTGCATGGGGATTTCATGGCCCTAAAGTTGGCACCTTTATGCCATGAAACCCTTCTTAAGGCCCAGATCTGAAGTCAAAACCCACCCCCACACTTCCAATAACGAAACATGACTTAGCAATCCAAAGAAATCCCAAGTTAAAGATGAATAAACACATAGATGAGTCAAGACAGGGGCATTATACCTTGAAGTTGCTGAAAATGAAGTAAACTCCCTGGATCTACTGTCCCCAACTCAAGTTCCAAGCTCCTTTCTTCCTTCCAAGCTTTACTATCACACAAGAACACCCAAAAATGGCCTCAACAAAGCACAAACGGCTAGGGTTTTGATGAGAAGTGTTTGGGAGCATAAAGGGGGAATGGAGGCTGCATAAGGTTGTTTAAATAGGGTGCAAACCCCTGGATTAGGGTTTTAGTCCAGACAGCGGCTACTCGCCGAGTCCGGGATCCGACTCGGCGAGTCCATGACTTAAACTCTGTGCCTCATCCCGCTTCTACTCGGCGAGTTGGTCCTTCAACTCGCCGAGTTCAAGACCAAAAGTGCAAAATAATTAAAGATTTAATAAGAGAATACGTACCAAGAACCAGGTGCTACAAATCTCCCCCACTTATTTTAGACTTCGTCCTCGAAGTCTGCTGCTCGATCCTGGAATAGCTCCGGGTAATGCTCCATCATCTCATCCATCGGCTCCCATGTCCATTCCGAGCCCTTCCGGTGCTGCCATTGCACCTTTACCAGCTCAACCCTCTTGTTCCTCAGATCCTTCGACTTCCGGTCGAGGATCGCTACAGGCCGCTCGATGTAATTCAGGTTGTCACCAACCTGAATGTCCTCCAAGGGTACCACTGCTGAGTCGTCCACCAGGCACTTCCGTAGCTGGGAGACGTGGAAAGTGCTGTGGATCTGACTGAGTTCGGCTGGCAGATCCAGCGGGGCCGCCATCTTGCCCACCCGGGCTACAACTCTGAACGGTCCAATATACCTGGGACCCAACTTGCCCCGCTTCCTGAATCGGATGACGCCCTTCCAAGGTGACACTTTCAGGAGAACCATATCCCCGACCTGGAACTCCAGGTCTGATCGACGCTTATCGGCATAACTTTTCTGCCGACTCTGAGCAGTCTGAAGCCTGCTCCGGACCTACTGAATCTTCTCTGTCGTCTTGAGCACTACTTCGGTGCTCCCCATGACCCTCTGGCCAACTTCGCCCCAGCATATCGGGGTCCTGCACCTCCTCCCATACAACATCTCGAAAGGAGGACGGTCGATACTCGCATGATAGCTATTATTATACGAGAACTCCGCCAATGGAAGGTAGGTATCCCAGCTACCTCCGAAGTCTAAGACACATGCCCGCAACATATCCTCCAGAGTCTGGATGGTCCGCTCGCTCTGGCCATCCGTCTGCGGGTGAAAGGCGGTGCTGAAATGCAGACGAGTACCTAACTCGTCGTGGAATTTCTTCCAAAACCTGGAAGTGAACCGCACATCCCTATCCGAAATCACCGAAACTGGCACTCCGTGCCGTGCCACCACCTCCCTGATATAGATATCGGCCAATTTCTTAGCCGAAATGCTCTCCTGAATCAGGATAAAGTGGGCGCTCTTGGTCAATCGATCGACGATGACCCAGATCGAATCTACTCCTCGCGCGGTCCTGGGAAGCTTGGTGATAAAATCCATCGTGATGTCTTCCCATTTCCACAACGGGATATCCAACGGCTGCATCTTGTCGTGCGGCCAAGTGATGATCTCACCATGGAAGTACATTATGTTTTGGGTACGGAACGTTCTATTTACCCAAGAGCTTATGACCATCGGAGATTCTTGATAAGAATTGGTTCAGCATCCGTCAGACCCCAACTACTTTAGGGATTCCATCAATTCCACCCTAACCTATCCACGTCTCAGCGAATGAACAAGTAGAACCCGACAAAACTCTCATCATTTTCTCGACTAGATCCATAAAAACCAGAGTCACGTTCGTTAAGAGAAACAGGAGAAATCTAGCTCGGTAAAGGAAACTGATGAAACCTTATCCCGTGTAGCCTAGAGAACGGAGGAAAAGCCATACCTCGTAGTAAATGCTCGTTAAGGACTCAGTATAGATCTGATTCCCCAAGGGAATGGGCGGATCAGATAGAACATGAAGTATCCGCATCTTTCACACCTATCCTGGAGTATTCGTTAAGATTCTAATTTCGGGACGAAATTCCCTCTAACGGGGGGATAATGTGACAACCCGAAATTTCTAACTTGTACATTCTTCATTTTTATCAAAGTTAGCCTCGTTTTGCTATTTTGTAATGAAGTTGTGATTCTATATGAGTGTTCTAGGCATAGTACAACCTAGATATGAGTCTTAGGAAGGGTTAGAATGTGTGTAGCATCAATAAATCGAGCCAAACACACCCAACATGGTGTGTGCGGCCAGCCAGCCGCACACAGCCAGCCGTACACCCTCCCAGCCGCACACCCGACCCTATATATTGGAGGAGACCCCTTCATTCACTCTTTTCCCCTTTTGGCTGCACTCTACTTGCTCTCTCTACTTTCTCTCTCTAGAAACTTCATCCAAGAACACTCTAAGGGCCTCAAAAACGTGAAGTACTCCATCATTCAACTTGTTATACTGGTAAGACACCTTAATCTAAGCCAAAAACTCTTCATGTTCTTCGTGTTCTTCATCACTTGAAGGTGTATGGCCGCACACCTTCATAAGGTGGCCGTACACACCTCAAAAACCCTCCAAAGTGAGAGTTTGATCCCCTATTGGCTAGTTGAACTTGGTATCGGCCTTGAAACACCTAAAAATCGACATTTTGGGCATGGATGAAGAGTGTACGGCCGCACACTCCCATGTACGACCGCACACAGGCCTGGCCGCACACCCTGGCCGTACACCTGGCCGCACACACATAAAAGTCGAGTTTGGTGGCCTTACACTCAAATCTAAGGCCCTACACTCATTTAGGGACCTCAATAGGTGTTTGTAACACTTAATTCTAAGTGTTTCCATGTCCCTAAGGTGTGTCCATGTGTCTATTAGTGGTTATATACCCAAAGTGTATTCATATATGTGTTATTACATGTCAAACTAGGATCCGGTTGTGCTCACGACTTCATTCGACACCCGACAGTCCTATATCAATCTTTCTTTCGAGTTACTCACTTCAGGTGAGTTCATACCCCTTAATCAACCTTTGAAATGATTTTAGATGCTTTTATGGGGGGGGGGGGAATACAAGTTGAACTACTAAGTTATTATATCAATCACATGTGGTTAATAACTGTCAATCAAATAGATTTTTGCATGTTAATCTGTTTTATCCAGCTAAAGGTTTTCAAATCTTGTTTTCAAATCTCTTTTTATATTACTAAACTTTTATCAAAGTATTTTAAACTGATGTTCTTGTTAGATTCATGTCTATATAGATATAGTTATATAAGTAGGGTTTGAAGGACTTAGGACTGATAGCCCGCTTTATTTCCTGTTCCTTGTTTGGTTGTGGACTTAGAGTATCCGGTTATTTGTCTGAGTGTCGTTGAAATCCTAGTTATATATTATGTATATCTGTTAGATATTAAAACTCTTACTCCAGTTCAGCGCCTTTGGGTAGCAAAGGTACATAGATAACCTCTCAAGTAAACTATAGTAGGTATAGTTTAGAAACCAACAATAACTTTTATGAGGAGAAAATAGCTATATCAATATTCTAAAACATGTGCTTTTAGTAAAAAGAAACGTATATAGCAAATCAAAGCATGAGATACATCCTCGTGACGCGGATTTCACCGTTGTCGAGTTGGTAACAGAGTCTCCTGGAGGGAGAGCGGGCATTGTGTGTATAGATCTATACGGGACAGACCATCCCACATCCTGACTGCTAGCTACAGTCCCGACCGACCAAGCCAAGGGGTGACAAATGTCACATTTATTTGGACGTCAGCAGATCGTCGTGTTTACATCCGTCAATCAGTATGGTTACGAGTATCTTCACATTTACCTTATAATTCATGGCCTTAAGGTAATTAGTACCACGGTAGTTTCTACATATAAAACTACGGTACTATAATATTTTCCCTAATACATTAAACTTAGAACGTTTTTGACATAAAACGATAATGTAAAACTATATTTTGATAATGATAGTAACATTTGGGAAAAATGCTCTTTAAACACGAAACAGTCGGGTCTTGGTAGAAGACTGTTTTTAGTAGAGAAACTCATTCTTTTAAACATTAAACAGTCGGGTCTTGGTAGAAGACTGCTTTTAGTAGAGAAACTCATTCTTTTAAACATGAAACAGTCGAGCCTTGGTAGAAGACTACTTTTAGTAGAAAATATAGGATTTTCTGGAAGGAATTCAAATACTCTATAAACTTTTATGAGATTATTTTGAGGAAAAACATGTATTTATATCAATGTCATTAAAATACTTATGAACTCACCAGCATTAAAATGCTGATCCTCTCTTTCAAAATAACTTGTATTCTCAGGTCGTCAGTAGACAGGTACACTCCGGGAGTTTTTGCGGAGACAGCCTAGTACCGAGCTGCATCCTATGTTATTCTCTATATCTATTTTTGATGTTGTTGCTAAATGTAATCTATGTAAAAACTTATACTATTAATGCAATGGTTGTTGTACTTTGATTACTATACTGCATGTGTTGTGATACTTGACATGACGTCCAACGCCCCCGAATGTTTCCGCTATTTCGGTTTGGGGGTGTGACAAGTTGCCTATGTGGAATGATTGCAACACAACCTAATTAATGTTTCACAATTGATTGTGGGAACTGGTCTGAAGGTTTCGTTAGATGATGAAGGATCAGAGATCATAGAGAAGAAAACAAAAAACAATTCTACTGAAGTCACAGCGAAAGGGCGAGATGTATCCACTTAATCTAAATCCAATACGAGGAAATCTTGTTGTATGTCTGCTAACAAAGGCTCACTCTAATGAAAGCTGGTTATGGCACCGAAGACTGTCGCACCTCAACTTTAAAGATATCAACAAGCTCGTTCTTGATGATCATCTGAGAGGTCTTTCCCTCTCGAAGTTTTATAAGGAGCATCTATGTGCTGCATGCGAAATGGGAAAGCAAAGCAGAAAGATTCATCCAACTCTTGTAAATACAAAGATCATCGAGCCTCTTGAGCTTTTTCATATTGATCTATGTGGACCATCTGCAATTGAGAGTATCGGCGGTAGTAAGTTTATACTTGTTATTATTGATGATTTTTCTCGTTTCCCCTAGGTATATTTTCTTAAATAAAAATCAGAGGCTACTCCACAGCTGAAGAACTTCATAAAACAAGTGGAAGTTCAGTTGCGAAAGCTAGTTCGTAACGTCAGAAGCGACAACGGATTGGAATTCAAGAACAAAGATTTTGAAGAATTTCTAGCCGAAAAGGGAGTCACACACAACTTCTCTGATCCCTACACTCCACAGCAGAATGGAGTAGTTGAAAGACGCAACAGATGTTTATGTGAAGCAGCCCGAACCATGCTTAGTTTCGCTTCTTTTCCTCTGTATTTATGGGTCGATGCTATTGCTGTTGCTTGCTATACCCAGATCTGATCCTTTCTCAATAAGCGATTTTCTGTCACTCCATATGAAATTCTTATTAATCGCAAACCAAACGTAAAGTTTTTTCATGTCTTCGGTTCCAGGTGTTTCATCTTCAACTCCAAAGAGAACCGAAACAAATTCGTTGTGAAAGCTGGTGAAGGGATTTTCTTGGGGTACTCTCTAACCTCCAAGGCATATAGGGTTCACAACAAAAGATCAAAGAAGTTAGAAGAAACCTATTATGTCACGTTTGATGACAATTACATGAAGAAATTCCAATTAAACGAAGGTTCCATGGAGGAAATCTTTCCTGTTACTGGTAAAGTCACTGCACCGATATCCAACCTATTTGAAGAGTACATGTTGCTTTTTGATGAACCAGAAAAGGCCATCAACTCTGAAGCGAATGCAGCCGATAACAAAATCGATAACCTAAAGAAAATAATCAATGACGCTGTAAAAGACATGGAAAGTGAACTCCAGAGTCCTAGCGAACCTCATGCTTCAAGCACTCCAAAAGATAGCACTCCAAACGATAGCATGCCACTACAGGGGGGGACTCATATCTAATCATGACCCATGGAAGTCCAATCGAGGGGGAGAATTCTGAACCTGATGTTGAAACCATCTCATCATTCGAGGGGGAGAATCAAAATACAAATAATAATTCAGATGTTCAATCAGATTTCGAAGAGGAAGTAAATGCTGAACTGGATCTTGCCTATGATCCAAATTACCCTCCACTCACTAAATGGACAAGAGATCATCCGAAAACACAAGTGATTGGTGAATCATCTGAGGGAGTCCTTACACGCTCTCAAGTTAAAGCGAAACAAACTGCTTTATTCTCTCAAGTGGAATATTGCATGTTTAATTCGTTTGTCTCCAAGATAGAACCGAAAACTGTCTACACTGCACTCGATCATTCTGATTGGGTACAGGCTATGCAAGACGAACTCAACGAGTTTGAGAGAAACCGAGTCTGGAGACTGACTCCTACTCCAAATGATGCATTTGTAGTTGGTTTAAAATGGGTATTCCGTAACAAGATGGATAAAGAAGGGAATGTGATACGAAATAAAGGGAGACTTGTAGTGAAAGGATATTTTCAGGAAGAAGGGATCGATTATGAAGAAACCTTCGCTCCAGTTGCAAGATTAGAATCTGTGCGTATCTTTCTGGCATACGCAGCACATAAGAATTTTGAAGTTTTTCAAAGGGACGTTAAGTGTGCTTTCCTGAATGGGGAGTTGGAAGAAATCGTATATGTTGAACAACCACTGGGTTTCGTGAATTAGAAATATCCTGATCATTGCTACATCTTGACAAAGCAGTTTACGGTCTAAAGCAAGCCCCTAGAGCCTGATATTAAACTCTAACTTGTTTTCTGAAAATGTCTAAATTCAAACAAGGTTCGGTTGACCCAACCTTCTTTCGTAAGAAAGAGTGTGACCACCTAATTATAGTCCAAATTTATGTCGATGACATCATCTTCGGTTCCACGAATCCCAGCTTAACAACTGAATTCCGAAAATTGATGGAGACTAAATTTGAGATGAGCTCAATGGGTCCAATTAATTTTTTCCTTGGCCTGAACATAAGACAGGGACCAGAAGGCATATTTATCAACCATGAGGCTTACACAAAGACTTTGCTAGCAAAATTTGGCATGATGGGAGACTTAGGAGTGAAGGTTCCAATGGCTTTCGGGACGAAGCTGACACCATCCCTGGATAAACCAGCTGCTGATATGACTCTCTATCGTTAGATGATAGGATCACTAATGTATCTTACAACTAGTAGATCGAATATCATGTTCTCTGTCTATTATTGTGCCAGGTTCCAAGCCAATCCACGCGAACCTCACATGGTGACTGTTAAGAACATCCTCGGATATTTGAAGCGAACCTCGTCTCTCGAAATATGGTATCCAGCCAAATCAGGCTTCTTTGTTCAAGAATTCTCTGATGACGATCTTGGAGGATGTGGTCTAGACCGAAAGAGCACAACTGGAGGTTGCCAATTTCTTGATGGTAAACTCGTCAGCTGGCAGTCCAAGAAACAAACTTGTCTATCCCTATCCACTGCGGAAGCTGAATATAGTGTCGCAGCATCTTGTACCTCACAGGTCGTCTGGATCCAAAGCCAACTAAGAGATTATGGCCTGAATATGAAGAAAATTCCCCTATATTGTGACTCAGAAAGTGCAATCCGTATTTGTCACAACCCAGTGCAGCATTCCAAGATGAAACACATTGCACTGCAATATCACTTCATCAAGGATCACGTAGAAGACGGTAATGTCGAAGTTCACTTCGTTCGATCTGCTGATCAATTAGCTGACGTATTCACGAAAGCTTTGCCTGAAGCAACCTTCAATAGAATACTCCAAGGCTTAGGAATGATGGAAGCTGAATCTGTACCGAAACCATCTTCGCTTCATTAAGTTTCACTTTCGCTTTCGCCTCTTTAAAAATTAACAAGCGAAATAGAGCAAACGCTCGGTCTATTTCGGTTCCGGATTTTTCGGTAACCGAATTGCACCGAACGCTCGGTAAATTTCGCCTCATCTATACAAAGGCGAACGTTCGACTGATTCCTTATACATTTCAAAACACAAAAATATTTTCTTGTATTTCCTTTGGATTCTATCTTGCTGCTTGTCTCAACCATGAATCATGGGGAAGGTATATATTCTTACTCTGTATACTAGCTAAGTATCCCTAGAAGCATGCTGCTGCATGTTGTCCAAAGCCTCACAAACTCTAAGTGAAGCCTTACTGATTCGATATATACAAATTGTTTCTTCCCAATCAGACTGCAAAAATCACTTAAGTAATGAGCTACCTTACACTTCTCACACTGAGTTAAGAGTTATCTGCTCGGTCCTAATTATATAGCAGAGGTACTTTCGGTTCCTTAACTACCTTTATACTTTTCTCCATCTCATTACGCTTCATAATCGTAACCCCTGAGACTCTCAGCATTTACCACTGAGGTTTATGGTTACGCAAAATCTGTGTTAATGATCTTAGTTTCGTTTCACCACGTACTGAGTGAAACCCACAATCCAATACCTTAACTGAATTGACGGTGAACAATCAAATGTTCTAGTTTTTCACTCATGTATTAACGAAACCACATTTGTGGTCGGTACCATGAAATCTTGTTTATTTTTTTATGAGATCTTTATGAAATGCTTCAACACAAGGACATTTCTACCCAAAAGATCCAGTTTTAATTTTATTTTGAGATTTCTATTTTCTCACCAAGTTACTAAAAAATGCACCAACCTACTTCTTGTTTTTTGCTACACTGGCTACACAAGTACTTCACTCAACTTTCGGTCTTATATCAAGGTCCGTAGTTCAGTTGAAGCGAAAGCCATCCATAACCGAATATTGAAAAGACGCCTTTCATTGCTTCTTAACAAGCATTTGATCGTACTTCAACGGGAAACCACACAGACACTTCTCAGTCTCTCTTGACTTTGAAGGAAGCGATTCGTGCCCGGGATCCACAGTTTTGTGTCTTTAAAGACATCACTAATATCCCACATCAATAACTTGATTTATTTCTTTTCCTTTGGCACACTCTTGCACGAAGTTCTTTATGATCTTCCAAAGTCTGGTTCGTGGTTCCATTGGAAATTTTCTAACTCATTGTTTCGCTTCTACAACATAACGGTGTTCTTATTATTAAAGAAGTGACAGGTGCTCGTCCATCTTTATGGAATATAAGGCAAAAGGGAGAATTGGTTTTGAAAAGGAATTTGAAATGATTGGTTACTTTGCGGAGGAGATGAATGGATAACATTTTGAAAAGGTGCGTGAATTTGAAATGTTACCCTATCATCACGCCGTTGTCGAACTCTAATAACTATAACTGCAAGTACGAATTCAAAATCCGATTAGCAATCATAGCTCTCAAAAATCCGTTGTCGAACTCTGAACTAGTCAATGACGTGTCCTTTAGATAAGGGATCATATAATCCTCCATTCTGCAAGATATCGTGTGGACAAAGACATGGAACATAATCATTCTCAATGTCCAACAGTTTGTTTCCCAACTTCTGATTTGTTTAACATAGAACTTAATTGAACGCATCAATTCAGTCCTGACCGGGCCCGACACATAAGTAAACACAAAATCATCGAGGGGACCAAGATATCGCTTTTACCCTCTTAGGATAAAAGGAACAGATAAACTTTGACTTATATGATTTTACTATTTACTCATCAAATCGTACACAACAACACGTTTTATAACATCAAGTTATTGATGTGTTTACGCATTATAAATGTACAACCAACTTGTAAACAACAACTCATATATCCCGGTTTAAAGATTATACGATATTATTGTCTCACAGTCACTCGTGATAAATTCAATGAAGTGATTCACATGAGCGTGTATTTAATCCAATACTCAAATCTTATTTCAGAAGTACTCATGAACGTTGCGGCAAACCTTTGCTATGTCTAAGCACTTAGACAATATACAAACCAATTCATGACAGTCTAACCTCATAACTTACTCCCAAAGTATGATTGACTGTGGATAATTTGAACAATCTAATTATTCTGGAAGTAAAAACATGAAAACGTGAAACAATAGTAAACAATCGACACAAGATAGTAAACTTTACTCATAAATAAATCTCCATTATTTAATCATCAAATGACAATTACATTTATCTATTACAAGTTTCTAAACATCTATCTAATCACTAAAACTAATATCGTCCTTCAGACCAATGCTCATCGCATGTTGTAAGTGCTTAACCCTGATTAGACCCTTTGTGAGAGGATCTTCTGGGTTCTCCTCTGACGATACCCTCTTGACTACGAGGATTCCCTCTTCTACCTGATGTATGATGAAGTGGTATTTTCTGTCGATGTGTCTGGATCTACCATGATCCCTTGGTTCCTTGGTTAAGGCAACCGCTCCTTCGTTATCACAGAAAATCTCCATAGGCTCCTTTATGGCTAGTACAACTCCAAGGTCTCCAATGAAGTTCTTCAACCATATTGCCTCCTTCGACGCTTCGCTCGCTGCTATATACTCTGATTCGCACGTTGAATCAGCCACAGTCTCCTGCTTGGAACTTTTCCAAGTAACTTCTCCTCCATTTAGGGTAAATACCCAACCCGAATGAGACTGGAAGTTATCTCTGTCGGTCTGAAAGTTAGCGTCACTATAACCTGTCACTCTCAAGTCATCACTTCCACCAAGTGTAAGGACCCAATCCTTAGTCCTTCGCAAGTACTTAAGAATGTTCTTAACTGTTGTCCAAAGAGCTCTACCCCGGTTCCCTTGATATCGGCTAACCATGCTCAACGAAAAAGCCACATCAGGGCGAGTACATGTCATAGTGTACATGATCGAGCCAACGATGGAAGCATATGGCACTCGACTCATTTCCGCTATCTCGACATCGGTACTCGGACTATGAGTCTTACTCAGCTTGGTATTGCTTTGGATTGGCAGTTCCCCTTTCTTGGAATTCTCCATGCTAAAACATTTCAGCACCTTGTCCAAGTAAGTACTTTGACTAAGTCCTATTAGTCTCCTGCTTCTATTTCTCAAAATCCTTATCCCCAAAATATGACCAGCTTCTCCTAGATCTTTAATAGCGAAACACTTCCCAAGCCAGGACTTAACCTCCTGCAAGGTCGGGATGTCATTTCCTATGAGCAGTATGCCATCAACATACAAAACTAGAAATCTAACTATACTCCCACTTGCCTTGACATACATACAGGACTCATCCTCGCTTCTCGAAAATCCAAACTCTTTGACTTTCTCATCGAAACAAAGATTCCATTTGCGAGATGTTTGCTTTAATCCATAAATGGATTTCTCAAGCTTGCACACTCTATTAGAGTATTTAGTATCCACAAAACCCTCTGGCTGACACATATGAACATCTTCAGCCAACTTCCCATTAAGGAAGGCAGTTTTGACATCCATCTGCCAAATTTCATAATCATGAAACGTAGTGATAGCTAACATGACCCTAATAGACTTGATCTTGGTTACTAGTAAGAAAGTCTCATCATGGTTAGCCCCCAGGGTTTGAGTAAAGCCCTTCGCAACCAACCGTGCCTTGAACGTATGCACTTTTCCTTCCATGTCAGTCTTCTTCTTGAAGATCCATTTGCACCCAACTATCTTCCGACCTGGTACATTGTCAACCAAGTTCTAAACTTGATTGTCATACATGGATTCGATCTCACTGTCCATTGCCTCTTTCCATTTCGCAGACTCGGGGCCCACCATGGCTTCCTTGTAGTTAGTAGGCTCATCCAAATTTACCAGTGTACTATCACTGATAAACGTATCTCCTTCCGTAGTAATATGAAAACCATAAAGCTCAGGTGCCATCCTAACACGATAGGAACGTCTTAAAGGTAATGACACATCAATCGGTTCAACAGGAATCTCTTCCTCAAGTTGAGTGCTAGTGTTAAAGGTTCCTTCACCGCTTGAATCTTGAAGCTATTCAAGATCAATTTGCCTCCCACTGTCCTTTTGGCATATGAGTTCTCTTTCGCGGAAAACCCCTCTCCTTGCTACGAAGACCACATTATCACTGGGTCTGTAGAAAAGATATCCAAAAGATTTTAGTGGGTAGCCGATGAAAATACACTGCTCACTACAAGGTTCAAGCTTGTCGTGAGTTTCTCGTCTTACGAAAGCCTCGCAACCCCAAACCTTGATATGTGCCAACGAGGGAACCTTCCCTGTCTACATTTTGTGAGGTGTTTTGGAAACCTTCTTAGTTGGGACTAGATTAAGGATATGGGTGGCAGTCTTCAAGGCATACCCCCAAAATGAGATAGGTAACGAAGCTCGACTCATCATGGAACGAACCATGTCCACCAAGGTTCGATTGCGCCTCTCAGCTACACCATTGAGGCTATGGTGTCCTACGCGGCGTCAATTATGAAACAACTCCACATTCCTTAAGATATTCGTGGAACTAGATACTAAGATACTCACCACCCCTATCTCTGAGCATCTTTATCTTCCTGCCCAATTGATTGTCTACTTCTTGCTTAAACTCTTTGAACTTTTCAAAGGTTTCTGATTTGTGCTTGATTAAGTAGATATACCCATATCTGCTATAATCGTCGGTGAACGTAACGTAGAAGCGGTTAGCATCCCTTGTGGTGGATCTGAAGGGCCCACACACATCTGTGTGTATGAGATCCAACAATCCCTCACCTCTTTCATAAGTACCAGTGAAAGGTGATTTATTCATCTTTCCAAGTAAACAAGATTCGCACGTGTCATCTGACTTTAGGTCAAATGAATCCAAAACTCCATACTTTTGGAGTTGGGCTATGCGCTTCTTATTGACATGTCCAAGACGACAATGACACAAGCATGTCTTGTCTAAACCATTAGACGAATCGATATGCAACACATTATTTCCTATGTTGTCTACAACCATCACAGTTTCATATACACCATTACAAGGCAATGCTTCAAAATATAAAGTACCATTATAGAAAGCATTAATAGAACCAACTTCATTATTAAATGAAAATATAAAACCTTGTCTGTACAAACCATGAAAAGAAATAATATTCCTCGTCATCTCTGACCAGTAGCAACAATCATAGGAATTCTAATCCTAACCCACTACTAAGCACTAAAGAGTAAATCCCGATCTTGGTAACATGAGACGATTTCCTATTCCCCATTATCAGGTTCATCTTCCCATGTTCACATCCCTACTTCTTCTTAGCCCCTGCAAATCAGAACAAATGTGAAAACCACATCCTGTATCAAGGACCCAAGAACTAGCATGTGATGAGTTATTAGATTGAATAGTATAAATACCTGCGAATGAGGGCTTTATCTTCCCATCCTTGATGTCCTGCAAGTATTTCGGGCAACTTCGTTTCCAATGCCCTTTATCGTTATAGTAGAAGCACGTTGCTTCTTTAGGATATGATGAGGGAGTGGCAGAACCGACTTTACCTTTGGATCCATTTGAAGAGGATCCATCATGGGACTTTCCCTTGTGGATCTTAGAGGGAGCTTTCCTCTTTTTCCCTTTACCATGTCTTATAGCGAGGACCGGGGCAGCAACAGTAGGGGTGGACTCGACAACTTTGCCTTTAAGTCCACTTTCAGCAATTCTCAACAAACCTTGAAGTTTGCTCAAAGTGACTTCCTCCTTGTTCATATGATAAGTCATCTTGAACTGATCATAACAAGGAGGTAAAGAGTGTAGTATTATATCAATCGTTAACTCTTCGTCAAAGTTGACATTCAACTTGAGCAGACGATCCACATACCTTTGCATCCTTTGCAAATGGCTCGCGATGGACTCTCCATCTTTCATCTTGGTTGTTATCAGCGAGGCGACAATCTCGTACCTTTCTTGACACGCGCTTTGATGGTACTTTTCCATCAAATCCTGGCACATGTCATAAGGCTAGTAGTCCTCGTAGAACCGCTGCAGCTCAAGAGTCATAGTGGCTACCATAATACACGACACTTTTGTCGCGTCTTTTTCGTGAGCCCTATACTCAGCTATTTGTTCAGCAGTAGCTTTGGTTTCGTCTATCTCTTTGAGTTCTTTGTCGATGACGTATTCTTTCTCCTCGTATCGCAGGGTCATACGAATGTTGTGAATCCAATCATTGAAATTGGATCCATCAAAGGTGACCCTGCCACAAATGTTCAATAGAGAAAAGGAGCTTGAGGAGTTGGAGTTCGAGCCAGAAGCGTTGTTTAAGCCAGACATCTGAAAAAGAAAAGGAACAAAGTTTTGATTTGATAAAAGATCCTTAATATAACACCCAAATGAAATATTAAGGCTAGGACCCAACACAATAATTCACAATTCAGAAGAGGGATGTCGTAATCCAATTGCAAATTATATGAAGGTAGGTAAATGACAATTTACCAATTCCACCACGAAAAACAAAATGAAGAATTAGGTTTTAAATGAAATGAAATTCCTAGATTCTTTTGAGATTCATTGAACTTTTCAATGGCATGTTTAATCTCGATTATGCCCTTCAAGTTTGTGACTGGGATACCGAGGATCACAAACAAGGTGTGAATAACCATGCAAATTATCTTGGCACTCTCGATGTCATTTACCACCTAATCAATGTGTCGATTAACCACACACGCTCCATTGATCTATGGTAATTCGCGAGCTACCCTTTGTCACCCTTGTTAGTTCAAGTTAGTGTGCCGGTTAACCACACACGCTCCGCTAACGACTTGGCAATGTGCAGAGTGCAATTTCATGGACTAGCATCATTTTCACATTTTTCCTAAGGTAACTAAGATTGGGAATTTATAAAAACATTTAGTTACTTTATAATATTCACTATACTTATTAATGAGGAATTAATGTCCTATCCTACCCGTTCGGCTAACGACCCTCCACTAGTCAAGAGTGCAGTGGGTAAGAGTGGATACACAATGACGGTAATTTTATAGGCCGCTTCCTTAAACACCCCTTATAGACCAGTTTCGTGAATGAGGTCTACTAACGGTAAGACTGACTCATCTTATACATATTAATTTTTAATATTATAATTGTATAAGGGTTGTATTTTAAACCTTTTAAAACACTATGGTTTTAGAATTTAATACTTAAAAATTAAGACTTTTAATCAAATTTTAAATTCCAAAACTTGAGGGCAAATTTTGAAACTTTTCAAAACTTCTAGATCAAATTTTAAATAATTAAACTAATCACATAATTTTGGACATTATCTTAAAATTTGATCATTATCTTTTAATTAGATGAGAATATTCATTACCATATCAGAAAATTCGAATTTAAACAGTTAAAACAGTTTAAGGTAATGATCCTTATCTAATTTAGGCTTGAAATCCAAAAAATCTGCCAACTGACGAACAACTCGTCGAGTCAGGGAATGGACTCGTAGAGTTCATCAGGCAGTGAACAAAAAACGATTTGGTTTCAGCTTTGGCAAAACACAATAGCATCAAATATAACAGAAAAACACCCTAATCTTTGATACAATTGATGGGTTTTGAGCATTACAATATTCCTATGGTGCACATGCAACCCTAATTGCTTTGGATCTAGGTTTTTCTCAAGTTATACATGCAAATTAATTTTCCAAAGCAAGAACCCTAATTCTAAGATATAAAATCGAAATCTAATCATGTTAGGGGTAGAAGAATACCTTTCTTGTTGATTGCTTGATCTTAACCTTCAAGAGCTTAGTGCCTCAAGTGCTGCACCTCTAATGGAGTCACAAACACCACTTAGAAATGGATGAACAAGAGAGAGAGAGAGAGAGGTGGAGGCTACAGGATTTTGGCCAGAGTTTCTTTTAAGGAATCAAGTAGCCGATTTCATGAGCCTTGGGGTTCCTTTTATAGTTGAGGCTACTAAAGTTTTCAACTGGAAACCCTAATTCCCTTGCTTTGGCCCTAAGCAATCCACATACCCCCATATGACAGGCCTTGGACGAAAACTCTATGGACTTCCCATAGATTTTCGTCCACCTCTTATCAATATGATCCATTAGCCCAAACTACAACTATTACTGATTTACATAATCAGTCCCCGTTCTTTTAATCAGTTTCTTTTGATCACCAAATTAATTCCAAATTAATTTATGATCAATACTAGTTAAATAATATGATTTATCAATTAATATATTATTCTTATAATATATTAATAAATCATTAATTAACCTCTTTATCCATAATTCATCCTATCAAATTGCTATGGTGAAGGCAACCCAAAAGGACCATGCTACTATCGGGTAAAGTACATACCAATTATAGTTATGGGCTTAGACACCTAATCCAACAATAAGGACCAAGAAAACCCTAAGAGATTTTGAATTTCAGATGAAGACCTCAGAACTTTATTAATCAAAACCACCTTTAACATTAAGGATTTCATGCAAATGCATAAGCAAAACACCGACTTACTACCCCAAACATACACTCATTGCCTACAATCCCAACCGACAATCCGTTACCTGACATGCCTATATCCAAGGAAAACAGACCCTTGATCGCCTCACTAAGCATCCATACCACATCAATCCTCATGCGTGTTCCCACATTGCCATGCTGCTACCAAACACCGCAGCCAACTAGCCCCCATGTTGGTTTTACACCCCAACTCTGAAAGTCACAAGCCTGTTCACTCCTTCTCGGAAAACTATTAGGACATAATCTTCGACATAGACAACGACATTCCAATCCATCTGTCAACCACTTAGCTTCCAGTTGCCTAACCGACAATCCGTTACTTGACTTGCCTATATCCAAGGAAAACAGACCCTTGATCGCCTCACTAAGCATCCATACCACATCAATTCTCATGCGCGTTCCCATGCTGTCATACTGCCGCCAAACATCACAACCAATTAGCCCCCATGCTAGGTTTACACCCCACCTCCGAAAGTCACAAGCCTGCTCACTCCTTCTCGGAAAAATGTTAATACATAATCCTCGACATAAACAACGACATTCCAATCTATCTGCCAACCACTCTGTTTCCAGCTGCAATCCTCAAACCGATGATAACAATCGTTTCCTTATTGAGTCCCGCGACACAAATGCACGACCTTGAGCAAGGCCCTAGAGACCTTAAAACCAACAAACTCACCTAGGTATACCCCAGTCAACTCAACTAACATCGCCCCTAAGGCCCAAAACAATTACCAAACCCATCCTCATGCCTGAACATCATAACCAAAAGATTGACAGATATGGAACTAGTGCCACAAATCATGGTATCAAACCATGCTATCTTCCCCGATCAGCTCCTTATAATCTTCGAATTTTTTCCCGATTCAAGTATGGATCCTGTGCTTCTAGTAGTATGGGCCCAATACTACCTTCCACACCTATCCATACTTTCCTCAAGAATCATGACGGGTCCTCTAAGTCACATACTCATAATAATACTCCCAATACCTGATCAACAACGTAGCAACCATACTAAAATACTTCCTAAGCTCTCCTAGGATTCGCCACTTCCCGTGCCATCAGCTGTTGAAGATCCCCTACTAATGCCAACTAACCACTTCATGAATACAATTACATGCAACAAAGCTTAAATAATCTTTCGACTAAAGGACTCAACCCTATAACGGTTAGACTCAAACGAGAGTTGTGTAATAGGACAAAATCCTTTACTTTAAGATTACTTATCCTTCATAGCATGTAATTTAGTGTATTCATTTGATAGTCGACTCGCATCAATATGAGTCCCACATAGCACAAAACAAGCAACGTTCGAGCAGTGGAGTCGACTTGCACTAAGACACATTAAAATCAGACAAATCTTCATACACAATTCCCGACCTCTAGGCCCAAGCATCTAGGATACACCCTCATCCTGTCCTCACTCTATCAGGAGTGACTAATGTTAAGTGAGGACTGTGAGGACAAATCTTTGCTGCGAGATTGAAAAAATAAAAGGTGGAGATTTGATTTTATTTATCGTCAATATCTCACGAGATGATATGATGTTTTTGTAATTATGTACGAGATTTTGACATTTTATTTATCGTCAATGTTAATTTTTTGGAGGTTAAATAGGTAAAAGGAAAAAAAAAGAAATAAAATCCCCTCCAGCGTCGTCAATTCCCCCATAGCACAAAACAAGCAACGTTCGAGCAGTGGAGTCGACTTGCACTAAGACACATTAAAATCAGACAAATCTTCATACACAATTCCCGACCTCTAGGCCCAAACATCTAGGATACACCCTCATCCTGTCCTCACTCTATCAGGAGTGACTAATGTTAAGTGAGGACTGTGAGGACAAATCTTTGCTGCGAGATTGAAAAAATAAAAGGTGGAGATTTGATTTTATTTATCGCCAATATCTCACGAGATGATATGATGTTTTTGTAATTATGTACGAGGTTTTGACATTTTATTTATCGTCAATGTTAATTTTTTGGAGGTTAAATAGGTAAAAGGAAAAAAAAAAGAAATAAAATCCCCTCCAGCGCCGTCAATTCCCCCCCCCCTCCCCCTCTCTTCATCTTTTCTCTCTCTGGCACTTGTCAATAACTGAAACACAAAAAACCACACAAAATAACCGTACAAAATCCATGCGGTTAATAACCGAAACACAAAAAAATAAAAACTGCACCGCAAAAATAATTGCCTAACCGCACCGCAAAAATAACCGTACCAAGCGGTTTTGAAAATGGATTAATCGCATTTGCGGTTAATGGTGAAGTTTTGGTTAATAATCGCACCGAACCACACATCGATCACCCTTACCTTAGAGTAATACATGAGAAAACAAAACTATTTTTTATTAATATAAGGAGATATTGAAAAACGTAATGAAATGTGAGAAAATGAAGATGAAAAATAGTGATTTTTTAATGAATCGTCAATAGTTAAATTAATGATCGAATATATTTGATTTTCAACCGAAATAAAATTCAATCTTCCATAAAGTTTGGGCGTTTAAATCCTCAAAACCTTCCCACCAACCGTCACTCCCACCAGTCACCACCGTTACTCACCGTCTCCACCATTTTACAGATCTTGGATTCTTCGAAACAATCCCAATTCAATTCAACTAAATGACAAAACCCATCTCAACAATCTAAATGCAAACTTTTTACTTCTTCTCCATCATTTTCCTTTCAGTTTGGGCCAACAATTTCATTCAACACTCTAATGCCTGCGTCTTCACGTTGAAGATGCACCACCGCTTCTCCGAGCCGGTGAAGAAGTGGTCGGAAGGTATTAACAAGCTCACGCGCGGAGATTTCCCTGAAAAAGGCAGCGTCGAGTACTATTCTCAGTTGGCCAACCATGACAAGATATTCCGAGGCCGGAGACTCTCGGATTCCGACGAAGAACGCCTCACTTTCTCCGATGGAAATTCCAGTTTTCGTATCAGCTCTTTAGGATTGTACGTATTCTTTTATCTACTACATTCTCCTTTTTTGTTTCATTCTATTCAAATCTTGAGTTCTTGATTTAGGGTTTCTGGATCGTATATTACTATTCACGGTGTACTTTTCTCAGAAGTAGAATAAATCGGTTCCATGAAACTACTTAATTCACTTTCTTCCTCAAAAAAACCAACATTAGAAGTAATTTACATGATCATCAAGTTCAGTTTAGGGTTTCTTCTTGGGGATTGGGCTTAGAGGGAATATACATTATACATTTATACCCAAACGATGTTATACAATTGAACAACACAATGCATTAGCTACTAGTACATGATTTAGTGAATCAATGAAACATGAACCCTAATTTACCAAAACAAGAATCCCGAACTCCAAATTTCCAATTCCATACCTTGATTTAGTGAAGCTATCAAACATGATCTCATTTACAGATTCTAATTATGTGTTTTTTTGGTAATTTAGTTTGCATTACACAACTGTTTCATTGGGAACCCCTGGCCAGAAGTTCATGGTGGCTCTTGATACTGGGAGTGATCTATTCTGGGTGCCATGTGATTGTACCAGATGTGCCTCCATTGATAACACAGCTTATAGCTCTGTATGTTCTTCTATTCATTCTCAATTTTCATTCATTCACAATTTGCTTAATTTGTTTAATACCCTTCAATAGCTTCCATCTTAATCATTTCAAACAACTTATGATGTTGAATTTTGTCCCCTTTGAAGGACATTTTAGACTTTTCCCACACCGTAAATCTCTCTTGTATTTCCTTAGGATTTTAAGCTGAGCATATACAGTCCAACAAGATCATCAACAAGCAAAAAGCTTACATGCAACCACAGTATGTGCACTCATCGCCATGATTGTGAAGAAACTGAAGCTTTTAATACTTGCCCCTATTCAGTTTCTTACGTTTCATCTCAAACTTCAACTTCCGGGATCTTAATGGAGGATCTTCTCCACTTGGAAACAGAAGATAGTGAAGGCGAAATCATCGATGCCTTTGTCACTTTTGGGTAAAATTCCTATAACACAAAACAAATTAAACAAATTATACTGCTTTTGACATGCATTGGACACAGACCGAAAAGAAAAAAAAAACCAGACACTGATGTCAATATAGGACAAAAGTGAAAAGATGTAGCTTTTTGTCCTTCCCAAAAAGGTGAAACAAGAAAGATATCTTTGTCTATGCAAATGACGTAAATGTCCTTTTTAAAATTTGAAATTTGCAGATGCGGGCAGGTGCAAAGTGGTTCATTTTTAGATATAGCTGCCCCAAATGGTCTTTTTGGGCTTGGTTTGGAGAAAATATCGGTTCCAAGCATTTTATCAAGAGAAGGTTACACCTCGGACTCATTTTCTATGTGTTTTGGACACGATGGAACCGGTAGGATTACTTTCGGTGATAAAGGCAGCCCCGAGCAAGACGTGACTCCGTTTAATTTAGATTCATCGCAGTAAGTTCCAAATTGTGAAATGTCAATTTTACCCTTACAAAACAAAACGGTCGAGAATTTGACAGTCAGTGTGGGAGTTTCAATTCCAAATGTGGATTGTTTGGGCTTTTGGCCACTAGCTTGATTTACATCTCACATGCTGACAGTGTGTGCCAGATCAGCTCAGGGGTTACTGGAAGAATAACCTTTTCTCAGAAACTTTATATTTGTTTTTTGCTTGTGCAGTCCGACGTATAATATTACCGTAACGGAAGTTCGTGTCGGTTCCTCGCTTATTGATTCGTCTTTCTCGGCTCTTTTTGATTCGGGCACCTCCTTCACCTATCTCATTGATCCACACTATACAAGATTAACACAAAGGGTAAGCAATAATTTAAAAAAAAAACTAATCTTTTTGTATTTTCTTTTTGCATGTTAACTTTATAAAAATTCATTTCGTTCTTCAGTTTCATGTACAAACGAAAGATTCACGACACCCAAGGGATCAAAGGATTCCTTTCGAATATTGTTACGATATGAGGTATATACTTTTTTTGATTATTGCCTCTTTTTTATTTTTATTATAGAATATAATTAGTGACCAAAAGTTTGTTGCTATTATGTGAATAGTCCTTATGCAAATACTAGTTTGATCCCGAGTATAAGCTTAACAATGAAAGGGGAAGGTCAATTTTTTATATACGATCCCGTGATTGTTATCTCAACAAATGTAAGCCAATTGTCACCTTAATATCTGTGTTAGACTGTTAGCAGTAAGGAGGTGAAAATCTATATAACAGTTAATAATCGCGATGTTTTTGATGTAGAGGGAAGTTGTATATTGCTTGGCTGTTATCAAGAGTACGGAGTTGAACATCATTGGTCGTAAGTTTTCAATTACTTTAAAATGTTTATAAATTTTATAGTAACTTACATTTTTGGTCCCTAAGTAAGCCAATTTTTACAATTTTGATCCTTATTTTGTAAAAGGACTAATTTGGGGTTGATTTTTGAATACAGAGAACTTCATGACTGGATACAGAATCGTATTTGATAGAGAAGAACTTATTCTTGGGTGGAGAAAGTCCGATTGTAAGTTCCGTTTTTGTTTTTTTTAGAATTCAAAACAAGAATCGAAATCAATTTTCTTATGGTGGTGGTTGTTTTTTTGTTCATGAAGGTTACGATATTGAAAATTCAACTGATTCAAGTTCAAAACCATTGAACCCTAACGATGTTCCGCCGGCGGTGGCGGCAGGGCTGGAAGGTCACCGTGAGGGGAGCGTAAGCACAGGTCGGAGCTCCGGTGGTTACTGTAAGCGGTTTTGTTATTCGATTCAAACGTGGATTTGCCTTTGCCTGTTGGTTCTATTGGATCTTTTGTTGTAGATTCGTTTACTTTTTGTATTGAAAAACGCCGATAGGAAATCTTATAGCATCTTTGATGAAATTTTGAATAGAAATTACTGTAAATACGTTACAGATGATCGTTTTCGTAAATATATTTTCTTCTTTGGCTTTAATTGTTCTTCTTGAAGTCGTGTTGCGATTTATATATGAAATTTGTGGGCTTATAAAATTCGGAAACTGAAATCAAGGTCTAAAACTCCATCGTCGTCGTTGAGCTCGCCGATCCGATCATCTTCGTTGGCGTGAATGGAGAGAGAGATTGAGTGATGCATTTTGGTCTGACTTTTGACTTTTGAATTTACTTTGAAACTTAATTAAAGGAAAAATTACAAATATATAACCAAAAACTTTAATTATTTAGTCAAATTTAGCCAAAACAAAAAAATAAAATTTTCTTAAATAACCGTTAAAATTGCGTCTTATTTTTGGTCCATATCCAGCCCAATATTATGTAGTTATAAAAAAATAATTTTTTCATATTTTTATTCTAAAATCACAGATTGCCTATAGCCGCCCAATATTTGTGTAGTTATAAAAAAAAAAAAAAATTTCCGATTTTATTCTAAAATCGCAGAATGCTAAAAGCCACATGTGATTTTCCCTTGTTTGATTTTTTTTTTTTTTTTTTTGAGAATTTCATATATGCCCTTCTTAAACATCAAAATATCATATTTACCCAACTTAATTTCTAAATATCATATTTACCCTTCATAAAATTTCTAAATATCATATTTACCTTTCATAAAATTTCAAAAAAATCATATATGTCCTTTTTAAACATCAAAATATCATATAGGCCATTCTTAAATATCAAAATATCGTATATGTACTTTTTAAACATCAAAATATCAATGGTAATATCTAAAATATCCTCTATCTACAACATGATAATAATCAACAACAACAAAACAAAACAATCAAAATATAAATTCCATAGAGAGGGTTGAAGATGAATCTTTTTGTTTGTCAAGAGGGCGACATTCCAACAATTTTTAATTATTATAATAATTCTAAGGTATAAAAAATGATTATAAAATATTAAAAACATTATAAAAAAGGATTTGGGCAAATATGATATTAAGAAATTAAGCTGACAAATATGATATTTTGAAGTTTAAGAGGGGCATATATGAAATTCTCTTTTTTTTCGAATGTATAAGTTGTTAACAGAGAAGGTGTGTATCAATGACTTGTACATTCATAGTTGAGATTAAAACACTTGCGACTTTAACCTCTACGTGCGATTTCCTCTAAAAAAATTCAAACACTTCCACTTTTTAATTAAAAATCATATATAAACATATCCTAAATGTGTAAAACCTATTAAAAAAAGAAGAAAAAAAATCATAAATGGTCCCTGTGGTTTCCCAAAATCTGAAGTTTAATCCCTGTGGTTTAAAAACGTCATAGATGATCCCTATGCTTTCAAAACTTTTGATGTTTGGTCCTTTTTGCTAACTCTGTTAACTTTCCACCGTTAAATGAAGGGTATTTCCGTCATTTACCTATCCAGGGACCTTTTATGAGGTTTTCCTTTCTTTTATTTATTTATTTTTTAAAAATTAAATTTAATATCCAAGGTCTCTCTCTCTCTCTCTCTCTCTCTCTCTCTCGTACACCACCATCGCCACCACCATCCACATCACCACTGCTATCATTAGACCAAAATCACCACCCTTATTTCTCCATTCCAGCACTACAAAACACCATCATCATCGTTAACTTCCACCTGCCAAACCACCACATAACCTTCACCACCGCCATTATCTTTACTAATATCGTATTCTTCATCTTCTTCATTGAAATTGTTCATTTTTTCTCCCATGTGAATACCAAATCAATAATGAGCAAAAACAACCATCCCATTCATTAAACCAATCACAGTTCATCAACTACACTAGAACATAGACCTTCAAAATTATCAGATGCAAAAAATGTAAGAAATCGGAGATCAGTGCTTCAACGAGTCGAAAACAAAATTAGGCAAAACCCCCCATTGAATGAAATCGATTAAACTTGTTTGGAAGCCGCCGAAGCAGTTTCCCTGAAATCAAATGCTAGGGTTTCCAACATATACACAGATCGAACAACCATAAACCCTCCACCACCGATACCATTAGCCATCAGATTCACAACACCACCAGACATAACAACCGCCACAAAAACATTGGTATCTTGGGAGGTTTTTCCGGTGGGGATGAAGAGAGTTTAAGTGGTTTCCAGATTGAAATCTAGTGGGATGAAGAGAGGCTTCTGACTTGAAATTCGGTGAGGATGAAGAGAGATTTCTGATGATGCTCTGATATCCGACAAGCAATGATGGGGAAGCGGTGAAGCTTTCAGACGGGGCCACTGGACATTGGAGGCGATGAAGTTATCGGAGGAGGTGGGAACCGGAAACGGAAATGGTGGGAGGTTTGGTTCACCAGATTGAGATGGATGATTAGATTGGGAAACAAGGATCTATGAAGGTGAATGGTTAGGCTGAGGAAGAATAGTGGGGATCTAGTGTATGTATGTGTTTGTCGAGAGAGAGAGAGAGAGAGAGAGAGAGAGCTTTTATATATTTAATTATGTTTAAATTTTCTTTTTTTAAAAAATATGAGAAAACATCATAAATGGTCCCCGTGGTGGTGAAATGACGAAAATACCCTTCAGTTAACGGACAAACTTAACGGAGTTAGCAAAAAGGACCAAACATCAAAAGTTTTGAAAACACAGGGACCATCTATGAGGTTTTTAAACCATGAGGACTAAACTTCAGATTTTGGGTAAGCACAGGGACCATTTATAATGAATTTCAAAAAAGAATAAAACATGAAATATTACAAAATTTATAAAGTTGTCGGAAGAATATTGTCGGAAAGAGAGTAAAGATCTTCGACTTGAAAATTCAAAAAGAAGGATTATTTCCAAATTTTAGGAATTATATACTTTAGGTCCATGTGTCAAAACCGACCAATTTCATAGCTCACACAATGGTGAATTTTTAGGTAATGTTTAAGGTAAAATGGCAAGTGATTTTTAATCATCTAGTATTTTGATGGCTAAAATTTATAACCTCTTAATTTTTGGTTAAAAATGACTAGATAATTAAAAATTTGTCTATATTTTTAAATTCATCTAAATAAATGCTCGTTTAAAACATGATGAGAAAAAAACCTCAAAATAGTTGGCACGAGTTGACTCTAGATGTTTATTTAAAGGGTTTGTTGGAATGAGTTGACTCATGATGTTTATTTTAAAGGGTTGGAACCATTGTGATGATAAGAAGATAATATATTGTTGTATAATATATAATACTTATGGTTTGTTAATCCAATATGTGATTATTTTTATTATTCGATATGATAATTGTGTTAGATGTCTACTTGTATTTATAGATATACCTGGCGAAAAAACTTCTAAATTTTAATAGTTATACAGTATACTATTGAATTAATAACATATAAATTGATGTATGAAAGGTTAAAAAAACAGGATCCGAAATAAACATGACTAATATATGCTAATATATGCTCTATAGACTATAAATGTATTATCTCGGGAAAAACTTTCGGGTAAGCGCTTGGTTATCTTAAAAATATAAATAAATTGAGCATAAGATATCAATAATGTTTTAATATTTCAGATTATCATTTGCTATTCATAACTTTGAGACCTTATGCTATTGCTTTGATAATAATTTCATAATATACTTTCACGATCATAGTTTGCAGTTACTAATACATTGAGATTGAAAAACAAATTGCATTGTTAACTTTTTGGGGATTGCAATTTCATTTTTATAAAAAAAGACAACGTTCATACTTCATACATCTTAGGTAATAACATTATGATGCCTAAATTCTACCGAAGAGTTCCCAATTACGGATCCTTTTGATTAACTATGTTAAAATTTTGTAGTTACACCTATGTCAAATTACTTTTTTGCCCTCTCATATCCATATATACATTTTTCCCTCGTATCCATAAAAAAAACTAAAATATATACCGGTCTAAGTGTTGATATTCATTCCAACGAGTCTATCAAGATCACAGATGATGCTTCTTCCTTTCTAGAAACGCGACAAACCTAACACATAAAAGATAGTATATCATATAAATCAAATAAACTTTTTGTGAGGTTTTATTTCAATATTGCTAACACTTCAAAAAAGAAAGTTCTCTCTATTATTACTTTTTGTTCGTATTTATTCGATCTTTGATTGATGTCCACATACATCCAAATCAAACAAAATCTTATTTATAAATAATCCACAATTACTATATATTAACAAACTTTATGTATGTTAAAGTGTTATAATTAGAATATACATACTCAACAAATTAAAACAAAAACAATCAAAGTACAAAATTTCATGTAAAAATTATAAATATTGAATTGCATATTTTGTTTTCGGATATAAAATATGAATTGATATAGATAGAGGTTTGGGTTGACATTTGACAATTTGATACATTGTCCCAAGGCATAAATGTTTGGTAAACTAATATGTCCTCATATACAACTATCTTATCAAATATCTAACTTGAATGCGACAAATATCACTAGCTCCCCATCATATTGCGGAAAAAACAAAAACTAGAAATTTAGGCGTATATGTTTCTTAATAGACCCGCAATTTTGTCGTGTTCATAAATATCCTATCCGAAATTTTGGATATCCGATTTTTTGGATTCAGATTATGATAGTTATTTTATACATTCTTTGTTGTTGGAATCGATGCATGATCCATAAATGACATAGATGAATTGGTTAGGTATTTGTTGTTGTTCAACGATCAAAAGAAAAAGGAAAGCTGAACAAGTTAATTTATTCTACTCTATCTAATGTAAACTAGTTGAGTTGAGTTGATGAATGGACAAAACTGCAGAGTTGAGTTGATGATGAATGGACAAAACTGTAGAAAGAAAGCCAACAGTTCTTCCTTCATACTAACCTCATTCCCCTTAAGTGAGCTCTGTCTCTTGGCCGCTTCATTGATCTTCTGAATATACCCTTCAATGGGTGGCATCAATTTTGCCATGAACCTATTCACCGGAAAAGGAGTCAAATTAGAAACCAACGCGCCGCCTCTCTCAAACCTAAACCTTCCGACAACGCCTCAACAACCTCCTTCTTATACTTCAACAACCATGTCTCCGCTGCCTGCCTTGCTCGATGTTTCCTCATCAAAACCCTGCCATACTCCTTAGCTAACTTCCTCCCATCTTCAACTGCAACTCATACCCAGATATGCTTTGACTGTATCTGGTTGAAATAGACCGAAGGGGACTGCAAGCACCCAAATATGATTGACTATATGTTTGTATGGTATGGGGTATTTTGGGGGAAATCACTAAGCTTTGTGCTTACGGTTTTCAGTTTATGTTTCAGGTACTTCCAGCTTGAAGGAGAGGGGCCTCGCCTGATCGCACTGCATCCACCTATGATTTCCCGCATTATGTGATTTTAGGAATTTATATTCTGATAAAATGTTGCTATGATACACTTTTGATTGTTATGATATCATTATCGTATGTTTTGAATGAATTAAAAAAAACATATTTTTTGGTCTTATTTTTTGGGACGTTACATGCAGTGGGAGGTTCCAAGGTTTCCATCTGAGATTCAGAGTTTCCTTGGACTAGCAGGGTATTACCGGAGGTTTATTTAGAATTTCTCTAGGATCGCAGTTCCGTTGACCAGATTGACGAAGAAGAGAGTTACCTTTCGTTGGGGGCCTGAACAACATGTGACATTTAAGACTCTGAGGCAGAGATTATGCGAGGCTCCGATTCTGACCCTACCTGAGGGTGTTGATGACTTTGTGGTTTATTGTGCCGCTTCGATCACGTGATTGGGTGCGATACTTATGCAGCGAGGTCATGTGATTGCTTATACGTCGAGGCAGTTGAAGCCTCATGAGACGAATTACCTTACGCATGATCTGGAGTTGGGGGCTGTGGTCTTCTCCCTCAAGATGTGGCGACATTACCTTTATGGGGTACTTTGTGCCATTTTTACAGATCACAAGAGCTTGAGGTATTTGATGGATCATCTGAATCTAAATATGAGGCATCATAGGTGGCTTGATGTAGTGAAGGACTACGATTGCGAGATTTTATACCACCACGAGAAGACCAACGTGGTGGCCGATGCGCTGAGTCACAAGGTGACTAGTGCATTTATTCGATATCTATGTTTGAGGATGATGGTTGTTAACCCATTGCTGGTGCAGATTCGTGAGGCTTAGGTCGAGGCTATGAAAGAAGAGCACCGCAAGAGTGAGCGCATCGTGGGTCAGCTGGCCTTTGTTGATTACGATAGTCGGGGGATTGTTGACCTTGCATCGGAGGGTTTGGGTCCCATATTTTTGTGGAGCCCGACAGATACTGATGGAGGAGTCACATAAGTCGAAGTTTTCAATTCAACTAGGTGCGATAAATATGTAAAGAGACCTCCGAATTGATTATTGGTGGCCCTGCATGAAGCGGGACATGGCTTGGTATGTGGAGAGGTGCTTGACTTGTCGGAGAGTCAAGGATAAACATCAGAGGACTCCCGACAACAGCCGTTGGATATTCACATGTGAAAATGGGAACATATTGCTATGGACTTCATTATGAAGTTACCATAGACGACATGTGGGGTTGATTTGATTTGGTTCATCGTGGATCGATTGACCAAGAGTGCACACTTCACCCATTTTCAGGAAAGTAAATCTACATTCGTGAGGTGGTAGCTCGACACGGGGTGCCAGTTTCAGTGATCTCAGATCGGGATGTTCGTTTCACCTCCAGATTTTAGAGGAAATTCCATGAGGAGTTGGGTACTTAGTTGTATTTTAGTACAACTTATCATCCCTATACTGACGGGCAGAGCGAACAGACGATTCAGACGCTCGAGGATATGCTTCGGGCATGTGTATTGGATTTTGGTGGGAGTTAGGATACATATCTACTATTGGCCGAGTTCCTTACAACAACAGTTATCATACTAGTATCGATCGATCTCCTTTTGAGATGCTTTATGGGAGGAAATGTCGGACCCTGATTTTTTGGGGCGAGGTCGGACAACGAGTTATGGGGAGTACCGAGGTGGTACTCAAGACTACTAAGCTAATTCAATAGGTACGTGGGAGGCTTCAGACCGCACAGAGCCGCCGGAAGAGCTATGCAAATAGACGCCATTCGAACCTTGAGTTTCAGGTCGGGTATTTTGTACTCCTGAAGGTGTCACCCTGGAAAGGTTTCATTCGGTTCAAGAAGCGGGGTAAGTTGGGCCCCAGATTCATTGGTCCTTTCAGGATTCTTGTATGGGTAGGCAAGGTAGATACCGGCTGGATTTTCCTGACGAGCTAAGTCAGATCCACAACACGTTCCATGTCTCTCAGCTATGGAAGTGTTTGTTTGATGATTCCGCAATAGTAACCTTAGATGATATCTAGATTAATGATCGACTGAACTATATGGAGAGACTGTTGGGGATCCTAGGTAGGAAGACGAAGACCATGCATAACGAGGTGGTGGAATTGGTTAAGGTGCAATGGCAACATCGGAAGGGGTCAGAATGGATTTGGGAGGCCAAAGACGAAATGAGGGAGCATTATCCTAATCTATTTACAGCGGCAGACTTTGAGGAAGAAGTCTGATATCAAGTGGGGGAGAGTTGTAACGCCCAAATCTTCATGTACTTTTCTTCTTAAAACTTAAGTCTTATATTTTGAAAATTTGGTCCTACGTAGGCCGTAGGATAGCCTCCTACACAACATGTAGGAGGATTGTTGGACACAAAATCTCAATGATCTACGCAGGGTGTAGATTAGAGTACGCAAGGCGTAGAAACACAACTTCTAAACCCTAAATGAGGGGTTGTGATCCCTATTTAAGGACTTTAACCCTTTGAGGCCTTTCTTATGTTCATTCTCCACTCCCATAGCCACCCATCTCGAAACCCTAATCCTTTTGGGAAAGTTTTGAGCCTTTTGTGTGTTTTGTGGTGTATTTTGAAGAAGTAGAAGTCCATCCTTGAAGCTTGGTGAAGCTCAAGCTTGTAGATCTAGAGTCTACATTACATTATTCAACTCCAGAAGGTACAAAGCTTATACCTTGCTGATTCATGTGTTAGATCTTGTTAAATTTTTGGTTTTCATGCTCTTTTGTCCCATAATCCTTGTTCTTGTGAGTATGAGCTACTCCAGATCTTAAGGTTGTCACTTCTTGATGTTTCTGAGGATGATAAGTCATAAAAATGGGATCTTGGCTACCTTCATCCACCCATGCATGAGTTTTTGGACATTAAAAGATGTTATGGGTCAAGGGTTTGTCTTTGAGCTCTATTTATCCATGCAAAGGCTTAAAGTTAGAAACTTTATCACGTAAGACAGTTATTAGGGCCATATATGAGTAATAGAGGGTTGGTATTTAAGGATTAAGAGAAAAAATGGATGTGGCTTAACAGAATCCTGTTGGATTAGTGTCTAAGTCCATAACTATTTTGGTATGTACTTGACCCGATTATGAGCATGGTCCTTTTGGGTTGCCTTCACCGTAGCAATATGTAGGATGAATTAAGGAGAGAAAGGTTTAATTATGATTTATTAATATATTATGAGAATAATATATTAAAGGAGAAATCATATTGTTTAATTAATATTAGTCAAGAATTAATAAAGAATTAATTTTGTGGCTAAAAGAGATTAATTAAACTTAGGGGACTGGAATTGTAATTATAAGATAATTGCAATTGGGCTATGGATCACCTTGGAATAATAGGTTGGACGAATTCTATGGGGAAGCCCATTAGAAATCGTCCAAGGCATGTTCCAGAAGGGGTCCATGGGCTGCTTAGGGCTTAAGCAGTCAAATTAGGGTTTCCTTGTTAGATAACCCTAATTGCCTACCTATTTAAAGAACCCTTGAGACCCAAAAACGTGGCTAAGTGTTCCTTTAGGGTTTCCAGCCGTTTTTGGTGCCTCCCCTCTCTTCTCTCCTTCATCCAATTGCTTAGTGGTGTTTGTGACTCCATTAGAGGTGCAACACTTGAGGCACTAAGCTTTCTGAAGCAAATCAAGCCAATGAATTGATTGTTATTGCTACATAACAATCAAGGTAAGATCTAAACCCTAGTTTATATGTTAATTTGATTAGTTGTATGCTAGATCTAGGGTTTATAAGTATTGGAAGTTTATTGCATGTTCAAAGTAGAAAAACTAGATCCAAGCAATTAGGGTTGCATGAACACCATAGGATTGATGTTATGCTCAAAACCCATCAGTGGTATCAGAGCCTATGTCGTTTTTCTATTGAATAGATGCATAATTGAACTGCCAAAGACCTGAAAATCGAAATTTCTTGCTGTCTGCCTGATGAACTCGCCGAGTTGCTCTTAGAACTTGCCGAGTAGCTTGAACTCGACGAGTTCCAAAGAGGACTCGACGAGTTGGCTGTTCTGTTGCCGGGTTTTTCGAATTTTTGGTCAGATTTTGATGTGGATAATTACCAAAACTCGTTTTTATTGCCTAAAATCGATTTTTTATGTTTGGAATGATTATCCTTATCAAAATTGATGGATTTGATTAAATATGGATAATATAGGATTATTATAAGATAAATATTTGACCTAGTAAGTTTGAAAAGTTTCAATTTACACCCTTTAGGTTTTATAGTTTAAATTTGAACTTAATAGTTTTGTTTTTGAAATTTAAATAGTTAAACCCTAATGTTTTGAAAAGTTTCAAAACTTGTCCTCAAGTTTTGGAATTAAAATTTTTGGATTAAAAGTTAATTTTGAAAGATTTAAATTCTAAACCCTAATGTTTTGAAAAGTTCAAAACTTGCCCTCAAGTTTTGGAATTTAAAATTTGATTAAAAGTTATTTTTGAAATAGTAAATTCTAAAACCCTCGTATTTTGAAAAAGTTCAAATTACACCCTTATGGTTTTGTTAATTAATTAAAGTGTATAATTAAAAGAGAGTTAATAAATCCATAAAGTTTCTGGTTTACATTTAATTAAATTAAAAGTAAAATTAATTAAATTAGACCACCTAGTATTTTAAAAGTTTAAAATACACCCTATACTATGTATATATGACATTAAAAGTCTAATATTATATATGTATGAGTAAACAGTCAGTATTACCGTTAGTAGGCCTCATTCACGAAGCTGGTCTATAAGGGGTGTTTAAGGAAATTGCCTATAAAATGGCGATTGAATGAGTATCCACTTTTACCCACCGCACTCTTGACTAGTGGAGGGTCGTTAGCCGAACGGGTAGGATATGACGAAACCTTCCATTATAAGTATAATGAAGTACAAAGTAACTACATGCTTTTACAAATTACCAAAATTCTAGTTACTTTAGGCAAAATGTGAAATTGTATGCTAATCCATGGAATTACACTTCGTACCCTTGTCAAACGTTAGTGGAGCATGTATGGTTAACCGGCACACTAATTTGGGATTGACATTGGTGGCGAAGGGTGGCTCGGTGTTTATCGTAGATCAATGGAGCGTGTGTGGCTAACCAGCACATTGATTAGGTGATAGTATCATTGAGTGAATCACGTAGATTCGTATGGTTATTCACACCTTGTTTGTGATCCTCGGCATCCCAGTCGCAAATTTGAAGGGCATAATCGAGATTAAACATGCCATTGAAAAGTTCAATGAATCTCAAAAGATCTAGGAGTTTCAATTCATTTAAAACTTAAACTTCAATTTTGTTTTTCATGGTGGGAATTGGTAAATCGTCATTTACCTACCTTCAAATATTCTGCAACTAGATTACGACATCCCTCTTCTAGGTTGTAGAATGTTGTGTTGGATCCTAGCCTTGATGTTTCATTTGGGTGTTACATCAAGGATTCTTATCAACTAACTTGAATTTTCTCCCGTTTTGTAGATGTCTAAATCTTACAATGGTCTTCCCAAGTCCCTTGGAACAAGCTTTCCAAATGAAGATGACGTTCCACGATACGATCAAGGAAATGAGAGTCATGCTTCACTTCCTCCACCTCCTCCAATTATTCTCCCTAACCCACAAGTTCAAAGGCTTGAAAAGTTTAAGCTCACTCAAGCCCTATTGGCAAGTAAACACGAAGATGGGAAACCTGTGTGTGCACACGTCTTGGAGATAAAGTCACACATTGACAGGTTAAGGATGTTGGGTGTCGAGATTTCAGGTGAGTTGGCTGTTGACTGGGTTCTTCAGTCACTTCCTGAGTCATATAGTGAGTTCGTAAGAAAGTACTATATGATGGAACACGACGTGACCCTCATTGATCTCTCCTATTTGCTTATAGCTGCTGAATCAGCAATGATTTGGCGTGCTAGTCAAGCAAATTTGTCTGGTGAATCAAACTCCCAAACTTCAATGGACACTGGCAACATTGGAAGTCCAGAAAGGACTAAGCATGAGATTGTCCCATGTGATGTGCCAAAGGAGTCCATTTGCTTTTATTGCCTAGAGAAGGGGCATTGGAGATGAAGCTGCCCAAACTACCTGAGAGATCTAAGAGATGGGAGAGTCAAGGAATATGGCTATACTTCAGGTAAAATCCATTATCTAACTCTGTAAGTTCCTATTTTTGATTCTTGATACATGATGTGATAAGATTACATTTTGATGTTTTGCAGGATCGAAGAAAAGAGAGGAAGCTTAAGGAAGAAGCGTGCTGAATCTGATCATGAAGAAATGGATTTCGATCGCATGGATTCGAAGATCAGATTTTTTAGTTGCTGCTCTAGAGTTAGGATAGATTGATTAGAAATATGTAATATCATAGTTTTTCAGTTGAATTGCATTGTAAGGACAAATTTTTCCGCAATAAAATAAATTTTGATTTTGTCTTATTTATTTATCCTTGCAATGGTGTGAATGAAAAATTGATGTTTAATTGTTTCTATTATTAGCAATAATGGATTTGATTCTTAATTATGTTATTTGTGGTAATGTCGAGAATTTGCCAAATAAGGGAAGATTCTCATCGCCCAAGCTTCAATTGGACGGAAACTTGGAATCATGCAACATGCATTGCGTGATGAATGAGAAACTTCATATTTTGGAAATTAGACTAATTCCTTGACAAAGAGTCAAGTGAAGGGCTAGGGATCAAGTACACTTGGTTGTGCGCTGATCAAGTCCACCACAAGAGTGATAAAGATATTCGCCATGATTTACTAAAGTTTAGTAAATATTATTATACTTATAAGACTAAGTGTAATTCTGAGTTGATTGAAAGAGTTTCAATCAATAGCAGAACGAATAAGAAGAATCGAGTAGGTAGAAAGATAAAAGTTTCTCTATTCTAAGAAGAAGGGAGAGTACCTTTTATTGTGTTTTATGAAGGTCTTAATGATTAAGAACTATTTCTCAATTGGTCCTCTAAGTGAGTCTTAGTGCATTTGCATGTCTGAGAAGATTAATCGAGAATTATGGAAATAGTTAAATCAATAAGTCAATCATACTTTGTTCCAATATCAAGTCTTAAGAGTCATACTCCAAGATTATGACTTGAGTGACAAGTCTTAAGTAGGTTTATAACACTCGTCAAATGTGGAATTTGGAAAAGTTTTCTTATTCTTGCACATTTTAAAATTGGTTAGTTGTGATGTCTTGGATAAGACAAAGACCAACCAAGATCAATTGTGTGAAGTGTTAAAAGGATACACTAACTCTTGAATATTTGTTTGTCAAGAAATGTTTCTTGACAAGAGAACCTCATATGTCAAGGAGTCAGTGGGAGTCTTAATGGACTTAAAGTTTCAAGAACAAATCAAGAATAAACCTAATTGATCATCACTAGCACACGACTTGAGGTATATAACCTATCGTGTTGACGTTATCTTGTTTCTGTGCCATTCCAGTTGAGTTAATTGTGCATGTGAGTTCTATGAGTTCTCATTTGAATGCACAAAGACAAAGCACCTTGATCAATGGAAAGTACATTGATATGTAGGGGTGAGTTACTTGGAATACATGGTGGGCACTCGTGTTACCATGAGGCAAGAAATCAATATTGAACAAGTTCAGTCCATATGGTTTTGGATTTGTCGCAAACCTTCGTTTTGACAAATTCACATGGATAGGAACACATACATCATAAAATCTAAGTGTCATAAGGTTTCCCTCGTTCATGAAAATGATTGTGAGGAAATGCTTTCACTAAGAGAGATTTTAAGAAGATAGCAATTGTGAAAAAAAATTGTATTCTCAAATTCGATTATGATTACGGCATCCCTTTTCATAGCTCGAATTATGAGATTTGGCAATTGGTCTGAACATTTGGGACTTAGTAACATAAATTCTGAATTGTTTAGACACACATGTGAGCTATCTAAGGCAAAGGTGTATGAGCTTAAAAAGCTTAGATAAAGGCTTATCAAAGCATTAGGTATTAGAAATATGAACTTAAGGAATTCAATAAGCATTGTTTTCTGGAAGTTCAATTGTTTTCTGAATACATGTCAAAGCTAGTGGGAGCATAAGTGTTATGCTGGTAAGAAAATAATCATCATGTTAGTGGGAGCATGATTATTATGGTAAGTATTGCAAGTTAGCAATATTAATTATAGAAAACAAAGATTCACTTTGCAAAGTTGCAAAGGTTGAAAAGTTGTTTTGCTATAATTAAGGGAGAGAATATTATACTTCGTTTCAAAAATTCTAAAGCTTAGATCGAGAAATGTTAATAAATATAGTCAAGGATACATAGTGCATTCTAAAAATTCGATTATGATTACGACATCCCTCTTCATAGTTCGAATTGTGGGAACATGGCACATAAAATATCACGGCAAAAAGACTGATAAAGTATCATGTCTTTATGTGAGACATTATGCATCGTGTCCAATACGCTTCGGGTATAGGATCGATTGCATATGCTGTAATATTTGACCATTCTAAAATTTTCCAAATGCCTAGGGCATTAAGAGGGAAAAAGGGACTAGAATCGGTTTTGACTAAAATAATTAAACAACTATCAAAGGACGATCTGAGGTTCACTGAGGATTTGTCGCTTGTGAGTAGTTGGAAGTATAGTACTGGATGGACTATATTGACATTATTATGAATAAATAAGATTCTATTAAGAATGAGTTGTCATATGGCAAATATGGAAATGTTTCCATTAATGGGAGTTGGATATTAAGAAATATGTCTAGATTAGAAACTTTTATGCGAGAAGGATGTTCAAAGGAATGTACTTTGAATGTGAGACTTCACGTCTATGGAATTGTCTTGTAACAATTTCTGATAGAGACCTTGTAATTTCATTAGCCAAGTCCTGGTGACTTTTGTGCTATGACTTTGCGAAAGGATCGTTGCATAAAATGTTAGAATCTAACGTATTCTAGTAGTGGCAAGAACCTTGTGTTCTTACACTAACGATGAGGATTAGGAATTGTGTAATGAGCATCATTGGAAAAGTTTTCAATTGATCTATTTCACAAAGCATGGACCATAGGAAACAAAGTGTGCATGCTTGAAGCATGGGACAATTATTGTTGTAATTCAAGTAATAAGTTGATTTTCTGAAACAGTAAGCAACGAATAATGAGTAATCAATATGGTGTTTAAATAAAAGTGTTTTATTGATGCTCAAAAGTTTTGGGGCCATATAGGATTAAGTATTCTCGTTGTGTTTCATTTTTGCATGTTTTGAATTCTAGAATAACTGGGTTATTCGAATCTCCATAGTCGGTCATACGTTGGAAGTAGGTATGAAGGAAGACTGTCATGAATCTGTCTGTAGATTGTCTAAGTGTTTAGACATAGCACAAGTTTGCTGCAGAGTTCATGAGTACTTTGATAAGATTAGAGTATTGGATCAAACCCACGCTCACTTGAATCACTTCATGGTTTTTTATCATGAGTAATTGTGAGACGATAACATTGTATATTCTTGAAACCAAGACGTGTAAGTTGTTATTTGTTGGTCGGTTGTGCATTGATAATAAGAAAACGCACCAGTAACTTGGTGTTATAAAACTTATTGTTGTGTGTGATTCGATCAGTAAATGCAAGCGAGCATTTGAGTCGAAGTTTATCCATTCCTTTTACCCAAAGTGGGATAAAAGCGATATCTGTGGGCCCCTCAATGATTTAGTGATGACACCTAAGCGCTTGGCCAAGCCGGGACTAAGTTGATGTGTTCAATTGTAGTCTGTTGTTAGTCGTCATAAATCGGAAGTCGGGAAGCAGTATAGAGAGAATGATTAAAATTCATGTCTTGTGTCTATACGATATCTTGAGAATGGAGGAATATATGATCCCTTATCTAAAGGACACGCGTATCTGATAAGATCAGAGTTGACAGCGGCTTTTGAAAGCTACGATTGCTGATCAGGTTCTGAAGTTATACAAAATAGTTATTAGACTTATCCAAGTGGGAGACTGTTGGATTAGTGTCTAAGTCCATAACTATTTTGGTATGTACTTGACCCGATTATGAGCATGGTCCTTTTGGGTTGCCTTCACCATAGCAATATATAGGATGAATTAAGGAGAGAAAGGTTTAATTATGATTTATTAATATATTATGAGAATAATATATTAAAGGAGAAATCATATTGTTTAATTAATATTAGTCAAGAATTAATAAATAATTAATTTTGTGGCTAAAAGAGATTAATTAAACTTAGGGGACTGGAATTGTAATTATAAGATAATTGCAATTGGGCTATGGATCACCTTGGAATAATAGGTTGGACGAATTCTATGGGGAAGCCCATTAGAAATCGTCTAAGGCATGTTCTAGAAGGGGTCCATGGGCTGCTTAGGGCTTAAGCAGTCAAATTAGGGTTTCCTTGTTAGATAACCCTAATTGCCTACCTATTTAAAGAACCCTTGAGACCCAAAAACGTGGCTAAGTGTTCCTTTAGGGTTTCCAGCCGTTTTTGGTGCCTCCCCTCTCTTCTCTCCTTCATCCAATTGCTTAGTGGTGTTTGTGACTCCATTAGAGGTGCAACACTTGAGGCACTAAGCTTTCTGAAGCAAATCAAGCCAAGGAATTGATTGTTATTGCTACATAACAATCAAGGTAAGATCTAAACCCTAGTTTATATGTTAATTTGATTAGTTGTATGCTAGATCTAGGGTTTATAAGTATTGGAAGTTTATTGCATGTTCAAAGTAGAAAAACTAGATCCAAGCAATTAGGGTTGCATGAACACCATAGGATTGATGTTATGCTCAAAACCCATCAAATCCTACGTTGTGCGTAATTGGGCTATGCATGACATAGCTTGAGGATTTCATGACCCTCGTGTTGGATTCTCTACGCTGGCGTAGATCATGGTGTACGGTGGACATATCACTAGAAGCTGATTTTAGCCATTATTGAACACCAGGACTAAAAGAGTGGGGTCTAGCCTTCGAAGGGTAAATGTAACACCCGAAAAATTCAAGCCAATTTAAACTTTTAAAAACATTTCAAATCCATTAACTATTACAAACTTGTTTTCAAAATGTATCATATCAGAGTATCCCAGAAACAAAGTCATAAAAAGTGAGGAGCTGTACGATCAAGCCTTTGCCTTGCCCCGATCCCCTGATGTACCTGAAACAATAAACTGAAACTGTAAGCCCGAAAGCTTAGTGAGTTACCCCCAAAATACCGATACACATACAGTCCACATAACCATGTCAGCAACATCATAACATAACAAACTGAACAACATGTAATGGGTCCACAACTTTACAAGCTGGATTACCCCTGGGCCCTCAATACGAGTCTGGAATGCCTATCGGGCCCTCAGCTCGTATCTGGAATACCATCGAGCCCTCAGTACGAGTCTGGAATGCCTTCTGGGCCCTCAGCTCGTATCTGGAATGCTCCCGAGTCCTCAGTATGAGTCTGGAATGCCTACCGGGCCCTCAGCTCATATCTGGAATACTCCCGAGTCCTCAGTATGAGTCTGGAATGCCTACCGGACCCTCAGCTCATATCTGGAATACTCCCGGGTTTGTTGGTTACCACACGGAGCAATATCTCCTCAACGCATCCCACATAACATATCAACATATAACATAACTACTGAGCATGCAAATATTCATATAACAACACAGGTAGTCCTACAGATCTACCTAACTGACATAACCACTAGCATGCAACGCTAACTCATACTCGACATAACCACTGCTAGGATAACATATCCAATGGGCCGGCCTTGGTGCCTTAGACCCCTTAGTATAGTGAGGATAACTCACCTAGCACTGCTGAATTCCCGCAGGTGAAGCTCCCGCTGCAGGTTGACAGATTCCCGAACTGTCCACATCAAACAATACCCAATTAATAATTAGGTTCCAAGCCCAAGGTCCAACTCACACTACAAAATCCCGAAAGTCAAATCATGGGCCGAAGCCCAACATATGGCCCAATTTTCCAAATTGGGCCCAAGGCAATTCATGGTCTTATTCTAGGCCCAACACCATATAGTCATTAAGGTCCAAACTATGGCCCATCTATGGCCTAATTTTCCAAATTGGGCCCAACCCCTTACATAGACCTTACCCTAGGCCCATTAAATTATTTTAGCCCATTTGCTTGTTCTTGGATGGCCCATTATTATCCCAATCATCAAAGCCCAATAGAAAGGCCTAACTTAAGGCCCAAGTGAAATTAGGGTTTCACATAAAATGATGATTAGGGTTAAGTTTCCTACTTAACCCATTAAGGACTTAATCCGTTAAGGACTTAATCCATTAAGTCCATTATTGCTAAGTTAGTTTGCCAATGATTATTATTTAATATTTAAGCTTATTAAATAATTCCCATGTGTGTGTCTCAATCGATTCCCAAAATTAGGGTTTCAAGGCATTAGGGTTTCCAACCCAAATACTAGCCCATTAATCAAATGGTTGGGCTTTTAGGTCTATTAGGGATTTATTGGGCATATTAGGCCCACTAGAATATCATTAAGCCCATTAGGGTTTCAAGCACCCTAAACGTATCAAACGTAACGAGGCAAGCACACCGCCAACCGGCACGGCGGCCGGTGGCGGCAGCCACCACCTAACGGTGGTGGTGACAGATTTTATTTACTATTCCGATTTATTACAATAATACACCCGATATTCAAATAAACGCACACTCACGATGACACACACACACACACACCCGACCAGCCTTGTGGCGGCAGGCGGTGGTTGGATGGTGGCAGCCACCATGGCTGGCGGCCATGGTGGTCCCTTTACATCTCCGACCAACAATAAAGAGTCTAGAACAATCAACAGTGGCATCACTTCGACAAAACACGCTCGATGAACGTAGCCACCCACCTGGTGGCGTGAAATGGTCGGCGGTCACTCAGTCATGGCAAGGCAGCCGCATGGCGGCGGCGGCAGCCCACGGTAGTGATGAAGAAAGCGAACGGAGAAGAGAGGAGAAGAACATGTCACAACTAGGAATTTTGACACCTTGTAACAACAACAATGATAACCTTTGTGAACCAAAATGAGAAAACATGTATGATGTCTATTCAATAACAACAAAACTTCCATCAAACACCTTATACAAGCACTGCAAATAGTCAACAAAGAATTAGAAGCCCTAGAAATCCCGGTTTAAGTCCATTTTGGATAAGGATCTTCTTATTGGGCCTATAGGACCAATAAGCCTCCAATTTGACTATTTTGGGCTTAAAACTCCTAAATGGACTCTAATTGGATCCATATACATGAAACTTAATATTTTGGGCCTTATAAGCCTAAAATGAACTAGGTTATCTTTAATGGGCCTTATTGGGCCATAACAAATCTAATTAGCCCTAATGGGCCATAAAACTCATTCTAGAATCATTTTGGGCCGTGAACCCTCTCCCAAGACCAATTGGGCCATAAAATGGACTTAAGCACCAAAAGGCCCAAATTTCTTTTCTTCTTCTCCTCTTCTCGGCCCAACTACACAAATGAGGGGGGGGGGGGAGTTGACTTTCCACTTGCCACCTCTTTATTATCTTTTGGACTTCCATGCACTCATCTCATGTTCCCATGCACATCCTTTCAACTCTCTCTCTTTCTCCTCTCTCTTTTTCTCTCGGCCGAAATCAACTCAAACACACACACACACTCTCAAAAATATCTCTCAAACACATAAGAACTCTCTTCTTCTTCATCAAATTTTCGAGAATTAGAAGCATTCCAAGGAGGCTATTCCACAAAAATCATCATCTTAGGTAAGTTCATGCTTGGATCCATGATCTAAATTCTTTGTTTTATCAAAAATCTCCTCTTAACTCAATTAAACTCATGATCACCATCTTAGAAACCTCTAAGTTTGAGATCTTCCAAGAAGGGTTGCTAGGACCAAGTTTTCTTCATTTCTTCCTTCTAAATCAAAAACAACAAGCAAAGGTGAGTTCATACCCCTCTCTTTTCGATTTTTATATGTTTTATGGGGGAGAATACAAGAAAATGTGTAGATCTATGTGTATGTGTATGCTATGTATGATTTTATGCATGTATGTGTGATTTTATGTGTTTTTGTGATGAATATGTAATCAAAAGGGAAGAAATCTCGAGATCTATGCCATAAGAAGGAAAACAAACATGATCTAAGTTATATTACACTAAACAAGTCTAGAATATTAACTTATAAGATTGTGATAAACATATTTCAACATAAAACCCATTTTTGGGCTTAAATTGTCAAATGAACAAAAGTTGGGTCAAAAATTATCATTTACGGATTTCTTAAGGATCAAAGGAGTCAAAACAGTTACAACAAATGTTTTTATGAATATTATGCTCTTCAAAGGACTTGAAATGTAATTATTAGCTTAATGGGCTAATATTTGGGCTTTTCGGCCCAACAAGCCCAAAGTTGCTAAAATCATGAATTTAAAAGGGCTGAAATGGTAATTTCTTCAAAACAGGGGATAAAAAGTTAAACAAAACTTATTCCAAGGATTAAAAATGCCTTTCTTTTCCAAAAAGGATAAAAAATGTAAGGTTTTTGGATTTTGGACCAAAATTGTAAAAGTTGCAAAAGTTTGGGTTTTAAACCGAAAAACACTTATCTGGAAGGGCTGAAACTGCCAAAGAATAAGTTTGAGCTAAAAATATCATTTGAACAAGTCTATGATTCAAAACTGTCAAGAAAAGAGTTTAAGGGCAAAAATATCTTTTTTTATATAAGGGACTAAAATTGTCATTTTTATTAAAAAAGGGCTGAAAAGGTCAAACCAATATTCTCAAGTCAATTATTTTATTTCTAGAATATTGAGTCAAAAATACTAAACTACGACTTACAAAAATTGAAAGATGAATACACGTATAACTCCGAATATCGTTATAAACAAAATCGATCGGTCTCGAGTCGATACAAGAATAACAAATCGTTCAATCAAACCTTCCAACAATTATACAACACCTAAAACAAGTAAACAATCAAAACTCTGGGCTTGAAAGTTCCAATCATGCTTGTTGGGCCTTTGTGATCCATCCACATGATTTTCGGGCCCAAGAGATAATAATAATAAATGTTATTGGGCCTTCGATGACCCCATTTCATATTAAGGGGACCCTCAATGGCTTTTAAGTGCTATTGGGCCTTAGTGGCCCACTAGCACTGCTAGTAAGGTCCAAGTAATCAAATGCGAAATGGACCAACGTGTCCTTCATATACCCAACAGCCTGAAATAACTCACGAAAGTAGCAAGACTTTGTTTTCCTCTTCTCCTCGTTTGTTAGGCTTATGCGTAATCAAAGTAAACAAAGTCAGGTCGTTAATCAATAGTAATCAATGTTATTTGGGTTAAGTGAGTAATAACGGGCGATACCTCCAAGGGTCGTTCGTAGTCTGTAGTTATAATCAAAGTCTCCTGGAAGGAGAGCGAGAGTTTGTGTATAGATCTATACGGGGGTGACTCCCCCACACTTCAGCTGTTCGCTACAGTTAGACTCGGCCAGTCTAGGGTGACAAAATCTTAAGATCAATCCCGGCGCACGATAGGTAGCCAAGACAGACGAACTAGTCATCATTATGCATGGTTATAACGACTCACAAAAATTAATTAATCCAATACCATCCGAATAATCAAGGAAGAGTAATCAAAATCATTCATTGTGGCAGTATAACAATTTGAGAAGTAACTGTATTTTATGTATTCGGAAAACATCGGGTTTTTCGAGGAAATCAACATCACTCGCTTGTGTCCTTCTATAACTATAATACAAAACTCTTTTTTTTATATACAGGTTTTGAAATCATTCATGCATCAACTTATGGATCTCCACACTTTGATAAACAACTGTCTTTTCAGAAAATATCGGATTTTCTGGGTTTTACAAACTACACAAATCATTTTTATCACAACCCTGCTTATGAACTCACCAACATTTCATATGTTGACCGTTTTTCAAAATAACTTGTATTCTCAGGTAACAGGTAAGCTGCAGGGTAATATCAAGTACGCTAGGATGTTATGTTTTAAAAACTCTCGAACAATTTATGTTATGAATGTGTAATGTTTAAGACAATGTACTGGATGTGAACAATATCTGTTGTAATGTATTGATGCATGGTGATGTTTATGTTATGATTCATGTATATTCATTGTGATGATATTCAATTTAAGTCACGCGAGCCCTCGTACGTTTCCGCCGTCTGGTTTCGGGGGTGTGACAGAACAACATGGGATGGCGGCGGTTATTCTCCACCTGGAACAGCAGCAACGGAAACTGATACATCTTCTCTTCAACGGAACCGGGCAGTAGCAGCAACCGAGAAATGCAGCGGCGACACTCTTTCAACGAGGAGGCGTGCGACGGAGCACCAGCATACAACCGGAGAAGGAGGCCCGGTCTTCCCAACCACGAACGGCAGCGGCTTCCGCCAGGATTGTCGTCGTCGATAGAGAGATAGCGGCAAGGGACGTTTCCGCCGGCAGCAACGATCCACCGGTGACCTTGGGTTGATCGGAACAGGAAGGAGCAAAGTGGTGGCGGCCGAGAGATGAAAGAAAGAGATGACAGCTGCAATATGGGGGTTAGGTTTAGGGTTTGTGAAGGTGACGGGTTCATATACCTGATCCCTTCAAACTTCATTCCATAACAACACCTTTGGTCCCTCCTTCACCCTTTTCTTTCAATTTCGATCCAAAATTTACCCTTTAAACCCCTGATCCATAATTCATTTTCATAAGAAGTCTAATAGTTACAAAACAGCCCCTCCTTCACAACTTCTTCTCAATTAAGATCCATAAGTTACCATTTAACCCCTCCTCCTGAAAATCCTTACAATTCAAGTCCAAAATGTTACCAATCAGCCCTTGACTTATGAAAATCTTTACAAACTAAGTCCCGAACTTACACTTTAACCCCCGGAGATTCAATTCTTGCCATTTGGTTTTCCCGAGACCAACACCCCACTAATTTAATTTCTGAGCCCTAATAATATAAAATAATTATAATAATTACTTCCCGGGGCTCCTAATTTATTATTTAATTACTCTCTTCAAAATGGGATGTTACAGTAAAAGTGTCTTTTACCCTCGAACGATAGAATGTAACTTTGAACTTGGACCCTTGATTTCAGATTACCACCTTAATTGTTAATTAGTATTTGGTTGTGGATATGTATAGTGGGGGGGGGGGGGTGGGGTGGGGGATTCTTGTGCCAGGAGCTCGTGTGTGAGATCTATATGTTTACCGACTGTGGTGAGTCTTCTCACTATACTCGTGGGTCGAAGGAACCAATGTTGGCCCACTGGATTGTGTATTGTTAACACGCTGTCATGGGCGTATTAGGCAAATAATATTTCACTATTGGTTTCACTAATGGATAGCACAGGGAAGCATGGTCTAATCCTCAGGGACATAGCCTAATGGTCAATGCCTTTTTGCGTCAGGCACTGATATTGCCATATTTATACATATTTTTAGGCAATATTTGAAAACATTTTTATACATATTTTGGTTATTTGCATAGATAAATGATACTTATAAGATTAAAATACATTTTGCAGCTAAAAGAAGACATCTTGAAGAATAAGGACTAAGAGCGACAAGGATCAGAACTTTGGAGGTTAAAAGCTTAAAAGATGAAGAACTCAGCAAAAGTCGCTCTCACGACGTGAGTATTAGTGTCTCACGACGTGAGCATGGAGATTCTAGAAGATAAGCATCCGGAAGCAAGAATTCGTATTCGCTACAAATTAATATCGAGCTCACGACGTGAGGAGGGTGAATTCAAACAATATAAATACCCTTGATGCTTACGTATTTTGGAGGTTAGTTGGATAGAAGAGAGATTCCAAAAGTCGTATTTCAGAGGAAAAGAAGGCAGAAACCTGGTAATAACACCGAAGGAGGAAGAAGAAGATCACACTTTCTTCTATTTTGGTACATTACTATGTTTTTAATTATGAGAATTGTGTGTTTGATTGTTTCTATGAGTAACTAAATCTAGCTGCTTATGTTAGCTAGATGAAGCTGGAACTTATGGTTTAGTTATGTTAGTATGGATTTCTCTAGTTGGTTAATGGCTTGTGTTTGATTGTTTGTACCTAGCATGCTTAATTTGATACTAGATTGCTTAAATTCATATTCTGTGTAGTTAGTGACCATTAATCTGCATGAATTTGATTACCTAGTAATTTAGTGAACATTAGATTATTAGAGCTAAGATCGAACCAATCTTAGATAAGTAATTAAAGTATTTGAATTTGGCTGTGCTGGAGAACACCTATTGTGAACATAATTGTTTTTGTTAACTCAATCTTACATAGCTCCAATCCTATTTAATAATTGATTCTGTGTTAAATTATGTATGACCATGCATAGCTCTACATGAATCAAATCAACATTAGTAAATTTGGAATCGAATTGATAATAATATATTAATTGGTAACCAACAGGAATTGTCCATAATTAATTGCTAACCATCAAGGGAAAGTGGATTCAAACTAACAAAAGTGTTTTGAATATTTGATTGAATAGTTGTTGAGTAATTAAGTTTGTCTAAACTTGCAAAACTAGATAAAAACCATTTTACCTTTGTTTAGGATTTTAGATTAATTTTTAGTAGGTAATTTACTTTGCTAATCCGTTCCCTGTGTTTGATACCCGACTGTTTGTGCTATACTATTTGCGAAAGGGTACACTGCCCTGGGCCGGGTAGCTATTTGCATGCATCAAGTTTTTCGCGCCGTTGTTGGGGAATGACTATTTTAGTTTTTATATTACTTGCTTTAGGTTAATCGATCCTTTTTGTGGGGTAATACCTGCAAAAAGTTAATTTTTGCATTAATTTTTATTTCAGAACTGAACTCACGACGTGAGCCTTGAAGCTCACGACGTGAGCTCAGTAGTTTTCGTTTTCTTTCGTTTTCGTTTCTAATTAAATAAGCTGCGACAGCACGAGGTGGTGCCCTTTACCACGTCGGGGTAAGCAGTCAATAGGCATTTTTAAGTAGTTTTTGTTCATTTTTACGTTTTTATTTTTGTTTTTGTTGCAGTAGTTCATGACCCGAGGATCCAACACATCTTTGATACCACCGCTTGAAGATCCAGAGTCTGCCCTTCACAAAAAGACAGATAAAAACGAAGGAGAAAACTAACCACCAAAGAAGTCACCTTTCAAAGACCTTAAATAAGTTTTTGGAAAGAAGAAAGGGACGAACGTGGGAGAGTCTAGAAATTCTTCAAAAGACGGAAATAAGATTGAAAGCTTAGAGAAAAATCCTAACGATACCGAATACGAGACTGAACCTGAATTTGAAGAAAGTGAACCCGAAGATGAGCCAGAGAATGAGATGGCAAATATTACTGATATGTCCATGGAGGCATACAAGAAGAGAATCCGAGAGGACACCTGTCCCGGTCTAGTGCAACCCGCGATTCCAGCCACTACCACATTCGAGCTTAAAGGACATATTCTTTCCGCGCTTAAAGACGTTCCATTTTCCGGGAAATACTATGAGGATGCATACAAACACCTTGATGAAGTCAATGACATAGCGGATTACTTCAACATACCTAATGTTCCAAGAGAGACGGTGCTTTTGAGAATGCTTCCCGTTACTTTCAATGGAGCCGCTAAAGATTGGCTAAAAGCACTTCCACCCGGTGCAATTACTACTTGGGCGCAGATGCGTGAGCAATTTTTGGAAAACTTTTGCCCACCTTCCAAGGTTGCTAAACTCAAGAAAGCTATAACGAATTTCGAACAACAACTGGGGGAGTCACTATACGAAGCATGGGAATGCTATAAGGGATTGATAAGGAATTGCCCCCAAAATGACTTGAATGAGCAACAAGAAGTTTCTATTTTTTATGATAGGGTTAATGTCATGACAAGGCAACTCCTTGATTCTCAAGGGCCATTGAATAAGAAAAATCCGGCTGAAATCAAGGAGTTAATTGAAGAATTTTCCAAGCATTCTCGTGAGTACCATAATCCTAGACATGATGGGGGCAAAGGGAATTGGTAGTGGAACTTCTGAAGAAATGGCACCTGTTTTAGCCATGCTAAAAACTATGGACCGAAGGATGACAAAGATGGACCAGTCAATTCATGCTATTAGAGTTGGTTGTGAGAGATTTAATGGTCCGCACTGGAAAAAATACTGCCACTTGGATGATAATGGAAATAAGAAGGTGCAAGTTTGCTACTCGAGTGGAGATAAGTATGATGAAGATTGGAGGAAACCAAAGAAATAGTGGTTGCCATATGATGAGTATAAGAAGAAAAAAGAATAAAAGTATAGGCAACTTGATAAAGGCTTTTATCAAAAAGAGCAACCACCTGAAAAGAAAGTTGATCTTGAGTCCATGCTAACAAGATTCATGGATGATTCGGAGAAAAGACATAATGACACCGATGTGGTGATAAGGGAACATCAAAATCTCATGAGAGACCAACAAGCTTTGCTGAGGAATCACCAAACATCGATCCAAAATATCGAAGCCCAACTTCGACAATTAACCACTTTGGTAAATGAAAAATTATCTCCAAAAATTCCTGAGAAAAAGCCTCGATCACATGTAATGGTAATAGATACTGAAGATGATACCATCTCCGAGTTCCTTGAAGCCCTTGAAGTCAATCCACATCAATCCGGACCAAGATGGAAGAAGTCCAAACTCGAAGAATAGAATATTGCTAAAACTTTGAACTCATGACGCGAGCCTCCAATGCTCACGACGTGGGGAAGTTCTAATCAGAAAAATTCATCCAATGTGCAAGCTTATCGTCCCCTGCTTCCATTTCCGTCTAGATCTCATATTCATCCACCGGAACAAGAACACTTAAAGTTTATGGAGCGAGTGAAGGGTATTTCAATTAATACCCCTTTCATTGAATCATTGTCTAGAGTTCCTGAATATGCTAAGTTCTTGCAAGATTTATTGGATACTCGCTAGCAGTTAGAAAAGAATTCTAAGGTGATTCTTAGTGAGCAGAGTTCTAGAGTGATATTGAGAGAGTTGCCAAAGAAAATGGGAGATCCTAGACGTCTCACTCTTCTATGTGAATTTGGAAATAACACAAAGACTTATGCTTTAGTCGATTCTGGAGCTAGCATAAATCTCATGCCTTTTTCGTTCTATCAAAAGCTTAATCTTCCAGAATTGAAGGCTACAAGAATGACAATTCACATGGCTAACCATTCAGTGACACATCCAATAGGCATCGTGGAGGATATTTTGGTAAAAATTGGGAAATTTGTTTTTCCAATTGACTTTGTCGTTTTAGATATGAAGGAATATGCAAATGTCCCCATAATTCTTGGTCGCCCTATACTAAATACTACTAGGGCCTTGGTAGACATTCACGAGTCAAAATTTACTTTGAGAGTGGGAGATGATGAAGTTACCTTTGGAGTAGAAGATGGATTTCAAAATGGTGATGCTCAAGGTGAAGTCTTCAACATTGATGAAGAAGATGAGATTGAAGAATTGGAAAAACTTATGGAAGAAGAGATTCAACAAATAAAACGCACAAAACCAAGAGCATCCATACCAACTGTTTTTGAAGGGATTGCTTATAAAACTCCAACTTCTTGGGTGAGTAAGGAAAGTGAAGAAGACTTAGTATCCAGTGATGAGGGATAAGTTACTTCAAAATTAAAATGTTCAATTGTGGATAAGAAGGATATACCTTTAGAGCTGAAGGATGAAGGAAAAGAGAGACATAAACTTATGGAGCATAAAGGGATTAAGAGAAAGCTTGAAGAAAATGATGTGAAAGGTAAAAAAGAAAATTCTAAAAAGGCATATATTAGACGAGTTCAAGCATACAAAAGAAGGTGGAAGGAGCATAAAATAAAATTGGTGATGGACACTCCGAAAAATTCAACGTGAGGCGGCACGGAGTCCGGCTCATGACTCCAACAAAAAGAAGTGCTTCTCGGGAGGCAACCCGAGTCTGGTTTGCGATCTCTTTTCGTTTTTGCATTTGGTTTAGTTGATTTTTAGGATAATTAATCATCAACTCCTTAAATTATTTAAGAAAATGGTGAAAATCAAGTGTGGGGTCCTTAAAATGTGAGTGGTAAAATAAATTAAAGTTTTTTTTGGACCTTTTATATGTAAAACCTCGACAACACCTCGTGGGTCAAAAGCCCACCTCGTGTTCATTTGAAAAGGCCCGAATTTTTCAGCCCAGACCACACTCACGATGTGAGGCATAAAGCCCACGACATGAGCCTCACAGACACAGGACCACAGTTAAAGAAATCAGAAGAACATTTGACTTCCATTTTTTTTCATTACTCAGGAAGTGAACTCAAACTCTCTGGCCCCCTACATTTGACTTCGGCAATATTATCCACCATCTACTTTCTTGCTTACGTAATCTTCATTTTAAGGTAAACAATTCATGATCTTATTGCTTGACCGATTAACTAGATTTAGGGGTTAGGGTTTATACTCATATCTTCAAGATTTGCAATTACTCATGATTTTGTGCGAAATACGACTTGCATGTTGCTTATTAGTGTTTAGAATTACTATTTGACAAAACCCTATGCAATATTTGCACTTATTTTTCCCGAAATTGGTTCGATTTAAGAACAAATGATGAACTGCCTTCGCACCAAACTCACGCCGCGAGTTTGAACCTCACGACGTGAAAATTGAAGAACATAAATGCTTTGTTTTTGCTGATTAATATTTAATGGCTATTGGTGTTGGGTTTTGTTATTTTGCTGTTCTTGCAGGCATATGGTTTCTAGGAGGGATGTTGAAGAAGCACAAGGTGGTGTTGCAAACTTAAACCCATTTTACTCCTTCCCGACTAACATATCTTGCAAAGTGTATAACCGGTATACTAATCGACTGGGATGGCTTCATAGTCGAGAGTTCGCTGTGGTCCCAACAAGTAATTGGATTAAGCTAAGGGAGTTAGGATTGCTTGATCGGTTGAACCCGTTTCTCACCAAAACCTTTACGGGGAACGGGATAACTTTTACATGCAAAGGCTGGAGCAATTTATTTGCAATTCAAGAAAGTGTTTATAAAGAGCTATGTGTCAAGTTTTTCTCAACAGTGGTGTTCCAAGATAATGTGGAAAACCCCAATTTCCCCCAAGCTTTGGTTTTCCGTTTAGGAGGGGAGTATCGGGAGTGTAGTCTTGCTGAATTTGTGTGGAGAATGGGTTTGTATGAGGCCCATGAAACGTTGACCCCGATATTTGCTGCATTTTTACGAGGAGCTGCTCGGGAATATTTTAGGGGTATGACAGGGTATGAATTCTGGAGTCACATTGCTACGGGAAATTTCAATTCGGGTGTATCTCCCGAAAGCAACATCAAATCCCCGATTCATCTCTTGATCCACCGACTCATCACTTTTAGAATTCATCATAAAAAGCATGGGGACAAGGTTACAAAAATCAATTTGTTCTTTTTATGGACCATCTTGCAACCAGGAGTCTGCTGCAACATTCCTTATTTATTGGTAAGGTACTTGGCCGAGCATGCGGTCAGTTCTCGTCCTGGGAGCCCGAGATGTAGTGGCCATTTTGTTACCCGTTTGGCATGTTCTTATGGAGTAATCATTACCGGGATAACAAGGACTCTTACTTGCAAGGAGTGGAATGAATTTTCTTTTGGTTATTTGAAGACAATGCGGGTGGTGGTCAATATGGGTACTCAGTGGAGTATACCAATTAGTGATGATGAGGGCGTTGAACAACCACAAGAGGAACCCGAACAGCAGCTGCGACCTCGAGGTAGGAGGAATGTGAGAGCTCAAGGAGAGAGGGGACAACCGCAACAACCACCTCAACAATTTGAGGGTGGGGTGCCTACCGATCCATTTCAGAGTCGGGTGGGTATGTAATTGGATAATCTTCGTGGAGGAATGAACTACAACACCCAAATTCTCGACACTTTATTTGCACATATGAATGTAGTGCCACCTCCTACAATACCACCCCAATGACCCTACATTCCAACATGGGAGGAGTTATAGATGCCACGAGATGATGGAGCTGGAGGAAGCAGATTGCATGATGAGGATGATGATTAATTTTTATCCTTTTATTTTAGTTTTTTTTGTCTGGTTTATTTTCGGTGTGTTTGATTTGGTTGTGTAACAAAACTTTAAGATTGTTATGTTTCTTTTCCACTTCCTTTGGTTGTTTATTTACAGAAATTTGTGAGAGAAAAACGCGAAAGACGATAGAGAATTAGAGATATGAGAACATATACAAGTTTTAGCCGGGTATTTAGAGTCAAGGTTCGAGACCCACAATTTTAGATAAGTGTGGGGTTAATCGAGAGAGAAGAAAGTATAGAGAAGAGTCACGTCATATAGAGTTTAAGAAGGGTATTAATCTGTTAAGACAAAAGTTTGCATTGCACTTATTGAAAGAAGGCTTTACAAAACAGAATTATGTGAGACCCAGTACTCACGACGTGAGCACATCTATCTCACGTCATGAGCCCGATATCGATGATTTTCGGAAATTGATTTTACACGACATCACGTTGTGAATAATATACCTCACGTCGTGAATCGGACATTTCTACGAAATTGAAGACCTTTAGCTACATATTCACTTAATGGGTCACTATTCCCTTATTGGGGATATCATGAAGCTGCTTATGACTCTTTCTCTCAACTATGCAATGTGACGTATGCTTTCCCACATTGTTCTATTATGCTTTAAAGAATTTTCTATTCCACATTTGTTGAAGAATCAAGTCTCGGATTCATATTTTTGTCAGCACATACTACATATCATATATCTCTAAAGATCCAAGTTCCATATTTGAAGTAGTCCAAGTTCAAGATGTTCAAGTTATCCGTACTGGTCAGAAAACGATCTCGCCACTACTACCCCAGGGGAGTCTGTTTCCTTTTCTCCCTTTTTATTGCTTTTAAATTATTTTATGCATACAATGAGGGCATTGTATGTAATAAGTGTGGGGTAGGGGGTCGAAAAAGTAAATTGCTAGAAAAATTTAAAATTTTGAAATTTTAGAAATAGATTTGAAATAATAATCTAAAAATAAAATCTAATGATAATTAAAAACTTAAGTTGCTAGTGTTATGTGGGATGATCCAATGAGAGCTCAAATGTTTAATTGAGCCAAAATATGTTATAGTATATTTGTGGTTTCCCAATTCCTAGTGAAAAGCCATGAGATATGAAATGTAATCTGGTAGTTTATATGGCATAATAAGTTTTGCAGCCTAAACCTGAAATCTATCCAGGAGAGCTTATGTAGTCATTGCACTTAGACTAATACCTCTAACCAATTAAGGTTGAAGTTAAGCTCCATTGCTTAAACATGTAGGATTTGAGCGAAAAAAGTGAGAAATTAAAAAAAAGAGAGAGAAATTACCAAAAAGAATTTTGGAGCTATCAAGTATGAAGATCAAAAGATCAAAAATTCTGAAGAATCAAAAGTTAAAGATACCAAAAATCAAACAAAAAGGTGGTGAATTCAAAGAAATCAAAGATCAAATATCAAAGAAGTGAAGAATTCAAATGTAACATCCCAAGTTCGGAAGCAAGAAGTTGAAGGGTGCTAAGTGTAAATTAAGGAAGCTACTCGACGAGTAGGTATGCTACTCGTCAAGTCGGAGCGGGATTTGATCGCGGGTTAAGTGGCCAACTTGCCGAGTCGGAAGATGTACTCGACGAGTTGGTGCTGGAATGAGAAACCCTAATCCCGAGGGTTGCACCCTATTTAAAGGACTTTATGTCCTTATCCCAGCCTCCTATTCCCCCAAAGAGTTCCAAAAAACCCTAATTTCGTGTGAGACTTCATTATTGAGGAGATTGGAGCTTGGAAGAGGAATTTGGTGGAAGGAGCTTGAGGAATTAGAGGCTAGCATCAAGGGGCTTGTGTAGATCTGGAATCTACCTCAGTTTTGGGCACATTTCAGAGGCAAGGAGCCATTATCCTAAGCTATTTCCTTTTTGGTTCATCCTTGGTGGTTGATTTGGAAGTTCTTGGCTTGTTTGAGATCTATTTCGGGTATGGAGTTTAGATCTGGGGTTGCTACTCCAGATCTAGGCTTGTGATGGTCCAAAATGTCATAAAGCTTCTGTTTAAGAGTTGTTGGTGAAGCCCCCTAGTCCTTAGCCCTATCCCTAGTGTGTTTTGGGCCTATATCTCCTTGGTTTCACGTAAAGTTTGCAACTTTATGTGAGGGTTAGACTGTAGAAGAGTGGATCTATGGATTGGAGCCCCTGCATGGCTCGAAAAGCCTCTGTATGGATTGAGAACTGAAGAGACACGGCGAGTCACATGGGTGTACTCGACGAGTTGTATGAACATGTGCATGGACTCGGCGAGTTGGAAGAACAACTCGGCGAGTCTGTTGAAGATTGCCTTGGACTCGGCTAGTCTGTTCTTAGACTCGGCGAGTCTGGTCGCAGAACCCAACCTCTTTTGGTTAAAGCTTTGGATTAGTGAGTCGGTTGGCGACTCAGTGAGTTGGACATGATGGAATTCCGAGATCGATGAACTCGACGAGTCTTGGGGCGACTCGGCGAGTTGAGTCGTATTATGGGAGTTTTCTGAGTATAAGAACTCGACGAGTCGACGGGTTGACTCGGCGAGTAGAGTCAACTAGGAAGGTTGACTTTGACTGAGGACCAAGAGTTGACCAGTTTGACTTCCAAGGGTATTTTGGTAATTTTGGTATTGGTTCTTTGGTAGTGTTCTGTGGTGGAGTTCGTGTCGGTGGTCGGAGCAGCTTGGTCTTATCTCTTCAGTCGGCAGTTGCAGGTGAGTTATCCTCACTATATCGACATGGTCTACGGCACCAAGGCCGACCCTTTATCGGATGGAAATCCGGGTAATTGTTTGATATGTATTGATTTGCTATGTCTGCACCCTGGTATTTAGGGTGGTGTTATGTTAGTGACCTGGTTAAGGTCGGTACCCGGTATATAGGGTAATGTTATGCTAGTGACCGGTTAGGTCGGAATCCTGGTTAGGATGTTGATATGCTATGTGATCTGTTAGACTGTTTGTCTGGTTAAGGATTTGTTATGTGATTAATTGTTTTATGTGCATATGGTTGTTTGACGGGGGTTGGGTTGAGGCGGGTCCTGCTTTGTGCTGTAGGCCAACATACCCAGGGCGGACCGGATATTCCGAAGGCCCAGCGAGCGGTCCGGATAGGCTGAAGGCCCCAAGAGGGCGGACCAGACATGCCGAGGTTCGGAGAGTGGACCAGGACGACTGAAGGCCCAGTGTGGGCGGACCAGTCATACTGTAGACTCGGAGGGTGGACCAGGCCGACTGAAGGCCCGGTGTGGGCGGACCAGTCATACTGTAGACTCGGAGGGTGGACCAGGTGGACTGAAGGCCCGGTGCGGGCGGACCAGTCACACAGTAGACCCGATGTGCATGGCTGTTCTATTTGTGATATGTTACGAGTATGTTTATGTGTGGTTGGTATCTTAGGGGTAACTCACTAAGCTTTCGGGCTTACAGTTCAGTGTATTGTTTCAGGTACTTCAGGAGATCGTGGCAAGGCGAAGGCGTGATCGTACCGCTCCTCATGTTTTATGATTTATGTGATATGATCCTGGGGGATACTCTGATGTTTAAACTATTTTGAAAACGAGATGTATGAGCTTAATGGTTTTTGAATGAATTAAAATGTTTTAATTTGGCTCAATTTTTATGGGTGTTACAAGTTGGTATCAGAGCCTTGGTTTGAGTGAATTGGAGGAACAATCGTGTGAATCCAGTCTCAAATCAAGGAGGGATTTTCAAAATGGTTTTCAAAAGGTTTTCGAAATAAGTAAAGGAGGATGCAGAGGGTACGATCAGCCAGAGCCAGTAAGTAGACCCCAAAATACCATACAAGTTATTTGTTTATGTGATATGTTAGAACAACATGCTAGTACTAGGCTAGGGATCTTCAGGAATTGCATGATAGAATTGCCTGATTTGTGATGCCTGTTAGCCTAGGGTTTTCTTGATATGAGATATTCGGTATTCCTCTAGGGGTGAGGATTGAGTGCTTGCTATGTATGTTGGTGCTTAGGGCGTTGTGGTGATACTTGAAACAAATATGGGTAGGTGTGGAAGGTAGTATGGGCCCGTACTACTGAAAGCACATGACCCATACACGTGTCAAGGAAGTCACAACCCCTAGGTTGTTGGTTAGAGGTTAGTTCTTGGAGGTTATGCGAGGTATCTGAGGATCTTGTTGGTGTATTGCAGTATAGTGCTTACGAGGCGTGTCGTGACTGGATCCTGATCGAGATCAGGACAGGGTGAGCAGGAGGCCCCAGTGGCACCTGAGATTATCGGCCAGGAGGGGCCAATGTTGACAGAGGATCGGGTCAGGGAGATCATCCGCGAGGAGGTGGTCGAGATTGTCCGGGGTCAGATCCAGGAGTTGTTTGGGACTATTAAGTCCGCTATGAGGGAGTACTTCGATGATCGTTATGCAGCTCTTACTGAGATGGCTGCCGCGGCAGCTACATCGGCTGTAACGGCGGTAGGGGGAGGAGCCAGTCGGGGTTTTCAGTATCGGGATTTCGACAATACTAAGCCCCCTACTTTCGATGGAGTTCAGGATCCGATCGTTGCTATGAGATGGTTGTCAGACGTGGAGGGTTGTTTCTTCACATGTTCATGCCCTGCGGATTAGAGGGTGAGGTGTGCTTTAAACTTTTGAGGCTCGGGGCGAAGGATTGATGGAGGTTGACTATGAGATCTTATTCTGATGCACAGCAGGCTGCGGTTACTTGGGATCAGTTCCGGGAGACGTTCAGTACTCGTTATGTTCCGCAGGTTGAGAGAGAGAGGTTGGCTCAGGAGTTCTTGGAGCTGAAGCAGGATTCAGAGTCAGTGACGGAGATCACCAGGATGTTCACTGAGAGGGCGATGTTTTGCCCGGAGTTCGTGTCGGAGCACGCTCAGATGTCCCGGTATCTGAGTATGCTCAAAAGGGATATTAGACAGTTTGTGTCCACGCATAGATGTGATACCTTGTTAGAGTTGCAGGAGGCCGCCAGGCGGCGTGAGTTGGAGATTGAGTTGCAGCTGCGAGAGCAGAGGCAGGCCCCGGTGCAGTCGCAGCCGGCGCCGAAACGGTTCAAAACTGTTGAGTCCAGGATTGGGGGTCAGAGCAGCCACACTTGTGAGAAGTGTGGGAAGGGTCATACCGGAGTTTGTAGGTCCGGTGGTGCGTGCCGCAAGTGCGGGAGAGAGGGGCATTATGCGAGGGATTGCCGTCAGTCAGCCCCAGTACAGGATATGAGGATTTGTTATCACTGCCATCAGGTTGGACACTTGAGGGCCAACTGCCCACAGTTTGCTGCTGGATCGGTGCAGGCTCCAACATCGGCCACTTTGAGGATTACTGGCGGGGGTCAGGGTGGAGCGGAGCCTCCGAGGGCTCAGGGACGCGCATTCCAGCTTACAGCAGAGGAGGTCAGGGCAGAGCCAGATGCAGCTGCGGGTATGTTTCCATTTTGATATCTTGTTATCTTGTTGATTATGTGGTATTGTTAATCTGTCTGCATTGTTCCACATGTTTCGTAGTATGATTGAGGATCTTAGTAGTTAGGAGTTGTAGTTAGCGTTCAGAAGGACTCTTGGTCGAAAGATAAGGTATACGATCTCGTTGCTAGGGATAACGACTGCGATGCAAGAAGTGTGCAGTTGGGATTCGAACTACCTTGGAGTTCGGGATGTGCGATGACAGGAGAGTGTTCTACGGAGATTGCTCACTCCGGAGGGATTTAGTTCCGAAAAAGAGGGGGAGCTTTATCAAGTAAAGGCGATTGAGCTATGCCGGTTTTATGCATCGGTGGTTAGTAGTCGGTGCACTAAGTGGGGGAGAATTGGAAAATTCTCCGGTGAAACAGCATGCATCCAAGGATGGTTAGCTGTTTGGATTTCAGCAGTGTTTTGCTGAGGGTGTGGATCGGTGAGAGCAAGTGGTAGACAAGTGGGGCGGAGCACAGACCATGGTTTTCGGAAAAGGTGAATGATTGTTGTAAGGCCTAGGGTTTGGCCAGGATTTGAGTATATGGAATGGAGCTGGAGTTCGGAACCCCAAGAGGGCTAGAACAGTATGCATGGGGGAGATTCCCAGGAATAATGGTTCAGGATGGTGTACAACGGTTTTGAGCGGTACGGATAGACTGAAGGCCAGAAGGCGAACCAGTCAGACCGAAGGCTCGGAGAACGGTCCAGACAGGCTGAAGGCCCAGGAGGGCGGTCCAGACATGCTGAAGGTTCTGAGAGTGGTCCAGATAGGCTGAAGGCCTGGTAAGGTGGTCCAGTCATGCTGAAGCCTCTGTATGTGTTAGTAGATCTGTATGCGGAGAATAAGTGAATATGTCGCCATGCAATAGTAATCGATATGGTCTGGCCCCAAGTATTGAACATGATGATGGAGTTGGCTGGAGGCCGTGCGTGGGCCTTGCTACTTATGTGATCGGATTCGGAAGTATATGGGAGTTCGAGAATAGTAGTTGCTCTACATGGATAGTGTAGAGTGGAGTTAGCTCAGTGGCACTTATAGGTGCGGTAAGGGTTGTTGAGTAGACTTCCTAGAAAGGAAAGGTATGTAGCTCTGGAAGGAGTGTGGGTCCTCTGAGAGGAAGGCAGCAGAGTATAAGGATGATCGGAAGTGCTTCGGTTATTGGTAGTAAGCACTGGGATTGTACCAGATATATGGAAGCACATATGGGTTGGATGCCCGTTGAGGTTGTGGAACGGTTAACACTAACGCGTAGTCAGGGGAGCTCGGAAGTGATGCAAGGGTAGATCCTTGGATTCCGAATTATGGTTGTGGTCATGAGCTATGGATGTAGTGGTATTCCATCCTAGGGATGGCTGGACCATCGTAGGCGTGTCTGGTCTTCCAGCCCGAGGCTGATTGGTCCAGGTACGATGCGTATGAACGTTATAGCTGGGTGTGCAGGAGGGTTGCTCGGAAGCTGTGAAATGTTCCATTATGTCAGCGCGATAGGTATTTGATAAGGGAGGAAACGGGATGAGTTTCCATCGGTGCAAGTTAATAGAGGTAGCGCCAGTTGGGCGAAAGATAGCGAGTTAATACTGGGTCAAGACCCGGTGGTTTAGAATGATATCCAGTTTTCGCAGGTGGCGAATGAATGCGTAAGACGGAAGTAAGGTAGTGTCTTCAGGTGGCACTTAGTTGATGAGTGTTGTCATCAGAGAAAAGAAGCCAGTGGCCGGCTTGAAGCAGTTATCAGGACCCTGCAAGGGAAGAGATGGATTTTAGGGATTCGATAACTGTGTTTGAAGGAATCTGGGCTGGTTTGAGATCAGTGGATGCATTGTGGGAGTATCATCCGGAAGTTTGTGTTGCCGCAGGCTTCGAGGACGAAGCCTAATTTAAGTGGGGGAGAATTGTAACATCCCAAGTTCGGAAGCAAGAAGTTGAAGGGTGCTAAGTGTAAATTAAGGAAGCTACTCGACGAGTAGGTATGATACTCGTCGAGTCGGAGCGGGATTTGATCGCGGGTTAAGTGGCCAACTCGCCGAGTCGGAAGATGTACTCGACGAGTTGGTGCTGGAATGAGAAACCCTAATCCCGAGGGTTGCACCCTATTTAAAGGACTTTATGTCCTTCTCCCAGCCTCCTATTCCCCCAAAGAGTTCCAGAAAACCCTAATTTCGTGTGAGACTTCATTATTGAGGAGATTGGAGCTTGGAAGAGGAATTTGGTGGAAGGAGCTTGAGGAATTAGAGGCTAGCATCAAGGGGCTTGAGTAGATCTGGAATCTACCTCAGTTTTGGGCACATCTCAGAGGTAAGGAGCCATTATCCTAAGCTATTTCCTTTTTGGTTCATCCTTAGTGGTTGATTTGGAGTTCCTTGGCTTGTTTGAGATCTATTTCGGGTTTGGAGTTTAGATCTGGGGTTGCTACTCTAGATCTAGGCTTGTGATGGTCCAAAATGTCATAAAGCTTCTGTTTAAGAGTTGTTGGTGAAGCCCCCTAGTCCTTAGCCCTATCCCTAGTGTGTTTTGGGCCTATATCTCCTTGGTTTCACGTAAAGTTTGCAACTTTATGCGAGGGTTAGACTGTAGAAGAGTGGATCTATGGATTGGAGCCCCTGCATGGCTCGAAAAGCCTCTGTATGGATTGAGAACTGAAGAGACACGGCGAGTCACATGGGTGTACTCGACGAGTTGTATGAACATGTGCATGGACTCGGCGAGTTGGAAGAACAACTCGGCGAGTCTGTTGAAGATTGCCTTGGACTCGGCTAGTCTGTTCTTAGACTCGGCGAGTCTGGTCGCAGAACCCAACCTCTTTTGGTTAAAGCTTTGGATTAGTGAGTCGGTTGGCGACTCAGTGAGTTGGACATGATGGAATTCCGAGATCGATGAACTCGACGAGTCTTGGGGCGACTCGGCGAGTTGAGTCGTATTATGGGAGTTTTCTGAGTATAAGAACTCGACGAGTCGACGGGTTGACTCGGCGAGTAGAGTCAACTAGGAAGGTTGACTTTGACTGAGGACTTTGACTTTGACCAAGAGTTGACCAGTTTGACTTCCAAGGGTATTTTGGTAATTTTGGTATTGGTTCTTTGGTAGTGTTCTGTGGTGGAGTTCGTGTCGGTGGTCGGAGCAGCTTGGTCTTATCTCTTCAATCCACAATTGCAGGTGAGTTATCCTCACTATATCGACAGGGTCTACGGCACCAAGGCCGACCCTTTATCGGATGGAAATCCGGGTAATTGTTTGATATGTATTGATTTGCTATGTCTGCACCCTGGTATTTAGGGTGGTGTTATGTTAGTGACCTGGTTAAGGTCGGTACCCGGTATATAGGGTAATGTTATGCTAGTGACCGGTTAGGTCGGAATCCTGGTTAGGATGTTGATATGCTATGTAATATGTTAGACTGTTTGTCTGGTTAAGGATTTGTTATGTGATTAATTGTTTTATGTGCATATGGTTGTTTGACGGGGGTTGGGTTGAGGCGGGTCCTGCTTTGTGCAGTAGGCCAACATACCCAGGGCGGACCGGATATTCCGAAGGCCCAGCGAGCGGTCCGGATAGGCTGAAGGCCCCAAGAGGGCGGACCAGACATGCCGAGGCTCGGAGAGTGGACCAGGCCGACTGAAGGCCCGGTGTGGGCGGACCAGTCATACTGTAGACTCGGAGGGTGGACCAGGCCGACTGAAGGCCCGGTGTGGGCGGACCAGTCATACTGTAGACTCGGAGGGTGGACCAGGTGGACTGAAGGCCCGGTGCGGGCGGACCAGTCACACAGTAGACCCGATGTGCATGGCTATTCTATTTGTGATATGTTACGAGTATGTTCATGTGTGGTTGGTATTTTGGGGGTAACTCACTAAGCTTTCGGGCTTACAGTTCAGTGTATTGTTTCAGGTACTTCAGGAGATCGTGGCAAGGCGAAGGCGTGATCGTACCGCTCCTCATGTTTTATGATTTATGTGATATGATCCTGGGGGATACTCTGATGTTTAAACTATTTTGAAAACGAGATGTATGAACTTAATGGTTTTTGAATGAATTAAAATGTTTTAATTTGGCTCAATTTTTATGGGTGTTACATCAAAGAGCTCCATATTGGTATCAAAAGTTGTAATTTCTAGATTATGTATGCTTGGGTAGCTTAACCAAAAATACCTTGAGGTTAAGAAAGATTTCTGAGGATTGATTCGGAGGGTTGCAGAAATGAGTGTCATATAAACTAAGGGGTGAAGGTTCATAAGGATTGTGAATATTTAGGATTGGGAGGTTGTTAGGATTTTAGCCACAAATATACGCATGGCGGTCTTGGTATAATGGATGAGTTCGAAATGGATTGTCTTATGTGATGCTTGATGAAAGTTTGAATTAAAAATAATTAGTTTTGCTTGAGGGCAAGCAAAAGATAAGTGTGGGGTATTTGATATTTCCATATTTATACATATTTTTAGGCAATATTTGAATATATTTTTGTACATATTTTGGTTATCTGCATAGATAAATGATACTTATAAGATTAAATTACATTTTGCAGCCAAAAGAAGACATCTTGAAGAATAAGGACTAAAAGCGACAAGGATCAGAACTTTGGAGGTTAAAAGATTAAAAGATGAAGAATTCAACAAAATTCGCTCTCATGACATGAGTATTAGTGTCTCACGACGTGAGCATGGACATTCTAAAAGATAAGCATCCGGAAGCAAGAATTCGTGTTCGATACGGATTAATATCGAGCTCACGACGTGAGAGACCTTTCTCATGACGTGAGGAGAGTGAATTCAAATAAATATAAATAGCCTTGATGCTTTTGGATTTAGGAGGTTATCTGGATAGAAGAGAGATTCCAGAAGTCGTTTTTCAGAGGAAAAGAAGGCAGGAACCTGGTAATAACACCCAAGGAGGAAGAAGAAGATCATACTTTCTTCTAGTTTGGTACATTACTATGATTTTAATTATGAGAATTGTGTGTTTGATTATTTCTACGAGTAGCTAAATCTAGCTGCTTATGTTTGCTAGATGAAGCTGGAACTCATGGTTTAGTTATGTTAGATGGATTTCTCTAGTTGGTTAATGACTTGTGTTTGATTGTTTATACCTAGCATGCTTAATTTGATACTAGATTGCTTAAATTCATATTCTGTGTAGTTAGTGACCATTAATCTGCATGAATTTTATTACCTAGTAATTTAGTGAACATTAGATTATTAGAGCTAAGATCGAACCAATCTTAGATAAGTAATTAAAGTATTTGAATTTGGCTGTGCTGGAGAACACCTATTGTGAACATAATTGTGTTTGTTAACTCAATCCTACATAGCTCCAATCCTATTTAATAATTGATTCTGTGTTAAATTATGTACGACCATGCATAACTCTACATGAATCAAATCAACATTAGTAAATTTGGAATCGAATTGCTAATAATATATTAATTGGTAACCAACGGGAATTTTCCATAATTAATTGCTAACCATCGAGGGAAAGTGGATTCAAACTAACAGAAGTGTTTTGAATATTTGATTAAATAGTTGTTGAGTAATTAAGTTTGTCTAAACTTGCAAAATTAGATAAAAACCAATTTACCTTTGTTTAGGATTTTAGATTAATTTTTAGTAGGTAAGTTACTTTGCTAATCCGTTCCCTGTGTTCGATACCCAACTGTTTGTGCTATATTATTTGCGAAAGGGTACACTGCCCTGGGTCGAATAACTAGTAGGGTAGGAGGTAAAATTAGGTGTAGCTATTTGCACGCATCAGGCACATTCTAGTCAATAAACATAAATTATAAAAGGGAGATATTTGATTTAAACTAAAAACTAAAAATTGCAGTGAAAATAAACTAAATAAACTCAGAAATAAAAATGAATTCAGCTCTGCTACGACTTTCCTAATCATGCAATCAACATATGTCTGGTTATTCGAAATGCGTTCTATCTAAGCTGGTACTGAGAAAAACTAACAAGCTCTATTGTAATCTCTTTTACCTAGTTAAATTAACCAATACAAGCTCTTCAGTTAAGCGTAACTTTTTTACTTTCTAATTAAATAAGCACTTAATTAAGATCAGAAAAGTTGTATTAAGGTCTGTGTAAAATTCCCAGCAATACCTAATACTTCTCATAAGCTCGGAAGCGTAAAGGTATGACATTTTAGTTTATATCAGAGTTAAATCACTAACACGGAACCAATCTGATACTTGTTACTTATTATCAGTTGACAAGAACAATTACAAACTCTATTAACTGATTAACTGTAATGATAAAACCCTATCCAGGTGATCAGATTAACTAGATTAAAAATCAAACGTTCATTAAGTTTAAAACTGAAAAATCTAGATAGAAACACAAATCAAAAACCTGATCTGATTACTGATCACTTGAAAAATACTAGTCTAATGCGGAACTGAAAACTAGGGTTTTATCCAGACATGGATAAAAAAGAATCTAAACTAATAAAAAGAGAGGCGAACTGATTAATCTTTTAAACTAAGTGTAGGAGATGATTCACAACCTTCAGATCTTCAGAAATCGCTGAAAGTTTTTAGAAATCGCCTTCAGAAGGGTTTTTTTTATTGTCTAGAACCGTCTCTCTCTCTCGAATCTGATGAGGAGGGCAATATTTATATGCAAGACAGAAGCTTCTAGAACAAGAAATCAGAAAATGCGACCGCAAAAGTGACAAATGCGATTGTAGATTTTCAAATTTTTTATAGATTTTCCCTTAAATGAAGTATGATGCTATTTCTGAAGTTTAGGGAGTTGCGTAAGAAAAATGCGATCGCAGATATGCTTATGCGATCGCAGAAATTCGTTTTTATTGGATGGATTTTTTCGACCTTGCAAATCCTCGACACATTTATGCGAACAGATATGTCAAAAATGCGATTGCAGATTTGGGTTTTCGGCTCGATTTGGACGCGATTCTTCAGTTTAAGCACTCCAGGTCATTCCTTAGAATCCTTCTTCAGTTCCAACTTCATTTAGGCTCCAAATATGCATCCAACTGCTACCAAAGTACCACTCCACTCGAATTATCTGAAAATGACACAAAAACACAAGCAGTACGGGAATTCTGATAAAAGACATGAGCTGAACATTATTTAAAATAACAACATGTGTAACATCCATAAATTTTACGCCAAATTTAAACTTTTCAAGCATAAATAAAACCGAATAGCAATTGTTTACAAAAGTGTTTTCAATTCATTATCCAATCAGAGTGTCCCAAAAGCCAGATCATAAGGATGAGGAGCGGTACGGTCACGCCTTCGCCTTGCCATGAACTCCTGAAGTACCTGAAACAATAAACTGAAAACTGTAAGCCCGATGGCTTAGTGAGCTACCCCCAAAATACCAATACCACACTAATAATACCATGTCCGTAATAATCAATCAATCAACATGCATACTGGGCCATCGGCCTGACTGGACCGCCCTCCAGGGCCTACAGTCCAACTGAATCTATACCGAGCCTTCGGCATGACTGGACCGCCACGTGGGCCTACAGTCTCCCCGGACCGCTCATAGGGTGTGTTGGCCTTCAGCACAGAGCAGGACCGCCTCAACCCAAGCAACAAGCTACTAATCATGTACGCATAACTAACATATATTGGCATATATAATCATCAAACATATCTATCTCACTGATCACCAAACATGGCAATCACTCATAACTAGAGCACTGACCTAACAGGTCACTAACATATTAATCCCTACAGATCATAAGAGCATAACATACTGTCTATCCTGATTCCGATCTAACAGATCATATCCACATATAGCATACCATAATGATAACAACTAAAAGGGCCGGCCTTGGTGCCGTAGACCCAATCGATATAGTGAGGATAACTCACCTCACAGATGTCAACTCGGTAGATATATCCTAACTCTCGAATCACTTGACACAAGCTCCACCACCTATTACCATAGCACAATATACCCATAAGTCCTTAACCTTATAAGGTACTTCATAACCCACTAGTCAACCCCTGGTCAAAGTCAAAGTCCTCAGTCAAGGTCAACAGTCCATGTTGACCTTAACTCGCCGAGTTCCTTGAAGCACTTTCCAACTCGCCGAGTCATCGAGGTGACTCGTCGAGTTCCTCCGATTCTTGATCCAATTCTAAGGCCACCCGTCGAGTTTCCCTCTTGCAACACGAAGGATACACACGCATACATGTCCTGGAGAAAACTCATACGACTCGTCGAGTTGTTCATACAACTCGCCGAGTCTATGGCAATCTTCATCGGACTCGCCGAGTTGCTCATTCAACTCGTCGAGTTCACGGTCATCTTCATACGACTCGCCGAGTCAACCTTGTGACTCGCCGAGTTCCTTCAGTCCTTAAGCCATACAGACTTATTTAAGCCATGCAATGGCTCCAAACTACAGATCCAAGCTTGTAGAGCATGCTTTTCACGTAAAGTTGCCATATCAACTCAAAATCCATAAAACCCTAAAACTCAACCAAAAGAAAAGAGATCTAGAAGGAAAGGGAAGTAAAGATTGCAACTTGATACCTCCAGAAGATGCTAGCTGGGGTAAGTTCTGCTTCCCACACCTTCCTTGCTTCAACTCCTTTGCTCTTCAAGCTTTTCCCTCATAGCCAACCTTCTTTCCAAGGCTTAAATCACACCAAGAAGAGTACCACACGAATTAGGGTTTCAATGAGCTCTCAAAGACTGTAAAGAGGCCAAAGGAGGCTGAGGTTCCTTTAAATAGGGTGCAAAACCCCAAGATTTAGGGTTTCATCTTCCAGCTCCTACTCGTCGAGTCCCTTCATGGACTCGGCGAGTAGGTCACTAAACACGCGATCCCACCCCGCTGCTACTCGACGAGTAGGGCAACCAACTCGTCGAGTAGGACATAAAACCAAATAACCTTTTATTAAATCCATACTTGAGAATCGGGGCGTTACAATTCTCCCCCACTTGAACTAGACTTCGCCCTCGAAGTCCCTTGGGATAAACAATGCCGGGTAATGCTCACGCATCTCCGCCTCCGGCTCCCATGTCCACTCGGATCCCCTCCGATGTTCCCACTACACCTTCACCAAAGGTATTTCCTTGTTCCGAAGGATCTTCTTCTTACTTTCCAAAATGGCCACCGGCCTCTCCACATAATTCAGGCGCTCATCGACCTGAATGTCGTCCAGTGATACTACTGCCTCCTGGTCCATGATACACCTTCGCAATTGCGAAACATGGAACGTGCTATGAATTCGGCTAAGCTCTTTCGGAAGCTCCAGCCTATACGCCACCTTGCCAACCCTGGCAACGATCCTGAACGGCCCAATAAAACGGGGACCCAGTTTTCCCCTCTTCCTGAAATGGATCACACCCTTCCAGGGTGAGACTTTCAGGAGTATCATGTCACCCACCTGAAATTCCAACTCAGATCGGTGTCTGTCGTCATAGCTCTTCTGCCGACTCTGAGCGGTCTGCAAACGCTGTCTAACCTGCTGTATCTTTTCGGTAGTCTACAGAACTACCTCTGTCCGCCCCATAACCCTGTGCCCAATCTCACCCCAGCAGACTGGGGTTCTACACTTCTGACCATACAACAACTCGAAAGGCGGGGCGCCAATACTGGAATGATAACTGTTGTTGTAGGCGAACTCTGCAAGCGGTAGGTGGGAATCCCAACTCCCATCAAAATCGATAACGCACGCCCTCAACATATCCTCGAGGGTCTGGATGGTCCGCTCACTCTGCCCATCTGTCTGCGGATGGAAAGCTGTACTAAAATGCAGTCGCGTACCCAGTTCCTCTTGGAACTTCTACCAAAAACAGGAAGTAAACCTGACATCCCTATCGGAAACGATAGAAACTGGAACCCCATGGCGAGAGACAATCTCGCTGACATACATGTCGGCCAATTTCTCAGCCGACGAACTCTCCCGTATGGCTAAGAAATGGGCACTCTTGGTCAACCGATCCACGATGACCCATATAGCATCAAACCCCTTCGCCGTCCTCGGAAACTTTGTAATGAAATACATCGTGATCTGCTCCCATTTCCACATGGGAATCTCCAGAGGCTGCATCTTTCCATGCGGCCTCTGATGCTCGACCTTGACCATCCTACAGGTCAAGCACCTCTCAACATACCCAACGATTTCTCGCTTCATGCACGGCCACCAGTAGCTCAAACTGAAATCCCGATACATCTTGGTGGCCCCCGGGTGTATAGAAAAGTGAGACTTATGAGCCTCCTCCATCACTGTTTGCCGGATCCCTCCGGTCATCGGAACCCAAACCCGACTATGTCGGGTCAATAATCCGTGGCTATCCTGAACAAACCGGGCGTTCTCACCCTTAATCCGCTCCATCTTCCAGTTCTCTGGTCTCATGCCCTCGACCTGAGCATCCCTAATCAAGCTCACAAGCGGGGAATCCACCGCTATCCTCATAGACCTTGCCGGGGTAGAAGACCCAGCTGACTTGCGACTCAAAGCGTCCGCAACCACATTCGCTTTACCAGGATGGTAAAGGATCTCTCAATCATAGGCCTTGACTACATCCAGCCACCTGCGTTGCCTCATATTCAGGTTCGGATGATCCATAATGTGCCTCAAACTCTTGTGATCCGTGTATATAGTACATCGGACCCCGTACAGATAATGCCTCCAAATCTTGAGAGCGAAAACCACCGCTCCCAACTCAAGATCGTGCGTAGGGTATCTCGTCTCATGAGGCTTCAGCTGCCGCGATGCATAGGCTATGACCCGTCCCCTCTGCATGAGGACCGCCCCCAGACCTGTGATGAATGCATCACAAAATACCACAAAATCCTCGACTCCCTCGGGGAGCGTCAACACTGGCGCCTCACACAAACATCGCCAGAGGGTCTCAAACGCCCTCTGCTGCTCAGGGCCCCACCGGAAATCCACCCCCTTCCTCGTTAGACGAGTGAGGGGTACTGCAACCTTGGAAAAATCTCGAATAAATCTCCGGTAGTACCCTGCTAATCCCAAGAAACTCCTGATGTCGGTGGGAGATTTCGGAATCTTCCACTGCATAACGGCCTCAACTTTGGCCGGGTCGACCAAAATCCCCTCCTGGTTAACGAGATGCCCGAGGAACTGGACCTCTCGTAACCAAAACTCACACTTTGAGAACTTGGCATACAGCCGTTCTCGTCGCAGAACCTCCAGCAGCTCCCTGAGGTACTCCTCGTGCTGCTCTCGCGTCTTGGAATACACCAATATATCGTCTATGAACACAATGACCGAGAGATCGAGCATCAGTCTGCAGACCCAGTTCATCAAATCCATGAACACTGCCGGCGCGTTGGTGAGCCCAAACGGCATCACCACGAACTCGTAATGACCATAACGAGTCCGAAACGCGGTCTTCTCCACGTCTTCCTCCCTCACCCTGACCTGGTGATATCCGGACCTCAAATCGATATTGGAAAACCAAGATGCACCCTGCAGTTGATCGAAAAGATCATCTATCCTCGGGAGTGGATAACGGTTCTTCACCGCTAACTTATTCAACTCCCTATAATCAATGCACATCCTGTGCGAACCGTCCTTCTTCCTGACGAAAAGGATCGGTGCTCCCCATGGGGAACTACTCGGACGAATAAACTGCTTACCCAGCAGCTCCTGCAACTGAGATGACAACTCCTGCATCTCTGGCGGTGCCAGTCGGTACGGCGCCTTAGCGATAGGTGCCGCCCCCGGCACTAGATCAATCCTAAACTCAACCTGCCTCTTCGGAGGCACTCCGGGTAACTCCTCCGGAAACACGTCAGCAAACTCTCTAACTACTGGGACCTCCGAAACCGAGGGCTGATCCCTAACCCGCGTATCTACCACATACGCTAAATAACCGGCACACCCGTGCTGAATATACGGTCGAGCCCTGGCCACCGAACAAAACCCTGATCCCATCCTCGTGCCCTTGCCATATACCACCAGTTCTCCCCCACTTGGGGTTCGAACTACCATTCGCTGTCCCTCACATTCGATCATGGCGCCAAATCGACTGAGCCAATCCATCCCTACGATCACGCACACTTCCCCCATGGGAATAGGAATCAAATCTATCGGGAAGAGCACCCCGAAAATCTCCAACTCGCATCGCCGGCAGACCGAAGAAGCAGAAACCCCGTGCTCGTTGGCGATCGAAACTCGCAACGGACACTCAAGCTCATCTACCGGCACACTAAACCCTCTACTGAAAGTCTGAGATACGAACGACCGACTCGCTCCCGAGTCAAATAAAACCAAAGCAGACAAATAATTCACTAAAAACGTACCTATTCACAGGTACAACCAATGATCATAACACAAATACAATAACTGAGATAGAGAAAAGAAACGTACCAGCAACCACATCCGGTGCTGCCTTGGCCTCCTCGGCCGTGAGCTGGAAGGCGCGACCCTAAGCCTTCGGAGGCTCCACCTTGACTGGCCTCCCATCCCCAATCCTCACAGTAGCTGACGCGGGACCCTGCGCCGGCTTGGCGGCGAGCTGCGGACAATTGGTCTTCACATGACCAACTTGATGACAATGGTAACAAATCCTCATATCTGCTGGAGGGGCGGACTGACGGCAGTCCCTGGCATAGTGGCCCTCCTTGCCACATTCGTGGCATCCACCTCCTGCTCGACACACCCCCGAATGACCCCTGCCACACTTTCCACAAGTGCGGCTCTGCTGACTCCCAGTCCGAGTATCAGCGGTCTTAGATCGCTTAGGCGCCGGCTGAGACTGTGTCGGTGCCTGACGCTGCTCCTTTAACTGCAGCTCTATCTCCAACTCACGCCGCCTCGCGGCTTCCTGAAGATCCAGGAGGGTATCACATCGCTGTGTAGACACAAACTGTCGAATATCAGTCTTGAGCATACTCAGATAACGAGTCATCTGAGACTGATCTGAAGCAAACTCCAGGAAAAACATAGCCCTCTCCGTGAACATACGGGTAATCTCTATCACTGACTCCCCATCCTGTCTCAATGTCAAAAATTCCTGAGCAAGCCGCTCCCGCTCAACACGTGGAACGTAGCGGGTGCGGAACATATCCCAGAACTGCTCCCAAGTAACAGCAGCTCGCTGATCATCCGTGTATGACCCTGTCGTCAATCTCCACCAGTCCTTTGCCCCAAGCCTCAGCAGGTTCAGGGCACACCTGACCTTCTGGTCAGCAGGACATGAACACGTGAAGAAACATCCCTCCACGTCAGATAACCACCTCATAGCTCTGATCGCATCCTGTGTACCATTAAACGCCGGGGGCTTCGTATTATCGAAGTCCTGGTACTGGAAAGCCCTGCTGGCCCCTCCTCCAACCCCTGCCGCGGTTACAGCCGAAGTGGCTGCAGCGGCAACTGTCTCTGCTAGAGCTGCATATCGCTTATCAAAGTACTCGACCATCGCGGTCTTAATCGACCCAAACATCTCTGGCAGCTGCGCTCGGAACGCTGCAGCAATCTCGTCGTGCATAATCTCCCGGATCCTGGCATCCAACTCCTCGGTCCCTATCTGTACCACGGGCTCAGGTGCTACCAGCACCTCTGACCCTCCGTCTCCCGACCCTGACCCCGATCCGGACCCTGATCCTGATCCGGGCCCAGCAGCAAAACGTCTCGTCACCACCATACTGAAAGATATACTCAAACATCAGATAAATAACATAATATCAGGAGGCCAAAACCCACAAACCCTAGGGGTTGTGACTTCCTTGCTACGCGTATGGGTCCTGTGCTTTCAGTAGTACGGGCCCATACTACCTTCCACACGTACCCATATTTGTCTCAAGTATCACCACAACACCCTAACACTAGCATCGACATAAAATGCGCTCAACCCTCATCCCTAGAGGAATATCAACTATCTCGCAACTGGTCTTACCGCCTCTCACAACTCACACCTCCATGAAACTTCCATCATCCCCTGCAACGCTAGTGTATGCTAACTGCACATAACGTTGGACCCAATAGACTTTCGAATGTCCCATCCTACCCGAAGGCTGAATCAACATTCTCAGGCTATGAGGTCTTTATTATGCACAGCCGTGATGCATACACTAATCATCAACAGTTATGATGTCAATTCCACATACAAGGAACCCTAGGCTAATGGGCATCATATAATCAGGCAAGTCTATCATGCGATTCCTGAAGATCCCTAGCCTAGCACTAGCATGCTGTTCTAACATATCAGAATATCAAATAACTGTATGGTATTTTGGGGTTTACTTACAGGCTCCGGCTGATCGTACCCTCTGCATCCTCCATCCTTTATTTTGAAAACCAATTTAAAAATTTTACTTTCCGAAAACCTCCTTGATTTGAGACTGGATTCACACGAGTGTTCATCCAATTCACTCAAACCAAGGCTCTGATACCAACTTGTAACATCCATAAATTTTACGCCAAATTTAAACTTTTCAAGCATAAATAAAACCGAATACCAATTGTTTACAAAAGTGTTTTCAATTCATTATTCAATCAGAGTGTCCCAAAAGCCAGATCATAAGGATGAGGAGCGGTACGGTCACGCCTTCGCCTTGCCATGAACTCCTGAAGTACCTGAAACAATAAACTGAAAACTGTAAGCCCGATGGCTTAGTGAGCTACCCCCAAAATACCAATACCACACTGATAATACCATGTCCGTAATAATCAATCAATCAACATGCATACTGGGCCATCGGCCTGACTGGACCGCCCTCCAGGGCCTACAGTCCAACTGAATCTATACCGAGCCTTCGGCATGACTGGACCGCCACGTGGGCCTACAGTCTCCCCGGACCGCTCATAGGGTGTGTTGGCCTTCAGCACAGAGCAGGACCGCCTCAACCCAAGCAACAAGCTACTAATCATGTACGCATAACTAACATATATTGGCATATATAATCATCAAACATATCTATCTCACTGATCACCAAACATGGCAATCACTCATAACTAGAGCACTGACCTAACAGGTCACTAACAAATTAATCCCTACGGATCATAAGAGCATAACATACTGTCTATCCTGATTCCGATCTAACAGATCATATCCACATATAGCATACCATAATGATAACAACTAAAAGGGCCGACCTTGGTGCCTTAGACCCTATCGATATAGTGAGGATAACTCACCTCACAGATGTCAACTCGGTAGATATATCCTAACTCTCGAATCACTTGACACAAGCTCCACCACCTATTACCATAGCATAATATACCCATAAGTCCTTAACCTTATAAGGTACTTCATAACCCACTAGTCAACCCCTGGTCAAAGTCAAAGTCCTCAGTCAAGGTCAACAGTCCATGTTGACCTTAACTCGCCGAGTTCTTTGAAGCACTTTCCAACTCGCCGAGTCATCGAGGTGACTCGTCGAGTTCCTCCGATTCTTGATCCAATTCTAAGGCCACCCGTCGAGTTTCCCTCTTGCAACACGACGGATACACATGCATACATGTCCTGGAGAAAACTCATACGACTCGTCGAGTTGTTCATACAACTCGCCGAGTCTATGGCAATCTTCATCGGACTCGCCGAGTTGCTCATCCAACTCGTCGAGTTCACGGTCATCTTCATACGACTCGCCGAGTCAACCTTGTGACTCGCCGAGTTCCTTCAGTCCTTAAGCCATACATACTTATTTAAGCCATGCAATGGCTCCAAACTACAGATCCAAGCTTGTAGAGCATGCTTTTCACGTAAAGTTGCCATATCAACTCAAAATCCATAAAACCCTAAAACTCAACCAAAAGAAAAGAGATCTAGAAGGAAAGGGAAGTAAAGATTGCAACTTGATACCTCCAGAAGATGCTAGCTGGGGTAAGTTCTGCTTCCCACACCTTCCTTGCTTCAACTCCTTTGCTCTTCAAGCTTTTCCATCCTAGCCAACCTTCTTTCCAAGGCTTAAATCACACCAAGAAGAGTACCACACGAATTAGGGTTTCAATGAGCTCTCAAAGACTGTAAAGAGGCCAAAGGAGGCTGAGGTTCCTTTAAATAGGGTGCAAAACCTCAGGATTTAGGGTTTCATCTGCCAGCTCCTACTCGTCGAGTCCCTTCATGGACTCGGCGAGTAGGGCAACCAACTCGTCGAGTAGGACATAAAACCAAATAACCTTTTATTAAATCCATACCTGAGAATCGGGGCGTTACAACATGAAAATGTACAAAATATGATGCTAAATGCTAATAAAAACTACTGTAAAAGATGCATAAAATGACATCTATCATGTAGGTAGGATACTATTTGTCTTTGTGACTCTTGCATGTGTATGTTTTATGGGCTGGGCCTGATTATATGGGTTGGGCCCGAATGCGTAGGCTGGGCCCGAAAGCATGTATGTTGGACTGGGCCCGTTACTTGTTTGTTCTATGGTATCTTGGGGGAAACTCACCAAGCTTTGTGCTTACAGTTGGTGTCTAAATTGTTTTAAGGTACTTCTGGTTCAAAAGGAAAGCGCTTGGCACGATCACATTGCACACCCCAAAGTTTTATTCTGCTATATCTTTTTATTTATCACTGATGTTTGAGGATACATTATCATAATCTGATTATCTGTAACAACCCAAAATTCATAGAAAATTTTTCATTGGATAATTAATAATCTCAACCACATTTATTTCCAAAAATCCCATTACATAACTACATTGTTTAAAAGATCAGAGTATTCAAATACTAAGTGCAGAAATACTGGGGAGTGCATGCTGCGCCATCAAGACGGGCCCTTACCATTAGAACCAGAAGTACCTGAAACACCCAACAAAACTATAAGCACTCGCTTAGTGAGTTTTCCAAAAACACATAAACACATAACCATATATTTCCATGCACACATAAACATCACTTTGCCATGGACTACCTCCATGGTCATCATTTGGAATGTCGTGGGCTACCCCCATGGTCTAGTATCCCAGTGTCGTGGGCTCCCCCCAAGGTCTTGCCAAGTGCCATGGGCTCCCCCATGGTCTTCACATAAGTTAACACATAAGTCAATGCAATCAATAGTATAATCCATTACTAACATCTCATAACAAATAATGGTCCAGGCTTGGTGCCTTCGACCCATGAGTGTAGTGAGAAGAATCACCTCAATGTGCTGAACACAATAGTTGCACGCCTAACAGCCTGAAACCTCACACTGAACAATAATACAAATAAAACTAAATTAGGATTATAATTCCACCTAGTCAAAGAGTCCAAACACTTAAGCCTAAGCCCTTCCATGGTGGCCCAAAAGTCTTTCCTTTACTAATGGGCCTAGGATCCAAGATAAAAGCTATTAATGGGCCTCATGGCCCAAGATGCCCAACCAATACAACTATGGCCCAAAACAAAATAACAGTCCACTAAACCCTAAATGGGACTAGACCCAAAACAGAATAAGGCCCAATAAGCTCACAAGCCCACACGAAGCCCAAAACCATCTGAGGTGCGTACGCCCAGCGTACCCCTCCGATATGCTTAGCATACTGAGCCCCTTGGCTGTACGCACAGCGTATATGATATTATGCCCGGTGTATAAGCTGATTATGCACCACGACCATTAAGTGCTTAATACTTGGAATTTAAATGATAAAATTCAGATCTGAGTCCATTAAGATGTCCTAGGGTATAAAGTTGGCAACTTTATGCCCTTTCATGCCATAAGGGTCCCCAATACTCTATTCTTCCCATTAAGACCTCATTTAAGACTTCAAGCTCATGCATGGAAACAAAACAACCTTCAAGATGGCACCTTTATGCATCAAACATGCTCAAGGAGCTTAGATCTAACCATCCTAGTCTCTGGAGTTGCCCAACTCACAAGAGAGGGTCCAAGAACCAAAAAGGGACTCCATAACAAAACCCTAGCTTAAATTAACAAAATAGATGACAAGGTTATGACTTTATACCTCCAGAAGTTCCTCAAGATGAACTAGATGCAGGATCTAGAAGTTCAAAGACACCCAAGACTTGCTTACCACCTTCTCCTTATTGAATTCTCTCTAAAATGGACACCAAAAAACTCTTTAAGCTCAAGGATCACACTCTCATGAAAATCTGAGGTTAAGGGACGAAATGAGGCTATGGAGGCTGATTAGGGATTGGTCCAAATGACATAAGGTTGCTTAAATAGGGTAAAAGTTAAGATATTAGGATTTTATCCACCTGATACGTACGCCCCGCGTACTTGCTTGTATGCCCAACGTACGAGCCTCATCCACCCGATGCGCATCTCTCATGTACGCTAAGCGTACCACATGTACGCTAAGCGTACCACATGTACGCCTAGCGTACGGAAGGGTCTTTTTGCCTAAATGAAATTAGTTAAAGATAGACAATGGAATACCTGGATTGGAGTGTTACAACTCCCCCCACTTGAACTAGACTTCGTCCTCGAAGTCCACTGCCGCAAATAGATCCGGGTAATGCTCTTGCATCTCGTCCTACGGCTCCCAAGTCCATTCGGAGCCCTTCCGGTGCTGCCACCGCACCTTCACTAGCTTCACCACCTTGTTACGAAAAGCTTTAGTTTTTCTATCCAAAACTGTAATGGGCTTTTCCACTTAATTCAGGCTCTTATCCACCTGAATATCATCCAGAGAAATAACGCCGAACTCATCTACAACACACTTCCGGAGTTGAGACACGTGGAAGGTGTGATGGATCTGACTGAGCTCGTCCGGAAGATCCAACCGATAAACAACCCTGATAAGTCGAGCAGAAATCCTGAATGAACCAATGAATCGGGGGCCCAGCTTGCCCCTCTTCCGAAATCGAATGACACCCTTCCAAGGTGACACTTTTAGCAACACAAAATCACCCACTTGGAACTCGAGATCTGATCGACGTCGGTCAGCATAGCTCTTCTGACGGCTCTGCGCAACCCTCAGTCTATCACGCACTTGCTGAATCAACTCAGTGGTCTTAAGCACCACTTCGTTGCTTCCCATGACTCGATGCCCAACCTCACCCTAGCAAACTAGAGTCCTACACCTCTGACCATACAACATCTCAAACGGGGTTCAGTCAATACTAGCATGATAACTATTGCTGTATGAGAATTATGCTAGTGGAAGGTAATTCCCAACTCCCTCTGAAATCCAATACACATGCCCAAAGCATATCCTCGAGTGTCTGAATCGTCCGCTCGCTCTGACCATCAGTCTGGGGGTGGTAAGCAGTGCTGAAATGAAATTGAGTATCCAAATCCTCATGAAACTTCCTCCAGAATATGGAGGTGAAACGAACATCCCGATCCGAGACTACAGATACCGGCACCCTGTGCCTGACCACCACCACATGCACATATATATATCTGCTAAATTCTTTGCGGAGATACTCTCAGAAATCAGAATAAAATGCGCACTCTTAGTCAACTTGTCCATAATAACCCAAATGGAATCCACACCCCACACCGTCCTAGGTAACTTCGTGATAAAATCTATGGTGATCTCTTCCCATTTCCACATGGGAATAGGTAGCGGCTAAACCTTGCCGTGAGGCCTCTGATCTTCGACTTTGACCTTCCTACATGTCAAACACCGCTCAACAAACCACACAACCTCCCGCTTCATACAGGGCCACCAATAGCTCAATCTTAGGTCTCGGTACATCTTTGTGGCCCCCAGATGAATAGAAAACTTGGACTTATGCGCCTCCTCTAAGATCCTTTGCTTCACTCCCCCGAATTCCGGAACCTAAACTCTGCCACAGATGAAACAATGGAATCTGCCCCCGAATCCGCTCAATCTTCCAGTTCACCTTTTTCAAACCCTCCACATGTGCCTCCTTGATCATATCCAATACAGGTGAAATCACCGTCATCCTCAAGCAGACATCTTGAATCGGAGCACTTTCCGTCTTACGGCTCAAAGCATCGGCCACCACATTGGCCTTCCCGGGATGGTACAAAATATCGCTGTCATAATCTTTTACCATATCTAACCATCTCCTCTGTCTGATATTCAAATTCTGCTGATCCATCAAATATTTCAAACTCTTGTGATCGGTGAAAATGGTGCATCGGACACCATATAAATAATGCCTCCAAATCTTGAGGGCAAATACCACCGCCCCCAATTCCAAATCATGAGTGGGGTAATTCGCCCATGAGGCTTCAGCTGCCTCGAGGCATAAGAAATCACATGCCCCTTCTGTATCAGAACAACTCCCAAAACCGAAATAGAAGTGTCACAATACACCACAAAATCATCCAATCCCTCGGGTACTGCTAGAATCGGGGCCTCACATAATTTCGGCCTCAAGGTCTCGAAAGTCGATTGCTGGTCTGGAACTCAACGAAAGATCACACTTTTCTTGGTCAAACGGGTCAAAGGTACGACAATCTTGGAGAAATGCTGGATGAATCTCCGATAGTACTCTGCTAGCCCCAAGAAACTCCGGATCTGTGACAGCCCGAAATCTCTATCTGTAAGTTAATTCAATCAATAAAAGTCAGACTTGTTTCTACTCCATTTTTACTGTGTTTAGGGTCAGTTTGAGAGTCTCTAAGCTTTGTACACTTAAGTATTGGACATTAAGAAGTGTTAGCTTGGAAATTGAGGAATGCAATCGAACCAGGAAACTTATCACAGGGTGTTCACGGCCGCAAACTAGGTTCACGGCCGTGAACCCATGTTGGGCCGTGAACCCCTCTCCATATATATATATATATATATATATATATATATATATATATATATATATATATATATATTCCTTTATTTATTCCTCATTTCTTCCCTCCTTGGCCGAAAACTCCTCAAGATTCTCTCAAGACTCATCCAACAAAATCTCTCCTTCCACCCCACAAACGTAAGTGATTCATCCCTTTCATTTGTTATTCATCTTATTCATGTAAAGTGCTTCGATTTCATCCATTGATTCATCCCTTTCATCACCATCTTTATGATCTTCAAGAGTTCACGGCCGTGAACGCTTCATAGGGCCATGAACCCTTCATAGATCGGCCGTAAACCCTTCATATGTTCATGAGTGGGCCGTGAACCCCTCATGTGTTCATGGGCCATGAACACACCATAGGCCGTGAACCCATGGTGGTTGGCCGTGAACTCCTTTTGTCCCTCATTCTTGGTTCTAACACTTCATTATAAGTGTTTTCTTACATCCTAAGGTTGTTTCCTACGCTTATTAGTGGGTATAGACACTAATTGTAGGCCTATACATGTTATTATGCGCTTAATAGGACCTTATTGTGCTCGAGACTTCACTTAGCATACCAAGCATCCTATCCTTGTCATTCATCCAAGTCACTCACAAGCAGGTGAGTTCATGACCCTATACCTTTACTGTTTTTAACGTTTTCAGCGGGGAATACAAGCCAAACATCATTGATCTTGTGAGATTATACAAAAGGATTTCAATACATTTAGAACTGATACAACAAGATACAAACATACGGTTTCCATATTTTTATAAAATATTTGGATATTTTATCCCTTTTGTATTATGTTGAGCATAAGGGAAGTTTTTAACATAATTGTATAGTTTTCAGTGTAAAACATGAATTGAATACATTAACAAATGTATAAATGTAATGCCCGTGTTTCTAGGCTAGGCATTAATATTGATGTGATAGTCTAGGTTAACCTTTGTAACTCATTTTGAAGAAATGAAAAGGAATTATATGAATATTATGTGTTGTATGTGTTTTATGCTTAATTACTAGGAGTTAATTAATTAAGAATAAAAATGAGCGTCGAAAATAAATATTAGATAAAGCCGATATCTATTAGGAAAGTTGTAGTGGTCGTGACAAGGATTATGGATATATAAAGAATACCAAAATCCGAGTTATAACGAAGAAGTTATGACCTGTCGAAGTTTCACGACAAAACCGACACGGTGCCGAATGTCGTAAAAAGTGAGTTTTTGATAAACCAGTTTCTAGCCTTAGTGATCTAAATGAAAGTCGTAGTGCTCATTAAACCGAGAGTATGTATAAAAAGAACGCCCAAATCTGACTTCGTATGAGGAAGTTATGATTTTTCGAAGTTTCAGCTTAGCAGTAGACAGCTAAAAACTCGAATTTTAGATCGAGTGATTTTTAGCCGATATAACCTAAACGAGAATCGAAGGTCTCGTCAATAGTAGCACAACGGTAAAAAAACAGACAAAAACGGACGTCGAATGAAGAAGTTATGAATTTTTAACGGATTTCCTGTCCCGGTCTGTTAAAAATAGTAATATAAAAATTAATGTCCAAATTAGCCGACGAAGTCTAAACAAAAGTTGTAGAGCGTAATTTTACCTATGCGTGCATATAAAGAACGTAAAAAACGGAGCTCGTATGCGAAAGTTATGGATTTTAGAAGTTTTTGCACAAAAACCGAGAAAATTCGCATACGTGGACTTCGGCCACGTCACCCTCGCTTAAATCATGCCACATGTCCGAAATTGCTGTGTCATCAAAAGTGTGTCCAAACCGGAGAAGCCATCCGAAGTGGTCCAATGAAGTTGCGACGTGTGCCCCTTTCCTTGTGCATCCGAGCTTCGCAGGGTGCCACGGGCCCCCCCTCCTCGGACCCGAACTTTGGTCCACTTAGATGCTGCCAGCGAGACCTCGCATGCGCAGCCCACGTGCGAGCCATGTGCTGCCCCCTTCAGATCTGCTGCCACCTGGGAGCTTCTCAGCCGTCCGATCAGAAGCCTCCCCCTATAAATAGAAGGCTGCGAGCCTTCTCGGATAATTTTAAGAAATTGTCCATTTTCACCCATTTTTTCATATTTCTTTCATTTTAATATTCCAAAGCCCCGGTATCAATTATAACCCCCGGAATACGCCACGAAGTGCCCGAGAAGCCCATAAATTTATCTTTTCGGTTTCGAAGCCCGACCCTCGCAGAGCCCGGTTTCTGAATAAAACTCCCGGTTTTATTAGAAACGATCGTTTTAGGAAACGAAGTGCTGTCCGATTATCATCAAATCATGTGAGTGTGTAGTCACTTTCATCTTACACCTAGATATGAAGTATTTTCTATAAAATACGTGCTATGTGTATTTATATTAAGTGTTTATTTGAGGTGACTGTTGAACATATGTTTTATTCAAGTTTTAAACTGTATATGTATTTTATCTACAAATATGTTGGGTAGAACATGGGTAGATGAAATAGTCGATGTGTGTTAAAATGGTGAGAGGCCTCGACGTTGTTGTTGTTGTTGTTGTTGTTGTTGTAGTCGTCTAGCGGAGTATAGATGACGACCACAGACCTTTCTAGACAGTCCAGTGGCACACTAGCAGGTTCGCAACTTGTAGGTGTTGATGAACTAAATGTTCATTGGCGTACTCCATCCCCCTCATGGTTGCCTTTAGGACATGTATGGCTGAGGAGTCCCCTTAGCAGTCGTGTCCATCCCGATGATATTCCTTAGGCTAGGTCCCTTGTGATAGGTGTTTAGGGACGTAAAGTGAGGACAACGGGAATGAGTAATTAGGGTTTATTGTTGATTGGTGAACTTAATAAGTTTATTATTATTGTGGGTTGAAAACCCTATATGCTCACCAGGCTCCCAAGCCTGACCCACTCAGCTTTTTATTATTACAGGTAGTGGACCCCGAGCATAGTCGGAGGATGATGAGAGATTTTTGGATTATAGGCCAGTAGTTGTAAATAACTGTTGTAAGGCTTATAATATCTTGTTTATGATTTTGATCTGTATCGGAACATGACATCCCGAGGTTTTGATATAAAAGGAAATTATATATTTCTTAAAGAAAGGTTTTGATAAACTTTTATCATGTTTTGTTTTGGGGACCAATTCCGCAACATCTTTAAAAAGGATTTCTCTGATTTTATTTTAAAAAGCATAAATTAAATCGGTATTTTCTGGCCGAGAAATTAGGGGATATCACAGTTGGTATCAGAGCATTAGTTTAAGCGAACTAAGAAATTGTAGGATTTCTAGACTTAAACTTAGAATGCTAAGTGGTGATTGTGAGATGAGTGTCTACCATATTTTAGACACGAGCACTAGTTTATTTTAGGAAAGATGCCTAAAATGTTTTTATGTGCTAAATGCTATATGTTTGCCATATATGCCATTATTTGTTCGGATCTATGGTCTGTTGCCGACCGGATCTGGAAACCTTATGTGTGTAGGATTCTAAGCGTATGATTACGAGATTAGAACTAACATGTAAACGTTTCTGAGTGATAAGGGAATTGAAATATCTATCAAGGATAAAGACCTAAATTCGCCTTATTCGGTATATAGATTATAATGGCAAGAACTAGAAGTGGAGCGGGAAATGCAAACAGAATCCAACAACCTCAACCTCAAGTGGTGGAACAGGTGCCTATAGTAGGAACTGCACCCGAACCCATCACCATGGCTGGAGTACGAGCTGTGATTCAGACCATGATGGCTGAATAGAGGGAGGAATTGAGGCAAATGTTGCTGAACAACAGGGCTGAACCTTCAGTTCCTGTTGAACAACGTGAATTGAATGACGATCGATCTGAAGAAGGAGACAACAGTAGATTTGTTGGTCAAACTGATCCGCTTGTGGTTGGGAGAAATAATCACGAAGATAGAGTGGAGAGAAATGGGTGCAAGTATAAAGACTTTATGACTTGCAAGCCATCGACCTTCACTGGAAAAGAAGATCCTGTCGGAGTAATGGATTGGATCTCAGAAATGGAATTGGCTTTCATGACTTGTGGTTGCCAAGGCAAGTTACAAACCACATTTGCAGTGCGTCAGTTCAGGGGTAGTGCTCCTCGTTGGTGGAACACTTTGGGGAAAACCCTAAGCCCTAATGAGCCACTGCAACTGACTTAGGCAGAGTTCTTGGTGCACTTCAAGCGCAAGTACTGCTCGGCCCAAAACGTGCTTGAGCTAGAAAACCAATTTCTGACGTTGAAGCAAGGAAGTATGACCGTCGACGAATATACGAATAACTTCACAGACAAAATGGAGTTTGCCTTGCGTATTGTCCCAGATGAGCTGGCAAAAATTGACAGATACGCAAAGGGACTTCCATGGGAGTATGTGGTGCCAGTACGTCAGGCACTTACTTTGGAGGCAGCTATCTGGGCTGCCAAGTCTGTTGAAGATATGATTAAAGGGAGAGCCACCAGCAAGGTTGAAGTTGGCGAAAAGAGAAAGTTTGAAGGAACTTCAGGTTCCAATAAGAAGAACAAGTTCTCGAAGACCGGTTCGAGAAAATTCGGAGGAGGAGCCGAAGCCAAGTGGTGTGACAGGTGCAAAAAGAAACATGCTGGGAAATGCAGCGTGGAACTCACTTGTTACAAATGTGGAAAGCCAGGGCATTATGCCAATGAATGCACCTTCACTAATAACGTCTGTTTTGGGTTCCATGAAGAAGGGCATATTTTGAGGGATTGCCCGAAGAAGAAGGATGCAGCAAAGCCTAATCCTCCACCAAAGCCGAAGGCGAGAGCCTTTCAGATGACACTCGAAGCTGCGAAAGAAGAAGCCGATGTTGCTTCAGGTACCTTTCTCGTAAACGAATTGCCTGCCCAAATTTTGTTTGATTCTGGAGCCAATTACTCCTTTATTTCGCATGAATTTGGTAGAAAACTAGCTTTGCCTGTAGATAGACTAGTTAATGCCTTATTAGTCGAGATTGCTAGTGGCAAGTTTGTACCTGTTAGCCATCGTATGAAAAACATCGTCATTGACTTGGATGGGAATAAGTTCCATGAGGAATTATTGCCTATCGAGTTAAATGGTTTCGACATAGTTTTAGGAATGGATTGGCTTAGCGCTAATGATGCCGAAATAATGTGTAGGAAGAAGATAGTAAAAGTAAACCCACCAGGGAAATAGTCATTTATGGTGTACGCAGACAAACGCAGAGTAAACTCTGGAATCATTTCCTTAATGAAAGCCAGAAAGTGTTTGGCCAAGGGGTGTACATCATATCTAGCGTTCGTGATCGATGCTCAGAAGGAAAAGAAGGAGGTGCAGAATATTCCGGTGGTGTGTGATTATCCGGAAGTCTTTCCCGAAGATCTTCCCGGATTGCCCCCTGATCGACAAGTGGAATTTCGTATCGACTTGTTACCAGGAACGACACCGATAGCAAAAGCACCGCATCGATTAGCACCAAAAAAGATAAAATAACTTATGATACAACTTCAGGAATTATTGGACAAAGGTTTCATTCGACCTAGTTCATCACCCTGGGGAGCCCCTGTGTTATTTGTAAAGAAGAAAGACGGGAGCATGAGAATGTGCATCGATTACAGAGAGCTGAATAAAGCAACAATAAAGAACAAGTACCCGTTGCCGAGGATCGATGACCTGTTTGACCAGTTGCAAGGTTCGAGCTATTTCTCGAAGATCGACCTTAGGTCAGGATACCATCAACTAAAGGTGAGAGAGCAGGATATCGAAAAGACTGCGTTCAGAACAAGATATGGACACTATGAATTTTTGGTTATGTCGTTCGGACTAACCAATGCCCCAGCAGCTTTCATGGATTTGATGAACACAGTTTGTAAACCATACCTTGATAAATCCGTGATAGTATTCATAGAAGATATCTTGATTTATTCGAAAAGCAAGCAGGAGCATGAAAAGCATCTGCGGGAAGTGCTAGAAGTTCTGAAAAAGGAGAAGCTGTATGCAAAGTTCTCCAAATGTGAATTTTGGATTCAAGAAGTCCAATTTTTAGGTCATGTGGTTAACCAAGAAGGAATAATGGTTGACCCAACAAAGATTGAAGCTGTGATAAAGTGGGAACAACCAAAAAGTCCTACGGAGATTCGAAGCTTTTTAGGATTAGCTGGATATTACCGAAGATTTATCCAAGGCTTTTCTTCAATCGCTACTCCATTAACAGCTTCGACCTACAAAGGAGCTACTTATACTTGGAATGAGAAGCATAAGGAAGCCTTTGAGAAGTTGAAGAAGAGATTGTGTGAAGCACCGATTCTTTTGTTACCTGAAGGAGTTGATGACTTTGCAGTCTATAGTGATGCCTCTGGAGTTGGGTTAGTATGTGTTCTGACCCAAAGGGATAAAGTGATAGCGTATGCATCGAGGCAATTAAAAGAGCATGAAACAACTACCCCACTCATGATCTGGAGTTGGCAGCGGTAGTATTCGCCTTAAAGATATGGAGGCACTATATTTATGGTACTAAATGTAAACTTTTCACTGATCATAAGAGTCTCCAATATCTCTTTAATCAGAAGGAATTGAACATGAGGCAACGACGCTGGCTAGAGTTACTCAAGGACTATGACTGTGAGATACTTTACCACCCTGGTAAAGCAAATGTTGTTGCTGATGCTCTCAGTCGGAAGGTAAATCTTGAAAAGAAAAGGCCAAGAGCGTTGAGAATTGAAGTTGTCTCTACAATTGTGGAAAGTATAAAGAAAGCTCAAGAGGAAGCTTTAGAGAAAATTGACCGGAAGGAGGAACATTTGGGCAAAACGTTGGTGTTTGATACAAATGGTCAAGGACTGAAGGTATTCAAAGATAGGATTTGGGTACCTAAGACGGAAGAAGCTCACAAGACCATATACTCGATTCATCCCGGCAGTACGAAAATGTATAGGGATCTAAAACCCTATTACTGGTGGCCGACGATGAAGCTCGATGTTGCTAAGTATGTGGCTGAGTGTGTGACTTGTGCTAGGGTTAAGGCACAACATCAGAAACCGTATGGGAGTTTAGAACCTTTGCCTGTACCCATGGGTAAATGGGAAGATATTACCATGGATTTCGTGACTAAACTTCCCAGAACAAGGAACGGTCACGACATGATTTGGGTGGTCGTTGATCGCTTCACTAAGAGTGCGCATTTCATAGCAGCCAAAGAGAAATGGTCTATGGATAAACTTGCGAATTCTTACGTGAAGGAAATTATGAGGCTTCACGGTGTTCCGTTAACGATTGTATCCGATTGTGACAGCTGTTTTACCTCAAGGTTTTGGAGGAGTCTACAAGAGGAATTGGGTACCAAGTTGTGTTTGAGTACAGCTTACCATCCGCAAACTGATGGTCAAAGCGAACGAACAATTCAAACATTGGAGGATATGCTGAGAGCATGTACCCTAGAATTCCAAGGTAACTGGGATGAACACTTACCTATAGTAGAATTTTTCCTATAATAATAGTTTCCACTCAAGCATCAAGATGGCACCTTATCACTCTTTGTATGGAGAAAAGTGTCGAACGCCGTCATGTTGGCTGGAAGCTGGGGAAAAGCAGTTTATGGGACCTGAAATAGTCCATCAGACTGTTGAAAAGTTGAAAGTAATTAGAGAAAGGATGTTAGATGCTCAAGATCGACAAAAGAGTTATGCTGACAAGAAAAGACAACCGATATCCTTCGAAGTTGGAGATTCGGTTTTACTTAAAGTCTCGCCGTGGAAGGGACTTATAAGATTTGGTAAAAGGGGAAAATTGAGTCCAAGGTTTATTGGACCATTTAAAGTTCTTTAGAGGATCGGGAATCAAGCTTACAAGCTAGAATTACCGGAAGAACTGGAGGGTATTCATAACACCTTTCATGTGTGTTATTTGAGAAAGTTCACGGGAGATGTGCCCGACATAATTCCCATTTCTGAATTAAGGTTGGATGAAAACAAGAGGTTGATTGAAGAACCTGAGGCAATCGTTGACCGTAAGACTAAGAAGTTGCGACGCAAGATGGTCGATTTAGTGCTTGTGTGCTGGAAACATATGAATGGGCCAAATCTCACCTGGGAAACGGAGAGTGACATGATGGGTCGCTACCCGCAGTTGTTTGTTGATGTGTGATTCCGGGGACGGAATCATCCTAAGGGGGAGAGAATTGTAATGCCCGTGTTTCTAGGCTAGGCATTAATATTGATGTGATAGTCTAGGTTAACCTTTGTAACTCATTTTGAAGAAATGAAAAGGAATTATGTGAATATTATGTGTTTTATGCTTAATTACTAGGAGTTAATTAATTAAGAATAAAAATGAGCGTCAAAAATAAATATTAGATAAAGCCGATATCTATTAAGAAAGTTGTAGTGGTCGTGACAAGGATTACGGATATATAAAGAATACCAAAATCCGAGTTATAACGAAGAAGTTATGACATGTCGAAGTTTCACGACAAAACCGACACGGTGCCGAATGTCGTAAACAGTGAGTTTTTGATAAACTAGTTTTTAGCCTTAGTGATCTAAACGAAAGTCGTAGTGCTCGTTAAACCTAGAGTATGTATAAAAAGAACGCCCAAATCTGACTTCGTATGAGGAAGTTATGATTTTTCGAAGTTTCAGCTTAGCAGTAGACAGCTAAAAACTCGAATTTTAGATCGAGTGATTTTTAGCCGACACAACCTAAACGAGAATCGAAGGTCTCGTCAATAGTAGCACAACGGTAAAAAGACAGACAAAAACGGACGTCGGATGAAGAAGTTATGAATTTTTAACGGATTTCCTATCTCGGTCTGTTAAAAATAATAATATAAAAATTAAAGTTAAAATTAGCCGACGAAGTCTAAACAAAATTTGTAGAGCGTAATTTTACCTACGCGTTCATATAAAGAACGTCAAAAACGGAGCTCGTATGCGAAAGTTATGGATTTTAGAAGTTTTTGCACAAAAACCGAGAAAATTCGCATACGTGGACTTCGGCCACGTCACCCTCGCTTAATTCATGCCACGTGTCCGAAATTGCTGTGTCATCAGAAGCGTGTCTGAACCGGAGAAGCCATCCGAAGTGGTCCAATGAAGTTGCGACGCGTGCCCCTTTCCTCGTGCATCCGAGCTTCGCAGGGTGCCACAGACCCCCCCCCCCTCCTCGGACCCGGACTTTGGTCCACTTAGAAGCTGCCAGCGAGACCTCGCATGCAACCCACGTGTGAGCCATGTGCTGCCCCCTTCGGATCTGCTGCCACCTGGGAGCTTCTCAGCCGTCCGATCAGAAGCCTCCCCCTATAAATAGAAGGATGCGAGCCTTCTCGGATAATTTTAAGAAATTGTCCATTTTCACCCCTTTTTTCATATTTCTTTCATTTTAATATTCCAAAGCCCCGGTATCAATTATAACCCCCGGAATACGCCACGAAGTGTCCGAGAAGCCCGAGAAATTTATCTTTTCGGTTTCGAAGCCCGACCCTCGCAGAGCCCGGTTTCTGAATAAAACTCTCGGTTTTATTAGAAACGATCGTTTTAGGAAACGAAGTGCTGCCCGATTATCATCAAATCATGTGAGTGTGTAGTCACTTTCATCTTACACCTAAATATGAAGTATTTTATATAAAATACGTGCTATGTGTATTTATATTAAGTGTTTATTTGAGGTGAATGTTGAACAGATGTTTTATACAAGTTTTAAACTGTATATGTATTTTATCTACAAATATGTTGGGTAGAACATGGGTAGATGAAATAGTCGATGTGTGTTAAAATGGTGAGAGGCCTCGACGTTGTTGTTGTTGTTGTTTTTGTAGTCGTCTAGCGGAGTAAAGATGACGACCATGAACCTTTCTAGACAGTCCAGTGGCACAGTAGCAGGTTCGCAACTTGTAGGTGTTGATGAACTAAATGTTCATTGACGTACTCCATCCCCCTCATGGTTGCCTTTAGGACATGTATGGCTGAGGAGTCCCCTTAGCAGTAGTGTCCATCCCGATGATATTCCTTAGGCTAGGTCCCTTGTGATAGGTGTTTAGGGACGTAAAGTGAGGACAACGGGAATGGGTAATCAGGGTTTATTGTTGATTGGTGAACTTAATAAGTTTATTATTATTGTGGGTTGAAAACCCTATATGCTCACCAGGCTCCCAAGCCTGACCCACTCAACTTTTTATTATTACAGGTAGTGGACCCCGAGCATAGTCGGAGGATGATGAGAGATTTTTGGATTATAGGCCAGTAGTTGTAAATAACTGTTGTAAGGCTTATAATGTCTTGTTTATGCTTTTGATCTGTATCGGAACATGATATCCCGAGGTTTTGATATAAAAGGAAATTATATATTTCTTAAACAAAGGTTTTGATAAACTTTTATCATGTTTTGTTTTGGGGACCAATTCCTTAACATCTTTAAAAAGGATTTCTCTGATTTTATTTTAAAAAACATAAATTAAATCGGTCTTTTCTGGCCGAGAAATTAGGGGATGTCACTATAAACTATAATAGGTATAGTTTATTGAACAATTATCCTATCAATGTACAAACATGGATTCAATGCGATCAAACATATAAACTATATAGAGTATAGTTTATGAGACATATAGACAACAAGTTAAATTCAAAGGATTCATTTTATTCTACACCTAATCGTTAGTATCTGTCGCACCCCCAAACCAGAATGGCGGAAACATTCGGGGGCGGAGGACTTTAGGTAAGTATCACAACGCATGCAATATAGTAATCAAAGTACAAACAACCACTGTATTAATAAGTATAAGTTTTACATAAGTGTTTAAACATTACATATTCAAACACTAAAGTAGGTACAACAGAAGACAAGAGTCGCGGTACGGTACTAGGTAGTCTTCTCAAAAGCTTCGGGAGTGTACCTGCCTACTGGATTCCTGAGAATACAAGTTATTTGAAAAGAGTAGATCAGCATTTAAGCTGGTGAGTTCATAAGTATTTTTGTTCTGTTAAGTATACCCTAAGTTCTTTGAATAATTTCACTGGTTTCTCCAGGAAATCCTATATCTCCTGAGGTGATTAACTGATAACCTCAATAGTTTCCCTCTGTAATTACCTAGTTTATACTGATTATACATAACACAATATCGAATTGACAGTTAAATGGGTGTATCTGCCCTAAGCCCACAACCAAACAAGGAACAGGAAGTAAGGCGGAAGTCACACATTTCACTGTCAATCGGACCTTACTTATGTACAACTCTGATGTAGCAACTAAGGAATTATAGAATTAACCACTAAAGGTCTTTTATGTTATACTAGTTTACCGAGATTGAGTGACTAAGTTCCATTGGATAAGTGGTTTAATCCCATAAACCGTTCTCTTTGTATTACTGTTTTGTATTTGTATTCCTTTATGAAAACTTGAAACTGAGAGTGTGCCTGGCTCCACCAGGTGTTAATGAAAACTGTATTAAACCATTGTGTTTTTGTATTCTATAAACTGGTACTTTGAAGGTGTACTTTCGTTTATTTGTTTATACACTAACGTATTGTTAATACCTTTTTAATGAGTAGTTTTTATTATAACCATACTATGACGGATGGCCTGAAACAAACGCTTTGTGGGCGTTTAAACTGATGATAACAATTGTCACTCATCAAACTGTAGCTAGCAGCCTGAGTGCGGGGTTGTCAATTCCCGACATAGATCTACACACACTTGTTTCGATCCCCGGCTGGAGATTCTGGTTATAATGTCAGGACTTCCTATGTTGTCTAAAATGAATTAAACAACCTAAATATAGAGTCTCATAAAAAGCATATTAAACGTTCATGTATATTAGTTTTGAAAACCCAATCATTCGGAAATAATGATTGACAGTATATTCTTGAATTAAAACCCAATCATTCGGAAATAATGATTGATAGTATATTCTTAGTTTTCCAAACATGTATTTGATAAGTGTAAACCCTTTATTTGTTTTGAATCAAAACCCTGGTTTCTTGTAAAACAGTGTATTCTAGTTTACTTGAATTATGAATTATTACCTCGTGTTTGCTAACTCGGGTACTCTGTATAGTACCTTTGCTAATGCAAACCCGGCAGAATGTATCTTTACTTCTTTAATATGTTATTCATATATTAAAGGTATTATACATATCTTGTTATATTTGAATGTATTTTGGTAATTTCCTTGGAAAGTATACAGTCGTGAATCATACTTGTATATTTAGTTTTGAGTCATAAATTATACCTATTATAATTTATATGTTCTATCGGATTAGCATGAATTCTCATGGATGAACACCTTTGCTCAGCCTGATACAAAGGTGGAGATACCAAAAGGAGTAACCTTTTGTACTAATATATGTATAATATATATAATTAAGAAGGAAACGACCTTCGGACAAATAATACAACCTTAATTCCACATCCAAACAAGGAAAAGAAAATAAGATAATTCATTAGTCCTAAGTCCTTCAAATCTTATTTATATATTTATACATATATAAACATGACTTTGGCATTTAGATTTTGAAATAGTTTATAAAACATTTTTCAAAGAATTTAACATGGCTTTACGTTATTTTGGAAGTATTTGGTAATTCTTAAAAGCATACGAAAACTTTATGTGTGATTATTATCACACACAGTTATTAACACAATTTAATATTGTGTTAAACTTGTATTCCCCCCTAAAAGTATTTAAAAAAAACCATTGCAAAGGTAAATTATAGGGGTATGAACTCACTTTGATAAGTGGTGATTCGGGCAGCGTTTCGTTTCCCGGAAACGAGTTTGTTTGACGAAAAACCGGCTCCAATCGGGCAGAGTTTCGACAGGAGAGAGGATGAATTCTTGAGAATTCCGAGGCTCCGGGGCTTGCTTCGGGCTTTAGACATGATACCGGGGCCTTGGGGGTTGTTTGTGAAGTTATGGAAGTGAAAAGGGTGAAAAAGGAGCAAAAATGGTGAAAAAAAGGTTAAGAACCGGAGGGTCTCGCACCCTTTATATAGGGCCGAAGCCTCTGTCCGAAGCTGCTTAGTCATCAGCAACGTGGCAGCGAAGGAAGCAGACGCGTGTCTCGGTTCGGACAGGTGGCGAGGGCTCGGTGAGGCGGTTCGCTGCTGGCCGCTTCGGATAGGACCAGCCTTCGGTCCAATGGGAGGGTGCCACGATGCGAAGGGGGGTGTCCGAGGGTGGTGCGCGGGGTGTCTCCTGCGAAGGTGGCCGAGAGGGATTGGACCGCGGACTTGGTCGAACAGCAACTGCCACGCGAAGGTTCGGACCTATCAGCGGGTGACACGTGGAAGCCTTGCATGCGAGGTGACGTGTCCGAAGTGTGACTCAGCGAAATTTCCCAGTTTTCAATATTTTCTTGATTTTTGTGCCAAAAACTTGCAAAAATCATAACTTTCGCATACGAGCTCCGTTTTTGACGTTCTTTATATGCACGCGTAGGTAAAATCATGCTCTACGACTTTCATTTAGACTTCTTTGGCTGATTTTGATTTATTTTTAATATTATTATTTTAAACAGACCGGGACGGGAATCCGTTAAAAATTCATAACTTCTTCGACGTCCGTTTTCGCCTGTCTTTTTACCGTTGTGCTACTTTTGACGAGACCTTCGATTCTCGTTTAAGTTGCATCGGCTAAATATTGATTGATTTATATTTCGAATTTTTAGCTGTCTACTGCTAAACCGAAACTTCGAAAAATCATAACTTCCTCATACGAAGTCGGATTTTCACGTTCTTTTTATGAACGTTCTCGGTTTAACATATTCTATAAGTTTCATTTAAATTGTTAAGGCTAAAAATCCTTTTATCGAAAATTCGCTTTTTACACTGAACAGTGTTTTGCCGGTTTTACCGCGGATTTTCGGTTGGTCATAACTTCTTTGTTATAACTCGGATTTCAGTGTTCTTTATGTTTTTGGAAACTTTGTTACAAACTCTACCACTTGGTTCATCCCAATTACGATTATTGATCAATTTATTTTTGACCAAAATTTGACTGGTGTCACATTATCCCCCCGTTAGAGAGAATTTCGTCCCGAAATTAAGTCTAAACTGATACTCATGGACTAGGTCTAATCTTTCCTTCCCAAGTGAATCCAGGTCTCTAGTTTGTAATCTAGCGAACCTTCACTAACGGGATAAGACTTAGCGTGGTTCTTCAGATTTCCCTATCCATGGTTTTTATTGGTTCTTCTACAGAGTGTAGACTTTTATTTAACTTGATTTCATCGAGTGAAATAACAAGTGTTTTATCGGATAGACACCTCTTTAGATTTGATATGTGAAAGATGGGATGAATGTTATTAAGTTTTTGTGGTAGTTTAAGTTTAAAAGTACAAGACCGATTCTGGTAAGAACCTCAAATGGTCCTATGTACTTTGAGTTTTGTATTTCATGCTTTCTCAAGCGCATCTTGTCCTTCCTGAGTGGGACCTTCATATGACAAGGTCATCAATCCTGGAATTCCAAGGGTTTTCTTTTATCGAAGCCGTAGCTTCTTTGGTTAACTCTGGAAGCTTTATGGCATTTCCTGATTCATATTTTGATTTTGGTAGTTTCTCGGGTAATTTGCTGATCAGCGAGGGTGCTGTGTGGAAATTGGATCTCTAGCTAGTTGCGTATTACCTACTTTAGTCCAGTGCAGATAGAATCTGTACTTATGACCACAAAAGGTTTCGAATGGAACAACTTAAATGCTAGCGTGTTAAAGGACTCGACTAATTGGTAAATGGATATCCCATTCTTTACTATAGCCGATCCCATAGAATCATGACTACTCTGGTTCCTAGAGGTTTTTGAGTGATGACCTGAACTGGGAGATGATTCTATTATCTCAGTGGAGATAACAGATATTGGCATACGGTGCACTCACACGTTCTAGTTATCTTCTCTACTTGCCACATTTTCAGGTTTTAAGGCTTCCTGTTGAGCCTCCTTACTTTGTGTGGAGAGATTTGAAAGGGTTATCATAGTCCATGAGTGGCACTATGACCTGGGTACTCTTTCTGACTTAGGGTGTTAGCTACTATATTGGTTTTGTCGAGATGATAACGAATTTCAAATTCGTAGTCATTTAGTAGCTCGACCCATTGTCGTGGTCTCATGTTGAATTCCACCTGGTAGAATACATGATGCAGGCTTTTGCTCTGAAGTTCATGATAAGACTCATACTTGGCTCATCTACCATCACCTCCTGTATACAAGTCGTATATAATTTAGATTTCACAAAACGTTCAGATGGGTGACTCTGCCCCCGGTCCACAACCAAACAAGGAACAGGAGATAGGGCGGAATCACACATCCTTAATCTTGTTAAGTCTAACTTATATACCACTCTTATGTATATACTTAGAAGCGATAGATTTGCTTAATGAGTTCTTAGTCTCTATTCTTGAACTTGACCTGCGGTACAATGTTTTTCCTATGAGATCTATTGAGGTACTTCGGTAGTTACTGACTTCCAAGACTACTTCGGTGCTTTTCGTTTGAAATTTCCTGTCTACTGAGTAGGCTAGAATGGCAGGGTACTCTTCGCATGGGTACTTCTGATGTTTTGAAACGAGAGAAAACCTAAGGGTTTTGTGTTATGGATTGAAAGAATTTCATCTTACGGCTGATTAAGGAAAAGTTTTCTTATACAACATAAGAATTTTCACATGGTAAGGGCCAGGCCAAACCATATCGAATGAGGATGTCAGAATTTTCACGATGAACTAGATATTAAGTCGTTATGGGATGAATGATTACTAGGGTGATATCCTATGTACCTAAGTTTTCAGCGCTTCTGGTTTTATTCTGTTATTATCACTACAAACCCCTTTTGATTCGAACTTGGCGGGTACTACCAATAGGAGGGTCCTGATAATTTGAAATTATGAACTTTCATGAAACGATCCTTACTAGGTCTCTTTATAATCGCTTGGTGTATACAAGTCATGTATAATTAAGATTGGTAGGACCTTTGACTGAGCAACCCTACCTTAAATCCACAACCAAACAAGGAACAGGAAATGAGGCGGGATTACTCACTCTAAGTCTACAAATCTTAATTATAAATGACCCTTAAGTGTACACTAAGTCATCATAGCTTACCTGTTAGGGTTTCAAATTTTTATATAAGTGCTATGATTTAATTTGAACAGAAGAGTAATCATAATTATAGATAATTATCGGGGTTTGTAAACGTACCAAATTATAGCAGGGTTCTTTGATGCTTTCCCATGTATTGGGATTAAAATCCTCCTGCTCCCCCGTCGTTCTTCTCTGTTGGACAGTCCCTCTTATAATGTCGTATTTCACCACAAAGGTGACATATGGGAATGGTTCCAACATCGGTAGTTGAAGTGATGAACTCAACCGGAGTTCTACAGATGCGGGCGGTATGCCCCTTCATGTTGCATCTATTGCAATGCAGCTCTCGGCAAACTCCATGATGATGGTAGTTGCACTTGCTGCAGTGTGGGAGGTTTCCTAAGTACGGCTTGGTAGGTGCTAGAATAACAGGGCTGATGGGGGTATCGACTGCCCCACTTCGTTGCCCTCTGCTAGGTTCTTGAGTTGAACAATTCCCTTCCTTGTTCTCGAACTTTCGTTTAAGGATATTAGGCTTAAGGTTCGAGGTGTTCTTACAGGTAGGTGCTTGTGGCTGTACTTGGCCATCACCATGATCGGGGTTACCGATAGCATTACTACTAACATTTGCTTTGTTAGCATTAAGGTGTGCCATGACAGCTGTTACAGCTGCTGTGACCGCAGCTTGAAACGTAGCCGCATCTATATGAAGGATTGGTATTTCGCTGGTGGGTTGGTTACACTTCTTTGGAGGCATGATTCTGTTACATGATAAGAAAATGAGTTCGTGAGCGACTATCGTGTCTTTAGATGTATTCTAACCATTTCTATTTATGTATTAATCTTTTGTTTTGCTATATTGTTCTCAATGATTCGACCTGCATCCCTATGATGCAGTCATGGTAAGGAACAGGAATAAGTTTCTAGAATGGTTAGGAACCGAGTATCATCCGAACTAAGTTACCTTCGTTTGGTGGATATCGTTTCCCAATTTTCGAAAATATTCGAAAACAATTCATAACGGTGTCTATATAGAATAGACTTATGAATTTGAGAAGTAATCACTATCAATTAAGATTCCGTGATCTGATTTATTGTTATTAGCTGTGACAGGAAAAGAGGATAAGCTCTAAACCTAATGTGAGTAATGAAATCACTAACTCACTAGGTTGAACGGATTTACTAGTTATTACTTAGATGAAAAGGTGCTCGAACAATTCATATGAATCATGCGTGGTTTTCCTTTGTTCTTTGTTCTATTCTGGATGGTAATGATTTGTTCTCCCCTGGTATCTATAGGGTGTCCTTAATAGGGTAAAGGCACTAAATGATTTCTATAGTTTATCTGTTTCTTTCCTTGGAATTCTCCTAATGAAATTCTGTTGGATCCTCCTTGACTCTTCTATTGATTGCTGGAGTAACTATGTTTATCTAACGGGTGTATACGAGAATGGGAATGTCTAAAGAATCTATGAGAAAAATTTGAATTTTTACGAAGGTGATTCTTTCTGGTCCTTCTATAATCACATGGTGTGTACTGATTATATATAATCCAGATCAAATAGACCTTTGAATAAGTAATCTTACTCTAAAACCACATCCAAACAAGGAAAAGGAAGTAGAGTGAAAATCACATATTCTAAGTCTATAAAATCTCGGCTATATATAACCTTAACGCATCCACTTAGTAATTATAGACCTATCAGAAAAAATCTTTTTAACATTTTCCCAAAGGTATGAAACATACCTCCATGTTATTTTAGTTATGAGTTTGATTCTTGGACTTCTGGATACAAGAACTTAACAAGTTCTCAGTTTTCTTGTTATAGCATCCTAAAATACTCCCATAGTATTTTAGTCTTTATGTTTGGTTCTAGAATTCTTCTGGTACTTAGGTAAGTTTTAGACCAGTTGCAACACTACAATCACTCCCCTAAACACATGGTGGTCATATCTCGGATGAATATAGTTGATCAGGCTATATTGATCCCAGATATGATTACATCATTGTCTAGGTTTAGCTGCAATGTCCAACATCTAAATACTTTAGTTTTGTTCTTCTTGTGATACTCATTTTGATATATATACTCTGCATGTACTTATACTTTTATAAAATATTAATATATTTTTAAAGTATAACTCTTGGTCAGAGTGTTTTTATCCCAAAGGGTTTATAGTTGTATATCTTTTATGACTGATATACTGAGTTCACTATAAACACTGCTCTGATACCAATCTGTCGCACCCCCAAACCAGAATGGAGGAAACATTCGGGGGCGGAGGACTTTAGGTAAGTATCACAACACATGCAATATAGTAATCAAAGTACAAATAACCACTGTATTAATAAGTATAAGTTTTACATAAGTGTTTAAACATTACATATTCAAACACTAAAGTAGGTACAACAGAAGACAAGAGTCGCGGTACGGTACTAGGTAGTCTTCTCAAAAGCTTCGGGAGTGTACCTGCCTACTGGATTCCTGAGAATACAAGTTATTTGAAAAGAGTAGATCAACATTTAAGCTGGTGAGTTCATAAGTATTTTTGTTCTGTTAAGTATACCCTAAGTTCTTTGAATAATTTCACTGGTTTCTCCAGGAAATCCTATATCTCCTGAGGTGATTAACTGATAACCTCAATAGTTTCCCTCTGTAATTACCTAGTTTATACTGATTATACATAACACAATATCGAATTGACAGTTAAATGGGTGTATCTGCCCTAAGCCCACAACCAAACAAGGAACAGGAAGTAAGGCGGAAGTCACACATTTCACTGTCAATCGGACCTTACTTATGTACAACTCTGATGTAGCAACTAAGGAATTATAGAATTAACCACTAAAGGTCTTTTATGTTATACTAGTTTACTGAGATTAAGTGACTAAGTTCCATTGGATAAGTGGTTTAATCCCATAAACCGTTCTCTTTGTATTACTGTTTTGTATTTGTATTCCTTTATGAAAACTTGAAACTGAGAGTGTGCCTGGCTCCACCAGGTGTTAATGAAAACTGTATTAAACCATTGTGTTTTTGTATTCTATAAACTGTTACTTTGAAGGTGTACTTTCGTTTATTTGTTTATACACTAACGTATTGTTAATACCTTTTTAATGAGTAGTTTTTATTATAACCATACTATGACGGATGGTCAGAAACAAACGCTTTGTGGGCGTTTAAACTGGTGATAACAATTGTCACTCATCAAACTGTAGCTAGCAGCCTGAGTGCGGGGTTGTCAATTCCCGATATAGATCTACACACACTTGTTTCGATCCCCGGCTGGAGATTCTGGTTATAATGTCAGGACTTCCTATGTTGTCTAAAATGAATTAAACAACCTGAATATAGAGTCTCATAAAAAGCATATTAAACGTTCATGTATATTAGTTTTGAAAACCCAATCATTCGGAAATAATGATTGACAGTATATTCTTGAATTAAAACCCAATCATTCGGAAATAATGATTGATAGTATATTCTTAGTTTTCCAAACATGTATTTGATAAGTGTAAACCCTTGATTTGTTTTGAATCAAAACCCTGGTTTCTTGTAAAACAGTGTATTCTAGTTTACTTGAATTATGAATTATTACCTCGTGTTTGCTAACTCGGGTACTCTGTATAGTACCTTTGCTAATGCAAACCCGGCAGAATGTATCTTTACTTCTTTAATATGTTATTCATATATTAAAGGTATTATACATATCTTGTTATATTTGAATGTATTTTGGTAATTTCATTGGAAAGTATACAGTCATGAATCATACTTGTATATTTAGTTTTGAGTCATAAATTATACCTATTATAATTTATATGTTCTATCGGATTAGCATGAATTCTCATGGATGAACACCTTTGCTCAGCCTGATACAAAGGTGAAGATACCAAAAGGAGTAACCTTTTGTACTAATATATGTATAATATATATAATTAAGAAGGAAACGACCTTCGGACAAATAATACAACCTTAATTCCACATCCAAACAAGGAAAAGAAAATAAGATAATTCATTACTCCTAAGTCCTTCAAATCTTATTTATATATTTATACATATATAAACATGACTTTGGCATTTATATTTTAAAATAGTTTATAAAACATTTTTCAAAGAATTTAACATGGCTTTACGTTATTTTGGAAGTATTTGGTAATTCTTAAAAGCATACGAAAACTTTATGTGTGATTATTATCACACACAGTTATTAACACAATTTAATATTGTGTTAAACTTGTATTCCCCCCCTAAAAGCATTTAAAAAAAACCATTGCAAAGGTAAATTATAGGGGTATGAACTCACTTTGATAAGCGGTGATTCGGGCAGCGTTTCGTTTCCCGAAAAAGAGTTTGTTTGACGAAAAACCGGCTCCAATCGGGCAGAGTTTCGATAGGAGAGAGGATGAATTCTTGAGAATTCCGGGGCTCCGGGGCTTGCTTCGGGCTTTAGACACGATACCGGGGCCTTGGGGGTTGTTTGTGAAGTTATGGAAGTGAAAAGGGTGAAAAAAGAGCAAAAATGGTGAAAAAAAGGTTAAGAACCGGAGGGTCTCGCACCCTTTATATAGGGCCGAAGCCTCTGTCCGAAGCTGCTTAGTCATCAGCAACGTGGCAGCGAAGGAAGCAGACGCGTGTCTCGGTTCGGACAGGTGGCGAGGGCTCGGTGAGGCGGTTCGCTGCTGGCCGCTTCGGATAGGACCAGCCTTCGGTCCAATGGGAGGGTGCCACGATGCGAAGGGGGGTGTCCGAGGGTGGTGCGCGGGGTGTCTCCTGCGAAGGTGGCCGAGAGGGATTGGACCGCGGACTTGGTCGAATCAGCAACTGCCACACGAAGGTTCGAACCTATCATCGGGTGACACGTGGAAGCCTCGCATGCGAGGTGACGTGTCCGAAGTGTGACTCAGCGAAATTTCCCGGTTTTCAATATTTTCTTGATTTTTGTGCCAAAAACTTGCGAAAATCATAACTTTCGCATACGAGCTCCGTTTTTGACGTTCTTTATATGCACGCGTAGGTAAAATCATGCTCTACGACTTTCGTTTAGACTTCGTCGGCTGATTTTGACTTTATTTTTAATATTATTATTTTAAACAGACCGGGATGGGAATCCGTTAAAAATTCATAACTTTTTCATCCGACGTCCGTTTTCGCCTGTCTTTTTACCGTTGTGCTACTTTTGACGAGACCTTCGATTATCGTTTAAGTTGCGTCGGCTAAATATTGATTGATTTATATTTCGAATTTTTAGCTGTCTACTGCTAAACCGAAACTTCGAAAAATCAATACTTCCTCATACGAAGTCGGATTTTCACGTTCTTTTTATGAACGTTCTCGGTTTAACATATTCTATAAGTTTCATTTAGATTGTTAAGGCTAAAAATCCTTTTATCGAAAATTCGCTTTTTACACTGAATAATGTTTTGCCGATTTTACCGCGGATTTTCGATTGGTCATAACTTCTTCGTTATAACTCGGATTTCAGTGTTCTTTATGTTTTTGGAAACCTTGTTACAAACTCTACCACTTGGTTCATCCTAATTACGATTATTGATCAATTTATTTTTGACCAAAATTTGACTGGTGTCACAGTATAGCATTTTATGAGTGAGCATTCTTCGCGTACTTTTTTAAGTACTAACAAAAGTCCTGAGATTATAACCAGAGTCTCCTTGCGGGAGAACATGCGTTTGTGTATAGATCTATACGGGATTGACAATCCCGCACCATAACTGCTAGCTATAGTTAGGCCGGCAGGCGTGGGTGACAAAGTCATTTTGATTCCGACACCTGAAGAACGTCGTTCATGCAATTCAATGGTCAAGTATGGTTATAACAGCTCATAAATTTGGTACTAAGAATATACGATTAATGTATGAATGGTAATAACTTCAATTAGTTTTATTATAAAGTAATAGAACAACTATACATATTAGAGTATTCAAAGTTTTCCGAACTTACTATACATACTGGTGATAGCCAGGGTTTTCATGTAAAAGGGGATTTCCCATTCAAGCAGCAATGCACAACACATTTAATGATAACCAGGCATATGAACTAAAACATTATGAGATTCAGTAACAAAAACACACATGTTAGAAAATATTGGATTTTCTTGGAAACATATAAATATTTTCATTGATTCATTAACAGATTTTCCTTACAAAAACATGCTTATAAACTCACCAGCTTAATGCTGATACTCTTTCAAAACTTATTGTATTCTCAGGAAATCAGTAGACAGGTACCTCCCGTAGTTTTTGAGAAGACGGAGCGTATAGAGTCACGTCTTTTACATTTTGTTATACTTTTGATGTATATAAATATGAATCAAACAGATGTAAATATTTTACTTATTCAATGTAATGGTTGTGTTTACTATGATTACTATGATGCAATTGTTGTGATACTACACACAACGTCCTCCACCCCCAAACGTTTCCGCCATTTCGGTTTGGGGGTGTGATGCCTTTGCTATGGGGTTTTTTGGGACGAAACTGTTTCGTTGCAAATTCTGTTTGCTATTTGTCTTTTGCAACGGAATTTCAGCTTTTTGCAACGGATTCCTTCCCTAGCAAAATCGCGTTTTTCTTGTAGTGCACCACCAAATCTCACTTTCAAGCTCAGAACTCACAAGAGGCACTTAGGGTTTCATTTTTAGGGTATAGGGTGATGGAGGCTGATCAATAAAATATCCAAAGGTGGTTTAAGTTGTTTAAATAGGCTGAAAACCCTAAAAATTAGGGTTTGCCCAATCCTTGCGTATGCCTAACGTACTCCCACGTACACCGAACGTAAGTGGGTCAACCCGCGATCATTCAGAGAACTAATACATTGAGCGTACTCATAGAGTACGCCCCACGTACTAGGTAGGGACCAACATTAAATGAATTAAGAATTAAAGGGCTAAAAGGAAACATACAATTTACGAATGTTACAGTGTTTCTCGGTTATTCTAGTGTATCCAAGGCTTACAGGGTATTCATTGTTTCAAGGGAAACTGTTGAGGAAACAAATCATGTCTCTTTCGATGAAGACTCATTTGTTCATGATCGGGTGATCATCCCTTATCAATTCTGAATGAAGTTACTTACCGTCCTTCAGACTATGTTCCTAATTTCTTGCCTAATAACAATGAGCCTATTGTTCCAAATGTTGATCAAATCATCAACTCACAACCTATCTCTGAAGATCAGCATGTCCTCTCTGAAGAAGTTGAGCTATCTAACCGTGAAGACTCTGCTCAATGTAATACAAATGAAAGTTCTAATTCAAGAATTCTTCGAGATCATCTTAAATCTCAAATCATTGGAGATATAAATTTTGGGATTCTCACTCGTAGCATAGGTAGCAGTAACTTCTGTAGTTTTATGAATTTTTATCGATGATTGAACCAAAGAATGTTGATGACGCCCTGAAAGAAGCTGGCTGGATCAAGGCCTTGCAGGATGAGCTGAATGAGTTTGAACGTCATCGTGTGTGGACTCTTGTTCCTAAGCCTCAAGGAAAAAATATCATTGGCACTTGCTGGGTATTCAAGAATAAGATGGATGAAGATGGGATTGTCATAAGAAACCAAGCTAGACTTGTGGCTCAAGGTTTCTATCAGCTGGAAGGGTTAGACTATGATGAAACATTTTCTATTGTTGCTTGACTTGAAGCAATTAGTTTGTTTCTTTCATTTGCTTCATTAAAGAACTTCAAAGTCTATCAAATGGACGTCAAGACTGCCTTCTTACATGGAGATCTTCAAGACAATTTTTTTCTAAAATGACCTCTAGGGTTTGAAAGTGAAGAGTTTCCAAATCATGTGTATCGTCTTGATGAAGATGTCTATGGATTAAAGCAAGCTCCTAGAGCTTGGTATGACACATTGGTGAGCTCTATCCTTGCAAATGGATACAAACGAGGAAAGATTAACAACAGTTTGTTCATCAAGCATTCAAGATCTCACATAATTCTTGCTCAAGTGTATGTTGATGATATCATTTTCAGATCCACTTATGAAAAGATAAGTTCAAAATTCGCGGAGATTATGGATAAGAAGTTCGAGATGAGCATGATGAGTGGACAAACATTCTTTTTGGGTCTGCAGGTTAAACAACTAACTGATGCAATTTTTGTTTATCAAGCTAAATATATGGCATACATGCTAAAGAAGTATGATTTCTCTGATTGGAAGCCATCAAAGACTTCGATGTCCTCATCAGCGTCTATTGGCGCTGATGTGAATGCAACTCTATATTGAGGAATAATAGGCTCTCTACTCTATCTTACTGCCAGTCGCCCTGACATTATGTTTCCTACTATATTTTTTGCTCGTTATCAAGCCAGTCCTAAGGAATCTCATCTTCTTGCTATAAAAAGAATTTCTTGCTACTTAAAGCGTACACCCAATCTCAGGTTATGGTATCTACATGATTATGAGTTCAAGATGGTGGGATACACAGATTTCGAACATGGTGGTTGTGGAACTAATCGTAAAAGTACTTGAGGAGGATCTCAAATGCTTGGAGATAGACTGGTAAGATGGTCCAGCAAGAAGCAAACATCAGTGGCTTATTCTAGCGCTGAAGCTGAATATGTTGCCGCTGGAAGGTGTTGTGCTCAGATTTTTTGGATTTAGAATCAGCTCTTAGATTATGGTCTAAGCTTCTCAAAGACCCCCATCTAGTGTGACAACACCAGTTCCATTCAGATGATACAAAATCTAGTGCAATATTTCAAGACCAAGCACGTTGATATCCGTCATCACTTCATCAGGGACATCGTTCAAAAGGGAAAAGTGGAGTTGTTCTACATTCCATCCACCGATTAGCTGGCTGACATTTTGACCAAGGTATTGGACAAGAAGACTCTAAACAAATTGATTGTAGATCTTGGCATGCTTTCAATGACTTAATTGTTTTCTAACTCATTTGAGTTAACATTGCTTCTGCTTTCTTTCTAACAACACATACACATAAAAACAAATGCTGCTTTTATTATGTTTACAAATTTTTACATAGTTTACTTAAGCTTTTGTTCTAGTATTTACAAGTATTCTCTTTTCTCTCTTTTATCTATCTTTCAGGCATATCTAATATTTATCTGCATCTCGTTCCTTTAGGGTTTGCAAGAACTGGAATCATCCAGAAAGATCTCAATGCTCTTAGTGTTGAGAAAAAGAGTGGCATCATGTCCTCTTGTTCTTGTGAATACCCTTCTTCTCCTCCACTCACTATTATGGATACAAGGAGCAACCATTAATGTTGTAAGTCTTGTTTTCATATACTGACTCATAATCCAATAAAACCTCAAATTCCCTCGTGTTGATCTTGACAACACGATGGTTTCATGGATTTGAGCCAGTTAACTCGTTGGTTACAAAGATTGTTTTCTGCTCCTCTCTTGCTTTTGATGAATATGAACCTTGACATCCATCTATAATGTTTCAATAATAAATGGCTTCATCACTCTTAGTTTATAGTGAGATGTATTGTATATTGATGTGCTTATCCTTGCCCGTGTTTTCTTTTATAGCCAAACTTGAAGGGTAGATATCTAAAAAAAAGGAAATTAATTAATGTGTAGTTATTTCAAAAGTTATTATCTACGCAAATGATTGTGTGCCTTTATGATTCTTCTAAAAAGGCTATGTAGAGGGCCTCTAAAAAGGCTGTATATTCTATTTCCTCGTTTGACTAACTCTTTTATTTGTATTCTTATATTATTTGTTATTTAATATTTTGTACCATTCTTATTGAGTTTGACGGTGGCACTTCTCAAGACAAGTATGTAACCATTAATTATTTATTGTACCTAGAAGCATGATATTGTATGTGCCTAAATCTATCTAAGTATCTCATCAACGAGACCATCTGGTGAGACAATTGAGTCACCCACTCACGCTGATTTTCTAGCATAGTCTAAGCTTTCAAAGTGAGATTGCCTGGTCCAAATTAAAAATTCTAGTAAGGCCTTGACATCCACTCTTGTTCAATTATCTCTTACCTGACTTTGTCCCTAGAAGTATGCTTGTAGTATGCATCAAGTCTCATCTTCTACTAAAACATTGAGCATAACCCAATGGCTTACCCTAATTGCATAGTCATTAGCATAAGAGTTACTTATCTAGTGCTTAAATTACAAATGGTTATTCATGTCCGTGACCTCCTAGTCTGAGGTATGACATGGTACCATAATGAATTAACGTTGAATCCTTGATTCTAGACTGCAACTAACTCTATGACGCAAGGATTGAACCATTTCTTGCTGACGGGTTATCAATATTTATGATTCACGATGATTTCAACTCAGCATGACTAAAGCAATCCATTCTCTTCCTACATTCTTCTTTAAAGCTTTATGATTCAACGTAATGTACAATACGCTGATGAGAGCTTGAAAAATCATTCTCTCCTTAAATTCTTCTTTAGAATTTTAGGATTCAGTGTATGATACCAGACGCTGATGAGAATTCGAAAAATGTTTGCCAATGGGTACATTTCATACCGAAATGTATTACACGAATCATACCACTCTTGCCCTTTTCTTCTAATAAAAGTCATTAATGAGTAAGTGTATGAAACCACATGCTGATGAGATCTCGCAATACTTTGTCAGTGAATGGTAGTTTAAGCCTATACTATCATGAGACATCACAATCTTACACGACTGCAAGCTGAAATTCTGCTACTCTAGTCGCTTCCTCCAGTCCTACATTTACCGCTGATGTCAAAAAGGTGAATCATCTTTACTGCTGACTACTGAAGAAATCTTGCTCGTTGTTATTAATAAGAAAAAGCAAAATCCAAGGGGGAGTCATGATGACATCTATAATGGGAAGTCAACATTCGTTAAAGCTAAAGAACTCAATATATGAATCTTGTTAAAGAACTTAAAATTGATGAATTCAGATGGGTTAAGCATGAGATCTTGTTAAAGAACTTAAAATTAAACCGACAATGGGAAGTCACACCTTATGATCTGATGAGTCAAACACTCTATACACTAACTGTCAGCATCAGCATCTACATCACCATCTGCGTCAACATATCAAGTCTATTAGCGTCAATGTGAAGATAGTTATTCTATGTATTCTTTTGTATATTAGTTAATGATACGAAGATATCTTTGTGATATGGATCGGTTCTTAGTATATATTAGATACAATCCCTTTAATCAAGGGATATACCTGTATAGATTAGTATATATTCAACATTTGGGTGAAACCCTAATGTAACCCACGGCTTGGTGTCGTAATCGTCTTTCTGACAATCCCTTTTTTGGTGAAAGACAATTTGTTGAATCCTCTATGTTATTTATTTTTCTATTTTTTACTTGCTTTGATTAGTTTGCTTTTGTTCTTTATACTTGAAGTGTATCCGATCAACCAAAACCTTAACTTTCATCTAGATTGCTTATGATAATAAGTGATCTATCTATGATTCAAATTTTACGACGCACATAGTGGTGTCGGTTTAATCACGAAACTTCAAAGAAGCATAACTTCTTCATACGAAGACGGATTCGGGCGTTTTATACATCACCAAAAAATCGTATTCATGTTTCCTACATGTTTATGATGATTACTTTGGCTAAAAAGTAATATATATATATATATATATATATATATATATATATATATATATATATATATATATACTTTGTATTTTATAAATGAAGGTTTATATTTAATTCTATTGGAATTTGAAAATGGGGTGTTACATAATAATTAAGGATTGAATCAAATTATTTAGACTTTTTCCTTAGGTTAGATGGAAATTCTCTCCCACCTCATCACTTTCTTTCTGAATTCTAACTTCTATTTTTTCTCCCTTTAGAATGACTCATTTACTATGGGATCTTCCTCGATTTTGATATCAGGAAAGACGTCCGTAATGAGCATATCTCTTAAATCATTACTGCATCAGTCTTGACGAAGTTGTTATTCCTATAATCATGTAGATTTGTAAAAAAGGTATCTTGCCTCATTATTCTATGTGATCGATGTTCTAGAATGATCTTTTGTGTACATATGAAATGAATTTGCATTTGAGTGAAATGTTTCACCAAAAGGCCTGACAAGAGTGATTTGAAAAATCATCAAAAGTTCATGATTTCATTCAAATTGAAGAATAGAGTTTAGTATGTAATCAATGAAAGCTACATAGACACACTCGAGAATCTCAATGTTACCATTGACAAGAGTTTTGCTATAGATCTTGTGCTTGGATAATTCATTAGTCCTTTTGATAATTTCAACATGATTTATCATATGAATAGTATGGAGAAGAAATTGATGGGATTCATAAAAACTTCTCCATATTCAAGAAAGTGGAAAGGAATTAGATTTATTATTTGATTGCAATTATAACCTTTAAGAATGTTTTTGAAAGAAGAGGAAATGTTTGAATCCTAAATGGTAAGGAACAGTTTCGGCCAGAACTTTCCATTGTGAAGGAATGAAATTGGCACATCCTTTATTCCACGCAACCATGATTTAAAAGAGAGAAGTTGCAATTAATGAAAAGATAAGGATTAAAGGAAAAGAAGTTGCCCTAAGTACTTTGAAGAAAAGTCAAATGTTTGACTCTACATCAAATACTTAAATAATCAAACTCCAAGTACATTCAATCCGTGGTTCCTTGATGCATGATGTGGTGATCACATTTGGATGGCATTGTAGGATCTGAATGAAAGAAGGAAAAATGGTGCATGTCTCGATGATTGAGGAATTTAAGCTTATGATTAGTATTGGATTTAGGATAAACTAGTTATTTGCTATTACTCTTTGGAGTTTAGAAACGAAAATTTCATTTTATGCGTTGTATAAACAGTAATTTCAGTTTTCATTTAATAATATAAAGGTGACAATTGAAGGTTATATAGATGGACGTTTAAAACTTTTTATTGTAATTGGCATTCATGAAATGGTAGTTTGAGTTTATAATAATAGTAATGATGACTTAAACATTGATTCCTCTAATAATTTAGATGTGATTCTTGTAATAATTCGACTTTGAGTTGGATAATGTATGTGAGTCTTGTATGTTGGCAAGACGACTTGGTCACCATTCACATGCGCATGTAATCGAGACAAGGGATTGTTAGATCTTGTACACACTAATCTTTGTGGACCATTCAGATTCACCACAAGGGACATCATAAACTATTACATAATATTTAATGATAGTTTCAGTAGATGTTATTATGTTTATATGATTATGCATAAGTCATATACTTTGAAAAAGTTTCAAAGTGTATCAGAATAAAGTAGGGAATCAATTGGAAATGAAGATAAAGGGGTTTCCAATCCAAAAGGAAATGTGACTGCCTTAGTATCAAGTTCTATAATCATCATAGATGATTGTGGAATGGTTTCCATAGTTGGTTTCTCAAGGATACCATAATGTAATGATGTTACTAAAAGGAGAATCGAATGATATATGGTTCGACCTATGATGAGTCGTGCTTCGCTACCAATTTCATTTTGGGAATATACACTTGAAATATGTAGAGAATTTTAAACCTTGTAACCAACTAAGTAGGTTTCAAGACACTTCATGAAATGTGGAGTTGGAAAGTTTCATGAAATTTTAGTCTGGTGTTGTGAGGTCTTTCATTAGACTAAAAACCAATGACCACCTTGAGTCGCGATTTGAGAAGCATTACATTGTTGGGTATTCACTTAAGACTTTTGATATTTGTTGCTTGAATATCCCTTGTGATAAAGAACACACAAACACACACACACACACACACACATATATATATATATATATATATATATATATATATATATATATATATATATATATATATATATATATATATATATATATATATATATATATATATATATATATATATATATATATCAAGAAGTGATTGGGAGTCATATTGATCTTGAAGAAATTCGAGATATGACCAACAATGAACCAATAGTTGGCACTAGCTCTCAACTTGAGGTTGAAATACAAGTTGAGTCAAATGACATAGGCTTACATATTAGAAAGATCTAGTAGAGTTAGGGCACCTCCCAAGTATTATGAGTTCCATCTAAATGTGGAAAGAGACACATTTATTAGAGATACAACATTGATCAATTTGGATAAGCCTAATAGCTACTAGGAAGAAATGGTGGACCCTATGACTTCCATGAAAAGAGTCTAAGCATAGCGAAATTCAGTCCATGAAGGATAACCAATTTTGAATTTGGTTAATCCTAAACCCAGTGTTATAACAATGGGTTGTATTTAGATCTTCAATATGAAGAATAATATGGATAGGAATGTACACACATTCAAATCTAGTATGATGAAAATGGGTTTGGCTCAAACTCAGGAAATGGATTATGAGGATACATTCTCACTAATAGCTAAGAAAGGTCTATTTGGTTATTTGTTACCATTGTTGTCTTCTTTCATAATGAGATATAGTAGAATGGATGTTTAAAAGGCTGTCATTAACATGAAACTTTAGAGGGGTGTGTGAAACATCCTAAAATGATATAAACCTATAAAATATTCAAACAAAGTGTGTAATATTGATGAGTCTATTCATAGGTTTAGACAAGCATCACGTAGCAGGAATCTGTTCTTCAATGAGAAAGTAAAAGAGTGTTGTCTTTCTAGAAGTTCAGATGAGTCTTGAGTACATGTGAAGGCTAGTGTGATTGTCATTCTCTTCCTGGTATTGCATGTTAATAACAATACTACTCATAAGAAACATTGTACCTAAGTTTCAAGGTGCAAAAACTCAGGAGTTGTTTTGCTATGATAGACATGGGGGAAGCAACAATGATACTTGGTCTCCTGATCTAAAAGTATAAATTGAAATGTTTAATAGAATTCAGTTAAATCACAATGTGTTGGAAGGTTTCAACAAGAAAATCCTAAAAAGGATTTTTTATATGCTTCATAGCAACGAGTTGAGTGAATATCAAAGGTCCTTTGTACTAATCATGAAAATGACAAGATAAGTCTAGCCATATATGCTACAGATATAGGATTGACCATGAATGATATGACTTGTGCTTATCCTGGTGTCTAAGATGTTTGAGTATCATGAGATTGTTCAAAAATGTGTCTAAGTGGATTGCTAGACAACTGTCAAGAACATTTTGAGGTATTGAAAGATACCAAGGAATGGTTGCTTGTAGACAGCAGATAACATGATTGAGAAGAGTTATATTGACATGAATTAGAGAGATGAATTTGAGTCATAGTCTAAATGGATATTCATTTTTGAGTTGTAGCATGAAAGGTTTCATGTAGGAGATCGTGGTAGATTTGACAATATGAGTAAGACTACACTAGTACAAGTGAAGTATCCAAGGAGCGTACCTGGACAAGAAAACTTCATAGTTTACCTTGGATTCGTTTTGAGCAACAAATTGCCATTAGAAATATTATATGACACTGCAGTCATATTGACTAAGGATTCTTGAGATCATAGAAGGAGGAAAATCCACTACATCCAAGAAAAGGGCTGACGATCGAGATCTACTTGTGAAGTGAATATTTTTTGATGATTCATTCACAATAGTGATGACCAAAGGAAAACATAATGTGCATGCTAAGAGCATTGGCATGAGAAATGTTGACAAACTTAGTTGTTATGTCGATTACCCTGAAACATTTATAACAATAGATAAATCTGTAATTGTTATGGCGATTAAGTAATAGGGAATTAGATATATTCAAAGTGCATGATACGATAGAACAATTAATTTATTATTGTTTTTCATTTTGCGTGTTACTTCCTGAATATTAATTTATTTAAAATGCCATAGTAAGTCATACTTCTGGAAGTAGGTATTGATTTAAGATTGTCATGAATCATTTGTAGATTGTCCATAGAGATTGGGCATTGCATAGGGATTGTTGTAATATTCATGAGCAATTATAAATTAGGATTTTGAGTATTGGTTAAACCCATGCTTAGATATTACTTCATGGATTCAATCACGAGTAAATCTAAGATGATGATATTTTCTATTCTTCAAATAGAGATATATAAGTCATATTTTGAAAATAAGTTATGCATTGGTTTACTCCAATACATCTCGTAACTAGGTATTATAAAGTGTAATTATATGCATGATTTGGTGAGTAAAATGTATGATTCTATTTTCAAAGTTTATTCATTCCTTTTTCCTTAACAGGAAAAGTGATATCTTTAGGCCCCTCAATGATTGTTGTCGACATTTATAGTGCTTGGTCAAGCCCAGCCTAAATTGATGTGTTCAATTAGTAGTCTAAATTCAGTCGTCATAAATTAGAAATAGAGAAACAGAATCTTGGACTATGATATTATTTCTAATCCATATCTCTTTTCCATACGATATCTTGTAGAACAAAGGGATATTTGATCACTTATCATAGGGAAAATGTTTGATTTTATCAGAGTTCGACAGTAGTTGTGGAAAGCACTCTTTACTGGTTATTCAAAGTCTATATTTGCAATGTAATTTGACGACTTGTACAAGTAAGAGATTGTTCGAGTAAGTGTCAACAGTCATAACTAAATTGGTCAAAGTCATGATTAAATTGATATAACTTTATGTAATAAAAGTAAAGTCCCTTTTAGGTTACCATTAAAAGCTAGAAATAAATTGAAATGACTTTAGGGAGAGAGAGAGAGAGAGAGAGAGAGAGAGAGAGAGAGAGAGAAAGAGATAAAATGATTTTTAATTTATTATGTGATTAAGAAATTAATTAGAAGTAATCAATAATTAATTATGAATTAATTAGAGATAGTCAGAATTTATTAATTATTAATCAAAATTAATCCGGAATTAATTCAGGATTAATTGGAATTAATTAAAGGTACAAGGAGTGAATTGTAATTATTCAGTAGTTGAATAAAAGATGCAATTCTAGAAGTGTCCATGGCATGGACAGTTTTGGGAGTATCTTTAGGGTTTCCAGAAGCCTCCTGGTTGTTGATAAGGACATGATTTGAATTGAGATTAAATCTATTATTTAATTATTTAAATATGGATTTATCTGCAGGTTTCCAAGACTATAAATAGGACCTGTGGGCATCTAAGTTTCGTGGCTTATCATACCTAGAAGGTAGATAACAAAATTCTCTTCTTTTATCCTCTCTCCTCGTGTCTTTCTAGTGCTCTAGGGTTTTGGGTGTGAACCATTAGAGGCGTGTATACTTTTGACGCTCCTTTTCCATGGATATTAAAGATCTCAAGAGATTAACATATTTGATTATGTTAGAGGTATGCTTTCTTATCTATGATTTTCTATTACCATTAAGTTTTAGTTTTTTTTTCATAAAGTATGTTTCTATTAATCATGTAAAGATATAGATCCTTTTACGTTCCATGTACCCATAAGTGATTATGTGATATTTCGTAAGTGCATTGTTATTGTAATCTAAAAAACCTAATAACTGCTTCCTTTGCTTCCCTACTTGCTACGATGTACTCTGATTTACAAGTAGAATCATCCACCGTCTACTGCTTGGAACTCTTCCAATTCACCGCTCCACCATTCAATAGAAATACATATTTAGATCGCAATAACTAGTATCACGTTCTGTTTGAAAGCTGGCATCACTATAACCATTCACCTTAAGATCATCTTTTCTACCAAAAACCAAGATGATATATTTTGTATTTCGTAAATACTTAATAATGTTTTTCACTGTTGTCCAATGAGTCATGCTAGGATTTCCATGACATCTGCTAACCATGATCAAAGCATAAGCCACATCAGGTCGAGTACAGGTCATAACATACATGATCGATACGATAGACGAAGCATATGGGACTCGACTCATAATATTTATTTCCTTGTCACTACTAGGACATTAAGTTTACTCAACTTTACAGTATGACGCATCGGTAAATCTCCTTTCTTGGAATTCTCCATAATGATCCGCTTCAATATGTTATACAAGTAAGTACTCTGGCTAAGCCCAAGAATGTACGTAGCCTCTCCTAGATCCTTCATATCGAAATATTTCCCAAGCCAAGATTTTACTTCTTGCAAAGTTGGAACATTGTTTCCTATAAAGGATTATGTCAACCACATACAAGACTTGGAAGGTCACCACACTCTCACTAGCTTTGACATGCATGCGAGTATCGTCATCACTTCTTGAAAATCCAAACTCTTTGAAATTTTCATGGAAGGAAAGATTCTAGCGACGAGATGCTTGTTTCAGTCCATAGATGGACTTCTCAAGCTTACAAACTTTATTATGGAATTTTTTCATGTTCAAAACCTTCCTGCTGAGCCATGTAAACATCCTCAATCAATTTCCCATTATGGAAAGCAGTTTTAACATCCATTTTCCATACCTCATAGTCATGATAAGTAGCTATGGAAAGCATTACCCTAATTGACTTATTCTTGGAAACTAGTGAAAATGTGTCATCATAGTCAACCCTTGTGTTTGAGTAAATCCCTTTGCAACCAAACTTGCCTTGAAGGTATGTACATTACCATCCATTGCTGTCTTCTTATTGAAGATGCATTTGCACCATAATGTCTTTCGACCAGCCGTGTGATCATCTTAAGTCTATACTTGGTTATCATACATGGATTGGAACTCGCTATCCATTACCTCTTTCCAGTTTGCAACCCCACTTCTTGTAGGTACTTCGGGAAGCTTCTCTTCCAATGAACCTTTTGGCCACAATGAAGGCACACAAATTCTTTGGGGTCACCCACAGGAGGGGCATCAAAGTTGACATTTCCCTTTGACTCACTGGACTCTCTAATGTGGGTTTTCCCTTTCCACTTAGGTTGGGAATATGCATTTATCTTCTTGCCTCGTATTGTTGAATAGCCATGATCGGGTCAGTTGCAACACTGTTCGAATGAGACTTCTTCATTCCTGCTTTAGTTGTTTGCAATAGATTGTGAAGCTTGATCAACTTGGCTTAAGTATTATTCAAATGATAGATCAATATGAACTGATCATAACTACTGGGCCAAGATTTGAGATCCATTTCAATGGAAATCTTCTTATCAAAGTTCACATTGATCTTTTCATATCTCTCCACACGTCTTTGTGTTTTCTTCACATGAGCACACACAAATTCCTCATCTTTCAATTTCACACCATGAGGGCCTTGACAACTTTATAACGCTCTTCTCTCTCTTTCTTGTGGAACATTTGTGAGAGATCTTGGTTCATTTCATAAGGACAATAGTCCTCATAGGACTTTTGAAACTCATATGCCATGGTTGCAATCATGATGCAAGCAACCCTTTTGGCATCGTCAATGTGTTGATTGTAATCAACAAGTTCCTCAAGAGTCGCAGTTTCTTTGTTTATTTCTGGGATTGGATTCTCGGGAACATACTCTTTGTTCTTGTATCTCAATGTCATATTAGGATAAGTAAGCTTGTCCTTTGAGATGATCGACAAAAGAGTGAAGTTTTGAGTGGGTGGATGAGGAAGAGAATAGCACCATTTCCAGAAATCTAAAATAAGAGAAAAGATTTTATTTAGTTGATTCAATCCTTAATATTTTAACCCAAATTAATATTCAAGGCTACGAACTATAAATAAAATTCGAAATTAAGAAGAGGGATGTCGTAATCTAATCGCGAATTTATTTTAGGTAGGTAAAGCACTTTACCAATTTCAATCTAATATGAAATTCCTAGATCTTTTGAGATTCATTGAACTATTCAATGGCATGTTTAATCTTGAATTATGCTCTTCAATTTGTGACTGGGATGCCGAGGATCACAAACAAGATGTGAATAACCAGGCAAACCCGTGTGACATCCTCAATGTTGTTTATGATGTCTCATTGATGTGCTTGTTAACCACACACACTCCATCAACAACCATAAATTCGAGTATGTCCCATCATTTCATCTTTGTAGTCCCACAATAGTGTGTCAGATAACCAGGCACGATCCACTAACGACCTTCAAAGAAATGATGTGCGTTTTCATGGATTAGCATACAATTTCACATTTTTCCTAAAGTAACTAGAATGGGATTTTATAAAAGGTTATAGTACTTTATACATTATACTTTTCATGTGATTAGTTTCCTTTCAAACATGTTCGGCTAACGAACCTCCACCATACAAAGAAGTGGTGGGTGAAAAGGACACCCATTCGACAGTCACTTTATAAGCCGTTTCCTTAAACCTTTCTTATAGTGTGACTTTGTGACTGAGACCTACTAACAATTTGACTGGATTTTAGTTATACATAATGTAATATACTCTTCTACATATGTATAGGGTGTATTTTAAAACCTTTTCAAAACACAAGGTTTAAATTTAATTGTCTAAATTAACATTTAATAATTAATTTATTTAAAGCAATTTTAAATTTAACATTTACCTTTTAATTAGACCATTAAATAAATATATATTAAATTCCATAAAGGATAATTCAATTCCATTTAATTATCTTATAATTAAATATTTTGTTTCCTTTTATATTTACTTCCTCAAAATTTGGATTATGGTTTTGTAATTATCTAAAATTAATAGTTTGGATTTTAATAAGATAAAATAGCATATAATGACTAATAATTAACCTATAATTCGAATTAGGCAAGAAAATCTCGAAATCCTGAATTAATCAGAAGATGCGCTGCATCTAGCCCTAAGCGCACCGCGTCCTATGATTAACAATTTTTTTTTTCATTTTCAAGTTTCATCTCTATGCATTAATAACTTAATAAGCATGGCTCTAATACCACTATTGAGGTTTTTTGTGACAACCCGAAATTTCTATTCTGTACAACCATTCAATTCAATAGAAGTCAGAATAGTTTCTGCTAACTTTCAAGCTTTTTGGAATAAGTTTGAGTGTTTTTAAGTTAGTACTTCAGGAGATATCAGGAGAGAGGATGCCCTAGGGTTTATTGTGCAACAATATTATTCCAAAACTCCAAGAGTTTGGAGTTTACGGCCTAAACAAAGGTGTTTACGGCCGTAAACCCTAAAAGGGGGTATAAATATGACATTTAGTCATATTTTACCATTTTTCACATTTTCAAGATCCAAATCTCATTTCTCTCTCAAGTATCATCCAACATTTCTTCAAGATCTTCAACTTGTAAGTGTTTCTTACCCTAATAAGTTGATATATACCTTAATCTAGTGATCTAACATGATTCCATCCGTGAAATCATTCCAAAAAGTGTAGATCTTCAAGTTTCACTAAGAACACCAAGAACACACACTAGTGTTCTTGGACTTTTAGCACCTTTTCAAGCTTCTACATAGTAAGTACTTCTATCCTAGAATATTATAGAGCTTGTTATACTTCTAAACATGAAGAAAACACCCAAGAAACCAAGGATCAAAGGTGTTTACGGTCCAAGATGTTCTTGGACCGTAAACCCCAAAAAGGGTGCCAAAGTGTGCCCTAGTCCCTTCTAAGCCTTGGAAACTAGCCTAGATCCCTTACTTGATGTGTTTAGTACATGAAAACATCAAAAGACCATAAACCATTTGGGTTTACGGCCGTAAACCCAAAGGGAAATGGTCCAAGGACCGAAAACTCCTAAAAGGAGTGAAATGGTGCCCTAATCTCTTCCTAAGGCTTAAACATGAAGTGGGAATGCTTCTTGTGATCTTTAAGGCTTCAAAACACAAGATGGTGAAAGAAACATAAGTTTACGGCCGTAAACTCATGGGTTTACGACCGTAAACTCAATGAGTTATGGTCACAAAACCGTAAACTCCAATAAAGGGTCCCCTTGAACCCTAAACTCATTAGCAATGTCCTACAACACTTAGATGCAATCCTTATGACTTATAGCACTTAAATAAGGTGTTTTACATGTCTTAGGATGTGTTAACTTTGTTAATTAGTTGTTTAAAGACAAATTGGATACATATATGTGATATTATATGTTAACTAGGATCATTGTGTGTGTACAAGTCTTCACTTGACACCTAGCATCCTATACATTCCGTTCATCCAAACCACTCACTACAGGTGAGTTCATACCCCTTAATTAACCTTTTAAATGTTTTTAAATGCTTTTATGGGGGGGGGGGGATACAAGTTGAACTATTATAGTTATTATATCAATCACATGTGATTAATAACTACCAAACAAGTGGATTTCTTACTTTTCAAACTGTGTTATCAAACTGTTTTACAAACTCTTTTACATATCAAATACTTTTATTAAAATCTTTTAACTTATATTCTGTGTATCTATATGGATATAATTATATAAGTAGGATTGAAAGGACTTAGGACTGATAGCTCACCTTACTTCCTGTTCCTTGTTTGGTTGTGGACTTAGGGTATTCGGGTTATTTGTCCGAAGGTCGTTTGAATCCTAGTTATATATCAAGTATATGTGTATAGATATAAAAGGTTACTTCTTTCATTCAGTTCAATGCCTTTGGGTAGCAAAAGTATACAAACATGTTCATATACACAAACAACATTACTAGTAAACTATAATAGGTATAGTTTAGGAAGATACTATTACTAGAACAATGAAACATACAATGAGTCAGTTCATTCAATAGTAATATATAGTGATGAGAAACAAACATAATACATAGTGATGAGAAACAAACATAATACATAGTGATGAGAAACAAACATAATACATAGTGATGAGAAACAAACATAATACACAGTGATGAGAAACAAAACATACAGGCTAGACAGAGAAAGAACACACAATACAGCTAGCACATACATATACATATACATATACATTACTTACAGTTATGTGATCCACTTAACGGGGGCATGGCACTACCTGTCATGACCTGTTTTGTATCCAGAATCTCCTTAAATGGGGAGCGTATGAGTTTGTGTATAGATCTATGCTGGATTGACTATCCTACACCTTGCTGCTCGCTACAGTGGGACTTGCAAGTCTACGGGTGCCAAACGTCATTTCTTACGACGTCTTACATCGTCGTTTTTCTATAGAGTCGGTAGCAGGATACAGGCCGATCACATGGTACTTTAAAATAATAATTGATTTAAAGTAATTAGTACAGCAGTAGTTACTTAATACAACACTACAATACTATTACATTTTCCCTTTACATTTACTTTGTGATATTCTCACAATAAACAATAATGTAAAAAAAACTATATTTTTGGTTAATGATAGTCAGATTTGGGAAAATACACACTCTTACAAGAGACACACACTCAGATACTAGATGCCTTGGTAGAAGGCTACTTTTAGTAGGAAACATAGGGTTTTCTAGGAGAGTTCAAAACAAATACAAACTTTTACAAAACTTATACATTACAGACTTACAAACACTTTCATACAAATACAAGACACTAATATACTTATGATCTCACCAGCTTTAAAGCTGATAAACTCTTTCAAAATAACTTGTATTCTCAGGTCGCCAGTAGACAGGTACCGGAGCCAGGTTTTTGAGAAGATGGAGCTCGTTCAAGACTCACCTTTTATTTTGATGTATATTTTTGGTGTCTATAAAACTTGACAGAACACACCTGTATTAAATTATATTTTTAATGCAATGGATGATGTTGTTGCTTGTTTACTACTTTGCATTGTTGTGATACTGTACATGACGTCCTCCACCCCCGAACGTTTCCGCCGTTCCGGTTTTGGGGTGTGACAGATTGGTATCAGAGCTTTGTTTATAGTGAATCGAGTGTATCAACCCATAAAAGATATACGAACTATAAACACAGCGGGATTAAAATACTCTGATAAAGAGTTTATACTTTAAATAATAAATATTTAACTAAGTATACATACCTGCATTCATACTAAAATCAGTGTCACTAGGACAGAACAAAAATATTACGATTGTTGAACAGCACAAGTAGACTTAGAGACATATGGTCAACCCTGGGAAGATGTATCCTGATCAACTACATTATCCGAGGAGTGATTAGCATGGGCCTAAATATGGTTGTGAGGTTGCAACAAGTCTAAAAACTTACCAACACTACTACAACGAGAACAGTAGAACAGTACATAAACTTAAAATACTATATGAATATTTTGTGTGACTATTAATTACTTATCTGAGAACTAAAAAGGTCTTTATTAGTATGTCAATAGTTGCGGGGTGGATACATTAAGGTTATAGGTAACTAGGATGGCATAGACTTAGAATCTGTGATCTTTGCTCTATTTCCTGTTCCTTGTTTGGTTGTGGGCTTAGAGTTAGGGTCACTTATTCGAAGGTCTATCCTGTCTAGGTTACATATGACTGGTATGCACTACGCAAATGGTGGAGTAACTGATAAAGATCATCTTATAATTATCTAGTTAGTTCGGCTATTAATTATTTCCTTATCCCTTTTCTCGCGTAGATATAATGGCTGGATTCCATCTTCCCGGAGACCCGTACTATCCCAACCACGACAATGCAAGATGGCTGGGAGAAGAGCCAGAAGATGATCACCCAATCCCATTGGATGATCACGAAGCTGAAGGCTTTTCTGACGGTTCTGACTCAGAGCCAGAAGTCAACAACGAACCCCTAGCTGCTCAAGACCCAAACCCAATCCATCGTCCAGCATTTCAAGGACCCACACCTCTGTGGGCCACAAACTTGAATATATGGAGTCAGGAATAGGGTCAGCCCATTCCCTACAATGGGGACATAAGTTTCTACAACCTCACTGAGGGAGGTTCAGCTGACAGGGTCCTACCCATCATGGTTTATAGGATTGCTCGGAACACCAAGCAAGGTCGAGCAGCTATTGACCGAGTAGTGGAGATTGACGCCAACTCTGGCGTTAACACAGTCCGCATTCACCAGCTAGAGTCCGCTCATGAAAGGACTCAGGTCCGCAATACAGTTCTACAGAGGGAACTTGTTGAAACCCAAGCTGAAGTCAGGGAACTTCGAGCTCAGCAGGCAAGATCTGATAGGCGCGTGAGAGACATAGAACGTCTTCTATCGGATTTAAGAACTTACTCTAGTAGTTCTCGTCGCCGATAGAGTCTCATCGACTTCTCTTTTGGATGTAACTTAGTTTATGTAAAAACTCTAGTCTAATTTCAAATCTTCGTAAATCTTAGACCCGTTAGGTGTTGATTAGGTCGTAATTCTGTCAGAATTTTTCCATCTTGGTTGATGTAAGGCCTACTTCTAGGTCATTTTTCCCGAACTCATTACATCTGTAATTCCAGTATTTTTGACAGATATCTAATCTCATGGAAATTATATCCAAATGCTTTCGTTTACAATCAATCGTGTTATTCATTTGTGCTGTTGGACTATGGAGAGTTAGTCCATGAGTCATTCTTATCTATTTCCTATTAAATTCTTATCAATATCTTCATCTTTCTAAACTTATAGTTAAAAGATGCCTCCACGTAAATCAACAAGACGCGATCCTCCCGCACCGACACCACCTACTCCTCAATTCGACACGGCAGCCCTGAATGCTGCTGTAGCTGCGGCTGTGGCTACAGCTATGGCACAATATCATTCTTCGGGTTCCACTGGGGAAGGAACTCCTGTCCTATCTACTCATGGTGAAATCCTTGTGCGCTTGAGAGAGTGCTCCTACAAGGACTTCACAAACTGCAAGCCCAAGTCCTTTAGAGGGACTGGCGGAGTCATTGCCCTTTCGCAATGGTTCGAGAAAACCGAATCGGTTTTCGAAATCTGCTCCTGTCCAGAGGGGAGCAAGGTCAAGTTTGATGCTTGCACCTTTGAAGACAAAGCCCCGACATGGTGGAATAGCCATGTCAAGTCACTATCCCTAATAGTGGCAAATGCTATGGGCTGGGAAGCCATGAGAGAACTAATGGTTGAAGAGTACTGCCCGAGGGGCGAAATTCAAAAACTAGAGGAAGAACTGTGGAGCCTAACCATGAAGGGCTCCAACATAGTCTCCTACACCGCAAGGTTATGTGAACTGGTGGCCCTCTGTCCCAACATGGTTCACACAAAGGGAAAGAAGATAGAAAGATTCATATGGGGGCTGGTGCCTCCATACCAGGGCAATGTTTTGGCTTCAAACCCCACTACATTCGATAGTGCCAAACGATTGGCACAGCGGCTTATAGACCATGGGATTTGTACCCCGGCCGCAACAACAACCCTGGCCATCTCAGAACCCGCCAGAACCGCTGATTCCAAGCGGAAGTTTTGGGATGACAAGAGAAAGACAAAGGCTGCCAAAAAGCAGCAGGTCGTGGCAGTTCATGCTGCGATAGCACCTGCCGCTGCTGCTCCGGTAAAGCAGTACGCTGGAAGTTTGCCTAAGTGCAACAAATGCAACTTCCACCACGTCGGTGCCTGCCGGGAAATGCAGTGTATGAACTGCAACAGGAAGGGGCACACTGCCCGTTTCTGCAAAGCTCCGGCGAGGCCAATCACCCAAGTCCCCGGCGCTGGTGTGAGCCAAACTTGCTACGGTTGTGGCGAGGTGGGCCACTATAAAAGGAACTGCCCGAAGGCAGGAAATGCCGGTGGAGTGGGAAGAGTTCTGGCCATAGGCCACGAGGAAGCGATTGCCGACCCCACAGTGGTCACGGGTACGTTTCTCCTCGATAACTCTTATGCATGCATACTATTTGATAGTGGAGCGGAGAGGAGTTTCGTGAACCAAAAATTTGCTCATTTACTTAAGCAAAAATCACAAGCACTTAAAGAACCGTTCACTGTAGAAATGGCTAATGGAAAGACAGAGAGCACTAGCAGTATATACATAGGGTGTACCCTAACTTTAGATGGCCATTCTTTTTCAATCAATCTCATGCCGGTCTCAATTAAAAGTTTCGACGTCATTATCAGCATGGATTGGTTGAGTCTTCATCGTGCCGACATCATGTGTTACGAAAAGGCTGTACGCCTTAATCTGTCGTCTGGCGAAACTCTAGTGGTATATGGCGACAAACCCGGCACGAACCTTCGTATCATCTCGAGCATTCAAGCTCAGAAATTCTTGCGAAAGGAATGTCACGCATTCCATGCTCATGTGGTCGATGTGAGCCAAGAAACGAAATCTATTAAGAACATTCCAGTAGTACGCGACTTTCCCGACATCTTTCCAGAAGAACTCCCAGGATTACCTCCGCAACGTCAAGTCGAGTTCCGAATCGACTTAGTTCCAGGGGATACCCCCGTAGCCAAATCGCCCTATCGTCTAGCACCTGCAGAGATGCAAGAACTGTCCTGTCAACTTAATGAACTGCTCAGCAAGGGCTTTATAAGACCAAGCTTCTCACCCTGGGGAGCTCCATTCTTGTTCGTCAAGAAGAAAGACGGATCGTTTTGTATGTGCATCGACTACAGGGAGCTCAACAAACTGACCGTCAAAAATCGTTATCCTTTGCCTCGTATTGACGATTTATTTGACCAACTTCAAGGGGCGAATTTCTTTTCCAAAATCGACTTAAGATCCGGATATCACCAACTACGAGTGCTAGGGGAGGATGTTCCGAAGACAGCCTTCCGAACTCGTTATGGGCACTACGAATTCGTAGTGATGCTGTTCGGATTAACAAACGCGCCCGCAGTATTCATGGATTTAATGAATAGGGTGTGTCGTCCTTACTTAGATCAGTTCTTCATCGTCTTCATCGATGGCATACTTATCTACTCTCGTAGTAAGGAAGAGCATAGTCAACATCTGCGACAGGTCTTAGAAACACTACGTTCAGAGAAGCTCTATGCGAAGTTCTCAAAATGCGAAATTTGGATCCGAAAAGTCGAATTCTTAGGGCATGTGGTTAGCGAAGAGGGAATACACGTGGACCCTTCCAAAATTAAAGCCATTGAGAACTGGTCAGCACCGAAGACGCCTACAGAAATTCGTCAATTTCTAGGCCTCGCTGGGTACTATCGCAGGTTCATTAAGAACTTCTCCCGCATTGCGAAACCTCTTACAACACTGACCCAGAAGGGCGTGGCCTTTGACTGGGAAGAGAAGCAGGAGAGAGCGTTCCAAACGCTCAAGCGAGCCCTGTGCACCGCACCAATACTATCCCTCCCCGAAGGGATAGAAGACTTCGTTGTCTATTGTGATGCGTCAAATCAAGGACTCAGATGTGTTCTGATGCAGCGAGGTAAGGTCATCGCCTATGCCTCGAGACAGCTGAAGACACATGAGCTCAACTACACCACACACGATCTTGAACTAGGAGCAGTTGTGTGTGCTCTGAGGATCTGGAGACACTACCTGTACGGTACAAAGAGCACAATCTTTACAGACCACAAGAGCCTACAACATATATTCGACCAGAAAGAGCTCAACATGAGACAACGACGGTGGGTCGAGCTACTCAGTGATTACGAACGCGAAATTCGTTATCATCCGGGTAAAGCCAACGTAGTAGCTGACGCCCTAAGTCGGAAAGAATATTCTGGTCGTAGAGTCAAATCATTGACTATGACTATCCATTCACACTTGTCCACGCAAATTAAGGAGGCTCAGCTCGACGCTTTGAAACCTGAAAATGTCGCGGGTGAATCCTTGAGAGGGATGGATAAGAACTTGGAGGTTAAGGGTGGCGGAGCTTATGATTTCATGGATCGGATCTGGACCCCTAAACTTGGTGGTTTCAGAGACTTGTTCATGAACGAGGCGCATAACACTCGTTATTCCGTCCACCCGGGTTCAGATAAGATGTATCTGGATCTTAAAAAGTTATACTGGTGGCCTAACATGAAAGCAGAGATTGCTACCTTCGTGAGTAAATGCCTTACTTGCACCAAGGTCAAGGTCGAATACCAGAAACCCTCCGGTCTACTACAACAGCCACAGATACCGGAATGGAAGTGGGAGCGGATCACTATGGATTTCATAACCAAGTTGCCCAAGACAACGGGTGGACTTGATACCATATGGGTCATCGTCGACAGATTGACCAAGTCCGCACACTTCCTGCCTATCAAGGAAACATACAAGATGGAGAAGCTTACAAGAACTTACATTAGGGAGATTGTACGACTGCACGGTGTTCCCATATCCATTATCTCAGACAGAGATAGTATATTCACTTCGAGGTTCTGGAAGTCGTTACAAAGTTCCCTAGGAACTAGGCTGGACATGAGTACAACCTACCATCCACAGACCGATGGACAAAGTGAGAGGACTATCCAAACCTTGGAAGATATGCTGCGAGCCTGTGTGATCGACTTTGGGAAAGCATGGGATACTCATTTACCCCTTGTCGAATTTTCCTACAACAACAGTTATCACACGAGCATAAAGGCTGCTCCATTCGAGGCCCTTTATGGCCGAAAGTGCAGATCCCCTCTGTGCTGGGCTGAGGCGGGTGATACCCAGTTAGCTAAAGGACGAATTCCTGAAAGCACTCTCACAGGTCCGGAGATCATTCGGGAAACGACAGAGAAGATCGTTCAAATTCATGAACGATTGAAAGCCTCTAGAGACCGACAGAAAAGCTACGCTGATAAACGAAGGAAACCGTTGGAATTCTAGGTGGGCGACCGTGTTCTATTCAAGGTCTCACTCTGGAAGGGCTTGATACGCTTCGGAAAGCGTGGAAAGCTAAATCCAAGGTACATAGGGCCTTTCGAGATTCTCGCAAGAATTGGCCCTGTAGCTTACAAACTTAACTTACCGCGCGAACTCAGTAACGTACATTCTACTTTCCACGTCTCGAACTTGAAAAAGTGTCTGTCCGACGAGACTCTTGTAATCCCACTCGACGAGATCGAGATCAACGAGAGCCTCAACTTCATGGAAGAACCAGTAGAGATCATGGACCGGGAGGTCAAGCAAACGAAACAAAGCCGTATCCCGATAGTGAAGGTTCCTTGGAACGCCAAGCGAGGACCTGAATTCACTTGGGAGCGAGAGGATCAGATGAAACTGAAATACCCTCGTCTTTTTGCTTAGTTATTTGTAACTACTTATTTGCTTAAACTCTAATTTCGGGACGAAATTCCTTCTAACGAGGGGATGATGTGACAACCCGAAATTTCTATTATGTACAACCATTCAATTCAATAGAAGTCAGAACAGTTTCTGCTAACTTTCAAGCTTTTTGGAATAAGTTTGAGTGTTCTTAAGTTAGTACTTCAGGAGATATCAAGAGAAAGGATGCCCTAGGGTTTATTGTGCAACAATATTATTCCAAAACTCCAAGAGTTTGGAGTTTACGGCCTAAACAAAGGTGTTTACGGCCGTAAACCCTAAAAGGGGGTATAAATATGACACTTAGTCATATTTTACCATTTTTCACATTTTCAAGATCCAAATCTCAATTCTCTCTCAAGTATCATCAAACATTTCTTCAAGATCTTCAACTTGTAAGTGTTTCTTACCCTAATAAGTTGATATATACCTTAATCTAGTGATCTAACATGATTCCATCTATGAAATCATTCCAAAAAGTGTAGATCTTCAAGTTTCACCAAGAACACCAAGAACACACACTAGTGTTCTTGGACTTTTAGCACCTTTTCAAGCTTCTACCTAGTAAGTACTTCTATCCTAGAGTATTATAGAGCTTGTTACACTTCTAAACATCAAGAAAACACCCAAGAAACCAAGGATCAAAGGTGTTTACGGTCCAAGATGTTCTTGGACCGTAAACCCCAAAAAGGGTGCCAAAGTGTGCCCTAGTCCCTTCTAAGCCTTGGAAACTAGCCTAGATCCCTTCCTTGATGTGTTTAGTACATGAAAACATCAAAAGACCATAAACCATTTGGGTTTACGGCCGTAAACCCAAAGGGAAATGGTCCAAGGACCGTAAACTCCTAAAAGGAGTGAAATGGTGCCCTAATCTCTTCCTAAGGCTTAAACATGAAGTGGGAATGCTTCTTGTGATCTTTAAGGCTTCAAAACACAAGATGGTCAAAGAAACATGAGTTTACGGCCGTAAACTCATGGGTTTACGACCGTAAACTCAATGAGTTATGGTCACAAAACCGTAAACTCCAATAAAGGGTCCCCTTGAACCCTAAATTCATTAGCAATGTCCTACAACACTTAGATGCAATCCTTATGACTTATAGCACTTAAATAAGGTGTTTTACATGTCCTAGGATGTCTTAATTTTGTTAATTAGTTGTTTAAAGACTAATTGGATACATATATGTGATATTATATGTTAACTAGGATCATTGTGTGTGTACAAGTCTTCACTTAACACCTAGCATCCTATACATTTCGTTCATCCAAACCACTCACTACAGGTGAGTTCATACCCCTTAATTAACCTTTTAAATGTTTTTAAATGCTTTTATGGGGGGGGATACAAGTTGAACTATTATAGTTATTATATCAATCACATGTGATTAATAACTACCAAACAAGTGGATTTCTTACTTTTCAAACTGTGTTATCAAACTGTTTTACTTCAAACTGTTTTACTTCAAACTGTTTTACAAACTCTTTTACATATCAAATACTTTTATTAAAATCTTTTAACTTATATTCTGTGTATCTATATGGATATAATTATATAAGTAAGATTGAAAGGAGTTAGGACTGATAGCTCACCTTACTTCCTGTTCCTTGTTTGGTTGTGGACTTAGGGTATTCGGGTTATTTGTTCGAAGGTCGTTTGAATCCTAGTTATATATCAAGTATATGTGTATAGATATAAACAGTTACTTCTTTCATCCAGTTCAATGCCTTTGGGTAACAAAGGTATACAAACATGTTGATATACACAAACAACATTACTAGTAAACTATAATAGGTATAGTTTAGGAAGATACTATTACTAGAACAATGAAACATACAATGAGTCAGTTCATTCATGAGTAATACATAGTGATGAGAAACAAACATAATATATAGTGGTGAGAAACAAACATAATACATAGTGATGAGAAACAAACATAATACACAGTGATGAGAAACAAAACATACAGGCTAAACAGAGAAAGAACACACAATACAGCTAGCACATACATATACATATACATATACATTACTTACAGTTATGTGATCCACTTAACGGGGGCATGGCACTACCTGTCATGACCCGTTTTGTATCCAAAATCTCCTTAAATGGGGAGCCTATGAGTTTGTGTATAGATCTATACTGGATTGACTATCCTACACCTTGCTGCTCGCTACAGTGGGACTTGCAAGTCTACGGGTGCCAAACGTCATTTCTTACGACGTCTTACATTGTCGTTTTTCTATAGAGTCGGTAGCAGGATACAGGCCGATCACATGGTACTTTAAAATAACAATTGATTTAAAGTAATTAGTATAGCAGTAGTTACTTAATACAACACTACAGTACTATTACATTTTCCTTTTACATTTACTTTGTGATATTCTCACAATAAACAATAATGTAAAAAAAACTATATTTTGGTTAATGATAGTCAGATTTGGGAAAATACACACTCTTACAAGAGACACACACTCAGATACTAGATGCCTTGGTAGAAGGCTACTTTTAGTAGGAAACATAGGGTTTTCTAGGAGAGTTCAAAACAAATACAAACTTTTACAAAACTTATACAGACTTACAAACACTTTCATACAAATACAAGACACTAATATACTTATGATCTCACCAGCTTTAAAGCTGATAAACTCTTTCAAAATAACTTGTATTCTCAGGTCGCCAGTAGACAGGTACCGGAGCCAGGTTTTAGAGAAGATGGAGCTCGTTCAAGACTCACCTTTTATTTTGATGTATATTTTTGGTGTCTATAAAACTTGACAGAACACACCTGTATTAAATTATATTATTAATGCAATGGATTATGTTTTTGCTTGTTTACTACTTTGCATTGTTGTGATACTGTACATGACGTCCTCCACCCCCGAACGTTTCCGCCGTTCCGGTTTTGGGGTGTGACATTTTTAGGTTACAATTACATTGTACTTGCGACATTTCACTTAACACTTGAGGGTACATGCAACCTAAAACAAGATCTATGGATTTTCACTATTAATAACAACATACTTTATGAGACAAAACTAGAACCCTATGATTATCAAAATCATGACTAGAAACATACCTTTGCCTAATTCTAATTAAGCTATCAAACACTTTGAAGATCTTCTTGAAGTATCCTTTGGAAAACCTAGCTCCAATTGTGTGGTAGCCTCTAATACGTCACACCCAAAAACTATAGGAAACCGTAGGATTGAATATGTGAGAGGTGAGAGATGAGAATTCAGATTTCTCTATTGTAGGAGTTAGTGGCTGAAAATCCAAGGGGTTATGGCCCTTTATATAGCTTCCTGATAATCCTAGAAACCGTATATTTGAATTCAAAATAATAATATTTTAATCCAGTAATTATCTTGTTTCTTTTTATCATTTGGAGGATTCCAGAAAACTTTTCTAGGATTCCCAGAACCATCCACCCCTATGAAGGTTCTGACTTCTCTCATATGTTTTACTATTGAACAATTGTAGTCCACTCCTTGTACCTCTAAATAATTCGAATTAATCCATAGGGTTTTTTTCTCGGAGACCCATCTAACTTTTACATTAGGTTTTAAAAGACCAATATTGTTTTTTGGTCTTTATGGACCCTCAAACTCGAAAATTACCTGTCTCTCATACCTTTATTCATTTCCTAATTTATTTAGCCAGTAAAATAGGTGACATGGCCATTGAATGAGGTGGTCAATTATTAATTGTGCCAAGTGTGTTACTCCAGAGTGTAAAAACTAGTAAATAATTTTAATTCATTTTCCTTAGTCGTACGTCTTATAAGAAGAGGAATGGAGATTTTAACAAGGGTTTTTAACCATCTTAGCCACTATTGAGATTACACTGCTGCTGTCGAAGGTATTCTACTCTTTGAAGATTGTTTCACTATTGCATGGCTGAGAACGATAACGAAACTGTATATCTGAGAGTTCATCTACACTACAATGGTGTATTTGTTCGAAATCCTTCTGGGTATGTGGGTGGGAATCAGTTCCTCTTCACTAATGTTGATTGGGCAGGTATGGATGTAAGGGACTTTTTTGATTTTCTTGATAGAGCTATCGGGGAAGAGTTTCAAAACGTCTACTACTGCTTACCTAACATCCTTTTATCTAGAGGGATTCATCCCATTGTAGATGATTTGGATTTTACCCAGTTTATAGATAGCGGGTATGAATACGGGGAAATTTCAGTTTATGTTGATCATAATGGGAATGGGTTAGAGGAATGGTGGGATGATGACATGATTCTGGTTGTTAGTGAAGATAATTAAAGTGGCCTTGAAGATGATGGTGTACCTAGAAATGAAGAAAACACTGCCCCTGATGAAACCCATCCCAATGTAGTTCTTGAAGATGAAGTAATTGACATTGACAGAATACCTTTGAACAAGACGACTGGGGATGAGTTTCTTAGTAAGTTATGCCCTCCAGAGGGTGATACTGGTGACAATGAAGTTGAAGAAGAAGATGTTGAGATCAATTCCATTTTCAACCCTGATATGCAATGGAAGAGGCAAGTACATGTTCTTGGTATGAAATTTGAAAGTCCAAAGCAGCTGAAAAATATGTTATGTAACTATGTTGTGGCAAATAGATACCAACTATTCTTCAAGAAGAATGACAACAAAAGGTTGTTGGTGGTGTGTTGCAAAGGAGCTTGCCCATTCAGGTTATGGGCTACTTGGATGAGGAAATTAGAAGAAGCAATCCAGGTTCAACAGTGAAAATGGATGTCCAATGCATGCCTGATGGTTTGAATTACTTCAGTAAGTTCTATTTATGTTTTGCTAATGTGAAATCTGGTTGGTTAGACGGTTGTAAAAAGGTGTTAGGTATAGATGGATGTTTCCTTAAGGGTGTATGCAATAGGGAATTATTGTGTGTTGTGGGTAGAGATGCTAACAACCACATATTTCCAGTTTCATGGGCAATAGTGTGTGTTGAGAATAAGGAAAACTGGATGTGGTTTTTGGAGTTGCTGAGAGATGATCTTGAACTAGGTATGGGCACTGGGTTCACCTTAATGTATGACCAACACAAGGGTCTGATGGTGGCATTTAAGGATGTGCTTCCTTGTGTTGAGCATCGACAATGTGCAAGGCATATTGTTGCAAATTTTAAGAAGAGGTTTGCAGGGGCTATTTTTGAGAACCTTTTTTTGGAAGGCTTGCAATGCAACAACACCGCAATCTTTCAATGAATGCATGCAAAAAATTGAAAGATTAAGTCCGGAAGCCCATAAGTACTTGATGGAGAAGGAACCAAAGACCTGGCCAATAGCATTTTATGAGGTAGGGAGGGCATGTGCTGCAGTGGAGAATGGTATTTTCGAGAGCTTTAATACAGTAATTGTTAAGGCCAGAAGGAAACCAATAATCACTATGTTGGAGGAGTTGAGGTTATATATCATGGAGAGGATGTTTAACTTGAAACACAAGAAATGGACAAAGGATGTAAGTCCTGCAATAAGGCAGTTACTAAATGGTTTAAAGATTGAAGCTAGGTACTGCCAAGTGCTCCCAAGTGGACTAAACAAGTTTGAGACAAGAAATGAAGGTCAAGCTTATGATGTGGATCTTGACAACAAGACATGTTATTGTAGGTTATGGTAACTAAATGGATATGGGTATGCCCATTCAGTTGCTACAATCTTATTTCTGAATAGGGATGTGGACACCTATGTGGATCCTATTTTCTATAGATCAAGCTACAATAAAACATACTTGAATAATATCTTGCCTATGAATGGTAGTAACATGTGCCCAGAGACATCATTCACCCCACCCTTACCTCCCAAAGAAGAAGGATGCCTGGAAGACCTACAACAAAAAGGAAGAGAGACGTGACAGAGAAAATGGGGAAGCATAAGGTATCAAAGAAGGGTAAACCCATTGTATGCAATGCTTGTCATATGCCCGACCACAACAAGGTGACTTGACCCACAATAAATAATCCAGTTAAGCTCAGAGTGAAAAGAGCAAAGATAACCAAGACTACATAGGTATATTGAAATGATGTTGTCATTTTAGAAAAGAAAATTTGTAAATCTTTAATATTGACATGTTACCTTGTACAAGAATCTGTAGGTGAAGGGTTAGTGAATGGTGGTGCTGTAGGTGTGTAAGGATTAGTGAATAATGGTGTAGGTGGTGTGCATGGTGGTGAAGGTGGTGGAGTGCATGGATCAGTGAATGGTGGTGCAGGAGGTGTGCATGGTGGTGAAGGTGGTGTGCATGGAGGTGAAGGTGGTGTTCATGGTGGTGAAGGTGGTCTAGTGCATGGTGTTCGAAAGAAAAATGTATTTTGAAACTTTCCAAGTATACCCCTAATACTGTTTTAAGTATTTTAAATGGAAGGGTAATATGGTAATTTTCTTGTTTATAGGTTAAAGAAAGAGGAGTGGGGGTTGTTGTTAGAACAAGAAAGCCTTCTAAGAGGTGAAAACCAAACTTGCAAAAGCAGTGTATGGGAAAAACGGTGAAGGCAGCTCAACAACAATTGCAGTGGATATAGATTAGGATTTGTCTCTTTACACATGTGTCATGTTTCGAACCTTTATGTTATGTACTAGTTTATGTTGTTACTGCATGGGGAACATTTGTGCTTTTGAACCTTTTGTTAACTTCACATGGATGAAACATTTCTGTCGTTTGAACCCTATATAATTTGTCTTTATGACTTATTGTTCCAATATCACATGTGATGGTACTATTTGATCAGTATTCAATCCTTATGTTGGCCCACAAATGTACACTCCTCCCAGAACTGGATGTGGATCCCATGTGATGTTCCCTTTTATGTGTGTGGTCCTCATTTGAATACAATACCCAATTCCTTTTACCTGTATTGGTCCACAAATGTACACTCCTCCCAAAACTCAATCACTTTCACTTGTCTGTTGTACCCATGTGATATGCATTATATTCAATTGTTTTGGTCCACAATAAACAATGCCTTTTATCAGTATTCAGTTGCACTTAACAAGCCCATTAAGTGGAACAAAAGTATAGTTACATAAAGATGCTTGTTTCCATTAGATACAAAAGTACATGGGGTATACAAAAGTAGCTTAAATTACAGGGGCATTTACCAGACAAGGGCATTTACATCCATACAAATACTAACCTATATCCTACCCACCAATACCCATAAACTACCCCCAATCTCTTAGCCCCAAGCATCTCTATCCCACCACCTTTGCTTTCTACATCATCAACACAGCAGCAAGAAGCACAAGAAACATCATAACAATCCTAAACTTCATCCTCATGAACTTCAACTCACCCCTCAATTGTTTGTTTTCTTCAACAACCATGGCTAACTCACCATCAATAATTTCTTTAGCAGCAGTGGCTTCAGCATTCAGGTTCTCCAGCAAAGATACTCTTCTCTCTAGTCTTGCAGCATAACTAGTGTCTTTCATTAGTTTCAAATCATACTTGAGATTGTTAAAGGCATTCTTGTAGTGTGGTGTCAGCTCATCATCGATCCACTTGAAGTATTTACACTTCTCAGCTGCCATCTCCTCCTACAAAAAAACATACCAATGAAATATTCAGTCACACACACCACAAGCTCGTTCCACTATCGACTTAATGGAGAATAGTAAACCCTAAACTCAACATTATCTTCATTGTTTGATAAACCGTAATTCCACAATATTGAAAACATATTTAAAGAAGATGATGCTTACCAAAGAGTTAAGGTAGTTGCGAAATCTACGAGCTGGATTCTTATCTGACATCGAAATCCTTTCTATGCTTAACTTTGGATGACGACAAGCGCACAGGTCGTTGTCACGATTCCTAGTAGCGAGAACAATGTGGTTCTCAGATGATGATCCAGATGAGTATGCCATCGAAGGAGAAGCTAATCGATTCTTAAGGGTTCGTGACCTGAAAACTAAATATTATAAAGTGGAAATGATCTTGAATATATTGTCTTCATTTAAGGCACTCTAAATAGCTTATTAATGAAGCTGATCCGTCACCTGCCAATTGTGTATCTACGTGGACAACATTGTCCACCTATGCAGTAAATTAATGGATAACCGGCAATTGTGTGTAAATTTTAGGGTAACAGGTATAAAAGGCATGTAATTTTCGAGTTTGGGGGTCCATAAAAGCCAAAAAAAACATAATTGGTCTTTTAAAACCAAATGTAGAAGTTAGATGGGTCTCTATGACAAAAACCCTAATCCATAATTAATTCAGATTAACTTTTAATTAATTATTCTTATTTCCAATTAATATATTAATCATATAATATATATTATATTATTTAATCATTTATCTCTCTCTTATAATCAATTGAAGCCATTTCCTAGTTATAAGGGCAACCCAAAAAGGACTTTACTTATATTCTTCAATATCATAGCAATTTAGTTAATATCTTAGACACTTAATCCAATAGGTGTTTCATTCACCAAGACCACTACAATTAACCAATCCCAATACCCTGGTTTTATGTTCACCACGACCACCACTAATAACTATTCTCAATACCGTGGTGTTATAGTCACCAAAATAAGCAAAATTAACCGATCCCAATACCATGGTTTTACATTCACCAAGACCACCACTAATATTACTCCATGATATTACAGTCACTAAGACTATTGTGACTAAAATTATTCCATTACAGTGGTAACTACATCACTAAGCATACCACTAACATTAAATTCTCATACAGTGGTAAGAACAACACTAAGCATACCACTAACTCTTTTGTAAATAATCTAAAAATATAGTATTATAGATACTAAATCCACCGTTGACTTTCATTCCTCGAATAATAATATTACAGTCACCTTGATTACCATCAATTCCATTCCTATAAACTTACGATACATTATCGTTCTTGCTATAACTCCATCAATGATATATACAACCATCTCACACTACCTTACGGCCAACAAAACTACTTTATTCTAACACATATATGTACACTAACGGTACACCAACATCCTGCTATCTAATGGAAATACAATGTCACTAACTGTCACACCCTCAAACCGAGTAAAACGGCGGAAACGTCCGGGGGCGGATGACGTCATGTACAATATCATAATAATCGCATAATAGAGATCAAAGCATTACAAACATTGTATTGATAATTTAATATTTACATTGAGCTCGAATCATTGTTTGTTTGACTCCGAAAAGGTATAACAAAAATATAAGACGTAACACTGCTATGCTCCATCTTCACTAAACCTGTGTGGGTACCTATCTACTGATTTCCTAAGAATACAAGTGGTTTTGAAAAAGAGTGTCAACATTTAAGTTGGTGAGTTCATAAGTATTTTGTATGAGAATTATATGTCTTTGTTCCTTAAAAATGATAGTGTGTCCTTCCAGAAAATCCAATATTTTCTTTTAATTGTAATATAGGCTCAAATGTTCCAAGCCTGGATTGTATAAGTATTGTTATACTTTGAAGTGGTATAATGTAGTTTTATATCTTCATAAAACCATCTGAATGCATGATTCCAGAATTGTAAACTGTATTGTACTAGAAAATAATGTACTGTAATCGTATCTATGTAAAACCCTTTGAATGTATGTTTCTAGAAATGTAAACTGTATTGTACTGGAAAATAGTGTAATGTAGTTTTATATAAATAAAACCATTTGAATGTATATATGTATTTGTAAACGAAACGTATTGTTAATACCCCTTGTGAGTTATTATAACCATACTTAGCGACTGTTGGCCTGTTACGACGTTCTTCAGGCGTCGGAATGTTACAATATTTGTCACCCCAGACCTGCCGGTTTAATTGTAGCTAACAGCTTAGGTGCGAGATCTTCAGTCCCGTATAGATCTATACACAAGTGTCACGCTCTCCCTCCAGGAGACTCTGGTTATAATACAAGACTTTTGTTGGTACTTAGGTAAGTACTTGAAGATGTGTCTCACAAAACCATATCGACTGTTTACTTGTAGTATGATGAAAATTCACTTTTTCTTGTAAATGTATGTATTACCCTTTTATAGTGGTTACATGGTAGAAAATAATTATACTTTGAAATAATTATTTTATATTGTATCTTGAAAAGGTAGAATAATGTGTATGTCTCATAAACTATACATATTATAGTTTATAAAAATGTTTCACTGAAATGATGAATCCTCTGTATGCTATTATCAATTTATCATGATAATAAAATAAAATGCAATAATAATTATATATATGTTTATATAATTATACCCTTTTGCTCAACATATTACAAAAGGGTTAACGTCTTATAAACTATATTTATATAGTTTATTTATTGAGATCCATTTGTACCTGTCTCATATATATATATATATATATATATATATATATATATATATATATATATATATATATATATATATATATATATATATATAGTAAGAAAACTGTAGCGTATTTGTACGAAAACCTTATATGTATACGTTCCTGAATTTGGAGGTAACGATATTTCATGTATTTTAGCATTTTTGCATAAAATATAGAAATAATATATATATATATATATATATATATATATATATATATATATATATATATATATATAACGATTTGTATAGTAACACAAGTTTTCTTGTGTTTTACTTGTATTCCCCCTCCCCCCCCCCTAAAAACATAGAAATATATTGAAAAATGTACGGGTATGAACTCACCTCGGGTGTGTTCTGGGTTGGATAATGAGGTGATGGCGGTGTTCTTCAATATATAGTACGTAAACATTTTCGTATCGTACGAGTATTTAACACACAATATTGTGTGTCAATTAGTTAAATTATCAAGGACATGTAATAAAAACACTAGATAATTTATGGACTTAACAATAATTCCTAAGAATTATTAAGAAGAATGTTTCCTGGGTAAACTGTTAAAGACGTGAAATGTTCATGAAGATGTATGAAGATATGGTGATGTTCTTATGAGTTTTGAGAGAAAATGGGGAAAGTTTTTGAAGTGTAAGTGAGGAAATGAGGAGTCATTTCGCTTATACATTTATATATGGGGTAAAATTGATTTGACATTTGCACTGGTAAGTGTATTTTATCATATTGGATAGTGTGTCACCGTATCCAAATTGAGATGTCGGCCTTATCCTCACCGAAATCTCTTGATTTCGGTCTAAAAGTCCAACCGAGAGCTCCGAGTCTTCGGTCCAAAGGAGATCTCAGGCTCACATGATCTCAGTGTAGGGATGGATCTCGGTCTAGATGTTCTCGGCCCAAGAAGTGTTCTCGGATCAAGAGGGTTCTCGGTCTTGGTTGGGGATTTCGGTCTGATCATTCTCAAATGGTGTTTTCGGTTATGGCATGAGATTTTGATTTTTAATTCCTAACATCGAAAACCTCAAAAGAAAAGTAATTTTTCATGATTAAATTTTAGCTATTTGATTTTTGTTGGCATAATTGACTTTTGATTTGACTTGTTTGACTTTAGTCTCACTTGCTTGACTTTTATTGACCCGAAATAACCGGTTGTTACATTATCCCCCCGTTAGAGGGAATTTCATCCCGAAATTATTTCTAAAGTGGGTACTCATGAACTAGGGAAAAGATATGGGTACTTTTGTTTCATCTGATCTTCTTGTTCCCAAGTGAATTCAGGTCCTCGCTTAGCGTTCCAGTGGACCTTCACTATTAGTATACGACTTTGTTTCGTTCTGTTGATTTTCCTGTCCTTGATTTCCACAGGTTCCTCTACGAAGTGTAGACTCTCGTTTATCTCGATTTCATCGAGTGGGATTACAAGAGTCTTGTCAGACAGACACTTCTTTAGATTAGACACGTGGAAAGTGGGGTGTATGTTGCTGAGTTCTTGTGGTAGTTTAAGTTTGTAAGCCACCGGGCCAATTCTAGCAAGAATCTCGAATGGACCGATGTACCTTGGATTTAGTTTTCCATGTTTTCCAAAATGTATCAATCCTTTCCAGGGTGAGACCTTTAACAGGATGCGGTCACCAATCTGAAATTCCAAGGGCTTTCGTCGTTTATCCGCATAACTCTTTTGTCGGTCCCTAGATGCTTTTCAGTCGTTCCCGAATTTGGATGATCTTCTCTGTTGTCTCCCTTATGATCTCAGGGCCAGTGAGAGTGCTGTCAGGAACTTGCTCCTTTGCTAGTTGTGTGTCACCCACTTCAGCCCATCACAGAGGTGATCTGCACTTGCATCCGTATAGTGCTTCAAACGGAATGGCTTTGATGCCGATGGGGTGGTTAAGATTATAAGGGAACTCAACTAGTGGTAGGTGGGCATCCCAGTTTTTGCCAAAGTTTATCATGCAGGCATGAAGCATACCTTATAATGTTGGAATGTTTCACTCATCCTGACTGTTTGGTTAAGGATGGTAAGTTGTTCTCCAGGCAAGTTGGGTTTCTAGCGACTTCCGTAACGACTGTCAAAAATGCAAGGCGAATCAACTGTCTCTTATCCAAGATAATGGATAGTTTCACACTGTGCAGTTTTACAATCTCCTTGTAATACGTTCCCGTACATCTTTCTATTTTCTCTGTGACTTTGGTCTGTAGGAAGTGTGTGGGCCTGGTTAGTTTGTCTACAATCACCTAATTGGTACCGTGTCCACGCTAGTCCTTCCATAATCGTTTCGTGTAAAAAAATTCGTAAAAATCATGATTGAAGAGACAGTCGGATAAGTGGTTCTACCCTAAGCTCACAACCAAATAAGGAACAAGAATTAAAGTGGAAACACAAATCCGAAGTCTGTAGAATTTTAACTATGTATAACTCTAACGTATACACTTAGTACTCATAGATTACTAGGTGTTGGGTTCTTAATTTCTACTTGAGTGAAGTGATTAATTTGGGTGAGAGTGTATTTACAACTACTTTTTCCATAGATATTGTGTTTAACTCAAATTATGTCACACCCCAAACCGGAACGACGGAAACGTTCAGGGGCGGAGGACGTTATATGTAGTATCACAACACATGCATCATAGTAATCAAAGTAACAAAAAACCATTGCATTGATATTAAAGTGTTTACAATGTATTAGATTCACTAAAGATTGACTCCAAAGTAAATAACAAAACAAAGCATGAAGCTACTATGCTCCATCTTCTGAATCCATGAGCGCGTACCTATCTACTAGTTCCCTAAGAATACAAGTTATTTTGAAAGAGTAGATCAGCATTTAAGCTGGTGAGTTCATAAGTATTTTAGTTATGAAAAGTAAACTGTAAGTTGTTTAGAAAAGTTCGCCTGTTCCTCCAGAAAATACTATATTTTCTGATGTGATGAATGATAAGTAAAAATGACTCCACAATTCCTTCTATGAGTAGTAAATGGATACAAGTTATATACAACCCAGAGTAAAAAGACAATCGATTGTGTGAATCTGCCCTAAGCCCACAACCAAACAAGGAACAGGAAATGAGGTGGAAGTCACACATCCCATTGTTTGTTAGATCTTCATTGTATATAACCCTAGCATATTCATTTGGTACTTACAGAGTTAACTGTAATAGTTCTTTTGTATTTGATGAAAACATTCTTTAAGAAAATCATATATTTCCTTTAGTAAAAATGGTAACCACAATAGTTGCTTCTGTAATCACTTAGTTTATACTAGCTATATATAATCTAATATCGAACAGACAGATAAATGTATGAATCTGCCCTAAGTCCACAACCAAACAAGAAACAGGAAATGAGACGGAAAACACACATTCAACTGCCTATCTGATATTAATTATATATAACCCTGAAGTATAAACTAAGGTATTATAGACTTAACCACTTAAGATCCTTTTAATTATACTGGTTTAACAATGCGTATCAAACCTTTTACAGATAAGTTTCTAGTTTCATCCACATAATGTTCTATCTGAAAAGTATATTTTTGTACTAAAAAGCGGTATACTGAATTTGTATGCTATGACCTGACCCATACCTGTTACTCCCTATGATTACTTGGTGTATACATAATATATATATATATATATATATATATATATATATATATATATATATATATATATATATATATATATATAGCTAAGATCGAAGAGAATGTAGATTGCGTGAATCTGCTCTAAGCCCACAACCAAACAAGGAACAGGAAATGAAGCGGAAAGCACACATCCTACTGCCTGTCGGATCCGATTAATATATATCCCTGATGTATCTACCGAGGAATCATAAATTTAGCATTATAGGCCCCCTTCTAACTGAATGTACTAATACCCAACTGTTTTGTTTTGTTTGTTCTCTCATAAGAATGTATGTTTTCCCAAGTTTTATGACTATCTTTACTAGAAAATAGTCTGCATTACCTTTTATGTGAGAATATCACTATATGAATGTAATGGGAAAATGAAAGTATACAGTAGTATTGTATAAAATAACTACTGAAGTCCTAACTACCTTAAAACCAATAAGTTTAATTAATGTTAAAATGTGATGTGGTTATAACCATGCTGATTGACTAGTATTTAACACGACGACCTGCTGGCGTCGAAAATAATGTGACATTTGTCACCCCTTGGCATGCCGGCCAAACTGTAGCGAACAGTCGGGATGCGGGATTTTCAGTCCCGTATAGATCTATACACACAATGCCCGCTCTCCCTCCAGGATATTCAGGTTACAAAACGCAACATAACAAGTGTATTGCTATGCCGTGAAGTAGTGGTTTCACATTATTGTTATCTTGTTCTTGTTATAGTATGTTCCTTTCTGTTTATAGTATGTTCCTCCCTGTTCTAGTTATAGTATGTTCCTCCCTGTTCTAGTTATAATATGTTTGAACTGACTCATGTATGAACTGACTCATGTAAGTTGCACTGTTCTAGAAATAGTAGGAGTAACCCTCTAAACTATACCTATTATAGTTTACTAGTATGTTTGTTTGAACTGTTACTGGCATGTAGAAAAGACTCAATTATCTACTGAGTTAAGCATGTACTTTACGAATGAAATTTTATAAACAACAAACTAACATCTTTAAAAAGAGTTTTTGAATTGATTTGATCACTTACAAAAGCATAAGAAATCCTTTAATGTGATGGTTATCACAGGTAAATATTAAAACAATAATATTGTGTTCAACTTGTATTCCCCCCCCCCCCTTAAAAGCATTTAAAAACATTTAAAAGATAGATTATAGGGTATGAACTCACATTATGTGGGTGATTCAACTGAAGATTCGAGTAAGGATGCTAAGTTCCACGAATGAAGTCTCGAGACACAAATGAGTCCAAAAGAGTGCTAGAAGCAAGATAGGAGGTTGAAGGGGTGTTCACGGCCCAAAGGAAGGATGGTTCACGGCCCAATGGAGTTCACGACCCAAATGGATGGGACTTCACGACCCACTTGAGTGGTTCACGGCCCTCTTGAAGGGTTCACGGCCCAATGATGAAAACATGAAGGGTTCACGACCCAATCTTGGAGATATGAAGGGTGCACGGCCTAAACTTGAAGAACACTTGAAGATCTAGGTGTTTTGGCAAGTGTTTGAAGATTCTAAGTTGTATTCTAAGGAGATACAAAGGAAAGAGGGTGAAAAGAGTGAAAATGGTGTTCTTGATATATGATACTTGAGAGAGAATGGGTTTGTTTGCGGCCAAGAGAAGAAGAAGTGAGGAATAAATGAAAGAAAGGTAGTTATATGGGAGGGGTTCACGGCCACACTTGGGTCCACGGCCGTGAACACCCTTTGATGGGTTTTCTGGTTCGATTTCATTCCTCTAATACTAAGCTAACACTTCTCAACATCTAATCCATAAGTGTACTGGGCTTAGAACACATTAAAATGACCCTTAACAAGGCTAAAGGGCAATAGAACTAAGTCTGACTTTTGGTTGATGGGATTTGACTCTACAATATAGAAATTTACGGGTTGTCACATCATCCCCCCGTTAGATGGAATTTCGTCCTGAAATTAGCTTTCTGAGCAGTACTCTTGGGGTCGTGCTCCTCTGAATGACAGAATATCCACTCGTAGATCTGTGCAACTGTGCCCTGACGCTCATGATAGGATTCATACCTAGTCCATCTATCATCACCTCATGTATACAAGTCATATCTAATTAAGATTAGTAAGACGGTCGGATGTGCGACTCTGCCTCAGGTTTATAACCAAACAAGGAATAGGAGATAGGGCGGAAACACACATACTAAATCCGCATAATCAAAATTATATACCACTCTCGCGTATACACTTAATAGTGATAGGTGGGCTGTATTTGTCCCTAGCCTCTATGCTTGAAATTGATCTGTTGGACGAGTGGTAGTTCGGGAAGGTCTGCTGAGTATACGGTGGCAAGGTTTCGGAGGGCAAGGTACTCCTCGCATGAATACTTCAGGGTTTTAAAGACACGAGACAATGGTGAGGTCTGGTTCGGGTTGTTGTTACGAGTGACGAAGGTTTCGTTAGTTTGTCGATTAGGGCGATGGATTTTTGAAACACATGAACTTAGTATGGTGAGGACCACGCCAATCCACGACGAATGTGATGACAGACTCTTTATAGAAACAAAGGTTAGGCTGATTTCAAAGAAACGTTTGTTATACGATGGCGTATCCCTAGTGTACTTGACAATGTATTCTGTGTAGACTTTCTAGTGCTTTCAGTTTTCTCCTTGATATTACCATTACCATTCCGTACCGCGATAAGCGAGTACTAACAGTGAAAGTGCTTTGATAACTAGTGTCGATACTCTATATTATGATCCTCCTCGGTGCCTCTATGATCGCCTGACATATACAAGTTATGTATAATTAAGATGAAAAAGACGGTCGACTGAGTGACTCTGCCCTAGATCCATAACCAAACAAGGAACAAGAATTAAGGCGGAATCACTCACTCTAAGTCTGCAAAATCTTAGCTATGCACAACCCTAAAGTATATACTAAGCCATCATAGTTTACCTGAATGGATCGTTAGTTCTCTTATGAATGCTGTGACTTGTTCAGACGAGTGAGTTATTATAATTACTTTTAATATCCCCAATTTTAATCTTATTTTAAATATAAATTAAATTTCTAAACTAATTGTTTTATTACGAAGACGTACCGCTGCTTGCTGGTGATTCCAGGGTAGTTTCTCCTACGGTGATCAACAGAATTCGTCCATCCGCGCTAGAGTTCTTCGTTATCGTGCAGACCCTGTTGTAATGCTCAGTCTCACCACAACCATAACAGGACTGATTTATTTCTACTCTAGGGACTTGGGAGATCGGTTGTGCCGGCGCCCTGCAGAAACGGGCAGTGTTCCCCTTCCTGCGGTAATTCATGCACTGCGTCTCCCGACAAGCTCTGATATGGTGGTAGTTACACTTACCACACTTCGGGAGAGTTCCAGCATATCGACTGACAGATGCTGGAGTGGCAGGTGTTGTGGCGGCGTTTACAGTAACCGTTTGTTTCTCCTGCGGGGGTTCCTGTGTCGTTCGCCCCTTCCTCTTGTTCCCCGACTTCCGATTATAGTCCCCTACCTTTGATGGCTCGGGAACGAGGACCACCACGCCATGGCAGACTCCATGGTCAATGATTCGCCGGGCCATGTGTTTGGCGCTATCAAAGGTAGTTGGGTTAGAAGACAGGACATCCCCCTGAGTCGGGGTAGTTAAACCCCAGATGTACCTTTATATCTTCTTACTCTCCAGGGTAACCATCCCTGTCACACCCCAAAACCGGAACGGCGGAAACGTTCGAGGGTGGAGGACGTCATGTACAATATCACAACAATGCAAAGTAGTAAACAAGGAACAACATCATCCATTGCATTAATAATATAATTTAATACAGGTGTGTTCTGTCAAGTTTTATAGACACCAAAAATATACATCAAAATAAAAATGAGTCTTGAACGAGCTCCATCTTCTTAAAAACCTGGCTCCGGTACCTATCTACCGGCGACCTGAGAATACAAGTTATTTTGAAAGAGTTTACCAGCTTTAAAGCTGGTGAGATCATAAGTATATTAGTGTCTTGTATTTGTATGAAAGTGTTTGTAAGTCTGTAATGTATAAGTTTTGTAAAAGTTTGTACTTGTTTGAACTCTCCTAGAAAACCCTATGTTTTCTACTAAAAGTAGCCTTCTACCAAGGCATCTAGTGTCTGTGTGTGTGTCTCTTGTAAGAGTATGTATTTTCCCAAATCTGACTATCATTAACCAAAAATATAGTTTTTACATTATTGTTTATTGTGTGAATATCACAAAGTAAATGTAAAGGGAAAATGAAATAGTATTGTAGTGTTGTATTAGGTAACTACTGGTGTACTAACTACTTTAAACCAATTGTTATTTAAAGTACCATGTCATCAGCATGTATCCTGCTACCGACTCTAGTAAAACGACGATGTAAGACGTAGTAAGAAATGACGTTTGGAACCCGTAGACTTGCAAGTCCCACTATAGCGAGCAGCAAGGTGTAGGATAGTCAATCCAGTATAGATCTATACACAAACTCATATGCTCCCCATTTAAGGAGATTCTGGATACAAAACGGGTCATGACAGGTAGTGCCATGCCCCCGTTAAGTGGCTCACATAACTATAAGTAATGTATATGTATATGTATATGTATGTGCTAGCTGTATTGTGTGTTCTTTCTCTGTCTAGCCTGTATGTTTTGTTTCTCATCACTGTGTATTATGTTTGTTTCTCATCACTATGTGTTATGTTTGTTTCTCATCACTATGTATTATGTTTGTTTCTCATCACTATGTATTATGTTTGTTTCTCATCACTATGTATTATGTTTGTTTCTCATCACTACGTGTTATGTTTGTTTCTCATGAATGAACTGACTCATTGTATGTTTCATTGTTCTAGTAATACTATCTTCCTAAACTATACCTATTATAGTTTACTAGTAATGTTGTTTGTGTATATGAACATGTTTGTATACCTTTGCTACCCAAAGGCATTGAACTGAATGAAAGAAGTAACCTTTTATATCTATACACATATACATGATATATAACTAGGATTCAAACGAACTTCGGACAAATAACCCGAATACCCTAAGTCCACAACCAAACAAGGAACAGGAGGTAAGGTGAGCTATCAGTCCTAAGTCCTTTCAATCCTACTTATATAATTATATCCATATAGATACACAGAATATATGTTAAAAGAGTTTAATAAAAGTATTTGATATGTAAAAGAGTTTGTAAAACAGTTTGAAGTAAAACAGTTTGATAACACAGTTTGAAAAGTAAGAAATCCACTTGTTTGGTAGTTATTAATCACATGTGATTGATATAATAACTATAATAATTCAACTTCTATCCCCCCCATAAAAGCATTTAAAAACATTGAAAAGGTTAATTAAGGGGTATGAACTCACCTGTAGTGAGTGGTTTGGATGAACGGAATGTATAGGATGCTAGGTGTCAAGTGAAGACTTGTACACACACAATGATCCCAGTTAACATATAATATCACATATATTTATCCAATTAGTCTTTAAACAACTAATTAACAAAGTTAAGACATCCTAGGACATGTAAAACACCTTATTTAAGTGCTATAAGTCCTAAGGATTGCATCTAAGTGTTGTAGGACATTGCTATTGAGTTTAGGGTTCAAGGGGACCCTTTATTGGAGTTTACGGTTTTGTGACCATAACTCATTGAGTTTACGGTCGTAAAACCATGAGTTTACGGCCGTAAACTCATGGTACTTTTACCATGTTGAGTTTTGAAGCTTTACAAGTCCTAAGAAGCATTCTTACTTCATGTATAAGCCTTAGGAAGAGATTAGGGCACCATTTCACTCCTTTAGGGAGTTTACGGTCCTTGGACCATTTGTCTTTGGGTTTACGGCCATAAACTCAAATGATTTACGGTCTTTTGATGTTTTCAAGTACTAAACACATTAAGGAAAGGGTCTAGACTAGTTTCCAAGGCTTAGAAGGAACTAGGGCACACTTTGGCACCCTTACTAGGGTTTACGGTCCAAGGTGTTCTTGGACCGTAAACACCTTTGATCCTTTGATTCTTGGTGTTTTCTAGTTGAGTAAGAAGTATAACAAGCCCTATAACACACTAGGGTAACAGTACTTACAAGTAGAAGCTTGAAAAGGTGCTAAAAGTCCAAGAACACTAGTGTGTGTTCTTGCTGTTCTTGGTGAAACTTGAAGATCTACACTTTTGGAATGATTTCACGGATGGAATCATGTTAGATCACTAGGTTAAGTAATATATCAACTTATTAGGGCTAGAAACACATGCAAAGTTGAAGATCAAGAAGAAATGTCGGATGATACTTGAGAGAGAATTGAGATTTGGATCTTGAAAATGTGAAAAGTGGTAAAATATGACTAAGTGTCATATTTATACCCCATTTTAGGGTTTACGGCCGTAAACACATTTGTTTAGGCTGTAAACTCCAAACTCTTGGAGTTTTGGAATAATATTATTGCACAATAAACCCTAGGGCATCCTCTCTCCTGATATCTAACAAAGTAATAACTTTAAAACACTCAAACCTATTCCAAAAAGCTTGAAAGTTAGCAGAAACTGTTCTGACTTCTATTGAATTGAATGGTTGTACAGAATAGAAATTTCGGGTTGTCACAATCCCGGGGCACAGTGCTGCCAGGTCGCTAAACCTGTCGGTGTAGGTCACTATGTCTGAGCCGACCATGGTATGCTCACATAGTTCTTGTTCCTACTTTTGAACTTCACCTCTTGGGCAGTATTCTTCCAACATCATCTCTTTTAGGTTCTCCCAACCTATAGAGTTAGCCACTAATAGGGTCAGTGACTTAACATGGCCATTCCACCATGTCAGGGCCCTGTCGGAGAAGGTGTAGGCAGCAAACTTCACTTTGCTCCCTTCTGGGCACAGATTAATTTCGAAGACCGAATCTGTTTTCTCGAACCATCGCATCAGAGCAATGACTCCCCCATTTCCATTAAAGTATTTGGGTTTGCAGTTCATGAAGTCCTTGTATGAACACTCCCGTGGGTAACTCCGGGGTTAGTTAGGTGGGTACCGCTACCAGATCCACTGGTACTACTTGCGCGGATGTGAGCTATAACAGTTGTTACTGCGGCTGTTATCGCTGCTTGGAGAGCAACATGATCGAATTGTGGTGGTGGAGGCGGTGGTGGATTCTCTGTTGTGGTATTGACTACACGCCTTACAGGTCTACTGCGAGGCATCTTTTGCTTGAATGAATACAAAGATGAGACGGAAATAAGTCTATAGCAGTGGTTATAAAGCCGAAAGCTGAATGAAAAAGTTATCCTAGTTCTGAGTGTATCTGGTTCTGACTTTCATAGGGTTCTGGAAAACAATTCATAATAGGAGTCTATATAAAATAAACTTTATGAATCAGAAGTGTCTATCCTCGAATGAATTTCTGTGAATTGAATAACTGTTACCAGTTGCACGAGAAAAGAATAATCCTAACACATAATGTGAGCAGTGTATTCACTAGCTCACTAAGTCAATCAAAGTTATTATTTATTAGTGTGACACATAATACATTTTGGTTTCTTCGGCTGATCCCTCCTTGGAAAACTCCGTATGAACCTCTTCTTGTTCCTCCTTGACTCCTCTATGGACTGCTATGATGGAGTGGTTACATCTATCTGGGTTTGTCGTCCAAGAATGGAGGTGTTTAAAGAATCTATGAGATTAAGTGAAACATTATGGGGTGATCCTTATAGGGTCCTTCTATAATTGCGCAGTGTACACAAGTTGTATATAATTTTAAGATTAAATAGACCTTCGAATAAGTGATCCTACTCTAAAACCACAACCAAACAAGAAACAGGAAGTAGAGCATAGATCACAAATTCTAAGTCTATAAAATCTCAATTATATAAAACCTTGGGAGTATACACTCCGGAATTATAGAACTACCAGAAGGGTCTTTTAAATTTTCACATAAGTTATTTATAGTGCCTAAAATACTCCTATAGTATTTTAATGTAATGAACTTGGTATGTTTTAAACTTGTTGTCGTATTATAGTATTATAAAATACTCCTATAGTATTTTAACTTTATGTTCTGATCTAGAAATCCCTTGTGTATAGAGTTAGGTAAGTTTTAAGACTGTTGCAACACCACATCACTCCCAAACACATGTTCGTCATATCTCAAGTGAATATAGTTGATCAGGCTATATTGATCCCAGATATAATTACATAACTGTCCAGGTTTGACCGCAGTGTCCAACCTTTAAATACTTATGTTCTGTTCTTCTTGTGATACTTGTTCTAGTATGTATATATGTGTGCAGGTATGTATACTTTTATAAGAATATTGTTATATTTAAAAATATACTTTTAGTCAGAGCACTTCGGCCCCATTGTATTTATAGTTGTATATATTTTATAGGTTGATATACTTAGTTCACTATAAACAATGCTCTGATACCAATCTATCACACCCCTAAACCGGAACGGAGGAAACGTTCGGGGGCGGAGGACGTCATATGTAGTATCACAACACATGCATCATAGTAATCAAAGTAACAAACAACCATTGCATTAATATTAAAGTGTTTACAGTGTATTAGATTCACAAAAGATTGACTCCATAGTAAATAACAAAACAAAGCATGAAGCTACTATGCTCCATCTTCTGAATCCCTGAGCGTGTACCTATCTACTAGTTCCCCTGAGAATACAAGTTATTTTGAAAGAGTAGATCAACATTTAAGCTGGTGAGTTCATAAGTATTTTAGTTATGAAAAGTAAACTGTAAGTTGTTTAGAAAAGTTCGCTTGTTCCTCCAGAAAATACTATATTTTCTGATGTGATGAATGATAAGTAAAAATGACTCTACAATTCCTTCTATGAGTAGTAAATGGATACAAGTTATATACAACCCAGAGTAAACAGAAAATTGATTGTGTGAATCTGCCCTAAGCCCACAACCAAACAAGGAACAAGAAACGAGGCGGAAGTCACACATCCCATTGTTTATTAGATCTTCATTGTATATAACCCTAGCATATTCATTTGGTACTTACAGAGTTAACTGTAATAGTTCTTTAATATTTGATGAAAACATTCTTTAAGAAAATCATATATTTCCTTTAGTAAAAATGGTAACCACAATAGTTCCTTTTGTAATCACTTAGTTTATACTAGCTATATATAATCTAATATCGAACGGACCGTTAAATGTATGAATATGTCCTAAGTCCACAACCAAATAAGGAACATGAAATGAGGCGGAAAACATACATTCAATTGCCTATCAGATATTAATTATATATAACCCTGATGTATAAACTAAGGTATTATAGACTTAACCATTTAAGATCCTTTTAGTTATACTGGTTTAAGAATGCGTATCAAACCTTTTACAAATAAGTTTCTAGTTCCATCCACTTAATGTTCTATCTGAAAAGTATGTTTTTGTACTAAAAAGAGGTATACTGAATTTGTATGCTATGACCTGACCCATACCTGTTACTCCCTATGATTACTTGGTGTATACAGGATATATATATAGCTAAGACCGAATAGATAGTAGCTTGTGTGAATTTGCTCTAAGCCCACAACCAAACAAGGAACAGGAAATGAAGCAGAAAGCACACATCCTACTGCCTGTCGGATCTGATTAATATATATCCTTGATGTATCTACCGAGGAATCATAAAGTTAGCATTATAGGCCCCCTTCTAACTGAATCTACTAAGACCCAACTGTTTTGTTTTGTTTGTTCTCTCGTAAGAATGTATGTTTTCCCAAGTTTTATGACTATCTTTACTAGAAAATAGTCTGCATTACCTTTTATGTGAGAATATCACTATATGAATGTAATGGGAAAATGAAAGTATACAGTAGTATTGTATAAAATAACTACTGAAGTCCTAACTACCTTAAAACCAATAAGTTTAATTAATGTTAAAATGTGATGTGGTTATAACCATGCTGATTGACTAGTATTTAACACGACGACCTGCTGGCGTCGAAAATAATGTGACATTTGTCACCCCTTGGCATGCCGGCCAAACTGTAGCGAACAGTCGGGATGCGGGATTTTCAGTCCCGTATAGATCTATACACACAATGCCCGCTCTCCCTCCAGGATATTCAGGTTACAAAACGCAACATAACAAGTGTATTGCTATGCCGTGAAGTAGTGGTTTCACATTATTGTTATCTTGTTCTTGTTATAGTATGTTCCTTTCTGTTTATAGTATGTTCCTCCCTGTTCTAGTTATAGTATGTTCCTCCCTGTTCTAGTTATAATATGTTTGAACTGACTCATGTATGAACTGACTCATGTAAGTTGCACTGTTCTAGAAATAGTAGGAGTAACCCTCTAAACTATACCTATTATAGTTTACTAGTATGTTTGTTTGAACTGTTACTGGCATGTAGAAAAGACTCAATTATCTACTGAGTTAAGCATGTACTTTACGAATGAAATTTTATAAACAACAAACTAACATCTTTAAAAAGAGTTTTTGAATTGATTTGATCACTTACAAAAGCATAAGAAATCCTTTAATGTGATGGTTATCACAGGTAAATATTAAAACAATAATATTGTGTTCAACTTGTATTCCCCCCTTAAAAGCATTTAAAAACATTTAAAAGATAGATTATAGGGGTATGAACTCACATTATGTGGGTGATTCAACTGAAGATTCGAGTAAGGATGCTAAGTTCCACGAATGAAGTCACGAGACACAAATGACTCCAAAAGAGTGCTAGAAGCAAGATAGGAGATTGAAGGGGTGTTCACGGCCCAATGGAGTTCAAGGACCAAATGGATGGGAGTTCACGACCCACTTGAGTGGTTCACGGCCCTCTTGAAGGGTTCACGGCCCAATGATGAACACATGAAGGGTTCACGGCCCATTCTTGGAGCTATGAAGGGTTCACGACCTAAACTTGAAGAACACTTGAAGATCTAGGTGTTTTAGAAAGTGTTTGAAGATCCTAAGTTGTATTCTAAGGAGATACAAAGGAAATAGGGTGAATAGAGTGAAAATGGTGTTCTTGATATATGATACTTGAGAGAGAAAGGGGTTGTTTGCGGCCAAGAGAAGAAGAAGTGAGGAATAAATGAAAGAAAGGTACTTATATAGGAGGGGTTTACGGCCACACTTGGGTTCATGGCCGTGAATACCCTTTGATGGGATTTGACTCTACAAGATAGAAATTTACGGGTTGTCACAAATTAAATCTTGACTTGCCGTACAGGTGGTATTCCCGGAAAGTCTTTTTGGCAGACATCGGGAAGGTTAAGGACTTATGAAACCTCCTTGATTTATTTCGCTTTTCGTTTCTCATCCACAGCGTGGCTAAGAAGGCATGGTACTTCTTGCGTAAATAGTTCTGAGCCTTAATATAACAAATGATTTAGACGGTTGTGTCGGGTTTGTCACCGTAATGACAAGAGTTTCATTAGCCGGTAGGTTAAGGCGAACGACCTTTTCGTAATACTTGATATTGGTATGGTGAGGACTAAACTGAAACATATCGGTGCTCACATCGAAGTTTCCTATTGTAATCGGCATTAGGCCGATTTGGAAAAATTGGTTGTTTTAGTGTTTAGAGAGTATCCTATGTATTTGTCTTGTGTGGTTTCGGTCTTCTCGTTAGCCATTTCTACGGTAATTGTTTCATTAAGTGTTTGAGGTTTTTGTTTGAGGAAAAGGTTCAAATTTATGGCTCACGAAACTCCTCTCTGCATCGTTATCGTAAAGTATGCATGCATATTAGTTATGTAATTCGAAACGTACCGGTAATCCCAGCGGGGTCCCTAGTTGCTTCCTCATATCCTGTTGTTGAAATTTCTCCGACGTTTCTGACATTTTTGTTTCTAGTATTTGGGCACTCCTTTTTGAAATGCCCCACATCACCATATCTGTAGAAAGCTTGGCTTACTATGACATTGGCGACTTGAGTGGTTTGTTGGACTGGTGTATTACAGAAACGGGCGGTGTGCCTCTTCTTGTTGCAATTATTGCAATGCAACACTCGGTAGGCTCCATGGTGATGAAAGTTGCACATGTTGCATTTTGGAAGGTTTCCAACATATGGTTTTGTTGGAATTGAGGCAGTAGGGATAGTGGTGGTATGGGTTGTGTCACAACCCGAAAATTTCTATCTTATAAGGTCAAACACATCAACTTAAGGTCAAACTTATGGGTTCCTAGACATAGTATAAGTCAGGGTTGTGTGTTAGGAAGTGAACCACGTAAGAACCAAGATCCTAGAACAACATTCGAGCCATAAAACCTCAACAAGTGAGGTTCACGGCCAAGAAGGATGCTCACGGTCGTGAACCCTTCTTAGGACGTGAACTCATGCTATATGTATGAGTTTTAGCCACTTTTCCTTCACTTCTTCTTTCCTTGGCCGCAATCAATCCATTCTCTCTCAAGTATCATCCTCAAGAACACTCTTTTCTTCCCTTAAACACCCCTTTTCCTTTGCTACTCCTTAGAAGCTTACTAGGATCTTCAAACACTTGCCAAAATACCAAGATCTTCAACTGTTCTTTACCATTTCTGGACCGTGAACCCTCCCAAGGTCGTGAACCCTTCATGTGGGCCGTGAACCATTCATCATTTTGTCCGTGAACCTTCATTTGGGCCGTGAACCATCCAACTTGGGCCGTGAACACTCATATGTTCTTGGGCCGTGAACACCCCATAGGGCCGTGAACACATCGAGGCTAGCCGTGAACTCCATTGCAACCTCCTATCTTGCTTCTAACACTCTTTTGGTGAGTTATTCTTGCATCCTAGGTTGTTTCCCAATCGCCTTTCTAGTTAGATTCACTAATTTCATGCCTATATGTATCATTATATGTCATTTAGGACTCGTTTATGCCTCGAGACTTCATTCGTGGAACTTATCATCCTTATTCGAATCTTCAATTGAATCACCCACATAAGGTGAGTTCATACCCCTATAATCTATCTTTTAAATGTTTTTAAATGCTTTTAAAGGGGGGGAATACAAGTTGATCACAATAATATTGTGTTAATATTTACCTGTGATAACCATCACATTAAAGGAATTCTAATGCTTTTATTAAATTAGTAAATCAATTCAAAAACTCTTCTAAAAGATGTTAGATTGTTGTTTATAAAACTCCGTTTTTAAAGTACATGCTTAACTCAATAGATAATTGAGTCTTTTCTACAGGCCAATAATAGTTCAAACAAACATACTAGTAAACTATAATAGGTATAGTTTAGAGGATTACTACTTACTACTTCTAGATCAGTGAAACTTACATGAGTCAGTTCATACATACTATAAATAGAACAGGAAGGAACATATATATACTATAATAAGAACAAGATAATAATAATGTGAGCCGCTACTTCATGGCATAGCAATATACTTGTTGTGTCACGTTTTGTAACCAGAGTCTCCTGGGAGGAGAGCGTGAGTTTGTGTATAGATCTATACGGGATTGACCATCCTACACCTTGCTGCTAGCTACAGTGGGACATGCAGGTCTACGGGTGACAAATGTCATACCATTTTCGACGTCTTTAGATCTTCGTGTTTTATACTAGTCAATCAAGCATGGTTATAACCTTATCACATTTTACCTTAATTTAACTAAATGGTTTTAAGGTAGTTAGTACTTCAGTAGTTATTTTATACAACACTACTGTATATCTTCATTTTTCCATTACATTCATATAGTGATATATATGAATCGGATCCGACAGGCAGTAGGATGTGTGCTTTCTGCTTCATTTCCAATTCCTTGTTTGGTTGTGGGCTTAGAGCGGATTCACACAGTCTACTATCTATTCGATCTATATATATATATATATATATATATATATATATATATATATATCCTGTATACACCAAGTAATCATAGGGAGTAACAGGTATGGGTCAGGTCACATCATACAAATTCAGTATACCGCTTTCTAGTACAAAAACATACTTTTCGGATAGAACATTAAGTAGGTGAAACTAGAAACTTATCTATAAAAGGTTTGATACGCATTATTAAACCCGTATAACTTAATGGACCTTTAATGGTTGATTCTATAATACCTTAACGTATACATCAGGTTTATATATAATTAACATCCGATAGGTAGTGGAATGTGTGTTTTCCGCCTTACTTCCTGTTCCTTGTTTGGTTGTGGGCTTAGGGCAGATTCACACATTTAACTGTCTGTTTGATATTAGATTATATATAACTAGTATAAACTAAGTGATTATAGAAGGAACTATTGTGGTTACCATTTTACTAAAGGAAATAAATGATTTTCTTAAGGAATGTTTTCTTCAAATATAATAGAGCTATTACAGTTAAATCCGTAAGTACCAAATGAATACGCCAGGGTTATATACAATGAAGATCTAACAAATAATGGGATGTGTGACTTCCGCCTCATTTCCTGTTCCTTGTTTGGTTGTGGGTTTAGGGCAGATTCACACAATCGATTGTCTGTTTACTCTAAATTGTATATAACTTACATCCATTTAGTACTCATAGAAGGAATTGTAGAGTCATTTTTACTTATCATTCATCACATCAGAAAATCTAGGATTTTCTGGAGGAACAGGCAAACTTTTCTAAAAAGAACTTATAATATACTTCTTATAACTAAAATACTTATGAACTCACCAGCTTAAATGCTGATCTACTCTTTCAAAATAACTTGTATTCTCAGGAAATTAGTAGACAGGTACGTGCTCAGGGATTCAGAAGATGGAGCATAGTAGCTTCATGTATTGTTTTGTTATTTACTGTGGAGTCAATCTTTTGTGAATCTAATACATTGTAAACACTTTAATGTTAATGCAATGGTTGTTTGTTATTTGGATTACTATGATGCATGTGTTGTGATACTAAGCATGACGTCCTTCGCCCCCGGACGTTTCCACTATTCCGGTCTGGGGGTGTGACAGATTGGTATCAGAGCATTGTTTATAGTGAACTAAGTATATTAACCTATAAAAGATATACAACTATAAATACAATGGGGCCGAAGTGCTCTGACTATAGTATATTTATAAAATATAATAAAAGTATACATACCTGCTTATATATATATATATATATATATATATATATATATATATATATATATATACACATACATACTAGAACAAGTATCACAAGAAGAACAAAACAGAAGTATTTAAACGTTGGACACTCCGGTCAAACCTGGACAGTTATGTATTCATATCAAGGATCAATATAGCCTGATCAACTATATTTATTTGAGATATGACCAACATGTGTTTGGGAGTGATGTGGTGTTACAACAGTCTTAAAACTTACCTAACTCTATACACAAATGATTTCTAGATCAGAACATAAAGTTAAAATACTACAGGAGTATTTTATTATACTATAAGATAACAACAAGTTTAAAACTTACCAAGTTCATTCCATTAAAATACAATAGGAGTATTTTAGGCACTATAAATAACTTATGTGAAAATTTAAAAGACCCTTCTGGTAGGTCTATAATTTCGGGGTGTATACTCCCAAGGTTTTATATAATTGAGATTTTATAGACTTAGAATTTGTGATCTATGCTCTACTTCCTGTTCCTTGTTTGGTTGTAGTTTTAGAGTAGGATCACTTATTCGAAGGTTTATTTAATCTTAAATTATATACAACTTGTATACACTGCGCAATTATAGGAGGACCTGGTAAGGATCATCCCATAATGTTTCACTTAATCTCATTGATTCTTTAGATACTTCCATTCTCGCACAACAAACCCAAGTAGATGTAACCACTCCATCATACCAGTCAGTAGATGAGTCAAGGAGGAACAAGAAGAGGTTCATGATGAGTTTTCCAAGGAAGGATCAGCCGAAGAAACCAAACGTCCTATGCGTCACACTAATAAATAATAACGTAAAATAACTTAGTGAGCTAGTGAATACACTACTCATACTATGTGTTAGGATTATTTCTTTTTCGTTCAGCTGGTATCAGTTTTTCAATTCACAGAAATTCATTCGAGGATAGCCACTTCCGATTCATAATATGAAAGTCAGAACTGGATACACTCAGAACTAGGATAACTTAGTTATTCAGCATTCGGCTTATAACCATTGCTGTAGACTTACCTCTGTTTCATCTTTGTATTCATTCTAGCAAAAGATGCCTCGCGGTAGACCGGTAAGGCGCGTAGTCAATAACACAACAGGGAATCCACCACCACAACATGAACCTGCTGCTTTACAAGCAGCGGTAACAGCCGCAGTAACAACTGCAATAAATCAATTCCATGCAAGTAGTACTAGTGGATCTGGTAGCGGTACCCACCTAACTAACCCCAGAGTTACCCATGGAAACCCACGGGAGTGTTCATACAAGGACTTCATGAACTGCAAACCCAAATCGTTTAATGGAAATGGGGGAGTCATTTCTCTAATGCGATGGTTCGAGAAAAAAGATTCGGTTTTTGAAATCTATCTGTGCCCAGAAGGGATCAAAGTGAAGTTTGCTGCCTGCACTTTCTCTGACAGAGCCCTAACATGGTGGAATGGCCATGTTAAGTCACTAGCCCTATCAGTGGCTAACTCTATGGGTTGGGAGAACCTGAAAGAGATGATGTTGGAAGAATAATGCCCAAGAGGCGAAGTTCAAAAGATGGAGCAAGTGCTATGGGAGCATACCATGGTCAACTCAGACATAGTGGCCTACAGTGACAGTTTAGCGACCTGGCAGCACTGTGCCCCGGGATGGTTACCCCGGAGAGTAAGAAGATAGAAAAGTACATTTGGGGCTTATCTACCCCGATTCAGGGAGATGTACTGTCTTCTAATCAAACAACCTTCGATAGCACCAAGCGCCTGGCCCAGCGACTCATTGACCATGGAGTCCGCCATGGCGTGGTGGTCCCCGTTCCCGAGCCAACGAAGGGAGGGGACTATAAACAAAAGTCAGGGAACAAGATGAAGGAATGAACAACACAGGAACCCCCACAGGAACAACAAGTAGTTAATGTACACACCGCCACAACACCTGCCACCCCAGCACCTGTCAGTCGATATGCTGGAACCCTCCCAAAGTGTGGTAAGTGTAACTACCACCACACCGGAGTTTTCCGGGAAATGCAATGCATGAATTGCCGCAGGAAGGGGCATACTGCCTGTTTCTACAGGGCGCCGGCACAACCGATCTCCCAAGTCCCCGGAGTAGAAGTAAGCCAGGCCTGTTACGGGTGTGGCGAGACATGACACTACAAAAGGGACTTCCCGATAACGAAGAACTCTGGCGAGGATGGACGAATTCTGATGATCACCACAGGAGAAGCTGCCCCGGAACCACCAGCGAACAACGGTACGTCTTCTAAATAAAAAAAATTACTTTAAAATTTCAATTTATATGAAATATTAAGATTAAAAATTTGGGGAAATTAAAAAGTAATTATGATAACTCGCTCGTCCGAACAAGTCACAACATTCATAAGAGAATTAAAGATCCGTTCAGGTGAGCTATGATGGCTTAGTATGTTAATTAGGGTTATGTAGAACTAAGATTTTGCAGGATTAGAGTGAGTGATTCCGCCTCATTTCCTGTTCCTTGTTTGGTTGTGGATATAGGGCAGAGTCACTCAGTCGACCATCTTATTCATCTTAATTATACATAACTTGTATATGCCAAGCGATCATAGACGTACCGAGGAGGGTCATAATATAGAGTATGGACACTAGTTATAAAAGCACTTTCACTGTTAGTACTCGCTTATCATGGTACGATATGTAGCAGTGGTAATATCAAGGAGAAAACAGAAAGCACTAGAAAGCCTACACAGAATACATTGTCGAGCACACTCAGAATACACCATCGTATAACAAACGTTTCTTTCAAGTCGGCCTAAAATTTGTTTCTATAAAGAGTCCGTCGTCAACATTCGTCAGGGATTGGCGTGGTCCTCACCACACCAAGTTCTTGTGTTTCTAAAATCCACCGCCTTAGCCAACCGACTAACGAAACCTTCATCACTCGTAACGACAACCCGACACAAACCTCAGAATCGGCTCCCTCATGATCCAAACCCCGAAGTACTTATGCGAGGAGTACCTTCACCTCCGAAACCTTTATGAAGTATACTCAGAAGACTTTCCCGAGCTACCACTCGTCCAGCAGATCAAGTTCAAGCACAGAGGCTAGGGACGAATACAGCCCACCTGTCACTATTAAGTGTATACGCGAGGGTGGTATATAATTATGATTATGCGGATTTAGTATGTGTGTTTCTGTAACAACCCGAAATTTCTATCTTGTAAATCCATTCAATCCAATCAAAAGTCAGACTTGTTTCTGCTATCTTCTAGCTTTGTTAAGGGTCTGTTTGAGTGTTCTGAGCCTAGTACATTCAATGATTATGTGTAGGGATGTGTTAGCTAGAGTTCATTGTGTAGCATTCAAGCCGGAAACTCCATCACAAGGAGTTTACGGCCGCAAACTAGAGTTTATTTCCGTAAACTCTTGGCAAGCCGTGAACTCTTCCCTATATCCTACACTTCCTTCATTTTTCTTCACTTCTCACATCTTCAAGTCAAGAACACTCATTTCTCTCTCAAGTATCATCAAGAACACTTCCATTTCTCTTCACATTTGTAAGTGTTTCTTTCATTTATTAGTTGATATCCTTCTTGATCTAGTAAAACCCTATGATTTCATCCATGAATTCATCTCTTTTGGGTTAGATCTTCAAATCATCAAGAACACCAAGAACACACACTAGTTCTTTGGGCCGTAAACTCTTCATATGTCCGTAAACCCTTCTTAGTTCATGAGGTGGACGTCAACCTTTCAATTCATGACCTTAAACCCTAGTTTGTTCATGTATGGCTGTAAACTCCTTGGCCGTGAACACCCCTTGGCCGTAAACACACCCTTGTGTGGCCGTGAACACCCTTCATACAATCATATGTGATTGTAACACTTCATTCCAAGTGTTTCCTAGTCCCTAAGGTTGTTCCCTTACATGATTTGTGGTTATATACACTAATTATATACATATATGTGTCATTATATGCTTAATAGGATTCGTTTGTGCTCAAGACTTCACTTGGGGGAGAAGTGGAGAGCATCAAAGCTTGGTTCAAGAGGAGGCTTTGGATCTAGAGGTTTTTTCAGAGTTTTGCTTCAGTTAGAGGTAAGAAGATGATAACTTGGTCATTTCCTTATGAAGATTTTGGTTTAGGGAGTTTCTAGGGTTTCTCCCATTCTTTTTGGTGTCATTGTGATCTTTAAGCATGATTGAGGTTGAAACCTCACATCTGAGTTGTAGGAGGCTTTGTGAGCCCAAAGACCCGACCTTTATTGAGTTAGAGACAAGACTTTGAGCATATAACCTTTGTTAGAACTTGTATTGGCATTATGGAGCAAGTATGCCATGCATGAACGTAAAGATCGAAGCTTTACGTGATAGTCGAGCCTTGGCAGGCTAGATCTAGAGTTTAGGGTAGTAGATCTGCCTTACAACGTCTGAATGAGAAAACAGACTGAATGGACTCGACGAGTCCATGAACTGACTTGACGAGTCGACGAGTCAGTTCATGGACTCGTCGAGTCCATTCACTATACCTTACCTAGAGTGGTATCGATGTGTGACCAGAGGGTCTTATGTGTTTATTTGAGTACTGTGATATTACTGCATTATGTTTGTGTGATTTATGTTATGTGTTATTCAGAGTTTACAGAGTTAGGACCGGAGGGTCCATCAGAGTTGTGGGACTGGAGGGTCCCACTGAGACACATTTACCGGAGGTCCTTACAGAGTTATAGCCTCGAGTGGCTAATGTGTTGTATGTGGTATTTTAGGGAACTCACTAAGCTTCGTGCTTACCGTGTTATGTGTTATGTGTTTCAGGTTCTTCTCAGGATCGCGGGAAGGCGCCGACTTGATTGTACACACATCTGAGTTGGAGATATATCTTTGGGGGATCTTGGCGTTGTGATAAACAATTTTGAAATGTGTTGATAATTTGATACTTGTGATTTTTGAGAAAATGTGACATGTGGTTTATTGTGTTTTAAATTGAAAAATTTGGTTTGAAAATTTACGTCGTTACACCAATGTATTAGCTGACGCCCTAATTCGGAAAGAATACTTTGGCCGTAGAGTCAAATCATTGACTATGACTATCCATTCACATCTATCCACACAGATTAAGGAGGCTCAAATAGAAGCTTTGAAGCCTAAAATGTGGCAGGTGAATCCCTTAGAGGGATGGATAAGAACTTGGAAGTCAAGGGTGGCGGAGCCTTATATCTCATGGACCGGATCTGGACACCGAGACACGGTGGTTTCAGAGACTTGGTCATGACTAAAGCATACAACACTCGATATTTCGTCCACCTAGGTTCAAATAAGATGTATCTGGATCTCAAAAAGCTATACTGGTGGCCTAACATGAAATCAGAGATTGCTACCTTCGTAAGTAAGTGTCTTACTTGCGCCAAGGTTAAGGTCGAATACCAGAAACCCTCAGGTTTGCTACAACAACCGGAGATACCGGAATGGAAGTGGGAGCGGATCACAATGGACTTCATAACCAAGTTGCCCAAGACAACGGGTGGTCTCGATACCATTTGGGTGATCGTAGACATGTTAACAAAGTCCGCACACTTCCTACCTATCAAAGAAACTGACAAGATGGAGAAACTAACGAGAACCTACATTAGGGAGATCGTACGACTGCATGGTGTTCCCATATCCATTATTTCTGATAGAGATAGTAGATTCACTTCAAGGTTATGACAGTCGCTACAAGGTTCCCTAGGAACTAGGCTGGACATGAGTACAACCTACCATCCACAAACCAACGGACAAAGTGAGAAGACTATTCAAACTCTGGAAGATATGTTGCGAGCCTGTGTGATAGATTTTGGGATGGCATGGGACACTCATTTACCCCTTGTCGAGTTCTCCTACAATAACAGTTATCACACAAGCATAAAGGCAGCTCCATTTGAAACCCTCTATGGCCAGAAGTGAAGATCCCATCTGTGCTGGGATGAGGTGGGCGACACCCAGTTAGCTAAAGGACGAGTTCCTGACAGCACTCTCACGGGTCCAGAAATCATTCAGGAAACGACAGAGAAGATTATCCAGATTCGTGAATGATTGAAAGCCTCTAGAGACCGACAGAAAAGCTACGCAGACAAGAGAAGGAAACCTTTGGAATTCCAGGTTGGTGACCGTGTTCTATTGAAGGTCTCACCCTGGAAGGGCTTGATACACTTCGAAAAGCATGGGAAGCTAAATCCAAGATACGTAGGGACTTTCGAGATTCTCGCTAGAATCGGCCCTGTAGCTTACAAACTCAAACTACCTCACGAACTTAGTAACGTACACCCTACTTTCCACGTTTCGAACCTGAAAAAGTGTCTATCCGACGAGACTCTTGTAATCGCACTCGATGAAATCGAGATCAACGAGAGCCTCAACTTCGTGGAAGAACCAGTAGAGATCATGGACCGGGAGTTCAAGCAAACGACGAAAAGCCGTATCCCGATAGAGAAGGTTCGCTGGAATGCCAAGCAGGGACCTGAATTCACTTGGGAGCGCGAGGATCATATGAAACTGAAATATCCTCATCTTTTTACTTAGTTATCTGTATTTGCTTATACTCTAATTTCGGGACGAAATTCTCTCTAACGGGGGGATGATGTGACAACCCGAAATTTCTATCTTGTAAAGCCATTCAATCCAATCAAAAGTCAGACTTGTTTCTGCTATCTTCTAGCTTTGTTAAGGGTCTGTTTGAGTGTTCTGAGCCTAGTACATTCAAGGATTGTGTGTAGGGATGTGTTAGCTAGAGTTCATTGTGTAGAATTCAAGTCGGAAACTCCATCACAAGGAGTTTACGGCCGCAAACTAGAGTTTACGGCCGTAAACTCTTGGCAAGCCGTGAACTCTTCCATATATCCTATACTTCCTTAATTTTTCTTAACTTCTCACATCTTCAAGTCAAGAACACTTATTTCTCTCTCAAGTATCATCAAGAATACTTCCATTTCTCTTCACATTTGTAAGTGATTCTTTCGTTTATTAGTTGATATCCTTCTTGATCTAGTAAAACACTATGATTTCATCCATGAATTCATCTCTTTTGGGTTAGATCTTCAAATCATCAAGAACACCAAGAACACACACTAGTTCTTTGGTCCGTAATCACCCATTCAAACTTCCAAAACATAAGTATCCTTTCCATATACTAGTTATCCATTAGAAGCTCTTGAATTACAACCAAGTATCAACCATTTTTAGCAGGAACTTCAAGCGTTTACGGCCGTAAACTCTTCATATGGCCGTAAACCCTTCTTAGTTCATGAGGTGGCCGTGAACACTTCAATTCATCACCGTAAACCCTAGTTTGTTCATGTATGGCCGTAAACTCCTTGGCCGTGAACACCCCTTGGCCGTAAACACACCCTTGTGTGGCCGTGAACACCCTTTATACAATCATATGTGATTGTAACACTTCATTCCAAGTGTTTCCTAGTCCCTAAGGTTGTTCCCTTACATGATTAGTGGTTATATACACTAATTATATAAATATATGTGTCATTATATGCTTAATAGGATCCGTTTGTGCTCAAGACTTCACTTGGCATACTTAGCATCCTATATCGATCTTTCATTCGAATCACTCACTACAGGTGAGTTCATACCCCTAACTTATCTTTTAAATGATTTTAAATGCTTTTATGGGGGGGGGGGGGGGGAATTCAAGTAGAAAACAATATAGTTATAGTATGAATCACATGTGATTTATAACTATCAAACAAGAGGATTTCTTATACTTCAAACCTGTGTCATCAAACAAACTGTTTCAAATCATTTTATAAACTGACATCATGTCATCAATAACCATTCAATTGGTTAAAACCCTTTTATAACATAAACTCTTCATCATTTTACAAAACTCTTTTAAACTTACATATTATCAAAATCATGTCTATATAGATATAGTTATATAAATAAGGTTGAAAGTGTTAGGACTAATAACTCGCTTTATTTCCTGTTCCTTGTTTGGTTGTGGACTTAGGGTATCGGTTGTTTGTCCGAGTGTCGTTTAAACCTTAGTTATATATTATGTATATGTATGTAGATATAAAAGTTCTTCCAATCAGTTCAATACCTTCGAGTAACAAAGGTGTACAAACATGGTCAGTCATTGAAACAAAAATACTAGTAAACTATAATAGGTATAGTTTAGAGGATTACTACATACTATTTCTAGAACATTGAAACATACAAGAGTGAGTTCATACATGAGTCAGTTCAAACATACTATACACTAGAACAGAAAGAACATACTATAGACTAGAACAGAAGGAACATACTATTCACTAGAACATAAGGAACATACTATACACTAGAAAAAAGGAACATACTATACAAATACAATATAGAAATAACATTAATGTGAGCCACTACTTCATGCCATGGCAATATACTGCTGTGTCACGTTTTGTAACCAGAGTCTCCTGGAGGGAGAGCGTGAATTTGTGTATAGATCTATACGGGATTGACCATCCTACACCTTGCTGCTAGCTACAGTGGGACCTGCAGGTCTACGGGTGACGAATGTCATACCAATTCGACATCTTTGAACGTCATGTTTTACTAGTCAATCGAGTATGGTTATAATCTCATCACATTTTACCTTAATTAAACAATTGGTTTTAAGGTAGTTAGTACATATGTAGTTACTTTATACAATACTACTGTACATCTTCATTTTCCCATTACATTCATATAGTGATCTTCTCACATAAATGATAATGTAAACTATTTCTGGTAATGTTAGTGATACTTGGGAAAAACACTCACTTTTACAAAGAAACAAACATACAGAACAGTCGGGTCTGGGTAGAAGACTACCTTCCAATTTAGTAGAAAATATAGGATTTTCTAGGAAGTATACAAACATTTACATCAAACACTTACAAATTCTTACATCAAACACTTACAAACACTTTCATCAAACTTATACAAACATTGACACTAAAATACTTATGAACTCACCAGCTTAAATGTTGATCTACTCTTTCAAAATAACTTGTATTCTCAGGTCACCAGTAGACAGGTACCGATGACCAGGTTTTGAGAAGACGAAGCATTTTCAAGACTCGTCTTTTATTTTGAGTCATATTTTGGTGTCTTTCAAACTATACATAGAACACACTTGTATTAAATTATATTATTAATGCAATGGATGATGTTGTTGCTTCTTTACTATTGTGCATTGTTATGATACTGTACATGGCGTCCTCCGCCCCTGAACATTTCCGCCATTCTGGTTTGGGGGTGTGATAGATTGTTATCAGAGCTTTGTTTATAGTGAATCGATTATATCAACCCATAAAAGATATACAACTATAAACACATCGGGATTAAAACACTCTGACAAAGAATTAATACTTTTGAGATAATAAAATATTTTAATAAGGTATTCATTCAAGCATTCATACTAGGATCAGTGTCATACTAGAACAGAACAAAAGTATTGCGGTTTTTCGACAACACAAGTAGGATTGGGGACATATAATCAGATCTGGGAGTGATATAGCCTGATCAACTATATCTTTCCGAGATGTGATTAGCATGTGCCTAGGGAATGGTTGTGGTGTTACAGCAAGTCTAAAAACTTACCAACACTACTACAATGAAAACTTTAGAACAAAACATAAACTTAAGATAATATAGGAGTATTTTGTGTTACTATAATTACTTATGTGCAAACTAAAAAGTCTTTACTAGTATGTCAATAGTTTCTGAGTTGATACGCTAAGGTTATATGTGACTGAGGTGTCATAGACTTAGAATATATGATCTTTGCTTTACTTTCTGTTCCTTGTTTGGTTGTGGGCTTAGAGTTAGGGTCACTTATTCGAAGGTCTATTCTATCTTGGTTACATGTGACTGGTATGCACTACGCAAATATTGGAGTAACTATTAAGGATCATCTTATAAATTATCTATAGTAGTACGTCTATTAACTATCTCTTTTACCCCTATTCTCGCATGAATATCGTGGCGGGATTTCATCCTCATGGAGATCCATACTTCCCTAACCAAGGAAATGGTGGATGGCTCGATGCAGAGCTAAAAGTGAATCATGCAATTCCTTTGGATGATGACTTCGTAGAAAACTTCCCAGAGGATTCTGACTCCGAGCCAGAAGTCAATGATCTACCGCTGGTAGCTCCAATCCCAAATCCTAACCCTCGTCCGGCTTTTCAAGGCCCGACGCCTTTGTGGGCTGAGAACTTGGGCAGATGGAGGCAAGATCAGGGTCAACCCTTACCATACAACGGAGACCGAAGCTTCTACAATCTGAGCGAGGGAGGCTCATCAGACAGAATCCTGCCTATTCTTGTTTGCAGGGTTGCTCGAAATAACGAGCAGGGTAGGGCAGCCATCAACCGAGTCATGGAAGTTGATGTTGATGTGGGAGTTAATACAGTCCGCATTCGCCATCTACAAGTTGCTCATAGGAGAACTCTGAACCACAATTAGGCCCTTCAGAGAGAACTTACCGCGACCCAAGCCGAAGTCAGGGAACTTCGAGCACGACAGGCAACGTTCGAAAGGCGCATGCTGGAAATGGAACGTTATCAGGCTGAATCAAAGGCTCGTCCGAGCGGTTCTCGTCGCAAGTAGAGTCTACCTTACTATGTCTTTTGGATATAATTAGGTCTATGTATAGACTCTAGTATTAATTTCCCGCTTATTTCGAAGACCTTGAGCCCTCAGTCTATCTGGTCTTAGTTCTGTCAAATTTTCTCTTTATGGTTTGATGTAAGACCTACTCCTAGGTCATTTTTCCCGAACTCGTTACATCTTTAATACCAATATTTTTGACAGATATGTAATCTTTTAGGAAATCTTTGTCCAAATGCTTTCATCCTTCTATTGTTAGATCTCTATTACAAACATACTCTCATCTGTTTTGTTGGGCTATGGCGATTTAGTCCATGGACCACTCTCATTTTCTCACTATTGAATGCTTACCAATATCTTCATCTTTGTGAACTTATAGCTACAAGATGCCTCCTCGTCGATCAAACAGATGCACTACTTCGATAACTCCAGTTCAACCACCACTACCTCCTCCACAATTCGATCCGGCAACTATCCAATCTGCAGTGGTTGCAGCTGTTACGGCAGCCCTAGCTCCATTCAACACGACCGATACTAGCAGGAGTGGATCAGGTGTTAAATTCAACCAAATTGGTAGTCACGGGCATCCTAGGGAGTGTTCGTATAAGGACTCCACCAACTGCAAGCCCATGACATTTAATGGAACTGGTGGAATCATTGCCCTCTCGCAATGGTTCGAAAAGACGGAGTCGATCTTCAAGATCTGCTCCTGTCCGGAAGGGAGCAAAGTTAAATTTGTTGCCTGCACCTTCGCGGACAGAGCCTTGACATGGTGGAATAGCCATGCCAAGTCACTAACCCTAATAGTGGCTAATGCTATGGGCTGGGAAGCTCTGAAGGAGCTTATGATTGAAGAGTACTGCCCGAGGGGCGAGGTTCAGAAACTTAAACAAGAACATTGGAGCCTAACCATGAAGGGCTCCGACATAGTTGCCTACACCGCTAGGTTCAGCGATCTGATGGCTCTATGTCCGGGAATGGTCCCCACTGAGGGGAAGAAAGTCGAGAGGTACATCTCGGGGCTGATGCCTCCATTTCAGGGGAATGTCTTAGCTTCAAATCCCACTACATTCGACAGTGCCAAGCGACTGGCACAGCGGCTCATCGACCATGGAGTCCGCACACCGACAACGACAACCCTTGCCATCCCTGAACCCTCCAAAACCGCTGACAATAAGCGGAAGCTTTGGGACAACAAGAAGAAGAACGCGGCGCAGAACTCTGCCAAAAAGTAGTAGGTCGTGGCTATTCATGCAGCGATAGCACCTACTGCCACTGCGCCAGCGAAGCGGTATGCGGGAAGCTTGCCCAAGTGCAACAAGTGCAACTTCCATCATAATGGACCCTGCCGGGAAATGCAGTTTGTAAACTGTAACAGGAAAGGGCACACTGCCTGTTTCTGCAAAGCTCCGTCTAGGCCAATCACCCAAGTTCCTAGTGTTGGAGCAGGGCAGGCCTGCTACGGGTGTGGTGAAGTGGGGCACTTCAAAAGGAACTGCCCGAAGGCAGGGAATGCTGGTGGAGTGGGAAGAGTTTTGGCTATAGGCCACGAGGAAGCAGTAGCAGACCCTACAGTGGTCACTGGTACGTTTCTCCTCGATAACTCTTATACATGCATACTGTTTGATAGTGGAGTGGAGAGGAGTTTCGTGAACCAGAAATTTGCACACTTACTTAAACAACAATCACGCGCACTTAAAGAACCGTTTACTGTAGAAATGGCTAACGGGAAAACAGAGAGCACTAACTGTATATATACATAGGATGTACCCTAACTCTAGATAGTCATTCATTTCCAATCGTGCCGACATCATGCCGACATCATGTGTTTTGAGAAGGCCGTTCGTCTTAATCTACCGTCTAACGAAACCCTATCTATTCTCGTAGTAAGGAGGAGCATAGTCAATACCTATGTCAGATTTTAGACACCCTACGAGTAGAGAAGCTTTATGCGAAGTTCTCTAAGTCCGAATTTTGGATCCGAAGAGTCGAATTCTTGGGTCACTTGATCAGCAAAGAGGGAATTCACGTGGATCCTTCCAAAATAAAGGCCATTGAGAACTGGTCAGCTCCGAAGACGCCTACTAAAATTCGTCAATTTCTAGGCCTCGTTGGCTACTATCGCAGGTTCATTCATATTTTCTCTAGGATCGCGAAACCACTTACCACATTAACCCAGAAAGGTGTGGCCTTTGACTGGGAAGAGAAACAAGAGATGGCGTTTCAAACGCTGAAATGAGCCTTATGCAGCGCACCGATACTATCCCTCCCAGAAGGGATAGAAGACTTCGTGGTTTATTACGATGCATCCAACCAAGGGCTTGGCTGTGTTCTTATGCAACGAGGTAAGGTCATCGCCTATGCCTCAAGACAGCTAAAGACACACGAAGTCAACTACACCACACACGATCTTGAGTTAGAAGCAGTGGTATTTGCTCTGAAGATCTGGAGACACTACCTGTATGGTACAAAAAGCACTATCTTTACAGACCACAAAAGCCTTCAACATATATTCGACCAGAAAGAGCTCAACATGAGACAACGACGGTGGGTCGAACTACTCAATGACTACGAATGCGAAATTCGTTATCATCCCGGTAAAGCCAATTGTAACATCCAGACTTTCAAGTATATTATTGTGTCATTAATCTTGAGATTTATGGAGTGACTCGGCGAGTTGTGAGTCCAACTCGTCGAGTAGAGTCAAGTGTCCATGAAGGATTAATGAACGAACTCGACGGGTCAGAGAGCCGACTCGCCGAGTAGGTGATGGGTAGAGAAACCCTAATTTCCTAGGGTTGGGGCCTATATAAGGGAACTTATAGCCCCATTTGTGCCTCACCAGTCACCCTACTTCCTTGAGAGAAACCCTAATCGTCCATTTGAGCTAGAGAGTGAGAAAGAGGCTAATCTTATGGATTTTAGTGCATTGTTGAAGGAGAAGTGGAGAGCATCAAAGCTTGGTTCAAGAGGAGGCTTTGGATCTAGAGGTTTTTCAAAGTTTTGCTTTAGTTGGAGGTAAAAATATGCTAACTTGGTCATTTCCTTATGAAGATTTTGGTTTAGGGAGTTTCTAGGGTTTCTCCCATTCTTTTTGGTGTTATTGTGATCTTTTAGCATGATTGAGGTTGAAACCTCAGATCTGAGTTGTAGGAGGCTTTGTGCTCCCAAAGACCCGAACTTTATTGAGTTAGAGACAATACCTTGAGCATATAACCTTTGTTAGAACTTGTATTGGCATTATGGAGCAAGTATGCCATGCATGAACGTAAAGATCGAAGCTTTACGTGATAGTCGAGCCTTGGCAGGCTAGATCTAGAGTTTAGGGTAGTAGATCTGCCTTACAACGTCTGAATGAGAAAACAGACTGAATGGACTCGACGAGTCCATGAACTGACTCGACGAGTCGGTTAGGTTTTGTCCCGATGAGTTTGATCATGCGATAACTCGGCGAGTTGGGGGTCAACTCGACGAGCTGAGCTGGACTTCCTTGAGACTTCTGAGGAAAAGAGGGGACTCGACGAGTTGCATGAGTGCACTCGACGATTCGGGTCAAACAAGGACTGTTGACTCGAGTTTGACTTCTAGTTGGTCAAACCTGAGTAATGGAGACCATTGAAGGGTAAAATGGTCTTTTACCCACTTCCGGAGTTAGAGAGAGAAAGAGTAACCTTTGGTTTACTTAGATTTGAGAATCGAGTATTAATTAGAGAATATTTACCCTATATGTTAGGCGGTGGCTAGTTCGAGATTCGAGTATAGGGATAATTGCTTGCGTGCCTTGAGGTGAGTCTTCTCACTATACTTTACCTAGAGTGGTATCTATGTGTGACCAGAGGGTCTTATGTGTTTATTTGAGTACTGTACATGATATTACTGCATTATGTCTGTGTGATTTATGCTATGTGTTATTCAGAGTTTACAGAGTTAGGACCGGAGGGTCCATAGAGTTAGGACCGGAGGGTCCATCAGAGTTATGGGACTGGAGGGTCCCACTGAGACACATTGACCGGAGGGTCTTACATAGTTATATCCTCGAGTGGCTAATGTGTTGTATGTGGTATTTTAGGGAACTCACTAAGCTTCGTGCTTACCGTGTTATGTGTTATGTGTTTCAGGTTCTTATCAGGATCGCGGGAAGGCGCCGGCTTGATTGTACACACATCTGAGTTGGAGATATGTCTTTAGAGGATCCTGGAGTTGTGATAAACAATTTTGAAATGTGTTGATAATTTGATACTTGTGATTTTTGAGAAAATGTGACATGTGGTTTATTGTGTTTTAAAATGAAAAATTTGGTTTGAAAATTTACGTCGTTACAAGTTGGTATCTGAGCCTTGGTTTGAGGGATTCGGATACACCGTCGGGTATGTCTGGACTCAAACTGAGGATTTGAGAAAGATTATCAAAAGAGATAAATTTTTCTAAAATGAGAAAGAGTTTAAGAGAAAACGAGTTGGAGAAGTGTGTACAATCAGCCAGAGCCCGAACGGTGATTTCCCAAAATACCGTTACTTTTGTGCTATGAGATATTTATGAGATATTTTATGAGATATTATGTATGCTAGAGATAGGCTAGGTATTTTATATTTTAGGACTAGAGTTGCCTGATTTGTGATGCCTTAGCCTAGGAGTTGCTGCTATCTGTGATATGCTTTTGAGTATGTGCTGAGTAAGAGTATCTAGCAGAAATCACCTAGAGAGAGAAAGTTCTGAGTCGAGAGATAAGAGATACCTAGATGAGCATTTAAGGAGTCTACTGAGAAGAGTAGTTAGATACGTCGAGAGGTAGGATTTCCTGAGCCGACGATGTCTTTTGAGTTGTGAATAGAGCAAGAGGAATTATATGCCAGAGTGGCCTAATGTTTTAGTGGAGGTTATTCGATGCCCGAATGCTGCTTGCTTCGTGCTTTGTGGAACTCTTGATGATGAGAGTCAGCTAGTAAGTGGATATAACGATATTCAGGAGGTAGATGGTTGGCATCATGAGGAGTTCCTCAGCAGCTGATGGCAGAGGAGTGTGAGAACCTAGGAAGAGCCTAGGGAGTAACTTTAGTCAGATGAGTATGCTGATAAGAGGGGAGTTTTCGCTGGAGAGCGACCAGGTATAATGGGATTGGTGATCGGGAAGGTTGAGCAGCTACTTAGGAAATCTGGGACGATACGTGAGGAAAGTATGGGTAGATGTGGTAGGTAGTATGGGCCCGTACTACTGAAAGCAGAGGACCCATACTCGAAATAGGGAGAATTCCATAGGTTCTAAGTAGCATATTGAGAAGAGAGATAACATGGTTCGAGTAACATGATTCGTAGCAGATTGAGAAGAGAGATAACATGGTTCGAGTACCATGATTCGTAGCAGATTGAGAAGAGAGATAACATGGTTCGAGTACCATGATTCGTAGCAGATTGAGAAGAGAGATAACATGGTTCGAGTAGCATGATTTGTAGCAGATTGAGAAGAGAGATAAGATGGTTCGAGTACCATGATTCGTAGCAGATTGAGAGGAGATAACATGGTTCGGTTACCATGATTCGTAGCAGATTGAGAGTTAAGCACATGGTTCGAGTACCATGATTTGTGGGGGTTAGTGCTTCTGGTTTTACGAGTTATCCCGTTGTGATGGATTAGACTGAGATCAAAAGTGATAAAGTGTGGGGCCAGAGGGCCATGTTGAACGAGTTTCAATGGAGCATACCTTGAGAGGGAAATCGAGTTAGTTCCGAGAGATTTTTGGTGAGATGCCAGTTGGAGTCGCAAGACTCAGGGATGAGTAGAGATGGTGCTTACGGAGGATTACGGTCTGAGTTGAGCAATCGGCCGATAGTGGAGATGTCACTTTCTGTGACTAGAGTTGTGCTATTTTCCGTTTCCTGTAAGAAGCACAAGAGATATAGAGTTTCCGGTTTCAGAGTCGGAGGTAAACCTCGTGGGGTAGCAGAGGGTTGCAACCTTTCACCAGAGTATTTGGGCAGTATGTTTGCTGCGAGGTATTCCTTATGCCACGGGAGAACTATTAGTGGATACTGAGATGAGGACAAAGAGATGCCTTAGTCGAGTCAGGTATGTTTTTAGCAGCGGTTCCAAGTGATCAAGAGGAGTATATTGGGGCAGTGGCCCTCGTCGTTATGCTATGTATCGACCGTGAGAGTGAGGTCTCGTTCTTTGATGATGATTCCTGTATTGAGAGGCTGGTCGAGGAGTCAGAGACGAGGTGGGTAATAGTGCATTATTTCCGGACCGAGACTCAGGATTATTTCGGAACAGTTGGGGTATCCGACGGTGTGTCGGTCTGAGGCTTCGAGATGACTAGAGACAGTCACGTCGAGATGATTCTGAGATTTTTGTCTGAATTTTAGGATATTTGGAGTTGTTTGGTTTCCATCGGGAATATCATCGATGTGACTACGTGGTATGTTCCAAGAGTTAAGTGTGATGTACCCGATCAAACAGTCTGTGGAGTAGACTGTTGGTGATGGTTGGAACCCTGGGTGGGGGAGAACTGAATACTTTATTGAGAGTATCAGGGAATTGTTCAAGAGCAGTTAGAGGACTGGATGTAGTGACATGCGGTATGGATACATGAGACCAGGGTTATTGGTGGTCGAGGCGAGGTGCAGAGCGAGATAATGCATGTTGTACGTGTTCAGGAAGGGATGAGTGCCTCCACGGCAGGTGGCCGTTGGTCAGAGACCTTGTGGTGGTTAGGGATTCTTCAAGGTTGTAATGGTAAATTCGAGGTGGTTAGCTCGTAAGGATAGTTTCGGCGGTTGAGAATTTCTGGTTCAATGTATGGGTTGTGATTGGGCAGCCAACTTCAGGGTCAGTATGTGTATTCTTGTATGAGTTTTGGGCAATAGCGGAGGGAGTTTCAGATTGTCGTCAACGTGTTCTGAGTCATTGACGATTCCTCCGTGTTTCAATTCAGATTTGGAATAATCCGAAGTTACAAGTTGTGCGAGAGGAAGATCGGTGGTGGAGTCGAGATATTGTGATATTCTGGATGGATACATTGCGGTATCCGAGTATGATGCCATGGGTGGCGGATCAGTGGTTGAGGCAAAACTTTGTGAGATGCTGTGATGGTGTACCGAGGTACCCGAGTGATTTTATTGTTCCAGTGGGAACCCAACAGTTAATTGTTATCAGAGTGGGACTGTCTAAGGGTGTATCTATGCTGAGAAAAGTTCCTTGCATGTTAGAACTTACATCAGGAGTGGTGGTGCATAAACTGAGTGGGTGTGTGCAATTATCTATGTTGGGTTGTGGAGAATGAGTTAGTGAACTCAGTATAGTGATGACTTGATGATGAGATTATGAGGTGATAAGAGAGCGAGTGGATCTGAGTGGGGGTAATCACTTAGGATTATCAGGGAAAAACCATGGAGTGAGCCCATGGCGAGTCAGTGAGTAAGAGAGTGTTGTAAGACTACGGGGAGCCGTAGCATCCATGAGTCAGTGAGAGAAAGGGTATCGTGTGACTGCGGAGAGCCGTAGCATACGTGAGTCAGAGAAAGGGTGTCATGATGTTGTGGGGAGCCGTAGTATTCACTAGTCAGCGAGAGGGTGTTGTGATACTGCAGGGAGCCGTGGTATCCACTAGTCAGCGAGAGAGTGTTGTGATACTGCGGAGATCCGTAGTACTCACCAGTCATCGGGAGAGTGTTGTGATACTGCGGGGAGCTGTAGTATTCACGAGTCAGTGAGAAAGTGTCATAGGCCTGCGGGGAGCCATAGCCTTCACGAGATAGTGAGAGGGAATGTTATGATACTGCGGGGAGCCATATTATTCACTAGTCAGAGCATGACGCGGAAGAGTTTTTAGGATTGGCTAGCCTTATTCTTTGAGTTTTAGGGAGCCTGGAGGTCGGACCAGGGGCGAGACTGGGGTCTCCTTAATGATAGGGAATCGTTATATTCTGAGTTAAGGTGTGGTTATCGCAATCAGAAGGAATTGGAGAAGTATGTACGCATGATTTACGAGTCATGGGTCGTGAGTTGAGTGCTTCATTGGGGCGAGTGGTTCCAATTCTGAGTTGGACCAGACTCTCGAGTTAGAGTTTGGCTCTAGTGATGTATTGAGTAGGCGAAATGAGATTCCGGATCCAAAGAAGGGGTTCCATTTTGAGGGGCATTGTGTGTCATCTGATGACTTAGGCCTGAGTGGGTCAGTTCGTTGGTACGGGAGGTATCGCGAGACGCATGGAACTAATGAGTAGTAGACGACAGAGGTCGGGGTGAGATGATCTTCAGTTGGGATTGTAGTAATCACTCGGGGTAAAGCGGACTTCATGACTTGTGTGTCACACTGGGTCGAGATAGTTAGTGTGTGAAGGAAGTCAGTGAGACATGTTGAGGTATGCAATGGGTAACCTTTGGAGGTTCAATAGCCAGGTCGAGAGATGACCTGGTGCTCAGTGTTGAAAGGGGTATTGGAGAGGGGAGCTGGGGTTTATGATTGTTAGATGCCAGAGGATAATTCTGAACAAAAATGATCATTGTCTTGTGTTTGAGGACAGGGTGTTGAGAGTTCATTGTTCAGATGGGTTTTGATTGCAGTATAGTGGATGGGTCCCTGGTGTGATGTGATCCTTTCATTCCTTGGAGTATGATCTGAATTGTTTAACATGTCTGGTATGAGTTATCGGTAGTCAATTTTTGGGCATTGACTTGTTTTATCAGTCGCAACGAGAAAATCAGAGGGGCAGTGAGTTGTCAGGGTCTGTTATTCGAGGAGCGAATAACATGGTCATATCTTGAGAAGGCGGTCTGGCAGTGAGACAGGCCACTAGAGTTTCCAAATTCTGGAGAGTCAGAAGGGTTATCGTAGCGGCAGAAGGGTCTGTAGTTTTTCTGGGTGGGAGTTCCTGTTTGGATTTAGGTGTCCATGGAGGGAGATAGTTGTGTGGTATGAGATCCTTTTGGTGGTGCTTTTCGGTTATTTGGTTCGATCTATGTGTTGTTGAGGAGCGATTTCGAGGGCGAAATCTAATTCAAGTGGGGAAGAATTCTAACATCCGGACTTTCAGGTATATTATTGTGTGATTAATCTTGAGATTTATGGAGTGACTCGGCGAGTTGTGAGTCCAACTCGTCGAGTAGAGTCGAGTGTCCACGAGGGATTAATGAACGAACTTGACAAGTCAGAGAGCTGACTCGCCGACTAGGTGATGGGTAGAGAAACCCTAATCGTCCATTTGAGCTAGAGAGTGATAAAGAGGCTAATCTTGTGGATTTTAGTGCATTGTTGGAGGAGAAGTGGAGAGCATCAAAGCTTGGTTCAAGATGAGGCTTTGGATCTAGAGGTTTTTCAGAGTTTTGCTTCAGTTGGAGGTAAGAAGATGCTAACTTGGTCATTTCCTTATGAAGATTTTGGTTTAGGGAGTTTCTAGGGTTTCTCCCATTCTTTTTGGTGTCATTGTGATCTTTTAGCATGATTGAGGTTGAAACATCAGATCTGAGTTGTAGGAGGCTTTGTGCTCCCAAAGACCCGAACTTTATTGAGTTAGAGACAATACCTTGAGCATATAACCTTTGTTAGAACTTATATTGGCATTATGGAGCAAGTATGCCATCATGAACGTAAAGATCGAAGCTTTATGTGACAGTCGAGCCTTGGGAGGCTAGATCTAGACTTTAGGGTAGTAGATCTACCTTAAAACGTTTGAATGAGAAAACAGACTGAAGGGACTCGCCGAGTCCATGAACTGACTCGACGAGTCGGTTAGGGTTTGTCCCGATGAGTTTGATCTTGCGATACCTCGGCGAGTTGGGGGTCAACTCGACGAGCTGAGCTGGACTTCTTTGAGACTTCTGAGGAAAAGAGGGGACTCGACGAGTTGCATGAGTGCACTCGACGAGTCAGGTCAAACAAGGACTGTTGACTTGAGTTTGACTTCTAGTTGGTCAAACCTGAGTAATGGACACCAGTGAAGGGTAAAATGGTCTTTTACCCACTTCCGGAATTAGAGAGAGAAAGAGTAACCTTTGGTTTACTTAGAGTGGAGAATCGAGTATTAATTATAGAATATTTACCCTATGTGTTAGGTGGTGGCTAGTTCGAGATTCGAGTACATGGATAATTGCTTGCGTGCCTCGAGGTGAGTCTTCTCACTATTCTTTACCTAGAGTGGTATCTATGTGTGACCATAGGGTCTTATGTGTTTATTTGAGTACTGTGATATTACTGCATTATGTTTGTGTGATTTATGCTATGTGTTATTCATAGTTTACAGTGTTAGGACCGGAGCGTCCACAGAGTTAGGACCGGAGGGTCCACAGAGTTAGGACTGGAGGGTCCATCAGAGTTGTGGGACTGGAGGGTCTCACTGAGACACATTGACCGGAGGGTCTTACATAGTTATAGCCTCGAGTGGGTAATGTGTTGTATGTGGTGTAACAACGTAAATTTTAAAACAATTTTTTTCATTTTTCAAACACAATAAAACTCATATAATATTCTCAAAATCTCATGTGTATCAAATGTCATCACAATAAAACATATCCCAGAATCTCAAACACATAAAACTCCATCAGTGTGTACAGATCATGTCGGCGCCTTCCCACGATCCTCGCTGGTACCTGAAACACATATCACATAGCACGGTAAGCATGAATGCTTAGTGAGTTCCCCAAAATACCACATACAACACATACGCCACTCGAGGCTATAACTCGACCCTCCGGTCGATGTGTCTCAGCGGGACCCTCTAGTCCCGTAGCTCGTTGGACCCTCCGGTCCGGTCTAGCTCGTTGGACCCTTCGGTCTGGTCTAAATCGTTGGACCCTCCTGTCCGGTCTAATCGAGGACCCTCTAGCCTCATAAGTCGTTGGACCCTCGGGTCCGGTCTATATAACACATAGCATACACATAACATAATGCACATAATCTCAATAATACTACTATAGGTAATGTATAGTGAGAAGACTCACCTCGTATGATGTCTACTAAACTCTCATGCTCGATATCCTCGATCTAGCCTCCGCCTATCAAAATGATAATATCTCTAATCAATACTCTCTTATATTCTCATCTCTAAAGAATGGGTAGAAGACCATTCTACCCCTCCATGGCCTCACTTGAATCAGTTGACCAAACCCTGAGGTCAACTGAAGTCAACTCCAGTCAACGGTCCAACTTTGACCAGAGTCGCCGAGTGCACTCAGGTGACTCGGTGAGTCCATGCGTGTCCTCAAAATCCTCCTAAGGCCTCACTCGAATCGTCGAGTTAACCTCTCACTCGACGGGTTACCACTGATCACGAATCGCGGGGCGACCCGATCCGACTCGTCGAGTCCTCTTATGGACTCGGCGAGTTTCCTCCATGGCAACACTCATTGGACTTTCTGAGGCCAGATCTGTTTCTCTAACTTATAGATCTGGCCTTCTAGCACTCAAAAGTCACGTAAAGGTCTGAAATTGGTGTCCATGCATGGTGTATCTTGCATAATATACCATAGAAACCCCATTAATGCTTCCTAGCTTCAAAACTCCATGATTACTCGACTAAAGCTTCATACTTTCTGGCTCTCTGGACCTAGAAAGGTCCATATCTATAACACACCTAGGAAGAGGGATTTGATGCATTCGAGACCCCAAAAATGAAGTGATTCAAGCCCTAACCCTAAAAATGGAATCTACACAATAGGGAAGAAGAGGGGTTCGATTTGGTACCTCAGAATGAAGCTCCTTGCTTGAGTAACTCAGAACAACAACCTCCTCTGGTCCTTCTTGCTGGAACTCTTCTCCTCCTTTGCAAAATCACACCAAAAAGCTCAAGATAGCTCTTCCTCTCACTCTACACACTCAAACTCGCTAGGGTTCTCTCTTCTGGAAGGGTAGCCGCAATTGAAGGCCATAAGTGCCTTTAAATAGGGATCAGGCCCAAAGGTTTAGGGTTTCTGTCAACAGCGCGGACTCGTCGAGTCGTCTTGCCGAATCGTCGAGTCCACTCATTAATCCTAGTCATAAGTCACGATCCTACACGACGAGTTTAGGCGTCAACTCGTCGAGTCCCTCTTCTTGACTCAAAGGTAAATACTTAAATTATGATACCTGGAAATACGGATGTTACATGTGGTATTTTAGGGAACTCACTAAGCTTCGTGCTTACCGTGTTATGTATTATGTGTTTCAGGTTCTTATCAGGATCGCGGGAAGGCGCCGGCTTGATTGTACACACATCTGAGTTGGAGATATGTCTTTGGAGGATCCTGGAGTTGTGATAAACAATTTTGAAATGTGTTGATAATTTGATACTTGTGATTTTTGAGAAAATGTGACATGTGGTTTATTGTGTTTTAAAATGAAAAATTTGGTTTGAAAATTTATGTCGTTACACCAATGTAGTAGCTGACGCCCTAAGTCGGAAAGAATACTCTGGTTGTAGAGTCAAATCATTGACTATGACTATCCATTCACATCTGTCCACACAGATTAAGGAGGCTCAGATAGAAGCTTTGAAGCCTGAAAACGTGGCGGGTGAATCCCTTAGAGGGATGGATAAGAACTTGGAAGTCAAGTGTGGCGGAGCCTTATATCTCATGGACCGGATCTGGACACCGAGACACGGTGGTTTCAGAGAATTGGTCATGACTGAAGCACACAACACTCGATATTCCGTCCACCCAGGTTCAGATAAGATGTATCTGGATCTCAAAAAGCTATACTGGTGGCCTAACATGAAATCAGAGATTGCTACCTTCGTAAGTAAGTGTCTTATTTGCGCCAAGGTTAAGGTCAAATACCAGAAACCCTCAGGTTTGCTACAACAACCGAAGATACCAGAATGGAAGTGGGAGTGGATCACAGTGGACTTCATAACCAAGTTGCCCAAGACAACGGGTGGTCTCGATACCATTTGGGTGATCGTAGACAGGTTAACAAATTCCGCACACTTCCTACCTATCAAAGAAACTGACAAGATGGAGAAACTAATGAGAACCTACATTAGGGAGATCGTACGACTGCATGGTGTTCCCATATCCATTATTTCTAATAGAGATAGTAGATTCACTTCAAGGTTCTGACAGTTGCTACAAGGTTCCCTAGACATGAGTACAGCCTACCATCCACAAATCGACAGACAAAGGGAGAGGACTATTCGAACTCTGGAAGATATGTTGCGAGCCTATGTGATAGATTTTAGGAAGGCATGGGACACGCATTTACCCCTTGTCGAGTTCTCCTACAATACCAGTTATCACACAAGCATAAAGGCATCTCCATCTGAAGCCCTCTATGGCCGGAAGTGCAGATCCCATCTGTGCTCGGCTGAGGTGGGTGACACCCAGTTAGCTAAAGGACGAGTTCCTGACAGCACTCTCACGGGTCCAGAAATCATTCAGGAAACAACAGAGAAGATCGTTCAGATTCGTGAACGATTGAAAGCCTCTAGAGACCGACAGAAAAGCTACACAGACAAGAGAAGGAAACCTTTGGAATTCCAGGTTGGTGACTGTGTTCTATTGAATGTCTCACCCTGGAAGGGCTTGATACACTTCGGAAAGCGTGGGAAGCTAAATACAAGATACGTAGGGCCTTTCGAGATTCTCACTAGAATCGGCCCTGTAGCTTACAAACTCAAACTACCTCACGAACTTAGTAACGTACACCGTACTTTCCACGTTTCGAACCTGAAAAAGTGTCTATCCGACGAGACTCTTGTAATACTACTTGATGAAATCGAGATCAACGAGACCCGAAATTTCTATCTTGTAAAGCCATTCAATCCAATCAAAATTCAGACTTGTTTCTGCTATCTTCTAGCTTTGTTAAGGGTCTGTTTTAGTGTTTTGATCCTAGTACATTCAAGGATTGTGTGTAGGGATGTGTTAGCTAGAGTTCATTGTGTAGAATTCAAGCCAGAAACTCCATCACAAGGAGTTTGCGGCTGCAAACTAGAGTTTACGGCCGTAAACTCTTGGCAAGCCGTGAACTCTTCCATATATCCTATACTTCCTTAATTTTTCTTCATTTCTCACATCTTCAAGTCAAGAACACTCATTTCTCTCTCAAGTATCATCAAGAACACTTCCATTTCTCTTCACATTTGTAAGTGATTATTTTGTTTATTAGTTGATATCCTTCTTGATCTAGTAAAACACTATGATTTCATCCATGAGTTCATCTTTTTGGGTTAGATCTTCAAGTCATCAAGAACACCAAGAACACACACTAGTTCTTTGGTCCGTAATCACCCATTCAAACTTCCAAAACGTAAGTATCCTTTCCATATACTAGTTATCCATTAGAAGCTCTTGAATTACAACCAAGTATCAACCATTTTTAGCAGGAACATCAAGCATTTACGGCCGTAAACTCTTCATATGGCCGTAAACCCTTCTTAGTTCATGAGGTGGCCGTGAACACTTCAATTCATCACCGTAAACCCTAGTTTGTTCATGTATGGCCGTAAACTCCTTGGCCGTGAACACCACTTGGCCGTAAACACACCCTTGTGTGGCCGTGAACACCCTTTATATAATCATATGTGATTGTAACACTTCATTCCAAGTGTTTCCTAGTCCCTAAGGTTGTTCCCTTACATGATTAGTGGTTATCTACACTAATTATATAAATATATGTGTCATTATATGCTTAATAGGATCCGCTTGTGCTCAAGACTTCACTTGGAATACTTAGCATCCTATATCGATCTTTCATTCGAATCACTCACTACAGGTGAGTTCATACCCCTAACTTATCTTTTAAATGATTTTAAATGCTTTTATGGGGGGGGGGGGAGGGGGGAATACAAGTAGAAAACAATATAGTTATAGTATCAATCACATGTGATTTATAACTATCAAACAAGAGGATTTCTTATACTTCAAAACTGTGTCATCAAACAAACTGTTTCAAATCATTTTATATACTGACATCAAGTCATCAATAACCATTCAATTGGTTAAAACCCTTTTATAACATAAACTCTTTATCATTTTACAAAAATCTTTTAAACTTACATATTGTGAAAATCATGTTAATATAGATATAGTTATATAAATAAGGTTGAAAGGGTTAGGACTAATAACTCGCTTTATTTCCTGTTCCTTGTTTGGTTGTGGACTTAGGGTATTGGTTGTTTGTCTGAGTGTCGTTTAAACCTTAGTTATATATTATGTATATATATATATATATATATATATATATATATATATATATATATATATATATATATATATATATGTAGATATAAAAGTTCTTCCAATCAGTTCAATACCTTTGGGTAACAAAGGTGTACAAACATGATCAGTCATTCAAACAACAGTACTAGTAAACTATAATAGGTATAGTTTAGAGGATTACTACTTACTATTTCTAGAACATGGAAACATACAAGAGTCAGTTCATACATGAGTCAGTTCAAACATACTATACACTAGAACAGAAAGAACATACTATACACTAAAACAGAAGGAACATACTATTCACTAGAACAGAAGGAACTTACTATACACTAGAACAGAAGGAACATACTATATAAATACAATAACGAAATAACATTAATGTGAGCCACTACTTCATGGCATGGCAATATACTGCTGTGTCACATTTTGTAACCAGAGTCTCCTGGAGGGAGAGCATGAATTTGGGTATAGATCTATACGGGATTGACCATCCTACACCTTGCTGCTAGCTATAGTGGGACCTGCATGTCTACGGGTGATGAATGTCATACCAATTCGACGTCTTTGAACGTCGTGTTTTACTAATAAATCAAGTATGTTTATAATTTCATCACACTTTACCTTAATTAAACAACTGCTTTATTGTAGTTAGTACATCCATAGTTACTTTATACAATACTACTATACATCTTCATTTTCCTATTACATTTATATAGTGATCTTCTCACATAAACGGTAATGTAAACTATTTCTGGTAATGATAGTGATACTTGGGAAAAACTCTCACTTCTACAAAAGAACAAACATACAGAACAGTCGGGTCTTGGTGGAAGACAACTTTCCAATTTAGTAGAAAATATAAGATTTTCTAGGATGTATACAAACATTTACATCAAACAATTACAAACACTTACATCAAACGCTTTCATCAAACTTATACAAACATTGACACTAAAATATTTATGAACTCAGTAGATTAAATGCTGATCTACTCTTTGAAAATAACTTGTATTCTCAGGTCACCAGTAGACAGGTACCGATGACCAGGTTTTGAGAAGACAGAGCATTTTCAAGACTCGTCTTTTATTTTGATTCATATTTTGGTGTCTTTCAAACTATACACAGAACACACTTGAATTAAATTATATTATTAATGGAATGGATGATGTTGTTGCTTGTTTACTATTGTGCATTGTTATGATACTGTACATGACGTCCTCTGCCCCCGAACGTTTCTGCCGTTCTGGTTTTGGGGTGTGATAGTTTCTGCCCTATCTCCTGTTCCTTGTTTGGTTGTAGACCTAGGGCAGAGTCGCACATCCGACCGTCTTACTAATCTTAATTACATACGACTTGTATACACGAGATACTGATAGATGGACCAGGTATGAATTCTATCATGAACTTCAGGGCAAAGTCGCTCAGGTCTACAAGTGGATATTCTACCATTCAGAGGAGCACGACCTCAGGAGTCCTGTTATGAAAACCAATTTCGGTACGAATTCCATCTAACAGGGAGATAATGTCACAACCCGAAAATTTCTATCTTATAAGGTCAAACACATCAACTTAAGGTCAAACTTATGGGTTCCTAGACCTAGTATAAGTCAGGGCTGTGTGTTAGGAAGTGAACCATGTACGAACCAAGACGCTAGAATAACATTCGAGCCATAAAACTTCAACAAGTGAGGTTCACGGCCAAGAAAGATGTTCACGGCCGTGAACCCTTCTTAGGCCGTGAACTCATGCTATATGTATGAGTTTTAGCCACTTTTCCTCCACTTCTTCTTTCCTTGACCGCAATCAATCCATTCTCTCTCAAGTATCATCCTCAAGAACACTCTTTTCTTTCCTTAAACACCCCTTTTCCTTTGCTACTCCTTAGAAGCTCACTAGGATCTTCAAACACTTGCCAAAACACCAAGATCTTCAAGTGTTCTTCACCATTTTTGGGCCGTGAACCTTCCCAAGGCCGTGAACCCTTCATATGGGCCGTGAACCATTCATCATTTGGGCCGTGAACCTTCATTTGGGCCGTGAACCATCCAACTTGGGCCGTGAACACTCATGTGTTCTGGGGCCATGAATACCCCATAGGGCCGTGAACACATCAAGCCCAACCGTGAACTCCATTGCAGCCTCCTATCTTGCTTCTAACACTCTTTTGGTGAGTTATTCTTGCATCCTAGGTTGTTTCCCAATCGCCTTTGTAGTTAGATTCACTAATTTCATGCTTACATGTATCATTATATGTCATTTAGGAGTCGTTTGTGCCTCGAGACTTCATTCGTGGAACTTATCGTCCTGATTCGAATCTTCAATTAAATCACCCACATAAGGTGAGTTCATACCCCTATAATCTATCTTTTAAATGTTTTTAAATGCTTTTAAAAGGGGGGAATACAAGTTGAACACAATAATATTGTGTTAATATTTACCTGTGATAACCATCACATTAAAGGAATTATTATGCTTTTATTAAATTAGTAAATCAATTCAAAAACTCTTTTAAAAGATGTTAGATTGTTGTTTATAAAACTCCGTTTTTAAAGTACATGCTTAACTCAGTAGATAATTGAGTGTTGTCTACAGGCCAGTAATAGTTCAAACAAACATACTAGTAAACTATAATAGGTATAGTTTAGAGGATTACTACTTACTACTTCTAGATCAGTGAAACTTACATGAGTCAGTTCGCACATAATATAACTAGAACAGGAAGGAACACACACACATATATATATATATATATATATATATATATATATATATATATATATATATATATATACTATAACAAGAACAAGATAACAATAATGTGAGCCGCTACTTCATGGCATAACAATATACTTGTTGTGTCACGTTTTGTAACCAGAGTCTCCTAGGAGGAGAGCGTGAGTTTGTGTATAGATCTATACGGGATTGACCATCCTACACCTTGTTGCTAGCTACAGTGGGACCTGCAGGTCTACGGGTGACAAATGTCATACTATTTTCGACGTCTTTAGATCGTCGTGTTTTATACTAGTCAATCAAGCATGATTATAACCTCAACACATTTTACCTTAATTTAACTAAACGGTTTTAAGGTAGTTAGTACTTCAGTAGTTATTTTATACAACATTACAGTATATCTTCACTTTTCCATTAGATTCATATAGTGATATTCTTACATCGAGTAATGCAAATTATTTCCTAGTAACATGAACATTCAGTTGAAAGGGGCCTATAATGCTAACTTTATGATTCCCCGGTAGATACATTAGGGATATATATTAATCGTATCCGACAGGCAGTAGGATGTGTGCTTTCCGCTTCATTTCCTGTTCCTTGTTTGCTTGTGGGCTTAGAGCGGATTCACACAGTCTACTATCTATTCGATCTTGATATATATATATATATATATATATATATATATATATATATATATATATATATATATATATATATATCCTGTATACACCAAGTAATCATAGGGAGTAATAGGTATGGGTCAGGTCACATCATACAAATTCAGTATACCGCTTTCTAGTACAAAAACATACTTTTCAGATAGAACATTAAGTAGGTGAAACTAGAAACTTATCTATAAAAGGTTTGATACGTATTATTAAACCCGTATAACTTAAAGGACCATTAATGGTTGATTCTATAATACCTTAGCTTATACATCAGGTTTATATATAATTAACATCCGATAGGTAGTAGAATGTGTATTTTCCGTCTTACTTCCTTTTCCTTGTTTGGTTGTGGGCTTAGGGTAGATTCACACATTTAACTGTCCGTTCGATATTAGATTATATATAACTAGTATAAACTAAGTGATTATAGAAGGAACTATTGTGGTTACTGTTGAGAGAAAAACTTAGAGACACACTTGAACAAACGTTAGAACAAGTGGATTGCGGAATAATTAATCTAGAAGGATCTAAAAGCTCAACAATAATATTAATAAGTTAGAATTAGATAGTTAGAGAGTTAGTTGCGGAAAGTAAAGAAATAGAAATGACAACAATTGTTATATCAAGTATACACATAAGTTGATTCATAACAAGGAATACATTCAAACCAAGTTAATAAGGAGGATCAAACTTAGTGATTAAGTCACAGAAGACTTGCTCCGAAGAGAGGTTATAATCAGTTGTATTCTAGTAAGATTTGAGAGTAAGAGGTGATGCGTAATTAGATAGAGAGATAGAAAAGATAACTTCAGAGAAGTGTATTCAGAATAGATAGATGCGTGTGTTATCCGTGTTGAATACAAGAGAATGAGCTCTATTTATAGAGACTCAAGAATTACACTACATTACATCTCTAAGAGTAGCCATGCAAGGCATACTGGACAATAGAGAGTATTATAATAAAGACAAGTAAAGTAATCTAGTTAAGTAACTGCGGTAGGTAGAGACTCCGGATGCGGTTGCTGAAGAAGGAGCTTGACTGCGGGTGCTGGATGTCTGCGGTAGCTGAAGAGGTTGCGGTAGCTGAAGTTCAAGAGGGTCACTTTTTATGATTCAACAATTTCCCCCTAAGTGACCTCTTTAACTTTTGTTCAGCTATCAAGTTTCAGGAACTTGATCAGGATCCACCAAAACTTCCTGATGTTTTCCAGCCAGATGATTCTCCTTAAGCTCTCGAACTTGACTTCTGCGGTAGTGTGCTTCGATCTTTCAACTGCGGTTCGGCAAATGTCAAATTGCTTCTTGGTGAGGTGATGCATGGCAGTCATAGGAATGAAATATTTGACATTATCGATCTTCCTTTTGAAAATGAATGCAAGTTCAGGAAAGTTGGTTGCGTCTAAGGATCATTCTTGATAGCCTTCGGTAGGCATTGGTGCAGGGTCAAGTGGTGGCATATCAAATTTCTTGGCAATGATGGGGTAGATGTCTGCGTCGATCTTGGCAAAATCACAGACCGTTTCCGTCAAAAAGGTATTAGCCCTTTCAAGCGCAATCTTCATTTTCTCATGCTTCTCTGACTTGTTCTGGAACACCTTGGCAATAAGCAAGACTTCTTCCGGATTCATACAAGGGAAGTCTGCTTGGGTGCGGACATAGTTATGCTCCCTTCTAGTGAGGGTATACTGGATGTAGTCAGCCTTCATAAACTACCGAATCTTGTAGTTCTTGACTGTGGATGGTCTATCGTTAGACCATATTTTCTCAATGGGAGAGGCATTCTTAGCAGGAAAAAGACTAAGTCTCTCAAATTCTATTGGCAGTCTTTTGTGATCTGGAAGGCTGCGGTAGAATTGCTCAAATACTGTGAAGTATTTGGCATTTGGAGATATTGGGACATCCCCGTAGCCATCAGTAGGGGGTTCAGCATAGGTGAGGTGGGGTCTGTAATTTTCGTCCAACAGTCTGCGGTGAGGATTGATCCAAGAGTTTATCAAGGATTCGTCCATCATAGTATCAAAACCGCATTCTCTCCATATGAGCTCTGCAAGTTTGGCTACCTTCCAATCTTGTTTCCTTTGGGTGGTGGCAGGAGAGTCATTTGAGCTTGGAGAGGACATGTGCTCAGCCAGGTTTTTGAAGTGAAGGGGAGTCTCTAGTTTCTCAGGAGTGACCTTCTCGTGCGGTGGAGTGTTATGAGGTGGAGTGTGATGAGATGGTTGCGGTGAGGGTAGCGGTGTAGGAATTTTTTCTGTGATGATGGGGGGGACGGCTCTGATGTTGTGAGATGGAATGATTGGAGTGATGAACTTCATCTTCACTGTGATGGACTTCGTCTTCACTTCCCCCTCTTGAGGAATGTAACGGAGGAGCTTCCTCAAGCCATTTTTTAAGGCCATCAACCTTGGCAAAAACTTCTTCAAATTGAGCTTTAAGGGCATCGACCAACTGTTGATTATTGGGAATGGTGGGGTTGAAGAGCAGGCTATGAATTTCCTTGGTGAGCTGAAGAATCTCGGGACCATGGAAGTTAGAGGACCGGGATCGTTGCAGTCTATTGATCGTGGCTTGAAGAACTGAAATAGTGGACTCATACGCAGTGTGAGTCTCAGCTATCAGTTTTTGAGACTGGGTGGCTTGATCCACAATGGCTGCTTGGAGATCCTTTTTTATTGCGGTCACCTTAGAGATGAGGCGTTCCGCAGCAGCCATGAAGTCCTTGTGATCTGCTTTGCGGTTGTTGTCAACGGACCGGAATCCCATTTCAACTTTGAGAGAAATTCTCTCAACAGCCAAACGCTCACGTGTTTCCAGGCGTTCTATCCGTTCGATCAGTGACTATGGTCCGGGGGTATCTTGCGGTTGAGTTGGCTTGACCGCAGCTAGGATTTGATCGACTTTGGCTTGTAAGCTCAGAAATTCTTTCCTTGTGACAACATTCTTCTTCTTTTTCTTCTTTTCTTTGGGTTTTGAAGTTGAATGGTGAGAGCCACTGGATTCCTCTTCTTCATCGAACATCATGAGGTTATCATCAGAAGGACTGGGCTTATTTACCTCCTGAATGTCTTCATCATCAAGACCGAAGGTGGGAGCAGAACTGACTTCTATTGCGGTTCCTTCGTCTTGTGATTCATGAACTGTTGGAGTTGGAATTTGATTTGGAGTTGGAGTAGGAGTTGGAGTAGGAGTTGGAGTTACTCTGGAGGTACCTGCACCTTCACCTGTTGCTTGAGCTTTGAGGATTGTTTCAGCCATCTCGGTCATCCAGTCTTGAACCTTTAGAATGGTGGCTAAGGTATTGGCATTATTTATTGAGTCTGCCCAATACTTTGCCACTGACTGGATTTCTTGCTCCTTTAGATGTTGTTGCTTGATATATTGTTCCTTGCGGGCTTGGAATGCCCTTCTGAAAGCGACATATTTCTTTATTTCTGACTCAGTTACCGGAGTGTAGCGTAACCATGAGTCGTTAGATTCATCTCCGTCAAATCCTTGGAAACGCACCGAAGTGTCCTTCGGGTCCACGGATCCTTGCGCATTTGTGCTCACCGTGCCTAAACCACCTACTGCGGATGTAAGCATAGTAGGATTTCCTGAGCTTCCTTGGTCTCCTTGACCCGTGGTCAAATTTAGCCTTGGCTCAGTTCTGGCATGGGCGGAAGAAGTGCCCTGTGGTTGGGGAGGTGTTTGAAGTGTTTGGGTTACATTCAAGAGGATGGAGCGCAACTCCTCAGGTGAAAAGAAATGCAGTCGGGAAGCCCTGGAGACCTTAGGGCGAGTACCAGTGTCATCCTTGTGGGAGTGAGCTGGGGGGGAGTCTCCACGATGTCGTGAATCAGACTCACTTTCTGAGTCTGATTGGAAAATGATAGTGGTGTTGAATGGGTATTAGGCCACCCCAAGGACTATCGGAGCCTTTTGAGAGGCTTCAGTATCGGTCCGGTCACGCATTTGGCCAGAGGTATCAGTTTTTCTTTTCTTAAGGATAGCAATTGGTTGCCTATCCTCATCAGAATCACTATCAGGTGTGGTTGCGGTAGGTTTGGTTTTACGTTTCTTGGTGGGTGCGGTTCGTTTGGGAGCATTCTTCTTGGGTGTTCTTTGTTTCTTCTTGGTGGCCAATTGCTTTCTTCTTTAAGAAAGATTGGAAAGAGTAGCGGCAGAAGGGACTGCGGTACCTTCAGGGTTAATGGTTGCGGATGGGTCTTGAAGAGGCGGGGTAGGAGGGTATGGGGCAATACCTCCCGTAGCCTCAATATGATCTGAGACATCAGCAGTCTCAAGACCAAGTGTGGAAAGAATATGGGTAGGGAGTCTTCGAATTGGTCCAAAAATAGTTTGATCAGAAGAGGGATTGTACCTTTTGAGATCCTTGGTGACAAAGAAATCGATGTCACTGCCCATGTCAATTCATGCATCCGCATGAAGGTCTGAAATGCAGAGTGACCAGAACCTTGCAAAGGTGAGCTCGGTTGGGTTCTCCCTTGGGTTCTCCTTGGGAATGTATTGAATAAAGTCGTCCCATAAGATATGCTCGTAGTTCACGTCATGACCTGTAAATATGCTCCATACCAACTCTAGAAGCTTCAGTGCCATATTGTCTGTGCCTCCGGTTCTGCCGGATAGACCGCGGATGACGAAATGGCAAACAAATTGCCAGACCGCAGGTAGTTGGTTTTTCTTGAATTCTCCAATTCCCCTTATCTTTTTCTGATAACCCATTTGGTAAAGGGCTGAAATAACGTCCGCCATGGATGGGGTGAAAATCTTGATGGAGGGATGAACAAGAAGGTTAATGGCAGAAAGAAATTTTTCTTTGGACAGAATGACCAAAGAATCGTCAATCAGGTTAAGGTGAACTTCTTGAGGGTTTTCGATTGGGCGATAAGCTGAGAAGGCACATTTGAAAAGGGTTGGGAGTGGAACGACATCTGTGAAAGCATCAAAGGGGCCAAACAGGGGATGATTCTTCAGAAACTTGATCATCAGCTTGATTGGAGCATTGTAGGAGGGATGATCTTCGAACACAGCTCTGAAGTTGCTTGAAGCAATCATGGGAGAGTCTGAACCAGTAGGGTTCACTGATCCTGAAGCCTTGGATTGTTTCTTGGATGCACCGGATTTCACCATTGTAGGATCTTGAGAGAAAGAGTAGAAAAACAGAGTTCTTGAAGGATTTGAGAGGGAAGGTTCAATGTTCAGAAAGCGTAAAATGATTTTGGAGAAGAAGAAGGGTTTATAAATGGATGAAATTTTTACCCTAGGTAAAAAAAAGGATAAGGTAAAACGTCGTTTGGGGGGAATCTTTTGAATCGGATATTAAATCTCAGCCACATAAAATGAAATGGTTTAAAAGGATTTTTGAGATTTGTCAAAAGAGGGTTTGCATTTAATGAAAAGTCAGATGTACATCATCACGTCAGGTGATCGTGGGGTGAGGGGAAAGGAAGTTGTAACGGATGGGACGTTCTGGGTAAGTGGAAAAGACAAATTAAGGATGTGATTATGGAAAAACGTTCTTTTTGTCATCATACCTAAAAATAGGTCTGACACAAGGTTTATTTAGAAAGAGAATGAGACAGTTTCTCAAGGGAATGCTTTTTTTGTTATTTAATATTTTATTTAATGAAGGATCATTAAATAGCACACAAAGATTCAAGGGTTGATGAAACAGTTGAGAAATTATCAAAGTGATTGCGGATGGAAACTTCATTGCGGATGACCAGGTGTCATTGCGGATGAACAAATGTCATTGCGGATGGGTAGATTTATGACTACAGTAGAAGAAACTGAGGAGAGCACTTGTACAAAAAGTTAGTAATAACAAACAATAAGGACCCATGAAAAATAAGTATGATATATGGTTGCGGTACCTAGACTGCGGTACCAAAATCAGCGATCATAAGTAACTTTCAGTTAGAACCGCAACGGAGACCAAGGATGGTCTGCGGTAACTAACAATTCAAAAAGAATTGCGGGTCTGGATTCATCATTGCTAACATTTGCAGGAAGGTGTTAAGTTTTGTGGAGTCAAGCGCTTTTGTGAACACATCAGCAATCTCTTCATGAGAATGGACAAAGATGAGTTCAATGTTACCTTTCAAGATGTGGTCTTTGATGAAGTGATACCGTAGTTCAATATGCTTAGTCTTGGAGTGTTGAATTGGATTGTGAGAAATAGAAATAGCACTTCCAGAGTCACAATAGATCGGTATCCGCAGCATTCTATATCCGTAGTCCAATAATTGAGTTTTCATCCAAAGGACTTGAGAACAACAACTGGCTGCGGCCACATAATCAGCTTCTACGGTAGACAGAGATACACAACTTTGTTTCCTTGAAGACCAGCTGACGAGTCTTTCATCCAGAAATTGACATCCACCTGAAGTGCTTTTTCGATCTAGTTTGCATCTGGCGTGATCCGCATCTGCGAAAGCTTGCAGGCTGAAGTCATTGCATGCGGGGTACCATAGACCAAGAGATTTGCTTCCTTTCAGGTACCGTAGTATCTGTTTGGCTGCGGTCATATGTGACACTTTTGGGTCAGCCTGATACCTTGCACATACACCAGTTGCAAAGACAATGTCTGGCCTGTTTGCGGTGAGGCACATCAAAGAGCCTATGATACCTCTATAAGTCTTGTGATCCACAGATTCGCCTGAGGGATCAGCAGAGATCTTATAACCGAAGGCCATGGGGACCTTAGCCGAAGAACAGTTGTCCATAGAATATTTTTTTAACAGTTCAGTGGTGTATTTCTCTTGATGAATGAATATCCCTTGCGGAACTTGTTTCACTTGAAGTCCTAGAAAGAAGTTAATCTCTCTATTCATCCTCATTTTGAACTTGTTGCTCATGAGCTTAGCAAATTCATCCACCATTCCTTGATCAGTCGATCCGAAGATGATATCATCCACATATATTTGTACAAGCATAAGGTGGTTACCATTTTCTTTTCTAAATAAAGTGGGGTCAATCACTCCTCTCTTGTACCCGGAGGAGACAAGGAATTCAGAAAGACTCTCATATCATGCTCTTGGGGCTTGCTTCAGATCGTAGACTGCTTTTTCAAACTTGTAGCAGTGGTCTGGGAATTCAACATTTTCAAAACCTGGAGGTTGCTGAAGATAAACCTCTTCTTTTAATTCCCCACTGAGAAATGCACTCTTAACGTTCATTTGGTGTACCTTGACGTTCTTGTGGGCTGCGTATGCTAGGAAGATCTGGATAGCTTCCATGCGTGCTACCGGAGCATACGTTTCATCGTAGTCAATGCCTTCAAGTTGACTATACCCCTTTGCAACTAGCCTTGCCTTGTTTCTGACTACCGCACCAGATTCATCCAGCTTGTTTTTGAACACCCATCTAGTGCCAACAATGGTGTGACCACGTGGCTTCGGAACGAGCTGCCAAACTTTGTTTCTTTGAAATTCTTCTAGCTCTTCTTGCATTACAGCTATCCAGTCAGGTTCAAGCAATGCTTCTTTGATCGTTCTGGGCTCTACCGAGGACATAAATGCTGCGTAGTGGCAGTGATCAGATAGGTCCTTGGAAGATCGAGTCTGGATACTTGCGGATGGGTTGCAAATGATTTGACCTGGTGGGTGGTCCTTCGTCCATACGTGTAGACGGGGATGCAGATGATCAGCAGCTGCGGTAGAGGGAATATCTTGAATATCAGGAGAATCTGCGGTTGGAGATGGCAGTTCCCCCTGGACTTGAGAACATCCTGCTGAGTCATCTTGGTTTGTTGGAACGAGAATGGAGTTTTCTTGAGCAGTTGGGAGAGGTTCCCCCTGGATTGCTGATGGGAGTTCCTCTGGAACCTGAGAAGGTTCCCCCTGGACTGCGGATGGGAGAGTGATAATCCTTGGATCGGTTCTCGTGTCAATGTTCTCTATGAGTTCATCATCCGAATCCGAAGATACGTTTGATGGTAATGATTCTCTGCGGATGGGAACTTGAACAACACCAAGTACTGGAACCTCAACGGTTGTTGCTTGATCCGGAGTAGAGCTTTCCCCCTCAACCGTAGAGGTGAAAGTATTGAGAGATGCTACTTCAAATAGAGATGGTCCAGAAACATCAGCGTGTTGTTGTTGAGCTGCGGGTGACACAAGAACTTCGGATAGTTTCGCCGTTTCAACAGGATCGAAAAGATCGTCATAATTGACTTCAACTAGATTTAAAGGATCTTAAGAGGCAGGAATATCACTTTCCATGATTGCGGTGGTTTCAGTGGATGGAGGGGCGTTGCGGATGTGAGAATCATCAAATTTCACATCGAAGCTTTCAATGATCAGCCTTGTACGTCTCATGAGCACTCGATAAGCAACCTTGTTAGTGGAATAACCAAGGAAGATGCCTTCATCAGACTTCGGTGCAAACTTGTTAAGCTGATCTCGGTTGTTGATCATGAAACATCTACACCCAAATATATGAAAGAAGCGAACATTTGGCTTGCGGTTGTTAAGGCCCTCATATGGTGTTTTATTGAGGCGTTTGCACACAATGCTTCGGTTTTGAACAAAGCATGCGGTGGCTACAGCTTCAGCCCAGAGGTATAGAGGAAGGTGTGTGAAGTTGAGCATGGATCTGGCTACTTCTACTAGTGTGCGGTTCCTTCTCTCTACTACTCAATTTTGTTGCGGTGTATAAGGAGCTGAGAAATTGTGAGTGATGCCTTTGGAAACCAAGAAACTGTTGAGAAGATGATTAGTGAACTCGGTTCCATTATCACTGCGGATACGTCTTACTGGAAGCTTGATCTGAAGTTCGATCTCTTTGATGAAGTTGATGAAAATCTGCGGTGTTTCTGACTTGAGTCTTAGGAAGAAAACCCATGTGAAGCGTGTGAAGTCATCTACTATAACCAGTATGTACTTCTTGTGATGGAGACTGGCTACGGTTGATGGACCGCAGAGATCAATGTGCAATAGCTCCAGTGGTTCAGAAATTGAAGAGTCCATTACCAGGGGGTGACTTGCTTTGGACTGTTTACCACATTCACAAGCCGGACAGAGAGTATCATTGCTGAATTTGAGAATAGGGAGACCTCTGACTAGTTCTCCTGTGACCAAGTTGTTGATGTACCTGAAGTTGAGATGAGCTAGTGTGACAACCCGAAACTTTTATCCTGTACAATTGATCTTTATATCAATATTAAACTTGATTTTATCATCTTTTAACGCCATTTAAGGGTCCGTTTAAGTGTTCTAAGCTTAAGTGCAGTTAGGAATGAGTCTTAGGAAGGGTTAGAAAGTGTGTAGCATCACAAAATCAGGCCAAACACACCAAAGAAGGTGTGTGCGGCCGCACACCCAGCCGCACACACCCTCCAGCCTCACACCCGACCCTATATATATTGGAAGAGACCCCCTTCATTCACTCTTTTCCTCCTTTAACTTCTCTCTACCTTCTCTCTACTTTCTCTCTCTAAGAACTTCATCCAAGAACACTCAAAAGGCTTCAAAAACGTGAATCACATCATCATTCAACCCGTTATACTGGTAAGAAACTTGAATCCAAGCTTAAAACTCATAGTGTTCTTCGTGTGTTCTTAGTGTTCTTCATTCTTTGAAGGAGTGCGGCCGCACACCTTCATAAGGTGGCCGTACACACACCAAACTCTCCAAAGTGAAGAGTTTAGCCTTCATTCGGACACCAACAAGGAGTGTACGGCCGCACACTCCTGTGTACGGCCGCACACACACTCTGTACGGCCGCACACTCTTGTGTGCAACCACACACACAGTCTGGCCGCACACTCACTCAAACGGCCATACACATCCTTTATTTGATTATATAAGGTCCCGACAAGCATTTCCAAGTCATTAGGGTGTTTTCCCGTCATGTTTAGCCATAAAACACCCTAATTCTAACCCACATATGTGTTATCATGTGCTAATAGGATCCACTCGTGTGCGAAACATCGGTTGACACTCAACATTTGTAACTTCTTGTGCTTTCGGATCTTATGTCAAACAGTGAGTTCATACCCCTACACTTTTTACTGAGTCTTTTCATGTTTTCAGGGGGGGATACAAGCAAAAGTACAAGGAAATTTGTACTCAAAACTTATTATTTCGTGTGAAATACTTACATGTCCAGTATGCTTTTAACACAGAAAACCGTTTTACCAACCGTTTGAGAAATCAATACGCAGAAACAGATTTTCAAAACTAGAGCAAGGAAACTTGTGAATCTTATCATAAAATATTATATTTTACACAGGATTCATACCAACTACAAACAGGATTTTCTATATCATTACTTGTAAATTTGTTAGTCTAAGGATTGGAGACACGTCCTTGGTAACACTCCACCGGATTCGTGAGTGTAGGACTATCCTTGTAACCAGAATCTCCTGGAGGGAGAGCGTGATTATTATGTATAGATCTATACTGGACTGACTACCCCGCACCTCGCTGCTAGCTACAGTGGGACCATCAGGTCTACGGGTGACAAAGTCATAAAAAGATACTGGCCACCGTACGTGTCAGATCTAGTTTAATGTATGGTTATGAAACTCGCAACCTAGATAATAGAGATTTACTTTTAGTAATAATGAACCTAGTGAACTAACCTCAAAGTAATAACCGTTTTGATTACTAGAGGGTACTAGTAGTACCCTAGGAATTAGTTCATTACTTACTTATTAGTTTTATGTACATAATAAAGCGAATACAACCCACTGGAAGTAACAGAGCTTTCAGGGAAACTATACCTAACGACACAAGTATGGTAGATACTTGTACACTTCTTTTCGGAACCGAAAACCAACCACCAACCTTGAAGGAAAACATAGGGTTTTCTTGGGATAACATAACTTTTCATAAACATGCTTTTTTTTTAACAAATAGATAACCGAACTTCTTTCATAAGAAAATATGGGATTTTCTTGGGAAACAACTTTTCATAAAAAACAAAGGAAACATTTCTTTCACCAGAATCAACCGCTTATGAACTCACCAGCTTTATGCTGATATTTCTAAAACTGCTTGTATTCTCAAGGCAACCATAGACAGGTATTTCAGTCAACTTTTGGAGAAGACGAAGCATCTTGGAGTCACGTCTTTTACTTTTGCCATATACTGTTATGTATAAACCAAGTTTTTGAACAATGTAAATATTCATATGTTAATGTAATGGTTGTGTTTACTATGCTTACTATACAACTGTTGTGATACTACACATGACGTCACTCCGCCCCGGAACGTTTCCGCCTTCGGTTTCGGGGTGTGACAGATTGGTATCAGAGCTTTTGTTTATAGTGAACTAAGTATACCGAACCTTACATGGTATACAACTATAAACACTAAGGAGCCTAAGTGCTCTAAACTAAAAGTATACTTTGAAAATATAAGTATTTTTACAAAAGTATACAAGTATACACGTATTCCAGGAACCGTGCCTTAAGTAGAACAAAACAAAAGTATTTTGGATGTTGAACACTGCGGTTAAACCTAGGCAGTTATGTAATCATGTCTAGGGTCAATATAGCCTGATCAACTATATTCATTCGAGACATGACCAACATGTGCTTGGGAGTGACTTTGGTGTTGCAACAGGCCTAAAACTTACCCAGTAACCATTCAACTTAAAATACTATAGGAGTATTTTAGTCAGAACCGAAATACCTCATAGAGATTCATTCCAAGTGTTGCTACTCATTCCTTTTAGCGATAACTCATTTGCATTGGTAGCTCTTCTTGTTTATCGCTTAGTAGAACACTCTAACAATTATTATGAGATATATCCTTGCTTCATATCTCTTGATTCGATTCCAGAGGACTTACCATCCTTTTCTTCCTGATTGTTTTAGAACAAGATGCCTCCCCGAAAGAGACCTATTAGGAGAAACGACGACACTCCACCACCACCACCGCCTCCTCAGTTTGATCCCGTTATATTCCAAGCAGCTGTTACTGCTGCTGTGGCAGCCGCGATGTCACAGATGAACCCTGGCGGATCTGGTGGGCAGGGAGGTGGTACTCATCCCCAAAATCATGAAGGTGGTCAGGGACACCAGAAGGAGTGCTCCTATAAAGACTTCATGAACGCAAAACCCACATCCTTCGATGGCACTGGAGGTGTCATTGCCCTGACTCAATGGTTCGAAAAGATTGAGTCCATTTTCGAAATTTGCGCTTGTTCTGAATCCAACAAAGTAAAATTTGCCGCTTGCACTTTCGCCAAAAGGGAACTGACCTGGTGGAATGGTCGGGTCAAATCCCTAACCATACCAGTGGCAAATGCTATGGCTTGGGAAAGCCTAAAGGAACTCATGATAGCTGAATACTGCCCACGGGGCGAGATGCAGAAACTAGAACACGAACTCTGGAACCTAAGGATGAAGGGTTCCGACATTGCTGCCTACACGTCTAGGTTTGAAGACCTAATACTTCTCTGTCCGGGAATGGTCACCCCGGAAAGCAAGAAGGTTGAAAGATACATTTGGGGACTGACCCAACCCACCAAAGGGAACGTCCTGGCTGCTAAGCCAAACACCTTTGACAACGCTAAGTGTCTGGCGCAAACCCTCATAGACCATGGAGACGATCTCGATGAAGTGACAGCCGCTCCTGAACCAGCTAAAGGGAGTGGTGAGAAAAGGAAATTCTGGAAGCAGAAAAAGGGTCAATCTTCGTAGGAACCCTCAAAGAAGCAACATACAGTAACAGTCCACGCTGCTACTACTCCTACTGCTACTCCTACCACCCAAGCACCTACCAGTAAATATGCTGGTACCCTTCCTCGGTGCGACAAGTGTAACTACCACCATAATCCCGGCCCATGTCGTGAAATGTTGTGCTCTAGCTGTGGCAAAAAGGGGCACACAGTTCGATTTTGCAAAACACCAGTTCAACCAACCAATCAAACCACTGGAGCAGGCGTCGGTCAAGCTTGTTATAATTTTGGAGAGGTTGGGCACTACAAAAGAAACTGCCCCAAGGCAGCAACAGCTGGTGGCACAGGGAGAATACTGACGATGGGACGCGAGGAGGCAGTCGCTGATCCCACAGTTGTTTCGGGTACGTTCCTCCTCGACAACTCTTATTCATGCATTCTTTTCGATTCGGGTGCGGAGAGAAGTTTTATTAGCCATGCATTTAAACATCTCCTTAAACATAAACCTCAACCCTTAATCGAAACATTTACCGTCGAGATGGCTAACGGTGAGAAAGAGAACACTAACGAGATATACGTAGGCTGTACCCTTACTTTAAACGACCATTCTTTTCCCATCAACCTTATGCCTGTTTCCATAAAAAGCTTCGATGTCATCATCGGCATGGATTGGTTGAGCCCCAATCATGCTGATATCCTATGTTAAGAAAAAGCTATCAGTCTCAATCTTTCTCTGGATAAAACTCTTGTAATCTACGGCGATAAAATCAGTTCAAACCTTCGCATCATTTCGTGCATCAAAGCCCAGAAACTCCTGAGGAAGGAGTGTTATGCATTCCTAGCCCACGTCATTAACGAGAAACAGGAAGTTAAAGACCTCGAGAGCATCCCCGAAGTCTGCAATTTTCCCGATGTCTTTCCAGAAGATCTCCCGGGAATCCCTCCCGAACGCCAAGTTGAGTTTCGCATCGACTTAGTCCCCGGAGCTACTCCCGTAGCTAAATCTCCATATCGTCTAGCACCAGCAGAAATGCAGGAACTATCTACTCAGCTCAATGAGCTACTCAGCAAAGGATTCATAAGACCGAGTTCCTCACCCTGGGGAGCCCCGATCTTGTTCGTGAAAAAGAAGGATGGATCCTTTCGGATGTGTATCGATTATCGAGAGCTGAACAAGCTCACTGTCAAAAACCGTTATCCTCTTCCTCGAATCGATGATCTCTTCGACCAACTTCAGGGAGCCAGTTACTTCTCGAAAATAGATTTAAGATCAGGGTACCATCAGCTACGAGTCCATGAGGATGATGTTCCCAAAACAGCATTTCAGACTCGATATGGTCACTACGAGTTCGTAGTTATGCCCTTCGGTCTAACCAACGCACTGGCAGTATTCATGGATCTGATGAATCGGGTATGCCGTTCTTTCCTAGACAAGTTCGTAATCATGTTCATCGACGATATACTTGTCTATTCTAAAAGTGAGGAAGATCATCGACAACACTTGAGAGTAGTGCTAGAAACTCTGAGGACGGAGAAGCTTTACGCGAAGTTCTCCAAATGCGAATTCTGGATTCGGAAAGTAACCTTCCTAGGTCACGTAGTAAGCGAAGAAGGCATACACGTGGACCCCTCCAAAATCAAGGCGATAGAGAACTGGTCAGCACCAAAGACACCCACAGAAATCCGTCAATTCTTGGGTCTCGCTGGCTACTATCGCAGATTCATCCAGAATTTCTCTCGAATTGCCAAACCCTTAACCACTCTAACGCAGAAGGGCGTACCTTTTTGTTGGAGTGGAAAACAAGACACTGCGTTCCAAACATTGAAGCAAGCCCTATGCATCGCACCTATCTTGTCTCTGCCCGAAGGGACGGAGGATTTCGTTGTTTACTGCGATGCATCCAATCAGGGTTTGGGCTGTGTGCTCATGCAACGGGGAAAAGTCATTGCTTATGCCTCAAGACAGCTGAAAGAACACGAAGTCAACTACACAACGCATGACCTGGAATTGGGAGCAGTGGTCTTCGCACTGAAAATATGGAGACATTATCTTTACGGAACCAAGTGTACCATCTTCACTGACCATAAGAGCCTGCAGCACATCTTCGATCAGAAGGAGTTGAACATGCGACAACGGCGTTGGGTTGAGCTACTCAGCGATTACGAGTGCGCAAGGCCAATGTGGTGGCCGATGCTCTTAGTCGCAAAGAGTACACAAGTCGCAGCGCGAAAGCATCATCTATGACTATCCATTCCCACTTATCCGCGCAGATCAGAGAGGCTCATCTGGAAGCCTTAAAACCAGAAAACGCACCAGGTGAAACCCTGAGGGGAATGGAGAAGAACCTAGAAATCAAGGGAGACGAAGTCTACTACTTCATGGACCGGATCTGGACTCCAAAGTTCGGTGGTTACAGAGAAGTCGTAATGAACGAAGCCCACAAGACCAGATACTCCGTTCACTCAGGATCGGACAAGATATACCTCGATCTCAAGAAACTGTATTGGTGGCCGAACATGAAAGCAGAGATCGCTACCTACGTGGGCAAGTGCCTGACTTGCGCCAAGGTGAAGGTCGAATATCAAAAACCCTCAGGTCTACTCCAACAGCCGGAGATACCTGAATGGAAGTGGGAAAGGATTACCATGGACTTCATCACCAAATTACCCAGATCTCCGAGTGGGTACGACGCCATCTGGGTGATAGTCGACCGTCTGACTAAGTCCGCTCACTTCCTACCAATCAAGGAAACCTTCAAAATGGAGAGACTGACACGAATCTACATTCAAGAGATAGTCCGACTGCACGGTGTACCTGTGTCCATTATCTCCGATCGAGATAGCAGGTTCACTTCGAGATTCTGGCAGTCCCTATAGAAAGCTCTTGGAACTAAGTTGGACATGAGTACAGCTTACCATCCTCAAACAGATGGACAGAGTGAGAGAACCATCCAAACCTTGGAAGATATGTTGAGAGCCTGCGTCATCGATTTCGGCGCATCATGGGACACTCATCTTCCTTTGGTTGAATTTTCCTACAACAACATCTACCATACCAGCATCAAGGCTGCGCCTTTCGAAGCCCTCTATGGCCGTAAGTGCAGATCCCCTCTGTGCTGGGCTGAGGTGGGCGACACGCAGCTAGCTAAGGGACAAGTCCCCGACAACACTCTCACTGGTCCAGAAATCATCCGCAAAACCACCGAAAGGATAGTACAAATCCGAGATCGACTAAAAGCCTCACGAGATAGACAAAAGAGCTACGCCGATAAGCGACGAAAACCCTTGGAATTCCAGGTTGGAGACCATGTCCTGCTGAAAGTCTCACCCTGGAAAGGCATGATACGCTTCGGAAAGCGTGGAAAGCTAAACGCGAGGTACATAGGACTATTCGAGATCCTCGCCAGGATCGGTCCCGTAGCTTAAAAACTTCGTTTACCGCAAGAACTTAGCAACATTCATCCTGTCTTCCACGTCTCGAACCTTAAGAAATGCTTATCCGACGAGACTCTTACTATTCCTCTCGATGAGATTGAAATCAACGAGAATCTAAACTTTGTGGAAGAACCAATCGAAATCATGGATAGAGAGATCAAACGAACGAAACAAAGTCGCATCCCGATAGTGAAGGTTCGCTGGAATGCCAAGCGGGGACCTGAATTCACTTGGGAGCGCGAAGATCAGATGAAACAGAAGTATTCGCATCTCTTTCTCTAATTCATGATTTGTATTCCATAGTCGAATTTCGGGACGAAATTCCCTCTAACGGGGGGATGATGTGACAACCCGAAACTTTTATCCTGTAAAATTGATCTTTATATCAATATTAAACTTGATTTTATCATCTTTTAACGCCATTTAAGGGTCCGTTTAAGTGTTCTAAGCTTAAGTGCAGTTAGGAATGAGTCTTAGGAAGGGTTAGAAAGTGTGTAGCATCACAAAATCGGGCCAAACACACCAAAGAAGGTGTGTGCGGCCGCACACACCCTCCAGCCTCACAACCGACCCTATATATATTGGAAGAGACCCCCTTCATTCACTCTTTTCCTCCTTTAACTTCTCTCTACCTTCTCTCTACTTTCTCTCTCTAAGAACTTCATCCAAGAACACTCAAAAGGCTTCAAAAACGTGAATCACATCATCATTCAGCCCGTTATAGTGGTAAGAAACTTGAATCCAAGCTTAAAACTCATAGTGTTCTTCGTGTCTTCTTAGTGTTCTTCATTCTTTGAAGGAGTGCGGCCGCACACCTTCATAAGGTGGCCGCACACACACCAAACTCTCCAAAGTGAAGAGTTTAACCTTCATTCAGACACCAACAAGGAGTGTATGGCCGCACACTCCTGTGTACGGCCGCACACACACTCTGTACGGCCGTACACTCTTGTGTGCAACCACACACACAGTCTGGCCGCACACCTTGGCCGCACACTCACTCAAACGGCCATACACATCCTTTATTTGATTATATAAGGTCCCGACAAGCATTTCCAAGTCATTAGGGTGTTTTCCCGTCATGTTTAGCCATAAAACACCCTAATTCTAACCCACATATGTGTTATCATGTGCTAATAGGATCCACTCGTGTGCGAAACATCGGTTGACACTCAACATTTGTAACTTCTTGTGCTTTCGGATCTTATGTCAAACAGTGAGTTCATACCCCTACACCTTTTACTGAGTCTTTTCATGTTTTCAGGGGGGATACAAGCAAAAGTACAACGAAATTTGTACTCAAAACTTATTATTTCGTGTGAAATACTTACATGTCCAGTATGCTTTTAACACAGAAAACCGTTTTACCAACCGTTTGAGAAATCAATACGCAGAAACAGATTTTCAAAACTAGAGCAAGGAAACTTGTGAATCTTATCATAAAATATTATATTTTACACAGGATTCATACCAACTATAAACAGGATTTTCTATATCATTACTTGTAAATTTGTTAGTCTAAGGACTGGAGACACGTCCTTGGTAACACTCCACCGGATTCGTGAGTGTAGGACTATCCTTGTAACCAGAATCTCCTGGAGGGAGAACGTGATTATTATGTATAGATCTATACGGGACTGACTACCCCGCACCTCGCTGCTAGCTACAGTGGGACCATCAGGTCTACGGGTGACAAAGTCATAAAAAGATACTGGCCACCGTACGTGTGAGATCTAGTTTAATGTATGGTTATGAAACTCGCAACCAAGATAATAGAGATTTACTTTTAGTAATAATGAACCTAGTGAACTAACCTCAAAGTAATAACCGTTTTGATTACTAGAGGGTACTAGTAGTACCCTTAGGAATTAGTTCATTACTTACTTATTAGTTTTATGTACATACTAAAGCTAATACAACCCACTGGAAGTAACAGAGCTTTCAGGGAAACTATACCTAACGACACAAGACAGGTATTTCAGTCAACTTTTGGAGAAGACGGAGCATCTTGGAGTCACGTCTTTTACTTTTGCCATATACTGTTATATATAAACCAAGTTTTTGAACAATGTAAATATTCATATGTTAGTGTAATGGTTGTGTTTACTATGCTTACTATACAACTGTTGTGATACTACACATGACGTCACTCCGCCCCGGAACGTTTCCGCCTTCGGTTTCGGGGTGTGACAGCTAGCTTGCGGCGCCATAGCCAGCTGACTTCGGATACAGCTTTGGACAGGAAACACAACTGCGGTCTGCTAATGATCAGAGAGACATCCAAAGGATATATGGTACCTTCGGATCTGGATTTGATCAGACAGGTGTTCCTATCACTAGTCATTACGTAACAGAACTAATCATCAAATTCAACTAGATGTCCTGCTTTACATAGTTGGCCAACACTGATGAGATTGTGTTTATGGCTTTCTACATAAGCAACCTTCTGAATAGAAAAGTTCCCCGTAGTGAGAACACCGTAAGCTCGGATGACCCCATTCGCATTGTTGCCAAATGTGACATTTCCACCATTGCATATAGGCCTGAAATCCCGAAGGTATTCTAACCTTCCGGTCATGAGTAAGGAGCAGGCACTGTCGATTAACCATTCTTCTTCTTGTTCCTCCTTGCACAGAGCCTGAGAATTACATGGTTAGTTTAGGCATCCAAACTAGTTTGGAGCCTGGGGCAATTGGTGAATTGCAGAATGATGCATGGACCGAGGTTGCAGGGACGGGTCTCTTGTCAACTTTTAATCCTAGTCCTGGATGTTTGTGCAGAGTTGGAGTGTTGTGAGTTTTCGAAAAAGTACGATGTTTCTGACTTCGATTAGATTTGACATAGGATGAATCCTTTTGACAACTACACTGATATTTACAAAAAGAGATTTTGTCATTTGATCTGGCACTATGCTTGGTCAGCGATCTATAGGATGAGTTGGACTTGTTACCGGTCCGAGGTTGGTGATCCCTGACATGTAAGTTGTTGGATTTTGAAAAAATTTGTTTTTGAAAAGGTTTAGCACGTGCAAATCTTTGAGTCCTTTTTGGTGGATTTGGTAGGATACCCTTCCATTTGTTGAAATTTTGACGTGACTTTAAAAGTGTTGGAGTGGGTAAAATACCTTTCCATTTAGGATCATTTGAGGAATAGACCTGAAAACCATTGTTTCGAAAAGACTGAACACCCTTTTGGGTTGTGTCAGAAGAAGTAGGAATTACTTTTGAAGCTGAACTTTCTTTTTTGTTTGTTTTCTTGGTGGGAGAGTTTTTTGAAAAGTAGTGTGAGAAAACAAATTTTTCTGGACTTTTGGACTTTGGAATTCTTACATGCTTCTTATTTTTTGAAAAAGTTTGTCTATTTGTGCCTCGAGATCTAATTTCCTCTTTGAAGGCCTTTTTGGCCAAGGATTTTGGTGAACCGCAGTCATTGTTGTTCAACTGCGGTTTCCTGGAATTCTTAGAATGATTTTGAAAACGTGGGCTTGAGTCATCCGAACTTGAAGATTCTGGGGTCTGTGAGCATTGACCCACTTCAAAGTTCTCTATAGGTAATTCATGATGAATCGCCTGAAGGGTCACGGTTCCTTTTACTGAGCACTGCGGTAGTGAAGATTTGACTATTGCAGAGTAAGTCTTAGTTGGGACTTTAGTGGAACATTTGTGGGACTTTTGACTACAGTGTGAGACACTGCGGTCTGAGGACAGAGATGGAAAGTCTTTTGAGACTTCGGGGCCCTCAATGACAATTTCTTCATCAACTACGGTTGTGGTTTGAGAATTTGGGTAAATGGTGCCACAGATAGGAATTTGATCACATGTGTGACCCGAAACCTCAGGCACAATTTCCTCAATGACACAATTATTGCTTAGACTATGTAGTCTACCGAAGTGAGTTTTGATGTCTTCGGGAAAGGTCTTGTTATTGACTGGGAAATGAAATTCTCGGTCTGGAGGGACATACAGTCTGTCTTTATTGAACCGGGGTGAGGAATCCATTACGGTAGGATATCCATTCGACCAACCCCAATTGTATGTATTGTCTACGGTTCCATTGTTTACCAAATTTTCAATACCTTCACTTTCATTAAACAATTTTTCAATTAAGAGATTTAAGCGTACAATTTCACTCTGAGCTAAATCTCTCTGGTTCAAAGCTATCTCTAATTGGGTTTCACTCAACATTCTTGCATCTTTTTCTAACTCTAGGTCCTTCTCTAACATAGCCATTTTGAGTCTTTTGTTATCCAGTCGTCCTCTCATGTGGAACATCTCTTGGGACGCAATGTTCTTCTCATCTAAGGCTTTGTTATAGTCTGTAAGGACGGCAGCACAAGTGTCATTAAGATCATCTATGTAGGGCTGACAGTCATGCATGTTATAGTTTAGAGTTTGGATCATAAGTTTTACCTGTTCGACGATGCTTAGAGTTCCATCCTTTTCCATGTAGCAGTAGTTCTTTTCCAGCTTTGTAGACCCATCATCATCCGCAGTTACCAGCATGCAGATTTTCCCTTTTCCTTTGACACTGCTCATGGCTTTATCTTCATCTCCGGATGACCAAACTTGATGGTCTCTTTTGACATGGGCTACGTATGCCCTTGCCTTTTCCTTATCTTCCAACTCTTGAGCCATTCTAAGGTAGAATGCTCTGTCTTTTACTACATTGGCCTTACAATCTCTTGCAAAGTGATTCTCTTTGTTGCATTTGTGACAAATTACAACATCAGTCTTGTCTTCTGATGGAGTACCGGAGTCAGTGGTTTGAGGAGACTGCGGTACCTCCTTTGGTTGATTATTTTGAGATTGCGGTGGTGGATGAGAACTTTTGGAATATCGAGGATGGTTATTCTGGGAACCGAAGTTACGGTTGAATGGAGGTTTGTTGAACTGTTGATTCTTGTGGAAGGAAGGAGGTGGTAGACGGTTGAACTGTTGGCTAACCAGAGCAATAGCCTTCTGAAACTCTTCTTCATCATCATACTCTGAGTCAGCTTCGTATGACTGCGGTGGAGTTTCATACGATGGAGAGTAAGATTGATTATGTGGAGCTTGTGCTATGAGAGCAAGTGGTCCTCCGAAGTCAGCACAGTCTTTGAGTACGGTGGATTCTTGTGCTTGCAGCTCTCCATAGAGCTTGTAGAGTGACAAAGAGTGAATCTTTCTATCGCCCTGGACTATCATCTTAGCCGTAGTCCAATGTCTTCCCAAACCATTAAGAAAGTAAAGATTTGTTTCATGGTTACTGCGGATGGTGCCCGCATTGGATAACTTGGTGACTATCAGGTTGAACATTTTGAAGGAGTCTTCCAAACTTTCGCCAGTATGAGCTTTGAAGTTGTTGAACTCATTGAGTGTGGTAGTAAGCTTCTTGTCTTGTGCTTGTTCTGAGCCTTCCTACAAATTCTTGAGAACTTCCCAGATCTCTTTTGCTGATTTGCAATTTATGATAATATCGAAGTTGTCAGGGGCAACTCCACAGGAGATTTCATAAAAAGCAACAGCATCATTTTCCATTTTATCGAGATCATCCTTGGTGGGACGGTTCATGACTGGTTGACCTCCTCCTAGTCTGGTTGTAGCGCCGTCAGTTTGGACTGGTGTAAGGACTGAGACATGTGGTCCTTCTTCTACGGATCGCCATACATCTCTACCAAGTCTCCTTAAGTATCTTCCCATTCTTTGTGAAGAGTGATGATATTCATTTGCTACCAGTATTGGGGCTCGGTTAGAACCACCAACACTGTTGGAAACATTCAGAGATAACGATTGTGCCATTTTTGAATTTTTTTTAAGAAATGAGCTTCAGTGGTATAGAAGGCCCTTTGAAAATCAGAGTTCCGTTTCCAAAAATCAACCACTATGGCTCTGATACCAATTGTTGAGAGAAAAACTTAGAGACACACTTGAACAAACGTTAGAACAAGTGGATTGCGGAATAGTTAATCTAGAAGGATCTAAAAGCTCAACAATAATATTAATAAGTTAGAATTAGATAGTTAGAGAGTTAGTTGCGGAAAGTAAAGAAATAGAAATGACAACAATTGTTATATCAAGTATACACGTAAGTTGATTCATAACAAGGAATGCATTCAAACCAAGTTAATAAGGAGGATCAAACTTAGTGATTAAGTCACAGAAGACTTGCTCCGAAGAGAGGTTATAATCAGTTGTATTCTAGTAAGATTTGAGAGTAAGAGGTGATGCGTAATTAGATAGAGAGATAGAAAAAGATAACTTCAGAGAAATGTATTCAGAATAGATAGATGTGTGTGTTATCCGTGTTGAATACAAGAGAATGAGCTCTATTTATAGAGACTCAAGAATTACACTAGATTACATCTCTAAGAGTAGCCATGCAAGGCATACTGGACAATAGAGAGTATTATAATAAAGACAAGTAAAGTAATCTAGTTAATTGACTGCGGTAGGTAGAGACTCCGGATGCGGTTGCTGAAGAAGGAACTTGAATGCGGGTGTTGGATGTCTGCGGTAGCTGAAGTTCAAGAGGGTCACTTTTTATGATTCAACAGTTACCATTTTACTAAAGGAAATATATGATTTTCTTAAGGAATGTTTTCTTCAAATATAATAGAGCTATTACAGTTAACTCCGTAAGTACCAAATGAATACGCCAGGGTTATATACAATGAAGATCTAACAAACAATGGGATGTGTGACTTCCGCCTTATTTCCTGTTCCTTGTTTGGTTGTGGGTTTAGGGCAGATTCACATAATCGATTTTCTGTTTACTCTAAATTGTATATAACTTGTATCCATTTAGTACTCGTAGAAGGAATTGTAGATTTATTTTTACTTATCATTCATCACATCAGAAAATATAGGATTTTCTGGAGGAACAGGCGAACTTTTCTAAAAAGAACTTATAGTATACTTCTTATAACTAAAATAATTATGAACTCACCAGCTTAAATGTTGATCTACTCTTTCAAAATAACTTGTATTCTCAGGAAATTAGTAGACATGTACGCGCTCAGGGATTCAAAAGATGGAGCATAGTAGCTTCATGTTTTGTTTTGTTATTTACTTTGGAGTCAATCTTTTGTGAATCTAACACATTGTAAACACTTTAATGCTAATGCAATGGTTGTTTGTTACTTTGATTACTATGATGGATGTGTTGTGATACTAAGCATGCCGTCCTCTGCCTCCGAACGTTTCCACCGTTCCGGTTTGGGGGTGTGACAGGTTGCCACAGTTTGTTGTCTTTTGATAGGTCCTTGAGTCGGACGGCCTTTTTTCTTGTTCCAAAACTTTCATTTCTTGGGTAGTACTTCTCTATTGTCATGAGAGTTCTTAGGTTTGTAATTTGGGGAGTCCTTGCAGGAACACAGTCGCTGGTGTCCTTGGTTGTCACTTTGATTGGGACTGTGGTTATCGTTCTCATTTTCGTTCGTGTTGTTAGCGTTGAGTTGTGCCATGACGGCTGACACGACGGCTGTTACAGTGGCTTGGAATGTGGTGAGGTCTATTTGTAGAACTGGTGTTGCGCCGGTATACTGGTTATTTCCACATGATGGCATGATTCTTGTTGTATGGTATGAAATGGGTTTGTAAGTAACTATGGTCATTGTTAGTTGTATTCCACACACACACACACACACACACACATATATATATATATATATATATATATATATATATATATATATATATATATATGTATATATATATATATATATATATATATATATACGGTGAGTTCAATAGAGAACCATAATTAACAAGGAACCAAGGAACCAATCGTGAGCGTCGGAAATCATAATGATCAACGTCCAAAGAAATAGATGTACACTTTTATATTGGACATACACACGCCGGATTATACAAAAAAATTCACTTCCTTACCAAAAAAACCCACCTCTTTTTTTCGTTTAAAATTTTTTTTAGGCCGAATTTTTTATCAAAAAAAAACCGAATATACCGTTGTTCTCGATTTTTCGTCCTCTTTTCATAGAGATCCATGTTGATATATAAAAAAAGATTTTTTTTCGAAAAAGACTCACTTCATTTTGTTATTTTTTTCAATATTTAAGTTTATTTTTATCAAAAAAAACAAATTATACCAGAAATATTAATTTTTTGTACTTTATTAATAAACATCAACACCGACTAAAAAAAAACCTCGAACAGTGTAGATTCACACTGTGAATCTAAACTATAAATATTTCAATTTGCAACATTCACAATGTGAAAAAGCTTGATCAGTTCAGATTCACATTGTGAATCTGACTTACTATTATGCACACTATGAATCTATATGCACACTATGAATCTGAGAAGGTTCAAAAAAAAAAACACGATCAGTAGAGATTCACAATGTGAATCTAAACTGTAAATATTTCAATTTTTAATATTCACAATGTGAAAAAACTCGATCAGTTCAGAGTCACACTGTGAATTTGACTTACTATTATGCACACTGTGAATCTGAGAAGGTTCACAATGTGAATCTGAACAGGTTCACAATATGAATATGAACAGGTTCACAATGTGAATCTGAACTGAAATATCGTTTTTTTACATGAATATGAATCTATGTTTAAAAAGTACAAGAGAGCATGAATTTTGATAAATTTATTAATTTTTTTCTATTAAAAAATAGACATTAACTTTTCAACAAAGAAAATGAAGTGAGTTTTTTTCGAAAAAAAAAAGTTTGTTTTTTATATATCATCATGGATCTCTTTGGAAAGAGGACGAAAAATCGTGAACAATGGTACACTCGGTTTTTTTTCGATAAAAAACATGGCCTAAAAAAAATTTAAACAAAAAAAAGAAAGTCGGTTTTGTTATAATCCGGTGCATGTACGTCCATTGTAAAAGTCTACAACCCTTCCTTTTGCCGTTGATCGTTTTAAATTTCGACGCTTTGGATTGGTTCCTTGGTTCCTTGATTAATAATGGTTCTCTATTGAACTTTTCCATATATATATATATATATATATATATATATATATATATATATATATATATATATATATATATATATATATATATATATATATATATTATGATTTACTATATGATTCCAATATTTTGACCAACATCCTCGTGATGTACTTATGGTAGTAAGTATTGGTACGTATTGTACAAATGTTAGTTTACCAAAATAGTAAATAGACGCCAAAATCTTAAGTTGGTTCGGGTTTCATGGGTTTTGGGAGGGTGTATCTCGCTTGATTTACTACTACTATTTTTGATGAAAGATGCAGTAAGTCCACCACTTAGTATGAGTAGTATGGTCACTAACTCAGTAGGCTATACTAGTCTATCATATACTAAAATGATACACAAGGTGCCCTTCCATCTCACACATCCAACGAGTGGCTTCCTTCGTTTCCTGTTCCGTTATGACTGCCCTAGTTTCAGCGGCTATCTTATTCTCTATCCATCTGTTGGTTGTCGCGTTAGGGTAGTAGGGGTCACCGTGGTGGAATCCGGTCATGTTGTCTGTGCGAGAATGGAGGTACATAAACAATCTAGGTGAGGTTCTATAGTATCATAAAATACTCTTATAGTATTTTAAACTTGGTGTTTGATTCTTAGAGTTTCTTGGTATATAGGGTTGGTAAGTTTTAGACTCGTTGTTCACCACGATCATTCCCAAACACATGTTAGTCATATCTCGCATAAATATAGTTGATCAGGCTATATTTATCCCAGATATGATTACATAACTGTCTAGGCTTAACTGCAACATCCAACTTATCTAAACACTGTTATATGGTTTTTATTACGACATTATTCTTAGTGTGTTCCTCCAGAAAATCCAATATTTTCTTTTAAATGTAATGTAGTCTTAAATTTTCCAAGACTGGATTGTATAAGTATTTTTGTACTTTAAAGTGGTATAATGTAGTCTTATATCTTCATAAAACCATTTGAATTCATGTTTCTAGAATTCTAAACTGTATTGTACTAGAAAATAATGTACTGTAATTGTATCTGTGTAAAACCCTTTGAATGTATCTTGCTAGAAATGTAAATTTTATTGTACTGGAAAATAGTGTAATGTAGTTTTATATAAATAAAACCATTTGAATGTATGTATGTATTCGTAAACAAAACATATTGTTAATACCCCTTGTGAGTTATTATAACCATACTTAGCGACTGTTGGCCTGTTACGACGTTCTCCAGGTGTCAGAATGTTACGACATTTGTCACCCTAGACCTGCCGGTCTAACTGTAGCTAACAGTTTACGTGCGGAATTGTCAGTCCCGTATAGATCTATACACAAGTGTCACTCTCTCCCTCCAGGAGACTTTGGTTATAATACAAGACTTTTGTTGGTACTTAGGTAAGTACTTGAAGACGTGTCTCACAAAACCATATTGATTGTTTACGTGTAGTATGATGAAAATTCCCTTTTTCTTGTAGTTGTATGTATTACCCTTTTATAGTGGTTACAGTGTGTATAAAATAATTATCATATACTTTAAAATAATTATCATACACAGTTTACGTGCGGGTATAAAATAATTATACTTTAAAATAATTATCATATATTGTATCTTGAAAAGGTAGAATAGTGTGTATGTCTCATAAACTATACCTATTATAGTTTATAAAATTGTTTCACAGAAATGATGAATCCTCTGTATGATATTATCAATTTATCATGATAATAAAATAAAATGGAATAATAATTATATATATGTTTATATAATAATACCCTTTTTCTCAACATATTACAAAAGGGTTAACGTCTTATAAACTATATTTATATAGTTTATTTATTAAGATCCATTTGTACCCGTCTCATATATATATATATATATATATATATATATATATATATATATATATATATATATTGTAAGAAAACCGTAGCGTATTTGTACGAAAACCTTGTATGTATACGTTCCTGACACTACTAGAAAAACAACCTTTTACGACGCACAATGCGTGTCGTAAAACGCTCAGACGACGAGCAAATGCGTGTCAATAAAGGCCCTGTCATAACGAGAGACGACACGCTTTTGCGCGTCGTCTATTTACGACGCGCATTTACGACGCACATTTATGACACGCATTTACGACGCGCAGTTATGACACGCAATGCGTATCATGGAAGGCCCTGTCATAAAGGAAGACGATACGCATTTGCATGTCGTAACCTTACGACGCGCGCGTTTATGACATGCAATGCGTATCAAAGAAGCCCCTGTCAAGAAAGGCCATGTCATAAATGATGATGACACAGCTTTTTGCGTATCGTAATTTTAAATGTTTTAAAAAAATATTATTTATAGATTTACTAATTTTCAAATTAAATTTGCATTTAATGTCTCATAATATAAAATAAAATATCATATACAAAAAATACAATCCATTACATAAAATTTAATGTCATACAAATAATCGTTCCATGGAAAGATAAAATAAATCAATAGAAGTTGTAACAAAAATTTTCAAACTAATAGTTCTAATAACCTAATGTGTGCCTCACTGTAAACAAGATTTGTGCTGATTTTTTTAAATGTGTGCCTGACTTGTCTCCACTCTTCCTTAGTAACACCACTCAAGGACTCTAAATCTATGAATTTGCTCACAGTATTTATATTGTCTGCAAAAAAACATAACTACAAAATAAGTGTTGTCTAGGATCAACAATGTTGCCAAACTAGTAAGCATAATACAAGTACAAATATAAAATACAACAAAAAGTTGAATAATTTTACAAAACATTCATTCAAGCTGTTATAAAGAATAATGACTTTACCTGACCAGTAGCATCTATTGTTGAAGATGCAACAGGAAGCATAGGATTTGTATAGTCCCTGAATAACTATAAAGCTTATTAGGTTAGAGGCAAACCCATCAATCATTTTTGTACAAAAGTAAAGTGCATTGACAATATTTGTACAAAAGAGTAGAGTACATTCTCTTTCCTATAATTTGCTAATAACATTTGTATCAAAATTGGTACATTCACTTAACCCTTAAATCAAGTTTCAAACAAACAATGTGTAGGTTCAGAACATAAATACATTATTATTACTTTTAAAAAGTAAAGTGCATTGACCATATTTGTACAAAAGAGTAGAGTACATTCTCTTTCCTGTAATTTGCTAATAACAATATTTAACCCATACTCATTTTCTCATCAATCAACTTTATATAATCAAAATCTACAAAAAAGAAACCTCAATCAATCATTTTATTTCTAAATTATTTATCAAATCAAAATGATATTTGTTCTCAAACAGTCATCTCACCGGTTTCGGTCTTAACTGCTCGAGAATACCTGCACGCAAGCAGAACTTTGTAACCATGATGGCTTAAAAAAAGTTGAAAGAACTTACCAATTACTCCTCATGTTCTTGAAATCCTTCTTGATTGAGTCTGTTAACAGCAACTACAATGCCAGTTCCTGGATTTGAAGTTACAATATGAAATCACATCACATTCTGTAAGCGAATTAAATAACCTAAAATAACAATAAATATAAAAACAAATTATTTAAAACTTAATATTTATAAATAGTTTTCCATACGAAAAGTTGTTTTTACACTCAGCCTTATCTTACTGACTTCCATCTTGGCAATCACTTAACTGGTGAATGGGTATTCAGTCTGTGAATCGATCATATAACAGTTAATGTCATCAATGAGATTGTGTTGATGGTAGGGGCAATTTCGATATTTTCATAAAATCTAACAGGTAAAGCCAGTTATTATAAAATTATAGTTTTTTCCAGTGGAGGGTACCAAGTCTTGACAACATCTGAACTCAGTTCAATCTGCAAATTAATATTTTAAAAATTATAGAATTTATATAAACATATATAAAACATATATAGGATTAAAAATGTGATTTAAGAAGTAACTTACAGAAGTGGGATCTGATTTGATCCAGATCTTCATCCAGTGGGAGATAATTTGTTATCTAAGATGAACATGAAACAAAATTTAAACTATGGAGATAACAGCTTATTAGTAATGAAATTATTTCAATAAAAGGATAATATGAAATGACATAATACCTCATCACGAATATGTGTTCGAGCACGGAAGGTTAACCTTTCATGAATATCTGCTAAAATTCTGTCCAATGTAGGCCGAATTCCAGCCAAAGATTCACTTCTTCTTCTTAGTTGTTCTCCTATCACTTCTATTTTGAGAATATCCACAAGTTCACAAAGAACATCAAGATTTGTTTCATGGATTAACTTTCGTCTCAGTGTATCATACAAGAAAGTACATCTGTAAACACAAAAGCAGCATTTCAATTTTCAACAAATACACATTAAAGATATATAAAAGAATTCCATTTATAACTTACAGTGGATCTACCAAAGGAGCCATACTTGTTATATCCTCTGAAGTTGATGGGAAGAAATGGTCAAACAGTTGGTGCTCCAGTTGGCAAACTTGTCAAAGTGATTACAATACAAATAGAATTTTTATACTCTTTTTATACTATTTTTATTCACATACATAAAAGAAAAAACATTATAAATTACCTGGATGACATAAATTAGATACATGCATCAAGTATGCACATCTGGATCTGGTTAAAGAAGGTAAAGTCTCCTTTTTGGAATATTCTGAAATCCTTTGAGATACTATGCCTTTTACCTGGATGACATAAAGAAGATGAATAATTACAATCACATCATATAGTGAAAAATTCTAAAAAAAGATTAAAAAAGTGAAAGCTCACCAAAGATAGGCGTTGTTCACAGTATATTCTGTGACATTCTGGAAGAATTTGAACATACTCTTTCCTTGAAGATCTTCTTTCGATTTCTTCAAGTACTGGTTTAAGCTGTGCATATATGGCTAATATTAGGTTTATTTATTAATGGAGTTAAAGGGATCATCATATAATGTTTTTTCCGATGTATCAGGCTCTGTTTTTCTTTTGTTACTGTTCAATTGCCATAGTCTTGATACAGGCTTGTGAAAAGCCAATAGATTATAATGTTTTTTCCGATGCATGGAATAAAGAATAATGGGTTCAAAAAGATGCATACCCCAGTATAGACTCTATATATAAGCTCGTTGTAATTTATTATTCTATCTTCTCCCGTAAATGGGATGAACTGAAAGGATATGTCGCGACCTAATCCTTTGAATGCAGTTCGGAATACGTCTGCACAAAACCCTGAAACGACTGTGGAATTAGTTTCAGCATCGTATTTCACTTGAAAAACTCTCCCCACTCCAAATTTTGGTGGAATGGCAATTCTGAGGATTTTGCTACTCGCTTGTAGCATCCTATGTGTTGGATTAGTTGTGATACCACCTTTAGGCCAGATGATGGCTTCCAGACCCTCATCAGAAACTGAATTATTCAAACTACCAATAGTTTTGGTGAAACCAGCATCCGGTGTCCAAAAACCAACCCTCTTTTAACCTTTATCTATCACATTTACTATTTCCATGACTTGTGCATCATTAATCTTCCCATTCCTAAGTTGGAAAGCACCACCTAAACCATGAAATGAGATGCTTAACATCTCATTCAGCAGAAGTGTTGTACCCTTTTGGCTTTGAGTCAAGTCACTTGCAATTGTATCCACATATTTTCTCTTCAGTTGTTCAAATTGCTCTACAGCCATTGCTAGAGCTGAAACTGCATCGTACACCCAAAGAGCATAACTGTTTATCTCCTGGAGCTTCACCATCACGTGATTTTTCCTTCTCCGTCTGTAAGTGAAATTGTGAAGATCTCTTGATTGTGGAACGTATAATTTAAAACCTACTGCCCCTTGCATAGACTCAATAACTTCATCGTCCAGCAAATTCAGAAACTTCATAGTCTTACCGATGATAATCCATTTATATCCTTCATCCATCATTCCTAGATGCTTTGCATTCACCAAAAGGTGGGATGCAATAGAAGGGGAAGCATGCATGATAAATATTTTTGTTTGCATGGTTGAAAGCCTGTGAAGCTCTTCCTGGAGTAGTTCATTGCTCCAAGAGGTTGAAATTAGGCTCCTATGTGTTACCAGTATGCTCTTTGTTTGGAGAGTATTTGTCATATCTCTTCCACTATCACTATCCTCACAGATAAGGATAACTTCCTTCCGTCTAAAGGATTCAGCCATTGCAGCAATCCCTTTAAATTGAGTGGTTTCATTTTCATCTTGTGTAACTTGAAGGAAATAAGGATGCTTGTTGCAAGAGAGACATGGTGAAAGTGAAAGAATAGGCACTCTAGCTTTGTCTCCCAAAACCGCCAGGAACTTTGCTTCAGCTGTTGACTCTAAACCTATGATTGCTTGCACTTTCGGCTTTTCCAAAAGATCAAGAGCTGATGGGCAAAAAAGACAATCATAAACAAATGAATTAAAACAATGAAAAAATATCCAAAGAAAACATCTTTATTGAAATTAAACATGTTGTGAAAGACGTGAATGACAAGTACACGCCTTTCATGTGTTGTATGCTTTTTGGTATTTACTTCTTATCTTGTTACATGATGTGTTCCAAATGAAGTCTAAGATAGTTAACTACATTGTAAGACTTACCAGCAGAGAGAGCATGTAGTGGGTCTCCATGGGTATCCCTATGGTGAAGAATTATCCTTGTTTGGAAGTGAGGGTTGACCATGTAAAACTCAGACACTGCCATGGTGATGCAGCTATGAATAGTCCTTCCAACCCCTGAATATGGATATGATGATCCCATATATAGAATCACTCCCACTGGGGTCTCCTTGTAGGCTAAATTAATCTTCTTGAGCTTTTGTATACATCTGCAAGCAGAGCAACATCAACATTAAAGATGAAAGGTGTGTTCTCTCCCTGCTACTTATCTTTATTATTGAATGGTAAAAAATGCTCATACATTTAACAAGTTCTTTGTTTCCACCAGCCATGTCTTTTGATTTTCTGCTCAAACGAAAATTCAAACATGAGAAATTCATAACCAAGAGTAAATAGAGAGAATGTAAATAGAGATAATGATATGAACGCCAAACAAAAACCATCGATTTTCAAATTTTGTTCTGTTAAGTTTTGAGTTTAATGATTCCTACTATTAGCCGATGATGACTCCACTGATGATTAAAAGAAACCCAAAACCATAACCAAAACTCATTCCAGCTACCCACATTGAAGGTGTAGATGGTAGTAATATGGTTGGGAAGATTGCTACAGAAGTGAAGATGAATACTGCTAACACTGGTTTGCTGAAAGTTTTGGGTTTCCCAATTCAAAATAGGGATAACCTCCTGAAATATGTGAGAAACAGAGGGATTGAAGTTATAGAAGTTGGAATAATTTCAGAAATCCAGTTGGATCGTTCCTGAATTATGCATATAAATCAAGGAAACAGTCGAGAATATCATTAAGATTAGGAATTAGGGTTCTTTCTGGAGAGGCGAGTTAGGGTTACTTTGAGGAAATTGGGGAAATTAGGGTTAATGAGTGATTTGCACATCAACGGTAAGAAAAAAAGAGGAATTTGCAGATAAAATAATGAAATTCGGATAAATGCAGATCGACATACCTTAATCATTAAAAAAGGTCTGATCCATAGAAAGAAACAAACCCCCACAACAGCCAAGAAGATAAACACAAGAACAAGCTTCGACCACCACCAAAGAGAGCACCAAAAGCCGCCACCAACACTACTCGATGGTGAGGAAGAAGAAGGCAGTGAACAACAACCGCCGCCACCGCGGCTATTACCACCGCCCAACCCCTCCGGTTCCTTCAAAATTACGTAATCATCCTTGGGATCTTCAATCACGATCTTCAAAAGGGTGACTACATCTGCTTCCTCGTACGTCATAACAATAACAAATTCAGATCAAATCGTAATCAATTTGACAGAAACAACCCTAAAATTGGAAGTTCTGCAAGTAGCCATTAAAACTGGTAGGATTAAATTGTGAATTATCGGATAGAGATGGAGGAATCAGAAAACAAAACAATCAAATCCAAAAGAACAGCTTAAAAGATCAGGGAAACAAACATCGATTCAAAGAAAGAGATAAGTATTTCAGATTATTGGGAAAGTTAAAAGAGATCTTTGAAGGTAGACATATGAGAAGACTCCGAGACATGTTGGATTCGAAAATGTAGTATCCGAGACATGTTGCCTTGACAGACGTCGACGACCGGGAATGGTAAGCAACGATGGTTGAAGTGCGAGGGAAGAAGCAGGCGGCAGTCAATGTTGGAAGGGGAGAGGAAGAGCGTCGATAATTAGGGCAAGAGGGAAAGGAGAAAAAAGGAAGGCGGGGTTTTTAATTTTTTAGGATTTCATTTCCCCCCTGCAATTAAAGGATGGAACGCGCGTTTCCATTAAAATTTATAAAGCGACACCCTCAGACGACACACATTTTATTATAGGCGCCCTCCGTGTTTTTTTTTAGACACTAATTTAAGTGCACGCAAAAATGCGCGTCCTAATTCCTTAAAATTTATAGAGAGATGACATTATTTTTAGGTCACACACTTTTGCGTATCATAAATCAATGTGTATCATAAATTGCGTGTCGTAAAATGTTGTTTTTCTAGTAGTGTGAATTTAGAGGTAACGATATTTCATGTATTTTAGCATTTTCGCATAAAATATAGAAAGCATATATATATATATATATATATATATATATATATATATATATATATATATATATATATATGTATGTATATATATTATGTAGCCTAAGAAGGACAATCTCAAAGAAAAGAACCAAGACTGGAAAGAGCTGGAGACTTGGAGATTGAAGCATGCATAAAGAAGAAAAGATAGAAGAAGAATATGCATAATGAGGATTCCACAATGCGGTTAACTATGGTCCACGCCATGGCAATATTTGTGATGACTTTTTGCATACGCGTTTTAAGTGGATTCTATGGCGTGGCAAGCATATGGCCACGACGTGGAGGATAGTTTTTGGCAAATTTAAGTACATATAATAAGGTAAAAAAGAAGAGAGTTATGCTGAGATTTTCGAGAGAAAGCAAGCAAAAACCTTTGACAAACCCTTAGAGATCATATTTCGATTAGAGAAAGAGTATTAGAGAGATTGGAGTAAAGATATACAATTAATCATTCGGTTTGCATAAGTTTTATCATGTTTGATCTAGCTTACTCTTTGACTAGGTGTCTTTCTGTTGTAATTATGGGCTAATAACCCTTTACTTTCGTTTAGATTAGATGAACCCTAATACTATGTGTTAATTATTTCTTTTATGGATTAATGAAGTTAAATTTAGCTTATTTTTGATAGATCGTAATCTTAGCATGTTAAAAGTTCCTATCTTTATTACTTTGACTCAAGTTTGTGCAATGAAGTGGACATTGATTACATAAACTTTTTCTTCTTAGTTGTTTATGATCAATAAATTACTAGAGCTAGAGGTTGATCATACCCTAGTATAAGTGGTAGATTTAGTTTCTTAATTGTGTTAAAAATCAATATTTAATCATAATAATTGCTTGATTGTTTATCTTGATCATGGATAGATAATTCTGAGATTTATTCATTTATAGCCCAAATAGATCTTAAAATTAATTTAGTGTTTATGGTTAAAGTTCATAAATTGATATATGTTAGTCTAATCATGATAATTAGTAAGTTTTAATTTGGTATCCAACATATATTAATCCATTGTTTGAAATTAACCATAGGAAAAAAGGGAGAATCGAAGCTAAACGAAAGTATCTTTATCTCTTGATTAAAAATCATTCTTAGTTGTTTGCTTCAGTTTTAAAGTTTTTAGTAATTAATTTAAGTTAATATGAACTTGCAAAATTAGATAAAACTCCCAATTTTTTAGTTGGTTTCTTAGTTTAACTTTTAGCTTTTCTTTTCTTAATTAGAACTTCGTTCCCTATGATCGACTTCTTACTTACTCTACTTTACTACTATGTGACTAGGTACACTTCGTATTTGTCTTTTTGTAGAGTCGAATAATTAGGATTATAAATTTTAAATTTCTTTTAGTGAATATATAAAACACATCATATATTTGGCGCCATTGTCGGGGAACCGTTTATTTTAGTTAATTTTTTATTGTTGTTACTTAATTGATCCTTTTATGGGGTTAAATCCGCAAAAAGTTTTTTTTTCTAATAGTTTTTATTTTCTTAAATTCGATTTGACACTGCATGGGCATTATTTTGCCACGGCCTGGAAACCGATGTCTCGTATTTTTGTTGATTACATTTTTATTTTTTTTACGTGTGTTTTTTTGTTTTCTTTCAGTAGTAGTACATGACCATGGGATCATCCTTCAAAATTGTGCCACCTTTCAACGACCCAAAATTCGAGTTCCATAAGAAAAAGGACAAAAATAAAGGTGAATCGAGTAGTAGTTTCAAAGTCGATGAGGTGTCAACTGTGACAACCCGGAATTTCTATCTTGTAAAGCCATTCAATCCAATCAAATGTCAGACTTGTTTCTGCTACCTTTTAGCATTGTTAAGGGTCTGTTTAAGTGTTCTAAGCCTAGTACATTCAAGGATTGTGTGTAGGGAAGTGTTAGATGAAGTTCATTGAGTTGCAATCGAGCCGAAAACTCCATCACAAGGATTTTACGGCCACAAACTAGAGTTTACGGCCGTAAACTCTTGGCAGCTGTGAACCCCTCTCCTTAAGTATGAATTTCCTTCATTATTCCCTTGTTGCTCACATCTTCAAGTCAACAAAAATTATTCTCTCTCAGGTATCATCAAGAACACTTCCATTTCTCTTCAAAGTTGTAAGTGATTCTTTCATTATTAGTTGATATCCTTCTTGATCTAGTAAAACGCTTTGATTTCATCCATGAATTCAACTCTTTTGGGTTAGATCTTCAAATCATCATCTTTTCACCAAGAACACACACTTGTTCTTGGGTCGTAAACACCCTAAAGACCTTCAAAGTGTGAGTATCTTGTGACAACCCGAAATTTTCATTTGTATAAACTCCGCAGTCAAGCACTTCAAATAATAGTCAAATTCATCCCAGTACATTCTTGGCCGGTTTTAAGTTCGTTTGGGTGTTTTATTTTAATTTTTCGTCAAACGAACAAATAAATGGAAGTATCTGTTAGGAGTGTTGTGTAGCAAATAAACAATTAACACCTTAACTAGGTGTTTACGGCCAAACAAGCGGTGTTTGGGCCGTAAACTCCCTTTGACCATGAACTCATGCATATAGCATGAGTTTACCCTTCATTCTTTCACTTTTCACTTCCTAACTCAAGAACACCCAAGATTCCCTCTCAAGTATCATATCACATTTCTTCAAATCCTTCAAAAATGTAAGTATTTCCTTCCTTGGTTCGTGCATATAACACTTTATCTAGTGTTTATACTCGATTTCATCCATGGAAATCTCCTCTTTTCTTAGATCTTCAAGTGTTCATCAAAACACCAAGAACACCAAGAACACACACTAGTGTTTTTGGCCCTTAAACACTCTTACAAGCTTCCTATAAGTAAGTACACTTCTCCTATCTAGTTATTTTGCTTAGGATACTTGTAAAAACATGGAAAAACATCAAGAACACTTAGGTTTACGGTCAAGGGATATCCTTGAACCGTAAACACCACCAAGTGGTGTTTTGATGCCCCTAACACCTTCCATGGCTTGTATAAAGGACTAGAACCTTGCATGCATGAACTAGAAACCCCAAAACACGAAAATGTAGAAGTGACCAAGAGTTTACGGTCGTAAACTCATGGGTTTACGACCGTAAACTCCCAAGGAGTGGTCCAAGGACCGTAAACTCCAAAGAAAGGCCATTTCGAGCCCTAGTCACTTCCTAAGCCTTGGATTCAAGTCTAGCTTACTTCCTTGTGTGGTATAAGACCTTAGAACACCCAATGGTACCATTACCATGAGTTTACGACCGTAAACTCATGGGGGAAATGGTCCAAGACCCGTAAACCCATATGGTGCTACCATATGGGGAGTAAACTCCAATGTGAGGCCATACTCTCCTTAGATGCAACCCTTTAGTACTCCTAGCACTTGAAACAAAGTGTTTCCATGTATTAGGGTGTCTTTACTTGCTAAATTAGTTGTTAATTGACTAATTAGATACATAAATGTATCATTACATGTTCAATAGCATCCGCGTGTGTGTTCAAGTCCTCACTTGACACTTAGCATCCTATACCATCCGTCCATCCGAATCACCAGCTACAGGTGAGTTCATACCCCTTAATTAACCTTTTAAATGATTTTAAATGCTTTTATGGGGGGGGGGGGAATACAAGTTGAACTGATAAGTTATTATATTAATCACATGTGATTAATAACTGTCTAGCAAATAGATTTTTGCATGTTAAACCGTTCTATTCAGCTAAAGGTTTTCAAATCTTGTTTTCAAATCTCTTTTGAAAATACTAAAATCTCTTTTTAATTTATTAAACTTTTATCAAAGTCTTTTAGACTTAAATTCCTTGTTTAATTCATGTCTATATAGATATAGTTATATAAGTAGGGTTTGAAGGACTTAGGACTGATAACCCGCTTTATTTCCTGTTCCTTGTTTGGTTGTGGACTTAGAGCATCCGGTTATTTGTCCGAGTGTCGTTGAAGTCCTAGTTATATATTATGTATATCTGGTTAGATATTAAAACTCTTATTCCAGTTCAACACCTTTGGGTAGCAAAGGCACCTAGATAACCTCTCAAGTAAACTATAATAGGTATAGTTTAGAAACCAACCACAACTTTCATGAAGGAGAACTTAATTATATCTATATCCTAAAAACTTGTACTTTTAGTAAAAAGAAAGGTTTATAGAAATCAAAACACGAGATACATCCTCATGACGCGAATTTCACCGTCGTCAAGTTGGTAACTAGAGTCTCCTGGAGGGAGAGCGGGCATTGTGTGTATAGATCTATACGGGACAGACCATCCCACATCCTGACTGCTAGCTACAGTCCCGGCCGACCAAGCCAAGGGGTGACAAATGTCACATTCATTTCGACGCCAGCAGGTCGTCGTGTTTACATCCGTCAATCAGTATGGTTACGAGTATCTTTACATTTACCTTATAATTCATGGCTTTAAGGTAATAAGTATTATCACGGTATTTTCTACATATGAAACCATCATAATATATTTTCCTAGTTATACACTAGGCCACATTTTAAACCTTTAAACTAACCTACTTAGGATTAAAGGTTACTTTAGATTCCCCGAGGTGTATTGTCCATTTAATACCACCTGGCGTCTGTATTTTATTACTTTAGACTCCCCGAGGTGTATTGTCCATTTAATACCACCTGTAGTCTGTATTTTATTACTTTAGACTCCCCGAGGTGTATTGTCCATTTAATACCACCTGGAGTCTGTATTTTACTACTTTAGACTCCCCGAGGTGTATTGTCCATTTAATACCACCTGGAGTCTATATTTTACTACTTTAGACTCATCCGAGGTGTATTGTCCATTTAATACTACCTGGAGTTGTATTTTATTACTTTATAAACAGCAACGTCATTGTTGAAGTAAAGCATCATTTTCCCTATTACTTTTACTTATGATCTTTTCACATATTTATTAAAGTATAAACTATATTTTGATAATGATAGTAACTTTTGGGGGAAAATACTCCTTAAACAATAAAATAGTCGGGTCTTGGTAGAAGACTGGTTTTAGTAGAGAAACTCATTCGTTTAAACATAAAACATTCGGGTCTTGGTAGAAGACTACTTTTTATACTATTAGGAAATATATGATTTTCTGGAAGGAATTCTAATACTCTGTAAACTCAAATCACCATCATCTAATGAGAATATTATGAAGAAAACATGTATTTATATCAATGTCATTAAAACACTTATGAACTCACCAACATTAAAATGCTGATACTCGCTTTCAAAATAACTTGTATTCGCAGGTCGTCAGTAGACAGGCACACTCCGGGAGCTTTTGTGAAGACAGCCTTGTACCGAGCTGCATCTTATGTTATCTTCTATATTTACTTCTGATGTTGTTGCTAAATGTAACCTATGTAAAATTTTTACTATTAATGCAATGGTTGTTGTACTTGATTTACTATACTGCATATGTTGTGATACTTGACATGACGTCCTCCACCCCAGAACGTTTCCGTCGTTCTGGTTTTGGGGTGTGACATATCTCTTCTATCATCTAGTTATCCATAAGAAACACTTGATTCCTAGCCATGAAACAAACAGTTAGTGCATGATCTTCAAGATTTTACGGCCGTAACCTCTTTCTTTGGCCGTAAACCCTTCATAAGATCATAATTTTGGCCGCGAACCTTCTTAAGACCAACATTAGGACCGCAAACACATCATAGAATCAAGTTGGGCCGTGAACACATCATGTGTTCTTGGCCAAAAACTCTTCTTTGGCCGTAAACACACTTGGTGTGGCCGTGAACTCCCTTAAATCAATCATGTGTGATTGATACACTCCATTGTGAGTGATTCCTAGTCCCTAGGGGTGTTTCCAATACATGATTAGTTGTTATACACTAATTGTATGCCTATATATATGATTTTATGTCTAATAGGATCAATTTGTGCTTCGGGACTCCTTTTGTGATCTCAAGCATCCTATATCTATCTTCCATTCGAATCACTCACTACAGGTGAGTTCATACCCCTAACTTATCTTTTAATGATTTTAAATGCATTTATGGGGGGAATACAAGTAGAAAACAATATAGTTATAACATCAATCACATGTTATTTATAACTATCAAACAAAAGGATTTATTATACTTCAAAACTGTATTATCAAACAAATTGTTTCAAATCATTTTATAAACCGACATCAAGTCATCAATAACCATTCAAATGGTTAAAACTCTTTTATATAATAAAACTCTTTATCGTTTTACAAAACTCTTTTAAACTTATATATTGTCAAAATCATGTCTATATAGATGTAGTTATATAAATAAGGTTGAAAGGGCTTAGGACTGATAACTCGCTTTATTTTCTATTCCTTGTTTGGTTGTGGACTTAAGGTATCGGTTGTTTGTCCGAGTGCCGTTTAAATCTTAGCTATATATTATGTATATGTATGTAGATATAAAAGTACTTACAATTAGTTCAACACCTTTGGGTAGCAAAGGTGTACAAACATGAACAGTTATTCAATTACAGAGCTTACTAGTAAACTATAATAGGTATAGTTTAGGAGAATAATACTTACTATTTCTAGAACAATGAAACTTACAAGAGTCAGTTCATACATGAGTCAGTTCAAACATACAAATAACAAGAACATAAAGGAACATACGATAACAAGAATAGAAAGAAACATACAATAATAAGAACAGAAAGGAACATACGATAACAAGAACAGAAAGGAACATACATCCTTTTACAAGAACTAGATAACATTAATGTGAAACTACTTCACGGCTTAGAAATATACTTGTTAGGTCGCGTTTTGTAACCAGAGTCTCCTGGAGGGAGAGCGGGCATTGTGTGTATAGATCTATACGGGACTGGCAAGCCCGCATCCCGACTGTTCGCTACAGTTTGGCCGGCAGGCCAAGGGGTGACAAATGTCACATCAGTTTCGACGCCAACAGGTCGTCGTGTTAAACACTTGTCAATCAGTATGGTTATAACCACATCACATTTTAATCTTAATTAAACAAATTGGTTTTAAGGTAGTTAGTGTTTCAGTAGTTACTAATTACAACATTACTGTACACTTTCATTTTCCCATTACATTCATATAGTGATCTTCTCACATAAAAGGTAATGTAAACTATTTTCTGGTAATAATAGTTATATATTTGGGAAAACACTCACTTTTACAAAAGAACAAACATACAGAACAGTCGGGTCTTGGTAGAAGACTACTCTCCATTTTAGTAGAAAATATAGGATTTTCTAGGAAGTATACAAACTTTACATCAAACATTTACAAACTTTACATCAAACATTTACAAACTTTACATCAAACCTTTACAAACTTTACATCAAACACTTACAAACATTTTCTTCAAACGTATACAAACATTTGACACTAAAATACTTATGAACTCACTAGATTAAATGCTGATCTATGCTTTCAAAATAACTTGTATTCTCAAGTCACCAGTAGACAGGTACACTGGACCAGGTTTTGAGAAGACGGAGCATGTTCAAGACTCGTCTTTTATTTTGATATATATATTTTTGGTGTCATACAAATACATTTAGAACACTCTTGTATTAAATTATATTATTAATGCAATGGATGATGTTGTTGTTTGTTTTACTATTGTGCATTGTTATGATACTGAACATGATGTCCTCCGCCGTTCTGGTTTGGGGGTGTGACAGATTGGTATCAGAGCTTTGTTTATAGTGAATTAAGTATATCAACGCATAAAAGATATACAACTATAAACACAACGGGATTAAAATACTCTGACCAAGAGTTTATACTTTTTAATTAATAAAATATTTAACTAAAGTATACATACATGCATTCATACTAAAATCAGTGTCATACCAGAACAGAACAAAAGTAGTGCGGTTGTTAGACAACACAAGTAGGCTTGGGGACATATAATCAGATCTGGGAGTGATATAGCCTAATCAACTATATCTTTCCGAGAAGTGATTAGCATGTGCCTAGGAATGGTTGTGGTGTTACAAAAAGTCTAAAAACTTACCAACACTACTACAATGAGAACTTTAGAACAGAACATAAACTTAAAATACTATAGGAGTATTTTGTGTTACTATAAATTACTTATTTGAGAACTAAAAGGTCTTTATTAGTAGGTCAATATTTGCGGAGTGGATACGCTAAGGTTATATGTGACTAAGGTGTCATAGACTTAGAATCTGTGATCTTTGCTTTACTTCATGTTCCTTGTTTAGTTGTGGACTTAGAGTAAGGGTCACTTATTCGAAGGTGTATTCTGTTTTGGTTACATATGACTGGTATGCACTACGCAAGTATTGAAGTAACTGGTAAGGATCATCCTATAATTATATTAAGTAGTACGTCTATTAACTATCTCTTTTATCCCTATTCTTGTATAGATAACATTGCTGGATTCCATCTCCCCGGCGACCCGTACTTTCCCAACCAAGGAAATGATGAATGGCTCGATGCAGAGCCAGAAGAGAATCATGCAATTCCTTTAGATGACGACTTCGTAGAAAACTTCCCAGAGGATTCTGACTTCGAGCCAGAAGTCAATGATTTACCCCTAGTGGCTCAAATCCCAAATCCTAACCCTCGTTCGGCTTTTCAAAGCCCGACGCCTTAGTGGGCTGAGAACTTGGGTAGGTGGAGTCGTGAGCAGGGCCAACCCTTACCCTAAAACGGAGACCGAACCTTCTACAATCTGAATGAGGGAGGCTCAGCAGATAGAATTCTTCCCATCTTAGTTCGCCGTGTGGCTCGCAATGTTGAGCTTGGAACGACAACCATTCAACAAACTGTGGAGCTAGATGCAGATACAAACGCCAACACGGATAGTATTCGCAATATTGACGTTGCTCATGGGAGAGCTATGAGAGACAATGATGCTTTTCATAAAGAACTAGCTGTAACCTGAGCTGAAGTCATAGAGCTCCGAGCACGCCAGGCAGTGTACGAACGACACCTTCTTGATGTGGAGCGTCAGCTGGCCGAATTAAGGGTTCATCCGAGGGGTGCCCGTCGCCAGTAGAAGATGCTCTACTCATCCTTTCTTTTGGGTTTAAGGAATAGCCTTCTTATCTATACTCTAAGTAGCACTTTTCCCTGTAAATTGCTGTTTATCTTAAGACCTTGAACTTTCAGTCTGTTAGGTCTTAGTACTGTCAAAATTTTCTTATTCAGGTTTGTAGCAAATAAACAATTAACACCTTAACTAGGTGTTTACGGCCAAACAAGCGGTGTTTGGGCCGTAAACTCCCTTTGACCATGAACTCATGCATATAGCATGAGTTTACCCTTCATTCTTTCACTTTTCACTTCCTAACTCAAGAACACCCAAGATTCCCTCTCAAGTATCATATCACATTTCTTCAAATCCTTCAAAAATGTAAGTATTTCCTTCCTTGGTTCGTGCATATAACACTTTATCTAGTGTTTATACTCGATTTCATCCATGGAAATCTCCTCTTTTCTTAGATCTTCAAGTGTTCATCAAAACACCAAGAACACCAAGAACACACACTAGTGTTTTTGGCCCTTAAACACTCTTACAAGCTTCCTATAAGTAAGTACACTTCTCCTATCTAGTTATTTTGCTTAGGATACTTGTAAAAACATGGAAAAACATCAAGAACACTTAGGTTTACGGTCAAGGGATATCCTTGAACCGTAAACACCACCAAGTGGTGTTTTGATGCCCCTAACACCTTCCATGGCTTGTATAAAGGACTAGAACCTTGCATGCATGAACTAGAAACCCCAAAACACGAAAATGTAGAAGTGACCAAGAGTTTACGGTCGTAAACTCATGGGTTTACGACCGTAAACTCCCAAGGAGTGGTCCAAGGACCGTAAACTCCAAAGAAAGGCCATTTCGAGCCCTAGTCACTTCCTAAGCCTTGGATTCAAGTCTAGCTTACTTCCTTGTGTGGTATAAGACCTTAGAACACCCAATGGTACCATTACCATGAGTTTACGACCGTAAACTCATGGGGGAAATGGTCCAAGACCCGTAAACCCATATGGTGCTACCATATGGGGAGTAAACTCCAATGTGAGGCCATACTCTCCTTAGATGCAACCCTTTAGTACTTCTAGCACTTGAAACAAAGTGTTTCCATGTATTAGGGTGTCTTTACTTGCTAAATTAGTTGTTAATTGACTAATTAGATACATAAATGTATCATTACATGTTCAATAGCATCCGCGTGTGTGTTCAAGTCCTCACTTGACACTTAGCATCCTATACCATCCGTCCATCCGAATCACCAGCTACAGGTGAGTTCATACCCCTTAATTAACCTTTTAAATGATTTTAAATGCTTTTATGGGGGGGGGGGGGAATACAAGTTGAACTGATAAGTTATTATATTAATCACATGTGATTAATAACTGTCTAGCAAATAGATTTTTGCATGTTAAACCGTTCTATTCAGCTAAAGGTTTTCAAATCTTGTTTTCAAATCTCTTTTGAAAATACTAAAATCTCTTTTTAATTTATTAAACTTTTATCAAAGTCTTTTAGACTTAAATTCCTTGTTTAATTCATGTCTATATAGATATAGTTATATAAGTAGGGTTTGAAGGACTTAGGACTGATAACCCGCTTTATTTCCTGTTCCTTGTTTGGTTGTGGACTTAGAGCATCCGGTTATTTGTCCGAGTGTCGTTGAAGTCCTAGTTATATATTATGTATATCTGGTTAGATATTAAAACTCTTATTCCAGTTCAACACCTTTGGGTAGCAAAGGCACCTAGATAACCTCTCAAGTAAACTATAATAGGTATAGTTTAGAAACCAACCACAACTTTCATGAAGGAGAACTTAATTATATCTATATCCTAAAAACTTGTACTTTTAGTAAAAAGAAAGGTTTATAGAAATCAAAACACGAGATACATCCTCATGACGCGAATTTCACCGTCGTCAAGTTGGTAACTAGAGTCTCCTGGAGGGAGAGCGGGCATTGTGTGTATAGATCTATACGGGACAGACCATCCCACATCCTGACTGCTAGCTACAGTCCCGGCCGACCAAGCCAAGGGGTGACAAATGTCACATTCATTTCGACGCCAGCAGGTCGTCGTGTTTACATCCGTCAATCAGTATGGTTACGAGTATCTTTACATTTACCTTATAATTCATGGCTTTAAGGTAATAAGTATTATCACGGTATTTTCTACATATGAAACCATCATAATATATTTTCCTAGTTATACACTAGGCCACATTTTAAACCTTTAAACTAACCTACTTAGGATTAAAGGTTACTTTAGATTCCCCGAGGTGTATTGTCCATTTAATACCACCTGGCGTCTGTATTTTATTACTTTAGACTCCCCGAGGTGTATTGTCCATTTAATACCACCTGTAGTCTGTATTTTATTACTTTAGACTCCCCGAGGTGTATTGTCCATTTAATACCACCTGGAGTCTGTATTTTACTACTTTAGACTCCCCGAGGTGTATTGTCCATTTAATACCACCTGGAGTCTATATTTTACTACTTTAGACTCATCCGAGGTGTATTGTCCATTTAATACTACCTGGAGTTGTATTTTATTACTTTATAAACAGCAACGTCATTGTTGAAGTAAAGCATCATTTTCCCTATTACTTTTACTTATGATCTTTTCACATATTTATTAAAGTATAAACTATATTTTGATAATGATAGTAACTTTTGGGGGAAAATACTCCTTAAACAATAAAATAGTCGGGTCTTGGTAGAAGACTGGTTTTAGTAGAGAAACTCATTCGTTTAAACATAAAACATTCGGGTCTTGGTAGAAGACTACTTTTTATACTATTAGGAAATATATGATTTTCTGGAAGGAATTCTAATACTCTGTAAACTCAAATCACCATCATCTAATGAGAATATTATGAAGAAAACATGTATTTATATCAATGTCATTAAAACACTTATGAACTCACCAACATTAAAATGCTGATACTCGCTTTCAAAATAACTTGTATTCGCAGGTCGTCAGTAGACAGGCACACTCCGGGAGCTTTTGTGAAGACAGCCTTGTACCGAGCTGCATCTTATGTTATCTTCTATATTTACTTCTGATGTTGTTGCTAAATGTAACCTATGTAAAATTTTTACTATTAATGCAATGGTTGTTGTACTTGATTTACTATACTGCATATGTTGTGATACTTGACATGACGTCCTCCACCCCAGAACGTTTCCGTCGTTCTGGTTTTGGGGTGTGACATATCTCTTCTATCATCTAGTTATCCATAAGAAACACTTGATTCCTAGCCATGAAACAAACAATTAGTGCATGATCTTCAAGATTTTACGGCCGTAACCTCTTTCTTTGGCCGTAAACCCTTCATAAGATCATAATTTTGGCCGCGAACCTTCTTAAGACCAAGATTAGGACCGCAAACACATCATAGAATCAAGTTGGGCCGTGAACACATCATGTGTTCTTGGCCAAAAACTCTTCTTTGGCCGTAAACACACTTGGTGTGGCCGTGAACTCCCTTAAATCAATCATGTGTGATTGATACACTCCATTGTGAGTGATTCCTAGTCCCTAGGGGTGTTTCCAATACATGATTAGTTGTTATACACTAATTGTATGCCTATATATATGATTTTATGTCTAATAGGATCAATTTGTGCTTCGGGACTCCTTTTGTGATCTCAAGCATCCTATATCTATCTTCCATTCGAATCACTCACTACAGGTGAGTTCATACCCCTAACTTATCTTTTAATGATTTTAAATGCATTTATGGGGGGAATACAAGTAGAAAACAATATAGTTATAACATCAATCACATGTTATTTATAACTATCAAACAAAAGGATTTATTATACTTCAAAACTGTATTATCAAACAAATTGTTTCAAATCATTTTATAAACCGACATCAAGTCATCAATAACCATTCAAATGGTTAAAACTCTTTTATATAATAAAACTCTTTATCGTTTTACAAAACTCTTTTAAACTTATATATTGTCAAAATCATGTCTATATAGATGTAGTTATATAAATAAGGTTGAAAGGGCTTAGGACTGATAACTCGCTTTATTTTCTATTCCTTGTTTGGTTGTGGACTTAAGGTATCGGTTGTTTGTCCGAGTGCCGTTTAAATCTTAGCTATATATTATGTATATGTATGTAGATATAAAAGTACTTACAATTAGTTCAACACCTTTGGGTAGCAAAGGTGTACAAACATGAACAGTTATTCAATTACAGAGCTTACTAGTAAACTATAATAGGTATAGTTTAGGAGAATAATACTTACTATTTCTAGAACAATGAAACTTACAAGAGTCAGTTCATACATGAGTCAGTTCAAACATACAAATAACAAGAACATAAAGGAACATACGATAACAAGAATAGAAAGAAACATACAATAATAAGAACAGAAAGGAACAAACGATAACAAGAACAGAAAGGAACATACATCCTTTTACAAGAACTAGATAACATTAATGTGAAACTACTTCACGGCTTAGAAATATACTTGTTAGGTCGCGTTTTGTAACCAGAGTCTCCTGGAGGGAGAGCGGGCATTGTGTGTATAGATCTATACGGGACTGGCAAGCCCGCATCCCGACTGTTCGCTACAGTTTGGCCGGCAGGCCAAGGGGTGACAAATGTCACATCAGTTTCGACGCCAACAGGTCGTCGTGTTAAACACTTGTCAATCAGTATGGTTATAACCACATCACATTTTAATCTTAATTAAACAAATTGGTTTTAAGGTAGTTAGTGTTTCAGTAGTTACTAATTACAACATTACTGTACACTTTCATTTTCCCATTACATTCATATAGTGATCTTCTCACATAAAAGGTAATGTAAACTATTTTCTGGTAATAATAGTTATATATTTGGGAAAACACTCACTTTTACAAAAGAACAAACATACAGAACAGTCGGGTCTTGGTAGAAGACTACTCTCCATTTTAGTAGAAAATATAGGATTTTCTAGGAAGTATACAAACTTTACATCAAACATTTACAAACTTTACATCAAACATTTACAAACTTTACATCAAACCTTTACAAACTTTACATCAAACACTTACAAACATTTTCTTCAAACGTATACAAACATTTGACACTAAAATACTTATGAACTCACTAGATTAAATGCTGATCTATGCTTTCAAAATAACTTGTATTCTCAAGTCACCAGTAGACAGGTACACTGGACCAGGTTTTGAGAAGACGGAGCATGTTCAAGACTCGTCTTTTATTTTGATATATATATTTTTGGTGTCATACAAATACATTTAGAACACTCTTGTATTAAATTATATTATTAATGCAATGGATGATGTTGTTGTTTGTTTTACTATTGTGCATTGTTATGATACTGAACATGATGTCCTCCGCCGTTCTGGTTTGGGGGTGTGACAGATTGGTATCAGAGCTTTGTTTATAGTGAATTAAGTATATCAACGCATAAAAGATATACAACTATAAACACAACGGGATTAAAATACTCTGACCAAGAGTTTATACTTTTTAATTAATAAAATATTTAACTAAAGTATACATACATGCATTCATACTAAAATCAGTGTCATACCAGAACAGAACAAAAGTAGTGCGGTTGTTAGACAACACAAGTAGGCTTGGGGACATATAATCAGATCTGGGAGTGATATAGCCTAATCAACTATATCTTTCCGAGAAGTGATTAGCATGTGCCTAGGAATGGTTGTGGTGTTACAAAAAGTCTAAAAACTTACCAACACTACTACAATGAGAACTTTAGAACAGAACATAAACTTAAAATACTATAGGAGTATTTTGTGTTACTATAAATTACTTATTTGAGAACTAAAAGGTCTTTATTAGTAGGTCAATATTTGCGGAGTGGATACGCTAAGGTTATATGTGACTAAGGTGTCATAGACTTAGAATCTGTGATCTTTGCTTTACTTCATGTTCCTTGTTTAGTTGTGGACTTAGAGTAAGGGTCACTTATTCGAAGGTGTATTCTGTTTTGGTTACATATAACTGGTATGCACTACGCAAGTATTGAAGTAACTGGTAAGGATCATCCTATAATTATATTAAGTAGTACGTCTATTAACTATCTCTTTTATCCCTATTCTTGTATAGATAACATTGCTGGATTCCATCTCCCCGGCGACCCGTACTTTCCCAACCAAGGAAATGATGAATGGCTCGATGCAGAGCCAGAAGAGAATCATGCAATTCCTTTAGATGACGACTTCGTAGAAAACTTCCCAGAGGATTCTGACTTCGAGCCAGAAGTCAATGATTTACCCCTAGTGGCTCAAATCCCAAATCCTAACCCTCGTTCGGCTTTTCAAAGCCCGACGCCTTAGTGGGCTGAGAACTTGGGTAGGTGGAGTCGTGAGCAGGGCCAACCCTTACCCTAAAACGGAGACCGAACCTTCTACAATCTGAATGAGGGAGGCTCAGCAGATAGAATTCTTCCCATCTTAGTTCGCCGTGTGGCTCGCAATGTTGAGCTTGGAACGACAACCATTCAACAAACTGTGGAGCTAGATGCAGATACAAACGCCAACACGGATAGTATTCGCAATATTGACGTTGCTCATGGGAGAGCTATGAGAGACAATGATGCTTTTCATAAAGAACTAGCTGTAACCTGAGCTGAAGTCATAGAGCTCCGAGCACGCCAGGCAGTGTACGAATGACACCTTCTTGATGTGGAGCGTCAGCTGGCCGAATTAAGGGTTCATCCGAGGGGTGCCCGTCGCCAGTAGAAGATGCTCTACTCATCCTTTCTTTTGGGTTTAAGGAATAGCCTTCTTATCTATACTCTAAGTAGCACTTTTCCCTGTAAATTGCTGTTTATCTTAAGACCTTGAACTTTCAGTCTGTTAGGTCTTAGTACTGTCAAAATTTTCTTATTCAGGTTTGATGTAAGACCTACTCCTAGGTCATTTTTAGAACTTGTTACGTCTTTAATACCAGTAATATTGACTAACATCAATAAATCGGATCACAAAATCTCAATCGAGAGTGATTATTTCTCAAAATTCATAAGTCTATTTTATGTAGACTCTATTATGAGCTACTTTCAAATCTTTTCGAATGTTGGAACATGATATCCTCCAATGAAAGATAACTTAGTTCGAATGACACCCGCCTTGTGACCATTCTAGGAACTTCCTTCTATACCTTACCAGGACTGCATCATAGGGATGTAGGTCGAATCACCAAGGACAGTATAACAAAACGAAAAAGTTACATTCATGTAAATGATTAGGATACATCTAGAGCAAACCATAAACACTCACGAACTCATTCCTTGTCATGTAACAAAATCATGCCTCCGAAGAAACGTAACCAACCCGCTGGCAAAACACCAATCCTTCAGATGAATACGGCTACTTTTCAAGCTGCGGTCACAGCTGCCGTTACAGCTGTCATGACTCACCTTAACGCTAACAACGCAAATGGTAGTGGAATTGTTATCAGCAATCCCAATCCAGGTGATAACCAAGTACAACAACGAGTGCCTACTCGCAACGACACACCGAACCTCCAAATGCATAACAAGAAACGGATGTTCTGGGATAAGAAGAAGGGAAAATCACCTCAAAAGTTAGCCAAGAGACAACAATCAGTGGCAGCCTCCGCGGCCACGAAATCTGTTACTCCTACTGTCGTTTCTACTAGTATCCCGGTTACCCCTACCCCAGCAAGGCAGTATGCTGGAAATCTACCCAAGTGCAAAAAGTGCAGCTTCCATCACCTGGGAGTCTACCGAGTGATTCATTGCAAGAACTGCAACAGCAACAAGCACACTACCCGTTTCTGCAGAGTCCCGATCCGGAACATTACTTCGACCACCAATGTTGGAATCAGTCTAATATGCCACCTTTGTGGTGAAATAGGACATTTCAAAAGGGACTGTCCAGCAGAGAAGAATAGCGGGGGATCAGGACGAGTTTGACCCTAGAATGTGGGGAAGAATCAAAGAACCCTGCTATAATTTTGGTACGCTTCCAAACCCCATTAATTAATTATACATGACTAGTGTACACCGAACGGTTATAGAGAGACCTAGTAGGAGTCATTTCTTGAAAGTTCATTGTTTCAAATTATCAGAACCCTCGTTTAGTTGTAATTGTTAGTTTTTGATAAAATAGGGTTCGTAGTAATCATACCAAGGTTAGTTCATCGTCCTAGTCATCATTTCTGCTTTCAATTAACATAATATCTGATTCGTCAAGAAGTTCCGACATCATCATCCGACATGGTTTGGCTTGGTCCTTACCATGCAAAAATTTCCGTGCAGTGTAAAAGAACTCTTCCCTTAATCAACCGTCAGATGAAATTCTTCCGATCCATAACGCAAAACCCTTATATCATCTCTCACATCAGAACTTTAGAAGTACCCATGCGAGAGGTACCAGGCCTTTCTAGCCTACCCAATAGTTAATAGCCTTAAAGCCAAAAACACCAAAGAAGTCTCAGAAGTCAGTAAACACCCGAAGTATACCCAATAGATCTCCGAAGAAGACCACTCGTATCGCAGGTCATGTTCAAGAATAGAGACTAAGAACTCATTAGGTCAATCAACCGCTTCTAAGTGTATACGCAAGGGTGGTAAATAATTTAGACTTAACAGGATTTAGGATGTGTGATTCCGCCCTATATTCTGTTCATTGTCTTGTTGTGGACTTGGGGCAGAGCCACCCATCCGAACGTTTTGTCAATCTAAATTATATACGACTTGTATACACGAGGTGATGGTGGATGACCTAAGTATAAGTCTTATCATGAACTTCAGAGCAAAAGTCTGCAAGCTCACTACAAACCACCGGAAATACCTAAGAGGAAGTTGTGGCAGATTACAAAGAGCTTCATAATCAAGTTAACCAAGGAAACAGGTGGACTTGATTGCCATTTTTTGGTGATCGTTTCCAGATTAGACAAATCTGCACCCTTCCTACAATTTTAAGGAATCAGGCAGAATAGAGAAGTTAACTAGGACGTGTGCCCGAGAAATTAGTTAGACTGCACGGTGTTCCAATATCTTTTATTTCCGTTTGAGATAGTAGAATCATCTCCCAGTTCAGGCAGTCACTTCAGAAATTTTTGGAAACTAGGCCAGTCATGATGCATGGCCTACCATCCTTAAACCAACAGACAGAATGAGAGAACGATTTAATCATTAGAAGTTGCGCGGAGATCATATGTGATAGACTTTGGAAGAACAAGAATACCCAATTATCAACTAGTCGAGTCCTTGACCATGCTAGCACTTAAAGTTGCTCCATTCGAAACCCGCTTTGGTCACAAGTACAGATCCTCTCTGCACTGGATTAAAGTAGGCGACACGCAACTAGCTAGAGGTCCAATTTCCAGACAACACCTTCGTTGGTCCGGAATTCATCCGAGAAACTACCGAGAAGAGAGTACAAATCCAGGAGCGACGTGAAGCTCCCAGAGTCAGGCAGAACAGCTAACGCCGTCGATAAGAGAAAACCCTTGGAAATTCCTGGTTGGTGACCTCGTCAGGTAAAGGTCTCATCCGGAGGGGCAGAATACGCTTCGGAAAGCGTGGAATGCTAAATCCAAGGTACGTAAGATCATTTGAGATTCTTAATAGAGTTGATCCAGTAGCTTGTAGACCCCGACTACCTCGTAAATCCAATAACATACACGCTACTTTCCACGTCTCTAACTTGAAAATTGGTTGTCCGACGAGACTTTTGTTATTCCACTCGCTTTGATCGAGGTAAGCGAGAACCCCAACTTTGTGGAAGAATCCGTAGAAACCCTAGGCAGCGTAGTCGTTAGGACTAATTTGATCCCTATCCTCATCGTTTCCCTTAGTTTATCTATAATTGCTTAAACTCTAATTTCGGGACGAAATTCCCTTTAACGGGGGCGATGATGTAACAACCTGAAATTTCTATCTTGTAAATCCATTCAATCCAATCAAATGTCAGACTTGTTTCTGCTATCTTTTAGCATTGTTAAGGGTCTGTTTAAGTGTTCTAAGCCTAGTACATTCAAGGATTGTGTGTAGGTATGTGTTAGCTAAAGTTCATTGAGTTGAAATCGATCCGGAAACTCCATCACAAGGAGTTTACGGCCGCAAACTAGAGTTTACGGTCGTAAACTCTTGGCAGTCGTGAACCCCTCTCCTGAAGTATGAATTTCCTTCATTATTCCCTTGTTGCTCACATCTTCAAGTCAAGAAAACTCATTCTCTCTCAAGTATCATCAAGAACACTTCCATTTCTCTTCAAAGTTGTAAGTGATTATTTCATTATTAGTTGATATCCTTCTTGATCTAGTAAAACGCTTTGATTTCATCCATGAATTCAACTCTTTTGGGTTAGATCTTCAAATCATCATCTTTTCACCAAGAACACCAAGAACACAAACTTGTTCTTGGGCCGTAAACACCCTAAAGACCTTCAAAGTGTGAGTATCTCTTCTATCATCTAGTTATCCATAAGAAACACTTGATTCCTAGCCATGAAAGAAACAATTAGTGCATGATCTTCAAGATTTTACGGTCGTAAACTCTTCCTTTGGCCGTAAACCCTTCATAAGATCATGATTTTGGTCGTAAACCTTCTTAAGACCAAGATTAGGACCGCAAACTCTTCATAGAATCAAGTTGGGTCGTGAACACATCATGTGTTCTTGGCCGTAAACTCTTCTTTGTCCGTAAACACACTTGGTGTGGCCGTGAACTCCCTTAAATCAATCATGTGTGATTGATACACTCCATTGTGAGTGATTCCTAGTCCCTAGGGGTGTTTATAATACATGATTACTTGTTATACACTAATTGTATTCCTATATATATGATTATATGTCTAATAGGATCAATTTGTGCTTCGGGACTCCTTTTGTAATCTCAAGCATCCTTTATCTATCTTCCATTCGAATCACTCACTACAGGTAAGTTCATACCCCTAACTTATCTTTTAATGATTTTAAATGCTTTTATGGGGGGGGGGGGGGAATACAAGTAGAAAACAATATGGTTATAACATCAATCACATGTGACTTATAACTATCAAACAAGAGGATTTCTTATACTTCAAAACTGTATTATCAAACAAACTGTTTCAAATCATTTTATAAACTGACATCAAGTCATCAATAACCATTCAAATGTTTCAAATCATTTTATAGTTTGCCCGGCAGGCCAAGGGGTGACAAATGTCACATCAGTTTCGACGCCAGCAAGTCGTCGTGTTAAACACTTGTCAATCAGTATGGTTATAACCACATCACATTTTAACCTTAATTAAACAAATTGGTTTTAAGGTAGTTAGTGTTTCAGTAGTTACTTATTACAACATTACTGTACACTGTCGTTTTCCCATTACATTCATATAGTGATCTTCTCACATAAAAGGTAATGTAAACTATTTTCTGGTAATAACAGTCATATATTTGGGAAAACACTCACTTTTACAAAAGAAAAAACATACAGAACAGTCGGGTCTTGGTAGAAGACTACTCTTCATTTTAGTAGAAAATATAGGATTTTCTAGGAAGTATACAAACTTTACGTCAAACATTTACAAAGTTTACATCAAACATTTACAACCTTTACATCAAACCTTTACAAACTTTACATCAAACACTTACAAACATTTTCTTCAAACTTATACAAACATATGACACTAAAATACTTATGAACTCACTAGATTAAATGTTGATCTATGCTTTCAAAATAACTTGTATTCTCAAGTCACCAGTAGACAGGTACACTGGACCTGGTTTTGAGAAGACGGAGCATGTTCAAGACTCGTCTTTTATTTTGATATATATATTTTTGGTGTCTTACAAATACATTTAGAACACTCTTGTATTAAATTATATTATTAATGCAACGGATGATGTTGTTGTTTGTTTTACTATTGTGCATTGTTATGATACTGAACATGACGTCCTCCGCCCCCGAACGTTTCCGCCGTTCTGGTTTGGGGGCGTGACATCAACTTTCGAAAAAACTCCAGAAAAAAGAGAAATAGATTACAAGCCAGAAACCGAGAGCGATTAAGAAGAAGACGTCATAAGCGAACCCAACAACATAGTGGGGTACATAACGACTATAACGATGGAGGAGAACAATCGACATACACGACATGATAATGGACCGGGACTCGTGCCACCTGAAATTCTAGTCGTAGTGAATTTTGAGATTAAGGGACACATCCTTAGCATGCTCAAGGATATACCATTCTTTGGGAAGAACCATGAAGATGCATACAATCATATTGAAGAGGTTTTTGAGATATCCAACTGTTTTAATTTTCCAAATGTTACCAAAGATGAGATTATGTTAAGAATGCTTCCAGCTACATTAACGGATGCAACGAAGGATTGGTTAAAATCACTTCCACCAGGAGCCATCACGACATGGACGAATTTGAAGAAGGAATTCATTCAACAATTTAGTACATGTATTTAATAAGTAATATAATGAATCATGGATAGTTCTTCTATACAAAAATTCAATATTCAAACATTGTTATTTTTAAAGGTCCATCTTCGATGGTCTTTAAGTTAAAGAAGAACATCTCAAATTTCTAACAACATGATACGGAGTCATTATAAAAATCATGGTAGCATTACGAGGAAATGTTACAAAATTGACCTCAACATGACTTAAATGTGTAACAAGAGATTACAACATTTTATGATGGGATAAATGTGAGCACATGGCAGCTTCTTGATTCCCAAGGGCCCATGACAAAGAAATATCTAGCTACCAACAAAGCTCTTATTGAATAATTTGCCAAGAATTTAAGAGAATACCATAATCGAAGGGAGTATGTTATAAGATTAAAGGTAGGTGTAGATGGAGATCAACACAACCTCACTTCACTTCTTGCAAAACTCGACACCATGGATAGAAGAATCACAACGATGGGGCAATCAATTCAAGTGATTCAAGTGGGATGTGACAATTGTAGCGGACCACATATTACAAAATATTGTGATTTAGATGAGAACAGAAACAAGAAAATTCAAGTGTGCTATTCAAGTGGTGATAGGTTTGATGAAGATTCAAGAAAGCCAAAGGAGTGGAAACCTTATGAAGAATATTAAAAGGAAAAAGAAGAAAAATATCGACAACAAGGACGTGTTTTCTACCTAAAAGAGCAAGTTCAAGTCGAGAAGAAAACCTGTCTCGAATCGGTATTAAATAGATTCATGGAGGCTAGTGAGACGAGGCACAATAATACAGATGCTACTCTGGAATCAGCAAGCATCTATAAGGAACATGGAAATGCAAGTTGGGTAATTGACTAAGCTCATTCCTGAACATTTAGCTAAGCAAGTACAAATAATATCAGGGCAAATTCGAAAGCTCATGTGTTGGCGGTTACAACTGAAGGTAGAGAAAAGTCATAGCCTCTAGTGCTCTTGAGGACAATCAAAGAGCATCCCGACCATCGACCCGAAGTAGAAGAAGCAAAACCAAAAACGATTTATGTTCAATCTCCATGATGTGGCGAGTATACTCCCACGACATTGCCACTAGAAAACGTTTATGAGTCCCTACCTGTCAATACATACCATCCACCTATTATATATCCATATATGGTTAAACATAACCTATTGGAATAGGAACACAAGAATTTCATGGAGCAAGTTAAGACCCTTTCAATTAATATTCCATTTGTTGAGGTAATTGCAAAAATGGCCGGGTACGAAAAATTCATCAATGATCTATTTAGCAACCGAAATAAGCTGGATAAAGTCTCAAATGTGGTACTCAATGAACAATGTTCAGTTGTTGTGAAAGAAGGTATTCCAAGAAAAATTAAAGATCCAGGGCGCTTGAAATTGCCTCCTGAGTTTGGCAATACAACAAAAAACAAATGTGTTAGCCGACTCGAGAGCAATCATAAATATCATACCTTATTCTTTCTAAAATAAGCTTAACTCTCCTAAGTTAAATACCACCAAAATGGCTACCCACATGGTGTATCGTTCGATTAAATACCCTCATAGAATTATAAAAGATTTATTGGCTAAAGTGGGAAAGTTCGCATTTTCGGTCGAGGAAGATTTATTGTAGTGTTATAAATGAAAGAAGAGGAAGATTTTTCTATAATCTTAGGAAGACCTTTCCTAAGTACCTCTTATGATTTGGTGGATATAATATGTTGCATTAGATGTCTAAGCCCATAACTATTATTGGTATGTACTCGACCCAAGACTAGCATGGTCCATTTGGTTTGCATATCATCAGGACAATTTGTTAGGATAGACTCTTGAGAGAAGGTTATATATGATTTATTAATATATTATAAGTTCTAATATATTAATATGAAATCATATGTTTTAATTAGTATTGATCAAGAATTAATTTGGAATTAATTTAGTGATCAAAAGAGACTAATTAAATCTATGGGGACTAATTATGGTAATTAGTTATATTTATATGTGTTGGGCTTATGATCCATGTTGGACCAAGTTTATGTATTGATACATAAAGAGTTGGGCCACATGAACCATGGATCAAAACACCCATGGGTATGGATTTGGGTTATACCCATGACCCTTGGAATCCTACATATAAATATGTTATTTCATAGCCAAAATTACCACTAATGTATTCTTGGAGGATATGGACGGTTTTGATGTGTATGAATTCTCTCTCAAGTTTCATCCTTTGTCCATGATGTGTTGTGACTTCATTTGAGGCTTCCACACTATTGGGGCTAAGCTCTTAAGGCCAAATACATCAAGACTTCAAGCTACATAAAAGGTATGTAACTCTAACTAGTATCTTATATGGTTTATGTCAAATGCATGCTAGTTATAGGTTTAATGCCTTGGAAACCATCTGCATGTATAATTAGTGAAAACATAGATCCAAGGTATTTAGGGTTGTATGTGCACCATAGGATGTTGTAGTATACTAAAAACCAACAGTGGTATCAGAGCGAATGCTTGTTTTCCATTATACTTGATGCAAATTGCTGAAAAAATCAATTTTCTGTCTGTCTAGACTGTCGAGTCGCCGAGTCCACTGATGGAATCGCCGAGTCCATGAACAAATTCATCCTAATCATCGAGTAGGTTCATACACTCGACGATTAGGAGGCCCAGAGTGAAATTTTTTGACTTTTAAGGCTGGAATTGGACTAGAATCATTACCCTAAGCTGTTTTTGAACTTATATACCTATTTTTGATGTGGTACTGATCATTCTAATCCAATTCAAAAGATAATTGTTAATAGATTCATGTTTTGTATTAGTTTAATGGTTAGGCTAATTACATGAAAATTGGTTTATTTGAATTGTCTTGTTCATATGAGTTTAATCTAGATCATAGTTTTTCTTGACATACTTGTTAGGTGAATTGATGATCTTGGTGTTTTTTAATGGATTCCATAACTTGTCCTCAAGTTATGGAAAACCACAAGTTTTTGTGTTAACTCTTCATTAAATCCATAGGTTACACAACTTGACGAGTCATTTTGTCATAAATAGTTTTATGAACTCCATAACTTGTCCTCAAGTTATGGATGTTCAAGAGTCTCTTCATTAAAGTTTTTAAAACCTATATTAAACTCATATGTTATGAAATTGAAAAGTTTTTTAATTGTTCAAAACTTTCCCTCAAGTTTTGGAATTTGTAAAGTTTCCCCCCATGAATACTTTAATTCCAAGTTAAACCCTTAGAATTTTAAAAGTTCAAATTCAACCCTTATACTATTATAATATTATAGGCTTAATATTTATATATATGTATAAGAGTAAGTCAGTCTTACCGTTAGTAGGCCTCATTCACGAAGCTGGTCTATAAGGGGGGTATAAGGTTACTGCCTATAAAATGGCAGTTTAATGGGTGTCCACTCTCACCCACCGCTTCCTTAACTGGTGGAGGGTCGTTAGCCGAACGGGTAGGACAAGACTATAATTTTAATTGAAAGTATAATGATAAATATAAAGTAACTAAACCTTATTAAATTCCCAATCTTAGTTACTTTAGGAAAATGTGAATTTGGTGCTAACCCATGAAATTACACTTTGTACCTTACCAAGTCGTTGGTGGAGCGTGTGTGGTTAACCGGCACACTAACATGGACTAGTAAGAGTGGCAAAGGGTAACTTAATGTTTATCATAGATTGGTGGAGCGCGTATGGTTAACCGACACATCGATTAGGTGATAAAGTTAAGGGTACCAAGTTAATTTGCATGGTTATTCACACCTTGTTTGTGATCCTCGGCATCCCAGTCACAAACTTGAGAGGGCACAACCGAGATTTAAACATGCCATTGAAAAGTTCAATGAATTTCAAAGGATCTAGGAGTTTCAATTCACTTAAGACCTAAAATTCTTTTTCGTTTTTCGTGGTGGAAATTGGTGAATCGTTATTCGCCTACATTCAAATATTTTATAGCTTGGATTAGGGCATCTCTCTTCCAAGTTATAAAATATTGTGTTGGGTCCTAGCCTTAATATTTCATATTGGGTGTTATATTAAGGACTTAAATCAACTAACTTGAATTTCTCCCATTGTAGATGTTTGTTTCAGACAACTATGATCTTCCCAAATCTCTTGGAACAAGCTTTCCTAATGAAGATTATGTCCCACGATTGGATCATGGAAATCATACTACTCTTCCTCCACCTCCTCCAATTATTCTCCCTAACCCACAAGTTCAAAGTTACTCAAGCCCTATTGGCAAGCAAAGTCTGTGTGTGCTCACATCTTGGAGATGAAGTCATATGTAGACAGGTCGGGAGAGTTGGGTGTCAAAGTCTTGAGGAAGTTGGTTGTTGACTAGGTTCTTCAATCACTTCCTAAGTCACATAGTGAGTTCCTTTGGGACTAATATATGACAGACCATGACATGACCCTTAATGATCTTACCTATTTGCTTGATGCTGCTGAATCAGCAATGATTTAGGGCACTGGTAAAGCAAATTTGATTGGAAGATCTACTTCCTAAACCTTAATGGACATTGACAATGGAAACATTGGAAGTCCAGAAAAGTATTCTCTTCCCAATGGAAAGGGATCGGCCATAGTCAACCCGGTTGACCAAATGGTAAAGAGAAAGGCTAAGTCTGAGACAGTCCCATGTACCATTACTAAAGAGTCCATATGCCATAAGAAAGGGCATTGGTTGCGAAGTGCCCATTTACCTGAAGAATCATAAGGATTGTAAAGTCAGGATGTATGACTCTACTTCAGATAAGTCCACTATCTAACTCTATTAAGTTCCTATTTGGAGATTCTTATTACATGATGTGACTAGGTCACATTTTGATGTTTTGTAGAATCGAAGAAAGGAAGCTTAAAGGAAGAGTAAGCTAATTCTGATCGTGAAGAGATGGATTTCAATCGCATGATTGGAAGAATCAGAATCTTGAGCTGCTACTTAAGAGTTATGATATATTGTTTAGGAATAGATAACAACATGTTTTTCATACGGATTTGCATTGTAAGGCTAAGTTTTTCCGCAAGTTAAAAAATAAAAGAAAATGTTTTAATTTTATTTATATTTTAAATATCCTTATAATGGCATTTGTGAAAAATTGTTGTTTATATGATTCCATTGCTAGCAATATTGGAAAATGGATTTGATTCTTTCGTTTGTGGTAGTGTCATAATTTACCAAATAAGGAAAGATTCTCATCACCCAAGTTTCAGTTGGATAGAAACTTGGAATCATGCAACTTGTATTGTATGATGAATGAGAATTTTCATCTTTGGGAAATTAAGACTAATGCCTTGTTCACATGTATATGTGAGTCAAGTGAAGGACTATGAAATCGGGTACACTAGGATGTGCGCTAATTAGGTCCACCACAAAGAACGATAAGGCTATTCGTCATGATTTACTAAATTTTAGTAAATATGGTTATACATACAAGTTTAAGTGTAATTATGAAACATTGGAAAAGTTTCAATGTAAGGCAGAACGAACAAGAAGAATCAAATTAGGCAGAAAGATAAAAGTTTCTCAAATCTGAAAAGATGGGAGAGTACTTGAGTATATCGTATTTTGTGATTATCTTAGTGACTATGAAACCGTATCACAATTGATCCTCTAAGGACATATTAGTGCATTCGTATGACTAAGAAGAGGAATCGCGAATTGTTGGAATGGTTAAATCAAAAGATGAATCATACTTTGTTCCAGAATTGAGTCTTAGAGTAATACTCCAAGATTGTAACTTGAGTGACATAATCTTAAGAAGGTTTATAACACTTGTCAAATGTAGAGTAAAATGTTTCTACTCTTGTACATTTAAAATTGGTAAGTTATGATGTTTTTGGATAAGACAAGGACCAACTAAGACTAATTGAGTGAAGTGTTCATCTTGATAAGAATCCACACTAACTCTTGAATATTTGCTTTGTCAAGGAATGGTTCTTGACAAGAGAATATTATATGTCAAGAGGTCAGTGGGAGTCGTAAAGATCTTGAAAAGTTTCAAGAACTAATCAAGAATAAAACTTGTTGTTTATCACTAGAACATGACTTGAGGTTTATAGCCCATCGTGTTGACATATTCTTGTTTCTGTGCCCACTCCAGTTAAAGTTGACTATGCATGTGAGTTCTATGAGTTCTCAATTGTTTGCATAACAACATGGAAGCAATGGTAGGCCCTTATGCTGCCGGGTGGCAAGAAAACTAAGATTAAACAAGTTTAGACCATATGAGTTTGGATTTGTCACTAACCTTGTCTTATGATTATGGTTATGACAAATTTACATGGATAGGAACACATACACCATAAAAATCTAAGTGTCATAAGGTTTCTCTCCGATTCATGAAAATGATGGTGAGGAAACGCTTTCACTAAGAAGATTTTAAGTAGATAGCAATTATGATATTTGCATTCTCAAAGTCGTTAGTGGAGCGTGTGTGGTTAACCGGCACACTGACATGGACTTGTGAGAAATGGCAATTGTCTAAACAATTGAGACTATGATTACGGCATCCCTTTTCATAGTTCTAAAAATTGTTTAGACACACATGTGAGCTATTTAAGGAAAGGTGTATGATATTGATAAAGTCTTATCAAAGCATCTCGTATCAGAAATCTGAACTTTGGTAAGAAAGTCAATAAAGTATTGATTTCTAGAAGTCCAGCTGATTTCTGGATACATGTCAGAGCTAGTGGGAGCATAAGTGTTATGCTAATAATTATCATGTTATTGGGAGCATGATTATTATGTTAGGTGTTGCAAGTTAGCAATGTTAATTATAGAAAACAAAGTTTCAATTTGCAAAATGTACTTTGCAGGGTTTAAAAAGTTGTTTTGCTATAATTAAGGGAGAGGAAATTATACTTCATTCCAATTCTAAAAGCTTAGATTGTGAGATTTTAATCAAATTTAGTCATAATTACATTATTTGCATTCTAAAATTCGATTATGATTACGACATCCCTTTTCATAATCCGAATTATGAGAACATGGCAAATTATAAGAAATATTGTAGCAAAAGACTGGTCAAGTATCATGTCTTTATGAGAGACATCATGAATCGTGTCCTATATGCTTCGGGTATAGGATCGATTACATGTACTATAAAATTCATCCGTTCTAATTTTTCCAAATGCCTAGGGCATTAAGAGGGAAAAAGGAATAGAACTGGATATGACTAAAATGATTAAGCAATTGTCGAGGACAATCTGAGGTTTACCAAAGATTGGTTGCTCATGGACAATTGGAAGTATAGTGTTTATTTTGGAAGGACCATATTGACATATTCTGAGAGGAGGCAACTCTTGTTCATAAGTGATAGTCAAAATGGGAATGTGGAAATGTTTCCATAGGTGGAAGTGATTAATTAAATCTATGTAATATTAGAAAACTTAATGCAAGAAGGATGTTCAAAGGAATGTACTTTGAATTTGAGACTTCATTTCCATGGAATTGCTCTCCATTGGAATACTTTGAAAATGTCTATTTCCAAGTCTTTGTGACTTTGGTGCATAATCATTACAAGAGAATAAATGCATATAAGTTTAGAATCTAACAGATTTCAGTAAATGGCAAAGAATCTTGTATTCTTACATTTGCGGTAAGGATTTTGGATTGTGAAATGAGCATCATTGGAATCATGTTCAATTGATCTATTTCACAATGTAAGGATCATAGACAAGCATAGTGTACATACTTGGAGTATGGCATAACTATTGTTTGGACAAACATAGTGTGCATGCTTGGAGTATGGCATGACTATTGTTTAAGTTCAATTATTAAGCTGATTATTCGAAACATTATACAATGAATAATGTGTAATCAATATGGTGATAAATAAAAGGTGTTTTATTTATATTCATAAGTTCTGAGACCATATTGGATTCGATTATTCTTGTGTTTCACTTTGCATGTTTTGACTTCCCGAATAACCAGGTTATTCAAACTCTCCACGGTCAATCATACTTTGGAAGTAGGTATGAATCAAGACTATCATGAATTGGGCTTGTAGATGTCTAAAGTGTTTTGACATAGCAAAAGTTGCTACAACATTCATGAGTGCTCCTGGAATGAGATTCGAGTATTGGATTAAACCCACGCTCATTTGAATCACTTCATGGATTTTATCACCAGTGATCATGAGATGATAATATCTTATATTCTTCAAACGGAGACGTGTGAGCTGTAGTTGCGCGTCGGTTGCACATTGACATATGTAAACGCAACCAGTAACTTGGTTGTTATAAAACATATCGTTGTGTGTAATTTTATGAGTAAGTACAAGCGAACATTTAGGTCGAAGTTTATCCATTCCTTTTACCCTTGGAGGGATAAAAGCGATATATGTGGGTGTAGCGCCCGCAGAATCGGGATAGTCAATTTAGAGACGATAAGCGTCAAAAATGACTTTTTGATAGAGGATTATCTAGAATAAATAATATTAACTAAGTTGTAGTATACGTCACAAGGTTTCCGTACGTATCAAGAACGTCAAAATCCGAGTTATAACGAAGAAGTTATGACATGTCAAAGTTTCGCGACAAAACCGGCACGACACCAGGAATCGTAAAAAGTGAGTTTATGATAGACTACTTTTTAGCCTTAGGTTTCTAAAGGAAAGTTGTAGAGTACGTGTCCACCTTCGCGTGGATATAAAGAACGTCAAAAACGGAGCTCGTATGCAAAAGTTATGGCCTTCCGAAGATGCAGCTGTTGAGGGCATGACACGTGGCAGAAACCCTAGCCACCTTAAGTCACGACGTGAACATGAAGTTCACGACGTGAAATGTGTCAGGGATACTAATCGGGGCTAGAAATCACGTGTTAACACTACGGGATGACTCATGGAGGTTCACGACGTAAACCTATCATGTTCACGACGTGAATGGGCCCAGAACATCCTATAAATAGCGATCAAGACCCTTTCATTCCTTACACCTTCTACTTTCTTTCTCTCTCATTTGTTGAAGCCATTTCCGCTTCCCGAGCCCGACGATCACGAAGCGCTAACCGTTTCTATTTAGATTTAATCAACTCACGCTGCTAAGGTGAGTGCATAGTTACTTTCATCTTACACATAGATATGAAGTATTTAATATAAATTACGTGCTATGTGTGCATATTATCTGTGTTCCTGATATCTATGCTAGATGAACGGTTTATACATGTTTATATGATTTAAACTGTATACGTATTTTTATACTTATAAATTTATTTTGGGTAGCGACGGGTGATGAGAGATAGGTGATGATAGAAAGGTGATGATAATTAGGTGATGATAGTAGGTGATGATAATTAGGTGATGATAATTAGGTGATGATAGATAGGTGATGATAATTAGTTGATAACAGATAGATGATGATGATTAGGTGATGATAAGTAGGTGATGTGAGATGAGAAGAGATACAATAACCTTGACCGGCAATGTAGTCATCTACAAGAGTATAGATGGCGACCACAGACTATTCTAGACAGTCATGTGGAAACACCAGCAGGCTCATAACCTGTAGGTGATGAATTACGAGTTCAGGCGATGTTGTAACTATGTATTCATGCGATGATACTCTAACCCCTTACTATGAATTACGAGTTCAGGCGATGTTGTAACTACGTATATATGTGATGATACCCTAACCCTTACTATGAATTACGAGTTCCGGCGATGTTGTAATTACGTATTCATGCGATGATACCCTAACCCTTACTGGACACGTATTGAGGGAGTAATCCCCGAATCAGTACTGTCTATACGATGTAGGCGATGATCCTTAAGAAAAGTCCTTAGGAACAAACATATAAGGAAATGCGATGTAAGGAGATGAGAGGTAAATACGATGTAGGAGATTACCCTTAGGATAAATCCTTAGAGAAGGTACTTAGGAATAAAGAAGATAATGGGGATGGGTAATTGGGTTAATTGTTTGATGATTAAACATAATCATTATATTATTGTGGGTTGAAAACCCTATGTACTCACCAGGTTTCCCAACCTGACCCACTCAAGCTTATTTGTATCATAGGTGTCGATACGAAGCTACTTTACAATGAGAGATAGGAGATGTAGATCACTAGTGTAAATAAATGTAAGGTCTGTTTATGCTTATGTTTCAGTATTGACGATGACATCCCAAAGTTTTAAAATGAATAAAAATACATTTCTTCGGAAATGATTTGATAATATATTTATCATGTTTTTCTGGGAACGAATTCCACAATATATTTCTTTAAAAATATACTTTGATTTTCAAATAAAGTATAAACAAATCGGTCTTTTCTGGCCGTGAAATTTGGGGATGTCACAGTTGGTATCAGAGCATTAGTTTAAGCGAACTAGGAATTTGTAGGAAATTTCTAGACTTAAACTTAGAATGCTAAGCGATGATTGTGAGATGAGTGTCTGCTATATCTTAGACATGAGCAGTGGTTTATTTTAGGAAAGATGCCTAAAATGTTTTATGTGCTAAATGTTTTATGTTATAGCTATAAGATGCCTTATATGCTTTAGGATGCTATTGTTTGATCGGATATATGGTCTGTTGCCGACCGAATCTGGAAACTTTATGTGTTCAGATTTCTAAACCTTTAATTACGGTATTAGAACTGGCATGTAACTTTTTGGAGTAATAAGGAGATTTATACGTCTATCGTAAATAAAACTTTCCTATCTTAAATTCTCGCCTCGGTATAGCGAACGTCTGCTTGGGTGTACGAAACGTCATGGTGAAGACAGACTAGGAAATATCCGAGGAGGATGACAACCTGAGCCGAAGAATGTGATGGGTCATGTATCGGTCGTTGCGCCTGCATCTGAACCTATCACAATGGCAGAAGTTCAGGAAGTGATGCGAACCATGATAGACTGATAGAATAGAGGAAATAATAAGGCTTACGATAGTAAATAATACCTATCGGAAGATATCGTAAGAGAGGTATCTTGCCTTTAGAATGCGTCTGATAAAATAAAAGTACGTCTAGAGAAGTACGGTACATCTAAATGTACACATTTGATTGGCGGGGTGATAGAACAATTGGTGTAATTCCTAAATTTTTCCTATCATCTAGAATTTCCATCACCAACCGAGTTGAAGCAGAATTGATGATTGAAGATACGCATGGAACAAGTCCTAGTAGAGTCTAGGAAAATTTTATGATTATTTGGAGACACTCGTATGTGTTAAATTGTTTTGTGATTTTAGGACTTGGGGACTGCAAGCCAATACTTGGGACGAGTACGAGTAGGTGTGAAGGTAGTAGATGCATATACTACCGGAAGCACATGACTCGCACTTGGATCATGGAAAGTCACAAGGTTACCAAGGAGCTAGTAATTGATTTCGTTCATTTCATGTATGTCGTTACCATCGTTTCGGTAATGACTAAGAAGATGATTGATATTCCGACCCTAGTGGTCATATCAAATCGAGTCCGACTAAGACGAATATGTTACATGGTTTAGAGAACCAAGATCGATGTAACATCCGACTTAAGCCAGAAGATTGAAGTGAAAGATAATCGAAGCGATCAATAGAAGTATCGCGATCACTGTTAGTGTAAGAAGCTTGTAACTAGAAGTGCTACATGCTAGAATGTGATTATATCACATTAGAATATGAAGGAAGGTATATTCCATTATGGAATTTGACTCTAAGAGACATGAGTCTAAGCGTTGCATCATACGATGAGAGGTCATTAGAACATGACCCATCGGTCTGTTACGATAATCGAAGTAAAGAACTTCTCTTAAGATAAGTCTGTTTAAGAAGAAGTAGGAGTTTCCAATAAGGATCTATTTTGTAACTCGAAGGTTACGATTGAAAGTCCAACATAGGATAAAGAGCAGGTGCAAGATTTAGCACCACCTGCAGTCAAGAAGTCCAAGAGTTAGAAACTGATTTGAAGGAACATAGAAGTTACGGTTATTACCTACGATAAAGAGACAGAGCATGGAGTCATTATACAAGCCCTGTTTTGTTGATGATTCCGGGACGTAATCATCCTAAGGGGGAGATAATTGTAGCGCCCGCAGATTCGGGATAGTCAATTTAGAGACGATAAGCGTCAAAAATGACTTTTTGATAGAGGATTATCTAGAATAAATAATATTAACTAAGTTGTAGTATACGTCACAAGGTTTCCGTACATATCAAGAACGTCAAAATCCGAGTTATAACAAAGAAGTTATGACCTGTCGAAGTTTCGCGACAAAACCGGCACGACACCAGGAATCGTAAAAAGTGAGTTTATGATAGACTACTTTTTAGCCTTATGTTTCTAAAGGAAAGTTGTAGAGTACGTGTCCACCTTCGCGTGGATATAAAGAACGTCAAAAACGGAGCTCGTATGCAAAAGTTATGGCCTTCCGAAGATGCAGTTGTTGAGGGCATGACACGTGGCAGAAACCCTAGCCACCTTAAGTCACGACGTGAACATGAAGTTCAGGACGTGAAATGTGCCAAGGACACTAATCGGGGCTAGAAAACACGTGTTAACGCTACGGGATGACTCATGGAGGTTCACGACATGAACCTATCATGTTCACGACGTGAATGGGCCCATAACAGCCTATAAATAGCGATCAAGACCCTTTCATTCCTTACACCTTCTACTTTCTTTCTCTCTCATTTGCTGAAGCCGTTTCCGCTTCCCGAGCCCGACGATCACGAAGCGCTAACCGTTTCTAGTTAGATTCAATCAACTCACGCTGCTAAGGTGAGTACATAGTTACTTTCATCTTACACACAGATATGAAGTATTTAATATAAATTACGTGCTATGTGTGCATATTATATGTGTTCCTGATATCTATTCTAGATGAACGATTTATACATGTTTATATGATTTAAGCTGTATACGTATTTTTATACTTATAAATTTATATTGGGTAGCGACGGGTAATGAGAGATAGGTGATGATAGAAAGGTGATGATAATTAGGTGATGATAGCAGGTGATGATAATTAGGTGATGATACATAGGTGATGATAGATATGTGATGATAATTAGGTGATAGCAGATAGGTGATGATAAATACGTGATGTGAGATGAGAAGAGATAACATAACCTTGACCGGCGATGTAGTCATCTCCCAGAGTATAGATGGAAACCACAGACTATTCTAGACAGTCATGTGGAAACACCAGCAGGCTCATAACCTGTAGGTGATGAATTACGAGTTCAGGCGATGTTGTAACTACGTATTCATGCGATGATACTCTAACCCCTTACTATGAATTACGAGTTCAGGCGATGTTGTAACTACGTATTCATGTGATGATACCCTAACCCTTAATATGAATTACGAGTTCAGGCGAGGTTGTAACTACATATTCATGCGATGATACCCTAACCCTTACTGGACACGTATTGAGGGAGTAATCCCCGAATCAAGTACTGTCTATACGATGTAGGCGATGATCCTTAAGAAAAGTCCTTAGGAACAAACATATAAGGAAATGCGATGTAAGGAGATGAGAGGTAAATACGATGTAGGAGATGACCCTTAGGATAAATCCTTAGAGAAGGTACTTAGGAATAAAGAAGATAATGGGGATGGGTAATTGGGTTAATTGTTTGATGATTAAACATAATAAATATATTATTGTGGGTTGAAAACCCTATGTACTCACCAGGTTTCCCAACCTGACCCACTCAAGCTTATTTGTATCATAGGTGTCGATACGAAGCTACTTTACACTGAGAGATTAAAGGAGATGTAGATCACTAGTGTAAATAAATGTAAGGTCTTTTTATGCTTATGTTTCAGTATTGACGAAGACATCCCAATGTTTTAAAATGAATAAAAATACATTTCTTCAGAAATGATTTGATAATATATTTATCATGTTTTTCTGGGAATGAATTCCGCAATATATTTCTTTAAAAATATACTATGATTTTGAAATAAATCATAAACAAATCGGTCTTTTCTGGCCGTGAAATTTGGGGATGTCACAGTGGGCCCCTCGATGATTTAGTGATGACAAACGTAAGTGCTCGGCCGGGCCTAGACTGATTTGATTTGTTCAATTAGTCAGTCGTCATAAATCGGAAATCGGGAAACAACAAATGGACAGAGAGAATGATTATAATCCATGTCTCAGTCCATATCATATCCAGAATGGAGTAATATATGATCCCTTATCTAATGGACGCGTCAGTGACTAGGTCAGAGTTCGACAGCGGCTTTTAAGAGCTACGATTGCTAGTCGGGTTTTGGAGTCATACTTGAAATAATAGTTTTAGACTTATCCAAGTGGGAGACTGTTGGATTAGATGTCTAAGCCCATAACTATTATTGGTAGGTACTCGACCCGAGAGTAGCATGGTCCATTTGGGTTGCATATCATCAGGACAATTTGTTAGGATAGACTCTTGAGAGAAGGTTATATATGATTTATTAATATATTATAAGTTCTTATATATTAATATGAAATCATATGTTTTAATTAGTATTGATCAAGAATTAATTTGGAATTAATTTAGTGATCAAAAGAGACTAATTAAATCTATGGGGACTAATTACGGTAATTAGTTATATTTATATGTGTTGGGCTTATGATCCATGTTCGACCAAGTTTATGTATGGATAAATAAAGAGTTGGGCCACATGAACCATGGATCATAACACCCATGGGTATGGATTTGGGTTATACCCATGACCCTTGGAATCCTACATATAAATATGTTATTTCATAGCCAAAATTACCACTAATGTATTCTTGGATTTGGTGTGTATGAATTCTCTCTCAAGTTTCATCCTTTGTCCATGATGTGTTGTGACTTCATTTGAGGCTTCCACACTATTGGGGCTAAGCTCTTAAGGCCAAATACATCAAGACTTCAAGCTACATAAAAAGTATGTAACTCTAACTAATATCTTATATGGTTTATGTCAAATGCATGCTAGTTATAGGTTTAATGCCTTGGAAACCATTTGCATGTCTAATTAGTGAAAACATAGATCCAAGGTATTTAGGGTTGTATGTGCACCATAGGATGTTGTAGTATACTAAAACCCAACAATACACAATTCAAAACTAACATTACGAGTCGGAGATGAGGAGACGACTTTCGGAGTAAAGAAGGAATCCTATAACACCCCATTTTCGCCTTACAGTTATGTAAATAGATGTTTTTGATAGAAGACTATTTAGGATAAATAGTATTGATGAAATGCGTATTAATCGTAAACACGAGAGTGTGCATATAAAGAACGCCTAAATCTGAATTTGTAGGAGGAAGTTATGATTTTTAGAAGTTTCAGCGTAGTAGCGTATGACACATAAACCATACTAAAATCGGTTGATTGTTAGGTGAAACAATCTAAACGAGAGTTGAAGATCTCATGAATAGGAGTTCGTCAATATAAAGACATTCGAGAATGGATATCGTATGAAAGAGTTATAATTTTTATACTGACTTTAACAATCTAATCCTGTTAAAAATATAACTTTAAATATTAATTGAGAATTAGTCGGCAGATACTAAATTGAAGTTATAGTACTCGACTATAGCTACGCGTGGAAATAAAGAACGTCCAAAACTGAACTCGAATGAGAAAGATACAATTTTCTATAGTTTTTTGAAAAGTGCCCCATGCAGGAAGGCGCAATGCATCCTTTTAAAAGCACAGGGCATGAACCAAAGGAATGTCGACACATGGCACCAGTCGACACCACCAAAAGCCACGACGCACATGATAAGAGGTATGACACGTCCTGTCTAGATTTCACCTATAAATAGCCATTTGATCCTCATTCTTCTCACACCATAATTACCACTCACATCTCTCTCTAAGATCCGAATTCTATTGGGGTTTTTGGGATTTTGGAGATTTCTACTTTAGCTAGGCCCTACGGCATCAGAAATTTGGGCAGAAAGAAGTGCTTGGGTCAGAGTTATGCCAACATAAATCTCGGTTTTCGCTAGAAACTCCTATAAGTTTAGCTGCACTTACTATTCTTTAAGTATAACTTATATTTACATTTATAGTCATTGTTATGAATGCATAAATAAGATTTATCAGTAATTCCAATCATAATACTGACTGATCTACTTACGGGAGACGTGTCTAGAATAGGCAGGTTGGCTTGGTTGTTGGATTTCAGAAAGGATATATGCCAAAATTGTATTGCCTCCCAACTGTCCTGCCTGGCTAATCCTTATTTGATAGAACTCTCAGTATTCACTGGTATTAGTGAAGTATCTAGCTTTCATTACCAGACTGTCATAGGGACTAATAAATTGTAGTATTCTAGTTTAATACTTGTTAGGCGCGTTACCCACCAGTTGGATCTTAAGTAGGATCACCCAGATAGACGTCAATCGTCCGAGTAATTGTCCAGGTGAGTTTTCTTACTATATTGTATACTCCAATATGTATCCTCTATATGTTAGGATGTAGTTTCCATGTAGTATGCAATTAGGCAATTAAGCTAGTTTAGTTAGTTGCATGTTGTATTGTTTATATATTGATATATTATGTGGAGGGTTGAGGGTAGACCAACTTCATGCTGAAGGACAATAGACTTGGGCGGACTAGCGTTATGCTGAAGGCCAAGTAGTGGACCAGCTTTATGTTGAAGGCCACTATGTGTATTATTGGTGTATCAACGAAGATCGTAAGCCACTATCTGTATGTATTGTGGTATATGGTATTTTGGGGAACTCACTAAGCTATGTGCTTACCCAGTTGATTATAAATGTTTTTCTGGAACTTCAATGATTCAGGAGAAGGGCAAGGCTCGTCTGCACATGCATATTTGCATCATATTTTCGCACAATGTAATTATACTATGATATATTTGAATAAATGAAAAGGAAAATTTTGGGTTGAAAATCGGGATGTTATAAGTTGGTAGCAGAGCCCTGGTTTGAGAGATTTAGATGAACATTCGTGTGATTCTAGACTGAAATCGAGGATTTAAATATGGTAACAAATCTTTTATAGAAAAAGAACTATGTTCAAAAGGAAAGAATGTGATGCGTACAGTCTGTCGGAGATCATAAAAGAAAGTGATTCCCAAAATATCCATATTTGTTATGATTGTTGATATGTGAAATGTTCGAAATGCATGCTAGTATGTAGGCTAGGGATCTTTTAAGGAATTGCAGGTTAGAATCGCCTGATACTTAAGATGCCTTATAGCCTAGCAATTTTCATGTTATTTGTTGCTTATAACCTATATTAATATTAATTAGTTATTCGACAAGTACGTCAGGTTGCATGCTCCCAAAATTAAATAGTTTTAGATTTCCTGATTTGGCGCTATTTCACAGCTCTCATTTGAGTCTAACGTTGTAGTGTCAGATCTTTCATTCGACAAACTGTCTAATTTTAGAGGCATGTAATCGTATTTATCTGATAATTAGTTAGTATTGGTAGAAGTTCTTCCTTGGCTATTAGTAGGTTGAAGTGGAAATGAATCTTAGAAGGAGATTATAGGAAGTTTAATATATGTTCGATAGGGCCTATATTCATAAGCTAAGGAATTGGTAAAGATGCAAAGCCCTAGTGGAGTCTAGTAAAATATAATGTATGTGCTCATTGGGATACATAGCGGTCATCGTGTGTAGTACTGGAAGTGACTTTGAAACTGCGAGAAAATTCTTGGGACAAGTATGGGTATGTATGAAAGGTAGTAGAGGCATATGTTACCCGAAGCACAGGACTTGCACTTGGATGAAGAAAAGAAACAAAGTTGCTAAGGAACTGATAGTTAGGTGGATAATATGGCTAACACTATGAATTTTTCGCATTATTTCCGTCATTACATGTTGTATGATGATGTCTAGGAGAGTGACTTTAAGTTTGGACCCAAATGCAATATGGGGTCGAGTCCGAATAAAGTAGATCTATGTAAGTAAGTTGGTTCTAAGAACCTCATCCGATATAGTATCGACTTTAGTTGTGAGATTTAAAAAGGAAGTGATCAAGATAATCGACAAAAGAATTCCAGCCTTTATTAGGACAAAGCAACTAGAAGCTAGTGTTGCTACCTGTTGTGGTGTGGCTGCATGTCTACCCTAATAACCTAAGGAGGAATGATGAGAATAAGTTTCTCTTAGATCGATAGATTCAAACAGATATCAATGAGATAATAATAAGCAATAGAAAACAAAGAACAAAATTATGAATCAAACTGATGTTGAATGATTAAAACTACAACACCTCAGTAGATCTCGATGAAGAACTTCTGATGTAGAGGCGTGCTAGGGTTACAATACTTGTCAAAGGAAAATATTCAAGAAGCCTTACAAATGTGATGCATGCATGCACCATAAATACTAAACCCTAATAATAAACAAACGGCTGGACAGGCCCAAACCGTGAATACAAAATGGAACGAACTTAACAAAGCCCAATGGCGCAACACATAGAATCAACAAGGAAGGATCGAGTTCTTAGCGCATGAAGAATAAGAGAGGTGGAAGGTGTCTTCCATAATACAATTTGTCTCATAGAGATAATGGTTCAACTAGTTAAGAATCTGTTTACAACAAAATGTCGTCAATATATAATCATTCAGTCTAATACTATAGTTGTGATAGAAATCGCGTCGTAGGATGAGTGAGGAAGGAATGTGATGGGTTTTAGGTAAAACAAATAAACTAGAAAACAATTCCTAAGTTCACATGCAACCTACTTTGGATCTATGTTTTAACTATTGAACATACAACTTTGAATTGCAAAACAAGAACCCTAGAGGAGGAGGCTATTTTCGAAAATAGTAAACTAGGGTTTAGGAGTTACATACCTTTCAATTGTTATAGCAAACAATTGATAATTCCCTTGATCTTGATCTTGATCTTCTTGGAAGCTTAGCACCACAAGTGTAATGCCTCTAATGGAATCACACCCAAGAACTAGCAAGAAGGAAAGTAGAAGAGAAGAGAGGGGAGGGAGTATGCAATTTCGGCCAGGGTTTCTTCCAAAGAACAAGTGACCTAAAATGTGAGCCAGGAGGCTCCTTAAATAGCTGAGGGATCTAGGGTTTAGGGAAAACCCTAGTTATCCTTTGCTTAGGGCCTAAGCAAAACCCAAGGGCCTTATCTGGACCCCTTGGACGAAATCTCTAGGGTTTCCCCTATGGATTTCGTCCACCTCCTTCCAAGGAGGTTCTGGAGCCTTCCACTCAACTATTAGATAATTGCAAACTAGTCCCTGCACTTTACAATTAATACTTTTAACCCCAAAATTAATTCTGATTAATTTCTGGCTAACTATTAATTAAACATAATGATTTCTAATTAATATATTAATCTATTAACATATTAATAAATCATTTATATATATATTAATTTATTAATCTTATAAATTAATATCTCTCCTTTCATAATTTCCTTGTCCAGTTGCTAGGTTGAGGGCAACCCAAAAGGACTGTGCTGCTATCAATTCAAGTACATACCAATTATAGTTATGGGCTTAGACACCTAATCCAACAGTCTCCCACTTGGATAAGTCTGTAACTATAATTGCTAGTATGCCTTCTAAATTTGACCAGCAAATTATAGCTTCCAAAAGCTGCTGCCGAACTCTGACCCAGTCAGTTACGTGTCCTAAGATAAGTGATCATATAATCCTTCGTTCTGCTAGATATCCCTAGACAAAAGACATGGAATGTAATCAATGTCTTTGTCCAGAATCTATGTTTCCCGATTCCTGATTTGTGATGATGTAGGACTTCTAATTGAACACATCAATTTAGTCCTGGCTGGGCCCAGCACATAAGTCAACACCAAATCATCGAGGGGCCCACAGATATCGCTTTTCCGGTTAGGGCAAAAGGAATGAATAAACGTTGACTCATATGCTTGTATCTTTTACTCATCAAATTATACATGACAATACGTTTTATAACACCAAGTTACTGATGCGTTTTCGTATCACCAATGCATGACCGACTTGTAAATCACAACTCATATATCTTCGTTTCAAAATTATAAGATATTATCGTCTCAGTATTACTCGTGATGAATTCCATGAAGTGATACTCTAAGCGAGGGTTTATCCAATACTCAAATCTCAATTTCTGAGTACTCATGAATGTTGCAGCAATTCTATTGCCATGTCTATCCTTTAGACAATCTACAATCCAGTTCATGACAATCTTGATTTACTACTTACTTCCAAAAGTACGAGCGACTGTGGAGTTTGAATAATCTTATTATTCGGGAAGTAAAACATGCAAAAATGAAACACAATAATAAACAATTGAGAAAAGGCAGAAACCAAACTTATAAATAATACTTTATTATTTAATCACCAAAAGTCAATTACATTTACTTTGTTACAAGTTTCAGAACAAAACTAATCTAACTACTAAAACTAATATCATCTTTCAGTCCTATGCTCCGAGCATGCTGAATATGCTTAGCCCTACTCAGACCCTTTGTGAGGGGATCTGCTGGGTTATCTTCAGATGACACCCTCTTTACTATAAGATGGCCTTCTTCTACTCTATGTCTGATGAAATGGTACTTTCTGTCGATATGTCTGGTTTTACCATGATCTCTCGGTTCCTTTGTCAAGGCAACCACTCCTTCATTATCGCAGAACAGTTCCATAGGCTCCTGGATGGTTGGAACAACTTCGAGATCTCCGATGAAGTTCCTCAACTAAGCTGCTTCTTTCGACGCTTCAATCGCTGATATGTACTCTGATTCACAAGTAGAATCAGCCACCGTATCTTGCTTGGAACTCTTCCAAGTAACTGCTCCTCCATTCAGTAAAAATACCCAGCCTGACTGAGAACGGAAGTTATCTCTATCCGTCTGAAAGCTGGCATCACTGTAACCATCTACTCTGAAAGTATCATTGCCACCAAGTACAAGGACCCAGTCCTTTGTCCTTCGCAAATACTTGAGTATATTCTTTACTGCTATCCAATGAGCTGTACCTGGGTTTCCCTGATAGCGACTGACCATGCTCAAAGCAAAAGCCACATCAGGGCGAGTACATGTCATAGCGTACATGATCGATCCAACAGCGGAAGCATAAGGTACACGACTCATGTCATCTATTTTCTCATCTGTACTCGGGCATTGAGTCTTACTCAATTTGGTATTGCTCTGGATAGGTAGCTCTCCGTTCTTGGAATTTTCCATACTAAAGCTCTTTAGTACCTTATCCAAGTATGTGCTCTGACTAAGTCCAATTAGTCTCTTCTTTCTATCTCTCAATATTCTAATCCCAAGAATATAGGCAGCTTCTCCAAGGTCTTTCATGGCAAAACACTTTCCAAGCCAAGACTTAACTTCTTTCAAGGTTGGAACGTCGTTACCAACGAGTAATATGTCATCGACATATAACACCAGAAAAGTTACTATACTCCCACTAGCCTTGATATACACACAAAACTCATCTTCACTTCTAGAGAAACCAAACTCTTTGACTTTCTCATGGAAGCAAAGATTCCAGCTGCGAGATGCTTGTTTCAATCCATAAATGGATTTCTCAAGCTTGCACACTCTATTGGGAAACTTTGCATCAACAAAACCCTCTGACTGATTCATGTAAACATCCTCAGCCAACTTCCCGTTAAGGAAAGCAGTCTTGACATCCATCTGCCAGATTTCATAGTCATGAAAGGCAGCTATGGCGAGCAATATCCTAATAGATTTAATCTTAGCTACTGGCGAAAAGGTCTCATCATAGTCAACCCCTGGGGTTTGAGTGAAACCTTTTGCAACCAGTCGAGCCTTGAATGTATGCACATTCCCATCCATGTCTGTCTTCTTCTTGAAGATCCATTTGCACCCAACTGTCTTACGACCTGGTGCACTATCAACCAAATTCCAAACTTGGTTGTCATACATGGACTTAATCTCGCTGTCCATTGCCTCTTTCCACTTGGAAGCCTCTGGGCCTGCCATTGCTTCCTTATAAGTGACTGGTTCATCTAAGTTTACCAGTGTTCTGTCACTTATGAATGTGTCACCATCTGAAGTAATATGAAAACCATACAACTCAGGTGGCATACTCACCCTAGTGGACCTTCGAAGAGGTAATGAGTTATCAACTGGTTCAACAGGAACAGTTTCCTCTGGTTGAGTGCTAGTTTCATCTAAGGTTCCTTCATTGGCTAACTCTTGAATTTCTTCAAGTTCAATGGTGCTCCTACTGCCCTCTTTGAATATGAGCTCCCTTTCTAGAAAGACTCCTCTTCGTGCTGCAAAGACCACGTTTTCACTAGGCCTGTAGAACAAATATCCAAAAGACTGCTTTGGGTAACCAATGAAAACACATTTCTCACTTCTAGCTGCTAGCTTGTCGTGAGTCTCTCGTCTTACGAAAGCTTCACAACCCCAGACTTTAATATGTGTCAACGAGGGAACGTTCCCCGTCCACATTTCTTGAGGTGTTTTGGCAACCTTTTTTGTAGGGACAAGATTGAGGATGTGGCGGCTGTCTCTAACGCATACCCCCAGAAGTGAATAGGAAGCGAAGCACGACTCATCATAGAACGAACCATGTCTAACAAGGTCTGATTACGCCTCTCAGCTACACCATTTAATTGTGGTGTCCTAGGAGCAGTCAATTGTGAGACTATCCCACATTCTTTCAGATAGTCGTTAAACTCGATACTAAGATACTCCCCGCGTCTATCGGATCTAAGTATCTTTATCTTCCTGCCCAATTGATTTTCGACCTCATGCTTAAACTCTTTGAACTTTTCAAAGGTTTCTGACTTATGCTTGATCAAGTAGATATAACCATATCTGCTATAATCGTCAGTGAAAGTCACATAGAATCGATTAGCATCTCTTGTCGTTGATCTGAAGGGCCCACACACATCTGTGTGTATGAGATCCAACAGACCTTCACCTCTTTCACAAGACCCTGTGAATGGTGATTTTCTCATCTTTCCCAAAAGACAAGATTCACACATATCATCTGATTTTAGGTCAAATGATTCCAACACTCCATCCTTTTGGAGTTGGGCTATGTGTTTCTTGTTAATGTGTCCAAGACGACAATGCCACAAGCATGCCTTGTCTATACTATTAGACAAGTCAATATTAAGTACACTATTTCTTAAGCTATCAACACAAGTCACTGTTTCATACACACCATCACAAGGTAAAGCTTCAAACATAAAAACACCATTCTTATAAACAGAAATTGAACCATTCAAATCATTAAAAGAATATTTAAAACCTTGTCTGAACAATGCATGAAATGAAATAATGTTTCTCGTCATCTCAGACGAATAGCAACAATTTATCAAATCTAATCTAACATCATTACTAAGCAAAAGCTGATAAACTCCGATCTTGGTTACTGGTGAAGACTTTCTGTTTCCCATGATCAAGTTTATCCTTCCTCGCTCTATCTCCTCACTTTCCTTTAGCCCCTGCATATCAGAACAGATATGAAAACCACATCCTGTATCAAGGACCCATGAACGAGAAGATAATGAGTTATTAGCAGAAATAGTGTAAATACCTGCCGAAGATGGCTTTACTTTGCCATCCTTGATATCCTGCAGATATTGTGCGCAAGATCTCTTCCAATGCCCCTTTTGATTGCAGTAAAAGCAAACGACCTCTTTTGGATCAGAAACATGGGGAGTGGAACCATTGGGCTTAGCCTTTGGGCCATTGCTAGATGACCCAACTTGAGCCTTGCTTTTCCAGTTTTGCTTGGGAGGACCTTTCCTCTTTTTCCCCTTTCCGTGTCCAATAGCCAAGACAGGGGCACTTGCAGGTGTGGAGGGTATACTTTTACCCTTCATCCCTGCTTCAGCTGTCTGCAACAAGTTGTGCAATTGGGCCAGAGTCTGCTCAGTGTTGTTCAAATGGTAAGTTAGAATAAACTAACCATAACAATCAGGAAGTGAGTTCAAGACCATGTCAATGGCCAATTCCTCATCAAAGTGAATGTTGAGCTTTACCAAACGCTCTATGTAGCGTTGCATTCTTTGCACATGTGACACAACCGACTCCCCTTCTTTCATCTTGCAAGCCATGAGTGACTTGACTACTTCAAACTTTTCTTGACGAGCTCGCTTATGGTACTTTTCCATAAGGTCCTTGTTCATCTCAAAAGGCCAGTAGTCCTCATAGTACCTCTGCAATTCTGGGGACATAGTTGCCACCATGATGCATGCCACTTTGGTAGCATCATCGTAATGTTTCTTGTAGGCAACATATTCTTCAGGAGTAGCTTCAGACTCATCAAGCTCTTTGAGCTCCTTTTCAAGAACATATTCTTTGTTCTCAAAACGAAGCGCCATCTTGATGTTACGCATCCAATCGTTATAGTTAGAGCCATCCATAACGACTTTGGAGCAGATATTGAGCAAAGAGAAGTTTTGGTTGGAGGAGGATGAAGCAGAAGTGTTTCCAGGAGTAGACATCTGAAAAGAAAGAAAGTTTTAGTTAGATTTCAAGATACCTCAATATAATAACCCAAAGATAAAATATCAAGGTTAGGATCCAAATATGAAGATTCACAACTTAGAAATGGGATGCCGAGATCCAAGTGTAAATTTCATAAAGGTAGGTGAATGACGATTCACCAATTCCACCATTAGACGAAACAAACGAAGTGAAATTCCTAATTCTTTTGAGATACATTGAAACTATTCAATGGCATGTTTTAATCTCAGATTATGCTCTTCTATTTGTGACTGGGATGTCGAGGATCACAAACAAGATGTGAATAACCATGGAAATGTGCTTGGTAACCTCATTGTCTTTATCATTAACTATTGATGTGCTGGTAAACCACACACGCTCCATCAAAATGACAATTATGAGATACCCATTACTACTCTTTATTAGTGCCTTTTAGTGTGTTGGTTAACCACACACGCTCCACTAACGACCAATAAAGCATAATGTGCAATTTCATGGATTAGCATACTTTTCACATTTTTCCTAAAGTAACTAGAGTTGGGACTTTGAAAAATAATGTTCTAGTACTTTCTTTAATAGCATTATACTTTTAATGAGAAGTAGTTGTCCTATCAAATCCGTTCTGCTAACGACCCTCCACTAATCAAGGGAGCGGTGAGTGAGAGTGGACACCCATTCAACTACCATTTTATAAGCAGTTTCCTTATACCCCCTTATAGACTAGCTTCGTGAATGAGGCATACTAGCGATTTGACTGACCATATTCTTATACATTATATAATATTAAACTTTTAATCATAATACATATATAAGGTGTGTTTTAAACTTTTCAAAACTTCAAGGTTTATATAAATTTCGAAATTTAAACTATTAAATTAAATTTAAATAAACCAAATAACCAGATTTAATATTTATCTTTTAATTAACTATTAATCAAATTATTAAATCATGTGAGGATTATCTAATCAAATTAATCAATTAATTTAATCCTAATCCTTATCCCTCTAAATTTCGAAAATTAGGGTAAGGATAATTATCCAATTAATCTAATCAAGTAACAATTATCCAAAACAAAGAAACCCTAAAAACTTCTAGCATATTTCGAAATTTACAAGGGAGGAGGCTAGGGTTTTTCAAAACCCTAACCCTAATTTCGATTAGGGTTCTTTGGAGGCTAGGGTTTTCGAAAACCCTTTTATCCAAAACCCTAATTTCGAAAATTTGGCCTTTAGGGTTTAATAGCTATAAACCCTAATTTGAAATTCAACAATTATAGCAATTCAATTTAAAACAAACAATGGCTCTGATACCACTGATGGGTTTTAGGTAAAACAAATAAACTAGAAAACAATTCCTAAGTTCACATGCAAACTACTTTGGATCTATGTTTTAACTATTGAACATACAACTTTGAATTGCAAAACAAGAACCCTAGAGGAGGAGGAGGCTATTTTCGAAAATAGTAAACTAGGGTTTAGGAGTTACATACCTTTCAATTGTTATAGCAAACAATTGATAATTCCCTTGATCTTGATCTTGATCTTCTTGGAAGCTTAGCACCACAAGTGTAATGCCTCTAATGGAATCACACCCAAGAACTAGCAAGAAGGAAAGTAGAAGAGGAGAGAGGGGAGGGAGTATGCAATTTTGGCCAGGGTTTCTTCCAAAGAACAAGTGACCTAAAATGTGAGCCAGGAGGCTCCTTAAATAGCTGAGGGATATAGGGTTTAGGGAAAACCCTAGTTATCCTTTGCTTAGGGCCTAAGCAAAACCCAAGAGCCTTATCTGGACCCCTTGGACGAAATCTCTAGGGTTTCCCCTATGGATTTCGTCCACCTCCTTCCAACGAGGTTCTGGAGCCTTCCACTCTACTATTAGATAATTGAAAACTAGTCCCTGCACTTTACAATTAATACTTTTAACCCCAAAATTAATTCTGATTAATTTCTGGCTAACTATTAATTAAACATAATGATTTCTAATTAATATATTAATCTATTAACATATTAATAAATCATTTATATATATATATATATATATATATATATATATATATATATATATATATATATAAATTTATTAATCTTATAAATTAATATCTCTCCTTTCATAATTTCCTTGTCCAGTTGCTAGGTTGAGGGCAACCCAAAAGGACTGTGCTGCTATCAATTCAAGTACATACCAATTATAGTTATGGGCTTAGACACCTAATCCAACAGAATGTATGTGTGTCTATTAGAAGTTGAGTGTACGACTCATGATTTGGGACTGAAGGTCCATCGGAGGATGAAAGAACATATGAATAGGTTGAAACCTATTGATTCAGGAGACTAGAGAAGCGGTGATCATTGTATCTAGTATAAAGAGGTACATGCTAGTGTTTTTTACGTGTGCTTGCATCCAAATGCTTTAGAGGTGTTAGGAGAATCTTTATAATAGGTACAATTGATCACGTCAAGGTGATTTTCCTTGAGAAATAAGAAGGAGGGAGTGAATCGAACAACCTTCGATGTTGCTAGTGGTTCGACTACATTAGTTATCCTATACCATTTTGTTACACGTGTGTGTTAGTACATTACTAGACAACGTTGTGATTTTCATGACCTTATCTTATTTTGGTCGTGATATGTGAGAAGATCACTTGTGGTAGGCATAAATTGTAGTACTATGATAGGAATATCGAAGGTCATTGGATAAGACAACCAAGAGTTTCTTCAAAGTCATAAGGAGATACAAGTTATATAGGGAGAGCCATATCAGACTTGATTAGTTAAGAGTGGAAACAGATGATGGATCAAACCCTAGTGGGGAGAACCGACCCTTAAGGCGAAAGTGCGAATGGCAGTTCAACTTTCGGTTTCGACATCAAAGAGTGGAAGCCCTATGAAGAATATCATAAGGAAAAAAGAAGAAAAATATCGATAAAAGGGCGTGGTTTCTACCAAAAAGAGCAAGTTCAAGTCGAATCGGTATTAAATAGATGCAAGGAATCTAGTGAGAAGAGGCATGATGATACATATGATACTCTGAACAACAAGCATCTATAGTGAACATCGAAACGCAGGTTGGGCAATTAACCAAGCTCATTCACGAACGTTTACCGCTAGTAAATGAAAATAATATCGGGGCAAATTTGAAAGATCGTATATTGGGGGTTAAAACTGAATGTTGAGAAAATTCAGAGCATCTAGTGCTCTTGAGGACAAGCAAAGAGCATCCCGACCATCAGCCCGAAGAAGAAGAAGCAAAATAAAAAACGTGTTTTGTTCGATCTCCACTACGTGGTGAGTATACTCCCACAGCGTGGGCACTGAACGTTTCTGAGTCCCCACCTATCAAACCATATGATCCACCTCTTAAGTATGCATATGTGATTAAACATAACCTATTAGAACAGGAATACAAGAATTCCAAGGAGCAAGTTAAGGCCATTTCTATTAATACGCCATTTATTGAGGTAATTGTAAAAATGCTCGAGTAAGAAAATTTCATCAAGGGTCTAGTTGGAAACCAAAATAAGTTGGACAAAGTCTTAAATGTGGTACTCAATGAACAATGTCCAACTATTGTGTGAGAAGGTATTCCAAGAAAAATGGATGATATAGCGCGTTTGACATGGCCTTGTGTGTTCGGAAACACAACAAAAATAGACGCATTAGCCACTTGGGAGCAAGTATAAATCTCATGCCTTATTCTTTCTACAAGAAGCTCAACTCTCCTGAATTAAATACCACTAACATGGCGTATTGTTCTATTACATACCCTCGCAGAATTATAAAAGATTTATTGGTTAAAGTGGGCAAGTTTGTATTTCCGGTCGATTGTGTAGTGTCAGACATGAAAGAAGAGGAAGATGTTCCCATAACCTTAGGAAGACCTATCCTAAGTACCGCTCATGATTTGGTGTACATCCAAAATTCAAAACTAACATTCCGAGTCGGAGATGAGGAGATGACTTTCGGAGTAAAGAAGGACTGTGTTAACTAAGAATCTAATGATGATTTTTCTTTCTGGAAGAAGTGGGTAAATAAAAAAGGGGGAAATAATGAACTTGTAGAATTGGAGAATTTGATGGAAGAAGAGTTGATGAATTGCAATAACACAATAGAACAAGAAGAGAGATCAAAGGAAGAGGTAAAAGATACAAAACCAAGAGCTTCAGTTTCAATGATATTTGATGTTTTTTCCTTTTCACGTCCTCGGGATCTAGTTGTGGAGACAAGTCAAGACAAAGAAGAGGAGTTAGCTATCAAGAAGGAGGATGTGGAGTTGAAGTAATCAAAAGGAGATAGATAGAGAGATAAGGTGACAAGAGTATAATGTGGATTCAAGAGCAAGCACAAAGGAAATTTTGTTTAGAAAAAGGAAGAGAATTCAAAAAAGGCTTACAAAATAAGAGTAGTTGCATTCAAAAGGAAGAGATTAGAAATGAAGGGAATCAGGGAGATTAAACTCCCACTTAAAGTAATTTACAACAGGTAGGAGTCTGACTCATGACTCCTGCAAAAGAAGAGCTTACGGGAGGCAACCCGAGTTTGGTTTGCATTTCCTTTTTATTTTCATTAGTTTGCTTATTGTTTTTCATTTTATGTCTAGGATTGTTTGTTTTTCTCATATCATTCATGACTTATTCATTGTGAGGGGGATTAGTGAAATGGTATTTAATTTTTTTTTTTGAAAATTTATGAAACTCTTCTTCACACGGTGTGGATGTGCTTTCCAGTCACACCCCCAAACCAGAATAGCGGAAACATTCGGGGGTGGGTGACTTCACGTAGTATCATAACAGTTGAATATTCGTAAAGAAAGTAAACACAACCATCATAAATATATATATTGGTGAGTTCATGTAATACATGTTTCAAAAGAATATTACAAATATGATGATTTAAAATGTTTTGATAACTAACACCTTAGCGTTCCTTCTCCAAAAAGCTGATGATTTACCTGTATTACTGATTCCCTCAGAAATACAAGTAGTTTTGAAAAAGTGTCAACAATTAAGTTGGTGTGTTCATAAGCGTTTTTGTACAAGAATAGTATCCTTTGTAAATAACTGAGTTTGTTCCTAGAAAATCCAATATTTTCCATATATGTGTGATAGTTTGAAAAAGTTCCAAAAACTAGAATGCATAAGTATCTTCCATACTAAAATGGTGTAAGTGGATTTATACATATGTAATGTAATTACTGAATGCATTTAATAGTCTCGTAAATCAAAGATATTTCGATACTCCATGAGAGTTTTATAACCATGCTATTGACCAGACTGCCTGTAACAACGTTCTTCAGGCGTTGTAGTGTTATGACGTTTGTCACCCCAGACCTGCCGGTCTAACTGTAGCTAACAGTTTAGGTGCGGGATTGTCAATCCCGTATAGATCTATACACAAGTATCACGCTCTCCCTCCAAGAGATTATGGTTTATAATACATGACTTGAAATGCGTACTTGAGAGTACGTTGAAGCCGAATGTCTCATAAAACTTAGTATCAATAGATTTACGGAATGAAAAGTATAGATTTATTGTAAATGAAAGTATTTCCTTTTTATAGTGTTTATGTAAGGATGTCATGAATAACTTGTAAACTATACCCATTATAGTTTTTCAAAAGTGTGTTCCATTTGGTGATAAAAATTCGGTGTAATACCAACTTTGCATGTAAAGTGTAACGTTGGTAGTAATGTTGTTTAACATTTATAAACAAAACGTAGGTAAAGTATTTGAAAACATATGTAACGATGCGTATCTTAACATAGGTTTTTCTCGTGTTTCACTTGTATTCCCCCCCCCCCTAAAACATGAAAAAGATGTGAAAATGTAGGGGTATGAACTCACCTGGAAAGTGTGGTGATTTGAAGAAAACGAGATTTCCTCGGGCAGCACTTCGACCGGGAAGTGGTAAGTTTATCGGGATTCTCGGACCTTCGTCGGAACTTGGATACGTAACCGGGGCGTCGGAATAGTTTCGGGAGGCTCGAGAGGGAGAGAATATGGGATAAAAGGTGTGAAATGGCAAAAGAAGCCAGAACCCTCGCATCCTACTTATAGGGGTGAAAGTTGGCCTCGTACGCTGCGCGTACACCGAAGTACGCGGAGCGTACGTCAGCGATGATGTCACCGGTCGCCGGTCTTCGGATGGGACGGAAGTAGAGGGTATAGGGGTGTTGTGGCCGATCCGAGGTCGTGCATTGGGTATGTTGGGCGTACTCCGAAGTACGCGAGGCGTAACCCTTCGGATAAGCTTCGAAGTGTGTGCCCAAATCTTTGAAAATCCGTAACTTTCGCATGCGAGCTCCGCTTTCGACGTTCTTTATATCCATGCGTAGGTGAAATTATACTCTACAACTTTTGTTTAGACTCCGTCGGCTAATTTTGATTAAATTTTTCATATTATATTTTTAATAGGCCGGGACAAGATAAATCCGTTAAAAATTCATAACTTCTTCATCCGATGTCCGTTTTCGTATGTCTTTTTACCGTTGTACTACTATTGTCGAGATCTTAAATTCTCGTTTAGGTTGCGTCGGCTAAAAATCGCTCGATCTCTATGTCGAGTTTTTAGCTGTCTACTGCTATATCCGAAACTTAGAAAAATCATAACTTCATCATACAAAGTCAGATTTGGACGTTCTTTTTATGTACACTCACGGTTTGTTATGATCTACGACTTTCGTTTAGATACTTAAGGCTAAAAAGTCTTTTATTGAAATTTCACTTTTTACGCTTAACAGTGTTTTACCGGTTTTGTCGCGGATTTTCGATTGGTCATAACTTCTTCGTTATAACTCGGATTTGAGTGTTCTTTATATTTCTGAAAACCTTGACACGATATCTAACATTTTATGTATCCCAATCGAGACTTTAGAACATTTTGTTTTTGATGCTATTTTTATTGATTTCAAAAATAGATTATAATATTTGAACATTACATTGACTTGGAATATCGGGTTGTCACATCATCCCCCCGTTAGAGGGAATTTCGTCCCGAAATTAATTCTACATTAAGTATTTATGGACTAGGGAAAAGATGCGGGTACTTTTCTTTCATCTGATCCTCGCGCTCCCAGGTGTGTTTAGGTCCTCGCTTGGCATTCCAACGGACCTTCACAATGGGTATGCGACTTTGTTTAGTTCTTTTAATTTCCCGATCCATGATCTCTACTGGCTCTTCTATGAAGTGGAGACTCTCGTTGATTTCAATTTCATCGAGAGGGATGACGAGGGTCTAATCGGACAAGCATTTCTTTAGGTTCGACACGTGAAAGGTAGGGTGTACTTTATTGAGTTCCTGGGGTAATCGAAGTTTGTATGCCGCCGGGCCGATCCTGGCAAGGATCTCAAAGGATCCGATATACCTTGGGTTTAGTTTCCCGCATTTTCCAAAACGTATTAATCCCTTCCAGGGTAAGACCTTCAATAGCACCCGGTCCCCAACCTGGAATTCCAAGGGTTTCCGTCTTTTATCCGCATAACTCTTTTGTTTGTCTCTTGAAGCCTTTAGTCGTTCTCGGATTTGGACAATCTTCTCGGTAGTTTCCCTTATGATTTCCGGGCCAGTGAGAGTGTTGTCGGGTACTTGACCTCTAGCAAGTTGCGTGTCACCCACTTCAGCCCAACATAGAGGTGATCTGCACTTGCGGCCATAGAGGGCTTTCGAATGGGGCAACCTTGATGCTAGTGTGGTAGCTATTGTTGTACGAGAACTCGACCAATGGTAAATGGGTATCCCAAGCCTTACCAAAATCAATCACACATGCTCTTAGCATATCTTCTAAGGTTTGAATGGTTCTCTCGCTCTGGTCGTCGATTTGTGGGTGGTACGCGGTACTCATGTCTAGTCTCGTTCCTAGGGATTTTTGTAGTGACTATCAGAACCACGAGGTGAATCTACTATCTCGGTCCGAGATAATGGATATTGTTACACCATGCAGTAGTACAATCTCCCTGATGTATGTTCTAGTTAGTTTCTCCAGCTTATCCGTTTCCTTTATTGGTAGGAAGTGTGCAAATTTGGTTAACCTGTCGACGATTACCCAGATAGTGTCAAGTCCACTCGCTGTCTTGGGTAACTTGGTTAGAAAATCCATGGTTATCCGCTCCCACTTCCACTCGGGTATTTCCGGTTGTTGCAACAATCCCGAGGGCTTTTGGTACTCTACCTTGACTTTGGCGCAAGTCAGACATTTGCCTATATAGGTAGCAATTTCAGCTTTCATGTTTGGCCACCAATACAGTTTCTTGAGATCCAGATACATCTTGTCTGAAGCAGGATGTACAGAGTATCGAGTCTTATGGGCTTCATTCATGACAACATCTCTGAATCCGCCAAACTTCGGCGTCCAGATCCGATTCATGAAGTAACGAACTCCGTCATCCTTGACTTCAAGATTCTTATCCATTCCTCTTAAGGCTTCACTCGCCACATTTTTGGATTTCAAGGCTTCTATTTGAGCTTCCTTGATTTGTGTGGACAGGTGTGAATGGATCGTCATGGTTAAGGATTTCACTCGGCGGCCCGAGTATTCCTTTCGACTGAGGGCATCCGCTACTACATTAGCTTTCCCGGGATGATAACGAATTTCGCATTCGTAATCGTTTAGTAGTTCTACCCACCGCCTTTGTCTCATGTTGAGTTCCTTTTGGTTGAGGATGTGTTGAAGGCTTTTATGATCGGTGAAGATTGTACATTTCGTGTCGTAGAGATAGTGCCTCCAGATCTTTAGATTGAAAACGACTGCTCCTAGTTCGAGATCATGCGTGGTATAGTTGACCTCGTGCGTCTTGAGCTGCCTCGAGGCGTATGCGATGACCTTCCCTCGTTGCATTAGGACACATCCAATTCCCTGGTTTGACGCATCACAGTAGACCATAAAGTCTTATGTTCCTTCTGGTAAGGATAATATAGGTGCGCTGCATAGGGCTCGCTTCAGTGTTTGGAACGCAGCATCTTGTTTTTCTCCCCAACTGAAGGTTACACCTTTCTGAGTCAGGGTGGTAAGTGGCTTAGCAATTTTCGAGAAGTTTTGTATGAACCTTCGGTAATACCTAGTGAGGCCCAAGAATTGTCGGATTTCTGTTGGAGTCCTCGGAGTTGAGCAGTTCTCGATTGCCTTGATTTTGGAGGGGTCCACGTTTATCCCTTCTTTGCTGACCACGTGACCTAAGAAATCTACTTTCCGAATCAAAAATTCACACTTTGAGAATTTCGCGTATAGTTTCTCTGTCCTTAATGTTTCGAAGACCTGTCAGAGGTGTTGGCTATGTTCCTCTTTGCTATTTGAATAGATGAGTATATCGTCTATGAACACGATCACAAATTTGTCCAGGAAAGGACGACATACTCGGTTCATCAAGTCCATGAACACCGCCGGTGCATTTGTCAATCCGAAGGGCATTACTACAAACTCGTAGTGACTATAGCGAGTTCGGAACGCCGTCTTGGGAATGTCTCCTTCCAGAATTCGCAGCTGGTGATACCCAGATCTTAAATTGATATTTGAGAAGTAGTTCGCTCCTTGTAGTTGGTCGAACAGACTGTCCATGCGTGGTAAGGGATATCGGTTCTTGATCGTGAGCTTGTTCAGTTCCCGGTAATCGATGCACATGCGAAAAGATCTGTCCTTCTTCTTTACGAACAGAACCGGTGCTCCCCAAGGTGAGAAGCTCGGCCTGATGAATCCTTTGCTGAGAAGTTCGTTCAGCTGGCTGGATAATTCATGTATTTCTGGCGGTGCTAGACGGTATGGCGATTTTGCTACTGGGGTAGCTCTGGGAATAAAGTCGATTCTGAACTCGACTTGACGTTCTGGTGGAACTCTTGGAAGATCTTCAGGAAAGATGTCGGGGAAGTTACAGACTTCCGGAATGTCTTTAATGTCTTTCACTTCTCGTTTCTTATCTACCACGTGGGCTAGGAAGGCATGATATTCTTTACACAGATATTTTTGGGCTTTGACGCAAGAGATGATTTGTAAATTGGTACCGGGTTTGTCACCATAAATGACAAGAGTTTCGCCATTTGGCAGATTTAGGCGAACAACCCTTTCGTGACACAGAATATCGGCATGGTGAAGGCTTAAAGAGTCCATACCGATGATGACATCAAAGCTTCTTATAGTGATCGACATTAGATCGATTTGGAAAAAGTGTTCATTTAGAGCTAGAGTACAGCCTACATATAAATCGTTTGTGCTTTCTGTTTTACCGTTTGCCATTTCTACTGTAAATATCTTATCGAGTGCTTGGGGTTTTTGGTTAAGTATGTGTTTGAATTTATGACTCACGAAATTCTCTCCGCACCACAGTCAAAGAGTATGCATGCATAAATGTCGTTGAGGAGAAACGTACCCGTAACCACTGTGGGATCGGCTATTGCCTCGTTCTGCCCTATTGCCAGCAGTCTTCCTACGCCGCCAACATTCTTTGCCTTAGGGAAATCCCTCTTGTTATGCCCAGTTTCCCCACACCCATAACATGCCTGTCTCACTCCAGCACCAGGAACTTGGGTGATTAGTCGCGCCGGTGCCTTACAGAAACGGGCAGTGTGGCCTTTCCTGTCGCAGTTTTTACAGTGCATCTCCCGGCAATTTTCGTGGTGATGGTAATTGAATTTGTTGCACTTTGGTAGGTTCCTAGCATATTGTTTTACCAGCGTAGGGGTAACAGGGACAACAGTGGGGGCAGTAGCGGCATGGACCGCCACTATTTGTTTCTTTGAAGGTTCTTGCGAAGTTTGACCTTTCCTCTTGTTCCAAAATTTCTTCTTGCTATTGTTGTTGTTGGTATTGTTGTTATCGTTGTTGCTTCATTGGGTTGGTTATGGGACGACGGTCGTGACATCTTGGCAGGCCCCATGATCAACGAGGGACTGTGCCAGTTGTTTGGCACTGTCGAAGGTCATGGGTTTGGAAGCTAGCACACTTCCTCAGAGCTGGGGCGACAGCCCCCAGATATACCTTTCCACATTCTTGCTTTCTAGAGCAATCATCCCTGGGAAAAGTATTGTCAAATCACTGAACCTATTCGTATAGGTTTTGATGTCCGAGCCCACCATAGTCAGTCCCCAAAGCTCCTGTTCAAGCTTCTGAATCTCGTCCCTTGGGCAGTACTCTCGCAATAGCATTTTCTTCAGGTTCTCCTAACCCATGGAGTTTGCCACCACTAGAGTTAGTGACTTGATGTGGCCATTCCACCATGTTAGGGCTCGTTCGGAGAAAGTACAGGCAATAAACTTTACTTTGCTCTCTTCGGGGCATGAGCAGATCTCGAATACGGCTTCCGTTTTCTCTATCCATTGGGATAGAGCCATTACTCCCCCGGTTCCATTAAAGGGGATGGGTTTGCTGTTGGTGAAGTCCTTGTAAGTACATTCCCCAGAACGACCCTGGTTTTGGCCATTAGTAGAGCTATTTATTCCTCCTCCTGATCCGTTGTTACTCATTTGTGCCATTGATGCGGTCACGGCAGCTGTTACAGCAGCCTGGAAAGTAGCAGCATCCATTGATGGAGGTGGTGGAGGTGGTGTTGGTGTTCCTGTAGTATTGAAGCGTCGGGGATTCCTTCATGGCGGTATGATTCTACCATAAGTTAAGAGACGAATTCTTGATAAGTCTTTAGAAATGATTATGGAAAGTATTAGTATTATATGTTTTACGTTCTGAACATTACCGAATTTTGTAAGATAATGGAAACTCACAATAATAAGTGTATGATTTCCTTAGTATTTTAAGGACTTAATGGAATACTCAAAGAAATAATAAATGCGTGTCAATCTCATTGATATTAATATTTGATACAACGATCAGGAAAATTTGACCTTACATAGGTCTAGGGTACATCAATGAAAGTGGGAAAATCTTGACAGCATTCGGACCCCCGAATTGTGCACTCACAATCCGTCAGGTTTACATTTAAATAGAAAGAGTAACACCAACACTTAGTCGATAAGTATGTACATAGTGCCAGAAGTACGTGCTCTACTCCGAGCGGGTGGGACGCTGCTGACCATGGTATGTGGTTGTGGAAGCCTGAGCTCGGGCTACTTGGCGTTCAGCCTCGATGATGCGCCTCTCCATTGCGGCTTGACTTTTACGGAACTCCCTCACTCCGGCTCTAGAAGCAGTAATGTCTTTCTGAAGGGAAAATGTGTGCTCTATTGTTCGCTCATGTTCTTCGTCCAGACGACGAAGACGTACCGCAGTGACAGCAGCGGTGGCCCCAATGTCCAAGAGTTGGCTGGCATTCACTCTTGCTTGCTCGCCTTGGTTGGCAATGCGACGAACCATGACAGGGAGTGTCCTGTCATCCGAACCCCCGTTGCTGAGGTTATAAAAGCCTCGTTCCATGCCGTAAGGTGGTCGTTGTCCTTGTTCCTTGCTCTATCGTTTCAGATCCACAGCCCAGCGGGGCGCCGGGCTCTGACAGTTCCTTCGGGGATTTGTTGCTCCTCGGGGAGGATTGTAGACCTCTGGTTCCGAGTCAGTGCTCCCTCCATCTCCTTCCTCTTCTGAATCTTCGTTTGGGTCTTCCTCGGGATCCTCTTCGGAATCCTCTTCTGGCTCTTCCTCGGGAATCTCTTCGGGATCTTCTTCTGGGTCCTCCTCAATCCAGCCTCCATTAACCTGGTTAGGGTAGTAGGGATCCTCGGGAATGTGAAATCCTGCCATTTCGTCTGGTCGAGAATAGAGGTTCACATGATTTTAACAGTTCTTTTAGTTTTACAAAATACTCCTATAGTATTTCAAATTTGTAAGTTTGATTCTAGTATTTTATTTGGTACGTTTTTGACTTGTTGCTCACTACGACCATTCCCCGACATACGTTGGTCATATCTCGGATAAATATAGTTGATCAGGCTATATTTATTCTCGATCTGATTACATATCCCGAGGCCTAATCGTAGCGTCTCAACTTGCCTTAATACTTTTGTAAAATTTTGGCTATGATACTAGACAGATGCATGCATGTATTTATACTTTTATAAAACTAGTATTTTATTTTCTTAAAAGTATAGTTTGTGAAAATGTTTTGTTAGATGGTTTTAGTCCCTTTGCATTTATAGTTTGCATATCTTATGTGGTTCGATATACTTAGTTCACTATAAAGAATGCTCTGATACCAATCTGTCACACCCCCAAACCATAATGGCGGAAACATTCGGGGGTGGGTGACTTCACGTAGTAGCATAACAGTTGAATATTCGTAAAGAAAGTAAACACAACCATTATAAATATAATTCAAAAGTTACATTGTTGCATGTAATACATGTTTCAAAAGAATATTACAAATATGATGATTTAAAATGTTTTGATAACTGACGCCTTAGCGTTCCTTCTCCAAAAAGCTGATGTTTTACCTGTTTTACCGATTCCCTGAGAAATACAAGTAGTTTTGAAAAGTGTCAACAATTAAGTTGGTGAGTTCATAAGCGTTTTTTACAAGAATAGTATCCTTTGTAAATAACTGAGTTTGTTCCTAGAAAATCCAATATTTTCCATATATGTGTGATAGTTTGAAAAAGTTCCAAAAACTGGAATGCATAAGTATCTTCCGTACTAAAATGGTGTAAGTGGATTTATACATATGTAATGTAATTAATGAATGCATTTAATAGTCTCGTAAATCAAAGATATTTCGATACTCCATGTGAGTTTTATAACCATGCTATTGACCAGACTGCCTCTAACAACGTTCTTCAGGCGTTGCAGTGTTATGACGTTTGTCACCCTAGACCTGCCGGTCTAACTGTAGCTAACAGTTTAGGTGCAGGATTGTCAATCCCGTATAGATCTATACACAAGTATCACGCTCTCCCTCCAAGAGATTATGGTTTATAATACAGGACTTGAAATGCGTATTTGAGAGTACGTTGAAGCCGAATGTCTCACAAAATTTAGTATCAATAGACTTACGGAATGAAAAGTCTATATTTATTGTAAATGAAAGTATTTCCTTTTTATAGTGTTTATGTAAAGATGTCATGAATAACTTGTAAACTATACCCATTATAGTTTTTCGAAAGTGTGTTCCATTTGGTGATAAAAATTCGGTGTAATACCAACTTTGCATGTAAAGTGTAACGTTGGTAGTAATGTTGTTTAACATTTATAAACAAAACGTAGGTAAAGTATTTTAAAACATATGTAACGATGCGTATCTTAACATAGGTTTTTCTCGTGTTTCACTTGTATTTGCCCCCCCCCCCCAAAACATGAAAAAGACGTGAAAATGTAGGGGTATGAACTCACCTGGAAAGCGTGGTGATTTGAAGAAAACGAGATTTTCTCGGGCAGCACTTCGACCGGGAAGTGGTAAGTTTCTCGGGATTCTCGGAGCTTCGGACCTTCATCGGGACTTGGATACGTAACTGGGGCGTCGGGATAGTTTCGGGAGGCTCGAGAGGGAGCGAATATGGGAGAAAAGGTGTGAAATGGCAAAAGAAGTCGGAACCCTCGCATCCTACTTATAGGAGTGGAAGCTGGCCTCGTACACTAGGCGTACACCGAAGTACGCGGGCCGTACCTCGTACGTCGGGCGTACCCTCGTTTAGACTCTGTCGGCTAATTTTGATTTAAGTTTTTAATATTCTATTTTTAATAGGCCGGGACAAGATAAATTCGTTAAAAATTCATAACTTCTTCATCCGATGTCCGTTTTCGTCTGTCTTTTTACCGTTGTACTACTATTGTCGAGATCTTAAATTCTCGTTTAGGTTGCGTCGGCTAAAAATCGCTCGATCTCTATTTCGAGTTTTTAGCTGTCTACTACTATATCCGAAACTTAGAAAAATCATAACTTCCTCATACGAAGTCAGATTTGGACGTTCTTTTTATGTACGCTCACAGTTTGTTATTATCTACGAATTTCGTTTAGATACTTAAGGCTAAAAAGTCTTTTATTGAAATTTCACTTTTTACGCTTAACAGTGTTTTACCGGTTTTGTCGCGGATTTTCGATTGGTCATAACTTCTTCGTTATAACTCGGATTTGAGTGTTCTTTATATTTCTGAAAACCTTGACACGATATCTAACATTTTATGTATCCCAATTGAGACTTTTGAACATTTTGTTTTTGACGCTATTTTTATTGATTTCAAAACTAGATTATAATATTTGAACATTACCTTAACTTGGAATATCGGGTTGTCACATTTCCCAAGCCATAGAATCAAATTTTTGCCCATCTTTTTCTATCTGGAACAACCCCACGACATGGCGACTATGTTGCCACGGTGTGGATATGTTATCTGGTAAAAATTTCTTATAGCCCTAAAAGGTCAAAACTGGTTTTTACTTTAACCAGATTCTGCTTCCCACGACATGGTCATCATCTCCACTATGGTTCATCAAATTTCTTTTGATTCTTTCCAAATTTTCTTGTTTAGCCAACATTCAAGGTATGTGTGTTTAGTTCTAATCTCCTTTTTACTGCATTTAGACCTGTAATTACAAGTTAATTCTTACTAATTCACATGAATTTTTGAGAAACTATTTTTGGGTCTAAGAATTATCGATTTGAGAGGTCATATGAGGTTTTATTTTATGTTAATTGATGATATAATTGTTTAGGTGAAAAACCTTTATGATTGTGAGTAAATCTTCGCTACAAAAACACATCAGATTTTCGATCTGTTCTTCAGCCACGACGTAGATGATCTATTCCCACACCGTAGAAACTAGGTAGATTCGAGAATTTATTCATTTCGTTCTAAAATACTAGTATGCTTTGGATGTTTGTTTCTTTGTTTGTTTTTCATCATATGGGTCCAAGAAAACGCACTAGTCAAAAATACTTTCAAGTAGAACGAAAATTCCCAATTGAACAAAACTCCATGAATGGTGTGGATGGCCTTCCAATATCAATCCTAAGAAACTTCCACATTACAAATCTAGTTTTGATCCGCTGCATGATAGTAAGATCGTGGCACCTCCAACTATTGGTTGGGATTGGATTGCAAGTGTCAGACTTTTTTCTCAATTAAAACCTTATTTGAAAATTAAATTTGTGGGGAGAAGTTTCACTTTTTACTTGTGATGGATGGAGGCCTTTATTTCAATTTCAAGAGACAATATACAGGGATTTGTGCATAGAATTTTTTTCCATAATTTTATTCACTTTTCAAGAAGATATGAATGACGAGCATGCTTTGACATTCAAACTTGGTGGGGAGAATCACAAATGCATTTTAGTGGAGTTAGCTTAGAGAAAAAATCTTTATGACTATTCGAATACTATTGCTCCAAACTTCACAACTCTTTTGAAAAATGCATATCGGGTGTTGCCTAAAGAAATTTTTGATCAAGATGCATGGTATGGATGGCAAATGGAGTTTTCAAGTCAGCTATTACACTATCCAGTTTCATCCGTTCACTAATACATCATTTTATCAACCAACTCATCATATTCTCAATCAATCAGAAGGAAGTGGGTGATAAGGTTTGTGAGTTTGATCTATTTTTCCTTTGGAGTATTCTTACACCCAGTATTGTTTGCAACATTTCTTATCGTATAAGACTCATCCTTTTTGAGAAAGTTACAAAAGGAGGGGCGGGAGCATTGATTCATGGATGAAAATTGGTTACGTATTTGGCTCGATCATACGGGTTGATGGAGCACCCGTTTGTTGTGGTGCTTACATGAATAAAGGGGTGTTTACTGCGGCCCTGTTCCTTTCAAGATGCTAGGGTTGTCATTGACGTTGGAGGTGGGAAATGCATGATACCTTTGGATGACCCAATTCGCATGGTTGAGGAGGTTAGACATGAAGAGAAAACGAAATTGTGAAAGAGAGTAGAGGGGCATGTTCTACCACAAAATAGTGCATAAATTGGTCAAATTCTAGTGGAACCATTCCAGATTCATGTTGGGATGTATTTAGATAATCTTCGTGGTGGAGTGAGCTACTTGGGAAATTCTATGGATTTTCTATTGTCGCACTTGATGATGAAGTTACCGATCAACATACCACTACCATTTCCATATATTCCAACCTGGGAAGAATTGAGGGCAGTACATGATGTTAGATCATGCACTAGTGGATCACATGACAAGGAGGATGACGAGTGTCATTTTATCCTTTTATTGTTAGTTTTCGTTTTATGTGTGATTTGTTTGTTTTAGACTATTTATATTTCTATTTTTTTTTTGTTTTTTTGGTATGTTTTGAATTTGTAACCGAAAGATGATATGTGCTTTCTTTGTTTTACCAAAGAAATTTGGTTTATTTTTGGTTACATAGACAATAGGTTACTATTTGAGGAAAGAATTCGTAAGAGAAATCTAAAGACATTAAATTCAAGACCACAATTTTTGATAAGTGTGGGGTGTGTGTCTAGTTGTGAGAGATTTTTCACTATATGGTTGATTCATAGAGCTTATTTTGAGCTTTCTGATGTTTTAACAAGGGAGCATAGCGCACATATGATAAATTTTTGAAGAAATCACAATTCTGAGATGCTCGATTTCCACGACGTGGTCCACATTTTTCCATGTTGTGGCACATGTATTGATTGTGATTTCTAGAAGTTTCTCATGATCGATGCCATGACATGGTCAACGTTTTCCCACATTGTGAGTCCTACAATTTTTCGCGCTACATTTCGGAAGTTGGTGATCTTAATTCATTTTTTGGCAAATTAAGAAGCGACAAAGTTCTAGTTTCCAGCTTACATTTCGAGATGTCAATGCTTTTCCACCACAAATCAGATTCGATCTCGATACTACTAACCCCAAGGGAGTCTATTTCCTTCATTGATTTTATGTGCTTTATTTGTTTCATGCATACAATGAGGGAATTATATGAACGAAGTGTGTGGTAGGGGATCGACAAAGGATTTCAAGCATTGAAAAGTTTTTACGGAAAAAAATGCTAGGTTGTTAAAATTATGAAGTGTATTATATAAACTTGCAGAAATAGACTAATTTGAAAAACCTAGTACATTTTAAAATTTTGATATTATTGCGTTAGGACTAGTTTGCTAGTGTTGTGTGGAATGATTCAAGGATAACTCTTAATTTAGTTAAACCAATTTCTTATAATTTATTTGTGGTTTCCTAGTTCTAGTGAAATCATGAGACAAAAACATGATCTTGTGTGGTTTGAGGGACATAATATGTTTTGCATTGTGAATATCTAGGCCCAATAAAAAGCCTATCAGTAGCTAATTTATTTCCTATGTCATTTCTATTAAAATAAAGGGAGTCAAGTTTCAAGTATTATCTGTTTTAATTTCTGCACTTTGAGTCTAGATATATATAAAAATAATTAACAGTTTAGGAGTGGTACAAATATGTGGCCTTTGAAACTCTGTGAGTATTCCCCCCAGGGGATATTTATATCTATCCACCTAATAGTAAAATATTTGATGGTTGGGAAGAAAATCGTTACATAGGTTTCATCGAAAGTCCCGGGTTCCATTAGTGGCCTAAGGAATTCTGAGTACCCCAATGAATTCTTAGAAATTCATGAACTATAGTATAGTAGTAATAAAGTTAAAGTTAGTTTGCTTGTTTATGTGAAAGTTGAAGTTATGAAAAAAATGGAAAATTTTGTGAAATAGAAAAGTGAAAAAGAAGAGAAAATGTTCCAAAAAAATAGTGTGTTGCAATAAAGTTTAGTTATATTTTTTGGACCCTTATATATATATATATATATATATATATATATATATATATATATATATATATATATATACAGAGAGAGAGAGAGAGAGAGTCAATATCAAATAAGAAGGAAAACTTTGGTAGGAAGGTAAGAAGTCTTTTTTTCTAGATATTTTTTTAGTGAACAAACAAAATGAATCATTAGATGATTCATTTGTAAGATGATTCATAAGAAAAAATTCTCAAAAAAACATCTCGATAATTCATTTATACAATGAGTTTGTTGTTATTCACTAAAATTGTTAATTTACTTAAAAATGAATCATGAAGATGTTTTTTTGGGAATTTTTTCTTGTGAATCATCTTACAAATGAATCATCTAGTGATTCATTCATTTTGTTCGTAAAAAAATATGTAGAAAAAAAACTTCTTACCTTCCTACCGAAAAAAAAAATCTTACCGGATATATATATATATATATATATATATATATATATATATATATATATATATATATATATATATAGTATTTCCTTTTTAAAGTTGAGTCACTTGGAAATTGACAATAACTTTTGAAACGAAATGGGGTAAATAAAATGGTATGGGTAGTAGAAATGCCAAAAATAAATATTGTTCAAAATAAGTGTGAAACCTTTATAAGGATTGTGAGTATTTAGGGCTTGAGAAGTGCTTATAATTTCTTAGACACAAATATATGCATTGAGGCGAGACGTAATTGGTGAGTTTAAATTGAATTGGTTTGTGTGATATTGGTGGGGAATGTTTTAATGTGATGTATTGAAATAAAATTTTTCTTGGGGACAATCAAAAGACAAGTGTGGGGCATTTTGATATTGCCGTATCTATACATATATTTATGTGATATTTTAATACATTTGAGCTATATGTTGGTAAAATACAAAGATATTGGGTACTTATTATAAATTCAATTCTATAGCATAAGAAGGACAATATCAAAGAAAAGAACCAAGACTGGAAAGAGCTGAAAACTTGGAGGTTAAAGCATGTATAAAGAAGAAAACATTGAAGAAGAATGTGCATAATGAGTATTCCATGATCTGGTTAACTGTGGTCCACGTCGTGGCGATATAGATGGTTCTCGACTGATTCATGATGACTTGATGCATATGCATTTTAAATGATTCCACAGAATGGCAACTATATGGCCACGACATGGAGGTTAGTTTTTGGAAAGTTTAAATACTGGTAATTAGGTCAAAAAGAAAGAAGAGCTGTTGAGATTTTCGATAGGAAGCAACTAAAAACCTTTAAGAAACCCTTGGAGATCAGATTTCGATAGGAGAAATAGTATTAGAGAGATTAGATAAAAGATCTACAATTAATCATTTGGTTTGCATAGTTTTTATCATTTTTAATCTAGCTTACTCTTTGACTAGGTGTTTTCTACTGTAATTATGGGCTAATAACCTTTTACTTTCGTTTAGATTAGATGAACCCTAATACTATGTGTTAATTTATGCTTTTATGGATTAATAAAGTTGGATTTAGCTTACATCTGATAGATCATCATCTTATCTTGTTAAAAGTTCCTATCTTCATTTCTTTGCCTCAAGTTTTTTTTAGTTAAGTGGCCATTGATTACATAAACTTGTTCTTAGTAGTTGTTTATGATCATTAAATTACTGGAGCAAGAGGTTGATCATACTCTAGTATAAGTGGTAGATTTAGTTGCTTAATTATGTTAAAGAGCGTTATTTGATCATAATAATTATTTGATTGTTTATCTTGATCATGGATAGATAATTCTTAGATTTATTCATTCATATTCGAAATAGATCTTAAAATCAATTTAGTATTCTTAATTTACAAAATAATTATGGTTAAAGTTAGTGTTTTAAAAATTGGTTTGAACTGGCTGGTTGAACCGGACGGGGAACTAGAGACGAGAGCGATTTAACAATGACCGGTTTTATCCTATGTCCTAGTCCGAATTGAACCAAATAGTTTCTTCAAAATCCAGGTTGAACTAGATTGATGGAACCGATAAAATAACCATTTGAACTGGTTTATTTGACTTGGATAGTTGGATTTTACTTAGTCCATTATAAAAAGAGTGAATTTTGAAATAAAATTAAATAGCTCAATTGATCAGGTTATCCGGAGTGTACACAACTCGAAGGCCAACTCACACTACTACTATATGTAGACTAGCGGTTGAACCGGTTGAACTAACGATCGAACCGGTTAAACCAAAAACCGGTCATTAAACCAGTTCAACATAAAAAACGATTTTTTAAAACATTGGTTAAAGTTCATTAATTGATATATGCTAGTTAGTTTCATCATGATAATTAGTAACTTTTAATTTGGTAACCAATAGATATTAATCCGTTGTTTGAAATTTATCATAAGAAAAAGGATGATTCGAAGCTAAACAGAAGTATCTTTATCTCTTGATTAAAAATCGTCTTTAGTTGTTTGCTTTAGTTTATAAATTTTTAGTAACTAATTTAAGTTAATCTGAACTTGAAAAATCTGATAAAACCCCCAATTTTTAGTTGTTTTTCTTAGTTTAACTTTTAGCTTTTATTTTCTTAATTAGAACTCCGTTCCCTGTGATCGACTCCTTATTTACTCTACTTTACTACTGCGCAACTAGGCACACTGCCTATTTGTGTTTTAGTAGAGTCGAATAATTAGGATTATAAACTTTAAAATTTTTTTAGTGAATATATAAAACACATCAATTACAAACTTACAAGTTTCCACTACACTACTCTAATCCTCCAAGTAACCTTATAACCAAGGATACCACCTCGTAAAACCCTTTTGTCTCACAACATAAACATTCATCGAGGTTATTTCCATCCTTTCCAATACACTACACTTGAACATTGACAAGTCGATGGATTATATTCTAACTAAGTCTCTAATTTCTCTTTCTCTTGACTTACAGAATCCTCTGATCCTCAAGTTCCATATATATGTAAAGAATCTCTGAGTTAAACTAATGGCATCTCTATAGTGTGACTCTGAGTTTATAAATCTTGCGTCTCAACCTTATTCACAAAATAACATATCTCATAAAAACATTCTTCACTCTTTCTTATATTCAAATTACCAAATGTCGTACGTGTCAATGCTATCTCATTCAACCATTATATGCAATTTACTTTTCCATGACGCAGATACTACTATGGCTGCGTCACGATCCCGTAGTATTACTGACGGTTCTCATCCATCACTAAAATTCTATTAGGAAAATAATAACCATCTACTTTCACATTGCGTCGCGGTTATTCTTGTTGCGCTGGGAAACCCCCAAAGTACGTTACCTTCACTATTCATTTTACATCAAACCATTATCACATCTACATCACAGTACATAGATTGTCACATCGTATTACATTTACAAACTATACATTTCTAGGTTCATAACATTGGTTTCCAATCTATATATTTATTCATCACTTTTACACATAAATCTCAACATTCTCTGTGAGTCTATCTGACTCATCAATCCTTTCTCATAAATCAAAACACCAACCCATATTAGAAATAAATTCCAACACTATATTATAAGATTAACTTTCAAAACTCTTTTCAATTACAAACATATAAGTATGGCATTCTCCAACAACGATCCTTAAATGCATCATTAATGTCGATATCGGGCATGTGGCCTTTCGTCGACATCCCTCGGGTCTGTTTAGCTCTCAACACTACGTTTCTATCGCTATCACCACAAAATAAATTACTAAACTCACGACGCTGCAATGCCGATCTTGTCTTCATCTCAACAAACAAGACTATTTGGCTCGTAGTGTCGCAACACCGATCTCGCCATTACTCAAACAGGATTGTCTGGCTCGCAGTGTCGTAATACTCATCTCACTATCACCTAACTAAAACATATTATATCATATAATTTATGGGAAAACAATTTACACACATACCATAATACTCCTTAGCCAATTCATATTCTTTTTTCACTCTCCGATTTAAACTAGAAATCTATCGCAAGATGCCCAATTCACTTAAACCACAACTCTGATACCAACTTGTAATTCCCTAATTTTTAACACAAAGTACACCCAATGTTTTTGATTATAAATCATTACAAATTCAGTGTACATTTATATCACGAATCAGTACAAGTAGTTATCAAGAGGATCTTACAAGAATCTAGTGTACGAATCCAAGCTGGGCGCTACTAACTACACTTCCTTCTACATGTCTACTTGATCCTGAAAAGCACACAAACAACAAACATATAAGCTACAAAGATCTTAGTGAGCAACCTGCATTAACACAATATAAATTAGGTATAAAACTAATTATATCAGCAAATTCACAATCATACATTTCAAAGTGTCTTACAATCATTTGATACTCATTATGACATCACTGGCACTAATTCTTCCATTTATCATTCATACTAGACTTACAATCAAGCAATCCACCATCAATTCCACTCAACCTTTCCTCAGTAGTAATCAAAAGTACATATATAAACTCCTTTAACCAATATTTTTCTTCCTGGCACTAGAGTTGTCTAAACTTTCATAACAACATATTCTTTCACAAGTATAGTATTTCAACCACCAAGGTTACTATATAATTACAATTCTCCAAATGATAGTATTACAACCATCAAGGCAATTATGATAATACAATACTAACATATAAGCATTTATACATTATCAAAACCTCATGGTGTTACAGTCACCAAGTCACCACTAATAACAATTACAAATATGTGGTGTTACAATCACGAAGATCAACACAATTAACCGATCTCAATACCATGGTGTTTCATTCACCAAGACCACCATAATTAACCAATACCAATACCATTGTTTTAAATTCACCAAGACCACCACTAACAACTATTCTTATTTCGTGGTGTTACAGTCACCAAAATCACCACAATTAACCGATCCCAATACCACGGTTTTGCATTCACCAAGACCATCACTAATATTAGTCCATGATATTACAGTCACTAAGACTATCACGACTAACATTATTCCATCACAATGGTCATTACAGCACTAAGCATACCACTAACAATGAATTCACATATAGTGGTAACTACAACACTAAGCATACCACTAATTCTTTTTAAATAATCGACAAATATAGTATTACATATACTAAATCCACCATTCACTTTCATTCCTAGAATAATAAGATTACAGTCACCCAGACTACTATCAATTCCAGTCCTATAAACTTAGTTGTAATTCCATCAATTATATACACAACCTTATCACATTACCTTACGGCCAACAAAACTACTTTAGTCCAGAACATTTATGTACAGTAATAAATATTACATAAGCTACTAATTTATCCAATAATGGTATTACAGTCACCAAGACCATCATCACTCTTCTACAACAATTCTTCAAATATAGTATTACAGACATTGATTCCACTATTGATTTATATTTATCCACTGATGATATTACAGCCACCAAGGTTACCCTCATAAACTAACAATTTCTATTATTTTTGTAATTAAGCTATTCTAGAACTTCCTACTATCCACTAAAATTCATATTTCTTAACCGTATACAAGTATAGCGTTGCAAACACTAAGTCCGCCATTAACTTGTATTATCCAATATTTGTCTACAAGTATAGTGTTTCAGACACTAAGTTTGCCATTGACTTGTAATTCTCCAATACTTAACTTTAAGTATAACTCTATAGGGTTTTAATTCTAAACACAAAAATCCACAATAATCATACCATCATTGTATTTAACACGTAATAAACGCAATACAATAATAAAAACACATCTAAACAATTTATATCTAGAAAATAAGTGAGGTTACCTACCGCAGTATGTATTGTTACTCTAATTATGCCACGTGTCTCGATAACCGCAATTTGACCATTTGACTTTGACTTTATTTGAATTTTTTGAAATAGCAACATACTTTCGTTCTAACTTCAAACAGTCATAACATTCTCATAAGAACTCAGATTTAGACAAACTTTATATCCACGCGACCGTCTCGGAATGAACTGTAACTTTATTTCACTACTCTTTTGCTAAAGAGTTATAAATTTCCCGTTATTGTGAATACAAAGATGTACATTTCTTATTGCCAAAAAAACATTGTTGTTTCACTACTTAGTTCATCCATGGATGTATTTACACCAAATCATCCTATAATACATAGTTTGGGAATTTTGTCATCACAATTGTCTTAGAGTATGCTATCACTTTCTTCCACTAACTCCTCTTCATTCTTATATACTAATTCATGCTATGAAAAACGAGTATTACCGTAGCATACCTCCGGAATAAGAAGAACATAGTCCAGAATACGGAGATCAATTAAGGAATGATGTTTCGGAATGACACTCCGGATAAAAATTCATTATTTGTTTTTTCCTGATATTATTTAATAACGCATGTTAGTCCGAAGACCAATTTGCGTGGATATTGTTAAATAAAAGTGGGTTTTTAGGAAGAAGAAATTGTATTCCATTTACAAGATCTTTCAGAATTGCGTCCAATAAAGGTAAAATCGAATTACAAAAATTTCTAATAAATATTTTATTTTATTTTTATGACAATGTATTAAAATGTTGTTGAAGTTTTGTTTTGCAGATAAAAACAAAGATGTTTAGTTAGAAAAAAATAAATAAATATAAAATAAACCACCAAAGGCACATATAAAATTAAGAAAGACATCAGAAAGGGTGTTAAAGCTTAAATTGAAAGCAGATAGAACTCTGAAAGACGGGACTAGAACAAGTTTTGACAAACCTGTTATTATAGAGTAGTTGCGAATTAACAAATTTTGTTATGGATACGCTTTACTAAGATGGTTTTAATTTTTGATATGTTTATGCAAGTTGGTTTTTAATGCGTATTTTAATATATTTTAATTTCTATCTCCAACATCTAGTGAATCGATCGATTAGGATGCATTGCCAATAGAATATGAAATACTACGTCTTGTTGACGAGCAACGGTGTCTTGTTGATACGGCAACATTAGAAATGATTCATGATGACCAACGTGCAAAAAAACGTATGGTAATACTGGAAATCCTATTACCGTCTTCTAAGGCCGAGGTGCGGAGAAAACCATCATTGTATAATATGTAAATGTTCCTCATTATGATGTCTGAAGATATACGACAATTTAAGAACATAATGGACATCATAGAAGAATCATGTAGGAGAACCACAACAATAGAAAATCGAGTCCAAATGAATAATAATTGGTTCAGCCTAATTAAGACCTAAATGTAATTGCTTGAAAATCATGTAGACACGGCTAGTTTGCACCGGATTCAAGTTCCTGGTTATCATGCAAATGTACTCTAATTTCAAATATTGTAATGTCTTTTAAAACTTAATTATGTAAAAGGAATGGTAGGGTTATCTAAAATTACAATGTTTTTCATTAACATTAGTACATCGAACGTTACAAATCCTAATACATATTTGTATTGGATTTCACACATTAGAAAATTGTAAGGGATACATATTTGATTCACGGTTGATAAAATCTCCTCTAATTCTAACAACATCTGTTAGACAGTCTTGTTCTGCACGAAGCCTATCAATTTCCACATTTGCATCTTGAATCCACTTTTTAGCTTCTTTGACTTTTTCCATAGCTTCAACAACTCATTTTTCTCTTTCATTTACTTTTTCTGCTAGATTATCTACTTGTTGATTAAGTGTCCAACTTCTTGCAGAGTCCCTTTTATTTGCTTCTTCAGCAACCTTCATAGCTTGGAAAATGTCATCAGGTATTTTATCTAGGAGTGGAAAATATGGGCCTTCCAAAAATGGGTTATTATCTGAATAAAGATAAAAAATCTTGTTCTTTACAATGCCAACCACCAAACTCAGATGCACTCATTCTCAAGTTTTTTCTACGTTTATGATGTATAAACAGTTGCATATTAATAGGGTGTATTTGTAACATATTTTATTGTGTCTAGAATGTTGTGTCTGGAATGGTGTGTCTGGAATATGTGAAGGGAATATGTGTTTGTGAGTCCGACCGGCAGGATCTATGACATGTATGATTGATTTGACATGACATAAATCGATGATGTGATGTCTGGAATGTCAGTCTGGAATGGAATTTTGGAATGACATGTAATCCGGAATGAATCACTTCAAATTATAAAATGGAATTGAAGAAGCTTTAGATCTCCAGAATGGTAGTAAATCAACCCTAGCCATGGACTACACGAAACAACATCACACCCATTGAGGCTTGCATAACCATTGAGGGTGATATAGTTGTCATCAGACTGCCACATCTCATGTACAGATCACGTTGGGTCCGAATGAAAAATATTTTTCACTATGATTTATATGTTGTAGAGTATCAAACTGAAGAAGAAGTGAAGATTAAGTTTCTAGACATACGATCAAAGGTGAAGACGTTTATCAAAATTTATGACAAGATTGATAGTGAATTAGTGGATGAAGACGATTAAGTAATTTTGTAGTTGGCAAGGATGGAATACATACATGTAACAGCCGCTGATTCGGGCTAGTCAATTAAAATAGAATAAGCTATAAAAATGACATTTTTATGTAAAATTATTTGGGGTAAATAATCTTAAACAAGTTAAAGTATATGTGACAAGGATTTCGTACATATAAATAACGCTAAAATCCGACTTAGTATGAAGAAGTTATGCGTCTTCGAAGTTTTGCGATAAAACCGCCACACTACGTATTGTAGAAAGTGAATCTTTGATAAATTACATTTTAGTCTTAGTGATCTAAACTAAAGTCGTAGTAGTCGTTAAACTGAAAGTGTGCATATAGAGAACGTCAAAGTGTGACTTCATGAGAAGAAGTTATGATTTTTCGAAGTTTCAGCGCACGAGTGCGGGCTCATAAATCGAAATTCTAATTGGTTGATTGTTAGTCGAAAAAATCTAAATGAGAATTGAATCTCGCGAATATGAACCCGCCGATAAAAAGACATTAGAGAACGGAGTCTGTATGGAGGAATTATGATTTCCACAGTAAATTCAACAGCCTAAGCCAATGAAAAATATGATTTTTGTTAGACCAAGAATTGGACGTTGACGACTTAATGAAAGTTGTTGATCTCATCGAGAGCTTTCCAGGGATATAAAGAACGTCAAAGTTGGAGCTCGTATACAAAAGTTATTGTCGTCCGAAGAATTTAGAAAAATACACATGCTGATGATGTGGCAGTGCCAAAGTGTGCCACGTGGCAAGTTGGCCGCCCACTCCTCCAAGAGACAAGGCAACATGGTACCACGAGATTTGCACACATGGTAATAGGAAAATGTGACACATGGAGACAATCTAGAAGTGATGACGCGGACAAGAAGCAAGGCAACACATGGCAAATTACATGTGGAGCCAGCAAGGTCAAAGGGCGCGGAGCGCACCAATATATGCGCAATGCGCTGATCTTATTTTGGCTATAAATACTCGCCTTCATATAAGCTCCAACCTTCACATCCCCATAGCCTCTGTCTCGAGTTATCTTCGCACCTTTAGCCAATTTTCCTTAGGTTTCTTTAGTCCGGCGAATCCATGCGACCCCTGAGGTAATCAACTAAGTAGTAGCCATCCAGTAGAAGCCCTGCGAGTGTGATTTCTAGACTTCTGGTCGGGAAGAACCTCTGTAAGTTAAGCTATACTCTATTCTTTTCAGTGTAACTTATATTTATAGTCATAAGTCATTATTATGAACCTATACATAAGATTTATTATTGATTCCAAGTCATAACAGTAATTGATCTACTTACGGGAGAGGTGTCTAGAATGGTCACGTTGTCTTGGTTGTTGGATTTTTGAAAGGCTACATGCCGAAATGGTCTTGCCTCCTAACTATCCTACCTAGTTGATCCTTACTTTATAGATCTTGATGCAGACATTGAGATTAGTGAGGAATCTAGACCATAATTATTATTGTCATCGTGATTACGAAACTAGACTAAGGCTTACTACTTTATGTGTCTAGGTCTTTTCAAAGTACGAAGAGAAGCGCTGCCAAAATCGTCAGTCATCCACTTTTATCAAGTGAGTGCATAGTTACTTTCATCTTACACATAGATATGAAGTATTCAGATAATTAAATGACATATGTGCCTATTATCTACAATATGTGTTGGATGAAACTATATGCTATGATTTTACTCGATTTTATTATATAAGTATTTTCGTATGTATATATATATATATATATATATATATATATATATATATATATATATATATATATATATATATATATATATATATATATATATATATATATATATATATATATATATATATATATATATATATATCGGGTAGTGATGGTGATGAGAGATTGGAAATGAGAGATGAAAAATGGTTAGGGAGGCCTTGGCCCTTAGTTGCTATGATTGTGATGTAGTCATCTACCATAGTATAGATGACGACCACTGACTAATCTAAACAATCTAATGGAACATCGGCAGGTTTACAACCCATAGGTGATGAATTTACGAGTTCGGGTGATCTAAGAACCGTGTATTCATGTGATGTACTCTACGAAGAAATTACGAGTTCAGGCGATGTAAAATCGTGTATTCATACGAAGTACTCTACCGACGAAATACGAGTTCAGGCGATGTAAGAACCGTATATTCAATGTAGTGATTAGGCAATGAACATAAGGAAAAGTCCTTAGTGATGAAAGATAAACTACGATGAGAGTAGACAAACATTAGGTGAAGCCCTTAGAGATGAAAATATATAATGCATTGATAGGTGATGATTATATAAGAAATGGTGATGTATGTGACAACCCGAAACTTTTATCCTGTGCAATTGATCTGTATATCAATATTAAACTCGAATTTATCATCTTTTAACGAAATTGTGGGTCCATATGAGTGCTCTAGGCCTAGTATAACCTAGATATGAGTCTTAAGAAGGATTAGAAAGTGTGTAGCATCACAAAATCGGGCCAAACACACCAAAGAAGGTGTGTGCGGCCGCACACCCGCGTGTGCGGCCAGCCAGCCGCACACACCCTCCAGCCTCACACCCGACCCTATATATTGAAGGAGACCCCCTTCATTCACTTTTTTCTTCTTTTGGCTGCACCCTACTCTCTCTCTACTTTCTCTCTCTAAGAACTTCACCCAAGAACACTCTAAGGGCCTCAAAAACGCGAACCACTTCATCTTTCAGCTTGTTATCTTGGTAAGACACCTGAATCTAAGACTAAAACTCATTGTGTTCTTCGTGTTCTTCACCCTTTGAAGGTGTACGGCCGCACACCTTCATAAGGTGGCAGCACACGCCTTAAAGACTCTCCAAAGTGAAGAGTTTGGCCTCCATTTGCTAGTAGGACTTAGTATTAGCACAAGAACACCTCAAAATCGACATTTCGGGCACAAATGAGGAGTGTACGGCCGCACACTCCTGTGTACGGCCGCACACACCCTCTGTACGGCCGCACACTCCTGTGTGCAACCGCACATGCAGCCTGGCCGCACACCCACTCAAACGGCCGTACACCTCCCTTAATTGATCATATAGGGTCCCGACAAGCATTTCCAAGTCTTTAGGGTGGTTTCCCGTCATGTTTAGCCATAAAACACCCTAATTCTAACACACATATGTGTTATCATATGTTAATAGGATCCACTCGTGTTCGAAACATCGGTTGACACTCAACACTCGTAACCAATTATGCTTTCGGATCCTACGATAAACTGTGAGTTCATACCCCTATACTTTTCCGAATTTTCCATGTTTTCAGGGGGGAATACAAGCAAAAATACAAGGAAACTTGTGCTCAAATATATTATTTTGTTTAAAATAATTTCATGTTCAGTATGCTTTCAAACACAGAAAACCGTTTTACCACTCGATTTAGAAATCAACTAGTAGAAACAGTTTTCAAATCTAAAGCAAGGAACTTGTGAACCTTATCATAATATGTATTATTTCATAAAGGATTCATGCAAATTATAAACAGGATTTTGAACATTGTTATTTGTAAGTTCGTTAGGCTAAGTTTGAGACATGTCCTCGGTAACACTCCCCCGGATTCGTGAGTGGAGGACTACGACTTATAACCAGAATCTCTTGGAGGGAGAGCGTGACTATTGTATATAGATCTATATGGGACTGACTATCCCGCACCCTCGTTGCTAGCTACAGCGGAACCGTTAGGTTCAGGGGTGACAAAGTCATAAAAGATACTGGCCCCTGTTTCGTGCCTTATCCAGTCTCAGTACGGTTATGGCACTCACAACTTAGGTAACGAGAATTTACTTTTCCAATATAATCCTCTGGGTGTAACCAGAGCTTCGAAAATACGGCTAATGTACTCCTCTGGGTGTAACCAGAGCTTCGAAAATACAGCTAATTTACTCCTCTAGGTGTAACCAGAGCTTCGAAAATATGGCTAATGTACTCCTCTAGAGCTTCGAAAATACGGCTAATGTACTCCTCTGGGTGTAACCAGAGCTTCGAAAAGAAAATTGATGTCCGAGTATGGTAGATACTCGCGTATGGATAATCAACTATCAACCCTTAAGAAAATATGGGATTTTTTGGAATAACTTAAACTTTCATAAATAGTCTGTTTAATGTGTAACTAATGGATAATCAAAACTCTTTCAAAAGAAAATATGGGATTTTCTTGGGAAACAACTTTTCAGAGAATCAAGGAAACATTCCTTTCACCAGAATTAACCGCTTATGAACTCACCAGCTTTATGCTGATATTTTAAAACTGCTTGTATTCTCAGGGCATCAATAGGCAGGTACTTTTGCCAACTTTTGGAGAAGATGGAACATCCTGAAGTCACATCTTTTATTTTTGCTATATATATTGATATGTATAAACCATGTTTTCGAACAATGTAAATATTCTTATTATAATGTAATGGTTGTGTTTACTATGCTTACTATGATACAGCTGTTGTGATACTACGCATGACGTCCTCCGCCCCGGAACGTTTCCGTCTTCGGTTTCGGGGTGTGACAGATTGGTATCAGAACTATTGTTTATAGTGAACTAAGTATACCGAACCTTACATGGTATACAAGTATAAACACTAAGGGGCTATAGTGCTCTGAACTAAAAGTATACTTCTAAAATATAAGTATTTTTACAAAAAGTATACAAGTATACTCGAGTACCAGAATCTGTGTCTTAAGTAGAATAAAACAAAAGTATTTTGGATGTTGAACACTGCGGTTAAACCTGGGCAGTTATGTAATCATGTCTAGGGTCAATATAGCATGATCAACTATATTCATTCGAGACATGACCAACATGTGCTTGGGAGTGACTTTGGTGTTGCAACAAGCCTAAAACTTACCTGGTATCCATATAACTTAAAATACTATAGGAGTATTTTAGTCAGAGCCGAATACCTTGTAGAAATTCATTCCTAGTGTTGCTACCTATTCGTTTCTTAGCGATAACTTACTTGCATAGTAACCTTTCCCTTGCTTATCGCTTGGTAGAACACTTTATTATCAAATTGAGATATATTCTTGCTTCATATCTCTTGGTTCGATTCAGAGGACTTACCACCCTCTTCTTCCTGATTCTTTTTAGAACAAGATGCCTCCCCGAAGAAGACCTATCAGAAGGAATAACGACACACCACCACCACCACCGCCCCCTTAATTCGATCCCGTTATGTTCCAGGCAGCTGTTACAGCTGCTGTGGCAGCCGCGATGTCACAGATGAATCTAGCGGATCTGGTGGTCAGGGAGGTAGTACTCATCCCCAAAATCATGAAGGTGGTCAGGGACACCCGAAGGAGTGCTCCTATAAAGACTTCATGAACGCAAAACCTACATCTTTCGACGGCAAAGGAGGAGTTATTGCCCTAACTCAATGGATCGAGAAAATTGAGTCCATCTTCGAAATCTGCTCTTGTTCCGAAGCTAACAAGGTGAAATTCGCCGCTTGCACTTTCGCCAACAAAGCATTGACCTGGTGGAATGGCCGGGTCAAGTCTCTAACCCTGCCAATAGCAAATGTTATGGGTTGGGAGAGCTTAAAAGAGCTCATGCTTGCTGAGTACTGCCCACGGGGCGAAATGCAGAAACTTGAGCACGAACTCTGGAACCTGAAGATGAAGGGTTCCGACATTGCCGCTTACACGTCTAGGTTTGAAGACCTAGCACTTCTCTGTCAGGGGATGGTCACCCCGGAAAGCAAAAAGATTGAAAGATACATTTGGGGACTGACCCAACTGACCAAAGGAAATGTCCTAGCTGCTAGGCCAAACACCTTCGACGGCGCTAAGTGTCTAGCGTAGACCCTCATAGATCATGGAGTCGATCTCGATGAAGTGACAGCCACTCCCGAACCGGATAAAGGGAGTGGAGAGAAAAGAAAGTTCTGGAGACAGAAAAAGGGCTAATCTTCGCAGGAACCCTCAAAGAAGCAACACGCGGTAGCAGTCCACGCTGCTACTACTCCTGCCGCTGCTCCTGTCACTCAAGTACCTACCAGTGGATATACTGGTACCCTCCCTTGGTGCAGCAAATGCAACTATCATTACCGCATCCCCGGCCCATGCCGTGAAACGCTCTGCCGCAACTGTGGCAAGAAGGGTCACATGGCTCGAAGCTGCAAGACACCAGTCCAACCAACCGACCAGGCCTCTGGAGCAGGTGTCGGTAAAGCCTGTTATGGCTGTGGGGAAGTCGGGCATTTCAAGAGAAACTGCCCCAAGGCAACAACAACAGGTGGCACAGGGAGAGTGCTAACGATGGGTCAAAAGGAAGTCGTGGCTGACCCTACCATTGTGACGGGTACGTTCCTCCTTGATAACTCTTATGGATGCATTCTTTTCGATTCCGGTGCTGAAAGAAGTTTTGTTAGTCATGCATTCAAGCATTTTCTTAAACATAAATCCCGACCTTTAACCGAAACGTTTACCGTCGAAATGGCTAACGGTGAGAAAGAGAGAACTAAAGACATTCGTGGGTTGTATCCTCACTCTGAACGACCATTCATTCCCCATCGATCTTATGCCAGTATCTATAAAAAGCTTTGATGTCATCATCGGCATGGATTGGTTGAGCCCCAATCGTGCTGATATTCTTTGTTACGAAAAAGCTATCTGTCTCAATCTTCTCTCCGGAGAAACCCTCATGATCTACGGTGATAAACTCGGTTCAAACCTTCGCATCATTTCGTGCATCAAAGCTCAGAAACTCCTGCGAAAGGAGTGTTATGCATTCCTAGCCCATGTCATCAACGAGGAGTAGGAAGTTAAAGACTTCGAGAGCATCCCCGAAGTCTGCAACTTTCCCGATGTCTTTCCCGAAGATCTTCCAGGAATCCTTCCTGAACGCCAAGTCGAGTTTCGCATCGACTTAGTCCCCGGAGCTACTCCCGTAGCTAAATCTCCATATCGCCTAGCACCAGCAAAAATGCAGGAGCTATCTAGTCAGCTCAATGAGCTGCTCAGCAAAGGATTCATCAAACCGAGTTCCTCACCCTGGGGAGCCCCGATCTTGTTCGTGAAAAAGAAGGATGGATCCTTTCGGATGTGTATCGATTATCGGGAGTTGAACAAGCTCACTGTCAAAAAACCCTCTTCCTCGAATCGACGATCTCTTCGACCAACTTCAAGGAGCCAGCTACTTCTCGAAAATAGATCTAAGATCAGGGTACCATCAGCTGCGATTCCATGAGAGTGATGTTCCTAAGACAACATTTCGGACTCGATATGGTCACTACGAGTTCGTAGTAATGCCCTTCGGTCTAACCAACGCACTGGCAGTGTTCATGGACCTGATGAACCGGGTGTGTCGTCCTTTCTTGGACAAGTTCGTCATCGTGTTCATCGACGATATACTTGCCTATTCCAGAAGTGAGGAAAATAATCGACAACACTTGAGATCGGTGTTGGAAACCTTAAGGACGGAGAAGCTTTACGCAAAGTTCTCCAAGTGAGAATTCTGAATTCGAAAAGTAACCTTCCTAGGTCACGTGGTAAGCGAAGAAGGCATACACGTGGACCCCTCCAAAATCAAAGCGATAGAGAACTGGTCAGCACCGAAGACACCCACAGAAATCCGTCAATTCTTGGGTCTCGCTGGCTACTATCGCAGGTTTATCTAGAATTGCCAAACCCTTAACCACTCTAACTCAGAAAGGCGTACCCTTTTGTTGGAGTGAAAAACAAGACACTGCGTTCCAAACGTTGAAGCGGGCCCTATGCAGCGCACCTGTCCTGTCTCTGCCCGAAGGGACGGAGGACTTCGTTGTCTACTGTGATGCATCCAATCAGGTCCTAGGCTGTGTGCTCATGCAACGGGGAAAAGTTATTGCTTATGCCTCGAGACAGCTGAAAGCACACGAAGTCAACTACACAACACACGATCTGGAATTGGGAGCAGTAGTCTTCGCATTGAAGATATGGAGACATTATCTCTACGGAACCAAGTGCACCATCTTCACTGACCATAAAAGTCTGCAGCATATCTTCGACCAGAAGGAGTTAAACATGAGACAACGGCGATGGGTTGAGCTACTCAGCGATTACGAGTGCGAAATCCGCTACCATCCCGGCAAGGCCAATGTGGTGGCAGATGCCCTCAGCCGAAAAGAGTATTCAGGTCGCAGAGTGAAGGCAGTGACTATGACTATCCATTCCCATTTATCCGGGCAAATCAAGGAGGCTCAGCTGGAATCCTTAAAACCAGAGAACATGCCGGGTGAAGCCTTGAGGGGAATGGAAAAGAACCTAGAGATCAAGGTAGACGGAATCTATTATTTTGAGGACCGGATCTGGACCCCAAAGTTCGGTGGTTACAGAGAGGTTGTAATGAACGAAGCTCACAAGACTAGATACTCCGTTGACCCAGGTTTGGAAAAGATGTACCTCGATCTCAAGAAGTTATATTAGTGGCCAAACATGAAAGCGGAGATCGCTACATTCGTGAGCAAGTGTCTGACTTGCGCCAAAGTAAAGACCGAATATCAAAAACCCTCAGGTCTACTCCAACAGCCAGAAATTCCCAAATGGAAGTGGGAGAGGATTACTATGGATTTCATCACCAAACTACCCAAATCTCCGAGTGGGTAAGACACCATTTGGGTGATAGTCGATCGACTGACTAAATCCGCTCACTTCCTGCCAAGCAAAGAAACCTTCAAAATGGAGAGACTGACACGAATCTACATCCAAGAGATAGTCCGAATGCACGGTGTACCTGTATCCATTATCTCCAATCGAGATAGCAGGTTCACTTCGAGATTCTGGCAGTCCCTGCAGAAGGCCCTTGGAACTAAGTTGGACATGAGTACAGCTTACCATCCTCAAACTGATGGGCAGAGTGAGAGAACCATACAAACCTTGGAAGACATGTTGAGAGCATGTGTCATCGATTTCGGTAAGTCATGGGATATCCATTTACCCTTGGTCGAGTTCTCCTACAACAACAGCTACCATACCAGCATCAAGGTTGCGCCTTTCGAAGTCCTCTATGGCCGCAAGTGCAGAACCCCTCTGTGCTGGGCTGAAGTGGGCGACACGCAGCTAGCTAAGGGGCAATTCCCCGACAGCACTCTCACTGGTCCAGAAATCATTCGCGAAACCACAGAAAAGATCGTCCAAATCCGAGAACGACTGAAAGCCTCTCGAGATAGACAAAAGAGTTACGCCGATAAACGACGAAAACCCTTGGAATTCCAGGTTGGAGACCGTGTCCTGCTAAAAGTCTCACCCTGGAAGGGCATGATACGCTTCGGAAAGCGTGGAAAACTAAACTCGAGGTACATAGGACCGTTCGAGATCCTCGCCAGGATCGGTCCTGTAGCCTACAAACTCCGATTACCTCAAGAGCCTAGTAACATTCATCCCGTCTTCCACGTCTCGAACCTTAAGAAGTGCTTATCCGACGAAACCCTTACAATCCCTCTCGATAAGATTGAAATCAACGAGAATCTAAACTTTGTGGAAGAACCAGTCGAAATCATGGATAAAGAGATCAAACGAACGAAACAAAGTCGCATCCCGATAGTGAAGGTTCGCAGGAATGCCAAGCGGGGACCTGAATTCACTTGGGAACGTGAAAATTAGATGAACCAGAAATATCCCCATCTCTTTCCTAATTCATGATTTGTATTCTATGTTCGAATTTCGGGACGAAATTCCCTCTAATGGGGGGATGATGTGACAACCCGAAACTTTTATCCTGTGCAATTGATCTGTATATCAATATTAAACTCGAATTTATCATCTTTTAACGAAATTGTGGGTCCATATGAGTGCTCTAGGCTTAGTATAACCTAGATATGAGTCTTAAGAAGGATTAGAAAGTGTGTAGCATCACAAAATCGGGACAAACACACCAAAGAAGGTGTGTGCGGCCGCACACCCGCGTGTGCGGCCAGCCAGTCGCACACCCAGCCGCACACACCCTCCAGCCTCACACCCGATCCTATATATTGAAGGAGACCCCCTTCATTCACTCTTTTCTTCTTTTGGCTGCACCCTACTCTCTCTCTCTACTTTCTCTCTCTAAGAACTTCACCCAAGAACACTCTAAGGGCCTCAAAAACGCGAACCACTTCATCTTTCAGCTTGTTATCTTGGTAAGACACCTGAATCTAAGCCTAAAACACATTGTGTTCTTCGTGTTCTTCACCCTTTGAAGGTGTACGGCCGCACACCTTCATAAAGTGGCAGCACACGCCTTAAAGACTCTCCAAAGTGAAGAGTTTGGCCTCTATTTGCTAGTAGGACTTAGTATTAGCACAAGAACACATCAAAATCGACATTTCGGGCACAAATGAGGAGTGTACGGCCGCACACTCCTGTGTACGGCCGCACACACCCTCTGTACGGCCGCACACTCCTGTGTGCAACCGCTCATGCAGCCTGGCCGCACACGCTGGCCGCACACCCACTCAAATGGCTGTACACCTCCCTTAATTGATCATATAGGGTCCCGACAAGCATTTCCAAGTCTTCAGGGTGGTTTCCCGTCATGTTTAGCCATAAAACACCCTAATTCTAACACACATATGTGTTATCATATGTTAATAGGATCCACTGGTGTTCGAAACATCGGTTGACACTCAACACTCGTAACCAATTGTGCTTTCGGATCCTACGATAAACTGTGAGTTCATACCCCTATACTTTTCCGAATTTTTCATGTTTTCAGGGGGGAATACAAGAAAAAATACAAGGAAACTTGTGCTCAAATATATTATTTTGTTTAAAATAATTTCATGTTCAGTATGCTTTCAAACACAGAAAACCGTTTTACCACTCGATTTAGAAATCAACTCGTAGAAACAGTTTTCAAATCTAAAGCAAGGAACTTGTGAACCTTATCATAATATGTATTATTTCATAAATGATTCACGCAAATTATAAATAGGATTTTCAACATTGTTATTCGTAAGTTCGTTAGGCTAAGTTTGAGACATGTCCTCGGTAACACTCCCCCGGATTCGTGAGTGGACTACGACTTATAACCAGAATCTCTTGGAGGGAGAGCGTGACTATTGTGTATAGATCTATATGGGACTGACTATCCCGCACCCTCGTTGCTAGCTACAGCGGAACCGTTAGGTTCAGGGGTGACAAATTCTTAAAAGATACTGGCCCCCGTTTCGTGCCTTATCCAGTCTCAGTACGGTTATGGCACTCACAACTTAGGTAACGAGAATTTACTTTTCCAATATACTCCTCTGGGTGTAAGCAGAGCTTCGAAAATACGGCTAATGTACTCCTATGGGTGTAACCAGATCTTCGAAAATACGGCTAATGTACTCCTCTGGGTGTAACCAGAGCTTCGAAAATACGGCTAATGTACTCCTTTGGGTGTAACCAGAGCTTCGAAAATACGGCTAATGTACTCCTCTGGGTGTAACCAGAGCTTCGAAAAGAAAACTGTTGTCCGAGTATGGTAGATACTCGCGTATGGATAATCAACTATCAACCCTTAAGAAAATATGGGATTTTCTGGAATAACATAATCTTTCATAAATAGTCTGTTTAATGTGTAACTAATGGATAATCAAAACTCTTTCATAATAAAATATGGGATTTTCTTGGGAAACAGCTTTTCAGAGAATCAAGGAAACATTCCTTTCACCAGAATTAACCGCTTATGAACTCACCAGCTTTATGCTGATATTTTAAAACTGCTTGTATTCTCAGGGCATCAATAGGCATGTACTTTTGCCAACTTTTGGAGAAGATGGAACATCCTGAAGTCACATCTTTTATTTTTGCTATATATACTGATATGTATAAACCATGTTTTTGAACAATGTGAATATTCTTATTATAATGTAATGGTTGTGTTTACTATGCTTACTATGATACAACTGTTGTGATACTACGCATGACGTCCTCAGCCCCGGAACGTTTCCGTCTTCGGTTTCGGGGTGTGACAATGTAGGTGATGATTCTTAGGAGAGAATCCTAGAAAAGCGTGCACACCTAAAGCAGTACCGGTAGCTGAACCTGTCACGGTGGCAATGATTAGGGTTGTGTTAGCCAAACAGAGGGAGGATATGATGTTGGATTAGGTGTCTAAGCCCATTACTATAATTGGTATGTACTTGAATTGATAGTAGCACAGTCCTTTTGGGTTGCCCTCATACTAGCAACTGGATAAAATGACTTTTGGAGAGAGAGGTTTAATTTATTATTTGATTAATAAATTGAATAAATGATTTATTAATGTATTATGAAAATATTAATTAGAAATCATATTATTTAATTAATAGTTAATAAGAAATTAATTGCAATTAATTTTGGGATTAATTGTATTAATTAAAAGTGCAGGGGCTGTTTAGCAATTTATTGATAGTTGAGGAATTGGGCTCTTGGACCTCCCTAAAAGGGTTGGACGAAAACTTCTAGGAAGGCCCTAGAAATTTCATCCAAGGCCTCTTGGATGGGTGTTCATGGCCTGCTTAGGACTTAAGCTAAGGAATTAGGGTTTCCTCCTAAAAACCCTAGCTTTGGCTCTAAGCTACCTTAACTATAAAGAGTTGTACCCCCTCCTGATTTCGACCACTCTAAAACCTAGAAAAATATCCAAATTTCTAAGAGCTTCTCCTCTTCTCTCCTCTCTCGTCCTCTTTCTTGGTTTGGGTGTGAACCATTAGAGGTGTTGCACTTGTGGCACTTGCTCTCAAGCTTCAAGAAGTCTTGGATTCATATTGTTATTACTATCTATGTTTACTATCTTTTTGTTATTAATTTCGAAAATAGTATGTACCAATTACCTATTGATGTTCAACACTTGTATGTTCAGTTAGAGAAAACATAGATCAAAGCAATTAGGGTTCCATGCACACAGAGGATTGTTTGTTATGCTCAAAATCCATCAGTGATATCAGAGCCTAGATTTGTTTTCTATTGAATGTTATGCAATTGGTTGAATTTGATCAATTAGGGTTTATGGCAATTAAACCCTTTGGACATGGAATTTTCGCAATTAGGGTTTCCTAACCCTAGATTTTGAAATTTTTGGAAAGGGTTTTAACCCTTTCCCTTGTTCCTCAAGTTTCGAAAATTAGGGTTTCCTAAACCCTCTTGATTTTCGAAATTGGGCAAGGATTGAAATCCTTGCCTTCCTCCCCAAGATATGCCATTTTCAAAAATTAGGGTTTGTGGGTAGGGTTTCTTATTTTTGGTAATTATCTTTTTATTTGATTAACTAGATAATTATAAAATTTTGATATATCCCTCCCATATTTTTGAAAATTAGGGGGGGTGGATTAGGTTAAATTATTTGATTAATTTAATTGCCTAATCCTTATTTGATTTAATCAATTAATTAAAGGTTTAATTAATGGATAATTATTAAATCAATTTTTTTGTAATTTAAATTAAATTGTTTTAATTTCGAAAATTTAAAAGATTATAAAACCCTAGTATTTTGACATGTTTAAAATACACATTATACTATATGTAAAATTAAATGTTTAATATTTACTATATGTATAAGACAAGTCAGTCGAACCGCTAGTACGCCTCATTCACAAAGCCGATCTATAAGGAGGTATAAGGAAACTGCCTATAAATGGTAGTTGAATGGATGTCCACTCTCACCCACCGCTTCCTTGATTGGTGGAGGGTCGTTAGCCGAACGAGTTTGATAGGACAAATAATTCTCATTAATAAGTATAATGAAATTATAAAGTAACTAAATGCTTTCACAAAATTTCCAATCTTAGTTACTTTAGGAAAAATGTGAATTTGATGCTAATCCATGAAATTACATATTGCACTTTATATAAGTCGTTAGTGGAGCGTGTGTGGTTAACCGGCACACTAATATGGACTAATAAAGGGTGGAAATGGGTGTCTCGTAAATTATCATTGTTTGATGGAGCGTGTGGGGCTAACCGGCACACTAATTAGATGATAAATGACATCGAGAGTACCAAGCTAGTTTTCATTGTCATTCACATCATGTTTGTGGTCCTCAGTACGCCAGTCACAAATGGAAGAGCATAATAGAGATTAAACATGCCATTGAATAGTTCAATAAATCTCAAAAGATCTAGGAATTTCATCAAAAACCTAATTCGTTTAAATTTTATTTTTGTGGTGAAATTGGTTAATCGTCATTTACCTACCTTTATTTATTTCACAATTAGATTAATGCATCCCTTTTCTAAGTTGTGAAATATCTAGTTGGATCCTTGCCTTAATATTTTATTTGGGTGTTATATTGAGGAATATTCTTATCTAACCAAAACTTGTCCTTCTTCTTTTTCAGATGTAAACTCCCAACGATGCTTCTGGTTCCTCCTCCAATAACTTCTCACTCTTGAACATCTGCTCGAGGGTTACCTTTGATGGCACCAATTACAATGATTCGATGAGAAACATCGATATGGGTCTACGTTTCGAGGACAAAGAGTATGTGCTCGAAAAGGAACTTCTCGAGATTGATGAAACAAAAGCTAATCCTGAAGAAGTAGCTGGGTATAAGAGACACTACAATGATGCAACCAAAGTGGCTTGCATCATGGTGGCTACTATGACTCCTGAGCTCCAAAGGTTCTATGAGGATTACTGGCCATAAGAGATGAACAAGGACTTGGTGGAAAAGTACCACCAACGAGCTCGTCAGGAAAAGTATGAGGTAGTAAAGTCCCTCATTACCAGAAAGATGAAAGACGGAGAGTCCGTCAGTAGCCACTTGCAACGAATGCAACGATATGTGGAACGCTTGCTGAAGCTCAATGTGAACTTTGATGAAGGAATTGGATATTGATATAATCTTGCACTCATTGCCCAGTTTTTATGATCAGTTCATCCTAACTTATCATCTGAACAACCAAGAGACCACATTGGCTCAACTTCAGAGCTTGTTGCGAACTGCTGAAATTGGGTTGAAGGGGAAAAGTGTTGCCTCCGCTCCTACTGCTGCTGCTCCTGTAATGGTCATTGGGCAAGGAAAGGGGAAAAAGAGAAAAGGTCATCCTAAACAAAATTGGAAGGGAAAGTCCCAATCTGGGTCCTCAAGTAATGGACCCAAAGGAAAAGCCAGTTCTGACGCTCCTCCCACCTCTAATCCTAAAGAGGCTACTTGATTTTACTGCCATGAGAAAGGGAATTGGAAACGAAGTTTCCCTAAGTACTTGCAAGACATAAAGGATGGAAAAGTAAAGCCAACCTCGACAGGTATTTACACTATCTTATCTAAAAACTCATCATATTCTCATTCTTGGGTCTTTGATACAGGATGTGGTTTCACATTTGTTCTGATTTGCAGGGGCTAAGAAAAAGTGAGGATGTGGAGCATGGGAAAATGAACTTGATCATGGGCAATAGGAGATCGTCACCTGTTACCAAGATTGGAGTTCATAACTTAGTGCTTAGTAGTGGGTTATGTTTAGATTTGAATTATTGTTGCTACTCGTCAGAGATGACAAGAAACATCATTTCATTTCATGGTTTATATAGACAATGTAATAGATATTCTTATGATAATGAGAATGGATCTATTTATGCTTATAAAAATGGTGTATTTTATTTTGAAGCATTACCTTGTGATGGTGTGTATGAAACTGTGATGGTTGTAGACAATTTAGGTAATAGTGTTTTTTCAAATTGATTTGTCTAATGGTTTAGACAAAGCATGCTTGTGGCATTGTCGTCTTGGACATGTCAACAAGAAATGCATCGCCCAACTCCAAAAGGATGGAGTGTTGGAATCGTTTGACCAAAGGTCAGATGATACTTGCGAGTCTTGATTACTTGGAAAGATGACAAAATCACCTTTCACTGGTTCTTGTTAAAAAGGTGAAGGATTGTTGGATCTCATACACACAGATATGTGTGGGCCCTTCAGATCCACCACAAGGGATGCAAATCGATTATATGTGACTTTTACTGATGATTATAGCAGATATGGCTATATAGACTTAATCAAGGATAAGTCGGAAACCTTTGAAAAGTTCAATGAGTTCAAATAAGAAGTCGAAAATCAATTGGGCAAGAAGATCAAGATGCTCAGATATGATAGAGGTGGTGAGTATCTTAGTATCTGTCACACCCCAAAACCGGAACGGCGGAAACGTTTGGGGGTGGAGGACGTCATGTATAGTATCACAAGACATGCATCATAGTAATCAAAGTAATAAACAACCATTTCATTAGAAAGAAATTGTTTACAAAGTATGTGGTCACATAACATAGACTACAAAGTAAATAACAAAACAAGACTTAAAGATATACTGCTCCATCTTCTAAATTCCCAGAGCGTGTACCTGTCTACTGGTCTCCTGAGAATACAAGTTATTTTGAAAGAGTAGATCAGCATTTAAGCTGGTGAGTTCATAAGATTTTAGTGATGTAATGAGTAGTAAGAAAGTTGTAGTAAGTTGTAAGTTCTGTTTTAGAAAAGTTCGCATGTTCCTCCAGAAAATCCTATATTTCCTGCTTTGATGAAAGATAAGTAAAAATGACTCTACAATCCTTTCTATGAGTACTAAATGGATACAAGTTATATAAAACCCAGAGTAAACAAACAATCGGTTGTGTGTATCTGCCCTAAGCCCACAACCAAACAAGGAACAGGAAATGAGACGGAAGGCACACATCCCATTGTTTGTTAGATCATCGTTGTATATAACCCTGGCGTATTCACTTGGTACTCACGGAGTTAATTGTAATAGTTCCTTTATATTTGATGAGAAGATCCTTTAAGAAAACCCTTATTTCTTTTAGTAAAAATTGGTAACCACAGTGGTCCCTTCAATAATCACTTACTTTATACTAGCTATATATAATCTAATATCGAACAGATAGTTAATTGTGTGAATCTGCCCCAAGCCCACAACCAAACAAGGAACAGGAAATGAAGCGGAAAGCACACATCCAACTACCTATCGGGTATTAATTATATATAACCTTGATGTATAAACTAAGGTATTATAGAATTAACCACCTAAGGTCCTTTAAGTTATACTGGTTTAATAAAATGGATTAAACCCTTTACTGGGTAAGTTTCTAGTTTTGTATACCAAAAGTTCTATTTGAAAAGTATGTTTTGTACTAGAAAACGGTGCATTGAATTAGTGTCCTATGACCTGACCCATACATGGTACTCCTTATGATTACTTGGTGTATACGAAATATATATATAGCTAAGATCGAATAGATAGTAGGCTGGGTGAATCTTCTCTAAGCCCACAACCAAACAAGGAACAGGAAGTGAAGCGGAAAGCACACAGCCTACTACCTGTCGGATCTGATTAATATATATCCCTGATGTACACACTAAGGAATCATAAAGTTAGCATTATAGGCCCCTTTCTACTGAATGTACTAGACTCGACTGTTCTGTTTTTCGTTTGTAAAATGTAAGTTTTCCCTAGTTTATAACTATATTTACTCGAAAATAGTTTACATTAACTTTCAAGTGGAACTGTCACAAAATGAAAGTAATGGGAAAATATAAGTACACAATTGTCTTTTGAATTGACATCCCGCTGTACTGATTACCTTAAAACATGTTTGTTTTATTAAGGTCATAATGTGATGAATAGTACCCATACTATACGCTCTCCCTGCAAGAGATTCTGGGGACCAAACGCGACTTTAGCAAACCTGTTGCTGAGCCGTGAAGTAGGCTCACATTTAAGTTATATGATCATGTATACCCAATTTTACTATCACCTTTTCTTTAAAACAATGAGTTAGTGATTCATTGGTATAATTAGATCCTGTAGTTGTTCTTATGCTATAGCATCTTAGTATGTTCGTTCTGTTATAGTATCTTAGTATGTTCTTTCTGTTATCATGTATAGTGTATAGTATGTCTCTCTGTTGTATTGTATCTTCCTCCCTGTTTCTCTTTACAGTATGTTCTCTATGTTATCGTGTATTGTATCTACCTCCCTGTTTCTCTTTATAGTATGTTCTAGTATCTAGTATGAACTGAACCTCTAAACTATACCCCTTATAGTTTACTAGTATTTTACTTGAACTGTTATTGAAAAGACTCATTTTACTACTAAGTTATGCTTGTACTTTAAAAACGGAGTTTTGTTAAACTATAAAGTAACATAACTTTAAAAGAGTTTTTGGAATGTTTTGATAACTTATAAAAGACATAAGCAATCTTTTGAAAGATGTTTATAACAAACATTTACACAATTATCATTGTGTTCAACTTGTATTCCCCCCCCCTAAAAGCATTTAAAACAGTTAAAAGATTCATTATAGGGGTATGAACTCACCTTATGTGGGTGATTCAAACAAATATGTGCATAAGGATGAGAAGTTCCACGAATGAAGTCCCGAGACACACCGAGTCCTAAATGACATATAATGGCTTATATTGGCATAAATATAGGGTTTAGAAGCAACCACATGCAAGGAAACACCTTTAGGGACTAGGAAACACTTGGACCAAGTGTTAGAATCACATGTGATTCATCTAAGGGATGCTTATGGACACCATTTGGTGTTTACGTCCATGGGTTTATGGTCATGGAGTTTACGGCCGTAAACTCATGGTAAAAGGTGCACAAGAGGGTGTTTGAATGGTAGGGAAGCTTGTGGGACTATTTCTCTACAAGAGGATGAGCAAAACTAACAATTTAGGAGGTGTTGAGGTGTTTACGGCCACACTAAAAGTGTATGGTCGTAAACTCTCCAAATGGTGCCTTTTTGGGTCTTAAAGGAAAGGGGTTTCAAAGGTCAAGGGGTTCTAATGGATAGCAAGTGTCTAGAAGAGTTTAGGGTTCAATACATTACCAAAACAAGGGTTTAAGGCCAAAGGAGATTCCATGGCCGTAAACTCTTGGTATTTATGCCTAGATGGTTGATTAAAGACTATGATCTAATGATTAACATGACTAACTAGATGATAGATGGAATACTCACACTTTTGAGGGCCTTTGAGGAGTTTACGGCCACCAAGAAAAAGTGTGTGTTCTTGGTGTTCTTGGTGAAAGTTGAAGATCTAGCCAAAACTTGATTTCCATGGATGAAATCAAAGGGTGATTCATGAGTAAGAAGGATAACAACAACTAGAGGGAAGAATCACTTACATTTGTGAAGATTGGGAGTGAAAATCTCGATGATACTTGAGAGAGAAGTCAAGTGTTCTTGAGGTGAAAGTGTAAGAATGAAACAATAGTGAAGGGAATGGGACTTATGGTGGGAGTTTACGGCCCGCCTTGAGTTTACGGCCGTAAACTCATGTGCCATGGCCGTGAACTCCTTTTTGGTGGTGCTCAGGCTTGAATGTTGCACAATGACTCCAGCATGTACTTCCTAACACTCATTCCTTAAGTGTACTAGGTTAAAACTCCTTATAATTTCCTTTAACAAGGCTAGAACTCATTAGAAATGAGTCTGACACTCAGTTGAGTTGAATTGTTGGACTTTACAAGGCAAAAAATTTCGGGTTGTCACAGTATCGAATTCCATGACTGCCTCAAGGAATGTGGAATAGTTTCACAATTTACACCTCCTAGGACACCACAAATTAATGGTGTGGCTAAGAGGCGTAATTGAACCTTGTTGGACATGGTTCGTTCCATGATGAATCGAGCTTCACTTCCAATCTCATTCTAGGGGTATGCCTTAGAGACTGCCACCTACATTCTTAATCTTGTCCCAGCAAAGAAGGTTGCCAAAACACCTCACGAGTTGTGGATAGGGAAGGTTCCCTCGTTGCCACATATCAAGGTTTGTGGTTGTGAAGCTTTCTTTATATGAGAGAATCACGAAAAGCTTGAACCTCGAAGTGAGAGATGTATTTTCATTAGCTACCCGCAAAAGTGTTTTGGATATTTGTTCTACAGACCTAGTGACAATGTGGTCTTCATGGCACAAAGGGGAATCTTTCGTGAAAGATAACTCATATGTAAAGAGGACAGTGGGAGTACTATTGATCTTGAAGAAATTCAAGAGTCAAACGATTAAGGAACCTCTGATACTAGCGCTCAAACTGAGGAAGAAATTCCAGATGAACCAATTGACGAGTCGCTGCCTCTTAGGCGCTCTAGTAGAGTTAGAATGCCACCTGATTTTTATGGTTTCCATATTACTACATATGGTGATACGTTCATCAGTGATAGTACATTGGTAAATTTGGATGAGCCTTCTAACTACAAGGAAGATATGGGGCTCTGAGTCTACCAAGCGGAGAGAGGCAATGGACAGCGATAGCAAGTCCATGTATGATAACCAAGTTTGGAATTTGGTTGACAATGTACCAGGTCGTAAGACGATTGGGTGCAAATGGATCTTCAAGAAGAAGACCGACATGGATGGAAAGGTACACACTTTCAAGGCTCGACTGGTTGTGAAGGGCTTTACTCAAACCCCAGGGGTTGACTATGATGAGACCTTCTCACTAGTGGCTAAGATTAAATATATTAGGGTTATGCTAGCCATAGTTGCGTTTCATGACTATGAAATTTGGCAGATGGATGTCAAAACTGCTTTCCTTAATGGGAAGTTGGCTGAAGATGTTTACATGAGTCAGCCAGAGGGTTTTAGGGATCCTAAATACCCCAATAGAGTGTCTAAGCTTGAGAAATCAATCTATGTATTAAAACAAGCTTCTCGCAGATGGATCTTTGCTTTGACGAGAAAGTTAAAGAGTTTGGCTTCTCTAGAAGTGAAGATGAATCTTGTGTATATGTCAAAGCTAGTGGGAGTATAGTGACCTTCCTGGTATTGTATGTTGATGACATACTCCTTATAGGAAACGACATTCCAACTTTCAAGAGGTTAAGCCTTGGCTTGAAAAGTGTTTCGCTATGAAGGATCTGGGAGAGGCTACTTATATTCTGGGGATAAGGATTTTGAGAAACAGGAGTAAAAGACTAATTGGACTTAGTCAAAACACATATTTGGATAAGGTGCTAAAACGTTTTAGCATGGAAAATTCCAAGAAGGGAGAGTTGCCTATCCAGAGTAATACCAAGCCGAGTAAGACTCAGAGTCTGAGTACCGATGCAAAGATAGCATAAATGAGTCGAGTTCCTTATGCTTCCGCCGTTGGATCGATCATGTATGCTATGACATGTACTCGCCTTGATGTGGCTTTTACTTTGAGCATGGTTAGTCGATATCAGGGAAATCCGGGTAGAACTCATTGTATAGCGGTCAAATATATTCTTAAGTATCTGCGAAGAACTAAGGACTGAGTCCTTGTGCTTGGTGGTAGTGATGACTTAAGAGTAACTGGGTATAGTGACGCCAAGTTTCATACAGACAGAGACAACTTTCGTTCTCAATCTGGTTGGGTATTTACCCTTAATGGACGAGCCATAACTTGGAAAATTTCCAAACATAAAATAGTGGATGATTCTACTTGTGAATTATAGTACATTGCAGCTAGCGAAGCATCGAAGAATACTATATGGTTGAAGAACTTCATCGGAGACCTTGGAGTTGGGCCAGCTATATAGGAGCTAATGGAGATTTTCTGTGATAATTAAGGAGCGATTGCCTTGACAAAGGAACCAAGAGATCATGGCAGATCTATACATATCGACAGAAAATACCACTTTATCTGATATAGAGTAGAAGAAGGACACCTCGTCGTGAAGTGGGTATCATCAGAAGAAAATCCTGCAGATCCCCTCACAAAGGGTCTGAGTAGGATTAAGCACGTTCAACATGCAAGAAGAATTGGTCTGAAGGATGATATTAGTTTTAGTAGTTAGATAGGCATTTGGAAACTTGTAACAAAGTAAATGTAATTGACTTTTGATGATTAAATAATAGAGAATTATTTATGAGTATTGATTACTGTCATTTGTCAATTGTTTATTATTGTGTTTAATTTTGCATGTTTTACTTCCCAAATAATTGTATTATTTAAAAAATCCACAGTCATTCATACTTTTTGAAGTAAGTAGTGAATTAAGGTTGTCATGAATTGGGTTGTAGATTATGTAAGGGTTTAGACATAACAATGGTTTGCTGCAACATTCATGAGTACTTTTGAAATATGGATTTCAGTATTAGATTAACCCATGCTCAGAGAATTACTTAATGGAATTCATCACGAGTTATTCTTAGACGACAATATCTTTTAATCTTTAAACGGAGATATATGAGTTGTTGCTTACAAGTTGGTTGTGCATTGATGGTACCTAAATGCATCAGTAACTTGATGTTATAAAACGTATTGTTGTGCATGCTTTGATTAGTAAATAGTGCAAGCATATAAGTAAAATTTTATCTGATCCTTTTGCCCTAACGGGAAAAGAAATATCTTGGGCCCCTCGATGATTTGGTGTTGACTTATAGTGTCGGACCCGGCCAGGACTAAATCGATGTGTTCGATTATCTTTGTCATTACAAATCAGAAAGCGGGAAACAAATTGCTGGACAATGAGATTGATTATGTTCCACGTCATTTGTCCACATGATATCTTGCAGAACAGAGGATTATATGATCACTTATCTTAGGACACATAACTGACTAGGTCAGAGTTCGACAGCGGTTTTGAGAGCTATAATTTGCTAATCAATTTTGAAGTTATACTGGAAACTATAGTTATTAGACTTATCCAAGTGGGAGACTGTTGGATTAGGTGTCTAAGCCCATAACTATAATTGGTATGTACTTGAGTTGATAGTAGCACAGTCCTTTTGGGTTGCCCTCATACTAGCAACTGGACAGGATGACTTTTGGATAAAGAAGTTGAATTTATTATTTGATTAATAAATTGAAATAATTGATTTATTAATGTATTATGAAAATAATATATTAATTAGAAATCATATTATTTAATTAATAGTTAATCAGAAATTAAATGGAATTAATTTTGAGACTAATTGTATTAATTAAAAGTGTAGGGGATGTTTAGGAATTTATTGATAGTTGAGGAATTAGGCTCTTGGACCTCGCTAAAAGGGTTGGATGAAAAATTCTACGAAGGCCCTAGAATTTTCGTCCAAGGCCACTTGGATGGGATTTCATGGGCTGCTTAGGCCTTAAGCTAAGGAATTAGGGTTTCCTCCTTAAAACCCTAGCTTTGGCTCTAAGCTACCTCAACTATTTAAAGAGTTGTAACCCCTCCTGATTTCAGCCACTCTAAACCCTAGAAGAATAGCCGAATTTCTGAGAGCTTCTCCTCTTCTCTCATATCTCCTCTCTCATCCTCTTGCTTAGTTTGGGTGTGAACCATTAGAGGTGTTACACTTGTGACACTTGCTCTCAAGCTTCAAGAAGTCTTGGATTCATATTGTTATTACTACATAACAACTGAAGGTATGTTTACTATCTTTTGTTATTAATTTTGAAAATAGTATATACCAATTAGGGTTTTCATGTTGATGTTCAATACTTGTATGTTCAATTAGAGAAAACATATATCAAAGCAATTAGGGTTGCATGCACACATAGGATTGTTTGTTAAGCTCAAAACCCATCAGATGAGACATCTTATCCAAGAGAATAGAAGATAAGCCATTATGCCTGGCATGCAACCTGAGCTCAATGAGGAGCAATCTAAGGAAGGAAATTATAGTATGATAGTAAGTCGTACGGAACCCCAAGTGGTTAGAAGGAATAACCCGAAAGTGCAAATTGAAGGAAATAGATGCATGTACAAGGACTTTATGGCTTCCAAACCACCAATTCTTTCTAGAACCCTAACTCAAGTAGAAGTCATGGACTAGATATCCGAGATGGAGATGGTATTTGAGAGCTACGACTACAACAACAGACATAAGACTATCCTTGCAGTGTGACAGCTAAAGACTGTGGTATTAACCTGGTGGAAGTTACTGGCTGATACCATGCCCAAAGGAAAAGCCATTAAGATGTCTTGTTAGAACTTTCTTAAAGATTTGAAGATATAGTACTGCGCTGAACAAGATCTTATGGAGATAATTAATGGATTCTAGAACCTGAAGAAAGGACGGATGTGTGTCAGCGAGTATGATGTAGCCTTCATGAAGAAGATGAACATAGTTCCTTACTTGGTTTCTATCGAACTTTCCTAAGTAAACAAGTTTGCTATTGGACTACCAGTGGAGTACGGGCCAACGGTAAAACTAGCAACTAATCTGAAAGCACCCATCTGGGCAGCTAGGAATGTGGAGACCCAAATAAAGGAAAAAGGTATAGGGAGAGAGGAGATAGGGGATAAAATGAAGGTGGAAGGAACTTCAAGGTCCCACAAGAAAATTAAGTTCTCGAATTCTGACCTAACGACAAGAAGTCTGGGAGTAACAATGAAGCGAGGTGGTGTGAAAAGTGCGAGAAGAAGCACTTTGGGAGATGCGATGGGGAAGTGATTTGTTACAAATACAAAAGAGTGGGTCACTATTCCAGATATTGCACATTCGATGACAAGAAGTGTTACGAATGTCGAGATGGTGGGCATACTTCAAAGAACTGCCCAAAGAAAATCGAAGAAGCAAGGCAAAATGTGTCGCTGAAGCTGAAGGTATCATGCTAGTATGTGATTATATCACATTAGAACATAAAGTACGGTATCCTCCATGTTAGAGTACGACTCGAAAAGACCTGAGTGGTACATGTACGGATCGCTCCAAAGATACACCAACACGACTCGGATTTCCAACACCACAGTTGATAAGAAACTGGAGCTTGAAAACCAAATATGTAACGGAATAACACAAAGAACAAAGATAAAAGACAAGAACAAGAACAAAATGACAAAAGGGATAGTGTGAAGATCAACCTAGACCTATAACTTGAAACTTCAGTGAAAAAAAATCAAGACCTGTTGATTTGAGTTCAAAATCAATGTTAGGAGACACATCCCACCAAAGATCAAATTTTGAATTGTATGAAACAACTTGAATGAACACAAGTTCAATTTCATATATTCAACATCTGAAATTCGATTCATACAACTGAAAAACAATGGCTTTATATAGTCTACAAAATATAATGGTAGAAAATGACTTAAAGACACTAATGACTATACTATAAGGTCTTATTAAAAGACTAATAAAAAACTATAAGTAACGTCTCGGAAGTAGTCTTGGAAAGTAACGTCCTTGGAAATAGTTGTCTTGGGTAGTGGAAAAGGTGACATTTCAACTTACAAGGCTTCTAGAAAAATGCCACGTGTAAAGTAGCACCAAGTCCCAAAGTAATTTGCAACAAAAAAACACCCTTCGCATTCCAGCAGACTTCGTTTACATCCAAGATCCTTCTCTCCATGACCCACAAACGAATAAGAATAGTATCGCAACAAACAACAAACACATGTGACAGACTGCGATCCTTCACATCTATTTGCATCCATTCACAACCAACTTATGGTTCGTATTCAAAGCCCTTCACACATTCATATTCCAAAACAGGGAACTGCAAATCATTGCGATGGTTCGTACCCAGTCACACCCATTTGCAATTTGAGCATATTTTGGAGCTGACAACTTCACTTCTCATCGTGATGATGTTCGGACCCAATTGAGTTCGGATCGAAAATAGACATTTGGAGGACCGCCATCCAAATTCGCATTAGAACCTCCCTCTTCAAAATGAATTGACGTTAATTCTGGAAGGCCATTATCATCAGGATCGGATGAAAAGAAACCAAACTTCCTCTTCAAGGTATTCCAGAAGTAACCCAAAATTATAGAGTCACGGTCTAAAACATTCATCTTGTAATCATCATGCAAATAATCCACCTTTAAAAATTCTTTGGTACAAAGGAAATTCTCTTTCAACAGATCCAAAGTTTTGTCCATCCCAAAACGACCAACCAATCCATCACCATGGGCTTCTCGAACTAACCATTGATGAATCTAACAACTTCGAATGAAAATTCATTTCCTAGTGAAGAGAAAACTATTTTGCAATAGAAACTCTTCTTTTGGCACCTTTAGCACATTCTCCAAGATCATCGAAATCACCACCATCACCATAGTAGTTCTTAGTTTTCATAGGAGTACTGAAGTCTTGTTTGTTTCTGATTGACTTCCTTGCTTTGTGAACTTTGCCCTTCGAACTCCATTCCCCTTTTGAAACAACAAGGATTGAACTCTTCTTCTGCTTCCCACAGAATCCTCGACATCTAGGGGATTCAAACACCTGTTTAAAATTCACCAAATATTCTTCCCTGATTTTGTAATACACCAAGATGTAATCAAGATGTGATTGATATATCACACGTGTCTTATTAACTCCCAACAACATCGTAATAGACCGATCGTAATGATAACGACTTCCTTCTGTTCGCAACTATGCAACTATTTCAATCACAATGATGTAACTGTTCCGATCGCAACAATGTAATTGTTCCAATCACAGTGATATTGATTGCTTTCCGATTGCAACGATGTTTCTCCTTGTAACAAATCGGAACAAGGTTGGATTCTCTTCTTCACTAATTTGTTTTGCCTCCATCTACATACATTATTCTACGAACAACTTGAAGAACTTGCTGAATTTATTCCCAACCACGCTTTCCATTTGTGGAACAAAAACCATTTTTGCACCTTGCTATGAACAAAATTAGGACCCTACAAATTAACTTTGTGAAAATTGAAATGGTTAATAGCAGTCCTTTGAAAGAACAGATGATGATTCATAGCAGCAAAGTGTTTAGCGGTACGCCCCAACATCATGGCTTCCCAACTTAAGGAAAAACACAAGAATAAGAATTCAAACATCATGCACCTCTTCCCATTTTAAGACTTGGGGCTTGACTCTTCATGTTTATTCACTCCTCCTTCTTTGCTCTTGGAAAGATGGTTTACAACAGAATGGACACCATCCTTCTTTGTTCTTTCATCACCAACTTCACTCCATCTCTCCTGATTTTCTTGAATAAAAAAAATCAAAAATAACATCGGTTGTTTGTGGCTAGTACAAAAATTTAGATTCACCATGCGAAGCAACTTTTCATGTCTAATCGCAACCACCAAGAATATTTCTTTGTGAAACTTCCCTCATATTGTCTTCTGTAGGGTACAACATTCTTCCATCATCCAATAATAATTGGCCTTGCAGTCTTTGAAACACGAACAAAACTTCCATCTCCAATCATAAATTTTTTTTTATCAAAAGTAACAGTGAATGACGACCAAACTTTAACACAATGGTTCACACAAACATTACCCTTTGTTTCCTCTGATGGTCGACCTATTGAAATCACATCTTGACACACCATAGATAAATTGGCATTTAGGTCTTCTTGATGCGAAACCTCCATCACTTTCGCATCCTCTTGCACCACAATCACATATTCGCAGTCAACCTACTCCACCTTGATTTCACTCGTCAACATAGTGGAATGCTTCTGGACCTATTCGTCACATGTTGAACACATTGCTATAGATGACATGGACTCTTGGAATTATTTTTGTGGTTCAACCAAAATCACCTCCTTTTTAATAATTTTGTTCGCATCAACAAAATTGTTTTCCTCCACGATTGGCTCCATAATTGAAACAATTTCAACCCTGGAGTTATCTCCTTCTTCAACTTCTTCAATGAATTCCTCCATTTCTTTATCCTTCTTATCTTTAATCACTAAATTGGTTTCTTCAATAATTAGTTCACCAATTTCGTCGTCAACAAAGAAATTAATTTCTTCCTTTTTGACTTTTTCTTCCTCCTTGACATCAGCAATATCAGCTTGGCCATCAAATGTTTTTGAAGTTTGAAGTACCAAATCCATGTCTACACCCGAGGCTTCATACTCTTATACTTCCTTTTCGATCATAACAGCCTTTGTCAACGTCTCTGCCCTTCTGTTCACATTAACAGTGTTCAAGGTCACTGACGCATACTTCTCTTGGAGTTTTCGTTTCAGAGATTCCCAAGAAGAGAGCTTCCCTTTCCTTCACGTGTCCTTTTTTCCTTCAACCATTCTTACCACAATTCAGCTTCTCCTTTCAACCTTAGAATGGCATATTTTCAACTCCATTCATCATCCATGCCTTTGAACTGAAAAAAAAATTCCATCTCCTTCCCCAAATTCAAATAATTTTCTGGATTGAATCCTCCAACAAATTTAGGCAATTCATTTATCTTCAACTCCACCACATTCCTTGGCTTCCTATGCCTAGGCCGCTTTCGATTCGATTCTTCAGCTACATCCCTCATGGCTTCACGAAGAACATGAAGAAAATTCAGATCATCCAAATCCATCATAACTAGAATCTTGATGAAATTTGGTTGGAACCTCTTTTTACTGAATTAGCACTCAACAACACCCAATCGGAACTGGGCTCTTATACCAATTGATACATGTACGGATCGCTCCAAAGATCCACCAACACGATTCAGATTTCCAACACTAGAGTTGATAAGAAACTAGAGCTTGAAAACCAAATATGCAACGGAATAACACAAAGAACAAGGATAAATAACAAGAACAAGAACAAAATGACAAAAGGGATAGTGTGAAGATCAAACTAGACCTATAGCTTGAAAATTTGGTGAAAACAAATCAAGACCTATTGATTTGAGTTCGAAATCAAATTCAGGAGACACATCCCAATAAAGATCAAAGGTTGAATTACATGCAACAACTCGAATGAACACAAGTTCAATTTCGTATATTCAACCAATGATATTCGATTCTTACAACTGAAAGACAATGGATTTATATACCCTACAAAATATACCGGTAGAAAATAACTTAAAGATAGTAATGACTATGCCAATTAATGGCTTATTAAAAGACTAATAAAAACTATAAGTAACGTCTCCGAAGTAGTCTTGGAAAGTAACGTCCTTGGAAATAGTTGTCTTGGGTAGTGTAAAAGGTGACATTTCAACTTCCAAGGCTTCAAAAAAACGCCACGTCTAAAGTAGCACCGATTCCAAAGTAATTCACAACCAACAAACACCATTCACATTCCAAAAGCCTTCGTTCGCGTCCTAGCTCCTTCTCGCCATGACTCACAAACGAATACAAATAGTATCGCAACGAACAACAAACACATGCGACAAACTGCGGTCGTTCGCATCTATTCGCATCCATACACAACCAACTTCAGTTTCTCATTCAAAGCCCTTTTCGCATTCATATTCCAAAAACAAGGCACTGCGACTCATTGCGATGGTTCGCACCTGTTCGTAATTTGAGCATATTTCGGAGCTGACAACTTCACTTCTCATCATGATTGAAGCTCTGAACCAATTGAGTTCGGATCAAAAATAACATTTGGAGGACCGCCATCTAAATTCACATCACTAAGTCTAGTTGTTGAATCATGCGATGAAAGCTCATTAGAGTATGATCCATCGGTCTGTTACGGTAGTCGAAATAAAGACCTTATCTTAGGTTAAGTCTATTCCAGAAAGAGCAGGAGCCTCCAATTGAGATCAAATCTATAAGGAAGAGAAAATGCAAAGGTAACGTTTGGAGTTATTACCTAAGAGTTACAGTTATTACCAAGTATGGAAAGGTAACATTTGGATTCATCATATGAGCCCTATGTTGTTGATGATTCCAGGACGTAATCATCCTAATCGGGGGATAATTGTAATACCCACAGATTTGCGCTAGTCAATTAAAATAGAATAAGCTATAAAAATGACATTTTTACAGAAGATTATTTAGGATAAATAATCTTAAACAAGTTAAAGTGTATGAGACAAGGATTTCGTACATATAAAGAACGTTGAAATATGACTTCATATGAAGAAGTTATCATATGAAGAAGTTATCATTCTCTGAAGTTTCGCGATTAAACCGGCACGACTCTGCGTATCGTAGAAAGTGAATTTTTGATAAATTGATTTTTAGAATTAATGATCTAAACGAAAGTTGTAGTAGTCAATAATCTGAGAGCATGCATCTAGGGAATTTTAATCGAAATTTCACTTTGTGAGAGGAAGTTATGATTTTTGGAAGTTTCAGCGCAGTACTGCGGGTTCAAAAATCAAATTTTTAATCGGTTGATTGTTAGCCGAAACAATCTAAACGAGAATTGAATATCTCGTGAATATGAACCCCCCGATAAAAAGACAGTCGAGAACGGAGTTCGTATGTATGAGTTATGATTTCCGCAGCGAATTCAATAGCCTAAGCCTATGAAATATGAATTTTTGTTAGAGCAAAAATTAGATGTTGGGGCCTTAATGAAAGTTATAGAACTCTTTGAGAGCTTTCCGGGGATATAAAGAATGTCGCAACCGGAGCTCGTGTGCGAAAGTTATGGTCGTCCGAAGATTTCAGGAAAATACTTGTGCTGATAACGTGGCAGCCCTAGAGTGCACCACGTTGTAAGTTGGCCGCCAAATCCTCCAAGAGAAAAGGCGATGTGGCACCACGAGGAACGATATTTAGACACATGACACCACGGAAATGTGACAAGTGGCGACATTCTAGAAGCGATGATGCGGACAAGCAGCAAGGCGACACGTGGCAAACGACCAGTGGAACCAACAAGATCATAGGGTGCGGCGTGCACCCATATATGCGCAGCGCGCTTATCTTTTTTTCATCTATAAATACTCGCCTTCATATAAGATCCAACCCTCACACCCCTACAGCCTCTGTCTCGAGTTCTCTCTACACCTTTAGCCCATTTTCCTTAGGTTTATGTGCTCCGGCGAAGCCCTGCGACCCCTGAGGTATTCAACTAAGTAGTAGCCATCCAGTAGGATCCCTGCGAGTGTGATTTCCGGACATTGGTTGGGACGAACCTCTGTAAGTTAAGCTACACTCTAGTCTTTTCAGTGTAATTTATATATATAGTCATAAGTCATTATTATGAACCTATATATAAGACTTATCAATGATTCCAAGTCATAATACTGATATGATCTACTTATGGGAGAGGTGTCTAGAGTAGTCATGCTGGCTTGGTTGTTGGATTTCAAAAAGGATACATGTCGAAATGCTCCTCCCTCCCAACTATCCTACCTGGCTTATCCTTACTTGATAGATCTTGATGTAGACATTGGGATTAGTGAGAAATCTAAACTATAGTTATTATAGTCACCTGGATTACGAAACTGGATTAAAGCTTAGTACTTTATGTATCTAGGTCTTTCCAAAGTACGAAGCGAAGCGTTGCCGAAATCGTCAGTCATCCACTTTTATCAAGTGAGTGCATAGTTACTTTCATCTAACACATAGATATGAAGTATTTAGATAATTAAATGACATATGTGGCTATTATCTGCAATATGTGTTGGATGAAACTATATGTTATGATTTTACTCGATACTATTATATAAGTATTTTCATGTGTGTGTGTGTGTGTGTATATATATATATATATATATATATATATATATATATATATATATATATATATATATATCATGTAGTAATGGGTTATGAGAGATTGTAGACGAGAGATGAAAAATGGTTAGGAGATGCCCTAACCCTTAGTTGTGATGATTGTGATGTAGTCATCTACCAGAGAATAGATGATGACCACAGACTAATCTAAACAGTCCAATGGAACATTGGCAGGTTTTCAACCTATAAGTGATGAATTTATGAGTTTAGGAGATGTAAGAATCGTGTATTCATGCGATGTACTTTATCGACGAATTACGAGTTCAAGCAATGTAAGAACCGTGTATTCATGAGATGTACTCTACCAACAAATTACGAGTTCAGACGATGTAAGAACCGTATATTAAATGCGGTGATTAGGCGATGAACATTAGGAAAAGTCCTTAGTGATGGATAGATAAACTGCAACGATAGGTGACAAACATTAGGAGAACCCCTTAGCGATGAAAATATATAATGCAATGATATGTGATGATTATATAAGAAATGGTGATGTAGGTGACGATTCTTAGGAGATAATCCTAGAATAAATATAGAACAAAACGAGGAGATAATCCTAGAATAAATAAAGTACTGTAGTGTTGTATTATAGTAACTACTGTTGTACTAACTACCTTAAACCAATTGTTATTTAAGGTATAATGTGATATGATTGCACCATACTATCGACCAATAACACGACGATGAAAGACGTCGGAAGAAATTACATTTGGCACCCGTAGACTTGCAAGTCCCACTATAGCGAACAACAAGGTGTAGGATAGTCAATCCAGTATAGATCTATACATAAATTCACGCTCGCCCTCTAGGAGATTCTGGATACAAAACGAGCCATGATAGGTGATGCCATGCCCCGAAACCGTGGCTCACATTTATGTTATAGTATTCTTGTATATGTATTGTATGTACTAGTGTAATGTATGTTCTCTCTGTCTAGTATGTAGTATGTTCTCTTTGTTTCTCATCATAGTATGTTCTCTTAGTTTCTCATAATAGTATGTTCTCTTAGTTTCTCATAATAGTATGTTCTCTTAGTTTCTCATAATAGTATGTATTGAATGAACTGACTCTTTGTATGTTTCATTGTACTAGAAGTAATGAGTAGCATCTTCCTAAACTATACCTATTATAGTTTACTAGTAGAGTTGTTTATATGACTGTGCGTATTGAACTGAGATAAAAGCATTTATGTCTTATACATATATACATAATATATAACTAAGGATCAAACGACACTCGGACAAATAACAGGGCACTCTAAGTTCACAACCAAACGAGGAACAGGAAATAAAGTAAGTTATCAGTCCTAAGTCCTTCCAACCTTACTTATATAACTATATATGCATTAGACATGGTTTTGACTATATATAAGTTTAAAAGAGTTAAAGGAAAAGGTTTTTCATGTAAGGACAAGTTTGATAATGAGTTTAACATGTAAAATAGTTTGATAAACATTTTGAAGTAGTTTGTTTGATAACACAGCTAAAAGTATAGCAAATCCATTTGTTTGGTAGTTATTAATCACATGTGATTGATACAATAACTATAATGTTTCAACTTGTATTCCCCCCTAAAAGCATTTAAAATCATTTAAAAGATAGATTAAGGGGTATTAACTCACATGTAGTGAGTGATACGGAAGTATGTTTGGAAACAGGAGGTAGAGTGTCAGGTGAAACCTTGAGCACACAAAGATCCTAATAAACATATAATGACATGTATGTGTATTAGAATACTGTATAAACAACTAATTATAAGGGATAACACTCTAATAGACTAGGAAACTCTTAGTTTGAAAGGATACAATCACATATGATTGCATAACCAGGGTATATGGCCACCCTATAGAGTTTACAGTCCAAATGGCATGACCTAGGGTGTTTACGGTCCAAGTGGTTTACGGTCCAAATGGTTTACGGTCTTATGACCTTACGGTCATGGAGTTTACGGTCTAAGGAGATCCAACCGTAAACTCACATCCTTTTGCACATAGGATGATTTCCAAGCATTTCGAAGGTTTCTAAGTTCCATTCTAGGCTTTAGGAGGGTTTAATGGTCACAATGCATCATTTATATAGGTTTACGGTCTAAGGAGATGCATAGACCATAAACACCTCTTGTTCTTGGATAAATGATGATTTCAAGGCTTTAATCAAGAATCCTAACCAAATAACAAGTATAGAATGTAGACACTTACAATTTGGAAGCAAGGAAGGGTGTTTTCAGCACAAAACACCAAAGTGTTCTTGATGTTCTTGAGGATTTTGAAGATCTAGACTCAAAAGATGAAATTGTGGATGAATTCAAGTGTGAATCAAGAGAAAGAGATGTAATAACTCGAAGTAGGTAAGGAATCACTTACATTAATGAATTTTGGAAGCAAAACCTCAAGATCCTTGGGAGAGAAATCGAGTTCTAGGATTTGAAATTGTAAGTGTCTACCTTCTATACTTGTTATTTGGTTAGGATTCTTGATTAAAGCCTTGAAATCATCATTTATCCAAGAACAAGAGGTGTTTACGGTCTATGCATCTCCTTAGACCGTAAACCCATATAAATGATGCATTGTGACCATTAAACCCTCCTAAAGCCTAGAATGGAACTTAGAAACCTTCGAAATGCTTGGAAATCATCCTATGTGCAAAAGGATGTGAGTTTACGGTTGGATCTCCTTAGACCGTAAACTCCATGACCGTAAGGTCATAAGACCGTAAACCATTTGGACCGTAAACCACTTGGACCGTGAACCACTTGGACCGTAAACGCCCTAGGTCATGCCATTTGGACCGTAAACTCTATAGGGTGGCCATATACCCTGGTTATGCAATCATATGTGATTGTATCCTTTCAAACTAAGAGTTTCCTAGTCTATTAGGGTGTTATCCCTTATAATTAGTTGTTTATACACTAATCAAATACACATACATGTCATTATATGTTTATTAGGATCTTTGTGTGCTCAAGGTTTCATCTGACACTCTACCTCCTGTTTCCAAACATACTTCCGTATCACTCACTACAGGTGAGTTCATACCCCTTAATCTATCTTTTAAATGATTTTAAATGCTTTTAGGGGGGAATACAAGTTGAAACATTATAGTTATTGTATCAATCACATGTGATTAATAACTACCAAACAAATGGATTTGCTATACTTTTAGCTGTGTTATCAAACAAACTACTTCAAAATGTTTATCAAACTATTTTACATGTTAAACTCATTATCAAACTTGTCCTTACATGACAAACCTTTTCCTTTAACTCTTTTAAACTTATATATAGTCAAAACCATGTCTAATGCATATATAGTTATATAAGTAAGGTTGGAAGGACTTAGGACTGATAACTTACTTTATTTCCTGTTCCTCGTTTGGTTGTGGACTTAGAGTGCCCTGTTATTTGTCCGAGTGTCGTTTGATCCTTAGTTATATATTATGTATATATGTATAAGACATAAATGCTTTTATCTCAGTTCAATACGCACAGTCATACAAACAACTATACTAGTAAACTATAATAGGTATAGTTTAGGAAGATGCTACTCATTACTTCTAGTACAATGAAACATACAAAGAGTCAGTTCATACATGAGTCAATACATACTATTATGAGAAACTAAGAGAACATACTATTATGAGAAACTAAGAGATCATACTACATACTAGACAGAGAGAACATACATTACACTAGTACATACAATACATATACAAGAATACTATAACATAAATGTGAGCCACGGTTTCGGGGCATGGCATCACCTGTCATGGCTCGTTTTGTATCCAGAATCTCCTAGAGGGAGAGCGTGAATTTGTGTATAGATCTATACTGGATTGACTATACTACACCTTGCTGTTCGCTACAGTGGGACTTGCAAGTCTACGGGTGCCAAATGTCATTTCTTACGACGTCTTTCATGGTCGTGTTATTAGTCGATAGTATGGTGCAATCATATCACATTTTACCTTAAATAACAATTGGTTTAAGGTAGTTAGTACAGCAGTAGTTACTATAATACAACACTACAGTACTTTATTATTTCCCCATTGCATTCACATTGTGATCTTCTCACATAAACGGTAATGTAGAAACTATATTTTTGGTTAATGATAGTCACACTTGGGAAAATACACACTCTTACAAGAAACAAACATACAAAACATTTGATGCCTTGGTAGAAGGCTACGTTTAGTAGAAAATATAGGATTTTCTAGGATATACAAACATTTACTACAAACACCTACAAACTTATACATCAAACACTTACAAACATTTTCATACAAACAATGACACTAAAATGCTTATGAACTCACCAGCTTTAAAGCTGATAAACTCTTTCAAAATAACTTGTATTCTCAGGTCATCAGTAGACAGGTACCGATGCCAGGTTTTGAGAAGATGGAGTTCGATCAAGACTCATCTCTTATTTTGATTTTCAATTTTTGGTGTCTGATAAACTTCACAGAACACACTTGTATTAAATTATATTATTAATGCAATGGATGATGTTGTTGCTTGTTTACTACTATGCTTTGTTGTGATACTATACATGACGTCCTCCACCCCCGAACGTTTCCGCCGTTCCGGTTTTGGGGTGTGACAAACACCAACATAAATTGTGGAATATTTATGCAATTTTACCTCACATTTCGCATGACAGGTGTTGACAAGCACCTCATGTGCATCATTGGTCAGCTAACAAAATGCTTGTTGAAAATCAAACATAGTATATGATTTGCATCCAGGGAAGAGAAAATGTTCTAATTGTCTGTTTCCACCAATTCTTGCTCGTAAATACATGAACACACTCTTACAACAATACACGTGATAAGCATTAGGGAATACCTAACCTATGCAAGAACTAATAACATCGTTGATATTGGTTATGAACAATACATCCCTATCATCTCCGAGAGCTTCCTTCGACTTCATCAGGAACCAGGTACAAGAATTGATGTTATTTGCCACACCCAGACCAAATGTAGTAGGGAGGGTCCGGTTGTTCCCGACCATAGCAATCACCACAGACATTGTCTTTTGTACTAGTCAAGTTTGAAACCAACAATTGTATATTAGTCATACAACCCTTCACATCATCAATTGAATCAACTACAACCCATTGGATGAGATCATTACAACCCCTAATAAGACCATACCACCCCAACATGAGAATGCCATGAGTTTAGAAGTCCTGACGTCGAAGAACCCTAAAGTCAATGTCGTAGAAGTAAAATAGTTCTAATTACAGTCAGATATGACTCCCGCCACTCCCTGCCCAAAGCCTTTACTTTCCATGTTTTTAATTATATGCGTGCTAGCACGCTAAATAAGAATCAAACAATTATCATAAAAACAAAAAACTCTCAATAACAAACAATTATCATGAAAATTAATTAAGAATCAATAATTCAATTACTTATTTCACATCGCTAGTTAGACCAACGCTAATACCTAATCTACAACCTAGGCCAGTCCCTTAATCCATACTTCATTCGTTTGTTCATTATCTAAGTAAAAGACTATTAACACTTCTTTTAAGCTTCTCTCTCTCTCTCTTTTTCTATGTGAGACAAATCTACAAGCCACCTTTCAAAAATCAAAGTTGGAACAATAAGATGTCTCATCAAATTATTCATCAACCAAAACCTTCTCACAAAATATTGGAAAACGTCATTCTATGGTTGTGTGTCATGTGGAGGCCGGTGGTGAATGGAAATGATCATGGTTGCAAGTCACCAACAAATCCTTTTCCACTAAGTTCAAGATAAACACGCCATAATATTAATAAATTTTACAATTTTCATCGAGATATGTATTATTATGGAATTTTTTATCGCATTAACTTAAAAAAATTAATAAAAAAAAATAGGAATCAAACCCTCAACCTTAAAGAAAAATACAACTAAGCTATAAACGTTTTGATTAAATAAATCTAATCCTTTTATAATGCAAAATACCAAAAAAAATTCAAAGTATACTCGCAAGTATCCTATTTCTATGTTAAACATGTAAACATTTGGACGGGATTACTCCTGTCGACATTGACAATGACAAACTATCTTTCTATATTTTAATAAATATATTTTTATTTCATATTAAATAAAAAAACGTATCTTTTTAATAAATTTCCAATACAATAATTCAGGTTTAGCATTTATCATGGTTACAGAAATGTGGATTAATCGTTGATTAATCGTTTGACGTTCTCCAACCGACTAGGATTAGTGTGTTTGACGGAAATTATGGATTAATCGGTCTTGGCGGGATTAATCGGTCAACAAAAGTAAAAAAAAGTAAAAGAAAAGTCAAAAAAAGGTGGTAAAAAAAATTTCAAAAAATTAAATATTTTTTACTCCGAAATTTCGAAATTTCAAATATTATATGAAAATGTTCATATTTTCGTATTTTCAAATTTTCAAATTACAAATTTTCTTATTTTCTAATTTTGAAGTACTTTTTTTTCTTAAAATATATTAATCTTTGATTAATTTTAATATTTTATTAATAATCTATGGTTCCCGATTAATCTCCACGAAGACAGATTAATCCCTTAACACCAGTTGACCGTCGAGCTAACGCCAAACGATTTTTACAACTTTGGCATTTATTAAAACAAACATGATTTTTCATTTACCTAGATGATAACATATTAATTTTCTGAAATAGTATCTTACTTCCTCAAGGGCAGAGACATGATTTTATAGTATGGGTGAGATTGCACGATAGTAGAAAAAAATTCGAAAAAGTTAGAAATTTTTTGCACTGCGTCCGAAAAAGTCAGGGGTTACACGGGCCACTGTGTACCCTGTACTAAAACTGCCATTGCACAAATAAATTTCCAGTTGTCTGTCTACCTAAGATTATATATATATATATATATATATATATATATATATATATATATAATATATATATATATATATATCAGGTGATCACTCAAAATTTGATGAGTTCTACAAGAAAAAATCTTTACCGTGTACCTTGTACTAAAACCGTCATTGCTCAAATAAATTTCTAGTTGCCTGTTTACCAAAGATTATATATATATATATATATATATATATATATATATATATATATATATATATATATATATATATATATATATATATATATATATCGATCAGGTGATGACTCAAAAATTGGTGAGTTCTACAATAAACAATCTTTACCGCAAGATTAAATAAATAAAAGATGGAGATTTAATTTTATTTATCGTCAAATTTTCACGAGATGATATGACATTTTAGCAATTATGAGGATCTTTAAGCTTATAAATTGATAAGTTAGGAATGTCTTACTTATGGATTTTGACTTATTACCGGTATAGTACCGGTATAAGCTTTTTCTATCCAAACATCAATTTTAGTTTATACCGGTTTGGAACCGATAATAAGTTAAAAATAAGCTAAAATAAGTTTAGCCAAAGAACAATATGTGTGAGATATTGGTAATTTTAGACGAAAGTTAAATGTTTGAAGGGTAGGAATGACAAACCAAAAGTCATAAAAATTTTATGTGATACTTATACTCAATATAATAGTG